>NW_026086937.1:13396786-16065536 GCF_022539395.1 Myiozetetes cayanensis
ACAAAATTGGACCCTTGGCCATCAAAACACAACAGTCAACGTCAGCATTCTGTGGTGGGGAGCTCAGCCCTGCTGCCAGCCTTCCTTTCTGCCTTGGCACATGGGATCGTTACTGTTCCAGGCCTCCCTCAGCCAGCAGAGCTAAATGTTCCAATATGGTGGGTCTTGAAAAAAGGGAAAACTTTAATTATCCTGCCAGAAAAGGTGAGCTGGCAAATGGGTCTTGCTGCCCAGGGTTTTTGCAGCAGGGAAGAGAAATCAGTCATCTGCCATCATGTTGTTGTGACGGGTCATGACAAACATCCAGAGGCAGCTGTGTCTGGTGCAAGAGTCATCAGATGGCATAGCCTAGTAAGAGCAGCTGCTCCCTTTTTCTTGGGTCAGAGACCCTTCTCCTCAGCAGCCCCCATAGCAACCATTCGTGCCCTGGCAGTGTGACATGATGCATTTCCTCAGCTATTAGGAGGATGTTAAGATCAGTGACACCCATTCCAGCCAAGCTACATTGTTTAATAAAGAGTACAGTAATCATAGACATCAGCTGCAGAGGATTAAGGTTGCCTTCACCATCCAGGGTATTTTACCTATATCTCTTTTGCTACATTTTCTCTTCAGCTTCAGCCTTTCTTCCTCAGGACTGCTCTTGCTAGTTCTCTCATGAAGAGCAGAGTGAGTGTGTGAATGGTACAACTGCAGAGGAAGGAAGTGGTGTTGCTGATTCAATAGAGTGTGTTTTTCCTTCTGAGTCAGTGCAGAACAACTGTCTCACTGTGCTCAGAACATATTAGAACAAGAAGTCTGCTGCCCCTGGTGTGTGTGGGCTTGTGTTTTAATCTCTGTGACCCAGAATATGTAAAGGTTGCACAGAAGGGATTTTAATTGTCTTGAAAGTTACTAAAGTCCAATTAAAACTGTAGAGTCATCACAGTAGGTCACCCATCCAATGTATCACTCTGTGGGCCCATTGCTGTGGTATATCTAACAATCACAGGGCATGAACCTGCTTCTAGAAAGCAGACCATGTCAAGAAGTGTTGTTAAAGGCCAGGTACACAAAATTTTTGGATCACACAAGTTCCTGCCTAGAACTGTAGCTAGATGCCATGAAGAGGCATCCAGGAGATAGATGGGAGACTGGAGATAAAATGTAAACAACAAAGCTATCAAGCTAAATTTTCTCTGCATCAAGTAGATCAGAGGTAGGAAGCCTGCAAGAAAATCTGAGGTTTGCAAGACCCCCTAAGACAAATACTGAAGAAATGGAAATTACGCAGCAGCTGAATTATGACTTCAATTCAGACTTCAACCCTCTATTGGGCACTCCATAGTGTGACAGACTGGCTGGGTGGGTACCTGGCATCCAGCCAAGGTCAACCCACCACAGTCACTCAGGCTATCATGGAGATATCTGGTTCCAACAGGAAGAGTTGATTTGCTGATGCAGTGAAAAATAAAAGAAGAGATGGTGGAAACAACTTGGGAGAAAGTCACACCAGTCATAGTGCCCATGCAGAGGATCCAAGTGGGGTTTTAGAGGGAAGGAGTCAAGATGCTTTAAAGAATTGCAGGGATGCATTCAAATCCGGTCCTGTGTCGTGGGTTGGAGGATAGCAAACGTTTTGATCAGTCTTTTTGTTTACAATATTATTTAAAACATGAAACAGCCTCCAATTTCAAAGTTTCATGCACATTTTTCACAGGCCCAGGCTGAAGGAAATGTGGGTAGTGTCCTCTTTCATGCAACTTTCTATTGAGCTCATTTCACCTCAAAGATTTGGGTGAGCCTGAACCCTAAACTGAAAGCAAAACTCAAATGGGCATAAAGGTAAGGCAATGGAAAGTGATTGCCCAAGCCACTGTGAACTGAAACTGCCATGTTATGCACAATGCAGATGTCAGAAACCCATTGAGCTCACACTGTAGCATCCTGAAGCAGCAAGGCACTCTGGCTTACAGCTATGAAGTTCTTGTGAGCAGAACAGGTTTCTCCATAAACTGCTGAAAGCAAGTGATGGTGAGGGTGATCCCAGGGATGTCAGTGCCCTGTATATGCAACTGTGGAGAGTGTCTAATTCTCTCCTGGGCTCTCCTAGAAGCCTGGTCACCATGTTATTTCTGTACTTTTCACTTGGACAACAAAACGTCTGTCATGTATGGGTTTGTTTTTATTACTCCTGGGCCATGGGTGAGAAAGAACAGGTATTTGCTTGGGACAGTCTTGGGCTCAGTGCCCAGATTTCGGGGAAGGGATTGTGGGCTGAAGGATCCCACTGCCATGGATGGGCTGCCTGGCAGAGCTCTCTCTCTCTTAGGTACATCTCGAACTTTTATTGTAGAGAGCTCTTTTGTGCTAGGGAAAAGAAATTACCAATCTGAGTTTCATGCCACTTTAAAATAGTCTAGGCCAAGGTTGTCTCAAAAAAAGAGTGTCTCAAGGATACCGCTGCAGGCTTCAAACCTGATTCAATAGCTTGCTGTCTTTCTGTAAAGTACTTTTGGTGCTCTGCAGGAACAATGTGGTCTGTGAAATTAAGTACAACTCTTTGGCAAATATAAATTAAGTGGCAGCTGAAGTACACTGTTCTCAAGGCTTTCTTAAAATGAAGTAAGGTGGTCCTGGATTTGAAACACATTATATTTATACTGTTACTTTCCCATTCTTTACTCCCCACCGAGCTCTCCTCACTGATTCTGCTCTTAAATCACATTTTGAAACACCAGCATATGTATGTGCGCAGACACACAAACACAGAGGCTGAGCCCTCGGGGAGGCTGTTCTATTGCAGCACTTGGTATGGTTTCATGATATGAATGTGCTGCTCTATGAGCTGCTGCCCGCAGGCTGCGGCAGGAGCCTCGCAGGTCTGGGATTCAAGCCTGGCCAAAAGTCATACCGAAAAAGGTGAAATTGCAGAAAGAGAAAGCTGACCACAGCTGCTCCTCCGTGCCTCTGACAGCCAGGGGCTGGGCAGGTCTCTGCGCCACAGCCCACAGCGCTGCAGCTGCAGCTGACCGAAACCTTGTCTTCGCAGGGAGGCCAATGGTCCCCAAGTGTATTTCAGCTCAAAATCTGATGGTAATCCTTTCATTGGTTAAAAAAAAACCCAATGCACTGAAAGCACCGTAAACATCCCCCAGACGACAGGTATTTTCTGGGAGGTGGTCGAATAAATTCATAGATGCAAGGGAATGGCCAGCCCCACTGATTACAAGGCTCTCCACCTTCAGAGAGCAGCAACAATGAAACACAGGGGCTGTGCAAGGCTTTACTGTGGCCGCAGCCAACGGGTATGAGGGATTAGGAAGGAAGGTGAAGTGGCTCTGCAGCCTGTCAGCCCACATGATACTGAACTGGACAGCAAATATGCTTTTACCCACAGAACAGCTTTGCCATCCAGAAATCCGATGCAGGAAGTCAGGCACACAGGCAGATGCAGAACTCCACAATGGGTGGAGGTCCAAGAGTGAGCCCTGGGCCCAAATGAGTGCCTTGCGAGTGGGGGAACTGTCCAGCAGGACACAATGGAGGAATTTGCTAAAAACAGTGAAGGAGGAAGATAAACTGTTCTGGCAGTCAGACAAGCACCCTGCTTCCAGCAACTTACAGTAAAAGCATTGCAAGGCCCCAAACGGCCCCCTAGCAATTGCTTCTGTCAGTGTCCCAGGTTCGACAGGTCTCTGGAATGTATTTCTCACCCACATTCAAGAGAGTTTGGCTTGTTTAGTCTAGCAAAACTAAGGAGGAGAGGGCATAACTTTGTTGTCTGTAAATATACCAGAGGCTGGGGTGGGAGAAGACCTATCCAAGTCAAAAGATCCTGTTGGCATGAGAACAAATGAGGGATCAGTTGCTGTATGAGAACATTTGGGTTAAAAATTAGGAGGAGGGTTCTAGCCCACATGGAGTTTGACAATAACTGCCTGCAAGAAGAGGGAGCTCCAAGGAGTGGCACTACTGTGAGGATGAAGCCTCACATGAGGGGGAGTCGTTTTCGGAGGAGTAATTTGTAAATTACTGCATGAGCAGGGGACTGGGAAGCCCTTTATAGCTGGAATAGGGGCAAAGAAAATGGTACAAAACATGGAAGAGCAAGAACTGGAACAGAGCTCTGTGGAGAGAGCTCACAGAAAAGAGAGAATAACGCCTTTCCAGGTAAGAAGTGGATAAGGCCCACTGAAAAGGGAAAAAAGAAGCCCAGAGCTTTCAGAAGCAGAGGTGAAACATCTCTCACCTTGTCAACAGTGTCTGGGGAACTGCGTCTCTGGTGAAATAGCCCATATGTATCATGAACCACATTCCTGGAAGGCAGTGCTGGCCTGTAGGTAGAAAAAAATAAAAATGCAAAACATTTCTGTCTTCCCATTACTGCTGTTTGAAACATCAGAATGTTCATCCTAGATGAGTCCAGAGGATTTCCATCACCTCTGAAACACAGAAGAAAGATTATGGAAAATCAGTCTGCAAAAAAACATCTGACAATTTTCAGCTGGGGCTTCCCACTCTGTACTCATCTAGTTACAAGCATAAAAACCTCTGCAGAGGAGAGACCCATGAGTCGTGGAGAGCTCTGTGCATGTGGGAGCAGGGAGCCTTTCCAGTGGGTGACAGAACAGCTGTAGATGTGTGCACCTCCATACCCAACCTTACCACTCTGTCTGAGCCACAGCCTTGAAACAGGAAATGAAAACTCAGGAGACACACCACATCCAGGAGAAGGGTTCCAGATGGCAATGTCTCTTCTATATCTCAATGGCACCATCTCCTTTACAGCTAAGAGAAAGTCCTCTGATGGAAAGATTTTTAGGGGAAAACACAGCATTTCAGAAAACAGAGCCTGCCTAGGAAGGAGAAGGGTTCCAATGTGCTATCCCAGAATAAGTCCCCTAGCTGGTAGGTGTAAAACACATGGATGGTTTTTTCCATGCTTGCATTCTTTAAAACACAGATCCAGACAGAATAAACTGGAGGTGGGAGACTGTGCAGCCAAACAGCCTCCCTTCTAGGGAGAGAGCAGTGTGCCTACAGGTATTAATCTGTGAGTGGGAGGGAAGGCAAAAGCTGGGAAATCCATGCCTGTATCCCTATCCATGTTTCCACATATGCATATACAAAAATATGTATACACACACAGGGAAAACAAAACAAAACAGAACAGTCTATTGCACACGATCCTCCCCCGGGGAGAGGGTGAGAGAAAAAACAAGCAGCAGATGTGAGCCATGTCACCGCGCCTAACGCCAGAGGAAGATCGGATCCCGTGCTGACAAGGTGGTGTGAGAAGCCACCAGAGCAGGAGACAGAAGGAGACCCCTGAGGCAGAAGAAGACCACAAGGTAGACAGGTCCATGAGGTACAGGCCCACAGGCTGCTCTCCTCCCTTTACATCGTCCCAAGGTGAAGAATTGCCTGGTACCAAGGTGGACTCTAAGGGATAGCCCTGAGTCCCTCCATGGAAGAAGGGATGGGCCTAAAGGAGGGCTGCAGGGTAACTTTTTCACAGAAAAGCCCAGGACTAACCTGCAGATGAGCAGCCTTGAGCACCATGCCAATCCCAATGCCAGGAGATGTGAGCTCCTGCACTGCCTGCAAAGAGCAGAAGTGAGAGAAAAAGAGACATCTTCTAGCCAGTTGATCAAAGATAATGAAGAGTTCTGTTTCTCAGTTAGATATATTTTCTTCCATCTTCCAGAAGAAAATAAAGGGCCTTGCAGAACAAACAAGAACATGGACCCTCTGTCTCTGGCTTACTCTTTAGTGATGTTCTGTGTTCCTCATCCATCCTGGGGCAGTGGTGCTGAATGCTGATAAGGCCAGACTTGGACCAGCCTCAGTCAGACAGTTGGTGCAATTTGACTTCAGATAATACTTAATGATTTGTTTTTACTATAGAATAAGGGTGAGTTGGGGTATTTGTTGTTGTTGTTGTTGATTTTGTTGTCATTGCCTCTCCCCCTCCTTCTTTTCCAACCAATTAGGTTCAATTTGTTTTGGCAGAGAACATGATTAGTGGGGCTGGGCTCCAGATGGTTGGGCGCTCAGCCGTTCACCATAAATAACACTGGATGCACAGTGCTCCTGCATGCAAAGCTGGGCAACAAGAGGCTCAGGTCACCAGATCTGAGCATCCCATGGTTGGTTTGGGGGGGACCTTACCTGAGCCCTTTGGAGAAGGCACTGAATAACTTTTCCTTAGATATCTCCTGATACGGATTTGTTACTGCTCCACGACTGCACTGGCATGGCACCACTGACCTGGCTGTTCCCCCCTCTCTGAATTAGCCTCCCCTTGCTCTATAAGCCCAGGGATTGCTACTGAGCCTTAGTAAACACGGAGAACATGTTTCTCCTTTTTGCCCTTGCAGCATCTTTTGGTCTGTCTGAAGACCGTCTGATCCTGCTCCTGACGTGGATCCCCAGGCCAAGCACAAGGCAAGGGGAGCATTCTGTGAGGCTGATGAGCCTGGCCAAACCCCAGCATGAAGCAGCACAGAATTGCTGTGTGTCCCACATGAATAGTCACAGTCAGGCCCCCTGTGTTGTCACTGTGGCAGCCAGGCCCCTGAACTTCCCTCTAAATTCTAATGGGGCTCTGTGGGAAGGGGACAGTAGTGTTTTGGGAAGAGACAACTTTGGTAGGAAGCAGATGCCCAACTCCATCTTGATGTGAAACCTTAACAATTACCTTCTGTAACACACCATAAGATCTTCAATAGAAGAAGAAATTTAAGCCCAAAATTTATTGTTATTGTCCTATCTGTATTTAAGAAATACTTAGTGAATTCCAAACCCAATAGCTATTCAACATTTTACATTAGCTTAGGCAGGCAAGTGTTTGCTGGGAATGTCTTATGCTTTAGGACAAAGTTGACTGTTGATACATTTAGTAAGTAACAGCTAGAAAGCCACATTCTATACTATAGGTTTACTACGGATATAACACGACAATTACATTAAAGCTAAGGGGCAGACAGTACAGCAAGGAGGAAGTAGCTATGAAGTGTTAAAATGTCTTTGAACTGAGCATTTCAAGCTTTTGAACTGAGCTCTTTCCTCTCACCTCTCAGTGTCACAGCTGCTGTGTTCCTCTCCAGTTTCCCAGGGTGTCTCAGCCACTCGCAGGAGCACAACAGACATGCCTGAAATTGGCATCTGCATATGGGGAGATAAACCCCATTTCAGTTCACGTCCATAGTCCAGCTCTGCAAGATCACACCTCTGTGTCGGAGGGTTCACAGGTGCAATTGCAGGTGCAAAACCAAGATCCTTGTCCCTTACTGAGCACTGTCCCTGAAAGACTCCCAAGATGTGCATGCCTTGACCATTGAGCAATTTCAGGCTCTGCTGTCTGGACTGTTTGCAACATAAATCCTCGTACACAGGCACGGCACTGGCTCCACTCAGGTCTGGAAGATCTCTGCAATTCTTTCGGAGCTTCAGCGTTTTTGGGGCTTTAATGTTAGCCAAGCTCTTAGCTCTGGAGAGACAGACATTGGAGCATGTTATGGCTCTGTCCACAGGTGGACAAGGCATGGCCAGTCCTTCATAAGCAGAAGATGCCTGTCACGTGGCTCAGTTGCAAATTTGGGCTAAGCACCTGCCAGCCTCATGCATAGTAAACCTGGTGCACAGACAGCTGTTCCCAGGCACATCTTTGCTCATAACAGGGATACATGCCCTGTGGGGCTCACAATTCCAAGTCTAAGATGCCTGGATAGCTTTTTGTTATTGACTTATACCAGAGAGAAGCAACATCAGAAGAGATCCATCTTAGGGAATGCTAGACAAAGGTGCTTTGCACCCTGATCCATGACATGCTTTCTTCATTCATAGGGCAACTGTTCAGCAGTGTTGCACAGGTGTGGGGTGTTTATACAAGTGAATGGAGCTGGTCTCATTGCCACAGGTGGCTAGAGCTGAGGCAGAGTGCTGGTGCAAGTGCCGTAAATGCCAAAACAATCATTAGGATATGACTTATCTTGTCTGGAGCACATCTGT
Source organism: Myiozetetes cayanensis (assembly GCF_022539395.1). Taxonomy (NCBI): domain Eukaryota; kingdom Metazoa; phylum Chordata; class Aves; order Passeriformes; family Tyrannidae; genus Myiozetetes; species Myiozetetes cayanensis. The sequence goes on from NW_026086937.1 coordinate 13,404,782, forward strand.
AGCTGTACCACTCCAATGATGTCTCACAGGGAACAAAGATAAGATGGTCTTCCAGTCACTGTGTTGTCTTCAGCTGGAGGTTTTCTGGAGGCATGCTGTAGAAGCAAACCTTATGTCAAACAGAAGCACTGAGACCCCTGGGAGACAGTTGTAAATCCCATGGCCATGGTGGGTATCACATCCAAAGAGATGGAATAGATGTTCATAACTGACAAGACTTGTTCTGGTCTAGCTTAAAGACATGGAAACTGGAGATGTGACAAAGCCTCCATGTGTAACACTGACCAGAACCCACAGAGCTGTTCTCAAACAGGTTTACATACAGCTTTATTTATCTCTGGACCCATTGCAAATCCAAGTGTACAATCACGTGTATTTTTCAAAATGCCTGAGAGAATCATGACAGAATATAAAGAAGTTAGAGGTGGAAATGATCTATCAGGTCCATTTGCCAACTTTCATGAGCCAGGCAGAATTTATCCCTGGGCTATATTCATTGCTTTGCCTCGTCTTGTTTTTAATCACTCAAGCAAAGGGACTAGAACAGCCAGGCAAAGTTATGTCACGTCATACTGCTGCAGAAGCAGCACTGGGGAATCTTGTATCTCTGATCAGAACAGAGTCACACAGTTGTACAATGTATACTTAAGCATGTTTGATGTGGTCAAAAAAGTCCTATGCAGAAATGCATTCAATTTCTGTAAGCACTCATCTTCCAAGAATTTTTAAGACTTTGCAATAAGCATAGCCAAAGTCATCATTCAACAAATTGAAATCTCACTTGTATTAATGTGGTTGCTATATTCAGATTCAATTTAACCCTCATGACTTCATCTTGTAATCCAGTAAATTGTGCAGGTCAACAGAAGTTGTTATCAGAAAGCTGATTGAGCATTTACTTTCCATCATCTCCTCCACCAGTTCCTTGACTTAAGGCCCCAGAGACCCCTCATCTCAGCAGAGGGCACTTCTTAAAATATCCCTGCTGGCCTCCACCGAGAATCTCTTTCACGTATTAAGTGAATTCAGTGTCCTTTCTGAGGTCTTCTTATGGGTTTGCCCTTTTGTGGTGGTTACTGCTTTCAGGAGGGTGATGTTCCACTTCATGTAAACAAAGAGCAACCAATGACTCAGAAAAAAATGTGCTTGTAGAAGTCATTTTTTATCACCCAGGGTCCTGGTTTTCCACCCTTGAAAGCACAACACAAGAAGGTCCCCTCCCAGCAGCCTGAAGAGATTACAGCAGAGATAAGTTGCAATGTGCATGCCATGATCTAGTAGCTCATATAAAGTATAAGGAACCAGTTATTACAGCCAGAGACATGAGTCTCTTAGAATAAATACCCGGTGTATTTCCTAGCTCAGTTGCATCTTGTTTCATTAAAGTGACCCAGGAGATTTCTGGGGTCAACAGAGCTAAATAAAACAACCAGCAAAAACACTGTGGTCTAGGAAAGGGCAAAATTTTTCAAAGCTCAGCTCCCCTTGGCAGTATAGCTCCTGTACGGAGTGATGAAAGTGTTTAAGTCATCAGAAAAAGCAGGCAATGACCTGCAGTAAAATACATGGCCTGGTGAGATACGTCGCGTCTTGCTAATGACCTCCAGAGCTGGGTCAGCAGATGCCACTGCGGGGGGACACCATCATCTGCCAGGCAGAAGGCAGAGCTCCACTGCCTTGGCATGTCTCCATACTCACTGCAATCCTGGGCACATCAGCTCCACGGAGGTCCAGTGAGGGCAATTCAGATTTTTGGAAATAACACCCAGGAGTGGGGATTCTTCAGAAACCTTTTAAGGGAACAGACTCACCAGAAATCCAATCTTTTCTATGAGCTGCAGATCCTGAAGCTAACAGCTCTCTGAAACTGTTTGGCTGCAATCACCCCTTTTTTACCACAAAGGTATCAATGAAAAGAGAGTGAAATTATATAGGCATTTCAAACTTGCAAAAAAAGTTTGGAATTTTGCTCAGTCAAATATTTGAGCTAATTTGGGTTCAATTGTGAAATTTGCGTTCAATTGTGAATTTTTTCCCAGCAAGTTCATCCTTTCTTTTCAGGCGAAGCTGGCAGTTTTCTGCCCTTAGCACATGGCTCTGCCAATGAGGATACAGAGTAGGGCAGCCCAGAGCCAGCCTGATGCCTGGTCCAGGAACTGTCTTCTGGCATGGAAGAAAATGGCTGAGGATTGATGGGTTGAGAGCATGGTGCCAGACACATCCTGCTGCTCCAGCTTGTCTCAGATCTATCTGGATACCCTTCCTCCCTGCCCAGCTGGCAGATTATGTGGACTGCAACAAAGCAAACTGGGGTACAGGGCAGAGCTTGCTCTTTTGTGCAATATGGGAGCTAATCTCGTTGCTGCAGAGTGAAATTTGGTTGCATGAAGGCTTTTGAGTTTAGGTCAATGAGCCCCCCACATAAGACTGTTCCCAAGTGGCCCAGAGCCTCCTCCGGGTCTTGTAACACTGGAGTGTTGGAGCTCTGAGACCAACACTACCAGGTACAGCCAGGTTCATGGTCCTCAGGTCCTCCCATCTACCAGGCTGGGATTTGGCATTGCTGCCATGTGCAAAGAAGCACTCTAGGTATTTCTCCCCCATTAGCATGTCCCTGCAGCACAAGTCTCATTTCAGCACAACATGTATTGCTAAATCTACACACCTTGTAATCCTCACCCTCTCCGGAAAGAGAGAAAACCCGATGCACAGCAGAGATATGCAACGCACAGCCCTCCCCACCAGCTGTGGCCATCTGGCTGGAGAGGCCAGGGTGCATTTCAGTACCTAAAGGCACCCCTTCCCCAAAAAAATAATGAACTTTTAAACTTTGGGCCTTAGATGAGGGGGTGGGGGAGGGTTGGAAATGGCCCCGTTGCTTCACGTTGCACATTAGCAACCGAGTTCACTTCACAAACACAAGGTACGCTGTCAGAATAGCCTGGGGCAAAGTTTGTACTTTGCTTGAATTCTAACTTTTGTTTACCAAGGTAATAAACCGGTCTTCTCTTCCAGGTGTAAATGCTATTATGAAAAGGCATATTTGTGTTTCATCTCACCTCAGATGTACAGTATGTGCTCACATCCTACACTGTGTGTACAGCCCACATTGCTACAGAGCTAGGAGAAGAAAAGAGAAGGATTGAAAATAAAAGCCCCACTCTGTCTTCATAAAACTATGCTCTGGAGAATCTAGGAGTTTAATTGGATCTCCTTCCCTTTAACCTCTGTGTGCAGCCCTTGTTCTACTCTGTAATGACCAGGTCAGATCTTTCCCGCATCCCTGTGGTCTTCCCCATCAGTGCAGCTGGGCAGACCCCGTGGGGGGAGCTGATGAACTATTTGTTCCATGCAGACAAGCTGATCTCTAAACAGTGGAGTTTAATTTCCACCAAACTAGTTGGGTCGCCAGTTTGGCTCCCTTCCCCTAAACCCGCCTGCATATCCATTGTGCCACATGCATTCAGAGGTGTTGCGTTTGGTGTAATCTCACTGAAACTCATGGGAGAGGAGAAGGAGGTGGAAGAAAAAAAAAAAAAAAAAGAAAGAAAAAAGCCTGGCATTGTTTTTTCTTGCACTTCACCTCCTGTTCCTGGTGTCGTGCCCACTTGGCAAGATTTAGAGATAGCAGACGAGCTCTGGATAAAAATGACCTAAATGTTTCCTCATCCCTTCAAACCTGTTTGGTGGCCTTCTGTTTCCAACCCACTAGTAGCCTGGCCTGGCCACTGTGGCTGCCACCTGAATGCTCCTGAAAACCAGCGCCACAAGACCTGCAGTTACTGAAGTGATCAGGACCCCAGTCCGGAGCATGGATCGCCCAGCACGGCACAGCATGGCACGGTATGGTATGGTGGGCATGGGCAAGAGCACTGCCCACCAAACCAGCACACCCACTCCTGGCATCACATTGCTCCTCTCACATTAAGGCACTGACCTTGTTTGCTCCCACTGGGCTTGTAAAATTTCATGAGATGACACCTTGAAAAGCTAAGTGTGAAATGCCGAGCTTGGATGGAGCCATCACTGAAGCTGCCCAGCTGCAGGTCGGCAATAATTTCCTTCCTTACCTGCTGCAGCCCTTTATGAGTAGATTTAAGAGGGCAATAACCACACAATAATTTTATTTTTACTCAAACTATTTATTCTATAAAGCCCATACGCATAATTCCATCTGTACAACAGAAGAACTGCTGCAGAGAGGCAAAGAAAGGGGCTGAAGATGACCACAGCCTAGTCTGGTGATGGCTCGCTGTGCCCAGTGCAGGCGCTTTCTCGGAATGCCTTTGCTCCTGAAGTCAGAAACCCCACTGGGAGATCTGGGCTGCCAGTGCTGCACAGGTCTGAGCCTGCCCAGCCCAGACGCCTTCCCCACCCCACTGTTTACGCCGAAGCACTCACTCCGGCACAGACTGAAACTGTGCCCTGCCTCCTGCACCCAGTGGGGGCCCAGCACACTCTGCTCCCTGATGGTGTGGGCAGTGACATGGTCTGGCACCCTTTGGTGCTGGCCACCTCTCCACGGACCTTGCACTGTATCCAAGTGATCATGAGACAAAGAGCTCTGAGGCAAATGGCAAGTATGATGGTCCCCAGCTGCATATGCTTGTGCTCCTCTTTGCTCCTGGTGTTTCAGAAGCTGGTTTAGGGTTGGGGGTTTTTTTATATGTCCGCAGAATGGATTAAAGGTTCTTAGCAGCTTTTGCACTTTCTCATTTATTTTTGAACTCCCAGTATTACCTTATGCTTCCACAGTATGGCCAGAAGGAACATTGCTCACAGGAATGCAATTCTCCTCATCCATCAAACACAAGCATGGCAGCAGCTCTGCTATCCCTTCCCACAAAATTTCACTCAACCACATGAGCTGAGGGAGAACATCCTCAGCAGTAGTGACTTTGACCAGGATCCTTGCAGCACTGGGATGAAGGGCACATCATTAGCCAGGAATGGAGACCTCCTTTCTACTTAGAGGTGAAACTGGTACCATCAGGGACTGATTGTAAACGAGCTACTGGTGAGGGTGGTGGAGGATGGCAACATCACAGCTTTCCCCACGTGGTTAATTCCTGCCAGGGTTCCTTCTTGGATTCACCCACCCTCTTTTGCTGGGTGGGGCAGAGGAGGACACATCTGAGTCCACCCATACGCTCCCAAAGAAGGAGCGACGTGTCACCCCAGTTTGGGAACAGGTGTGTTCAGTGGCCAGATCAAGGCTCGTTAGGAGACCTGGAACTAGTTTGGCATGGGCTATTATTTCATGACATCTTGAGTATATTCCACATGTCCTTTAAGTGCTCCAGCAAAGTAATGGCCCAGGCCAGCCTTTCCAATCATGTTCTTCTAGCACGTCAGTTTGGTTCTTCCAGAACAGGGAGGGGGTGGCTTTTTGCCAGGGTTATGTAAGAATCAGAGGGATTGCGTAAGTTCAGTTGGTTGCAAAGGTGTAAAATAGTCCTTATTGGTAGTTACTGCAACTGGAATTTTTCCCAGAGGCATCTATGCATTTTTTTTCCAAGGAACTTGTCCTTTTCTAGATTTAGGGCCCTCTGGAATCCTCTTTCTTCTGGATACTTTTGCTGTCAGAAACACTTGTGCAACGGGGAATGTTTGCGTTTGTGCAGGAAGTGATAGCAGGAGTTTGTATGTCACTTCACTGGAGCTGTGTAGAGCGCTAGAGTTGCTCTACTGACCTGTGGTCTGTGCAGTCAGAGGCAGGTGCTTGTTTTAAATCAGTCCACAGGTGCAAGCCTGGGGCACTTGGTGGACTTATCCAGTTCTCCTGAGAGTGACAACAAGACCATATGACTGCAACTAAGAAGAATTGCTCTACTCGATATCTTTGTAGAGAATTATATTGTGGGTAACACCTGCTGGAAACACAAGTTATTTGACATAATTTCACAAGTAGGAAGGGATCATTGCATTCCACGTGTCCGTGTGGGATGGGATCTTGTGTCTTTCAGGGAAAGGGAAAAATGAAACAGCATCTAAAAGTGGTCAGAATGTGACTCACTGTAACTCCAGCAACACAAAGAGAAAGAGCAAGCTTTGTTTTGTTCCTCTGAATATCTCCTGTACATATAGCATTAAGCATATGGAAAAGGCGTTGCAAGACCAAGGCCTGATCAGTAGCTAATGCATTCCCAGGTTCAATAACAAGTACACTTTGTACATCAGAGGAATGGCAGACTGCCCAGAGCTTTTGGGCAGATGCTGTTTCTAAAGAAATTAAATGCGTGAATAGATAATAACCAGAGAAATCCCTGCTGGAATAGAGAATGGACAACCCCCTTCTGATAAAATCAAGTTCTTGCTCAATCATTCCCCACTTGAACGTGAAGACCAAATTGAGTCAGTCATGAAGGTCCTGAAGTCTACAAATAAATAGTTGGGTTTCTTTCCTCTTTGTCATGCTGTAGATTATCCTAGGAACTGGCAAAACACAGCAAGGATGACTCCTCTGTCCCTTCCAAAAAGAGGGACGTTGCAGGAAGTCAGCTGGCTTTGCTAGACTGAAGAGGGAGTTACCTAGTTCCTCCTCAGCTGGTTCCCTCCAATGTACTAGGGGCAGAATGGAAGGAGGAGAGGAAAGTGTGGCTAGCCCATGTCCTTGCCATGCAAACAGAGGAATCAGATGGTGACCCAGCAAGGAAGACCTGCAGAACAGCAAGAAGGAGCAGTGGACTAGTGGTGAAAAGATGAACACAAGATTTGCAAGGACTGGGTGAGCTCTGACGTGGGAAGGAATGAGGTGAGGGTTGGGGTCAGAGGGATGGAGAGAGGTAACCTCAAACCAAACCACCTGGGTATTTCAATCAGATTCCAGTCATGATGCAAGACAAATTCCTCAGCTGGCCTCCCCCACTACTGAATCTTCTCCCTGTACTGTTGTCAGACCCTGCCATCATTGCTTGACCACCCCTGACTGGTCTCACTGCGAGTCCTGTGGGAGCCAAATACTTGGCCATGCTGAATAAACTTCCTGGCAGGGAGAGTGTCTACCTAAGCAGGATTCAGAGAATAGGTGGGTAAAGTGCATGTGGGGAAGTAAAATGTGGCACCTGAGTGTTGGGATGCTGCTGTTGATGTTGCTGTGACCATTGTCAGCTGCTGGCATAGGAAGGTGGTCAGAGGCAACCGCTCTGTGCCCTGGGAACCAAGCTGCTGGCACCACATGAAGGGTCTAGGAAGTAAAGAGATGTTTGATCAAATCTTTTCCAAGGGACAGAGTCCAAGTCTTGCTTCCCTTTCCTTTCTTGTTTCCCATGGCCCATGGGGATGGTATAGTCTCACAAAATCAATTCCAAGGCCACAGGCCCTGGATACAAAGGACAACAGCTGTTCTGCCCAGGGTCTGGCACTGGAAAGCAAGGGACAGAACTTAAAATACAGTTCAGGAAATGGAACCTGGCTCATAGCTGCAGCTGAGAGACAGGTGGAGATGCCCTAAGCAATGGGTGGGACACCACTGGATGTTAAACAAGCGAGACAGTTGCTCAGCAAGCCCACAGGCTCATCCTTTGCCTCCTGGTGAGGATGTCCAGGGGACTAACTACAGTGTAATTGCCACAGCAAAACCCTAATACAGATGACAGCACAAGATCAAGAACATTTTCCACAGAGACTTGGTGCTCCATCCTGGTTTGAGATGTGGGGCTTGATCACTGGGACCATTGAGGCCACTGGGATGCTTCTGAAATGCCTCACAGGGAGAGGAAAGTTCAGTGCAGCCAGTCATCCAGGATAGCTGCAATATCTGGTGTTCCTGGATCTCACTCACTCTCTGAAATATATTTATGGTCTACGTGACAGGTGGTTTATTTTCAATACCTAGAGCATAGAAGGCATGTGAGATGATGTGCTGTCATCCAGAACACTTTATACTTGTTTAGTGCCAACTATGTTACAATATCATTTTGATGTCACCATTTCCTCCTGCTGAAATAAAAAAAAAAAAAAACATTGCCAGACAACATTTCTCAGCAGAGAGATTTCTGGGTTTGTTTTCCATTACACCTGCTTTTTATGACCTCATTGGCTTGTTCAGAGGAGGAGGACACAGAAACTAGAAGAAAAATTAATACATTCCTATATTTTTTTAATCCCTTTAATTATAAAAGACCTGAACAATCCCTTAAAATACCTGACTTCAAAGTGTCAACATGTATCTGATGTCATAAAGTATTCATGGGGCCTGGGATTAACATTGACGTGTTTTAATGTGATTAAATTTGAGAACCTGATGACTTGAGTTGGATTTTCATTATTCCCATGATATGAGCAGAAAGTTTCAGAACTTGAGAGTTTCTAAGTATCCAGCACGTCTCTGGGGAGCCCAGACAAATGGCTCGGGGAAAGCAATAACAGGTGGTACCCAACGGTGGGTACACGGTTTCGTTACCTGCATCTCTAAAACCCAGTTACTCACATGCAACACTTTCATCCTGATTTGTTCCACAAATTTGCCATGCCAGGCTTTGTAAGCAGGCAACAGCTCCTTCACTCCTAGGAGTCTCTCGGGAAGCAGCTGCAGGTGCCAAAGCATTTGCCAGCTGTGGAGGACGAAAATGGTGCCTGGCAGGGACAGCCAAACCATTGCCAGCTCCCCGCTCTGCTGCTGTAAGAGACACACACATTTCCAAACACCCTCTCTAGCTCTTTGTGCTGGGTTTGCCATTGTGCTGCACACGGGACTGGATGCAGGCTCCTGCCCGTGAAGCATGACAAGGGAGAAGTGGTAAACCAAAGCCTCCAACACCTTTGGGAGATGGTGCTGCAGAAATTCTGAGCCCTCTTAGAGGAAGTTTCTCTGTGCAAAATATTGTCCCTGCTTGAGAACGACAACCCAGTACCAGCTCAAGGCCCCTCTCAGGAGACCTGTCCTCAGAAAGAGTTTTGTTCCCAGAAGAGAGAGCTCTGCAGAGGATTACTCTGCAAAGTAACTTGTCAGGAGGGTTTGTAAATGAGCTCTGCAAGGACCCAGCTCTCCTGGGCAACACTTCAGAGTACATGGGCTGAAAAAGGCCCAAACTCCCTGCAGGGAGCCCTTGGGAGACAGGTCAGAGGTTAACAGTTCAACTGCTGAGCAGCTCCAGCCCCAAACTCACAAGCAAGAGGAGAGGATGGAGCAAGGGAGCCTGAACCCAGCAAGGACTCTGTTGCTCAGGACTTTCCTCACTCAGTTGCTCCAGCACAACCTGGCAAGACAAGACTCAGACTTCCCAAGGCAACAGGAGGTGAGCTGGGCTGCCAGGAATCATGGCAATGACATGAGAGAAACTCCCCCAAGCCTTCCTTCCCTCTTCCTCCTCCTCCTCCACCTCTCCAACACATCTTTGCAATAACCATGTAACAGCGCCCTGGCACTTGCCTGGCAGGGCTCCTACTGTATGTGGCATTTCTGGGCATGGGCCTCCTGAGTACACCCATCTTAACTGACCCACATCTTTACACGGGCTGTTTCTGGGGCAGCGTGAGCGTATTTTGCTAGTGCTGCTCACATTGCCCCTGCCCAGATAGGCAGGGCAAACATTTCATCACCATCTTCTTCATGTTTCTTTTTCTTTCTCATTTCCCTTTTTTCCACCCCCATATTTTTTTCCTTAAATGTTGCCTAATCCCCACCTGGCTGCAGGCAGTGGGGTGAGTTCACTGTGCTAAGCGCTGCATGGCAGCCCTAGGGCCATGCACAGCCAGCCTCCTCCATCAGGTTGGAGACATGGGATCTGAAGAGTCTGCACCAATCCCCTCCACCCAGGGACACAATCCTCAGCTACCACCCCTGCTGCACATCCCAGCATGACCTTGAGTGGAGGGAGCTGGGCCACTTCCATCAGCATCCCTGATGAGAAGACACAGCTCACCAGAGAGCAAAGCATCAGCCCCGACATTACCCTCATCTCCATTTAACTGAGGGAAACAAATCCCTCCTAAAAAGGTTCATCTTCTTGCATTCCCACAGCAGGGAAAGCAAAACCTTGCACTTCCATGGGGCAGCTGGGGGTGTAGGAGGCAGAAAGCTTGGAGGAACTGCGTACAAACTACCAGGGTGAACTGCTGCCTTCCTGCACCTTCTCAACCGCTACCTCCCAAGAGACAGAGCAGGAGCTGGTGGCAGAGTTCATCAGGAAATGGTGCTTTCTGCAGGAAAAGCTTTTTTTTGTTTCATTATTTTCTGTTTCTTCTCTTGTTATTTTTTGGAGGCAGGGAGGGCAATTGATCTGGGGGATTTCACTAAAAGTATATATCACGGGGGAAGAAATATCCATTTTCTGTCTAATCAGGAGAATTTTCTTGATGCAGACAAATATCACTGCCCAGAGGGCTGAATTGCTTCTGCTTCCAATTGCTGAGAACCACACTTTGTTGGATGGGGGTTTGAAGAAAACCTTAAGTGGTGGCAAAAATGGAAATTTTGCAGAGATAGCTGCTGGAACCCTCTGAAAGGTCATGCTTTGCTGATGAAAAGGAGTTTAAAATCTTTCCTTGGACCAGATATTTCAGTGGGATGGCTTTGCAAGAGGACGAAGAAATAGGTTGGGAAAACAGGATGATGCCACTTTCTTAGGAACAGACATAATGAGGAGAGATGGAGAAGGAATGAAGGTTGCCTGGTGCTAGACGCAGGCAGGAAGAGAGACCTGGGACTGGGTGGATAAGAGCATGGCTGGGGTTTTGTTTGGGGACTTTTAGTCTCCTAATTTTAGATCCAGTACCAGTAAGTTGCATTTTTCCCCAAAAAAAATATTGGTAGAGTAATTCAGAGTGCTACAAAGGTGATGCTATGCAAATTTATGGTGGGAAATACAGCTGTCTCAAAACATTGATAGCCTGTGGTTTCATTTATGTGGTGGATGTTAATGTGTCTAATGATTCTGAGGAGAGTTGTCTGAAAAAATGAATTTGGAGTTGTTTTGCTTCATGAGCAGTTCTGAAAAGTCAGGAAGGAGGGAATTAGTTCAGATTGCAACTAGGACTATTAATTTAAATTACAGAAAACGTGAAAGGTGAGGAGAAAATGGTGTGCTTTGATTTGGAGCTATTTACAAGTAAAATGGAGGGGAATTTCAAACTGAAATAAACATTGCAAATGTACTTTCTTGGAATTTTTTTCTCAGGACAAACAATTTAGTTCAACCAGCAATAATGTTCAAAACTATTTGTCACCAAATTTGCATTTTTCACACAAAGGAAGTTTCAGGTGAAACAATTTCACCCATCCCCAGCTCTGAGCCTGGGAATTGAGGATATCTCCCAGCCCTTTGCCATTGCGTGAACTAACTCAGCTGGACATTCGCACCAAACCTCTCACTGCTAAGAAATCATCTCCAGACCAGGCTTTGAATATTTGGGCAGTTCTGTCCTTTTAACATTTTGGCAAGGCTTTCCCCCAATGGGTGTCACACAGAGAGTAATCAAGCAGCAGGTGGAGGTTTTCCAGCTCTTGGCTGAGTTTGTGAGGGTCACTCTCCTTCCCACAATGGCAGAGAGCATGAGGCCAGTCCCCAGTGTGAAGGTCAGGGAACCTACCTCAAATCTTCATCCCACACTGAGATAACCTGTCCCAACCCCTCAGCAACCAGGTCATGGATCCAGAGACAAAAATGCCACTCCCAAGCACCCAGTATTAGGTCCCTGTCTCACATGCATTGCTGCAGAAAACCAACCCTTTGGGTTTTTTCCCCTGATGAAATTCCTCTTCCTAATGGGAAACACAGAAACCCCTTCCCTGCAACAGCATCCTGAGCTGGAGGGGATGAGCATTCTCCCAGGGCATGTGGTCACACATCTAAGCCTGGCTGGATCTTAGCCAGTCCTTAGGTCCCAGTGGAAACAGCAGTGGTTAATAAAATCAGGCAGCCAAGATTAGGAGCAACATTTTTCTCAGAGGTAAGTTAAATGAGAAGAAATAGTTTTTCATCCAAAATGACCTGAAAGTCTGGTTTATAGCCATGTGCATTAACTCTTTGGTGGCAGCAAGGTTTGGAGACACCTCTAATAGCTTTCATGAACCTTTCAGAAGAGGAGGAAACAGAACAGCTTGTGAAATGGTTCCTGTTTTCCGAAATATCTCAAAACCCACCATTAGGGTATCCTGAATTTCCTATGCTACAGAAGCTATGCAAAGGAACTTTAATAAAACCAGACATTTTTAAATCCAGCTTCCCATTTTTTCCCATCATTTTAATCAGTCCCTGTGACCTGCCACCCAAACAATGAAGCACTGTGCTGGAACCTGAGAACCATTCATTAATGTTTACAAGACACTGAGATAATAGGGGGAGAAAGCCTTAGAAATAGTGCATATGAATAAATGATAGCAATAGTATGTTCAGTCTCTGAGATTACTCATGCTCTCAAATCTGAGCAGGTGCACAAGTTTTTACAGGTTCAGGCCTTGGTTTGGTCCAAAGGTACCTTCAGGTCAGGCTGTTTGCTCCATGAGTGGAGCACTCCCTGGATCCACTAGACTGCTGTGGGTAAGAAGGAAGCTGTCAGATATCGGAATTTGGCACTGTCACCATGCCACTTAAGTCATGCTAGTTAACTGGAGGAAGGTCACTCAACAAAATGCTGTGTTGCTAAATGCCACAGAAGTGTGGAGCTGGGAAGGTCCAGAGGAACAAGCATTGTTTAGGTTTTACAGTGCAAATTGCACTAGAGACAGAAAAATGTCTTTCCATTTTCCTGATCCCAGACATTCCTGGGAGCATAAGCCATGGCCATTTTATTTTTAAAATCAACAAATTCTTCTGAGGAAAAAGCATTTCTTGATCTCGTGACTGCCACAACAGAAAGATCTGTCCCCTTGCAGTCAGGCAATGAGTTTCCTGCCAGCTGGACTCACCCACTGCCTAAACCCTGTCCCAGCAGTGCACAAGCTGTCTGTTATCTGCCAGGTTGGGCCGGAGCAACAGGATTGAGACATTTCAAGATATCATCTGGGAAAGCTGGATAAATCAAGGTGAGTTGATTTGTCAATCTCTGTGAAGCTCGCAGCCAGTGCATGGCCCCTGCAGCCCTGTCTGTGCCACGTGCTGAGAACACTGACACAGTGCTCACCCCTCCACAGCCGACCTGGGCACACAGCTCATCAGGAACAGGGGGACTGCCCTGCAAGGTCAGGGATGCTTAGCCTTGTCTAGCTCTCATTGTGCACACCACCATGCCCAGGAAAGGCCAAGGCCACCCTTCCTAACTGTGTTGCCATTGCATCCTCTAAGAAATCACGAGGGTCTTACACCACCTGGAGTAACCATGCCAAAGCTGGATTGTGGAAGGAAAGCAACTTCTTTCCTCTCATCATGAAGTTGGATACAGTGAGAAGGAAACATCTGCACAATACATTCTACATGGAAGAGTGTTTCACTGCAGAAAAATGCAAAACTGATACTCCTGCCATTTTCTCGCTGTGTGCTTGTCCCTTATCTCAGTAATACATGATGTCATGCTGGGCCTGAAGGCTGTACCCCATCACCGGGCTGCACCACCACATCATAGATCCAGCTTTCACTGTGTTTCTGGTCTAGTTTTGTACTGGCTACTTTGTACCAGTTGAAACACCTTATCTTCTTCACCGGATCAAGGTCTCCCCTGTGTGTGTTGCAGTTCAGCTGTTTGGCATATTGAATTGTGGAGCTTCAACCATCATCAGCTGTTCTGGGTCTCTGACCGAGCAACACTGTGCTTCCCTCTGACAGGATTGCTTTACAGACTGGCTTAAACCTCACCTACCTGCAGTAGGGTATAAGCCCTTGCTTCCTACTAAGGATGTGTTCAAGCTTTCTGATGGATAAGGATGGAGTTAAACTGTGTCTCTCTGAATAAGCACCTGAGTCAGAAAATTCAGCTGAACACATGGGGCTGGCAGAAGTGATGAAAGCCCAAGGAGGCAGGAATAGACAGAAGAACTCCAAATGGGAGTAGTGTTCGAACACCTACAAGGCTGGTGTTCACACCTGACGTAGCCATCTGGATGGTCTGTAGAGGAACTTGTAGGGCACAGCCAGCCTACCATAGACTGCTCCTTAGGAATGAGTTGAAGGGCCTCTTTGGAGCACCTGATTTTCTGCACCCATTACAAGAGCAGAACAGTTATCTAGCCCCAGTAAAGATGCTCATGCTGGGATACCTGGCCAGATTCACACTACAGCCCAGCAGCAGGTCCAGAGGAAAAGCACATCATGCCATCCACCTGCTCTGCTTTTTGCAACTGCTCATCTCCTCACCAGCTTTTAGACTGCAGAAGCTGTTCAAGTCTCCAGACTGAAATTCTCAGTATTATCATTACTGTCACAGCATCTAGACTGACCTACCAAGACCAAAGGACTTGTTTTGCAGGATCCTACACATCATGCTTGGAGGGAGTTCCTGGTCTTGCAAACTCTTTCAGGCATTACCTCTGAGAAATTATATGTAAAGGAAGATGACCAGGCCCTACAGAAACAGCCTGTTCCTGTCCCCAAATTTAATTAATACTCCGTGGGCTTAAGCTGTTCTGAAACACCTTGTGGAAGATGATGGCAGGACAGGGAGAGCTCAGGAGGAGTCAATGACCCACAGAGAGCACTACTGAGCTGGCACAGGGGCTCTGCTTGTTGTGGTCCTGTGGGCACATGTTGCTCTGTGGGCTGCCCTCAAAAGTGGCTGATGTCTCCCATATATTCAACTGTTTGAAGTCAATGAATGAGTCTGAATGTCTCTACTGAGGCACTCCCCATCAAGGCTGGAGTTTCCTTGTTTTGCATTTCTTCTAATTGCGCAAACATATTTACTATTCCTGGGAGTCGTTTTCCATAGAGCTCCACACCTGTGTGCAATGGCTGCAGCGCTGACCCTCCAAAGCTGGATCTGCAGAAGGACTTACAAGTTGTGCACTGCCTCCCTTAAACGTAGCACTGAGCTCTGCAGTGACCCACTGTGAGCCACCACGTCGGCAGTGCCTGGACAGCATCTTCCTGCTATGAGCATTCCCTGGCCAGTTCTCTCACTGGCAGAACCAGACCTGATCTGTATAATAGACCTGCTCCCTCCCAAGGGAAAGCTCAGCACTGTCGTCTTTTTGCCCTACCCAGACAGACAGACCGATGAACCATTGAGATACTGGGAACGCCGGCTACTACAAGGTTAGCCAATGCCAGGGATGTCTGGGGGCTGCAGGCATCTTAGCTGAGCTATTCCTGCTCAAGAGAAGGCTAATTAATCAGCTCTGCTGTTCTGGCATCACCCAAAAGTGAAAATACTTTCTGGCAGGGCAGCAGGCACAAAATTAGCTGCTGCATTAAACTGCCAAATCTCCTTTACTCCTTTATTAGTTGCATTTGGTGATGATGAGGAGCGAGGCATTAACCGGTCCCTGATGGATAAAGAAACTATTACTCTGCTTTCTCTTTGCAGCTGGGGAGAGGAAATAGGTTTTATTACCGAGATTTCCTTGAAGACATTCACTTGACTTTGTAGCATCAGAGACGGAAGAGAAATGAAGAACACAGGAATCTTGGCACAGCAGGAGAGATTGTGCATGGATAATAACAGAGAGAAGTACCAGGTCAATTGGGAGCTGAAATATACTTAGGTGATTGAATCCTTGTGTCGGGTTGAAGCTCTGACGATCTGTTGGCTCAACTAATTTCACCATTACAGCCAGGATCTCTGTGCTGGTACTTAAGGCCTGAACCAGGGAACTTGCTGGGAAGACACATTTGTGATGGATCAAAATGGAACAGAATAGAATGAAATCAAATAGAAATGATAGATAATGAATTTTTTCTCTCTTTTTTTTTTTTTTTTTTTTTTTAACCAAGGTTTGATCTAGAACTTACCCATCTTGACTTTGGACCTAGATCCTGGCTAACATGGCATGACACTCCTTACTAAAGGAAGGTGCAGACTGGAAGAGCCCATGCAAATCATGATCCACGTCCTGAAATTTCAGAGGGTTCTCTCCTGAGAGATCTGTGTACTCTGCATACATCCATGAGTCAGTGTGGAATAGCAACCTCTCTAGGCACCACGGCTTTATCCAACCAGGGGCATGAACCAAAGCCCCAAGTACAACTGCAGAAGGGCCTGGTGATAAAGGTATGGGTCAGGCTGCCGGGTTTGTGGCCAAGTTGCAGAACACATGGTGCATTCTGCTACCTCTGCTCCAGGGCCAAAAAGAGGGGCAAGGATCAGTCAGTCAGAAGTGGGCAGAGATCTATTAAGTCATTTTGGAATGAGAGGCTGAATTTCCTAAATCATAATCCCAAATTCTTGAGTTTGCTACCCATTTCAAAGCAAGACAAACACAGCCTGAACACAGATGCCCAAGAGACCTAGAGCATACTGCAGCTGGAGGGCAGAGATGGTACAGAGCTGACCTAAGCATGGTAGAGGATCAATGGTCTGTGAGCACACATAGGGTGGAAACTGGAGGAAGGACCCTCCAGCCAGTGGGGAAAGAGATCCTGCAACTGGCAGACAGAGGCAAAAAGCCAACCTGGCCAAAGAGGATGTGGTAGCCCAGGGCTGTGGTGAACACGCTCTAAAGCCAAGCAGGTCCCTCCCGTTCTTGGTCACTGAGGGACCCTTCTCATCTCATGGGCATGTGGACCCCAGTCACCAGGAGGGCTGGGAGGGGGAACCACATGAAACCATCTTGTCCCATCACCTCTGACAATGAGGGGAGATGACATGGGCTGGTGGCCAAGGGATATCCTCCTGGACGGTGTGTATTTGAATCTCCTTGGAGGAAAAGTTCAGGCTCCTGGCTCAGAAGCTGGTCTGAATATCATCACAGCATGATGAAATGAGTTTGCCTTGCAGCTCAGGTCAACCAAGAGGCTGACAGTGGCCAGAGCTTTGCTTCTGGTAGCCCTTGCTGGCTGCTGCTCAGGGCACTGCTCCCCATCTCTGCTGCACGTCCGATCCTCCCACCTCCCTCCACCTCACTTTCCACATCTACAACGTGAAGCTAAACCTAATTACAGCCCCTAGAGTGGAGCTTCATTGCTTGGCTGTAGCAGTGTTTCAAAAACGCTCAGAGATGAAAGGTGCTTGAGGGAGCAGAGTATTGTTATTACTAATAATTACAAAAAATTAACCAAATATTTGTCTAGCAGCATCCATCCCTGTTGCTGTTTCTTATGTAAAATACACACATGGTCTGATTGCCAAACCAAAGCTCCAAAATCACTACATCAGCCCTACAGTATCAAGAAGGGGGGCAAAAAGTGCCTTGAGTCTAAAAAGGGTTGTCTGTTCCAGCAATTAATTTAATTGGCCTAAATATAACCCAGGTATACTGCAGATCCAAATTGCTGGCTGACAACAGACCCAAACAGGGCCCAGAGGCTGCGAGGCAGCAGGTTAAACGCTGCCTCTGAAGCTGCTTCGCTGATCCTGGCACACGAGTATATTTTCTCCCGGTGTTCGCCGCCGCTTGCTGCTGTGGAGTCGAATTCTCGTAAAATGTTTATCAATGCCTGGGCATCTTCCAAACCAAGAAAGGGTGCGGGAGAAGTGTCCCCTTGCAGTCAGCAGGGACTGGATTTCATCACTTGTTTTAATTCCTGTCTTCATAATTTTATTGCTTTTTTTCCCCCCTGTTTTCTAATAAGCTCTTCTAACACCTAATAAAATCAGTCCTTTTTCCTTCTACTTACCTCCCCCTGCTGCCATCGTGATTACCTAGACAAGAAAAATACAGAGCACAGGGTCCTGCAGACTGAGGTTTTAGTGACTGATTTCAACCGACGTGAGCAGAATCGGCAATAAACTTCAATGTCATGGTATTTTGATTCCTCCTTCTTCCGTATTGCATGAAATATCTGAAGGGGACAAATGCCAAGGAGTGAGAAAAATTCTTTTGGGTTGTATAGCCAAAAATGAAACTAAGAAAGGAGCCATTTCCAGAGGGGGAGATGCAGTCAGCTGTGCAATCGTTATCTGTAATAGATGGCATCTCTCACTGACGTGATCTCTATTATCCTCCTATCTCAGCATCTCACAGGCTTTAATGGATTCTTCCCTCCAGCATCTTTTTGAGACTATGACATTGTCCTACATGAATTTTACCAATCGGGACTAGAAGTATCAAGAGGAGAAGACCCAGGTTCCCTAACCTATGCCGGCACCCAGGTTTCCGCTGGTCACTCTCTAAAAATCCATCTGTAATCTGGGCACTCCACTATGTAACTGGAAATTTATTCGTGAAGGTAGGTAAAATGCTCTGTGACCACAAAGCAGCAAACAAATCTCACAAACCCCAAGTTTGTTATTTCCTGCTCTGCTTTCAAAACAAAACACAATAATTTTAGCAGACAATTAAACTGTCTGATTTCCAAGGGACACAGGCACACAAATACTTTTGAGGATCTGAGCCCACATGATTATGTAAGGAATTAGCACGAGGGAATTAACCCAATCGCTGGAGCATCCTTGTGGAGGACTCGGGGAGTGACACACGGGAACACGCCAGGGCAAAATATAAAACCCAGAAATACTTAAAATTTAAATCAGAGAAGTGCAAAAAATGTCACAACATTGCTTCATGACAGGAGAATATCTAGCCTGACCCCTTTCTACCTCCTACCTCACTACAGTACTGCCTGTACTCCACAAAGACAGGAAAAAAAGTCCAATATTGCAGGTGCTCCTTCCAAGCATGTGGGACCTCCGTGTGGGGCAGTTGCCCGTGGACTGGTCATCGTCCATGCATTACCCTTTGTGCATTGATATAGACTCTGTGTCAGTGCAAACAGTCCCTGGGCACCCAAGGGAAATTTGGCAAGAGGGCTAAAGGTGCCCCACAGAAGCAGACGTGGGGATGTGGGGACAAGGCAGCACTCAGACGGGATTTCCACCACTCAGCAAGGATCTGACAGTTCTCCCTCCACCCTGAGGCTTATTAAATATGCTGTAATATTAAAACAAAGCCACCTTAAAAAAAAAAAAAAAGAAAGAAAAAATGTAGGAGTGAGTAGGATTTGGGGAAATAAAGGCAAAGGCTGTGGGCCTCATCCTGCTCTTCCTCGGGCCAGGGTAATGAGGAGCATTGGGTGAAGGCAGGTCCTAGGGGGGCTCCTTGATCTCAGCCTGGATGGGACATAAAGGAGATTTGGCTCCTTTCCCAAATTTAATGCTGTCACGGTTGAATTTATCATGCTGAAACCGGTGGAGTTGTTTGCAGGAGTGAGGGTTGTAGCAGCAGCAGCCCTGGGAATGCAGAATGAAGCCGGTGGGAACCAATCCTCCCTGCCTGGGATGGACGCAGCTCCCAGCACTACTCTGACGATAAAAGCAAACCTTCCTGGGCAGGCAAAGGCTGCCTCGACTGTCACTTTAATTGAAACCTTCTGCAGTCGTATACTTCACCTTATGTTTAATGATTCACCTCTTAAGCAGCCCACTTGTACCTTTGTAATCTTTCTGAAGGTTAACTTGTTGATCCTCGAAACTTGTCTGGAGGGAGAGAGGCAATTTGCAGGGAGTCTCGGAAGGAAAAAAGTATCATGTTTTCTGATGAAAAGTGTTTTTTTTGAGGGAGAAGGAAGGAGAAAAGAATTGCAAAATTCAGAAAAGCCGATGAGATTTTGGAAAGAAAAAAGGGAAAGAAGAAAAGAAAAAAAAAAAAAAAAGGAAAGAAATGTCAGTAAAAAAATAAGAGGGGTGGGGGGGAGCAGTTGGGTTTAGTTCCCAGCTCCTGGGAGACCTTTCATTTCTGCTTTATAGGAATCAAAAATATATTTGTCATTTACCAGATTAAATAAAAATAATCCTAGAGTTAAATTATTTTTAGGACATTAAGAGTTACGTTCTTATGGGTAATAATCTATTTGTAACACTGTAATGGAGTAACTGGCAATTTCATACAGCTTCGGGATCGATCCTTTCCTATTTGCCATGTACCTATGCAAATAAATATCCCATTTGATTCATGTTCATATCGTAGGATCTGCCTGCTTCTTTCTTATTCCTTTAATATTTAATTATTTAAAACAAGGAGAAATCTCATGGGAATTTTTGTCTCAAAAAATAGCTAACTTATTCTTGTCATTCGAGAATAACAGAGAAAAGATATGAAAATCTAATTCTTTTTAAGTCCTAAAACTGAAACTCAAGTAAGAAGGACGAGGAGAAAAAAATCTTAAAACCCAGAATACAAACTTTCCCCCCTCCTTTTTCACATGAATACTCTGAGTTTTTATTGTAGCTATTCATAGTCGTACCTAAATGTAGTCTATAAATCTACTAATATATTATTTAACACTCTAACTACTGGTATAAAAAATTATAAAATATTCTGTTGGCAATACATTTAATTGAATTCTTTTCAGAGACAGATTGTTATTGCCAGACATGCTTTTAGAGATAGTGCAGAGAAATAAAAGAATTTCAGAAGGCAGTAAAACAAATAATTACCATTTTCACCATTACTTCCAGATACCCTCCTATGCAGTCACTAAATCCTTTAAGTCTAAATCAAAGAGTTTCCGTGAACAAAATTGCACAGATCATTTCAAAGAATGTAAAAATTACGTCGATGTTTTATTTGAAGAGAGAAATTGAAATTCACATAGCACTGTACTGGCTGAGATGTCCGGGGAGTTATTAAAAAACAACAACAAAAAAAACCAAGGCTAGTTAAGCCTGAACTTTAGAGGCCTGTTCGAAAATGATCAGGATCAATGCAAATCCCTCTTTTAATTATAATGTGCTCATGTCCGTAAAAGTTTGAGGCATCATCCTTCCTCTTAGGCTCTCTGCTGCTTTTTAATATCAGGGATCTGCAAGATTCTCTGAGGCACAAGAGTAATAAAGAATACTATAAACGAACCAAAGTAAGCACTGCCTTTTATTCTTTTTATTATTTTTTCCCCAACAAAGCAACTTACACATTAGGTTTGAACTACCTCAGCATAACTCCTTATCAGAAAAGTATCTGTATGGGTTAGTGAGTTTTTTTTCAATCTTGACAGCTGAGAGCTAACAGATCTGTTGAAAAGGAAGGAGGTCAGTGGTGCTGCTCAGCCACGGGCCAGGGATTTTCAGCTTCCACAGGTCACATGCTTCATAACTTGGAGGGTGCCAAGGATGACAAGATTTGGGGACAAGTAAGGGAGTGGGCTGGGGATGCTGACCAGGTGAAGGTTCACGTGCCCTGCCAGGAGGCTTCCCACCCAGAACAGCTCCACAGACAGGCTTTGGTCCATAACTGGTTAAAAATTGACTGGGACCGGGGAGGGGGGAGAGGTAATTATCTGCAGCTGGAAAACTTTTGGATGAAGTTTCCCTTTTAAATCAAAGATGGGGCAAAACTGACACGGGACTGCCGGTGCTCAGTGGGATGGCGACGGTCCTTACCCACCTCATGGTAACTGATGTTTATGCAGAGCCTGTGTTTGGGAGATCAGGTAGGCAGACAGGCAGATATCTTGCTCCTATGTGGGAGGAAAGTCATTTTTGACAGGCAAGTCTGCACTGACTCCTGGCAGCAAGCGCCAAGCAGATATGCCAGTTATTTGGGCAATTTTGCAGGAATATTATCCTGGGGGTTGATCTGCACGTGGCATGGATGCACACCCCCCATCATCAGAGCAGTTCTTCTTGCAGGGTGTTGGTCTGAGAGCGATTTGTTACCCCAAACAGGGTGTCTGCACATGGCATGGAGGTGACAACGTGCTCTCAGGCAGAGCAAGGAGCCGCATCGTGACATGGAGGCACTGCAGGTCGGCCGCACACCCCGCTGCAGCCTTTGGCTCTCCCTCCCTCCAGCCATCTCTCCATCCCTCTGGTCTTGTCCTCCTGGTCACCCTGTGCTCCCCCTCCCAATACCAGTACAGCTCCAGATGCCGAGTGGTATCTATGGACATCTAAAGCCTCTGCACGAGGTGTGATGAGAGTAACACAGATTGGGCTGGGGGCTTGCAGATGGGCAAGTGGATGGTGGACTGAGTGGGAGCCAGGCTAGGCGGGGGTGAGGTACGGTCAGGTGTGCCCAGGGCGTGCTGGGACAGCCAGGCTTTACCATAACATTCAAGTTTTTCCACTTCCAGCCTTTTCCCTTGCAGTAAAGGCCGAGTCAGATCAGAAACACTCAAATTAAAACAAGAAAAACAAAGAAAAGAAAGAAACAGAAAAGAGCCCCGATGAACATCACAGCACCCCACTCCCTGCCATTCCCATATACCCGGCTGCTGCTCCCTCTTCTCCTCCCAGCCGGAGCCCATGTCTCTTCCGATACCCAGGAAAATATTTTGTTCCGCGTTAAAGGCTAAAGCCAACACATGACCAGCGAGAGGCAGCAGTTTGTTTAGCTCTTGGAGTTTATTTTAATTGCGGCCTTGTTTTGTAATGAGGACGGCTGTGGCAGGGGGAGCCTGCTGGGATCCAGGGGGTTGTTCCGGGAGAGTTTCCTTATCGATAAAAAGAAGTCTCATCTATTTAAATTAACAAGAACCTGATGGCATGCATGTTCAGCTGCTTTGTTTTCTTGGAAGTTAAACTGTACACATTTGCTTATTAAGGATTTCAGTGGCTCTCTGAGATCACGGGTCCCCTCCAAATGCCACTTTTAATATCCCCAACCTCCATGTGGAAGGAATGAAGGGGAGAGAGACAGGCCCTGTGTTCATGCTGATAGGCAGAAAGCAGTGTGATAAACCTGAGTAGTTTGTTATGATGATGCATGAAAATAGAGGAAAAAAAGTAAAATCATGTGATTTTTATGCAAATCAGATGAATCGGACGGTTAAAAAAACCCTAAATGTCAGGTAGATAAGATCACATTCACCTAGAGCAGTGTCATGATGTTCTCTGTACATTACATTCATACTGGAAACCAAAATGTGCTACAGAAATCAGACACCCACAAAAAGCTCTGAGATTGCACTGAGAACAGGTTCCTGCAAAGCACTGGCCTCTGACAAAAAAAAAAAAAAAAAAAAAAAAAAAAGGCAAAAGAAAAAAAGTAGGTTAGATTAGAAAACAAGATAGTTGAATTCAGGCAGGGGATCGGCTGTCCCTGCACAGTGTGCAGCCTGGCCTCGCTGCACACGCATTAATATGCACAAAACTCCTTTTAAGTAACATTCATGCGGCGGCACCCAGATCTGAAATGGGCAGGCTGTTCCCAAAACCCATCCTCGAGGGCCACGGAGAAGGGGAGAGGCTCACAGGCTCTCTTTTGTCAGGCTAACTTTTCTCTCCCAGACACATTTTTTTTCCTTTAAAAGTCCTGGCAGTTGTGTGGGAATGGAGAAGCCTCATGGCCTGAAGGAGTTAATTTCAAAAGAAAAAATTACAGTGGGGTTCTGTTTATTTAAGTAGTGTTTTGTAAAAGACGAGGTTCTTCTTCTCAGGGGTGCAGTTCACCTGGGAAAAATACACACTGGCCTCAATATACCTTAAAATCCTATTCTGTGTCTCCTGGGGGATGGGGAGAACGACCCAAACCCAGGAGCTCCCCTTGCTGCCAAGCAGCACCTCCAGCTCCAAGGGCCTTCAACATCCAACTGCAGCTCTCAGGGGCGGCTGAATAATTTCACACCACTTCATGCCCTGCACGCCAGCAGGTAGACAGAGGGGTTGCTTTTCATCCCAGGAGCTTTGCCGGGGGGGACATGGAGAGGCTGGAGAGGGACAGCCTGCAGGGGCGTGTGAGGCACCTATGGTGATGCCCAGCACTGCTCCTGCCTCCGCTCCTGCTCCTTGCAGCTGCTCCAGTGTGACCAGAAATACCCCTGCCAACTCCAAGGGGACCATTTCCCAGCAGCGTTGCCCCTGTTCCAGTATCGCCACCACTTTGCAAGGTGGCACACAAGGGTTCAAACCCTTGCCTGGGTGAGGAGCTCTCTACAGCGTAGAGGGTGTTTTGAGAGAGGAGTGTGTGGGGCTGGCCACCCCTCAGCGGGATTGCCACAGCACCCCAAAGGCAGGGCCAAGCTGCTGCTTCTCCATGTGCTACACAGGCACCTCATGGGTGTAGAGGAACCACCCCGAGCCCCAGGCCGGTGAGGAACGTCCCACAGTCAACAGAAGGGCTGTTGGTGGCTTCCCACACTCCTCCAGTGACCCTCCCCACCATGAGGCCACCTTTCCCCCCAGGGTGAAGCTGCTTGCTGTCAGCTAGTGGAGGCAAGGGAGGCTGTTGCCAGGATGTTGCCACTCTGGTAGCTACCACCACCGCCACTGGCTGCCACGCTGGTCCCCAGAGCTGGGACTCAGACGGGACAGGCAAGGGAAGAGGATGACAAGGCCTCACTTGGCAATAATCCCTCTGGCTCAGGGGGTGAGAGGGTTCCAAGGGAAACAACCCCATCCCCAGCACCCTAAAGTCCCCAATGAGACACTACAGGAACCACTGCTGCTTTTGGGTACAGCAGGAAGCAATGGGAAGTGGAGGCAGGTGGCAGGAGCCCCTGGGGAGCTGCAGCCAGGCCCTGAGTGTCAGAGAGGGAGAAGGTTCGAAACCAGAGGAGAAAGGCCAAAAAAACAGCAAAGGCGCCCAGGCCGCCCCGCCGCCAGCCCGAAGGGGATGCTGCTAGTTGCTCTATATGTCCCCGTAACGAGGGGAGTTAGAATGGAAACTCTGATGCAAGCCCGTCTTGGCTGTGATCAGGCGGAGTGAGAAATCTCCCCCGTGAAAGTGCTACTTGAACGGAAGCCGTGCTCGACCTCGGGTCTCCAGCAAAAATCCCCGAAGCGGCAGCGCTCTCGCTGCTCCCGAGCGTCCCGCGGGCGCCGGGCTCGCTGGGCTCCGGCTAAAGCGAAAGCGTCACACACTGCAGAGAAACGGCAAACAGCACGGATCTGCCTCCCCCAACAACCCCCTTCCTTTGAATTTCGTGGCTGGGGGAAAACGAAAATCAAAATCCCGGAGCAAGGTTCGTACTCTTGGGTTTGTCCCTCCTTTTGCCACTTGCAGATCCGGGAGACCCCTCCCTGCCCGGGGCCGGGATCGGAGTCGCACAAGTCACTCAGCTCCAGCCGCGCTCACTCCCTGGGAATTACATAGTGCGTTTTAACTACAGGAAAGTCGTCTCTCCAGCATATCTGTACCACCGCAAGTGTCTCGGGAGTACCATCCCTGTGTTGCCACCGGGCTATTTTTAATGACGAGTCGTATTAGCAGAAGGGCTTTCTTCCTAATTTATTCCCCCCCTCCCGCTCCCTCCCGCCCTTGCTTTAAAGCGTTTCGGTTCAAGAGCTCAGCTGAGAAATCAAAATAAAGGCAGCACCCGGGGACTTTGTGTCCACGGTGGCCGCTCCGTGGGCTCGTCAGTGGTGGAATCAGTAGCTCCGAGCAATTGCGCGAGTGGACCGAGGGCACCGTGACCTGCGGTGGTTGTTCTCGTAAACAAATTTCTATTAATCACCAGGGCCCGGGAATGCCATCGCAGCCCAGAGAGTGCTCTTCCCTACTCC
This sequence comes from Myiozetetes cayanensis, assembly GCF_022539395.1. Classification (NCBI taxonomy): domain Eukaryota; kingdom Metazoa; phylum Chordata; class Aves; order Passeriformes; family Tyrannidae; genus Myiozetetes; species Myiozetetes cayanensis. The sequence continues at coordinate 13,430,192 of NW_026086937.1, forward strand.
CCCCAACCCCGACCGGCCCCTCGCAGCCCAAAAAGCCGACCAGGAAAGAAAACTGAGCGATCTGAACCATCCCCAAACCATACCCTCGCAGCAGGCCCCCCTGGAAATAAATACACAAGGCTGGGAGACAGAGGCAGAAATCTCCACAGGTTTACATACAGGGTGATACATTTCCATACAGGACCGGGGAAGGCTGGGGTTACAGGTCCCCTCCCTCTGCACCCCCTGCAAAACCCACCCGAAATACAGATTGCCAAGGTTTTGCATTCTTCCTCCCCCCTCCACCTCCCAGCAAAGGCCTTTGCCCAGCAATAGGCAAAAAGTACAGAAATAAAACCCATTTCCAGAAAAGCCAAAGCGATTTTGCATCCCCAGCACAGTCCGACATTTCCATACAAGCAAAATATTTATAGACTTACAGGTTATTTTGCAACAATAACAACAACAGCTACACAGAATTAACCCACCACTTCAGAGTCCTGGAAAGGAAAAGAGAAAACGGATGGGGAAAAAAATAAAAGAAGAAAAAGAAGAAGAGATAATCAAAATCATTTTTTTTTTTGTCTGGAGAATTCTGCCAAGTAAATAAATAAATAAATAAGAATTAAAAATAACCCCAAAAGGCAATACGGGGAGCTCATAGGGGACGGTCTTTAAAGAAAAAGTATCTTTCCCCGAGAGTAAATCCCGTTGGAAACCCTGAGCCGAGTGTGGCTGTTTGTAAAAAATTATTTTAAAAACCCCAACTGGCTGAGGGGGAAAAATAATTAAAAGAAAAAAAGTAAAAATCCATTGCAATGCAGGAGACTCCTGGCTTTGCTCTCTGGGTTGTTTGGTTTGGTTTTTTCTTGGTTTTTTTTGGGGGGGAAGGGTGTTTTAGAAACGCGAAAGTGACCCGCCCGCCCCAAAATAAATAAAGCATAAATATTTAAAAATTAAAAATTATTTTAAAATATTATAAAAAATTAAAAGGCGCATTTTTGGGGATGTTTTTCTGGCTAGATCCCTTCGCTCTTTTTCGGAGAGGGGTGGGATAAAAAAGAAAAAATAAAAAAAAAAAAAAGAAGAGAAGCGGGGAGTTGGGGGGTGGGATGTGTGTTTGCACCGCCCGGAGCTGCTTCCCGGGACCCCCCGTTCCCGTTCCCCGTTCCCCGTTCCCCGTTCCCGTTCCTGACGCTGACGCCGCCGCCGCCGCCGCTGCCGCTCGATCCGCGCCGCGCGCGCTGCTCCGCGCCCGCGCGCCCCCCACGTCACCGGCGGCACCCGCCGCCACGTGACCCCGCCGGCCGGGCGCGACCACCGCGGGAGGGGGGGCGCGGGCGGGGGACGGGCGGGGGGCGGCACGGAGAGACCCCCGCCGCCGCCGCCACCCTCACGGGGTCCGCGCCCACCGCGCTGGGCGCCCGATGGCGGCGGCGAGGGGCGGCAGCGCACCCCAGGAGGGCCGCGGCGGCGGGGAAGGCGCGGAGGGGGGAGGTCCGTGACCCTCCCCGTGCTGAGCGCAGTGGTAGAGTCCGCAGCTCAAATTCCGAGAATTGGGCTCTGTTGATTCTTAGAACTGGGGTTCTTAGAAGTGGTGATGCAAGGAGTTTCTAGGAAAGCCCGGAGACCAGGTGATTGCTGCTTCTATTGCCGCGGCCGATTTTACCCTTTAATTCTCTCGCTCGCTTTTTTTTTTTTTTTTTTTTCTCCATTTTTTTTCCCTCCTCTTTCCCTCCCTGCCCCGTTCCGACGCTTGGCGCGGAGCCGCCTCTATATATTTCTACCCGTTTTTTTTTCTCTCCCTCCTCTTTCCTTCCCCCCCCTTTCCCGCTGCAGGTGCCATTTATTTTTATTATTATTATTATTGTCATCTTCTCTATTTAAATTTTTTCTCTGCCTTATTTATTTATTTAATTCACACACGCATTCCCCCCTTCCTTCCTTGCCGGCTGTCAGGGGAGAAAAAAATTAGGGAAATAGGGGTGCCTGCATGTCTTTAACGCTGGGAGCGTGCATAAGGGGAGGGGAGCGGGGGGGGTGGGGGTGTCTCCCCTCGCCGTCCTCTCCCGGGGATTATCGGTTATCTGGGATTATTGGCTTTCCCGCACGCGTGACGGCCGGGTGGGGACTGGGGGGACGGTGGCGGCTCCTCTCTGCACCTGCAGCCGCCCCGCGGGTGCAGGACGGCGGCGAGCGGTGGCGGCCGCCGGACTTGTGGCGTGACTCGGGGTCCGCTCTCAATGGCTGGATCCCTTGGTCGGGGTGTGTTATTTTTCTTTTCTTTTTTTTTTTTTTTTTTTCGTCCTTTTTTTTTTTTTTTTTAATTTTTTTTTAATTTTTTCTGAAGCGCGTTGTGTCGCTGTTGTCATTTCGCCACCGCACGAAGCCTCCGCGGAGCGGGGCTGGCGGCGGCGCGGGGGCTCGGCGGCACCGGGCACCGGCCATTCCGCATCGTCCTCCCTCTCTCTCTGTTTCTATTATTAAATCATTATTATTGTTATTCCCCTCCCCGGTGCGACCGCGAAAGGGCTGGTGCGTTTTGCAACCTGTGGCGGGGCTGCGCCGCGATCTGTCAAGCCCCGGGCTAAGAGCGGGCGGTGATGGAGAAGACTTGCGGCATTTCCCTGCCCGGGGAAGGGGGGAGCCCGCGGGGAGGCTCGGCCGCCGCCGGCTGCCGGCCCCGGAGCACCGCGGAGCGCCGGCCCGGGGCGGCGAAGAACCACGCTCATCTCGACGGGGCGTGCGGGGCGGGCGGTTGCCGTCTGGGGAACAAACGGCGATGCAAAACTCGGGAAGGGGGGAAAAGTGTGTGGAAGGACTCTGAATGTGACGAGGAGGGCTCAGAATAATAAGGATGATGATAATAACAATAATAATAATAATAACAACAACAACACCCGCGGGGAGGAGTGGGAGGGCCCTACCGGGAGAAAGGCGGCCGGCGGGACAAGCGGAGCGCGGCCGTACGAGGGATGGGGTCCGCGGCGCGATGCGGGGGGAGCCCCCCGCTGCCCCCATCGCAGCCCTTCCCCTGTGTTTACTACCGCGGCGGACTTGGCGCGGAGACAGGCGCTCGTAAATCTGCCGCCGGCAGCGGCGGGGCTGGCCCCCGGCCACACGCTATTCCTGGAGCGAACGGCGCGGGGAGCCCCGCAACCCCCGCCCCGCTCCGCTGCGCCCCCCGCGCCCCCCAAACCGCCGAAAGCGGGAAAGCAAGGGAGAGGGCTGTTTGGTTTCCTTTGGTTTTTTGGTTGGTGGTGGTGTTAGGTGCACGTTCTTCTGTGCGTGTATGTATTATTTTTTTTTTTTTACGCACGCACACCCCCCCCCCTTTAAAAATAAAGGGCAAAACAAAACCGAAAAAGCCCAACTTTGTTATGAAAACTTTTCGTGGTCGGGCGGCAGCGACCTCTCCCGGTCGCCCCCCCCTTTCCCCCCCCGCTCTTCTCCCCCCGCCTGTAGTTTGCAAAGTCACAGTATGAAATGTTATGAAATCGCCTCTTGGGAAGGAGGGAAACAGAAAGCAAGGCGTTTGTTTAGAAAAATCCACGGCGGCCTCTCAGATGTGCCTAAAAAGCTGCCTTTGACCCCCCTGTTGCATTTCCAGGGAAGAAACAAATCTGGGCTTAAAATCATGAGTCAAAATCAATAAAAACAAACACGGCCCCGGTTATTTTTTTCCACCGACTTCAGTAGGTGCAGGATCAGTGCGAAGAGAGGCTGGGGCCAGATGGATGAGGCTCAGTGAGAAGTGTTGCGCTGGTCCGACATCTCTGGCTGCAGCCAAATTCGTACCTGTGCCAGTGGACGTGTCAGCAGGGCTGGGTTTGGATCAGGCCATTATTTGATCTGGGGATGCTTATTGATTCCTCTCTCAAACTTTTAAATGCTTTTAAAATTATTGTTTGGGCTATTGTTTCAAGGGTTTAAAGGATGAAAGCTTTAGGAGCAAATACAGACTCCTTCCTGAAGTCCTTGAGGACTTACAGTTCAAAAATTTCTGTAACCTTGAGGTTACAGTTCAAAAATTTCTTTAAAAATATTTTAGGAAAAAGCTCTCCTTATATATACGTAGGGAGGCAGAACCTGAGATTCTGTTATTTTTCTTCTAAGGGTAGGAACGCAGGTTTAAAAACTTGCATTAGATGGCAAATGTTCCCCCATGAAACAAATCACCAAACCATTAAAATATTCAAAGGGTGTCTAGCAATTTTCCACGAGAATGGATTATTACATTGTTCTGGTAAGAAAAGAGTTCATTTCTCAGCATTCAATTTTGACTGGCAAAACAGATCAAAGATCTCTCGAGACGCATTTCAATTCCAATTTCCAATCCCCCTCAGTTCTGACTGTCTGAGTCAATATTGGGAGAGGAAGTAGAGGTTAACTGGTTAGTTATTATTGCGAAGGAAGAAGTCAGAATGAGAAGTGATTCTTACAAATCCCACCCCAAAAAAAAAAAAAAAAAAAAGGGGGGGGGGAATCCATCAAAAGTCTTCGTGACACTTTTTAGACAATTCTGTTTGCAGGGCAGGGAGGATTCAGCTGGCTGTTGGATGAGACAAAAATAAACCTAGCAGAAACATTAGGTTTTTCAAAACAAGGCTGGAAAAGCTCATAAAAATAATGTTGCTCAGACGCGTTTTAAGAGGAACAGAATTACATCGACAAAATTATATGTTTTCCAGGTTTGGTTGGGGTGTTTTATTTTCCAAGGGGAAAAATTGCTCCTGCAGCAAAGCGAACTGGTGCCATCTAGTGTCATTTCTCGCCGCTCCGCGCGGGGCTGACGGGGCCGGCAGCCTCGGGAGAGTGGGAACATGTTTATTAACTGCTCGTTAAAAAAAGAAAAAAAAAATGCTTGCCAGCTAGGAAGAAGGTGGCAGAGGAAACTCTGGATGCCACTGAACTTACTTAAGGAGCCTAATTGGAAACACCGAGTACTTATTAAAGTCACTGACATTTCCATATGGAGTTCTCTCTGGATCTGGTCATGAAATCACATGTGAAAATCTTTCCGAGTTGTGGTGCTAATCTGCCCTTGAATTTCTGCCTAATTTAGGATGCATCGTAAAGCATGCATCTTTTTTTTCTTTTTTTTTTTTTCCTTTTTTTTTCTTTTCTTTTTTTGGTAAGTGAAAGCTTTCAGCCTCTAATGGCAGCAGCCCAATATTAATTTGTAAGAATAGTGTTTGGGTTTCGATTACTTTTTTTTTTTCATAGTAAGCAGCAATGTTATCCTCAAAAACCCATTACAAATATAGGTGGTAAAACTTTGAGAGGCAGTCCTATGTTGTAGGTCTGTCCTCTCATTTTTATGTGCATACGCCATGAAAAAGAAAACCTTCTTACAAAGTCTATAGATTAATAAAACAGAGCTCTAACCAGTAGGTGCATTTCTCAGTGTGCAGCTTATGTACCTTCATATATTTATGGTGTTAACGTTGAAGAGCCATTTCATGCCTGTTTTAGTCTATGTGCTGTAATACCTGGGCTGTGAACTTCACTCAAAGAGATTTTACTGGTTCAGTTGGAGCCTGAAATGTTGTTTTCAGGTTTCTGAGAAGTTGGTAAAATCTAAATTTGGTGAAAAGTTGCCTATGTGCTCATAACCTCTTGTTCCATTTTATAGTAGCATGGGAGTCTATAAACGGGAGCCTTGTATGCCGAGTGCCTTCTTCTCTAGATCTATTTTTAAACCATTCTTCTGTTTGGCAAAAAGTGACACTTGGTTTCCATGTTTACAGCAGGCATTGGCAAACCTCAGAAGTTCACAGTTTGCAGTTTGGTTAGATCAGTATCCAAAAGTCAGGATCTGGCCAGTAAGCTCCTTCAGACTGCAAATTTAGACTACAATTGTAGTCCTCCTTTTTTTTTTTTTTTTGTTTTTTTAAATCCATGCTAGATCTTATGTGTTCTCATTGCTGCAGGATGCTGGCAGCCAAAAGACACACACCCCTAAATCAGAGCAAGCATGTAGTCTTCAGGACTGCTTTAAAACCCCGGTCATCTCAGTGGAACTTCACATCTAAACCGGAGGGAGAACTAAGGGCAGTGGGAGAGGGGTAGGAAATTTTTGGTCTATATCATTTTCCTCCCTCTCTTTCTCCCGGTCAGTTGCTGCCTTTGGGCTGTGTGCTGCATTCCCACGAGGAATATTGGACCCTTGTTTATGGAGGGGAGAGCTTGGGACAAGTGCGCTGCGGGACAATGGGTCCTGAAGAATGTGTACTGTAGGACCAGGCACCCTCTAAAATTGGTCTCCTTAATTCTGTTTGGCTAAATATAGGGGCAAGGGGATGTCTCTCCCCTGGCCAAGGCACCCCAAGCTGTGTATATGTCTCGTCCCATCCAGGCGGGATGCCAAAGCAGTTCCTTAGTGCCAAAAATGAGCTCTGCCACCCTCAGCCCCAGGAGAACAGAAACAGGGAGAGTCAGGCTGGTGCTGGCTGGTGATTTTCTGCCCTGGTGTGGGGTAGGAATGATCAGACACCTCCTTGGAGCCCAGCAGGGCCAGGGATCCGGCTCGGCTGCTGGGGACACTCCGCTCCGGCTGCACCCCGCTGTCAGGTCGGCAGGGTGTTGACAGGGCACAAAGTCTGTCTCCTGTTCTCTGGAGTAGCTCCCTCAACTTCAGCTGGGATGTTGTTCCTGCCTTCCCTTGAAAAATTTATGTGCCAAATTGCCTGGGGTCGTTTGAAATGCTGAGGAAGGCTGGAGTCCTCACTCCCCAAGGGCACGCACTGCCTCTACCTCACAGCAGAGCTTGGCTTCGTAGAGGGCAGGGGAGTCCTTTTTAGTAGGAAAACATTGGAGGCAGTTTTAGCGTGCTTACCCCCTCCCTCCTCTGCATTTTCTTCTGCAAAGACCAAAACAATGTGGAGACTTGAGCCGGGCCAGCTTTCAAGGGCAATCCTTTAAATCCTCTTTTGAAGTACAAACTAAAGTTTCCTGCAGTGCTCGAGAAAATATGCGGTTTTCCTGGTTCCAAATGCTGATAATAAACCCGTCCAGATAATGTATTGCATTTCCTAGAAACATTTGTTTGCTGGCAGGAAATTGGATCAGATTGAGACCGCTCGATGGAGCGAGTGCAATCCGCTCACGGAAAGGGTATGGTGGAAAATACGACAGGGCTTGCACTAGTGATGCTGCTTTTGATCTGTACTGACGCTATGCACTAGGACTTCTCTCGATCTCCTCTTGGGTTATTATTAACCCAGCCACGTTTTGGCCTAGACACCAACCAGAAGCTACTAAATTAATAAAACTCTGCTGTGACAGCTAAAGGACGCTTAGTGCCCCCGGATTGCATGGTATTAGGAAAGCTGAGCTGAGTGCTTGCACACCCCCAACCAAAAGCATCTTCTTCACCATAGCATGTAGCACCCATGACTCTTGGTGGAGGGCGAGGGGAGGAAAGCCACCCACACCCCACCCTGTTTTCATGGTTGTCCCCCTGGTCCCTGTTCGGTAGAAACCAGGCATTCCTTGGCAAGGTGGAGAGGCAGCTGGCGCTGTGCCCTGGGCAGAGGGGATGTTCTCATGGGGCTGGGACCCTGCAGGGTGCGGGGACTGGGGAGGAGGGGGAGCAGGATGGAGCTTCCCCTGGGCGGGCAGTTTCGGAGCACTGTGTGGGATGAGGCTGTGGGGAAGGAAGACTTCACCCAACCACCCCTCCAAGTTGGTGTGGATCGGCGCTGCAGGCTGTGGAGGGGTAGGAGATTGGGGCCCAGGGAGGGGGAGTGATTGGTACCCTCCTACTGGCTATATGCATGGGGGTGGGAGAAGGGTTAAGACCACGGGGGGATCCCCTGTCCAAAGAAGGACAGGGGAGCATGGAGTTCCCTGCTGTGCATGGAGTGTGAGGAGGATGGATGAAAAGGAATTCCCTATAACTGGGAGAGTGGATGGAGGGAGAGGCATGGCAGAAAGATTAACTGGGGAGGAAGTCCCTGTTTCTCCCCTTTGCCCTGAGGTGAGGGAACTGAGAGGGTCTCCCCTTTGCATGAGGTTGAACTGAAAGGGGTTCTGCCACCCGAAAGTGCACCCTCCCCATGCTCACCGAGCTGACTGCAGGGAAGGCAGAGCCAGCCCTGGGCTCCTTTCCAGGAATGGGTTTTCTCGGGGAGGTGCCGGCAGGGAAGGGCTGTTCGCTGAACCGCTGGGGCAGACCCATTGCCTTCCTGGAAGGCAGCAGCAGTCCTGTGTGACCACCCTGAAAATGGGCCCTATGCCTAATCCGGACCTTCCTCTATGGGTACAGCAAGCCCTGGCATGCAGCCTCGAGCACTGCAGGAGAGTCCACACCTACAAGGTACTGGGCAGGAAAACTGGAGGGGGGGCATGGGATAGTGCTCTGGCCCAAACTGAGCCTGGGGGAGCCTCATGGTCGTTGAGGGGAGTGTGGATGGCAAAACCCATGTTTGGCTGCAGTGGTTTTTCCTGCTTACTGTCAGGTCTCTGCTCCCTTCTGTCCCTTTTTCTGCTGGTCTCTGGTCTAAGCATCCTCCCATGCTGGGGTACAGAGCTGGTGCTGTGCAGAGACTGGGAGGGGCAGGGTTAACCTGACTTAGCACAGTGAGGGGAAGGAAAGCCCCCTTCCCTTTGCATGCCCACATCCTCCGGCAGGGAGCTGCTTGGGATGCACCTGCCTGACTCCCGGGGCTTTGGGTGTTTCAGCAGCACTGCGCTGGGAGGGGTAATTTGGGAGGACGGGGGGGCAGCTGTGCTGGGGTTCCAGCTCTGGGAGAGAAGCTGGGTGTCTGCCCGGGCAGTGCTGTGGCCTCACTGTGGGTAAGAGAATTTGGCGATAGCAGCAGCTTCTCACATGGTGCTCGCGGGTGCAGAGTTCATCTCACAGTTTGTAACTGTTGGTTTACAAATGGGTCACCTCCTCAAGTCTGTGACACTGAGGTGGCTCCCTGGAGCCTGGGAGTTTACAACCACCAATGTATCCAAGGCCGGGATGCCACCCGGCTGCCCCAGACGCATAGATCTGCTCGTATGGACGCACGGATGTGTGCTGGGCTCCTTGCAGAGCGGCGTGAGTCCCTTGACTTGCAGCTGATTACAGTGAGTGGCTGGCAGTGAGCGTGTGCAGAAAGGTCAGAGTCTGCAGTATTTGGGAAATGAGTCACTTTTTGTATGTGCGTAAAGTTTTAAACTGGCCAGGCTCACGGCGGCTCCGAAGATTTGCGTTTGATGGCTGGAATGAGGCTGTAACACACCCCTCTGGGGTTTGTGTGTGATACCTTGCCTTAAATCTCATCTCTTCATCGTGGTGTCTCTGGGGATGTTAGGGCAGCTTGAGCTCCAGGTCTGCACATCTCCCACAGGGAACAGGGAAGATGACACTTGTCCTCATAGGGTTGGATGGACTTTCTGCAAGTGCTGGCAGTCTTGGAGTCTCTGTCCAGTTTCTGGGGGTTGGTCCTCAAAGTAGTGTGATGAAGATCTTGGGGTTTGTTTGTTCACTTATTTATTTGGCTTCTGTCTGCTGGGGTGACTGCCTGAGGACCTTTTTTCTGCATTGGTGGCAGATCAATTGTCTTAGGTTTTAAGTAAATTCAGGAGGAATAGTATGAGTTCTGGAAGGCAGTTAACTCCTGGGTTTCCTTGCTGTTCTGCCCCAGCTACACTGCCTGTGAAGCCAGTGGCTGGAGACAAAGCTTGTGGTTTTAGGGGAAGGCTTTTGCAGCAGCAAGAGGAAGACATTTGTTCTGGGTCCTCATCTTTCTCCGCCACTGGCTTCCTATGCAGTCCTGGCTAAGTCACTTTGGTACTTGATATCCTCCCAAATCTGTTCAGTAGTCCTGTCAGGGCGTTTGCATCAGCTGGGGCATGTGGATATTTTGACAAGGGCAGAAGGTGTTTTGAGGGATTGTATTCAGGCTCTTTCCAGGCTTCTGAGCAGAGTGGCAGCAGATGTTTATGTGTATGTCATACCTGTTAACAAGGTGCTGGGAATATGGCATGGGTCTTGAATGTGGCACTGGACAGGAATTCAGTCTTGGCACGGGAAGAGTTATCTCTGAAAGAAGTGGTGAGAAAATTCTTGCTTGACTTCCCTTCCCCACCTGCCTTTAAGTTCCTGAGTCATGGAAATGAAAATCTCCTTGGCATACGCCCATGGTTTGGCCTAGAGGGTGTGGAAGAAGCTATGATTGGATTCTCAAAGCCTGTGGTTGCGATAAGAACGTACTGTACCGGAAGAAACAAATGTTAACAAACCTTCTACTCTCCAGTAAGGTTATCTCTAGCTTTTATCCAACTGATACTCGAGCAAAACAGCCGGTTTGTGTCCTGCCATGGCCAATTCATAATTACCAGCTAATGCGGCGTTTGTTTTCTTGTGCTTTATTTGTAGGTTTGAAAGAAACTTTTGGACTGTGAATTGAGGCATTGGGTATGTAAATTTAAATTTTGTGCTTTCCCTCCTAACCTCCCTCCCCCTTCCCTTTAACCATGTGGAATGAAATGTTTCATTAGGCCCAGCTGGAATTTGTTTTCAGGAGAGCAGCTGCTCTGTAGAAAATACTGTACATTCATATGTTGCTGGGGAGGGGGGAGGAGTCAGGATTATGGGAGGGGGTTGATCATGGAGGAATTTCATGCTGAAGGTGCACATTCCAGCCCAAACTTCAGGCAGGGAGATATGGACCATCTTGGGTACTAGTTGGGAGGACACCTCTGAGATGGGACAACAGGGGTTGTGTGTGGGGAAGGCTTCATGTTCCTCGACTAACCCAAGCCTTGCTCTCTGGGAGGGACTGGGCTATGGTGTGGGTAGCAACCCAGCAGGTTAGATGAGTTCTACTCACCAGTTCATTGGGAAACTGTGGACAGGTCTTCTCCAGAGTGGCCACCACTTGGGAGTAGGAAGGTAGTTTCCTGTGGGTGAGGGCTGTTGCTCCACTATGGGCTGGATTTTTTCCAAATGTTGAAATCATTCAGCTTCAGTTGGGACCTTAAGGCTTGTTTTGAATCCTGTGGCTGAATTTACAGCCAGACATCAGACAGGTGAGGGGAATGGCTCCCGAGGAAGATCTGAGGGCTAGGAGCTGTGTTGGGACCTTCGTGGAGATGAACCTGAATGGGAGGAGTGGGCTGGGGTGTGGCCACCATGGGTATGAGGCAGGGAGAAAGAGGAGATGAGCTAATCCTCAAAAGGGTCTGGCCACCTTCACTCACCAGCTTGCAGGGTGGGATGAGACATGCCAGGTCTTGCTTTCGGCCAAGGGACCTCACTAGGAGGACTGGCAGGAGTGTGGTGTGGTGCAGGGCTGATTGCTTTGGGACCAAGGAGCTGATGCTGCCCCTGCAAGGGGCAATTGGCCGTCTGAGCCTGTCCCAGAGCAGCAGCTGTCTCTTTACTGGGTTTAGAGTACTTGCCTGGCTGTTCCTCCATTCTCATCTTCCTCCCGCTTCTGCTCCGAGCAGACTCAAGATGGCCTCGCCGGCAGACAGCTGCATCCAGTTCACCCGCCACGCGAGCGATGTCCTCCTCAATCTCAACCGCCTTAGGAGCCGGGATATCCTGACTGATGTTGTCATCATTGTGAACCGGGAGCAGTTCAGAGCCCACAAAACAGTCCTGATGGCCTGCAGGTGAGAGCAGGGTCCTTCCCTGCCTCTTTCCTTGCTCCCTCAGCCTTTGGCTGTCAGCAGCACTGCTGCAGTCCCGAGACAGCTCATGGGGTTCATACAGGGAAGCAGAGGCAGAGAAGCAAAAGTGCAAGGGGATGCCCAGAAATTTGTACCTGTAATGGGATTAGAGCTGAGACCTTTTCTCTCCTTCTGTGCCCACATCTGCCCACAGACAGCCCATGGAGACAAACAGGAGTGTAGCAGATGTGAGGCACATCCCTGAGAGGGGAGTAGAGGGAGGGCTGAATGCTCTCTGGTGTGAGAGAGTCCTCTGTGACTGAGGTGTCCCCTGCCACTGCTAATTTTAGAGCTATTACTCCCTGGCTCTCAGACTGCTGCCTGCTCCCACCTTTGTTGATTTTTTTTTCAAAGCCTTATGGGGTCTGAAATCCCTTTCCAGCTCCTAGGATTGCTGGAATTGCTTCCTGTGGAACACTAGTTAATATCCCACCATTTCCCAGTTGAATTACTGCAGATGCCTTCCAGGGTCTCTTGCTGACAAGGTATAAAGATTTGAAAAAACCAAGCTTTGACTGTTGAAACATCTGAAAAATGTTTTGCCAACATTTCCCTTTTCTTTTACTTTTCTGGTTTAAGAGTGAGCTGCCCCAAGAGACTTCCAAAAGAAATGAGTCACAGTGGGAAGGGGGTTGTGGTAAGAACAACAATGGAAAAAAAAAGGAAAGGGGGAATTTCTAAATGGAGGCAGTGGGGAGTTGTTGAGCAGGTGAGATCTAAAAGCAGGCTGTTCCAGTTGGGAAAAGTGCAGTGCAGAAGATGCTTACTAAGCTGAGAAACCAAGCTTGATAATAAGGGGGAAGCTCAGGGAATTCTGTAATTGCCTCCTCCTCCCTTCCCATTCATGAACCCCTGTGTGCTCAGGGATTTCAGACAAATTCTTTCTTTCTCTGAATTGTCATAAAACTTGTATTCTCTACTGTGTCCTCTCTGCAGTGGCCTCTTCTACAGCATCTTCACTGACCAGCTCAAGTGCAACTTGAATGTCATCAACCTGGACCCTGAAATTAACCCTGAGGGGTTTTGCATCCTCTTGGACTTCATGTATACCTCCCGCCTGAACTTGAGGGAGAACAATATCATGGCTGTGATGGCCACAGCACTCTACCTGCAGATGGAACATGTGGTTGATACCTGCCGAAGGTTTGTGAAGTCTAGGTGAGTGCCATGGGTGAACTTTGGGGGTGTTTGGGTGGGCAGAGGAAGAACTAACAAAGTATCTTCAAATGTGCTCTTATGGGCTGAAAGTGACTGTGTCTCCCTCCTTCTTTCCCTGGTTCCAGTGAAGCAGAGATGGTGTCTGCTATGAAGACCCCCAGGGAAGAGTTTTTGGCTGGACGGATGCTGGGCCACCCAGAGGTGATGGCTTATCGGAGCAGAGATGTCTCAGAGAACAGCATGCCTCTCCAAAATGGGTCCCTCTGCAATGGGAGGGCCTTTGCACCTGGATTGATCAACAGTTTGTCTGGATCCCCCATTTCCTACCATGGATACAGCCCTCTCCCTCTAAATAGCTTCCTTGTGGATGATGAATTGCGGGAGATGAGGATGCCTATTTCTGAACTCTCAAGGGCAGGTGCCTTCCCCAAGGAGAGGATCCTGCCGTGCGACAGCTCCAGGACAATCCCCACCGAGTACGTAAGAACCATCACCGACATCTCTGCCAACATGTGCCACGCTACCATCTATGCTCCAAAAGAAGGTGCTGCTGAAGAAGCCAGGAGTGACATGCACTACAACGTAGCCTCTGGCCCCAAACCTGTTATCCCTTCAGTCCGGAACAATCCCTATTTCCCTTGTGACAAAGTGGCCAAAGAGGAGGAGCGGACCTCTTCAGAGGATGAGATCAGCCAGCACTTTGAGCCCACCAACCCCCCCCTGGACCGCAAGGGACTCATCAGCCCCCAGAGCCCACAGAAGTCAGACTGTCAGCCCAACTCACCAACTGAGTCCAGCAGCAGCAAGAACGCCCGTATCGGTCAGAACTCCAGCTCCCTCTTCACCAAGAGCCCCACAGACCCCAAAGCCTGCAACTGGAAGAAGTACAAGTTCATTGTCCTCAACTCTCTCAATCAGAACACCAAGCAAGACAGTGCTGACCAGAACGAGATGGGGACCCTCTCTCCTCGCACCTACGTGCCCATGTCCACTTGCCAGCAGTCCATGGAGCCAGAACATCTCAATGTGCAATCTCCCACCAAGATAAGCGTGAATGGAGAAGACTCTACTATCCCTCAAGCGAGCAGACTCAACAATATTGTTAACAGGTGAGAATATTTTTATCCATCACACCCTTCTCCCCTGAGAAACAGGTATTCCTGAGTTGTTGAAGAGAGTTTGGAAGTTGTGAAGTATCTGTAGCATTGGTATGGGAAGTCCAGTCCTGAGCAGATGGAAGCCTCTGCATTTGGTGGAGTGCTACTAGTGACATTGGCTGGGTACCTACTGTCCCCACTGTAGTGGGGACTGGCAATGGATATGGGAACACTGAGGTTTGAATCCCTGGCTCTGGCAGCTCCAGATGATTTCTTTGGAGCGTGGATTTACTTACCCCGGTTTCCACCAGACTCACTGTGCCTTGAGCTTTTGGCTGACTCTAAGCGTTGGAGTGGCCAAAGTATCAAGGAACAAAATCATCTGGACCTGAATGTTCCTAGAGAACTTTGAGGTCATTTGGTGATGGGCACCGAAGGATTGAGGCTCAAGGACCTGTTGTTGATCAGGGCTATGCTGTGCATCTCGCCACAGAGGTGTCCCTATAAAACATGTCTGTCCCTTGTGTCTGGAGGGGTGCAAATAAGAGTCCTGTAGCTCAAGCACAGCAAGAGCCTTCTCATGTTGCTGTCCTTCCACAGGTCCCGGGATGGGTCCCCTCGGAGCAGCGAAGGGCAGTCCCCACTGTACATGCATTCGTCGAAGTGCAGCTCCTGTGGCTGCCAGTCCCCACAACATACTGAGATGTGCCTTCATACCCCTGGCTCAAACTTTGGAGAAGAGATGGGGGAAACCCAGTCTGAATACTCTGACTCCAGCTGCGGTGAGTCTTGCATCCCTGGTCATCTTCTTCAGCCAGGAGTCAGGAGGGCTGTGCAGTCCAGGGGCCCAGTGCTCTGTGACTAAACAGGCTGGCAGACCTATCCCCATGCTGGTGGATCCCACAGTGCTTTGAAGTCCTCTCTTAACTCTCTGACCAGCTGTGTGCATGCATGTGGGGGGGGACACATGCACATTGGAATTACTTCCTTCCTCCCTTTCCCCAGCACCATCCAGATACCCTGTGCAGGGAGTTAGTCACCTGCTGCAAACCTGGAAGCTAAGGACAGGAAACAAGTGCACCCCACCCCACCAGAACCACAGGAGAACAAGCTTTATAGATGTAATGACCCTAATGGAGATTGGGCAAGATGGCATGTCTCATGCATCTGTCATGGTACCATTATTATCAGGGAGCCCAACGCACACATCTGGGGAAATGCAGATAATGAGGCTTGCAATCTTGTTGCAAAACCCCACAAGCTCAGAAACAGGTATCTGTGAACTCATCTACCTGTAGCTTAGTGAGGGGGAATGCAGGATTGCCACCTGTAGCGTGGGCAAAGATCCATGGAGGGAACCCCTCTGTGGTGACACTCAAAGCTACACACAGTATTTAAGAGTTGGGCACCCTCCTACTGAGGGAACCTACCTTGTGATTTGGGTGTTGATTGTCTTCCCATGCTCAAGGCAGACCTCTCTACATGTAAAGGTTTAAGACCTCTAAAGGTGCTGGAGTAGCTCCAGAGCTGAGCATCCTTTGGAGGATGCCTGATAACTTGGGTGCTTTCGTGGACCTATTTGAAAGATGTCCAGGTGACATGCTGGCTTCCTGGAAGCAGCTTGTGTGGCACGAAAGGAGAGAGATATCTCGTGATGATTTTGCTCATTCAAACCGTGCACGTTGTTGCTGTGTGCACAAGAAGGTCAGGAGGTGACAGCACAGTGCAAACACCACTGACTGTGAACATCAGCACTTGGCTGTTTGTTCCAACACTTGCCCTGGCTGCCCCTCCCCTCCATCCTAAATCCATCCCGTGGCCCATCAGGGGTGACCCATGCGTTTCCCATCTCATTGCTCTCCTCTCTGCCCTCCCAGAGAATGGAGCCTTCTTCTGCAACGAGTGTGACTGCCGGTTCTCCGAGGAGGCCTCTCTCAAGAGACACTCTCTGCAAGTCCACAGTGACAAGCCCTACAAGTGTGACCGCTGCCAGGCCTCCTTTCGCTACAAGGGGAACCTCGCCAGCCACAAAACCGTCCACACAGGTACAGTGTTTGCCATGGGGACAACTTACTGGGGAGGCTGTGTGTTGGTTGGTGTGCAGGGCTTTATGGCTGGGTTTGTCCCAGGTGCAGCATCCTCTGCTCTGTGTCCCAAGCTGTCCCTGATGGGAAGAGCAAGGTGCTTTTCTTAGCACTGCCAGGGAGCCCTTGGATAGAGTGCCAGACCTGGGAATGGGGGAGATACCTGCCCTGCAGTAGGGATGGAGCTCAAGCCTCTCTGCTGTGAAGCACTGGGCACCACTGTTTCTAAAAGTGTCTCACAAAATGAATGACTGGGAGCAGATGTGTGACTTCCAGGTAACTTTGTGGTAAACTTAAGCAAAAAAAAAAAAAATTAAAAATAGTCAAAAGAACATTTAGGGAGAAGTCTCAGATTTATTTTTACATCCTAGAAATCCAGGTCATATCTAGCTTGGCATAAAACTCTGCTGATGGGAAAATCTGTGAATGGATGGACTCTGTGAATCAGCACAATGAAAGCTGAGAAAGGAAGGGGATATTAAGGGTTTAGTCATTTGCTGACAAACCCAAGGCTTATTTTATTTCATGCTTTTATTAATGGTTAACTTGACAACAGCCAGTTCACTAGCTGGGGAAGGGAAATCTGGGCTGACGACTCAGTACTGCTGCACTAAATTAGACCTAAATTTCTGCAGTCTCAGCTGAGCTCCAGAAGGGCTGCACAGGTGGGTAAGACAACACAAGTGCCAGGGCAGGGTTCAAGGATGCTTACTGACAGCTGTAGGGAGATGTAGGTGCCAGCCACTATCCCAGGGCCACGAGCAATGATGCTGTTAATCCTTGCTGGCAGAGCTGCCTGACTTTGTCTTGCCCTGAAGGCTGCAGCTCCCAGTCCAAAAAAGAAAGCTCTCCTGAGCTCACCCTGCTCCGGAGACACCTAATCTGTCCTAACCAATGCTGCTTCTCCACAGCCATCTCCAGAAGGGACAGGAGTCAGGGCTTGTGCTTCATGCTGTGGAGTCCAGCATCTGAAGGGACTTAGCTCTGGGGAGCACTATGGATCCTGGGTGTTGAGCATACCTGTACTTAAGCCCTCACCCTTTCTTTTGGGCTCTGCAGGAGAAAAGCCGTACCGCTGCAACATCTGTGGGGCGCAGTTCAACCGACCAGCCAACCTGAAAACCCACACACGCATCCACTCGGGAGAGAAACCCTACAAGTGTGAGACTTGCGGGGCCAGATTTGTCCAGGTGCGTGTGGCCTCTGGGATCTGCGGTTCTGGGGAGGTGGGATGTGGCTGGATCTTCTGCCCAAGACTGGTGATACTTCATGGCAGGTAATGAGAAGGCTGGTAATGACCCAGCTCACTACCTTGGGAAGCTCTTCCCATGGTGTTGTAGGATAAATATGGACCTTAGGATCCACGGGGGCCAGTTTGGCTTAGTAGGAAGCCTGACTGCTGGTTGTAGCTGCTCTGCTCCATTTGCTCTTAAGGATTGGAGATACCAGACCTCAGACACACGTGGCCCTGACTCCCAGCCAAAATCTAATAGGGCAGAACCCCTGTTCCAATGGAGATGCCCTTGATCCCTGGTGCTCTCCTGACCCAGAGCTGCTCTCTCCAGGTGGCCCACCTCCGTGCTCACGTGCTCATCCACACCGGGGAGAAGCCATACCCCTGCGAGATCTGCGGCACACGCTTCCGGCACCTGCAGACCCTCAAAAGTCACCTTCGAATCCACACAGGAGAGAAACCGTATCATGTGAGTGGCTCAGCTAGGACTGGAGGAGGATGCTGCCAAACCTGGGGGGCTGGGAAGACAGGAGGACATTCACATGGGCTGGTTGCAGCACCCCAGTCCCCTTCACCAGCCTCTTGAGGCCCTAGGCCAAGGTCACATCCCTGCTCCACATGCCCCATCTCCCTCTTGTGCATTAGCTGATGCTGATACAGTATTTTGTCAGGAGTGGCTCTGTTGGAAACACTGACATGCAGCCCAGGCTGGGTACATCTTAGCTACTCTTTTCTTCCATCCCATCTGGAAGAAGGTCACACTTCTTCAAATAGCTGTGGCTTAAATTACAGCTGCCTGCAGTGTGCAGGGGTGGGGGAAAGGAGCAGACAACCTGACCTGAGCTCCCCTTTGCTGGTGATACCTGCACCCAGTGAGCAGCCAACCTGACCTTTCTTGCAGCCCTGTGGGCTCCCAGTTCTTTGCTGGGGCTTTCCTTTCTTTCCTTTCTTTCACCACCTGCTGGAGAGGGAATCAAAGTAGTGATTATCACCCAAACATCCCTCTGGAGCCATCCAGCTTGGCAGTGGTCAAAAGCAGCTCCTGAAATAGCCCTGTAGCTGACTTGATCATATAGATATGGAGCTTGGTACTATGTCCATTAAAGCCAGGGTCTTCTCCCAAGGGACTCTGGGCTTTGTTTGTTCACCCCATGAACCAATATGTGCTACTGAAAGCCTGGGATGGAGTGCCATCAGGTGCTGCTCCTCCCACCGCGTTCCCGCTTTTCCCCTCGTCCACCTGTGTAATGGGTGCAGCATCCTGGGATCACTGGTGACAGGGGACAGGCATTTGTTGTGGGCCCCCTGCCCCGAAGGGAAGGACGTGTCCCCTGCTGTCACGTTTCACACCCTCTCCCTTTGCCTCTTGCCCCACAGTGTGAGAAGTGCAACCTGCATTTCCGCCACAAAAGCCAGCTGCGGCTCCACCTCCGGCAGAAGCACGGGGCCATCACCAACACCAAGGTGCAGTACCGCATCTCGGCGAGCGAGGTGCCTCCGGAGCTCCCCAAGGCCTGCTGAAGGCTCAGGATTTCCCAGGAGGAGGTCGTCTTGGGGGGGCCAGAGGGGGAGAAGCTGTCCAAAGGATACTTGCAACACTTTTAAAAGGAAAAAAAAAAAAAAAAAAGAAAGAAAAAAAATTTGTCACATGATGGAGTGCCTCTAAACCCATAGTACAGATAGGTGGATAAACATTAGAAATTAAAAAAAAAAAAAAAACAATTTACAAATACACGGGTTTTATTTTTCCCAGTTATGTGAAACAAAAAGAAAAAATAAAATTATTCAGATCTTACTGTATATAAAACGTTAAAAAAATAAAAATAGTCATTTTAAATGTCTGTGCAGTGGAGTGTTGATAAACTCTGGAGTCTAACCTTCACAGCCTTTGCCGTTTGAAGATGAGGAATGTAATGTTGATTTATGGGAACAGATTTTTTTCTTTTGTATGCAAAATGTGTGTTCTTTTAAAGAGAAAGTATGCTATTAAAGAGAGGGCTTTAACTTTTTTAACCAAAGGTGAAGGAATCTATGGCAGAGTTGTAAATATATATAGATATAAATATATAAATATATATATAAAATAAATATATATAGACCTTTAAAAAAACTATATTAAAAATATATAAAATGCATTAAAGGCTCAGTTGGACTCTGCAGGCAGAAGCCACTCTGAGAATCTTTATTATGATAGAGCACTTAAGGAGATATTTTAAAGTATTGCATCTGTACAAGTAAGAAAATATTTTGTCTAAATGCATCAGTGTATTTGTATTTTTTTGCAAGTGAAGGTTTACAATTTACAAAAAAGTGTGTATTAAACCAACAAAGCTGCAGAAGGAATTTAAAATAATAATAAAGTGTAATTTTTTTGTTCTAGTTCTCAGTCTGTATATATGTAAAATGTGGTTTCGCACGGTGCCTTTCTTTTCAATGGAGGTTTTCAATGTATGGACTATATTGAGCTCAGTTTCTTCAAGGTACAGCCTGATGTTGCAAAAGGAGATTTGGTGGAACTCTCTAGTGGGGGAATGTTTTATTTTTTGGGGGGTTTGGATTTTTTTTTTTGTCTTATTTTACATGCTTGTGTTATAAACAATCTCGGGAGACAGGGTTTGGGCTGTGTCTAAACTGCATTAATGCATTCTGTAAAATATAGCTGTACAAATAAAAGAATAAAATGAAGAAAAGTGACATATGATGGAGTGAGAGGTCTATTCTTGCCTGTCCCTTAAGCATCTTGAAGACTGGCTGGTGCCCTGGGAAGGGACTCAACCCAAGCCCTGGGGTGAGTTCTTGGCTTGGTGCAGCTCTGGTGCTGTGCTAAAAGCAGGACCCTGTTCCAGCATTGAGTGAAGATGGTCTCTGGCATGAGGTCTGAGCAAGATTCAAGCTTGCTGCTCTGTATCCTGATGGGGACTGTGCCACCTGCTTGGTACTTTCTGCATTGGCACCAAGTAGCCAGCAGAAACGGGACAGAGCCTGGGAGAGACCTTTGCTGACCAGCCCAGGGCCAGTTACAGATGGTTAAGTAGTTATTTATATTTCCTGGAAATAAATTCACTTTTCAGGATTGCTCAGGGATGATGCCTGCCTGCTGCTCCTCCTCTCTCTTTCCAGTGCCTGGGATGGTGGGGGGCTGTTGTTCTGCCTGCCTTGTGAGACAGTTCAATGGAGCAGGGTCTGTAAACACCCTCCAGGAACTCACTGGCCAATAGCATCTCTGGGCTTCCAGCCATTGTATGCTGGCTTTGGGCCAGAGCTGAGAAAGCCCAGCTTGAGGGAGTCCCTCTGCTCACCCCCAATAGGAAAGGATTGCTCCGTTTGCATGCCTGTGCAGAGCTGGGTGAAGCCACAGAGCGACCAGGCCTTGTTCTCTGTGCAGGCAACCCAGAAGCTCAGTGCTGATGAGGGATTGCAAGTTTCAAAAAACCAAAGAGCCTCATGCAAAAAGTTTCTCTGAATTACACAGGCACGACTGGCTGGAACCAGTGTGTGGAGTCCAGCCACAGCTCAGCATGGCCCAGGGTGGCGTCTGAGCTGCACAGGGCTGTTTTCATTTTTAGTTTCATTAATTCATGGATAATTGTGGTGCAGTGATAGGGGGGATGTTTTACAATGGGGGGACTTGGAAACACCAGCAGGAAGGGAACGGCCTGCCTGTTTTCAGGGTCAGGAGGGGCTGCAGTAAGGAGGAGCTGGAGATGAAGAGGAGTTTTTCAATGCACCATGGGACAGAGATGAACATGAGACAACCAAAGCAGCCCTGTATGGGAGGGGAATGCCAGGAAGAGGGGGAGCCAGTTGGCAGTGCTGCTTTGCAGGACCCTCTCTGCTCTGACTCAGCCTTCTGGAGGTTGCAGTGAGCAGAGATGACCATTGCTGGCACTATCTGAACATGTTTAGGACCAAAAACTATGAAGATGCTTTTGGACCTCATGGGTGGGATCATGATGACCAATAATGGCTATGATGTTCTTAGAGATATTTCTCCTAAAGAACTGTCTTGCTTAACACAGCCTCTGGATCTGGACAGGCTGCTGACCTGGAGTCATGACCTAGAGTGTCTGGTCATCATATCTGTGAGCTTGCTACTTTTGGTTATCCTTGGTCTTTGTTATCAGGGACGTCTTTGAGCTCTTGCTTTAGGTACTTATCTAAAGGCAAAGCAATTGCCTTCTCTTGCTTGCCTCCAAGTAAACATGTTGCTTCAGGCAGAAAATTAAAATCCCTTTACTCTGCGCTTGTGAGACTCCACCTGTGGGTCCCTTGTGTTCATTCAGCTCTGCGGCCCCCACATAAAATGAAAGACACTGACCTGTTGGAATGAGTCCAGAGGAGAGACATTTAAGTTGATCACAGGGCTGGAATACCTCTCCTGTGAAGACAGGCTGAGAGAGTTGGGGCTGTTCAGCCTGGAGAAGAGAAGACTCCAGGAAGACCTTACGGCACCTTCCAGTACTTAAAAGGTGCCCACGAGAGCGCTGGAGAGGGACTTTTCACAAGGGCATGTAGTGATAGCACAAGGGGGAAATGGCCTCAAGCTGAAGGAGGGTAGATTTAGCTTAGCTATTAGGAAGAAATTCTTTATTATAAGGCTGGTGAGACACTGGAACAGGTTGCCCAGAGAAGCTCTGGATGCTCCATCCCTGGAAGGGTTCAAGGCCACGCTTGATGAGGCTTTGAGTAACCTGGACTAATGGAAGGTGTCTCTGCCCATGGCAAGGAGCTGGAACCAGATGATCTTTAATGTACCTCCCAACCTAAACCATTCTATGATTTTATGACCCCCAGCTCGTCTGGCTTGTCTCCCAGCAGACCAGATCTGCTGGCTTGTGAAGAACCCCCCAGAAAGGCAAGGGCTGAACACCAAGCTGGAGCCAGCATCTCCCTCCTGCTGTTTGATTTGGCCCAGCAGGGCAGCTGCCTGGCAGCCTGCAGCAAGCACCTGCCTGCTGTGGGGCAGACCTTTCATGGAGTGAGGTCTTCCCAAGCATCCTTCTGGACAGGAGCCTATTGCTCACCCCACAGGAAGAGCCCAGCAAGAACCCTCACCAGATTATTTGTGTTAGACAAAGAATGGTGGAAAAATGACCACAAATGGGGCATTACCAAAGCATTGAGAATATCAAAAACTTTCTTTCCCACCTTGCTTCCTCTCTTGCTTCCTCTCTCCACCTCTCCCTGGTGGAGTTTTTAATGTTTAGTAAAGCTGGCTGTCCTCACAATGGGGTTTTGACACACATACTGCTCTCATTTGACACACATACTTAGGTTTCTCCCCTCTCTGTCAGGAGCTGCTTGCCTTTGAGCTCACCACCTCTCTGGTTACAGCAGTTGTCACTTCTGGAAGCTGCTGGGCTGGTCTGACAGCCCCGCTTGCCCCAGACAAGCAGCTGTGTAGCCACGACCTCTATTTCCCATTGACTTACTCAGCTGCATTTGCAAAATAAATACTGTATTTTCCTGGACCATGGTTTCCTCCTCGTGACAGATTTTAGGTTTTTTTAAACAGTGATGTCATGGCTTTTCCACGCAGTTCAGCTGAAGCGATAGCAATCTTCAGGGTCAAAGACCTGCAGGCATCTGGCACAGATAGCGTTTGGAGAGCCAAGGGAGCCATCACATCCACAGCTGCCCTACACCTGTTTTATGTCTGCTTTATGCCCACAAACATTGAACAGCTCACCCCTGCCCATGCAGGTACTCCTGGGTTGTTTGCCCTTGGAAAAAACAGCTCCAGAGGCAGAGTCCTGACAGCCCTCAGAGGGGAGGTCATCACCAAATCCATGAAATAGCTGGTTGCCAGGAAGGCCCAGAAGGGCAATGGGGGTTCAAACTGCAGGGGGCTGAGCAGGGCTCGAGGAAGGGATGCTTTATTTCTTCATTGACGGATGATCCCCCCTGAGACTAGCTTAGCTGGTTAGAGTCTGGTGCTGATAATGCCAGGGTTGTGGGTTCAATCCCTGTATAGGCCATGCACTTAAGAGTTGGACTTGATCCTTGTGGGTGCCTTCCAACTCAGAGTGTTCTGTGAGTCTGTGACCCCCGGGGCCGGGCCAGGGCCTGGCCGGGTCGTTCCACTGCATTCTGCCGAGTCTCCACATGAGGGCAGTGGAAGATGGAGTTTAAGTAATGAGACCTGGAATTACGGAATGATTTGTGTTGGGAGGGACCTTAAAGATCATTCAGTTCCAGCCCTGCTGTCGCAGGGACACCTTTCACTAGATCAGTTTGCTCAAAGACTCATCCAGCCTGGTCTCGAATACTTCCAGCAGTGGAGTATCCACAGCTTCTCTGGGCAACCTATTCTAGCGTATCACTTCTTTTACAGTAAAGAACTTCTTCCCAGTATCTAATCTAAATAAACCCTTTTTCAGTTTAAAGTCATTCCTCTTTGTACTATCACTACACATCCTTGTAAAAAAGTCCCTCTCCAACTTTCTGTAATTCCCTTTAGTTACTAGAAGGTGCCCTAAGGTCTCACCAGAACCTTTTCTTCTTCCAGTTACACTCAGAGATAAAGCATATTCCAGTGTTATTTCCGGATTTCATGATTTTGTGTGCTTACCCATCTTTACCCATCATCTCTAACCTTATAATTTTAACTCCTTAGAGCAGGGGCAGCACCTGTCTGTGCATTCTCTGACAGCCCCATCCCTGACTCCCGGAAGCCACTGCAGTAGTAAACCCTGGGATTTAACTCTTAGATCAGCCTGTTCAACATTGTTTCTGCACAGGTTTGTGCTGATTGTTTCCTTGTCTTTCCCTTTCCTCTTCCCTTCTCCTTCTCCTTTCCCTTCAAAGAAGCTTCCCTCAGCCCTACAGACACCATGGAAGTGGCTGAGAATGGGAATGAGTCTCAGGTATCAGAAATCCTGAATACAGCTTGGGCTCTTAGGCAGACACATTTCAAAAAAGTGAACCTCCACAGCCTGACTCCCCTCCCTCTTTGCTACCTGGAGCAGAAATCCCAGAGGCCTGTAATTAATGGAGAGTCAAATTCTTTTGGATTTGTGCTCCCAAGTTTTATTATAAAAACAGAAACCTCTCAGGTTGCAAGTCCCTGTACAATACCAACACCTCTGCTCTAAGCACTGCCCATTCCAGGGACACATGGTACACAGTGTGAGTCTCTCTCCCTTACTGAGCTCTTGTTTTTCATTATTGCTCGGTCACGACTAACTGCTTTTCCTCCACTCATCTGTACCTCCTGGGACAGCATCACCCCCAAGCAAGCAGGAACCTCTCTTTTAGGTTTTCAGCAAGCTGATAGAGCTGTGGGGCTGTGGCAACTTCTGCATTGCCCTGCCTCACCAGTTGCATGTCCAGAGCCAGAATGAGGCGTGTCATTGCCCTGGCTCCCAGATCACAGCTCAGCTCTACCAGTTTAAGTGCTAGAATATAAGGAAAATGGGTTTTCCCTGCTGACAAGATAGTGATCTGTGGCAAAGCTGTTCTGCTTGTGAAAGCTTAGCTGAGAGAGTGTGGAGAGCATTTTGTAGGTGATGGCGAGGGAGGTGAGGTGCGATGGGAGCCAGGCTGGTGGCGACAGTGACAGCAGAGGGCATGCTTCGCTGGTACAGTGCTGAGCACACAGCCTGTGCACACAGTCCAGGGCATTGTTACTCTGGACCTGTGGAGCAAGTTGGAAACATGGGGGCAAGGAATCAGTCACAGGAATTCAGTGCAATTCAAGCATCTGCAAAACCACATGCCCTGCAGTGCTGTGGCAGAATGAAAGGAACAGAACTGCTTTCACCACAGCTGAGTGGATGATGGATTTATCTGGCTGGGGAATGAATGTAAAAAAATTCAGAGCACACTAATCCCACAGAGGATCTGGGGGAGAGGAAACCAGGGTCATAAGGATGTCTGCAGGTCTGCCCTTACCCCTTCCCCAGGACTCCTTTGTGGGAGACAATCCAAAGTTGTATGGACCAGATGGACTTCCTTTTTCCACTACCTAGTTGTTGGTTCCTTCAGGTCAGCACAAGGTGGTTTTCTGAGTCATAGCTTGTGGTATTTTTCTTCTGGATTTTCTTTGAAATGGAACATAAAAACTTTTCAAATAGAGAACATCAGATTGATTCTCCAAATCACTACCTGAGAACTTTTGTCCATTCAATATTCTATCCACCAACAAGGCTCAGACACAATAGGAATTCAATTTCTCTTCTTTAAACAGGCTGAGATGTTTCCAAAGGAACATTCCCACCAAAGCCTTATCTCTGGTCCTGCCTCCACCAGCCTCACAATCTCAGCCAAATCCCAAGATGGGAAAAACAGACGAGATGGATGTCAGAGATTTCTGATGCTGCTCTGGCTCAGGAGCCAAGTGATTTCCTGGTAGGGCACAGGACCAGGAAGCAGAAAACAAGCACACCCTTGCTTCCCTCAGGTGAGTTTCTGAAATTCAGTGGGACAAATAGTGTGGGTGATGACAGGGGCTAGGAAGGAACAGCTCTGGGCTGAAAGTCTTTAATAGGGCTGGTCTCATGGACACAGAGATGCTGCAGGTAGCGGGAGAAGAATGGGGTTGTGAACAGCCTGGGGTTGGGCAGGACATCAAGAATGACCTCTCAAAATCCCTAAAATCCTCAAGTCTAATATCTTCCCCCATTTTGTGAAAGCATGACCATAGCAACTTCCTAAGACCAGTCCTGCCAACCTGCCTGGAACCCACCCATCTCAGACTAAACTATGCAACTCTGCAAATTCCCATTAAATGTGTCTGAGTCCTGATAGCCCCACACAAAACCATCAAGAAACAAGAAAAATGGAGAACTCACCAAGGAGGTTGTTCCTGCACTGTGCCAGCTCGTACAGTTCTCATCTCCATGTTGGTGCACAGGTGGGTTCTAAGGGTGCTGAAATGTAGCAGTTTTCCATCCCATGCAGCAGCCCAAGGCTGCATCCAGCCCATTGCAATACCCTGGGAAATACAGATGCTGAATTGATCCCTGTGGCACATCAGGGCAGATCCATAGCTGTGGCAGCCTAGGGAACTGGTAGCCATTCCTTGCCACTCAAGAGTGATGGGGGTTCCCAGTGCCCCCATCCCTTTGAGGTGACAAGCTGAATGACAAAAGCAGTGCCAGGCTGGACAGTTACCTGCTGTTTGGAGTGGCAAGGGGTCATTAGGTAACAACTTCCAGTAGCCACAGGGGCATCTGAAACAACCCAGTGCTACCTCCCATTTCCATCTCTGCTCCTCTCCAATAAGGAACCCAAGAAGACTGCACTGACCTGGGCTGTGGGAGCTGGTGGGAAGTTGGAGCCTTTAGTAGAGCTTGTCCAGGCTTGCATTGCAGTGTGGCACAGCTGGGTTGTGCTGTGCCAAGGAGGAGATCCTGGGGGCTACAAAAAAAGTCTATTCCCAGTGCAAAAAAAAAAAAAAAATGGGGAAAGCTCAGCTTGCTCTACTGGCACATTTGGAAAAAGTGGGAAAATTACTGTTGCTAGCAGAAACCTTTCCTAGGAAACCTCTCTTTACAGCAGGCAAGAGGGCCAGGATAGGTTTGGTGCCCTGGCATCTGCTGCCTTGGCCATTTGCCATGACCAGGACTGGCTCTGCTTCTTTGACTGCAGAAGGAGAGAGATGTTGGTCCAGCTGTTAACACAGGCACATGGTGGAGAGAAAAGCTCTAGGACTCATGGCCCTTGGGGATAATCTGCTCTTTTTTTGTCCAAATTACTCCTCTTAGCCTTGTCAAGAGGCTGTGTCCTGTGCTCAAAGCAAGGAATGCGTCTGAAGCAGAGCAAGGGCTGATTCTTCTCTACCAGTTTCCCCACAGCAAGACCAGTGCTAGAAGACAGACAGGGTCCTAGGAATGCAGAGTTTGGCCTTGTAGAATCAGGCAGCTGGGGAAAAACTGGCTGTAAAAGCAGCAAAAGTAAAACCAACCCTCAGGGTCTCCTGGGATACAAATGAAGGCTTATTCTCTCATGGCTCTCATTAATTTTGCTCCTCGATTTAGGAAGGATGCAGATGATGAAGCCTATGCGTGGCTGCAGATGTCTGCACAAAAGAAGGGAGGCACCATCCGGAGAGGGCAGTGGCAGTCCAGCCCAGAGTTCTGCCTGGTCTGGAACCAGCAACCAGCATGAATTCCTCCTGTCTGACTGTAAAGCAGAGCAGAAACACCTTGGTTTATACTTCATGCTCCCAGGTCAGCCTCAGCAAACCCAGGCAGCCAACACCAGGGTTGAAGGAAGAGAGGGGGACACACGTTAATTCAGCATGAAGCAAAATGTCATTTTGGAGATTTCTAGAGACCTTCGTGCAGCACTTTAATTCTTGCCCCCACAAATCTTTGACTTTCCTCAGCTGGAAATTGAGGTGGGAGAAATCCTGATATCCCTTTTTTAGGTAGAAGTAGAGTCCCTTTCTTGCACATCCTGCTTCTGGTCCTGCCAGCCGGGGGGTTTGAAGCCACTTTTCCTGGTGTGGGCACCAGCCAGCTAAAGGGGAAAAGTTGGAAGAGTGGGGGAGGCTGGCCATCCCAGGGGGACAGGTGCATCCCTCACGGGACCAGCAGGCCCAATGACTCTGAGGTAGAGACAGGGGCGCAGGCTCAGCAAGGAACCAGCACGCCCCGACCGAGGCACCGATTTGTCATTGCTTCCCCGAGCTGCAGAACCACGGCAGAGCCAGGGCACTCTCCCGGAGGCTCCCGCTGCCCCCGGAGCTGCCCGTCGGAGGGAGTTTGGGCAGGGAACGACGCCAGAGAGATCCTCAGGGGCTGGGGAGACTGAAAGGACACCCGGGAGCACCTCAGTACTCGCCATTCCCCGTAGGAGCCGGGGACAATCTACCCTTAAGGGGGCCCTTTCCAGTTCCCCAGACTCCGCAGCCCTTCCTTACCCGACGGGGCGGGACGCTGCGCTGGGGTGAGGGGTTTTGGTAGAGGGACTGCTGGGGGGGGTCAGATCGCTGCCTCTGGGGTGGTCGATGCACAGTCGGGACCCACCGTCGCCACGACGGAGGGCTTGTGGCTGGGGATGAGGGAACCGACAAGCAGAGTCGGGAGCTCCGGAGGGGTGGTGATTTGGGGATAAAATGCGCAGGGGGACGGGGGCTGCCGGGGGGTGGCCAGAGAGGGGGGATTTGAGGGGCACCGTGGACGCTTGGGCTGGCCTCGGGCAGAGCGGAGCACCCCCAGTCCTATTACCACCCCCCGCCCGGTCCCGGGCAGAGATCCACCCCCGGCGGCGTGGGGCGAGGGGGGCGCCCCCGCCTTGACGTCAGGAGAAGGGTTTATAAAGGCGGCGGGAGGCGAGGAGATCCCCAACGCCGGAGCCGAGCCGCAGCGGAGCCGTCAGCGCCTCCCCGCCGCCGCCTCCCGCGCCCGACCCGCCGTCGAGATGCTGTCGTGCCGCCTCCAGTGCGCTCTGGCCCTGCTCTCCATCGCCCTGGCCCTCGGCACCGTCTCGGCCGCCCCCTCGGACCCGCGGCTCCGGCAGTTCCTGCAGAAGTCCCTGGCTGCCGCCGCAGGGAAGCAGGTGAGAGTCCCGCGACGGAACGGACACCCCGGGTACCCCTCGAGCACCCCGATGGGCACCCCGACGGCCCTGCTGCAGATTCCCACTTCTCCTCCAGAGAACCCCCTGATTCCCCGCTGCAGAGTGCTTGGCACCCCTGCTGCAGATCCCTCCAGTTCCTCACCAGACACCCCAGCACCCTCAGTGCAGACCTCCAGTTCTTCAGCAGATTTACCCAATGTCCCCTTTTCAGAAACCCAGTTCCTTGCTGCAGATCCTGGTTCTCTGGCAGATCCCCTGGTTCCCGACCAGGGCTGACCCAGTGGCAGGCTGGGTAGCTGGGGCTGGGAGGTGAGACAGCCCAGATGGGAGTTGGTGGGGAATGAGGAGCCGACACTGCTGGGGTAGATGGCAGAGCCCCTGGTGAAGCTCTCCAGGGTTTCTCCAGGTCACTGAACTAAGGCAGCTGCCCCAGTGCAGAGGAGCATGTCCATATCCCTGGCAGGGGACCACCAAGGCTTAGAGGGACAAGAAGAAAACTAAGTCTCAGTGAGACAGTGATCTGGCTCAACCTCCCCTGCCAGCTCCCCCAAAGACTTTTCCCGTGTTACTTTAGCAGCAGCCCCCTGGCATTCTGTCTGAGTAGGGCACTGTGTGCTGGAGACGTGGGAAGGGAAGGGCAAGTGATGTGGGGCTTGGATGAGTCTGCTCCCTGTCACAGCCAGGACAGCGGTCTCTTTCCCACACCAGGTACATGTCAGTGCTCTTCTGCTCCATCACAGACACAGCTGCTGTGCAACAGCTGTCGGGCTGGGCTCTTCAGAAAACCAGGGCTCCTATTCTCCTCCAGCACCCTGAATGTCTCTAATCTGGGCACAAAGGTGTCTTAGAGGGACAGAGTTGTGAGCCCTCAAAAGCCAAGGAGTAATTGTGGTCTCTCTACCTCTCTCTCCCTTTCTCTCTCTTGTCTCCCAAGGAACTGGCCAAGTACTTTTTGGCAGAACTGCTCTCAGAGCCAAGTCAGACAGAAAATGAAGCCCTGGAGTCTGAGGACTTGTCCCGAGGGGCTGAGCAGGATGAAGTGAGACTGGAGCTAGAGCGCTCGGCTAACTCAAACCCCGCTCTGGCACCCCGGGAACGCAAAGCAGGCTGCAAGAACTTCTTCTGGAAAACTTTCACATCCTGTTAGCTTTTGAAGCCCACCTCTCCACCCCATCCATCCCTGCCTTCTTCCTAGCCCCTTGTCCCAAGCAGAACCTTCACCACAAGAGGCGAAGACTGTAAATACACAATCCACGGTTATGGTGAAATTAAACAAACAAGGAAAATTTGAGTTTGATTTCCACTTGTTTTAATAAAACTTTCTGTTCCAATTGTACATGATACGCTTGAGTTGTGATTTCTGACTAGTTCTTTAATGACATGCACTCTGCAACTCTTTCAAATGTACTATTTTTAATTCTCTGTTGCAATAAAGTTTATGTTTCAAATGGTGATGCTGAGGCTCGGTGTCAATTAGAAAACCCAAGTTACCTCTCAGGCTGCTCATTTTTGAAATGCTGCCTGTCTCAGGGCAGCAGCAGCAAACACCATCCACATCCACACTTAGGCACACACACAGGGTATCTCTTAATCCGATATTTTTTCTGTGGTCTTACTAAAGGATCTAGAGTCATCGTGGTGTTTTAGATATCAAATCCCTGCAGTTGTGGCTGAATCAAATCTGTATCACTGGTACTCCAAGTCAGTCTAGAGGATTTACACCATCACCAGAGGCATCACTATAAATCACAGCTGTGCATTCCAAGTGACAGGGATGATAGAAGTTTACACCACACATCTTACTCCCTCCTCAGCCACAAACACTAAAAGGTTTTCTTACCTGACATATATTACTCCTTGCAGCATCCCTGACAAACTCTGCTTCTGGGATTCCTCAGGGAAGTTTTCCTTTGTTCTGCTGTGCAGGAAGAGGTTTTGCATCCCTGTAAAGCTGAGATGTTAACTCTGTGCCATCATCCCCTATTCATCTAATAAACTAATAAACTAGTCACAGCAGTGACTAGTTTTTCTACCCACCTCATCATCATTAAAGGCAATATTATGAGTTTCAGCAGGGTAGGAAATAGCATCAGAGGAAAGATGGAGGAATTCTCTTAAGGGAAGAGAAATTATTAGTTCTTTTGCAGAGCCTTTGCTTTCTGGCCATGCTGGTTTGTGACATACACTCACAGGTGAATTTGAGCCATACATCCTGCACAGGGGACAAGTGCCACTTTGATGAGAAATTCATCCTTCAGGATTAAAGGTAACAAATATTTTGTAGCCATCATATGTGAAAGGTGGATGAAAAATAGAGTATCTGAGAGACGTTCATGGGTGGAGGGTTGAGCAGGACCCCAGTGGGTGTGGATTACCCAGCTGAATGCATGTTAAATTGTCTCTGGTCTGTACTGAGTGTAGCTCTCTGTGGGGCATCATTCCTGATGGCTCATATGGACCATTGCTTTTATTCTCCTGCACTCCTCCCCCTGTGGGCAGGGGGTTCTTAGATTCCAGCTGGGGGGAAGGTGAATCCTTTGCTGTTGGGAACTATAGCAGTGCCAGCGGGAAATCCCAGCCCTGCCACGCTCACTCCCTGCAGAGCTCGGCTGGGCTGCACTGCAGCCGACTGGCAGCAGGCGAGAGCAGCGAGAATGTTCACAGGGAGGGGAGCTGCTGGTATCAACCCTGAGGGGGTCAGTGGTAGGACTGGATGCTGCCCTCCCTCCCCGGAGCAGGGCAGCCGCGGCTGTCGCCTGTGCTGCAGGCTGGGCTAAGACCCACTAGAGAAGACTTGCTGTGACATGATTCTGTGTCTCCCCAGCTCCTGCGAACCTCCTCTCCTCCTTCCTTGTAGGCAGGATAGGTTTTGTGGTGTGACCTGGGGAAATGCTCAGCCCTCAGCCTCCCCTGCCCTGCACTCAGTGCCGTGGGGTCAAGGGCTCTGCCCTCTATGCCGGAGCTGGATGCACTGCACACTGGGCAGGGAACGGTGATCCTCCCGGCACTTCAGGAGGTCAGAGGGAGAGCCTCTTTTTCACCTCCTGGATTTCTGTGGCTGGCGCAGCTGTGGAGGGTGCAGGATTATTGGACTCCTGGGAGAGGGACAGGGCTGGCACTGTGCGAGGAAAAGCCTCCAAAAAAACATCTGAGAAATGTAGGTAATGTAGATCAATTCTCAGTCCTAAAAACAGGAAGGGTGAGAATAGGAGCCCATCTGAAAGTGTGGAGACAGACTCTGTGAAGAGCGAGCAACAGCCTTAGCTCACATCTGGTTCCTGCACTGCTCTGTAGTGCCAAGGGATCCAGTAAAGCAGAGACCTCTTCATTCCTGGCTGCTCAGTCCTCTGTTGACTGAGGTTCCTTTTAGCTTTCAAAACCCAGCTGATTTTTCGATGCTGAGGCAGCCTCAAGAGAGCGGCTACAGGAACAGTAAGGGGGTGGAGGTGCCAGGGACTTGGATATTCTTATGCACTGAGTCCATCTTTCATGGGTTATAAATAGACCACTACTCGCCTGAGGCTTTTCCCCTTGTTCATAATGCTCAACCAGTGCTTCTGAAGGGAATTTAATCCTGCCAATTGCTGGAGTGAAACATCCCAAACAGGGATGAGGATGATCTTCAAGCACAAGTAGGAATTAAAGTGGTGATTCACATGCTACACCAGCCTGTTTCAATACAGCTGACGGCACAACACGGCATGGCAGATTCTGGGAAGCTTAATGAAGATATACTGGTGGCAGCATGTGCAAATGTCCTCAGTTCAGAGACAGAAAGACAAACCTGCACTTTCTGTCAGCTCTGGAATTCCTGGAGTCTGGGGAGATGGCTTCCAAGGCATTAAATACAGTATCACCACGTGTAACTGCACTCTGTTAGCTCCAGCAATCCCAGGTGCTGGGAGCTGTACAAACACAATGCAAGAGACAGCCTTGCCATGCTGAGCTAGAAAGACTAGAAAGACAAAGATTTATTGTTTCCCTTTGATAGGTGGGAATTATGGGCTAAAGAGATTAAATGACTATATTTTATCCCTAGACACATAGTCATGGAATAGTGTTCCAGGCTGGGAACACTCTTACTGGGCAAGGCTGAATCTGGGGCGAGCACATAGGTATGGTCAGATCCTACAGGCCAGACCTGCCAAAGGGGAGAGCAGTTCTCGTGAGAGGTTTTCAAGTGACATTCTCTGCAGGTCAGAGCTGAGGTTCCATAGAAGAACAGCCTCAGCAAGGGTCTGAGGGAGGTTAGGGGCTGTGATGATCCACACTCGGCTGATTCATCTCCCTTCCTGCACTTGGTGCCACAGGCAGACCCAGAGCAATCCCACACCAGCAGGTACCTTCAACCTCGTGATTCATCTGAGGCAGTGCAGGGAAATGTCTGTGAGGAACTACATAAAAGGGCTAGAATCTGCTGCCTGAAGAGTTGTTTTTTTGAAAACCATAAAAAGTTGTTTAAGGCCTGGAAACACACATCCTCTGTTGGAAGTCAGGGAGGAGCTTCTCAGCCATCCCCAAAGGCAAAGCATCCAGTGATGCCAGGAGGTGTCTCTTAGTCTAGCAAGCAGGCTAGGATTTTTTTTTTTTTTAATGTGCAGCCCAAATGAGTAAAAAGGGCAAGTCTTCCTTGTTCCAGAAGGCTTGTTGGTGACTGATAGCTTGAAGTGATCCTTGCTGTGGTGCAGAGGAAATACCTGTGGGATCCAGATTTCATAGCCTGGATTCACTCTGTCACCAACTCACTCCTTTTGGCTCTGCAGAAAAGACCAAGAGCCTGGGCCCAAGGGCACAACTACCCTCCACCCCAAACAGCCCATAAGATGCTCTGCACGGCCTTTGCCTTTACTCTGCCTCTGTGGCTCCTAGCAAGCATTACACCAGCACTCTGACTGCAGCCACCAGGAGCATCTCAGACTCACAGACCTCTGCTCTTGCCACAGCAATCCTCTTCCCTTTCATCCCACCCAACTCCAGAATCTTTGGAGAGCACCAGAGCAATCCCCAACCCCTGTATGGGTCAGCACCAACTGTTTGGAAAGAATCACTCACTGATGCAACTGAGCCCTAATTCTCAGCAAGAAAAGCAGCAGGGTGTTTATTGACCAGGGTGAGAAAAGCTATACCTAGGCAATAAAAGTTATTATGATAAAGGAACAGACTGTACTCTCTGCTCTCTGAATACCTTCTGACTCTTTGACAGCTTCTCACCAAAATGACGCAATAAAGCACACTTTTCTTCTTTTTTCTTCTCCTTTGTCATTGTTTTATTAGGGAATTATTTGTTACTTTTTCCCAACAACCAATTCCACTTCTGAGAATAGCTGTTTGGCCAGGTGCTGTGAGTACCTCAGAAGACTTTTTGAATCCCAGTCTTAGGAGACTTAACCCATAAACAACTTGTAGAACACCAAAAAATATTAACAAGGTCATCAAAAAATGTCTGAGTTCTGTTTTCCTCATATGTATAGTACAAATGCCAGTTTGTGCCATGAGCTATTACTTCCAATGTGATCTGATAAAGAAACACACATGGTCATTTAATTAATAAAATTATTTTAACGAAAGTCCCCAGTATTTCCTACAAAGAGATTCACTTAGAAAGCATAAAATAATGCAAATCCAGAATTTGTTCATCACCTGGGTTGGCTGTTGGACGAGAGAGAGGGGGATGTAGTCCTGCATACAGCAACAGAGCATCCCTCCCAATGCTCTCCGCTGCCTGCCTCCCCCTCCTGTACAACTGGCTCTTGCAGCCAGCAGATGCTGTGCTCTGTGTGCAGAGGGATGAAACGCTCCTGACCTGCAGCCCTGGCAAAGCATTTCCAGGAGCTGAGCTGAGAGATGCTCCAGGCCCTGCACCCACCTCCCTCAAGCCCTGTTAGGAGGTGTCCTGGGCACAGAGCCAAAGTTGGTGAATCCCTCCTGGCTCGGCAATAAATCCGGTGCTGCTCTCCCCCAAGGTAGAGCATTTGCTCCTTTACACTGTTTTCTGCTCTGCCTTGAAAGAAAATATCTCCCAATGCTCAGGACCAAGGTTTAGGAAGAAAAAGGATCCCCCTGGAAATGGGCTGTCACATTTGCAAGGCTCTTTTATAAATCTTCTCTGCCACCTCTTTTCTTCCCTGTTTTACTTCCTGTACTTGTCAGGGTTTGTGGTTCTTCCCAGAGGCTTAAGCACAGTGTTGCTTTCCCTGTGTCTCTGCCCCCCAGGCCAGCCTGTTCCTGTCAGGGTGAAGTGTGGGGGAACAGCGCAGAGCACAAGCCCTGGGTTGGGGTGAGCTGCAGCCAGCAGAGAGAGCCAAAGAGCACAGATTGCCCAGTCCACGGTCTGTGTAAAAGCAGATGCTCAGGATGTGGGTCCTTTGTGCCAGGGGCTCTCCGAGCTCTGGCTACGACCTCACCACAGGGAGATGAGCCGGAGTCACGGGCCTTGTAAAGAGGGGCTTTCCATGGAGCAGCACTTTTGTGGACCAGAGCTACGTCAGGATGCAAGCAGTGCTGCTTTTAATTTCTAAAGGGCATTTCTTATGTCGAAGTTGTCAATTTTTAATGAGCTAGAAGAAAGTTGAATAGCATGAAAGTAAGTTAAGTGTTCTGCCTGGGGTTAAATGCAGTGACTAATGGCAACCTGCAAGAAACTGCTTCCATGCAAACTTTCTTCCCCCAGTATTTTTTGCTGTTGTTCATCCTCTTCTTATTCACTCAGCTCTTCTGAAACTTCACAGTTGAAGCAGCAATGGCAGTGGCAGAGGAAGGAAGTGTCCTGTTCAGAACAGTTGGAGTTCTTCCTGAAGAACATATGAGGATGCTGGGTCATATTGCAAAACAGGAACCTGGCAGGTCAAGTGTTTCTTCAACAATGTGTTTCAGTGAGAAACCTCAGCATGATTCAAACACAACATCTGAAGTCTCCTGCCAGCATGCAGGAGGTGCATCCTCAAAGCTAGGGCCCACCTGCTCTCAAGGAGGAAATTTCAGTGTGGCAGATGTGGCTTTCCAGTCACTGCCTCCATATGTAGGTGAACAAGTGAGCAGGCTGATCTCTGGAAAGCACATCTCTAGACTGAAGGATATCATTCATCTAGATATGAAACCTGAATTCCAAACCCTACTTATCTCCCCAGAAAATGATGACACATGTCATAATGTCACCTTCGCCATCAATTCCCTTATTTGTCACATTAGCAGTGGTGATATTGACACCACAACCAGGCAATAAAAGAAATTGAGGAGATCCTCAGATAGAGGAACAAAGAAGTAGCCATGTTTGGGCACATTAATGAGTTCCTTGTAGCCTGCTTTCAATCAGTCAAGTTTATCAACCAGCAACAGGAAGCAGATAAGAAATGAGGGAAGGAACAAATCATTCTGTGATGTAACTGTGTCATCCAGTCCTGTAACTGCGTCTTCCAGGAGAAGAAACTGGCTCAAGAGGCCTTAGTGGAAGTGCTTAAGGATTAAGGATGTAATAAACAATCTCTTTACCTTAATGCTAGGATTCCTGGATGGAGACATAGAGAAATATCAGAAGCTAATATGGCGATTAATGCCCTCATGAAGAGGGTGTTAGAAAAATCTGACCAGATGATGATTTTTTTTGTGCCTTGCTGGGTGATCCAAGGCAGCCTGACTGCTGAGGGCAGCCTAGGTAAATATTCTGACCTGCTGGCGTAATACCTGTGGAGAACTACATGTCTTCTCCCAGGCACCATCAACACCATCAATCTGGATGAAACTCTGTTGGATTTCCGCATGCTTGTGAAGACTTCCTCAAAGTAAGCACTGAGGCAGCACACAAACAAACTCCCGCTGCAGACCCTGAAAACTGTTGCAAACTTGTTGCAAGGTGAAAGAAGCGAGGATTCTGGACAACCTGACCTTGACTAAGAATGCAGCTGGCTCCAAGGTGGAAGCTTACTTCCAAAACACAGTCAGTCCTACTGCCGAGCACAGGGCAAATGAAAAAGCTGTAGGAGCAGGAGGAGAGGTACCCAGGGCAGAGTTGAAGGATGCCAATGCCATGCTTCCTCCCTCCTTTCCAGGGCTGCACAGTGACCTCACTGGGGGCATGAGGAACCACCAGCAGAAATAGCACTGGGACCTCAGAATCATCCAGGCCTCCTCCACACTCACATCAGTGGGCAAATGGTGTGAACCACCAGCTAATGAATAATAAACTCCAGAATGAACAACCGTGTGAGTTCCCTCTCTTTGCCCAGAGAGCTGCCAAAGACAAAGGTTGCAAGAGGAAATTCATTAGGGAAAGTGATTTGTACAGGCTTCTGTTTTCTCTTAGGTAAAATCAATAAGACATAGACTTTCAAAGCCACTTCCACTTGTCAGACTGAAAGAGTTCGAGAGAGCAGAGTTGCTATGGACAACTGCAGAATGCCAATGCCTCAAGCCCCTTCCATCCACTCCACTTTTCCCAAGGAGTACCTGCTATTCTCATGTAAAATAGCCTTGTTTTGTCTTTAACACCCCTGTTGTCTGTGAGTTCTTAAGGTGGGAGTCCTTAGCTTTGTGTCAGGTATAAAAGTAAGCACTTCAACGATGCTTACTAAATTACAAGGCTTTTTTACTAATAGACAATTCAGTCAATTACAAAATGCTATTAAGCGTTTGTGCTCAGGCAGAGCGAGTTAGCCGCCTGGTGAACATGGCAAACCAATATTTTTAATTAAAATAAGAAAAAAGGAACATGCAGGCTGATTGCTAGCCAACAAGAAAATTACAACCCTGAGATCTCAAAGTGTAATTACCCTTTCTGAATGGCCAAAATGACTTGTTTGTTGAAGACTATAATTCTCTCTAATGCTGCTATAAAGCCAAGGCCACCCCCTCACCTACCCCATTTATCCAGTGCTGTACCTGTCCATAGGCTGCTCCAGTACCCATGAAACCATGCTCTGATACAGCCATGTGAGGTTTCTACCTTATTTTCTGGCTCTGTAGCTAGAGGATTCACGATGAAAACATGGCTGATGGTACAGGTTTGAGAAGGCTGTCCATGTACAGTCACTCAGACCACACTGAATTTTGCCCACCCATCTCATTCCTCTTGCAAAAGCCTCTCTGACCATATGCTCTCACCATGTTGTCCTCCCACCCCACAGAGGCTGCAGTGATACATCTGGCTCACTGCTAGAGAAAAAGCCATTAATTAGCAGACAGAGCTAATATGGTGAGGCCACACACTATGTTGTAGCCAGGGGACACAGGAAGACTCCTTTTCTACAATGCTGAAGGCCTGATCCATTAGCTAAGAGTTTCAGGCACTGTAGAAAACAGAGGAAAGTCAAGTGTTTGGAAGCTTTGCAATATTTGCCTGGCAGACAGTCTATGCATCATGATGCATCATGTTATCAGAGTGCCTCAGATCCCTTGTCAGCAGTCAGAAGCCCCCCTGTAGTGGGTGCAGAACAAAGTCAGAGCAAGTGACAGTCCTTGTCCTGCAGATATTACATGTGATAGAAGATAAGAACATCAGCAGAGATGCCCTGGAGTCCTACAGGAATATTCTCAGCATGTTCTCACTTGTGCTCCTCAGCACAGCCCCTGAGCAGGAATCAGGAGTGCCTTGAGCATCAAGATGATGATCTACAAGCCATTCTTGCTTGCATCTCCTTGCCCCTGGCAGAGAAGAGCATGTAAT
This sequence comes from Myiozetetes cayanensis, assembly GCF_022539395.1. Taxonomy (NCBI): domain Eukaryota; kingdom Metazoa; phylum Chordata; class Aves; order Passeriformes; family Tyrannidae; genus Myiozetetes; species Myiozetetes cayanensis. The sequence goes on from NW_026086937.1 coordinate 13,468,598, forward strand.
GGGATATCATGGGCCAGTGTGGGTCTAGGTACTTATTCTGGATCTTACCCCAGAGAAAGAGGATCAGGTTCCTGCCTGTGAAGCAATGGTTAAGGAATGGGTCCTAACACACAGGATGGTGCTCCTGCCAGCACCACAGCCTGAGCTTTGCTGGATGGCAATTCAATTTTCCCCACTCCTGCCTCCCAGACAGCCAGTCCTCCAGGCTGTTCATCCTCCCTCACAGCCCTGGGAAAGAGCAAAGAGCTGAAGAGCAGCTGGGTCAGGAGGCAAAGAAGGAGAGCTGCAAAGAACTCATAAGGGAGAGCTGACCTGGTACCTTTTGCTCTTTCCTGGTTCAGTCTCCTTCCATTTGCTGGAATCACGACCAAACTGTGTGCTCAGGAGATAGCAGGGTCAGGGAGATCAAGAAATTATAAACAAATACAGTATAAACAAATCAATCAGAGGGATAAAAACATTCGACAGAGTCACACTAATTAAAAATATAATAATCAAGATAGTGGACATTTATTTAAAATGGTGCAATTACAGCTTTTAATCATCCAGGTTTAAATTAACAGCAGCAGCAAAGTGGCTGCGCAAATGTGTTCTCTGTAATGAACTGATATTAGAAAGCTAGCTTGGTGATCTCTCCCTCTCTCGGGCTAATTCTCCCTCCTCTCATTGTAAAATAACCTTTTGGTGTCATTTTCTTGTAGAGTCTTGAAGATGAAGACACAATATTGGAGCTAAATTAAATCCCCTTCACATATTTCTCTTCTTTCAAGCTGTAAAAATTGCTGGTATCAGTCATTCAATCTCTAGTGCTGACGCAACCACACTTGAGGAGAACATCTGGGGGCCCCAAGAGTCATTATAGGGAAAATAAAATCCTATATTACAATCAGTCAGCAATTAAAAGGCAGGATGCAGAAGGGCAAATCCTGCAAGATGCTGAGCAGGCTTGGTGGGGAAATCAAATGTTAGACCTGTGATGCCCTGAGGCTCTTTTCTTCTCAACTGAGTTATTTGAGAGGAGGCTAGAAAATTTCTACATCTGCTTCTGCCCAGCACAAATGGTCTTGGAAGTAGCTCATGTTATTTTGGGTCAGTGCTGAGACAGAGGTCACAAGTTTAGTACCTACTGGCTTGGCCTGCAGGGCTGTGGGACCAATCTTGCCCTGGCCCGGCAGGTTGGTATTCAAACAGCCATGATGTTTTGGCTGAAGGCAACACTCAGCTTGCCTTGGGAAGCCCACATGGTTTGAATGGGCTTGATACAGGCATAGGCAAGTCAGAGACGTGAAAGTTCTTTGCACCTTGCATGGTTCTGGCTTAGCAAAGCAAGGGGTCTGATCTGCCCTGGGCAACTGTCACAGCCTTTCTCCCACACGTGTATCTCCACCTGCCCTGTAAAAGCACCTTTCCTATGGAAGAGCCCAGTGTCCACCAGCAAAGGTGCTGACAGGAGCTCACTGCAGTGATGGAAGCAAGCAGAATTACAGACATGTGGCAAGTAAAACTGCTGAAGGCAAATGCTTTCAGACACAGCTGTCCTGAGATGGGTTTGAATCCACAGCCAAGTAGAGGCAATCCTCCTGTGCCTGCTAAAGCTCCACTGTTCTACAGCCTCTCCTCCTTGCCAGCCAACATGCATGGCTCTGCCCTGACCCCCCCTTCATTCTGGCCCTGTGTCATGCTCTGCACATGCAGAGTCACAGCAGGGCAGAAACAGACCCAGAAGTTCCTGGACTCAAGTCTCAGCTTCCAGCAATGCCTCAGCATGTCTGTCCCACAGCTCATGTTGGTGACAGTGCAGTGCTGGTCCTGCTCACAGCATTAGGATGCTCATCTCAGCTGGGCTTGCTTGAAGACTGCAAGGAAAGGGACAAGAATTAAAAGGAACAACATAAAAAAAATATTTTGGAAGTGTGGAAAAATTTCTGTGGGGTGGGAAATGACCCACAGGGAGAGCATGTGTGTGTCTCTGTGTGTGTGCATGCCTACACATGTACTTCTGTGTGTGTAAGTCACAGCTTCTTCCAGGGCTGCTCATCCACCCCTGGGTTTTGGCCATTTTCACCAAACACAATTCCCAGCTGCATCCATAGTCCTGAGAACACGATTCAAATCCAGAGCTCCTTGGAAAGACAATTTCATCTCATTAGCACCAAACCCTCCTCTCTTTCCTGTTTACCCAAAGGGTGTGCAAACATACAGCGAGAGAGCAAGTGAGAGTCGCACAGCCCTCACCACTGCTGTGGGCTATGTAATTACCTGGCCTGCACATTAAGATTAATAAATATTAACTTTACTTATGTTTATAATGTCCACCTAAGATGGAAACAATGTGCTTTACTACTTAATCAAATTAGAGCTATAAAATTATTTCCCTTTTAGAAGGTTCATTTCTGTTTGGCTAGCAATTGATGTTGATGATCTGAGTCCCATCTTTAAAGCATTTTGAAATACGGAAAATGGCAGAAGTGCAACAGTGCTTTAATGGAGCCATAACACACATCAGGTAATAAAGCATGAACAGCCTGTTTACTTTGAGTAGCCTAATTATTTGAGAGCTTTTTTAAAAACAGAAAACTGTCATGTGAAAACTTCAATTTCATTTGAATTAATTTTTAAAAAGAAACAGGAAAAGCCAGACAAATTTTAAATAAGCAAAAGCCCCTTTTTAAAGTGTTGCTTTCCAATTCCCTGCAGCCAGGCCAGGTCCCAGACAGACCTGGGACCTATCTTCCCTTTTGTTTTTCTCTTGCTTTTTTTCCCTTCATGGTGTGCAGGGCAGGGGTGACCAGTCGCACGCTGGATGCTCAGCCAGCCACTGCTGCACTACCACTGAAAATATCTCAAGGAATCAATGCACATTCTGTAGGAGACTCCCACCCTACTCTGAGCTGTAGGGGACAAAGTCACTGCCATTTCCTCATCTAAGAGACAAGAAAAGCCCTTTAAGACCCTTAGCACAACCAGTAAAGCATTTTATCAGCTGTACCTTAGTGTGAGACATAACTTTCTAGTGAGGTAGAGTGTAGCTCCCACAGCTTCTTCGCCTCTGCAGAACTAGCGAGGTTTACTTTCTCTTCTTTTCAAACCAGCAGCAAAATTACAGCACAACTGAGGCAGGATGGGTCCTCCGGAGGTCTCTGGTCCTGCTCCCTGCACAAAGAGGTCACCATCAAAGTTAGATCATGTTGCTTTGTGTCTCATCCTGCTGAGTTCTTAATATTTCCAAAGGCAGATTCCCACAACTGCTGCCTTGTCTTGGGACCACACTGCATGTTATGAAGGTGTTATGTCATCGTACCTTGTTGTGCCCATGGTCTCTTGTCCTGTTCCAGTGCATCACTGAGGACATCCTGACTCCATCCTTTCCATTCTATCATCAGTAGCTGAAGTGAACAGTGAGATCCTCCTTGTCCTTTTCATCTTCAGGCTCAAACAAATTCAACCCTTTCACCCTACCTCATACATTTGCCTCCACCATCTCAGTGGCTTCTCACAGGCTTTCTCCAGCTCACTGAGCTTTGAGCCAGATGGTCCAGCCAGTCTTCCCCACACCAGCTGGTCTTCTCATCCCGCTTTCACATCCACGATTTGGCTGCAACCACAGAGAAGACAAAATTACATGGAAGAGATAGAAGGGTTGGTACCAGCAAGAGGAAGCATGGCCAGATTCTTGTGGCCTCCCTTGACATGATTCAATAATGCCAACAGGTTGACCAGGGCCAACCTCTCCCATACAGAACTTATCCTGCTGTTTATATCCAAGCACACTGTTTCCCTGACCAGTCACCTGCAGTATAGTGAGCTCTGCCCCGTGGCCTGGCCTGCATTGGTCTTAGCCTGTCCCAGCCCAGATGGCAGTGGTCAGCTTGCACAGGTTCACTCTGGTTGGATCAGGCAGCACCCTACAACCAGCTGTGGCTTGGGATTAGGTCAAGACCTTTGTGACCACACAAAGAACAAGACAATGCAAAATCTGACCCCAGATGCGATGGCCTGGTTTTCTGAAGCATGGCTGTTCTCTCATTGCAGTACCTGGATTGCTTCACCAGCCAAGTCTATTTGCAAGGCAATATAAGCCAAGATAAATTTGCCCCCAAAGTAATAACTTTTCAATTACCTTCGTTATTCCTTGCTCAACACAAGAACAGCACAGCACCTCTTGAGGGAGCAGCTGAGTATTTCTCTCCAGGGTGCACATTTATTATTTTAAGAATCATTTAATTTTCCATCTGAACAAAAGGGGCGAATGTAGGTCCTGAATGACTCCAGGGCCCCATTCAATACCTTGCTGTGTTATCCATCACAGTAATTGCACGTGGCAATTCATCTCTGAGACACTTCAGTACACAGATCTGAGAGCATTTTATGTACCTGGCATGGTTTAAAATTCTGGGAGCCAATGGAAAGGAGGGGTCATGACTGGGAAGCATGCCATTATGCCCAAGAAACAAAGGTTATAGTAATGGGACTTTTAGCATACCAGCAACCTATAGCCTGGCTTTCCAATGTCTCTCTCAAACTCTGGTTTCCCATACTACACACCCAACCCTGCAAGTCCTATTGCTGGGGTCAATGGGATTTACAGTATTTTTGCAGTGATGTTCTTCTGACGGGTCTGATAGTGAGAGAAATGTTACTAAATGCCACTACAGCAAATAGTCCAGCAGAGGCATCATTTACTCTCCAAGGTCTGTGTGTCTGTTACTCTCTGAGTGTTTGTTACTCACTGTGTCTTCAGCAGTGACCTATAGTGTTTTTTAACCAAAACCCACTGATGAAAGAATAGAAAAATTTCATTACAACTTCCATACCTAAAGGAAATACCAAGACAGCTCTGATCTTATAGTTGAGGTCTTTCCCTGCCTCCAGCTTCTCCCTGCCACCTTTATTTGCCTTCCAGGATCCATTTAGTAAAGGCTGCCTGGGCTAGAGATGCTACTGTGGGCTGTGAGTTTATCTTTGGCACAGATCTAGCCAGGATTAGATATCCAGGATATTCTCCAGACCCTCCTTACATGGCTGCTTGTTTGTGGTATGAATACAATCCTGGTCTGTAAGGCTGGGCCCTGAGCTGGTGCTTCAGCTTCAGGGTGCTTATAGAGGAGCTCTCCTGCCTAAATGAGAGTGGGTAGGCTCCTGTCAGCTCCTCAGAAGCACAAGAAACAGTCTCAGACGAAGTAGGCTCAGAAAATAATGAGAACAAAATGCTTCAGTAACAGGTACATGCCTCATGCTGAGAGGCCACTCCGCATGACTACATCTTCACTAAAGCACAAGTGCCCGAGGAGAGGAACCCCTGACACATTCCTCTCCCTGCTGCTGCCACTTGTGTAAGCTCTCAGCAATGATGAAAGCAGACTGTAGACCAAGCACACAACTGGTGTCCTCACTCTGTGATCACATTCTAAGCAATATCCCCACTCCAGCCCCATGAGCCCATGACACAGGCAGACTGCCTGAGGGCCACCTGTCAGCAGGGCACAAGAGATGGCTGTTTCATTGGAAAGTTAAAGATTGGCAGAAGAGAGCAACATTTTTCATTGGGTGACACTTGCTTCCTTATGGTTATTTCTTTTCCTGTCCTGAGCACTCTCCTTTGCCCAGGCAGGTCACCGCAGGGAGCACCCTCACAGACCCCAAGGAAGGGATAGCTTGAGTCCGTATTAAAGAAAACGGTGAAAGTCAGTTCCTGGAATTTTATTTCTCTGAGTCTCAGGAAGATAAATGCCAGTAGAAAGTCTGGCTGCATGTTAGTCTTTGGTCAGGGGAAGCCAAGCAACAGAGAAGAAGGGGATTTTAGTAAATTCTTAAGTTTAGAAATGTTAACCTGATCATTTCTTTTGACATTCTGGACTGCACAGTTCAGAAAGCTCCACCCAGAAATCCAATGAGCACTCCTGATTAGATGGACCTTATATTTTTAGGGAGGTTTCCCATCAGTGTTCAGGATGTTGAACATCTGCAAATCAGAAAAGTTCCTGTTTTCTTTCAGTACTAACTCAGCCTGTGTGGAGACCTCAATCCCCTCAGCCAGGGTACGTTGATGGGCACAGAAGATCCTGCAGGCTGCATTGGAAAAGCCATGTGTAAGCCTCTGAGATTCAGGGAAGAAAATGTGTTAGATAAGCTGGTACTCACAGAACAGGTTGTGCTCAGAGCAAGATCCAATCATGAGGCTGTGGTGATTTGCATCCAACAGCAAGGAGTCACTGTGGTGAGTGAGGCAGGGGGTTTCTTTAGTTTTCACCTGGACAGCCAGGTTTCTCTGTAGTCCTGCAGGAGCTGATTGAGCTCAAGGGACAGCTGAGCTCAGTGGGTGCCTGCTTGCTTGGAGACAAGCAGATCCTCTCCCTGAACCTGACCTCTTTACTGCAGCAGTGCCTAAGACTGGCATTGATCCAGTAGCATTTGCAAGGGTCCAGCACTCAGGATAAACCCCAGAGAGATCAGCAGAGCTCCCTTTACCTTCATTTCTTTCTTATTGCCACAGCTGTTGTAAAGCAGCTCTCTGGCCTTCTCCTGGATACAGAACATGTCCAGGTATGAACCTGTTCCTGGCTCTCCTGGCTTTTGAAGAACAGAAAGCAAGGTGAGTTGAAAAGGTAGAAATGACAAGCAGTATAATGCATCAGTGAATTCTCTACAGAGCTCACGGGAGGCAACCTGAAAGTTTGGTTAATTGGAAAATCATCTCAATCAGGTGAAGGGGTGCTCCTGAATTATCACTGGTTAGACGATCATTACTAACAGCGGACCAGAGAACAGGTATCTCAAGTGTTAGCATCCTCTGTTCCTCTTTTCTGTATTCTACTGCTAAATAATTTATTTCTTTGTAATTCCCCAAATTATCACAAGCCTGGAAATGCCTGGCTCTTGCCTCATTTAGCAAACAGTCCCTCACAGTGCCAAAAAAGTGTACGTCACTCAGTTCAGTTAGGAGACAAGCACAGCAATGCTCAGATGCCATCATTATTCCCAGTATCATCCTCTATTGGATGTCTAAGGAATACAGCTTTTCCACAGTCCATACAAAGTGGTACTGCTTCTGCCAAAAGTGTGTGCAACTGTGGGGAGCCATCCCCTCTGTCCCTGCTGCTGCTCACTGCCTGGTGTGACACTGTGTTTGCATCTAGAAGGGCAAGAACAGGTCTGAAACTGGGTTTAATTTGTAATGTGCATGTTTTCTGCTTACGATGAGGTCCCACATCCCCTGAAAGAGCCGGGTGCCGAGTAACTGATGACCTGTATTCCCATTTCCTCCCACTTCTGAATGTTTGGCTCGGTACACCAAAATGTTTGAGTGGGGTATTATAAACCAAAATTTTGTACTCTGATGCAAACCAGGATATCACATTCAGGTGAAGGTTTCCCAAACTCCAGTCAGGTTTGAAAGTGGACTCACACTCTCCTCTCGCCACCTTGTTGCACTTCTGCCCCACACAATTCATAGATGGCTCAATAAGGCCACGTCCCTTTGCCAACAAGGTCCTTCAGAGTGGCCATAAGAGCCTCTTCACTGCTCTGCTTAAACCATTGCAAGGGCTAAATCAGCATATGTGCAAATACAAAACATGCAGCATGTGTAGCTCTCTTGTCTGCCTCCGTCTCCCTCTTGAGAAAGCAAGCACTTAACTCTAATTGTGTGGACTGGTTGTCAGCTAAGGGATGACAGCAGGGTGAGGGCAGAACAAGGAGCTCAACAGATTTTTCTAGCAGTGTGGAGCAGTGTGGCTTTTTCCAGGAATACCAGAGTGTGTCAGCACTGCCAGACACACGAAACTCAGAGAGCCACTGTATTTTGGCAGCACTGACAGACCAAGGACCTGTGTAAAGATGCTGATCTCTCCGGGTCTTGCTCAGACAAAGACGTGGTATAGTGAACTTTCTTCCAGCATTGTGTTTAGAGGATGCCCTTCATCTCATTTTGCTGGTGATTGGAGTATAGCCACTATAAACATCTGATACCATGCAGAAGACCCAGAAATAACAAGAAAATAAAATGCCTAATTAGTCTTACGGATAACTTTAACCAGCTCCCTCTGGAATACCCTTATTGAACAGGGTTAGGTTTCTTCCCTTCCCCCTACAGCTCATCCTCACATTTAATTAAACAGGAAACCTGGCTGTGCCTGGCTCAGATGGAGTATTTTACCACTTAAATGATCTTTGCAGATAAGAGACACTGCTGCTATTGCACAGTGGAGAAGTGGCTGTTTTTTATATCTCCTTTGGGAAGCTGCAGCTTGAGTTACCTCGAGCAGTAAGATCAAGACAAAGGCAAAAATCCACAAGCAGAAGCACTAATTCCCATGCCTTTTATAGGAGAAACAATGCTGCCATTGATCCTTGATCCTTTCACCTAATTGAAGAGGTTAAAAATCATAAATTATCAATTGTCTATGTGGGACAGAGGAGATGGGTTCCAGCAGAGATCTCACAAGGATAGTGAGCTTCCCCAATAGCTGACTCAAAGAATGGTGTCGGGCAGCATTTGGACTTCCAGAGCGGGGTGTTCCAGGCAGTGAAATTGATACAATGAACAGACAAGGTGAAACTGCACTATACAAAATCTTACATCAGATGAGCTGATTTTCAAAGAACACAAAACCATGTCTCTCCAGGGAGGGAGAGATCATCCCATGGATAAGGGGGATTTCAAATTTTCAAAGAACACAAAACCATGTCTCTCCAGGGAGGGAATGATCATCCCATGGATAAGGGAAGATACTGAGCTGGAAACTCAGCATTTCCCCTGGAACTTTTTTTATACCAGCCACTGATAAGATTTTTAAAATGGGAACGACATTACACTTATTTCTCCTAAACCTTTGTCTATTTAGATCATAAATTGTTTAATATGAAGACCTTGACCTCATCCTCTCCTCTGTGCTGTCGCCATCTGTCACCCCAATATTTAGTACGCTGTGTCCTCCCACAGCCAGAGAGTGTTTTTGCCCCAAGACAAGCCTTGCAGAGGGCTCAGTCACATCCCAGAGCTCTTTGTGCCACAGGTGGATTTGTTTTCCACATTGGACTAGAGAGAATAGTGTTTGAATCACATAACCATATAAAATTTTCATCTTCTCAGGAATCAGTTTCTTCTGACAGGTTGAATGCCTCCCCTGCGCCTCTTCTTACGCTAATATGGAGCTTTCCAGGCAAAGATTTTAAACTAATTGTGAACAGCAGCAGGTTAATATGATCAAAGGAGCTAACAGGCTTTCATATATATTTACATGATATAAGGCTCCCAAATTCAAAGACTGGATCAAGAGATTTGCAATAAATTGCATGAGGATTATTTGTCTGCCTGTTGTGCAGCAGAGAACTTGACTCTGGTCTGTTGGAAAAGTCAAAGAAGTATTTGCACAGGCTGGGAAATTGAAGCTTTCTCAATAACACCATACAGCTTTCACCACCCACTATAAACGCAGGAAACGTTCAGTAGCTGGCATTACACTAGCCCAGATCCCTGCACAACAGAGAAGAGAGCACACGTCCCCAGCTGTGAGCCAGGCTTGGCAACGGTGGGAAGGTGCTCACAGTCAGGGGCTTTCTTCTGAGCAAGGGACATCAAGGCAGATACAACAGGAATGAGCAGAGGCTGGGAAGGAAACTACATACCAAGGAATGTTTTGGGTTTGTTTTAACTGGAGGATAGAGCAAATTTTACCTAGAAAAAGCAATGGCATCTTCTAGCTGTTGAAAATTAGTCAGGCCAAGGCAGAGGAAAACACACTGATGGAAGGATGCTGCTCTAAGTAGGGTCCAGGCAAAGCTTAACAGGTTTATTCTATTTACCTTGTAAAAAAGTGAAACAATTTGAGTGGGACAAAATAAGAGAAGCCCATGACAGACAAGTAGGGCTTTTTTTTTTTTTGAAGAGGCATCCAAATCTCCAGTCCAAACCAAGCAGGTGACGGATGTGAGCCCAAGTTTCCTCTGTTCCTCATGACAGTCCCTTAGCAGAGCAGCAGTGTGGGAACCCCATATTTTTTTCATTAAATTTCCATAAATCCTCCTCTTTTTTTTTTCCAGCTCTGAAGTAGATAACCATGATGTTTTACACTTTCCAATGTTATTAACTTGTAAAAACTATTTCAAGCTTCTTTTTGCTATGATCTTTAAAGTTATATGAGAGGTATACTCATGTTGTAAACTGTGGGTTTGTTTTTGAATCAAAACAGATGAAAAATGGAAATTATCCAATGCCAGCATATGAATACAGGATAATTTGAGCCTCTTTTCCCTAGACAATATTGTGCTGAAATTGATATGTTTTGAAAAAAGATTTTCATTTCAATCAAAATAGCCTTTTTTCATCCAAAACTGCAAAGCTTTTCTGGCCATCTCTATTAGGGACACAGCTGATTGTCACCTCCTTTCTCCTGGTATGACTTTATTAAATACAGTGGAACCCACGTCTGCAGTTGGGATATGACAGGGAGCTGTGTGCCATGCAGCAATACTTGGGGGCCGTGGTTTTGAGGAGTGGGGGACAGTGTTCCAGTGCTGGAAGTGTGGCTTTGAAAACTCCCTTCCTGTCCCCTGTGTCTCAGTTTTTGACCTGTTCCTATGAGAAGGAAGAAAAACGAGGACATGGGGACAACAATACACTGTTACTATTGTGACCCTCTGGATCTGCACAGCTTTGCAAAGCTCTGCATGATCTCCCCAGGAAAGATGTTGCTTAACAAAGCCTTTGCATGGCCTTTTTATTTCACTAGCAGATTTGTTGCTTGGCTCCGGAGTAGCACTGTCTCAAAAGAGAAAAATGGTCTTAAATTTGTCATCTACTTAGAAAATAGAGAGGGGAAGAGAAGGGAGAAGTAGGGGAAGATGTACCTTTCTGACACCCACGCTGCACAGTCCACAGTGCTCCACAGTCCAGCCCCAAGACTTCCCAGCATCCTGCGTGGGCAGATAGTGTTAGGCAATGAACTCTTCTCTTTCCAACATTATTACAATTTCTGCATAGAACCACACAACCTTTGGCCATGAAAGGCCATTTCCTCGAAACTGGGAACATATTGAACGTGCTGAACCTTTTTGGGCAAAGAGAGAGAAGGGGCATGTTCTGGGAGGTAGGGAAGAGACAAAAGCTAATGGGATGGGAGCCTTGGTGTCAAACAGTGTCTAAAATATCCTTTTTGCATCATACTGGTCCTTTAATTGTCACCAACCACAGAGGAACTGATTGAGCCCAGCAAGGGTCCAGAAAAATAGATAATTTCTTGCAGGCATCTAAAAATTCATGAACGCAGTGGTGGTCCCGTCACACCATTGCTATGTTGTTCCACAGCCCAGAGTCTCCCTTGAAGGGCAAAAATATCAGGGGTAATTTTTTTTTCCTGAGAGCAGAATACATTTGGGTTGTTAACGCGTGGCTCACACTTCAGGCGGATCCTCACCGAAGGGCCGAGTGCTCGTCTCAAACCGCGTGTTGTAAATTAACTCTTAATGTGATGAATGCATTAAAGGGCTGTAGGGCCTGAAGGATGTGCTCAGAAACCCGACGTTCTGATTAAGGACTTGATTCATAAAAGCCTTACGCATCATTTACGCAGGTCTCTTTATTGGAAACGTTACTTGGAAAGACCTCTTGAGTGGCTTCTTCACAAAGAAATGGGGTGAGGAGTCTGGACATGCAGGCTCACACGTGTGCTTGCAAACCTGTGTACTCCCAGAGGCAAGGAAATGGGTTGGACACATGCAGGGACTCACGGGCACTCATTGTACACTGGTACCACGTGGCTGCTGTGCCCTGAGCAACCCATGCAGGAGCATGAGGCTGAGCCTTGTGGAGCAGCCAGCGGTCCTGCTCCAGACTCAGAGCCAGGCATCGCTCAGCCCATAGCCTTGGTCCTGCTCAGGGATTTTTCCATGCATGTCTACTGCAATTTGCAAATGCACCAGAGACAGTCCAGACATAGGGCTGCCTTCTCCGCTGGGCCTTTGGAACACAGCAACCTCCCTGATGCTCAGGGGCTGGGGCAGTGTATCCTGCTCAGAGAGGGAAACCTGAGAGGGAAAAACGAAATGGTACTGAGCCAGGGTTCTGAGGCTGGGGGGGAAAACCCAGAGAAATTATGGAAAACACTTCTAAGAGGAAAAGCTCTAGGAAATGACCCATGCTGTGTGGGTCAGGAAGGTGTGGATGGAATCCCTTTCTTATGCCTCATCTGTACAGTTTTGGGGGCTTCACCTTTACAAAGAGTTTCAGGTATCTCATGATGCAGGAACTGCTCTGGAGCAACCCTGGCAGGCTTTTATCTCAAGGAAAGAGAGGTGGGAGCCAGCTGCACTGAACAGAGGGGTGCTACCTGAGCTGACGGGCACAAACAGCCTGTGTAACCAAGAGGCTGTGACCAGGGCAGTGTCTCTGCAACCAGAAGTGACCAAACAAGCCTGCCAGCTCTGCTACCTGGGCTCCTGCCTGGGGGAAATTCTGTCCCTTGAGGAAGCAAGATGTTTAATTTCCACATTGGCTGTGTGAAAGAAGATATATGCCATTTTCTATAACTCACAGATCTATAGAGAGGAGCAGTCAGAAAATTGCTGGAGGATAAAAAATAATTCATATTAAACGTGCCATTCCAGGGGGATCTGGATGAATCAGGTTTTAAGTGACACCCCACGCTGATCATGACAAACATCCCACATGCAAAGCAGCCCCAGGAATTTTACAGCCTTTACTTGAATAGCTTACACTGGGAAACAAGGAGAGTTTGCCGAGCACTGAGCAGCAGGGTAGTGCTGTGTTCTGTGCTGTTCTGCCCTGTGCAATTCGTTGGAGGACAGCCTCAATAACACGGGCTCTTGCACCAATCCTGCTGACCCTGCCAGACTCCATAATCTCCAGACAGCATGTTTAGCAAATGTCCTACCTCTGTGCAAATCCCTGCCACCTTGTACCTGGTTTAACTTGGTATCCTGCTAGTTCCAGTGAGTGTGCTGTGCGATGCAGTGAACAAGTCTGCAGTCACCTTACCTAAAACCTTCATAATTTCGTTCTCCTCAAGCCTTCTCCTCTCCCTGCTAAGAATCTCAGCTTTTTTATTGTCTCCTCATAAGGCAGTTCTCCCATCTCCTGCATCACTTCAGTCTACTCTGTAGTCCCTCTAACCCTCTTCATCCTACATCAGTGCAAAGACCAGGGTTGTCCACAATGCTCAAGTCCATCCCATAGCAGGACTTGTGACTCAGGGTCCCACGACCCACCTCCTGTGACAGCTTCTTTTAACCCAGGGCATGGCAGGCACTATCATCAACTCAGGCAATAGCAACTGATCTAGTCTTGTCCTTCAAGTTCTGCAATTACCTTATACTTTATACCCCAAATTCTCTAATGCAGCACAACTACAGTGTGCTCCCTTGTGCCAAAACAGAGGAAGATGCTGAATCTGTCCTCTGCATTTCACCTGACATGCCTGGGTATGCACAAAGCCAGAAGCTCTTCTCATCAAAGTTTAGTGATGACATTTATCCTGATTTTAATTATAACATGCTTCTGTGAATCTGCTGTTAGCAGGATAGAAAAATGGCCCATTCAATCCAAGCAGTCTGCTCGATTCCAGAGATGTTTAATCAGGCATCAGTAACTGTACCTGAAATCATCACATTAGCTATACGGTAATATCCCTCCTCTCAAGATGCTGCAATAATAAGCCCCCGTTCAACAGGAGTGGGTTTTATTTGAAGGACATAAGGAAAATGAGTGATTTTTCTGGATTTAATCTCAGCGTTTTCTATTATCAGCATCTGCTTTGATCTCACAGCCAGCGCCTGCTCCAGAGCCCCAGCAGGGGAAGGGGCCAGCTGGAGGTGGCTCATGTGTTGCACCCATTGCAGTTATGTCTGACCCTGAGTACCAATAAGTGAAAATGGAGAAGAGAGAAGAAACAAGTAAGGGAATAGCAAATCAAAAAAAAAAAAAAAAGGTGATGGTTCATTTATGGTTTTTAGGGGTTTAGGGGTGTCTCGTTTTCAAATGTTCTGTCCAAAGATTTACTCAGCAGGCAAATACAGGGAAGCAGCAGCTGAGAGTGGAGCAATGGCTGCATCCAGGCCATAACTCCATGTGTCAGGAACAATACCACATGGACTTGCTATTTCTTAGCACCCTACTAGGTCAAGGCAGTTCCCATTTGGGGTGTAGGTTGTTTTGCCTGGACAAGGAGTGATGCCCAAATCTTTGTCCTGTGCAGCGAGGCCTCCAGGTACCCTGTCGCTTCTCTCCTCTGCCAGTGCAGATCAGAGTCAAGGTGGAAAAATAAGAACCTGAACAGTAGCAAAATGAAAAAGAAAACTGAGTTTCCCAGCATTGTTTGAAATAATAATATTTTTTAAAAAATACAACAACCAGTTCAGTCCGGAAATTTTTAAGTAAACCTCAGATTCTGGAAGAAGGAGGGTTATGTTCATCTTGAGAATGTACAAGGTGAGCAGGGCAAGCTGGAGGGCTTCTCCTGAGAGCTTGTTTACAAAGCTACTTCTTTTCCTTCTTCTTTTTTTTTCTGGCAGCATAAAGCTACAGTTTAATCACTGTTTGCTGAGGAACAGCCACAGGAAGCTCTGCTCCCAAGAGCAACAACCAGAGACATTCAATTTTGCAGCTGCCAGTCAACAAAAGGGCATGAAGTTATTAGCTCTGAAGACTCCATTACCTGCCAGTTCAGACCCCAGATACCATCTTTCATGGATTTTTCTGGGGATTCCCATTTTGATTACAGTCAGAGGCCAGATTACTGCTAGTTGGTTTCCGAAACCTCTCCAGAAGTACAGTGAGCACAATTTAATGTTCAGATGTAGTGTCTTTTGTTAAAAAACAGCATTATTAATAAAATAACTATGCCCAAAGATGTTTCCATCCAGATATGTGAGTGCTTTTAATGGAAGTAGATAAAAAGCATGATGTTGGAAAATGTTGTGGACAGATGAGGTCATTTTATTTCCCCTATCCCCTGTGGTCCCCAGCCTTCCCCCAGAGCATCCCCTGCTCAGTCAGGGGATTCTCTCTCAATCCCCAGGGTGGGTGGGTGTCAGAAATGCCCTTCTGAAGAGCATGGGGCTGTAGGGGCAGGACAGGCAACACCTCGTAGGAACAGCAGGAAAGGTCTGATTTGAGCATTGAGAAGAAAATAAATAAGTGGTTTGCTGCTTAATCCCTGCTCCAGCCAGGACTATTTCAGATTTGTCAGTTTAAGCTGCAGGAGGATTTATCTATTAAAGAACAACTTTGAACACCTTAAAGAAATGCAGTCAGAGGCCACAAAATGATGGTGTCAGGCAGAGGGAAGTCAGAAGATAATGTGGTAAGGACTGAGAGAGGGATAAGTCCCTGTCCATCTGCCTGTCTGCCTACAAAAGTAAGTGGGTTAAATGAGGAAAGTGAGCAAAATCCCCTAGAGTGGCAAGTAAGGTTTAAACAGAATAGCTTCAGTACACACCCCAATCTCAGTGGTTAATAGACTGGGGAGCCTTTTTAGTACATTCCTCTTGGAGGATTTCTTATCCTTTTTATCTTGAGTAATCAGAGGCTCCCTGATCTCCAACCCTTCCCTTCATAGCACAGCATTAATAAGAGTTTCTGAGCTGCAGAGACTGCTTAAAGCACAGCCTCACAGACAAAGTACAGGGCTATCATTTTACAATTTGCCTGTGGGTAATGGAGTAAATAGAATGGAGTTCATATAGTCAGGATTTAAAAGGAAAAAGATCTGTATTTATGGGCAGAAAGGAATGTGCTCACAGATATCCTCCACCGTGAACTCGTGGTGTCAAGGCTGTGTGATGCTAAGCAGCTGGATACAAAGATGCAAAATCTGCTGTATTTAACAAGTGGTGGTGGCATCTGGACAAGATCAGAGAGGAGGGAATTGTAGAAGTGCCAAAGCAGGTTTGCCCACGCAGGAGGGCTTGCTGCCTTTCGGGACTTCAAACAGGATAAATTCATAGGGGGTCCTTCCTCAGCTTTGCATGCAGCCAGGGAGAAGGATCAACATCTCCAGCTAGAAATTTGCAGACAGTACCAAGCCTGAAGTTCTCTTCATGCTCTAACAGACCCCCTTTCTCTTTCCAATGCCCGTGGAGAAGTTTGGGGTCCCAACAGCCAGCATAGCCGGACAAGGACAGGGCAGCACCTGGGTGCATAACAGCAGTAAACCACCACAATAAAGCTCAGCATGGGCATTGCTTGCTCCCCTCTCGCCCCTGTGCTCTGGGAAAAACCTCACAAAAGCCTTTTTCAGGACATAGGAGAAACCTCTGACAGCATGACCAAGCATCACAGAGCATCAGAGAGCCATAATCTAGCCTTGCTGACACATTATGCCGAGTTACTATCCAATTTATCTCCACTAATCCATTCCTATATAGCTCTGTAAGATAAAAATCTCCAAAATGAACGGAGAGCTGCCAGAAAGCTTTTGAATTGACTGTGGGTTGTTCAACTGTTTTAGCACACTATCATCCTAAATTGCCTGCTGCTCAGCGCTCGCGCCAGCTGCCCTAATGGCACTTCTGTACCACGCAGAACTGGAGGCTGCATCTTCCTGTGTTTATAAGAAACTAGGACATTATGTGAAGGAGGAATAAAACATCTCCAAGATCAGTTGTTAGCACCAGGGATGTTTTATTGGCTGGTCCACAGGAGAAAGTTTGGAAGAGTAGTAGGGATGCCCCAGGGGCTGAGCAGCCAGACAGGCAGTCATCGCTGAAGGCCAAGAGCAAGCCCTTGACTGTGAATTCATAGAGCTGACAAATGCCACAGGCAGCAGAAAGAGGCTCAGTTAATGGGGTTTGGCTGCAGTTTGGAAGGATCTACCCCAGCACAGCTTTTAACTGCCATTCAGGGGCTGACTTTTGAGAATAATTTGCTTTTACGTTTTCCATTGCAGGGTAGCAGACAATCCCCACCCCTGCATGGGGTCTGTCCAATGGCCCTGCAATGGTTACAGCTCCCAGAAACCATCCTGAGCATTGGCTTTATCAGAGAGAAAATGAACATTGCTCAGACCTGGAGATGTACTAGTTTTCAG
This sequence comes from Myiozetetes cayanensis, assembly GCF_022539395.1. Taxonomy (NCBI): domain Eukaryota; kingdom Metazoa; phylum Chordata; class Aves; order Passeriformes; family Tyrannidae; genus Myiozetetes; species Myiozetetes cayanensis. Next base: position 13,485,640 of record NW_026086937.1, read on the forward strand.
CAACCTCCCTCAAACCAGTCTTCTTCTGTGAAAGTTTTTTATTAGGAGACAAGTTGGAACCCAGCTTCTGGAAGCCTGTTTGCAGTGAGTTATACAAACAAAGCTATTGAATCCCTGCCTTGATCAAGGATTTTTCTCTGAAACTGGTAGAAATGAACTACGAAAACCCTTGTTTTGAAATACATTAGTGATGAGGAAGGCAGTGAGGAAGGGGAAACCATCTATGCCCTTCTTGCACTATACCTGGGAGCAGCAGGTACACTCGGGCTGAGGGGACAGACTGTTGGTCTGCCAGGAGCAGGGTCAGAGTTACCCTGCACCCTTCTGTGGAGGACCAACCTCTCACTCTTCCATACCTTTCTGTCCCAGGCAGCCCCAGGCACATTTTGGGGGGAAGAAAGCAATTTCTAGCATGTTCCTCCTGCTGAATGGGCATAGCAACACTGAGAGTGCACAGGAACTGCCGGACACTGAAGGCATTAGAGACAAACAGAGAGCACAAAGGAAGGAAGCCATCCTGGACCCAAGGTGCTCAGTGAACAGCTCAAGACCGGTGTCCTCTGAAGGCAAATCGCTGTGGCAAAATGAACATCTGCTCTGCAGACATGCCTCCTCTGAGACTCATTCAGTCTGTGTGTTTTGACCCTCTTCCCTGCTGAGCCTGGTTAATCCATGCAGAAGGTGAAAACCGAGGGCCTGGGTGGCAGACCAGTATCCCATCTTGATGAACAAAAGGTATCGTGTCACAGGTGCGGGGGAGAAGGAGTGATTTTCCAAGTCTACATGATTTGAAAGGAGACAGCTCAACTCTTGTTCTGTATTGCACCTCATCATGTGATCTGCTGGGCTACAAAGGCATCCCACATCCCAGTTGTGGGTTGCCAACTTTTTGTGTTTTCTACAGCCCTCAGCCTTCCTCAGATTACTATCTTAGTTGAGCCAGAGCTAATTTTACCATGAAAACATATGGGAAGGCTGCAGTAGCTACAAGGAGTGAGCCAATGCCTTCATATATCTTCTGCAAGATCATTCCTTCTTTTGGAAAGAACAACCTTGTTCACAACTCCCCGACTTACCCAGATCAATAATTCTCAGGCCTCTGATGCCTGCACAAAACATGGGGCCTGGGGACAGCAGCAGAGACAACTCCAACTCACAAAATATTTCATTAAACTGATACCACAGAAGGATGGTGTCTCATGCTGCCAGAATCACTCGGCATCAGCTCATGAGATCCACAGAGCGCCCAGCTCCATGTGCCGCTGCACAGAACTGATGCATTATGTTATTTCAGAGGTTGTTGTAGTGAAGAGGAAACAGGAGTGTCACATTAGCAGCAAAGGTGGGTCATCAGTGTAATAATTGAGTACAAGATCTATCCAGTGAGGGGGTAATAGAATAACAAGCAATCAACTGCAATACAGGAAGAATAAATTAAGCGGCGTGTGTCTGCTTTCATCCAGGCACAATTAATGTCATTAGTCCTGAGAGATGATCTGGCTTTCTGTGGGTAACTTGCGAGACAGGTAACTGCCTGCACTCAGAATGCAGCCCCAGCCCAGCCCCTGGCATTTGCAGATGGGTGCAGAGACATGGCTGCATCCCCTGGGATGAGCAACATGGCTGTGCCTTCCCTCTGAATGTGTGTGTGAACCCCCCTCCCCATCCTGAGCAGAACAACCCAGCAGAGTTTTGGTTGAGTCACTCGTTGTGGCAGCTCTCGAGGGGTTATGTGACCTTCGGGCCATGCAGAGCTGTAAGTGACCATCAGCTGGTAAAAGACCATCAGTGCGATCAGCAAAGTTATGACTGAAAGGCTCTGGGTCTGATACCAAAACTCAGGGTATCCAGACCTCTGAATTTTATTCCCAACTTGAAAGCAAATATATTGTTCACACGGTGAAACAACCTGTTTACAGCCTCTTCACTCTCAGCCAAACAGTCAAATTGCCTCTTGCCTGCAAGTTATATTTGTCACCTTATAAATTAATCACTTTCAGTCTGTTCCTCAGCTAAAGCTGTTAAAATCTGGAGAGTCTGGGACAGTTTAATCTAGAGTAAACAACTCTGCAGGAGCTCTTCTTATTTCTGCCTTGGTTTTCTTTTTTGCCTCTATCACAGAAAAAAATGGTTGTATTAATACTTTCCTGATGTTTTGTCTCAGGAGCAAAACTTCAAAGTGATTTCATGGTCTAGCTCACCCCTGAAAAGAAATAAATCATGAAGTCAAAGAGGCTGGCGGTGGAGCCATGGCAGGGATTGTTAAAAAAGCTGTTTCCAGCCTTTCCCATTTTCCAGGGAGCTCTCCCAAAGGCTGCCCAAGGGAGCTATTTGTTCTGTTACTTCAGGGGAAGACACAGTCGAATAGCCCGGGCTCATTCCTACCTCAGTGATGAATGCAATGAAAGGGGAAAAGGCTGCAACCCAGCACACACAGCACAGGGACCTCATAGACACAAGGGACAGTGGAGCTGGGACATTGCTGACCATGGATGACAGTGCAGCTTGTGACAGTGACACAAATCACCCCTTCACCCCACAAAGTAAGGAAAGAGGACCTGATTTTTTAAATTATTTCAATCTCTCACAAAGGAAGATGCCCTGAGCAAAGTGGCTGAATGATTATTTGCAACACATAATTTGGAAGAAAAAAGAGACTGGCTTCATCAGGCTGCAATTTGGAGAGTGGGGTGTAGGATACCATTGTTGGATGTGGGAACTACCCCTCTTTGGTCACGGGTGATCTTGGAAGTAGGAACCAAAGGCTGCCTTTTGTTGTGAGCCAGCATGACCAAAGGGGTGGGCTATGGTAAAGCTTTACAATAACAGATCAGCTAATGGGTGAGCAATAGCGGAGCTGAGGCAGAAGCTGTACTGATTAGTATATTGTCAGTGCTGAGGCCTCCCACACAGACAGCTCTGTCTGCCTTCCCTTCCTTCACATACTCAAGGATGCTACATTCATTAGCGTGTTTCTGAGCTCAGTGCCCTCCATCCCTCACCCAGTGTCCTCTGCCTGTTTATTCAAGCTTAATGCCAAGGAAAATAATCCACCTACGAGGCGCTTTTTCACACTCCCAGTGAGATGCTCTGTGCTCTGGGTTAAAAGCAGCAACCCCCATCACCACTTCATCCCTTGGAGGGCTGGGAATGACAGAGTCAGAGCTGGCTGCTGCGCTTGTCCTGCCCTTGGAGCTGTGTCACTTCAAAGAAACATCACCACCACCTCCAGGCAATGCTGAGATGCCTACAGGGAAATTTTCCTCCCATCTTTTAGCTGAATGACTTTGAAAAGGGTGAGTCCGGTCCTCTGCCCTGCTAGAGTTTGGACTAAACAAGGGTTTTGAGTTGAAAGCAGGCAGTTTGGGCTCATTGCTCAATAAAGAAATACCAGTGCTTTTAAAGCAATCTTGCAGTGGAATTCCGTCCTCTGCCCATCAAGGCCTGCATGTGCTGCATCAATGCAGTGGTGGTGGTTGATGGAAAGAGCCCCTGTCCCAGCAGGCAAAAAGGAAAGGGGACATGTCCACCTGGCCATGGGGTGCACAGACACCTGGGCTAGAAGCCACAGGGGGTCCCTGGGCTCCTCACCTGTTGTGTGCACACTGAGGGGCATTACTGGTGTGCAGCAGAGCTCAGTGAGTCTGTAAAGCTCTCTGTCCTCCAAGACCTCCTTTTATTCACCTCCATCCTCCTTTTACCCAAGTAATATCCAGAAAGTGCAAAATCATTTGTCTCCCTCCAGCCACTGCCCCAACGCAGCCATCTCCCATGTGTGACGCGTATGAATGAGGCTGCTGGCGTGTCATTTCACAGTAAAAAACCCTGAAAAACAACCACCCCTGGAGTTCTGAGATGGATCTGGGTCAGTCCCAGGGAGATTTTTATTAAGGGAGCTTCAGAGTCCCCTGCACCAGTCCTCATTAACGGAGGCTCCAGCAAGCCACCGCCACAGTGGCAGGCTCTGGGGGGGAGCCAGGGAAGCTGAGCTGAAGCAGCTGCCTCCCTGGAGCAAACCCAGGATTTTTGGTACAGGCAGGGCAGCATTATGAAGCCAAGATGATGCAGGGGCTTTGGGGCAGCAGAGAAGGAGGGGGATAGAAGAGAGAGGCTAGGCAGAGAGAGCAAGTGTGCTTGGAGATGGTTCAGCCAAGCTCCTGGAGAGAGGTGCAGGGATGGACCAGGAGCCAGGGCGTGATGGATACAGGAAGCAACAGGCTCAGAGGATTCTCTGGCTTTGTTTCAGCATCCCAGGCTCCTAGAGAAGATCTGTAATAGCATCCCAATGGTTAAACAACAGCTAGGCTCATTTCCTCGCTCTGATGTGTCTTTACGTAAGGCAGCCCAGGATACACAGCATGTGCTGGGGATCTGGAGGTGGAAGCCCCTTGGAAATGAACCGTGCTTCCCTCTGATTGCCACCTTCAGCAAGAAAATTGTCCTTTCAGTTCTAATTAAAAAAAAAAAAAAAAAAAAAGATCAATATATGTGTGTATAGATATATAAAGCAATTGCAGCCCCCACAGAGCGAAAGGAATAAATAAAGGAGTGGGAGAATGATTCAGTAGCAAAAGCTGGTTATGTGCATGCCCATTAGCAAAACTTTCAGAGGAATAGGACTAATGACATTGAAATAATAAAGTCATTAGGGTGAACAGCCAGAGCTGGTGCTTACACCTGTAAGTGCTGCTGAGTCTTTGAGTAGATTAAGTTTATTTTAGTGACCGTGGCTGCCTCTTCTAAAGTAATTATTGACAGATCCATAAGCTGTTTGCTTTGCATTTAGTGATCAATTAGTATGCAAACACTCTCGCCTTCCTAGCTAGGCCTGTGGGATGTTTCCGTAGTTAATTATTTAAATACTTTGTGACAGGATAACGGATTTCAGGAATTTTGTCGTATTTAAAGCCTGGCTGTGCCCTGTGATGTGGAAACAATCTGACTCTCATTTTAAAATTTCCATCCCAGCAAGAATTTGCTCCGTTAGAGAGGGGAAGTATCTGCAGATGCGTCATTAAGAGCATGCAATAAAATAGAGCATTAATGCAGGGCTCTGAGATGGGAACTCGTAGATGGGGAGGGCTGGCTGGAGGAGGAGGAAGAAAGGGGATGCCAGGAAAACCAGGAACTTTCTGACTTAGTGCCACAGTTAGTAATGATATTGAGAAAGTACCCACAGGAGAAGACCTGGATGTGGTGGCTATAAGAAAAGGATCATCAGCAGAGTCAAACACAAGCATTAAGTATAAATGCACAAAAATGTAACTGTTATTTCCTCCTTGCTGCCTCAGTATGATGGTCACTGGGGCTTTGAGCATGGCCAATGTCTGTCCCTGAGAGCGTGCCAGTCACTGGGGACATCAGGAGCTGTGACATTCCATTGCTATCCCAGCATAAGACACCATGGGCATGACAGCAGCCGGGACCATCCTTTTAGGCCAGGGAGGAAGCTGCCCTGAGCAGCTTGCCCGTGTTCTGCAGCCACACCCAGAATTGTCCCTCTCAGAGCTGCTGTCTTGTCTGGTAGAACTCAGTTTTAAAACAAAAAGTCTGTTCCTTTATTTGTAGTTGAAGAGGAAGCATGAACCAATACAGCCTCAGCAGCACTCAGTGTAAAGATGAGGGTGCACAGGAAGCCTTGATGAGTGACTTGCAGGTGGATTGGCCAAGCCCCAGCCTCTGAGATGTAACTCACACTGGTGTGACTGACTGCAGGCATCTGTTCCTTGGAAGAGAAGGTGCTGACAATCTGGGAAATGATGTCTCATGACACTACCTTGGGTGGAGCTACTGTCAAAGGAGGAACCTATCCTAAAATGTCTGTCAGGGAGAGAGACCTCAGAGAGGCACTGAAAGGAGCCAGATGATGATGAGCTGCCACATGCAGCACTACGTGCTTGGTCATTCCCCTGTGTCCCTGCCCAGGGTATCAATGCAGAGACACCTGCGGGTCTGTCCTCCCCATCTCTCCTGGAAAGGACATCCACAAAGTCCTGCTCAGTGCTGGCATCTTGACTCTGGCCCTTACTAATTGAACTCTGCAGCCCCAACCTGGTGCAGAGGGGTGGGTTTCTCACCCACATACAAGCAGAGAGCTGCCATCAGCTACCCCTGTGCACTCTGTCAAACACCTGTATCCAGACACTGCTGTAGCTGGCAGGGGGCACTGCTGTAGCTGTGACAAATGATGTGGCAACATGTGGCCCAGTCTGGCCTGTGAGCCACCAACCAGTTTCCTCAGGATAGTCCCTTTGGCCCTCTGAGGTGCAGGTCATCTGGCTCCTGCTGCAATCTGTATTGTGCCTGTCACCATGGCAGAGTAAGGTGGGGCCATCCAGCCCCACTCCACATGCCTCATCACCCACATCCCTGCATGAGTCTCTCAGGCAGCCGCAAAGCTCCTCTCCCACACAGTCAGGATGGATTAACACGGCAAACCAAACCAAGCAAAATCTCTGTATCCTATTATGAACCTCCTAAACCATCTTGTCCTCCAGCACAGCATTCTTTGCAGAGCAAAACAACATTGATTTCAGTGCCAGTTTTCCAGTCCTGTTATTTATTTAACATGAAAAGGCTGGTTTGCACACTTCTTCCCTCCCTGCTTATCAGTCAAGGGATGTTTACACTGTGAAAGGCATCTGTTAAGAAAACAGCATCTTTCTCCATAGTAATTTATTGTCCTTAAAAAAGAGTGGGGCAGTTTAATATCTTGTTAACGAGTCTGTCAAACTGACTGTGATGGCTGGGGAAAAAATACAAAATAAAAAATGGAGCTTATATTGAAATCAATGGGAGTTTAACTACTTTATAAAATGGCACTTTTCCCATTGGGTGTCGATTAAGCTGTCAGACTTAATAGGCCTGTCCCAGAAAAAAAAAATATATCTTCAATAAATAAATGCCCTACATAAATACATTAATAACTGGTATGCACTGAAGGCTCCTCTGCTGGTACTTGTTATCTTTTTTTTCTCCTCTCTCAAGTTTACATAACTGTCTGAGAGCTAAAAAGCATTTAATTCTCTCCTAGCATATGGCTATTAAGTAGGATTTACTGTAAAAAGTGCTTTCTGACATGTGGCTAATGAAGTCTGTGTATGTCTCGACTCTTTAATAGGCTCTTGAACTGCAGCCGCATTTCGATGCTGCTGAGGACTGAGCAACAGTCTGCTCTCCTGCCTCTGCTATCTACCAGCTCCAGACTAATTTGGCAAATTTGAGCAGCTCCTAATCACTTTTTCCTCCCTCATCACAACTACTCATCTCTGATTTCAGAAGGGATGTGGGACCAGCATTCCCACTCCAACTTCACATGCTGGCTACCAGGAGGAGAAAACTCATGGAACAGTATGGGCACCTTGGGGACCTCCTGGGTCCAGTCATAGTTTCCCAGATCCTACAGCCTTGTTTTTCTGCAAGAACAGAGCTCTGCCCAAACTCCAAACTCCCGTGGTCATAGCAAGACCGGGACTTAGAGAAGAAAGTCATCAGGATGCAAAAGATAAATGGTTCTGTCCTGATTTTTTTATACCATGGCTTGATTTCTCCCATTTTCCTGCCCAAAGACTTAATGAGAAGGGGTTCTCTGGACACAGAGATGTATCACCAAATCAAGGGTTTCACCTTCTCTGGGTTTAAGCAGCAGCAGACTTCCCCGAATTTGCTGGAATCACCTTAGGGAGACAACTGAGGATGAGGTCTGCATTTTGCGGACTCTGTCCATGGCAGTACATAGCTGTCAGTGCATCAGGCTCAGGACACAGCCTGCTAACCCTTCAGGGTTCTTAGGGTTCCTGTCCCCCACTCTGGGTGTCTGGGACTGTCCCATTAACATGTGGATCTGTAATGCTCACTACCAACGTCCTCCTAGATAAGAAAGTTATCCCAGCTGCTATGTAATTCAACAAGCCACTGGTAGAGTTATGGGCTGCTAAAGCATTATATCTGCTAAAGCCTCTCTCCCAGGACCCCAGATTTTCAGGCAAGGATCTGGACTCTTCCTACAAAAGGTAAGTACCCTTTCCTATATAGGGCTGCTCCTTGCTCCTCTTGCTGCAGTTTTCTCAGCAAATAATTCTTCTGGATGAAGTAAATGTCTTCATTAATTCTCCTGTCCGAGTGACACATAAGGTCCCACTGAGGCCCATCAGCAACCTCGAGGAGTGACAAAGCTGGATGGGGCTCGTGCATCCTGCTGTCAAGCACAGCCAGCCAAGACATCCCATCCGAGAATGCTCATTAACACCCGGACATTCCCATTAGAGCAGCGATGACTGTAAGTCACGGCAAAAATAGAAACTCCCAGGGAGCATCTCTATGTGGCGGCGCTGATTAGTTCCCTGGGATGAGTCGCTTGCCGTGGGGCATTCGGGGGGTCCCATGTCACAGGGCTCGGAGAGGTGGCAGCCCCCCCCCAACATTCCCTCCCCGCAGGGGCTGAGCTGACGTTGATACAGCTAAGTAGAATTACTTAAATATTCACAGACTCCTTCCCCCATGGTGTTTACTAGGAATTTACATTTCCACAAATACTTTGATTTCACCACATTTCCTTTCATTCTTCCCCCAGGGAAGGGCCACCAGGGGAGGTTTCTTCTCTTTTGCTTTCCAGCAAAGCTTCAAGCCCTCCCATTTAGATTTGGAGTTTCCTTTTTCCCTTTCCTCTCTTCACTTTCCTTCAAAGAAAGCAAAGAGACAACAGAGAGATGAAGGAGACCTTCTAAAAGATTAAAAATACCAAAGTCCTCCCCCGCCTCCAAAAACGCCACATAAAAGCCCTCCAGCATTCCCAGGCATTCCAGGCTGATGAAAGGGCAGGTCTCTGCAAAACTTCCAGAGCTAAATTCATTGCTTGAAAACTCGTGAAAACTCGTTCCTGTTTTACACTCAGCTTTGCCGGTGTCCGGTGTCCCGGCGTGGCTGCCCTGCTCCACACGCGTAGCTCCCTTCCCTGCACTCATGTCTCCCACCTTTCCCGGCAGACTGCAAGACAGTGTTTGCAGGCAACCAAGCTACCTCTTGCCGCCGGGCTCGCTGGCACTTCGCTTTGGCTGCCAAGCCAGCTGGCCAAGGCACGGGTGAGCTCCTGCTGCTCGGGCAGCTGTCGGATTTTTGGCTCCCGAGCTGGCCGGGCAGCAGGAGCTGCCTCTCCGCGGCTGGCAGCCCAGTTCTGCAGGCAGCCTGTCAGCCAGATGCTGCATAGGTCTGGGCTACAGTAATAACCATAATTAATAACAATAACATGCCTGCAAAACATGATGACAGCAGGCACTAATCTTTCATAATACTTTTAAGACAGGAAGGGGAGAATCCTGCTATACAAGTCCTGCTCTATATCAGTTTGGAGCCAATACTTAGAGGAAGCAGAAGACTTCTTAAATGGCATGCAAATTTGTTTTTCATTGAGCCAGGTTCTATCAAAACCTTCTGTCCTGATGCTGTCACTGAATTTACTTTGTCCCTCTCTGTGTCTATAGCATTAGGCAGCAGACATGATCCTTGCAGGCAGAAAAAATGCAGAAAAATGGTAATTTTGTATGGTTACAGATACTTCACTAAGGTGGGAATGAGGGAGGGCTTACTGCCATGGTGAGCATATGGCCTTTTAGTGCTGCTGCTTCTCCTTCAGTAAGGTGTTTGCCTTGATCAGCTGGGAGTGGGGTGGCAGTGGCACTACCCGAATCCATGTTGGTGAGGCGGTGTTCAGGACACACCAGCTCCCAGGAGCACAGCAGCTCTCTGGGTATCAGGGAACCAGGGTTCAGTTTCCCCAGTCCTGCTGTGTGTCAGGGTAGAGGGCAGGAGCTGGCACACCTGCCCCCTCCTCACTCCACAGCACTGGTCTTACATCCCCCCATGCTGCTGTCTCATTTATTTCAGCCTCATATGTCAACTATCATCCAGCAAAACCCCTGTGTTCGGTGTGTTTAATTCCCTGCCCATGAGAAAAGGGTAGAGCACAGGCTGCTTTGCTAACCCATCTCACCCCTGCCTCCCTCCACCTTTCCCTCACAGTATTGCCCCCACTGTGAGCAAGCTTCTTGACCCACACCGAAGTTGATGTGGCAGAGAGTATGGTAGAAGGTGGACAGACATATCCAGACTGTCTCAGGAACAAAAGATGCCTTAGGAAATCCACACCATGAAGCCACTGCTCCCTGCCTCTAGCAATTTGGAAACAGCTTGGGGGGAGTTTTGTGAGGGAGGACTCCTCACATCTGTTTTTTCTAACCCCACACCCCTCTGGGGGCAGAGAGGAGGAGACCACACTGTTCATGCTCTAATTCGCAGCCCACTGCCTGAGTTTCCCCTTCTGGGACAAGGGAGTTGGATAATTATCTCCTGGTCCCTGAGGATAAACTGGGAGGTTTTCAAAGCTGTAGACAGGTACCTAGACACTGCAGCAGCATTTATGAAGTGAGTGGAGCTCTTCAGGGGCAGAGGTGTTTCAACATAGGAATCACAGAAACAACAAATGCTATTAAAAACCTGCTGTTGCTTTGTTTGCTGAACCCTGCAAGGAGCGATTACAGAAGGTCCCTGTGAGATGTCAGAGTTGATGGTCCCCTTCACCCTACTGTGTCTCAAGTTACGAGACTCCCGCAACAGCCATGGTAGTTCAGTGGCTGGGTGGGCTCTGCTGGAGTGAAAACATCTCCCAATTACACTAATGAGGTGCAAGTTCCCCAGAGGGATCTGGAGATGAGACACATCGTTTGAAGAGGATTTTAATTGGCCTGGGAGTCTGAGGGCTACTGGGGGTGCACACCAGCCAGTGGAGGCTCTCCAGAGTCCTACTCCTCTTTTGGTACAGGAAGAGAGACAGGAGGCTTTGCACATCGACTGCTGTCATGGCTGGGATGCACACTGGGTGCCATCATCAAGGACACAGAGCAGTTTGCAGCCAGCATGTCCAGCCACACCACCAGGACTCTCAGATGAGCCTGTCTGCGAGTGGAGTTCTCTGTTGCACTGACTAGGGCTCTCCATTCTCCCATGTGGCTAACACCAAAGCCAAACACCTATGGAAAATGGAACCTTGCTCTTTAGAGGGTCCTCTCATGTGCTTGTTCACAGGGAAGCTACCAGGAGAGCCTGGGCATCTTGCTGCCACTCATAGAAGGGAAAATCCAGCGTTTTATCGTGCAGAGCCTTCCCAGACTGTGTGGCTGGTGAGAGCTGCCTGCTGTTGTGCATTGCAGGGGCAGGACTGAGGGACCAGACACCGGTGATGAAGCCAAGCCTTGATCGTGCAAGGTTGGGGCTGCCCTGGGAGCTCTCTAAACCCTCAAGAAGGAGAAGGGGAGCTCTTGCAGGGGTGATACTGTGGTAGTGACATGAAGCAGTCTCTCTCATGGGCAGCTGTAAGAGACCCCCCTGGAACTTTCTGCAGGGGAGGAATGATTGTTCACCACCTTTCCTCCTGGGTTGGTGCCTTTGAATGGTTGTAGATTCTTATCCCTCCCCTTTACCAGTCATGAATCAGCTGTCCCAGCATGTTTCTCCTCTCTCAGATGCTGTCCCTTTCCCTCATCCCATGCCTCCCAGCATCTTCCTTCCCAATAAGAGCCAGTGAAGATGGGGACAGCATCATTTCCCATCCTGGGAAGGGAGACAACAGTAGCAGCGAGATGAGATGGGAAGAGGATGCATGAGACATGCAGGGGTAGAGGAAAAATGCGAGGCAGCAGCTCCTGGCTTTGCCATGCCCTGCCTTCCTGCTACCCCTGCACTTCCAAATGCTCTACTGGGAGCTGGCTGAACTGCGTGTCTGGATGTGAAAGTCGCAGGGTGTTTCTTTCACTCACAGCATGACAGCTCCTGCCACGCTGTGACACAATAGGCTGTTGAGAGCTGTTACATATCTTCCAAGGTAACCCTTTAGTGTTGGATTAATCAGAAAGGTGACCTTGGGAGGACCAATGAAAAATTTGCTGAAGAAAAGATGTTTTTTCTTGACAAGCACCACAAGGTCCCACTCTAGGAGCTCCCGCTGCATTACCAAGCCCAGCACAATACGAGGGTAGATGGGTGGGCTGGTGTGTTTGTGCAAACATAATGGCTGTACATCAGTGCACAGATAACTGCGGGTTTCAGTGCAGATGGATGGATGCACGGATGGATGGATTCACTAAATAGCAAAATAATGCAGATCCTCAGAAACAAGATATTTGAAAACTTTTGGTAATGTCTGCTCTGAACTAACTGTGACTGTCTGCTTTGTCAGTCTCAAATTCGGAGAATTGGGCAAAGCTTTTACAAATCTCCTTCATCGTGCCGAAGGGGTAAACAAACGGGATCGCCTGCTCCTATAACTTGGGGTGAACTTGTCCATCAGGTGATTGGAAATCTGAAAGTAATAGGAGCTTTAGAAAGAAATGCCTTTATCTATCAGCTTTGCATTTGTACTCTGTGTTAATCCTTTTTGTTTCAAGTCAGAGAAAAGAAGTCCTTTATTTGGGGGGGATTTCTGATGTGTAAGTGATATTTTATAACACTGCAGAAAGTGACCAATCTGGAGTGGAGGATGAATATTATTCTTCCTGCTGGGAAAATTACTAATAGAGCTGGGGGGATTGTTCACCTTATCAGTATTTCAGGTGCAGAACTACTGCATCATGCATCAAGTTTAGTATCCATATCTGCAAGACTAACACAAGCTTTCTCCAAAGGAGCTTTAGGCAAGATCAGGAAAGCTATATATATGTATATATAAAAATGTATAAGTGTATAAAATTGTCCATACTTTAAGTGTAGGTAGAATTTACTCATTCCCTTCAAGTAGAAGCACTGAAAAAAACCCCACAGAGAATGACAAGCTCATCATCATAATTAACATTTTCTACAACAGTTTAAAGGAAATAAATTCAGTTTGGTTTCTTTGGGGTTTTGTTCTTACTTTCAAAAGTAACTACTTGCTGTCTTAAGAAAAGCCTACAGATGAGGTAGAGACAGAAACTGCTTATTTAGAATGCTCCTTATTATGGAAATGTTTGACTGCCCTTTTGGGATTGTTTCAGAGGAATTAGGCACACAAGACTGGAAGGGAAGAAAAGGGACTTCAAGCCATGTCCCCGGCAACCACAGCCCCAGGGCAGCCACGTGATGCAGAAGAGTCCCCAGAGCATCTCGTCCACACCCCAACATGTCACCCCAATACCCCCTGGGGACGTTGGAGCTCTGTCAGAAAACAAAACCACACCTCTCAGGTGGCACAGGCAGAGGGGGAAAGAGGTAGCAAATGTATCATTAAATGTCTGAAATCGCAGTGGGTTTGCTTGGGGAAGTTCAGAGATGCCTGGCTAGGAGATGGGATGCTGGAGCTCTGTACTCCCACCTACCTCAGACCATAAGTCTTCGCTCAGCTGCTCTGTGCTAAGCCCACATGTATTTGACAAGGTTGTGCCGTAGCAGGACCTGCAGCCTGGGGCAGAAAGCGCTGAGAGATGGAGGAGGCACCATGCCCCTCGGCTGCCTGTTCCAGGTAGAAGCTACTTTATTAAAAGTGTATAACTCATGGAACATGGAATCTGCCTTTAGCCCACAGCTGCTTGATCCTCAGTCACTTTTCTCCACCTGCCCACAAAGCCTTCCAGCACTTAGTGCTTCTCCCCTTTGCCCTGTCATCAGCTCACCCCCAGGCTGCCAGGTGAGGAGATGTGCAGAGGTCTTGCCAAAATATGGCTTTTGCCATCTGTGTCATCCATACAACAGATGGGCACGCTAAATAGAGGTCCTTAGCAAAGACCCATTCGAGCCCTGGATTTTGATGAGCTGTCTATCAAACCCATTAGCACTGCCAGGTCTGTGCACAAAATTAAGTCATTGCTAAGCCAGCACAGTGATGAGAATGGCATAAGAGCTGTGGATTCACTTTTTCCTTTGGCAAGAGCAACACTTCCCAGAGTCAGACTGACTGTGATTGCTGCCAGGAGACAGGACAGAGTGTTGCCCATGGTGGCTCCATCCATAGGGAAGAAATGGCTTCACACAGCAGCTTCAGGGAGAAAAAGCTGTGGTCTTGTGTCTCTTTCTCCCGGCTCTTTCCTTCACAAGTCCCTTCCCACTCTCATGGCAAGAATAGCCCAACCCCAAGTTCTCATCAAGAGCCATGATTTGGTCTTAGTCTACAAATGCAAGGTCTGAACGTTCAGGAGGAACTCAATTAGCAGAGACCACAAGTTCAGTGAGGAAGGTCCATGGTGTCAATGTCGAGAGATTGCTTAAATATCAGTCAATAAAAGTATGGCCTCAGCTCTGGGACTGTGTCACAGAGCTATAAATAAGACTGTGTGACCCAAACTCCTGACTGCAGGAATAGTCACAAAGGCTGCAGGAGCCTGCTGTAAAATCCCAGCCCACAGAGCAGGAAGCTTTTCAAGCAAGGGGACATGGCCCTTCCACTCACCCTTTGTGCAAGGAGACTGACTCATGAGTGATTTCATCCCCCACAACTTTCGTCAACCTCACCTCATCTGCTGTTCCTGCAGCCTGGAACATCCCTCTTGTGTTGTTCTCCCCACACAGCCCACTGCATTTCCCTCCTGCAGTCATGCCCCAGCTGGAAACATGCATTTTTCTACTCTTGACTCAACAGAGCCAGTACCAGGGTGGAGGAGCAAATGAGCTTCCGTTCTGCCTTGCACATTAGCAACGAAACATGACTGACTGCCTCCTGATTGCAAACACTTTATTCTTGGTGACAGCATGGTAGAGGCACAAAGGATACAGCTGGATTTGCAGAGCCCAAGATAAGCTCTGCAGAACTGATAATTAGAAGAAATCATCTTTCTGACTTGTGAGCTGAGCACATTTGAACCAAGATCAGTGAGGGGGAATAAATATGAAAACCAATTATGTCATTTGAACCAAGTCACTTCCCTGATTGTAATCACCTCCCTGTATGGGCATAAAAAAGGTGAAAATATGCCCATGTCAAATTATTAAGCGAATTAGGGTGACCAGACTGTACTTAATGACTCTGTCGCTTGTAGAATTTAAGTGAAGTTCTCTGATGGGATTCTGAAGTCAGATGTGCACTGAGGGATAATTGGAACATCAGAATGAGGATTTATGGTACTGTTGCAGTAGAAGCCTTAGTGTAGGTTGTACAGTGGTGCATCACTACAGCAGGAAATCTTACTGCTGGCAGGGGCTGGAGAAACAGCAGTGAAGCCACGGTGTGTTCTGCAGGGCAGCATCCTGCCAAAAGGTTTCGCTATGGTGAGATCCAGAGTTAAACAGCCTGATGGTCCAGCACCCCTCCTGGAAACCCAGCAATGACTCCTTGATTGCAGCAAAAGGAAGGAGTGAGGACTTAGAAAGAACGTGAGAAGTCAGGCAAATGCGGTGTGAAACAAGCAGTTGCAAACTTCTTGTGAACGTGGCTGCTACCCAGCAGGGCCAAAGACCCACAGACATAATCCTTAAAAGCAGAGATAGTCCCATAGGAGGCATCCTAAACCCACTTTTCACCAGTCTAAGGCTGAATCTGAAAGATGCTGAGTGTCAATGAAGAGGTACCCAGTTTCCTCCCTAGAAACACATTCAGATTTCTTCTCTGTCTGGTCTAAATTCACCAGGATTAAGTAAAGAATATGCCTATATATCACTGTGCTGAAGGCAAAGGACAAACCCTGCCAGCAGCCTGCAGCCCTTGCACCAAGCTCCAGCATCCATTTCACCATCACAACCATCTGGAAAGCCTTGAGAAGAGAAAAAAGCTCAAGAGCTGTCTGCTATCTCTTACTGTGATACATGAACCAAGCCTGTGCCGAGAGCTTCCTGAGCAGTGTTTACACACTTACATCCACTAAGCTACAGCAGCTTTGCTATCTCTCAGTGGAGATGTTTTAAGAAATACATTTTTGATCCTTTGTTAGCTATCCACTGGAGGTCTCATGGAATCTAAATTAAATACCATTATGAGACCTTTAATCTGCAGTGCTTCCAGTAAAACCAGATGGTCTCTCTTGAGCACACAGGCTCATTCACTGAGGGCTCTCCCGGCACACTTACCCTCAACACTGGAGCCGGGAAAGCAAGCCAGACGTGCAGCAGGCTCAAATTGGCTGGGTTCCCCTTCCATCAGAAGGGAAAAGCCAGTCTGTGCCAGCCAAGGGTCTGAACCAGTACTTCCTCACAGGAAGGAAATAAAGGAATTTGGACAGCTCTTCCGAGCACAGTGCCAAGAGCATCTAAGAACCTACACTGCTGTCTTCTGCCTACTAAACAATTCAAGAGGACAGAAATACTTATGTCTGTCAAACTGTTTAATCTACCTGGCTTAAGCTGCCTGTCCAAATTTGAAGCCTAACTAGATTTTCCCCAGACTGCTTGTAACTGTGTCTTATCCTTTTATTAAGATGAGGAGGATTATTTGAAGCTTTTGTTCTTTACAAATCCCCTTGTGCAAAGGCAAGGTGGCACTTTAAGATGAAATCTTCATCCTGGGTTGCTCAGATGAGAAATGCAGTGCCTTCCTACAAAGGATTTAGTGACATGGGATGTAGAAAACTGGTACCACATTGCTTGGGGAGGGGTCTGTGATGCTCTAGTCCCCATGATTCCTGCTTTCTTCCTTTGAGCCTGAGAAGCTGTGTTTCGTCAGCCTTGCAGAATGAGTCAGAAATCCTCATTTTTGATGCTAGAAGCATAAAATAAGGTAAACTTTCATGTTAAATGGAAGACAGGAAGAGAGTTCCCTCTGACAACTTACAAACCTTGGCTCCTCTGAAAGCCTTTGTTTAGCTGCATCACTTGCTCTTATTTTATCTTGCTTTAATGATTAAAAGTAATTAAAGTACTTAGCCAAAACATGTATAAATCTTAGTGCTGAGTCCCTGCAAGCTGAATGTCCCTGAGGAAAGCATGATCAGATCTGCCTGAGAGGGTTCTAAAGGATATTTGCTGGTTGGTTCACAGACATACAGGTCTGTCCATTGGCTGGACAATTTTATCCTCAACAAGCTGGTGGGTCCTTCCCAGACAAGGGTTTTAGAAAGCACCTGGCTCTGCTCATGTGTTCTGTCCAAGGAGCAGGGCACAACCATGGTACACATCCATATCTCATGCATCTTTGAACCCTGTGAGAAACTTGGACTGAAGTGTTCTGGATGAAAAGGTAAATAAGGACTTAATCTGCAAAATTTTCGACTACCAGCAACTGCAGCTGTGGTGTAGGGGAGCAGGAGATATCCAGAGGAACACACAGACCCAGGCACAAAGCCCTGTTCTTGCAGAGCAGGTACTGTGGTGAATCACTTCCTCTGCCAGTTTTTCCCAAGCATTGCACAAAAAAGGAAAAAAGCCCCTTTTGTTGGTGGGGTACCCGATTGGGAGGTGTGCCAGTTTTGCCTTGGGCTCGGGGGAGTTTCTTAGCATTGGTGAGTGCTTGAGGTTCTTAGATACCTTTCTGAAGTCGGATCTTCATTCCTCTGGCTTTCCAGCCTCTCTCTTTTGTGTAGTCCTTTCAGACAGCAAATGTTGTAAAGCAGGAAGTCTCTTTTATTATGTACAGCACCTAGCACCACAGAGCCCACTTGATGATGTTATTAAAAGCCCTGCTACATACCACCAAGGGCAAAGGGGGATGCTGAATCAAAGGAGTTCTCATTAGCAAGCCAGGCAGGGATGCTGGAGGAGCTGCCACACTTTGTGACATGCCATGTATGCACCCAAGAAGAAGTCACGAGCTCCTTTCAAAGCCTCCTGACGTTCCCCTGTGATCTCCTTGCAGGATGCTAACAGGGCCAGCATAGAAGCAATGTCTGACAGACACAGCCTCTGCATATACAGATATACTCTGCATATACTGATATATACAGAGTATATCAGTATAACTGGGCACCGGATCCATCCCTCAGTGCCCATCCATTGCTCAGTATTTTCATGTAGTGGTGACAGGGCCTCCTCTCCTAGGTAATCTTCTTGGGAAGTCGTGATGACCTTGGCTTAGTCTTTGGGAAGTTGTTCTGGGGAGTGTAAAGTGGAGCATCCCGTAAGCAATTAGCAGGAGGAACACGTGCATTGCAGATGGTTAATCTGCCTGCTTTCATGTGAACAAAGGAGAAGTCCCTTGAATGAAAGGAAACGGGTAACTTTAATGCAGGCTACAGTAAATGCAAATTAACTCCACAAATAAAGAAGCTTTTCTTCTTGGAGCCAAGAAAACATTTCTCAAAGTCTGTATTTTAAATATACAATAATCTCTTTTATACCTCAGAAAGCTGTCCCTGCCGTGAGCAGTCTGATATCTTCCTTGCAGACAGTAATCAGTCCATCGCCAGCACTCAAGGATGAATATTAATGTTTGGTTGTTCTCTTTGTATTTCGGCACATTCAGTTGCGGAGCTGGAACCAGACTGACTTCCCCTGCAGCCCACAACCTGCCTGGCTTCAGGTTTAGGCTGTAGTCAAAGAAGGTGACTCACATCAAGCTTTGAGGCATCCATAGATCTTGGTATCGACCTACTGCCTTCCTCAGAACTAGGGTGTATCAAATTTTTAATCCACTGATCCATGATGCTGCAAAGACTCTGCATCAATTCAGCTTGCCCCAGGGAGCTCATCCCGTCCTGGGGATACCAGAGCTGAACAGGACTGTGTGCCCCTTTGAGGACACATATCCTTTCCCAGTCTTTACCCAGCTGCTCCAGGACAGCCTGAGGGCCAGGGAGAGGCAACAGCTTTAATCTGATGGGGGTGTGGGGCTCAGACAAACAGAAAATTTGGGGCACTTTTTCAGGCAAGGGAGCCCATGCTGGTTATGAGAACCACTGCTGTCCACTCCCTTCACAGCAGTGCAGAGGCAGAAAGGTGCCTCAGTTGAACACTTTTGGGCTGAGATCAGATTTCCTTGAGGAGGGCAAAAGGTGAGGGGGACAGCAGCTCGCTGCAGCTGGGAGAGCCAGGTCAGTGCTTATGGAGCAGCTGGAGTCACTGCTAATGCAGATGTAGGGGAAGGGAGTGCAGCCAGATGGAGATAACAGGCTGAGCCAGGTGGCTGGAGAGTCTGGGGACGCATTGCCTGAAGATATGTATGACCAAGCATACAAGACGATGCTCCAGCCTTGAAACTACCCAGTAGAAACTCCCAAAGGAGCAATCCTGCCCCACTCAGCACCCACCAGCATC
Organism: Myiozetetes cayanensis; assembly: GCF_022539395.1. Lineage (NCBI taxonomy): Eukaryota > Metazoa > Chordata > Aves > Passeriformes > Tyrannidae > Myiozetetes > Myiozetetes cayanensis. The sequence goes on from NW_026086937.1 coordinate 13,504,777, forward strand.
TTCAGCCTCAACACTGCTGATGCCAGACCTCCAGGCCAGTGCAAAACAGACACAGCCACTCCAGATAATGCAGGAGAGGATATGGAACACCAGCCTCCAGCAATGGCTAAGATGGTCTCATTGCTGGCTTCTTCCACCTGAAGTTCATGAAAGAGACATGAAATCTAAAGCAGTGTCAGGCTTCTCAGCCCATTCAAGCGTGACAGATTTGTAAGTCAGTGAAGCATTTGGGAGGATTTGGTTGCAGATGGATCAAAGAAAATCCATCCCAGGAGAGGTTTGCAATGAGAAACAGAGTGTGTGAGACAGGGAGGAGGGAGCACAGTGGGGGTAGAGCAAAGGACACAATGCAGAAGATTATTTTAATTTCCTTACCTCCTTCAGGCTCTTTATTAACACCCTGCCAGATCCCTCTCCCTGGTTGTTCCAGCAGTGGTAGGGGCCAGGCTAAATGTGATGGCAGGTGAGTGTAAATCAGGGGCAAGAGAGAATGAGGCATCTACACATCCTGCATCTCTCATGGCAGCTGTGAGATCAGATGAGGCTAGAGAGACGTGGGAATAAAGGACCAGTGACAAGCTCCTGCTTCTTGTGACCGATCCAGGTGACCTACTGCAAAGACAACCCCGAGAGGTGCTAATATGTGAAGATGTAATTTCTCAGTCAGTCCACACCTGCTCAGTCTGTACATCACCTGCTGCCAGCGTGGCTGGGTCAGTCAAGCAGCCGCCTCCTCCAGGGCTTGCCTGCAAGGTGGCACTCATGGCCTGGTCCTAAGGAGGACACACAGGCAGGGAGGGAAGAGAAAGCCTAGAGCAACCACAGCAGTTCTGGGGCTTAAGTTCACCCTGGGGCTGTAGAAAAGGGGACCTGTGGTACAGAAAAGAGCAGCTAGTTCCAGCCCTCATGCACAGAGCTGCTGCCACAATGCCACCAGAGCTACTGCTTCTCCTTCAGCTTCCTAAAGAGACAAGGCTCATATGGACCAGCTGAACCTGGGAGTACCATGCTGCCTGAAGGGCTGTCAGCCACCACCCTTGAAGCTTTTAAACTTTTCCAGAAAAATTTCCAGGCCATTTCTAGAAAATGTTTTTCAGAGGGAGAGATCCTAGGGAGGCGAAGTTCCCACAAATGTTGTGAGCTAGTAGATGTGGATTTAAATGTGGATGACTAGACAGAGGAGGGATCCCTGCTATTTTCTCCACCAAGGTGCAGCAGCTGGAGCTCAGCCCCTTGGCACAGATCAGAGAACACACACGTACACACACACACAGAGACATGCACACAGGCACAGACACAAGCTAGGATGCACTTTAGGCAAATTTCACATGTTTCTGTATGCCAGAGAGGTTGTGAGAAATGGAGACACAGGAAGGATGTCTCTGTGGCTTGATTCAGGCTCAAAGACAGCTCTAAGTCATTTCCAAAATAAGAACACACATAAGCAAGTAAAATAAAGCCGGGAGTGAGGGAGATGACAGCGAGACAGGGCACTTCCCAACTCTCCTTTCGGTGCCTTGGTGGGTGGGAAACCGAGCAAGTGCCTGGAAGCCTCCGCTCCGTCAGGGGCACGGGAAGTTACAGCAACACCAGTGAGACAGGCCCTGGAGTATTAGTTCTAATAGCCATCTCAACGAAATTAATTCAAATTGTGTTCAGCCAACCATGAAAGTGTTGTTGGTGGCAGTGCTTCCCCATCCGCTCACATTTTCGTGAAGTAATTAAAGCCATTAGAATGTAAACCAGCTTTTTTGGCTTGGGAAGGAAAGAAAGAAGGAAGGGAACAGGGAAGCTGAATAATGGCTTAGCTAATTCAGCCAACGTTCTCACTATTTCCGCATATACTGATTAGTTCCCATTCTCCAGCCATTCCATACTGATGCATAAGCTTGGGTCCTCTGCAGAGGTACCTACACCTCTGTGCAGCAGCACACCATGACCCCAGCTCGGCATCCATCTCAGGGTGGATGCTGGTAACCAGGCTTTCATCCTATCAACCCTCACCCCTCAGGTGTTCGCATGCCTGGATGGAATTCTCTCCCTCATTGGGAATATGTAGAAGTAAAAGAGAGAGCAAACAGACTTCAAAGAAACCCCACCATGAACCCTAAACAAATAGAGATAAACAGGAGATTCGAGGCAACCACACTGCCCTGGAAAGTCATTTCACATCTGAGAAACCATCCACGTGACATTCTGCAACATGAATTCCCTCAACTAATGGAACTACTGGTGAAATGTCTTTATTGGATAAGCAAAGGGAAACAACTTTGCTGACAGCAGATGGGCAAAGCTGGTACCTGGGGCTTAGCTCTCTACTGGTGCTGGCCTGCAGGGCCAGCAGGACCTGCGGTGAGGGTGGCTTTGTGACAAGTCCAGCTTGGAGAGAAATGAGCCGGAAAATTGAGAGAAGAGCAAGGTGCAGCGGGTTGCTGGGGGGAGATAAAAATGGCAATGTCAGGGAGAAGGAAATCCTGCTGGACCCCACGGCCACATGACAGCTGTATCTAAGGCAGTCTCCACTGGTGCCACTGTGGCTGGGCAACACCAGTGCTCTGCAATCCTCCCCAGGCAGCTTGGAACTGCTGCCTGCACATGCATCCAAAGCAGATGCTGCCTGCAGGGCTGGCTCTTCCTAGGAATATTTCCTCTATCCTGGTTAGACAGGGATGAAAAAACTCCCTTGACTGGTTGCAGCAACAACTGGACTGCTGCTCATACAGTTTCTTCCTCCCTTCCCATCCACCTCATCCTCACTGTCCCTGCTGAACCAGCCCTGTGGGATGGCAGGTGTCTTGAGTCTCAGTGAGGACCTGGGCAGCACAAGCCGTCACACTGTGATGAAGCCTGAAGAGAAGGGCTGACCCCACATGAGCTTGGGGCAGGCTGGAGCTATGCAGAAAGTGCTGTGATGGATGAAGAGGGCACAATAGTTCAAATACCTAGGAGGATGTTCACTGTGGAGGTGCTCTCTCTGTCTCTCTACAGTCTGTCCCTTGTAAGCCTACCTCTGCTCTGTGTAGGCAGTGTGGGAGTGTGGGTTATGACATTTGTTTTCAAGGCAGAGGAGTTCAAGAGCATGTTTTGTCTGTGAACAACAGCAATAACTCCTCCTCCTTGGGAGGACCTTGAAGGAGACTAAAGGGCAAGTAATTTTGAAAGCAGCAATTCTCTGGGGACTCTCCTGAGCTCTGGCTATGCTTTATTGGACCATCTCTCACCTTGGAAGACTTATCTCAACACTTCAGAGCTCAAAGCCTGGCATCATGCAGCCTACAGGACCAGGAATGGCATAATCAGTAGAGCTTGTGATCTCTCACATTGGCTGGTTGGAACATCAGGCTGAGTCCAACTTTCCCAAGGGATCAGTCCATCTAAAGGATGATGTGCCCACAGCCAAGCTGGGCTAGGAGACTTATGAGCACTACTGCCCCCAGCTCAGCCAGTTGATTTGCCATAGGATTGACCTAGGAGGACTCACATGGATTGTCCCATGTGCCCAGTGCATGGACACTGCGATGATAGCTGTGGATGGCTACTGGGACCGAGTGCATGTGGGTCAGTGATGGGATCTGGACTGAAAAAGGTACTCTTTTTTTCACAATACCTTTAGCTCGATCCAGATAATACTGGCAGGAGATGCCAAATACCCCTGGAGGGGGTTTGCAGACAGACATGACAAGGCAGACTTGCACCCCGTACTACTGCTCTCCCAGCAAGGTGTAGCCCAGGCCCCAAGGAGGATAGGATGGATGTCAAGTCTAGAGCACGCTCTGCCATTTTATCCGCACACGTGGACAGCAAAGAAAAAATCCATTCAGGAAACTAAGGAGCAAATTTACCTCTAGGTAAATTATTGAGGTAGCAGGTACTAGTGCAAATCAAAGGGTTTTCCCCAAGAAATACAATGTTATTGACCCCGAGGAGCAAGGAGTGCCCATGGTGCAATCTTCAGATTGAGGTCCCCATCATTAGCTCCTCCTGCACACAAGCTACTGAGATCTTGGAGTAAGAAGCACTGGGAAGCAGTAGGAGGATGAAGGAGCTAAATTTAAGTGGCGGATCTTTGTACTGGGACTCCACTCCCAACTCCCCCAGCGCAATCTCACTGCTGCTCTCACAAAGTGTGTCTCCAAGAGCGGGGAGCACAACACAATGCATCCATCCCTCCAGGCATTCATCCCACCTGGGCCTCCTGGCGTGAGTTGTGGAGAGCGGCGCTTTCAATTAGGCAACATTAAAAATAAGAGAGATTCACTTTTCCATTGACATCAGCAAAAAAAAAAAAAGAAAAAAAAGAAGAAGAAGATGCCAATTGAACCCAAGGGGCTAAATAGCGTCTTTCACTCGATTTTCTATGGACTCCTAAAACTATGGGAGAAAATTGAAATCTGTCTCTTTCTGTCTCCTTTTCTTTCTTTCTCTTTTTTTTTTTTTTTTAATAATTCCTGGTATGCAAGGCCTTGTGCTGGGGCTGGTATTGTGGGTGATGAATCCTGAGTCAGGCGGCGGAGAGGTTTCTGTCCTATCAGCGTGCGCTTTCTGTGGTTTGGGATAATGTGCCTGCGGCTTGTCAGGTGCTGATGGGGAGCAGGAGGGGTGGGGGGCTGAATGCATTTTTGATTGCTATAATTGCCACAGATTGGATGCTTGAGAGGAGCTAATTAACAAGGAGGCTATGGGCGGATTATACTTGCAGAACAGAATCCCATGCAGATCCTTTCCCTTTGTGCCACATGTATGAGATCATTGGTAGGTGATTATGGCTGTGAATACGGTGCTAATTTACTTTGCACGTCTGACGAAAATCCTGTACATAATAAAACGCGGAGGCAACTTAAAGTAGCACAGTTCAGAGGGGAAGGACCGCCTTGCTGCTAAACCACTGAACCCAAAGCTAAGCTTCTGATGTCTCCTACTTTCCCTGAGTAACCATGGCTGAGTGACAGCTCTTTCCCCTGCCTCAGTTTCCCCTCTCTACCAAAGGGAGAAGGTGAGCTCATATCTGTGGATGCTTGCAAAGCACTGTGCACCCTGCCAGGGAAGAAGGAGAGAACAGAAATATCATCATGCCACGGGAGCAGATCAGACAGCGCAGCAAAAATAGCAGCCTGAAAGCTGTGCACTTGGAAAAAATACACGTCTTTGTGAGGACTCTTGCTCTAAGGAGAAAGGAGTGTAAGCAGCAGTTCCAGCTGTTCCTGCAGCCTCAGGATTAGAAAGAACTGACAGGCAGGAATAGTTCTGCCATCCTGGTCCTGTTGTTCCAACCTTGTCCCACCATCATATCTCCTACATTCTCCCAGGCTTCCTGGGGCCCTGAAGGGAGAGAAGCAAAGGTTTCTCCTTAAATGTAGACCTTACCCTGCTGGAGATTCTTGGGCTGGAGTTTAACCCAGGCTCTGATTTCAGGAAAGGCTACACTGGTTTTTCTCTCTGGCAGCTGGGCACTTATAGTGAGCAAAAATAGTTGCTGTGCCAACATACAGCTGGAACATCAGCACCAGAATTACCGGTGGTAGAGACTGAACATCATCCATCTATCCATCCATTCTTCCACCACCATCCCTGAGGGTTTTAAGAACGGGTTAAACTACAATATCCATCATGATTTGGAGAGATGGAGAAGGGTTTGTCCAGGGGCCTCTCACTGCTGTCTGTGCCAGTGGGAGTTAGGCTGGGCAAGCCTGGAGGGCTTTGGCTTTTCCAAGCAGTAACACTTTGCTGGGAGTCAGGCAGCTTGATTAAGTACTGGTAGACTTTTTTAGAAAGTTGCAATATTCCTCACAAATAAATCACATCTTTCCATTCAAAAATGGAAGTGATATTTATAGTATCAAGTAATTTTCACTTGAAATATTTTCTGCACTTTTCAATGGAATTTTTTGGGGGGGAGGGGGGCGCAGGCATTAAAGTCAGCATTTTCAGAGGAAAAGAAACTAAACCATTTTCCAAGGTTTTTTCCTTTAAAGTCAGCATTTTGGATTCCAAATTATATACAGGGATTTAGACCTTCTCTTTCCACAGACCATTTTACCACAGTCATTTTTTAATTAAGGTTACTGTTTCAATACTAATGGCTCCCCATTGATTCCAAAATGAAAATATCACTGAAGGATCTCCTGATAAAATACACTGTTTCATAATATTTCCTCGGTTTTATTTCATTTTGTGCTTATTTACTATGCTCTGTATGATGGTTCCTAGAAAACAAAACTCCATAGCCAGCCTTCTGCAATCAAGAACTACTCACCTAAAGTTTGCATTTAAATTAATCAAGACCAAGAGAGAAAGCGATCTGTCTGCAAGTTTAAAAGTAGGATTCATTTCCACAGCAAGAAAGGGTTTTATTTTAGAAAAGAAGCAAAAAGTGTAAAAATGGATTTCCACTTCTGTCATGACTGAATTTAAGGAGAACAATCCATGAATGAGAAAGCATTGTTCTGCTGAGGGAAGAGGTTGCTGCCAATTAGCAATTTGGGCTGCTGGAATCCGGGAAGATAAACTGGAGAGGAAATATTTCATTTACTGAGAAGCAGGATTGACTGTCTGTGAATGCTTTTAGACAAGATAACAATTGAACCTTGCCTCTGTACAACTCCTCTCTTTCTGCAGGGACGAGGACGGAGCATCCATGGACTGCAGAAAGGAAAAGTAGCCTGAGACATGAAATAATACAGAGAAAGGAGAAGGCTAAAACCCTCTTCAGGGAAAGAACCCTGGCTAGTTGCCAAAGCAACCATTTGTGACACTCTAGTCCAGGTCCCACTTACGATGTTGGTCATTTTCTTTCAAAGAGCAAACCCCAGGTTTTGCTTTGGACCATTACAAAAAATGTTCCCATCGTGCTGAAGTTTCTCCCTTTGAACAAACCCTCCATTGTTTTTTAACTCCCCTTAGCAAAACATTTTCCATCCTTCCACATCAGATTCTGGATATATGCCTTTGGAAAGTTGGAGAGTGGACAAGATGGAAGGCAGGGATCAAATCCGAAGTCAGAGAGTCACCTCCAAAGACAATGTGGTGGGAAGCTCAGCACACTGGGGGAAGAGAGAGGGGACACGTAAGAGGATGGTATAAGAGTGTTGGCCTTTTTTAATAATTCACATTGAAATATTGGCATGATTTGCCCTAATTTCTAAGCAAAATATGTATCTCTGGTGTTGAGGAGAGACAGTTTGTCACAGATGTGGAACAAGCAGGGTAGAGGCACTGGCAGAGAACATTGCTAAAGGATCAACATTAGCATAATGGCATTTGGGCTGACGCCTTATCTCAGGCCAACTTTTCAATTAAAAGTAATTCCAGGCACACTCATTCTCCTGGAGCAGTTTGCTACTTTATTATTAGAATTGATTTTTGCCCTGTTGAGCTCTGCCTTCCCCCACCGAGTGACCAGAGAGGCCAAGTCCTGCCCTGAGGAGAGGAGGGGGATTGAGAAGGCCCAGCCTTGTCTCCCAAAAGCACTGGTGGGTACTGAGGCACGGGGACGGCTGATAAGGGACAGAAGGGGAGCAGAAGAAAGGCCCAATGACGAACTTGGCACAGACAATGGAGTGCTATCCAGGCATGCAGGCTGGCAGTGCTGGAGTGCACAGCCCAGATAACGAAGCACTGCACGCACGCAGAGCCTGAGACCAGCGATGTCGGGATGCTTCTGCTCCCTCCATCACTTCCCAGCATCTCCATTCCCAGACATGGCTTCCGGGGGATGCCAAAATGCTGCTCCAGGCCTGGATCCCTCTCTCAGCCCCCCATGATGTGCAGACATTCCTCCCTGCTCACAGCTGTACCTGTGACAGCTCTGAGATTCTGCTTCTACAAAGGGCTCTTGTCCCTCTCATCTTTAAATAAAGAAGAGTCTCATTAAATACTATAAAGCATTTATTGGCCAATGGGTAAAAGGAATGGGTTACTTTATGACTGCAATGATCATTAATGAAACTTTAGGGTCCCTGTTGGGACCATGGAGCAGAATAAATGACTTCTTGCTAGTCATTGTCTCCCTGGTTTCTAGGACTCTGCACCAGAAATGATCCAATTTCATTTAAGCAAAATCAGATTAAAAACAGATTAAAGTAAAAGCACCTCATGCCCCTGTTCTGATTTAACTGTGATGAAAAACAGACCATGAAGTAACTTTATAAAGGGAGGAAGCTCATTTAAATATTCCCCTCCCAACAGAAAGAGATTTAAGAATTAAATGAATGAGGAGATTTTCCTTTTAATGAGATTAGCCTTTTATAATTGCTCATTATGGACCACTCCAGAGATGTGGAAGAAAAAAAGTTATACAACATACCTGGAAAACACTGCATTAGAAACCAGCCAACCCTGCCCCTTTACAAGCAGTTCCAAAAAGTGAAATTCAAACTAGTGTCTACTTACAAATCACTCATCTCAAGTGTCTGCAACTCCTCCAGATCCTCTCTGCAATTACTGGCTTTGTAAAGAAAGTGAAACAGAGGTTTGAGATTAGCAAACCTTAATACATTTGCTAAAAATTCTCCCCTTTCCCCATGGAAACACATTTATTTTTGACTGTCAGCTGTCTGGCAAAGCCATGTGATTTCATTTCATCTTTCCAAATTTCAGTCCTACCTAAAATAAAGGCTGGACAGAGCCGCCCCTTCTGGCTTGGAAATGCAGGCTTGATTCAGAAGCATTGCGGGGAGGTTGGACTAGAAGTTTTGTGTCTGAACTTGAAGCATTTGACTCTGAAGTCCCAGCTTTGGGCTCTATAACAATACCAGAGTAAGGACATATACAAGTGTATTGTTTCATCCCTCTCTGACTATGATTTATGTTTAGTGTCAGGCTCTTTTGGATGAGCTGAAACTAATATTCAGAGCAGGATTTTCTGACGCAGTGGGATTGAGCAGCTGCTGTCTCCATTCCCGTTGAAGGGACCAGGCAGTAAATGAGATCAATGGCTCTCTTTGTTTTCTCGATGTGCTGCATATTCACAGCGATCAAAGTCTTGCTCCTTCTCTTTATCTCTTCACCTGCAGTGACTGCTATGAACTGGCATTTAGCACCTAGGAGTGCTCAGGCACCTCTCAGCCCTGGGCTGCAGGATGGATTTTGGACCTTTCATATTGGGAACCCTAGATCCCTTTCCCAGCCACTTCCTTGGGATACAAAAAAGCTACTAAATACAAGACAAGACTCCACTCCCTGAAATTCAGCTGCTCTCCCTGCAGACAGAGGGGAGAGAGGCATTTCCAGAGGATGTTCTACTCCACTCCAGGTAGGGGTTTTAAGGCACGTGGAACAATGATGTGGCAGGACACCACTTTCTCTTGTCACCTCCTGCAAGGCCAGCTCAGAGCAGACTCCTTGTTGTCAGGGCCTGAAGTCTAGAAAGCAGGATTCCAACCAGGATCCACTGAGTTTTGAGAAGGCAGAGTCCAGTGCAACCATGCAGAACACTGGAAAGCCCCACTGGCTGTGATAGCAGGAGCTCAGGTTGGGTGACCACTGCCAAGTCTTGGAATGCTCACAGGGAATGGCCAAGCCAGCTCACCAAGGCCATCAGCCACTGAGCACAAGGCAGTGGTCAACATATCAGTGGGTGCTTACCTGGTTGCTAGAGCTGCTCAGACCTTTTCTGCCAAATCATTTGGCTTTCAACCCAGTATTTTCTTCCAGTTCCATTTTGTTACCAGATGTCAAGTCCATTTCTAGAGTTTTCAGGATTAGTTTACTATGATTTATAATTCCTTTTCATGTTAGGAAAGACAAATAGACACAGTTTTCCAAGCATCTCTGCTACCCACTGACTGCATTCCCTTGTAAATCTGTGCTGGAACCAGAATCAGGCAGACAGTGAAAAGTGTCATTAATGAATCCAACCTCTCATCTCTATCCACCCACCATCTGATACTGCTCCCCCTGATCTCACCAGGGCTTGGGAGATGCTCTTAATCGTGTGTCAAATATGAGGAACTCAGCCTAACCTTGGCCTCAAATGCATACAAATAGGCTTTATGTTAATATTTGTAAATAGCTTCTCAGAGGAGGAAGGTATCTCCCAAGATTCCCATCTTCTGGGCCTCTCCAGGCGATGGAGTGAGACAAATGCAGCCATCAGCACAGCCCAGGGATGAAGAGAGAAGAAGAATCACAAATATTTTAGCTTAAATCACCCAGCTGATGGGGAGGCCAGAAGCCCTGAGAGGTCTTGGCAGCCCAGAGCACCCTGTGGGCAGCCTGCAGAGTGGAGCTGGGCAACATTATTTGGTGAATAAAGAGGGGTGTTTTTACTGAAAACCAGACTTTCAGGAGGGCTGGAGCTATTTGAGAATTCAGGTCAAATGCAGCAGTCTTTGTGGAGATGAAATAGGGGTGTTTTCAAAGGGAACGTCAAAACATTTTTTCTCTTTCTCTTTTCCCCCCTATTACAAAGTAATTTTTTTTTTCTTCAAAAATTGCCCCAATTTTCTGGAGACACTAAAACAAAACACAGTCAAAGAAACCCATCTGCATGGGACAGAGCAGAGATAGGAGCTGACTGGAACCCACATTTTTCTATCTTTGCTTTCACATGGGGAGCACTGGGTGGTTCAGGGAGAAGGGGCTGCACTCATAAAGAAGAAAACAATTCCGTTTTAGCTCACCCAAATCATTCTGCACAGCCAGACACTGACCTTCCCACTCTGTCAGTGAGACAGCTCCTCCCCTGGAGAAGGTAAGGATGGAGTAACTGGGACATGTTACTGTCCTGTCAAAGACCTCTGTAGCTAAGCCTTCAGGGTGTTCATACAGGCTGAGTTTGGAGGCTCCAGATCACTTTTTTCAGGAAAGGAGAAGGAATTGTCATGTTCGTTGCTAGGGTGGCAGTGTCCTACTGGTCCTCAGGTGCCATTCTCCCTGAGCTGCCTGCCTGGGGAGTGATACCTCTGCTGTCCCCTGCCCTGCTGCACAGTGAAGGAGAGCCTTTCACTCCTCCCATGCTGTCACCCCGGCACTATCTGCCCCTGCCAGCAACTTGGAAATTAAAATAATAAACAAAGCGAGAGACAATGCATGCGGAGGCTAATGTACCATAATGCTCTGAAACACAGGCAACCACTGCCTCATGCTGAGCACAGAGGATGTGCTTGGAAAATGTATCTTCCTCCGACAGCAGTTATTTCAACATTATCTTTCTTTTTTTTACTTCAAATAAGGCATTTACTTTCCCCCAGCTCATAATCTGTTTACGGGGGAGAACAGAGGGCAGTGAGGAAAGGTAGAAAAATTACACTTTTTAACACAGACAGGGTTGGTGGGATTTAAATCATACGAAAACAAACGGACTTTAACTGCCTGGCTGAAGTCACATTCATGTTGTCGGTATTTATGGCAATCATCACTAACAACAGGAAGAGATTAGATGTTGCTGAGAGCCTGAGTGCTGGCTGGGGAGCAGGAACTGACTCTGCCTGTCAATGTGTGATCTTTAAAGCAAGGGTGGGATGTGTACAAGGGTGTGTACACACACACACCTCTGCATGTGCCCAGGTGTGAGATTGTGCTTGGTCCACACGTTTGATGTCTGTCCCAGAAAGTCATTTACTGGGCAACCTCAATCTCACAACTTCATCCCAATTTTCACCTGAGATCTGATGAAGAAAGGGGAGCTCATTTTACTGGAACTGACTGAGATTGACTGCAAGATTAACTCCAGGTATTAATGTGGGTGTATCTTGAACGTCTCCTTCAGCAGAGACATGTAATAATTTTCCAGCTAAGAGTGAGTCTAAGGAGGAAATGTAATGTATATGGGGAATCTTCTGGGATTTGAAAGGCTGTGTATCTCAGATCTCATAGCAATCTGTTTCTCTAGTTGGCACTGCTCAGGGTATGTATTGTGTTGCGCAGTCAGAGAAACTCACCCCTAGCAACGGGCCCGTGAGCCAGGTGAGCACATGGCATCCCCTGCCATGTCCCAGTCTGCATGCTTGGAATGGCACAAGACCCAGTTTACCCTTTCCCTGCAAAGTAGATTTGCTAAGGGACACCTAAGTGAACCTGTTTCTGGAAGGAGGCAGCCTGGACACCTTTCAAGGTGCAATCCTTGGCATTTGGATGGAGTAGGTATGTCTGGGACAAGGGACACAACAGCACCTAAATACCAACTGCTGGTATTTTACTAACCTGAGCATCTCCCCTCAGACAGCTAAGCAGAACCCCAAAGGGTCAGTTCCCCAACAAAACCACCTCATCTCCACCTCAGGAAAATAAATCACACAAAGCCAGAACCACAGAATTGCTTCAAAGTATAAAATTCCCTTAGAAATCCCCCTTTTCCAATTCCCAAGCAAACATATCCATATTAATAAAGCAAAGTGCTCTCATCCGGAACAGCTCTGGCAGGAAAAAGAGTTTTAATGGACTGACCAGGAGGGAAAATTGACTTGCAAGACGAAGAGCTGTGGCTGGGTCCCCTGAGCCTGGACAGGGGCATGGTTTAGAGACCTATTTTAATCAAATTGCTTTTAAAAAGCAGAAAGGGAAAGCTCTCTGACGAGTTTGACCCTTGGGCACGTCAAAGATGAGGGCACAAACTATGTGATATACTGACTCAGAGGAAAAAAGAGGGTGGAAACAGACTGAGTCGCATTTTGGGAGTGGAAAGTAAAGGAGGGAAGAGGACAGAAAGATCATCTGCTGGTGGTGTTGAATTGAAACCCACCTCAAGGCATGGTGGCTCCAAATGGGGCTCATAAGTCATCCCCAGAGGAAGCAGCTTTCAGCTGGGCATCAGCATCCAGCTCCCTGCTATGATCTTACTCCATGTTTGGGTTTGTGTTGGAGGCTCTGCAAGGAAGGACAACCATGAGAACTCACTGTACCTGGGGAAACAAAACAAAATAATTAGCAACATCAGTGAAAATAAATTGGACTTGCACCAAAGGAACAGGAAATCTGCATTCCCCACCCCTGTTCCCTGAACAGCACTGCACAATGGAGATGTTGGAGATAGTGCCCAATGTAAAACTCTCTGTTGCATATTGAAATCCCAGAGGCACCAAGCACATCTGCACAGATGGGAAAATCATAACTTACCGCACTTGGGTGGTATGACAAATAATTTTTTGCACCCCAAAAAACAACTGAATTGTGGGAGGAATGTGTCAGTTGCAATTCTGCAACTTAATGAAATAAATCAACCAGATGGAAAGACGAGATGAAGATGAGCCCACACAGTCTTGTGGGAAGACAAGGGCCACATGAAGTCAGCTGCCAGGAAACCAAGATCTTGTCTGAAAGACTTCAGAGCCCCCTTTGTGGTGATGACAATGCATCTCCCAAGTGAGGAAGCATCTTTGAACTTTCTCCAGCCAGTGGGGCTGAGGTTTCAGGAACACATGGCCATTGAGCCACAAAAAGGCAACTTCTTGGTCAGCTGAGCAGCAATCTCAGGGGACCCTAGATGGAGTTCTGCTCTTCCTAACTTGCTGCGATGCTGCTATATCTCCCAAGGGAAGCAAAACCTGAAAACCTAGGAGGCTGATATTTGTAGGATGAACAGAGAGCAGCAGCAGGAAGAGTCAGAGCCATGCAGAAAGGCTGGGAGAAACGGCACGGCATAACTCTGCAAAGATGACCCTATCGACACTCTCCTAAGTCCAAGTTAACTGAGTAAACACAGAACAGAAGAGTCAGAGCAAGGCTTGTCAAATCCTTGTCATGTAAAGGAGGCAGAAAATGTATGGCAGGTAAACAAGGAGCATGTTTCCACAGCAGATGCCCATGACAGAATTCCCTTTGGCCAAAGATACGGAACATTATCAGCCTAAAGTAACCCCCGAGGTCCACAGCACCCAGCTCTCCACAAAGATTTTACAGAAGTAAATTGATTTCCAGAGGCTCCCTCATTAATTTTCATGGTACCCAGAGTGTGGTTTTAGAACAAGCAGAATTATTAATGTTCAAAGCTACCCAAGCACTGTTAAGAGCACAAGGCCGTCTGAGAGTCAAAGCAGGGCTGACAAACTGAGGAAGAAAAAGCCAAAACTGAGCAAGTGTTTCCTTCAGGGCTCAGCCGGGCTTGTCCTTGGAGGCAGGCAGAGGGAGAAAAGCAGGAACCTTGGAGAAAAGATCCTGTGCCCCTCAATGGCCCTGCTGTTTGGAAGGAATAAAATAACACAGACACTTAGCTTTTAAAAGGAGAAGAAATTGTCTAATTGCACTAATTCAGGGCTGCCCTGCTTCTGAGCCACCCTGGGCTTCCAGGAGCGGGACAGAAGGCAATTAGGAAGGGCAAAATATTCTCAAGAGGTAGAGCTGGCAACACTGCTCTTGCCCTTAAAATCACATCTGAGCTTTGGTGACATCTCAGCTAATTAACGAGAAAGCCAGTCTAAGTCTCCCAGATTGAACTTTTGGTTCTGGACAGATATAAACTGGTATCCCAAAACTGTCCTGAATTATCTCCACGCTAACACAGCAGGGAGAATGGGAACCCGATAGCTGTAAAGGTATCTATCTCTGTCTAGCTCTCCTCCTTCTGGTTTTGCACAGAGCTTCATTCCCAAGCATCTCAGTGTTTCTGGGCTGCCCCAAGCCCACAGCCTGCCTGCCCCCAGCTATCCCTAATCCCAGCCACTTCTTTGCATCTCCAAACACAAGATCGAGCCATGGCAAGCTGGAGGATTTTGCTGTGCTAGGGGATACTCGTTGGCTGGCACCACGTCGCCTGTGATCTCGCCCCGTTGGAGCAAGAGAAAATAAGTACCATTTGTTAACATGCCAATCGTTCTTTACACTGGCTGATTAAAAAATAATTACCCACAGCCATTATTGAGCACTCTTGCAAATGAGCTGTGGGAAGCTGTGACCGTGTGCTTAGCACACAGTGTGTCTTGCTTGTTTCAATATTATTTTAATTAAGTATCTGGGTAAAAGGCCTTTCTAATGTAACTTTCTTTTCATAAGCAGAGAGCAGGGCTCCGTGCTTGGCTGAGTGGTGATGGACCGCTATAACCCAGCATTGCTCCAGGCTCTTCCACTGTGGTGACACAGTGGGACACACTGCTTATTCCAGTTCAACAGGACTAATCGTAGGGAGACCCATGGTGGGAAGAGAGCTCATCTGCACCCAAGGGACACGGCCATAGCAGATAGCTGGAACGCATCACTGCCCTGAGACCAGCCAGCTGGGATCCTCTGGTTTGGTCTGGGATGTGGGCAGGATGGAGGTGATGATCCAGGACATTCCTTGTGGATGGGACACTTTGTACTACCTCTCCTGCAGGCACAGAGGACCAGCACAGCAGAAGCAGGCTGGTCCTCTCAGCTGGGTGAGAGGAGAGGACCTCACCCAGAAGAGCTCTGGGAGAACTTTATCCCACAACAGGACCACAGACCCTCAGCACAACTTCATTTGCCAGGGTCTTTTTCTGTTCTTTCCACAAAAGATTTTGCAAAAGGAAAAATAGAAAAGGTGGAGGAAAATCCACGTGTTCTGGTTGCCCCTCTACATCCTGTATTTGCCTTTGTGCATGACTCAAAGCAATCACATCAGATAATTCCACCTTTCTTATTTACATGTTTTCCACTTTCTGAATCCCAGGTGGAGCTCTATTTAGCAGAGCACATGGACACCATCCTTTATTTTGGAGGGTGATTGCTCTTTCACATGAGCTTACATTCTCTCGTGTAGCATTTAAGCTGCAGCATTGGTGTCGATTATCTGTTGTTTGCAAGCAAATTAACTTGGCAAACACATTTCAGCTCCTCAGCCGGTGTCAAACAAACACGGCACTGGAGAAATTGAATTACTTCACAGGTTCAAGCAGGACAAAACAGCCCCAGAGCTTCCTTTTGATCTTGATCTTTTTCTTATCAGACAAAATTCCTTCTCCAGTTATTTCAATCGGTATAAAAAGAAGGCCCTGAGCAGGTGCACCTTGAAGTCCCACTCAGATCTAGCAAGAGGTAACTGAAGTTAGGCTGGGGCTTGATGATGAGCCCTGGGCTGGGTCCTGGTTGCAAGTTCTGTTTTGGGGGATGCAGAATTTGGGGAGAAATAAAATTACTGGACACAAAAGGAAAATTTTTCACAATAAGGACAATTAGCCATTTGAATACTCTCCCCAGGGAAGTGGCGGATTCCCCATCACTGGCCACTTCTAGAATTCAGCTGGAGAGGGTGCCGGGCCATCTTGTCTGGCCCATGTTTTTGCCAAGAAAAGTTGGACCAGATGGTCCTTAAGGTCCTTTCCAACCTGGTATTCTCTGATTCTATGAAGCTGTAGAGAAAGGTGCAGCCATAAAAGACCAATATCAGTTGGGAAGCTTGCAGCAGAGTAGATAAATGATCTCTGAATGTTTCTTTGGCAGAGCCAGACTGGTTGTGCTCTGCTCCTGGAGCAACACAGTGATAACATGCCTTTTTTGATCAAATGCACACTTAACGTTTTCCCAGACAATTCCTCTCTGTGAGTTGAGAAGAGCACTAATTGCAGTAGACACTCCAGAAACCTGAAACCTCAAGCTTCAGACTTTGAATGGACAAAAATAAATAAAAATCTGAGGGCTTTTCCCTTGCTTCAACAAAAACATACGTTCTCACCAGACTTTTTTTGATGGAAAAAAATAACACATTTCCCAAACAGCTCTACTTACTGCAGACAACTTCATTTCCCATCTCAGACACTGCTGTGGCAGGAAGGTAAAAAGCAGAATTGATGAGATCAGACTAGGTTAGATAGGGAGCCTGGTGATGAAAAGCTGCCGCTGCTCTCTCTGCACCCATTCAGGGCCATTAGCAACCTCCATCACTCCCACCTGGGGATGATGCCTTGTTGCTGAATTCTGCTCTAAGTAGCCATTCCATGTCTCTCAATTTCTTCCTGCAGTCTGTTTTCAAGCACAGTTTGCCCCTCTGTGTGGTTTCCCCACTGGAGACTGAGCTCCAGAAAAATGGCAAGGAATTTCTGTATACGTAGTTTGGTGCTTATAAGTCCATCTGCGTGCTTCTCCTCATTATTTTGGTCTTCAGCAATCTGTAGCAACACAGTGCAGTGTTTTATTGATTCTACTTTGTGATCCCTTGGGATAAAGTTTGTTGGATCAGTGCACTTTTATTATTACAAGGGTGATGGTGACTATCCTATTCTCCCCTGAAAGCCCTTTTTTTTCTTTTTTATTTTTTTTCTTTAATGCAATAACACTTCCTTGTAGCTTCCCCCAGGAAATTGCTCTTTTCAGTGTAGTTTCACACTAGGTCACCCAAATAACCTGGAAAGAGCCATTTTACCAGCCCCTTGTCTTCAGCATAAAACTACTATATCTTATTTGCCAGTGCATTAAGCTGGTTGAGAACAGAGCAGGGTTGTGGAGGCAGTGAAGCTTGCTCTAACACTCTCCCTTTTTTTTTCTTTCCTTGGATAATTTCATGGTCCATTAGTTTCCTGTAGCTGCTTCCTGCAAACACACACACATTACCATGCTGCATGAGCTTCCCTCTCGCTAGCACAGGCACCGGGCAGATACACATGTAGCTGTCACACTTGCTCCAGGGGCACGGGAAAAGCAGCTCAGCCATGTCCATGGCAGTGCAGAGCAGGATCCCCAGGGATGCTGATGTCCAGAACAGTCGGTACACACCACATGAAGGTGCACAAGTGCTGACGAACCAGTGTGTGAGGACTGGTCCAGATTGCCACTGTCACGGCACAGGGAGGTTTGGATGACACCCATCTGGCAGAGGCATTGCATAGAAAAATAGAGCAGGGAGAAGGATTAGAGGGGGTTTTCCCACCATCTAGCCCTGTAGCTACAGCAGGAGCTGCAGCATCCCATCACACTTCCCAGCCAGAGCAACCTCTGGGCTGCCCCAGCTCAGAGTAGCTCACCCTGAGCAGGTAACAGGTCCAGTACCCACAGCACCCTACCCTTCAAAAAAGAGCAGCTGAAGCCTCATAAATCCCCTGCACTGGAATACACAATTTTGTGTCTCTTATTTTTAAATCATGTGGAGGAAAAAAAATAAAAGTCTGTACATGAGGATTTTGCAGCTGCATTTCACTGCTCAGTTCTGAAACTTGCAGATTTGAGGAACCACTTCCCGACAGCAAAGTCTGTGCCCAGAAGATGTGACTCAATTATCAGGGAGAGACTGCCCTGTCCTTTATGGAGAGGCTGGGGGGAACAGGATGGGCAGCCCCTCAGACAGGCATGGTGTAGGTGGAGGGGACTGTTGAGACTGATGCCTCTCCAAAATGACAGCTTTTGCTTGGAGTTTGCTTTCTCTCTCTGACAACTGAACTTTGGGGAAAAAAAGAAGGAAAAAAAAAAAAAAGAGCCAGGACAGAATATGAATCCTGCCTGGAAAGGATAAAAATAAACAAAAAACCCACCCCAAACAACCCCCAACAAAAAAGCAACAAAAGAAAGGAAACGGGGGGGGAGGGGGGGGAGATCTGGTGGGTCTAACACACAAAGAAATGTTATTCACAGACATTATTGATTAAGTTTTCCTCACCAACATACGTAAATACTTATCTCTCAAATGAATAAGAGGCTCTGTAATGCTGGAGGGAAGAAGGGAAAAGATTATTGAAAACGTGAGGGTCAGAGAAGCATCCGGCTGCAACGGATGCATTGAGAAGATAAACGAAGATGTCTTTGTCAACACATCGGTCTGCAAAGACCAAGTGAGATAGAAGGCAGTGATTCTCAGGCATTAGAAGCCATGCCTGGACTTTGATAACAATGAAACAGAGATTATGGAGCAGAGCAGATCCTCACCTGGGCTAATTCAGTGCAAGAGCCCTGATCACACGGCAGCTACATCAATTTACATCACCCAAGGATCCTGCTCGCTCCAGACAAAGCAGCCCATTAGCAGAAGGGCAGAAGCAGAGATTTACGACAACCTCTGTAGGGCATGGAGAAAAGAGAAGAGCAACAGTGAGTGAGATCAAAGGAGAAACAGAGCAGGAGTGGGGGCTCTGACCCATGAGCACTCCAAACCTGCCTGATTGCCTGGAAACCACTCCACCCCCAGCACTGCCTTGCCTGCTGCCACACGGTGGAGCACACGGGGCTCAGCCTGTAAACAGCTGCTTCTCGGGACGCCTAGGACATCGAGGAAATGTGCCAGATCCATTGAGAGTAGAACTGGCTCCTGAGCCAAACCCAGTGTCACAGGTAGTACCGTGAGAAGCAGGGCTGGGACACCAACTGAAAGGGAGCAGACATAAAGGTTTGGTGCTGAGCATTTGGTGATATCAGCCCAGAAGCTCTTGAGCCATCTGAAAGCTGTGAGGGACCATTGGGATAATCTCTTCTGGCATCCAGCATCCCCATGGGATCAGCTCATGCATCCTGCCTCCAATTCACATCTGAAAACCCGTGGCTTTCTCTCAAGGCAGCAGGACTGTCTCAGGGACATATTCAACCTGCTCAGTGCAGCTCACGACTTACCTTTCTACATCTACATCTCTGCATCTGCCACCACGTGGGGCAGAAACACTGGGACTGCACAGGCAGGATTTCTATCAAATAGGACGTTGCAGGAGTGTGCTGACAGTGGAGTTAAGAAGCAGCCAAGGTCTCCCCAGCACAGGGAGCTCAGCAAATGCCAGCACAGACTCTGGGCTTGAAGAGGTGTGTGAGTGCAGGATTGAGGGTGCACGTGCACCAGGAGACACTGCAGTTCCCCTAGATAAGCTCTGCTGCTTCAGGTCAGTTGCCAGCCATCAGGTCTGCCCAGTTGTACCCAGAATCAGGTCCCTCCAAGCTCGCCCAGCAGGTCTGTGGATTTTGAAGTTATTCCCCACCCACAAAATCCCACAGGGTTTGCTCCTGTCCCCTCATGTGACAGCAACCAGAGACAGGCACTGGGCTCTGCCTGTGATAACACCCCCCTTGCCATGAGCCGCTTCAGTGCAGCTCCTCCTACCTCAGTTTCTCTGCCTCTGAGCAGGGACACAAGGTACATCCCTGGGGACCCAGGTTTGCTGTGACACCTGCTTGATCCACTCCCAAAAGAAAGGGAAAAAAACAAACTTCAGGGCTTTTCCTACCACCTTCTCTTGATGTCTCCAGCACAGGCAGCAAAGCTGCTGTTATCCCAGAGCGTGTATGCTCAGGAGCTGGAGCAGGGCAGCCTCTAGTGGCTGCGAGCCAGGAAATGCGGTCCCCAAACCAATGTGGAGGTTTATTTGCTCCCCAAAGCATCCTGGTCTGACTAAGCCACAACCTGTGCTGCTAAATTGCCCCATAATCCATAAATACTGGTCCTTAGACTCCCCCTCCCTATTTACATCTCTACCTCCCTCCAGCCACAAGCTGCTTCCACCCATCTCTCCAAACACCTCTGACCTCTAGGGCTCCTGCTCTGCCAGTGCAGCCAGAGGTACCAAGAGACACATGTCCCAGACTTCATGGATGTGCCACACATGTCCACAGGGCTTCTAGAATCCCTGGAAAATAGCTCCATCCTCAAAGGTTTGCCATGCAGCTGATTGTGGGTAGTTATTAGACCTGCAGCACTGTCTCAAAGTGCTGGAGCTGACTGTGACAGTGAATCCATCCAAATTCATTAATGCTCCACCTAGAGAAGCATGGCCTTTTCTGACACAAGAGTGCTCTGGCCCTAGTGATGCCCAGTGCATCCTCCACTGCATGGGGAAAAAGTTCTCCCCAGGGAAGGGGATGGCCAGGAACTGAAAGACCAGCCCTACACCAAACATTGCATTTATGGCCAGAACCACCAATGCCTCCTTTGCTGTCTTGACCCTCCTCTGCCAACAAAACTTCATCTTTCAGGTTGAGATTCATGCTCTACAGCCATCCCACATTTCCAACCCTGGCTGTCAGCTTCCCCTCCCACAGAACATAAAAATTAGTAGAACAAGACAAGTGAGACAAAAATCCTCCTGGCTGCCTCCAAGAGCCATTTGGCTTCACCTCAGCACATCCCCACTCCCTGTCTCATCCCAATTTTACTGGTGAGTCAGAGCTCTCCAGCTAATGTTTGAGCACTGGGGCAGGGATAAGGAAGACAACCAGGGCTTATAGTGGGACATATCAGAGGACAGGTCCCCAGACAGACAGACATAAATCTGCAGATAAAGCAGAAGACAAGCTATTTGCATACCAGTGTGGGATGGCCATGAGCTGGACAGAAAGTTTTCCTGCCCCAAGTTTCAGGGAAATGAGTGGTAGCTGAGCACAGCATCAGTACGACAGGCTGGTTTGACCACTGGCTATCAACTATGCAAGCAATTTAAACACAGTTTATGTCAATAATTCAGACAGCAGCTTTACTGTTAGAGCATCCTAAAATGAAAAGGGGATGGGGAAAGAAACCAAGCAGAGAACCCCATACTTATGATGTATGTACCTGCTCCCACTGCAGCTGCTGAGGAACCCACATCTGCCATCAACCTGCCCCACTATGTTTTTGTTGGAGAGCTTGGGCTGTGGCATAAGATTCAGAGACATGGCAAGGTTACCTCCAAAAGTAGAAATAAGGAAATGCCTCGAGGACTGGAAATATTAGCAGATAAATCCCTTTCATGAGGGTAAGAAGGTTTTCCTCCCCACTGGAGGGGGGTGGGGTTTGACCATTTCACGAGGAGATGCAGTTTCCCAGCTAAGCAGTACAGGCAGCCCTGTAGAGCATCAGAGACTTTGCTGCTGCTCTGGACATCTCATGGAAAGTCCTCCAGCAGAGCCAGGCTTTACAGCTCCCAGGCACTCAACATTTAAGTTATGGGATGAACAGTTCCCACTCTATACATGTTTATGCATATTGCCATTCCCTAACTACAGAGGAGACCCTAATCCTCCACAGGATCTCCTAGTTAGGAACAAAAGTCAGGCAAGTTCAGGTTTGAAATACTGAAAAGAGGGTGAATACAATTATTGGTAGGGACTGGACTGTTACAGCACTGAGAGCATCTTCTGTTAGAGGCTTAGTGTCCAGACAAGTTGGGCTGCATCTGTGTAATATGAATCATTTGGCCAAAACCAGTGAGGAAGCTCCAACATATCAGAGAAGTTTTTGCTTTTTCCTGCTAAATTATCACCCTGGTCCTTTTGACTATTTCTACATTTTGCCTAGGCAAAAGAATTGCTAGAATTGTCCCAAAACCCTGCTGGGATTATTTCTTAAAACCCCAGGTCCTTCTTGTTGCTACTCTAACTATTCTTTTCTGAAATAATTTCCGCTTTCAGAGGTATGACATTTCAGAGTGACAGGCTACAGTCATCCTCCTCAGAAAGTGCATCATAGACAAAAGAGGGCAGGACAATGACCAAACCAGCTGCTGAACAAGGTATAGGGGAGGAGGTAAGAGAAGGACAGGAACAAGATACAGCCTTTTATCCTCTGCATTCACTGAGACATTTGTTCCTTCTTAATTGAAGCAGACCTTCTCTGACCAGCAGCATCTGCCCCAAATGACCTGAGCCCCCCTCTACCTGATGGTGTGGATGAGGACAGCAGCTGAGCCAAGTAGGAGGCTGTTTTCAGCAAGACTTCTGCCTCCAGGAACAGTCATCGTTTTCTGTGCTGGCTCTGTGACACCAAGGCAACGGCAAAATTAATGGCTGTTCTCCTGAAAGGGATTTAAACATTAATAATGAAGAGGGGACACAGCTACGCAAGGCACATTAGCAGCCATTCAGGGTTTCACTTCCTTCAGACGGTTACAAAATGGTGTAAAGCAAGGGCCCTCTTGTGATAGGGCACTTATCTATTGGGAGTGGGATGGAGATGTGAGAGTGCTTGGCATAGCCTTATCTTAACTGTACCAGACTGATCCTGTCTTCCCTTCACTCCCTTTTCCTAAAGGCATAGTGGGCCCAGGTATTTTGTTTTTCAAGAGCATGGAAAGACTGTGTTAGACCCACATCTCCCTCGATGTTGCACAGCTTTCCAAGTCACACAAGGATTACCTGATCTGTCCCCAGAATTTACTCTCCTTCTGAGGCTGTATGTTTGGCTGTTTGAAAGCACGGAAAAACTTGTCTTGATCAAGACAGGAAAGGGGCCAATGCAGTTTTGTTTCCATCAGAGAGGCTGTCAAAGCTGTTCGGAGGAGAAGCAGGAGCTGAATCCAACTCACCCCCTTCATCTGATGACAGCATCAGGACATAACAAAATCAGAAATCTGGTGGTCATTGGGTCTGGTAGCTCCCACAACATCTTCCCCTGACATCAGTGCCAAGTCCTTCCCCCATTCAGTGTGACAAGTCACTCACATACCCCATTCGCCACTTCCCAGTAAGTTCAACCTGCAGAGATGCTGCAGACAAATGAGCTTCCCAGGAGGCTGGTTCAGTCACAGTCAGCTCACATATCCAACACCTTGATATGCCC
The DNA here is from genome assembly GCF_022539395.1 of Myiozetetes cayanensis. Lineage (NCBI taxonomy): Eukaryota > Metazoa > Chordata > Aves > Passeriformes > Tyrannidae > Myiozetetes > Myiozetetes cayanensis. The sequence continues at coordinate 13,528,106 of NW_026086937.1, forward strand.
CCAGATATTGAGAGACAGCTTATTTGGCTCTGTGTTCATTATCTGTACTGCACCGTGGCAGAGACCTTCAAAGGCACGACCCCCTGGCCTGAATCAGACAAAGTGTCATCTGAGTTCTCCTTACTCCCTTTCTGGTTGCTGAACTTTTGGAGTCAATCTCAGATCACAATTTTCAAGCTGTTTTCTATGATTATGAAGCATAAAACATCCTTTTCTTTACTGAAAGCTTAGAGTAACAAGAATCTGTCTGAATCCAGTATCCAAAGCTTTAGAACAAACGCCCATTCTTGCAAACATCACAATAAAATTATGTGAGCCAGCGATACTCGAAATAACACCCAATTTATCTTCCTATTTCCCCTGTATGATTATGTCTTTCATTTTGCTGGGGTAAAGAACCTTGAAAACAAATGAGTCAGTTTGATTTTTGTTTCAGGGAGAAGTTCATTTCCTGGCTCCTTTGCTCACTTGCAGTGTTCAGCTGACGGTCTGCAGTTTTCTGAAAAATTCAAAGACTTTTGAAACTTCGGACTTTGTGGGCCAGGAAGGCGAATTCCCAGCAACCCCTTGCCACTCCTCAGTTTTGTGCTGGCATTCCAGTGCCCGTGGCACCTGAAGCATAGGAGCACTGGCCTTCCACCAGGGTCCCAGTTTTCCTTCTCACAACCTTCCCATTGGTGAGCTCAACACAGGAGATGACTGACAGCCTTAAAGTATAGCAAGATCTACCCTATACATTTAAAAGGTAAATAGCAAATAACCCACCCTCAGCATCACGAGCCTGGGCTATGGTGGTGGGAGCAGAAGCTTGCAAGCCCTTACTGCTGTTTAACCCTGACCACTGCCAGGACACAAGCATAGAGCAATATTTACCTGCTGGAAATGAAAGAAGGCAGAGCTTTTCACTTTATCTTGAGGAATAGCCTTGCATCCTTAGTCTCAAGCTCCTCGACTTGCTTTTCACAGTGACTCTGTCAGGTGATGGAAGCAGTCCAAGGATTCTACAATCTTTCCCTTCTTCATACCTTTGGTTATTTTCCTCCCTCCCCTATGTCTGTGCTACAAACAGGAGCCTATCACCCTTGCTGGGAGGTTAATCGTATCTCAGAGGACATCCCCAAAACTTGTACTGAGCACCACTCTCCATACCTGCAGGAGCAGCCCTGCATATCTCCACCCAAGGAAGCACTTGAAAACCTCATTCTCCTCTTCCAAACCCTGAGCACTTCATCTCACCTTTGCAGCATCAACCACACTCTCACACAGAGTCTCCCCCCGTTTCACAAGGAGATACAGCCAATTTTGCAGTATAATGAATGTACGTACATAGAAGTTCTGATTCAAACACTTTCATTAGATTTAGTCACTGGCTCCCAAATACAAAATGATGGTGACACCAATTCCTTCTCAGCCTGAGTGACTAATTGTGACACAGAGGCAATTAGGCTTGGTTAAATGATCCATGTCCCTTCAAAATAATGGTCTGTCAAACTGCATTCACCCAAAATAATCTGGGATTGACTTGACAATCAAAATATCTATTTCTTCAAAATTAATAAAAACGCAGAATTCTGTGTTTCTCCACGGTGCAGCTGCAAAATGAAAGGGCTGCCTCACTGCACATGGGGGAGGATGGGCCACTCTGAGGGAGAAGGGAACACGTATTAGAAGGCAAGATAAAAACAGCTATCACAGACTACTTGATGCAGGCAGAATACAGCTGGAACAGAGCTGGATAGACTGCTCTGGCCTTTTGAAAACACCCCTGCGAAGTCTCCAGCGCAGGAAATAGCTACAGTGAGGGAAGATGGGACAGACAGGGATCTCTGTTCACCTCCACTGACTGTTACCAACTGAGAGCCTCCAGTCCACCAACAGGAACTTCGCTGGTGCACTCTGAGGGCAACGCTCCATCTCCAAGAGCTTCCCTCTAAAGAAGCCCTGCCAACAGATATCTGTTGCCCATGAAGTGATCCTGCAAAATCCATAGCTTCTTGGGTCCTGGGAAGTGGATTAACCACCTCAAGGAAGCACCTTGCAGAGAACAGAGTGCTCACAGGGACCGCATAACACTGTCTGCTGTGGTGACAGAAACATCAGGGAATGAGAGCCAAGTTTCTCCAGGCTTCAGACAGCAGATCCCAGAGCACCCTGCACTTCCCCATCCAATATCCTAATCCAAAGTTAATAAGGACTAACAAGCAAGTTTGTTACCTAGTTGTCTGCCTCCACAGGGAGCTTCTACTAATTAAGTATAGTAGGTTAATTGGAAGAACCCACACAGACATCTTGAACGTGCAAGCCCCAGGAATGAGCCCTCCCCATCCTTGCCATCCCATGCCACCCCATGGGAGGGTTCTTTAGCACACCCACAACAGTGGAGGGCACCCAGCTCCGTGGGACCCCAGCAAAGGATGCCCTGGCAGCTTAGCTAATTTCTACATTGCCCCCAAAATGTGTCAATGCAATTTCCATCTGCTCTGCACAGCTCACTGCACCCAGCTCTGAGAAGGGAATGACAAAGCAATTACCCATGTTAATGGAAGCAGATATTCTGTCCTGCCTGTGTCTCTCTGCCCCCGAGGGCCAATGGCAGGAAGGTGCCACGGAACCATCTAAGTACAGCTTGTGACCTGCCTGTGTCTGCATCCTGCTTGCTCGCACACAGTCTTCCACAGGCAGCAGAGCCACAAAGGTGGCTTTTCAGGGACTTTCCCAAATGGATTCATACATGTCTGATGCTGTTGAGTTCATCCCTTGGAGACACCAATTTGGATTTTTCTCCTCCACCTTTCACTGAAAAGGAATTTAACATCTTTGAGACTGTCCCATGCCAGCTTTGTCTGAAAGAGGGCAATTAGCTGAAATGGGGTAATTGGCTGAAGGTTCCTGGTGCTGGGGTGAGAGACAGGGAGCCAAACCCTTCAACTCATTCCTGGGACATGAAGCTGGAAATGACAGATTTCACATTCAGAGCAAATTACCACCTGGGAGACAAGAAGTGGCACTGCATCCTCCCAAAGCACTGGTCCATCCCACACAATTCCCTCCTCCATGCAACTATTTAAATCAGTGTGGACTGAGGACAAAAGTCCAGGGGGAGACTGAACCTCAGAAGTGCATGCTGCATGAGCCCTTGCCAGCAGCAGAAGATGGGGGAGGGACCCCTGAAGTCTATGTGATGTTGTGCACGTGACAGAAGGTAGTCAGAGCTGATGATGCCATAGGTCTCTAATCCCTGTTCTTTACAGCAGCACAGTCAGTAACACACAGAAATAGCAACTTACTACTGGGAGAGATTTTTCACCAAATTGTCATTTCATCTGTGACTCTCTGGGCTGATCTGCAAAAGCTGACTGTAAAATACCTCCAAACAGATGTGGGAATAGAGACAGTCCCCCACTGTAAAACTAAAAATCACTGACCTTTTAAAGGGTAGTGGGTTATTCATGCTAGTGTTCATAGCATGGTATAATCACTCTCCTCCAGTATCCCCTCCATGTTGCAAGGAGATTAATTACTTGTATTCCTCATTTTCCAATGAAAAAAACCTGACCTATTACTTCTACTTTAGCTAAGCCTCTCTGCTCCACAGGTACCAGCAGCTTTAGCTCTAAAGCCAAATGGATCAACCTGCCTACCTGAGCTCAGGATGGTTGCTTTCAATTTATTCCTAACTCCCAGGATTCCTGCTGACACATAGTGATTCAGGCAGGCCTCCGAGCCCAGGGTCTCCAGCCCCTGATATCCTGGGTCTCCTACAAATTCCCAGACTTCAGCAAGGAAAATAACCACAGCTCCAAGTATGGATGGAGGTGGGCAGGAAGGTGTTAAATCTGGAGCTGCACTAGCTCTCCCCCTCCTGCAGTGGGGACTTCATCCTTTATTTATGGGCCAGCCTTCTCTGGATACTAGACATCTAAATTTTTCAGCAAGGTCTATGTCCCATCACCCAGGGCAGTTTAAATTTTCACTCATCATGCCCAGACATTGGCACAGGCATCAGCAGAGGGATAGTAATTACGGCAGGAAAAGGATGAAAAGAAGAGTCAGTCCTGCAGTGATTATCCCCCATGTAAAAGGGAATTATGTATATTTTACAGGGTGAGAACGATCGGCCTGTTGCACTACTCAGTCCTACCTGAACGCAGCAGAGAAAAGACATTAAAAGAGCTTCTTATTAAGGTGTTGTCTCAGCCAAAGGACATTGCTGCTGGAAACAGCCAGTAAACATGAGAAAGCCTCATGCAGCACTCCTCTGGTTTTGAGCATGATGTGACCAATAATGTCCGAATGCTCATCAAAAGGCAGCCCAAGAACAGAAAGCTGTTTGGCACAGAGGTCTCCAAACAGAGATGTAACATGGGATGTTTCCTCATAGGGTGCTGACATTCTTAAAGGCTCAGATTTTCAAAGACTTGTGAAAACCCAGATCAGTCCACAGGAAATTCTCAGACTTGCTGCCTCCTCTTACCAGCCACACTAAGAGCAGAAGCCACCACTGACCCAGCTGCCCAAAGAGATGCTGATAGCCAGACCATGTTTGATCATTAGGTACGCTCAGATAGATTGGGTTTATGTGTCAGGAAAGGTTCAGGCTCCCAGCAGAAGCTCCTGGGTAATTTGCGCAGCTCAATATAACAATTTGCTCATGAATAATGTTACGGGAGAGAGAAGCAATGCTGTCTGAGCGCTAAAGAGGAGAGCTGGTTATTGCCTTGCCATCAAGGCATCACTCCATGACCATTTTGCCAGATCTAAATTGCTGAAGGATAAGTGGGAGACTCTCTGAGTTGCACAAGGGCACGAGGCTGTGTCCAGCCAAAATGGAGGGGGTAGGGAGCTCAAGGGGTCCAATTCCCCCACACACAGCAGGGTTGCTGCAAAGATAGAAATGGAACCCTCATGTCATAACCCCTCCCACCTGGGAAATCCCAGCTGCTCTTCCTTCCATTCCAAGCCACCTATCCCCATCCAGTGGAGCTGTACATTTGCCTCCTTCCCCTCCCTTCTGACCCCTGCCTCGCATGGGAGGGCTGCACAAGGTCACCCAGGTGTTGGGGACTCCCTAACAGCACAACACAGAAGAGTCCTACACAGAAGTTCCCATTCACAGGCCACCACACAGCAGAGAGAAAGGGGATGTCCCTGGGAACCCCGCTTGGAACTTCTGGAAGCGGAGGCAAAAAGTTTGTTTGTTTTTCTTTCACGCACTGGAAGTTCTCTAATTGCAGTAGACTGTTTCTCCAAGAAGGATGTAATTAAAAGTGAATGGCTCCAAGTCTTTTATCATCATGAATATTAAATAAAGATAAACACTACATCAATATTCATTTAAGCAGAAATGTAAAATGAAAGGAAGGACTTGATCCCAACTGACACTTCAGCATTTTATAGATGAAATTACAGAGCTAGAGAGTGAAAAAAAGTACCCCAAAAACCAACCAAACAAAAAACCCACAAAACATTTATGACCTTGGCACAAAGGAGCTGGTTCAGGCTGGAAGTGACAGCCACCCCATGGCGTCTCCTTCTTCACCACCCTGTCCCCAAAGTTAGTTACTTCAGAAGAAGATAGAGGACATTCCCAGGCTGACAGTTCCGGCACTAAGTGGCACAGGAGCTGGGTTTAATCTCACCTTTGCTCACAGCACTGATGCACAAGTGCTTGCTGGAGTCACTCCACAGATGCACAGTCCAAACTGGATGCTCTTGTTGACTACACCAATAGCCCATTGTGCTCCAGTGCTGCTGTGGGGTGGTCCAAACCCTGCTGAGGGATCCAATCCCATCCCCTTGCAGTTCTGCAACATGTTCAAGATTTTCTTCACTTTAAAATGCATACAAGGTCATGCTTTCTGTCCAGCTTCCCCTTCCTTGTTTTCACCTTTTATTTCTCTTTTCCAGCACTCCCCCAGTACTAATGAGACATGAAGCATATCTCACCACCAGCAGCTGCTGTAAGGCAGCTAAATGGTCCCTCAGTCTCTTGTTAAGGCTGCTGGAGCCTCACCAGTGGCCTGTTTGTGTAGGTTTGGTACCTTTATTACTGTTTATAGCATGGTAGCACACAGCATCCTCACCCACCTACACCGACTATAGATACAGCTGCACATTGTACCCTCTGGCCTCCAGTCATCACAGAACAGCTTTCCCTAGGGAGCCCAGACTGGGAGCTGAGCAAAGGTTTGTGTGTCCCAGCTCAGCCTCCACAAGTACTGTAAGTACAGCACAAGTGCTGTAAAGATACCATTAAAGAGAAATTGGACATAGTTGGCTTGCAGAAAAGCCCTCCTTGGCAAGTCAAGCCTACATCCTTCTCCTGCAGCAGGTCACAGGTGCCCCCACCCGCACCACCAGGCTTTCCTAAGAACCAGGCACACCACACCTCACCCAGACTGCATCCCTCAGCTTTCTGAGCAGCTACTCACACTCCTGTGTGCCCCAAGCCTGATGGAAAGAGCAGAGGAGGGAACAGAGCAAAGGATTCATGAAGAAAGTCCTCCCAAGGTTCAACAACACAACTCCCAGCTGTTCTGTAGCTATTCATGCAGTTTCCAGACTCCCTCTAACTGGTCTCCAGGCAAAGCCAGCGCACCTGAGTCAGACCAGTGAACAACATTAACCCCAAGCTTCCAGCCATCCTGAGCACCCTGCTCTGAGATGGGAGCACAGTCCCAAGACATGCACCCAGGCTGCAGAGCTCTCCCTGAGGTGTAAAACTGCTGTTCAAATGTCATCTGTCTGTAAGCAAAGGCACAGTGTGTCTGGGTCACTGCCTGATGGTGTCTCAGGCAGACTCTGGTTTCAGACTTCTCCCTTCACCAGTCTGCCCTCTCTTTGTTCCTCCGCTGGTAATGTGCTCTCAGTACCTGAACTCTGACCCAGAAGTGGCCACATCCTGACAGCAAGTGAAATCACCTGTGTGCAATCGTTTTGTGATGCTAGAAATATTCAATATCAATTTTTGTGCTCAAATACACCCCTGAGGAGCTCACTCATGAATGAATAATGCAGAAATTGCTCTCTGCAAATGCAGCCCAGGGCACCATCCCTCTCTGCCCACTGCTGCCCTCAGGACTAACAATCTTCTGCTTCTCCCAAGCCTGTGGCTTATCTCAGCTGAATTTTTGTGTCTTAGAGGAGCTGACTGTTGCATGAGTAAGAATCAAAATGTGATTTGAATGACATTGTAAATGTGGTTGTCCATAAAAGCACAAGTCACAGCAGATTTTGAAGATAACTAATGGCCCGTTTCTGGGTCTCATATATCCAGGTGAGTTGTTGAAATTCACCCAGCCCTCCTGTCTCCAGATATGTGATCTATGAGCTGTGTTCCCGCCCCAGCCTACAGCACATGTTATGCATGGCCTGCCATTGCAGGGTCTCTGCACACCTCCTAACGACCTGCAGCAGATGATTAACAGCTTGTAATGAGAGCAGAGCTGCTGCTTGTCGATTACACTCCACAACAAGGCTCACAAAGCCCACATGAAGAATGACTGCTCCCAAACTGGTTCAGGCCAGTGCACATAGGCAGGCAAACAGCTCTCAGTCTTCTCCTGAATTCCTCACTCCCCAAGTCCTCTTTACTCCCCTCTACTTATCAGTTACTTGTGTGATGACTTTGATATTTGTGTTGTCCTTGTGTCTAATGACTCGGCCCTTCCAATATCAAAGTACCTCATGTGTCTGGACAGCCTTTACCATGAGAAAGGCACACCAAGGGGAACTGAGGTAGGGGACATTGGGCCTCCATCGATGTGTAAGGCACACATCCAGCTGTGCCTGTGGGGACCTGGGGATCTCTTCAGCAGTAACAGGGTGTGCACCACTGTCAGTGGTCAAAGGACTTGTCTGCGGCACCTTCTTCTTGCAACCACTCCCAGTGCCTTCCAGCCTTATCAGCTTTTCAATAACCCAGCTGTTATGTCCGCCCAGAGGCTGGAAGCTAGAGGGGCAATCCCTGGAGTGACTGAAAGGCCCTGCAAATGTGGGTTTCCATGCTGGCAGCAGCAGTTCCCACTTGTGGCCAGGAGCAAATGAGTCACTTGGCACTGCTGTCTGTATGAGCTGCCTCATCACTGAACCAGTTCCAGCACCAGAGCTTTGCCATTTAGTTTTGGCCTCACCAAGTCCAGGAGCACTGGATGTCCCAGATGTCTCCATGCACCAAACCTTCCTCAGATCCTTTTCCTTCTAGGCTGTGTGGTTTGAGATAGCCAAAATCGTGAGGACACCACCAGCAGCCTTAAAAATGCTTCTTAGCACAGACAGGGGCCTAAAGCATAAATATGTGTTGGTCATGGCACACATGGGAAGTGTCCCCAGGACCAGAGACACACAGCAAATTGCTTGCCTGCTCCGGCTCCACCAAGGACCAAGTGGCACCACTAGAAGCTACCGCTCATGATAAATTGCTCCCTGGTCACCATCCTACCTGGTGCCACCATAACCTAGACCCTGGAGAGCAGGTGGCCCCAGCACATCACCTGCAGGGATGGGATTGTTAATCGCTGCAAGTAGCAAAGACCTGCAGGCTTCCACATCCATCACAACCTCACCACCAGCAAGTCTAGAAATGATTACAGTAGAGAGGGCTTCCCCTTGGGGGAGCTTGGAAAGGTCTACTGGTCCCAAGAGAAAATGGACATTCATTTTCCCTAGTAGCAGGAGGCTTTGGGTTCCCCAGGACACTGGTTTTCAGGCTTCCCAAGAGGAGAAAGAGGTTACATTTAGGGCAGAGAGTTACACATTTAGAACAGGGACTGCAGACCCAAATGCTGGGAGCTACAAGCTGTGGGGAATTGTGATGAACCCCGGGCATGTGAGCAGGAGCTGATGTTATCAGGGCCAGCAAGGACTCACATCATGGTTCAACACCCACCAGCTTCAGCAAGGCCAAGTTTCTGGAACTGAAAAAACAGAAGGAAACAATACTCTGAGATCTTTCTGTCTTTTTCTTTTTTTTTTTTTTTTTTTACCAGGGAGGCAAGGTCCTGCAAACAAGCTGTTGATTGAGCTTAGCCAGCTCATGTTATCTGTGCTTGGGAGCACAACACAGCGTGCAGTGCCCTCCAACACCATGGATTTGCTATCATCCCCTGCCACCCACGTAATCACTTCAGTCACGCCACGCTCTGTCCCACTGCAATTTCACAGCCGCTCAGTCAGGGGGAAATCACAGTGATTTGGGCTTGTCTGAAAGCATTGCAACTGTGTGCTGCCTCTTAAAAGGACACTGGTTTGCACAGAGAGGGACTGGTTGTGGTGTGACCCTTATAGGGTCCAGAGCTCCCCAGTGACTCACTTGCCACCAAGAAAAGTGCTTGAACAAGCAAAGGGTGCTGTGTCTGGGCACCTGGGCATGGAAAACAGAGCCCTTGCCTTGTCAAGTGCTCCTCTGGACAAGGGAGGGTATGGGACATCAGGCTGTGAGGCAGGTCCATAACTTTCAAAGCCTGTCCCTGCCCCACATTCCCCATGGATTGCTCCAAATAAGTTTCAGAGGTCTTTTTCTCTCAAAAGTGTGCAAGTGATGTTCTGCTGCTTGCCTCCATGGGTATTAAGTGTCTCAATGCTTCACAAGTCTTGTGCCTGTTCTTCAACAGTGGTGTAGGCTCAGCCAAGCCTGTATCCCATCAAGGTAGGTGATGCTTCAGCACCTCAAATCTCACTCTCTCAAAAGCATTCAGGGGCTTCCCTGCTAGTGAAGTACAAAGGGGAGCAATGCCAAAATATCCATCAAAATCAGGGCCAGCACACATGGTTACACACCAGCACAAAGTCACAGCTTTGACAATTGTCAGGAGTCAGTGATGCAGCAGCTGAGACCCAGCAGTAGGAGAGATATATTTGAATTAACCAATGTATGACACACTATCCTAATTTCTCTGGGTTTATTTCACTGGTTTATGCATTTTTTCCTCTCTGCATCCTTTTGAGGTCCACCAAGTATCCCTCAGTTTCAGCAGAGGGAGGAATGACAGGTTGCTGAAACAATCCTGATCATGAATATGCAAGTCATGAATGTGCTGTGACAGTCAGGCTGCCTCCCGTGACCCCACGATGTGCATACAGAGACAGAGGATGGGGCTGAAAAGGGGAAAAAGAAGGCTCAATATTTCCATCCACAGCATTATGGATCTGATTTTCTCTTGCAGCCAAACAAAGCATTGATTTATCGAATAGCCACTGGGCTGTGCTGAGGGTGCACTAGGTTTGTTTTAGGTATCTTCTAGTGAATGCTGTGTGCTACCTCAGCAGGTCACCTCTGCAAAGGGCTGTGGCATGAGCCTCTCCTCAGGACAAATACTGGAGAAGGGCCAGCACAGCCCAGGGGCATAAGGGAAGTATCTCAAAAGATATCTCACCTCTACACTTTCTCTTTAACCCACCCCCAGGACAGAATCATCCGCTGGAATTGCTGCCGGGAGCAGTCTGAAAGCCCCCAGAGCCCAGCGCATCCCCAAGACCCCCGTGTCGCACGGCGGGAGCACTGCTGCCCCCCCGGACCTCCCCACGCAGAGGTTCAAGTGCCATCTAGCGGCACGCAGATCCCCGTGGGACAGACGGACGTCCCCAGCTCCCGGGCAGCGAGCCTTCCCTTCCCCTCTGTCTCTGCACGCTGCCTCCCAGATGCTCTCCCCTCTTCTCCACAGAGCCACCCTTTGCCACCACCCCACAGCCTCTTTTTCCCATCTCCGTGTAGTCTCCTTTCCCGATATCCACCTTCCCTCCCCACCCCCATTGTTTTATATCCCCCCCTTTTCCATGCCCACACATCCTCCTTTTCATCCTTGCGAGATCTGGGCTAGATCTGGGCTGTGGCCACCTCCTCCTGGGACTGTCACACCGTGCAGCAGGCTCCAGGGGCAGGGTACTGCAAAGCCACTGAAAGGTTTATCTCCTCCCAGCCTCACAAAGCAGGGAGATGGCTTCGCAACGCGACTGTCTGCCCTGTTCAGACTCCTGAGTGTCTGTTGTCACGTCCACGCCCTGTCCCCCAGTGCCATCCCCAAGGCGGCTCTTCTGCTCTCCCTAGTTCTGGAGCTGCAGAGAACCCGCAGCAGGGTGCTCTGGGCCCCACCAGCAGCTCCCCAAGGGTGGCTTCGATGGGGCCTTGTCAGTGGTAAGAGCCACGAGGGGGCTCCAGGAACTCATCCGAGACGAAGGAGAAATGCCAGGAGCAGAGCCTACATCTTCTGTAGGATGGAGGAGAAATGCTGCAGCAGAGCTCATGTCTCCTAAAGAATGAGGTCTTCTCCAGCATCCCAGGTGGAGGAGAGCAGGAGAGATGTCACAGCTCTGATAAAGGGGCAGGATCTGCCAGAACGTTTGTCCCTGTCACATACACCATGACCAGGAGCAGTGCACAAACTGCAATGTGCCCAGCACAGGGCCTGAGCCAGGCTGTGGTGTGGGCTGTGCTGGCCTGACCCACAGGGACACAAGTTGTTGCAGGATACTGGTGTTCAGTGTATGATTATTTACACCATTACACCAGTCATAGATTCCCCCCACAGTCTTATTCCTGTGGGTCCACATTTATCCCTTACATCTGTTTTATCCCTGTCTAACTCCACTTATTCTAGGAGTATTATTTCCAGGAGTTGAATTTGCCCCCAGCATTAAAGAAACGCTTTGGACAACACTGCTGAGATCAGTCCTTGATGAGAATCATGGACATGGAGAAGTAACCCCACGGATGACCTCTTCAAGTATGGGAGACGTTGGTGAGAAAGCAGGTCCCCAGTCTGTGTGCTGGTCTGTCACAGTCTAACTCCACTGTCCCACCAGCACTTAGGGAAGAAAACAATCCTCACTGAAAACTCAGCATGCCCACTCCTGTCACTTCATTGTGAGTCCTCAGATGATATTTTTGCAAGAACCCTGGTGGGGACAAGACTCCATCTCCCTGGCAATCACTGAGATAGTTGTGAGTTAGCTGAATGTTTCAGGTAAAGAGCAGGTAACACCACACATGAGACAAGGTGACCCTTGCCTGGCACCCTGCCTGCACAGCAACGGGTTCTCCTCTCAGTGATCTTTTTCTTGCCTTTACTCTTGGTGGATACTTCACACAGCCCTGTGAGTGGCCAGGCCTGGCTACAGAGAACCCTTCTTTTGAGATGAGAATAATGCTGGAGAAGGGCATTGTAGCCAGAGCAGACTCTACAATACCATCCCTTTACAGGTTCTTGCCTGTCTCCCCACCAGCAAACTCTGCAGCACAGGGTTTATATTGCTAAAGAGACTGGGAATTACCTGGAGTGCCGCGCCCACACACTGCAGCAGTGGGGTGCGGAGTCCATCAGGGCTGACCTGCTGTGAGGGAGGCAGTGCAATTAGCCAAGCCAGCTAATTGGGGCTCCAATAGGACTCATCTGGAGACCTGAGTCCCACTAGAGGACTCAACACTGCAGGTGTCAGGACTGGAATTTCAAGCAGGAGGGAATGGGGGTGCAGGAGACTGCAGAAAGTTTTAGGCACTTGGGTACAGCAGAACCAAATTTGTGCCCATTCAGCCACTGCTTCTCAACTTTCTTTATGAGCCCACACTGTCTCAGGTCAGACTTGGCCAGAAAAAAACTGATCTCTGAGCTGCTCAGCACGAGCTTTCAGGGAGCTGTGATTCTGTGCAGCAAGGAGGTTGGTGGACTGAAACAAGCACTAGGTCAAGGAAACCCCCTAGGATACAGCAGTCTCACAGGGAAATCAGCTCAGAGGGCTGCTGAAGGGATCTGCAGTGGCCTGCCTCTTGAGCATCCTCTCCTGCCTTTCAGAGCCTACATGGTCGCCATGGATGCTTCAAGCCCACACTGCATCCAGCAACACGCCCCAAAAACATGAGGAGGTTCTGTTGCCACTTTACATTTCCCAGTCTAGCCTTGCAGTGTAGACACTGACCTTGACCCTGGGTGATCTGGCTTGAAAGAAGCATAGAAAGGCATATAAAATGTCACTTCAGAATTAATGTTACTCTTGAATTAGAGGAGCTGTTCCAAAAAGATGCAGAAGGCTGCTGTGATGGAAAAATGAGTGTATGAAGGACCCACCCTGCTGAACAGGCAGGGAAAAAAAGATCACAATGTATTCAGGGCCCAGACAAGACCACACTTGCATACAAAAATAAATGCTTGCATTTGACACATTGCTTACATATTAATTAGTTTGATCAGCCTGCCTGGGTGTGTGAGCATGAGTGAGAGCTCGTGACTGTGTAGTGATAAGCTGTTAAAACTTCCCAAACAGGGCAACAAATAATTGCAGACCAAGATTTTCCTTTTGCCCAGAGCCTCTCTCCTGTTTTTCTAGTGCTTTTCCACTCATATTTTTTTATTTTACTTCACTGTGTCTCTTAGGTACCATTTCTCTCCCAGCACAAAACCAGGGACTCATGGGAGCAAGAGAAGCAGCTTCTGCCCTGCAAGACAAGGAACCATAACCACCCCAAAACAAAAAGACAAGAACTGGAAAAGAAAAGTCTATTTTTTTTCACTCTATCCCCTCCCAGCTTATCCAGGACTGCTGGAGGGGCAAAGCTGATGCAGAGGCTGGAGTTACCATCGCCCCTTTAACAGCAGCGCCACAGCCTGACATCAGCGAGCTGAGGAGTCCAGGAAGGCTGGGAGCTGCTGCTCCAGGAGTGGTGCCAACACATCCCTGTTTCCCTGCCTCTTCCCGGCTCGGCTCTTGTTTGTGTGTGCCTTTTAACATGCCGCATGTGTATCCGTGCCTGCCAGTGGATGTCTGCAGGGTTTACATTAACCAGCTCAAGCTGAAGTTGGTAAACAGCTATTAATGTTTTGCTCGTCATATTCCAAGGAGATTTCTGAGTGAGGGAGTCGCTTGCATCCTTTGACTTTCTACGTGCTTTTCCCTTGTTTGCAGCCCAGATAGGTCTTCTTCCCACTTAGCTCTGCAGACAAGGGAGTTTGGGTTGGTTTGTGCCTGGCACAGTGAGGGGACATGAATCTCGTCTGGCTTAGCGAGGAGTGTTCTTGTTTTTACCTGTTTCCTGAACAGGAGGCAGTCAGGCTCAAAGCCTAAAACTTTAGTGTTTAAAGAGCTCATTCCTGAGCAGAGTCCACATCTAAAGCTGCTCTTTTGCCCTGGGGCAAAATACTGAACCCGGCAATTCCTCCATTCTGCCGGAGGCTGCAAACTAGGGTTTAATTTTTCTCGGACTGTCACAACTCCAGAGTTTACTGGAAGCCAGATTCCCATCCCAAACGCTGCCCGGCACTAAGTAGAGATGCTGAAAGAAAGTCCCGAGAGCCAATCCCAGCGGCAGCACCACCACTAAAGCTATTTATCCCCGCACGGTTTGGTATTTTTTTTCACACATTCTTGCCTTCTGTTTTTGCTGGAGCCTCCGACTCCATTGAGAGGCAAATTTTAGCCATCTGGCAAAGCAGGCTGTGAGGGGAAAAAAAGAGAAAACACAATGTGCATGGGCACACACACTCACACATACAAAACTCTGGAGATTAGGGAAGACAAAAACTCCGCTGAATGCTGGAGCGCAGGGCAGCCCCGCGGCGGAGAGGAGGGAGAGGCGGGCGGGGAGGAGGGCTCGGATGCGGGCAGGTCTGCCTGCTGCCTGCTGCCCGCCTGGATGTGGGGAACGGCTGCAGGCAGGGAAAGGCGTGACCTGCATGGAAAATGCCAGACAACTCCAGACGCACACACACATAGGCGCACACACGCTCACAAATCTCCGGATAGAGATAAGGCGGACAGCGGAGCGTTGGGAAGGAGGCAAAGCTGTCCCCCGCGAACGAGCCAACGATCCTCCGCACCAAATCCACCGGGAAACCCTCCCAGCAGCAAAATGAGGTGAGTAGCTCCGCGATGGGCTGACCCCGGGCTCCCGCACACCATGGTCTCAGGGCACGGCCGGGCAGGGGGGGCCGTGCTGCTGAGGGAGGTTTCTCGCTGATGACCGTGGCTTCAGCTCCCCTATCTGTGAGCAAACAAGGCATTGCTCACGCCTCGGCTTCGTGCCGCAGCCCAGTCTGCATGCCGGAGTCCCGGGAGCGAGCGTCGGGTGATGGGCACCGCTCTGCCGTGCTCTGAGGGACAAAGGTGGGAGTGAGGCAGGACCTGCTGCACGGGTTTCAGGTTTCTGGGGACACCACGGTGTCACTTTTACCTGAGGTCAAGACTTTTCTGTCATGGGAAAGAAGTTTGATGCTGTTTTGCCTCCCGTGTTTAAGGGGAATACTGAGTTGCACCAGCAGACGGCCCATTGAAATCGAGGAGCTGATGCCCATTTGCACCAGCTGAACATCCAGCCCCATGCATGTACTTTGGCCAGAGGAGGAACAGTTCTTCCCTTCTCACATTTTTGTGGTTTCAGAAAAGCTGTCAAAAAAAGGCATGTTCAACCTCACTCTGCTACAAAGAAAAATCAATCCAAATTTCTCAGCTCCCATTAACTTTTCTTTGTAGTGAAGAGCTGAGAAAAGTGATGGCACTACACAAATGAAAACCAGAAATTTACTGCTCTGGTTTTGAAAGAACACAGACAAGTTAAAAATAATCCACTAATATAGCTTCAATTTCCTCATCAGCATACCTAAATCAAGCCCTGATTTTGAAACCAGGTGTACGTGTTCGTATGAGCAGTTCCAGTGTCTGTAGTACACACCTACAAGCCTTTGCCAGGCCTTAGTGCCTATTTTAGAAAGCAGAAATTTTCATTTCTAATGGCTCTAAATTTCCTTTGTGTGCTCCACTGTGTGTAAAGAGCCTGAGATTTTATCCTCTCTCTGGGTTTTATGCAATGGCATAGGCTTTTGTGTTCACACCTTCAGCACAGGTGGTGGTCTCTCCTTTCACAGAGAAATACTCAGTTTATGCTCACTTTCATGGTCAAATGGAACTCAAGGCTGGTGTGAAGTCATCTGGACTGCCACCAATTTACCTGTCCCCTCTATCCTCCCCTGGGAAAATCAAGTTGGTAACAAGTTGGGACAAACTCTTCAGGTTGAGATTTTTTAAAAGATGGGTTTGATGACAAAACACCTCTAAGGATCTCAGCCTCTGTGTACTTCTCCATCTTGGGTGAAAACTCTGAGAAATTCAGAGTAAAAGAAAAAGAAAAGAAAAAAAAAAGAAAAAAGAAAGAAAGGAAAAGAAAAAAGAAAAGAAAAAAGGAGAAGAGAAGAGAAGAGAAGAGAAGAGAAGAGAAGAGAAGAGAAGAGAAGAGAAGAGAAGAGAAGAGAAGAGAAGAGAAGAGAAGAGAAGAGAAGAGAAGAGAAGAGAAGAGAAGAGAAGAGAAGAGAAGAGAAGAGAAGAGAAGAGAGGAAAAGAAAAAAGAAAAGAAAAGAGAAAAGAGAAAGGGAGAAAAGAAAAAAGAGAAAGGGAGAAAAGAAAAGAAAAGACATGCTGGTTTGAGCTGCTGGGCATGGATCTGTCCTTGCCCAGCTGCAAAGACTGTGCTGTTCATTGAGAGCTAATGATCCCAATTTGGCAGGATGAGGCTAAGCAATAATAATAATAATGATACTTAGCAGTTATTGCCATGATCCTTTCATTAAACCAATTTAGAAAGCATCATTATTTTATTAAGCATCCTTATGTTTATTCTTCCATTAAATGAAGATTTGCCCATCAGAGCCCCATTAGTTAATGGACATGTTACCAATGGCTGCTGCTCCCAGAATCAGGAGAAACACCAAGTTCCTGACTGCACTTCAAGCTGTCTGGGAGCTGTGGAGGTGCCTTTGCATAAGGTGTGGCACCTGTGTCACACACTTTTTAAAGGGGCTTTCCCCTCACAGGAGCCATATGCAGCTCCCATCCCCACCACCACCTCCCTGTGATTTGCCAGGGGGACGCTTGTGGTGACTCCTCTTCCATGATCCACTTGGGAAAAGAGGTGAGCCTTCAACAGGTTTTGTCATTGCTGGTATTTCATTTCATCTCCTCACATATATTTTCCAGGTACCTCCTGACCGGGCCCTTTTGTGCCTTGCTGCTCTGCATGGCAGATGCCATTGAGCTGACAGACATGTTTGGGGAGATCCAGTCTCCCAACTTCCCCGATTCCTATCCCAGTGACTCGGAAGTGACCTGGAACATCTCTGTGCCTGATGGATTTAAAATCAAGCTGTACTTCATGCATTTTGACTTGGAGTCATCCTACCTCTGCGAATACGACTATGTGAAGGTGAGGTGTGAGATCATGGGGCAGATGGAGAGGTAAGACAGCAGATCTGTTGGGCCATCTGAGAAAGGGTAGTGCTGGAAAAGTTGGGAACAAGACAAGAGTTTTCCCCATTTATTGTGCAGTTGTCAGTCCACTGGACCATAGGAAGAGCTCAGGTAAGATGACAACATCCCTTGGACTAGCAGTGAGTGGGACACCAGAATCAGAGGTTACCCACAGAGGATCTGATTTCTGGAAGTAGCTGGGCATCTGATTTTCACTGGATCAAATGGGATTTGCACACCTATGGGCTGATGAAACCCTTGTGGCTAAACCACTAGCCTATGCCACTTTAATGCCAACCATGTGCAAGAAAGACCTCTGAGTTGGTCACACTTTGCCGGGCCGTGACTGTGGGTGCACCTTGCAGCCAGCCTGGGTCCCTGGCCATGACTTGCAGGCTCTTGGGACACACTGTCCAGCTCCCAGGGAAGCAGAAAAGGAAAGGCTATACCTGAGTTTAAGGCTGCTATGGAGGTTCTCAGGGAGCTGTCATGTCCATAACCTCCAAATATTTCATTCTGCTTCATTTCCGGGCAGTAAGCGTCCAAAACTGCAGTGGACCACTCACTGCAGTGCCACAGAGTAACCTTGCCTTTTGCACCACAAGTCTCTCCAGGCAGGGCTCTCCTTCCCACCCAGGACAAGCTGAGTTCTCCATATCTTTGAAAATGGTCACGTTTGGTGCTTCTGGCAGACCAGCAGTAGCAAGCAGATGCTTTCTAGGTTTCCTTGCTTGAACAGACCTTACCCCATCGTCCAGTACAAGCCTCACCCTGCCCCTCTGCACAAAGGCAGGTGCAGCTTGCTCCCATGTCTGGAACCACAGAACCTGGCCCTGGTGCTAGTTGCCAGATAATTGAAATTTTAATTTTATTCTTACCCTAAGAACACAGAGCAAACATTTGTGAGTTTTTCCCTCTAGGATCTGTTGCTCGTTGCTTTAATTTCCCCTTTGTGCTGGCACTCATTCTGCTACTAACAGCTCTCATTGAGGTTTGATTAGTTCTTTCTGCTTCTCCTGGAGCTTCTCCAAGCACAAGGGCCAGGGACATATATAGAGATATATTGCTTTAAAAACCCAATAAGCTCAAGGAACAGATTTCTTGGAAACTTCCCCGTTCCAAGCTTTACCCCTCCTCCCACCCTTCACCCCCTGCTCTTTTTTCCTTTTTCATAAGGTTCCCTGTTATTTGGCTGTGGTGCCAACTTGGCACAGCAGCTCTCCCTGCCGCTGGATTTCCGTAAGAAGACGGTATTTTTCACAGGGATTTAGATTCAGCTGTATAAATTTGCTCAGGGCTGTAACTCAGCTTGCGGAGCCTCCACCACAGAATTACATTTGAAAAGTGATGAAAATGGATGGATTATGGGAAATCCGTAAGTTACTCTGCTGGGTAAGGGTGCAGTCTTGGTGCTACTAAAACACCAGTTTACAAAACATCAAAGAGAGCAGCGAATGACTCCGTGGCCATTTTCCTCCTTGGGTTTATGTGTCCAGCTCTGTCACATCAGTGCAAGGTGTAAAAGCAGTGTCAGTGCACTCTTTGACAGAGGCCTCAGTGAACAGCTGTAGAGTATAACTACACATCTGGCATATACAGGTGCTTCTCTGTAATACTCTGCTGGTCCCACGGAGGAAGCTCAGAAAGACAGAGGTGGATCTCTGCATTCCACAGCACTCAATGGATTCTCACCCATGAACTTGTTCCATTGCTTTCTAAGCTCATGGGTGACTTTAATCTCTGCTGCTTCACATGGCAGAGTTACACAGGTTAAATATATGATTACATGCTTCTTTGTGCGTGTGTGTGTGTGTGTGTGCATGAAGAGTCACATTCTTGTTTGTTCAGACTCTACATCATCTTGACTGTCATAAGAAGGAGGTTACAATGGGGCTGAACAGGTGGGGACTCAGGACAGGCAAAAAAACCCTGAACCCTGGCCTTTGCTTCCCTCAGTCCTTGGCTGCCCGCACACCCAAGCTCTTGAGCAGTGTAGAAACTCATTGTGAGTGAGCTCAGGGCAAGCTGAGCTGCAAACCCACACAGATCTCTGCCTTCGGGGTGGTCTGCAGAAGGGAACAGTTTCCAGAGCTCTAAAACAATGGCTAATTAAAACAATAGCTGTTTATTTATGTATATGCACATATACGCGTGCGCCTGTGTGTATATATATATAAAGAACGTGGCTCCTAAAGAAATGCTCGCAGGATGGGAGGCTTGTTTGTGCAAATGGGGATGGCAGAGAGAGGGAGTGATCCAGGAGGAATGGGAGCAAAGCCTCCAAAATGCCCAACCGGAGAAGCCGCCCGTGCAGGTAGAAAGCACCGGTCAGACGCTGCCTCAGGAAGCCAAACTCTGGGCCCCAGTGCATCAGGGACAGCCTCTTCACAGGTTTTGGATGCCACCTGCCAGGTCCTTGGGGTCAGGGATGGAGTCCACCCTGGGCTTTCAGCTCCTGCCCTCTGCCATGCTCCTCAGAAGGCTCTGCCCAGCTCATTGCTCTCTGCAGGGAACTGATCTGGGGGTTCCTCACTTGCAGAGGGTCTTACCATGGGTTGTCCCACTCCTTTCTGAGGTCACTCAGCAGTGAATGCTTTTGCAAACAAGCCTCCAGCACTGTCCCAGGGCACCCCAAAAGCCACGGCCATGACCAGGAAATCAAGTTAAGTGACCTGAGTTGTGTCACTGAGGAGCGCTGTGGCAGAGGCAAAGAGGTGTATGATGAATCCTGACTTCTGAGGATCCTTCATGAGTAAATCCTCAAGCTTATTAGGGAGATCTGAGCCTGGGGTCCTGTCCATGAGGTTTTGCACATCACTCAGTCAACCCCTGGAATGAAATCACCCCCTGAGAACTTGGCAGCCAGTTGGGTACATATCTTTGATTGAGGTGAGGATGAGGGGACACCTCCTTGCTGATGACATGCAGCAACAGGGAATAAGGTGCTGCATTCAGGGCAGGATCTGCAAGAAAGGTGCATAGGACCCATCTACACCTTCCTCTGCTCAAAGTAGGGATAAAAGGCAAAAATCAAGGTTTGGCATGAACTGGGGGTTCAGGAGGAGAGCATCCTCTTTTGGTCCCGTCAGACAGCCCCAATCAGGGGGTTGTTCATGCCTTGGAAGTGTGGGGTCCCCAGAGGAACACTTTGAATCTCAGGAGGCATCTGGAAGATGGCTCTGTGTAGAGCAGTGTGGTGGCACTGGCCACTCCCTGCACTGCTGGGGGGCACAGTTATGCCCAATGCAGGGGAAAGAGGATGACCAGGCATGGGAGCAAACCAACAGCTCCTGCAGCACCCCAGCATCCCTCCTGGATCAATTTTCATCCCCACCCTCTCCAGGGAACAGGCCTGGCCCAGAAATAGGGCATATGGGCACAGCTACCATGCCAGGAGGGGACAGTTTCTGGACTCCAAGCCAAGTCCACAGCACAGGAAACCAGACATCCTCCTTTTTTGCTCGTGGCAGGGCTGCCACACATTCCCATGGAAATTCAGGACAATTTCATGTTTGCATATGAAAAGGCCCTTGATGTGTTTCAGGGGGAGGATGGATGCATGTAGGGGAGAGGGAGGCTCTTGGAGGGGCTGTCCCATCCCTGCCTCCTTCCCAAGAGTCAGCAGTAGCAATGTGTTGATCTGGGTGTTGTGTTCTTGCCTCACTCTGACTGCGGGGCCGCTCGGGCCACTTCATGCCCTTCCCTGGCTCTGAGCATCTCCTCCCCATGTCATGTTCCCAGTGTCTTCAGCCCAGCACTGCGATTTCTCTGCCTAATGAGCCATTTATATATATTACAAGTGGTATGTTTGGCCTTCATCAGTCCAATTAGTGCATTCCTGGAGGGCTGGAGGGGGGGGCTGGTGGCGGCTGTGTTTCCGTGTTGCCGACTGCCTGCTCCACTCTACTGCCGGCAGCAGACACCAAACTGCCGAGAGCCAAATTCCCCTTGGTGATGGTGGCATTTTGTTAACCCTCCGGAGCATCAATGCCCCGGTATCCCCAGCAGCCCATGCCTTGGGGCAACCTTTCTCTCCTGCTGAGCCAGGGTATTCCAGCTCCTGCCCCAAAGCGAGAAATCAGTGTGGGGCAGAGAGGGGCCCCACAGCCTGGGACACCATTTCCCTTACCCACAGCACCAGCCAAAATGCAGGGGCACAGAACCATAACCAGGGAGGGACTCCCAGCTGCCTCCATCCAGAGGGGCAGAAATCTTAATGAGAGAATGAGGATGCAAGCGGAAACAGGGAACACAGCAGAAGGCATTGGCAAGGGTAAATTTAAGGCATGAGGGTGTCGCTATATTTTATTTTTCAAAGGAGGATTCTTTCAGCGTATTTTTACAGGGAATTTCTCTGTGGCAATTGATATTTCCCTCAGGGACACATCTTCTCTAGTGAAAACGTCGACATCGTGACCCGAGAGGGAGAAACTCCAAACAAACAACCAGGATTTAATTACCAGCCTGCTTGCTGGATGTAAATGATCCACAAAAAAAAAGTATACAATCCCCAGCAGAAGCAGCAAATATTAACCAGGGATGATGACCTCTCTGTTTAGTTTACTGCTGGAGGGCTGCCTCTGCTCCCTGTGGCTTGGGGCATGGGACCCATCTCAGATAAGAGGCCATGGATACCTTCAGTGAGGAGACCACAGCTCTCCCGGGCCCCATCCTTCTGCTCCAGGCTGTATCCAGGGATTCTGGGGGCAGTGTTGAGGCTGGCCCCATGGATGGAGCATCCTTGGGCCAAGACATGGGGCACTGGGAAGATTTTCCCCCACTTTGGTGATGCTGTGCTGCAGATTCTGGGGCTTAAGGAGAGGGATGGGAGCTCACACAGTGGCTCATGTGTCCTGGCAGAGGTGACAGCCACCAGCCCCACACAGAGCAGCTGGCTGGAAATTCCTCCTTCCCATAGATTTCCTTAAGAAAAAAACATTTTCTGCAGAAAAGGCTGCATCTCACGTGCTTGCACCGCCAAGTCTGTGTGTTGGGGCCAAAATGCCTTTTTCCATCCTTGGTGATGGCACTCCCGTTTTTCAGTCTGAAACACTATTTCAAAACAATTTTTCAGATTTAAAAACAATTCTAAAACACCACAGTATATTTCAAAGGGATTGAAACCAGATGGAGCCCAAATTACTTGTTTTCTTTTTTTTCCCCAGAATGCTGTTACCAAAAAAAAAAAAAAAGAAAAAAAAAAAATTCAATTGGGTTTTTGTCCCAAAGCAGGCCACATGTTTTTTCTCCAAATTCCCAAAATTTACATCGGAAAGTCTCTCTCTTTTCTGGCCAGCTCCAGCTTGTATGAGAGGATGGAAAATATCTGGAGGCAATATCAAGGCATGCTGAGTTGCCATTTCCACATTGGCTTTCCCTGGTGTGAACGAGTTTCCGCCTGTTTGTTCAGCTCTGGGAAATTTCCCTTTCAGACCCGGACCCTCCCTAGCCAGCACACCCTAAAGGTCTCCAGAAAACAGGAATTCAGAGAATAGTGTGGCCTTAGTGAGGCCACGCAAGCCAGGGACAGCATTCCAGCACCTCCAGGAGCCCATATGTCCCCAAGCACATGACTGTTGGGGACTGAGGGACTGCACACTTCATCACAGCTGGGGGACTGCACACTTCATCACAGCCTCAATAGCCGTGGCTTGGCATGAATGGTGGTGGGTTGGCTGGTGGTGTTCATCACATTCCTCTGCTGGGGCTTATTCATATCTGAATCTCCTGAGGGAAAGCAGGCAGGGTGCTGGGAACTGCCTGGGAGAGGTTGTGGTTGAGAGAAGGGTTGGGGATGGGATGTGTAGGAGAAGAAGATGGATCAATGCTGGAGAAAATGGCAAGAAAAAAGGAAAATAGGGGCTTTCCAGGGAAAATTGGATGGTTTTCTGCAGGGATTACATTGTTTTAAGGCACAGGTGAGGCTGTGTTTTAAATGGATGCACTAGAGACTACTGAACGTGCTGACATGACAACAGGGCCAGCATACTGGCTCATTGCTCCCTTTCTTTATCCCTCTGGATGCATGGTTGGAGTCCAAACAGTGCCTGGCACCACAAGGCTGGAGCCAGAGAGGGACCCTGGGTGGTAGGGACAGGACCAGGATTGTCCAAAGGCAGCGGAGGGAACAGAAACATGATCCAAATTACAACTGCTTCTTTGAAGTGATGCAAAACCAGTGGGCAGAGGCTCTTCTGGGCACCTTCCCAGCAGCATAACCCCCATACAGATGCCCTACCTGGATCAGTGTTTGGGCCACGGGAAGGGGTGAGGGGGAGCATCTCAGGTACTGACAGCTCTGAATGGGAATGAGACAGCCCAGGGGCTGATTTTCACACCTCTTCCTCTGCACCACCTGTCCACATCCTTACCTCACCTTCCAAATGGGCTCCCACCCTGCCCCTTCCCCTTACACCCTCCCAGCTCCTCCCTACATCCTGGATGCTACCTTCTCTCAACATCTGCTTCAGAGGGTGACTCCAGGCAGAGCAGGCAGACCTGAGTCCCTGTGCACATTTTGCAGAACCCACTTAATTGCTTTCCTGCACTAACAGCATCTCAAAGAGCTCAGGGGGAGTCAGACCTGCCATGCTCTGAGCATCCATGGAATCACTCTAGGCTGCAGAAGGTGGTGTGAATGCAGTGGGAATGGCTGGAAAATGCTATTTCAAGAATGCCCTGGGAAGGGCCAAGGCAGCAGAATGATGAGCAGGATGGGGCTTGCAGGGTCCAGAGGTACATCCTCAGGCTATGGCCATCCAAGGCTGCCAGCTGAGCAGCCTGTCCCACAGAGGCACTGGTCAGCTCTGGAAGGGGGCAGGCTGGGCAAGCACAGGCAAAGGTGTGAGCTGCTGGGTGCAGAGATGATTCCAAACCCAGCCTGATATCCCTGAGGAACACATGGCAGGCTCTCCAGGCTCACCCCTTTGTTCTGCTAACAGATTGAAGCTGAGGACCAGGAGCTGGCAACCTTCTGTGGCAGGGAGACGACAGACACAGAGCAGGCTCCTGGCCAGCAAGTGATCCTGTCCCCAGGGCCCTACATGGGGCTCACCTTCAGGTCCGACTTCTCCAATGAGGAGCGCTTCACCGGCTTTGACGCCCATTACTCGGCCGTGGGTAAGCAGCATTTGAGCCTTCAGGATGAGCTTCCTAGGGTAGGGTAACAAGTTTGCAAAGATCACATACCAAATCAGCCTTGGGGAACCCTGGCATGACAGGAGCTTGTGTGCAGCCCTTGGGCCACGTGGGACTCGCTGGGTGCTCATGTGACCCACCACATGGGACAAGTAATTTCTCAGTGTTGTGGCAAATGTCTCCATGAGGAGTGACATGTGGAGGATTACAAGATGAGCTCTCTGTCTTGTTATCTTTATCCTAGATGTGGATGAGTGCCTGGAGAAGAGTGATGAGGAGCTGGCATGTGACCACTACTGCCACAATTACATCGGCGGGTACTACTGCTCCTGCAGGTTCGGGTACATTCTCCACTCCGACAACAGGACCTGCAAAGGTACCACCCAGGCACAGTTCAGACACAGGGATGGTCACACAGAGGGGTCCCTGAGCAGGCAACAGACCTACCAAACACAGGCAAAACTGCCTTTTTTTGCTGCCAGGAGGGAGGAGGTGCCTCTTCCCTACAAACCAGTGATTTGGGACTGTTTGTTCCCATGGGCTGTGCTCCTCGACCAAACTCTATAGCCCTCCCCAAGTCAGAGAAATTAAAAGGTTTAGTCTGTGCTCTGAAACTGCATCATGTAGATTAGCTGGGACTAGCTCTCAGTCCAGGGCCTCTGTGCCAAAGGCATATTTGTAAGTTGGCTGTGTGAGATGCTCCACGCATGGAAAATATTTGGGTTCCACGGACCCACTCAACAGATCCCACTCCACTGGGAGGGCTCCTAAATGTGTTCAGGATTGAGACATGACTGTCAGGGTTGTGACAAAGCCATGGTTGTGTTTCAGTGGAGTGCAGTGACAACCTCTACACCCAGAGGAGCGGGGTCATCACCAGCGCTGACTTCCCCAGCCCCTACCCCAAGAGCTCGGACTGCCTGTACCGTATCGAGCTGGAGGAGGGTTTCTTCATCACCCTGGACTTTGAGGACAGCTTTGACGTGGAAGACCACCCTGAGGTGACCTGTCCATATGACTACATCAAGGTGAGCTGGGGTCTGCACACTGCTCCTCTGCAGCTCACTTTTCTTTTCCCCAGTGCCCTGGTGAGGGGACCAAATCGCCCCAGTCTAAACAGGAGTGATGTAACCATCAGGATCCCTCTCTTGACCCCATGTCTCTTATTAAATCTGATTTTGACCCTTTCAGCCAACACTGACACTCTTTCTGTTCACATCCCACCAACACATAGTGCTTAAGCCCCACTGACCCCACTGCAGGCCTACCCATTAGTCTCAGGGATCAAAGAGCCTCCTTACACCATCCACTCATCTTTGCCTTGTCAGATCAAAGCTGGCCAAAAGGAGTTTGGACCTTTCTGTGGAGAGAAGTCCCCAGGAGGCATTGAAACCCAAACCAACAGTGTGCAGATCCTCTTCCACAGTGACAACTCTGGAGAGAACAGAGGCTGGAAGCTGTCATACACAGCAATTGGTGAGTCCTGCTGCCTTCCACTGTTTGCTGGGCTTGGGAATAGGAAGGGCTTCATAAAGGTGGACACCATGAGTTTGGTGGTCCATGATCCTGTCTCTAGAAAGGATCTGTTCTGGAAATCACATAAGGAGAGGCATAAATAACACAGAGCCCTCCCTCCAAAGGATGCTTTTTCAGATGGGCCCTGAAACAAGATCACATTGCAAAGCAGAGCAGTTTTGGTCAGGGTAATTGCACAGGCTACTGTTATTAGCTCCCAGATTTGTAATGCCCAAAGCCAGAGAATTACAGACTGGAGGAAAGACCTGGAACCTCCATTCCTTCTGGAAGAGCCTGGATGAGCCATGCCAATGTAGACTAGTGCAGGAGCAGGGCAGAAATTCTCAGACTCTGCTACATGGCCTGGGTGGCAGAGCTGGGACTCCGCATTTCCTCTATTTATTCCTCTGTATTTTGTTTTGCTTCATTTTCTTTTATTCAAAGGAAACCCATGCCCACCAGTGCAGCCACCAATCAATGGGAAAATTGAGCCTTCTCAAGCCAAATACACCTTCAAAGACCAGGTTGTCATCAGCTGCAACACTGGATATAAAGTGCTGAAGGTATGGGGAAATGATGTGGACTGGGGAGTAGGGTAGGAAATGGAGGATCTATCTGCTCAAAGCCATTGCATCTCTGGGAGAGTGAACGCAACCCACAAAACATCCTTACCCTCTTCCTAGGGGTGAGGAAAAAGCTTCCTCTGAGAACCACCACTTTTCCTTTCCAAAGATGCAGAAAAAGAGAAGAGAGAGGACTTTCCTGAGCCACCCTCTAAGCAAGCTCACAGAATGTCAGGCTTGGCACATCTGCCAAAGTCAGCAAAAGCCCCGGGGGAGTGCCAGGGTTTTGTCTGCTCCCCACCTTGATGAGCACTGGTTCAGCAGCCCTACAGAGGCCACCCTCCACTGACTGTGAGGTCCTTTGGGACAGCTTCAGCAAGTCAGGGGAAGCAGGATTTTGGCAGGCCCTCTCTGGGAAGCAGCTGAGAACCACAGGGAGTGTGGGTGACTCACGGAGTGGCTGTCTTGCCTCCAAACCAGTAGCCCACTGTGACTTCAAACATGGAGCTGGGTATTTCTCTAAAGTCCTCCTAGTCCCATTCTTTATCCAGAGCTGCCTTCTTACCCATCCCGTCATCTAGAACAGGAATAAATGACTCCAGTTCTTTTGCTTCAGCATGACACTGAGTTGCTGGCAGCAAGAAAACTTTCTAAGTTTTTTGTTATGATTTTATTGCAATTTTTAGTTCATCTTTCAGGGGAGGCTGGATATAACTTGACTAAATCACCAAGAAATTCCCTTTTAATCAAGAGATTTATTTCTTTTCCATGAACATTAATAGGTGTTCTGTTTTTTTGTTGGCACCTTCTACACAGGATAATGTGGAAAGCGATTCCTTCCAGATTGAGTGTCTGAAGGATGGGACATGGAGTAACAAGATCCCTATCTGCAAAAGTAAGGACACCCTTCCCTACCCTGCCAATGTCCTCTTCCTGCTAAAATAATTTCATGCTAATGGGAGCTACCCTGCCAGAGTGGAGTTCCTTACTCAGAGACACAAACCCAGCCAGAGAGGCTACGTAACCCTGCAAAGCTCTTTTGGCTTGTTCTTGGATAACATAACAGGGCTCAGTCCAAATACCACAAGCAGGAGATTGGTGCTCTTATTTAGATTACTCATGTAACTTGATTTCTGAGCCTTTTTTGCTGTCTCCCTGTCAAAGAAAGGGCAAGCCTGGCTCTTGAGCACTGGCTCTGTCACATAAATCTGGGATAATTTGGGATAATCCAATTCCTGGTCCAAATTTCCTTCCCAATGGAGGCTGTCAAGACCCAGGGCATTAGTCCCAAGTACTAGCCTAAACTTGACACTGCCCGGCTAAGTGAAAGGGGAGAGAAAAGTTGTCCAAATATTAACAAACCATAAAATGGGAGAAAAGGGGAGAAGAAAAGAAATGCCGTTGGAAAGGCCAGGTGATGATTTGCATCATCTCTTCTTTCATCTAACCCAGCTCCCATCTCAGCTCAGGCTTGGGAGATGTATCTGATAACACCTTTTCCATTTACCCCAAACCCCTCAGCCCTCAGGGAGGCTCTCACTGCTGCTCAGTCTGTTGTAAGGCTGGCCCAGAGAGGAGAAAAGAAGCAAACTCACTCAGAGAGTGTCCCAGGCCTTTACCAGGAGATGCAGGAGGAGATACTTTCTAGGGATGTTGGGATCCAGGCTCTCCTCATCTGGGCAGATCCTTTTCCTTTTAAGAATATTGTGGATCTTACCTTATAAGAGTATTTCTGGAGTTTTAATTCATGTTTTCTCACTCAAAGTGGAAAGTGGGATGCTCTGAGACCTACTAAATAGATTCATATCTGAAAGAGCTCCTTAGAAAGTGTAGGGTCAGCGATGCCTCTGCCCTGCCAAGGAACTCCCCACTCCTACACTCTCCTTGTCACAGTCTCCCATTGATTGTATACAGCTTGAACAGTGATCAGATCAAAATTTGCACCGTGTAAAAAATAGAATGAAATTCCAGGTAAATATTTTTAACCCCAGAAATTTGTTTTCTCTGAGAAAGTTTAAATTATTCTCTTCATTATTCCAGCTGGAATAATGATCACTTCTTGTGTAATATGACTCACCACACTAAATTTCTAAGACTTTTTTGGAAAGCTGAGAAGCCCCTAAATGGGCAATTCATCCCTCCAAACTGCAAAGCCTCCCACCTCCCCAGGATGTCTGTGAGAGGCAGGGCACAGGCAAAAATGGTTTTAGAAAGCAATGCAGAAAACAGGAAACTTCCCAGCCAGTGTGGATAAAATCTAGCTCCATAGCCTGGAGAGGCTAAACACAAACCTGTGACAGCTTCTCCCAGCCACTGCCCCCAGGCTGCCCTGACCTAGCAGAGTGAGAGGGTCCCCAGCAAGGCTGTGGCTCCGCTGGCTTCCGCAGCACCCTGGCACAGCTCGCCAGGCGCTCATTAGCGATTTCTGGTGTTTTGGGGGCTGGGTTTCCTGCATGTCTCTCTCTGCTCATCTACTAATTGGGCTTTCTCTCTCTGCTCTCCTCCTTCCCCTCTGCTTTCGGTGCAGCTGCAGATAGAGTCGACAACCAGACAGAGGGAAGAGCTGGCTCGGAGCAAGTGGCCGCGTGAGGCTGGCGCCGGCCATGCCGCCCCGACGGGCAACCTGTCTTGATGCCCCTCTCTGATCTATCCAGTACCCAGGGCAGGCTCCCTTTGCCGCTGGCCTGGCTGCCAAATCCATCTCTGTGGCTTGTCTAACCGGCATGGCACTGTTAACCCCCCCCACGCCTGGTGCTTTCTTAACTCCGTCTTGAGAAGGGGAAAGGAAACTGGAGTTGAACACCCCGTTCCCATTGTCATGCCTGGGGACCACATACTGCTGCCAGCTCCTGGCATGTCCATATCCCTCCCTCTCTGCACGGATGCCTTGACCACCTTGGCTCCCCCTCCAAGGCGGTTACTGCACAAGGAGCACATGGCAACCATGGCTGGTTGGTTGGATTCAGTCTCCCGCTGCCCTTCGTCCCTGGCCCAGCATCACAAATAAGAAACACTCCTTCCTCTCCTTTCTCCAAGAGTCCTGGTGCCTTTCAGACCCTCCGGACAAGGAGGCCTGGAGGATGGGTTGGCATCACTAGCCCTTGCCTGCAGGCACTGAGCCCTGGCACCAACACAGCAGGATGGATGTTCCTCCACCTCCCCTTTGCTTCCCACTGCTGGCTTGGCAGAGGTGAGGATGGGCTGGCCTCATGCTGACTGCAGCTGAAGGAGGTCAGAGCCTGGTATCTGTCCCCATTCACATCCCCAGGAGCCATGGGCATGCACCCTGGACTCCCTGAGGCGTTAGAGGCTAGGAGGGATCTGAGATGTGGACCAGAGGCTGGGAGAGGAGGAGGCGTGTGTTGGGGAGCTCGGTCCACTTCTGGTCCTACAAAGACAAAGATGCTAAATGGCCCTTTCCTGAGGGAAAACTCCGGAAAGACTCATGGAACAAATTCCTCCCCTCACCTTTTCAGTAGGACCTGGGACACTGGTGTGGTAACACCTCTCTGCAAGAGCCCA
Organism: Myiozetetes cayanensis; assembly: GCF_022539395.1. Lineage (NCBI taxonomy): Eukaryota > Metazoa > Chordata > Aves > Passeriformes > Tyrannidae > Myiozetetes > Myiozetetes cayanensis. The sequence continues at coordinate 13,558,066 of NW_026086937.1, forward strand.
TTCTCCAGGCATCAGGTTTGCCCAGGTCTCGGGGACACACAGGGATGGGATGGGCTCTTCAGGCTGGTGGATGCTTCCCTGCAGCCGTAAATAACCCCAGAGTAGAGGTGCCAGCCAGGATGGTCCCCCGACATTCATTCCCTCCTTCCTGCAAGGGAACAGGTACCCAGAGTATCCACCCAACCTGGCTGCACCCACACACTCATTCCATCACCTACTGTCCCTACAGAAGGTGAAGGGGACCCTAGTGAATAGTGAGCTGCAGAATTTTGCCATAAACCAGGCTTTTTTTCACCCAAGCAATTAGGCAACCCTGAGCATTGGTACATATCCCTTGTTCCAGCTACTACTTCAGGTGAATTCTCTCTTTGTTAGCCTGGATCACTTCATGAGGAGTTACGACTCCTGTGCTCACTCCCTTCACAATCTGGAGGACATGCAGACCCACATCCACAGAGGGTCGTCCCTTATCCACAGGATCTACTTTCTGCAGTCACCCATCCCCTACTCAAACCCTCGTCCTAAACATAGCAGAACCCTACTCCACAGTACTGCATTTCCTGGCAGGATCAGACCCTGCTTCCTGTCCTTCAATGGGGCAGGTCCCCTAGGATGGGGCAGGGGGAAGCTGCACAGCATTACCTGAATGTTCTGTGACATGACAGGGAGCTATAGCTCCAAAGGGGTGACTCCTGGCTTTGGAGGATGAACCGTCTCTCAGCCTGGGGTCCTTCCTGGTGTGTTTGGCATAAAAACCCAATACAGGGGACAAGCTGGGAGGAGAGGCTGGGCAGGGCACTCTGAGTGATCTAGAGGAGAAAGGGGATCATGGACAAACCATGGGGAAGGGCAGTGGCACCTTGAGAATTTTTATCCCTCCATCAGACCCTGAGCCAACACCAGGGATGGGTGAAGCAGAGCCAACGTTGACGATGTCCTGGGGATGGAGCAGGTTTGATCTCACACATATCTACTGGCGTCATCCCTGCCTGCAGACCAGTCAAGCCACACTCTTAATGTCCTTCATCTCCTGCTGTCACAGGACAGCCAGGACCAAGGGTTGTTCAGCCTGACGTGTAAATGCTTAACAGCACTGTTTGATGAGCAAGACCAGAGCAGGAAGGACTGGACCATGCTTTCAGCAAAACCTTGTGCATAGAGGAACACCCCTGGTTCACAGCATAGGCTGGTGAATTACTGCCTACTTCTCCTTGCCCACTCCTAAGGGTTGCAAAGATGTACTGTGAGACCATCTCACATCAGCTCTCACTTGCCAGAGCAGGCTTTCTCCCCTCTCAACAGTATAGCAGGGAGATCTCACACTAAACGGAGGGGTTCCCGGGACTGGGGTCTCAACTGGCATGAGTGGTGCTGGCCTTACAGCCAGCAGGAGAGCCACACCATTTGCATGCCCTGTCTGTGCATGCCCTGTCTGTGGGAGGGTTTCACAGAGCCAGGCTGTCCTGACTCAGAGAGAGCCTTCTGCTGCTGTCTGAGGTCATGTCAGGCTGAGTTTCCTGCAGTGCCCTAGAGAAGGGGGATACAGGGCTATATGGGCCCATGCTCTGCCCCACAGGACCAGTGCCAAAGCCCAGCACTACCTGCCTGCTGGTTGTCTGGATACCCCAAGAAACAGCACAGGGTTCAACTCCCCTTCTGTGTTGGGTTTCAGTTGCTGACTGCAAAGCGCCGCCGGAGCTGGAGCATGGCTTTGTCACGTACTCCACCAGGGACAACCTGACCACCTACCGAGCAGCCATCCAGTACCACTGCCAGCACCCCTACTACCACATGGCCCCCAACAGCACGGGTGAGCAGTGGGGCCAGGCCATGTCCCTACTGTACAGCGCAGGTGGGCGCGTGGCCACGCGTGTGTGCGTTTGCAAGCGGGGAGAGCTTGGGGTGGCTGCTCCGGGGTGCTCTGCAAACAGCAGGCTGTGGATGTGGCCTACACCCACCCTACTCTGCATCTACACTGCCTGGACTGTCAGACTGGACACATCCTGCTCCTCGGTGAGGTAGGAGGGAGTTGGACCTGCCTCGTGCTTTGCCTGAGTGTTCCACAACCTTGGCAGAGCAGTGTGGGTATTCCGCGTTCTGCCTTCTCGCCCTGCCAATTGCTCCCTGCAGATTATAGAATTATGGAAAAGTGAAAGGAGCTGCTGCTGGAGAGAGCACCAGGTCCAGCAGCCTCAGTAGGGGCTCTGTGAGGCTCCTCATCCCAGCAACCAAATGTTCAGCATAGCCAAAGCTAAACAGATAGCAGTAGGATCATATCAGACTGGGTTTTCCCCCCAGTCCCCCCAATCCACAACCACAGAAAATGTACAAGGTACTTTGGCAAGAACTACAGGTCTCTGCACCCTTCAAACTCAGCTCTGGGCAGCAGAAAGTGTGTGTACACACCCCAGACCATCTTTCTCCTCCTCCCTCAGCAAGCAAAACCAAAGGAATTCCTCACATTCCTGTCTCCCTGCTTGTATCTCCCACTGGCCCTGTGCATCTGGTCCCAGCATCCCGTATGCATTAGCAGATCGGGCACTGGCAGTATTTATGTGGAGGCTGCTGCCAGCAGAGGCTGAAGGCACAGCACAGCCCTCCAGACAGCTCAAGGCAATGAAACTGAGGATTGTGGCATGTCCCCTGCATGGGGACAGGGTTGCCAGGGCCCTCCAGAGAGTGGAGCACAGAGAGCTTTAAAAGACAGGTCACTTGAAAAAAGGGTTCTCAGGGTCCTAACCACTGGGCAAGTCTCCTCATTGCAAAGGACACCCCCTCATGGCAGGACCACAGACTACTAACGCTTTGCTCTCTTGCAGCCACCTACACTTGTGACGCCTCGGGGGTGTGGAGGAGCGAGGAGCTGGGGACCAAGCTGCCGTCCTGCCGACCAGGTACTGGTGCTGGGGCAGCTGGTTCCGCTTGCTCAGCAAGGGGTGCAGAGCAGGGAGGGATGCACATGCAGGGAGGGGATGCTGCCATGCCTGACCAGCCCGTGCTCCCTGGTGACAGTGTCACGTGACTTGGCTATTTGTATCCAACTGCCACAGTGAATGGCATGGGGAGGGTTGGGGACAGTCTTTCTGCTATCCCAGCTGGCCCAGATGGTCAGGGTGCAGTGGTGGCACTGGGCAGCAGTGATGAGGGCATATGTCCCTGGCAGTTTAGGGCAGCAGTGGGGTCACAGCCATCCTGGCTGTCATGGCTCCCCAAGCTCCCCATTCCAGCAGACAAGGAAGCCAGCAGTCCCAGGGCAGAGACCACCGTCCATGTTCAGCCCCCAGCATCCCTGGAGATGTCTCCAGCCAAGGGTAGAGCATTGCCTGGCTGTCAGCTCCCATAGGCAGTGTGTAGACATCCAGTAGCAATTATCACCTCTTCAAGCCTTGCAGAAAAACTCATCTGCTTTTGCAGGGAAGGAAAATCTCAAGTCTTTGAGCAGTGGCAGAAATGTTTGCAGCCAGCAAGTTTCTAGGCCAGGCGCCCACTCAGGATTAAACAAAAGTCTCTGGGCTGTTTGTGGGCCATAGCTAAGAGTGGGGCCAGGTCTGGCTGGCAGGTCGGGGGCCTGGAGGCAGTTTGGGTGTGGATTATGGTCCAATGTGCAGGGAAGGCTCTCCAGAGAGTTGCAGGGATCCAGTTGCTGTGCAGCAGCTGCAGCTGCAACCACCCCAGGGTCCAGACACTGGCTCAGCCCTATGGAGGGTATCTGCTCTCCAGCCATGCTGAGACACTGCAAGTCCAGAGAAGGGACCCCTAAGATTCCCTGCATCCCACAAAACTACAGTAAATTCCCAAAAAACTCCTGGTCTGTGGCTGTTCTTTTTGTGGCAGCTGCTCCCTGAATCTCTGCTTGATGTTTCAGCCTGAACTAATTTGAACTGGGAGCATATGGGGACAGCTTTTGGGGCCGTAGCTGCTTTCATGGGCCATTTCCAGGCCTTTTGATTAGTGGCAGGAGTCAGAGAGACTTCAGGAAAATGGAAAATCCCAGAGAGAGGGTGACGCTCTCCTGAGATCGGCATCTGCAGGCAGCAGCTGGCCAGCTGTTCTTCAGATCTTCCCCATGTCTCACGCACCTCCTCATCAATAGAAACCTCTCTTCCAGGCCACTCCATGCCTGCCTCTGCCATCAGTGGGAGCATTTGCAGCCTGGTCAGCATTTTTTATATGTAATTTAATAGAATAAATATTTGGCTGGATGCACTTCCTCTAAAACCATCTCCTTGGGACAACCGTCAGCTTCAGTGCAGCAGACCATCTGTGCTGGGACACAGGAATTCTTTTCCTGAGCGTGTTTTCTATTCCTTGCAACACTGGGAAAGGCAGGGTGCAGAGCACATGCAGAGACACTCACCACGTTCCTTCTCTGCTAGAGCCACATTTTTCCTAAAGGCAGATCCCAGCCACAACAAATCCACATTAGCAGCTCCCAGTGCTCCTGCACTGGTTCCAAGGCTGATTCTCAGCCCCGATCCCATCAGCCTGAGAGGTCAGATCCTCTTTTTGTGAGGCTTGGCATCCTCCCCTCACAATACAAGTGGCATCAAGGCAGAGGCCTGGCACTTTGTGTATATGGGTTCTCTTTGCAGACTCAGAGGGATGAGACCAGCACCTGAGCTGCTGCGATTCAGGACTCCCAGATGTAGAAGGACAAGCCCAAATTGGCTACCACAACCTCCTGGTGACATCAGCACCCACAAGCCAGCTGGGAGTCCCCAGCTGGCTTGTGGTCCACAGGGCTGCCAGAGGCATGAATCAGCCTCCCACCTCCACCAACCATGGGCCAAGGCTTAAGTTCCACAGGGACAGGATTGTTCCTGCCCACCCTGTCCAACCTCCCAGAGTCACCTTCAGCATCCTGAGTCCCTCCTCTTCCTCATGCTGTGTCACAGTGCCTGGATAAAGCTCCTGGAGGCAAACCAGTCAGCACATCAGGGCTCTTCAGGCATTAATTCTGGGTCTGTTGAAGAACTGAGGAAAGGGGTTCTGTTTTGGTTGCCAGAATTGTGCTGAGGAGGTGCAGGAGCAATGCCCATGGTGCTAGGCAACTTGGCTGAGCCCTCTTCAGCCACAGCTTCTCCGGGAGGGCAGATGCCATGGTCATGAGAACACAGACCTCATGACAGGTCTCAGAGCAAGGAGTGAGACTGGGCTAATGTCAAGCTCCAGTCCTCCCACCAGCATTCCCCTGGGTATCTTGGCACACTGAGCAGGAGCCAGGCAATTGGCTAAAAGGTGTGGGAAGGGCTGAGCAACCTCAAAGGTCACAGTGAGGCTGCTAATTTACTCATTTGGCCTTTCTGCTTCTGAAGTGGTGCGGATCCAGCCAAATCCCTTCATAAACTACAAAAGAGAGTGTTTGGTTTGAAGATAACCAGCCATGCGGCATAATCTACAGGGATATCCCTTTTCATTTGTTCCCTAGATAAGTAAACTGGGAGTAACTGCCCTGTGCTTTCTGTCCCCAGTGTGTGGCCGGCCGGCTCGCCCTCTGCCTGGCATCATCAAGCGCATCATTGGCGGGCGGAATGCAGAGCCCGGCTTCTTCCCCTGGCAAGCCCTGATTGTGGTGGAGGACATGTCCCGGGTGCCCAACGACAAATGGTTTGGCAGTGGGGCCCTGCTCTCAGACTCCTGGGTGCTGACGGCCGCCCACGTGCTCCGTTCCCAGCGGCGGGACAAGACTGTCATCCCCGTCTCCAAGGAGCACGTCACTGTCTATCTGGCCCTTCATGACGTGAGGAACAAGATGGATGCTGTCAACCGAACAGTGGAGAAGATCATCCTCCACGAGGAGTTTGACATCCAGAACTACAACCATGACATCGCTCTGGTCAAGCTGAAGGAGAAGGTGACCATGGGGAAGTATGTCATGCCTGTCTGTCTGCCCCAGCTTGAGCACGAGCTGGAGGGGCCTCACCCCAACACGCTGGGGCTGGTGGCTGGCTGGGGTATCTCCAACCCCAACATCACAGTGGATGAGATCATTAGCTCGGGCATGAGGACCCTGTCTGACATCCTGCAGTACGTCAAGCTGCCGGTGGTGCTGCATGCCGAGTGCAAGACCAGCTACGAGTCGCGGTCAGGGAACTACAGCGTGACTGAGAACATGTTCTGCGCGGGCTACTACGAAGGTGGGAAGGACACTTGTTTGGGAGACAGCGGGGGAGCCTTTGTCATCCAGGACCCAGGAACCCGGAGGTGGGTGGCCCAAGGGCTGGTCTCATGGGGTGGCCCAGAGGAGTGCGGCAGCAAGCAAGTGTACGGTGTGTACACCAAGGTCTCTAACTACGTGAACTGGGTGGAGAAGAAAACAGGCTCCTCAGAAAGATGGACATTTCTGGACCCTGAGCCAGAGAGATGAGTGACTAAGCAGCCTGCTGCCACCGCGGCTCCCTTTCTTGTTATTGTTTAATATGCTCCAGACTCTGGTCTTTCGCAAGCAACAGCCACGATACTCCACTCATGCCAAGCCTTTGCCAGCCCTCCAGGTCATTTTTTTCACTTGGTCCCACATCCCTTCACTTGCATTCTTAGGAAATGCTTGCTAGGGAGCTGGGGGAAGGGAGCGAAAGGCAAGATCTCAGCTGGTGTCCTCAGCTTGTGCTGCCCATTTGCAAACCTCACCCACACTCCAGGGAGCCTCCCTCCAAGCCAGGAAAAAGGCACAGAAATTGAGGCAGCATTTCCTTGGCACCAAAGCTTTGTGCGATGCACAGGGAATTGCCCCCACCTCTGGGACTCTCTGGTCAAATCTTCCCATCAGAAGATGCAACTGTAGAGCCTATGGACAGCGCAGGAAAACACATCTGGGCAGGCCTGAACCTCACAGGTTCCCCACACTTTCTGTGCAAGGAGTAGTGAGAGAGTCGTGGGGGGTTGCTATTATTTTTGTTTGCAAACAAACATCCCTGCCTGGTGGTATCTCAGGTGATGCCCACCTGGCCCCAAGGATGTACAGATGAATCCAGTTAGCCCTAAACTTCAAACCTAAACTTCAGCCAGCACCAGCCCAAATGGTCTACCTGTGTCTCACCACGTGGGATGAGTGACCCACAGAGGACACAGGGACAGGGAGAGAGGTTTGGACTCAGCGTCACACTCACCTCCAGCCACCAAAACTTCTCCAACCCTCTATCACTTCAAACCTTCTCCAGTCACATCCCCAGACTAGCTCTGTGGTTTCCAGCCACAGCAGGCCTCCCAAGGAAATTTTTTCAACATATGAGACAGCATCACTTTGGCTGTACCTAAGCAGTACTTCTTTTCAGCAGAATCATTTCAGATAGAACACGCTTCCTTGGGCTTTCACCTCTTTCTCAGGGGCCTGGTAAGTCCTGCATGGCAGTTTATTCATTCTTGCAAGAACCTAGTCCGTTTTAAATTCTTTTAAGGCCATTGATTTAGCTGATTTACAGGTTACCGATGGTGTTCAGCATTCGTTCATGGCTCCTGTGGGCTATTCCAGGTGTCCAAGTCATTTTAGACTGACCCAAACTCACCTAACGCACCAGAAGTATTCATATCTCACCAGCTTCCTTCCAAGGCCCACACAGACAAATAAGCCCTGCCAAGGAACAAGGTCAGGTGAGCTTACCTTCCTTCAGTGGGGATACTTTCTCCTTCATTTGCCAGCAAAGCCCTCCTAGAGCTCTAAGCAACATGCAAACATTGCCTGCTGCTCCCTCCATGTGCCTGTAGCCTCCTTTTGGCCTCTGCACCTCCTCCTCCTTGCTTTTGCCATGAAAGGAAGAAGCCAACAATGGATGAACCACTCTGACATTTTGTTATTATCCAAAAAGCCATTTGTAGAGCATTTAGAAGAGCAGAAGGCCTAAGGAAGGTCAGTCTTGCAGACATGCTATGAACTGTACTCTTGGCTATGTCATGTAACTGCAAGGTATTTTCTAGTATATATATATATATTTCTTTTTTTGATACTACATTCTGTAAAATATCTAATGTCATGTAAGGATAGTTCTCTGCAGTCTTCCTCCTGAGAACTAAATAAAACTTTTATATGTACTGAGTTTGTGCCCTGAGACTTTTATTCCAAGAGGAACATGGTCAAGGCTGGTTGCTAGTCTCTGCCATGCACACCTCCTCTCCCAGGTGGATTCTCACACCATCCCTCACTCCGATGGCTGTTCAGCCATGGCCTGGCACAGCTTCATGGGCTGAGACAGTCCCTGAGTAGCCCTGAATACAAATCACAAAAAAGGGTGACAGATGAGATTCTGTCCTTCAATTACTTTTAGCCTGAGCAAAACACTGAAGGGGCAATGACAGGAGGAGAGGGCAGCAACCTGTATGCTGAGAATAGCAATTAAATCTGAGTTCAATTGCCATGAGGAAAAAATAACAGGTATATGATTTTTGCTTTAAAAGGAGTGAAAAATCAGCCCATCCCAGTAGCTGTTGGACTGAGAGAGCGTGTCTTCACAGCAGAGGCTCTGCAGCAAGCTCAGATGTGAGCTGAGGCAGGTACAAAGCTCTGTCAGGCTGTATCACAGGCTGTGAAAATCTCGCCTTTGGAGAGAGCTTAAAATCACAGGCACTGTTTCCTATCATGTGCCTGGATCCAAGTCTGAGAGCTGAGTTATTGATCCCTATTTTTCTATGGCACAGAATTGAAAAACAGTGCCAGGTTCCTCTGCATTGATGGCAGGGAGGAGGGCAATGGGTCTGGCTCACTCTTGGATCTGCTGACATGACCAGAGACATTGAGGGTAAAGGAGAGGAGAGAGAAAAAGCAAAATCAAAGCATGGTCCTCTGAGCATTAAACCATCATCTGTAGGATCTGAGCTCAGACAGCTCTGGGGCACATTAAGAAATATTGCTGCACTACAACAGATAACTCATAAATACAAACTCTCCTCCACCTCTTGTTGATAGCTCTGCCGGGAAATCCCCAACACAACCCAGCCCTCGTCCCCTGCTCACCAAGCTGCTGCCAAGTGCCAACCCCTCGTACCCCACGGGCACTTCAGTGGTTACAGGGTGGGCTGGCAAGAGGCAGCCAAGGAGAAAAGTGGGGGCAACAATAGGCTTTGCTTTTGCTGGCACCTCATAACCTGCCAGAGTGGTGAGAGCTTCTCTCCAGGGAGACAGGCGCGGAGACAGCAATTTATCAGTCTGGCTGTGGTGAAAAGCCAGAAAAACATCCCTGAAGAGGTTTTACTGCCCCTGGCTGCATGTGAGCACCAGGCGTGAGCTGAGAGTTGGCTACAGCAGAGCCCAGTCTTAAACAGACTGGGGGGGGACACCCAGGACCTACAGAGAGAGAGCATCCTTCTTCCCTCAGCCACCTTCCACTGTTCCCATGCTAGCTGGGGGCCTGGCCGCTGCTCACCAACCTTGGGGCTGCACCGAGCTGGGAGGACTTGCTCTGTACTCCAAAAGTGCCAAGAGCCACAGAAAGAAACAGTTTGAGGACAGTTTGCTAAGAAACAAGTGGGAGATGGGCACAGCTGCATGTTGGAAAGGGGTTTCCTGAAAAGGACCCCAAAAATGAGACCATGGCTAAGAAACCTACACATGCTCAGGTGGCTCTGAGTTTTGGGGAGGGGTGAAGGGGCTGCATGATGGAGAGGGCATGCTCAAACAGCATGAGGAGACAGGCAGGCAAGTAGGCAGAGGCAAGGAGTGCATCAAGACAAAAGCAGCATATTTACATGAGGCTGTGGATGGGGAGCGCAGGGGGTGTGCAGAAGACTTGCAGAGGAGTAAGGGATGAGTCTGCCCTTGTGAAAGAGCAGAGACACTCAAGCAAGAAAATAAGGACCCCCATAGGGATGTAGTCTCCACGAGAGTTGGCTTCTCAGGCACAGGCAAGGGAGTAGCCCCTCAGCGGTTGTGTGGTTGGGGAGGCTGCAGACAGCCAGACTTGATGACTGGGGCTGGGAAAACCTCAGCATGGAAAGAAGAGGGCTATTGGCAATGGCAGAAAGAAACTTGGCCATGTCTCTGCTTCATGACATAACGCCGGCGGGGAGAGGGCGGACAGCTCCCATCACAGGAGGGGAGTTGGTCCAGGCTTCGAGATCAGCCTCCTCTTCCTCCCCAGCAGAGCCACTCATCCACAGACCAGTTCCATTCCCACGTAGGACAGACTTTAGGGGAACCATGCTACAGGGAAACAACTGATCACAGAAATAGGAGGGAGGGCATCCCCCACCTAGGGAATGCTCTCCCGTCCCAGTGCTGTCGGCTCACTGGTCCCAGTTCTTCCCAGTGCAGTGCCGGAGACCTGCAGCTCCATCTGGTGGCTCTATGGCCAGGGCTGCTGAGGCTGCGGAGGAGACAAGGGGTTGGGGAAGGGGGGAAGTTGGTGGGGCAAGCAGGATGGAACACTCAAGAAACCAAATCCACACTTCCCATGGATCACACAGGGTTTTCTTGTTATGTACATTTGTTTTTAACCAATAGTTTTCAGGTTGCATATGTGAAAATACTGGGAAATCTTACACCAGCAGAAAAAGCAAACATCAGGGCCAAAGGCAGGGGAGCCTAAGGATGTGCCTCCCTGGAAGCTGAGCTCAGACAGTGAATAAAAGCAGCACCACCTTCTCTCCAAGCTACTCACACACACTTAGAAAAGCCTTTAGAGAAATTAAAAAGCACAAATGCATCTTTAGGCTGCTTGTTTTATTCTTGCAAGTAATAAACCTCATCCTTTGCACAGAGTAGTTGAGAGTCATCTTCATACAGAATATATTCCATAAGAAAGCATCACACCCACCACCTTCCCTGAGGCTTTGGGTCAAGGTGCCTGGCTGAGGCATTCTTATGTGTTCCCATGCCCCCAGAAACCAGGAAAGCCTAGCTGAGCCATAAGTGAGGGCTGACCTTGGGCACCCAATTTTCCAGGCACTCCATCAGCTCCCTGGGCAATCACCTCAGCTCCTCTTTGCAACCTCCAGGTCCCACTACATCCTGGTGAAATAAACCACGAAGAAGATGATCATTGCCAAAACAAAGAGCAAAGAGCTGCCAATGCAGCAGTAGCGTTTCCAGAGGAAGTTGCTATTGCAGGGTGAGGGGCGATGGGTTGAGGCTCTGTGGGGCCCTGAGCGCTGGCATTTCAGGGACCTATATGCATCTAACAAGCTCTTCCTGTCATCACATGCTGCGTATTGACACACATCTGTCAAGTCTTTCCGGGCATCCGATGCCGGGGCCTGCCATGACTTGTTGCAAATGCCGAGCCTGCAGGCCTCGCAGTGGGCACTGTCGTGTGGCCCCTTCACTGGTGTATCCACCACAACTTCCAGAAGGTCAGAGGACCGGACAAGCTTCTTGTAGAAATACTGGAGGATCTTCACCACCAGATTGTGCAGAATCCTCTCCATAGTCTCCAGGCTGAACTCAGGATACTCCAGCTGGGGGTTGCGGCAGCGCCTGCATTCCTGGCGAAAGACTCGCATCCATACGGTGCCCCAGCCTGGGCACCAGCACATGTGGAACAGGATGAGCACTTTGGCCGAAGTCCACTTATGACAGCACTGGGAACACTGAAACCTGTCAGAGCACAGATGAGACCAACTCATCCCAGGCTCCCCATACTGAGCTAGAAGCTTCCCACTCAGCCAGTAGGGACCAGGGAAGCCATGGCTCCTGCAAGCTTTACATTGAACTGTCCTTCCCCTAACAAAATGATGCTAAGCTGGGGAGTTCACCACAGATGTGAGCTGAGGCCTGGCCCCAGCATTAATGATCTTAGCAGCCAGGCTGTCTGCTGGGATCCTTCCTCCACTGCCAAGAGCAGGGGTCCTTGGGGTGGGAAACATCAGGCCCTTATTTGGAATCCCAGCCCCTCACCCATGCCAGCTCATCACAGCTCAGCAGAAAGCCAACATCAAGCCCAAGACTGGATAAGATAAAAAAAAAAAAAAAAGCAAAATAGAAGGAAGGTGTGGGTGGAGGCTGCTGCACAGGGGAGGATCTTGAGGAATCTAACAGTGTGCAACCCACAGCTCTTCATCTTGCACAATTGGGACTGGCAACAAAGGTCTCCATTTGCTGCCACCTGAGCAGGATGTCTGAGGGTGGAAATGTTTGGGATGGGGCTTCTCATCAACAATGCAGAGCCACAGCCTCTCTCTGCTCTGAAATCTCATTGCCTGGTGCAGGTGCTGGGGCTGCTGTGGCATCACCCCACATCTTGGCAGACAGTGGGTCTCACTGTCCTCATCCTCTGGGTCCAAACCCAGAAGATTTGGCTCTAGTGTGGTGTAACTATCCCTGCTTACTGGAGGAGCTCTTGCATCTTGACACCAACATGGAGAAATTTCTGGCCAAATACCAGCTGCCCTTTGGCCCTGTGAAGGCTACTGCACTCTTCTCCCCTCCAATTATCATGCTTTCCTGTTTGGCAATAGCCCACTAAGCTTTGAACAAAAACGGAAAAACCCCTTCCAGCCTCGCCCACCTCCAAACTGCCCCTTTTGTGTCAAAACCTGTTTCCTACAAGCAAACTTTGAAAAAGGAAAAGATCCACATGGCAGCACATCAACCTTTTTCCCGCTCCGACGGGGACCAAGTCAGCAGTCCCCTACCTGCCAAGAGCACGGCGCTGCACAAACTCCTTCCAGCCAGGACTGAGGGCCTGCGCCTGCAGGGTGTCATCCTCCTGAAGTGTCCACTGCTCTGTTACATACATTTCTGCAAGCTTCTCTTTGAAAATGTCCTGCCAGCTCATCCTAGTTCCACCTGGAGCTGTGGAAGAGGCAGTGACCATGCTTGCAGGTCAAGCTTGTGGCTTCTAAGGGCTAATACACACGTGCGACTGTGTTTTCCCCAAGCTTTTCCTCTTCGTACAATGCCTTTGTGCTTGAAGAGGGGAACCTTTGCTCCCATGAGAGCAGCACCGCCCCCTCCTGATCTCTGGGTCAACAGTCCCTGCTGACACTGCACCAGGTCCTGGCCAGGTAAAACGTCCCCCAAAGCAAGGACAGGTGGGTTTCATCAAGATCCACACGTGAACCCCTGACCCTGCAGAGCCATGCTGTCACGATGCTGCTCTGTCCATAGGCAGAGAGGTTGGAAACAAAACCCCCTGCCAGGCTGCCCGTGCCCATTACTGTTGTGGCAGTGGCGTGAACTGACAGAGATTGTGCCTAGCTTAGGAATAATGGAAGTGAAACCCACACAGGACTCAACAGCTGATAACGCTCCAGGTAACCTTATCTCTCTCAATAGCTGCCACTAACCATGGGCTATTTTTATCAACTTCTAGCCAACTCAAGCAGAAAAAGTCCCAACAACCACAGGTTGGCAGGGAGCCTCTGATCTTTGCTGCTGGAAGGAAAAGTCGTTTGTACTAAGAGCCCTCCAACACCTTCACGGTGTGTGCTGCCGGTCCTATGAGAGCAGAGGGACATAACAAGGTCCCAGGGCAGACCACATCTTCAGCTTTGAGGTTCTTTCCTGTTTTGAGATCCTTCCACTCTTAGTTACCCCTTGATGCTATCATCTGTAGCAGGACTAGGAGAAAGGAAAGAGCATTCTTGGAAGCAGAGGAGCCAAGGTCTTCATGATCCTTATGAAGAGGTAGAAAGCCCTAACCTGTGGATGAGACCTGAGTCACCCCCTTCCCAAGAGCCCCACTATGGGTACATGAGGTCATGCTTGCGCTGGGGCAGCGAACTACAAGCAGGACAGAAAAGGAAGAGTCATCCCACCAGCCTTTTCAATGCTCACAGGTGGGGACCAGAGAACATCCCTGGCTCAGGGCTGGTGCATGGGAGGAAGAGAGGAAGTAGCAGATCTCCTTGGCCTCCTCTCACTCCTTTCCCAGTGGACCCCATTTGTATAGGTTCACTATAGAAGACTCCTTCATGCATCCTGCCACAGAGGAGTCTCCAGGGCTGCAAATCTTGTAGTGCAGAAAGTGGGAGCTAAGCAACATCAAGGCTGGCCTACAGTGGGTATCATGGCCCACTATGACATAGGGACCCAGCAGCAGCAGGGTACCAGGATGGGGCCCCCACCCTGCAGCATCTTCCTGCCCCCTTGGACCCCTATGTGTTATTGTCCAAGATTTACTCTGTGGGGGTTTGAATGCAAGAAAAACGCAGGCAGAGCTGCCTGTGTTCAACCCCAAACACACTGATCACTTCATCTGCAGGGTCTGTTCTTTCAGCACGGCTCTTCCTCCCCAAGACTGCTGCCACAGGGCAGAGGGATGCTCCTAATGGGACAGGCACCGTTCCCCATATTTCCCACTCCAGGGACCAAAATGCTGCCCCTCAGACACAGTGTTCAGTGGGAATCCAGTGACACTCCTCACACAGGGATGGGTCCCTGTCTCCAAAACTAAGCTGTGATGGAAACCAGTCCCCTGATACGTCATGGCAACACAACTCAAATCACAACTCACGATGTGCCGAGCCCTCACAGTCATCTCTGAGACAGAGCTGGGTGCTGGTCCCTCTATTAAAGCTTTTGACTTGCTTTTACTAAAGGGACTTTCCCAGAACCACCCTCAGAGACGAAACTGCTTTGACGTCCTGTTCTATTTCACACACACCTCCCAGCTCTGCCCAAGCACCTTGCTGCTTACCAGCACCTGCTTGGAAACCAAAGCTGCTGCCACAGGGAGCAGCCCAGCCTCAGCAGAGAGCAGGGATGAGCCCTGTCCTGGACACAGAATGACCCCACTAGGCTGGCAACCCTTGCTGGAGACAGACCCTGACAGTTCTCTCCATCCCAGCATGCTGGTCATGCATCCTCCATGGAATGTGTGAAGGAAGCACACAAGGTGCAGCCTGTGTGGTAATTTCCCCGCTGCTTTCACACAGCCTGAAATTATTTTTTATTTCAGCTCCCACCCCTGGGTGAGCAGCCCCTGCGGAAGCTGGAAGGTTTCCCAAAGCTCTTTCTCCTCCTCTTCGTCTCTCAGTGTGTGTCAGCCTCCCTGTCCCACAGGCCTCCAGCCCAGGCCCACGAGGACTCTTGTTGGTCCATGTGCACCCCATCCTTGCTGGGACATCCATTCCTTCTTTTGGGATGGGTCACTCCGTACACAGGTGGCTCCATCTTGCCAGCAGTCCCTAGGAGGGGCAGAAAGGGACATTCAATCCCGGTCCCCAGGCAGGACTGCAGAGAGGGACATCCCCTCAGCAGTGGAGATGATGAGTTCATGGGCATGGCAAGGTTTTCAGGACAGATGGACTGACATCTGAGCAACAGGGCAGAACCTTAAACTACTTGCTCTGTGCTGGGGCTTTTTCTCACTCTGAAGACTTCCATCATCTTTTCGTGCACTGAACACACCCGATTCTTTTTCATCAGTCATTCTTTCAGGACATTTTCTCCAGATCATCAGGGTGAATTTGTTTTCCAACCCTCCCCTCAAATAGGCCCTACACCCTCCCTCAAGAGCATCTTGCCTTCATGTGAGCCATGCTTCCACAGAAAACTAGTTTGATGTATCTGCTCTCGTGAGCTATTGATAACTGCTCATGGGATATAGCTCCTTGGGAAGCCATTCACCCACAGTGGCAGAATTTCCCATTTCCCTAATTTGCTTATGAGAATGTCACATAAGGCAGCACAAAGATAGCACCACTCCTGCTTTCCCTGCGGTAGCCAGCCTGTCGCCCTAATGAAGAGAAGACAAGGTTGGTTTGACACATGTTCCTGCTAAATGCGTTATCTCAGCCACAGCATTGCCCTGTCAGTGTTACCGCTTGGTGGTCTTACTAATTTGTTCCAGAGTTTTTCTGGGTACCAAGGTAGGCTGACTCATCTAGAGTTTCACGGATCCTCTTTTTTCCTCTCCTTGAAGCAGATGGGTAATTGGGCATCCATATCCTTCTGGGACACAGCTCCATGCCAGCTCTCTGTGCCTCGATCCCCCTCTGACCTTGCCACTGCTGATGTCGAGTGGTTGTCACCCTGTTGTGGTGAAACCCACCACCTCTAGGGACAAGCAATAGCTGCAGGTTCCCTTCCAGGTTGGATTGCCTCCACATGCAAACCCTTGGAGAAGAAGGGTCCACTTATCCCAGAGTGAATTTTAGGCAAGGAGTATCAGGTCCTCTGGAAATGGGGGTATGCCCAAGCCAAATTTTAGAGAGGTGATTGCCTCATCACCTAGGACTTCTGGGATGAAAGGGATGCTGAGGATGGGGAGAGATTTAACGGAGCAGGATGTGAAGATGTGGACAGGTATCAGTCCACATGGATTTGGGATACCTGACTTTCAGGTGAGCCTTGTGATGGTCGTAAGGAGAGAGCTCAGCACCCTCCGACAAGGCTCTGCCCCAGTTCCATGGACAGTAGGTTTGGTCTTGGGGCAGTGGAGTGGGCAGGCACAGGACTCCTGCCTGTCCCTCTGAGCCCCCATGTGTCAGGATTTGGCCTGCCACCACCTTCCTCGAGTATCACATCCCAGCAAAGGGAAGAAGAGAGAGAAGAAACTCTGGAGACGACTCAAAGCAAAACTAGAGAAAGCAAAGCGAGGGCGGCAGGAGGAAATGCAGATATTCTACAAGGCTACAGCAGGTTGGTGAAAGGCAGGGCAAGGCCTTTGGTGGGACAGGACAGAGATGCTGTGGCCTGGACCCTTCAGGACACACCAGGGCTGTGCAAGCCACAGTTAGGGACCCAGGCAGCCTGCCCAGCAGCCCATCCCTCCCATGATCAGTGACACCACCCACTAGCTTAGCCCAGCCTGTCACTTCCAGGACTGACATCTGCTTTCCCAGCAAGTCAAGGCCATGGCAATGCTTCCACACCACAGTGCCACACAGACCAGTGCCACCCACAGACCATCTCATTAACCCGGGGGCCAAATAACCCACATACCTGCTGCATCACCTCCAGCCTAACCTCTTTCAAACAAAAACACATCTCCAAGACCTCCCAGTGATCAAGACAGTGCTCACCTGAAAATGACCTTACTGTTCTATGTCCTGACCACCCCTTCCCCCCACCCCTGCATCTGCAATGCCCTGTTTTTTAGGAACAGCACTTTGCTGCTCCATGGCACAGCTCTCCTCAAAGACACTGCTGCAAGTGCCTCTCCATCTTCATCTGCCTGCCCAGTTTTCTCAATACGTGTTTTATAAGTTCAGCTTTCTTTAAGTGAAACAGGTTTTTTTAAGGGGTGCTTGTTCACATGTTGTTCCCAACCACCTTTAATCAAGCCTAGGGTGTATAAGGAGCCAGGCTGGCTCCCAAGCCTCACGTGGAAGGTTTTGTTTGCTTTGGTATAGCTTAGGCACATGAAGTCACACATCCAAACTTCCTGCAGATGCTGACAGGGATCAGTCTCACGTTTCACAGAGAGGTCTGGCCATTCTCCATCATCAAGACCCCAGGGTGGGACCAGGGATGAGGCTCTCCAAGAGGTCACAGCTGGTAAGTGGTCTCAGGGAGCTGACAAAGCGTTTTGGCACTGACGTTGGTGACAGCCACTTCTCAGGGGAGTGCTGGGTGTCCGCGGTCAGAAGCGGTTGCTCTGACTGCCAGATCAAAGTGTGCAGGAAATGCAACAGCTTAAGCACCCACAGCCACCCCCTTGGCTGCACCCAGGTCCCAGTACGGGAGAAACCCTGGCACATGGATGGAGAGGCTGGGGGGATACATGTCTGCAGTGGGGTGAGTGTATTTGGTAACAGTAACTGTGCAAATCTGGGCGTGTGCACACAAATTTGCATGGGGAGTTGCTTCCACATCTGTGTTCATGAGCATTCACGTGTGCTTGCACATGAGTGTGCATGGACAGGCTGAGGATGCTTGCTCTGGGGGGATACAGCATGGAAAAACTTGGACACACACACACACACAACACCCCAGTTTGGCTGCTGTGCACTTATGAGCTTTGTGCAACGGGAAGGAAGTTGCTGAGAGCATTCTCCATCGCTCACATCACTATGCCAAGGGGAATGAGGTGGGCAGATACAAACCTACACCCTATCTCCTCTGGCATTTCAGGAGTTATTCCCAGTGATGACACATCTGAGAACACAGAGTCAGGTCCAGGTGCTATTTAATTCTTCAGGGCCTTGTTCTTTTCCCTCTTGCACTGATATAAGCCACCATTTACCCAGAATGGGATGGAAAACCAGTCTGGAGATCTGTTCTTACTCTGTTAGTGGCCAGTGATTTTAAGGTGCAGGGCTTAGTCCCAGTGGCTGTGATGCTGCAGGGAACAAGGTCAAAATCCAGAGCCAGATGGTCTGGTCTGCCTAACCACCCTTCAGCAAACCTCCCCTCCACAGCCTAAACCAACGACCACTGAAACCCTGCCACCCACAGCCCTTCAGAGCCAACAAAGCAGCTGTGGAAGAAAGTATGTGCGCCAAAACCACACCAGGCCCATCACAGCCCAGTCTCCCCTTGATGTGGGTAGGGAAAGCCAAAGGACTTGAAGCTGTCAACTCAGCCCCCTCGAAAAACCTAACACAAACCTTTGCATCCTAGGTGGAAATGAATTTACTTGAGTCTTTCCTTAACTTGGAGTGGAGAAAAGGGGCATAAACCTGCCAGTTAGTGCAAATGGCAGGCAGCCAATTGATATGGGTGCAGTGGTGGGCAAAAGCAAGAGGGTTGTGATAGGGAGGGAGGGGCAGTGGAAGGAGGGATGTAGGATAGTGTAGTTGGGAAAGCCAGAACTGAGGACTTCTCAGGACAGGAGGTAAAACAGCTTCTTCCAGATCCTGCACAGTAATTCTGGGAAGACCAAACTACCATCACCAGGCTGGAGGGAAAGTTAAAACTGTACCTGTCTGCTCTCCTGGCTTGCAAAGAAAGACAAAAGAACAGCTCCTGCACACAAACACGCTCAACTCCCCATTCCCAAGCAGGATGTTGGGGTGTGGGGCCTGACATGCATTTTAAGGCACTGCTTTGGTTTAGAGATGCCCAGCTGGGGGCTTGAAACCTGCATCCTACCTGGAGCTCATCCCAGCTGTGTTCCTGCTCTGGCTACCACAGCCAGTGCTGTGCCCAGTGCACAGGAGCATAGCTCATGTCTCTGCCAATGTTGAGTACCTTGTGCTCCAAACAGGGATGGAAGATGGTGTCTGGCAGCCTGGAACATCTGCACCACTCACTCCAAATATCCCCAGAGCCCAGCCTTGCTCCCTGAATGGGGTAGGATTGCAGCAAGGCTGATGGGGATTGGAGGGGCACAACAGGCACTGACACAGGCTGGATATTCTCCCACCCCAGACGTCAGAGGGAGATGTGTTTGCTACACCTCCAACTCCACCAGAGAGCTTGGGAGTCTCTGGTCAGCTGCAGACCACAATCTACCAAGAGAGGAAGGGACTCAGCCCCAACTGCTCCTGGAGGAGTCATAGCTGCAGCCAGGGGGTGCAGGAAGGGCTCAAGATCTGGCACCTCTGCTGCCTGAGAGGCAGATCGGAAAATATGAAGCAGGGCCCACTGGCCCACCCTCTCACCGGTGTTGTGTCTGACAGGAAAGCCAAAAACAAAACTGCTGACTGAGCTCCCGCTTCTCGCCCACTGTGGCTGCCTCCTACCTTGGTTTTCCGGGCCCTGCCGGCCACAGCAGATCTCTGACAGAGCTGCTGGGGCAAAGGAGCAGGGCTGCTACTGGCAAAGAGGCCCGATGGGCTGAACCATGCACTGGCCTGAGTGAATGTTTTTGGAGTTACAACGCTGCCCATGGAGGCTACTGGGACCCCTCAGCAGCACCAGGAACAAAGGGAAGCCACCATATCCACTGTCCCACCCTGAGGAAAGATGAAAGGCGTTCCAAATGGATGTTTATCCCATCTGGTCCCCTCTGGAAGTTTCTCGTGGACTTTCCAGTCCCCACAGAGGACAAGTTGTGATGCCTGGGTTGCCTCACCCCTTCCTGCAGTGCCCAGGCTGGGTCCCACGAGGCTTACTGGAAGTAAGTGAAGAAGAAATATGCTGACGGTGCTGCTGAAGTGTGACATGCAAGTGACTTCTCTGTTTTCACTGGTTTTTACAGTCTCCTGGTAGGTCTCTGCTGCCTTCAAAGCCACTCCTTACTGGGGTTTCTCCCCTCTTGAGCAGCTGTCATTTCTTTCTGTTCTGGTTTCTGGCAGGCAGCACAGCCCTGGCACCTCTTTTAAGAGGGAAAGTGGAAGTTTGAAGCCAGAAAGCTGCACTGAGCACCTTGCTGTGAGCTTTGCCCTGGCTGATGGCAGCCAGACCCACGCACAGCAAGCATGCATATCCCCAAGGGCTGGGTGAATGTCCCAAGACAAGCATGGTAAGGGGCGGTCCTGGTTTTGCAGCTGTGCCTGGGTGACCATCTCAGACAGGGGCAGGAGGAAAAGGAGCATCAGCCTCTTAAATTATTAAGAGCAGCTTTGTGGAAGAGCAGCTTGCATATCTCACGGAGAGACCCAGGAACCACAACAGATGCTGCCACCTCCCAGCTCTCGCCTGCAGTGCAAGAGCCGTTATTTGCCTGCCCACGCACTTGCCATCACAAGTGAACAAACTCCCCTCATGCAAAATCCTTTATTCACCCCCCTGGCCAGATCCAACTCCAACCTGTGGTCGCAGGGACTCCTGGAGACAAGGAAAGTGCCAGGAGAAAGGAGGAAAACCAGCTGCCCACTTCCCAGGGGTTTCTTTAAATAGCAGAACACAAGGCAGCCTCTGTTCTGAGCAAGGAGAAGCTCTCAGTCCTGGGTTTCCATGAGCAGCATCTCACAGGATCCACTCCAGCTCTGGCCTCCAGCTTTACCTCCAGTAGTCGTGCTTTGCTAGTTAGGTCAGACCTGGGGAAGGGAAGCAGCAGGGCCACTCCACAGAGCCCTGGGTGGAGGTAGAAAACTGAGGCATGACATACATTGCCTTTGGGACAGACCTGTTGGTGTCACTGCTTTGTCCCAGCCCATTCTCCCTGCCTTGAGTGAAGAGGCAGCACATGGAGCCCAGCAGGGACCTTCCTCATCCTGTGGTACCCATCCCACAGCCACAATAACACCGTGGCCAGGACTGTCGGATATCAACTCCAGCAGCAGCATCTCTGTTGCTTCAGTCCTGATATGCTGGATTTTTCCCAACTGCAAACTGCAGTGGGAGCAAGGGACCGGGGCAGTCTGTTCATGCCCACACTGTGGTGAGGAGGGACCCTGATCCTCAGCAGGGCTGTGAGTGCAGCTGTCGAGTTCTCTTGTCCTGGCTTTTCTTCCCCCGCTCCGGTGTGACGGGTTTCTCCTCTGGGAAAATGATGGTGGCATATTCCGTCTGGTCAACAGGCTGGGTCTCAGGGAGCACGTGTGTGCACTGATCCCTCTGAAACTCCAGCACACCATAGTCCACAGTGGATACCGACACCACAGGGGGCTTCTCTTCCTTCTGCAAGAAAATCCCACTGTGGTGATTCCACGTCCAGAGGTACCTGCCATCCCCAGCACAAGCCCCCTTTTTTACAGCAAGTGCCAGAATCAGGTCTGAGGCATACCAGGAGGGTGAGAGATACAAAGCAGAAAGATGCACAGACCTGGGATAGCATGTGCCCAGAGGAACCAGATCTTGAACCTTGAGTTCAGTGCAAAGCCATGTGCATCTCAGCTCTCTGCCTCTGCAGGCAGGCTGGGTTCTCTCCCTGTCGTGCAGTGGAAGGCAGGGATATGTTAGAAGCCCTTTTCCCACCTCTCTATTGGTCTTGAAGATGGCACAGTGTGCATGAGAGGAGCCTGGGGCTGGGTTTGCTCAGCCCAGAGAACAGAGAGAGCAGCAGAACCTACTGCTACCAAATTAGTGGGTAGGAAGGAAGATGGAGACAGATCCCTCCTGGAGGTGCTTGGCAAAAAGCAGAAGAAAACAGGCACCAAATGCAGCAAAATATATTTTAGTTTAATATATTGGGGGGAAACATTCTCCCATTTTCTGCAGCAATGCAATCCACTGTCAAAGATAGCTCTGCGTTGATGAAGGGTTGGACTAGAGAGTCCCATCCCCTCTGGGGCAGTTTTTTTGATTTTGTGATGGGACTGTTGTGCTGCAGGTGCAGAAAAGCAGTTGTAGCTGTGCAGAAAAGATCAAGCAGCAGCAGAGAAGACAGGAGAAGTAAGATGCTTGTGAAGGGCTGATAAAGGGAGGCGCTGCACCCTGCTCACCCCAGCGATGCCACAGTGCTCCCCTGCAGCACGGCAGGACGACAGAGGCGGAAAACTCACCGCTGGCATGTTTTCACTTGGTGGTTTCTGCACATCTGCAAAGTAACACACTTGGTTAGAAGAGACTTGTTCACCACAACAGCATGAACTGACCCAGCCCCCCGTCTTAGAGAGCACTGGACATCACAACCATTTCCTTCTCTGCTCAGGATCTAACACCCTGAGCATTACAAGGACAAGTGAGACATCAGCCCACAGTCCAGAGTTTAATTTGAATTAATGGAATGCAGGGGGCCCCTCTGTGAGACCCTCTGGGGTGCCTGTGGAGTGGCTGAGGTGATGCCCTGTGCTGCAGCAGGGTGACAATGAGACACTCCAAAGGTGCCTGGGCAAGGGGCACCACACCAACGAGTGGTGTAGAGCCACTGTACATAGTCTGAGGGCTCTACAGCGGGCAAGCAGGGCTCAAAGCACCCATCTCCCCTAGGCATTGAGATATCGTTCCATAGGGATATGTCACAGCAGAGTTTAGCACGTTGAACCAGGCCATGCACCCCAAGCAGCTGCAGATAACTGGCTGATCCCTGTCCCAGGCTGGGTTTGCATGGCCCCCAGGGGGATTGTACCTCCTCTCCTGTACGTGATGGTGAGGTAGCCAAAGATCAGCAGCAGAACTACCCCGGCCAGCAGCAGGATCCCCAGGAGCATGGCCTTGATGTGGTCTGAGAGGTTGCCTTCCTCTATCTCTGGCTCCTCAGTTGGATTCATCTCAGGGGCTGCTGCAAGAGCCATTCAAAAACAGCAGGTCAGGAGTGGGAAATTATCTCTGTAGTTCTTGTAAAAGGCAACAGAGGAACATAGGGACCATCCTCAGAATAGGCTCAGTCCCAGACAGGCTGCCACAGCCCCACCATCCCTCCAGGGGCCCTGATTTAGGGCTGACATGGGAGATGTTTTGGATGTGTCCCATTCCTTCCCATTGCAGGTGGTGAAGATGATCCCACATCTCTGAGAGTTGGGGTGCAAAGGGTCAGGGCTCCATTCTGCACCTGCAGGCAGTCCTGTGCCATGACCCCATGCTCAGCAGAGCCCAATGGAGGACAGCTTCCCCAGGCCTCCCTTCCATGTCCACATCCTGGGGCCAGTACAACATCAGCTCGCACTGGGAAGAGATATTGTGGAAGACAGTGACTTCTGCAGAGTTTTTCCTTTTTATAAAAGGCCAGCTTGAGCTCCACAAAGCCCCTCTGCTGTCAAGCAAGGGTATGGCAGACACTGCTGCAAAATCTCAGTCTCACACACCACAGGACTATCAGACCCTCACAGAGCATGATTTTGCAATGTCAGGATCTACACCAACACTGGCTGTTCGAGGCATCTGAGCCCTGGTCATCACCCCAAACGCAATTCCCGTCCCCGAAGGAGCTGTTCAAGGATGAAGACAGTTCCCTACTGGTCTCAGACCTCCATCAATGGGTAAGAATTGCTTCTCCCAACAGCATTACTGGGGACACAGCCCCAGCAGGATGAAGACCTCCTGCATCAGGACCACATCTAGATGCAGTGTTTACAGGGAAGTCAGCCTGTGTTCCTGGACCTCAACCCTGAATGCAAAGGAGAGGGGAAAGGGCAGAGCTGTGCTCTCCTGACCCATGTCAGATCCTCCACCAGCAGGGTACTGCCTGCCTTAAGCCCTGAAGCTACAATGTGCTACCCATCAGCTCAGCCCCAAGCCTGACCTGTGACCATCAGCTCGGACCGTTTGCTCTCCATCACTTTATTGGGTTCAAAGAGGGTGATCAGTCCACAGTAGTAGGAGCCCGAGTCATTCTGGTGGAGGTTCAGGATCTCGATCGTGAAGACAGGAGTGTGATTGGTGAGCCGGTATTTCTCCGTCTTCATCGTGGGGTTGTTTTGGCTGATCTCAGCTATTTTTTGGGCTTGGCTGAGGTTGGTCTCCTTGTACCAGTTGAGGCTGTACTCTGAGCCAGAGTCACTCTCCATGGAGATATTGCAGGAGAAGGTGGCTATGCCGCCTTCATGGAAATTCAACACTGATGGGAAGATAGTCACTGTTTGGGAGAGAGGAAACAAGGTGCAGACATGGTTACAGCAGGTACAGATCTCAGAAACAGTTATACCCCCTGTGCAGGAGCCAGGGATGCAAGCCCAGTCCACTTCATCACTCTGGGTCACAGGGAGGTACATCAGTCCATGTCTCTTCCCTCCTGTGTGTGCCTGCTGGGTAGAAGGGGACCCTCAGAGTTAGTAACTGTACGGTGAAGTGGTTTCAGCAGAGCAAGCTGTGTTCTGGGCTACCTAAAATTAGCACAGAACACCTCTACCAGGGAAAACAAACTTTGAAGGTTGTACTATTTCAAAATCTATGCTATATTTTAATATCCGAGTCATCCTTCCTCCAGCTGATGCCGACTCTGAAAGTGAGCGGAGGGACTGAGTCCTGGGTTGGGGCAGTGCCTTGTGGTGCAGCCCATCTCACGCCTGGCTGCCTGCTGGGATGCTCTGGCTCTGCCCACTGCACCATGCTTGGACCTCAGAGCAGGCAGGGGCTGCCCATGGCACAGTATTTGCTATCTCCAGCCTGAGACCACCTAACAGGACAGAGCAACCTGGAGCGTACAGTGCCATCCCTTCCCAGCTGCCTGTCCCCAAACTGTATGCCCTCCACCCTGGGGGTCCCAGATGGGCTTGCCAGGCTGCTCCCAGCACAGAGGGCAGTCAGCTACAGCCACAGGCCTCTTGGCTCTCAGCACCAGCCCTGCTGCTTCACCACATTTCCCTCCCCATTATGCTGGTATGTTCAACCCCTCTAGGCAGTGGGGATGCTGCAAACATGGGACAGGCACACACTGGCCCAGTTCAGCCAGTCCCATGCAGTAGAACATGGCAGTTGTTGCATTAATTTCTGTTCAGAGCAATAAAAAGTGGGAAGAGGCATTTTTCACATGGGTTACCTGTCCAAATGATTCAAACAACCAAGGCTTTGAAAAGTCTCTGTCATTAAGAAATTTACCTCCCCTTTTCAGAAATCAACACCAATAGCAGCCCCAGAGCTTGCAGGCAGAGACAGAAAGTCCCTCCTGTCCCTCCAGCTCTGGCCTGAGGCTGTAGGACCATGATCTCAGTGTCATCAACCAGAAAATGAACCTGGACGATTTCTTAAATAGATACAAGATCAGATGGAAAACTGGGATGAGAAATGAGGGATGAGACCAAACAGGAGGAGGGAGGGAAGTGCCCCAGTTCCCACCGGAGCACCAGCTGTGGCAGCGCGCACACTAAGAGATGGAATTTTTTAAGTGTTTTGTATTTTGAATTTGCAGGTTTTGAATTTTGCAGTGTTTTGTGTTTAACAGGAAATATTTGGCAGGCTCAGGGTTTTGCCTTCTACCATTGCTGGTGCCAACAATGAATGAAGTGTTTGGAGGACATCTGAAAGTAGATGTTGGGTTTACATTTTCCCTGCATCTTCCCAGCACCAGAGGTAACATCTGCCCAACCCTGCAACCACCATCAGGACAGAAAACACATGAATCCACCAAAGAAAGAGTCAGGCTGGGAGGAAGGGGGAACACAGCTTCACCAGGGCTTTCACTTGCTCTGCCAAGACTCAACACTTCCCCTCAACCTCTCCTTCTTCCCCAAATTTCACCCAGAGAAAGTACCCTGGCTTCCTCAGTGTCAAGTCCAAAACAGGAGTTGCAGCCCAAGGGCACAGACTGAAGCCATAAGAACCAGAGCAGAAAACACCAGACCCCACATGGCACTGGCAAACCCACCAAACCCTAACTATAGTCACTGTGCCACAACACAGCTCTGGTGTCAGCACTGTGGGCTGTGTCCCCTTCCCCAGCTGTTAATCCCGTTTCTGCCTCAAGCATCCCCATGTCCTTTGTTTCAGCCGCATGTACCCAAAAGCTTTGGGGTCTCTGCCTTCTTGATGCCAGATTCTTAGTTAGTTAGACTAGCCTTTAGGCATTTTCCAAGAGCAACAAATGACACAGGCCACGCCAGCAAGCACACCACACTCCAGTACCTACCCCTGCGGCAGCAGGCCAGCGTGGGCCCGCAGCAGAGCAGGACGGCACAGAGGCCAGCCAGGGCCACCTCCATGCTGCCCCACGTTGTCTTCAAAGCACCTAGAGCCACAGCGAGGTGGTGGGTCCCCTACCCAGGCAGGCGTGATGTGCTGTGCTGTATGTGCTGTACCAGCCCCGGCTCTCTCCGTGCTTCCTTCCCCGCAGCAGCAGCTTGTTCTCTGTCGTACACTGCAAGGGCTGGGTGGAAATGAAACGTGCCCATCTCTCCCCCAGAGGGAAACCCGGGCTGCCTCCCGCCCCCAGCTTCCTCCCCTCAGAGGCAGGGATCAGCTGAGCCATACCTGGCCCCTTCCCCTCCTTGCTTTCCCACACAGGCAGCCAGCTACCAAGCAGCAGAGACAGGCACCTCTGAGCCTGAACCCTTTTTGGGGAAATCTTCCAGGGATGGAGCAGGCAGGGGTCACAAGGGACAGGTCCTCAGCTCCAAGCCTGGCACATAAGTGAAAGCTGTCTTGGGTTCCCAGGCACCCACGGGTAGTCCCAACAGGTGCCCAAGGCAGTGGGGTGTTGCGGGACATGTGGCACTGGATAGATAGGGAGGGTCTGGAGCACCTACTGGTAGGCTGCTCCCACTGGGATGGGATGGGAGAAGAGAGAGAAGGAGAATGAGAAGGATGAGGAGAAAGGAGAAGGAGAAAGGAGAAGGAGAAGGAGAAGGAGAAGGAGAAGGAGAAGGAGAAGGAGAAGGAGAAGGAGGAGAAGGAGAAGGAGAAGGAGAAGGAGAAGGAGAAGGAGAACGAGAACGAGAACGAGAACGAGAACGAGAAAAGGAGAAGGAGAAGGAGAAGGAGAAGGAGGAGAAGGAGAAGGAGAAGGAGAAGGAGAAGGAGAAGGAGAAGGAGAAGGAGAAGGAGAAGGAGAAGGAGAAGGAGAAGGAGAAGGAGAAGGAGAAGGAGAAGGAGAAGGAGAAGGAGAAGGAGAAGGAGAAGGAGAAGGAGAAGGAGAAGGAGAAGGAGAAGGAGAAGGAGAAGGAGAAGGTTTGCCTCCTTCAGGGTGTTTTTTCACAACAGATTTGCAGAGAGCAAAGGTAGGTGCCCAGGGCCAGGGTGCTGTTATTGGGGTGACATTTGCAGAAGGCTTCTGTAATTTTTCCGCCGTCGATGTTCCCCGCTCACCACACTGACTAATACTTGCATAGGAAATAACCAGCGGTGAAAGCAGCTCCGCCACTTCTCTCAAACACAGCCTCAGTGCCTTGCAATTTTGGAAAGTGCCAGGGGAAAATTAATAATTGGGGTGAAGGATGTGATTCTAATGACGATTTCATTATTTTCCAGGCTTTCAGAAATGAGTTGCAGGGCCGGGGCTTGCTCACCTCTCACTTTCAAACATGGTCCTGACAGGTGAGTGGGCTGGGGGAGCCACCCCTAATTTCATAGAACCATAGAATCCTTAAGATGTCTAAGATCATCAAGTCAAACTATTAACCTAACACTACTGTGATGGTCAAATTGGGATGGCCAAGAAGGGGGTTCTGAACTGGGGCAGACAAGGCTCACCCTAGGTGGGTGGCTCAATCCAGCCTGTCCTGAGTCTTCTTTTCCAGTCTCCTCCTGGCATTGTAGCATCATTCCTTTCTCATGAGCTGCTGGCCGTGCGTGGGTTGCAGAGCAAGGCTGGGAGCTGTGCCCACCTTGTCACCTCTCCATGCCACCTGTCCAGAGGCCACTGCACTACCTGGATGGGTGGCAAAGGGAGCGCTCTCCACCATGTGCAAGGGTGCAGGTGGGTTTTGAGGTGGACCTCACATCTTCTTTCACAATTTCCTGCATTCCCACTCAAAAAAACCCTAACTAAACTAAACTAAACTGAACTTCAGGAAATACAGAAGCTCATAGCAAGGAGGTTTTTCTGCCTTGAGGCTTTATGTCCCCAAATGGCTGACACCAGGCATCTAGGCCAGGTGGGGAAGGCTTGTTTGGCACTTGCCACATGTTTTGATTTCTAAAGGGAGAAGATGTGATGGGTATCACTACCAAGATCACAACTTTTCGAGGCAGGGAACAGCAGGAAAAACTGGCTCATCCTCCCCACCCCATGCGGCAGCAGCACAGGGCTCTGATTAAAATCATAGCACGAATTGCTCAAACTTTCCAATACGCGCTTGAAATGGGTGTAAGCCGGTACCTGAGGCGGGGAGGCTGCCACGTCCATGAGAAACCAACAATGTCTAGATGCCCTTTTTTCTGAGAAAAAAAAAGCGATGAAAAGAATAAAAGAAAAGATCAATCTCGCTGTTAGGAAGTCGCTGCGGAGGAAAGCGAGGTGAGCAGCAGTGCCGTGCCCCAGCCCAGCATGTGCCCCAGGTGTCAGCATCGCAGAGGAGCCCAGCCCCAGCCACACAGCAGCCACCAGGCTTTAGGAAGGCCTTGCACCCTGCCTGCACCCTGCCTGCACCCTGCCAGACCAACACAACTCCTGCCGGCTCTTTCACCAGCTTCTCCAGCACCAAGGAAAACAGCCTGGCTCAGACCATTTTGCAGCACCCCATTGTGCTGGTAAATCCCCTCCAGCCCAATGGGGTGGATGATACACTTTGGGGTTTTGCTGAGGGGGCCACTTTCTGTGAGATGGAATACAGTAAATTGCACGCAACGGTCCTTTGCTATGCGGCCACCAAAAGAGGAAAAGAAGGTCTAAAAAGGAAGGACAAAGAGAAATAAGTGTTTGCTCTTTAAAACTAAGAGAGAGTAACTTCAGCAAGCACACCATACCACTTCATAGGAGCACAAATGTCTTTTTTTTCCCCCAACAAGAAGGTGGCCAATGTGTCAGTGAGAGTCTGGGACACAGCTGGGACCCAGAGGAGGCTCCAGTCTCCTGCAGCCATCACTGTCAGGGCACACAGCTATCACCAGAGTCAAAGGATAGAGAGTCAGACCCAATATGGCTTACAAGCATCTGGGGTATTTAAGGAGCACTGGAAATTTGGAAGATGAAAAAGAAAGCTGTGATCAAACACGTCAGATAAGCTGACTGGAGTCCAAAGCTAAATGACCTTGAAGTCCAGGGAAAGCAAAGCTTCCCAAATGAAATGGGGAACACAGATTACCACAAAAAGATGCTCAGGAAGAGAAACCCACAGGTTTCAAAGATCCTTCCCCCAACATTTTAACTGAATTCACATCTGTGGCTCTGACCCAGGCGGGAGGCAAATGGCTGGGGCAAGAAGAGGAAACGGTTAATAGTGTTTGCAGATAAACACAGAAGGGTGTTGAGGTCTTTCAGATACTTCTTAGAATTTAGGAAGGTCTCTGCAAATTATTTGCATGAGGAACAGCACCTGACCCTGTGGGGACAGGCAGCAGCCCGTGGGTGTGAGTAAGCAACGGTAAGCAGTGAGTAAGCAGAGGGATGGAACAGAGGCACAAAACTGTTCCTTTAGCGAGTGGAAACCTGCGGGGCCTGGGCAGAGCTATGGTAACTCCGATGGGAAGGTGCCACACGGGTATGGCACGGGGCCATCATCACCTTCAGCATGGTAGTAAGGTGCTGCTCCTACTGGTGGGCAGAGTCCGGTGGTACTAAGGACTCTGATGGTCCATCCCTAGCAAGTGGTGCTGCTAAATGTGGAAATCAGGAGCTCCTGCTGCTTGGAATCTCATCAACCCATCTATGCTCAGAGCAGTTTGGGGCAGGACCTGGCACCAGTTGGGATGTGCCTGTGCATCCCAAGCAAAACTGCAGTAGCTGTACCCTCTGCGTCCTGGTCCAACCTCACACCTCCTGTACCCCAGGGGCACCTGCAGTCATCCCCAGCCCTGTCACACGTGATGGCCCCCTCCAGCACCTCGATCCTGGCAGCAGCATGCTCTGTACCGGCACTGGCTGTGCCTTCACACTGTTTCCATTCGGAGCTGAGTGAAGCACACAGGGACCTTTCTCAGCTGCGTCACCCACTGCACGCAGGAAGGATCGAGGAGATCGCAGCATCGAGATAAACTGCGGGGTAAGCAGAATGTCAGCTCAGGAGGGGCTGCGTCACATGCAGCCTTCCTTGGGACAGACAGCAGCTGCAGGCAGGGAAAAGAGCACAGGGGTATGACAGGGAGAGGATATCAGGGAACAAGAAGTTTAGGCCTTTTATGGAGGATTTAAGAAGTTCCCGGAGGAAAGGAGAAAGGCTGGGACCTTCTCCCTGATGGCTGGGATGCTTTGCTCACAGGCAGGAAGAGAGTACAAGGTCTGGCAGCAACACACAGGCAAAAATCAGGGGAACAGGCTTTGCAGTGGCAATGAGTCCAGGTTGTGTTCTCCTCCACCTGCACCCACTGCCCCTCAGCAGCCAGGCCCTCCCAGCAAGGTTCCTGGGTCTGGGACACCATCACACCTCACCTTGTCCAGCTGAGGCCAGGTCTGGCAGACATGTCTCTGGGCACAGGGACCTCTCTGCCCTGCTGGCACCCACAGCTGCTCCAGCCCACTGAGTCCTGGATGAGGGTGCACACAGGGGCTGCAGCTGCTGGTTTGGGGCAGGATGGGGGCATCGGGGAAGCACCCAGAGAGCCTGGGCCATCTTACCTCACTCTCTCCCTGTCAGATCTCCTGCCTCACCCCAGGCAGCAGCCTCATGAAACACTTTATTTACAGAATCACAGGCTCATTTAGGCTGGAAAGACCTCTGAGATCATTGAGTCCAACCTGTGACTGAACACCACGATGACAGCTAGACCACGGCACTAAGTGCCACGTCCAGCCTTTCCTTAAACACCTCCAGAGACGGTGACTCCACCACCTCTCTGGGCAGCCCATTCCAAAGTTTAATCAACTTTTTTGTGAAGAAAATCCTCCTAATGGCTAACCTAAACCTCCAGTGGCAGCTTAAGACTATGTCGTCTCATCCTGTCACTGGTTGCCTGAGAGAAGAGCCTGATCCCCACCTGGCTACAGCCTCCTCTCAGGGAGTTGTGGAGAGTGATAAGGTCACCTCTGAGCCTCCTTTTCTCCAGGCAAAACACCCCCAGCTCCCTCAGCCGCTGCTCATAGGAGTGGTGCTCCAGACCCTTCACCAGCTTCATTGCCCTTCTCTGAACACGCTTCAGCACCTCAGTGCCTTCCACAACAAAATGTTACCATTAATACAACTATTAAAATAGTTTACAATCATCATAGTGGTTATTTACCATTTATTTACCAATGACGTTATTGGGCAAGTTTTTTAATCGCAAAAATTAGTCAAAATAATTTTGGGGCTTTGGGGTTTGTTGTGTGTTTTGGGTGGGTTCTTTTTTTTTGGGGGGGGGGTTGTCTTGGGGTTTTTGTTTTTGTTTGGTTTTGGTTTTGTTGTTGTTGGAGGTTTGTTTTTCGTTGCCTTTTTTTTTTTGTTGTTGTTGTTTTTTTAACAAAGGTAGTCAGTACACCCCTGCCGGCGGCCCCGCACCCCCCGCTCCCCGATGGCGCTGACGCGGCGCTGACGCGGCGGGGGCGGGCGGGGGGAGCGGCGGAAGCGGCGGGGGTTGTCCCGGTAACCCAACGCCGGCGAGGCTGCGGGGGCCGCGGCCATGGGCGAGCTGGGCACGGACGATGGGGCCGGCAACACCTACAGCCTTCGGCCCGGCCTCCAGCACCGGTGAGCCGAGGCTGGGGGCTTTGGTAGGGAGAGGGGATGGTGGGAGCCTTGGACTGGGGTGGGTGGGGGGGGGTTGGCCCTGGGGATGTGGGAGCTGTGGTGGGAATGTCGAATGTCGGGGAGGGGCTCCCTGGGCAGGAGGGGCTGTGGGGGTCTGCTGGGAATGGGGGAGCCCCGAGGGTGTGGGAGATGGGGGGCACGGGACTCCCTAACCAACTTGGACACGCACTCGGGTGGGGGATGCTGCTCAGGGGCAACTTCACACCAGCTGGAGGGGCTGGTTTCTCACCTTTTCATGGGTGTTTGGCTTTTGGCAGGGCTGGTTAAGTATCTCCATCGTAGCAGGGTTTTTTTCCCCCCCCGCGGTTTTTGATTTGTCATTTTTTCTTTAATATGTGAAAGCTACATTTTCCCAGGTGGGGTTATGTACGTTTCTACACGTTGTGTGAACTTTCGGGGCTTTCTGTTGCTGCTTTTTTTTTCCCTGATAGATTTAAATCGTCCACAGTAAAAGAATGCATCCATGCAATACTGAAGGAGAAGCTGGCCAATGTACAGTACGACCCAGAAGAAATACCCGAGCTTACAAGGTCCTTATCAGAAACAATAAAAGACAGACTGAAAGGTAAGGAGGTCTGCTGGGGAAGTAATTTCTTTCCTTACCGTGTCCTCTCCCTTTTGACAAAATCTTTCTTTCCTCCTTTATTCTTGAAACCTATTCCTTGCCTGTTGACTGAGTCGAGTCTACTGTTATGAAACAATCTGTCCTATATATACATTCCTTGCCTGCAGAACTGAAGATCTAATTCCAGCAGACAAGATCTGTTTTCATGTAGCTTGGCTGGTGTGGGATGTCAGGAGGGGCTGCAGGGGTGAAGAAGCGGCATCAGAGAGAAGAAAGAAGTGATGCTTCATTGCTTCTTTCTTCCATAAACAGAACTATTTCTGCTTTTTTTCTGCTGTGAGATCAGAGTTGGGTCAGAGTGGAACAGCAGGAAGATCAGAACAAGGCTCACTGGGCACAGGGAAGAGGGAGAGAGGAGCAGTCTGACAAGGAGGGGTGTGACTACAGCCTTACAGCACTGCAAGAAGGTTGTGGTGGTGCTGCACAGGATGCCCTCCAACCTTTTTGAGTTCAAGAAGGAAACTGCAAGCTCCAGCAGGTGTTTCCTGAGTTCTGTGCTGGGACAAGTACATGGATGTGTGTGCTGGCACAACCACTTTTTTTTTTTGCTTTCCTCCTGGGGACAGGCTGGTGCTCCATCTGCTGGGCTGGCCTGACACAGTGCAGTGGCATGGCCGGACTGTCACCTTGGCAGGTGCCGTGGATTGATGCTTCTCCCGGACTTGCACATCTGCCTTAAAGCCAGCAGCAGCTGCAGGCCCAGCACGTGTTGATGCCAAGCTCATATGCACAGGCCTTGGCTGCAGTAATGTGTAAACACAGTTGCAGCAGCCTGAAGCAAGGCTGGCCCAGTGTGGCCGCTGTATCAGCTGGTATCTCTGATAAGCATTGACATGGTGAATGTTATAACAGACCCAGCCTGTTGTGTTCAATCCTCCAGTGGAAACAATGCGCCGGAGTCTTCCCGGGACACTGCTTTGTTGAAGACAGGCATTAGGATCCATATTTGATTTTAAACATGCTTGTTCTGATTTGGCTTCTGGAACATTGCCATGGCCTGATTGGATCTGGTCTGTGCCCCGGAGGCGTTTCTTTACTATTGTAAAACAATTGCATATCTGTGCACACACATAACACAGACCCACATATGCTTTTATGGGGCCTTTTTTCCCACTCAGAAGCAAAGGAAATGCCTATGTGGCAGAAGAATCTCTACAATACCTTTGCATCAGAACAGTTTTAAAATAAGACAATTTTTTTCCATTTGCATTTTGTCCACAGCAGCCTTATATATGTTCTTTCCATGTGGTCAGGTCTTCTAAGTTGTCAAAGCAGAATGTTGACATACAGTGTGGCTGTTCAGGGGTGTTTTCTGCCTTAGATGCATCTTTTGATAGATGCCAACTACCTTGTTCACCCTTTAACTCCGGTAAAACCATGGTACTCCGTTCTAGGAAAATGAAGCCACAAGGCAGTCTGCCCACTTGTCTACTTGCACGGGCTTGTAGAGGACATTGGCTTTGTGGCGTTCAGGGTCCTATTTTGGGCTCATATTTTAAACAAATTGTTGCTCCCTCACTATTATTTTTTCTCTCTCTCCAGAGGAGGGATTTGACAGGTACAAAATGGTGGTGCAGGTTGTGATTGGAGAACAGAGAGGAGAAGGAGTGAAGTAAGTTTTCTAATTGTCTTTCTATCACGTTTGTTGGATTTGGGTGTGTTTTTTTTTCTTTGGAAGCTGCTTCCAGCTTCCCTAGGTACAAAAATCTCTCTGCAGATGATAAAGTGTAAAGCACTTTCTTTTCTCTTTAAGTGGCACTTGAAGGCTTAGGTTGTGGCTGATTGAATTAGCCAGTGATAATGGGCTCTGTGGTGGTTTTTAGCAACCTGAAATGCTGAGAAGCATTAGTGAGGAGTGTTGCAGAAGCATTTTATTTTGTATTCATGATGAAGTAGGGCACACACCCCATCCATTCCCAAGGCTCTGCTGTAGCACAAGAGCCATGGTAATTCACTTCTGTCTAAAGCCAGATTTCCATAAGCACTTCATTTACATTTAATCATGCCAGGTAGGCATTTTTCAGAAGTTTAAATATATATAATC
Organism: Myiozetetes cayanensis; assembly: GCF_022539395.1. Classification (NCBI taxonomy): domain Eukaryota; kingdom Metazoa; phylum Chordata; class Aves; order Passeriformes; family Tyrannidae; genus Myiozetetes; species Myiozetetes cayanensis. The sequence continues at coordinate 13,592,571 of NW_026086937.1, forward strand.
CCCCTGCACTACTGTCATGGGAACCTAGCTAGATTCCCATGTGGGTGCTGAGCACCTGCAGTTAGCTCCAGATGCCTACAGTCAGACAAAAGAATTCCTCTTGGCTGCAGTAGTGGGCTGTAGCTTTCCATTACTACTGGATAGGGAGAAGACAAAAGAGAGCAGCCCACAAGGTTTACGTGCTTTATCTGCTGGGCTTATCTGTATTACTGTTCCAGCAGAAGATAAGTACAACAGAGCTGCCTCAGTGTTTTGGGCATCGGAGAGAAATATTTATACCTGTTGCTCAGGCTCTTGTCAGGAATGTCCAGCTGCAGGCAGACTGCTCCAGAAGCACCGTACTAGGGTGAACAGTTCAGTGAGGTGGTCTGACTGGAAATGTGAAGCCCAGCAACACACGATGACAGAGTAATTGGGGAAGTTCTCTGGTTTGCAACAGGCAGGAGGCAATATTGACGAATGGTCACCAATATCCTTAATGCAAAATACTGGGTAACCAGGGTGTTCCAGAGGCAGAGTGGAATACTGTACAGCAAAAACCGAAAAAACAGGATAACCTTGAGGGCTAAGATAGTCGAAGAGATGAAAATCAGCCATCTTAGAACAGTGAGTCATAAATGTAGGGACTGGGAACAATATCATGTGCCACAAACAGGAATCCCATCAGCTGAGACTTACTGAGGTAGGCAGGGAGTGGGACATTTGCAGCATAGAAACGGGAATGTCAGTGACATTAGACAAGGCAGCAGTGAGGTCTCATCTGTAATACCCTGTTACGGGCCAGTTGCTTGTCCTCAGGATAAGGCTTGGACTGAAGCAGGTGTAGAAGTCCAGCAGGATGTTCAGGGAACAGAACGTATAGATACAAAAGCACTAGAAGAGCTTAGCTCATGGTCTAGTAACATGGCATCTGCCAAGGAATACGATAGCTCCCTATAAATAAATTGGGAGTATGTACCATGAGGGTGCAGGAGGTGAAGGACAAGGACAAATAAGCTAAATCAGCCACTGATACACATAGGCCAGAAGTCAAAGATTCTTATGCACCATACCAATGAGGTTCAAGCCCTGCTGCACAGTGGAGGTAGCAGGGTTGATAGGGTGATGAGTTTGAAGATCGAGCTTGAGCCACATACAGAGGGGATTACAGCATGTTGTATTCAGCAGGGGAGATTTAGGCTTGGGATTCAGGAGAACACTTCCCAATTCCTTTATCTTTAAAGGAAGCTCTGTTTGGTTTTCAAGGACAGTATGTGTGATCACTTAGGTGCTCACACGTGAACTCTGGGTAATGTCTCCGCTCTGCTCCTTTGTTTAGCATGGCTGCGCGATGTTTCTGGGACGCTGACACTGACAGCTGTGCTCACGACGTGTTCATGAATGTAAGTACCAGCTGGATTCCCATGGGAAGTGTAAGGCTACTTGCTTTTGTATGAGAGCCAGGGAGACCTTAAATATGGAGCAGAAAAAAATGCAACCAATAGAAGGAAGGAACTGAGACTATTGAACCAGTATGATTTATGTCCTCATTCACATAACATACTTAGATATAATATCCAACATAGGAAAACTTCTTTCCTGAGTAGGTCACACAGTACTGTACAAAAGTCATTATAGTCACACCATTTTACAGGTGGGGAGAGGAAGCACAAGAGACAAAGTCTTTTCTCTGGGCTTTGCTGAACTGCAGTCGTGGAGCATGGCTGAAATCCAGGACTAAGTAGAAGCTGAGGTTTTACTTCATTATTTATCTTAAACTGACACCTAGACACCTGCGGGTGTGTGGATGGAGGCAAGTGAGGCACTTCTGGCATTCAGATGCACTGACCTGTGAGGTGAACAAAAGACAGAAAGTTGCAATATATTACAAAGCAAGGTTATGCTCTGGTCTAAATGTTCCTGAGGTTTTCCCATTCCACTAGGCTAGCAAAGAGCTTGCCTTGACTAACATGGAGCCTTTCTCTGTTTTCCCCAGGACAGCCTGTTTTGTGTGGTAGCTGCGTTTGGCTGCTTCTACTATTGAAAGTGGCAAACACTGCACAGAGGGACAGAGTTGGAGGAGAAAGCATTGCTTTGGGGTATTTTTTGTTAAAGTGCACTAAAGCATCATGTTCTTCCTTTAGTACCTAAGAAAATAACAGCTCTACAAAGCACGTCCTACACCTGGTCTACACACTACAACATTCCTTCTTCCTTGTGGATATCAATAGAGCTTTAAGCACAATATTATTATGTCCTTTATTTAAATGGCCCTTTGTTTTTTATGTAGTATGTTGGTTTTGTCCTAAAAGTGTATTGTTTCTAAGACAAACTAAACTTTTGTCTTGAGAGGGTTCTGTTACTTTTATTTTTATGAAATTAATGAAATATTTATAAGAAAAGAAACATAATAAATCTATGTATTTGATACTTCTTCTACTGTGACATTTTCTTCCACTCTACAAGGTGCACTACCCTGGATGGCTTGTCTGCACTACTCAGATGAATGTTTTCTGAGGTTTCTTTGTAAATTAACCCATAAAGCTGACCTCTTATTCCGGTTATCCAGATTTGTTTCTGTGACTCCTATAACAATTGGGCTGTGAGTCCCAACTGTGTCACATGAGGTGGTATTAACTGATAGGAAGACAAGGTATTTAGGACATTAGGTCAGGCCAGAGCCTGCACACCCCAAGACTGCCAAAACTCCCCCCTGCTGTAACTACTCTTTAGTTTGGTGCACCCAGGGACATTGCAAATGATCATCGCTCCTTGCCCTCTTCAGCAGATACTGCAGTACTTTCTCAATCTCTGCCTCTCTGTTTTGGGATACAAGGGTGGGTGTTTACAACCAAATTTGTTGGGACTCCAGCATTGGAAAGGCTGCTGTAGATCTGCAGAAGAGTGCTAAAGCTTCTCACTCCCCCAAAGTTAGAAGACCAGGTTGGTTCCTGAGAGAGTGCATGCCACCAGAGAGCATCTTGGATGCCCACTGGAAGGTGGGATGAGTTGTTCTGTGGTGATGCCTGTTCTCTGTGTGCTGACCAAGCACAGGTGAGCCATTCCAGTGACATGAACTGGCTTTTAGCATGCTGAAGTGGGGTGAGGTGAACCTTGAATCCCACCCTCACCAACTTTAGGAGCAGAACACTCTCTGTGCAGCTCTTGGAAGTCAGGGAAGTAAAAAATTATGATGCATCTTCTGAAATCCCTCTTTGGGCTACAATGCCAGATACAGCATACTTCTGGGTCTCTGTTTGTTTGAAAGTGGCTTCCTCTCCTTTTCCTCTGATGGGAGATGGAGGGTGACTTCCCTGATTGCTTTGCTGCTGCCTGTGGGTGTCACCCACAGGCACCTGCCCAGAGATGAGATGGCACTGCTCAGTTTATGCATAACCCAGGAGTGTGAGTTTTAGGGACCAGCAAACCACCCCCCCCCCCCAGCAACACCTTCCAAGAGATGGTATATATGACCTCAGACTCGTTTGGATGCTTATATCAAGTCATGGCTATTAAATCATGATTTTTCACCTTGCGCTTGCTCCATTCTGGAGAGTTTTAATGGCTGCTTCACAAACGTATTGTACAAAGTAGGTAAGAAGGTTTGCGTCCGTGATCGTTCAACCTCACCACCCTTGGCTGTGGCATGGGACAGGGATGCTGTATTTTCCCTGGAGAAAGAGTGAGCTGCTGCTGAAGCACTGTGCATTGGTGTCCTGCACCGCCGGGACAGGCAGGAGGACCGCGGCTGTGTGGCCATGCAGGGCTGCCCTGAAGTCACCATGGCTCAGGGCAGCGCTAAGGATGCTTTGCTCCCTCCTTCCAGAACCCCTGGAATTTACACTGGACAGACTGAGGGGAGACCTCATCACAGTCTACACCTTCCTCGTGAGGGGAAGAGCAGGGTAGCACTGATCTCTTCTCTGCGGTGACCAGTGACAGGACCCGAGGGAATGGCATGAATGGCATGAAGAGTGGGGAGCTTTAGGTTGGATACTAAGAAAGGTTCTTCACCCAGTCGGGCACTGGAAACAGGCTCCCCAGGGCAGTGGCACAGCACCAAGCCTGCCAGAGCTCAAGAAGCGTTTCGACGAGGCTCTCAGGCACATGACGCGATTCTCGGAGCTGCCCTGTGCACGGCCAGCAGGCGGGCTTGGCCGATCCTTGTGGCCCCCTTCCAACTCGGTGTATTCCGTGACGCGGAGGGCCGTCGCGATCCGGAACGGAGGTTCCAAGGCGCGGTTTCCCGGGACGCGGCTTTCCGGGGCCGGGCCGGTCGCTTCCCGTCGTTGCGGGGCCGACGCTCCGCCCGCGCCCCGTTGGCGTCGGCGGGAGCGGGGCGGGGCCGGCCTGGGCTGGGCCGGGCTGGGCGGCGGAGCGGCGGCGGAGCGCGGGTAAGGGGGAGTCCGGCGGCAGTGGGGGCTGGCGCTGAGGGGGCGGTGGGGGGCTGTGGGTGCAGGGACAGGACAGGGACAGAGCCGTGCCTGTCACGGGGCCCGGGTTTGGGTTGGCGGCACACGAGGGCACCGCTGCGGAGCCGCTCGGGGTCCCTCCCCGGACCGCGCTCCCCGCGGGGTGGCCGTGGCACAGGCGGGAGGTGCTGGCCGGCCGGGACATGGGGCACTGGCTTTGGGTAGGGGGGCAGCGTCTGCTGGGGTGGTCGCCGTGCCAAGCTTCGTGGGGGCTTGGGCAGGGGCTGGGGCTCGGGTGTGATCCTCGGGGCTGCTCCTCGGGGATGGCTGAGAGGAGACAGCAGCAGACGCTGCGGGAAACTTTTGGAGTTCACCCGCAGGGTTCCGAGCAGGGGGGCTCTGGGGAACGTGCCCTGACCTAGAGGACACAGCCACGGCCTAGAGAGGACAGTGAGGAGGTGGCCCTGGCCGCGGCGAAGGAAGGTGTGACCCAGCTGCTGCGCAGGCACTCGTCCTCTGTAACCCGCTTTTGGTGTCCACCAAAGCCCTGGCTGCGCTCATTAATGGGTTTGTGCTTAGACTTTAAAGCCCTCAGGAATTCTGAGAGCTGCGATGCTCCTCGGTAGCCCTCGCTGGCTGTGGAGGGAGGTGCAGGGTGCTGCAGGTGGCCTTCCCTGTGTCCCCACCCTGTCCTGCTGCAGCACCAGGACCCTGGTGAGTAGCTGGCAAGGGCTGGGGTGGTCAGGGACAGGTACTGCTGGGTTTCCATCTGCAGGACTCCTGGGCCTGAGGACAGCCATGGTATTTGCTTTTGAAATTCAGATGACAAGTACCCATGCTTTATTTCCTGAAGGTATCTGCTGTATATACATAATTATTAAAATTCATGACTTGGAAGTTTCTCACTCCAAGATCTAACTGGGATGTAACTGTCTTGAAATCACTGTATAAAGAGCCACAAATAGTAACTGTTGCAGCAAGGAATTGGTATTGACGTGTAAAACTACGAAAGGAAGTTCACACTGAAGTCTCAAAAAGCTCTGTGGTTAAGTCCTAAAAAGAAAACACAGTGGAGAAGCTGGGACAAAATGACCATCCATTCTCGTACTTTGTTGTCCCAGGGCAGGCTCCAGATCTCTGATACTGTGCACAAACCCTACTTCTTCTGCTTCACTACCCACAGCAGACACTGTTGCATGGCGGGACTCTCAGTGCCTTGGGGTTGTGGTATACCCAGAAGGGCCGTGAATTCACAGAGAAGGTCTTGCTGGCAGTTTTTCTTTTTTATGTGTGTATTAATTCACAACACTGCCAAGGTGATTGTGCTGCACTCTTTTCAGTTGTGGTGTTATGTAGAATTGTCTTAAGCCAATGGGGACTTTGTTGGTGAGAAGCAGCATCTTTTTATCGATTGCAGGACACAAGTGCCAGAGCTTGTTCATTCTCAGGCTCTGCTAGAGAAAATGCTATCAGCCTGCCTAGATCAGTAGAGGGGGCAAGGCCTGGGAGGTTGTTCTAGCTGGTGTAGCAAAGGTCTGGATGCTGTTGGACCAATGTGTAGCACTGGCTGAACTGGAATCCCTTTTGTACGTTCAAGTGTCTGTGATTATGCTGCAGGATAGCTGCTGTTGTTTATCCGGAGAAGCTGAAGCAGACTTTGTTTTACGTGTAGATAGGACTCTGCCAGATCCTGCAGTAACCTTTACAAGGTGCTCAAGGACTTAGACCATGTAGATAGAGCAGATGCTGACTGTGGGGACCATCCCAGTGTCTCTGGAGCTGAACAGGCTGGGTCACAGCCAGCAGCACTCTGTTTCCAGGCAGATGCTCTGAGTCTGGAGATTGGGACAGAGGTGGGCATGGCAAGCCTGGGCGGGGCATGAAGTTGCCTTGGAGATGGGGCAAGATTTTTAAACACTGATTAAAGAGAAATCCATGATGAGTCTTTTGCCATTAACTTCTTCCAAGTCTTTCTGTTTACAACAGATCTCTACAGGGGTACATGCCAGTAAGGTTACTTTTAAACTGAGCGTTGAAGGTGGGGAAAAACAGGGGGAAAGGATTCTTTTTGACCTATGACTGAGGAATGTGGAGGAATACAGGGACTCTTTGGTACTTTATAGCCTGACAAGGGTTATTATCTGAAGTGACAGGACTTATTCTTTTTCCCTGAGGCTTCCGCATACATGCTGTCCATGTGTCAAGGCAGACACATGGCAGAGTGCAAAGTTTAGTAGTATTGCCTGCAGATGAGTCAGCAGAAGAGAAATAGCTGGTTCCTGTAAAGTGCAATGATCTTGTAGGCAAAGCAGCACATGACAGTCACATCTGACTGTGCCAACGCCTCCCAGGATCGGAGGGACGATAGCGCAGCCTTGGAGCAGGCGGTGCCACCCAGGGAGCTGTGGGTGTCCCAGGGCCTCGCTGGTCCCGCTGCCAGTCTTGTGCTCAGGTCCCAGGTAGGAATTGCAGCAGCCTTGGACTGGAGCACTTATCCAGTCGTCGCAATCAGCTCTTGTTTTGCACAGGCTTTCACTTTAAGTAGCAGGATTTATTTTGCTTTGGCATGTAAATCTGCAAGTGAAAAGCAAAAGAAGTGGCAAAAAAAATCGTGCTGCCGATGTAAGCTTTCAGATAATATTCTTCGAGAAGTTCTTTGGGACATCAAAAGGCGATGCAGATAGGCCGGGTCCTCCTGCCATCAGTGTGCTCAGGGTGCAGAAAGATCTGATCTGCTTCTCCGGTGTAGTGTGAGGCAGGAGTTCTCCGACACCACCAAGGTTAAAAAACATCAGTGCTGTCCGTGAAGATGCAGTGAAATAAGGCTTTGGCTAACCAACAATATTTGCCATGCCTATTCTGACCTTTTCCACCTGCCAGAGGTATTAACTTCGATGTTGTGGTTAAATTCCAGCTCTGACAACAGTGTAGTTAACTCAGGGAGAAGTTTTTAATTAAGAGAAGTAATTAATTAAGGGAGAAGTTTTAAATTCCTTCCCTGCCTATATATCTTCTTCCTTGGTGGTAATCAATGCTTGTCCTTTTTTCCTCCCAGAAGTGGCTGCGTTTTGGTGGGATTCAGTGATTCCCCGACAGGGAGAGTGACTCTTCTCCTGTCTGGCAGTCGAATGCTGCTTGCAGAGCACATACAGGCCTCTCTCTCTCAGTCAGCCAGTTGGCTGGTGATGCAAGGCCCTTCTTTGGTATGGGATATGCACCAAAGAAATAAGTTTAAGAAGCAAAGCCCTTAGTGTTTTGTAAAGTGGTGCGGAGACTGTGATTTGCCCCAAATGGGACACTTCCAACCTTGCTCCTTGCGAGCAGTTTCTCATATTCAGTCGTGCACTCACTAATGCAGGAGGGTGATGCCTTAAAATAGAACAGTGTTAATATTTTACAGCAGGGCTCTTTCTTCGGGTTATGCTTGGTTTCTATCTTGGAGTGTTCAGAATGAGCTTCGAGAGTTATCTTGTCTTTCCTCTTCCCCGTCTGGTGCAAATGTAATTAATTTTAGAAGAGGCAGTGTTTTATGCATTTGGGGAAGCAAATCTGTGTCCTTATGTGTTAAGCTCAACTTCAGATGCTGGATCCCATTGTTAGTAATTGTTTAGGATACTATTTTAGTCACTTGGGTTAAAATGAAACATTCTAAGATTAGTAACTTTATCACAGTAAGGTGTGTTGTGTTTTTGGAAACGTGTTCCCGGTTCTTAATGAAGACGAGGACTGCTGGGAGGACTTGCAAGAAACGCAGTAGCCACAGCATAGAGGTTTTAAAGTTCCAAAGAGTGGTAAAATTATTGTTTAATCTCTCCCTTAATTTGAGTAATTAACAGAGCTGCATCACTCAGGTGCCCAAGCCAGCTCTCCAAACATCTCAGAGGCTTCTTCAGCAACATCTAACCTGTAAGATCAGAGCAGACAGAGCATGTCTATCCCATCCTTGAAGCAGTTTTCTCACTCAGTATATTGGGTAGAGCTGCTGCTGTGTGGCTGGTACTGTCTCACCACTGCTGCTTATTTAATGCAAAGCCATTAATAGAATATCTGAAGTTGGAAATCCATTTGCTTATGTTATTGTTTGCCATCATTTCACTACGAATACCCTGAGAGGTAGAAAAGTTAGCGTGGAGGAGAGTGGGTGTTTGGGTGTGGGAAGGACTGGAAGAAGCTGTTGGAGTTTTGTCCTGGGCTGGGACAGTGCTGCTGTACGTCAGCCTAAAGCGCGGTGTTACCCTGTGCTGTCTTTGTCTGACCGTGAGCTCTGCACTGAGCAGGAAGGTAGGTGATGGTGATAATTCAGCAGAAAAGTTGGTTGCTCTGGTGGGCTGGGCTGGCGTGGGAAGAGTTTCACCTGGTTGTGTGTAGGGGCTGCTCTGTCCATAACTTCAGCACCAAAACCTCTGCCAGTGCTCTTAATGTTTTGCTGGGCAGTGGTTCAGAATGTCTGCATTCAGCATGTGAACAAGCTGTTTAATTCTCTCCAAAGGGAAGGAAAGGGAGTGGTCAGGGACAAACAGGGGACTTGAAGCACAGTGAAATTATTTTGACCAAATAACAAGAAAAGCTGCTGCTGTTCCACCCCTCTGTTTCCATGAACGCTGGGGTTACTTGAGCCAGGGACAGATGTTCTCTGCTTTTTGTGAACTGAATGGTTTCTGCTGGGACCATGGTGGTGAAGTAAATGACTGATACAGTGTGCTTGCAAGGAGACACCTTGCAAAATCTAAAAATTACTTGTGTTATACCCTGTGTTTTCACAGAGGCACTTTGGAATCTGCTGCATTTATAGCACCGATCTTGCCTGGAAGTTAAATGTCTAGTTTAATGTTTGAAGACTTGAAGCCAGGGTTGCAAACTCTTTTTGCCTGAGATTACTTTTGCATCCTCACATATGTTCGTTGTTAGGAAATGGTAAATTAATTACTGGAATGGGGGAAATTTGTCAAGCCTGACTCACAGGCATTATAGAGTGAGTGCTGGATGGGTTTTGCAGTTCTGAAGTGTCCTTGTGGCTGCTCTTCACTGTCACTTTTATCTTCTTCACAGTATTTTTTGGCTCCCCACACACCTAAGATTCCCTTTTCCTGTTCTTAGTGTATTGTAGCAGGTCTAACAGGGCAGCCAAGGATGCTCAGATGCCTGTAGCCCCAGCCCAGATCAGCTGTGTTTGGCTCTAACCCTGTCTCTAAGGTGTTGTCTTGCTGATGCTCAGTGGGGAGAGTGGGATGTTCGTGTGTTGTTTAACCGCGTTGGACTCCTTACTTTGGAACATTCCTTAACCTGAAGTCATTTGTGCTTGAGTAAGTAAGTCCAGTCACTAAATCTGCTTCTTAACAGCTCTTCCACAAAGCACACCTTTCTTTGCCAGTGGCCCATAGTGAGGACAGTCCCAGCTCATCCCAAGCATGAACATTCAGCAGAGCCCCTCTGCTGAGGAAAAGGGTGGATTCAGAGGGGCATCTGCCCTTTCTCATACCTTACACTTGCCCCACCTAGCACATTCCAGCACACCCATAGCACATGGGTGGGGAGACACTTTAAATTCCACACTGCTCTTATTATTAGGGGTTGAGGCACGCACATAAGGATCATTCCTCGGTGGAGGGGTCACGCTGCTCTCAGGAACAGCAGTCCAGAAGTGCCATTTGCTGCCCTGGAGAGGTGCACACTTCAAGTGAGCAAGAGACATAATGCTGATCTTTAGTTTTTGCAAATCTACCACCCATTTCTAAATCCTGCAGCAGCTGAAAAGGGAGTATTTGCTGCCATGCCTTCCCATAAACCCATAGTTTTGCTTCAGCTGTGTGAAGCTGGGCTTTCTAATATTCCAGAGCCCCTTTGGAATGGTATGGTGACTCCCGCTCAAAAGCACAGATAATTTACTTCCACATAGCTGTCACAATTTCTGTCCCCAATTGGTGGTCGGTCTGTCCATCCCAGAAGCAGTTCAGCTGTACCACCACTAATGACAACCTGGTACATAAAGTGCCAGAAGTCAGTGTGCCCTAATGTGGTGTCAGCAGCTGCTTCACCATCTGCTGAGTCACCACTGCGGTGGGGACAGGGGGACAACAGGGGAGCATGGTGGCAGCCAGCCCAAGGTGAGCTGTCCCCAGTGGGGAGCTGCAGCTTGGTCTTACACAAACAACAAAGCAAACAGCAAGCCAGCTAGTTATTTAAGTTCTGACCCCTTCCCTCAGCCTTCTGCTTCCCCCACCCTTATCCCTCCTTCCTCTCTTGAGGTTTCTACAGGGATGCAGCACACCCAGCCAGCTGCCTTGGGTGCTGTAAAGGGTAAAGAGTCCAAATGACAGCTGAGGGAGGGCTGAATGTGAACTGGGCGTGCCATAATCCTTAGGTTGCTTTTCAGATGTGAGAGTAATATAATTAGCCTTGTAGTAATGATTTATAATTTGTATTGCAACTCTTGTTTCAGTTTCTCTCCAGCCAGCTGACTGCTGCACGCTTCTCTCTGCAGAACAGCTCTGAGTTGCATTAAATGATTCAGTATTCCCACCAGGCACTGTTTGTCAAGCCTTGGCAGCTGATGCCAAATACAACTGGCTAAGCCCCTTGTGAGGTGGCTGTGTCTTTGCACTGACCTTCTGTACACTCTGCCTGCTGTTGACTGATCCTGCTTTGGAAGAACTGACAAATATCTCTCTTTTCTTTCTTTCTTTTTTTTTTTTCTTTTTTTTTTTTTCTTGGGTTTTTTTTGTTTAGTTTTTTTGCTCCTCCTTCATTTTGTTCCAGTTCTTACTGGACGTGCTTGGCAAGATGGAGCCGCCGACCTCCTCCAGGCTGAATTCCCGAAAGAGAAGAAAAGATGGATCTGGCCCTAATGGGGCAACAGAGCTGGATGGAATCCCTCCAAAAATGTCCCGACGCTCACTCGTAAGTAAGCAGAGATATGAATTTTAGGAGCATGTGAGATGAGAACATTGAGCTGTGGTGGTTTGTCTGTGGACACAGAAAACAAGGGGGGGCAGAGGAGAAGAAGCACATGACAGTAGCTATCCTTCTTGCAAATCCAGTTTGAAATCTTCCTTTGTTCATGCTAATAACATACTTACAACGTGGGCTTAAATTAGGTCTGAGGCAATCGCTAAGCTGCTTTTGTGGTGTGTCCGGCTTGTCACTTAAGCTGCAGTGGAACAGGCATGCATATAGATACCCATGGAGGAGAAGCAGGTTGCTTCTGAGAGGTGTGTTTTGAGTGACCCAGTGGGAGGGAGAAATACTGCAGACAAGCACATGGAAGTGCAGGAGAGTCTGAAGTCTGTAAGCACCCACAGAAGTAATCTGTTGAATTCATGCTCTAAAGCACTGGGAAGATCACTGTTTGATTCTGTTGGTCTGGAGAAAGACTGCATTTATGCTCCTGGTACTTCAGGAGCAATAAAAATAAAAGAAGAAACAAGTGAAAGGATTTCCCCTAGATCAACCTTGGGGCAGCTTTAGCAAGCTAAAGCTAATGGGATCTCTTCTGAAGGGGGTCCGGGCCAGTTAATGCCAATGTCAAGGGCTAACTTTAACTTGTCCTTGCCACAGTAGTGCGACAATGGGCTTTTTGCAGTTCTCCTCTGCCCTCTTCCTGGAGCTGCCCCGTGCATCACGTGTTCTCTGGTTGTTCTTTCCTTATCTCTGTCCAAAGCCAGCTGCCATCCCTGCCACGTTGCACTGCGGTCATAGTCCTTGGCAAAATAGGGCGATGTGTTGCAGCTTTCTTCTTCAATGGCAACATTTTGCTCCTCGGGACCTTCAGCCCTCTCCCATAGCGCTGGTGGTACTGAAGTAAGAGCAGTGCCAGCAGTGAGAACTGGGGAGGCAAGCGTTGGGAGTGGAGGCTTGAGCTGTTATGTGACTTATCCCACAGAGCCTTTATATCCTTGACTGTTGTCAGACCTGCCCCGCCCCTCTTAAAGACCCCCATGTCTTTTCAGTAAGGAAAGTTAAATGTGCAGGTTATTCTTCCATGGGAGTCACTTGCTCTTTAAGTTGGTGTCTGTCCTGTATCAGAAATAAAGCATTTGTCTACAAATAGCACAAGACAAGTGATATCTAGCCACTTTTTAAGCTTCCTGCCTGTTTTTTAGCCAGAGGGCAAACACAGATCTCCTGATGAAAGATTTCCTTTTTTTTTTTCTTCCATTTGCAAAAGTTTTATTTATTATAGCAAGAGTAATAGTGTTGCCTAACTGTGAGATTACCTTGAAGGCTTTACCACTCCCAACTGAGCAGCTGGCTGGCAGAATGTTCCCCTGAAGCAGCAGGGCTCAGCAGCAGATGGTGGTAACAAACCTGCTGACACATAAGCCTGTTGGACTGTGCAAACCACGTTAGGTTCTGACCCTCCGAGGCCCTGCAGAGGAAGGGCAAGACGCTGGCAGGACCTTTTGAGAACATTTCTCTGTGTTCCTCTGATAATTTTGTTGGGCTTTTTTATGCTTTTATTTCTAGCTTCATATCAGGTGTGTGCCAACCAAACTACAAAGAATCTGTTTATATTCACAAGTCCCAGATACAATGGCAGTGAAGAAAGGAGAGGCCTGCAGGCCTTACCTGACAGTAAGGATCCTGGCAGAGGAGGTGGTGTGTGAAACACAGAGCCTCAGTAAGTTAAAGGAGATGCTCAGCAGTATCAGTTTGCTTGAATGTAGTGGTCAGTGGTTGATTTCCTGTGCTCTTCTCTAGAAGCACTCTAATGAGGAATGACAGTAGCAATAATAGCAGTGGTTTTTTGGGTTGCAGTGGTGCTGGGCACCGTGGCAGGATTCTGCAGGGGGACAGGAAGCCAGAGAGGAAACTGCTGATAAGACTTTTGCAGCTTGTAGGTGTTAATGATCTGTAAGCTTATTTACTAGTGTTCTGACTGTCCATTGCTGCCCCATACCTTCCAGCTAAAAGGAAATTGAGCTGTTGTTTTGTTATGGGAAGGGCAGATCTTTTGTTTCCATTCAGAGCCCACCAGAAATGATGTCTGGACTTCAGCTGTTGATTAAATGTACTGCTGTGGTCAAGCTAGCAAGTTAGAGGAGTTTTCTTGAAGCAGCTGGAGTATTCTGCCACAGATTGAGGTCAGTCCCTCACTCTGTATGGCTCAGAAATGGTGAATGTAATACAATATGACAATACACACATTAGTGCTGCTGTTGGCATTGCTCTTCTGCTTGCTCATATACTCAAATCAAGGAGCTGTTACAATTTGTATGTCATGGCACAAGCACTCAGGCACAGCAGAGCGATGGTCTTGCCAGAGTGGGCAGAGCTGGAGCTGCGACAGTGAGGTTTGAAGCTTGGCTTGTGCTGCTGTGAAGTGCTGTGTGTCCAAAGTTTGGGTTTAGCAGCTGCAGATCTGAGCCTCCGGTTTTCTTGGGTCCAGTATAACTGCTGTCATCTAAACTCTACGTTGCTTTCTCTCTTACTCTCTAAACTCAGGCTAATCACCCTGCAGGGCTGTTTTGAGGTTTTACACTAACTAGCCTTTTAGTACACGTGTCTGAACTGTGCAGAGATGCAGTGAGTCAGTGACTAGGACACTGCCGTGGCAGTGCTGCTGCTTTGAACTGCCCTCACCTTTGCATTCTCACAGCAAAACTTTCCTGGCTTTTTAGGGACTGAGGGAACCGGCTCCGTTTTCAGATGAAGTGGAAATCGACTACAGCAAGCCATACATCAGAGTAACCTATGAAGAAGCGATGAGAGGGACCCCTTGTAAGTAAAAAAAAAACTGACTGGAAGGAGATTGTGTAAATGTTGGGGTTTTGGAGGGTGGGTGTGATTGTGGTATCTCTGAGACCGAAACAACCTTGTGTGTTGGACTAGGTTTGCAGCCAATGACTTAATTAACACTTTGGTGATTAGATAACTGTTCCCATGTGAAATTGGGCCTGTCAGTACAACTGAAATTCAAGCTTGTATGTGTGAGGAGCTGTACCTTCACCAGTAAGAGTATTTGAAGCAAACAGGTATTTAACTCTTCCTGTGCTGCTGACAACTATAGAGTAATATCAGAGCTGAACATTTGTTGTACTACTTTGCAGTACTACTTTGCAGTAGCTTGAAGTTAAGCGCTCTAAAAGGCATCTTTTCTGAAAGTTGAAATGGGCAAGTGAAAAAAAAATATGTATCTGAATGTCTCATTCTAGCCTGGATTTGAATTAAAGTCAGTGTCATTAAACACAGTTGGCCAGCCTCGCAACAACAATGTGGAAGAAACACTGTTCTCTTTGCAGTCCAGAGCAGAGGCACAGGCAGGACTGACTCCTGAAAGATAACTGCCCTCTCCTGCCAAACAGAGTGTGCAGATGGTGCTGTCTTATTTGGCCTCTGTTATAGCTACAGAGACAATAAAAATGCTGCAGTTCTCTCTACCTGACTGCTGCTGACAGATGAGCCAGCTCAGATTGACACCTGGCAGTGATTTCCTGCCATAGGTTCTGACTATTTCACAGTCCACATTAATTTCCCAGCTGAAAGTCTCCAGAGCCTGCACAAAAGTCTCTTGATTTCAGCAGTGGTAGGTTTTCTGCCTGCTAGGACTAAAATACACTACATGCTTCCTTGTTGCTGTTTATGTCTGTGCTCAGGAACTGTAGCTGCTGCAGGTACAGAGGAAAGGGAAGGATGTCCCAGCCAATTTCCAGAATGTGATTGTACATTCATAAAGGCCTGCCAGGACTAGCCCTCTTTTGGCATACAGAAAGCTTTTGCAGTCACATATCTCCAGATCCTTGGCTCTTCAGAGCTTCCTGGCATCTTCAGCCTGAGGTCGTAGAATCACTAAAAAGTGACTCCTCTGCATAGCTTGAACTTGACAACCCTGACCTTTGCATCAAGTCCTCTTCCTGCTGCCTCCCAGGCTCTGTCTCTGGGTACCTTCAGGACTCTGCCCAGATGGGGTCTCAGCAATCCTGCTAGGTATTCTCTCTGCTGTGTCCTCACTGCAGCTCTGGTGTGCCTCTGCTCACACCACTTCTCTGAGTCTGTCTGCCTGAACTAGGCTAGAGAGCAGCAGGTTGTTCCCAAGTGTGTCAGATACAAAGACTGTGTGGCTTTCTGCAAGAGGACTGGAATACTGTGTAGTCCCAAGACCAGAAATCGGGGTTCAGGATGGGACTATTACATGGCAGGGCTAGACTATCTCAATTTACCTCTGTGCTGACCTCAAAGAGCTGAGCTACAATTTCCCCTGGCAGAGGTAGCCTGAGGAAAGATTTGTTCTTCCTTATTTTTCCATGGATTTAGCTGCTAATGCCAGAAGTTCAGCAGAATTGTGTATGCTTTCCTTTGAGTAGTCCAGCTGGGGTTTTGGATAGAGCCATTTGGTCTAGGGGAGCCAAGATGCTGGTGGGGAATTGGAACAGTCTGGTCCTTCAACCAGACTGTAGATGTTGCAGCAGGCTGCAGAGGGGGATTCTGTAAAGGTCTTGAGATGCCATCCTGGCAGGCAGGAGGAAGTCAGGCACCTATGAAACATCTGGGTCAGTTCCCCTCTGGTAGTTCACTGCTGTGAAAAAAGTTAATTCTGCATTTGGATTTCCATAGAAGGGAAATGTACAGGGTTTTCCTTAGGTCTCCCTTTATCTTGTTAGGGTGATATATGGTAGGCTTTCAGTCTGTCTTTGAATGGGATTGTGTTTCAGCTCAGATGCATTTGTTTCCATGTGGGAAGACAGAGACAACCGTTTCTCTTCACAAATCTGTCCTGGCTATGGCTTTGTGTTCCGTAACCCCCCCATGAGTTTAAGCAGGTCCTCAAATGCAGGCATGAGCAGCAGCTGCTTCTCCAGGAAGGCATCTTCACAGCTGTCTCTCTGTCCTTTTTGGCACAGTGGATCGCCCTGTCAGAGTTTATGCTGATGGAATATTTGACTTGTTTCACTCTGGACATGCCCGGGCCTTGATGCAAGCGAAGAACCTCTTCCCAAACACATACCTCATTGTTGGAGGTAAGGAGTGACCTTGTTGACTTTGGCTGTTGCAGGAGTACAGTTTACCTGCGTCTGTAGTTGTGCATACAGGGCTTTTGTCTTTGTGGCCTCAGTGGCTCTCACTGCAGCTGATTGTCCCAAATGTTGCTGGAGTCTTATTGCAATATGTTGAGGGTTGGATTTGTCTGGAGAAAGATTCTCCGTACCAGGTGAGTGCTTCAGGAAAAGATTTTTGATCACGCTATTCTAATTTGACCCTTCTGTTTTGTGACAGATACAGGTGAGTTGCACATCTGAGTATCAAAACGTCTTAAGGATAATTGAGCATTTGACTCTTGAGTAAGACAGCTAAAGAATGATTAATAGTCCCTCTGTGGCTGCTTGAGCTTTGTGTCATTTGTATTGCTCTGCATGTCACTCCCCAGCTCCAGCTCTCTGCTGGGAATTGCTTATGGGAATTGCTTAATGCCAAACAGATCCCCTTAGGAGCATGGAAATCAGAGTGCTTTCTCGGGCATGTGCCTGAACACATGGAAGTCAGCGAGGCCCCATTTCTCCAAATAGAAGTTCACTGTTTTGGCTGTTAGGTCATAAGTCTTTCGATGATGCCAGAAATATCCTGCCGAGTGCCTGAGGGGATCTAACAGAGGTGTTTTAGCCAGGCCTCCTTCAAGAATGTAAGGGGAAAATGGATACCCTTCTTCTGGCTGCTGCAATACACAGGCCTCTGTCCAGAGACTGCCTCTGTGCCCCTCAGGCTGTACATGTTGTCTGTCAAGAGCTGACCCTTGGTCAGGCTGTGTAATGATGCTACAGTAAGAGAGCTGAGAATACCTTTAACTATTTTTCTCAACTCCACTAGCTTCCTGAAGCAAAATCAGACTCTGATCATGCAATAGAACGTAACATCCTTGGGTGGTTTGTTTCCTTATCAGTTTCATCACTGCTGAGGGCATTTTTGTAGTGGTACATCTGCATTGTTTTGTGTGTTCTACAACAGTGTTTGGAAGGGGAAGGGAGAGAGGAGAGCTGAAACAGTTGTTCCAACTACAAAAATGCCCAGAGCTTAGAAATCTTGAAAGTGGAATGACGTCCCCATGTACATAAACATTGTAAAACAAGCAGGAAAATAACTTCAGGTCAAACTATTAACATGTTAAAGTATCAAGGAGCATAACCACGCTCTCTGCCTCTCGGAGACTGGTGAGGAGGTGGAGGGCAATGACCTGCTTCCCTTGCACCGTGACTGAGATGAGAGGCCACAGCCCAAGAGAACATGAGCTCCAAGCTGGGAACAGTCTCACCCGCTCTTTATCATCTGTTTGTCTAGAACATAAATACATCCAATACCAGTGAGACTGGTTTTGAGTCTGTTACTTTTGAGTCTGATAATCAAATAAAACTCCCTCCTTGATACCTTGTGTTGCAGATTATGAAGAGCTGTTAATTTACTTTCTCATAGAACATAATAATTAAGCTAACTTGATTTCCTGTGAATTCACCCTTGTGTTTGAATACAACTTTCCAAGAATTCGACTGTGTTATGGCATTTTATGAAATTGAAAGTTTAGGCAGTGGGGTTTTTTGTTCTTCAGATTTCAAGCCTGAGGCATCCTTAGGCTTAAAAGCCCCGTAGGCCCCCAGGTGCTGTTTCAAATAGGAGAGTTGTCTTCTGTGTTGGCTGGTTTTCTTGGTAAGTGTTGTAAGCTCTAGAGACCCTGAAGGCTTGGGGTGTAGGTCCCCAGCTTGGACAGAAGTTCCCCAAACAGCCTGTCCAGAATTTCTCAGGAAGTGCCCTGTACTGCTCTCTATTTCTGGTGCTTTGTGGCTGGAAGAGCTGGGTTTGGAAGTGCCAGTGCCAGCCTCTGCCAGCAGGGGCGTGTGGAAGGTCCTTTGACTGTAAAGACCTGGGGTAAGTACCTCAGGCTCACTGCTGCCTGTCTGTTTTCTCCAGTCTGCAGTGATGAGCTGACCCACAACTTCAAGGGCTTCACGGTAATGAATGAGAACGAGCGCTACGATGCTGTGCAGCACTGTCGCTATGTGGACGAAGTGGTGAGAAACGCGCCGTGGACGCTCACACCCGAATTCCTGGCAGAGCACAGGGTAATTTGTGATATCTGATCTGTTTGGAATTTTGATTACCCTCTTGTCTGCTCACAGCAAGAATTCATCCTTGGGGGTGACCTCTGCCTGAGCAAGCTCTTTCTGCTGAAACTGCTTGAATATAGAATGAACTGGGTTATGGGATTCCAGTGGGTTTCTTGGGAGACTAGAAGCATTTGCTGAGCTGGCAGGTAATGTTAAAATAAGGTAGAGATTGTGACATGGTAAGAAGCCTGAGAGGGTTCTTGCTGTTCCAGAAGTTGGTGCTGGGTAGAGATAGCTGTGAAATGCAGTAGGGAGAGGATAACATGGGTTAGAAGGGATTTCTAGGGGGCGTCTGGTCCAACTCCCTGTTTACAGCAGGAGCAGCTTAGATTTTCATGAGCTTCCCTGCAGTAGGAGACTAGGCAAGCTTCCTTGAGAGTCTTTATCAGTTGGTGAGATAAAGTGGAAGGAATTTCTAACATCTGTTGAACTGCTCTGAGAGGTGAAGGAGTCTCCAGGGGAGACTTGTTGCCGTTAACAAACCATTCCTCTGTGGGGCTTAAAACAGCTGTGTCCTTATTCCCAGCCTTTCCTTGCCTCTGGTGTGTGCTTACAATCGATAGGCAATTGCCAGTGAGAACTCGGGACTGCTCAGAGGTACTTTGTAACAGAGGAAAGTGTCTTGCTGTTCTCTGTCGCACCCCTGCGTGGAGGTGTTGAGCCGAAAATTACCAGCCTTTGACAGAAGCAGGAGACCTGCACATTCAAGATAAAATGTTGACTCACTTTCTTAATTTTCAGATCGACTTTGTTGCACATGATGACATCCCCTATTCCTCTGCTGGCAGTGATGATGTCTATAAGCATATAAAAGAGGCAGGTGGGTCTGAGTCAGATTCCCCAGGGCTTCCTGTCAAAGATCTGCTGTGGTTTCTCCTGCGCCTGTGTATGGGAGGACTGTTTATGCCTGGGGAAATGGCAGTGTCCCTCTGGGAACAAGGTCTACCCAGGAGGCACTGAGGGCAGGAAGAAGCAGCTTTAGGCCCTATTTCATATCACTAGGACTGTTCCATGTCCCAGGCCAACCATGGCCCAGCATTAATTCCTAATTCCAATATAGTTGTGATTGAATTAACTGCGACCTTTTGAAAACATAGTACAGTTTAACTTACAGATTCTCACAAATGGGGAATTTCATGAGCTTAGCAAAGGGGCTCCTCTAACTGTTTGCTGTAAAATTCACCGAGGGTGCAGCTCTCCTATATCTATCCAAACTTAGCCCTCACAGCGTGTTATATGAATTGTAGGGCCCCTTGTCCTGTCCTTGTGCCCACACTGTTCTAGATGCAGTGGGTTATGATCAATAGTCTTTATACCAGCTAAAGTGAAGAACTTTTCATTAGAATACCTGGTATTTTGAGAGGGTTTTGACAAGCTTTGGTCTTACTTAGGTCTTCCTTATAGTCCCAGAAAGGAGGACTCTCATACTGTACATTCGAGGACAAAGAGGTGATGATGGGAGGACAGTCAGGAAAGGAGCTCTTGACAGGAGAGATTGTTTCCTAATAGAGGTGGTAGCAGCTTTTTGCCATGTGTCTTGCTACAGCTGTCCTGTGTCCTGTTCCCCAACTTTAGGCATGTTTGCACCCACTCAGAGGACCGAGGGGATCTCAACGTCAGACATCATCACACGGATCGTGCGGGACTATGACGTTTATGTCAGACGGAACCTGCAGCGGGGCTACACAGCTAAAGAGCTCAATGTCAGCTTCATAAACGTGAGTTGAAGGGGGTCTCACCACATGCCGCAGAGTATGAAGATTCTGAGTCTTGTCTAGTGATAGCACAGTCCTGCCACAAGCCAGTAAAAGGCCTGTCTGCAGAGCTAAGCATTTGCACCAAAACAGTGTCCTTGGAGTAGAAATTAAACTTGTGCCCCTGAAATCACCTCAGGGACCCACCCAGAGGAACTGGAGATTTGCTAATACTGCTCCATTGTCAGAGATATCCTAGTGACATTTTACCTGTTGAAAGAGCTGGAGAGAGGGTGTGTGGCGAAATGTGTACTTTCTTGAATTGAATGAAAAGTGGGTTGTTTTTGGCAGCAGCTTCTGTCTCATCTCTCTCCTATTTGCTCAGCCACCTTTTTAAGGTAGAGTCATTTGTTAGGATAAAACCTGATCCTGTTCCCACTGTGCTGTTCTCTTCTGGAGCTGCAGGAGTAGTAGTAAGTGCTTGAGCAGGACAGAAGGACACGCCCCGATCCTCTGCTGAGCAGCTCTAGCCCACAGACAAAATAACATGGCAGAAGGCACTTCTGATGTTGGAAGTAAAGTAGTAAACATTTTTTTATCACTCAGATACCATGCCTATGAACAACAATGAAAGAGGAGAGGTAACGGCTGCTTGGCCTCTCTTTGGCATGTAATAGTCTGCCTGTGTTTAAAAACACCCAGCAAAAAGACTGGTGCTGTTGTGATATGCAGAGAGACCTACAGCAGGTCACTCAAATCTAATCTCTATGCTGTATAAATATTTCCTTCTTCCATGCACTCCTATTAGATAGTGCTTATCTCTGGCTATAGTCTTGCTGTGTGTGCTGTGCCAGTGCCTACCACAAAGTGTCTCACAGCCCCACTGTGTCTGCCATGTAGTCTAGGGAAGAAGTGTCATGGAAATGAAGGAGAAGTGTCACCAGACTAATGGAGATGCTGAGTCTTAAGCAGCAGTTCAGTGCAGTAACACAGAGCAGAAGTGGTCACCACTCAGATCTGGTGAGCTGTGTTCTGATCCACCGCTTACTGTGCAGGAGAAGAAATACCACCTCCAGGAACGCGTGGATAAGGTGAAAAAGAGGGTGAAGGATGTAGAGGAGAAGTCAAAGGAATTTGTCCAGAAAGTGGAGGAGAAGAGCATTGATCTCATCCAGAAGTGGGAAGAGAAGTCCCGAGAGTTCATCGGCAATTTCTTGGAGATGTTTGGTCCAGAAGGCGCATTGGTAAGGAGGTGTTCTGGGAAAAGGGGATCTCAGAGAGATCAGTGATCATTGTAGAGCCTCTGCAGAGCAAAGGTTTAGGGTTTAATTGTGGTGCTCAGTGTGTTACCTGTCTCCAGACAAGTTGTCCCAGGCTTGGGCAGCCTGTTTTCAGGGGGCCCTCACCATTGCCAACTAGATAACACAGTTACAATTGTAGGTGAAAAGTTCCTCTGTCCCACAAGCTGGCCTGTCAACTCCAGTTTGTGCCCTGCAGGGCCACTGAGCTGCCAGGAGGATGACAGTCACTTTGTCACTGGCTTGGGATGAGTCTGAAGCTGCTTGTTTATGCCAGGTTTTCCTGTGCTGCTGGGTAAATATCACAGGCACTGCATGTTAGAAGTGCTTGAAAATGTGTGGTGATTACTCTGAGTGCAGTTTCCAAAGCCCAGAGTGATGCTGGGGCTTTTTCTGCTCTTACATTGCACGAAGTATTGAAGGGACACAGCTCTTGCTGCACAAGCTGTAAATAGTGTTCATTTCCATGACTGTTTAAACTGTGCTAACTCTCTTCCTGCTTCCATCACTAGAAACACATGCTGAAGGAGGGCAAGGGCCGGATGCTGCAGGCCATCAGCCCGAAGCAGAGTCCCAGCAGTAGCCCCACACATGACCGCTCCCCATCTCCCTCCTTCCGCTGGCCCTTTTCCACCAAGACTCCTCCTTCCTCACCCGCCAACCGCTCCAGGAACGAGTCTGCAGTCACCTATGACATCAGCGAGGATGAAGAGGATTGAGCTACCTGCCAGGATTTGCTGTGAACTGCTAATCACAGAATCCTAAGTCCAGACCCAGCGGGGAACTCTGAATGAGCAAGAGAGCCATAGGAACAGGGCTGACGGTGAGCACAGGGCCTTGGAGGCACCCGTTGCTCTTAGCAAGGGCTGCTGCCTGGAAGCACATTCAAACCTCCTCTCCCTTCTTCTCCCCAAATCCCCTTTTTATTGTTTACGTTCTAATGGTTTCCAGGGTGAAGATGGCTTTTATATTTTAAAAAAAATACTCTTTAAAAGCGCAAAGAATAGCACTTGAGCGTGGCTTTTATTTTGGTTTCTTTTCCCTTGTTAAACCTCCAGGCGAGAGGGAGAGTGGGAAGATCCATCTGTCTCTTCTTTCCTTCAGCTCCTCTGTCTTATCCCCCCCCCTCCCAGGCAGTATCCATGCCGCTGCCAAACGAAAGACCCCTCAGTTCCTCAACCGGCATGACCTCGAGAGCACTCACAAAGCAGTGGTGTAACAAGGCTTCTAGGAAATAGAGACCTCCCTGCTGGGCTGGAGCGATAGGAGTCTATCCAGCAGACCCTGTAGTGCTCACATGCCTCTAAGCTGAGCTTCCCAGCGTGTTGCAGTGAGAGTGTGCTGGGTAGGGGTACCTTGGCACGCAGGAGTTACACCCGGGAAGGACTCATGGCACTGTAGAGTGGCACACCCCATAAAGCACGCAGCATTCACAGCTCCAAGTTATATGGAGGCTGAAGGGGAAAGGCCTGTCCAGCTAACCTCAACAAGACTGCTAAAATTGAGCCCTCAGTTGCTGTTGGAGAGAAGAGAATGAATCTTTGCTTCAGTGCACTTGCTGTCTATGCATTTCCCTGGGGGTGTGAGAGCCCATGTAGGAAATGAATGTGTGTACTCTTTTGAGAAGATCCTTGTCCCAGTCTGTGGTATGTTATATGTGTCTGTGCAGACTGCCCCTCAGCACTGTGCTCTGTGCGTATTTGTGTTTCAGTTGCTGTGCTCTAAGGGCTGGAGCAGTCCTTTACACTGGTGCTGTGAAGTCGCTGTTCTAAGGACAAAGCAACCAGTTTGCTGTCCGTGTGTGCAGCTGGACAGATGAAGGGCATGTTTTACCCCCATGAAGGGTCCCAGTTCATGTGACAGTTACCTGTTTTGTGCAGCACATGCACAAATTGGTGCAGGCTCACTCTGATCCTTGAGGCAGGTTAGAAGGAGCATCAGAGAGTGCTGCAGCTTTTTAAGTCTTTAAACGTGTAATGCTCATTTGAATCCGTGGTCCAGTTGTGCCTGCTGTCATGTCTGTGATCTACAGTGAGCTTTGTGGTCCGCAGCTCCCCAAGGGCACTTACCCTCCTGTGCCTGAGCAGAGCAGGTCAGTGCACTGTCCCCCAGCCAGTGCTGGAGGGACTGGCCTTGCTGTGAAGCTGTGGAGCTCCCACACACTTTTCTGTCGGGTTTGCCTGTGATTCTGTGGTCTCTGGGTGGAGCTGCTGGGCCTGAGTTGCCTGTATCCTGCAGTGCTGGGAGCAGAGGACAGTTCAGGGCCCGGTCAGCAGTGCTGCAGGGAGGTCTGCAGAGCGGGATGTGAGGCTTGGGAAGCAGCAGGTGCAAGGAGGAAACTCATCATGCACTGCCACAAGCTCTGCACAATGTGATGCTTCCAGGGTACATGGTGGCCCTGTGGTAGGAACAGGCTGCAGCTTCTTTCCAGCTTTTATCTTACTGGTCCTTTGTCATGCTGCCCAAAGAGCTTGACAGAGACTCTGTGTTTCTGTTGAGTTCACAGCCAGTATGGGAAAGGATATTTTGGGGATCCCTAATCTTCCACTTGGACTTCTTTCAGCAGGGATGTGTGTGGCTGTGGGAGCATGGCTGGCTGCTATGAATTTGAAGCTGCAAGGAGCAAAAATGATGGTCACTTGGTAGAAGCCAGTTGTTAATCCTCTGGTTTATGAGTGGTAGAGCACTTACTTTTTGTCATCCACATTGTCTCTTCCCTCATCTTCCCCACCTTCCCTTCCTCACCCTTCCCTCAGTATGGGTGTTGCATTGCTTTCCTGAGCCGGATCACAAAGGCCAGGCTGCTTTAGAGCCTTACTACTGTTTAAAACACAAGTTATGCAACAGTGTTCTGTAAATTTGGATAACAGTGGTGTTCTGGATGGTGGCTTGTTCTGCAGGGACCTTAACCTCTTTGATCTCTCTGCAAAACCCGGGGTGCTTGGTAAGAAGCCAGCCATGGTTTTACATGTAGCTTGGAATAACAGAGCTGTTTCTTGTAACCAATAATCCCTGCTTCCTCCTTGCACTGAAATTAAATTGGACACTCAAATCCCAGTCTAGTCTTTTTTTCTTTTTTTTTCCTTTGTTATTTTCTTTTCTCCTGGATCACTGGACCACTCATCTCCTGCACTGTCATGTCCTATCAGGAAGAGGACATTGATCTTTCAGTAACACATTTGACTAAGTTTTCCAGGATCATCTTGTTCCCCACAGATATACCCAATGCTGCTGCTTCAGGGCTGTCCTGCACACCCCTAGCCCATCCCTCACTCTTCAAAAGAAGTATCCAGAAGGGACATGCTTGATTTAAGCATGAAGTAAGAGGTACCGTGGGAAAATAAAATTTTCCTAGCATGCAGTGAACGTGTGGAGTTTGATGCTGCTAAATCCAGAGTCCACTCCTGTGATAAAGCCCTACCTCACTTCCTCTGTAGAGCTGGTATAAGCCCCAGGAGGGGACTTTCTGATGGCAAAGAACAGCAGCAGCAGCAGAAGGGAGTTGAAAGGTGCCAAGGATGCTGGTAGAAACAAGAGCATCAGAGAGTGCTGCAACTTTTTAGGATTTTAAACATGTGATTTGTTCATTTGAAAACACGGGCTAAGTTGTGCCTGTTGTGATGTCTGTAATGAACACTTGGAAGTCCAAAAATACCCAGTGGTTTCTGCAAGTTGCAATTGCTCCTGATGTCTGTCCCCACCTCTGCTCTAAGTATAGGGCAGGTACTGGGGCAAGGCTGGTTAAGGCAGCATTAACTACTTGCCTGTGTTACAAAGGCTCATCAAGGTTCCTTTTGCCTGGCTCCAGGCTGGCAGGTGTGGATGCTCCCTCTGTGCTCTCAGGAGCAACCACTGCCATGGAGAATGTGCCCCAGGGACAGGCCAGACCTGTCCAGAGGTCTTGTGAGAAATCACCATCACCTGGCCTTGCCTTGGCTCTGGGACCCCAGCCAGCAGCACCCACAGGTCATTGTCACAGCTGGATGTTGGGCACCCCATGATGGTCCCACGCCATGGCTGTGCTGCTCTGGATTTCATACTCCTTACCCTCGTTGGAGTCGTCTCCCACCCAACCTGGACAGAGATAATATGAACCCAGCCACCAGCACAAGACTCAAGTACAAATTCATCTTTACTCAGTGCTAGACAAGAGCCCCCATGCTGGAGGCAGCTTCACGGATCCCGTTGGCACATGGCTTTCAGGATTCAAACCCTTTCACTTGGTCCCAAGATGCTCTTTCCCCTCTGCCTCCTCTGCTGCCAGCAGCTCCCCAGGGCTGGGGGAGGAGATGGTTGTACAGAGCACACCAGCCTCTCACCCCACTCTACCCCTTGGCACCCCAGTTTCTCCCTCCCGTTCACGCCTTGACGTCAGTGCCTGTGGGTGCGAAGCTGACGGGCTGGTAGCCTGGCTTGTTGTCCTGCTTGCGGTAGTACATCCGCGTCAGCACTGCCAGGATGAAGGTCTGCGGGATCAACAGCTGCAGGTTCATCTCTGGAAAAGCAGAAGGGTCATCTGAAGCTGTCACCTTCCACTACGCCCCCTCCCCATGCCACGCCATGTGATGGAGGGGCTCAGCCAGGAGCACAGGCCGTTCCCCCGTCTCCCAACTTACGCTGCGATCTGGCCTTGGAGGAGAAGGGCGGCGAGCAGGCGATGCTGCCGCTGTTGGCCAGGATGCTGAAGATGGCAGGCTGCAGTGCCGTCAGGACGAGAAGGAGCTGCAACCACCAACACCACAGGTGGTGGGGACTGCGCCGCTGCCAGGATCCCACCCTTCACCTTTCCCACTGTCCCACAGCCAGACCGGGCTCTCTCCCAGCAGCAGCTCCTGTCCCACCATCTTCCTCCATGCCCCCTCATCCCATCTGTGCTGCAGGAGGGGGCTGGGCAGGACAGGGGCTCACCTGGAAACAGGTAAACTTGCCCTGGATGTTCTGCTCAGCCAGGTGCTGCCGGGCCTGCCGGAAAAGGATGCCCAGGGCCCACAGGCCAAAGAGGGTGGAGGCGCCAACCAAGGTGTTGATCCAGAGGGCCACACTCTCCGCCGAAATCTGTAGGGGCAGCACACAAAATATAGTCCTGAGCTGACAAAGCTGCTGGGAAAGGCAAGGGCAAGCAGAGGCTCCCTGTCTAGGACATCACCCTGCCCATCCCTGTGCCCTCGCACTCACGTCAGCAGGGTTGTAATTCCCATCGGTGTGCAGGACCAGCCCCAGGAAGACAGCAACTGCCCTGCAGAAGGCATACTGGAAAGTCCCCAGCATCATCAGTTTAAGCTTTTTCCTGGAATAGAGAGAAAGACCAATAGCACTCTGCCCAGGGACTTCTCCTCCAGCCCAGCAGAAGGAAGGGCTAAAAGCCCTCCCCAGGAGTAGGGGTTTGTTCCATGTCTCCCTCACCTGCTCATGGTGATTTTGGGCAGGCAAGGGCAGCAACAGCAGCAGGGCCCAGTGCTGACCACCATGGGCACATCCTTTAGGGTGCTGAGCACTGCCTCCTCCCCCCCAAAGCCCTCCACCATGACCTGCATCAGGAGGCAGAAGCAGATGGCAAAGTACCTGGGGAGGAGGAGGAGGAGGAAGGCAAGTCAAGCCCCATGGGCTCCACAGCGCCCCTGCCCTGGGGTGGGTGATACTCACGCCGTGGTAGCCATCTCCACCACCATCATGGAGCGCGGGAACCACAGTCCGAAGCAGCTGACCACAGACACAACCTGGGGGAACGTGAGCTTGGCACACCGACACTCCCCTCCTGTGGGCTGGCACTCCTTGGGTGGCCCTGGCCCCCTGGGGTGCTGCTCCCCACCACCCCCACACCCCAGCTCACCATAGGGGCTGAGCTGCTCCAGCGAAGGGTTTTCATCTTGATGGGGCAGCGGATCTTGCGGGTGAGGTAGAAAGCCTGTTCCACAAAGATCGCAACCGACAGCAGCGTCATGATGGTGCAGAGGCCCATGATGGCAAGTTGGGCTGCATCCAGCTCTGCCAGGGAGGGGGGAGAAGCCGTCTTCATCATGTCCTATCCCTCCTGGGGCCCCTACTGCAGAGAGCTGCCCCCCGACCCACCACCCCACAGGTTTGGGAAGCTCTGTGCCACATCCTACACATGTCTGGCTGTGCCAGAGCTGGCGTTTCTGCCCCGCTGCTCCCTGTCCCATGTCACCTGCCCTGGTGCTGGCCCTTCCTGGGCCATCCCCACCCCTGCAGGCAGGACTGTGGGGTGGGAGGCTAAGACCCTGGTAGCACCACACTGCCTCCTCCTTCTTTGGGGCTGCTCCTTGCTTGCAGCTGCCATAGCCACCCTACCACCTTCATCCCTTGTTGCTCCCACCAGCAACAAGAGGAGGGTGTCCCCAACCCTGCCCCCCCACCTACGGTGCAGCAGCTGCCGGGAGGTGGGTGGCAGGGAGAAGCAGGCTGCCGGCACGCTGTAGTTCCTGATCAGCATCTCCACCAAACTGTGGGAGAACCTGTGGAGCAGAAGGGAGTGCTGCAGAGGGCCACAAGGGCACGGGGACACCCAGCCCTGCAGGGTCCCCGCAGTCCCCTGCGTGACTTGCCTCACCCACAACTGGCTCCCCTCCTTGACAGATGGAATAATCCGAAATTCTGCTGCAAAAAGTTAGATTTGCCTGGCTGAAAAGCAGCGTGAGGGTCTCCAGCACCCACCTGGGGTCATCTGCCAGCTCGAAGGTGGGATCCATCCTGCTCTGCCCTTGCCGGCTCTGTGTCTGTGGGGCTGCTCGTCACCGCCTGCCTCAGCTCCCCTCGCCGGCCCACGGGGTCAGAGTCCCCAGGGCAGGGACCGCGGGCGCCGCGCCTCGTTCCAGTTTAACCAGAGCCTCCAGTGCTCCCCTCCCTCTCCCGCTGCTGCAGCCACCCATTGGTGTCCCGGCCCACAGAGAGCCTCGGCCGCCCGGTTATCGACCCGGGGTGCCGGGAAGGCGGCTGTCACCCGTGCCGGCACTCCTGCATGTCCCAGGGCACCTGTGCTGGGGTGACACTGCTGCGTATTCCCAAGGGCAGGCCGGAGATGGGCTGGTTGTGCCATGCAGGGTCCAGGATGTGTCCTTCTGTCCACTCAGCAGCGGGGCAGGGTGGGAGGTGATGCTCCTGCACAGCTGTGTGGGCCTTGTGAGGAGTTTGTGGTGGCTCAGCTCCAGCAGCCTCGGGGCTGAACCCTGCAGGGTGCAGCTCCCACGGCACTAGGGGGCAGGGCTGGCCCACTGCTCAGCCCCGGCTCAGCACTCCAGCCCCTGGGGACATCAACAGCACCATGGCCTGAGGAGGGGGACAGCAGGCTAGAGGTGGCACACTGAGCAGGGAGCTGAGGTGTTAGGAGCAATGTATCCTTGTCTTAGAGGGATCTCAGCATCCTCATGGGTCCCAGGGGTGCCCACGGCTCCAGGTGTCCTCCCAGCACCTCAAAGAAAATGAGTATTGGTTTGTACTGGGTCCCTTTGGAACCCTCCACACTTTGCCCCTCTGGCAGTGGGCTCCTGCTGAAGCCAGAGTGGCACCAGGACTCCAAATGGGTGCCCTGAATCTCGCTGTGGGAGCAAGATGCTGCCATTTTCACAGGAATGGGGTGGTGAGGTGGGGGGATGCCTCAGTTGCTATGGGAATGGGATGGGGAAAGGAGGGTGTTGCTGTGGGGCTCTGTGCATGTTAGAGGTGCTGCACACACCTGGCCCTCCCCTCTCCTCAGCCCCATTAACCAAGCCCCCTATCCCTGTACATGCCCCCTGTCCTGCCCTATATGCTGTACCCCCATACTAACCTGGCACACTACACGCTGCACACCCAGCCCTGTGCACTCACTCACACACTCACCCCCACCTTGCACAAGCAAACCCCTTGCAGGGGGTGGCCAAAACCCTAGATGCTCCTGGACCCCACGTGGTGCAGGGGCCCTATGGGAGGCCCCCCACTCAGCACCCCTGTGCCACACCAGTGTCACCAGCATTGCCCACATCCGAAGAAACATGTCAACTCCTGTGATGTCTGCTGTGCCGGCCTCTGGCGGTCACTGTTATGTCATGGCAGTCCTGCTCTCCTGCCTCATTTACCCGGCGCTCATCCCCCTGCGGTCCATAACCACAGGCATGATCTGCACGTATCCGTGGCCCCAGGGAAGCAGAGGCCTGTCCCAGCATGCACACACACGTGCTGCACAGTGTGCTGTGCACACAGGCTGTGCAGGAGCCTGTTCACCTGCCTGCACGCAGCCCCAGGGCCAGCACCACCCAGGGGTGCCCACTGCATCGGGGCACATGGTGGTCCCCTTGCCCAGCACACCTGGGTCTGTCCCTGACTCTGCTCCAGCATCATCATAACCCTCCTCACCGCTGAGGCGGTACCAAAGCTTGACTGAGCCCTTGGGTCCCCTGCAGTCCCCAAGCACAGCACACCCCCAGGTGCCAGGTATGGCTGTAGGGCATGGAGCATCCTGCCAACCTGAGATGGGAATGCAGGACATGACTGGACCCCAAGCCCAGAGCAGGGGGGCATCCCCACACATTGATGTTCTGCATGAGCTGGTCCCACCACGCATGCACACGCATGCAAGTTTTCCATCATTGCACACACTCCCTTCTCTATCCTCTCTTGGTGCTGGATGCACCGGTGATACAAGCAGCACTGACTCACCTCCACCAAACCCCCAGCCCCATTACCCTGCCCAAGACCACCCCATCCCACCCTGCATGCGGCCAAGACATATTCACACACCATTACACCATCCTGCTGTGGACACCACGCCAGAGCTGGGGACAGGGAGGGCTCTCACCCCTGCAGTTCGTGGCGCTGAGCCCTCCCTGTGCCAGCAGGACAGGACGTGCCTCCAGCTCGCCTGCTTCGACCTGCCCCGGGAGCTGGTGGAGATGGGTGTGGAGAGAGGGAACACAGCAGGATGGGGTAGGCCAGGGTAACCTCAACTTCTTATTTACTGCAGCCCCTATCTATGCTTGGGATGTATGGTCCTGAGGCCATCAGGGTCTGTGGGCACCCTCGTCCACCAGTGTTATAGGTTCAAACCCTTTGATGAATTTTCTCCACACAAATACACAGTTTTGAGCGAAAATCAATCAAGCCTTTCTGCTAGGGAAACATCAAGTTCAATTGTCTTTCTAGCTCAGATCTTAATGGCTCTCCCATCGAAGGGCTGACGACTTTCCCTGCAGAGCTGGAATTCCTTGGTTTCTTCTGCCTATGCACTGGGGCAGTGTGGGAAGAGCAGGTACAGTGGGTTTGGACTTGGGAGGATTTTTGCTCGCTTCTTCCCTGGCTCGGGAGCGGGAAGTGGTGTGGAGAGAGTCTCTGCGTTCATCTTCGCCCGTTCCACGCACCTCTGGTCCCATCAGCTTTAGCGCTCAGCTGTCATAGAATCACAGAACCATAGAATAGAATCATAGAAATGCTGGGTTGGAAAGGACCTCTGAGGTCATCAAGTCCAACCCTTGATTCACTACCGCCATGGTTACTAGACCATGGCACTGAGTGCCACATCCAGTCTCATCTTAAAAACATCCAGGGACGGAGAATCCACCACCTCCCTGGGCAGGCCATTCCAGTGCCTGATTACCCCCTTGCTGGGGCTCGCAGCGGCTCCAGGAGGGTCCCGACCTTACACATCCTATGCTGGTTTATTTGCAGACTGCTATCACCGCCGGAGCTCGCTCCAGGCTCGGCGGGGGCCGGCACTGCCCGAGGAGGAGCTTCCAACACCACCCCGTCCCCACTCATCCACTCCGGCAAACGGTGAGAGGGTCCTTGTGCTGCCCACGGGAAGGTTCCCACACCGTCCCCGCCACCGTGGTTCGGTGAGTCCTGGAACTCGGCACGGCGCTCTCGGCTGACCCTTCTCCTCCCGCCCCGTGCCAAGCGTCCCCTGCTGTCCGTGGTTACAGCAGCACCGCAAGGCGAAGCAGGACCTAGCTGCTTCTGTTAAAGTGGTGGTGTTTGTTCTGTTTTGTTCTGCATATATTTTTAGTAAAGAACTGTAATTCCTTTTTCTACTTTTTTGCCTGAGAGCCTCTTAATTTCGAAGGATAATAATTTGGAGGGAGGGGTCTTCTTTCCATTCCAGTCAGGTTACCGCCTTCCTCGGCAGGCATTTGCCTTTTTAAACCAAGACAACCAGTCACCCGTCTCCACTCCGGCCGCTACCATGGCCAAAAGGTGGCAGGGTGGGCAGGAGCCAACAGCAGGTGAGCAACCTCTGGGCGCAGGCAAAACTGGGGCAACAGATAGGTCAGGCTCCCACCAGCTCGACCTCAGCCCCAGACTCACAGGACGCCCCCCTGGGCAGAGCAGCCCCAGGTACAGGGAGCCCCTTTCCTGCCAAAAATCCCTTCAGCAGAGAGAGGAAAAAGGAGCACTGAGACAGAAGCCACACACCTACCAGCCCAGGGCAGGGGTGGTTTGAAGGGTCATGGCTCCCTCAGAATCAGGGTGGCTATTTTGCCCTGAGGAGCTGCCAGAGAAGCCAGCAGCTGTGATGGAAAATCTCTCCATTTGCTTTATTAGCTTTTTTTATTTTAAACAAAACTCTTTTACCACTGAAATTCTGCCCCCAAAAAATAGCCAAGCAGACCCTCTTGGCATGCCATCCATCGCCCACACTGCTGCTGTGTCAGCATTCTCCAGTACTTGGAAAATCCCTTGAAATGCAAATATTTGCTTGGGGTTTTATACAGTTTTCCACCCGTTTCTAATTCCCTGTGGTTATGGCCAGAGGGGCTGACCTTGGCAGGCATAGCAGGCTCCCAGCAGACCATCACCAGCTTCCCCATGCCCAGGACATGTTAGGGAAGAAAAATCCTCATTAAAAGCCCTGGTAAGAGGTAGTAGGAGACCAAAACACATTTCTCCTCATACTCTCCTTTCCTATCCAGAGTCTGGGGCCACTGCGGATGACAGGGACGCTGAGGAGTGAGAACCTCACACCAGCTCAGGCTGTGGTACAGCCAGACAAATGGACTATAAAGATCTGCACTCTGAGCTTTTGGGGATCCATGTTCACTGCTGTTACATGACACAGAGGGACAGACCCTGCTCAGTGGGACACAGCAGCCAGGATGCTCCCTCTCCCAAGGGACATCCCTCACTCTGCCAGGCAGGACCAGCACCCCAAGAGCAATGGGATCTCAGAGCATGGGGGGATGTCCGGCCCCACCTCTGGGGAAAACCACACTCCACAGGCACCTCTTCACAGGGATGCCCATGCTTTGCACAGCCACAGATGACCCTGGTCCCTCACACCCCTGGAGTTTTGGAGAGAGTCATCATCCCCACCCTGCCAGCTTTCCAGCAGCACCCTGCCAAGCCACTGGAAACAGGAAGGTGGGCACACCTTAAGAAAATAATAAAACACAGAGGTCATTCAGAATTGTGAAAGGGACAGAAAAGCCTTTCCCAAGGTGCTGGCCCTGTCGAACCCCCCACTCCTGGTGCCCACAAGCATCACCCTGGTAAGGAAGTTGCTGATGAGAGTTTGGTGAAAGTGGACGGGGGGTGCAGATCCTGCTGGCAGTCATAAGGCTGCTGCCACCACCTGCCTTCAATGTCCCACCACAATCCACAACCTCCCAGTGCAATGGCCTTGGCCGGACCCCTGCAAATCCATCTGTGTCACAGCACAGGGCTGGAGAGGAGTCCCGGACCTTCGACCATCCCCCTGCAATGGTCAGCGTGGGGAAGTGACAATGCCCCCAGCCCCGGCCCCAGTGCAGCAGGAACAGTTCCCCTCAGCCGCAGGTCCGGAGCCGCCCCACTGATAGGGATGGCAGGGAGCCCTGCCCGCGGATGGCCTGCGGATAAGGGCCATGTGCTCCCCACCGATTGCCCCGGGAGGCAGCTGCTGGGGTGGGAACTGCCGTCCCTGGCAGATATGGTCAAGAGGGAGCAGTGAGCAAGGAGGGCAGGGGGGCTACTACAGGGTTACAACACACCAGGCCCCTGCGGTCCACTTCTCCGGAGACAAAGGGACCCTGACTGCCCTGACAGCACACCTGGGGTGGGACAACATGTGGATCCCCTGGCAGAGCAATAGCCCCCATCAAATCCTCCCCTTCCCAGTGGGGACCAGTCTCTCTACCACTGGAAAACACCTCCCAGTGCCCTGCAAACCCACAGCACTGCATCACAGCTCACTGCAAGGCAGGGTCAAGGACCCCACTGTGCCTCAGCTTCCCCATCTCTAAAATGGGGCACGAGTCCTGTGGCATGAGGGCATAGAGGGCTCAGTTTCTCAGTGCTCTGATGCCTGGGGAGAGAACCATGCCAGGTGTTATTTATAGACTGAGCTGGTATTTCAGATGGGGGGACAGGCCCTGAGAGCCAGCCAGCTGCCTCCACTCTCTGTCTCAAGGTCACCAGGAGAAATGCTGGCCTTGGAGGGGCTTGGGGTTGGAGTCCTGCTGGCCTCAGCCTTCCCCTCCTGTGAAGGGAAAATCTCCTTCTGCCAGCATGAGGTAGTAAGGATCATTCCCACTAGAGACACCATCTCCTGAGCCTCCTGCCTGGCCGTGGGTGATGGGACACACTAGTGAGGTGGCTGTGATGGGGGAACGAGACCGGAGGCGTGCAGGAGGAGTGCAAGGGAGAGCTGGGGATTTTTGCTAACCAGAAGAGCAGGCTGTTTCACGGAAAAGCCAGCCCACAGATGTCTCAACTTCTTGAGAGGCACAAGTGATGTAGAGGGTGTGTGAGCAAAATCCTCCTATGCCCTGCTCCCCACCTGCTCTGGCTCTCAAACACTGCCCAGCCAAGGGACCAGCTCCTGTGCACAGCCTTGGTGACACCCCCAGGGACCCTCCTGTTCCTTCCCCAGACATGGCTGGGTGCCCCCAAGGATGCTGCCACCCCGACTAGGCTCCTGTGCTGCCAGGCTGGGAAGAGAAGTGAGAAGTGAGACGATGGAACAACCAGGGCATCACTGTGTCTGTCCCAGAGCACCAAGAGTGGTCACCCCCAGGGAATTGGCTTGCAGACCCTCAGCAGCCAAACTCAGCAGTCCAGGTCAGCAAGATGCCTCTTCCCAAAAACTGTTGAGACTGTTTGACCATGTATATACATTCATGGAAAACTCACATAATGTATGCACACACATCTATAAGTATGTATGTAACTTTCTATACTATCTAGGATCTTGTATAGTGGATATAAACTGTGATGAGCTTGGATGGGTGTGCCCCCAGGAGTGGAACAGCTTATCCTCACAGGCTTGCTTATCGCCCAAACTGTAGCCTCAATCACTCTTCCAAACCACTGCTCCTGGGGCACTGCCCTGTTGCTCCCACCCAAGGGCCCCCCCAGCCCCACCAGGGACCAAA
The DNA here is from genome assembly GCF_022539395.1 of Myiozetetes cayanensis. Lineage (NCBI taxonomy): Eukaryota > Metazoa > Chordata > Aves > Passeriformes > Tyrannidae > Myiozetetes > Myiozetetes cayanensis. The sequence goes on from NW_026086937.1 coordinate 13,627,378, forward strand.
GGGGCTGCCCAGGGCAGGGGGTTGCCCTTCACACTGCCCAGCACACCGATGATCATCTCCCACACAGAGAAGAGGAAGAGGATGTTGGGGCTTGTCCCTGGCTTGGGAGGAAGTGGAGTACACCATGAGAAGGAAGAAGCCCAGCAGAAGCTGGAGGAAACCTTTCTCCCACCTGGATCGAGGCCACCAGAGCAGCTTTGATGGTTCCAGCCTTCTCCTCCCTTTTGAACAGAGCCTTGCAGATTGGGTACCTGATAACACCCCCATCTTCTGCCCAGCCCTTCTGGCCCCCTTTCTGTTTACTTTTCCTCCCAGCAGCCCCACATCTGACAGTGCCGCGCTCGGCCAGAGCGGAAGTGACCAAGCTGTGGGGCTCAGCATGGTGAGGCCTTTGTGTCCTTCAAAGGGGACAAACAAACGGCTGGCGGGCCCCAACCCGGCTGGGGAGATCCTGTGGAAATACCACGGCCAACACCCTCAGGAGCCGCTTCCGCCCTGCTCCAGCCCTTCAGATGCAAAGAAGTGTTTTGCTGCCGTAAGGTAACGTCTGCATTTCTAGCGGGTTATCCCAGAGACATGCCACTGGTTTCTCAGAGCCGCCTCCAACCTCTGAATGAAAGGGCACCTTGTTTGAATAACAGAGGGGCTTTCTTGTGCCACAGCTACCTAAAATACTGCACATCGCTGCCGATGTTTGCTTTTGGAGAATGATGAGGTTAACACACCCTCTGAGCATGTTGTGAGCGTTTGCTTTGGTCAGAAGCTTTATTTTCGCACCCGTCTGTCTCTTGCAAGAAGCTTGCAGGTGAAAATTCCGAGGCTTTATAAAGTCCTGCCTCAGACAGACAAATATTTTTGCAGAGAGCCAGCAGAGCCACAGTATGTTTGTGGAAGGGGGGTAGTGTTTCCTGATGGCTCTGAGTCCTCCTGGCTCCATAACACCAATCCACCAGCCTCAGCCACCCTGCATTGACCCCCATAACACCTGGGTCAGGCATGGGGAGCAGTCCCACTCACTGGAGGAAAGCCTTCAGCCCTTTGTGAGACTTCAGCTGTCCCCAAGTGATGCTGCCTCCCACTGCAGGTGGGAAAGCATCTGGAGTGCAGCTCAAAAGGAACCAAGAAAAACACCTCCCTTCCCTTCCTGTCATCTCCACTGGTGGCAGGTCCACACCAGGGTGCCAGGCAAGCATTCCACCCGCTGCCTGCTCACTCTTGCTTTGGCAGGGGAGGAGGCAAAGAGGTGGGAGGGGATGGACATGCCCAGAGAGGTGTGAGCACACACATGGGTGCTCATGTACGCATGGATAGGGGCGTACGTGTGGACATATATATGGTGTGCCCAAACTTGACATTTAGATGTGTGGGTACGTGTGGTTTTGTCCATCCTGGCTATGAGCACAGCACCTTATGGCACCCTACAAGGTGCAGGGAGATGAGGTAGAGGGTGACAGAGGTCCAGAATCACCAGCTCTTGCTGACAGCAAAGCAATACTCAGCCCTGACCAAGCCCCTCTCCTCGGTGTCACTTCTTCCCCCACATCCCTTCTGAGGGATAAAGCAAAGGGACAAGGCATTTCACGCCCAGACTCCAATCATGAACAAGATAAGGGAGGGCTGGGGCAGTTCTAGGAGAAGTGCACATTGCCCTGGGCCCCTTTGCCCTTTTTGCATCATGGAGCAATAAATAAAACCACCACATTCACACCTGCCATAAAAGCCACTGGGACATGCACAGGCAAAGAAAGGTGCTTTTTCAAGACAGGGGTAATCATACCCAACAAACCCCACAAAGGCATGCGGCTGAGGAGGGAGCTGGGATGGGTGCCTGCACCAGCACAGCGGGCTCAGCAGCCCCCGGGGTAGTTCTCATGGACATACTGAGGCAAGCAGAGCTAAAGGACGGTCTGGTGCTGTAAACAGTTCCCTGTTGACCATTCCTTTATGGACCAGAGATGATTAACAGTCAGGAGTTAAAAACAAATTTAAAAACAGACTGCTCTTCACTGGGGAAGCAGAGAGGAGAGCAGGGGAAGTTCTTTCAGTTGGTTTGACCAGGGAGTTTTTTCAGCTGCAGCAAAGACTTTGACTTTCAGGCCACATCGAGACAAAAATACAATCTGACATATTTTTTTTCCCCTAGGGTAAAGTTAGCTTTTCCCACCAAGCAGGGGCCTGCCCTGCTGTGTGTGCATCCCAAAGGATGCCTGCCAAAAGAGGGGGTGATGAACAAGGCTGTACCTCCACATAGCCCATCGTGGACCTTTGCCTTTGACACCCTGTCCCTTGGAAGGTCACGTGGGGGGATGGTGCCTGCCTCGGACAGGAGGCTGTTGCAGGGCAGACCAGTGGGGATGGGAAGGTCAGCAATTTGGCTGAGGCACAGGGCTGCTTATCTCTTGTTTCCAAGAGCTGGAGAGTCATAGTCCTCCAAGCACACATGCCCTGGGAGATTTGCCCTTGAGGGACTGGCCTGCTTCACATGTCCCAGGGAAAACCATACCAGACTCACATTTATATCAGCCTGCTGCCTGCCATTGCCAGAGGCAGGGGTGGCTGCAAACTGCAGCCCATGGGTTTCTGCTCAGCCTCTGAGCTGAACCCCACAACAGCAGAAGGAAAAGGCATGAGCCCCCCAGAGCACCCGAGTGCCAAAAGCATCCCAAGCTGGCTGCCGTAGCCAGATCGAGCTCCCCTGGTTTGAGCACCACATCTCACCCTCTGCTCCATAAATAAACCTACAAGGCCCCTGGCACCGCCTGGGTCCCCATGGCACAAAGCTGGCACACAGGCAGCCGGGGGCAGGTGTCCCAGAGTGCAGAGAAGGGGCAATTAGCAGGTAGGGAGAAAGCTCCTGCTCTCCCTGCTCAACCCTGCTGTGCTAATCCCACCCCAATTAAAGCCCTCCCTTTGCTTTCAGATATTGCTGCGAGAGATTAATCTGCCCTAAAAAAAAGGCATTTCCAGCAGGCCAACAAGACAAAGCCAAATCTCAGTTTGCAAAGACTTCGGCACCTGCCTGGGAGTGTTTAATTACCCTGACAATGGCATCAAGAGCAGAAGGGCCATGAGAGCCCTGCAATCACAAATCCATAAAGGAGACACCGGCTTTGCCTGCTGCTCCCACACGCCTGGGGCCAGTTCCTGCAGGCTGCAGCTACTTCCCAAGAGCAGAACCATCATCCAGCCCTCTTAGGGATACTTTTCTTCCCCACAGAGCCTGCAATGCTGCACAGGGTACTGGCTTCTTTATGTTGTAGTTTTCCTTTGCCCTTTGGGCTGCTCTTTTGCCAATAAATGCACTGTATAAAAACACAAAGCAGTGGACAGTTCTAATCTCCTGAGTCAACATGTACTCTTATCGCAGAGGGTGGTTCCCACTGAGCAGGCTCAGGTTGTCCTTTATCCAAAAGCAGCAGTGTGTGCACACACTGCAGAGCAAATCAGAGGTAAAACTTTCCCGGACTTTCCAGACTCTTCTGGGAGCCCAGAAGGAAGCAGACAGGGACTCTTGCAGGACTAGATCCTGCTAGAGACATACAGCAAGTACCGCAGGACCCCGTCAGGCAGGTACATGTCCCGCATACCAAACAGATCCCTCCCACCATATCTTTACGTCTTTTCATGGCTCCGTCCGGGCGTTGTGCCTTTTCCAAGGCTGTTAAGTAAAAGTCACTTTCCTTCTGGCCACATATGCTTCTTGACTGAAACGCTACAAATTGTAGATGGTATGTCTGGCTTTCTAGGATTCAAAACAACTGGGAGGGAAAAACCCCAACAGTCCCCAGCTGTGGTGACTTCTAATTCAAGTCCTTATAAAGGAAGTGCACACTAAGCACTTTGCAAATGGAATGCCTATCTGGAGGTGTAGTGAAGGAGCAGAAAGGGGGACTGTGCTGCACTCCCAACAAAGCAGGACCAAGGGAATTCATGAGAAACCCATGATCTAGAGGTAGAGACCCTCAGGACTGTGCCCCAGCTCTTGTGTCAGTTGCACTTTTGCTGCTTTTTTTTCCCCTTTCCACTTCCCACCACTCAAACCCTCTTCCCCTTGTGCCGACACAATGTCGGGGCCAGGTCCATGGGTAGCTGTCAAACACATGGGCTTTTTCTGCAGCGCAGAGACGGACCTTTGATGTGCCCCAGGGCGGCCACGCTGTGTCCCCTTGCTTTTCAAAGGCTAGTCCTTGGTTATTGTACTCACATCCTGAGCTTATTTGTACACTTGTCGGAGGCCCCTGGCCCCCCTGCCGCAGCCACAGCCGCCCTGACCACCAGATAAAAGCAGCCAGGCTCACCAGGCAGAGTTTGCTATCGGAGCAGGGACAAACGGCACAGTCCCGCGGTGCAGACAAGATAGCAGGAGCTCTGCTGGGCTGACCTCGCACTGTTAAAGGCTCCAGGTCAACGACAGTCCCTGCTGAATCTCCACTGGCCACAGCTGCCCACCGCAGGGCTGCTGGGACACTTCGTCTGTTGGCAGGACTGGTATCAATCCCATGCACACCAAGGAATGTCCTCATGCTTCTGCTCTCCCCCTCAGCTGCACCTGGGGAGGGTCAGCATCTTGCCAAGAGATGTAACTGCCAAGTGGGAAGCAATGCTAAAGCCTTGCTCTTCGCTCTTTGCCTCATCTTCCTGTGTCCTCTGGGCAGGTCTAAAGCCAGGTAACAGTCCACCCTCCTCCCTGTAAGCAGGGTGGGGTCATGCAAGGAGTACAGAGGGGTCCCCAGGACTTTGGGGGTTAAAATCCCAGTGAAACCCAGTCTTTACAAGCTAGGAAGCCTCATTAAAAGAGTAGCAAAATGAGCATCACCACATTCACGTCCCTTGTTGTGTGATGGGAAAGATGGCGAGATGAGCCTCCTGGTTGCAAGGAGGCAAAAAAAATTGTCTTTGGTCTTTGAAGAGGAGGTCCAGCTCTTGCTGCAGGTGCCTTCCAAGTCTGCACCTTCACAGGAACACGAGCCTGCACTACCCTTGGCCTCCCCCCCATCTCTCCTCCAGGTGCTCAGCGCTTTCTGTTTCCTCTCCAGCTAACAGGAGGGAGCACCAGGCCAGCTGTGGACAATGAGGACAGCCAGGCCAGACCCAGGTGCTTCCCCAGGAAGGACGCAAAGACAGATATTTGAAGGGATGACAGCACTGCTTCAGCTCTCAGCATTACCTGCTGTGTTTCCACACTGTCAAGTGCCTTTTTCCTTGCCTCCTCCACAGCCTCTTTGTTAAAGAAGAAGAAGCAGCATATCCTCTTCCACATGCCAGTGACTGTCACAATTGAGAAATACATCAGCAAAGGCCAAAAACACATGGTCTTCTGGAGGATGGGGATATTTGTGGCATTGTGAAATTCTTGGATGTCGAACTGTTGGCTTGGGGAGACAGAGGCAGAGAGGGCAGGCTATCCTGGGAGCCAGGCTTGCCAGCCTTAATCTGGAGGAGAGGGGTTGCAGCATGACTGACGCTGCAAAAACCTAGATTTCACACATCCCTTCTGGGACATATAATAGCTCATTGCACTCTGGTGCAACACACGAATAGAGAGCACAGACAGTGTATCCCTCAAATCTGCTCACAGCAAGGCAGGAGCTGGCACTTTTCTGAGTGGCTGGGGTCCAGAGGAAGCAATTGACAAGATCAAAGTCTTTCTTTTGTCCCCAGATGCCTGTTGCCTGTCTGGTCCTGCACCCTGGGGTGCCTGGAATGCCCCACAGCCCCTGTTGGGCAGAGTGTACAGCCCATGGGAGCCCTGTAAATACCTCTCACCCTGTGGGCCACTGCATATCCCGCAACCCTTGGCCTCAGCCCAACAGCACATCCAACTTAACACCACACTCCAGCACTTGATTCTTAGCTTTTCCACCCCTCCTAGACTGAAGAGCTGTGTTAGTCAAAGCATTTCTTGCCATAAAAATATATGTCACCTCCCACCACCATTTTTGATAAGCTGCTCACAAAGCAGCTATTAACTGCTTTTTAGCTGCCTTAATGTGGGTGGGACAACTGGTCACACGAGGGTCAGCCATGCTGCAAAACTGAAGTGAAACTGTATGTTCCTTCCCATATTTTGATCTCATGTTTCAGCACTAATCCCATAGGAAGGACACTGTCACATCATGGGGTAGTGCATAAAAGAATGCAGAGTCATTTGAGTCGAGTCAGGGGACTCACAAGACTCCCAGGAGTTCAGAGGAAACAGGGACAAACTTCTCCTAAAATAACCGAGCCAAGACACAATGAAGAGGAACAGCCTGATGCTGGGATGACAGATCAGAAGTCAGCAGTCACTGATCCTACATCCTCTTTCCTCCTCAACCATTTCCCAACTCTGGCTACCTCTGCTCCTTGCAAAGATTTTTGGTTGAGCTGGGCAGCCTGAGCACCTGGGCTCAGCATCACAGCAGAACAGGCCCCACTGTGTGAACTACACAGGTACCAGGCCTGAGGGAGGTGGCATCAGCCACCAAGTGTCAGTAGCCAGCTGACACTCACTCCTGCAAGGTGAAGGATGCTCCACTGCTCACGGGTACCCTGTTGCCTTTGAAGAACCCTCATTTTAATGTATTTCACTGCCAACACCAGCCGGGGTGCAAGAATATCTGAGTTTCTAAAATGTCAGCTTTCTTATCTTTTTCCTGGCAGGTGTAGAAATGGGGAACCGACTACTGAGCACAAGTGTATTGCGAGAGGGAACAGAAAACACCTGCAGCAAGCATTTGCCAGGGCAGGTCAGAGCTGGTGTAGTGTGGAACACAGCATCTCCACTGCTACCTGGCAGGGCAGCCTAACAGACAGATGCAACAGAAAGGAATAAATCAAACTGCTGTTGTTTTCCTTATGTGTATTGCAGCATTACTCCAGGGAATGTTCCTCCTCCAGCAGGACCTCGGTGTGGAATCGCTGCTCTGCTCAGCAGTGCTGGTGGGTGGTGACTGCAGCCTTGGCACAGTGTGCCCAGCCAGCGTGCACCAGTAAAGGTGCTACCAGAAGGTGAGGGCTTGGAGGGGGAAGCCTAGGAGGAACATAAAAAACTGAGCAGAGTTGGAACGGTTTTCCACAGGTTACGCTTTCCTGAGCAGCAGGCCACATTAGACCATTGCACTGAGAAACTACCAGAGGATCCATCTTATAGGACTGATCTAAACTCTTTCTGAACCCTCTTACTCCTTGGGCTTCCACTGAGGCACCCACCAGCAGCACGTCCCACAGGGTAGTCACATGCCGAGTGACAACAGTTTTCCCCTCTATGGCTGGCATCATCACACTGGTGAAGGATGGAGCTGGAGAAGACAAAGCCTGGGCACTGGAGCCTGGCTCAAACCTCCTCTGGTAAGCAGAGCTGACAGGTCCACCAGCATGTCTTGCCTGAGAGATGCTTTAGAGGCTTGTCTCTAGACAGCTGCATAGAATTTCAGATCTAGTTAATCCCCCCTTTATCAGCGCAGGAATGTATTGCTTTTCACAAAACATAATCCTCTTTGCAATCATGTGTTCTGCAAAACTACAAACTTTCTGCTCCCGTCCTTCTTTCCCCAGAGAGGATTTGAGGCAACAATCCAGGCCTACTGATTTATTTTTTTAATGAGCAAGGGACAAATGAGCACAGCACTGCTGAACATGTGCGCACGCAGACCTTGAAGCACTCCCTGTTCCTAGCATGTTTTTGAGGGATGCCCTGAGCAGAAGGACAGAGGCTGGGAGCAGTGATCTCTCATGATGGGCCACAGGCAGCCCATGGCTGACATGGGCTGTCCATGCTGCTTCTTGTGTTTGTGCAGTACAGGGGCTAGAACTCATAACGCCTGTCACGCTTCCCATAATAATAACGGCCAGTCTTCGTGAGCAAAGATCCGAGGAAGGTCTTTACACCTTCCAGCCTGCGCATTGGATTTTTTAGGTGAGACACAGCGTGCGCAGAACTGAGCCTACCCTTTAATCCTGAGGTTCATCTGCCAGGGCCAAGCGAGCTTGGACGGTGGCAGCGAGGTCCTCAGGACGTAGATAGATTACCTTACAGGGCTAAGGAGCTCCATCGGTCCGGGAAGTATCCCTGATTGTGAATCGAACCCGGGCCGTGGCGGTGACAGCGCCGCGTCCTTAACCACTAGACCACCAGGGGCTCCCCACGTTTCCCATAGTGCAAATAAAATAGCAATCTGCCTAGCCCAGTACAAAGGAAAGGCACCCTGGGTGTCTCTGCTCATTCAGACCTAAAAAGGCAGCCCTGAGCATGCATGACTTGCTGGGACCTGAAGATGCTCAGAGCTTCCCATGCCAGAGCAAGTCCTGTGTCTGGTTTGCACCACCCAGGGGTAGAAAATATTTTTCCTGCCCTCATCCCTCAAAATGCTGAGAAGGTGGGAATGCTGAATCGTGACCTGCTCCTTCTTTTGGCCGACGTACAAGCATCCCTTCCCACGAAGAGTCGTTAACCTCACCTCCCGCCCCGCACGGCGGGTGGTCGCTTCGCTTCCAGCCCTTCCCATGGGGAAGACGGAACTCAGTGGTGTGAACCCAGCGAAACACATCCTGTGGGCAAGCAGCTCCTCCTGCACCGAGGGCATCTGAAGGCAATTTATAAAGAGCACGGCTTCAATCTTTATAAAGAAAGCAGGTTGTAAAGAGGTGGGGGCCGGTCTCTTCTACCTCGCCTACAGGGAGGGAATAAGAAGAAATTGCCTTAAGCTGAGAAAGCTGACACAAGTGAAATTCAGAGCAGATACTAGTAAATTTTTTTCACTGTTCAGGTTGTCAGGCATTGGAACGGGCTGCCCAAGCAGGTGTGGAAGTCACCTTCCCCGCAGCTGTTTTATCGCACCACTACAACCTCCCCGGCGTACGTGCAGGGGCGGGCCGAGAGCGGCGGGCGCTGCCGGGATATCAGGAAGGGCTGGTGATTGCTGCCACGATTGGCTGATCGGCGGAGCCGCGCAGGCGGGGCCTTCTGTCCCCGCGGTGCCGCAATTCAGCCCCGGCGGGGCGCGGAGCGGCGGCGGGTGAGCGCGGGCGCGGGATGGGAGCGGAGCGGAGCGGGACGGGACGGGACGGCGGGAGCGGGCGGGTGAAAGGCGAGGAGGGCAGGAGGGGGGCGGCGCGCAGGGGGGCCCCGGTGGCGCTGCCGCAGCGGCAGCGGCCGCAGCTCCCGGAGGGCACGTGGTGGCGGTGGCGGCGCATGCGGCAGTGCCCGCTGACCTTGATGGGCAGCGCGGCCCCGCACGGCTCCCGCGGCCCCGCACGGCTGCCCCGCCGGGTGCGGGCACAGCAGACGTGCCCTCGGCCCGTGTCGTATCGCCCGCGCCCCTTATCTGGGGTTCGCAGCCGGGCCCTGCCCGCGATACCGGGGACGCCCGACCCTGCGGGACGGCTGCTCCTATGCGCCGTTTTCTTCTCTTATTTTTTTTCCTCTCCTCTTTACCGTGTTTCTGAGGGAATTGGAGGGCTCGCCAGAGGGGTTCGGGGTGATGTGCTGGGGGAGCCGCGAGCATCCCTGCCAGTTGCGGTTCCTGGCAGGCCTTTTGAACTTCACTGCCTCCTTGGGTTAGCTTTTAGGAGACCCTCCGAATGCTCAGCCGTATTGTGTCCTGCCTGCCGGGTGAGAGCCTGCGGCCTCAGGTTGTCACTGGGAAAAGGCTTCTCGAAACTGTCGGGGTTTCATCCTCGTGTTTTTGCAGAGGGTGAAATGAGCAACGGCCATTATTAACCTTTGATCCCCAAATAAAACCTTTCAGAGCTCCCAGGTGTAACGCTGATCCACGTGCACCTGAAGACCAGTTCAAAGCCACTTCTTAGCAGCGCTGCTTGAGGGCATACTCAGGTTGCACGCTTCGAGCCTAAACACCTGTCTAGGCACTCACTAACTTACAAAGGTTTTCCAAGCATCTTTTCAGGAATAAATGCTGAAGTAAATCAGTTACAATTTACTTGTCAGATATGTTTGCTGTCTACAGAGAAATCAGAATTTTAAAAGTTATTGAAATTATTTTGGAGAGTTGTTCTCGGAGACTCATGGAGACTGTTCAAGACAGAAATTGCCTTTGTAAAATGGTAGAGAACATAGCCATCTAGAACAGGTGTTGCTATTGGAGGTGTTCTGGTGGGGTTGGAGCTTATGCTGCTTTGCTTTATGCCTTGCACCACTTCTGTCTGCCAGTCGGACTCTTTCTGACATTGAGACAGACCCCAGGAACCTTAGATATCTGGAGTCCATTGTCACAGTTGAGCAAATGCCTCTTTCCAGTACTCCCTGAGTGGAGGTGTCTCTACCATTAATAAGACCCTTGGCTGAAGTTAGCCATTTGAGACTCCCCCACTATGCCTGGAGTTCAGTAGAAGGAGTTGATTTGTTCATTGGAACTTATATTTGCAATGGGAACTTCTAGGTTGCATTCAAGGTTGAGGTAGGTTCGCTAACATTGTGACTTACATGGAAGTATATGCAGAAAATCCATGGGCAGGCAGTACACTGTGTCAGTGACTGACCCTGGATGTGTTACCTAGTGGCAGGGGAACAGCCTGACTTGACTTGTTGTGTTCTGAACTTCCAGGGCTTTGGGCAAGTTGGTGTGCACTTCTCCAGAGGGCAATGGACCATGCCAGAGCAGCAATCTCTAACTTGGTAAGACACACTCCTCCAGTGCCATTTCATCTCTTGGTGGGCTGGCAGTACTGCAGAAGAAAGGTTTGACAACGTCCATGTCAGGATCAGAGAAGATGATGAATCCAAAGCAGTGTTGGATGCTGCTGTGTGGGTTGTGAGCCAAATGTCGTTGTAGCTAGCTGGCCATGATAAGGAAGTGGCTCAAGTGGTTCAGTGTTGGTGGGGTTATCATTAACTGCTATCATATTTTGGGTCTCTCGAGAAGCTGGTAAGAAAGGGGGGAGGGGCAAGCCTTGAACAGTGTTCTAGGAGGAAGTCTATTCTTCCCTGAGGGTTGGGAATTCAACCACAAGTCCAGCTTTTGAAAGCAACCCGTGCTTTGAAAGAAATGTGGAGGAGGAGGTATTTCTGAATTTGCCTATCCAAACCTGCTGGCCCTAGAGAGCGTGGATTGTGAAATGACCCTAGGCTAGGACTGGGAATGTGGTGGTTTTGTCTGTGAACAAGTAGAGAGTGTATGTGGGGTCGGGGCATGTCCTCTGTGTGAGGACATGCCTCAAGTGTGAGGGAAGCCAAGCTGTTGAGCACCTGAGCAGGGAGACTGCCAGGGCAGACTGCAGCATTACCTTTTCCAAACTGTGAACAGCCACTTCACTGTGGGTACTGTGAGCCAGAGTAGAACTGCAGGTCTGAAACAACACTGGTTTCTTTTGACCAGCTGAGCAGATGTCTGGTCTCTTCACTTCCAGCTGCTGATGTGTAGTTTGAGAGTGAACCGCGAACTGTGGACGAGCTGCTGAGGTTGTAACAGGGCGTGGGTGCTTGTCACCAGCTGCTTCTCCAGTACAGTGGAGAGGAACTGCAGGACTGTTGCTCCCAAAGCGATTCCTCTGGCCTTTTAGCCAGTCTCCTGCCACTTCCCAGTACAACCGTGGCTGCAGGCAATTTCAGCGTCTCTAATGGAAGCTGAGTGGTTCTGCTATGCCTGGAATTGAGTTAATCTGAGCGTCTGCCTTGTGCACAGGCGGCTGTTCTGTGGGGGGTTGGGCTCTGTGTTGCGCCTGTTGGGAAATGTGGGCTCCAGTCTGGAAGTGCTGCTTGGGCACTGGTAAACACCTGTCAAATGGTAGGTGCAGGAGGTGTAGCCTCAGCTTTCATGTTAGCTGAGGTAGCGTGATTCCCAAGGGTAATCTCCTTTCAGCCTAGCTGCTTTGTAATACTACCAATAGTGTAATTTAAGAGTAGCCTTAGGCAGCGTAATACAAAATTAGCTAGATGCTGGATGAGAGTATTTACGTCAAAGTGGATGCAGCTCGGAGGCACAGTCATGGAGGGGTTGCCTTCCCTTTCCTCTGTCCTCATCAAAGTGCAAGTTGTACACACTCAAGGCAGATCTGTGCTCTTCTGATTCAGACTGAGAGTTTCTGCTTGAATCAGCCTTTGCTGTGGGGTCACATGGCAAATGCTGGTGCCATTGGCTGTGTCATATCTGTAACACACTCCAAGCTAAACTCTGATCAGTGTGGATCTGAATTTGTGCAAGGTAAATAGATGGTAAACAGACTCTGGAGACCCTGAGTGGATCTGAGTCTTAACTGTGTTTAAAACAACCAGGCTGACTTATTCACAAAACTCATGCTTGCACTGGAGCATCTGCAGGTGAACAACCTGTGTTTGGGTTGGAGCTGATGACTGGAAGGACTGTGGGCTGGTGGAGCAAACTCTTCCGTAACACGACTGTCTTTCAACACAGTTTGGTGGCGAGCCAATGTCATACACACGCTTCAGCATTGCCCGGCAAACAGACGGAGACAACAGCCATGTGGAGATGAAGCTCTCTGCTGATGATGAGGAAGGAGGGGAAATCGTGAGACCAGAGCACCTGCATGCCACCATGCCTCCTCCACGGAGGAATGGCAAAAACCTTTGCTTCCTAATCATGGCAGCAGTCCTCCTCCTTTTGATTGGTAAGGAAGGGTGGGAGGCAACTGCATGAAGTGGACGCTGGTATTGAAAGTATCTGAGGCCCTTAACATTTGAATTGGTATTGTTTCGGGAGATAATTAAAGAACCAGGATCCAGGCTGCAGCCTCTTGTTACTAAGTATGTCTAGCTCAGCCTTATGGTACAGAAATGTGAAGCTGGTACAGAATTGGCACAAGGAAGTGTGAAGTTTGGCAGTGGAACTTAGCTGAAGGGCAAACTGCTCCTTGTGGAAGTCTTACTGCTTTTCCCTCCATTAACTCTTTAACAGTTCTGTATAGATGTGGGTCAACAGATCAATAAAGCCTTTGATGCTCGTCTCTTAAGGTTTTAACACTGCCACTGACCTAAAGTAAGCATTCTCCTTCCCAAGTGGTGCTGGAGGGACTGCCAAGTGCAAGATCGAATTTACAGTGCCCCTTAAAACATGCCAGCTCAGGCAAAATGTCAGGCTGCATATTTCTGTCTGTCCTTGGATAAGCCAGCTTGTCAAATGGTGTGAGAGCAGAGATGCATCCTAGCCCTGAAGCTGTGTGGTGTAGGGCTGGTTCAGTCGTCTTTCTGCAGCACAAATTAAAACCTGTTCTGTCCATAGGGTTTCTGATTGGCTACTTGAGTTACCGTGGACGAATGCAGAACGTTAGCAGGTGTCTGGATGGAAGTGGCAAGTGTGAGATGACTCCTACTGCATCTTACTTATCGGATGATGATGAAACGGAGGAAGAAGAGGTTTCTGGACCACATGTCTTATACTGGCCTGACCTGAGAGCCATGTTGTCAGATAAACTGTCAGCTGCACAACTCGAGGCGAACTTGAGGTAACAGTTGCAGAAAGCTTAGCTAGAGCTTTGTGAGAGCTACAGCCTGTGAGCAGAACTCGAGCTCCTTTGGAGAACACGGGCCTTACAGGTGATGTAGGGTGGCACGTGTTAAACATGGGCTAAATGGCTTTGCAGGCTGCAGTTCAACCTGGTGCTGTAGCTTAAGCTGTGTGTATATCTGCTACTTACAGGCAAAGAGAAAGCAAGACATCTTTTGAAGCTGGCAAAGTTGAAGATGAGACCACTGCCAGCTACATTCATGACCAGTTCACCAGCTTTCGCTTGGATGAAGTTTGGAATGATGAGCACTACATTAAGCTGCAGGATAAAGGCAGGTATGTAATGAAGAGATGGATTCTCTTCCTAACAGCATGGATGTCTGTAGTCTTGAGCAAACACGTGATTTTTGCTTAAAATGGTGCGAAAATTGTGAGCCAGTTACCACTCTCCAAAGAAGGCCTCAATCTAGCCAAACAACAATAGCTGCTCTTCCCTCTTTTCAGGCTGTCTAAATCCAGAGGGTCTGGTAGCAGCAGATTTTTCCTGGGACAGCTGTTTCCTCGAAGTATGCTTAGGAAGTGGAGAGAAAACAAACTTGAGTGAAAACTCAGCTGAAGGGCAGATTCCCTGTGTCTGAAACTGCTAGCACAGGCGACTCCATCTTGTCATCCAGACAGGTGTTGCACACCTGGCAGTGGCTCCTCTAGCTCAGGAGGGTATCAGCAGGCATTGTGTTTTCTGACAGCTCGTACCCTCATGTTTTAGTTGCCCCTCTGTGTCAGGGCAAAATGAATCTGCTTAGAAATCAACCTTCATTAATGTCTCTGAACAACCCCAGAGATTCCTGCATGGAAGTACTGGGATGACTCTGCCTGTTTCAGGCTCTGTTGACTTGCTCAGAACTGTTAGAGCACTGAATATTGGAGTTAGTTAAATTCTTGTATGAAAGATTAAAGTGCTGTCTCTTTATGTTTAACAGTAGCAATAACCAAGTGTCTACTGAGGAAAATGGTGTTGAAGAGGTACTGGAGAGGCCCAGTGCATATGTGGCATACAGCAAGAGTGGCACAGTTGCTGTAAGTGACTCCAGGAGGATCCTGGAAATGTTTTTGCACACTTACCAGGTGGCAATGTCCAAAATATGTCCATTTATGATACAGAGTGTATAAAGCCCTCCCCAGTTAGAGAGCTGGAGGTGGTGAGAGTGGGGTGAGGAGTGGGCCCACATAGTATTATGACTTGAGCAAGATGCAGAAGTAACTTTAAAATTCCCTGCTGGGATCCAAACAGGAACCTGGGCAGAAGTGCTGCTCCAAGACGCATGTTGCATGGGATCAGTTGACATGGCTGAACTTCAGCTCCCTGCTGCTAACAGGAGTCACTGTTACAGTGACTCTGTAGGATGTTTTAAGTATCTTACTACTGCATTTTTAACTCATGTTTCTGTTCCAGGGCAAACCAGTCCATGTGAACTATGGACTGAAAGATGATTTTGAGAAGATACGAAATCTGGGTGTTTCAATGAATGGAACTATAGTCATCTTCAGAGCTGGAAAAATAACCCTTGCTGAAAAGGTAAGCAGTCTGTGCCCCAGAGCCTGGCCAAACTTGGCAGCAGGAAGCTATGCTTCCTCCTCTTTGAGGCATAAAGGTGTGTCTTTATTAGGTTTGTAGAATTCATGTACGTAGGCTTGTCCCTACAGGTCCGGTCTTGCTTGTTTGCTCTAAGCCTCCACATGCAGGTCTGGATGCCAAGGCTGAGCAGAGCTTGTTACCATTCATGGTGCCATTCTTCTTGGCCTCTGGCAGTCTTGTTGGAACAGCCAGGCATCTGGAGTGGTGGAGCTGGGAGGCAGAGGGAGGCAGCCTGGGAGCTACAGGGTGCAGAGCTGCATCACTAGATGCAGCCATAGGGTTGCTAGAAGCAGGGTGGCCTTGCCTCCAGAGCACCTCTGGCTCCTGCAGTCAGATACTTTCAAAGCTTGGCTGCAGTGTCTTGCTGACTGCTCACTTGGACCAAGTGATGGTGCTGGCACTGCATGCCCAGCCATTGGCCTTCCATGTTGCTGTAGTGTTCCCTCTGTAGGGAGCAGAACCAAATATCCAAGCAGCCTAGAGGACCCAAGTGATTCGGTATGTAAACCTGTTTGAGGTCTGACCCAGAGCTGCCCCTCAGACAGGTGCTCCTGGGGAGGCTGGGGCACAGGATTAGGCCTGTCTGCGTGCATCAGACACAGGCAGAGCTGAAAAGTGCTTCCATAGAGGGTGGTTACTGGTTCTCCAATCCCCCATTTTTCAAACTTGTCTAGCCTCGCAAGAGTGTTTGTACCAGTGGCATATCAGAGGCAGCTGGGTTGTAGGTATATTGAACAGGGACCTGGCTAGGCCACTCTGCTCCATTTTCCATGTGAAGATGAGCCTCCAGTGGCTGCTTCTCTTGAGACTAACCTCATCTTGGGAAAACAGGTGGAGTATAATCAAAATTAAGTAACATCTGTCTTTTAAGCTGCTCTGAGGAGCAAGCATGAGCTGAAGGAATCGTAGGGTGACACTAACTGTGGTGTGTCCTAACTGTTCAAGAGGGTGCTAGACACACACTGCCTGGAGTAGGACTGAGCTGCTGGAATTCAGCTGCCTTGCATATCTGTCAGTGTCAGGTAGCTGCTAAAATCTGTTGTGAAGTTGGGGATCAAGGAGCACAACCCTTCCCACCATTATTCCATGGACTTGCCTTAACTCCCCTCGGCTTGCAGTGCAGATATGCAGTAAATGTTTCTCTTCACTTCAGGTCGCAAATGCCAGAGAGGAGGGAGCAGTTGGTGCCCTGATGTACCTGGACCCTTCTGAATACAAGTACACGGAGAAACTTGTCCCCTTTGCACATGTGAGTATGCAGCTGGCTCCCGTTTGTTCTGGTGAACCTCTCTTGCTGAGGGCTGCAGCCTGCAGCAATCCTGCCGGCCTCTGGCTCAGCAGTGCTTTGTGCACTTGTGTAGATGAAAACTGTTGGGCTCCTCTGAGACTTGAGGACTCTTCTTGCTTTTCACAGGCTCACCTTGGAACTGGAGACCCTTTCACCCCAGGCTTCCCTTCTTTCAACCACACCCAGTTCCCACCAGTAGAATCTTCTGGACTACCTCGCATTCTTGTTCAGACCATCTCTAGCGAAGCTGCAGGCAAGCTGTTCAGGTAACTGGCTTACAGGCTGAGTTGCTGGGGCTCTCTTGGAGGTTGAGGTGCTGTGAGCTCTCTGCTGCTCTCTGCTGTGTGTGGCAGGGAGCGCGTTCTGGAACTGGCTGGAGAAATGTCATTTATGTCTGGTGTCTTAGACTGAACTCAATCTGGATTCTGTTGACCTCTGCATCCTACCCCTCCTTGCATAATGACTGGTGCAGGACTTCAAACTATTTCCTAGGCAGGCCTTGAAACAGGTTGCACCTGCAGTTGCAGGTGTGCTTTTTTCACACAATAACTAAATGAGGTTGGAGCTGGATCATGAGTTCAAAGGATCTCTCTTTTTGCCTCAGCAAAATGGATGGACACACATGCCTTCTGGAGTGGAAATCTGGGATCATGGGATGTAGGGTGACGGTGAGCCCCACAAGCAAGATGACAGTGAAACTGACCGTGAAAAACGTTATGGTGGACAGGAAGATTCTGAACATCTTTGGTGCTATCAAGGGATTTGAAGAACCAGGTAACAACAGCTGCCTTGTGGCTGAATCTTGAGAGGAACCCTTTCTCTTCTGTGATTGTCAGAACGTGACAGCTGCTCCCAGTCAGACAACCACTTCCTCAGCAGAACCTTCCTCAGACCTTTCCCTGAGGATCAAAGAGAAAGCCGAACTGTGCTGCCAGGGAAAGGCTAAATGAAAGCACTTGGCGTGCCAGACTCAGGGGTCAGACTGCAGACTCTCTTCCTAGTACAGAAGCTGAAAGCTGCTCTTCTGATAAATGGTGTTTGCAACCTGAAGCTTGGAGCTCAGATCTTGATGTCTCCTTTACAGATCGGTATGTTGTGATCGGAGCCCAGAGAGATTCCTGGGGCCCAGGAGCGGCCAAGGCCGGCGTTGGCACTGCCATCTTGTTGGAACTTGCCCGCGTGATCTCGGACATAGTGAAAAAGGGTAAGTATTTTTGAACAAAAGCATGAAGGTGGGAGGTGATGCAGGTCTAGCTCTGCATGTATTAACACTGGAGAGCCCAGTTGCAAAACAATGCTTTGGAAGGCATAGGGAATCTGACAGAGCTTCCCAAGAAACTGTCACTTACTTGTCCAGTACAGACAACTTGTCTGCAGTGAGCCCTTGCTTCCAAGGGACTGCCTACCTCTACCTGGTATAGTCAAATGCAAGAATGTCCTTGGATAACACACAGCACAAACCTGAAACTTGAGCCATCTATTGGACAGCTGGGCCTGAAGGTGGGAAAACCCTGGAGTGGCTGACCAGCTGGAGCATTGGGGACTGCATGGTGGCACTTAGTGTGACCACACTTGTCTCCAGGGTTAATGTGGGGCTCAGGCAGCTAAATATCAGGGGAGAAATGCAGACAGCATTGTTTTCCTCTGCAGTTCTGCAGCATGGTGGGGCAGGGTACAGTGTCCACACAGCCAATAGTGTGCACATTTGTCTGCAGCAGCCAGAATGCTTCAGTGCTGTCTCAGGACCAGGCAATTCATCATCCCAGGCCTGCAGTGCTAATCTGCATTTCCATGGGGGAAGGGCAGACATCTCAGTCTCTCTCTTTGCAGATGGCTACAAACCAAGGCGCAGCATTATCTTTGCTAGCTGGAGTGCAGGAGAGTTCGGAGCTGTGGGTGCAACTGAGTGGCTGGAGGTACTGTGTGTTTAATAGAATTCTGTGTGATGACTGCACAGTTGTTCCTGTGGATTAAACATTCTGGTGTTTTACTGCTACTGCTGATCTTATTAAAATACTTGATTTGTTCTAGGGGTACTCCACCTCGCTGCATGCCAAAGCCTTCACTTATGTTAACTTGGATGCTGCAGTCTTAGGTAACCTGCTACTCCTTAAGTTTCTTGAAAATGAGTGGGACTAGAATAGCTTGAACAGACACCCCTTAACCTCTAGGAATGGGGGCTGTGCCAGAGGCTGATGGTGGGTGGTTGGCTAAAGGCTGGCGTGACTCCATTTATTCTGCTGTCATTAAAGCCAGGAGGCTGCTGCAGACTAAGCCAGAGGAGTCAGCTTTGCTAGGTCCCAGTAGACTGTCCTGTGTCTGTTGTAGTTCCTCTGGTAACAAGCTGTAGATCAGGACTGAACAGCTCTAGCAGGAGTGGTTGATTATACCAGCATGTCAAACATACTTTCATTTCTTGCAGGCTCCAACCACATGAAGATTTCTGCTAGCCCGCTGCTGTACTCGTTGCTGGAGAGAACTATGAAGGGGGTGAGTTGAAGGGCTTTGGGCTGATCAAGGTGACTGGTTTTAGGAGGAACTGAAAGCAGAGATGTGCTGGGTCACTTTCCCCAGTTGACACCTTCTATGGAGAAAGCCCCATTTAGGAGAAAAAGCTGAGGTATTCTGGAGGGCCCTCTCTGAAATCAGCTGGGCTCTGGAAACTGCAGTTTAGAAATGCAGAATCTAAAATCTGCAAGTGCCACAGTTCAGTGGGAGGTGAACCCCTGTCCCGCATCAACTGTGCCTGTGTGGAGAAAGATCAGGGGAGCACACCTGACTCTGGCATCTGCACAGCAATGCAAGCTCCAGGATGGAACCTGGAGGCCCAAGCAGAGGTCAGAACAAGTGCAGTGACTGTTGTCTCTGTGCAGGTGAAGGACCCAACAAAGGATTCAGGAACCCTGTATAACAGAGTTGGCTCTGAATGGGTGAATAAAGTGTAAGTATTGTTATCCATCTCTCTGGGAAAGCAGATCTCCATAAAGGAGCAAACCAAATAGCTTCTGCTCTTTGTGCTGGAGTGTCATACTGCTGTCTGAGGTGGGCTCTGTCTCTCTGCTGCCCCAAGCTGCCTGTGGGCAGCCCAGACACCTTTCTGGAGGGCAAGAAGAGCCTTGTACCAATTCCAGTGGCTGGAAATGGACAGGTAGCCCTTGGTATTTGGCTGGGACTCCTTCAGTCTTGTCTACAGAGGGTAGTCCAGCTGGCTCAGAGCTTCAACTGTAGGGCTTCTAGCTTTTCTCCTGGGATGCCCAAACCAGTTGGTAACTACTCAGTGCTTATCTTCTGCAGTGTTTCCCTTGATCTGGATAATGCAGCGTTCCCTTTCCTGGCTTACTCAGGAATCCCAGTGGTTTCCTTCGGTTTCTGCAATGTAAGTATTGTGTGCCTGCCTGGTGTACTCATTTCATGCAGAGTGATGTAAGGATATCTGCTCTCCAGGGTGGCAGAGCACAAGGTGCTTTTCCAAGCTCTCTGTCTGTGCAAGAACCTCTGAGGGGAATGAGGTACAGCCTCTGGACCCGGTGGCTGTGGCAGTACTCGCTGTGAAGGCTGCTCCTGGGACAAGGCTGGCCTACAGTCTCTGTTCCAGAGTCCTGAATGCTTGTGGTTTTTTGGGAGAGGGGGCACTTGCTCTTCTGGAGGCTTAGATGTCAATGATTCAGAAGCTAAAAGCACTAAAAAGATGTCCGCTGTTGCTGTGTCAGTGAAAGGCTGTACTACAGCCTGCTGGTCAGCAAGCAGAAGGCATTGGGGAAGTGATATTGTTGACCAGAACAAGCGTTAACTCAGACTGTTTGGGTCTGCTGCTGCAGTTGGGGCTGACACCAGCCCCATTGCTGCAGGTGTGCAGCTGGGAGCCTTTCTAACAGCAGCTCCCTCTCTTTTGAATGCTTGGGTTTGTTAGTGTTAGACTTGTTTCACAGAAAAACTTGAGCTATCCTGACAAGAAGGGTTGGAGGGTGCTGCCACCACATACCAGACTGGGTGGTGAGATTTGCCCACCTGCACTTCTGCAGTGACCTCTGAGGGGGTCAAGTTCTCTATGTCTTCAGGTCCAAAAAACTAACAGAACATCCTGCTGATTGCTGGAAAATGAGGGATGAAATGCAGGAGCTCCATTCCCTTCCCCGTGCTTTGATGTTTTGCCACTCCAGTCTCATGTCTTAGCAGCACAGGGATTCAGCATGTGGTGGAAGTAGAAAGTCATCTGTGGTGGGGGATGAAAAAGTCTAGCTGGAAAAGCATTCTTGGCTAAATTCAACACCTTTCTTGCAGAAAGATGAGGAATATGCTTTCTTGGGCACTACGGGAGACACAGTGATGAACCTGAAGAAGATTGACAAGTTGAACGCTCTCATGCGTGCTGCTGCAGAAGTTGCTGGACAAGTAGTTCTCAGGCTGACCCATGATCATGAGCTCTTCCTGGATTTTGATAGATACAGTGAAGAATTGCTGTCATTCCAGGAGAGGTTTTTGTCCTTTGATGAGGAAGTGAAGGTAAGGAGGACTCTGATTTCACTGAATCCCTGTAGATGGTCAGGGGCCGTGTGTTAATAAGGCCCCATGTTAGTGATACAGCAGGGTGGATGTCTTACCCCTTTGGGCATGAGTGTAGCAAAGTGTGACGAGAATTGATGTTCCTCTAGAGCAGTGCAGGCAGAGTAGCTGTGGCAGACAGATCCAGCTAATCTGGCTGTGATGAGCTCTTGAGGACATGAATGTGGGTGATTTCTCCTCTGGTTATCGCAACACAGTGCAGCTTTGCCACTTATTTGCACCTCTGCTGAAAGCCTACAAGAAACTGTGGGTGGGGAGTGACCTCAGAAGAGCCTGCCAGGAACTTGCTCTGCTACTTGGTTAAACTCAGGGAAAAAGAAACCCTGAAAAAACCAACAACAACAAAAGAAAAAGCTTTCTTTTGGTAAGAGAGCAGCAAAGAAGAAAATCAGGTTTGCTAACAGTTTCTCCCTTGCAGGCACTGGGGCTGACCTTGAACTGGCTGTTTTTTGCCCGTGGTGACTTTCAGCGAGCTGCAGATGCACTGAGAAGAGACATTGCGAACAGTGACAAGGAAAACAGGATTGTCCGCAGAGCCCTGAATGACAGGATGATGAAGGTGGGTATCTACAACTGGTTTTTCTTTCTTCATGAAGGAAGAGAGTGCTTGGCTGCGATGGGCCTTTTCCTAAGGGGCCATGGGCACTGTGCAGACTGGTGTCTCCTCCACTTGCTTAGTGTCAACCTGGCTGAGTCCTGCACGTGCATTTGAGAGAGGGTCTGGCCCTTACAGAGCTGCTGTGGGAAAGGACTGACTGGGGATCAGAGCTTGGCAGCTCAGGTTGAGGCAGATAAGGAAAAAAACCAACTTGGGAGGCCAGAGCATAACCCTATATTTGCCCCTCTGCTCAGGTGGAGTATGACTTCCTCTCCCCGTTCCTCTCACCAAAAGATGCTCCCTTTCGCCACATCTTCTTCGGCAAAGGCTCCCACACACTGCCGAGTCTGCTGGAGAACCTGAAGCAGCTAAGAGACAACAAAGACAGTGTGGATGTGAACGTACTGAAAGAGCAGCTGGCCCTGGTGACCTGGACCATTAAAGGGGCTGCCAATGCTTTAGTGGGTGATATCTGGAATACAGACAACGAATTCTAGACACACCAAACACCTGGTTAAGGTACAGGATTACCTCTCTAAGGTACAGGAGAGCTGTGTGTGCAGGGGCTTGCTGTGTAGCCCTAGTTCCACCTGTGGCAACACACAAAAAGCTCCCTGTACCTCAGATTAGGCATTGGCACGATTTTTAAATGGCAGCTTCCTGCAAATTTCCAGTACTTTATGTATCATGAAACCTAACTGATAACCCCTGAAACCCAAACAGAACCCTCTCCCTAACGTGGTATTACCTTTCTGTAGATTTTCTGGCAACTTTTTTTGACCAAAGTTGAACACAAAATTTAAATCTCACCTTGACAAATTCACAGGAGGCAGTTTTAAAGCAGGTACTAACATTACCATGAAATCTCCTCTGACCAGGCTCCTATCTGACCACAGTCCCAACCAGTCGTGTACACAGCTGCTTCTAGGGCTTGCTCTCCAGTGTACTTGAGAACCAAGGACTTGGGTGACTCCTGAACTGGTACCTTGAGTGGGGAGGTATAGCATCTATTTAGGCTTTTAATTGTTGGTCCCCTAAACCTATTGACAAAACAGGGAATGGATTTTCCTCTAAACACTTGTGATGAGGATCCCTTCTCTGGCAGGGAGCTGTAGAGAGTTGTTGTTCAAAAATTAAACGTAGTAATACCCGCAAGTGCTGGATTATCAGCAAGCCCTGAAGTGCCCGGCCTGCCTTTACTCAACAGCAGGGTCCCAGTGACATCTTGGAGGCTTGCTTCTGCCAAGGCAGTTATCAATACCCAGGGAGAATGACCCAAAGATTATCCAATGTCCCCTTTATACCCTTAGCTGGCACCTCGGTGAGCCTTGCAGCATTGAGAAATGGCTCTAGACTGGCACTTCAGAACTTGCTGCTCAGGGGCCTTGTGTGAAATCGAGTCTCTTGCTGGCCAAACCCTGTTTGACTTGATATCATGTTGCAAGATGGCTCTTGTTTGGCACTGAGATATTTATTTCTTTATTTATTTATCAGTGACAGTGTTCACTATAAATGTTTTTTTATAGAAGATA
Organism: Myiozetetes cayanensis; assembly: GCF_022539395.1. NCBI lineage: Eukaryota > Metazoa > Chordata > Aves > Passeriformes > Tyrannidae > Myiozetetes > Myiozetetes cayanensis. The sequence continues at coordinate 13,650,395 of NW_026086937.1, forward strand.
ATTATCGGAAGCAGTGCCTTCCATAATTATGACAGTTATACTGTCGTTTTTGAATAAAGCAGCATCTGCTATTACAATCAAAACATGATACTGGAACTTTGCATTTAAAATAATCAAAACAGGCCCCTCAAAAAGTTATGGAAAACTAGCAATTAAGCTTTCTGTGGCAAAAACACCCCTTTGAAAAAAACTTGAAGGTGTAAACCTGGTAGTGAGTCTCCAGGTTGTGCTCCAAAGTAATCCTTGAAATGCTGAAAACCTGGGTGAAAAACTCAAATACTAGAAATTTGGCTTCTTTGCAGGGTCTGTGCTCCTCTGTGGGCTTTGGACTCCTTCCTACTCCCCTTTTTGGATGATGTGTGCCCTCATGTGGAGCACAGCTTCCTTCCTGGCCCCAGCCCCAGAAGAGGGACTTGCTGTGTAGCCCTAGTTCCACCGGTGGCAACACACAAAAACTCCCTGTACCTCAGATTAGGCATTGGCGCGAATTTTAAATGGCAGCTTCCTGCAAACTTCCAGTACCTAATGTATCATGAAACCTAACTGACATTATCGGGGGCAGTGTCTTCCATAATGTGTAAAGAACAAGGTAGTTTTTGCCTACCACAGTGTTATATCGGAGGCAGTGACCTCCATATGTTGCACTATGGGTGTACGTAATTATCGGGGACAGTGTTTCCCATAATTGTTCTATGCTTAACATGCAATGTCATCTGCGAAGCTTGATGGTTAGTATCTAACATGGATTAATCTCCCGCAGTCCTATTTTTTCACTCTCCTGTGGTGATGCAGATACAAACTTCAATCTGTTATGTACTTAGACTCTACTTTCCCCATAGGCTGAACTGTTTCAAATAGCTGTGCTGTCTTGAATTGGCTTCCTGCTTCCAGCTACGGTAGTGGTGCTTGAGTATTTAGTGGAAACTAGGCTAGTTAGGCTGTGTGCAGTAGTAGTGATGTAGTATACTTCCTTCAAATCAGTTACAAAGACATGAGGAATTAAAGGCGAATGTAGGGCTTGGGGCTGACAGCTGTTTGGTGGGCTCATGTCACTGCTCTGGATGGGTGCACTTAACACTCTCCTGCTGTGGCACTGTGAGAGTGCTGGTATGCTCAGGTGGGAGGCCCACTCTCCAGTTCTCACTGGAAATTCCAGTCTTGTCCACCTTGGATGTTGAATGGAGGGAGGAAATCAGTGGCACCTTTCTCATGGTGCCGCTCTGCTTCCCGATCTGAAGCTGAGCACTGCTTATGGGTGATACCTGCTAAACTGTGCTGCCTGCTTCCCAAACAGCCCTGGCTGGCTGTTGTCAGCCCTGTACTCTGCAGTTTGATCTCACATTTAACCCTAAGCTGCAGTTTAGTTTTAACCTAAACTCTGCACATTGATATGGATTTAAATCTAACCTGAGTGAGTGACATGAGCCCCAACAGTAGTCCTTGAGGGAAAGAACATTGTTCAGGAATGGACAAGGACAGGCCCTCAGCCTTGTTACTGAACTCAGTGCTCACCAGTTTGGAGGGCTGGATTTTCATCAATCTCTCTAGAACCCTGAGCCCAGACTTGTGCAGTTTGTTGCTCTTACCTGAGTTCTCTTAATTCACCAACTTAACTCTTCCTACAGCCCTGTCTGTGTTAGTGTTTCGTAGTGACACTTCTCTGGATGGCATATAAGAGCTGCTGTCTGGGAGTCCTCACTGTAGTGTTTGCATGCATCTTGATGTCAGACTTAAATCTTGTGCTTTATAGCCAGCAGAGAGAGACAAAAGTCTGTCTCCACAGCACAACAGTGACTACAGGGATGTTGGGATATCTTGCTCAGTGCTGGCATCTGACTGCTGTGGGATACTTACCTGTTGTTTGCTTCAATAAATATTTTGCATCTTGAACACTCAGCTTCTCTTGTGGGTTCTTGTAAAGCCATGGTGCTGTTGTGGCCATGGGTGAGCTTGGGCAGCTGGAGGATGGCTGCTCTCCTGCCCCATCAGGGCTGGTACCTGGCAACTCCAGTACCACCACCGTGCTGTTCATCTAAGTCCTGCCTCATCCCGGTCAACTGGGATAAGGAGTCTGGTAATGAGGTGGAGGAGCAACATGTCCAAGCCCCTGGGCTCCCTGCTTTTTTTGTGGCCATGTACTGCCTCCTGCCTCTCAGTCACGGCATTGAGTCTGAAAAGCCTGCAGTGTTGGGGTGGATGATGTGACAACGAAATGTCAGATTTCCCACTGGCTGTGGCTTTGTAGGTCTCTGCTGGCGAGAAGGTGGCCGGACAGGGCTGTGTGTGACTGTGTCCCAGGAACCTGCCCCACTGTGTCCTGCCTTGTCTCTTCCCCTCATCACTTTGGAGCTCCCCTGGGCCAAGGTCCAGATGGGTATATGGATAATGCTTAGAGCCCCAGGAAGCTCTGGGAGAGCATGAGCTGCCTCCCTGGCCTCAGAGTCCTCCTCAGCTGAGACTGCACGGGTTTGGGACTCTGCATTTAAATATGCTCAGTTTGTCTCTCCTGTCTTCCCCCGGCCCTAATGCTGGTCTCACCTCCTGCTTTACAAACATTGCATCCCGAGAAGATGAACTGTTGGGGGTGAGAAGCATCTTCTCCAGGAGACCAGCTCGCCCCTTATGGGCTGTCCCGTCATAGCTCTGGTCCCTCCTCTTCCACCGGGATGATTTACTTGTTGGAAACACGTCGTTTCCCGCAGCTCCTGCCCGCGCCTGGCAGGGCTCCTCTCCCTGCGGTGACTGTGCGAAGCGCCCCGAGAGGCCGGGCCGGGGCTGCGGGAGCCCTGCTGCGGCCGGGCAGCGCCAGCCCCGCCGGGGCAGAGGGAAGGGGGGACAGCCCCTTCCCACTTACCTGGGAGAAGGGATTCGGGTAGCGCAGGGCAGCGAGTGTGCTGGGTCCCTGCAGCGGAGCGGTCCCGGGGCCTGGTGCGATTCTGCGGTGAGTCTGTCCGTCTGCCCACCCCGGCGACCCCGCTGCTCCTCCACCCGTGCCCCTGCCTGCCCGCCCTTCCTTCCTCCTGTCCGTCCGTCCTCACCCCGCCGTTACGTAAAGCGGCGCCGCGGCGCCTTTAAGGGCGGGGCCGGGGGCCGGCCGGGCTCGCGGCGGGGCAGGAGGGGAGGAAGGGAAGGGGGCGGTGGAAGCGGAGCCGGAGCTCCAGGGCTCCAGCAGCGCGGCGCGGGGGGGCTTCCCCAGCGTGCGGGGCCGGGGCGGGGCCCGCGACCGCGTGCACCATCCGGGGGCAGGGGGCGAGCGGGGCGCCGGGGGTGCCGGAGGGAGGGGGGCTGAGCCCGGCGGTGCCGGAGGGCGGCGGGGTGGCCCCGGGCGTGCAGGAGCAGGGAGGCTTCACCCGCGGCGTGCAGGAGGCGGGGCTGGGGGCGCTGCCCCGCGGCCAGGAGCTGGTGGCCGGCGGCGGCAGGGAGCCGGGGGCGGCGGAGGCGGCGGCGGGGGGCCGGGCCGGTGGCACTGGGTGCCGCTGGGCGAGCGGACGAGCCTGCAGGAGTGGGGCGAGCGGCCCGGGCCCGTCACCGCCCTCGGCAGCCCCAAGGCGGGCGCGGAGCCGCGGCGGCCCCGGGAGCGGGGGCCGGCGCGGGCGCGGCGGCGGGCGCGGGGCGCGGAGGAGGCGGTGGCGGGCGGCAGCCCCGGGGCGCGGCGGGCACGGGGCGCGGTGCGCGGGGTGCAGGAGCACGGCCCCAAGGTCCGGCAGGAGCAGGGCCTGGCCCGGCGGGCGCAGCAGGAGCGCGGCGGGACGCGGCGGGACGCGGGGAGCCCCCCGGCCCGAGCCCGCTGGTGGGTGCGTCGGGGCCGGCAGGAAGAGGGGGAGGCCCGGGGTGGGGTGCAGGAGGAGGGCGAGCTCTACCCAGGGGAGCAGGAGCACCCCAGCGGCAACCCCGGCACGAGGACCCCGGCACAGCGCCCGAGCCGCAGGAGGTCCGCCCGGGTGTGAGGTCGGACGCTGTGTCCGCTGCCCGCTGCCCCGTGGGTGATCCCACCCGCGTCCCGGACGTCCCCGGCGTCGATCGTCGCACCCCACCCCGGCAGGTGTGTGGGCGCGTCCCGCCTGGCATGCCGGCTGTCTGGAGTGCCGCCGTGCCCATCCTCGCCCTCCGGTGACGCTGCATACCCGGCGCAGGATGCGGTGGCAGTGGCGGTGAGCACAAAGGTAAGGAACTACGCGCGACCCTGTTTTTGGGGGCGATGCGAGGGGCAGGGAGGTGGGTTCACGTTTAGCACTGTGGAGTGTCCCAGTCGGCATCGGCGTGTGTCGGCTGCGCCTCACCGGGAGCAGCTGGCACCGTTCCCTGCAGCAGTGCGAGCTGCGGTGCTGCCCTCGTGCCCGGGCACTGCGGGACTGCTGAGCCCCGGCCAGCAACGTGCCCGACCTCCTGCTCCTGCTGCCAGGGCAGAGCAGGCATCATGGTCTGGTGTGAGTAGGTGCCTGGTGTCCTTGAACTCTCCTAAACCACAGCGGAAACTGGGGGAAGGTTGTTTTTTGTTTTGTTTTGTTTTTTTTCCCCCTGGAGAAAAGGCGGCTTTGCTCTTCCTCTTCCCTGGGCTCTTGGGAGCTGTGGCAGTGAACAGAGGACCCTTGTCCTCCGGGGCCAGCCCTGCGCCTCGGGGTGTTGTGCTGGGTCAGAAACCCCGAGCAGCAGTGAGGTGTGGGGAGCCTGTGACCACGGGCTCAGCGGGCAGCACCGTGGCTGTGTCCAGCCATATTGCAGCAGGTTTTTCTCTGAACGGTCCAGGACTGTTTGGGTACTTCTGATCTTTGTTGGTCTTGCTTTTCTTAATAAAGTTTTTGAGTTAAACCTGATAAGGTGGTGCTGACAGTCCAGAGAAGGATCCCACCTTGCCAGGTGAACCCTGCTTGGCTTCTCCCAGAACTATCTGGGAACTACCCTCACCCCCTCTGAAGTGGTAGCTGGGGGAGGGGGGTTTGCAGGTGGCCAGAGGAGCCTGGGCAGGGGCAGTGTCTCTGGCGGCCATGCGGGGCTGGGCTGTCTGGGCAGGACAAGCCAGGGCAGAGCCTGGCACTGGCAGTTCCCCACACCCTCACTTCCCCAGGGCTGCCTTGGTGCAGTGGGCACATCGGAGTACCCCAGTGCTGCTGGCTCTCCACTGGCTTGATACCCTGCGAAGTGTGCATGTGCCTCTTGCCAGTGCTGTGGGCTCTGAAAGTAATGCATTCCCCCTTTACTCAGCCCTTTGTTGAGCCGGCTTAGGGCAAAGCTTTGAACAAAGTTTTTGAGCACCAGACTTTGCAAAAGTCTCCTAAAAACAGGACCTGCCTGGTGGAGTGTTTTTGAGCAGGGCTGCCCTGCCAGGCCTTTCTTTAGGGAGAGGGTCCAGGACAGACCCTGAGTGCTGCATGCTCACCAATCTGCTGCGGCCCTGCTCCCACTACCAGTCCCAAGCCCACTGCTCCCCACAGGGAGTGGGGGACAGAAGCAGCCTCATCCTGCTGCACCAAGGCCTGGGGGTGTAGGGTGGGGGCTGTACAGGCTGTGCAACCTGTTACCAACCCCTAGAGCTACTGGAACCTTGTTAGCCCAGTATTTGTTAGTGCAGGGTGGGGTGTTGTGGGTATGGCTGGGGGGGCTGGCAGTGGCTCCCTCCTCCTCGGGCAGCTGCCAGCCTGTTGTCCTGTTGTGACTCAGCCTCCCTGGGGCAAGAGGGGCCCTCATGGGCAGAGGAGCAGCCCCTGCAGGACCAGGAACCTGTGAGCTGGTAGCCGAACCCTGTCCCAGCCACACTGCAGGCCAGGCCTCCAGCTGTGCCTCAGTTTCCCCCTGAGAGGTCTCATCCTACCCCTGGAGTACCTGGGGTTTGACTCCAGTCATGTCCATGAGGGATGATAGCTGGCAGAGGCAGAGCATGCTGGGCATTACCCACTATGGATTTTGGGAGGCAGGAGGGGACTCTGCCCAATGCACAGGCCCTTCTGGGACTTGAAGACTTTTAGGAGAAAGTCCTTTTGCTGAGCAGCCAGGGGGGAGGCACTGTTCATGCTGCAGCCTGACTAATTAGCGTGCTTTCAGTTAGTGCTAATGACTGACAGCTACTGGATGACCTGGCCAGAGCGCTGCACTGCTCGGGTGCTGGGGAACTGGGGAGGTTGTGCCTTCACCCCCCACTTCCAGCTCTAGGGGTCCCAGCTCTCCTGCACCTAGCACAAAGGGGAGATGCTGCTGCTGCATGGATGTGGCTTTGTGCCAGTCTGGCCTGAGACCTGACAAACTTGTTCTGTGCCAGCTGCAGCCTGGCCCAAGTAGTGATGTGAAGATGGGGGTACTGCTGGCAGCATCGCAAGGGTAGAGGGTTGGACAGAGGGCTCGGGGTCTGTGCTGGTGCCCCCCTTCCCTGGGAGGACTGGGGACAAAGCTCACCGGTGGGGCAGGTCCACAAAGGCTCTTCCAGCTGCCTGGGCAGAATGGGGGGGTGACCCTGCATATAAGGAGACTTAACCCCCAGGGAGTCTGGGGCACCTGGGGTGGACAGATGGGGGTACCAGGCTGGGAGGCCTAATCTGACCTCTCACTCCTGCTTTGCCCCAGGGGGACGCTGTGGCCGGTGTCACCACAGCCCTGCCAGCCCCATGGCTGAGCCCTGACACTGTGCCCCCTCACACACTGCCCATCTCGCTGCAACACTGGGGCTGGCACTGCCGAGGGACCCCCACAGCACTGCCCCTGTGGCCCAGGTGAGACGGATGCGGGGGCTGGTGGGCACAAACCAGCCTTGCACTGGGGCAGGATGGCAGGGTTCCCACTGTGGTGGTGATGCCAAGCCTGCTGCCCTCTCCCCTTCCGCAGCACTGCCTGTGGGCATGGAGCCAAGGGGTGGTCACCATGGTCAAGGTACTGTGGGTGCTAGGGGGTGTTGCTTTGCCTGCTTGGCCCCGAAAATACCACTCTGTGTCCTTGCCTTTGTGGGAGAGCTTGAGGGATCAGCCGCGGGGTCAGCAATTCCTGCCCGTGCCGGGGAGCTGGGAGGCGCAAGACAGACTAAACCCACCCCAGCTTGACCTGCGGAGCAGATTTAGCAGAGGAAAGAGGCTTAGGGAGGGGATTGGGGTTGTCCCGGGCGCTGTTGTGGGGGGGGGCCACACGCCTGTGTCTTTCCTTCCCACGCAGCCCTTGCTGCAGACGGGCTCAGGGCAGGGGATGCTCTGTGCTGGGAAGCAGGATCGGTCCACGGGGCCAGGCTCTGACAGCCCAGAGATGGCAGCGAGGGGCAGCCTGGCACCTCGGCCTCCTCGGCCACCCCCGCCACGGGGGTCACCAACCCTCCGTGCTGGCCCCCCAGGACCTCCTACTTGCCCCATCCGACCAAGCACGCAGCATCAGGTACCAGCACCAAGGGAGGCAAAACACCCACCGGTATGGGGGGTACGTTGGGTGGCACAATCCAGCGAGGGGCTGGGGACGGTCCTCAGGCAGCTGGGTGGCAGTAGCAACCCACGAGAGGGCAGGATGCAGCCGGCAGCCCTGCCTCTGCTGGGAGCGTGGTGCATTTGTACGCATGGGTATGTGTGTACCTGCGCCATGGCAGCCAGGCTGGGAAGTGTGTCACCACAATTTGGGGCCGCCCTCGGGGCCCCGTCAGGGCTCAACGAGCCAGCCCGGGGTGCCGGCGCGGCCGCCCTGCTGCCGCCGCAGCCAGTGAGATCACTTCCAGGTGACACGACTGCCAGGAAGGTGGCAGGAAGGTGGCAGGCGGGCTGTGACAGTGAGCAGGGGGATGTGACAGAGGTGAGTGTGGGACGCTATCCCCCTCTGGGAGCTTGTTTTGGGGACCCGCCACTTCCTGGGGTCCTTCGTGCTGGGTGGTGGGCACAGGAGATGCTGTGGCACCGGTCCCAGGGATGTGGGGCCAAGTGTGGCATCCCAGAGGGTTGGGGAGCTCCAGTGTCCTGCTGTGGCACCGGTCCCAGGGATGTGGGGCCAAGTGTGGCATCCCAGAGGGCTGGGGAGCTCCAGTGTCCTCGCGCAGGGGAGGGACACCCTGTGGTCAGTGTGACTGTCGCTGCCCTGGACTGCAGAGGACAGTGCATCCCATCCAGCGGTTGTCATTGTGGTGGGACCACCCCCCGGGATGGGAACTGATGGTAGGTGAGTCAGGGGTGGATGGCACGATGCCATTCGTCCCCTTGTAGGAGACCTAATCCTTTTGGTGTCTGTTGAGCCTGGACAGGACCTGATGTGATGGGGGGGGTGTGACCCAAATCCATGCCCAGCACTGTGGGGACAGGGTTTGTCCCCACACATCTTGGGGACCCCACATCATCGCCTTCAGTGGGCAGGCTGGCAAGGGTTTCCGGGCAGCACAGGGCAGCCGGGTCCGGAGGGAAGGTGGCATAGCACGTGCATCAGTCACCGTCCCGTGGCGTGCCAGCGCGGTGACGCCGGCGGGCCGTGCGCGGGGGTGGCTCGCTGCTCCCACGCCGCAGGCTCAGCCCGCCTCGGCTCCGCGGCTGAGCTCACCTCCGTGGTATGGCAGGAGGAGTCGCGAAGGGGCTGCCTCCGCCCGGCCCCACAGCCAGAGCTGATGCCTACTGGGATTGGAGGTGTTTATTTGGGGGGAGCAAGGACAGGCTCGTGCTCCCTGCCCTAACACAGTGACAGCCTGGTGTCACTGCTTTGGCTATGGGGCTCTATAGGGGGCACATTAAGGGGGTCATGGGGGCGCTTCTGGGGGTCAGAATGGGTCACCATGGCCCGTGGCACTGGCATGAGGAGCGAGTTGGTCCCTGGGGGCTGTGCCATGCCCCAAAGGATAGGTGGGTCTCTGGGGTCTTTGGGGGAGGCTGCAGGGCCCCCCCTGGTTTCAGCCCACTTGTAGCTCTGGATAGGGGGCAGAGAGAGGGGCTATGGTCGGTCAGTGTTGGGATACAGGCCAGTCCCGATGTGCAAATTGGGGAGGTCCCCATCTGGGGGGGGGTGGCTTCCCAGTGCCACCTGCCCCTGCTGGAGGCTGTGCCTGGTGCAGCGCCTGGCATAGGTCTGGGAGACCCCCAGCTCCCTGCGAGAGAGCGGGGGGGGGCGGGGGGGGAGAGGACTGATCCTGGTGTGCCCTCCGGACCCTCATCCCAGCAGCACCCACCGGGGCCTGGCTGCTCTCCAGGCCCTACCGTGCTTGCGCCAACGCTGCCGGTCGCTGCGGAGCAGCCATCTTTCCAGTGCATCCCATCCCCCTCTGCCTGCGCAGGAAAGCGGGAGGGATGCTGGGGATGCTGCCAGCCCCAGAGCCCCCCCATCCCTCTGCAGGTGCCTCCTTACCCATCCTGTCTGCCACAGAACCCCGGCTGCTGGACGATGGTCCCCCCTCGTCCTCCTCCTCCGCCCGGCTGCCTGGTGCACCGTGCCAGGGTGCTGGGAGAAGGGGGCTGCGATCGCGGCGCTGGGGCTGGCGGCGATGCCACCACCTCTCCACTCGGGAGCCGGAGCAGGGACAGAAGGTGGGCAGTTGGGCTGCTGCGCCGGGAGGAAGACAGTGGGGCCAGGCTGGGCTCGGGGTGAGGACGGGCGGTCAAGGGGCTGCCCCTGCTTCTCTTTTCCCCGTCTCCTCCGCATCCCTCCATCCATCCCCCCTCCCCTCCATCACCGTTGCGGTCACCTTCACCCTCTCGCTGTTTTCCGGAACTGCAGCAACTTTCTGCCATGTGATCCCAAGCCCGGCTCCAGCCCTCGCCGCCCCCAGGCAGACGCGGGCGTCTCCGCAGAGCCCCCCACTCGCCGCTGCGCCGCAGCCGCTGCCTCAGCCATGGGCGAGAGATGCGACTACCAGCGCTTGAGCAGCGCCGAGGAGGAGGAGGAGATGCTCGGGCCCCTGCCCCACAGCTTCTCGGACAGCACCGGGCAGCGGGCCCTGCGCCTGGGCAGCAGGCGCCCAACGCCACCCCCCCGGCAGGACATCGCCCCGGGCATGCCGTGCCGGCGGGTCAGTGGGGGGGAGCCGGTGGAGGGGAGCAGCGGGGGGCACGTGGCTGTTCCCCAGAACGGGCAGGGTCCTGATGGGGGGGAGGGGGGTCCCTGCATGGCATCTCCCTTCTGGAATGCACAGTACCCTGCAGCATCCAAGGCAGTGTGAGAATGGCACCCCGCCACCGCTCGGCTGCGCTCCCATCCTGACCCAAGGGAGCAGGGCTGCCTGCTGCTTCTTGCTGGGGAAACTGAGGCATGGGGGAACGGTGTGCGGCAGCGCGGCTCAGCCGAGCCTGGCACAGCTCGCGGTGGGGGGAGGGGGGAATCACAGGATGCCACCCCCCAGCCGCCGCGCCGGCTGCCATCCCCATATGGGGGTGTCCCTGTGGCGATGTCGGGCTGTGCATGGGTGTGGGGAATGCGTAGGTGCAGATGCCTTGGGGTGTGGGGCAGGTGTTGGGGTGTCGTTATGGGTAGGAGTAATCGGTGGGGCTACGGGGCGGGGGGAAGGATTGACCACCCTTGTGCCAGCTCGGACAGGTTGTGTGTGATGCCAGGCAAGCGCGGAGGCGAGGAACACGGCACAGCGGGGGCGGGCAGCCGTGGGTGCGCGGGGGGCAGGCGGCTCCAGGTGTGTGCGGGGCGGAGGCGGGGAGCAGGCCCGGTGATGCCGCGGGCTGTGCGGGTTTTTGCGCACGTGCGGCCGGGCAGGGCGGCGGTAGCTGGGGGGGTGCGCGGAGGTGACGTGCGTGGGGGGCGGCTGCGGTTGTGCAGGTGGCAGGAGGCACCGCGGGGTGCGGGGGGTTGCGCCTGTGTGGTCCCCGGGTGCACGTGAGCGTCCTCACCGCCCGTGCATGAGACGGGGTGCACGTAGGGTGCATCCCCTGGCGCTGCAGGGGTGGGTGTGCGCGGCACGGCGGGTGTGTGCAGGGCACCAAGGGCCGAGCAGCACCTGCGCCAGGGACCTGGCGGGGGCTCGATGAGTGTTTGTGGCTCCCACACCTCAGGATGGGAGTTTGCTGGCAGGACTCCTTGCCCGACCCAGAGCCGAGGTTGCAGGATCATCCCCCGTGCCTGTGGGTCTATCGCAGAGAGGGAAACTGAGGCACAGAACTACCCCTGGCATGGTGGGTGAAGCTGGGTTCCCCCATTCCCAGTGTGGATGCTGAACTGGACAGCCTTACCTGGGATTTGGAGGTGCAAGAGGCAGCACACTGGGTGGCAGTCCCAGTGGGTGTCATTGCTGCCTGATGAGTGATGCTCCTTTCAAGGCAGGGCACCCCCCCGCTCCCGTGTCCCCTGAGTTGGGAAGGGGGAAGCTGGCGCGTGGCAGAGGTTGGTGCCGAGGGCACTGTGCCCGGTTGTCCCTGGTCAATGGGCTTGTTGTGCCCGGCGCCTGTTCTGCCGGGTGCCAGCTGGGATCCCAGTGTCAGTAGAAGCCACAGTGGAGACTCCTCTCCTCCTGGAGATGCACTTAACTCCTTCTTAGCTACCTGCCTGGCACAGCAATGGCCACAATCGCGGGGGGGCAGGCAGGCAGGGGCTGTGGCAAGAGGTTTCTGTGGATCTTTCTCATGCCGTGGCTGCCGGCACGGCTAGTTGTTCTCCGTGGGGAGCCTGCGGGCAGACAGCACTGCTGGGGTTGGGTGCCAGCCCCACTGGGGAAGGGGAGTGAGCCTCAGGGTGCCGGTGGCACCCCAAGGCAGAGCCCCATGGGGCCTGGCAGCTGGGCAGCGGATATGTTTGCCGAGCCAGAAACTCCCCCCGCAGTGCCCATCGCCCTGGCATCATGCCTGTGGCCTCGGTTGGGGAGCAGAGAGCCGGATGTCTCCTCTGCCTCCCTCCCTCCCTGCTTCCTGGGGGGGAAACTGAGGCCTGGGAGCGTTTCCCAAGGCCGGGGCGAGTTTCCATGGAAATGGGAGCGGGGGTCCAGGCTCCCAGCTGCCGGCGACCGCCGAACAAGGGAGAAAGCCGCACATTGATGGGAGCCCGGCCCCTTGGGCGCGCGTCCCAGCCGGGCTGAAAATAACCCTCCTGGGGAGCGCTGCGGGCAGCCGGCCGGGACCGAGCCCCGCTGCCAGCGGGGGGTCCCCAGGAAGCGGCTCCAGCCGGGGGAGTGACCCCCAGCCCTGCCTGCCGCCACCCCCCCGCCCCGGCCCCGCTGCGTTGGGGAAGGGGAGGGCCGGCCGGCCAGAGGATCGAGATCCGGATGGAAGGAGGGGCAGAGCCACAGCCCGCGTCCGGCCGACGGACAGCCCGAGCCCCCTGCCAGCTCCGGGGGGATATATGGGGCGGGGGCTTCTCTGTAGCCCGGGTGAAGGGGCTGCGGGTGCCCCGGCTGCAGTGAGCGGGCTCCGCCGTGGGACGCCGGCACCGGGGAAGGGACATCAGCGGTGCCAGGGGCCGGCGGCGGGCAGCCAGGCAGGATGCGGCGCTTCCAGGCTCTGCACCGATCTTTCCCTTTCCTCACCCGCTTCCGCCTCTACCGAGTAAGTGCCGACCCTCGCCCCGGGCAGACCCGTCACCCGGCCCTGTCCCCATCGCCTGCGGGCAGGGGAGCTGGCAGCTCCTTTGGCCCTGTGTGTCCCCGCCTGCCCCCGTGTGCCCCCGTGCCCAGCTGCTCGCCGCGCCCGCCGTATTTTTAGCCCAGTGCCGAGGGTTGTAATTGCGGCCGAGGGATCCGAGCACAGCGGGTGAAGACGCCAGGGGCCATGTCATCTCCCGGGGAAGAGGAGAGAATGGAGGGGGCTGACCTGGTGTGGAGCCAGGACAGCGGGTCCCAACTTCCCTCCTGCTCTAAACAGTGGGAGACAGAGCCGTGTCCCTTTCCAAAAAGGTGGAAATGAAAGTGGGGGAGAGCTGGGACAGCAGGAGCAGATGGAGAGTGGTGGGGGGCATGGAGAATTGTGTGTGAGACCTGTTCATGTGTGAGACCTTCCTGTGTCCCAGCACAGCTAGGGGGGGGATGCCGGCACCACTGGGGTACCCTGTACCTCAGTCCTGGGGCAACAGGACCCCCCCAGTGACCCTGTCTGCCCCCTCCCTGTGTCTGCCCAGCGAGGTACAACCATCCAAGGCAGAGGAAACCTACCATGGGTCTGTCCTACAGCCTGACCAGGTGGCTGGGGGCAGCTGTCCCCTCCATGCTTATACCCTCCAGCTGAGCAGAGGGAGCCAGGCAGGCATATCCATCCTAAAGCTCTGTCTGCTCCAGGGGATAGCCTGTGCTGGAGCAGAGGGGTGGGCTGGTGTTTCTATGGGTATGACAGGGCAGAGTGGGTGGCCCTGCCTGTCTCTGGGTGTCCTGCTGATGGGGTGCCTCTCCCGGCCTCCCCCAGACAGCTGGGGCAGGCTCAGGAGATGAGTTTGCTGGTGTCACTCACAGCAGCACCCCAGCCGTGTTTCTGAGCCTCTCTGGGTGACTCCCCAGCAGGGATGGGACAGAGAGGAGCAGAGCACGGTTCCCCCTAACCTGGCATCATGTCCCGGCAGAGGCTGAGCTGTAGCATGCAGGCAGAGGAGGGCACGGACTGGCTGCTGGAGCTGCTCACTGAGCTTCAGCTGCAGCAGTACTTCCTGCGCATCCGGGACGAGCTCAATGTCACACGCCTCTCCCACTTTGAGTACGTCAAAAATGAGGATCTGGAGAAGATCGGCATGGGACGCCCTGGTATGTACTCCCCACCATACCTCCCCCCTTATTCCTGGCTGGATGTGCAGCATCTTTTGGGAAGCCCAGAGGAGCATGTGGTCCATGGGGCTAGAGGGGACCTCTACCCTGGATTGGGTTGTGACAGTCACTGTGTCCCTGAATCCTGCAGGCCAGCGGCGGCTGTGGGAGGCAGTGAAGCGGAGGAAAGCCATGTGCAAGCGGAAATCCTGGATGAGCAAGGTAGGGATGAGAGAGGGACAGGTGTGGCAGAGAAACTGAGGCAGACAGGAGAAGATGCACCTCTCCCCGTACCCTTCCTGGGTGCCTGGCTCTGCCCATGCCACCGGTCCCTGGGGGAGTCCTGCCTGTGGTGTGATCCTGCCAGTGTGCGCCCTGGTCCCACGCAGGCTCCTGGGTCACTTCCCAGGGAAGGACAGCCCTGCTGCCCCAGCACTTGGAAAATTCATTCCCTTCGTGTTACTTGCCTCTTTGCCAGGAAAACTGTTTGCAGTGAGCGAACCACAGAGCTTGTGCATCTTGCTCCAGCTCTGTGGGCAGCAGCACTGCCCATGACTCTGCCTGCCCTGCTGCCCTCACAGCGAGGAGGTTTCCGTGTACCTGCAGGCTGGGGCATACCAGGACAGGGGACCTTGGGATGCTCATATATTCCCCAATGCCACCCCATCCAAAGCTGGTGCTGCTGGCACCCTATGGCAGTTGGCACCCCCAGAAGAGCAGAGCACTTACCAGCTGGGCACTGGGTCATGGCCTCTCTTTGTGACTCATCTGTGCTGGGACATGGTCAGGATGGGCTTTTAATAGAAGGCTACTTGTATTAAAGAAAAAATGGCAGAAATGCCACCTCCCACCCCGACCACATGTTGGGCCCAGCCCCCACGCACCCTGCAGGGGTCCTGGCTGCCGAGACTGGGATCGACCCCCTCCAATGGCACACATCATCAGTCCCAGCTGAGGGAGATGGAAGGAGAGCCCATTCCCTCTGGGTGGTGGTGGAGGCAGCCAGCACAAATTACAAAGCCCGTGTCTTTGCAGGGATGTGTCACCACACTCGGCCCAAGCTGAAGGTTTCCCTTGGCTTTGTGCCTGGGCACACTGTGTGGCCATAGCCTGGCCAAGGAGTGCCCAGGCCCTCTGGCTACTGGTCTGGTTTGTTGTGGCTGCTGGGGAGCTGCTGCAGGGCTGCTGTGAGAGGCAGGCACAACCCCTTCCCTCCACACAAATCGCAGCCCAGCGTGCAGGCTGCTGGAGGAACAGAGCTTGATCCCACAACCAGACTGCCCTGGGTCATCACCAGTTAGAGGTCATCAGTGGGTTCCAGAGTGTACAACCCAGACAAGGGGTTGTCCCAGCTCTGCTCACTTGCAGACCCAAAGGTTTCGGGTATCTTCACATCCACATCTCACCTGACTCCGTGTCCCACAGGTGTTCAGTGGGAAGCGCCCAGAGTCGGAGCTGCCACCCCAGCCCCAGAGTACCTTCCGCAAGCCCCCCACGCCGCCACCCCCAGAAGCTGGGGGCCAACACTCCCTCACCTGCCTTGTGCGGGAGCGGGACCTCTCGATCTTTGAGAAGCTGGGTGACGGCTCCTTCGGCGTCGTGCGTCGTGGTGAGTGGTGCACGCCTGCCGGCAAGACGGTGAGAGACTGCTCGTGAGGGGGGTGGAGAGCTGGGCAGTGGGACAGCCTGCAGGGGAAGACACTTCGGGGCTCACTCCTGCTTTGGCCATAGCTGAACGTGGCAGTGAAGTGCCTCAAGACGGATGTGCTGAGCCAGCCAGAGGCATTGGATGACTTCATCCGGGAGGTGAACGCCATGCACTCCCTGGACCACAGGAACCTCATCCGCCTGTATGGTGTGGTGCTCTCCCACCCCATGAAGATGGTGAGTGTAGGGGGACAGGGCCAACACTGATGCCACCCCATGTGGGTCCCACATGATGGCATGAGCAAAGCCAGGCTGTGTCTGTACCCCAAGCCCTCTGCTGGCATCCCCAGTGGGGCACAAGGAGCCTGGAAGCCACCCCAGCCAGGATGCCTCTGGACTGACTGGTTCGCTGTCCTCTCCCTATGGCCCAGGTGACAGAGCTGGCCCCACTGGGCTCCCTCCTGGACCGCCTGCGGAAGAACCAGGGCCATTTCCTCATCTCCACTCTCTGCCAATATGCCATCCAGGTGGCCAAGGGCATGGCCTACCTGGAGTCCAAGCGCTTCATCCACCGCGACCTGGCTGCCCGCAACATCCTGCTGGCCTCCAATGACCTCGTCAAGATCGGAGACTTTGGGCTGATGCGGGCCCTGCCCAAAAATGATGACCACTATGTGATGCAGGAGCATCGCAAGGTCCCCTTTGCCTGGTGAGCCTTGAGGAGGGGGACACTTGGGGGTGCAGCAGCCACGAGCTGATGTTCATGTCCTTCCCCATGTAGGTGTGCTCCTGAAAGCCTGAAGACCCGCACCTTCTCCCATGCCAGCGACACCTGGATGTTCGGAGTCACCCTCTGGGAGATGTTCACTTATGGTCAGGAGCCTTGGATAGGTCTCAACGGCAGCCAGGTAGGTGTTCAGCAGGATCCTGCCCCCTTGCCTCACCCTGCTGGTGTTGAGGGAGACCTGGGAGTCGTTGACAGCACCCCCTGCCCCACAGATCCTGCATAAGATAGACAAGGAGGGTGAGCGGCTGCCACGGCCTGAGGACTGTCCCCAGGACATCTACAACGTCATGCTGCAGTGCTGGGCGCACAAGCCCGAGGACCGACCCACCTTCGTGGCCCTGCGTGACTTCTTGGTGGAGGTGGGTGAGCAGGGAGGGGGACAGGAGCCCTGGCATGCTGTCCACTGGCTCTGCTCGAGCATGAGTAGAGTTAAGGACATCGTTAAGGTGGGAGTTGATATGGGGTAGCTCAGGCCGTGTGACATGGTCACAGCAGGAGAAACCTGGGTGCTACCTTGCCCTGACCCACCCCAGGGATGTGGCAGCTGAGGACAGGCTAGTGATGATCCATTTGTGGGGCCCCCGTGTCCTGCCTCTAAGCAGGGCAGGGATGGACATGAGGGGCTGCGTCCTGTATCCTTATCCACCTTTACCCCCAGGCCCAGCCCACTGACATGAGGGCACTGCAGGACTTTGAGGAGCCCGACAAGCTGCACATCCAGATGAACGACATCATCACGGTCATCGAGGGCAGGTACTGCATGGGAGGGTGGCAGGTATTGTGGGGAGGGAGCCAAGCCTTGGTGGGGACAGGGCACCCCAGGAATTAGGAGACTGTGGGCACTGGCAGAGCTGTGGGGAGCGGGGATGGGAATGGCTGGCTCTGCCGCTGGCACAACTGGCCATGTACCCCATGGGTGGGCAGAGCTGGGAGGTCTGTGGTCTCCCAGGCAGCACAGCACCACGAGGCCACCCCAGTGTGGGGGAAGAGCCCTGTCCACAGTGCCCGCATCCCTGCCTGCACCGTCCCCACTGACTCACCACACTGTGGCCGTGGCTTTGCCCTGGGAAACCGCACACCCCAGGGCCACTCCCTGCTGATAGCGGTGGAGACATGCTGCCAGCTCCCGGAGATGTGCCGCTGTCGTAGGGCTGGGAGAAGCACCGTGGGCTTGGTACCACACTGGCAGCACCCACTGTGCTGTGGGCTTTGCTCCTTGGTCCCTGCTGACCTTGCCAGGGCACAGCCACCTGCTCCACTGCCCTGGGGACCTACGGACTGGAGTGGGGGGCCCTTCTGGCCCTTCATCCCTATTCCAAGATGTGCCTGTCCCCTTCCAGCTGGAGGAGAGTGGGGATCCCCCAAAGCAGCTCAGTGTCCCCACGCTGACGCCGGCCCCACAGCCCCGAGGGGAGGAGGGCTCTGTCCCCGTCCCTCCCTGTCCCCGCCCCGGGACGGCTCCCCGCGGTTAGTCACAGCTCGGGGTGAATCAGGCCGGGTTTGTGTGTCTGCAGGGACCGGCTGCTCCCGGTCCGCCGCCGCGGGGATGACTCTTGCCCAGGGTCTGGCGGTTTAATTGCAGGGAGGGGAGGGGAGGGGAAGCGGCGTCGGCGGAGGGAGGAAAGGAGGGAGGGAAGGAGCGGCGGAGGGCGGTGCGGCCGCGCCAGAGCGCCTACATCGTCCCCGCCGCCGCATCGCGGCCGGGCTGCGGGTCCCGAGCCCCCCGCCCCGCCGCCGGCCCCAGGTGAGCCGCGAAGGGGGGATGGAGCGGAAAGGGGGCTGGGGGTTGCCCGTGGATCGGGGGGTGCCAGGAGTGCGGCAGAGCCGGGGTGCAGCGTCTCCTGCCTCAGTTTCCCCAGGGGAGGACGGTCCTCGGTGACCTCCGGTGGGCAGGTTTTGGGGTGTGGGGTGAGGGCAGGCGGGGCGGGCTCAGCAGCCGAGGGGTGGTAGGAGGCCCAGCGGCTGCCGCTGCTGCCGGAGGGGAGCCCCCTCCCCGTGCCTCAGTTTCCCCCGCGGGGGGCTGTCCCCCCACTGCGCTGCCGACAGGGATGCCCGGCCAGGGCTGGGGTGTGGGGGCTCCTCCCGGGGGCCGCATGCGGCCCCGCCGAGGCCGCCCGGGGCACCGTAAACACCCCCCACCCCTTTTCAAGCCCCTGCCTGTCGTTCGGCGGGCGCCGGGTGTGCGTACGTGTGTGTGGGCAGGGGCAGGGACCTCCCTGAAAGCCCCCCGGGGACCCAGCCGGCCGCGGGAGGGGGCTGTCGCGGGAAGAGAAGCCAGGGCAGCGCCGGAGCGGGTTTGTGCTTGGAGTCCGAGCTCGGGTTCGGTGGGACGAAGCTGAAATCAGAGGGAGTGGAGGGATGACCGGCTGCAGCATCCCTTCGGCGGGATGCGGCGGTGAGGGGTGCGGGGAGGGCGAGTGGAGGGGACCTCCTGGGGAGGGGAGACGTTCCCCCTCCTCCCCGGCCCGCCGCGGGTGAGGGAGGGTGCCCGGTACCGGCTGGGCTCTGCCCTGGCTCTGCCGAGGGGTCCTAACGCTGAGTAAGGCGGCTGGCTGGCGGCAGCGGGAAGGTAAACAGGAAAAGGGCTGAGCTGGTGGCCGGGGGTGACTCACAGGTGACTCCAGGAAACTGTGGGGCCCGTGCCAGCCTCTCCAGGCTGGCACCCACACTGCCACTGCCCCCAGCCCACAGCATACCCTGCCCACGGGGAGAGGGGGCCCTTGGCAGGCAGGGGGGTGGTTTAGGGTTGGACCCCTCCCACATTAATTTGGCACAGTGCTGGGTGGGGGACACCAGTTGGGGTGCCTTTCCTTGCCCCA
Source organism: Myiozetetes cayanensis (assembly GCF_022539395.1). Taxonomy (NCBI): domain Eukaryota; kingdom Metazoa; phylum Chordata; class Aves; order Passeriformes; family Tyrannidae; genus Myiozetetes; species Myiozetetes cayanensis. Next base: position 13,669,242 of record NW_026086937.1, read on the forward strand.
TCCCTGTGCTCCCCAGCCTCTCTGGGCTACATGCCCATTTCATCCCACCTAGAGGTGGCTGTGTCCTGGAGCAGGTGACTCCTGGGGGACACATTGGGGACCAACAGCCCAGGGTGATCTGGCCCACTCAGGTGGCTCCAAGAAGATTCACAGCCTTAGCTCCTCACCTGTCTGTCTGCCCATCTCCCCCTACCCACACCAGGGCTCACTAATAATGTAGGAAGGGAGTGAGGAAGACCCCACAGCCCACTGTTCCCCATGTGGGCCCCATCAGACCCCAGGTGTGTCCCATATGCCATCCTTGACTGCACAGGGCACAGTGACGAGCATCTTGGTGCAGGCATCACCCCAAGGTTCCTGCACAATTTGAGGCAGCAGGGAGGAGGGAGGAGCACATCTTTTTGAGCACAAGTATGGAGTTTTGTTCCCCACAACCTGTGTTGCCAGCACTACTGGGTGCAGGGACCATGTGGTGTGGGATTCAGAGCATACTGCCAGTGTAGGGTTGGGATGCTGGGCACCCAGCTTCCCTTCCCGGTTGTGTCACCGCGTGCCTGCATGGACTTGGACAAGTCACCTTGCCTCCTCCTTGTCACTGGGGCAGACACGTGTCACCCTCCCATCCCCTCATCAGTAACGAGGTCCTTTTTATTCCTTAGGGCTGAGAATTACTGGTGGCGAGGTCAGAATAAACGGACCCTAAAAGTGGGCCAATTTCCCCGAAACACGGTGACCTCGGTGGCAGGGCTGTCAGCCCACGACATCAGCCAGCCGCTTAAAAACAGCTTCATCCACACAGGCCATGGAGACACCAACCCTCAGCACTGCTGGGGGTTTCCCGATAAAATTGATGAGTAAGAAACTTTTTGTCTTCTCTGCATCCTCTGCCTGCTCCCTGCCTTCCCCACTGCCCACTGGGCACGGGAGTGAGCCGCGGCTTGGCTACTGCCCCCTTCTTTCCCCATCAAGCATTTCTTTCCCCACTGCTGCATTGGGAATGGTGGCTCTGGGTAGGGTCCCTACAGCTGGACTAACTTCTTTGCCTCTTCTTACTAATGGGGTTAGGGAGGTGGGGGCTGCTGTGCTTATGGGGGGCTGTCCTCGGGGGGAGACCCGCGTAAGCACCACCCTGGAGGTGGCCACATTACCCGAGTGTTTCTGGGTGTCCCAGGACTGATGGATGTGCGTGGCTTGCAGCCTGTCGTCACGCTTTTAACAGCATGAGTCTTTCTGAAAAGCAAAATGGGAAAAAAATCCAACAAAATGATTTTTTTCCCCACCCTGCTCCATCAGGAGACACCCTGGCTGAACTGTGATGGGGGAGGGGGATTGCGTTCTTCTAACCCAGTGTCCCACGTGCTCCTCTGCCAGGTGGGACTTGTTGTGCCCAGCGTGGGTGCTGGGTGAGCAGGAGCATCTTGGCAGGGGTCATGGGGGGTTCTCTGCCAGCACTGGGCTGGAGGGACGTGGGAGGGCTGTGTGTGGGGGGCAGGATAGGATTTCAAAGCCTGGAAAGTTCCCACTGGGTAGGGCCAGCTTCTGCAACAGGCTCACTCCATCCCCTGGAATCAAGATCCCCGCTGCTGTTTGACGTCCCAGGCCTGGGACAGCTCTGCTAGTGTCGGTCCCAGCCTGACCCCTACACAGCACCCTGGCGTCCCGGGCTGTGCCAGGATCCTCAGAGGGCTGAACGGAGGCGCCGCGCACGCGGATCTGGCTCGTGCCCCGGCAGGCCTCCCCGCACCCCGCTGCGTGGGCACGGGCACTGGGTACGTGCTGCCCGGGCTGCCGAGAACGCACCGAGCTCGGCACACGCCCAAACCTTCGGGCTGCACCAGCTCCCGCCGGCTCCCTGGCTTGCGATGGCTCGCCCGGGCCTCCCGGCACCCCCCCGGCAGTACCGGGACGCTGTGCCTTGGGCGCAGCATCGCACCACAGCGCCCTGCTGCTGGAGGGGTGTCCTGGGCACCACACCCCACACGCGTACATAGCCGGGACACGGAACCCTGCTTGCAGTCCCCTGGGCACAGCACATCGTGCACGTGGAGCCGGAGAGGAGCGGGTGACACAGGGACAGCACCAGGCTCTGTGCCATAGCAGTGAAAGCCTCTGGGGTGTGGTGTCCCAGCATTCACAGGGACGGTTCTTGCTGGGGCGTGTGTGGTGGAGGAGCTGTGGGGTGTCCCAAGCCACAAGCCTGGGGAACGAAGGGTCCTGCATGGCCCCTGCTGACTCCCAGGTGCTTTCCTCTCTCCCCACAGGCTGTACCTGGGAAATCCCATGGACCCTCCTGACATTTTAGGTGTGGACCCGAGCGCTGCCAGACCCACACAGCTTCCAGGCAGGGCTAAAAGTGAGCGTCTTTTCTCCTTCCTCCTGCCCATCAGCTGCACGAAGCCCTTATCCCCATACCCTGCTGCCAGGGTGATGGGCTGGACCCTCTCCTTTCTGTCTCTCTTCTGGCACTTGCTTTTTGCAGACCCGGGGGAAGCTGGGGTGATGGGGCATGTTGTCACCTGGCCATACGCCACTGCCAACAGCGTGGGCGGCTGGTGGCTCTGCCCGGCTGGACTCTGCCCCGCTGCCCTTCGTCCGAGTCCCGAGTCCCCTCCCAGCCTCCCACGGCTGGTCTCCCCAGTGTAGGGATCTCAGCGGAGCTGCCACGGGGAGGGAGCTCAGGCGCTGTGCGTATGCCACAATCCCCCTAAACCTGCAATCTTCCCTTGTGGGGTGGTTTCCCACCAACATCCTCTCTACACCCCACCGGTGATGGGGGACTGAACAAAGCATGCACCCTGCTAATTAGCACCTTGGCTGCTGCTTGCTCCGTGCACTCACCCCATGCCTCTCCTTCTCTTGGGTTCTCTCTTCTCCTGCAGGGCAGCCACCTCCGCGCCCGCCTCAGCCTACCGTCCTGCTAACCAGTAAGTTCGGCTTCTTTGTGCGCTGCTGTCCCTCCTTCATGCCCCCCTTCTTTTCTCTCTTTATCTGGGTGGCCTGGGGCAGGTGCCCCCTTCCCTGATGTGTCTGCTGTACCCAAGGGGGGAGCAAAGAGGGCTGAAGCTATGGGGCAGTTTGGGAGTTTGGAGATGCAAATGCCTCTTCTTGCACCCCAGGGATGGGTGCTGCGACCCTCACCATCTTTCTCTTGTCACCTCCTAGAGCCCTGCTATGACCCAGTGAGTGAGGAGGAAGAGGGTCTGCCAGGGGGTCTCCGGAAGCTCTGCCTGAAGAAACCAGGCACAGGGAAGGGTCTGCGACCAGTCAAGCCATCAGCACGGGTACCGGGCACCAAGGTGGGTGAGCGGCAACCCGGGCGGCTGGCAAGCGAGGGGCCGGCAGGCAACGAGGTGACCCTCATCGACTTTGGGGAGGAAGTGCCCCAAGGTACCCCCTCTCCAGTGGGGGAGCTGACAGCCCCATCATTAGCCAAGCTGGCCATGGAGGCCTTCTCTTTGCTGGACAAGACCCCACCTCAGAGCCCCACACGGGCTTTACCCCGGCCTCTGCACCCCACGCCAGTGGTGGACTGGGACGCCCGCCCTTTGCCCCCACCGCCTGCCTATGATGACGTGGCGCAGGATGAGGACGACTTTGAGGTCTGTTCCATCACCAGCCCCCCAAGCCGGCGGGGCAAGACCAACTATGGCTTTGTGGATGAGGGTGAGCGGGGACCGGTGCTGGAGGACAACCTCTTCCTGCCCCCCAAGGAGACCAAACAGCCCAGCATGACACAGACCACCGAGCTCTTTGAGGAGCTGCAGCAGGAGTGCATGAAGAGGCTCAACGTCCCCCTGGGACCGGCTGCCCCTGCTGATGATAAGCCCCAAATCCCACCCCGTGTTCCAATCCCACCCCGACCCCTTCGCCGCAATGAGCCCGGGCGCTGGTCAGGGGACCTTTCCCCAGCCTCAGGGGGCGAGGAAGACCGGCCCCCCCAGATTCCCCCCCGGGACCCACTGTCGCAGCCCACCTCCCGGACACCCAGCCCCATGGCTCTGCAGGTGGGCTCCCCACAGCAACGTGCTGCCCTCTGCTCCTGCCTCTCCACCTCACCGGGGAAGCCCATGCCTACCACGCAGAGCTTTGCCCTCGACCCCAAGTACGCCACCCCCAAGGTCATTCAGGCACAGGGCAAGGACTGCTCCAAGGGACCCTGCATCCTGCCCATTGTGAAGGATGGGCAGAAAGTCAGCAGCACCCACTACTACCTGCTGCCTGAGCGCCCTGCCTACCTGGACAAGTATGAGAAGTTTTTCAAGGAGGCTAAAAGCCCAGAAGAGGTACCAACATCCCGCCAGGTCACCACAGCCACTGTCCGTCCCATGGTGCAGCAGCCACTGACAGACTGCAAGGCCAACTTTTCCTCCAATAACAGCAACCCTGGGCCCAAGTGCTTGGTGAAAGCCTCTTGCAGCCTCCAGAAGATTGTCTACGATGGGCCAGATGTTTGCCGTCCCGCTGACAAGGTCCGGCTGGTAAGTGACGTGCCCAGCATCCATGGGGAGGAGGGCGAACACTGGCCATGAGCTCACTTGGACAAGAGCTTTCCCCACCCTGTGCCTCACTTTCCCCAAGTACAACTGCAGGGAATTGGCTACAAGGGGGTCTCAAATGTGCAGGGGGACATAAATGTCACTGCAATGCTAAAATGGGAATTGAAGGCCCTTTTAACCCAATTTGGCCCTACCCAAGGCCTTGGGGAGGGAGAAGGTGGCTGTCCCTATGGTCCCCTTGGGCTCTCTGGGCTGGGGCTATTGAGGCCCACCAAAGCCCAGAAGAGTAAAATGATGTTCAGAATGATGCCAGCTCCAGGCTAACAGTGGTCCCTAGGGAAAGAGCCAGGACTGGGGGCAACCCCAGTGGCCCACTGCTTCAGTCATGGGCTCTGTGCTGCCTGGGGGTGGTGGCAGACACTGACCACAAGTTCTCCCCAGGTGCAGGACATGGTGCACGGTGTGACCACCGATGAGTGCCAGGCAGCCCTGCAGAACCACGGCTGGAATGTCCAACGGGCAATCCAGTACCTGAAGGTATGGCACACCTCTGTTCCCTCACCTTGGCTTCCACAAGAGTGGTGGCACTCCTGTCACGCCCCTGACCATGCCCTGTCCCCTTGCAGGTGGAGCAGCTCTTCTGCCTGGGTCTGAAGTCCCGCGGTGACTGCCAGCGGGTGCTGGAGATGTTCGACTGGAACCTGGAGCAGGCCAGCTCCCACCTCCTTGACCCCTACAGCACCGCCCGCCAGAAGTAAGGTCATGGATATGCTTTGGGGAGGGAGTTCTCCACACCACACTGCTCTGGGCAGGCTGGCCCTATCACCCCTCCTGAGCTCATGTTCTGTCCTCTCCTATAGGTGGTGACAACAGGGACGGGGTGAGTGGCGTTGGATCCAGAGAAGGCATCTCACCACGGGGCCAGTGCCCCCGCCTCCACCCACGCAACCTGCTGCTGGACTCTGGACTGAGCCCCCGCTTTGGGGGTGGGGACACCCCAAAAGGGACCCTGCCCCAGACTTGCTGGGGTGCTTATGCCCTGGTTTGGGCAAATGGGCTCTGTCCCCTGGCCCCTTGTTGAATTGTTTTTGTAAAGAGAAATGTAATTTTAATATATATTATGTATATATATAAAAGTATTCTATGGAGAGGAGGAGGGTGCCTGCGACCGTCTCCCAGGTTCATCCCTGCCAACACACAGGGACAGGCCTTGTCTCCACGGGTGTTGGGTCCTCCTTGCAGGCAGCCAGGACTGTGATCCTTGTGATCTGCCATGTGATGGAGCTCGGGAGGGGATGCACTGACACTGGGGATCCCCAGGGAGCTGTGTAATGTGCACCTGTAAAACCCACCATCAGTGCCTTCCAGGCTGTTTTAGGGTGCAAGGTTCTCCCCATCTGAGGCTGCTGGAGTTAGTTTGTCCCACCCCCAGGCCCAACACCTGAAGACTGGGCACGGTTTTGCCCACCATGAGTGGGCAGTGCTTGCCTGAAGGCGCTGCCCCAGCACAGGGCAGCCCCCTGCAGCAGGGCCCCCCGGTGCCCTGCGGCTCCTGGCAGCCGCCTGACTCATGCCCGGGCGGGGAGTGGCGGGACCGGCGTCGCACCCCCACCCACGCGAGGGGTGTTGTGCAACCAGGTGCCACCACTGCAGCCCGAGCCAGGAGCTGGTGGGGGAGTAGGGGGTGGCTTCCATGGCGTCCCACCTCAGGTGCGAGTTCTTGCCCCGCCTCCAAGTGGGTATCAGAGCCCCTTTGCTGGGTTTCCCCTTGTAGCAGCATCTAGAAGGGATGTGGAGATCGGGTGGAGGAGGATCTTGGTGCCCAAACCCACCAGGTCCATGGTCAGTGGTGGTACCTGCTCCCCTGAGTGCCCTCTCTCTAGAGGAGAGTCCCTGCCGTATACGGTGAGGAAGGGCTGCTTTGGCATGGCTGTGAATCCCTCTCTGTGGCACATGCTACCTGGCCACATCCCCTGTGTGTCCTGTGCACCCACAGCTCCCTCATCTCTGGTCCCCTGTCCCTTCCTGAGTGCAGGAGAAGCAGGTGTGCTGGTGCTGCTGTGGACACAGTCATGTGTCAGTGCTTCGACCTCTGAGCTTCTGTTTCCCCGTGAGGTGCAGCCACCGTGGCGTGGCAGCTGGCTGACATGGCTCTCAGTGAAGCGAGGAAGGCGCAACCCCGTCACTGACGTGTTTCTGCCCCCTTAAGGGACCCTGGAGCTGGGTGAGACCCTGTGAAGGGGCAGACACATTTGCTGGAGTGGCCTCACTGAGTCCATTTGCACAGCTGGGTCCATCTGGCTTCTGTCCCCAGTGGAAGGTGACCTGCAACCCAGGGCAATGCCTGGCCCCGCCACCCATGAGGGAACAACCCTCCCACCCCATCCGGGCTGCGTGGGCGTTTTCTGCGATGGCACAGATAACGCCTGCCCGCAGGTCCCAGGCGGCAGTGCCGAGGGGGGGACAGGGCAGGGTCAATACACAGGACCCCAAGGCGCCAGCAGGAGCCTGCTCCTTCCTTCTTCCTCCTTGGTGGCAAGCCAACAACCCCTGCCAGGGGTTATCGACCATGCAACTGAGCATGGAGGGACCTGGCAGCAAACAGAAGGGTGGATGGGGGTACAGACCCCAGGACTGACCCACCCCACAGAGGTGTTGGGGACCCCTGTCCCCACTTGCCATGCCAGGGCCTTTGGGCCAAGTGACTTTGAAACCCACCAGCTGTTCCCCAGGAATTGGGGACCCCAACCTTGGGCTTTCATCAATGGGGTCAGCCTGGGAAGGGCCTTACAACCTCCCATGGCAAAATGGGTGTCCAGCAGCATCAGTGGGTCCCCAGAACTGGGATGCTGCCACCTCATCGCAGGCTGCGAGGACACACAGACGTCAGTGCCCCAGGCAGGGCACGTGGTGTCCCCGTCCCCCCCACCCGGGGGAGTGCTCACCGGTCGAGTCACCCATTGCGTCCCTCCCTTGAGACAGGGAGAGCTGCAGCCCTGTCCCTGACGCCGAGGAAGCACCATGGGGTCCCAGGGTCTGTGGCTGCTCTGGAGCTGGGTGCTGTGGGGGCTCTGGGTGCTGCCAGGTAAGTGCCAGGGTCGCTTGCATTGCCACCGAGCGGAACGGGTGGCTGATACCATCTGGGTGACGGGCTGCAAACAACCCTCCGAGTTGTTCCCAATGCCCCAGGTCTGAGCCCGAGTGCCTGGCTGAGCTTTGCCCTGTCTCTGTCTGCGGGTGCCACAGCCTCGGCGGGGTCCCCAGCTGCAGCAGGGGAAGGTGGTGGGGGGAATTGTGGATAAAAGGGGGACTCTTGCCCTTGGTTAAGGAGTCTGCCTGCTATTGATGTTGGTTGAGCTGTGGATGCCTCCACCACAGCAGGGAGGAGGGAAGGAGGTGATGGGGATCCCTGGCTGATTTTTTCCTCATGCTGCTCTCACCCACCTTTGCACAAGCCGGGGAGATGAAGGAGCAGACCCTTGTCCCCACGCTGGCCCCAGCAGAGTCGAGCAGCATTTCCCATGCAGCCGACAGTACCAGTGCCGAGCTGCCTTCGGACCTGGGCATGTGCCAGGCGTTCCCCACCGCCGCGGCCCCACGGCCGGAGCACCCCTCTCCTGCCAGCCAGACCATCGCCTCTGCGGGCAGCCAAGGCTCAGGTAAGGCTGGCAGGCAGCTGGCTGCCGGCAGGTTCCTGCCTGCTGGGGCTGCAGTGGGGTTGATCCAGCTGGGGCTGCCTTGTCTCGCTCCACAGGCATCCTGGTGCCACAGGCGACAAGAGGGCTGGTCCCAACTGGGAGCAGTGGTGAGCAGGAGGGGCTGCCCAGCCCAGCAGCTCTCCCCGGTGGTCCAGCAATGCGAGACAGCCTCCAGGCAGGGTCAGGGGCTGGGGTCACCTCTCCAGGTGCTGCCAGCCACCCAAGCAGCGCCCCTCCAGCTCCCACCACCACTTGGCACAAGCAGCTTCCGTCCTTCACGCCAGTGGGGCATGCGGTGGGTCTTGCCATGGGTGCTGTCCCTGCAGAGAAGCTGCCAGGGACAGCATGGACTACAGTGCCATTGCTCCCCCAGGACGAGCACAGCACAGGGACATCACACCCCAGCATCAGCAAGAGCTCTACTGAGCCACATGGACCTGCCTCACTCCTGTCCCAGGAGGCCATGCTGGGGGTGGACGAGTCTGCCTCACCTTTAGACCCAGGAGCCAGCATCTCTCAGGACAGGGGCAGCCCCATGAAGACATCAGCAGCCTCAGCCAACTCTGCCGCTGGCCTCCCCGGGTTCTCCCCTGACAAAGTCACGGAAGGAACCAGGATGGCATCCCTACCCTCTGCAGACTCCCCAAGTGCATCCTTGGCAAAGGTCACCTTTTCTTCTGCTGCCACTGGCGCTGGCGAGGCTGCAGAGCCAGGGACACGTGCCTTGTCTGACACTGTCCACAGTGCCTCCCAGGACCCCCCTGTGCCTCCTACTCAGCTGCCTCCAGCCCTTTTGCCCCAAACCCCTGGTGATGCTGTGCCAGACACAGGAGAGAGACTTCCCCCCAGCCACAGCGCTGCTCCTGAAACTGCTGGAGACGGACTGCCTGGAGTCAATGCTGTCACCCACCTCCAGAGCACCACACTAGCTCCAGGCACGCTGGCTGTGGTAGTGGATGTCGTAGCTGAAGAGCATATCCCCACTGTATCATTCCCAGCTCTGGGAAGCACCAGTGCTGAGCTGGTGTCCATGAGGAATGAGGACAGCACCAAAGCCACAGTGGGCACTGCATTCCCAGAGACCAAGGCCACCCCAGGGGGGCTCAGCATGAGCCTGTCCACCCATTCATCTCTTGATGGCATTGGTGATCCCTCTCCAAGGCCCTTTCTGCACTCCACAGGCTCTCTGTTCCCCCAGATCCCCTCAGCAGGTGGAACCCCTCCAACCAGATCCAGCATGGCTGTGCCCTTGTCCCTCACGGGTGCTGGTGGAGAAAAACCAGAGAGAGCCCCTCGAGCTGTTGCTGCTGCACCAACACCTTCCATTGCTGTGTATGGCACTGGGACACTGCCAGCTGCACATCCATCCTCCCTTGTTAGCAACACTCCAGTTCATGAAGCAGGGATGGCAACAGCATCACTGGCCAGTGGCAGTGCCATCACTAAGTTAGGGGACACCGGAGCCACCCTGCCGGTGCCTGATGCATCCCCCGGACACAGCCAGCCTGGTCCCATGGCAGGCTCAGAAACCCCAGGAACTGCTGTCACACCTGGACCTGCACCAGCCCCACCACTCTGGGCTGGGACACAACGTGGGGAACCTCCAGGGGCAGAGACGTGGCCACCAAGCACTGCAACGGGAACTGGCACAGCTATACCAGGTACCCCAGGGACATTCAAAGCAGTCACTGTCCCCGTGGCACCCCAAGCAGATGTCCCCCATCTAATGGAAGGCAGTGCCAATGTAGGAATGGCTCTGGGGGTGCCCCCATCTGACATCCCTCAAGAGACGGCAGCAGTCACATCCCCATTGTCCCTGGATACCACACCACCAGCAATGGGAGCTTCAGGTGACCCCCAACTCGATGGCAGCACCACAGAGCAAGCAATGGGGATGGGGTTCCTGGAGGTGGGCACGGAGGAGAACCCAGATGCCAAACATGCGACTAGCACTGCCAGGCCATCACCAGAGCCACCTGCCCAAGAGAATGATGCTTCTGAAACAAGGCCCCCAGTGAATCTGACTCTTCCAGCTCCCAAAGGCAGTCCCTCAGCCTCACTGGCTGTGACTAACCCCAGCCCAGCACTGACCAAGGCCAGACCCCTCACCAGCACAGCCACTATGAAGACATCTCAGCCCACAGTACCACCAAGCCCCAAAAATGCAGCTGCAGAGGGAGGCCAGGGCACGTCCCAGTTGGCAGCAGATGACAGCACCATGCAGGCAACTCTGGGCTCAACCCTGGTTGAGAACACAAGGGTGGGTGCCACAACAAGTACCCATCGCAGCGGTGACATCTCTTTGGGGACAGGCCCACCGGCGTCACCCCATGACACAGCCAGCATCAATACCCATCCAAGTGCTGCATCATTCCACAGCTACCGCACTGCTGAGCCCACCTCAGACACGGGCATGAACTTGGACATGGACACAGTTTCTCCCATGATGAGGAACGAGGCTGCAAGGCTGTCCCTGGAGTTGCCCACTCCTATGACTGGTGTGACTGAGCCAGGTGCCAGTGATGCCGCCCTGTCAGCACACTCTGCCCCGGGCAGCAAAAGTCCTACAGCAGTGGCCATCATGGGCTCAGTGTCACCCACAGCTACAGAGCTGATTGTAGCACCTTCCCCTGGCCTTGCTCACAGCACTGCTGAGACAGATGTCAGTGTGTCCCCTACTGTCCCTGGGAGCACCCATCTGAAGATGGTGGCACCCTCTGACACCCCCAGCATCACTGTCACTGGTCCAGCAGAGAGAGCAGGTAATGTCATTATGGACAGGGTCACAACACCTGCCTCTGCTGTTCCCAGCAGTGCCTCTGCTCCACACAGCCCCCATGTCACCTCGAGGCCATCTCCTGAGGCCACTGATAGCATCCACAACACAGACCCGAGAGCTCTCAATGCAGTCACTGAGGACGAGCCCATTGCTGGGGTCACCACGCTGGCTGTTGGCCACACACACCTGTGGGAGACTACAATTGCATCCTGGTCAGGTGCTGAAGGTATCACTGCCCGTGCAGACACCACCCCAACTGAGAACATCAACGAGGATGTAGCACCTTCAGCCAGCACCAGCAGCACCCACGTCCCTGATTCCAACACCACTGGCACAAACCTGGCCACCACAGCAGCCACCAGCATGTTCCCCAGCAACACCACCCCGCTAGCCACCTCAGTGGGCTGGGATACCTCTGTGGTGACCAGGACCACCACAGCCACGCCGTTTGCCACAGCAAGGAACATCACCACCAGCAGTACCCTGTCCCTCACTGTAACACACAGTGAGACAAGCAGAGGTGGGCAATCTGTCCTGTCCCCACCAAGTAACTCCTCACTGGAAACAACTGCTCTTAGTCCCAGCCCTGCTGTTGCAGTGCCCAGTTCACCCCTCCCCACCCTGAACAGCCCAGCAGAGGAGGCAACAACAACCCCTTCATCCCTGCTTGGTGTTGGTGCAGCCGGGGAGGTGGCAGCTGGACAGACTCCCACTGAGTCAACAACAGGCACCACTTCTACATCTGCCAGCAACCACAACACGGGACAAGCAGCAAGCGTGTCCCCTCCTGCCTTCCAGACATCTCCAGGGGCACCTCTGTGGGGGGAGCAAACAGCCATCACTGCAGGCAAGAGCACAGCCATTGCTGCAGAGAATACCAGAGCCATCACTGCAAGGAACACCTCAGCCATCACTGCAGAGAACACTGCAGCCATCACTGCAGAGAACACTGCAGCCATCCCTGCAGAGAACACTGCAGCCATCACTGCAGAGAACACTGCAGCCACCCCTGCAGGGAGTACCACAGCCATCCCTGAAGGCAGCACCATGGCCATCACCACAGGCAGCACCACAGCCATCAGCACCACATCCATCACTGCAGGCAGCACCACGGCCATTGCATCCACAGCTCCAGTGAGCCCAGACAAGGAGCTGGGACGTCTCCCAGCTCCAGGCACCACAGCATTGCTGAGACCACCAGCCACCGCCAGCCCTGCCACCTCCCCATCTTCTGCCTTTCGGACACAGAGAGGACCAGCACTGAGCACATCTGCCCACACCACTGCTGGCCACAGAAATCCTGCCCCTGAGCCCCAACCCACCCATGAGCTTATCAGTAAGTAGATTTTCTTTTCCCAAAGCCACGAGCAGGAAGGGTTTGTCAGGCAATCAAGCATCATGGTGAATGGGGGTACAGCCTGGTCCAGGGTGTCTCATCTGCATTGCATGTTGAGCTACCAGATTCATGGGGAAAGGCAAAATAGGAAAACTGAGAGCATTCCAAGAGTGGGTTAAAAACTGGGTTACAATTCTTCAGAGAACAGGCAGCAAGTAGGTGAGTTTGTCCAGGCTGCAGGATGGATAAAGCAGACATTAATGGTTTTACACCTTTTCCATTCATCTCCTGCCCATGTCAGTGCCAGCAGCCTCCCTCTACCCTTTTGGCATCGAAGGAGGGGACCAAGAGTATGTCCAGAGGATGGTGGATTTTAACTCCCCGCTGTTCAAGCCAGAGATTGGATTTCCCTTTGGGAAGTCGCTGCGAGATGCTCTCTATGTGAGTTCCCCCCTCAATGAGCACATAAGGGATGTGTTGCCATTTTGGTAAAAAAAAAAGCAAACAACACAGAAATGGAGCAGAAGCCAAACTTTGTCCTATCATCTTTTTTATAAAATTTAAAATGGCTGGTTTCTGCTCACTTGTGGAGGCTAAAAGCGATCCCAGGAGCTGCCTGGGTTGTAGGCAAATAACAAATTATTTTGGTTAGTTTACAGATAATGGACAGATCATTTTCCCACCCACGGACAACTATTTCCCATCCAACCCTAACCCACCTCCCCGGGGCTTCAGTGGCCGGGAGAGCTTCCCAATGGTGGCTGCCTTTTGGGATGATGCAGATTTCTCCCAGGGCATTGGCACCACCTGGTACCAGGTGAGGACCACCAGAGATGTTCTCCTGGGAGAGCCCAGCTCCTGGCTCACTCATTTAACCCTCTCTCACCAACTGGCAGGAGTACTCCACCCTCAGGTCTACCCGAGACCCCCTTGTCCAGGATGTGGAAGCAAAGATTGAGAAATACCTGAAAATCCCCTACGTAGCAAAATGGACCTTGAAGGTGACATGGGAGAAGGCTCCAGCATATCCATCCCAGAGGGATGACACTCAGGTGAGCAGTGGGGGACCCAGGTGACAGAGGGGACTGTTGGCAGCTGTTTCAGATCTCACCACCTCATTCTGCACTGTGAGGAGAGCAGGGGAGGCTTTGGGGATGTTAAGGGTTTCTTAACACCCTTGGGTTTCTCCAGACGAGCACGTACCAGGCAGTCCTCACCACCGATGGGAACTATTCCTTCGCCCTGCTACTCTACCAGGACAGCGGGATGCGGTGGGACTACACCAAGCTGGCTGCAGGCAATGTGCTGATTGGCTTCTCCAGGTGCTGTGCATGCCTGACTGGGTTTTCAGACAGCAGAGGCTTCTCCTAGCACTGTGTTGGGACCATTGGAGATGTTATCCCCAGGAGAGCCCAGCTCCCACTCCTGGAACAACCCTGTCACATTTAAACCCTCTCTCCTGCAAACCACAGCAGTTCCCACCCCAGCTGCTCTGTGGGGAGCAGAGGAGGGTTGTGTTGGAAGGGTGACTCCAAACCTTCTCTCTCCACACAGTGGAAATGGCTATGCCCAAAACAGTGAGCTGACTCAAAAGCCACGAGCTGTCAAGTACAGACCAGATCAGCACAGCAGCATCGGCTTTGGTACGGCACAGGGGAGTCCTCAGGGCAGGTGGGGATGGATGGAGGGAGCTGTGTGCTCCGTGCAGGAGCATGTCCCCAGCACATATCCCTGTGAGGCAATGGGCCAGTGAAGCCACTGGGCAAGGGCTGGCCACCAAGAGCAGAGCATGGGTGTTCTGTGTCCTGCTGTGCCTTGCGTGGGTGTCCCATGTCCTGCTGGGACACTCGGCTCTAGAGGGAGCCTGGAGACCTCGTGTGAGGTCAGTGGCCAGGGACTGCTGTCCCATGGGATCACTCAGCACAAGGTGAGACCTTGGCTGAGCGGTGCTGTTCTCTGGCTGCTTCCCCAGATGTGCGTGGACTGTGGATATACAGGCTGGACAGTCGCCCCCGGGTGAACTACAGGCTGTGGTGCCTGGCGTGGTTGGATGCAGAGCCAGCACCGGCCACCTGGAACAGCCAGCTGCCACCATGCCCCTGCTCCCAGCCTCAGGCAGAGCTGGACCCCCGCTACCGCTGGAGCAGAGGTGCCAATGTAGACCCCTGCGGCCATCCACGGCAGGGGGAGGATGGCAGGGGCTCCCCTCCTGCTCTGGGGATGGTCGTGATCCTTCCACACCATTTCAGGCCTGGCAGATGTCTCCACAAAGATGCTGCGCACTGCATCCCCCAGCCCCACCGGAGCTGGGGTGCGATGTCTGTACCAAGATGGGAGCTTCCTCGAAGGCTGGCAGGAGAGAGCATGGAGCCTCCCCATCCACCCCACCACTGGTCAGTGGGCACTGTCATTCCTTCACCCTAAAAGACCCTGAGCACCGAGCAGAGGTGCAGCAAGGGCCCCAACAGCCCCCAGCCCCCAGCCACCTTCCTCCACAGACAGGGAGCTGGAGGCGTTCAAGTGGTGCTGCCGGCGTGTGGGGAAGCCCCTGTTCTGCTCCAGGTTTGCTGAGAAGAGGCCGAGGGTCGGCTGTGAGGGATATGTGCCACCCACCCCTGGTGAGTCCCCAGGCTCTGCCTCCTCTGTGCCAGGAGTGGGTGTCACAGCCATACACAGACCCCATGCCATTAGCCACACTTCGTGGCATCCCAGTGAGGGCTGCTGAGCCAGCACAGCCCTGGGGGTGCTCTCCTCCCTGAAATGACACCAACATTTGCTCTTCTTCCTCCCCCCAAAATGATTCCATCTCCTTTGGACCCCAGCTGGCGCCTTTGGGGACCCCCACATCACCACCCTGGATGGACTCACCTACACCTTCAATGGGCTCGGGGATTTTGTCCTGCTGCTGGCCAGTGATGCCCACACCAGCTTCATGCTGCAGGGGCGCACAGCACAGACTGGCACGGCCCAGGCCACCAACTTCGTGGCATTTGCTGCCCAGTACATCTCCACAATCACCACAACAGTGAGTAGGAGCACCCTGGGTATGGGTCAGAGCTTCTAACGGGAGAGGCCCCTCTGGCAGGCTGGGCATCACTTCTGCATCACTTACAGAGTGATGTGGGTGGGACCCTCTCCTTTTCCAGCCACCTCCCACCACTCCAACAAAGTGCTAATAGTGATGGGATGGGCTAAGACTCACCAGACACAGGTCTAACACCTCTTGCAAAGAGGCCAAAAAGGGCTGGGGACTCTGCAGGAGCATGGTGTGCTCCACCTTTGTCATTGCACACTCCTTGTGTGCATTAGCACAAGTGAATGCTCTTCCTTGCTTGGCAGAATTGCTCCCCACACCTGTTCCATTAAGCAGAATGTCCTGGTGTCACCAGAAACAGCCACTGAGCAGTTTAAGGAGGGGGCTCAGAGCCAGCAGCCCACTGGCACAGCTCCCCACATCGTCATGGTCAGACAAGGAGGAATAGTGGCCTTGGTGTGCCCCATGCCAGTGGTGGCAAGGGGCAGCTGGTTGTCCTCTTCTGTGCAATCATCAAAGCTGCTCTATCATGTGTCTCCTGGAGAGAAGAACATGCCAATATGGGCCCTGGGGCTGAGCCTCTCTGCCAGGGCTGGAGGAGGACAGGGTTTAACTTAAGTGTCCCCAGCATGGGTGGATGGCAGGAAGGGAGGAGCAGAGGGGCTGACCGGGACATCTGCTGTGATTTGCAGGTTGAATGGACCTTGGGAAGCCAGGGTGACATCCAAGTACTCCTGAACAATGAAACCATCCAGTTTTCCTATTCCCAAGGTGAGCAGGATGTGCTGTTAAATGTTCAATGTATTTGCAGGAGACAAGGAATATCCCCAGCCACTGGCACCAGCCCTGCCCAGCACAAGGGCAACTGTCCTGAGCTCCATCAAACATCTCCCACCTGCACCTCTCTCTAGTTTGGGCAGGGTGGATGGGGAGCACTCCCCTCCACAAGTTCACGGTCATCATTTCAGGCCCCAGCCTCGTGCAGACTCTCCCTCTGTGCTCTCCTTCTCTTGCAGACATGGGTGACGAGGTGTACTACAGCCCTGGAGTTCTGCTGATCAATGCCTCCTCTGTCACGGCCGTCTTCGATGGGACCATCGCCATCTCCATCTCGGCCACCTCCGGGATCCTCAGCGTGGTCTGCAGCCTGCCCGACTGGTACCGCAACAGCACCAAGGGCCTCCTGGGTGAGGACTTCTGGCACTGCTGCAGAGCTGGGGTGCAAGTTCCCTTCCCAAACTAAAGCAGGCTGGAAAACTGGGGGAATGTGCTTGTGAGGGTGGGGACCCCTGGGTCTAAACTAAACACTGGCCAGCACTGGAGAGGACATCAAACATGTCATGGGAGACTCCATCCCTCTGGTGATGCTCCACCAGGTGTGTGGGACCATGACCCCACAGATGATTTCCAGATGCCAAATGGTAGCAGCATCCCCGTGAACAGCAGTGAGGAGGAGATCTACAGCTATGGGATGACCTGTAAGTCCATGCTTAGGATCCACCTTGATGATCCCCTCCTTCCTGCACCTTTTGGGCATGCTTTAGCTGTAAACATTTAAACACTTGCCTGAAAAACAGTGATGCCTGGAAAACCCTTTGGTCTCCTCACTGCTCTGTGGAAATGAACCCTAAAACATAAGGAACCTTAAAAACTCAAGACTGTCTCCATGGTTGCTCTCTTGCAGGGGCTGTTGGTGAGAACAGCCTGTTTGCTCAGCCTTTGGACTCACCGGTACTGAACTTCACACCCATCTTCTTGTCTCGGCTGCGGCAGGAGAATGAAAGCCAGTACCAGCTGGCAGCCTCACAGTGTCATGGCAGCAAGGAGTGTATCTACGATTCACTGAGCACAGGGAACTTGGCCCTGGGCCTGGCCACCCAGAGCCTTGCAGCCGACTTCCAGCAGAGGAAGACAGTACTCAGTAAGTGAAGCAGATCCTCACCTCCAAGAGAGCATGGCTGGGGTAACTGCATAGTGCCCTGCTCCCTCCCTGGGCTCTTTTGTTCCATGTGAGACAGGAGAGAAATCACCAAGGTCTTGGAGTTGCACTGCCCAGCTGGTTCACCTCCAAGCCTGGGAGATGCCACCATGCTGTGCAACACAAGGGCCTTGTTAGTGGGTGGTCACGGCAGTACCTGCTTGGGGTCCCGTCCTCACCAGGAGGGACTCAGAGCCAAGGGGTGACAAGGCGACAATTGCAAACCACCAGTATGCTGCACTGCTCTTTCCTCAGACTCCTTCCCTCCGGTCATCACCGGTGATGCTTCGGTCACAGCCTTCAGGACAGAGAAGGTCAGAAGGCAGTACCACGCCCTGGGGGTGGGTGCACGCTTTGTGCCCCACCTCTCACCACAGCTCAACATATCAGGTACAGAAGGAGAGATGGGGAAGATGGGACAGGCTGGAATGGGGGCATACGCTTTCCTCTGCCACCTCTGATTCCCACCTCTCCTCCCTGCAGAGAATGGCACCCTGACGTGGGAACCTCATGGGATAGTCCCATTCACTATCAACCTGGAAGCTGTCGGGTCCAACAACCTCTCTGCACTCCTCCAGCTCCGCTTCACCCTTTGCAGATGCAGCAGGAGCCAGGAGTGTGATTACAGCAACACTGTCACCCTCAGGGAGTCTTCCCTGCAGGTAGTGTGGCAGAAAGCTCCTCTGGTGTCACACCATGCCTGTCCTCGTGCCAGCTGTGCTGGCTGTCTTCTCTGTCCACCCACCCTCCTAAGCCAGTCTCACTGTCCCCTTCCCAGCTGGCAGCCTGCAGGTGCGAAAGTGGCTACTCAGGTCCCTTGTGCCAGGACCCTCTGGACCCCTGCTCCCAGGGATGCTTCCCTGGTGTGGGCTGTGACCCGTACACTGGCTGTGGCCCCTGTCCAGCTGGTCTGACTGGTGATGGACAGCACTGCTCAGGTGAAAAGGGCTCACTTTGGCTGCTGGGAACCCGGTGAGCCTGCAGGACCCCAGCCAAGGTGGCACTCCCGGTGCCACGGTGCATTGCCTCGGCAGATATCGACGAGTGCGCGCAGGGGATGGAGTGCCTGGGGAATGCCACCTGCACCAACACAGTGGGCAGCTACGTCTGCTCCTGCCCAGCCAGCGAGGAGGGTGAGTACACACTCCCTCGCAGGAATGGTCCTCAGCCCCATCACCCCTGGGTACTCTGGAAGAGGGTTCCTATGGGACCCAGGCTGGCCAGAGAGGAGAGAAGGGGGAGCTGGCTGAGCTCTGTGCCCAAGCCTTGCTGTCCTTAACAGAAGAGACTGGAGTCCAGACGCCACTTGTGTTCCCAGGCTGCAGATCTCACTAATCTTCCGGGAAGGGAAATTTTTCCCACGCAGTTTTTCTCCTTGAGAAAAAAAGAAATCTCACATGCAGAGGTTGGGGCTGAAATCAAGCCCTGTTTTCAGATGGCTGTGGTGGGGTTGAGGTGATGGCTTTTGCTCTCATTCTAGTGCAGCAGGTTGGGATTTCACAAGGGCAAATGGCTGCAGCTGGGAGAGGGGGATGCAGGGCTGTTGCTTGAGGATCTAACTTTACACTGCAAGTCCTAACACATAAAAGAAAAACAAAACAAATCTTGGAAGAAAGGCCTTACAAAGTGGCTGTGGATGGCCCAGTGCCCTGGGGCCAGGTTGATGCCTCCAGCTGATCTGGGCTCCCCGTCCTGCAGGTGAGACGCCAGGCTGTGGCTCAGCCTGTGGATCCCGCTCCTGCCCCGAGGGCTACTGCAGCAACGGGGGACGCTGCCACCTGCACCCCATTACCTGCACCCCCACCTGTGCCTGCCCCTCCGCTTTCACCGACCAGCGCTGCCTGGTGGCGGGGGGGGATTTTCGGCCACTGCCCAGTGCAGGTGGGTGCCTGTGCCTGGTGTGGGGTGAACCTCAATCCCACTCACCCCTGTCCTAGGATTCCAGAGCCACCACTGTCTTTCCCCCAGCAGATCTGCCCCGGCGAAGCATCCGGCTGCGGGTCAGGACACTGCTAAACACCACTGCTGAGGAAGTCAACAGCACTGTATGTCACTGGAGGGAATGGGCTGAGGGAGGGGGACACACCAGCACACTGGGAAGCATGGCAGCTTGGGGTGCCCATGCCTCCATATGCCTCCCTCCCATGGGATCTCTGGGGATCCAGCAGATCCACAAGCCCACAGGGAGGAAATACCACCTGCGTGATGCCAGCTGTGACTGTAGCCATGTGCCAGGTTCCCAGCACATGAACCAAGGGCTAGGGCAACCCGTGGGGCTCAGCCAATGTGCCTGCATCACCCTTCAGCCTCTCCCCATGCTGGCGCCATTCTGCCCTCCCCTAATGCCTTCCCATTCCCCTTGCTGCAGGTGTCAGCCATCCTGGGCTCCCTGGAGGTAAAGACTTTCCAAAGCAACACCAACGTCACCCAGATGTGAGTCAACAGTGAAGCAGACCCGTGCCCACCCCAGTGATCTGTCAGGGCAGGGCTGGGCACAGGGTCATAGGGTTTGGTGCACAAAGAGCGTTTTCCCCTACCCCAGAGTCTGTTTTTCCAGCTTTGATGCTGGTAAACCCCTAGAGACACAAGCCATTTGGCATCCTCTGCCTCCTGCCTCATCCCTTCTTTACACCACCCAAATGGGAATACTGAGGCACAGTGAGGCTCAGTCACTCTGTGGTGCGGCAGTGGCTCTGCCAGCAGCCCCGTCTTTTCCCTGCAGGACAGACAGTGATGGCTTCACCTTCGTGGTGGTGTCTGAGTTTGCCTATGACAGCCACAGCACCGTCATCCGATTCCTGAACGAGGAGCTGCCGGTGGCCATCACCAGAGCCTTCAATGGGCGGCGAGGGCGACAGGAGGCAGGCACAGGGCTCCTCTTCCAGCACCTGCACCAGGACAACATCACTGACCTGGTGAAGCGTGAGTTGCTCCCAGCACTGAGCTATGGAGTGTGGGAGGAGCACCCCGCTGTCCCCATTGCCCTCTCTGTGTCCCAGTGTTCGGTTAATGCCTGTGAGGGAGGAGGGTGAGCAGCCTCCTCCACTCCAGGGGGGGAGGGTCCAGCCCAGTGAGATCTAATGTAGCATCAAGGGTGATGCTGTGTGGCCTAACCCATGTGCCCTCCCTCCCCAGTGACAGTGGCTGAGCTGAGGGACTATTTCCCCTGTGCTCTGTATGGCTACAAGGGCTACCGCCTCCACTATGTGGGGACCATCGGCTTCATCTGCATCTCCCCTTGCAAGATGGGCTACTGCCAGCACGGCAGCCAGTGCCAGCACCTGCCTGAGGGGCCCACGTGCAGGTAGCAGTACCACTGGGGTGGACAAGGCCACCCAGCACAGCCACTTCTCCCCATGGCATCAATGCTCCTCCCTCCCCATCCACAGCTGCCTGCCTTTCTCCATCTTCTCCCCGGCTGGCGCCCGGTGCGAGTGGCTGGCCATCAGCCTTGTCGCCTTCCTTGGAATCTTGCTGGGAGCCCTGGCTCTGCTCTGCCTCCTGTTTGCCATCGTCTGCCTGACCCTGCACCTCTGCCGCCGGTACCGCCGCCAGCACCAGGGGTGAGCCATGGGCTGGACCCACACTGGGGTGGGTGCTGGGGGTACAGCAGGGGAGGAGGTTGGGTGTCAGAAAGAAAATCTGATGGAAAATCCACTTTTGGAAGATCCACAGGTGGTGGGACTCATCTGGTCTAGGGAAGGGGCTGGGTGACCTTTTAGCATTTTCCAGCTCATTTCCCAGTCATCTGCTGCTCGGAGGTGCGATAGCATCTGTGGGTTGAACATTAGCTTCCCTTTCTCACCATGTCAGGGAAAGTTTGCATTTCTTCCTCATCCCACCCAGTGCTTGGTAAGAGACGGGCTTTCTGTTTAACTCTAATTTGAATACAACCCAAATGATTTCCACTGCAATTCACACATGTCTGGAAAGAGTTGGCCTGGAGTAAGTGCTTTCAGGACTGGACCTTCCTCTCCTGCAGAGCAGGGAGTTAACAGAAGAATGGCAAGGTGCAAGGCTGGGGTGCAAGCACTATCATCTCCTTCCTTCTCCCTAGCCCTTGGTCCTGGGGTGGCATCCTCACCCAGGGGAAGCTTAGAGCCCCAAGCCACCTGCTTTGGTTGGAGGTGTGTCTTGCCCATGTTCCCAGCTCCCTGCTGGCCCTGGAACCAGGGATCTCTGGGAAGCAACTTTGTTAGTTTGCACCTGTGGCAAGGCAAGAAATTGTGTGCAAAACAACTGGGGCTTCTCCTCTTCTCATAGCCTCATCTCACCCCCACAGTCAGTCACTGGTCCCTTTACCATCTGATTCAGACAGCAGGAGCAGGTAGGGGCTCTCCCAGCATCCCCACACATGTTGTCCCCTTTCTGTTCCACCCTCTCAGGGCCAAGGAGACCTTCTGGAGGACACGGCCCTTCTCCTGTGAGTACATCCCTGCAAACTGCCCCCACCATGGCTCTGCTTCACCCCAGTCTTCAAGCTCTGCTCATCTTCCCTGCTCCAGCTTTGACAATGGCAGAAGAGCAAGCAGAGCCCATCCGCTCCCACTCCCTTGAAAGGCCCTGGAAACCACAGCTCCAGGCTATTGACCCCTCAGTCCAGGTCTGCCCGGGGGTTGTTGTCCCTGTGGGGCATTGGGGTGGGAAGCTTTGGACTGGGAACTGAATCCTGGCCCCCTGCCTTGATGCTTGGGAGTTGTGCCTTGTCCTGGAGCATCGTGGATGCTTTGGCTGGTGTTGGGATGCACACCACTGTCTGAGCTCGTTGTGAAGAGCAGAGCCCATGCAATATTGACAGCATGGTGAGGCCTGTCCTTATTTACAGATAAAGATCCAGAGACCCCACATCAGGCCCCCACACCAGCCCCCGCAACAACCCTAGCCTGCCACTGGTCCTGCTCCGGCTCCTCCAGGCTCACCAAGGAATCAGACGCTGCCTCCCGCTCTGCTCTCGCTCTCAAGGTCTCCAGCAACACCAACACATGGAAGCAGAGGACAGGCTTTTGGATTCTGAGGGAGGATCCACTCTGGAGGAGGAGCTTTTTTGAATGAAAAATGTGGGTTTATGTTGGGTGACCAAAGCAAGAGGATTTCACCTTCCCATCTGCAGAGACAACCAGGATTGACCTTGAATGTGTCTGCACTGGGATATTCACTAGTGCAATGTAACCAGACCCTGTAGAGTCCCTGATAGCAGGGTCAGGTGGGGCAAAACAGTGAGTATAATCTGATAGGAACAAAATAGAATAAACAAAAAATTATGGCATGCTGCTAAATTGTCTGTACCCTGGGGGTCCATTCACCAGCCCTTCTTCCCTCCTGCTGAGCTCTCAAGTACCTGCTTTTTTTTGGTGCCATTCACAGAACCAAAGTGATGGATTTTTTTGGTTGCTCCATCCTCTCATTCGCCCTGTAAAGCTGCAAGTCTCCTCTCACTGTTTTCATGGACACTGCTTACAGTGGCTCAGATCACACAGGTCAGGCTGTGGTCCCCACAATCCCCCTACAGCCCTTCAACCCTGGTGATGGGAAATGCTGATACACTCCAAGGAGAGTGTATCAGACCCCGTCAGATCCCAACTCTAACCCCACCAAATGCCCTAGACCCTGGCTTAGCTGCAGCCCAGACACCCACATCCCCAGCTTTCAATCCATGGACAGAAGCATCCTGCAATCCTGCTGCTCCAAGCCTGCCCCACCACTGCCTCCCACCCCAAATCGGTAGAGGACAGGGCTGCTGCAGGATCAGTGATGCTCAGAACCTTCAGAGGTTTTATTGAACAAACAAGATTTGACAATGATTTATTTTTTGTAAGAAAGGAAGGTGCTCACTTACACACAAATATTATTTTTCTCCCAACATTTTTGATCATGGGGTTGCATTTTGCCCTCACACACCCAGCAGATTTGTCGAGCTGATTCTGGCTTGATCCGGAGAATCGGTCCCTTCTCCTGGGCACAGGGCCCAGGGACCACTCAGTGAGGGATGGATGGGGGACAAGACAGGACTGGCTCCTGGGACCAGCCTGGTGTGCCCTGGCACTCAAGGGATTGGCCACAGTCAACCCGTGCGAGGTGTAGAAACCCTTTCCCTGGGTGCCAGGGGTCCAGGCTCACCCCGTAGCGTGGGAGCACAGGTGGGATGCAGGAAGGACAAGGGTGTGTGTGTGGTGGGGGGTACCTGTCACCTCCCTGCCAGCAAGGAGGTGCCCACGGGCACCCACTCAGCTGCAGCTGGGAAAGGACAACTGAAGGAACTGACTCCTTGGGACAAGTCTGGGTTGGAAACGTAGTTCATGTAGAAATATGAAGTTGCCAGTGCAGGCAACCACAGGCACTGAACAAGTGAGATGCCCTGTGTGGTGGGCAGGGGTGATGGGTTCAAGGGGTGACACAGGGGATGAGCAGAGCAAAGGACTCGAAGGATCAGCCTTGGCCCAGACCATGCTGTGGGTGTGCAACCCCCCAGTTACTTGTCATCTTCATCTGCAAAGAAGAAATGAGACTTGCTCAGTCATCTATCCTCAGGTGGGCCTGCAGCAAACTGGTAGCCCCAGAATACTTTTTTGCAGGGGGACATGGACAGAAGGAAAGGAGATCTGCAATCCTACTCACCTATTTCCTCATCCGAGTCTCTCTCTACCTCCTCCGAGGAATCTGTTCAGGGTTGCAAGAAAGCCTTGCATCAGCTTACACCACAACCACGTCAGCTGTGGTCCTCCTCCCCTCCCAGTGCCATCACCCTCAGACAACGCTGTTGGTTATGTGCTGAGGGAGATGCCCCCCACAGCCCTGCACAGCTCAGGGCATGGCACAACTGCATGTGGGTACCCTTTCCCTCATCTGCCCAGGGCTCTTCCTACCTTCACCACAGGGAGGCTGGGACATTCCTGCTTCCCTCCCCAGCCCTGGGCACCAAGACAGCATCACCCCAGCCCACACAGGCTGGAAACCCACCCATGCCAGGTGACTGGTATCCATCACAGCCAATCTTTGGCCTCTTCTCACTGTAGCGGGCGCAGAGGTGGGCACTGCTCGCCCGGTTGCAGCACCAGTCATACAGCTTCAGCTCCTGGTCTGGAGGCAAAAAGGAGAGTAAGGGGCTGAAGGAGAATGGAGAGGAGACAGGCTGGCTCCAGGGCAAGGCTTGCCTCAGTTTTTAGCTGGTCCAGGCTCCCTCCAAGGGAAACAGCATGTCAGGAAACAGATTGGCACGGAGATTAAAATTGTTTACAAGCTACAACAATGCCAGCTCCAGCCAGGGGATGCCAAGGCTGGCTGTGCTTACCACGGTAGGGTGACGCCTGCCTGGAGGACCTCCAGTACCTCTCCTGCCGCCCTTCGATGAGCTGGTTCTGGCTGTCGTACAGGCAGCGGACACCGGCGCCGTGCTGGTTGGGGGAGGCCGAGTGCAGCATGGAAACACGGGCAGCCCACCGACCTGAAACAGGACTGCAGTGAGCATTGGGCAGCTCTGCCTGGCCACTACCTCTGCCTCGGGGCAAGGAGCGGGGCCGGGGATGCCTCCCACATGACCCACGGTGCTATAGGGTGGTTTGGAGGGACTGATGGAGACCATCCAAGTGGTCCCCAAGGGTGAGATCCTGGTCCCCAGCATCCCTATTCGTGTTAGATCAGCTCTGGCCAGTCTAACATGACAGGGACAGGTCAGCCCTCACTCCTCCTCACTTTCCCTGTCTCTACAGGGAAGGGCAGCCCCACGCCCCCATTTTCCTTAGGGTCGCCTGCCCACCCTGCCAGGAGGGACCCCAGCCACCCTGCAGGGAAGATGGGGAGGGACAGCTCAGGGATGAGGAGGGTGAGGAAGCAGCATGTCCACTTGCCTCCACGGCTGCTCTTGAAGCGTGGATCCTGCTGCCCTTGCTGCAGGGAGCAGGGGCAGGTGGGCAGGCCCTGGCTCCATGTCCGCGGCTCCTGCTGCTGCCCCGTCCATGCCAGGCACTTCAGCCGGTAGTTGATGCCCACACGGCTCTCCAGCTTGTAAATCCACAGCCCACGGAGGTCTGAGCAGGGAGAGAAACCATGAGCTGTCACCTCCAGCCAAGGGGCCCACAGGGGATGTTTCACCTCGAGGTCATAGCTGTGTGATGCTGATGCTGGAAGCCAAGCCCACATCGACCCCCAGCCATGGGACCCCATGCTCAACAGCCACCCAACAGCAGGGAA
This sequence comes from Myiozetetes cayanensis, assembly GCF_022539395.1. Classification (NCBI taxonomy): domain Eukaryota; kingdom Metazoa; phylum Chordata; class Aves; order Passeriformes; family Tyrannidae; genus Myiozetetes; species Myiozetetes cayanensis. The sequence goes on from NW_026086937.1 coordinate 13,694,750, forward strand.
ATGGGGAGCGGCTTTTGCCAAATAAGAAAGCCTTGGGACACAGCCATTGGAACAAAAATAGTCCATGGCCACAGCAGGGATGTTTCAGCCTCAGGGCTTAGCTTGGTATTTTAGTAAGTTTTATGTGCTTGGGGGGAAAGCCTGGCCTTGGTGAACTCCTTGAGAGCCTTGCCACAGTGGTAGCATGGATTTCATTCCCCAGGAATATCCCCCTCCTTGTGATCCTTGTGAACCTGCCCTGGCTGTGTGGCATTACCTGTGTTGTAGCCCCTGAACTGGTCAGGGCGATATTTGGCAGCTGGAGGTCTCTTACTCAGGTCATCGTTGTGGTAAAAGCCATCCCCACTGTGTACAGAGGAAGGAGGAAAAATCAGGGGTTGCTTTTCCTGGGTGGGATTATCCCAGCTCCGTCCCCAGACTGCCCTTCAACCCTCCTGATACTGAGTAGGCAGGATCAGTAGGCAGCTCCAGGGACAGGAGGGCAAAGACACCATCTCCCCCAGCTTCCTCCTCTGTGCAGGGTGCAGTTAGTTTTGGGTGCTGCAAACTTCCCTACTGCAGCAGGTGTGGAACCCACAGACACCTAAAGACCCCCACAAGCAGCTCTCATGGTTTTCAGCATCTTGCTGGGTGAGATGGAGCAGAAACCCACAAGCAGTCACGCACAGGGAAGCACACACAGACACACACACAGACACACACACACCCCTGTGCCGCCCACGCTCCCAGTCCAGGCCACCTTTTCCTTACCCAGCTGCAACAAGCAGCTAATGAGGAAACCCTGGAGACGTTGTGTACAGGGCAAGATGTAATGTGAGGAGGCAGGAAGCGACTGCTCTGGCCAAGCACGGAAATCCCTTCCCTCAACTGGTGCAAAGTTCAGCAAACATCCCCTGTTTCCCACTCCTTCCACCCAAACTGCCAGGATGCTGGGGGCCCAGGACTCCAGAGGGATTTGTGGATCTTACAACAAGCATAGCCCAGCAAGACAGCATTCTGCAGCATAAGCCAGTCACTGATGAAGCAAATTTAGTTCTGAGACACCCATATGTTAGGCTATATGGGCATGCAGACCCCATCTGGGCTGTCCTCATCCTCATCCTTGTAGGGTATGTCCTGGCACACAGGGAAGGATTCAACAAGCTGGAGCCATGGGTGGGATGCATCTCATTGCTCAGAACTGGCAGGGATGGGGTGCTGAGCTGCTCTACCTGGTGTAGCCGATGAGCACATTGGTGGCAGTGAGCCTGGTGTAATCCCACTGCATCCCTCCGTCCTGGTACAGCATCAGGATGTAGGACCTGAAGCCATCAGTGGTCAGGACAGCCTGGTATGTGATGGTCTGGAGACAAGTGTTGTAGAGAGGTAAGAAAATGAGTAAAGATAGTGGGTTTAAAATTAGGGGTGTGGGTCAGTGCTTTCTGGGGAATGGCAGGACTGAGGTCTGGAGCTGCAAGGCAAACACAGCCTGAGCCGGTTCACACTTCACATGGAAAATGTGGTGGTTTTACTTTGAAGCTGTTCCATGACAAGCCTCAAATTGACACCATTTTGTGCCTCTGAAGAACAGTGTTTCTGGTGCTCAGCAAATTCCCACCACATTAAAGAGAAAGGTTTTACAGAGTATGGAGAGTTCAACTAAAGATGTCCCTTTAAAAAAACTGAAAACCACCAAAACACGGGCACAGCCCAGTTCTTTTTGGCAAAATTCTTCAAGACTGGCCTTTGTCACAAAACTGGTTTCTTATTTTCAGGCACAGAAAAAGTGATCACCTGTGGATCTTGGGTTGTTTTGTCAACTCAGCCAGCCTGTGTGATCCATCAGCCCCTTACCTTCCGGGTGTCAGTCCGTGATGAATAGACAGGTGCCTTCTCCCAGGTGATTTTCAGGGTCCAGGCTGCAGAGTAGGAGGACCTCATGTACCGCCGAACCTTCGCTTCCACGTCACGGACAAACGGAGGCTTGGCCGTGTTGAGGGTGGAGAACTCCTGCAGGTTGGATACACCCACATCTGCATTAGCTCCCAGCAGGGAAAAGACTGATCTAGACTGGGGTCATGCACAGACCCTTACAACTAAGGGTCTGGATAGAATTTGGATGGCTCAAGAGGTGACACAGGACCAACAGCTCATAGATTTGGCCCAGAAAAGGGAAAAACCCCTCATGGGTTCCATTAATTACACATCTCATGGGGCATCCATATAATAGGTGATGAGGTTATAATCAAAAGGTGTTTCATGCAACCCTGCACCCAGGGGGTTTCACTCACCTGGTAAAAGGTGGTGCCCACACCTCTGGAGAAGTCGGCGTTGTCCCAAAATACAGCGATCATGGGAACCTCCTCATGGCCATTGAAGCCGCCAGGAGGAGGGTTGGGATACGTGAAGATGCCTTTGTCTGAGGCTGGGAAAATTATTTGTCCATTGTCTGTAAACTGAGAAGAGGGAACCCTCCATCAGGTGAGGTCAGGACCAGTGGCACTCCCTGACACTGAGACAGCAGCCCTCCCATTTCCAAGTCCACGTGGACTTTCCAAGTCCATGCCCAAGGAAAGTCACCACCTGCTACTGCCAAAATGGCCACAAAGTCACGTCCTGCTGCAGACAGACCCCGGCAGCATCCCCATAGATTTGGCCCTGCCAGGGCCCCATTCCAGGCACCTGGTCCCTGGTGCCTTTCCCAGGTTTTTGGGTGATGGCTGCTTGCCCAAGCAAATCAAGCACAGGTAGACTCACGTAGAGAGAGTCACGCAGGGTTCTCCCGAATGGGAATCCAGTCTCGGGCTTGAAAAGTGGAGAATTAAAATCCACTCTCCTTTCCACATACTCCCGATCATTTTCCCTTGCTCCATACCCATAGAGGGGCACAGCTGGAACTGGAAAAGTAAACAACAAAAAAATAAACCCCAAGATGCACTTACAGCACAGCCTTTGGTCTGTGCCAAAAACTTTAAAGGGTTGAAATGATTTTGCTTTCAATGGGACACAGCCTGGGCAGAAGGAGGATGGAGGAACACTGCCAATAACCACCTGAAACACTCTTAATGTCACCTTCCCTTGCAGGAGCTTTCTCCCACCCCTTTCACTGCCTTACATGGACACAGCTGCCCTAAACATGCTGTGATGGCCTTTGTGGTTACTATCCCCTCCCTTATCCAGCCCTGTTGAGATACTGCTCTTAAGGACAGCTGTTAGGAGGGGAAAAACATTGTACAGGACTACATCAGGGGGACAGCAGGGAATTAAACACCCACAGCTCTTTCTAGAGATGTTTACAGCCTCCAGTTCCCTATTTATGTCTGTTAAATAAAACATTTGGAAGGGATGGGTTTTCCAGCTGATGGGACCGTACTGAAGGCAGGCTCAGCCTGCCAGCAGTGCACGCTCATGTGCAGGGAGCCTTCATGCTGCGTGTCCTCCATGGCCCTGGAGGGGCCCCTTGCTTTCTGGGCACTGAAAGTCCCCCAGGATGGTCCAGCAGGGAACTGGATGTGCTACTCCCACCTGGGCTGCCCTGCGAGCGTCACGTACCTGTGGGGCTGGGCAGCGGGGCTGGGGCAGCTGCTGGCCTTTCCGATGGAGCTGGAACCACGGGGGACGATGTGTGGGAGGTGACAGTGGCAGTTCCCAGCCTGGGAAGCACCTCCCTGCCCCTGAGGAGGGGGGCTCGTGGGGCTGGGTCAGCAGGGGCAGGGCTGCAGGATGTGCCAGGGCATGAAGTGGCTGGGGACCCTCCCTGGGATCCCCCCTGGCCTGGGAAGGCTCTGGGGAGGCTTGACCCAGAGGTGGCAGGAGCTCTATTTGCTGAGCTGGTGGCCAGCTCACTGTCCAGGATAGGCTGCAGGGCAGCGGATGGCGATCCACCAGTAGGACCTGCACCTGGGATTTTTGATCCAGTGCTACCAGCAGTGGTCCCAGTGGGAGGAAGGCCAGGGAGCCCTGGGCTCCCATGCAGTGGGGAGTGAGTGGGTGTTTCCGTATCTGCCCCAGATCCAGTCACACTGGGAAGGAGCTGGGCCATGTCCTCTTGCCCTGCCATCACTCCAGGGAGCACAGCACTTGCTTTCCCAGGCACAGGGTTGTCAGCATCCCTGGAGGGGGCTCCAGTGCTTCCTGGCTGGCAGGGAGGCAGGAGCAAGACAGGCCCCCCTGGCACTGAAGCCCCCAGCTCCCCCTTTCCCCCTGCAGAGGACCCCACTATCGACTCACGTGCTGCGAGTGGAGCGGAAAGCCCAGGGCTGACAGACACCCCCTCTGCAGCACTTCCTCTCTGTGGAGCAGAAGGCAGCACTGGGGCAGCGTTGGGGGGTATGGGAGCATGGGGGGATGCTTCTCCCAAAGGTGCCGGCATCCCTGAGGCCAGTTCATCTTCAAGAGACCAAGAAATGCCTCCAGATGCTCCTGCCAGCCCAGATGGTGCCCCTGGCAACAGTGGTCTGCTCCCACTCTGGGTGCCAGGGGCAGAGTGAGTGTCTCCATTGGGTGCCAGCCCTGAGCTCAGCCCATGCTCAGGAAGAAGCAGAGAAGCAGCTGTTGAGGTGGCCGTGCTGTCAGAAACGCCGCTGTTGTTTGGAGCCACTGGGACCAGAGTGGCAGGAGAGGAAGATCCCCTGTTCACTGAGGCTCCTCCAGGCACCTCCACCACATTGACTTGGTTCTGTTTTCCATCAGAAAGTCCAATACTGGCACCACTTTGGATGCCAGGGACAGGCACAGGGGCTTCCTGGAGGCCAGCAGCCTCCAAGCCTGTGTTCAAGCCACCGTCAGCTCCACCAGCTCTGGGAAGACTTGCTTCATTAACAGCCTCATCAGTCCTCCCAGGCAATGAAGACCCCTCTGTAGATGAGGAAGAAGATGCAGACTGCAACACATCTCCCATTTCTTCATCAGGGGTTCCTGAAACAGCTGGTCCCTTTCCAGCAGGAGCCTGAGACTGCCCCATGGACTCTCCATTACCAGCCAATTCACTTGTCCCTTCTTCTGCAGCAGCAGGAACCCCAGGCCCAGCACCCAGGGAAGGCTGAAGAGCTCCAGGAGCTTTGCCCACTCCTCCAAGTGCACTCTGGCTGGATGGATCTGAAACAGAGGATGCTATGGCCTCACTACTGGGAGGGGCAGGACCAGATGAGGAACCTGCACCAGGCAGTTGATCTTCCTGAGGGCTGAAAGCTGAAGGATTTGTCTCCAAATAGGGACTTTCTGGGTTTCCAACCTGTGCCACATCCCCTGCACTCTCTACCCCCTCCACCAGACCGAGCCCTGGGCCAGTTTCACTGTCTGGAGAGGCTGGGGATAGGCTGTCAGGGCCAGGGGCTGCACCTGAGATGGGTCCTGCTTCATCACCCCTTGAAACAGAAGGTGCTGCCACCACATCACTGGGAGAGGCAGGACCAGATGAGGCACCTTCACCAGGAAGTTGATCTATCCCACTGTCTGTAGTGGAGCCCAGGGATGGTTCAGAATCAATCCCACTGCCTGCTCCTTCCAGTGCCTGCTCTGCTGTGCCGACTCCAGGCCCTCTGGCTGCTGGCAGCCCCAGGTTTGTGCCAAGCTGGTCCCCAGGGGCAGGTGATGGGGGTCCTACCGGTCCATGAACTGCTGAGCTGGGGGCATCTCCTGGTGAAGACAAGCCAGAGTCTAGTCCTTCAGCTCCAGGGACACCTGCTCCCTGGGGAGCACCAGCTACCGTTCCCCAAGGCTGTGACCCATCAAAGGATGGAGACCCAGGTGCTCCCTGGGCACCGCCGAGGTCGGGGCTCGATGGTGTCTCTGCCCCAGATTCAGGGCCAGACACAGACCCTGGGAGTGGGTAAACAGCCCCAGGAGCACTGGCAGATTCACTGGGCAGGTCCACTGGTCCTTCAGCCCCTGAGAGGTCGGGTTCCATTCCAGCACTGCTGGGAGGTACAGAACCAGGTGAGGACGCTTCTCCCAGTGCCAGGGCACCTCCTGCTCCTGTTCCCTCCCCGAGAGCTGATGGAGGGGACTGCTCAGCATTTGCCAAATCTCCTGTTCCTCCAGTCGGCAGGTCTCCATTATTAGCAGGAGAGGCGGAGGGCTGGGGGGCTGAAGGGCTCATGTCACTCTGGGTATCTGTATAGGGACCGCTATCCCCTGGGCCTGCTGCCTGTGCCATGTCCTCTACCCCCTGAGCTCCCTGACCCTGAACCCCAGCAGTGGGCCATGCCAGTCCATCAGGTACAAAGGGGGCTGGGCTGGGGGCATCTGAATCTGAACTCAAGCCAGTGCCAAGTCCATCAGCTTCTTGGGGAGCTCCATCTGGCATCCCTGCTTGCTGTGACTGTCCGAGAGATGGAGACGTGGGTGCTTCTGGGGCAGTAGTGAGGTCAGGGCTGGATGGTGTCTCTGCTGCACCATCAGCTGCAGGCAGGGTGTTGGCTTCAGCCCCTGGGGGTGGGTAAGCAGCCCCAGGAGCACTGGGGGTGTCCATCAGGGTATCAGGAAGCAGTGGTGGCTGTTCTCCAGTGGGGGTCTGCCATGGCTCAGGTTGCAGGGATGGATTGTCCAGACCCACAGTCCCCATGTCCCCTGTGGACAGCACAGTGGCCAAGGTTGGGAGATTCACGTGACTCTGTTCATCAGTGGGAACCTCTGGGCCCAGCAGTGATGTGGCAGTGTCCTCTGTTTCCTCAAGTGCCACTGGTGCCTCGCTGGCTGCAGGTGACAGGGCTGAACCAGAAGCTTCTGTTGACACCCCAGGAACTCCCTCCCCATGCCCATACCCTGTGGACGGCGCTAACGAAGCATCTGGGCTCAGCACTGCCTGGCCAGGGAGAAGGGAGGGCTCCCCAGGGCTTCCCTCTGTTCCTGACATCACTGGGCTCTCTGGAGGTAGATGGGATGAGCCGGCTGTGCTGAATTCACCATTTGTTGCATCTCCTGCATCCCCAGACTCTGAAACCAAGGGACTTTCCTCAGCAGCTGGGGCCATTTCCTCTGCTGGCTCTGGGTTAGTGCCCTCAATCCTGCTCACCACTCCACCCTGCTGGGTCGTAAGCAGCTCCTCAGCACTGGGGTTGGGACTTGAGGATTTGCCATTGGCTCCAGTTTGGATAGATGCAGGCAGGGTTATGACTTCCTCAACTGCTCCCATGGCTGTGGTCAGCCCTTGGCTTGGCAACACAGTGACACCAACACCCACGGGGCTACCAGCAGTTGGCTGTGGCACCCAGGTGTCTGCTGGTGGAGGGGTGGTAGGGAGGGGCACGTTGCCATTGGTGAGGTCTATGTCTTCTTCTCCTCTGGTCACAGCCTCAGGGATGTCTTCCTTCACATCTGGGGTGATGTCTAGGATGGGATCAGGAGTGGCCTCTATTACCTCATACTCTGCTTCTGGGGTGACAGCAGGGTGTTGTGCAGTGATAGCAGCAGCAGTCGTGGCTGTAGTGGGAGCAGCCAACCCCCCCTCGATACCCTGAGATGTGTTAAGAGGCTTGGTCACATTCATCAAGGCTGGCACTGTAGGGCCATATTCACTCATCACAGTCACAAAGGAGTCCGGCTCAGCCCCAGGAGGGAAGGTCGAACTCAAGGGGCTCCTCGTGAAGATGCTCTCGTCTATCTCAGCATCAGCTGCCGTGGTGCTTGTGTCTGCAGTGCCTGTCACCAGGGCACTGTGCCCCTCATTCTCTGCTGTGATGGGATAAGCTGTCCCCACACTAAAGGGCCCCTCCGTAATGACAGGGACAGCAGCAGCCCCAAGCCCTGCAGAGAAGCACAAAGCAGAACATTACGCCGGGTGCCAGAGCCAGCAGCCTGCCAGGCTCAGGCACGCCTCTCCTCCACCTGAGCACCACAAAGCTCCCAGACCTTCTTAAACCCTACTGCCTCATCCCACAGCCTTACAAGACTCTGATTTAAGAGCCTAGGAGTGCAGTCTGGGCTGCCTTAGGCATAGCACTGTACAGCACCTCTTCCATCCTCAGCATCAGCAGCTGCCAGATGGGACAGGACACAACTCATCACAGGTAAGGGAGAGACACTGGTGCAAGTGTGGAGGCAAAGGCAGCCACTGCAACCCGGTCCAGGTATGCTGGGGATGGTACTGCCTGGCTGCTGGGTACAGCTAGGCCCAGTAAGTCTAGCTCACAGCCCCAGGGGTGTCTATGGAGCTCTGCCACCCCAGGACAGCCCTCAGCCGTTTTTCTGCTGCTTCAGGGGTAGCTCAGAGTGCAGTCGCTTCTGCAGAGCCTGGAGGGGCTCTGTCTTTTTTTGCCTTCTGGGTGTCTGAGGGACATTTAAATAACTTCACCCAAATCCCTTTGGCAGAGAGGACAGCCAAGGCTTAGAGAAGCCTTCCCTGACTGCAGATGGATTCTGACCTGCTGCAGTTCAAGCACGTTTGTTAAACCTCTGCTGGGGTGGGCATCTACCTGCTACTGCCCCCACCTCTGTTGCCTCCAACTGGGTGAAGGCACCGGGGGGTTCCCTGCCCATAGAGGGAATATTTGCAAGCTACCCTGGCCAAACCCTGCTTACAGCTCACTCCTCCTGCTGCCAAAATCCTGACCCACATGAGGGAGTTTTGCTGAAAGGAGGAGACACCTGCCCACATCTCAGACATTTTTCCCAGCACCTAGTGGCACCCACAGGTGATGTTTCACCCAGTATTATATTTAGGACCGGGATGCAGGCCCTGGGGAGACCAGGCTGCCTCTGCTGGCTCCAGGAGGAGCTGGGTGGATCTGCTGACGCTTGGCTTTAGGCAGCTGCAATTAGGGGAGATGAAGGCCACCCCGATGGCAAGACCTGCCAGAGCTTCACCACCGCCAGACAGCCCCAGCCTGCTCCCCACCCTGGTGCTCCGGTTCATCAGGTTCCCCCTGACAGGCAGCCAGAACTCCCTGCAGCTGAGGTGCCTCCAACCTCACCACCGGCTCAGCTCGTTAGCTTACAGATAGCTTGTGCAGAGTCATTAATGAGCATTATCTCCTATGCCAGACCAGTCCTCAAGGGGTTCATCCTCTTCCAGAGCCCCGTTCTCTTTCCTGGCTGGCTGCTTCCTCACCATCTTCCCCAGCTGAAATAAGCTCTTTACACCAGCCCACTCAGCCAGAGGAGCTCAGCTGCTTCTTCCCCCATCTCAGGGAAAATAAAGTGCAGCAGTGAAGTCACCCCAGGTATATTTGGCACACTCCACCCCAGTAAATCCATGTTTTACTTTAATTCTTCCGTATGGAGGAAACATCATCTACCCCACACACCCATTCATGGGAAGTTAGTGCAAGAGGGGCCCCAGCATGGAGCACCAGCATTTGCTCTTTCCTGGGACGTGGGAGGGATGGGAACATCCCCGGGTCCTGCTCTGCCGGCTGGCTTCCCTTGCTGGAGGGGTACACTGCTGCCTGCAGGCTTCCGGGCTGGGCTCTCACCTCTCCCACGGCTCCACGCCTGCAACCAGCCCCTCGGGGTGATGCCTGTCCTGTAAAACACTTTTCCAGCTCTTTGGCTGCATTCTATTGCAAGGACTTTCCAGTGCAGCCAGGAGGGAAAAGCATCTCACAGAGTACCTGCTGCATCCTGACAGAGCTCAGGTAGCACATGGGCTAGCAGAAAAATATTGAACATACCATGCAGAATCCATACGCAGCATCCCAGGAAGGTGGAGAGCGTCCATCCCCTAGTCCCCATGCCTCAGGCCTCCACGCAGGCAGAGCACTAGGAAGCTCAAAGGGAGGAGAGAGCAACAAGGAGCAGCTCCCTCCGTCCCTCCCTGCCTGCCTCTCCCGCAGAGCTGGAGTCCCACAGGTGCTCCTGCTCCTGTTCCCTCCTATTTATAGGGATGGCAGAGGGAGGCAGGTTGCCGACGTCCTCTCCCGCCCCCGGTCCCTTCCCTCCAATGTCCCTGTCACCATTCCCTTCCGGTCGAGCCCTCCCCTTCCCAAGGTCTGGATGCCCTGTTCAGCTGTGGCATGGGCTGGGGGTTACATAAAGCCCACTCTGCAGGTCCCAGCTCCCTGGTCCACCAGCACCAGGAGGTGAAGCTGAGCCTGGAACAGTGTGTGGCACTGCCAACAGTGGCGTGGCAGTCACCCCACCTGTTCCCCATGGCAGCCATCCCACGGACCCACAGGACCTGCTCCATGCAGGGTGACAGGTCACAGAGTGTGTGGTCGTGACAGAGCAATGTCAGCTGGTGCCACCACGCCTGTGAGGACACCATGGACACTAAAATCACCAGCTCAGTCATGTCTCAGCCCAGGGCAAGGCAAGACACAAAAGCCCACTTGGCTCAAAGTTTCCTTGGGAGCAGACTCAGATTATAAAGAAGGGATGTATGGCTGGGGACAGGCTCTGGGGCATCAGCTGAGCTCCCAGTGCTCAGCTGCAACTGGAAGCACTAGGAATCCCTGTCCAGAGCCCCAGCACACCCCAGCGGGGTTTGAAACCTGCACTTCAGTATGGGCACAGCAGTGCTGGGAGGGAGCAAATTATCCAGGAAAGCTTCTCTGCAAGGTGGGACCAGCATCCCCAGAAGCTGGAGCAGGAAAACTCGCAGGCCTGGACCTTCTTCCCTGCTATGGGGAATCCCTTGGTTGCTTCACCTTGATCCCCTGGGTCACTTCACCCCTATATCTCTCCTTCCTCCTTCTCCTGGTACAGCAATTCTCGCATCCCCCCCCGTGAAAACTGCTTTCAGCACCCCTGTGAACAACATTATGCAAACTTCCACCACTACATGGTTCTGTAGTCAATTAAACACTTCTTAACCAGAAATGCCCCCAGGCAACTCCTGCAAAGTGTTATGAGGGGTGTTAGGTAGTACACAGTGTCCTGCTGGAGCTGGCCTCCATTGGGCAGGTGGCAGTGGCTGGGCACGTCAAGTGACACCCCCAACCCACCAACTGGGCAGAGTCGACAGGGAAATGCCAGGAGAGGCCAAGTCACGGCTGGTGAAACACCATCCTGTAAACCCACGCATTACCCCCGGCAGTGGGAACAGGGCATAGGCGGTAAATCAGGGAGGAGCGCCGCTCACCTGGAACAAATGTTTGCCTGCCCACCGAAAATGCCAGTGTGGGGGTGAAGCCAGGGGGGAACAGTGCACTGGGAGCCTGTGCAACCAGCACTGCAGATCACAGTGTGACTGCCCAGCCAGTGACCACCTGAGCAGCCACCACACCTGGGCTGATGGAGGATTAGAGGGATCCAATCCTACCGTGGGAGAGTTGTTCCTGCCTGTGCTGACAATGCCATATCACTTTGGAAAGCCACCCCGACAGGGAATATATGCTGACTCTGGAGAGGGTTGCTCCAGATGGTGTTTGAGGTGCAAAATGTGGTGGGAACCACAGGGATTGTTGCAAACGTGCTGCTTAGCATAGGGGAAAACAACTTGGCTGAAGCAAGGTGGTGGCCTCAGCTCTCCTGCAAGCTCCTGTCCATGCTCCCCAGGCAGTTCTGCCTGCAGACCCTTGTACGCAGGTACTCCTGCCCATGCTGTCCCTAAGAAAACTCATCTCCCAGCAGAGTCATGGGGCTGACACACCAAACTTGTCCCTCTGCTCTGGCATTGACTGGTACAGCCTCCCAAGAAAGCCTGTAGCTACTGAGGGATGCCTTGTCTCAAGGATGGTGCCCTGCTCCCACCCTGGGAAGGGGCTTTTTAATGATTCTTCTGCTACTCCTGAAACCAACATCCTGGCAAAGCTCTGATTCCTGAAAGAATAACTGTCATCTGCAGTTACCAAGGACTAAAGCATCGTGTGGGCACTAGAGCCCTTCAGGAGCCTGTAGCCACAGGGCAATTCTATGAATCCCAGCACCCAGGGGCTCTACACCATCCAGCACAGCAGAGCATGGCCCAGCACAGTGCCTTATCAGCCTTCCTGGAATTAATGGGCTGGTTGTTCCAGCCCTGTAGAGAACACAGCATCTCCTACTGGATCCCCTCCAGCCTCCTGGCAAGGGCATTTGGAGAGGGCTCAGGGTGGTAGTGGGGGAAACCAGGTTATCCATCAACTCCACAGGTTCTGGATGACTTGGCATGCTGGGTGTGTTGCAACACCCTCCTGCCAAACAGCAGGAGCTGGACTATAGCCATCGGCAGGGGTGAAGGGGAGGGGGACAATGGAAGGGACACCTGAGTCACAAGGGACTTGAGACAGGCACCCTGTGATGCTGCTGTGAAGGTGACAGCCCTGCTGGGCACTGGGTCTGCTCCTTTGGAAAATGCTGGTAAATTGCAGTGGATCACAGCAAAGACGGTGAGAACTGTTCTGTGGTCTGGGAAAGCAGCAGGACCTGGATACAAACTCCCACGGCCCCTCTGGTCAGGGATCCATGGCAGGCAAGCAGCCATGGGGTGAAGGTGGCAGCCAGCATCCTCAAGGATGGCAGACATGGAGAACATGGTCAGTGTTGGGGGTTTGTCAGAGCTCTGTGCTGCCCGTGCCTGGGCAGTGACCACCATGCTCATGGGAGCCACGTGCCCCCACTGTGCCCCTCTTCTCCCTCCCAGCCTGGGGGCAGAGGGGATCAGAACATCTCCTCCCCCACTGCCCCCCGACCACAATAATGGTGGAAGGCAGCCGTGCTGGCAGAGGACAGTGAGTACCCCAGTCACCTTTTCATCCCAGCGCTTCAGGACCTTTTCCTCCCTTTGTGACGCAGTTTGGCTGCACTACGCCGGCTTTGGCACCCAGCCATGTCCCGGGGTCTGAAGTTATGGATTCAACAGCCGGAGAAAACAGCCTGGTGGGACACGATGTGGGAGGACTCTTGGCCCAACTCCACGGCGTAGGCAGACCACAAGGATTTCTTTCCCAGCACCCCATCGGGCGTCCAGCACGGGGACCCCTTCCGGCAGGTTTTGCCCTGCTCCCCGGCTCCTACCCGGGTGCCAAGGGACCTCTCTCAGTGTCAGTGAGTCTGACAAGCCTACAAAAGCCAGGCAGCATCCTAAAGAGCAAAGGGGCAACCCTGAGATGCAAGGGGCATCCCAAATGGGAATATCATGAAAAGCTGCCTGGGTAGAGCCTCCCCAGCCCAGCCTCTCCCAGCCCCTGAGAGCTGGCAGGCAGCCAGGTGATCCCACGGAGTCTTTCCCCATCCTGTCTGCCTGCTGGCTCCTTCCCAGATGGTTGACAACCCAGGCAGCCTGGGAGCAGTCCCCAGGTTTGGCATCCCACAGCCCCATGTGCCCCTTCCCAGCCCTCCCTGTGCCGGGGCGGTGAGGGCTGCCAGTGAGGAATAGGGATCAGCCAAAAACAATCCCTGACACGCAACAAGGCTATTTTGCTAATTATTTCAGTTTTCAATCTCCAGGCGAGGTGACTTGCTTAGGCTAATAATTGCTTCGGTTGAATTTTATCTGGCTAATTAATCAGTTAATAAATGACTTTGCTGCAGGGGGACAGATGTTGCGGCCGTCTCCTTAGCTGGGGACTGGAAAAAAACAGGGAAGGAGCACAGCCCACAGGATTTCCACGGCCCCATGGCATGTGCAGCTGCCCTGGCAGCTGTGGGGTGCCATGGGGCAGAGAGCACCAAAGCAGGGACCCCCAGTCTGTCAGGGTTCCCAGCCATCCTTGGGAATGTCTGCAGCCACCCCTGCCAGGAAGGGATAGCCCTGAGCCTGTCTCTCCATGCGAAGCTTTTGGGACTCGGACGGTTTTCCTCACCGGTACCTCTAACAGATGGCAAAGCTGAAAATTGTGAAAGGCAACTTGGAAAATAAAGAAGTCATCAACTTCGACACAGAAAGTATGGAGTTTCTATTTACTGCCCAGCCCATGTTGGCATGGGCATGCTCCTCTGTCAGCAGTTCTGCAGGTGAGCCTTGGGCACAGCAGTACTGGGACCTCCAGGTCTCCTTCCTCGCATCCATCAGTCCCCAGGGCGGCTTTGATGGCTGAGCCAGCACAGTCCCAGTTGTAAAAGCCCAGTCCCATGGGGTCCCCTCGTCCCAACCCCCTGGCAGTGCAGGAAGGGGTCCCACCACAGGAGCCAGGTCTGGAGCAGGGTGGTGGGAGGTCTTGGGCTTTACAGACAGGCTGTGGGAAGGGGCAGGGGCACTGCAGCCCATGGGGGGCACAGGGTGTGCCCAGGGAAAGATGGGGAACCCCAAGTTCAAAAGGAGCTGTGTAGATTACCCCAAGGGGCTGCACTGCCATGGAGTAAGGAGCCAGGAGCAGATGGTTTGCCAGTACATGTGGGGCCTGGCAGGGCAAGGGGCGGTGGTCAAGGGCTCCTCTTCCCTCGCCATTCCAGTGACAGGCCAGCACACGGGAATGCTGTCTGCAGGTCCTCACGGAGCTGGGGAGAAAGAACAGCCATCAAACTGTGCCAGAGGGGGTCTTCTACGTCCTTATTCCCACCTCAAAGGGGCCTGATCCTGAAGTGTGGTAGTTAGAGGGTCTCCCCTTCATCCAAAAGGGCTGTGGGTGACATTCAATGCAAGACCCAGCCATTCTCCTCCCACTGGCTGCCTGCCCCCTCCCGGACTGCCTGGACCATGGCTGGCAGATGCAAAATGGCATCTCCTGCCACACACCTTACCTTGGACAACACCAGCTCCTGCACCGTGCTGTTGCCCAGGTCCAGGGGGGTGCTTAGCCGCAGTGATAGGAAGAGGCGAGATGTACCTAGGGACAAAAAATGTGGCTCCTTTTATTACCCCTGAACCTTGGATTGTGCCAAAGAACCTGGGGGTCTCTCCATCACATCACTGGCACAGACAAGGGACCTCCTCCCAGGTTAATTGTGTCATGGCCACCCTACACTGTCAGGAGAACAACCCTCCCACTGTACAGCAAACCCAGAGGACATTCCCCAGAGCATCAGTGCCCCTTCACTGAGAGCATGGCAAAAGCAGTGGGGTTCCAGGACCCCCTGCACTGGACTATGGCAGCCCAAAACAACAATGGGTGGGTGGTGATGCCCACAGGCACTGCACTTACTGGTGTTGGACGAGCCAGTGGGGCAGACGGGTGGCGGCACTGGCGGGTCTGCAGGAGTGCTGCGGGTAACCTCTGAGGTCTGGGTCGAGTTCGTGGTGGGGAAAGAGAACTCAATGCCTGGACAAAGCAATGTTACATTAGCACTGTCTGCAGAGGTGCAGGATGCTCCTGCAGCTGGGGACAGACCAAGCCTAAGCAAAGACACCTACATGAAGCCACCCTAGGACAAGCCCAGAATCCCTGTGAGGATTTGTCCCAATGAAAGTGTCCTTATCTTCCAGTAGGGAACCCACCCATGGCTGCACTGGGGGTCCCAGATACTGTCAGGGTACCTGGAGTCGACTCCATAGTTGGGGGGAAGATGTCAGGGGTAGTCCTGGACGTGGTCCTGGCCGGGTGGCTGGGAGAGGGGGTGCTCAGGGGGACCTCCATGCTGGTAACAGGGCTGGCCGTGGTGTTTGCCAGGGTTGTCAAGGGCTCAGATGAAGTAGCTGTTGTTGTGGGAGGAGGCGTGGTGGGAGTTGGGGAGCTGCCAGTCCCTGGGGATGTGCTGGACCTCTCTGGGGTGGAAGCTTCTGTTTCAGGGCTGGAGGGAGAGAGGGTGGCTGCAGTGGTGGAGTCAGTGGTGGGCAGCTGTGCCGAGGTCTCCATAGATATTGAGGAGGTGGGGGGAGATGGGGACGTGGTTGCTGTCACACCCATGGCAGTTGTCTCTGCAAAGAGGTTGTACAATGAGATGCACAAGGGTTGGTGGTAAAAGGCTGAGGTCATGGCTGTTCTGGGGATGGCACAGCATCACCACCACCATGAGGTCCCCAAGGAAAACAAAGCTATGCATCAGCCACGGACTGTTGGGAATGGAGATTCACTGTCCTGCATGGATCAAACACGTGGATTCCCTGAATGGGCATCTGCAAAGCAGGCCACGTAAATCCCCAGCATGACAAAGTAGCAACAAGCCATGGGCATCACCGGTCTCAGGCCAGAAACTCCTGTAGGCACCAGTCCTAAGACCCAATCCACCATTTTACCCATCCCTGGAGGAAATCAGACAAACCCGTCTGACAGGAAGAGCCGAGCAGGAACTGGTGACTGTGAGACAGTCTGGAAATGCAGCAGCAGCAGTTTACACAAACCTCTCTGCTGCAGATAGTCAGGAACTGATAGCACTGGGTGTAAATAATGGCAATGGGGGAAGCAGCCCCACAAAGGAACAAATCCCAGCTTGCAGCTCAGGGCGAGCCGTTAGAGACGTGCTGTGACCCACGAAACTCTGCAAGGGGGGTGTAAGACACAGGAGGGACTTCCTCTCTTCCCACCCAGACCCTGTGCCAGGGCAGTGTGCTGTCCCCAGGCAAAGCCCAGGGATCTGTAACCTTCTCCGAAGGATGCACAGGACAGCCTGGCTGCCTGAACTTTTGTCAAGGGGTGTCTGTGAGGTGGGGGCTTTGGGATGCCAGACTGGATTCCCAGCAGAAATACAGTGAGTCTGAAGCTCTGCTTACATGAGGATGGGAAACGGAGCCACAAGCCACCACCTGCTTTCAGCCAACCCAACCAGAAACTTCCAAAGCCCCCGGCAGCCACTCCCTCCCTGCGTACAGCAGCTGGTTAAATAACAATGTAGAGAAGGGCAAAGGTCTGATCCCAGCCCATGCCAGGTGGGTGTCTGCACTGAAGGGCCTCATCCTCACACAAAGCAGGAGCCAGAAGTCCACCTCTGCTTCCCACTTATCAAACAGCACCCGCAGCATTTCATCCCCCAACCCCACAGATGTGGGATCATTCCCCACCACCCACTCACCACCCACCCCGTGGAGAGCACCGCATCCCACTCAGCCCTTACCCAGAGCAAGGTGCAGCACGGCGAGGCAGGTGAAGCTCAGCAGCAGCAGCAGCAGCAGGGGCAAGAGCAGGGGCAGCCCCCCTCTCTGCCCAGCCATGTCCAGGTGAGCAGGAACTGTTACACCCCACAGGCACAGCTCTGAGCGCTCCCCACAGCCCCAGCACTGGGGTTTCCAGGTCAGACATCAACTGCACAGCTGGACCCAGAGCAGCCACGAGCAGTGGGCAGGGCAGGCCAGCAAGGCCACCACTATGACAGACCTGGTCCCTGCAGCCCAAGACTGTGCCGTCCTCTGCCTGCTGAGGAGAGGGTGACAAAGGAAAAAAGTCCAGGCTACCTGGAACCGTCCCTGCACTTCGCCACAGGGGTGATGTTTGGTGGTGGCTCCCAGCACCAACGCCCTCGGGAGACAACAGACGGCTCTGCCTGAGCGTGAGGAACTGGCCGAGAAAACAGGCAGCACTCAGGAAGGGCGTGCTCCAGGCTGAGGGTTTGTCCCCTGGGCTGCCTGTACAGGCATCACTTCCCTGTGTCACAGCGTATCACGGCTGAAGTGTACTGCTCACAGCTGGAGTTTCCTTCTTTCCAGGGTCAGGGACAAGACCAGTCGGAGGCGCCTGCAGGCACTGGGCCAGGTACAGGCATTCTGCAGGCAGGAAGGCAAGGCATGCCGGAGGATTGTCAGGGCACATCCGCCCTGCTGCTGTACAGGTACACAGGGGCACTGCTGGGTTACAGGCGCAGAGAGGCCAGCACCAGAGTAGAGGCACTGATGAGGTGCTCTCACACTGTGGGTATTAGGCCAGGGCGCAGGTACTCTGTGAGGATACAGTTGCTCTGCTGGGATGCAGGGACACCAGGGACACTGTGGTACTGTGCACAGCCAGGGGTACTGGGACAGGGCACAGCCTCTCTGCTCTGGTTGATGTGCAGGGAGTGGGGTGTCACCAGGGTGCATCTGCAGTCCCAGGATAAAGGCTCCTGAAAGAGCCACCAGGACACAGTCACACTGCCAGGACACAGGTACCCAGTAAGCAACACTGCCAGAGTACAGCAGCCTGGGGGGCCTGCTGGGGTACAGTCCCACTCTCTGAGGTACAGAGTATGTACAGTCTCACTGCCAGGGTGCAGGCTCACTGCAGGAGGCACAGCCACACAGCCATGGCACAGCCACAGTACAGCCACACTGCTGCAGTACAGACACACCACTGAGGTACAGCCACACCACTGACATACAGCTGCAGCACAGCTGCACAGCTGCAGTACAGCCACACCACCGGGAGCTGTCAAACCATGGTACAGTCACACTGCTAGGCACAGTCCCACCAGGGCACAGTCATAGTCCAACATGGGACCATTCACTGGCCTGAAGAGCCTGAAGACCAGACAACCCCCACAGGGCTGGGACCAGGCCATGGGCTGGGCTGCGGGGAAGGAGCCAGGTGCCTGGTTGAGCAGGATGGGAGATTCCATGGGGATATGGCACCCTGATCCTGCCCCCCCGGTGCCCTGTGGCTGCACTCACCTGCAGTGGCACTGGGAGTCTTGGGTGCTGCCAGGGTGGAGGTACCAAGGGTGGTCCTGGCCGTGTTCACGACAGGCTGGCTGGGGGCAGGGGTGCGCTTGGCGGCCACTGTGCTAGTAATGAGGGAGGCTGTGGTGTCTGATGGGGTCGTCAAGGGCTTCTTCGAAGTGTCTGTCAGTGCTGGTGTGGTGGCAGAAGAGGTGCTGCCGCTCCCTGGGGATGTGCTGCCCTGCAGCATGGTCGTGGCTGGCCCTTGGTGGGTGCTGGTGCCAAGTGTGGTGCCCACCCAAGTGGAGGAGAGAAGAGCAGAGGTGGGGGGAGGCAGTGTGCTCATTTCAACTCCAAACGAGCTGAGAGCCAGGGCTGTGCTGGTCCCCACAGACGGGACATTGGTTGTCTTGGGACAGTTGGGTGTTATGGCCATGGAGGTTGGAGCTGGGGTGCCAGTGGTGAGCCCCACCTCTTTTGGCGTGCCAGTGGTGAGCCCCAGCTCAGGCAACCCAGTAATGCTGTGGGCTGTGCTGCCCCTCTCCTGTGCTGTGGTGATGCTGGAGGCTGCTGGGCTGCTCCCCTGAGGTGCAGCAGCACTGGTTGTGAAGGCATCCATTGGCATCTCTGGGGTGGAGGTTGCAGGACTGGAGGGAGGGAGGGGGGCTGCAGTGCTTGAGCTGGTGTTGGACAGCAGTGCCATGGTCTCTGTGGGTGTCAAGCAGGGAGAGTCAGGGATGCAGGGGCTGTCATGCCTTTGACAGTGGTCCCTGCAAAGAGGTGGCAGACAGCACACCAGGGCTGGCAGTGAAAGGATGAGATCATGACTATGTTGGGGACGGTGTAGCATTACCACCGCCATGAGCTTTCTAAGCCTCACATCAGCCATGGATCATCAGGACTGGGGATTTTCCACCCTGCATGGATCAAGCACGTGGATTCCCTGAATGGCAGTGTGACCATCAGCAAGGTAAACCACGTAAATCCCCAGCATGACAAAGTAGCAACAAGCCATGGGCATCACCGGTCTCAGGCCAGAAACTCCTGTAGGCACCAGTCCTAAGACCCATTCCACCACCTTCACCCATCCCTGGAGGAAATCAGACAAACCCGTCTGACAGGAAGAGCCGAGCAGGAACTGGTGACCGTGAGACAGTCTGGAAATGCAGCAGCAGCAGTTTACACAAACCTCTCTGCTGCAGATAGTCAGGAACTGATAGCACTGGGTGTAAATAATGGCAATGGGGGAAGCAGCCCCACAAAGGAACAAATCCCAGTTTGCAGCTCAGGGTAAGTCCACGAGAGACCTGTTGCAACCCACAAAATCTCTGCGAGCAGGTTGAGGGATGCAGCAGGAAGGGACCTATGGCTGTAGCTTGAGGCTCTCAGGAGGTACAAGCCTCAGGTTTATTCCAGGAGGTACAAGCCTCAAGTTTATTCCCTGTGCTCAACTCAACACTGCTCTTGCTTTGCCTCAAGTGCCAACAGTGGGGGGCATTTGAAGTTTTCCAGGCCCAGTACATCCTGGTAATGTTGCCCTCCGGGCAGGGCTGTTTGGTGCTGCTGGGCAGGTTGTAGCAAAGGCAATAAGCCCAGCATGGACCAAGGTTCAGCAAGGGGGTCCAGCCAGGTCCAAGGTCTTCTCTGCTCAGATAGAGACCCACATGAGAGGCAAAAGAAATAAAGCCAAGCTCGTCACTCATGTTTTGCAAAGTGCTGCCCTGTTCACTCACTAGAACAGGGCTGAGATGTTGGAGAGCAAACAGCGCCCACAGCTTTTCACTTCTGTGGGTGAAGCCACCCCAGGGCCTCCCCCACTCTGGAGACTGATGTTCCCCCCTCCGGATACCCCCACATACCGTTCAGCCCTTACCCAGCGTGAGATCCAGCACAGCAAGGCTCAGCAGCAGCACTGGCAGCCCTCCTGTCCCCCCAGGCATGTCCAAAGCCAGCACCCCAGTGCCTTGCAAGGTGTGGACCTGAGAACGGAGCTCGTGGTGCTAGTGGGGATCTACGCTGCCGAGTAATGGCTGAAGGTGGTTGGACCTGCTTCCTCGTTCCCGGGGGCAGGGAGGGGTGGCACCAGCGGGCACTGCCCCCCCCCGGGCAGGTGCAGCGCCGCGGGCGCGCCGGGGACATCGGGGCAGTACCTGCACCCCTGTGTGTGGGGCGGTCCCGGGCAGGGGGAGCACGCCCCTCCCCGCACGAGGCCGCACCCGTGACCACGCCCTTTACACACGCCCACGGCTTGTGTAACGCTGGGAGGACCGCGTGGTGCCGGGTGGGGATCGGGACCCGAGTCGGCGACGGGGTCAGGACCCCTACCCCAGGGATCGGGGACCAGGAGCGGAGCGGATCGGTAAACGAAATGGGCAGGGCACCGTTATTCCCCGGTGCCCGAGGACCAGTATGAGCAGGGGACCAGCATCCCCCGGGCTCTGGGGGCGGGCCGGGATGCGCAAGGAAGCGGGAAAGCTCAGCTGGGTCTCGTTTCCTCTCGGAAGCGCGGGACGGTCTCGTTTTCTCTCCCAGCGACCGCTCGCAACCACGGTGCTCCGGGCGCTGGCCCGGGCCGTCCTGAGGATGCCACTGGGACAAGGGAAGCGAAAGGCCGAGGTCACGGAGGTGCCTCGCGTGTCTCGGAGAAGGACGGAGGAAGAGGAGGCGATGCAGGAGGCCCGGCGGAGGGCGGCCCCGTCCGTGCTAGAGTTCAAGTACAACAAGAAGCGGGTTCGCCTCATCTCGCAGGGCTCGGACCTGAAGGATGATGCTCGGTGTATCCTTTACTGGATGTGCCGGGATCAGCGGCTACAAGGTGCGAACCAGCTGGCAGAACGGGCCAGGAAGCAGAACTCACATGGCCCTGGTCCCTTCCCCCATTAGGCCTTGGACCTGGCCCCCCTCTGCAGGGGCATCTGGGGGGAAACTTCTTGTGAAACCCCATCCCCCTCCCTTCAGTGTAGCATCCTCCTGACACTGCCCTGTGTGATTTCTCCCCAGATAACTGGGCTTTCCTCTATGCCCAGCGCCTGGCCCTCAAACAAGAACTACCCCTGCGCATCTGCTTCTGCCTGGTGCCCAAATTCCTGGAGGCCACCATCCGGCACTATGATTTCATGCTGAGAGGCCTGCGGGAGGTGGCCGAGGTACAGCCAGGGCGTGTCCCTGCTGGGTGGGACAGGGCTCCTGGGGAATGGAGGAGGCAGATCCATCCCTTCAGCGGATGGTGGTGGGCTGGGGTCTGCAGAGCTATGAACTGTCCCGTAACCCTTTCCCTTTCGCTGTAGGAGTGTGCAGAGCTCAACATCTCCTTCCATTTGCTGCTGGGCTACGCCAAGGACGTGCTGCCTGCTTTTGTGGTGGAGCATGGTGTGGGTGGGCTGGTGACAGACTTCAGTCCCCTCCGCCTCCCCCGGCAGTGGGTGGAGGACGTCAGGGAACGGTTGCCAGAGGACGTGCCATTTGCACAGGTGGGTGTCAGCACTCTGGGAAGGGAAAATTTTTGATGGTGAGATGTGGGAGAAACTTGTCTCCTGTGTTTTGTGCACTGGATTGACTTGAGCAGAGAGCATGTGTGTCATGTCATCGGGACCATTTGCTTCTCACACCATCTCCATGGCTTTGCTTCCCAGGTTGATGCCCACAACATCGTGCCCTGCTGGGTTGCCTCCCCCAAGCAGGAATACAGCGCCAGGACCATCCGGAGCAAGATCCATGCTCAGCTCCCTGAGTTCCTCACTGAGTTCCCCCCTGTTGTTCCTCACCCATATTCCCCCTCCTGCCCAGCAGAGGTACCAGCAGGAGACACCTCCAAACCCATTCACAGCCTGTCCCAGAGTGTTTCACAGCTGCTTTGTGATCCTGGGAGGGATTGGCAGGGGTGTTACCTGCCTAAGGTCACACACAGATGGTGTGGAAATGGGGATGCCCTGGGGAAGGAGAGGTTCCCACCTCATTCATTCAATTACGACATCTCTGCCATGCAGAGGGCTAGTTAAGAGGATGAGGCTGGCATGGGCTGGGTACTTGCTGGGTGGGGACATCCAGGGGACATAACACTCTGGGACAGGCCTAGCTGAAGAGCATATGCAAATGCACTCACTGCTCGGTCTCCACCCAGCCCATTGCTTGGGAGGCCTGTTATTCCAGCTTGCAGGTGGACCACACTGTGAAAGAGGTGGACTGGGCAACCCCTGGCACAGCTGTAGGGCTGGCTGTGCTGAAATCCTTCATCACAGAGCGGCTGAAATTCTTTGGCTCCCACCGGAACGACCCCAACAAAGCAGCTCTCAGCAACCTGTCCCCATGGTTCCACTTTGGTGAGTGTCCCAGGCTTTCCACTCTGTAGTAGGACTGAGCACGGTGTCTTGGACTGGCAGCCTGACTTGCTCCTTCCCCATGTCCCCAGGCCAGGTTTCCACCCAACGAGCCATCCTGGAGGTGCAGAAGCACCGGCACAAGTACAAGGAGTCAGTGGATGCGTTCGTGGAGGAGGCCGTGGTGCGGCGGGAGCTGGCTGAAAACTTCTGCTACTACAATGAGAACTACGACAGTGTGCAGGGTAGTGTCGGGTCGTGTGGGCAGTGCTGGGGCCAGGCTGGTACCCAGCTGGTCACTCCAACTTGGCAGTCCTATTTCTTGCTAGGAGGAGGGCTGTGGGGGCACTCATGTCCCATCATTTGGCCCCTTCTGGAGGCGGGTGCCCTCAAGACTGGTGCCCTCAATAGCCCAGCTCTCCATCTCTTCCTTGGTACTCTGCAGGAGCAGGTTGCTCAATGTTGCTCCTCATCTCTTGCTCACAGGTGCCTACGACTGGGCACAAACCACCCTGAAACTCCATGCCAAAGACAAAAGGCCTTATCTCTACAGTCTGCAGGAGCTGGAGCAGGGGACCACACACGACCCACTCTGGAATGCTGCCCAGGTACTGCCCTTCATCTTCCCCACAAACTGCTGAGCTTTTTCCCAAGGGATGGAGGTGACCTGGCACAGACTGATCCCTATGGCTGTCCCTATCCCCCCAGCTCCAAATGGTCCGGGAGGGCAAGATGCACGGCTTCCTGCGGATGTACTGGGCCAAGAAGATCCTGGAGTGGACCCGCTCCCCCGAGGAGGCCCTGAAGTTTGCCATCTACCTCAATGACCGCTACGAGCTGGATGGGAGGGACCCCAACGGATACGTAGGCAAGCTGCAGGATGGGGGCACGGGGTGGGGGGGTCTTATCTGTAATGGCCAAGGCTGCAGTGGTGGAGAGGGCAGGGCAGGGGCTCTCTGCAGGTAGCCCAGCCCATGCTCCAGCCCATCCTGCTTTGCACCCACATCCCACTTGCCTTTGAGCAAGGGGGAGAGCTGACACTCCATCCCCATGCCTGGCAGGCTGCCTGTGGTCCATCTGTGGAATACACGACCAGGGCTGGGCAGAGCGGGCCGTCTTTGGGAAGATCCGCTACATGAACTACGCCGGCTGCAAGCGCAAGTTTGACGTGGACCAGTTCGAGCGTCGCTACTCCCCCACACACTCCCAGTGACAGACACAGCGTGCCTTGAGAGGGCTCGTGCCCCTCTGTGCTGGGGCAGATGTGCCTTTGCCAAGGTGCCACCCTGCAGAGATCACCCAGCGCAGGGATCACCCTGGGCGCTCTTGGAGGGCTCGCTGTAACAGCAGCAAACCCCTGGGTCTCTTCTCTGCAATCACCCCCAGCTCGAGCTGCCATGCTGGGACAGCTGCTGGAGGCCTCTGGAATCCTCTCCTGGCAGCTGTGAGAGCCCAATGTTCGGCATACCTGGACTGCCAGAAACCTTTTCTACAACCACCACTCTCAGGATAGTCCAGGTCATCATTGCTGCTGCTAACCATAGTTTAGATTTCGGCTGAGCAGGGTTTTTCTGGGAAAAAAGCCCCCAGAAAGTGGCTTGTGGTGGAGCCAGTGCTGGGCTGGGCTGGCAGATGCATCTTTTAACAGTTGTTTAAAGTTTACAGTTTCTATCACCTGTGTTGATGGTGTTTATGGGGCAATGCACGACTCTGCTGCGAGGGGAGAGCTGGGCTGCGTGGAATGGGGATGCAAGCAGAGACAGAGCAGCCAAAGGCCATGCCCCTGGGCCCCTCGGCCAGCAGCAAAGGCAGGTTCAGGAAGGGGATGGGCATTACAGACGGCCCCTCACGCAGTGGGTTGTACCTCCTGCCCTCAGTCCAGTGGGCAGTTTGCAGGGGCAGGCCACAAACCAGATGAATTAGCCAAGGGGTGGTGACAATAACCCCCTCCCAGTGACATCTGGGGATGCATCACCAGCTGCACAAGCTGTCTCCCCCACTGCTCCCTCCCATCAGCAGAATTCCCTGACTGCCCCATGAGCTCAAAGCGGAATACATACACCATTACCCCACCAGAAATCTCACAACACAACTGAACCCCTTATTAACTTAGTTTATTAAGGACGGCATTTTAATTGCTATATTGTGCAACAGTAATCCCATGGGGAGGGCTCCAGTTGACAGCTGGGGCAGCCCCCCACTCTCCCTCAGAAAGAACTCTGCCTTGGCCAGCCAGGTCCAGTGTTAGTTGTAGCGGTCAGTGCTAGGCACGGTCTTGCCCTGGAGACCTCCACCAGATTTGCAAGTCCTGCTGCTTCCAGACATAGTCCATGGCAAAGGGTGGAAACCATAACTAAGCCAGAATTCCTTTCCTGTTCTCCCAGTATACTCAGTGCTTCTAGAAAGGGATGCAGGCAGCCACTCAGCTGCAGTCCCATGACAATAAAGTGCTTCAAACAAAATAGGGTGGATGGAGGTGTGTTGCTGAGGCAGCTCCAGGGAAGGGGGTGCCAGCTCCAAGCAGCAGCAGGAAGGCTTGGCTTGGGTATGGGGACAGGCAAGACTAAGGCAGACCAGCATCTGGTAGCCCCAGGGCTTGCAGAGACAGAGTGAGCAGAAGAGCAGCTGCTCCAGTGGGCAAAACAAGCAGAAGCAAGACACAAGGCGGCAAAACCCCCAGGGGAGCAAGTGGGGAGCTGAACCCCGTTTCTGGGACTTTGTCAGCTGCAGGCAGGGGAGAGATGCTGCTGTGCAGCAGCCTGGCCCCCAGCAGCAAGGCTTGCAGCCACCTTCCCTGACCAAGCCCTGCAGCCACCTCTCCTGGTCCCAGCCTCTTCTCCTCTCCCCAACCCTGCCACCCCCACAGGAAGAGCCTACAAGGGGTCACATCCCAGCCATGAGTCAGGGCACACACTGAAAGAGCCATTGCCCCTCGATGTGTTCAGCCAGTGCATTGCTCCCCGGTCCCTCAACACCCTTCTCGCACGTACACAGGCCACACCGTCCTTCCAAACACCCCACATCCCACCCATGCCAGGGTGGTGCTGGACACTCACCCGTGCCACAGGCTAAAGCAGTCACCACGCTGCAGAGGCACCTCCTTGACTGACCACAAACCCCAGGGCACAGAGCTCACCTTGTGCCTCTGGGTCTGACCCTGTAGAGCTGTCAGTGATGCCAGGCAGCTCTGCATCGGTGAGGGACCAACCCTTTGCAGCACCCCAGTGCCAAACCCCTCTCCCCCCATGCACCCCCATTGCAAGCAGCCTGCCTGGCCACCTCACCGCAGCGCAGTCAGGAAGCTTGGAGGCTTTGCTTGGCTCAGGGACCCCTCTCCCAAGAGGAGCAGGATGTCTGCTGGGAGAGGGGACACCTGGCAAATTGCCTGACAACCAGGAGCAAGACAGCATTGAAGAATTTATACTGGTGAGCTGCAAGCAGATAGCGTGCCCCTTAAGGAGGCATTTCAAGCAGCACCTCCTTGTGGGGGAACACACAGTTAAAAATACAAATGACCACATTAAAAAAATAAAACCAAATCCAACAGATTAAAAAACAAAAACCCAACCTAAAAGAACAAATCGAGAGGTTTGGGGGACGCAGCTGGAGGGCTGAGCCTTCACCTGCATCCTGACAGGTCTCGGGCAGAAGGCAGCTGCACACAAGGCAGGACCTGGTGCCACCAGAGTGAGGTCCTGTGTACCCTTAGAGGAGGACATGTCCCCCGAGGGAGAACAGACTGGCAGCATGAGGAGGAAGTAGATTGGAAGTCTGTATCCCATGGGGGCAGATCCTAATAGAGTCATGGGGATCCACCTGCCAAAAGCCCATCAGCACCAGTCCCTTGGGTGGCTGCTCCAAGGGCAATGTCCCACTGCAGCACAGGCTGCAAGCAGAGGGCAGGGAAGTCTGGTGTTCTCATCGTTGCCACCTCTTCTGCTCTAATCCTTGAGTGGCAGTAACTCTCCACCAGTGTCCCACACCAGCTTTCAGAAAGGGAGCTCTTAAACGTACAACCACCCCCCCCACCCTCCCTCCATTCATACAAGCCCCAGCAGCAGAACAGAGGATCAGAGAACTCAGAGTTGACTCCCTCCTCCAAGGGGCAGATTGGGCCAGAGCTTCCTGGTGTACAGATGATGAACAGAAAGTGCTGAGCCTTCAGGGGACCCTGCTGGGCTCAGAGCAGGGCACGGAGACAGGCACCACAGCACTGCCTTGTCCATCACGAACAACTGTTTGGAAAAAGTTAATGTTCTGCCTGCAGGACAGGCAGGAGCAGCTGCCTTTCCTCAAGCAAAGGCATCGGGGAGTGTGAGCAGTACCTGGAGCAGACCTGGACGATGGAATGTGCTCTTTTCCCAGTGCAGCACTACTGCATGGGGGAAAACAGATCCCTTCAAGACAGTGCTCCACTCCTCCCAATAGTCCTTATCTCCATGTGGTTCAGTCTCTGGTGATGAAGGCCACACATAAATAAACCCACAATATATTCCTTGGCTGCAACGTGTTCATGTGGCTGCCACAGCCTCTGGCTGCTCCAGCTCGTCTTCGTAGTCCGAGATGTAGGACTCCATGCTCTGCTTCGCCATCAGCTCTCTCCGGGCTTGAAGGCGCTCGCAGCGGGGACAGTGCGTGGATTTGAAGCAGGATTTGTGGTAGCAGGCTTTGCACTCTGTGGGGGAGAGCACAGCTGAGAGCTGGTAGAGGCTGACA
The DNA here is from genome assembly GCF_022539395.1 of Myiozetetes cayanensis. Classification (NCBI taxonomy): domain Eukaryota; kingdom Metazoa; phylum Chordata; class Aves; order Passeriformes; family Tyrannidae; genus Myiozetetes; species Myiozetetes cayanensis. The sequence goes on from NW_026086937.1 coordinate 13,722,062, forward strand.
GGCTGCCTGACACTGCACACTGCAAGTCCCTGCACGAGCTGCAAAGCCTTTGGGAGCGCAGGAGTTCCGCACAAGATCCCTCCCCAAACTTTTCTGATACTCCAAGGAAACAGTGACTTTGGCACGAGTTTTCCCTGGCAGTGCACCTGCCAACCTAAGGCTTGCATGTTGTCAGGAGCCATTTTAAGCCAGTTCAGAGGTTGGTCCCAAGCTGCAGAGACAAGCTCTACTCAGCCATTAGTACTGGGCAGTATCAAGGATGACTTCTAAAGGGGTATGAGGGTTTCTTGGCAGGCAGGAAGGACACAGAGACAAAAGCCTTCAGGCTCTCTGCTCTGCAAGGTCACCTCCAGCTATCAAAGCAGAGGAAGGGGAGCTGTGTGCAGGCTGCAGCCTGTCCCATAACCACAGCAGAAGGGAAGCCAGGGCTCCTAGACACCCACTTGCTGCAGTCAGCCTGACTGCCCACTGCTGCCAGGGCAGGCAGCACACAGCGTGGTCAGGAGGGGACCTACACACTCAACCACGCCAGCAGCTCTGGCCAACCACTGTTACAAAGCTGATCTGCTGCTGTGATAACGTTGCAGACACAGGCCATGCACAGAGGCACTCTGGTCTGTCTGGCTATGGCCTATGGCTCTGTACCTCTTGCTAGCACAAATGCCACTTAAACTGGAGGCAGACCTTACTGGCTCCAGGGTCTGTGTCTCCTCCCTCTTTCTCCCCAGTATCTCACCTTCGCACGTCCTGCACTTGTTGAGCTCAAAGGGGAAGATGATGTCATCCTCATTCTGGCAGAACTCACAGATGAAGCCTTTGGCTTGGCACAGCTGCAAGGAGAAAAAACAGTTAAAGCTCCTCATCTCCCTGGCAACCAGGGCAGGAGGTAGAGCGGAGCAGGACACAGTGCCCTGCTCCAACCATGTGGGACAGCCCTTCATCAGCCTGGAGCACAGGAAGGCGGAATCTACGTGTGTCAGGGGGTTAACAAACATCCCACACGTTCTGGGTAGGAGCTCTATGGAGCAGGCAGGAAGAGTTAGCATTGAGTCAGTGAATTTGGTGGCTGCCCTGCCCATCAAAGCCTCTCCATTGGTTACCTCTGCAGCAAACCCTGCTCCCAAGGGTGCTCCCAAGGGTGCAGAGCCGTGCAGGAGGCAGGTGAGGGAGGCCTTACCATGCACTTGTCCACGTGCAGGCTGCCTGCCTTCAGGAGCTCTGTCAGGCGAGGCACCAGGTCCCCTTTCTTGGTGGCACTAAGGTCACTCAGCGAGTAGAGGTGCAGATCCTCTGTCAAGTGGCCAGGCACTGTGTCAAAGGAGTCCAAGAGGCTGCAAGGAAAGAGAAACCAGAACTCAGAGCAAAGTGGCTCCACCAAGCTCTCTCTTTCCTCTCCTTCTGCTTTCTCTCCCCCTTCATTCTCCTCTCTCCCTGCTGCTCATTGCACAGGCTGCAGAGATTCCCAAAGTACCCTGGGACAGAACCAGGAGAGCAAAAGAGCCTCATCTCACAGCCCAGTACTCACTCTTTAGCTAGTCGGCATGTCTTGAACATGTTCTTCATGTGGAAAAGCTGGATTCGCAGCAGCTGGAGAGGAAGGGGGGACAAAGACTCAGCAAACAGCACAGACAGCCAAGCAGGTCTGTCCCATTCCCCATGCTGGTGAAACAACTGCTGCTCCTCAGCTGCTGCTACCCTGTTCCCAAAGTGTTTACACCACACAGGGCAAGGCGAGCACAACCATTGTCATTGTGCTCCAGGAGATAAACTGAAGCCCAGCTGGATTCCAGCCAGAAATTCCTTTTGAAATTCCTACATTATTGAGGAAGGAAGAAGAGGTGAATGGAAAGACACAGTGATGATGTTTTAAGCCTCAAAAACCAAAGTATCTGCTTCTCACCAGCTTCCCTCAAATATTGGCAGCCACCCACCTCACCCAAACCCCGCTCAGGAAGGCATGGAAAGGGTCTTACCCACACTTGGTTGAGAGCCTTCACTTTCCGGTACAGGGCAGGATTGATATCCTGCACATTGAAGAGCGGGTCACTCCAGATCTTGCTCAGCAGGTCTTTGGAGAAGTTGCTCACGTAGTACTTGCTGAAGTCCCACTTGCGCAGGATGCGGCTGGGGATGACTGTCTGGGCGTTCTCGTGGCAGCACTGGCAGAAATACTTCCCCAGGTACTCGCAGTACCGCAGCCGCTTGATGTAATCTGGCCAAACCAGGCACAGCGCGAGGTCAGCCCAGGCACGGGCTCTGCCCAGACACACACTGGACTCCCAGTGCCGCTCAGAATTTCCAACAGGCATTTCCAACAAGCAAGGCACTCTGCCTTGCTGGTATCTCCTCCACCCCAGAGTGCTCAGCACAGGGGTCTGCAAGCACCCCTCTGACTGCAGAAGGACCATGGTCCAGTCTCATGCAGTCACATCTACCTACACATTTAGGGAAGAACTCTGCAGCTGTACCCATGGCAGAACCTGCTGGGATCCTGAGGACCCCAACAGAGACCTTTGCCGTACAAGAGTCAACATCTGAAATGTCCTCTAAAGGACAGGCTGGCTGCACTTTTCCTCCACCAGCCCTGTGAACTGGAGGTGGAGGCTCCTCTGTGGATGGTGCACATCAAAGTGCAGGCAGAGCTGGCAAAGGCAGTGTACCACTCCCTCAGTGACCTTGTGCTGAGCTCCATCACCACCCACCCACTTTGTCACAGGTTCTTCCCCGCTCTCCAGCTAGGGGTCAGGTCCCCAGCACTCACCAGGATCAGTCCGGATGCCACAGCCTGCACACCGGTAATTCTGCTTGGCCACGGCCACCTTCCTCCTGCTCAGGGACAGAAGACAACATACATGAGCCCGGCCCTGGTGGCACCTGGCACCAGAAGATGGGTACTGGCACAGGTCTGAGATGTTTGTGTGGACAACAAATCCAATGAGAAAGCCCTATTGTGTCCTGGTCCACACCGACCACAGGCACTGGCTCCACCTCACCATCCCACAGTGGTGACCACTGTGGATTTACCAGGCTCAGAGCAGCGAATCCCCATTAGTCAAGTTGGAGGGAGAGGATAAGCAACGTTGGTGTTGATGGAAAAAGGTTGGAAAGGGCAGGTTCCCGGGGAGCCCCCAGCCACAGGGGTCCTTACGTTGGGGCTGGGTGAACGTTGAAGATGATCTGTGGTCGCGGCGGGGCCCACTCCAGGTTTCCACGCACCCGAATCCTCAGTTTGTAGATGTCAGCGTGTTCTCCATCGTCAGGAGAGATAGGCAGAGAGTCAGGGATGGGCAGGAGCTGGGAGAGGCAGGCAAAAGGGTCAGATCCTTGTCTGGTATTGCAAAGGCAGTCTGGCTGGACTGCCAGAAACCTGTCCCCAGGGACCCCAGCACTCTGATGTAGGAGGCTCCTGTGGCAGAGCCTTGCTTGGCTGCACCCATCTCCAGAGCCCAGGCAAACGCCCTCTTCCAGTTCCAGAAAGGAATCACTGGAAGGAGCAAAGCCCCTCAACAGTAGGGTGAAGCCAGGGGTTCAGGGAAGATCAAATGCAATTGGTGACTGTGACTCACAGCCTTACCTTCTGTGGGGCATCATGTTCGGGTACTAGCCACTCCAACTCAGAGGCAGCTGGGAGCTGCATGCCCTCAAACTGCTTCAGCAAGCCCATGGCCACAGCCTCTGCTGAGTTGGAATTGAGGAAGGAGTGGGATCTGGACAGAAAAGAGTGTGGTTAGTACTGGGTCTCACAGCTGTGCCCTCCTTCCAGCTCCCAGTGCCAGACCCAGCTCAAGCCATATAGATGCTCCCTTCCACTCTGGTATCTTATTTCTGCACTGCTACACAGGCTTAAAATTGATATATGTGATTGATTTCTGTCTTTGCAGCTGTCCCCAGTTCCCCCTTTGGGTCACAGCACAGCATTGAGGGTTGGAGAGAAGGTGGCAGCACCATGTAGTCTAACAGGCTGTCCCAGCTGAGAGGGAAAGGCAGGGGAGGATCAGAGTCAGCAGCAAGCCAGCAGCTAGTCCAGATGCTCCAGGTTGTCACCAGACTCTTACCTGATAGAGGTATGGGCATCTCTCCTGACACCAGTCCATATCATATCTACCTCATGTGATCCCCAGGTACTGCTTCCCAAATTTAAGACTAGGACCCAGTGCTCAACTGCTAAATAAAGGGAGGGAAGGAAGGATGTCTACTCCAGTGCAAAGCAGCAACTGATGCACATGGAATAGCAAAGTCAGCCAGGAAGGAGAACTTGGTACCAAGATGTGTGACCATGAGCTGAAGACGTACATGGAGTCCGAGGAGAGAAAGGACTTCCTGGAGTCTGGGTTCCTCTTGATGTCTGCATCTGAATCACAAACAGACAAGGTGGAACAGATGGAGCAGGGCAGGGGAATACACTCACTTCAAACCAAAGCTTTAAGGTAAAACTCATCAAGGTGTTCAAAAACATGTGAACTACAGCATCAACTTCTACCAGCGGCACTGAGGAGCAAGGAGGGGTGTATTCTAATCAGTCAGCTGTCAGGAGTTACAAGGGAAAGGTATGGTGGAGTGCTGTAAAAACAGCCAGCCTGGGGTTTGGGGAAGACAAGTGGCTGCTGGTACGGGTCACACACCAAGTCCTAGCAGTGACACAGCCTGAAACAGAGCACACACAGGAGCTGGGAGGGCAGGACTGCAAGGTTAGCAAGAAGGGTTAGTAGCTCTCTACACACAGTATAGATGCTGGAGGGGATTAGCAGTGGGATGCAGAGCCCTTTTCTCTACTTGACTGCAAAACTCTTAAGATCAGACAGTGGCTGTGCCACAGCTTGTCAGTGACTGCACAGCCAGGGCTGGCAGCCTGTGCCCAGCAGTCCACAGACATGCCAACATCCCTGCGAAGAGCAGGGAGCCACAGGGCCAGCCCTCTGCAGAGGCCACAGACCCCCCCTCCAGAGAAGAGAGGGGTCCATGAAGAGGTGCAGGACACTGGGGTCCTGCTCCCTCCACCCCATTTATCAGTTCCCAAACAGCCCTGGGCTGCCCTGCAGCCTTGGGCACTCACCAGGAGCTTCACTACTCATGTTTCTTTCACTACAGCAGCTGTGAAAGATAGGGGATTCATCTCAAGAGTGGAAGAAACCTGGGACAGGAGACTTCCAGTAGCACACTACAGACAAAGGCAGGCAGAATCCCTGCTTTATTGCAGATAGACTCCCAGAAAAAGGAAGAGGGCATGCAAGGGGAAAGTACTACAGGTCAGGACAGAAGAGAGACCAATGCCACAACCTTCAGCCCAGCAGGTCTCCTGTTTTGTACCTCTGGGGAGCTCTAGGAATGGTCTGCAGTGACCATACCATCCCCAAACACAAGTCTGCAGCTTCCCCTGTCCCCGTGCCTGGCATGGGGAGGCACAGCTCAGGGTCCCTGCTCCTCTACCCCAAGCAGGTCGACTAACACAAACCTGCACAGAGCCCACATGATCCCAGCCTGCACACTGAGGCCAAGAGAATCACAGCCCAGCTGAACAAAGAGTGCCAACCCATCCCCAGCTTCCTTAAAAAGAGCAGGGCTGCCCTGGCAACAAGGGGAGCAAGCCTGCAAATTTACAGATTCAAACTTCTGGAATTCAGCATGGATGCCTGACCCTCATTGTTTGACATCCATTGCTAGAACAGGCACAGGGAAGCATCCCAATAAGCTAAGGAATCTGTTTATCTATGTCATGCAAACAGACTTCTAGCACAGAAAATAAAGAAATCAGGCAAACAGCCTCCTGACCATGTAGAGCACCAGCCAGGCACACTTGCCTGCTCTGTGCAGGAATGTGCCACATGGTCCTAGACTACGACGAACACGAGCCAAGAGCAGGGCACACGCAGCACAGTGTGGGCCAGGTGTTACAGGGAGGCAGAGCCAGCACACTCAGGCACTGACATGGTCTCAGGGATGAGAGGGAGACAAATCTGATCTTAGGCTCCCGCAGGAGCTAGCACTGGGATCCTGCCACCACTGGCTTCCCAACATTAACTGCAGACACTCCCCAAAAGCCTCGTTAGCTGCACAAAACATCTCTCCTGCCAATGTTATCACCAGGTAGGATTGTCTTAAGGAGGCTTGTGAACAGCCCCTAAACCCAAGGACATCACCCCAGACCCCACATGCCAGCTTCAGGCCAGCATGAGCCCCACTAGATTAAAGCCCTGCTCTGTGAACACAGCAGGGCTGACGGGGAAGCTCTGAGCACCAGCATCTCTGTCAGAAGCAATGTGCCAGTGCCAAACACCTGACAGGAGACATCAGCAACAGCCCAGCAGGCTGTTCCCTTGCTAAAGCAAACAGGGACCACGTGAAGGGTATTTAATATGGCCAGCAGACCAGAAGGATAACCTAGAAGTACTGTAAACAATAAAAACATTAAGCTAGACCTGGCTGCATGTGATCCCAGTGCCTAGGGCCAGCAGCATGAACAAAGTGCTTGTGCCCTGTCTGATCTTACTACTTCTCCCTCCAGGAATTCTTTTCCATCTGGAAGGATTCCACTCCAAGTCAAGTCTGAGCAAAGTGGGAAGGGCTGGCAGTGGTTCAGATTAGAGCTACGGCACAACAGCTCTGCCAACTCAAGCAGGATAATGTTCCCCAAGGCACCTGGATGGAGACCTGGTCCCATGCTGAAGAGGACTCTGCTCTCATCCAGCCCAGGCTCAGACTTCAGCACCTACAGAGCCACAAAGCTGTGCCATTACCCTGCCAAGCCCTACCCCAGGCAAAACAGGTCTTCACTGCAGCAAACACCTTTGATACATCCAAAATACTGCACAGTAAAGTGCTCTGGGGGATGGAGCCCACAACACTGATCCTCTGCCTCCTCTCTGCTCAATCCTGCCACAGCTCTTCTTGCTGACATCTGGATGATACCAGAACTAACTCACCGTTCCAAAACCAGGCAGATTTCTGGGAAGTGTGCATGTGCACACACACAGACCGCGCACACACACACACGCACACACGCGTGCCACAGGGAGCACTGCAGGGTACCTGAGAACAAGGAAGCCATTGACACTGAGAGGCCGTTCTTGGACATTTGAATCAGGTTAGATCCATCGTTACCATCTGTATAACACGGTGATGACAAAACAGTTGACTTCAGTGCTTCGGCCAGGCCAAAGAGAAAGGGCACAATACAAGAGCAGCACTCACACGAGGAGGGCCCAGAACTGAATTTGCAAACTCCTCCGTGGGCTTCAAAACCTCACCCAAAACCTTGCCCTCGTGGACTGTAAGGAGGGGCTTGCTGTTAATAGTCAAGGGATGAGAAGTTTAAAGCTGGAGACTGGACTGCTCCATCTTCTTTTTAAAGATGGAAGTACTGCTGAGAAGTAAGTCATCCACCTCGGAGGATGAATATGGCTCTGAAGGAAGGGGATACCCAGGGACTCAGACAGGTCTCCTGTGGGTGATAAGCTCAGCCACCCAAGCTGTCAGGAGCAGAGAATACAGGTCAGGATGTGACCAGCACCCACCACCCAAGAGGTAAGTGGTCAGAGCTATGGCTCCTTTTGCCTGGGGAGGAGAAGAGCGGGATGGCAGCTCTCCCATCTCTCTCTAGCTGTGACGGCCGTTACATGGACCAGGCAACGAAATGGAAACCACCTACCAGCCAGAGGCAAGAAATGCTACAGGGTTACAGGGGGTTTCGAAGGAAAGTCATGCCACCACATGAGGGAAACTGGTTGCTCTGCTTGTACTCAGAATTCAGCCATCTGTTTGGGAAAAGCCATCCCGAAGGCCAGAGGGACATGCTCTCCTTCAGTGGGACTGACCTCAATACAACCCCACAGAGGAGAAATCTGTCTCTATGCAAGAAGCCAACACAGCCAGTCCCTCCTACCTCGGATCTCGTACTCCTCCACATCCTCTGCAGAGCCAGAGTCAGAGAGCCGCATGGAGCCGTGGGAGCTGAACTGGGACCCGCTGTCTGTTGCCACAAGACCTGGGAGAAATGCGTCACAGCCAGGTCATCAGTGGAAGCAGCCTGGAGGGTCAGTGACTGCTATGGTAGAAGGGGATAGGTATGGCCAGGGAAGGGAGAGATGGAGCTCAAGGATGGAAAACACTATGGTTTTCAAATTCAAAATGAAATTACATTCCATAACTCAGTGCCAGCAGCACAAAAGTGTTATCAATGTGCAGCATGGGTCCCATATGGCCTTCAATAACAGCAGTTTCACAAATCTCTGCACCATCTTGGTAGCAATATGACTGTTTCCCAGGAATGGGCAGGAAGACAGGACGTTTAGGATAGGTAATGGACAGAAAACCCGCATCCCACAGGCTGATAAGCCCAAAACACATCACCCACTGTCTGAGCCCATCTCCTGGCAGGTAGGGAACCGACTGGTGCGGATCTGCTGGCGCCGAATGCGAATCTTTTGCTTAAGCTCCTGGATCTCCTTGTCACTGTCATCCTCCTCCTCCTCCTCCAGCTGCCGGCTCATCATGTTGCACTTCATCAGCTCAATGGCAGCGATCAGGGACTCCGAGATGCTGAAGTGGGCGTTCTCCTGCAAGGCAAAAGTAAAAAAGCATTCAAGGCTATACCATGGACAAACTAGGAAGACTTCAAAAAATCTTCCCCATCTATGACAGAAAAGAGCTTATTACTCATGGATGGTGATTGAAAGACCTTAATTCCTGTCAATCCCACAAAGTATGACTTCTATGAGGACCTAGAAAATAAAGCCTTCTTGGGCACCAAAATACTCACAAAACACAAGAGGCATCCTACAAAGAGGACGTGAAACACATCCACTCTGGGGGGTCAGCATGTCAGCCCTGAGGAGCCCTAACATGTTGCAAAGATGTTGTGTATATGCTGGACCGGCATATCCTGGCTGCCAGACACCACCAAGGAGCTCAATCTTGAACTTCTGTGCACAACTCTATAGCAGAAAATACCACGGCATTATCTACCCCACAGAGTGAGTATCCCTGAACCTGCAGGAAGATAGATTCTCCAATGCACACAGGCTGCTGCTGCTTCCCTCACCTTCTCCAGGTCTGCACAGCTGCCAAAGTCCTGCTCAGAGAGGTAGCTGATAAGGGACTGTCCTTCTGAGGGTCTCCTGAACATCCCTTCCCCCGAGCTCAGATACTGTCCAGAGTCTAGAAAAGCAAGAGACAAAGGTATGAGGGAAGGACCTGCTGCTATGTCCATGCTACCAAGCCCAGCCAGCATCCCACAAGCAGGTGCCAGCGGCTGAGGCCACCACAGCTGATGGAGGAACCTGACCAGGAGCAAGTGTCCCCACTGAGGCTGGCTGTACTCACCGTACTCCATGTAGAGGGAGCTGGGTGTGCTGAGTTCACTGCTCTGGGTGGAAGCAGAGACCGGCCCCCTCCCTCCAGCTGGATCGCCATGGGACTCTGGAAGGGAAGATGACACCAGGCACACCTCAGTATCCCAGAATCATCCAGCCATTGCACAGGGTGAAATGAAAGGGGCTCGGCATCACACACGCAGGCACAAATGGATAGAAACAAGGAGAGACAACTTCCTGCTCCATGCCACAGATGAGGACAAGCCCAGGAGAGGGCAAAACTAGAAGGGTGTTTCAGGCATTAGATAAGGGGAAAGAAGGAGAGAAGCTCATGAGGGCCACGGAGCAGTCGAGTCCCAAGCCTTTCCTCTCTTTACCCCCGAGTAGAGCGGGGGGACACAACAGGCTCCAGCAAGTGCCACTTGCCAGCCCCTTCTTCCTGCTGGGACATCTCTGAGGGAAGAGTTAACACCCGGAACAGAGAGTCAGGAAAGGATAGGAGGGTAAACCTCATCTAGTAGTTGACGGATCTGTGGGGCTCCCAGTCCTGCAAAACAGCCTTGACACCAGTGTGAGGGGGCACCTGAAGGACAAGCCAGGGTTTCCTGCACACAACCCTGGAGCCTGGATGCAGTGCTCAAGGTGACTTACACGGGCTGTGGGCAGGGCCCTGGCCCACACACACACTGTGGTGCAACTCCCTGCCAGACTGAGCCGGCAGAGACTGCCAGGAGCTGGCCTGACCGGAGACCAAGAACAGATGGTGCCCTATGGAGAGCCACGGCCCCAGGGAGCACCTGGACAGAGCAGCTGGGTGACAGAGGACTGCTGAAGGAGACTAAAAACACCCTGACTGGAATAGGACAGGAACAAACAGCTCTGGATATGGGGAAGGTGCCAGCTGACATCCTGAGCACAACAGAAGGGCAACCCTGTCCTCTCAGCCTCTTAATTCATTTTTGTTCCCAGTTTTGTGCTGTAATTCTGAAGTGGATGGAGGCTCCTGATCCCACCAATGTCAGCCTTCCCCTGCCAAGACCCTGAAGCAGCAGTCACCAGGACGGGGCCTGGGATCAACCCATCCCACAGACTGGGAGACAAAGGAGACCTGTCAGGGTGGGAGGCTCTCACAGCTTTTCACTGCAGCCTGGAGGGTGTCCTGCAGCCCCCTCAACACAGAAACCATCTCATGGGATGGATGCCTGGGGGAAGCCACAACAGAGCCTACTGTTGAAGGGTAAAGCAAGGCAGTGCTTGGCATCATCTCCTAGAGTGGGACACAGGGTTGGGCACATCTGAGTGTCCACCACCCCCAGGGAGGAGCCTTCCCAGCCAAGGAACCTTTGGCACCCAGATGTGAACTTGACAAACCCAGTGCCACTGCTCAACACATGCAAGACAAAACAGCCCATTTTTTTTGAGCTGCTGACTCCTGCATGTGGGGCACAGGGATGTCAGCACCCAGCACCTCTGCTTAGGGGAAAACCTGCCCTGAGTCCAGAAGAGCATCTGGGAGTCCCAGCTGTGGATGCATACACAGCTGGAACTCAGCCAACATCAAACGCCCCTGCGCCACAGATCTGCTAAATCAAAGGAAAAATAAAATGTTCAAGCCCATGCCTGTTTAGCTGCCAGCCCTTATTTTCTGGGTGAGAGATGAAACTTCTCCTCGCTTCCAAGGCAGTGGGTGGAGGGAAGGGCAGGGGATGCAGCTCAGGGACTCGGTGGCCAGCACTCCCTAATGCCATGCAGGGGAACTGCAGGCACACGTCTGGGTCTGGTCCACTGCTCCCAAAACCCAAGCTGGGATCTTCAGTCAAGTCACATGCATAAACATGACCACACTTCAAAGCATCAGCTGGGACACAGCAAAGAAAAATTTTTTTTGGTTTTCTAAATGGACACTAATGGTTTGATGGCAATCCTGAACTTGATGCAATGATCACTAATGAAGGGCTGTTATACTGGCTCCCAAACCTGCCACTGGATCTTCTATTATAATGGTGATATCCCTGAGGCCTCCTGGGCAGACAGAGGAGGAGAAGGGCAGCGTTAAGAGAGAGAAAACAGAGACAGATGGGTTACTACTCAGCAAGGCCCTCCACTTATCCCATGAAGGTAGCACCAGTGAAAGAGACTCCCTCAAACATCCCACTCTCCCCATCCCCATGTATTCACCCACTCAGGAGCACAGGAGGACTCAGAAGGTTACCAGTGGGACGACATCCTACAAGTAGGATGAGCCCAGCCCACTGCCTTGCCACAGCCCCATGCCCCAGCCCAGCAAGGCCAGTGGGGAAGCAGGACAGCTAATGCCACAGCACTGCTGCCACTTTCTAAGATTTTTTTGGCAAAAGCTGCCCATACTAGTAACAGTCCGGCCCAGGGCATTCTGGGAAGGGACATGTCAGCCCACCATTCCAGGGTGGAGCAGTTAAGCTAAGGGAAAAGACCAAATTTCCCAACCACTTGCCCACTGCTCCTCTCCCCAGTCTGAGCTATGGAGTCAAAAGGGGTAGCCAGCATCAGCCTCCCAGTACCGCCCAAAAGCCATCCCAGAAAAGCTGTCCCATTACCGTGCAACTTCCCCGAAGTCACGTTGGTGTCGGAGTGGGAGCGCACATGGCTCTTCTTGAGGATGCCCTGTGGAGCTGACGACTGTCCCTCCGAGAAGCTGGACCGTCGCAACAGGCTCAGGCCCCTGCTTCCACCTCCGCTTGCCCCCTGCTCCCCCAGGGATGATACTGAGTCCAGCTTCTGGGAGCTGCTGGAGGAGAAGAGTTTGGAGCTACTGCTCTTGGAGCTGTTGGTGCTGGCACTGCTGCATGCCCGGCCCCGGCGTCCCAAGTTCCCAATGGCCAGGTATTCCGGCCCATCATTAACATCACTCTGAGGATCATCCTGACTCCCCGTCCAAGTATCCTCGCCCTGGCTGGTGGTGCTCGAACTCATCTCGCTGGCTGGAGAGAAGGGGTCTTTGGGTGAGGGGGTCTGGGTGACAGAGCCAGGCTGCTCCAGAGTGGACCTGCCCTCGCTGAAGGAGGAGGACCGAGTGGACAGGCAGCACTCCTGGGGCTGGCTGGAGCTGGAGCTGACAAAGGAGCTCGCTGGTCTCCTGTCTGGACAGAGGCAGAAGTATGATGTCACACACTGTGACACAAGCAGACCACAAGCAATAAACTTGTAGCTGCACACTAGCATGCCCGCCCACCACAGGCAAAGGCCAGGGATCTCCCTGCCATCAGAGGTAGAGGTCTCCTCACAGACATCCACCACAGTGAAGAGCTCATAAAAAGGTAAGGTCTTTTCTGCGCCTGCCCTGAGCTCCCCAGCCCACCCTTAGTACCAGAGAGGCCAGAGGAGGCTGGATGGTGGAGGCTGGAGGAGGAACCAACGCAGCGCTGCTGGGTGCAGCTGGCAGCGGGGATGTACGGGGACGCAGGGAGGGCTGTCAGGCTCTGACTCTTGGTCACTGGAGACGGATTGTCACTCCCCCTGGTAAGCTGAAGAGATGTGGAATCATTAATAAATCAACACCTATGGGGCTACATGTCAAAGGAGCAGCAACAGAAGGGGATCGACCTGCGAGTGCCTGGTTATCAGCCAGCACAGGATGCAGCAGCCCTGGGCACAGGAGGATGGGGAGGGAAAAACACAGCAGCACAGAAGGGAAGCAGCTCTTAGTTAGCAGCTACAGGACAGGCTCCTGTTGGGAAATTACCAGGCTCTCAGTGAAATGATCCAGGCAGCCCAGTGCTCCAGGCAGACGGCTCTCGTGTCCCTCAGCGTTGTGGTCACTCATCTCTCTTGTCTCAGCAGAAGGGTCTGACGTGCACAGGGATGGCAGTGACGTTCCGGCCAGCTGAAAGAACACAGCCCCCATTTAACCAAGTCTCATTAATTGCTCTCCTCTAGGGAGCTCTGTGCAAAGAAAGCAGCCGCTGTTCCCCTCCTCTGGAGAGGGGCAGCTGGTGCAGGGCTGTACAGTGGGTCTCTGGTATAAACAGCAGGAGTGGACACCCAGGCGTTGCTTGTCCCCTCAGAGGGTGACTGTCTCTCATGACCAGGCAGCTCTGCATGCTGGCCCTGAAGCCTGGGACTGTTGGAGAGGGCTTTAGAGGTGCCTCTTACAAGGAACTGGTCCTCAGGTCCCCTACTCAAACCCTGGGTGCCAGCCTCAACCAAGGTTCCCCACTACAGGCCCTACAAAGCCATCCCGCTCACCCTGACCTCTGCCAAGTCACTCAGGCAGCACAAGGACCAGTTCCTTGCTCTCCTCCCATCCTGGAGCAACTTTTGCTACTTCCAACTCCAGTCCCTTGTCCAAGAGCTCCGTGTGCCTTGAATGTGACCTTTCAGGAGAAGCCACAGCCAGCTAGCATCTGGGGAGAGTCAGATGTAAAATCTGGGACCTCAACTCACCATGGAGGTATCAATCTGAGCCAGAAGCCTGGGGTTGTTCTGCTCAACAGCTTCCAGGCACTGCAGCATGGCCGTGACGTGGGCGTCACTGAGCAGGAAGGCAGTGTCTGGGGAGAGAGAAATGCTGCTCAGGGGAGTCCCTCTCACCCACGTGCTTTGACACACCAGTTGCTCACATGCAAACCAACTTCTCTGCTGTCCCCTCTCACCCCCACACAGCTTGGAACCACCACCAATTGGATATTTTCCTAAGAAGGAAAAGGCCCATTTCTCTTTACCTGCATAGAACTTCCTGATGTACTGCCGGTTCCCCAGGAGCGGCCTCAGCTGTGCCGACAGGCAGTGGCACTGCAGGCTGTGCTGCAGCCACAGCTGCGCAATGGCCTGGTCCCCTGGGCCCTCTGGGTCACACTGGCCGCTCTCCTGCAGGCTGATGAACTGGAAAGAGACATCAGGCACAGGTTAAGGCATGCAGGGGCAAGCAGGTGAGCAGAGCTTGTTCTACCACATGGCTTTGGTCCTCTTGATAACAGCAGCTTTGTCACCGTCAGCGGGAAGGAGGACATGTCCCAGCAGCTCCCCAAACACCAGGGAGGCAAAAGCACCAGGCAGGAACAACGCTTCAAAGGTCAACCAGTGACCAAAGTCCTCCGACAGCCACCAGCACAACGAATTTCTCCTGTACACTCTCCCACTCCTGTTCTGCCTCTGACCTGGAGGGACCCCACACTCCCAAATCCAACCTGACCCTGGTGGTGACGGTCATGTTCTTGCTGACACATTAACTCAGGAACATTATGACAATACCTGAGCTGCTGCAGCTTGAAGAGCTGGACTGGAGTCACAGCCCACATCCCCCCAGCAGCAAGATAGACACAGGGATTACCAGTGGTCAGCCCTTTGTGCCCACCCATGGCAGGGATCATGGATGTCAGCATGGGGCAGCCACACACCAGGAGCATCCCTATGTGCCAGTGGTTGGCAGAAGTCTGGGATGGGAGAATAAATGCATGGTGAAGCCACAACCCAGAAACGGGACAGCCCAGACCGTTAGAGGTTTGCACAGATGCATGAATCACCCCTGCTTACACACAAGCACTGCTTGTGCCAGTTCCCTTGGTGATGCCCGCTGCACCCGGCCCAGCCGAGCTGGAGACTGGCCTGGGGGAAATAAGCAGCCGATTGTCTCAGCCCAAGCCACACTGAGTTCCCAGGACACGGTTTGTACCCAAAGACACGGCTGATTCAGCCTCCACAAGCCCTGGAGCCACTTTACCCACAACAGCCAAGGCACCGCTACCCAACTGGTGAGGCTCACAGCCCAGCTGCCACCTTCCCTCCCTCTGGGCACACCAGGCCACCCCACCAGAACCCACCTTCTCCAGGTGATGAGCAGAGCTGGGACTCAGCCAGCGAATGTCCTTCACAAACTGCCAGTAATCCTTCTGTCTGCAGCACACCTGCCCGGGACAGGGACAGTTAGGTACCACATCCCATGTCCCAGCTAAATGACAACATTCCCTGTTAGCCCCTTGCTGCCATAGAGGATGTGCTGCCTGCCTCAGCTTTATTCAAACAATGATATTTTTTTCCTTCTTAGTTATTCTTCCTGTTAGAGAGGAACTGCAGTAGAGTTGCTGTTTTCCTCACCACCCTATTGGGTGTAAACACAGACCCAAAAAGTCTCTCTTCAACAAAAAACTGATTATTTTTGCTTCCATCTCTATTTCCTCTTTCACAAGCAACAGAGAAATGGCTTCTGTTTTGTGGTTTATTTGGTTTGGCAGCAGGGGGGGAGTAGTTTGGTTTTTTAAGACTACAAAACTAACCCAGCAATTTTAGTTCTCTGGACTGAATAGGGCTTTCTGGACAAATAAACTCAATCAAAATTTAAAAATGTCTAACCCCAGTTCTCTTAACATCTACACAGCGATTTTTTCAACTTTTCCTTTTATTCCTAGTTGTAAGCAAAAAAGTTGCCAAGAAAATAATGAGCGAAAGGAAATGTCTTGCTGGAGCAACTACGAGAAAACTGCTGTTAGGAAGCCTCCCTTTGCATCTCTGAAAGCTTGATTAGTGTCACACATGCCCAAGCAGTGGAGACATTCCTGAGTGGAAGATCTGTAAACGCAACAGCACTGAGGAAGGTAACACACATCCTGCTTTCCATGTCTGGCATGAACTGTTACCAATATCAGACATGTATAAACCATTTATTTCCTGAAGCCTATTAATAGCAAATCTATCAGAAGGAGCACTGCACTCCTCACATGGAAAAGGTAGCATCTCTCTCTTATGATCTCCCAGAGGTCCCTGGTCCACACCACTGGGGACTAACAGGAACAGAGCAGCACCATAACAAGTGCTGGCTGCAAACTTAATAAATCCAGCCAGCAAAGCTCCCTGGTGGAACAACCTGACAACTTGGCTCTTCCTGGAGGTTTATTAGCTTGGGTGCAGCACTGCAGAGGTGCAGTTTTCCTGACCCTGGACCCAACTGGCCCATGCAAGCTGCCTGGAGCGCCTCTGCTCCGCTCCCTTCTCTCTGTGTGGCAGAGCCATGGATGGGAAGTCTGTCCTTGGGCATCTCCTGCAGCCTCGCTTCAGCTTTCCCCTGTAAATTAATTGTGCTGGTAATTGCAAGCTGAAAGGGAGATCTTCCGGCCTCTGCACACAAGTGAGAAAGAGAAATTCTTCCAGGCAGCCATGAAAAGGGGAAAGGCTGAGTGAGCAACTGCAGGCACAACAAGAGCCTGGAAAGAGTGATCCCATTCACGCAGGGGGCGGGTTTGGCTGCCAGCTCCTGTTACTAACACAGCTAACCAGAAACAGTAATGATATGAGGTTTCTCTTGCCAGACCTCACTGGGGACTTGTCCAAGTGCAGATGATATGGGGCTGACTCATTGCAAATGCAATTTAATTGTTTGGCTGCAGCAGGAGGAAAGGAGAGAGGAGTGGCCCCAGCACAGGGGGTACATGTACTTAGAAAAACCATATTGAAGGTAGATGAGATAGAAACAACGTGCACCCGAGTCTCTCTGACAACCACAGCACTTGCCAGGCAAGCTCAGTCATTGCTTGGATCATTTCCCGCACTGCTACAAGCACTGTACCCACTCTGTGCTATGAGCACAGAAGTAGCTGCAGCAGACAGGACTGCCCCACGTGCTTGTGACAGGCACCAAAACTGCTACAAACAGACAGACAGCCATGCTGGCAGGACAGAGTCCTACCTTGTCATGGATAAGCCCATGGTAGAGGATGCTGTGCATGTCTCTGCAGAGCCGTTCCAAGCCCCCATACTTGGACCAGACATTTGGGTTGCTGATGGACACCAAACCTTCCACAGTTGTCTTCAAGTTGCCGAGCAGCTTCCAATGCTCCTTCCTGCAGAGGGACACAGCAAGATACATAAGAGATACAGCAAGAGGAGCTTCACAACAGGAACATGGTTTTGTACTCTCTCCAAGGACACTCTGGTCGGGCTGAAACCTTCAATGGTCCAAAAGCCAGCAGGTGAGCTAAAGAACTTTACTACTCCCTGTGGTCAACATGGTTTGTGGACAACAGGCCGTATCGCAATGATTCTTCTGAGGACTGGTAGCCACCACCAGTGTGGTCTCAGGAGACAGCCAGAACAAAGACTGAGCAAAGACTGAACCACGACACCGGCTCCCACAATATTACCACTTTCTTAGTATGGCCAACAAAGCTGCAGGACACCTTCCCAGCCAGCCTCTCACTTGCTTCACTCACATGCTCTCTCTATCAGGGACTGCTGAGAGCAGCAGCCCCTCAGGAGTACAGCAGCTCTGAGGGAGGGTATGATGTCCACCAAATCTAGCAGACACTAGGCCCTCTACACCTGTGTTTACAGAGTGGCTGAGAAACACACACTGCATCAAGCACTCCAGCCCTTCAGGATGCACAGGTGCCCCACCCCCAGGGAGGTATCACTGCATCTGCATCTCCACCTCTGGAGCAGTTTTCTGGGCCCTGAGCTGCTGTAGGCACAAATTGACTTTCTTGCAAAAGCATTCACCATGTTCTGGACAGAGATTAGCAAACTGCTGGTGTACTCTGGAGCGTGCACAGCATTTTGTCGATATCATCCCCCTCAGCTACCCCTGTACACAGCAAGAAAGCACCATTATCTACCACAAAGCAGGAGCAATGGTGCAGAGAAGTAATGCTATTTGCATATGCAAAAGTAGCTTTGGGGAAGAAAGCTTTGGATGACTGAGGTCCCCACTCAAGCTGCTTGACACTGTTGCCAGAGGAACAGCAGCTGTCAAAAATGCATATTCAAACAGGAGCCACTCTCTCAGAAGCAACAGCAGTGTTGCAAGGTATAGTTAGGAGTGTAAATATCAAAATAGTATGTTTCTGCAGGGTTTGTAACAAAGGAACCCAAACTGATACCTTAGAATGAAAGTCCAACCTTTCAACTGGCAAGAAATAACCCAGTCTTTCAGCTGTTAATCCCTTCCACAGCGAAACCAAAGTGGATTTCCGAAACAAAATGGGGGGGGGGAAGGGAAAAAAATTAACATAAATAACATTATTTAAAATCGCTCTTGTTTTCATCCCTTGGGGATAAAAGTGTGGGCCACATACTTCCAGTATTTAAAACAAAGCTTTTCTCACTAATATCCTCTTTTCAAGACTAGTTCACTACTGCCAAACTGATTAGTGGAACAAGCAGATCATCAAATATCGGCTCTATTTCAAGCTCCCCATCCACTCCCCTTCCTCTTCAGAGAAACCTCACCACTTTCAGTGCCCATCTAAGTTTAAACCACACAGAAACCAACCCATCCCACCAGCGAAGCCTGTCACCCTGCCAGCACCAGAGCTCTAAACCAGAGCCTATGACGGTACCTTTTTGTTTACAATGTACTTACACTTACAAGCACAGTCAGGGCTTTATCTCAGGAGAGACTAAAGAAAAATGCACAGATACAAATCACAGGCAGCTTCCTGAAGGAGACAGGATTCAGGGAGACAAAAGAAAAGATCCAGCCCTTCTGAATTTATAGGCTTTTCCCATCCCTGCCCTGAGGGCTGCAGATGCTCTTTGTCTATGGATGCTCAGAGAGGCATTGCCAGTTCCTGGTCAAAGAGCATCTGCAGCCACAGAGATTAAAACCATCTCCTCCCTAAGATATTTCTAACACTCAAGAGTAAGTAAATGCAAGTGAAAGCTCAGCCACACTGTTGATATTCCAAATCACTGAGTCAGGGGAACTCCCTCCCATGTTGTTTCATGCTATATAAAGCAAGTAATGCACACAAGGATATGAGGGTAGTGCACGAGATGTACCTTTCCAAACGAACAGTCTCATTAGAAGAGTTGTACATCTCTCAAGAAGTAGTAAACCAGGAGCCAACAGACTGGAGTCTGGTCTCCCTCCCAGCACAGGGTAACTAAGGTTAAGCAATCTTCAAACAAAATAACCTCAAAGTGTTAAAACACTTAAACACAGATACACATAGGGAATGAGCGGCACAATGAAAGCACCTTTGCAGGGGTGAGGTAGAAGTTACCAAAAGTGAATTAAATCCTTGTAGGACAGTAAGTATCCTATGGGACCTGTTGGCCCAAAGCAGTTCAGAAGCTGGACACACAAGACCCTTCTGATATCCAAACTCCAGCTGTTTCTGAGCTGGAACATCCTGGAAAGCACACAGTGACACAAGGTTGAAGAAATAAAGACCCATATAGGTGCAAGTGGCAGGGAAATTGAGAGAGCACAGCTAACCACATTTCAGTTTTGACTGGACTCATGAGTTAGCCCTGCAGGGTTTGCTCCCCTCCCACTGACAAAGCCTGGGCTTCAGCTGCCAGAAGGAATGAAGAAAGTCCAAGTCCCTGCTGCCCTCCACTTCCCCATTTCAGCAGGCATTCAAAGTATTACTATGAAATCTGCTTGTTTTTTCCTGAATAAGGAGAGTTTCCTTTGCAAGTGCTATAGAGAGCCTGCCATGGGGGTAAGGCCAATTCATATCACATCATGCAAACACCCTTATTTACAGTAAGGGCAAAGTGAGCAACACACCCCAGAGGGTCACAGTACACAAGCAGAGTCTCCTGTGCCACAACCACACGTGCTTCAGCACAGCCTGGTTCCCCCCACCAGAAGAGCCAAGGGTGCTTGCAGGTGCCACAGCTGGTGGAGCACTGGTGAGACCTCAAACCGCATTCCTCTCCTCCCTTAAAGACAATCTCTGATCCAGCCTCCAGTGTTAACCACCAGCTTCATAAACTTGGCTCTGGGCCTCCTTTCTTTACCACCACAAACTTCATCTTTAGGTACAGCAACATCAACCTGCTGTCACAAACTGTTCCAAACATAACTTAACCTTTTGCGTTGGAGTGATAAAAGACAGAATCCGGCCTTGGAACAAGAAATGGCTTCATGCCACTCCTGCTGACATCAACAGGGAACGCTGCTTGCTCTTTCCAAGGCTTTCTCAGACCCTCCATGCCAGCAAGGGTAGACACTTCTCTTGGTCCAAATCAGCAAAGGTGACTCACAGCAGAGGCAGGGAGCCATGCTGCTGACTCAGGTGGATTTCTTCATTTAAAATAAAACCAAGCCCTAGTTACTTTCCAAAACAGAATCACACAGGTAGCATTCAAAAATAAAAAATAGAAATGAAGCTCATCCTTCTTGCAAATAACATTTGCTGTGTGTTTCCTGTGCTCTGCAGGAGGCACCAAACAATGGCTGCTTGAATCCTGACCTCTACCTGGAGCACTCCCTTGATCCTTCTTAGCATACTAAAGAGGTCAGGCTGAGCATGCTGAGGTCATGAAGGGACTTGTGATGAATCTCCAAGGACATTCCTATGCTGGCTGTCAGTTCCTCCTGCAGAAATCCAAGACTCCACATAACCCGCTGCTGCACAGAGCCTGCTCCCGCCTCATCCTCCCCAGATCTCCCAGACAACCAGCAGCCCCTTCCTTCCCTGTGCTCCCCCGCCTGCTCCTCCAGCAGGCCCAGCACTGCTGAGAAAAGGGATTAAAAGAAAGCCAGGCTTCGTGCAATTCATCTGCAGTCACAGGGAGTGGCTGACAAGGCAGGGGAAGCCAGATGAGCTCTGCCAGCCCAGCAGGTCAGCCCCGCAGTGCCAGGCAGGCACAGCCGAGCAGGCTGGTTGGAAAATGGACATGCAGGGTGGCTTGCCCTGTACTAAAAGCTTGCATGGATAAAGAATGGGGACACAACCACATAAGGTCCCCCAGCAAACACAGCCCATGCTGGCGCACTCTTGCTCTGCACTGGTAAAGGATGAGGGAAGAAAAGAGGAATTAAAGGTGTTTTTTAACCTTTTCATGGCAGATAACTTTATCTGCTCATCCTGGCTAAGCCTCTCATAAGCAGATGTCCACAACTTGTAGACCCAGGACACTGTCCATCGGGCTTTGATCTGCACAGGACCTGCCTGTGACAAGGCAGCTGGCAGCCAGGGCAGTGACGGGCAGAGCAGATCCCCATGGCAGCCACCTCCCAGGGACCAGCTGTTCATCCAGCACAAGTTCCCTTTAGGGATCATCTCCTCTGGCCCTGCTGTCCCTGGGGGCCTTGGTGGTAACAGAGCTGAAGGCAGCAGCTCTCTGCCAAACTGCCAGCTGACCATCACCCCCCCTGCTCTCCCTGGGACTGCTGTATCCTCTGCACCACCTGCCCACCACCCTGAGAGCCCTGCTCTGTGCCTGGCAGGACAGCACTAACCATCCTGCAGTGCCTCCATGGACACTGGTGTTACAGCCCCGGATCCCTGATGCAGTTCAGACCTGCTGCTTAGGAGGAAAAACCCAGCACGAGATTCTCATTTTCCTCTCCCATGTTGGCAGGAGGATGGACTTCAGCAGAACAACTTTTGCTTCTGCTGTGATCCATGGGAAGATGCATCCAGTGACCTCTATCGCTATCAGTCACAGCCACAATCTAGTGTGAAATGGCACCAGGAATAAAAATGCTAAACCCACTGCACAAAGGACAAGGAAGTGCAAGGCCCACATGGGATCAGTGCCATCGAGGAGAACAAGTAGGCCCCCATATGTGGAGATGATGCCCTCCTTGTCCCTGGGGGAGTGCTGGGGGTGGTAACACCTCAGCCCTGTTAGTCACGACATGGTAGAGTCTGGCAGTGCAGGCCTTGCGCTTGCAAAGGCATGAAAACGCAGAAAGATAAGTCTGGAAAGACAAAGCAGTGAATGCAGTCAATTCCTTTCACCTTTCAGAGCCCACTGGGTCTGAAGCATTAGTAAAGAGTGAGAACAGCTCCAACTGTGCAAATCCAAAGGCACCCCAAACCTGTGCTATAGCTTTAAAGGCACCGGTAGCATTTTCCCAGCTGATATGGTAAGCAGGAATAGAGTGACTGGCTGAGCCCCTCAGATAAGGAATGCTTCTCTCCCATATCAAGTTTCAGCTGCTCCTTCCTCCCCAGCCAACACCCCCAATTTCCATCCAACACTCACCCTGTGCTTGTGTGCACCAGGGCAAAACCAAAGCACATGCAAAAATCTGAAGTAAATAGGACTTGTCATCAAAACACCTCCAGGAAACAACCTCTGCTGCTCTTACAAATGCTAACAAGGAGAACCAGGCCTGAAGCACAAACGAGGACCATGCAGGCAGGCAAGGTCACTGTGGCTGTGCTCACCCCCAGCCACAGGGGTGGTGCAGGCACAGGACCTCGCCTTCGGAAATAAAGAGAAGCTGGAAATTTCTGCTGAGCACCTGGAAGAGGTGGTGCAGCTGACTGCCAGGAGGGTAAGGAGACAGGATCCCAGAGCAGCGAGCTGCAGAGCCACCAGAGCAGCGGCAGTGCAGCGTGAGGGTGGGCTGGTTTCACCCTTAAGCTCAAGGCATCCAAAGCGGAGGCCCGACAGCTGCTGTCCTGCCCAGGACCGACGGGGACCACAGTGCAGAGCATCAGGTGCTGAGGGCACACGTCTATGGCCATCACGTTCCTCCAGTGGAAAACACACTCTGGCCCCGGGTGGGTGATGGCAGCCACACTCTGCTCTGACAGCCCATTCACCGTGTGCTTCCTCCCACGGGGGACGCTGCAAGCACCAATCCCACCCATCCCAAAGGGTCTGTTCCTTCCCAGATCGCTCCCAGGTACCCCGCATCCGTGCCCGGGCTGTGCACACACACTCCCACACACCCACGCAGGAAGGGAGCTCCCCAGGGGCACCCCCAGCGCATCCCTAGTGCTTCCCAGGCACCGCGCGCGCCAGCACTGCAGCCGCCCATGCTCCCGCACGCACATCCCGCGCTCCCTGCCGCGTCCTACATAACTCGTTATCGCCCCACGCGTGCACACACAGGACCCCGCCGCCCGCGGTGTCAGCGCACACGCGCACTGACACTGCCCACCACGCCCGCACCCCGTGCCACGCGCCTCCCACAGGCACCCCCGCGGGCCGCGCCGCCCGCACCCCCACGCCCGCGTCCCGCCTCCCGCGGGCGCCCAGCGCGGGTCCGCGTCCCGGGGACACCCGAGACCCCCGCCCTCGCGCGCGCCCCCGCGGCCCCACCTGCTCTCCGCGCGCCCCGCGTGGGGCCCGATCTCCATCGCGGGCGCGCGCGCGGCCCCGCCGCAGCCGCGCCACCGTCACGCGGGGGCGGGCTGGGGGGAGAGCCCGCCCCTCCGTCCGCGCCCTCGGACTACAACCCCCGGCGTGCCCCGCGGCCGCCCGGCGCTCCCAGCACCGCGGCGGACTACAACTCCCGGCGAGCACTGCGGGTTCTCCTCAGCAGCCCCCGCCCCGCAGCTCTCGGTGTCCCCCGCCGGCGACCTCGAAGAGCGGGTTAAAAACGCAGTAACTGCTGAGATAACCCTCACCAAACCCTGCGTAGGACGTGATGAGGAAAAGTGTGATAGCGGGGGAAGAAAAAAAGAAAAGCTGTCCCTGAGGGGCAGCTTGTGGTGTGATCACACCTGCAGGGACAGAGAAATTGGAAGGAGGGTTCTCACGCCCCCTGCAAGGAGGGTGAGGGAAACAGAGCAGAACTGGGTGCACCTTCCACTGAAATGAAACCTGAGAAAGGAAAAAGTGATGCTGCTGCCTTCAGACTAAGAACAGAATGACAAATAGGCGATGAAACCCAAATATGTCTGGAGTTGTCTGATGCCTCAGAAACCACGTATTTTACAGAATCACAGAATCAACTACGTTGAAAAAGACCTTTGACATCATCAAGTCCAGCCTAAGACCTAACACCACCTTGTCAACCAGACCATGGCATTAAGTGCCATGTCCAGTCTTTCCTTAAACACCTCCACAGACGGTGACTCTACTGCCTCCCTGGGCAGCCCATTCTAATCACCCTGTCTCTGAAGAACAATATTTATACAACGGAAACTCCCTATAACTATTACTTTTAATGATAAATATATGCTGCATACAGGAAAAGCACCCCTTGGCCTAACAATTTGTATGTGGTTGATTTTACCAGTACAGTACTTCTGCAGCATGTGGGGGAACAGCATTCTATATTGCTGTTCTTAATAACAACAACATGTTTTTCAGAAGGACTCCTCACACAAAGTAATTGTGTACAAGTGTGGAACAACAACTTCAGCCCAGTTGTCAAGCAGAAACTTCCTTGCTTAGAGCCTACTGTAGTGATTGAAAACACTGACTCTATGTGGCATGTTTGATATCACAGCATCAGACTGTGTTGACTTTAACAGTAAAAGTATTGGAGAAAATCAAGTCATCAGGACTATTGCAATCACTATAAGATCATGTCTGGTGAAATGGAACATGCAAATAAAGCTGACAGGTCTAATTTAGCTCCTCAGTCAGGAATTACAAGATTCTTCTAGTTCCACGAGTCAGAAATAGCCTGGATGTTGCTCAACAGTGATTTTTAAAATTTCTTCAGAAAAAAATCTTTTTCCCTACTTCATTATGTTGTTTTCATATGTTATTTATAGACATTGTTTACTTAACTATTGTCAGTGCCAACGTTGATTTAGACAGCATATAAAAACTATAAAAAATAAGCCTGTAATCACACATAGGCATGTGAGCTTCTGGGACTGCACTGAAGTTAAACTGGAGATTTATCCTTCAGTGTAAAATCTGAGGAGTGCCAACAGAGGTCAACAATTGTAAACATATGTTATACATACATATATATAAATATATGTATATATAAATATATATCTATCTATATCCTTTTGCTGAACAGTAGAATTTGGAATCTCACAGACCTGATTGCTGTTTGGGGAAGATTTGGATGACAAAGTCAGTTATTGATTCTTTAATCATAAAGAGCACATCACAGAGAAGGCAGAATTGGAAATTATTGGTAGAAGCCAGACAATTTCATGTTAGGAATAAGAAGCTATTTTTATTGGGGTAGTGCCTGTGTCCCTAGGGAAGTAGAGACCTCCTTTGGAAGGTGCACTGGAATAGCTCTCTGGTTTCTGAGACCAATGCAGGTGTGACATTTCACAGCTCACAACATGCAGCTTGGACTACACAGTCCCCTCTGGCTTTAAATGTTTGAGTGCACTTAGCATCTGATCCTTTGGGTGTTGTTTCTGCAAGGTAATTTCAGCACTTCCTCCTGGGAATTTTACCATGTTCAGCAGGTAACATCTACTCTGCAATTCCTCCACAATGTATCAGAACAAGGAGGGTTAGTGGGCAGCCAAGTTATGTTGTCTCATTTTGGTGGAGACAACTAACTGGTGCTAAAGAAGAGTCTGGGAAAGGCCCAGGAAAGAACCAGCCCCAAACTTCATCCGGCCTGTGGGTGCTTTAGACAAACAGTGTTCTTACAGTGGATATAAACTCGGCACAGCTGAGTCATACTGGACTTTATACAGTTAAAGGACTGGTTCTTTGTAGCTGTCAGTGCCATGTGGAAGTTTTGACTCTTGGCTGGATGCTGGCACAGTCCTGAGAGCCACACAGCAAACGAAGGGCTGATATTTCCATGACTGCCTTCATGATCCCCACAGCATTCCAGCCATTTTGAAAGCAGAAGGAAAATACTCTTCAGAAGCAGAACTTTTGCCTGGTATTCTGTTGTGCTGAGCAGCAGACAGCTGGTGTCCTGTTTGGATAATAAATGCAACCCATGGATGTGGTAAAATCTGGATTTTGTCTGGTTTCCACTTGTCAGGAGGGCAGGCAGCAACTGCCACCTTTGCAGTTCCCATGTTTGTTTGGGGTAAACAGAACATTTGTTTATTGGTGTGACACAGTTCCCATATGGAGCTGCACCCTACAGCATCACAAGAATTTGGTTTAATGCTTTTTAAAAAATACATCTTTTGGCACCTCTATTATTAGTAGTTGCTGGTAATCTGGCAATAGCATTTTTGCTTTAGAAATGTAGCCTGATTAGAAGAACCTCAAGTCCTGCTTGTCATCAATCACTTGTCATCCAATCCCACTTGTCACCTGGGGGAAAATGTGTAAGTTATCAAATCTGTCAGTCCAAGACTCCATGTCTGAACATGCTGCACATGGAGAACACACGGAATAAAATGGGATGGAACTGTCAGCCTCCAGCACTGTGGTCACGAGCTTCTCCTGCCTGAAGGGAAAATCTCTCACTAGCCAAAGGTGTCCTGTGACAGTAACTGAGCCATTCTCTTCTAGACAGCAGGAAGCAGCAAGAGGAACATCCAGAAGCATGTTATTGGCCTTATATTAATGGAAAGAGATGCATAAAGAGTGTAAAGGGAGAGAACAAGGCCAGAAAGCCTCTACTCACTCATTCTTGCCTTTCATGATAACACTCCTAGAAAGATCTCCCATTCTAAAGGCCTGTTCTGTGTTTCAGTGCAGGTGCCTCCCATCACAGGACAAGGCTGTGACAGGGATTACACACATGGGAGCTCATTATGTGTCAGGAACTCAGGGTATTACACTTGTCATGGAGTGTTTATTTTAACAAATTCACATGTGGAGGATATGGGCAGTTAAAGAAATGTGGGAGTGTTTCTGCTGCCAGGAGGCGTCTGCAAGGTTGGGGATGGAAATATTTATCCCTGCCCTAGGGCATTTGCAGTGCAGTCCCTGGAGTCTCATTATGGAGCTCCCCCTCTGGAGGCTGGTGGGCAAACCCTCAAACAAGCTATCCTTTGGTCATGGTGCAGAGCCTGCTGAAGGCCCAGTGCGAGGGAAGTCACCTGTGGAATGGCAGCCTCAGCTGCCAGGGAAAACTTGGGAAGATGTGGACTGTAATGCGAGGTGACCATTATGAGAGGGGGAAATGGATGTGGGTTTTCCTTTCAGCATTTACTGCCTGGCTTCTGAAGGAAGTCTGTCCTCTACGATCACTTTGCCTGCCCATCTAATCCTTCCTTTAGTGTCTCTGGAATTCAGTGACCAATTTCAACAAAGCATGAGCAAGACATAGAGATTTCAGAGATAATGACTATCCCTTAAATTAAATAAAGAGAGTGTCAAATGAAGTGCTGCTGTATAAAAAATAGATCCCAGCTCTGTTACATGTAACTTACTTAGCAGCAGCCAGCTCCCCACTAGGGATGTGTGCACTGCTGACCCCCCAACAATACCAACAGCTCCAAAGAATGCAAATATTCAGGGAGGAAGGAAAGGCTTCACTAGATTCCCTGTGCAAAAAACAAAGTTGTTGATTTCCCTTCTGAATTTCTCAATCATGTGATTCTAACCAAAAGCTGGATAAGATAACAACTCTGAAAAGAGCCCAAAGAGAACAAAATGTCCATAGACACACTATTCCGGGTTTAAGTACTAATTTTAAGCCTTCCATGGTATTTTTAAATAGGAACCTGTTTTGAACTCTGCTGTTTGACATTTGGAAACATAATTCTGCTCAAAACCACCCTGTGCTGATTTTGCTGTTCACAGTACAGGTTATTGCTCTTAATTGCACTGGGGTCACGGGCAAAGGCATCTCATGTTCAGCTTCCCAGCTGAACACCCTTCCCTACCCTGCAATGTGCAATGGTTTGGGTTGGAGGGAACCTTTAGAGGTCATCAGGTCCAACCCCCCTGCCACGAGCAGGGACACCTTCAACCAGATCAGGTTGCTCAGAGCCCCGTCCAACCTTACCTTGACTGTTTCCAGGGTGGGGAATCCACCAGCTCTCTGGACAACCTGTGACAATGTTCTACCACCTTCAGTGCAAAAAAATTCTTCCTTATATGTAATAATATTCTTCCTTATATTATATTCCACCCTTTTCCAGTTTAAAGCCATTACCCCTTCCCTATTGCAACAGGCCTTGCTAAAAAGTTTGCCGTCATCTTGTAGGCCCATTTCAAGTACTGAAAGGCTGCAATGTGGAGTCTTTTCTCCAGGCTGAACAACCCCAGCTCTCCCAGCCCTTCCTCACAGGAGAGGTGCTCCGTCCTTCCAATCATCTCAGCACTCCATCGGATCTCCAGCCAGCCCGTGACTTCACGCCCTGTCCCCCAAGCCCCCAGCCACCGCACCTTGCCAACAGCCCTGCCTCCAGCGCCCCACGCCGACGTGGCAGGGAGGCCCTGACCCTTCCCAAGGACACGGCTGTCCCTGGAGCAGCCCCTCCTGGAGCGGCCTCCCCACACCCGGTACCCCCGCCCGCCCTACCTGCTCCTCCCGCCCGCCAGGGGGCGCCCTGCCAGAGGGGTGGCTGCGCCGCTCTTCGGCGCGGGCGTCTGTGGCCTGGGCTGGGCGGAGCTGCTGCGCATGCGCGGGAGTGCCGGGGGGCGGTCCGGGCGTGAGGGAGGTGGCGGCGGCGGGATCGGAGTGCCGCCATGAGCGCGTTCGGGGCTGCGGCACCGCTCCCGGGCTCCTCGGCCGCGGCGGGGGCCCGGCACGGCGACGGCCTGGAGAAGATCGACATGTCGCTGGGTGAGGAGCGGGGCTGGGCCCGCCGCTGCGGGGGACGGGACGGGACGGGGTGGGGAGGGGGGCTCGGGCCGAACCAAATGCCGGGGCCGCGGGGGGGTGGAAGGAGCTGTTAGGCTGTGCCGGGCACCGGCGCGGGCGGAACCACCGGAGGCGGGCGGGGGGGGACGGGACCCTTGCACAGCGGGAGCGGCGGGGGGCGAGGGCGGCGGGGACGGGGGCGAGCCCCGGCTGTGTCTCCGGGAGCAGCGAGGCTCCCTGGCCCGGGGGTCACGGTGCCTGGCTGGGAAAGAGCCGGGGCCCCTTTGTGACTCCTGAATGTCCGAGCAGGCTGCGGACCAGGGCTGTGCGTGCTTTTGGCCCGGTAAGGCCCTCGGTCCCCGGGCCTTGGCTGGGTGGTCCTCGGGGAGCGTCCCAGGGCCTCGCCTGGCGCTTGTAGCTGTAGGGACGGGTGAGGTTTGATTCTCTCTCAGCTGGCCTTGCCTTTTTATTCTTCTCAGGTTTGGAAGTCGGCAGTATCAGGTCTCCCGTGTAACCCCTTTGCAGTATAGTACCAGTCATATCCAGCATGACGTCGCCTCTACCGTGTAGTTTCCTGTGACAATCTGCCCCATTCTCCCCTGCCGTCCCCCAGCAGGGTGTGTGTGTGTGTTAGGAAGCTGCACAGGCTCATTACAGACCTGCAGGGCTGTGTCTCTCTGGCATGTATGAGAAACTGTCATCCACGATATAGGTATTTCAGTGAGGTATCTCAGAGTAGTTCTGTTCTGCTGCTTTGTACTGAGACCCCTTAACAGTTGGGGACAATATGGTTCATTTCTGGAGTGCATCTTCCAGTTTAATTAAAAAAAACCAAACCTGAAAAATTTGGTTTGTACACTCCAGGACTGCTCTGTGATGCTACCAGAGTGTGATAGATTGGTGCTGTCAGGAGACATTCTTCAAAGAGAAAAATCACATTGTGAGCTGGAATTATTAATGGCAGACTTGGCCTTTGTGGACCACCATAAAATAAGAGGATTTGCACAATTTTCCCTTCTGTAAATAATCCAGTGGAGTTCTTTGCTTTAGTAATGAAGATAACTTGTGAAATGACACTTAGAGTTTGTCTGAATGTAGAGCAGCATTAGAGCATTCATAGAAAACTATATTCCCGTGTTTATTTGTAGCACACAATCTTTGTTTGCAGGGTTACTGAGGTAAATAGTTATTGATTCTGAGTGGCTTGTTGTATTTTCATATGTTCTAATGCTAACCTGGCCAAGTCACTGCCACATTCCTGGCCATCGACTAAGAGCAGATTGCAGAGGTTGTAGTGCCATGAGGATGTTTGTTTAAGGCGGTGGTGTGAGCAGGTGTAAACTGTGTCATCCATGGCTACTGTCCCCAAGTCAAAGCTCCTTGGTCTCCTATAAACAAAGAGCAGATGCAGTCCCACATCTGTCCTGATAGCAGAGGAACTGACACGACCTTATTTGAGGAAATCTTAAGATCAAGATCTCAAAGTTGACTAAAGTCTCATGTCATAAAGATTAAATGTATTTTTGTTGTGTTATGTGCAGCTCATCTGAAGCTGAGATTCCAGTTTGATTCTGTTCCCAGATGATTCTGCTGTTCCAGGTGTAGGTGTGATCTCTGATCTCAGGCAAGATAGGAG
This sequence comes from Myiozetetes cayanensis, assembly GCF_022539395.1. Lineage (NCBI taxonomy): Eukaryota > Metazoa > Chordata > Aves > Passeriformes > Tyrannidae > Myiozetetes > Myiozetetes cayanensis. The sequence continues at coordinate 13,752,321 of NW_026086937.1, forward strand.
AGTGCTTCAGTGTGTCTCCACTAACAAATGCACAAAGTCCCAAATGTCCTTCATTTCCACAAATAAGAGAGTAACTGAAACTTAAGTCCTTCTGTTAAAAACTTGTAGTCCTGTGTGCAGCAATATCTGACTTCCAAAAATGGGATTTAAGATGAAGCAGATAAACTGTGAAGCAAGAGCCCATGTTCTTTGAATATGGTGGTTTGTGTCACAGGTCCATAGAAGTGGAAGCAGCCTTGTGTGGAATTACATATTCTGCTCTAACAGCTTTGGAAGTTTTAGTTTTTGTTGACCATCACTTTATTTGGGGTGCTACATTCAAATAACGCTCCTGGCTGAGTACTAATCCTTGCTCCAGGGATAACCCCTTTGGTAAAGAAGATTCTGTAGATATCTGACACTGAGTGACCTGTATCAGTATTCATTGTCCTGATAGATTTTATCTGAATATTCAATCATATTTGCAGCAAACTAAGCTGATTTTTGTAGTTAGGTTTTTTGTGCTGATTTTTCTGTTCCACCCTGAGTCCATTTGAACTCAGATGTTGTGGCGTTGCTCTGTTACAAACAGATTAACCCCGTTCCCATCTCTCCTTGACTCAGAAAAGGTTGTCCACATGTTTGGGGATACTCCCTCTTGAAATGTGAAGTTTTTATCAGTTGTGCTCTCAGGATGGAGATGCAGCAAACACAATTTGATGATTTCCTTTATGGTGTTTTGTGAACAAACTCACAATCAGATAAAAGCTGCCACACACAGTTTCTTTACTCTCTCTTGAGCTGGCTACCAGGCCAGTGAAGGAAATCAAACTGGTGTGGCACGATTTGCTCTTTACAGACCTGCTGTTCACTTTTCATCAGCTTATTCCTTACACCTGCTCTAGAACTGATCAATAATTTGTCCAACATTGTTTCCCTGGACAGTAGATAAGATGATTGCTTTGGATTGCAGGTATCCAAGGAGAGAAGTCTTGTTTTTTTCCCATCATCTCAATATCTGTGAACATCTGATAGTAACTGGTGGCCCAAGTTCCCTCTGTGTGATCTTTCTTAGGTAACTTAAGATCAAAGAACTAAGGCTGGAATTGACATTTTGTCTGGAATCTGCAAAGTCTGAGAGTGAGATGGGATTGCTTTTTTCCTAACAGTATACAAAAGCTAATGGAGTCATTAATTTTAAAATTTAATGCTGGGCTGAATGCGATAATCTTACAAGCCTCTTGAATTTTCTGAGTGTATGCAACTGCTTCCTTTTTTTCTAGGGTATTATAAAGTAAGTACTGTAAGACTAACAGGGACTGGAAGTTTATAGCAGTGACGTTTCTGGAACCTTAATTTGTATGTGCTGCCTTTGCAAGATTGACTGGTCTGTTTTCCGTGACTCCAGGATGCTCAGGGGGTTTTATTCAGTACGTCAAATTTTACGCAATGTGTCAAATTTTTTTCTTCTTTTTTTTTTTTTTTTTTGATTCTTGCAGATGATATAATTAAGTTGAACAAGAAGGAAGAGAGAAAGCAATATTCTCCCAAAATAAAAAGAAGGCTTCAACAGAATCAGACTCGACAGTTCCGTCCTCCAGGCTCCAAGTGGGGAATCCAACAGCAGAAGGGTGTGTATGCCAAACACAACGGGGATTGCACAGCATCTTTTTGGAGCTGAAATGTAACCTAATGAAATGCAAGGATTGACATGGTTGATTCAGGTGTCTTTCAAATAGTGTCATAACTTTTGATTATGATTCAGTTTTTTCCTAATCTATTTATATCTGATTTTGTTTTTGGTTCAGTGTGAGAAAGTAATGGACGTGTTTGGCCATCAGAGAGCTTAGATGCCTGAGGGACTGTCTGACTCAAGGGATTGGCTTTCTTTCTGATTCTTCACATTTATTTTAATTTTGGAAATTGTGTTGATCCTTTGTCCCTTCTCAGAGATGGACAGAACGAGTGCTTATGCCCAAGCCTATGAAGTAGGAAATGTGGAGGCCTTGCCAGAACTCAGAGCTTTGTGCAAAAAAGACAGCATATTTATATTTGCTGAGTAGAATTCTCTTTGTAGGCCTCCCCAAAATATCTGTTACTGCAACCTGTAATGCTGGCTCTAGAATATATAAATGGATAGTGCAGAGTCTGAATTGACTTTTCTTGGTAAGAGCTTGGGATGCAAAGAAAGTACTGCGTCAGCCTTCTTAAGGCCATGTTTTTACAGTAGAATACAAAAAGGAGAAAAAAATCTTTTAGGCAGGGAGTGAAGAGAGGAAAAATGCACAGTAACAGCTTTGCTGTCGGTTCTCCTGAGTAACTGTCAGGTTTTTTTCAATAGACAGGAGATATATTTTAAAATGTTCTCAGGCTTTAGTCCAACACCTGCTTGAAGTATACACTGGTTTTGCTTCCAACTAATTTTGAAAAGTATGTTTTTAGCACTGGATGATCAAGACATGGAAAAATATTGGCTGATCAGGAAGCTTATCACCTCAGTACAAGCTACTTAGGTGCTTAGATTAAGACGTGCACTTTTTTGTTTAGTAGAATTCATTTAAAACAAAGACACATCTGTCTGGTGTATGCACAAAGATCCCCATGTTTTCTTTGTCTTGCTTAGTGCTTGTTGCAGCAGCAGCTCGTGGTTAATGTCTTAGACACAAGTGTCTTTGGGCACTAGTGGAATGTCGTGTTGTTCAGGGCTCAGGTTGTGTTACTGGTGCATCTCTAATAAACTGGTGACAGAGCGGGAAAAAATTTTACATCTCTCAGCCCAAGTGTGAGAATATTTGTGTGGGTGAACATTAAGTGAATTTAAGTTGTAGATTATCAAACACGTAGGCTCTGTTAATGACTGCAGTTGTCAAGTGCAGTTGTTTATCATCTAAAGGGCACAAAAGAATCAAGTATTAGAATTTAGAATTCTAGGAGAAACTTGAGCTGTAAACATGAAGTTCATGTAAACATGAACTGCCTTGGCAGTTACTTTTCTCTGTTGGAACCTTCCCTGCTTACCTGCCTGTGTTGTAGGAGAGAGAGCAAACTTTTTTTGCAGAATTGCCAGATTCATGACATATTGAAACATTGTGATTAGCTTTAACTGCTCCCTCCTATACAGTTCCACGCACAAACGTGTTTTCAATTGTTCTTAAGCTGATGGTGTCATTAAATAGTTCTGGACATTCTAGTTATTAGTAGCTAATAAGCAGTAGATTTATTATTGCTCTGCTGCTATTGGAGTTACTCTGATAAATAGCAAATCCTCTGTTTGTGGACAGCTGCAGAAACCACAAATGATCAATAGCATTTAATTCCTTGCCAAACTCTCTGGAAAGAAATGAGGACCTTGAGCGGGGACTCTTTCCAGCTTTTTTTTTTTTCAGAGAGAGGCACATTGTTCGTTTAAATAAAAGTTGTCCTTGGTGATACACAGAATGCAACTGCACAAAGCCCTGTGCGGCCTGAGCTAACTTGGAGGTTGTTATTTATTTTGGTTCAGAGGTTGGTCCAGAAACCTTGTGAGTCTCTTTCAGCCTAAGCAATCCTCTTAGGAAAGGAGAGCATTTGCTAACCAGCCGTGAAATGTGGGTACACAGCAGTTCTCCATGGCAGATTGATCTAAGCTGGGTTCTGATCCGTTAGTTGCTTCATGTGGTGGCTCCTGTCTCGTGAGGAAGCACAAATTTATTATGAATGCTGTTAAGTCAGATATGTTAAAACTAGATCTGTCTGTTGCTGGAGAGCTGACTCCTTAGTCTTTATTTTGCAGTCTGAGGTTCTAGAGGGGGTGATGCTTTGGGACTAAACTGAAGCGTGGTCTGTATTCATAGCATGAAGCTAAATGGTTCCAGGCAGGGCTAATCCAGCCCTTGTAACTGGAGATACTACAGACCTCAGACTTACAAGCCTTTTATATTCAAAGGCTGCTTTCAATTCTCAGTTTGTCCAGACTGCCATGCAGACTTCTAATTGAAAACACTTTAAATGTGATGTAATTCATGCACTGTTTAATATGATTCTGTGTGCCAATTGCTGTGTTCTTTCCCTGTAAATCATGTCTTGGGAACCTCTGATTTAAATAAATAATCTTTGAAGATTTTTTTTTTTCTTTAAATTAATTTGGTAACTTAAAGTTTCCTGGATGGGGAGGGAGCTGAGGGGTTTTTTTTTTGTTTGGTTTTATATTATTCAGTACTTGATGAAGTTCCACTTCCGAGTATTCTAAGAATTTTTGAACTTTTTGTGCTTGGTGCAGGTTATGGTAAGAATCGTTTGGGGCGCAGAAAGAAGATAACAGGGAAGAAGCGTTCTTATGCAGTTATAACGGGCCTGGCAGCCAAGAAAGCAGTGGGTTCACACAAAGGAGTCAGTCCCCTGAACAGACAGCCACTGAGTGAGAAGGTAAGTAATGCAACCCTAGTGACTCGTGTCAGAACAGGTAAAAAAATAAAACACAAGTACATCAGAACATTACTACTGAAATACAAAATGGAGACATATGGTATAAGCTTTTATCAAATTGGGGATGTGTTAGCTGAGTTCTTGTTTGTTTTGAGGGGGCTGGATAATGACTAGGTGTGAAAGTAGCTTTTAACACTTAATTGGGTTGCAAGTCATGAAAATTGAAGTACAGAAGTATATTCTGTGGAAGTATGGAGGGAGTTACTGTATTTTTACGAGAAAAATTGGTTTTGTTACAAACCAGTGATTCAGCCAACCTGCAGGTGTTAAGCATGCTCTTACCATTACAAAAATGGAAGTTTTTGTAGAATACTAGATTCCATCAGTAGGCTCCCTCCTCTGCACTCTTCCAGTGCATTGCTGCCTGCCCCATCTCATTCAGTATTGGAGAATGGGGGTTGCTTTTGGATTTGTGAAGAAGACTAGTTTTAACATATGGTGCATGGATTTTGTCAGTTTAGGGAGATGGAGTAATGAGAAAGAAACTGCTAAGTTCTGCTGCCTTTTTTTTTTCTCTCCTGATAATGTGGAAAATAGAGAATTCATGAAAGTGTAGAAGGTATTTTCAAATTATACTAGACTGTGAAAGGTAGGCAAAGTTAAAGGTGTTCTGTGTGCAGTTTGTAAATGGAAATTGAAAGAAAAATGTCTGGGTGTGTACAGTATACATTATGCTGTACGTGTATGGAGCCCCTGGTGGTCTAGGGGTAAAGGCGCCGCGCTATCACCGCGGAGACCCGGGTTCGATTCCCGGTCAGGGCCACTCCCGGGCAGGTGGGGCTCGTTAGCCCTTAAAGGCAACCCACCTACGTCCTGAGGACCTCGCTGCCACCGTCCAAGCTCGCTTGGCCCCGGCAGATGAACCTTAGGATTAAAGGGTGGGCTCAGTTCCGCGCACACTGTGTCTCACCTAAAAAATCCAATGCGCAGGCTGGAAGGAGTAAAGACCTTCCCCGGATCTTCGCTTGCGAAGACTGGCCATTATAATTTATGCTGTACGTATTTATTGTTTTTAAGAATGCACAGAGGAATTACCCAGTTTTGAAAAGGAAAACAAACCTGCAGAGACAATCTGAAATGCAGAGAAAACAAGCTCCTGCCCTCAGGAGGACTGCCCCGCTGAACAGGAGGTAAAATACCCAGCCTGATTTCTGAACTCTTCTTGGCAACTTTCCATAGGGAATCCTGTTTGGCAGGACCAAGTCCAAGAGAAGACAGTAGGTCCTGGCAGTAGCAATATGGTCAAGACTACCTTGTGTATGAAGTTCTACAAATCTGGAAGCCAAGCAGGGGACAAACATGGTCTCCATACAAAGCCAGATATTAATTCCATGCAGAGCACTGAAGAAGGACCTTTATTTGTGAGCACCTGGTATCCTACCTTGAGTTAGATCACAGGTAGCCTGTATTTAAACAACCTGGTCCAGGGGGAGGTGACCCTGCCTATGTCAGAGAGGTTGGAACGGGGAGATCTTTGAGGTCCCTTCCAAACCAAACCATTCTGTGTTTCTGTGATTCTGTATGGAAATGGCCAGTGTGAATTTCCATGGCTTTAAAGTGTCGGCCATGGTTTAGTAAACTTCCCAAACGAAATGCCTTCGTGGAAGCTGGTGACACCTACAGCTTCATGGAAGCCATTGCACATTTTATTTGTGCTGGAATTAACACCTGTTATAATAAACTGTACTCCAGAATGAAAGTTTTCACTGTGTGACTATTGTCAAAACTGTAAACAAACTTTCTTTACACATATCAAATTTTTTTTTTTCATCAAATCAACAATGGTTAAAGTGTTGGAGGGTAGTGAGCAAAGTGAAAAGCAGAATTAATGACCATACTGTCCTGTGACATAGGCAGTGATTTCTCCATTTAGGAGTAATGTGTTTTGTTTCTAGTAGATGAGGAGCTTATCCCAGCTGAAGTGTTCAGCCTCAAAGAGGCAGCACTGCAGATGCCCTTATGGATGGTTTGGGCACTTTCTTGACTTTCATAGTAGCCTCTCTAAGGGTTATCTGTGGAGCCTTTGGTAACTGTATTTTTTAATGAATATTACAGGAATAACATGCCATCCACTTTTGTCAGAATTGGAAACAAACTAAATCAGCAGAAAGACACTCGTCAAGCAACTTTCCTATTTAGAAGAGGCCTGAAGGTAATAAAAATTACTGAAAGGAACAAGAAAATTGTGCCACAGGATCTAAGCTAACCTGTAACACAGATATTAAGGAATCAACTTACAGGATCAGATCCAAGTAGAAACTTCAGGTGGACTGGGAGATAGGCACAGATTCTTCTAGGGAAGTGTGCTTGTCCTCCTCAGTTACTGTAATCCATTGAGTCTTGCTTCTCATTCCAGTGTAGGTGGGCTATTCTGAGGGGCATGGAACTTGTCAGTGATTGAGGGAGATTGCAAGGTGTTAATTTTTTGCTTTTAAAACTAAATGTTAGAAAGCACTTTACAGCTTTCAGAAATTTCTCTCAGGTCAAGAATAGAGCAGAAATACATTTCAGAATCTGATTATGATTTGGTTTGTGTTTTTAGTTATTCTGGGGTTATTTATTTTAGTTATTCAAGTTCTTATTTTAGTTACTTAGTGATTTATTTTACTTTTCTTAAATGAGATCCAGAGAATAGAGGGTATATTGTGAATGAGAAGTGGTGGGTTTGGTTTTCATTTGTGCCCTCATTCTACATCTGCCACTGTGTGAGTGTAAGTAGCTGCTGTCTTCCTTATGCGTGGGTTGCAGAATTACAGACAGGATCAGGAACTAGACAGGTTTTTCTTGCTGGCCTTGTAGCATTTTGGTGTATCTTAGTAAAGTGTATGTTTGCTGGCATAGTCGTCCAAAATGTTGCCACCTGTCTATTGGTTAAGTTACTGTTATTGGTGCTTTTGTTTAAATCATTTTGTGCTCTTAATTTGTTTCCTTTCAATAGGACAGCTATCTTTGAAGACCCTCTGATAGTACAACCCTGTTTGTGCGGAGTGTAAAAACCTCTATTTTTGAACTTCTGTATTTCCAGCTGCTACAATAGGAATTGAAACAGTGTTCAAGTCTGGTGTCTATATTGGTGTGTTTTCAGGTGCAGGCCCAGGTGCAGTCAACAGATGATCTTGATAATCAGACAGTAAAGAGAAGTCGTCAGTAAGTATCTAATTTGGAAAACTTTGCTTTTGTTACTCATGCGGTTCTCGTTTTAGCTCAGATTTCCTGGCTATGATAATTGAATGGTGTGGGTTTTTACCCTCTAGGCACATCAAAGAGAGTGACAGTGATCCTCCCTCTATTCTCAGTTATTTCCTAAATTATCTTCTAATTGAACCAGGAGGAGTTTGTTTGCATAAGATGCTTGCAGGAATGAGGGGGAAGGTGGTAGCTTCAGAGGATCAGACTAATCTCTAGCACTCATGAATGCTGCATAGACTGGAAGAAAAATTAAAATGTCAGTGTTCTCCTTAGCTCTTGATGTAATTTTCATTTTATTTAATATGCATATAAGCCTATGAAGCAGTTTGGAAATGAAAAAGGCAGATTACAAGGTGGGCACTCAACTCCCACGTGTTTTTCCCATATCATTCTGTGCTTGCCGGGCTCTTCACAGTGTGTTTGTTGGGAACACAACAGGCTGAGCAAGCAGCAGGTGCCACAGACTGCAGGCTGCCACCTCTTGGATTTGCTGTGAGAATCATTTTGGCCCCATCTTTGGCAAAGAAACAATGTTTTAGAAAAGTGAACACTGGGGTCAGTGCTGTAGTTCTGGTGCACCTTGACAGCATGTGATCCAGCGCTCACCTGAATAGGTTTGGGTGATGTAAAACCTACAACAGTCAATAGCCAAGTGTCTTGTAACTGCTTGTGGTCTTTGTACTGGCCAACAGTCTGAAAGCCCGTACATTCTATACTGGCTGGTGTTTTGGACACACCTTTAAAGATACCCTGACTGAAATTTCTGCAACATTTTTGTAAGTGATTTCTGTTTTTTCAAACTAGATGGCGAACTTCTACCACAAGTGGAGGGATCCTGACTGTGTCTATTGACAACCCAGGAGCAATCATAACCCCAATGTGAGTTTTCAATTAAGTTTTGAAATGTTCTGAACATAGTGAAATTGCTGCTGTGAGCCATTTAGCAAGTTCCTTGCAGGTATTTCAGGTGACCTCAAAGTCACAGCTGCTTGTGAAGGCTTTGAAATCTGGCCCCTTTCTGAGTGTTTCTGAGCTATGTTTAAATAAAATCACCTCTGGATTTCACATGTCATCTCCCCGTTAGGAGCTTAATGTGGTGTATAGAGTGCAAGAGTGGTGGGCTGGTAGATTTTCATCTTGTCTGCACCTTCCAAATCAGATTGTGTTGCAGTTGTTTTCCTCCCCTATCTGAATGGAAATCACTGAGCACCTAATTGATGAGTAATGGTAATAGTTCCTCCCTGATTCATAAAAATACTGCTGGAGTTATGCTTAGAGAGAACATTGCTCTATTTTTCTTTGGGAAGTTGGTGGTACTGCTGTTTATAGGTGTTGTATTTCTAAAAATGTCTTGAGTAGCTTTTCTCATGAGTAGCATTTTATCAGTAAGGAAGACTGTACCAATTCTTATTTTTTGTATTTTTGGAAATAATTAATTGCAAATTATGTGTTTGTCAGTAGAACTGAGAGGTAAAAAATAATAAGGCTTCCTGTGGGGCCGTTTGCTGTCTGGTAACAATGACAAATGGTCCCTTTTATAGTTCTACCTGATTTTCACCTTCTTGAATTTGTGCCTTCCATCTATTCAGCCAGCCTGATCAAATGGCTTGATGAAAAATTCATACCTCTATCAGCACTATGGCTTTATTGCATAAAACACATATTCATCATGTCCTTTGTAACATTCTTTTTTCACAGTTCCCAGAAATTACGATTAACTCGTACTCCTGTGCCACCATTTCTGATGAAGAGGGACCAATCTGAAGAGAAGAAGATTCCAAAAGGGGTTCCATTGCAGTTTGATATTAATAGTGTTGGAAAACAGGTAAATGTGGTTTCTTTTCATAACTGTGGAAGTAGTGTCAAGACCGCTAAAAGCCAGTGAGGCACTTTCCTTCTTCACTCACTAGTGACAGAAAGAGGGAACTAGTGACTACTTCTTGTTTCCACTTCCAGTTCTTCCACTAACTTGCTATATAACTTCAAGCAAGTAGCTAAACTCACTGTTCCTGTTCTTCTAGTTCATGTCCTGCACGCCCACGTGATTTAAATGGAATTGAAAATGTTGAATATTCCTAAAAGCCTTCTGGTGTTCTTGCTGTGCTCACATCAGCAATTGTAACTCAGTGATGAGCTGCTTAAAGCTGTGTAACCTGCATGGACCCCCGGCAGCCGAATTTCTAAGGCAACTTTTGCTACGCATCTAGGAAAAAAAATCAAATGTGATGACATAAAGGCTTGAAAGATGAGCAATTTTCCCCCAAGTTTCATGAAGGCAGGCAATTTAGGGCAGGAATCCTAGTGCTGTTATTGAAGGAATTCTTGGAGGTGACAGAGTTAAGTGCTATTGTTGTAATGAGCTCCTTGGTGCCAGCTGTAGAAAACTGCATGGGGTCAGGGCATTGGTCTGGACCTGTTCCATCCATGAATAAGTAGTATGTCAAAAATAGTCTACTGCAGTACTCTAAAATTAATTGAACTTTTGGATTAGACTCCAGTCTGCTGCCTCAACTGGGTGAACTGGAAAGCAGCCTGCATTTACACAGTGAAAAGGACACATCTGTTGAATTTGCAGAGAATCTGTATGGGGAAACATGTATTGAAAGTTCCCTTTTTCAGGCTGGCTGTCCTCAGCTTAACCTATTGTATTTTTAGTAGGCTTTGAGTAATGACATTGTGTACCATGTGTTCTTAATGAATTCTGAGAAATGCAAGCTCTTGATGTGTAGTCCAATATGATTTTTAAGTAGTGTAGGGAATGATGAAATCAAACCTTCTTTTTAAAAAATCCTAGTGAGGCAATTAAGGAGTCAAGTGGTGATACAATTGAAGAAGAGGGTATTCTTGTCTCTATTACATTGATTAAAATAACCCAACATCTTCGAAGGTTATGGTTAAATGGCTTTGTTTTTCAGACAGGGATGACGTTGAATGAGCGATTTGGGATCCTGAAGGAGCAGAGAACTGCGCTGTCTCAGAACAAAGGAAGCCGCTTTGTAACAGTGGGCTAAGCTGGCACGTGGACTTGGGCACTGATCCCACCGACCTGAGAACCTGCGATACGAGTGGGCAGAAGAACACAGCATACGTCACTGAAATTCTCCAGACATCTCGCTAAGATGGTGGCAGAGCTATCTCTCTTTATTACTTTTACTTTGAATGGTAAAAGACATGATGCCCTGAGGGAGAAAAAGTGGGAGTGGCACCATCACCTGGTTGGAAAACATTCTATTGCCCAGCTGACGACAAACACTGGATTTGGTTCATATCGCAATTGAAACAAAAACAAGAATTTTAGAAGTTGTGGGTTTTTTTTCATTTAAGAGTGCTTAGTATCTGTTCTTTGGCCCCTCTGTTATGGTAATAAGATTGTGTAAGTGTTTCATTACAAACCCCATCTTAGGGTTTTTTAGGGACGGCATATGAGCTGTCCCTTGGACTGCAGTTTGGCACAGAGCCTCAGTCCGTGGGTACTTTGGTAGCGATGTAGCGGCCATTTTTCATGGGAGCATTGGTTCTGTACTTCTTTGTGCTTTTAAAGTTCCATTTTTTTCCTTCCTTGAAAACTAAATGTTTTGCATCCTCATTTTCACAAATAAAGCTGTTAGCTGAGACCCAAAATAAGAAACTGGGATGGAGACTATTCTACCCTTACCCTTAAAAAAGCGGCCCAGATTATATATCACATTGGAGGAGTACTGCAGAGGCAGTGTGAGAGTCATTTAGATAACAAATAGCTCAAGTTCATCTTCCTCTGTAAATGGAGTTTGTCTCTCATCTTTTTTTCCTAAACTTAATTTTTCTGTTTCTTATCGAAAGGTTTTTCACAAACTTAATGCAATAACTTATCATTTTTGAATAATTTCGCAGGAATAAATACAGCAATTCACAAGGAAGTCACCAGTATGGTAGAATTCCTTGCCCTCCCAGACACAGGATTGTCATCCACCATACCTTGCCCCAGAGGGTTTTTTCTGGCTCTTAGAAATAGCTGGAGGCAAGCAATCTAATGGCACTTGTTTGTGTGTACCAAAGAGAGGTAAGATGTGAAGCTGATCCAAAGTGGTCAGACATCTGGAAATTGGCTGAAATGGGGGAACATTGCTGGAGGAAAAGCCCTCGGTTTGCCAGCGTGTGTAAGGCATTAAGCAGGAGCATGTAGTCACTTGCTTTAAGCTTAGCTCTGTGCATCAGAATCTGCAGGAAGTAACAACCAGGGCCTCCTCAGTCTGAATTTATATAATCCCTAAAACAGAGGCACTTCAGAATTGCTTAACTGATGAGCATAGCACTGACCTATAGCAATGAGGTTTAGGTAGAGTCAGGTAAAAGAGTGGTTGTCCTGCTGCATCCAGGAACATTTATGGTGTTTCAAGCGGGTTTTAACTCCTTTTCACGTTCTTGAAGAATTTACATTTGAATTTTTACAGAGTTTGTTTCCTTTTTATCTCAGATTCCAAGTTAACTAGCGTATACTGGCAACTTCAGCCTTGAAGAGCATTTGACAGCAGAAGGGCTTTTTTTATGTATAGCAGTTTTGAAGTCAGAGTGCACTCTGATGCTATATAGTACTTAAACCCTTATTTTTAATGTTGAAAAATATACCTTAGCAGAAGCAAACTAAACGTAATGGTGTTAAGGTTTCTTTCTCAATTACTAGTAGGAAATTTAAAAAAAAAAACAAAAAACTGTCCCACTGTTAGAATTTGAGTAGATAAAGTGTTGTCAGTCATCCTGTTCCAGTGTATGCGTGTTCCATGTGCCAGGATGCAACAAAAAAATTCTTTTGCATCAGCATAGATGCAAAACATTGATGCAATGCATCAAAAAATGCTAGTTTGTATTTAATGAGAAGATGCTTTACACTGTACTTTTTGGTATTTTTTGGAGAAGTTATTACATTTGATCTATTCTGAAGCTGTTAATTTTTTTTTTTTTTTTTTAAATAAAAGGTTACAGGTTTCATACTGTCTTGTTCCTGTTGTAACCACCTGGGCAATACTCTGGTTATGTGAATTTTCTGGTGGCATTCAAGGGGTTCTTATTGATGAATTTCTTATTAAATGTTCTGAAGAACACAGCAAAAAGTAGCCTGATTTAAAGGGGGCTCGTACTCATTGCCCAGCTGAGCACCCTGACAACTGAGCGCTTCGTGGAGCGGCACCGTGTGGGCTCACGTGCATTTAAATGTGTCAGCTACTAATGCATGTTTTGTGTCTAATGTAGTGGTTTGGTGTGATCAGAGTGCCAGGTGCGTCAGCCCAGGCACTGTTTGTTGCTGTGACACGTCTTGCTAGCAAGAAGTCGCTGTCATTTAAATCCTGTGCTATGGGAACATCCCGAGCAGCCACCGCCTGGGAGTGCTGTGCTGGCAGGAGGCACGAACAGCGGAAATGCTGCTGCAAATTGGTGGTGGAGGAAAAAATACTGCCTGTAAACATATTTGCTAAGGTATTGATTACGGTGAGTGTCTTGGCGCCTGCTTATCTACAGTCTTTGCTCTTGGTTACCAGCTCAGGTCTCTCAGCTGCCTCTCTCTGGCAGTGTTAAAACACACAGCGGGTCCAGTGGAAGCAGCAGAGCAAGACGGCATTTATGGCATTTATTAAGATCTTGCACAGAGTGTGACCTCCTAAGGATCAATGACTTTACGTTAAAAAAAACGTGAAGCAGTTGCTACTTTCCCCGCCTGGTTGGGATCTGTGCGCCCTATCCTTGGTTTCCCCCCGGAAGGGGTCTGACACCCAGCAGCGGTGAGCGATGCTCACCCAAAAACCGACCTGTGACCTCCCGCCTTGGCGCGTTTTTTAACAATGCAGAAGGTGCACAGCCATGTGCACAGCCATGTCAAGGGGCGGTGGGCGCCGGTTACCCCGGGGCGAGCGGGGAAACCATTCCCGAGGGCAGGAAGGACGCTCCGGGCTCATCCAACACCAACGCGCGGTCCCTGCGCCCGCCGGGCGGCGCCCGCGCATGCGCAGCTGCGGCCCGCGCTGTCATGCGCCGTCGGGCGGGCCGTGGCGGGGAAATGGCGGCGCCGGAGGGCGGCTGTGCCGCGATGCCCGCGGCGTGCCCCGCTCCGCCCGGGCCCTCGGCCCCCGGCTCCTGGAGCCGCTCCTTGGACCGAGCCCTGGAAGAAGCGGCGGCCAGCGGAGCTCTCAGTTTGAGCGGCAGGAAGCTCCGGGACTACCCGCGGGCCAGCGCCGCCAACCACGATCTGAGCGACACCACCCAGGCTGGTGAGGGACGGGGCGTGAGGGGGGCGAGGCGGCGGGGGACGGGGCAGGGGCTTCTCGGAGAGGGGCTGGGGGGGCTGCCTGTGCAGGAGGGAGTCTGAGGTGACCGATTTGCTGTCTCTTCGTGCCTTGAAGCCGGTTTCGTCTCCGCCGCCCTTCCTCTCCTCGGCTGAGGCAGGATGGAGGAGCTGTGGCAGGGTTCTCCTTCCTCTGCTCGCCTGATGAGATCTCTCCCGTTTGTTTGTTTGTTTTTTTTTTCTTTATCATCTCCGCTCTGAAGTGTTTCCCTTATCGGGGGCTGTTTTAAAAAGAGTTGTAAAGTTTTTCTCGGTATTGCTGCTCGCTGATGCGGTTTTAGCCAGCCCTCTTGGTCTGATGTATCTGTATGTGAGTGTGTGTATATACACATAATCTCCTGTCCTGTGCTGCTGACAGGGGAAACCAGCTTTCCAAGAAGGGCTGTCAGGTGTGCACATCCTAAAGACAACAGTTTCTTAAAAGCTCTATAAGCTCTTATGCTTCTGTTATTGTAGTTTGAGACAGCCATAAAAAAGATGTGAAAGGCACTGTGAACCATAAGCACATCCCTTTTCTTTCTTTTTCCTGTGTAATACGGATTTAAGGATATTAAGGAATATTGAATACTCTATAAGGTATAGTAACCAATAGGGCTGTTTTTATCCCTCTGCTCCTCAAATATATTTATAACAGTAGACTAAAAAGGTATCCTTTGCCTGTAAGTACCTTGATCACAAGCAAAAACGTGTTTGTGGAGTATGTTTACATGTTACTGTATTAAATAGAGAAATGAGACTCGGGAAACGAGAGTTTGTGCAGGATGTAGCAGTTTTCTTAACGCATTATATAGAGCAGACTTAGTTAATGTTTATTTTGATTGTCCAGTTCTATAAGTGAAGTAAAAGTAGTTTTAAAATGTGTCAGTGGGCCATTTTTTTGTAGGTTTGATTGATTCTGATGCAGTCATTTAGATTTATTTTAATGTTTTATATTAAGTTGTATCTTGAAAGCTTAGAAACGAACTTCAAACGTCACTTTTTTCAAGCTACCATGTTTGCTGGTGTGTTGGTTACACTGTCAGTCAAGTAATTCAAAATGGAGCCTCCTTTCAAATGGTCTGACTTCACACTCTGTCCTGTAACAGCCTATTTATGCAAAAATCTGTCACTAATAAAAAAACCCCACCCAAGCAAACCTGGAGATAACTGTGTTTTGCTTGACCTGAACACATCTATAAATAGAAAAGACTTCATGTTGGGGTATAATTTTTTTTGTTGTTCCAAGGGTTTTGTACAAATGCAGTTGCACAATGAGTGTGTAGTGGTTAATCCACAAGCAAATGCAGCACACACATTTGTGAGGGGTTTGGACTTTTTGTTTATAACACTATTCATTTACTGTACTCTTAAACAATTTGTGGGAATTCTTGTTTCCACCAAGGTTCCCATCTATTGTGATGAATATTTGCATTGTAATTGTTCAAGAGGCATTAAATGCTAATAAGTGGCAGTGCATGCCATACACTTTTGTGCATTTATCATCACAATGAACCTTAGAAAATGAGCTAGAACTGTTCTTAAGTTGTAAGAAGCAAAGCTTATTGAGCGTGTGTGGGGGGACACATTCTGCTTAAATTCTCTGTTTTGGAGGCTGCTGTGAATAACTTTGTCTTGTGCCCTTTATTTAGTGTGGTCTGTTCTATGACGTTTTTGTTTGAATAAGGCTGAGCAGTGGCAAAAAAAAAACCATGCAAGAGTTTCTGACCCCCAGTTTTCGGTTGAGTGCTCAGCTCTAAATTTAATCCACTTCTTTCCCCACGTGGGTTTCTTGTGAAATTATTTTCTGCAATTCTTTTGTATGGGAGTAGCCACAAAGAGTGTGATAGAATGTGTATATGTGTTAGGTGTTAGAAACGCTTAAAAATAAGCACTTTAAACAACTCCCCAAACTGTAGACTCCCAAGTGTCTTCCTACATGCTGTGCCACAAAGACTCCAACACACGAGGTCTGTGTTTCATAAATATCACTGGAATTACTCCCAAACTACAGAACTGAAGATGAAACAAGGGATGTGCAAACCTTCCTCTTCTTCTGTGCCTGAACAGGCACCTCTCCGGTGTGGGTCACGTTTCAGTGGTATAGCTCATCCCCGTTCTTGTGGTAATGAGAGTAATTGTGTGTCACTGTAACCACATCGATGCTTAGGGATGTGATTCATTCCCACCTCCTCATTAATGTAACTATCCTGCCGGAAAACCAGCCTCAAGCCTTAACAGATTCACTGGCCTTGCCTGGAAGCCGCAGTTAACACGGGTGAACCAGCAAAGCGGGTCAGTAGGAACAGGGTGTTAGAGATTAGAGGCTTGACTGAGTTTGGTTGGGTGCTCTGTGCAGATTTTGAGGTTGGTGATGGGTGATGTCAACCATAAGGTGCATTTTCAGATGTTAAATCAGTGGGAAGGTCACATTGCTTTGGGTCTTCTAAGGGTTCAGATTTGACTAATACTAATCCTGGTGCCCAAGCTTTAATAGCTTCTAGGTACCATTCTTAACCTCTCACTAAACAGACATCAGAGCCAAGTTTCTGACAGAGGTAACTTGACTTTGGATAAACAGATCATAGAATATTTTAAGTTGGAAGGAGCCAGTGAGAATCATGAGTCCAAATCGCTGCCCCTGGCAAGACTACCTAAAGTGAAACCAGGTCAGGTTTGCTGGACTTTCATTCTTGAAGTTAACATAGTATTTGTTTTAGGCATCAGTGGAAAAATTAAGTTCCTCATTAATTATTTGCCCTGGTCACTAAACTTCTCAGTGGAAAGTGGATTCTCTAGTCCTGTCAGAGCCTCAGCTGCTCTGGGCACAGCTACCTTCTAGATGAAGACCCACATGTGACTTTTTAAAACAAGATCAGTGCTCAAGGTTGTTCTCAGAACTGAGCAGGTAACCAGCAGGCAGTAAGGTATTAGTGAGTTTCTGGTTGTTTTGTACTTAGATTGGAGTTAGGATCACATGGAAATCAAATGGAAGGTGAGAATTGTACTTGAGAGCTTTGGAATGGATTGGTGGGAAGGTGACTCCCTATAGGGTATGATGCAGTCACCCATCTAACGTTCTTGTCCGTGTGTGGGGTGGCTCATATACAAGAAAGGCAATGTAGTAATAACTGATAACTTAGATACTGAAAGAGTATCTCATCCCTTTGTGTTCCTCCCTTACAAATTAATTGGAATTTTAGGAAGTGACTCAGGCTTACAAAGCTCGTTGATGATGAAGAATGAGCAAGCTTCATTATCAAATTGAGGATGTGCTTTTTCTTTCACACTCTTTCATTTGACAGGCATTATCTCTACCCATTTTATCGGGGCTGAGTTACAAACCATTTGTTCATTCCACTCTTGTTCTCGACCAGGGAATAGGAAGAGGAAGGGCTATAAACCACCTGAGTTAAATACGAAAGGAAGCATGGTTGCATTTTGCCAACGTTAATGTAGACTGTGATGTCATTATTTGACAGCATTCCCAGTGGCCTAAAACGTACATCGAACAGAAAAGTTATTTTTCAAACCTTCCATGACAGCTGTAATCACCTAAACCACTCACTGTCTCCGTTTTTAAAGGAGAAAATGGGAATATGGGGGTTTATGCAATAAAAGAAATGACTGTTTTATGGAAATGAACTAGTAAGATACTTACATGCATCTCATTATGTCTTGTTTCTGGAATATATTAATAGTGAAAAAAGAAAGAACAAAACTGTCTGCTGTGCCTTTTGAATGGCTTTACCAGTAAGGTGTCTCTGTAGTTTTGTTCTTAGCAGCTCTCCACAGCAATGGTAAAATCTGACTATAGTGTCAGTATAATTTCTATATGCTAAGTGCTTGCATGCATCTAGAAGGTCTGCAGTGACTGCATGAGTGTTCTGCAGTGAAGAGTCTCACTGGTATTTTTCTTTCCTGCCAGAAGTTCAGCTGATACTGCCTGATGAAATGTAAAACAGCTCTGGAAGTGCAGTATGGCTCATACAGCGGTGGCCCTGTTTCCCAGCATTTGTTCTTAAAGCCACAAAAGCAGAATCCAAACCAGACTAAAATTAAATAGTTGTTCAAGAAAAAAACCTCTTCAGGTTACTGTATCTTGAATGGAATTTTATTATGATCTGAAAGATAACTTGGAAGGAAGTGGGATTGGTGCTCAAATCTCAGGCTATTTGTCAGCAGAGTTTACAGCATTGGTACTTAGATTATCTGAAGTTTCACTTTTAAACATCAGAACCTAACATGTCATTAGGATCATTCAGAGTCTTTTACTGGCATTTATGTACTTGTCTCTACCTTTATAAAACCCAAAGAAATACACAGTCCAGAGGTTCTAGTAGCTGTAAGAGCAGGAAGGAGAGAGGATGACAACTTTTCCCCAAACTTTAGACGGTAATCCATTCGGTTATATTTTTTGATCTTAGCTCCTACTTGTGTCAATCCTTTTTTGATTTGATTACTGCTCTCTCTTGTTTTCCTTCTTGTTATGTTTCCACTATTGAAAGGTCTCGATCTTGTATGTTCTGTGCATAAATACTGGCAATTCTTAGTCTAGACTAATGGAGTTGTCTGAGAGTGGTGCTTTGCTAAGCTGGTAAATTGAGGTCAGTTCTCTTGCCTTTTTTTTTTTCTTCTTGTTACCCTCAAAACGCCACAAGCAGTGGGCTGTTGTAGTTTATGGTTCATTTTTGTTGGATGTGTTGGATTTTGATGGAGACCTGAGGCCTTGCAGCAATGCTTAACTCTTCTTGGCACACAGGAAGTCTTTTTGCCTAATGTTTTATGGCAACTGGGAATCTGAGTTTGTAGTCTAATCCTTGTGGCAATAAAAGTAATACGTGACATTCAGAATGCCTCTGTTATCTTTTAAAACAAACAATAAAGTCTCACAATCAAACTTTTACAACCATTGAGTTCTTCTAAGTGGTGTTGCATGTGTTTCCAGTTACTTCCCTAGTCTTCCACTTCTTATCTCCATCGTGATCAGATTTATTTTTTTAATACTGTTTTGTCTGCAAACACACTTGCAGTTATATTTTTGGGAGATAACTAACTACATAAAAAGTAAGGAGGGAAGGGGCTGATAGGTGGATATATTGAGCCCTGCAGTCACATGAAAGACAAATTAGAATTTAGGAAAAAAGGAAATGTCTGTGGTTCTCTCATGGTGTTTCTAGCCCTGTTCTGCTGTGTCTGTACCTGTGCGTGGAGGTAGCACATTTATGTTGGGTAAGTACTCCCTGAAGTCAGTCATAAATACATGGCCTAATGTGATCCAAGTTCTGTGCTGATGCCAAAAGGGGAAGTTCTGTCTTCATCTCCTGCTGCACAGTCAACACCAGTGCCTTCCAGCAAGCTGTTTGGTACTGTCTGGCTGAGAGCTCAGCCAATAACTGCTTGGATCAAATCCTTGGACAGCTCACTGTGTTTCCTTGTGTGCCTGAGTGCCAGCAAATGGAAAGGGGGGAAGGTCTATATGGGTGATGAGAATGGAGGGTCTGTTTTGGCAGATGTGTAAGCCTAGATTGACTTGCATCCATTGTGAAATCACACCTTAACTCTGTTTTGTAACCTTTTACCACTGACCTGCTGTACATTTGGTGAAACAAATGTGCTGGCCTTTGAGTAAGTGAGCCTAGGAATTTTTTCTTTTACAGTAGAGCTTGCAGAGTTGAATTTCATTCATTGAAACTTTACTGCTGACAGATTTGGATCTCATGCTTTCATTTGGCAAAATACATTATTTTATGTAAGTAATTTTAAACTGATGGTTTAGGTTTAGATTTAGAATGCAGTAGATGTAATTAGTTTATTCAGTAGAAGAACCAGCAGTAAAGAATTAGTTGCAACAAACACTGCAAATTGTGTAGCATGTGTTAAAAATAAAATTACATGGTAGCTATAACAAATAGGCTATAACTCAATTCAAGGGTGCTTCTCTCTTTGATAACTAATCAGGCTTGGATCTCATGGTTTCCAAGGTTGGGAAAACAACTCGAATGAATTGCAGTTGTGTATTTAGCTGAAGCCATGGGCTGTGCAGGGTGCTTTCTTCTGCTGTGACCCCTCTGCAAAGTGGAGGAGTGGAAACCCATTCATGTTACAGGTGTCTTGGTGGTTAGATTTGTCAGTGCATTAAAGTATTGCTTTAGTTCTCTGAATTACGGATACCTGGAGAAGATGCAAAGGGTAAGACACTGAGGTCTTTTCCTTATAGGATTATTTTGCCCGAGTTAGTACTTCCATGTATGTGCAGGAGTAGGGTTTATTTTTCACTTTGAAATCCCCCAAACTCTCCCGATAGTCCTTTACTTCAGCCTCCCTTACCATTCTACACTACAAACTGCTGCTTTCACTGACAGAACCCAGAAGTCTCTCTAGAGTGAGACTTCATTTTGTTCTCTCCAAAATGAGGATATGCCAAAAACCCCCAACTTGCTGTGCAGCCCAGGTGTTGGCGGCTGGCACACACGGTTTGTAACCGCAGTGAGCTCTGTGCAGAGGGCAGCAGGATTAGGGAGCATCTATTCAGTTCCACCCACCACAGAGGGACATTGTTCAATGACCCATGTGAATTTTAGTCTCTTTATTCAGCTTACTGTTGAAACTTAGCTTTGAATACAGGAACGTGTTATTGTTGCCTTGGGCTTTTGGGTAGTGCTCCAGACTATTGAAAAGGTTTGATATACTATTTTTCATGTAATCTCTGTGAAGTAAAGCAAGTCATTTTATACGTATGAAGCCTGGAATGGTACAACATTTAAAAGCATTTGCTGATTTGCAGTACCAAAATTCAAAATACTGAGTGCTGGAACTTTTAGGCAACCAAACTATTTCATGTTATTTATTTTTAATACTTTGCAATGTAACTTTTAGTAAATTCATATGCCTTGGTAACTTTGCAGGGGTACTGGAAATCAAGCCCAACATCTAGAAAAATGAAAATATGTGATTAATTACTTCCTTTGGAAAGATTAATTTAGAAGATTTACTTAGAATTATGAAGGAAATATATGCCACTGACAACATGCAATCTCTTTTTCCAAAGCAGCATTTACCACCTTTCAGGTTAACCATTCCTTTTTCTTTCTGTAATTCCCTGGGTTTTTTTCCCCTAATGTTTTTTTCAACAACACTCTCTTTGGTAAGACTGTTGCTGTGATCAGTCCTGATTCCTAGAGTAATTTCACCTTGGCTGAAAAAAATCTACGTGAACAGAAAAATCTTGGAAGAAAAATGAAAAGTGGTATGTGGTTGTTAATTAAAGATGTGGACAGTTGATATGCACAGGAAATGAGCAATTAAAGTTATGTGGGCACCTCTGATGACAGACTACACTGTCTATGTGCTTGATTCAGCAGTGTTACATAAGATTTTAATTGAGTTTTCTCTGTGCAGAATATCATTGTGTCTTCCAGGTTACTTTCCTAATACTGAGTTCTAAATTCAGGCTGAATTTTAGTCAGAGGTGCAGGCTGAATTTTCTAGATTCTGCTCCATCCGTGTGACTCATCAGGACAATTCAAACCTTTACGTCCATCAGGTTTCTCTTACGTGAGCCAACAAGATAGGAGGAGGTTGTCATTCCCTGGAACCTGTTTGTAGAGTGGGATGCTGTACCTCCAAGTTGTTCAGATGTTTGAGGGTGGAGGAGTGGTGGTGTGAGCAGGTTTTGGGTTCTGCAGTTGGCTGTTCTGGAGGGAGTTGTGCTCTACCAGGTTGGAGTTCCTCCCTGTGTTCATGTCACATATCTTGTTCCCAGTGATATGTTGTTCTCAGTTCTGTCTCTTCTGCCCCCAATTTTTTTTTCCATCTCCTTCATCCCAGTTTCTATGTCTTACCCTTTTCTCCTTTCCTCGTTAATTTTGCCCTGTCTCAAATACCTCTCTCATTGCCAACTCCGTTCTTCTCATCCAAGTTGTTAGGACAATAAAAAGAGGAATAACTGGTATCCTGACATTTGGTAGAAAATTCCTTTTAAACCCTAGGAGAACATTAATTTTAGGGTGCTGATGAGACAAGTAGTAATTTAAACTTGCTTAATTCATTCTTACCATTATTTATGGTCCTATATATTACCCCATAGTTCAGTCATAGACCAAGGCTTTTACTGGTCTTTGAGCTGATGTCATTCGCTGTGTTCTCTGGGAGTAAGAGTCACTGAGCACAATAGTACCAGGACAATTGGGAGCTTGTCGTTACATTGGCTCCAAGCTCAACTGTAGAATAAATGTTTTTGTAGAGGGCCACGACTGAATGTGGTCAGGAGCCATAAAATATCTGCTATTTCCTTTCATTCTGCTGCCTTGCAAAGGAGGGGGGGGAGATTTGTGCTTAGCAAGGTAAAAAAATTATCTTTGGAACCCATCTATGCTAAAACAGCAGGCTGATCCTTTGAGCTGTGAACTTGTTGCAAACATGTGAGTATTATATGTTGCATGGCTCTGCTCTGCTGTATGCAAATCATATCCCATCGTTCAGGGATGCCTGTGTGCCAGGAGATCGTTGTAATTACCATTAAAAGTTATAGTGTGGAAAGTCCAGGGAGCTTCGCTGTGGGTGCCTTTTGCTGGTGTTCAGCTCAGAACTGGCTTTTCATTCTGAGCACGGTGAAGGAAATCTCACACACACATTTCTAGTGCACGTGATTTGACTGTGAATTATGTAACTGAGAAATACAGATGTAATATTCTAAACATCTACCATCTCTGCTTTCACAGATACGGTAAAATGAGAAGTGCATCTGTTAAGTTCTTTCTGTCAATGTTACTGCAGTGAAGTTTCTGTTCACAGCCCGGGTAGTGCCTTGTAGAGGTTAAGAAATAAATCTGTGGAAGCTCCATTTCAATAACATGTTATCAGTTTAAATGAGACCATTTATATAGCTTTTCACATTGAAATAAAGTATTATTTTGTTCGTATTCCTTTTACTTAAAACACGTTTTTCCTCTTTGGATAGGTAAAACAAAAGACAAAAATAGATTTTCATCAATAATGCAATTGTTGCCACACTGCTGCCAGATTTGCAGTGTATAAACGGGAAAAACACTTTCACAGTTTTAATCCCCACCATTATTATTTCTATCTAATTAGATTTTCAGAGAGAAATGGGATTTTTTTTTAATTTTATTTTTTAAAACTGACTGAATCCTTCCCATATGATGCAGTTCTTTTCAATTCATGACCACGTTGAATATGCGATAAATGGAAATACAAAGGGGTTTTAGAGGCATGCATTGCAAGCTATATGAGTGGATTTTGGGATAACTTGAACGAGGTGGTGTCCCTTCTGTTTTTTGGAACGGGTTTCCTCTTCTAATGAATGGCTACAGCACATCCCTGGGGCTTTCTCAGTACAGTGGTGAGAAACGGATCTGGTATGTGACAGTTGTTAGGGATTGCAAAAGCAAACAAACAAACAAAAAGACCTGAGTAGAATCCTGAGAGTTTCTATTCTCCAGACCAGGCTGGCCTGGACGGCTACTTCGCTCTTGGAGAAACTGTTTGGACTTCTGTTTTCCTCAGCTGGAGATACTCCAGTCTGCTGAGCACTGGTGTCTGGTTTTTAATTGCATTAGAAGAAAGTGTGTTCATACTTACATTATGCTTTATAGATTTGCCTGTTCTTTTTCTGTTCTCTGTTTTGGACCATAAAGAAATCCTCCTACCACTGCATTTCCCATCTCTTTGCATCTTGCTTTCTCCGCTCGGTGTGGTACATCTGCATCCTCGCTGTGTGCAGGGCGATACATCCCCATGTCACAGGCATTTATAGACAAACTTGTTTAGTGGATTGTTCTACTTCTCAAGCAAAATCGTATCATTTTAAAGCCAGAAAGCACAGTTTGTGCCCTGTGAAAACAGGAGGAAAAGGGAAACTTTAGGCCATCCATCTTATGTGGGGGACTTTTGTTTAATTGTTTGTCCAGTTTTATATTGCACATAAACCAAATTAGTTGAAAGAGGATTTTTCATATGTCCTTGTATTTATTTCCATGCCAGAGGATTTGAAGCTATGTGACTTCAGGAGTGACAGTAGAGGAGGAACAGAGCATGTTAAAAGCTGTAAAACTGGTGACATCTTCTTTGATAAGGAAAAACAGTTTGTGGTGTTCTGGAGATCTTTATTCATAGAACTTTATCAGCCTACTTGTGACAGGTAAATCTGTGATGAGAAAGAAGATTAATGAACAAGAGTTTAAGGGGTATGTGTATTAACTGTAAATGTAACTTTAATACTGCCTCACACCTGTAGCATCAGTATAACTTCTCTGTAACAAACTCTATTTCACTCCAGCTGCCCAAGAGTTTTCTTCATGGTACTTGCTATGTGACAACTTTTCCATGTAGCTCCTCTGACAGAAGAGTCATTCTTGCTTTATTGTTGGTGTTAATTTTTTCAGGGGATGTCAAACTCCATTGGCAAATTTTCATTCCAAAAGTTTTAGTCACTTTATGGCATCTTGTCTTACGATCCTACCACCCTTGCTGTCTTCCTCTGCCTCAGTGAAATGCAGTGCTCTCTTTCGTTAATGTAGTATTTCTTGTCACAGTTGCAACAGTTGTTTCTTCTTTAGCTGTAGGTGCAGTTTCATAGAAATGAGAGATTCTTATTTGTAAAGAATGTTAAATGTTATCAGGTGAAATATAAACTAAAATGTTTTTATTTTTAAATATGTGTTATGGTGAGACTTTTCACAAGTTTCTCATTCTTACTTTATAGTAGCCTGAAGAGTTTTATTTTAATTTTGTTAGAAGTAGAGATACATTTTTGTACTTCTAGTGATCTGAGATGGATTTTTTTCATCATATTGTACTTACAGTACTGAGATCAATCTTACTTTCAGGGCAAGAGAAATATTCAGTACTGCCACTATTGTTAATGCTTTATCATAATTTTTCTTTTTATATAACTTCAAATATCCTGCTTGACTCACATTTTCCTACCCTTAGTGCTTTCATTTTGCTGATCGCTTCCATATTTATGCTGAAGCTAAATTAATCTTTTAATGCTGTGCCATTTTTATAATGAATTTCAAAAGTTGCATAGCAGGGCCAATTATTTTCAGTGTGTAACCAACCCTTCCATTCTGCTGTGTGATTCATTGCCTTATTTGCGATTCAGTGAATATCAAATCTGTAATTTCAGGACCCTTAAGTTTTCCAGCACTTTTGCTGCATCAAAGCCCTTCTCTCTTATCTCCCCACGCCTTGTGCAGATTTCTGAAAGTTGTAAAGTTCAATTATTTGCATTAAGGCTATTGGTTAAAATCCAGAGAGTGATTATTGCAGTGGGACTATTTTTTGTTTGGGGTTGGATTTCTTAGGGGGTTTTTTTGCAATGCTCTAATTACTAGTTTACCTCCTGTTAAACCAAGCTGAAGGCTGTTGTCCCTCTTTATTCCTGTGCCTGTTATTCCAGTGAAATTTTGGGAATGATAAATGGATTTAATAAATATCAAATGTATACCTTCAACAATACTATAATTTTTAATAGGAAAAAATAATAGGTGAATCCAGAGGTTTGCACATGGACTTAGAATCTGGCAATAGTTTTAGCTCCATTTTCAAAGCTTTTTTCATGTCTTTTACTTTAAAATTATTCTTTTTGAGAGCTGATTTTTTTTTAGTTGGGTAACTCCTTTTGTACCCAAAGGAACTTTATCTAGGGGACTGGGGAGGGACGAGTTCATTTACTGCACACTTCCCTCACTGCTAACTTTGTGAAACAGCCTTGGAAAATGAAACCCTGCCCTGCTGGAACACAGTCAAGTATTCCATGAGCAGCGGGCAGTGTCGTGTTGCGGAGGAGCAGCCGAAGGCTCTCAGACATCTCGAGTGTCGTGCCTGTGTCTCTGTTGTTAGTGTGGGTGAGGCAGCTTCTCTGTAACTTGGACATTTTTCCAGTTGAAATTCTTACACGTTTGCAAATGAACACTTTTTAAATTAAGGTTTTATATACACGCAGAGCTCTAAAAATACAAGCAGTTGAAATGGTCATTGTGAAACGGAGTAACAGCGATCTCTGGAAGTGGAATTCTTGCTGTTGTTGTGCAGTGTGGGCAGTTGCCACGCAGCTTTTCTTCTGTGGCTCAGTGTTTGTCAGGAATTCTGCTGGCAAGGCAAAAAGCTTTCATTCTCTTCAATTTGACCTGGTATAGATGAGAGTTGTCTCATGCAGAAAACTAATGTTTCTCTGAAGGAGCTGGAGGGATAGAGCTGATCAGCCAAAAACTTTCAAAGTGACTGCTGCATTTTGAGATTAATTTTCATCACACCCTTTAAAGAGCAATATTTAGTGTTAAACCTCAACTTAAGCCTTTTTGTGATCAGGAATCACTTTGGTTTGGATTTGAAAAAAAAATTTATTTTCATTTGTGGTCATGGATTTTCTTTTTTTTTTTTTTTAATGTGTTTACTTCCAGCATTCATAATGGGTTTTTTTTGTGAAAAGATTTGTATACAATTTACCTCAAATACTAATTTGAGAATATAACAACCATTTTGATAGCCTTGCTACTAGTTTTTAGCAAGCTTAGTTTTCAAGAAAGTGAAGATGTGTGAAATGGTGACCTCCAGTTCTGTAGCCCTTGATCCCTGGTAATGTCTGCATGGTGTGTTTTTGACTGAAGGTGACTTTTATGGTTTCCAGATTCAAAATTTATTTCGTATTTTGAGCATATGTTTTGGCAGTTGCTGTCATTTATCTCCTCATTTGGCTGTTCTCTCTGTTTGATATGGGATATTTTCCATACATATCCTATACTGTTGTTTTATTTCTTGACACTAAAATGGCTTGTACTGCACAGATGACTTGGTAAGACTCCAGCTCTTTTTCTAGAATTCTGGCAATAATCGTCCTATTGAAATTGAAACTCTTCTTGTGTAAAGTGTAACAGGCTTTTTTTGTTAGGGATGATGTCAGCATGAGAGATGGCCTCAAGGAGCCATTAAAAGAACATAAGACTTTTGACTGTTGGACTTTATTGACTTTTCTCCTCAGTAAAATACAGTTCTGTGGAAGACAGATCAGTGTCTGCAGTGGTATGAGACATACTTGGTGACTTTACTGTGCATTCTGATGAAGCTGTGTCTGAGTGCCATAAATACGGAGCCACTCTATTAGAGTGTCAGAGAAATGCAGTAATAACAGGCATAAAATTTTATAGAAATGCTTGCCTTTCTCTGAGAGTAATTGGCCTTTTTATGTGAAATTACTCACTTTGCTTTCTAGGACCTTTGAATTTTCAGTTCTGGCTTGTGCTGGTTTGTTTCTAACTCTCCCCTTAAGACATTTCTGAAATGTAATTACAGCTAACATTATTTTTTTATTGTCTGTCCATGTATTACTGACCTTAGTATATAATTGTATTTAAACTGTTTGTGGGAAAAATGGGAGTAAGGTAATGCATTTCAAAGTGATTGGTGAAATAATTAGGGGGAATATGTGAAACTAATGTGATAACTGGTAAATAGCAGCTGAAATATTTACATGTGAAAATACTTCCAGGTGGAGAAGTTTATGTTCAATATTAAGATGAATTGAAATAAAATAAATAGATAAATGGTGAAAATACGAAGTTTTTGAAGGTTGCATTTCATATTTCCAGTCCTCCTGATTGACATACTCCTCCTGCCTTTATTCCATGCCATGTCTCCATCCCCAGGTTACAGTTTAGTCTGGGAGCCATTGCAATTGCTGAATATACAAGATATATTAAAAACAAGATTAAAATTATGTATTAAGTGACTTGACTTTCAAATTCAGCATTCCAACTCGAGCCTGCAAAAGAATGTCTTCAGCTGAACTTTAATGAAGCCTGAGTATAGTTTGAGGAGACGGTGTCCCAGCAGGTTGTAGAAGTTGCAGCCCTTTGCCACATTCACTCCTGTTCCAGTGCAGCAGCTCATCTCTCCTCTGCTCTGTAAACCAGACCACTAAGAACAAGCAGCTGTAAGTTATGAACTGACAGCCAGGTTAGTTCTGCCCCTGAGAACATGACAAGTTATACTCGAGTCTGGAGTTGTCAGTTTTCTTGAAGTATTCATGGGAAAGTGAGGGGATGTAAAAGAAAATGAGGAATTGTTTCCTGATTGGGAAAGAGAGCCCATACAAGGGAGGTATGTTGATGGTTTTGATGGGAGTATTCCATATACTGATATTCCTTCTCCATGAGCCTGAGCATGAAAACTGAGAAAAACAGATGTCTTAGATAAAAACAGATGATGAAATACAGGAAAGGTGAATTTCATTTTGTGTGTGCTGGGATTGGGGGCCTGAATTAAAGCAGCAAATCTGAAGCATGTTATGATTCTAAGTAATGGTGTTGCAGTGAGACATGTACAAAATGAGCTTGATCTCCTTTGTTTTAGCCAAGATAGTTCCTTTAATGCTAGAAGAAAATGGAATGCTTACGTAATGAAGACTTTGATCTGATTCAATTTAAAGTAATGTCTGCTTAGGAAATCCTGATGAAAGATCTTATTTCAAAAGTTTTCTTCTCCTCTGTCTTTTACTCAACCTTTTTGTAAAGGCAAAACTTGTTTGTCATTGTGCAGATAACAGCTACTCTAAGGAAATTGCTGCCAAAGGAAGTCACTGCCCTCAAATATCCACTAGAGACAGTTCATGTAAGTCCTCCCCAGATTAGCTTCAGGCAAAATTTGCAAGAGTAGTTTAAACAACTTCAGAAATCATGTGAGCTAACTTGACGGTTTTTCTGCCTGATGAGAATTGGGAAATGCTCACACAAGCGTTGCAGAATCAGTAGCTCACAGCAAAGGGCTGCTGAGGAGGATCCAATACAGGGGATAACTTTAAACCAGTGAAGTCGGATCGCAGAGGGTGGGATTTCCAAGGCTTTCAGATACCATTTTATACTGTCTTTGTTACACTAGAATAAAAGGCTAGACATGCAGGTTTCATGCTGTGACTTGACTTTTTGGTTTTATTTTTTAGTTTTAAATCACCAAAGGAGTACATCTGGGTCAAAGCAAAATAGCTTCCTTTAAAGCAGTTTTATCAATGAAGGGGTGTGTGCTGCTTTACCAACTTTGTAGATGTAGTCCAAAGGCTGCTTTCCTTGGAGATAAATACTATGTGTATTTACGTTTTGCACAAAAAAACCCAGGGATCTGCAGTGCAAGCCAGTAAGGAGTGAGCTTCCCCCATTTAACTGGACTTGGTGAGCTGAGACTCTGCTTAGTTTCCTCAGTGTTGGATCTTTTGCAACATTTATTCTCCAACTTTCACTTCGTTTAGTTTGTTTGGCTTTAAATTTTAGGGCTGTTTGCAAGAGAATTGTGATTGTGCTGTTGGTTGGGTGCCAGGTTTAGTGAAGAAAAGGGAATGAAATTGCTAGAAGACAGCAGAGCATATGTAAAAACTTCTTTAACCGCAAACCCCATGTGAAGGGCCTCGAATTAGTTCCTGTTTTCAAACAAATTTCCACTTTGCATCATCTCTGCTGTAGCAGTACATGAGTTGCAGTTTGTATTCTGTGTGCAGTGTGTCCTGTTTTTTACTGACGGGTCATAAGGCCCAGCTGGCAGGTCATATGACTTCCTTCTGCCTCCTTTTTAAAGCTTCTGAATTCCTCTCCCTGCTCACCTGCAAAGTGGTTTCATCTCGTTCCCGAAGTGTTTGCTTCACTCCACCGTGTGCCACCCTTAAAATAGCAGGCTGTGCACACAAGGACATACCATGTACACAGGTACGTGTCCATAATGAGCAGAACTTGGGAATAAATCCCTGATCATAACCCTGTATTTGCTACTCTGAAAAGATGTATTTATTAGAAGTGCATGTGAGTTAAGGAACCAAAAAAGGTGCAGTTTCATGGCTGTTATTAACTTTTGTCCAAATCCCAGCTACTGCCAAAAGTCATGGTCTCCCTCTTCCCCACACATCTTCATCCTCTCCCTTGTATTGATGTTAGAGATTACACCGCAGCAGCATGGATTGGATCACTCCTCAGAAGGGCTGAAAACTACTTGTGGCCTTGTTTTTTTTCAGGATTTGTTCTCAGTAATGAAACACAACTGGCTGTGTGGGCACAGTTGGGAGTGCTGGCACAAGGGAGAGGATGGTAACACGTGGCCAGTAAGGAATTGCTCCATGGTTTAGAGGGGCTGTGAAGCCAGGGTCTGCATTGAATAATGAATAAATAATACTTGACATAACAGTTTGATCCATTTAAGCTACAGATTTCTCTGCTCTAGAGCCAACTAGAAGAAAAGCAACTGGCATTGATGGAATATGAAGAGTTCTCAGTTCCTTGCACGAACTGGAGCTTGTCACTCCTTCCTGCTCTCCAGTAACCACACAAGAACAACTGTATGGTGGTGGTCTGTAGTTTCCACTGTTGGTTTTTGGTTTTTTAATAAACAAGCAATATTCTTCCATGCAAAAGGAAAATGAAATTATTTCACAGAGGAAGTGGCATTGTATTCCACGTTGTTACTCTCATTAGAATGTTTATCCTCTTCTTGCAGTCCTTGGGCAGTCTGCCCCACTGAGACACTGTGTTTTCCTTGGGATTGTGCTTTCTTGTCAGTGGCCATACAGCAGCTGACATAAGTGCAGGACTATAAAATATGTGTTTGTGTTTAGTCAGTGTTTTTTATGGTGGCACCTGTGCAGTTTTCCTTCATGTGTAAAAGAGAAAGCTATACTGCAGCGAATATGTATTAAAATCATGTGGAGAGAAAAAAGGGAGGGAGAATGGGAGTTGGTGCTTAGAATCTTTTGTTTTTCTCTTTGATCCCAAGTATGGCTGAGTTTTCATATTTAGTTTAATTAAAGTTCTTACAAATCTTTGTACATAGATTTTTCTAGCCTTAACAGCAAATGGTGAGTGTTGCCGAGACTGGTCAGGTAAGAGAGTTGTACTTGATTCATTTGTTTTGGTTTTATGTTATGTGTTTTAATGGAGAAGAGTTGAAGAGGCAACTTAATGCTAAAGAAACCTAGTGTAGTTCAAGGAATTTGGAAGCCAGATTCTGCAAAACTTCATTGTGTGACTGTCCTTAAAATGCTCCTGAGTTAGAAAACAAAAAAAGGTAGCCAGGTTTCATTTGGTAATGTAGGTGTTGAAGGAAAAGGCAAGTGCTTTGTCCGTAGTTCTCACTTCACTAAAATTGCTTAAAGTAAGGGATTTGTGGGAGTTCTTCAGAGAAGTGAGAGGTTTTCTTGTTTTTTAAAACCTTTGGCAAGAAGCTTTGTTATTTGTATTGAATGTTCCAAAATAAAAGTGTAGCCAGAGGAAATAGCATCTGTGAAACTTTGATCCACACATCTGAAACTTGACAATGATTTGGCAATGATTTGAAATAGGTTTTATAAAGGATAGTTGAGCAGCCTTGGTTAAAAGCTACAAACCTTGTATTTAGCACAAAAGGCAGGAAATTTAGAGAGCCCATTTCAGTGTGACCTGTAATCTTTCCATTTGTTTTGCATGTCGTGCAGTACAGCCTCAGGTTGATGAAGGTTTTGGTGGTCAGCGCCTCTCGTTCCAGACGTAGCACCACCAGGTCGACACTTGGAAGAAGCCACTTACCTTTGCCTCCCTTTCTGTAACTGCAGAAATCCCAGCTTGTGCATGTGGCAAAAAGCAGCAGGTTGGAGATTCTCAGTTACAAAATGTTAGTTTGTGGAAGTGGTTAAAATGCAGTTTAATGCTGCTGAGTGGGACTGTGATCATGCATATCAAGAATGGATCTGCTGAGAATTGAAATGTGATAAGTGTATCAAGGATGGATCACGTGTCTGAGACTTGTTTTCTTTCATGAAGTGTTGGAAATTGAAACTGGAAATTCTGTGTTTCATTGCAGAGCTTCAGAAAGAATGTCAGTTGAAAACAGTCTTCGTTATGCTGTTACTCAGGTATTGCAGCTTGGGCAGTGGTGCTGTCCTCGGCAGTGTGTGTTCCCTAGGGAAAACAAGGAACAGATGCATTCTGGTTCAGTAAATGCCACCTTTCACTGTAACTTAATAGGTTTACACAAAGTGTATCTTAGATACATGGGAAAATAGTTGGGAAAAGTTCAGGTTTGACAGGACTGGCAGGTAGAAGGTGAGTCAGGAGATGACATTTCTGAGGTTTATTTTAAATTAGTATATGTCAGAAGTGGTAGTCCTGTATCACAGCAGGCAGGAAGAGGTAAAGTCACCCCTCCTGTGTCAGGAAATCCTCCAGGTGTGAAATGAAGCTTGAAGGATGCCAACATTTTCAGTGCTTAGAAAGGAAAACACTCCCAGTAACTGAGTACAGGCACCAACAGCATCAGAAGTGTATCACAGAGGTATTCTCTTACAATGACTTCTGGTTTTCTTGTGCAAGGGAAGTCAGTACCATAATACCAATAGTTCATCTGCTTAGGGCTATGCTTTCATTTTATTAATTTTATTTTAGAAGCTTTATGGGAATGTTTCCTAAAAGTCAGCAGGATCACAAGCATTGCTGCTCTTAGATTTTCAAGTTCTGAAATGTTTGAGAGGTGACAAAAATCAGTTCATAAACCCAGGATGAATGTGAATGAATTTGTTTACCTAATACAATGACAAGCAAAAGGTGGAGTTGAGGTTTACGTAACAATGTGCTTCAAATGCATTTGGAAATGTAGTTGTTGTAATAGAGTAGATTCTAAATGTCAGAACTGAGCAATCAAATGGCATCATGTTCCTGAAAAAATGGGTTTAGTGACCTTATCGGAGAGGTCCTGTACCTAAGCAGGTAACTTCCAGGGAGCAGGAGCTGTAAATGAGCTGTTCCCTGTTGCATTCCATATCATCAAGATTACATCAACTATTTCAAGGATATTCTTCAGTGTAATGATGTTTTTGTTGTTATCAGTGTGAAACTGTGGAGTTTGCTTCTGGTCTTTAAGTTGTGTATGTGAAGAAAATAGTCTGTTTACACAGTTCCAGATTCTGGTATTTCTTCTTGAACAGCTGGACTTTGTCCCCTTGCAGCACTTCATGCTGCCTTTTGCCTTCTGTCACCATGCTGGCTGTCAGCCTCCTGGTCATTGATTGGCTTATTTAATTATTTATACTAAAATATGTTTTCGTCTGTCACTGCAGGCTCGTATGTCCTAGATTTGTCTGTCACTAAAGAAAAACTGAATGTGCTTTCAAGCTACACCTCACACTTCATAGTTTTTGAGAAAACAGAACGTTTTCTTGCCCTGCAAACGAAGCCATCCTAGCTGAGAGCAGCCTGAAAGCCACCAGTGTCACCATCAGGATTCTCAGCTGCCAGTGCTGCTGCATCACTGCGTGTTCGCGGCTGATGTCGCGCAGCTGCAGCCGGGCTGTTCTAGAAGCCGTGGCACGTCGTGGGTGGGAGCCCACAGCGCAGAGCTGCTGACAGTGTCACAGTCTCTCTTACATCAGCGTGTTGCCAGCGGGTGTTATGGTGGTTGCTGACATTTGGGTTTGAATAGGCAGCCAGAAGTCCAGGCTTTGCTGGTTTAAATTTAAAAAAAAAAAAAAGAAAATTCAAAGTGTGTGGGGAACACACGCAGATCTCTGGTAACAAAGGGCAGATTTTTATCAACCAAATTTTGTAGCACGGCCCAGGTCTAGAACTGGCCTTCACTGTAGTTAATTGGAATGAGAACAGAAACCTATTCCCGTGCAACAGGATTAGCAGACTGATCACATTAGCATCTCGTGATGAATTGGAATTCACCACCACCCAGCTGGTTTGAGTGCCAGCAGCAGTTGAGCTGCAGCTCCCTCTCTTCATGGTGTACGTTATGGGTTAAAGTACCCCATGCCTTGAACAGTGCATCTTTATGCATCACTGATTTTCCTTTGGAGGCAAAATTTGTGTTACAGCTGAGGTAAAAAATGTGTGAACACAACCCTGTTAATGTCTAATGTTAGAGAAACATTCTTCTTTGAACAGGAAGAGTTTACATTTAATGCCAAATGATGCAGTTTTAAGCGTGGTATATTCTCTAGTCTCATTTGACATTGGATTTACTTGCTTTCTGAACAGAATCCCAGTTAAAATGGAAAAGGTCAGTGATCTAACTCTGCTCTGAGATTTCATTTTGTATCTGTACTGTTGGCTTTTTTATCTTTCTCAAAGACCTTAGTTCCAAAGAATGCTTCTCCATTGCCAAAATTCCACATGATCTTGCCTTCAAGGAAACACATCCATTTTTAGCAAACTAGGAGAGCCTTTCTTTAAAGTAGGATTCTGTTAACAGTGATTTTGACCCATGAAATGTGAACACAAGTCACATTATAACAGCTGTATTTCACTCATATGCTTATTCATAGTGAAATCCAGCATTTGTGCTTTGGGGGGGAAGTAGTCATTTGTTTTTTGCAGTTTAAGAGAAGCAGAAAGGATGTGCATATACATGGTGAAAGAAATAATCTGCATCACAGTGATTATTTCTTGTTAAAAAATACAAAAAATAATACCTCACTACAACATTCATTATTTTCTCTGAGAAATAGAAATATTTGTGGAAATTTTAGTTTACACAATGATTTGTACTGTAACTAACACCTTTTTATTTTCTGGTTGTTGAAGTCATTTTATGTATAAAGTAGCAGAAGAATATCACTAAAACAAGTCTCCATTGACAGGATATTTTAAATAAAATACCTTAGTTTGTTCCTTTACCTCACTTACACTTTCTCTTTTGAAAAAGCACCACCAGCTAGTGCTGTACTGCAGGGCAACATATATGTGAATGTATAATGTATCACTGGAATGCTTTTGCTTCTGGTTTTGTTAGAGTTGTGCCTTTCATTCAGGTGTTTTTAGGAAGAAGGTGGGAAAGAGGATGTTGAATTTTTTCATGCAGAGGCTGTTGTACTCTGCCTCATTTCTGGTTCCATCTAAGGTCCACTTTCTGGCATCGAAGATGATTCCAGAGAAACTGGACTAAAATAAAAAAATGTCACTGAATCTTAGGGATGCTGCACTGTGGACTTTGGAAATTTAAATATTTGTTGGAGGTTTGCAAGGGGGCAAGGAGGGGATTGCAAATAACCAAAAGCAGTTCTTAATTTACAGATTCGGAACTGACATTATTTTATCGTATCTTGCTTCTGTGTAATTCTCCAGGTACTCTTGTTTTAGCTTAGTTTTTTGTTTTTTTATTCCCTAGTGCTTGCCTGTGCTTGGACACATGGAATCATGGATACTGTGTAAGACAGCATTCTCATGGTCATCATGAGTAAAAATGCTGCAAAGTTATTAACCAAACCTGTAACTGGTTAGACCCATTTTGAATTATGTAAGAGACTATACTGCAGCATCAAAATTCAGCTCTGATTTAATCTGTTTTCCACTGAATGTCTCCTGCTAAATAGAAATGCCAAGTTCTAGAAATCAGTGCAGATTGAGAGAAGTCTGGAAAAAGTTAGTCATTGCTGCTAACCAGCCTTGGTATCTCTTTTCTATCACACTATGAGTTCATTTGTTGTTTAAAAAAGTATATTTTAATTTCTTCATACCTAATGTTATTTTTGCAGGAAATTATTTCTTTAGAAATACTAAATCTTAGCTCAGAAGTGTGAAGTTCTTGATTAGTTCAAGCCTTATGGTCTGCACAGTATGTAAAAAATAGTTTTTAAATGTTCTTTGGTAATATAAAGCGAAACAGAAAGCAATTGAGAATTCTCATGTCTGAGGATAAACCTTTCCAAAGCAGTTGATAGAAACTTTTTATTTGCCACTCTTCTGCCAGAAAACAGGACTCACTACTTGGGAAACCTATTTCTCTGTTAAAATGGGTTGTATTCAAACTGCCTTTGCCAGCACAGCTGTGTGAAAGAGGGGTAAAGCTGTGAGCTGAAGGATGTTAATATATTGTGAGAGAAGAGGTGGAATTCATTTCCATCTTACAACACATAAACCAGTGTTGTAATAATTTTTTTAATAGGTGCTTAAACATCTAGTCAAAGTGGAAGCCAAGTATTTTTTCTAAATTACTCTTCCTTGTTGTTGTCTCTGAAATAATTTGCATCCTTCTCCCTTTCTTGGACAGTAACATACAATTGTACTGTGGAACCTCATGGCAAGTTGTGTAGATCAGAGATAATTCCAGTGACTGCAAACACTTACTAGAAACTTCTCAGAATACATAGCTTACATTGAGGACAAGTATGTTTGCTTGAAGAATCCCTCTTCTGGTACATTTTACAACAGTGTTGGCACACGGAGAGATCCCATTAGGAATGTCGCAATTTCGGACACCCCACTGTTGCACAGTTTTAGCACTATTACTGTGCTTTGAATCTCCTGCAGTGATACAACTTGGAGGAGGGGAAGGCTGCAGTTTGCTATCATTGTCACTAAATCATTAATGAGAATCCAACTGGAAGTAAAGCAGAAGAAATCCTAAGACAGACAAGTGCACTGTGGGAGATGACTTATGCAAAATAAGTGTCCATTGCATAAATTCACAGAATATGCTGAGTTTGAGGGACCTACAAGGATCATGGAGTCCAACCCTGGGCCCTGCCCAGGACCATCCCCAAGAGTCACACCATGTGCCTGAGAGTGTCATCCAAACACTTCTTGAACTCTGCCAGGCTTGGTGCTGTGACCATTGCTCTGGGGAGCCTGTCCCAGTACAACTCCCTTGGAATTGTATGCTGTGTCCCTCTAGGACAAACACAGCTACTCTATTGACTCCCTTACTATCTGCAGATTCTTCAGGAAGTTCTGATCAATCCAGCTCATTTGCTGCTTCCACTTAGGCTGGAGTTCAGTGAGTGCTTTAAATCACCAAAAGTAATCCCTGGCACCAGAACAGGGATTCTGCTCCCTGCACTGACATTTCTCCCCGCTACTGGCATAGGGTTTATGGGGCTGTGTGGTGAGGTGATCAGAAAAACTGCTGTATTAAATTCTGGTAAGGTTCTCCCACACACTGGCAGTACAAAGGGCCTGGGACAAGCAGTAGAGATAGGAAAACACTGGTTTGGCAGTAGCAGGAAGCAAGATCCATCACAGTGATCTTTCTTTGCAGTGATGCATTTATCTGATGTTTTGTCTGGATTAGCATATGGTAACATCAGGATGTTTATAGAGCCTGCCTTTAGCAATCTATATAAGTGCAGGTTTTTCTTCACTCTTAAAAGAAAAGAAAAACAAGGGTAAAAGGTCTTTTTCACAAAAAAAAAAAAAGGGGGGGGAGACAAAAATCTCAAACTGTTTTCTATCATAAAACAATAAAACAATTCTAGATATGCAATGCAGACTTACTGCTGACAACTTGTATTATTTTGTGATTTTAACTCCCACTATTAGAGCTGTCGGAAACGTTCATTTAAAAGTTGTTTTTTCAAAATCAAGTTCAGACGAGTTCAAGCTGAGATCAAGTTTGTACCTGATACCAGCTGGAAAGAAGTACTTGGTGTGGTTTGGGGGTTTGGGAGAGGGGGTTGCTGGTTTGGCTTGTTTTTTTTTTTTAATTTCTATTCTTTATTTTTTATTTTTTTTTTTAATTGCCATTGCTGAACAGACAAGGAGCTTCTTACCTTTTTGTAATGATGGATTAGTGCACCCTGCAACACACACCCATCACAGCCCCTGCTGTAGTGAGCTTCAGTCATTCCTGGAGGTTGGGTAACGAAGTTCCTTCCCACTTGTGTACTGAAGCTCATGGGTTTCATCTACAAAGTTTTTCATAATGGTTCTTCCTACTTAGATTTTTAATTACTGGTTATTTATCATTAGTAGAACAAATCTGTTCTAAGCATCAAGATAGACCTGGAGTCGGTTCAAGCTGCACTTGGAGTATTCTCCTTGGGCAACCTAGAGCAGCATAGAATGGAACAGTTTCTCCAAGGAGGGCTTTTTTCCTTTGGAAAAACTTCCCTTTACAAAACAAACATAAAAGTAATGTCAAGAGACACAAGACATATCTGCATTGGCAGTATTTAAAAAGTAATCTGTATTGTATGGTTTCTTCATGGAATAAAGATACAGAAATTAGTGTGTCAGTTTATTGTATGTATTTTGGGGTGGTAGCTTTTGTCCTTTATGCTGATGAGAAGTTCAAAACAAATAAAGAAAATAGCAAGTAAATGTGGATTTTTTTTTTTTTTTTAGTAATTCATAACATTGATTCAGGCTAGATGAGTTTTTGCAATGAATGTCTGCCCTCCCTTAAAATACTGAGGTGAAGCATCAGCTTAGCAAACAGTTCTCTGTGGGAACTCCCTGGTGACAGAAGGTGCTCAGGATGTGAGCACCGCTCCTGTCAGAACTTGGAGCTGGGTGTGTGTGTGTCTGTGAGAACTGCCCTTTGGCATTTTTAATCAACAACTTTCCTTGACCTTTAAAGAAGAAAGAACCCTTTGCCAGCTGCATTATTTATCACAGCTTTTGAAGGACAGTAATGCTGATGGATGTTTTATACCTGTAGACTGATGATTGGAACCGTCTAAGGGAATGTTTTGATTCTTCATATGCAAACGTGTTGTAGGAGATTTGGTTAAACTTCTGTCTCTTGCCAAACAAGGAACCTGATGAAGTTTTAAGGTAGCTTTACTGAATCTCTCTTTTTTTCCCTCCCTTCAGATCTGTCCCGGAACAGACTGTCGGAGCTTCCAGCAGAAGCGTGTCACTTCGTCTCCCTCGAGAGTCTTAATTTGTACCAGAACTGCATTCGATACATCCCAGAGGCTGTTTTGAACTTACAGTCTTTAACATTTCTAAATATCAGGTAACAATTGTCTTACAAATTTTGCTTTAGCACGAGTAGTCTGGGTTTGTAAATTTTGGTGCATCCATAGGTAATGCCAGCTTGGTGTCTAATCATCACATTGTTGTGTTGTGTGTCATTGAATCAAAGCAACCTGGACCATTCTTACCCACTTAGGTGGATCAGGGAACATGAGGATTAAGCAGCAGGTTTTAGAAGTGGAGTATGAAGAAATCTAATTCCAGTCTAAAGGAATAAATAAATCCAGTAGTTTTCATGTGAAGTACAGGCGTGCAGTCTGAAAAGAGATGATAGAGCTTTAGCATGGTCTTTGCAATTCAGCTCTCAGCAGATGAGTAGGGCTTATGCAATTTCCCTTTACCTTCACTGTACTGGTGGCTTTGAAAGATCTTTCTCAAGCATTAACACTTCACTGCCAGCATTAAAAGCTAATTGCTGCAAGTTGGCCCATCATGAAATTCGACTGTGTACGGCTTCTTCCATTTGTAGAAGGTCTTTTAAGAGATGTGGAAAGTTTCTCGTCAGAAATTGGTAGAGATATTAATTAAAAAAAAAAAAGGTCTCAGGCTATTCCCTTCTGGTGTTATAAACACTAAATTGGCAAAACTATTTTTTTTTTTAATTGATACAAAAATTGTACAAATAGGATATGGATCATGTATGGGTTTCCTAATGCTATATCTCTAGTGGGTGCAGTCCCACTGTCCTTACTTAATTAGAAATATACTTTAAATATTCAGTATCTAATGACTTCCTGTCTGGCATTTTGTGTGTGCTGACCTGCAGTGCTCCTTATGAGAAAGGCTTTTGCACTCTGCTCAAACTCCTTTGTGACAGAGCGTGGCCAGTTATCAGAAGCACCTGAAAAGGCACCAAAATGTCATATTGCCCCTCACTGGGTTCAAAAGCATCTGATCTGGCTTGGTACTTGATATTCAGAGTTTGTTCACACATAACTAGATAAAGCAAGTAGTGAAGAACAGCCCCACAGAACTACTTTTGCAGTGATTATGTAAAACCTGATTTGATCACCTAAATGGAGTGTGCTTTTTGTACGTGTCTTTCATTGCATTAAGATTTCTCATTAGTGTTCTGGTTATTTTGTTTTCTCTCTGTCAAAAGTCGAAACCAGCTTTCAACGTTGCCAGTACACCTCTGTAGTCTACCACTAAAAGTTTTGATAGCCAGTAATAATAAATTGGTTTCAATACCTGAAGAAATTGGACAGCTCAGACAGCTGACAGAGCTTGTGAGTATACACTTGATTTTTAGCTATTACTATTCAGTCTTTACTTTTTAATTTATGTGTTTATTAAATTCAGAGATGCTTCAGAAGAAATAACAAATTTTTAAACTGATCAAAATCCTACAGTTATTAGGATGCTGTCTGGGCAAGTGCAAGATCAACATCCTGTTTCTCACCCTGCTGAGAACTTTGTGATTGTAAACCAATCGCTTGTATGCAATGACAAGTTATTTAAATCTGCTCTTAGCCTAAAGAAAATTTCTGTCTGCCACAGCACTCCAACTATGTTTTGATTTTGTATAGAGGTGTTAGAAAAGAGTTTGAAATACTCTGAGGTTTGGTTTTTTTTAAATTATGTAAGGGAAAGATGCACTGGAGAGAAATTATCTATGTCTATGTCAATTCAAGTGTCTTCCCTATTTTAGAAAGGAGGGACAGACTGAATTAGAGCTCTTGGTACATTTGTTTCTGCAAAAAGCTTTTATGTAGCAAGTTGTGCTCTCTGAAACACTGTGGAATAACTCCAATGAGATAACTTGAAATAAATTCCCGAATCCGAATGCTTAATCTTTTAAAGCTTTTCTTTTGCTGTGTATTTAAAGTGAGAACAATGCTTCACATCAGCAACAAGAATTGATGAATATAAGGATCTGAGGTGTTCAATCCCTAAACAAAGAGCTGCATATTTTAGTTAACAGGCAGTGGTACTTCATTCTTTGCTTTTGCTTTGCAGGATGTGAGTTGTAATGAAATACAGACAATACCTCCACAGATTGGCCATTTGGAATCCTTGAGGGACCTAAATGTCAGACGAAATAATTTGGTGCGTTTACCTGAAGGTGAGATAAAGGCTGTCAGTTATAACAGCAGAAACTTCAAGCACTTCTTTTTTTTCAATCCCCTTTTCTTCCCCTGAGAGCTTGAAGCAGCATACTTAATTGTTTTGTGAAACACCTATTTTATACTCTTGCTTTTTCTTATACTCTTTTAATCTGCTGAATTGGATGTTTGTTTTCTATCTCCAGAGCTTGCTGAGTTGCCATTGATTCGATTAGATTTCTCCTGCAATAAAATAACAACAATACCAGTTTGTTATAGGAACCTCAGACATCTTCAGACCATCATGTTAGAGAACAACCCTCTCCAGTCCCCCCCTGCACAGGTAAACTGCAGCTAAGAAATCAGATTACTGGTTCAGCTAAAAAGGGGAAGAAAAAAGTTAAAAGCTGAAGGATTATATTACAAACTTTATTTAAGAGCAAGAGAACTTTTAATAAATTCTGTTGTATAAAAGTGCTAAATATACAGCACAGCTTGAAAAATCCCCTTTTCTTCTCTTACTTTACTGTATTAGTAGTCTCACCTGTGGGATATTACAAAGAACTCCACTGTTATCTGAACATTCCTGCTTTCAGCATAGGAGAGAGGAAGATCTGTCAGACAAGACAGATTTTGTGCCACTCATGTCAAAATTTTGATTGAGGCCTCAGTGCTGCTGTGTGCTGGTTCACTTTGCAGCAGAGGGCTCAAATTGGCCTTTGAGCTAGAAACTGCAGTATGGTTAGTGTTGCCTAAATGGCTGTGGGGAAAAAAAGACTCCAAGCCAAATTAGGTAGGAGATAAGGATACAAAGGCTTTAATGAGCCCCCAGGCTTTCTGGAATACCCCAGCGCTTGCTCCCAAAATACAGATGTCCACAGTTTTTATAATGATTTTGTCGTGGGTCGAGGCGGGACACAACACAAAACCCTTGTGGATCTAGAGGCTGGAACACTTTATTGCATGATGTCTGCTACTTTTATACACTTTTTAGGCTACACATGTCAACTCTCCACTGGTTCCCACATACATAAATATTCTTCCATTGGCCACTAACGGTGTTATATAACTCTGCTTACTGCGCATGTCACGAAACACATTTTGCTGTGTTCAGCACATTTTACCGGAAAACCATACTGTTACAAGTTCCAGGTCCGGGCGTAATTCTCCCCTGAACAAAGGTTCCTACTAACTTTAACTCTTCCCGAATCCCCCAGGCCAGCTGGGGGAGAACCACCACATGATTTTTGCCCAATCCCCGTCCTGCCACCATCCAGGTTCTGCCCCCGCCACGCCTCTTGGAAATTGGGTCTGGGGGCGTTTTGGGACCCCCTCTTCTTCATCTTCCTCAGAGCACGTAATGTCCTTGGAGGCCTTCCAGAATTCTAGGCCTGAAGGTTGTTGGGTCTACGGCTGTATCTTGTTCCGTAGGGTTAGGGTGTTCCTCTACAATTCTACCTTGAAAAAGAGACTAAACAGGCTGTGGAATTTAGGGAATTGATATGGGAATGGGTAACAGGGGTTTGAGCTGGTGTGTTAAGGGTAAAGGGATAATATGCTGCTACTCTAAAATCTACATTTACTACATAACTACTTCTAAGATCTACAAAAATTAAAAAAATCAAAACATCAAAACTCCAAGGTATCATTAGTGACTAATTTGATCTTTAGTGTGGATGTACAGACCCCTGAGTATTAAAGGCTCTACTCTGAGCTGCGGAGTCCCTGGTGGTCTAGTGGTTAAGGGCGCGGCACTATCACCACCGAGACCCGGGTTCGATTCCCGGTCAGGGACACTCCCGGGCAGGTGGAGCTCGTTAGCCCTTAAAAGGCAACCCATCTACGTCCTAAGGACCTCGCTGCCACCATCCAAGCTCCGGCCCTGGCAGATGAACCTTAGGATTAAAGGGTGGGCTCAGTTCCGCGCACACTGTGTCTCACCTAAAAAATCCAATGCGCAGGCTGGAAGGTGTAAAGACCTTCCCCGGATCTTCGCTCACGAAAACTGGCCATTATTATATTATTATTATTATTATTATTATTATTATTATTATTATTATTATTATTATTATTACTCTGAGCTGCTGCTTCTGAGTCAAGAGTGGCCCTTACTGAGTCCTGCAGTTTCAGTAGGGTTTTGCCTCCCTTTTGGAAGCAGAGACAGCTGTTACTGGCTTCATCCACTATAAATTTGAGCTGGCTTTGGCAGTCTGCCACTGCCATTCAAATCTGGGCATGGGTGGGATGCATCTGTTCTGATGCCAAGGGTATAAATTCTAGTACTTGTAAATGCTTATGTCTTGTTTGCATGATGAAATTTCAGCATCCAGCTGACATTTGCCTGCAGACCAGATGTACTTGGAGGACAGCTTCCATTTGTCTCTCGTGGGCATCCCATGATGCTCCACTATAGCTGTTTCTCTAAAACGCAGTGAGATTAGAATAAAAGATACATTGGTTGATGCAAACATGCTCATTTATCACTCTCAACTGCATGCTAAATGTCTGTAGTGTACTTTGAAAACGTAATGTCAAATTATACTGATTTAATTTTTTAAATTTTTTTAAAGATATGTATAAAAGGAAAAATTCATATATTTAAATACCTGAACATAGAAGCATGCAAGATAGCTCCAGATTTGCCTGATTACGATAGGAGACCCATGGGATTTGGATCATGGTAAGTTTTGCACAAGCCAAGTTTTGATGACATTCAGGAAAATTTTGTGAGTTGTCTGAGTTAATTACAAAAATAGATCCGAGGATTGTTCTTTGGTAAGTGCCTTGATGGAGGTGGCTTTGAAAAATACTTTTTATGTTGTATCATGGTGTATTCTAACAAGGTAACCAGTGTATAAGAAGTGGGGAGCAGTTCAGAAGACCTGGGCAGTATCATGTGAAAAGCAGTGTTAGAGTTGATACACAATAAAAAGGGAGTGTTGATATCTTCATAGGACACAGGGTGTGCTCTCATGTTGTTAACATGTATGTTCAGTTTGTAATACCTTAATGTGTTCCACAGACTTCCTGGAGAATATATCCCTGCAGTAATTCTTAACCTTTTGTACAGAATTTTGTGACTGCTGTGCTCAAACCACAGGTGTAAATGCTGATCTCCACCCCATCAGTAAACTGTTGTTTCTGGCAAGCTTTCACTTGGCACTGCTGCTTGGCATTGTAACACAAATATTGGAACAGCCAGCCATATCAGCTGCTGAATGAAGGTGTCCAGCAAAAAGCAGGAGTTAAGATTTATTTCTGTTACACGAAACGGAAGAAAGGGAGTCAGTGAAGTATGAAACTGAATATATATATATAAAAATTACCTCACTCATCTTGGAAGATGGTAATAAGGTGTGGAGGAGTAAGTTGCTAAAGGATGTGCTGCTACCGTAGCAGCAATAAAACACAAATGAGGGGGCTTCACAATAAATCACTGTGAGTCAGATTTATGAGGAATAACTTGCATGAGGGACTTGACAGAGCAATTCCTCATCAGCACTGAATGGCTTAAATTATTTTTTAGATGAGTGTTACTCAGTTTCCAGTACAAGCTGTGGCAGATGGTTGCTGCATAATATTGAGGATACTGACCTGCTACTGGAAATAAAAGGCTCTAAATGATAAAATATCATGATCTGTTTAGCTCTAACATAGTCTGTTTT
Source organism: Myiozetetes cayanensis (assembly GCF_022539395.1). Classification (NCBI taxonomy): domain Eukaryota; kingdom Metazoa; phylum Chordata; class Aves; order Passeriformes; family Tyrannidae; genus Myiozetetes; species Myiozetetes cayanensis. Next base: position 13,796,680 of record NW_026086937.1, read on the forward strand.
TAAGAGTTTTTCCAACAAAACCAGTGGGCTGTGTGCTTACTGATTGTTTTGTACCTGTATATTAATATGGAAGTTCTCATAAATTGCTTTTGTGAAATGAGAAGAATTAATGTAATTTAATTATAGCTTGGAATTACGAATCTGAAAACAAGAGCAGAGCTGGTTGAGGATGCTTTCTCTAGAATTGCTACCAGATTCAGCAGTATGAAATGAGCTTCAACTGGCTTTCATTTAGCTATGTTTCCATACCCAAGAGGAGATAAGAGTTGGGGATAGAACTTTTTATTGTTACTGTGCTGTTTAGGGCATTTAGTGTTGCAGGTGATTCCTCCTGTCTTCATGTACCTGTGGAAGAACTGTCCATGGATCAGAGTACATATGAGAAGAAAGTGGTAGATCCAGTGAAAGAGAGGATCCTAAATTATAATACCCTCTGAAACTTGGTATGAAAGAAATAAAAGCCTTCAGCTCTGGTATGGTTAATATTTCCAGACAAGTCACAGGGGCTTTATGTTTGTTATCTTCAAAGGTGACCAATAGGAATAAGGTATCAGCCAGTCCACCCAGACTCTGTTGTTGGTGTATCTGATAAACTGGGTGTAATGCCATGGAGGTTAAGAATCTGAAACTGAGTGGCAGAGACTCTTTAAGGACGTTTGTGTCATGCTGTCAGTTCACTTTTGATCAAACATTTTTAATAGCAAGGTTGTTGATACTGCCAATAAAACAGGATACTGTGAAACATTATGGAAAGTGGGGGTTGGAGGTTCTAGCACAGCTAATTACTCGTTGTAGCCTTGTCAAATTACATCAAACTGTGTTACCAGAGTGGAACCTGGTATGTTGCAGTCCTTGTCCAAACATAAGCAGTGTGAAATTTATCTGCAGCAAGTTTTGTTCTGCTGCAGCCGGGCTCTCATTTGCAACTCTGAAGTTCAGAGCAGCTCAGGTTGGTGCTGGACTGAATGTGATTGGGAGGAGACAGAACTGTTCAAGCTGTGCAGCAGTTTTTGGCACTGAGGCAAATGTGGAGAGTCTGGAGTTGGAAGGTTTAAAATGCAAAGTACTCATGTGGTTGATTTTCTGGGACTTGGGCAAGTGTTCTTTTTTACAGGAGGTAAAAAATAAGTGGTTTAGTGTGGCTTTGGAGCTGTGCCTTTGAGATGTTGTCAAGTATTGTCTTTCCTTTGATTGTTGGGCTTACCAGACATTTGGCTTCTCATCCTTTGATTTCAAGACTTACATAGCTTCCCATGTAAGTTGTAGTTGACCCCAAATGCTCTGATCTGTCCAAATGCATAACTGTTGTTCCTTGTAGCTTGTTGGTCAGGGAGGACTAAAAGTCTTAAGTCTCAGCTGATTTCAGGGTGGCTGCTGTATGATTATAAACGTGTGAAGTGTGCAGTGTTGAATAGCTGGTTTTAGTTGTGAGAGCTGGGAAGAGGGGAAGCAGCTTTCGTGTTAAAAAGGAGAAGTCCTGGAAACTTCACATAATCACTGGAAACAGTGATTATGTATTTTTGAGCTTTCAGCTAACCTTAGTTTTAGGTGTACAGCTTTTCAAATGTCTCTAATTGAAAAGGAAGGCTGAAAGAAAAATTTTATCAAAATATTTCCTCATTTTTGAGATCTTCAATTTGCAGTGATCGTTCAACCTACAACAGGGTGCTCAGTAGATTCTGAAAATATCGATTCATTTAAAATAGAATTATACTGCAGATGGATTTTTTTTTCCACCCATGTTAAATACAGTATTTAAATTCCATTAACTGTTAGCATAAGTATGGTTCTGTTGTCAGTGATTCAAGGTAATAGCTCTTTAACTGCAGTGGGTGATTTCACGGTCATTCTTGCTTCTTTCCACCCAAAAGAAGTGTTTTTTCCCTTTCTTTCTAGTGGTTTATTATGCAAATGATCTTTCTGTTCAAATTCAGGGCCATAAAAGTGGAACTCCTCTGAGTTAAAACTCAGTGCAGATACAGGGGCTTGTTTTTTGCTGCACATCTGCATAGAAACACACGTATAGCCTAATGTGGCCCTCCATCCCTCCTGGAGCTTCTTTCCTCTTTCATGTCTATCTGAAAATTAAAATAGCCCTGGATAATAGTCTGTCACTCTTCTACAAAGTCTTGTGCACACATACTATGCTGCAATAATAATAATAATAATAATAATAATGATGATAATAATTTGAAAATAAATGTTTCCTGAAAGCAGGATTTCAGAGGGAGCAACAACTTGAGAGCAATATTAGTGAGAAAATGACCTGCAATTTAGTTAGGATGGGGTGAAGCAATTAGCTTCCTGAAATTCATTCTTCCTTGTGTATTATGTAGTAATTACTGCTGCAGTTCTCCCTGGGGCATCAAGTGCCAGTAGGACAGTTGAGCCATTGTGAAATGCCATCTGCAGCGGATCAGACAAGTTCCATTGTCTCTTTTACTGTAGCTATCTGTAGCAGTTGCCAGACTTGACATCTGTGATGGCTTTACTGCTGAATTACGTAGTTTTTAATCCCAGAAATTTAGAGAAGAACTGTATGGCTGTTTGGTTATATGTCTTGTAGCACTGGGCACATGTCTAATGCCTTTGTCTAGACATGTCATTGACAAAGCCTGTAGATGAAAACTGTATTTCTATATTTATTACATTATGAAATATTTGAAATACTGTCCATCCTTCTGCACAGTTTCTTAGGTAGGTGACTATGACACAGAAGTCAGTTATGTAATACATGCTGTACTTTGTGTAGAAGTTGTATAGTCTGTGATTTTAGGAATGTTGCAAGGGTTTATGCTTACTTATGGAAAAGCTTGTGGGACAGTGTTTTTCAACCAAAATATACGAATAGCGGAAAATAAAAGTTTGACTTGTTAAACAGTGAAATATGAGACCACTTTGCAGCTTTCTTTGTCATAATTTCTATTTGAGAAACATTTAAAGTATATACTTTGGATCAGCTTAGCTCTTAAGGCCAGGCAGCGGGAGGTGACGGCTGATGGACGAGGATGTTGAGTTGTAAGCCCTTGCCTCCTGCTCTATGTGGCAAGTGCATGGGAGGCTTTCAAACATGCTGAGCTTGTGAACACACTGCAACTTGCCTGGTGGCTTTATTCTGCTCTTGTTCTGTAATAGCTGAGAAGCTTTTGGTGGTGTTTATATCAGAGTAACTAAAACTGTGTGTTTGACAGCCACGAGGAACTCTATTCCAGTCGTCCGTATGGAGCACTTGATTCTGGCTTCAATAGTGTGGACAGCGGAGACAAAAGATGGTCAGGGAATGAAGTAAGTGCTGCAGCTTCTTTTTTGTTGAGTGCAGTGTTGTACAGAAAGAGAACTAAGCATACACGTCTGGAAGCATAATCCATAGGTAACGTGTATGCTGGTGTGCAGGTTGCCTTGAGCCACAGTTATTTCCTGCTTTATTGGAGAAAAACAAGCGTAATTTCATATGGGACAGACCTGAAGTTTGAACTAATAACAGAAATGTATGATGAAACAGTTCATGACAGATTAATTTGCTGGAGAATAAAAGATGAGAGAAATGGCATTCCTCATTTTAAAAAAGCTAATAACTGTATGGTATAACAATGCTGAGTCAATGAAGCAAATCTGAACATGAAAATTAAGCTTCAAAAATTAGATGGAAATGTCCTCTTTCTTCGCACCTTGTTTGAAATGTTAAAATCTGTTTGCCATTTAGAAGCAGGAAAACGGGACCTCTTAGCAAAGAGACTGTCAACTGTTCTTCCCAGGAAGAAATTTTCTTTTCCTCTCGGGATAACTAGAAAAGACAGTAGCCAAGACCTAAAGTGTCTCAGTGAGCTGTGCTCCAGACGTCTGCTTGCACTCCCAGCTTGATTGAGAGGGTTCTAGGGCTTTCTGTCCTGAGGTGTTTCCATACACTTGCAGATACTGCAAGGAAAACTGTAGCCAAGCTGGTTTTTAAAGAAAGCTTAACTACGTGTTTTCTTAAAACAATACATATAGCCGAATTTCCTTTAAATTAGTGTTTTGTAGGTGCAAAAAGGACAATTAAAATAAAAACACAAGACGAGAGGGAGTAGCTTACGAGATGTTATTTCTGAAGAAGAGGGTTTCCTGACTTCACTGTTTATTTTCCAAAGCCAACAGATGAGTTCTCAGATCTCCCTCTGCGTGTGGCAGAGATCACCAAGGAGCAGAGACTGCGCAGAGAAAGTCAGTATCAAGAAAACCGAGGGAGCGCAGTCGTAACTAATGGTGGAGGTAAATAGCGATCCTTGGCTAACAACATTTACTGTCATCATCATTAAAGTTCCAGAATGTTTGCTATAAATGGTTGTCTAAAGAGGGGGGAAAAAGGCAGAAAGATCTAGGTAGAATCTAGGAAAGCGATGTGGAAACAGTGTAAAAATGCTGCTGTTTTAAGGATGTTAAGGGCAAAATCAAATAGCAGCAGAATTAGGATTTTCTGGAGAACATTGTGTCAGCTTTTACATATATGCCATGTTAAAGTCTCCAACTTCTTTGAACAATATTTTGGAATACTGGATTTTGGTGTATGGAGTTTTGCTGTTTGAGCTGCCGGGCAAAATTCACAGCAGTAGTGAATTGTGACTGCTCTCGGAACGGAGTGAGCAATTTTGTCAGGGAATTTTGTATTTCCAGGTAGCACAAGTGTCTCATTCATCAGTCTTGCATTTTTAATCCAAACTTTCAAGCTGTCTAGCAGAGACTGGTGTTTGTGACATTGCTTTGTTGGGTTTTTTTTTAAGATTTGTAACTGAGATGGAGATTTAATGAAGCCAAAGTATATAGGAATGCTGTTTTGGATGGTTGTAGTAGCAGAGGAGGTGGCTTTGGCAGTAACAGTTGCTAGATTGTGTGGTGAGGCAAAGAGAAGTCTGTTTTAGACAAGCAGGAAAGGGGCGGGGGAGTAGAACAAGAATGTCTGCAAGAGAGTCTGGAGCAAGTTTGGGGGGGAGTTTTAAGAAAAAAAAAAGGCTCTGGTGTTCTGAAAGGGAGCTTGTGCTTTCCTCTGCATCCCCAGCACAGTATTTTTCACCAGGGTGGTTTGCTCAATGTCATGACTCTCAGAATCGCTGGGCAGAATGTAAAAGCAGTGACAAGTGAAAAAATTGCCCTAGATAATATCTCCCACACAAAGGAAAATCAATACTAGCCAAACTGTGCTGTTTCTTGCTCTCGTTTCAGTGGTTCCAGATGTCTTTTTTAACTCCTCTTTTTAAAATAAAATTGCAGGTGCCTTTACACAGTTTTAAAGGTGTTGTGTTGTTTTCTGTAGTGTTTTTCATTATTTCCACATACGCTTCTTATCTGAATGCAAATGCAATGAATGTAAGTTACACACGCTGCTCTCCATTTTGTTGTTGTAGTAGTAAAACCAATAGAAAAATCTGTTATATCCATTCTAATTTTTCTGACAGATATTAATTAGAACCAAGAGAAATTATTCAAAAATTTACACAGATCATTATACAGTCTTGGTGTTAGCTGACAAGTTTTGATATATAATATTTGGTACTGAAAAAAAATCACAGTGTTTACTTTACTTTTTCAGTCACTGCAAAAGTATATGGAGCCAGCAGTATAAAACTGCATGTTTGATAGATATTCATCATTGCTTTTTAAAAAGCATACATTTTATCATTATTTCAAAATCTGTTTATCAAATTTTTGCCTGGCAAAACCCAAGAGCTTTTAGACTGAGCTTTCCCAGATGGAAGCAAAACAGTAGGGCCTCAGTTCCTGACATTGCTGCTTTGTTGGGTCTTTTCCTCTCCTGTGGGTTATCTAATTATGGGTGTTTTCTTTGTGTTTGTGTGTCAAGTGGAACATGATCTCGATCAGATCGACTATATTGACAGCTGTGCCACAGAAGAGGAGGAGGAAGAGGTGAGGCAGCCCAAGTGCATGGACTCAGACAGCCTCAGCTCGCAGTTCATGGCATATATTGACCAGCGGCGAATCTCTAATGAGGTGGTGCTTTTACTTGAATTAATTAGATTCATACACCCCAGGAAAGCCCTTGTGAAAACTGTTCCCTGTTAAATCATTTGGATGGAACATTTTGGAGAGCGTCCTCAAAAATCAAACCTATAGAAACAGATTTTCGGCCACATAATGTTTCCTTCTGTGTTCTGTCAGTCTTAATTAATACCTATGTACACACTTACACAGTTTGGTGGCTCACTGTACAGACTACATGAATAACTTGTCTGAAAAAATCTTTGTGGCTGATCTGCTTAAACAGTAACTATTGTGCTGTGATTCAGATGTGTCCTTTCAAAGTTTTGTTATCTTTCAAAGAAGAAAGATATTTGCTCTTTGATGAAAGAAAAAAATAAGCATATCTTTATATTTCGTGTAGGAACCTGGTCCCTGTTTTGTCCACTTTATTGTTTATTATGTTTAAAATCAGTCACACAGATAATGAGAGATGCATTCATTATGGAAATCTCATAAATTCAATATCAAATCACAGTAGCTGATGAGACTTGAAGCACAGACTCAGAAGAGCAAAACTCAGAGAAGACAACTATTGGCAGGTCAACCCAAGGACTCTTTGCTGTAGATATGGAAAAGGCATTGGTCAGCATCAAAAAAGCTGTTCCTTGGAGTCTGTCTATTCAAAAAAATTAAACTACCTTTAGCTAAAGCAGTAGTTTCTCTAAAAAGACAGTGCAGAAGACACCGGAAAATACTACTTAGCAAGGCTAACTATACAATATAGCATCATGCATGCAGGCATGAGTGAAAATTGGCAAGTTCAAGTCAAAAAATTTCTCTTTTCCTGCATTAATGGGTGTCAGTAAAAGTTTTTAAGTAACACCAAAGGCTATGTGTTTGTGTTACCAATGGGGGAAATGATTTCATAGCTCAAATTAAACCTAAAGTGTTCTTATTCATCCCATGTTTTGCTTTCTTAGTCCCTCTGGGACCTGTCTTTACAGCATCATAAAAGATCATCAGCTACTGTATCCTGTATTTCTGAGAATCCACTCTGCACTGCTGTGCATTTGTAGAGTTAAAATCTGAAAAATGTATATACATACCAATAATTATTTTCTACCTATATGAACTTCTCTGCAAGATTCTTAATAGTGGAAGTTTTAAAGCTCCTGAAGTTATGAGCAGGCATATTTAATCTTGAAACTAATATTTATTTAAATTGGAGAAAAAAATAAGAGTGAGCTTGCCTAGTTGGAAATTAGCATCCTGGAGTTGTGTTTTGTGCTTCTCTGTCAGGTATTTTAAAGATCAGTAGTTACAGATGTAGCTCTGCAAAGAGATTGTTTGACCTTAATGTACAGTTTTCTGAATAGGTTGCTAACTTAATCTTTTTTGGTTTTTTGCTTAGAGCTCCCCAGTAAAACCCACATCCATCAGAGAATTTCAGAGAACAGAGGATACACGACGGCAATTACATCAAAACAGGTAAGAATTACTGTGCTAAGAGTAATTCTATCCAGAATTTCATGAAGAATGCAGAGCACGTATTTACTGAACATGTTTAGAGAAAGGCCTTGTTTTCTGTTGCCTCACCAGAACTGTGCATGGCACTTTATTGTTAAGTTACTGCTCCAGATTAGGAATTTGAGTTCTAATAATGGCAGTGAGCAAAAGGTGTGGCTGTTCTAGGCCAATGCTCAGCTTTAAATGAGTTGGTTAACAAAATATGCCTAATTAAAGTGTATACTTTTAAACTGATTTAATATCTGCTTCTTGGGATGTATTTTGTGCTTTGATGAAATACTTGACTAAAGATGTATTACATAAAGGACTGAAGGGATAAATGTCCTGCAGATGTAGTGGAAACGTAAGGGTTACTATGGAGTATGGGATGGGCCATGAGGTCACACTCTTGGTTGACTGTTGGTAGCTCTAGTACTGGGGGGGGTCAGTTTAAAATGTGCTTTTCTGTGCCATAATCCTGAGCTTATATCAGGAGAAGAAGGGATAGAATTGGAGTCAGACCTGCAAACAGGTCACTTAGTTTAATGAAGCAGACTTTTTGACTATGCCCACAGTCTTTAATGATGACTTAGCTTATTGGAGGGAATGCTTATCTGTAAAATAAGGGTCAGAGTTGGACAGAATATAAGTGAGGGGTGGTTAGGTTTAAGAAAAGACTTCTGGATGTTTAGTTAAAAGACCAGAAGATAAGCAAATGTGTAGCTTTTTGTTAATGAAAGTGTAATCAAAATTCATAGAATCTTTGATATACCATTTCAGTATTCTGTGGAGTGAAAGTGAATGTGCAAAGACTCCACGGAAAACTACCCCAGCTGTACTTGTTAGGGGAAAAAAAAAGAAAGACAACTGCTAGTCTTATGTATGTCATTACTTACACTGTCAGTAGAAGTTAATTTTTAATGGATTCTAAAATGGTATTGAAAGAGAAAATTAAACCAAGAGTGGTGTATAAATTTTTCCAGAGTTTTGGCAACATTTTAGTAGACATTTTGAAATGTGCAGTGAATGTGTAGATACAGTAGCTGCACTGATATAGGGGAGGGTAAGTCCTTCAGCATATGTCAGCATTCCTTATCCACAAATAAGGTACCTAAAGTAAAACAGCAGTCTGACGTGTTCTCCCCAAATAAAGTGGGTGCTCTTGGTCTGAAAGATGTAATTTTTTTTGCTTGTTTGTTTATTTATTTTTCCTATTTGAACATTTGTGGTCAGTGTGGAAATAATTAGACTTTACAAACACTGGTTTCTATGATACATCTGAAGGAAATGTGGGAAGGCTGGCTAGCCAGGGGAGAGGTGCTGTTTACATGGACAGATGTTAATGATAAAGGAAATTGTAGTTCACTAGGATAATCCAGTGTTTTCAAAATTTAACTGAAGGATAGCAGCAGGTCTTCATGTGGAAGTAATTAATCAATGATCTAAATGAATTTTAGCTTATTCATGTTATGCTGCAGCAGAGTGAAATTTTTGATAATAAAAAACAGGTCCTGTTGTTATTGCCTTCAAAATTCTGTAAAAACAGCCATATGACAATGAGTAATTTTTTATATATCAAGATTGTATTAGGCCAATACTTCATTTGTGGCAACCACAAGCTGTAAACTGCTTCCACAGTAATTCTGTGCAAATGCCTTGGCAGGCAGCCTCTTCGGTTTTTTTCTTCAGCGTGCTGGAGCCATTAAAACTCGAAGTTGGATGTAATGCAGACTTCATCTCAAGAGTGCTTCTATTAGTTGATTCAATTCAATAAATACAGTTTGTGCCTCTGGACAGACAGCGGTGCATTCCTGATGCAACAAAGCTGTGTGTACTCTGCTCTGAATACACTTCTTGGCACTCAGTTGAACCCAGTCCTGTCAGTTCAGAACAGCGCAGTAATGGATTTGTCATGTGCTTCGGTGCTAATTTAAGTAACTGGGAGACCTGTAACATATGGGTCTTCCACATCTCTTAAACTTCTCCCTGCAGAAAAGGTCGTAAGTCCACACACAGCAGCTGGACTGACATGTTTTGGAAATGCATTGTCAAGCGTGTCTCTGTTCCGTAGTTGTCCCAGGAGCAAAGGTCGCAGAGTTTAGGCTGTCAAGAGCATACTCCTTGATTTCCATCAACTCTCTTTCTAGGCAGCAACATGGCAGGGAACATGCTGTGGACTCTGGACCTTGGGAATTGTTTCAGTCCTAACAGCTGCCTTCTAGCAAAGAACTGACTGCAAAATTTCCTTTTATTGTTGATAAGATGCATAAGAGACAGATGGGTTCTTGTTTACCTCGTGACTTTGATGGCCTGTATCGCTGACAGTTAGGAGGTCATCACCTGACCAGTGAAGGGAGCAGATTTGTTCTGAAAATGTCAAAGGATACTGATGTTTAAAAATAATTTTGTTCTTTCCAGAGCAGAATAAGGCCTGCAATAACCAAAATATAGTCTTAAAAGAGAGAATACATCTTTGTGTATTTTGGCATTGTTGTTAACTAAGCAAGTTACATTTATTTAATTACGAACTGCAGTAGTTGTCATCTGACTTGGTATCACAATGTGTTAGTCATACTAAATTTCACCTTTGTGATTATCTGAAGCTAATTGTCTAGGCAATTCTCTTAGAAAAACAGTTGTAATCTAGAGAAGAATTCATCTGACAGTAGTTTATATGCATCAGTGGCCAATCCCCCTTCCACCTGGTGTCTACCTGCAGGGATACAGATGAATTACGAAGACCTGAAACTCTAAATTTGATGCAGGACAAAGAGCATCATCAAGTACTAAGGAGTTATGTGGACAGGACAGAGAGGTAGGGAAAAGAAACACAGTTTCTACTGATTAATTTTGGTATTTTCCCCTTCCCCCCAGATAACCATAATAGCCAGTTGTTCCTCTATATGAGGATCATCTGGAAAGTTCCTGGTTTGGTTACTCTTAGAGAACAGGTATAAAGTGCTGAGTATCTGAGTGTAATAGGCCATATGTTACAATCCCATTGGTACATCTTGGGCTGTAGAAAAATTTTATCACAATTAAGGAGAAGAGATAAAAATGACTTCACAAAATCTGTCATGCACAGTCAGTTACATCACAATCACAACAGTTAAAGAGCTTTGCTTACTAAACAGTTACTCTTCTGATTTGATAAGATACTTGTGTGTAACTGACAATTCATGTATGCAAAATTTTTATATTTAAGATAAAAAGTCTAATTTCTCTCTGTTTTTGCATTTGCCAGACCCCTGCCTGATTCACCTTATTTTCTCTCGCTGTCGAGTCACCACAGTCAGGTAACGCATTGAACTCCACTGTTTAATTCTTTTGGATGAGTTTGATGCAATACCAAACTGATGTTACCCATAAGGCATGGACTGTTACTCTGTAACCCGTCTGCAGCTCTGACTCCCCAGCCTGATGCGCTGTTTCATTCCAGGTGCCTAACACGGACTCTGAGCTGCACCGCAGGCACATCGAGCGCACCCGTCGGGAGGCCCAGCTGGCAGCGCTTCAGTACGAGGAGGAGAGGATGAGAACAAAGCAGATCCAGAGAGAAGCTGTCCTTGACTTTGTTAAGGTGCCTCCTTTTAGTACCTACTTGATACTTTATCTTTTCTGAATCCTGTAATTATAACTGATTGCCAAGGTCGTTAATATTTGTATGTTACACTCCTGGGAGTGCACAGCTCTTTATAAAGAAAATGGACACATTTGGCAGGGAGGAGGAAATCATACACAAAAAAATGTGATGTTACCTGATCTGTTTTGCTATTTTATGATGATAATAAAATGAGTTACTTCCAGGTAACTTGCATGGGTGCAGAGTTATGGTACGTCAGACTCTCTGTGGACACTGAGTCTTCACATTCTCTGTCACTGCAGTCAGGATGAAGTAGTCTGCTGCTTAACATGCTAGTTGACTGAAATTTATTTTACTGTTTACTGCTCTGGGGACCTACCCAAATCTCACCATCACAAATTTAAGAAAAGTTACAGTTAATATTTTGGGCTTAGTGTGGTCTGCAGAGATGCAAAGAATGGTTTACTGCATTTATTTCATGTATAAAGTTAGTTTAGAAAAAGGGTTTTAGCTGCCTGAAACTAGTCTCTTCGTTAGCACCAGCTAGTCTCAGGCCCCTGGCATTATTTTGTAGTAAAGCTGCTTTATTAAAGATTCAGCTCAGTCTTTCAGTTAAAGACTTAGCTGTACAGGATGCATTTTGTTCATTGATGAGCCTCTTGGGATTTGCAGGGTTTTTTTCCTTCGGTTGCCTTTGTTATTCATGAGCACTTAGCAGTTAAATTCCTCCCTTGGGTTATATTTTGGGTTTCTTATGCATCTTTCATATGCATAATTTTTTAAAAAATTTGGGGTTTTGTCTTATGTGGAATAAAGGCTTTTTTTTTTTTTTTTTTACTAACATCAGTGAAGTTTCAGCTGAGTGGAAACTAGCAATTTCCCCAATGCATGTTTTATTTAAAAACTAAGACTTCTGTTTTAAAATGCTTCTGAATTATGCCGTTTTGTTCTGAGCTTTTGTAGTATTATTTTCATTTTTCCTTTTTCTCCATAGCAAAAAGCATCCTTAAGTCCTCAGAAGCAAAGTCCCCTGGATAGTGAGGTAAGAGTCCAGTAGGATTATTACTAGGGATGTCAGAGTTATTTTCCTGACTGTGGAGGATTCTTCAGAACTGGGTTATGGCACAGTTTTTTCGTGCGTTATTAAGCTTTGGGTTGGGTTTTTTTGCTTGTGGGAACAGTCTAGTATTTCCTTCTGTTCATGCAGACTGCCTGTCCAAGTGTGTTGTTTTATTGTTTCTTGTATGTTTTCTATGTTCTCTGCAGAAAATAGATTTCATATTCCGTTTTAACATGATCCTTGCAAGCAGTACAGTTTATTTGCTAACAGGAGTATTCAGACAAGTTACTGTGTTACAGTCATCCTTCACTGATCAGTTTTCTCCCATTTTCCTATTATTAGATCACAAGTTATCCCAGAAATATTAGAATTTTGAGGGCTATCAGAGAAAGAAATAAATATTTTTTCAAGTTTTTTTCTACTCTAGTTTTATAATCAAAACCAGTAAGTCAGTAGGGAACACAAATCAAGGCTCAGTCTTCTAGAATATACAGAGCTGAGCCAATGGCATCTGTTCAGTCTCTGCTTCAGATTTCTGCATAGTAATAGCTCTTCCACTGCTTGCCATCCCCACTTGCATCCAGAGGAAGAGAATTCACTTGGTAGTGTAAATCAGATCAAAACTTTTAATGATATAATGAATATAATAGTTCTTTAGCAGCATTTTCCAATTCACTCTTTTTTATTAGAAAATTACCAAAACATGGGGTAATTGAAATAGTTTTTGCTCCTTTTTCTTCTTAATGTTTTTCTGTTCTTAATTTATTCTTCTAAAGGGTCCTTTGTTCTACCACAGTAAGCATTGTCAATGCACAGTTTTCTGTATTTGCTTGAGACAACACAGAAAGCAGAATAATTGATTTTTTAGTATGAATGCACTGTAATTCATGGGTCACAAGGCTGTATATTCCTACAGGGTTTCATACACTTCAGGGGTTGTTTTAAAAAGCCTCACAGTGTGATAAGCAAGCAGTTCATGTTCCAGAGTTGTCTGTCTGTTCACATACCATGTGTTTCTGACATTGTGTGTGTTTCTGACATTACTCCATCTCTCCCACCTCCCAGTGTCCCTTTCCATCCAGAAGGTCTCAGCATACTGATGATAGTGCCTTGTTAGTGGTAAGACCCTGCACGTCATGGCCTTTTTATGTGGCAGATTCTAGAGCATAGAAGTAACATGTGATTGTCTCAGATTAGACCAACTGATTTAGAGCTAATCTAAATAGCATAAAACATGACCATCTTCACTGAAAAGTAACTTAGCTGTGAATTATAATGTCATGAATATGTTGACACTTTTGCTGTCAGCTATTGGTTAATAATACAGTGATGGTTTTCTGCAAAATAATTAAAGCTTGTCTTTTGCTGAGAGCAGGAGAAAACTACTGATAGTAAAGAACAGTTTCTAAAATGAAAAATTCACCTCTAGTTGTTCTGGTTTGATTTCTTCTCTGTTCAGCTGCTTCCTAATTGATGTACTCTTCAGTGTCAAGTAAGCAATTTTAATGCCTGGAGTACAACCTTCTACTTTAACCTGTCTGTGTCCTGCACGTGGGGGTTACAAATACTTGGCACAGGAAAAAACTGCTCTGCATATGAATGCTACAAATCATGAAATACTCCTCATACCATTTTATTGTTTATTGATGAAAATGTCTTTAAGATCATCTGTTTTCACCACTTACCAAAAATAAAAACATTTATGTACAGAATTCATGTTTTATGCTATTTCTTCCTTTATGGCATCTTAGGAGTGTAGCACAATTAAAGAATATAATGCTGTAATCCATGTCTGCAAAATAAAAAATACACTTGATTTGCCTGCTGTTGCATGACTGCATGCCTAGAATTTATTTTCTTAGTTTATGTGCTTCCATTGTCTGCCTAAATTTTCTTTAGGCAGTGCTCTCAGTTAGAATATCTCTCTCCTGTACGTGTTGGTCAAGATATTTGCTGTGACCCCATTTCTATTTGATTGTGTGATCACATGACTTTTGTTGTAAATTAATAGATAGAATTTTCAGAAACTATTTTTAAACTGGCTTCCATTGCTGTTTTGTTTCCTTTGTGTCTTTAACCAAGTTACATCCTTCCACCTCACAAAAAAAGTGACCAGGCTGGCAGGAAAACATTGAAAGTGATCATTTCTCTTCATTTTTCTTTTAATTCCTTGCTCTTTTCAGCAGTGCTAAACTATAATAGTATATGAAATGCTGGAGTTTCTGAACTGCTGAAGTATGATCTGCAACTCCTTTCTGTAGTGGAAATACACCCTGTGTCTGATCATGACATATGCCAGGGCAGCTGTTTCTGGCAATTACTGTAACTGGAACATTAAGCCCATACTAGCTCATGAATTTGTAGTGTTTTTTGTTTCCACAGATGTATTTTATATGGTAAAAACTTGTTCAACACTAAGGAAATGTTCATCAGTTTGCTTTAAAAAAAAAAAAAAGAAAAGTTTGTCATGAGACTTGAAATTACTTTTACCTTTTTATATTTTATTGCATTTTACTTGACATTTTCCCCAAGGCATTTGAAATTTAGCTAGGTCTAATTTCTGAGGACATAAGGAAAAACTTTTAAAAGTACTAAGTCTAATAGTTAGGTAGAAAGCAAGTGAGCTTTCTTTTATTTTACTACTTCGCTGTTCTGGTATTGTTACTGCTTTAACAGAAACTTTCTTTAAACCAAAATTTAAGTTGTGAATCTCCTTTTTAAAATCTTTAATGTTTTGTTTGGTCGTGTTCTTGTTGTCTTTTATCACTAAAGTTAAAATGTATTCACGTTGCACAGTTTACTCTTACCATTTCCTTCTGTTTATAAACAACTTTAGGACAGTCTAGTTGAAGTCCCGAAATGATTGCCCTTACCTTCTATGAATTTTTAAGAGTGCAGTTTAGTTGTAGTTCCTTCTGCAATAGGTGTGATGAGAAGTGGAGTCTGGCTGTAGTGCTTCACTGCACACCGTGGTGGATTTCTTTGTGTTGACTTGTGATAGCCAGACTAAGTAAAATGTTGTTGAATAAACATCATCACTGGCCTTTCTGAGAAAATAAAAGTTTTATATTAGCCGTGTCCTCTTGCTGTTCTCACAAGGGTGGTCAATTGAGATTACTTGTTGAACTGGTATCAAGGTTTTAGACTTGGCTAATGATTTCAGTCTTCATTACCTCTAAATTTCACTTTTCTTCAAATATTTTCTTGTTTTCTCCTATACTGTCCCTTACAAGGTTAGCATTATGGAAGGGAAAAAAAAAACCCAAAACATCCTCTCTAACTGCTGCTTGATTTCTCTGTTGTGAAGCCCATGAGGTGCTTGATAAGCACCAGGCAGCTGCAGTGACCTCTTGTTTCACAACCTTTGTGTCATTGCTGCCTTGTGCTCCCTTCCTTGCGTTGTGTTTTCTTGTTGTGGTCTCAAACGTGGCCTGAAGCTGTCATGTTACTGTTAGCATGTGGGATCTCAGAAACATTTTAAGTTAAGGCTCTGAGGCACCAGAGTGTTACAAATAATAATGGTATGGGTAAAGTAAGCAGAACTTGAATTATGCTAAATTGTGCCCTGGAGTTTTCTCTCAGACCGTTGGTATCCGTTTGTGTATTCAAATATTTAATAACCTAATTCCCTTAAAATATCCTTATTTGGTTTGTGCAGGGTGCTGGTTGGGCTTTGCTTTGGCACTCCCTGTATCTACAGTTGTTCCTGGCGCAGGGAGATTTCTCTGACTTCAGTGCTAGACCTAAAAACCACGTGCAGCGTGTGCAGAGGGTGGTGTGAGTCTGAGCTGCAGCATCCTGGCTCCTCTAGTATTGTGGCTGCCTTTTCTTACAGTCGTTCTTTGCCTCACTTCTTCCTTTCTTCCCTCTCTTTCTTTCCTTACTGTCCCTGACAGAATGGCTTTGAGCCTCTCTTTGTGTTTGAGATTGACAATAACACCAATACCATTAAAAGGAGGCCAGGGACTCGCAAACAGGTGAAGAGCATGTGGTGTGTTGCTGTTGTGATTGTCCTGCCCTGTGCTGTGCCGTGCCGTGTTCCCCTTCCCTTCGCCCACTGCTGGGTACGTGCATTGTGATGACTTCTTGTTAGTCTGTGTCAAGGTTGCCCTGCTCTTTTCATACAGGAATAAAGGCATACCTCAATGTTACAGCCCACCCAGTTCTGGTTTATTTTACTGTTCTCCTGTCCTAGCTAATGTGTTGTGAAAGTCAAGTGATATTTTGAAACTCTTAAAAAAGACAAACCAAAACAAACCCACAGTTTTGGCTCTGCCCTGCTCTGGAGAAAAAGGCTGTCTTGAGAATCAGCTGTTAAATCTGCACAGGGCCTGAAGATGTTTGTGTGTAAGGTTTACCCTGAGTACAAACCTCTCCTTTTAGTCTTTCTGGCTGTACTGTTGTGAAGTGGCAGAATAGTTGCAAATGTTTTAAATACTAACACAAGTGTGTTTTTCACTACCTGTAGAGTTTCTAGGTGACATTTGATGTTCCTTCCTGTGAAAGAACACTCCACTTTCCTCACTTTGCTATTCAAATGCTGTTTCAGAAAGTACAGTTTCATTCTGGAGCCATTCAGTCCTCAAATGTTTACTGTGTTGAAAACAGAAGACGCAGAATTTGGCCTTTTAGATGGAGTTGTCAGTGACAGAAGGGCACACTGGAGCCCCTGTTCTATAAACAGGAAACGTTGTTTATTTGGTTGGATTTCATATTGGTCATAATTGAAATGTGGCTGTGTTTTATTTATGGCAACACTGTAAATCCTGACACTGATATCTTCCCTGAGAGGTAGATTCCACCCAGGGAATCTCATTTACTTTGTGTGTAATCACAGGGATCAGCATTAGGTGTTTGTGGCAAACACAAAGTATGTATTACTGACCGCATTATATTTTCAGATTTTACAAAGTTGATGGGAAAATAACTGACTAAAAATGCACACCATCCTCAAAACATTAAAAAGAAAGCTATTTATTTTTAATAGAGGCCTAGAATAGGGTAACATTCCCTTTTTTTCTGATGGCATAGGTATTGCTAAAAAAGCTTTTGCCTCATTTACTGTTCTTAATTCTGGTTTTAATGTCACTTTGTTATGTGTAAAAGAAACATTGCACCTCCCAAGCTTATTAGCCAGAAAGTTCAGGAGGGTAGGAAGGCTTTAAATGTAGTTTAGCAAGTATGGATCTGTTGCTTGTTGAGTGTTTCTGAGAATGTGGTCATGGTCACCTCTTCATTTTGAACTTTGCTGCATTCCACCTTTGTGCATGACCTGTCAGCTGCTCTCTAACTCTGCTACTGCCTTCTCTTTCTTTCTGCATTCAGTCACTCTCAGGGCTGAACCAAGAAAGCTGTGCTACTACCCTGCCTAGTGCCTCTACCTTCAGTCCCGTCAAGGTATCTCTTGCTATTATCATTCACCAGTAGAGCCAACAAAAAAATCTCGGATCCACACATCTGTTTTAACAGGTGTTAGTCTGTCAACATCTAATCAAAAGTTCAGGTAGGGTATGAATCCGATTCACCTGATTAAACTGTAGTAGGTATTACCTCATCTTAGCTTTAGGCTGTGTCTACAGGAGGCCTGATCTATAAAAACATGGTAACCAGTCTCTGCTCCGAGGGGTTCTTGGTTGTCTTTGATGTTGCTTTTTCTGTACAAGATCATTTACCCTTGATCAAGTTGAGTTCATCAAAAGTACACTCGTATTCTACTTTACTGTTTCTTTCTCTTCTGTGGAAGCTGCTATACTGAATGCATTTCTCACAAGAAATCATTAGTCTGTGTAAGCACTGGGATAAAACCACAGTGTGTTTCACTGGAGAGGGATGTTCAGTAAATAGCAGTTTTGCCTTAATAAAGGTGTCAAAGAGGTGTGTATCTTTACTGAGACCACTGTAATGCCAGTTTTGCATATTGCTAAATACCTAGGGTTTGGTGTTCCCTTTGCAAAGAATACTTTTTCACTTTGGGTCGGAAGGAAGAGTAAACAGTCAGTGTTGTTTCATCATTGATTTCCTCAGAAAAAAGCAGTTGTGTCATTTCTACAAAGAAAAAAGCTTTGTCTCTGCTGAGATGAGACTTTGGGAACAACATACTGTGTTTTTTCACGTGTCTGGTTATTTTTCTTAAACACATTTAGATGATGGAGCTTTTTTTTAAAACACAGCAAACTAAAATGTAGTCACAGCTTTTCCAGATTGCACCACTTATACTCTTCTGCCTTTTGTTCACAGAGTGATGACAGATCTACCATCTCCCCTGGCTCACCTACCGCTCAGACAGGTAACAGGGAAAGGAAGAAAAATTTCTGGAAAATAAGATCAAAATGCCTGCTTGCTTCTTTGTGCTATGAAGAGAAGGGGCATCTATTTCAGCCTCTGTATGTGGCACTGCTGTGTTTGAGAATTTACCCAGTTATTTGGATCTCCTTAGAAAAACATGAGGGAAGAGACAACAGGGATGAAGCATGTCCTCAGGCAGAGCGCAGGGTTTGGCTGGCTTAGGCCTTCATGCAGGCTTTGGCACACAGATGCATTCAGCAAGAGTCAGAACAGTTGTTGGAATTGGTATTTGGAATGTGCTTTGCATGCAAGTGTCCTTGGAAGTGCCTTTTCCTGCTCTGTGCTTTTATCATGCATGGCTGTAATTTATTTTGTCATTATTACATAAAAATTTTTGGTTTGTTCTTTTTAATTACCACATTGCTGAACCCATTTCCTATTTAAACTCTAACCATTTCCTTCTTCCTCCTTCCTTTCCTGTGCCTTTTCACATTTGTTTAGTCCACCTTTCCCCTCCATATCCTGGCCATGCAGCCCCGCCTTCCTATAGAAACCCTTCCCAGCGACCTGAGAGTTTCCTTTTCCGAACAGCTGTCAGGGATGAAGCCAAGAAAGGTAGGTTATATAGCTCAGAAAACAGCTAGTTTTGCTACATTGTATTGACATCTGCATTACCCGGGGTTTGCAGTGTTTGGTTACTTCAAGTCTTTATCATCAAACTGCTTTTAGAGTGTTCCATTTATAGACAGGTGACATTACATACTTTGTGAACAAACTGATTTATTTAGAGCTGTCAGATATTCCTTTGTCATATCTGTGGAAATACAAGAATTTGTTATTCCTGGTCTGTGCTTACACCTTTGCCACACAAGCCTTCATCAACTGATGAAGGCAGCTTGATTAATTTTGCACTGCACAGTAGCATACACCAGAATTGCAGCTTCTGGAGAAACACTGAACCACTTCAACATACTCCATCTGGCAAAACTTTGTCCTCATTTGTACGTGACTATTACCCAACAGAAAGAACAGAATCTAAACAGAAAGGAAAATGTTAAAGGGCACCTCATTTAGATTAGTAGAGCATTGGTTTGATTAATAATTAAAGGCAAAAAAGATTTGTGGAAAGGAATGTACCGTCCCTGTTCTGCACGTGCGGTGCAGCACCGAATGGCATGGAGCAAAACTGTACTCAGTGATTTTCTTTGCTTCGTGCTTCTCTTTCAGCTGTTGCTTCATCCTCTGCTCGTGCCTTGTCTCCTGCTAATGATTCTGCAGACCCTCAAGTGAGACAAAGCTCCAAACAGCGAGAGGAAGAGCTGGAGCTGATAGAGCAGCTTCGCAAGGTGAGTGCTGCCAGGAGCCAGAGCGTGGACATTGTAGTAATTGTGTGACCCTGCTAAATCTGCCTTTGTCTTCTGCACCAGTTTCACTGACCCAATACGGTGCATAGCTGACCAAAATTAAGTGGCGTGGTATTGTCTGCGTGGTTCTTTCAGATGGGTGCAGTGGTGTTCACTTGGTTGTTTGTGCTAGATAAAGTCAGCTTCAAATTCTGTAAGATAAACTATGCTGACTCCTGCTTCTGAGTGTCCAGTGAACTCTGATTTTAACATGAATTTGTGCTTCCTTTCTTCCTTATCAGCTTTTACACTTGTAAGGAACTCCCTGGAAAATTGCCTCGCTGTCCCCTTTCAATCCCTTTTTTAAAACTCCTCTTTGCTGTAAAGCCCAGAGAAAAGCAGATGGAGAGCAGAGACTGCTGCCAGTCATGCTGACAGCGTGGTTTCCTCATGTGTTCTGGATTTATCTATTAATTCTTGCCTTATCCTTAGTTAAGTGCAGAACATTTGAGGCACAAATGTTTCTTATATTTGTGCTTTTTGTCTGTCCAGGCCCATCACGCTCCTATTCGGTGTCCAGATACAATGCCAATAAACATGACTATTGAGAATGCCACATGGCTTGTTTCTGAAGAGCATGAAGGAATTCCTTGAGGTGCTCCAATTAATTGTTGGAATTTTCCCAATAAATAAGAATTTACTTGTTGAAGCCAGTCTTAAAAGCCGTAAGCACCCCAGATGGACAAAGAGGATTTCTTCTCTTTGTAAATGTTATAGTAAGGACAGTCTTTGTCTAAAAGGAGAAAGTTACCTTAAGTAAAACAAAACTTGGTGCTCTCTGCACACCCTCTCTTCTTTTATCCCAGAATATTCTCTATGTAGTCTCTCTTGTTCTAAATCTTTTTTAGTACTTAAAAATTTAGATACAGTATTACAACTCAGTGAAATTCACACAGCATTATTTTAAATAAGTTTGAAAGCCTGAATTGAATTTTTATTCATTTTCTTACACAAATGCTAATTACCTCCTTTTTAAAGGACTGTTTAGGGTGAGTTCAAGTTTTTATTTAAAGACAAAAATGTTGTCTTGACTTTTGTTGACTGTGTTGTCCTCTAGGCTACAATTATTGTCACTCTCTTTGGCAGAACTATTCTCTGAGAATATGTAGGGTTAGGAATACTGTTCCCAGATCCTGATTTCCATTATTTTTGAATAATGGTTGTATTAGTCCACTGTGCTGTACAATGAGAACTGTTCTTCACTGAACTCAACTGCTGCCAGACTGCAGCCAGCTCTGGGCCTCAGCAGTGCACAGAGCTCCCCTTGAGGTTATTCAGAAGGCTGGTGGGAAATGCCATGAGGATGGACAGAGCCGGAATGCAGGAGCTCTGCCTTGTGCGAAGTGTTGTGCAGAACGGGTGTGTTGGAGGTGCCCAGCCCTCAGTCCGTGTGTGTCCTGTCCATTCCCGCGCAGAACATCGAGTCGCGGCTGAAGGTGTCGCTGCCCAGCGATCTCGGAGCCGCTCTCACCGACGGTGTTGTCCTGTGCCATCTGGCCAACCACGTGCGGCCCCGCTCTGTCCCCAGCATTCACGTCCCCTCCCCTGCTGTGGTAAGTGTGTCACAATGACAGTGTTTTATAGCTGCCCGGAATGACATCCAGTGATGTCCTGTGATCCAGACAAAAATGCTGAACCGAGTGTTCTCTGTGAACTTACATGACAAAAAAGTAACCACCTGTCCTGGTTGAAAAAGATCTGTAGTGTCATGAAAAGGAATTCTGTTTAGGTTTGTTTCATTTAAATGAAGTTACCTCTGGCACGGATTGTAAGCAAATGTTAACATTTTCAAGTCCTCCCTAAACATGTTAACTTGAAGACTAGTGAAGTAAGAGAAAGTTCAGCATGAAAACTGAAATAAGGTATTTCAAAAGATCAAAACACCTGAGAAGTTTGGGGAAACCGATAGTGGGGAATTACAACATTCTCTACAAGTAGGATCCCACTGCACAAGACAGTGAAAACAGGAAGAGGGACTAAGTTGATTCCTGTGTCCACTTCACAGCACTACAAATTCCACTGCTTAGGAATTTTAGCAGAGCACACTCAAACTACTTGGAGAACACCATCTCCTGGAACTAAACAAATCCAGTCATACCTCTCTGATAACAGGGAAAAAAAGGTGGTCGTGTCGGGACTGTTGAGAGCAAGGAGAGAAGCACACAGAGAAGTTTGAAAATTTCTGAAGTTGTTTGTCTTATCCTGCCTGGCTCAGTGTTTCTGGAAAGCACTGAGGATGATCTGTTTCTGGGCACATTACTGTGTATCATTTAGGGAAAGCACAAAATTAGATAAAGGTCAAAAACTACAAGATAACGGCAGATTAATTACCTAATCTGTGTTTGAAGAATTTAAACTTCAGTGAAAACATTCAGGATCAGCTACTTAAAAGTCGTATGGACAGAAAAATTGCTTGTTATGCACCTTTAAATTGTATGAATAAAGGAAAAAAATGAAGATTGTTCCTGGGGGAAGAAGTTGAAATATGCATGTAGTGTTCTCTTGTCCTTCTTTTGGAGTCATTCTTTGTGTTGGTTGGAATTTGAACTGGCACTTACAGGGCTGTCAACGGTATCATTGTGGTTGCTCTCCCTGGGACTCCATGGGAACAGGCAGATGCCCTCGTTATTTTGAGAAGGATTGAGCTGGACACGCCAGCATTTTAGGCAGATTGTGGAATCCTTCAGAGCAAAGGCATGTAGCAACTGCTCAGAAGATTTGCGTCATTGAGAAGATCTCTTCAATGGCCTGGTTCTGTGAGCTGCTGAATATTCTGTGTGAGGAACTAAATCCTGGCTTTGTCATACGAATCCCAAGGAAGAGGCAGCCTTTAGTCACGTGGCTCCAGGAGCAGAGGAGGCACAGTGTCATTCCCCAGGCACAGTGGGATCTTTGTGTTCCCTTCGTCCTTCGGGAGAAAGGAGTCAGTGCTGGCCCTTAACCTGCTTCCTCGGTGGGGAAGTGCAGCTTATGGAGGGCAGAGAAGCAGCCCCAATGCTCATGGAAGTGTTGAACTCACAGAGGGCACCGGCTCCTGCTCCACAGACTGTGAGTAGCTTGTCCAGAGGAGCAGGGAGCTTGTGTCTCTTGAACCAGAAAGGAATAAACTTCAAGAACAGAAACAAGACAGAGCCTGTGCTGTGGTATGTCTGGAGAGGTGTGAAAGCTGACTGCAGAAAAACCCTCACTTGAAAAAATGCCAGTGCAATTCAAACAGCTACATCAAACACATCTACAAGAGGCTGACAAGTGGCAAGCTTCAATTCCAGTTTTCTGCCACTATTTTTTGGTTTCATCTAACTTTTTTTTTTTTTAACTCTTTGTTAATTGAAATAGGGTTTGGTGTCTATATATTTTTGCATTTTAGTAATCTACAACAGACTCTAGATTGCTTCACATAATGAAATTGCTCTGGAATCACAGCACGAAAGCCAATGTGCTGGTTTTGGCTGGAGTAGAGTTAAACCGTTTTTTACAATAATCAGGTAAAAGTGTTAGTTTTATATAACACTGGGTACATAAATATTGTAGAGCTTAGGATTGTTCTTTTTTTAAAAAACATTCAGCATTCATAACTTTGCTTTTCATAAAACAGCTTTGAAAATTGGACTTGGTTTTCTAAGAAAAGCAGACTTTAGGAGAGCCTGCTTTGAGTTAGACAAGCTTATGTCAGTGCAGTATGTTTTTGGCGAAGAGATTTATTAGGAGTTTTATTTAAGTAAAAAATTAAAATATTTTAAAATCTTGCCAGTTAAGAGCACTGTATGCCTTTGCTTCTTTGCAGCCTAAACTTACAATGGCAAAATGCAGACGAAATGTGGAGAATTTCTTGGAAGCTTGCAGAAGGATTGGAGTGCCTCAGGTACGTATTTCTGCTATCTTGATGTGATGCTTCAGATGCAGTTTTATGTGGGCTGCAGAAAACAGAACCTTTTTTGAAAGTTTGGATTAAACAAAATGATCAAAAGTTGAGAAGGTTCAAGTCTAAGCTGTCCTGCAGCACAGATCAGACTGATCTTGCAGGGTCTTCCAGAGCAAAATGAAGTCAGATACAGTTTATCAGAGGTCTGAGTCACTGTTGTACCTCAAATTCATAATAGCTGATGCAGATCAATTCTGCTTTTAAAACTGGAAAATTTTTCTCCAAAACCAGTTACATTTTCTTAAGATTAGATATGTGACAGCTTAAAAGTGGGATAAAAATTGGATAATGTTTTTCATATGTTGTTTTTATTCCAAAGCTTTTCATTCTCTTACATGAATGTCTCTCCTGTCTTACCAACATTTGCAGTGTTATGGGCCTTTCTCTGATGGTTGGTAGCTGTCTTTGCATAGATCCTAATTCTTTTGTTATGTACCAGTGGTAGAAGTCTGTCTTTGCTATCCTTGTCCCCTTTCGAAACTTGGAAAATCTAGGTTGGGAACATATAAAAATAGGCCATCTTACCCTGTTAGTCCAGTTATGCTGTTTTATGCTGTCCTGTCCTTTGCACTTTGTCTTGCAGAGCAGCTGTCTCAGTAGAAATAGTTTTAATACATCATGTTTTTCTGAATTTTTCTGTAAGTGCACTAATTGATGATGGGTTGTTACACTGCTAAACATTAATGTTTCTGTTGTAGATGGTGGTTTCTTTCTTTAGTATTCTGAAAGGGGAAAGTGGCTCATGTCCCAGATACATCTAAGGACAGTTCTTTAGTCAGTCATGCAGGGTTTTCTGGTGCTTTCAGATAGTTTCATTTGCAGGCATTTGAGCCCCTGGGATTTTAGGATGCCATGTTTATTGAGTTGTGTGGCAATTTCACATGGCTCACTGGTGAATTGTGTTGGAATGTGGGAGGAAGTTCTAAGTGATTGTTATTACTTTGAGATCCTGCACTATTTTGGTCCCCTCAGAAACTTTGGATTTTGATCCCAGCAGAGCTGCACAATATAAATTCATCTGGGGCAAAATTGTGCAATTCCATCCCATCTTCCCTATTTATAGCTCCCTCAAGGATGAAGATGTAATTTTTATGGGATTGCAGTACAGAGCAGATCCTGAAATGACCCACAGTTAAACAAACAAAAAAAACAATCAAGAAAAAGTCCCATGTAATCCCAGGCTGTCCTATCTGCTGCACCTACTCTCTGGGACCCTCCTGTTTTTCTCATGTATCTTGTTTTAATGTGAAATAGTTCAAGGAGAGTCTCTCTGGGAAAACTTCCTGGAACACCCCCACCTGAGCTCTGAAGTTGCTCTCACATGTCTGCATTACATATCCACTGAGATGTGAATGTGAGATACCTGTATGTAAGAGTGGCTTGGCAGCCTGGTGTGCTTTTCTTGAAAAAAAAAGCCTTTCATTTTAATACTAATTACAAAAATAAAAGGCTTTCTGAAAGCATGGATCTATGTAGGAATACTTACCTTCTAAGGGGAAGGCTACTTTTAGGAGAGGCTGATTACAGGCACTGCAGTGGAGCAGCCATTTCTGTAGGAGCTTTTGTGGTTAAAGCCCTCGGATCAAAGGAAATTGGCAGTTGAACAGATTGATACATGCATCTAGATTTCACTGATCATAGCAGCTACCTGTGGGAAAGGGAGGGAAAAGACACACAGTGGGAATAGTTACAGAACTCTTAAACTCTAATTAGTAATAGATATTTCTGCAGGATGCTGCATTCAGGCATCAGTTACACATAAATAATTCCTTGTCCTGCCGTTTTCATTATCTAAGTTACATGTGGAGGCTGAGTTTTGGTGAGTACTCAGCACCAGCAGCAGCTCAGAAACCTGTAACCTCTTCATTTCTGGAGAAAAATTATTTTCCCTAAGGTGTGTGTAAACTGCTGTTTTTAACAACAGGGAATAATCTGAGCTTTACAAGGGACAGGCACCTCACTGACACTGAGTTCTTTGCAATGGGAGTCTTGCAAATTTGTGTGTGAGAATTAACCAACTGTGATGTGTAGGTTGTATCTGAGATGTCTGATAACTGACTGCTTCGTGGATGTTGCTATGGCTCACTGACTGACCTTTTTTTTCTGTCTGTTTTCCCTTCCTGCTCACACACTCTGGACAGGACAATCTTTGTTCCCCTTCTGACATTCTTCAGCTAAACCTCAGCGTTAAAAGAACAGTTGAGACTCTTCTTTCCCTGGGGACAGATTCAGAAGAATCCAGTCTTGTCTCCCTTTCCGTTCAGCTCTGGGGCTTTGTGGTGTTTTACTGCACTCTAATGCTAACGCTCTGTATGTTCTATCGCTGGGTCTGTTTTCTCTAGCTGGGGGATAGTGGTGCTGCTTCCTCCCTCCATCGCTCCGGTGCTTGGGAACAGATTTTGGGTTTTGTCAAGACTGTGTGTACAAAGTGCTTTGTTTCCCACGGATGGGACAGAGGTGACAGGTACAATGTGTAAACACATTGGGGCACCCACACGACCATCTGTGACCTCATTCACATTTGTATTTGCTGTATCACACTGAGCAGATAAAATGCTTTACAAGGAGGAAGTGCAGTCCCTGGGCTAGACCTGGGGCTGAGCTGAGGACACGTGGCTGCATTCTGTAGCTTGCTGACCCGTGGTGTAGTACTGGGAAACTGCATTGTCAAGTTGTGCCTCTGTTTCCTCATCTGTATAATGGGAATTGCACCCACTTTGGTAAATTTCCCGAGGATTATCTGATGAAAAATGTTAAACAATGTGAAGTATTTTTTTCAGTGTCAGTGTTCTTGATGAGATCTCACAGTCTTAGGAGACACGGTCTGGTAAGTTTTGTCCACAGATCTTTGTAGCTTTATTTTTTTCTAAACTCCAGTCTGTTATCCTGCTTCTGAGAGCATTTGATGTTTCAAGTTTATAGAGTCTGCTTTATTACTTTGACTCAGGATTTTTAAAAGAACCGTCAGTGAATCCTGAGCTGCTTGAACTTCACAACAGTTCAAGCAGGAAATTTTTAGAGAAATTAAGCCCTTCAATAGCTTTAAGTTTTCTGGCACAGAAAGAAGTTTTTTAAGATTCTATCAGATGCTACAGAATGTCATAGCATTTTACTGTGCTCTGGATAAAACTTACCAAAAACTTGTTGAGTTGCCTCTGGATCGTGGGCGCCCCAACATAAGCTTGTTCCATGTTTATTCCCTTCGTCCTCTTACCGTGTCATTTTCAGAAACCCTTGTGTGATGCAATTGCAGAAATATAAGCCCCGGCTGCACAAGCACTCTTCACTGTTTTACAAACCTCAGGAAGTCTTCCATAAAGCTTCACAGCTTCTCCCTCCCCAGGGAAAGCATCCTGGTGCTTTAATGCTTTAATGTCTCAGGGACACCTCAGAGCTTCAGGGCGCTCCTGGTGTGTGTGTGACAGACCGTGTCTCCTCAGAGTGTAGATTGATTCAGGGAGCTCTGCTCAGAGACCAGTGTCAGGTAAGTGTTCAGTAAATGGCTGTTCCAAATGTGTCTTCAATAAATTTCTGTTGTATCTGCAAGTGCAGTAAATGGCTTGTAAGCCCAGTGCAAGTGGTGTTGGCCTTCCAGCAAACACCTGGAACAACTCTGAAGCACGGTTTAAGATACACAAGAGTTCAGTTGCAAATGTGGTCACTACCAGTAAAATGCGTTATGTGTAAGTGGATCTCACAAGCTCTTGTACCACAAAGTGAGTATTTAACAAAGGAGCAAGTCAAAGAACTGCTGCTCTCTGTCCAAGCCACACAAAGTGTTCTGTCCAAGCCAAACATCGCTGAGGAAAGAGGGGACCTTTGACAGGGGGAGATTGTTTTATTTTTAAGTAAGCTATTTTTGCACTGCTTACTGGTATGAACTAGAATGAACTCGGTTCCTATGTTTCTTAACTTCTAGTGAACACTGTGATAAAAGCTGCAAGGGGTTTTACACGAACAGTGCCTTCCAGTTTTTAAATTTTGTTTGTCATTACTGTCTGTGGTATGGAGTCATTCCAAAGCTTTTTCCCTTATCTGTTTGCATACATAAGGAAAAAAAGAAAAGGCATATTTCCTCAAGTTTACAAGTATTTTCTCAAAAAGCACACTTTTTTCCAAAGTAACATAAATTTGCTGGAAGAAAAATCTATTTTAGCCTGATCATATGGCTTCCTGGGAGAATTTCAGTGTGGGTTCACTTGTTTTCTCTCCACTCGGAGCTTTGCGGGAGGAGTGTTGGCTGCCACTGTTTGTGCTGAAGGATTTCTTTAACATCAGAAATCAGTAAAGGCTCAAGGAGTGGAGAAATACAGAAATAACACATGAAAAATAGTCTCTGTAGTTCTATAGGAAGGACACACTTGGGTTGTTTTCTACAGATACAGAGAACTGTTGGACATGTATCTTGACTGTTGTGGAGTGAGGATGGCCAGGAAGTGCCAAGAACTTCTGTAGGATGAGGCTTTAAGTACATCTTAGATGAGAATAGCACAACTGTTAATAAACACTTTGAAACCTCTTTCTGCATTTTGCGTATTCCTGTTACTCCTCAGAACGATTTTGGGGGTCACCCGCTAAGCCGGGGGCACTTCTGGGGTGCGAGTGAGTGGTGGTGACTCATTCCCTGCTCACAGCAGGGCTCCCCTCAGGCTTGTCCCATGAGGACTCCCTCCGAAAGGGGTGTGACTTGGAAAGGAAGCTGTGCTGCTGTGGTTCCTCTCCTGCTCTGTGTTGCAGTGGGTTCATCGTGTGGAAGCAAAGCTTCCCCCTCGTCCAGTTCATCTGCTTTTGGTTTCACAAAACACTGGCATGTCAGTGTGGGCAGAGAGGGAGGACAATTTGTTATCCTCCTATTCTGCCACAATCCATTTTCAAATTCTTATCTGTAGAGTTTTTTAGTAAATGGACACAGGGATTAGCTGAAGGCCACCTTCTTTGAGTAGTCAAAGTCATGGTTCTTTAGTCACAAACAGAAATTTCATGTCCTACCCCTGTGTGTGTGTGTGCTGCCTGTCCATAACATTTCATTTCAGTCACCTTTTGCTTAATTTTTTTTTTCTTTTCAGTTGAGTGGTTTTCATCCATTTTGTTTTTGTCTTTGTTTTGTTCCCCATTCAGGAGCAATTATGTTTGCCTCTGCATATTTTAGAAGAGAAGGGTTTGACACAGGTAGCTGTGACTGTCCAGGCGCTCCTGGAGCTGGCACCCCCAAAGCAGCAGCCACTTCACCACTTGTCTGCTGTGTAAAGACCTCCGGGACCTTTGGGGTTACCTTGGCTAAGCAGAAGGACCTGAAGACTTTACTGCCCATGCAGTGCATCCAAACACACAGAGCTCTGTTCTAAGGAAATGAGTTTCCGTGATTCCTGACAGGAATGTTTTACTTCATTTCTCCATTTTTTTTGGAGATCACAACAGTTTCCAGTAACATTTTTTACTATCAATTTTTTCGCCCCTTATTTAAAAAAATGAGGGTTGGGAGGAGGGCAAGGAATTCCAGTGGCTGGCTGTTGGAGCCAGCTGTAGAAACTGACCTTGCAGGTGGAAGACATGGATGTAGACTTTGGAAAGCAATTCCTAGGGGAATTTGTAAAAAAAAGGATGTTGCTGCAGTGGGCACATGGGGAATTAAATTTCTTTCCTTACCCACAGGGTGCAAAGAAATAAGAGTTTCTTTGCCTCCAAAGAACAACAGCTATTTCTATTATAATATTTAAAAAGCTACATCACACAATCTTAACCTGCAGTGTTTGGTAACAGGGTCAAACCTCCCACAGCTGTAACTCGTGTTGGCACGTCCTCATTACTAAAAGTTGAAGAAAAGGAAAATTAGGGTTTTCCCAAGGGAAAAATGACTGCATGTTTTCTCCACCAAAAACACCTTAGTCAAAGCTACTAAATCAGACCTGTTCTAATGGTATTTAATCCCATCAGAATTCCCGCTGGGTTCACTTTCTGTTGGGGATTTAACAATGTCTTTATCGGAACACTTTTCCGACGTCAGTGGATGGAGATCTCCCCTGTCTCACCGGAATCACGTGTGTATTTCTCTGCAGTGTGAACAATTCCAGCCTGCCTTGCTGATCTTTAGGGGCCCTTTATCATGAACCACCGTTCATGAGGGGCTGTAGCATCCCCTGCAGGCACAGAATGTATCGGGGTAAGAGCCCAGTGAGTTCCCGGGTGGGCTGGGTGTTGTCAGAGCAGGGCCTGTGCAAACACAGCTTCTCTTCGGGGGTTTGACAAGGCTTTCGATAAAGCCCTTTGTCATTGGAGGTTATGTAGAGAGATGTGGTGCTTTTACAGAACTGCCATTACTTACTTCCTCTTTCCTTAACATAAAAATGGAAATTCAGCGTACAACGTACAGGAAGGGGAGAGGCAGCCCACAAGTTTTGCATTTTCTTGGAAAACTGATGTGCAAAACAAGGACAGCTCTGTGTGCTCTGGTCCTAGTGACAAGGCCAAGCTCACTACTAGATCAATAATGGTAATTTTTCCCCCCCCAAAAAAAGACCTCACAAAATCCAGCTCTCCCCCCATGCAGTTCCTTTGTCAGGTTTTGCCCCATTTCAAGCATCCCAGAATGTTATGCCACTAATACATGGTGCATCAGTGGTATTCCATTTGGGGATGCATTTGAAGCAGGATACACTAAGAGGATTTTATGCAGATAAAGGAAGAAGAAATGGGAACAGGTCAGCTAGAAGTCATTTTTGCAGAAGTAAACCTGTGGTGGAGGCTGCCAAGGACTCAGCTGCATTTTTTCCCTTTTGATTTGCAGTTTTGGGTCCACTTTGTTTTGCTTCATGTATTTCTTTCAAGGTCCATTGTGTGGTGACTGTTGAATCCCTTATTTCACTTAATTATTTCGGTTGCTTCCTATTGGCATTGGTTGGTCACGTTGCAAGTGGAGAAAACACCTGGAGGGTGTTTAAAACTGCCCGGCTGCAAAGAGAAACCTCCTCGTGCTCTTCCTGAGCCCTGCAAGGAATGAAAGTGCCAGTAACTCACAGTACCCACAGGAAAAGCAGCACTAGACAGGCATTCTTTCCCCCTTAAGTAGTTCTTGTGTTTCACTTAATTTCATTTGTGAGGAGAATCTCATTCTCACAGGGATAATGGAGGTGTCTGAAGGCTCTGCACTTTGCTGAGGGGAAGGTTCTGCCACTCACAGGCAACAGCATAGACACAGACACGGGTGTTCCTGGTGTGTTTGTCTCTGCACAGCATTTGAGATGGGGGGCACTGACTTCGTCTTGGTTTCCAACATTAGGTCACCTGTATTGTTACAGGGACATGTTGCATTTAGCAGCACACCCCTCATGGGTTATTTAAATATCCCTGTTGGAAGAAAACCAGTCCCTTCATGGAATTGTGAGGGTGTGGTGATTGCTCCAGTCCAGCTTCCAGCACTTCATAGAATGAAACTTAATACTATTCAGGTTGGTGGAAGTTTGACATTTCATTAATACTAGTTTTTAGGAATTAGTGGGGCGGGGGCTTGAGTCTGGCCAGCAGGAAAGGGCTGTTTGCTGTTGCCTGTGGATCTCAGCCGTGGCTCTGTGCGAGCCCGTGGAAGGGCTGTGTGTGCCGGGCAGGTGGGGGGTCCCCAGCACTGGGTACTTTGTTCTAAGCAATGTTCTCTCTGGCAGTTTCAGTGTAAGGGATCGTGTTAGTTTGATGTTTGTAATCCTGTGTTTTCATGCTGGCAAGCACTAAATCTGGTCCAGGTGTTTAGGACAAAAATCCAAACCTGACGTTTCATCGTACGGTCTATTTAACGTGTTACACCAAACTGACTTCAGTTCTCTCTTGCAAAATGGGTTGGGATTTTCCAGTGTATTTATGTGCAATTTTTGTTGTATCCCATGAAAAGAATATTGAAAGAAAACATGTATAAAAGTTCTTTGTTAAAGAGGTGATTGTCTTTCCTCTCTGGGGTGTTTGTGTGTGAGGATGTGGGAGGGACCCACCTGAGTGTTCTGTGCTGCTGATGTTCCTGCACTGACTCCGTGGGGTCACCATCCATCCTCAAACCTGGGGAGCCCTTGGCAGCATCTGAGGCTCAGTGAGGTCACACACTCCAGATGGAGCATTCCGGGCACTCAGGAGCCCTCCTGGCACTGGGGGGTCGGGGCAGAGCAGAGTTTGGCTCTTCCCCCTTTGAAGGAGGCCCCACCCCCAGTGTCCTGCTCAAAATCCATCAGAGACAACTCTTTACAGCACCAGAGCACCTCTGGCGTAGCGCCTCTGGTAGCAGCAGGATGGCAAATGGTGTTTTTACCCTTTTATGACTATAAATGGTTCTTTGAAAAACTGTTTCAGAAACAGAGGACTTGAAAGGTGAATTTGGACATCTAAAAAATGCTTTTGTATAGATACTGTGATGTTTTACAAAGTGATCTAATTTTGTTATTTCTGAAAACAGTGTAAACGTGTAATTAATAGAGTAAAGGATTTTAAAGCTTCATCCTGTGCTGTATGTCTGTAAATACATTCCATAATTTCTGTTACATATAAATGTGTCTGAATATTGTATATTTTAAATTGCCTGTATTCTGCCAGTAGTGTGAACTTCTAGCACATTGATAATATAAAAGAAAACCATGGGTATTTGAAATAAAGTTTTAAAACTTACATGAATTACAGTATTTCTTCCTGGAGTTTTTTTGTTGAATCGATGAATGTTGCATCCTCTGTGTCGGGTGTGTATTCCCCTTCCACATCATCCTGTGATGGCATTTGAGGGACCTGCTTTGATTCTCTACTTTTCATAGGTCCTTGTGGGTCCCTTCCAACTCGGACTATTCTGGGACAGTTAACCAGGATGGAAAAATTCCAGCATTTTTACACGTATTCTACAGCCACATCAGAAGATTTTTCTTGGGGGTTTTTGTTTCCAGAGTTCTGCTTCATTCTCTGCTGAGAATTGAGCGCAACCCAGCTGAGGCCTCGCATCAGATTTCAGGTGTTTGGCTGCATAACTAAAGTATGCCTGGAGTTTGATATAAACAGCAGAGATCTGCTGCCCACCCCTTTCCCCCGTCCTATCCTGCTTTTTCCTTAGCTCAAACCCTCTGGAGAGTTTGTGATCAACTTCATTACTTCTGCCCAAGCAGGTCACCTGTTAACATGCAGCACATATGGAAAGCAGTAGTCCGTGGTGAAATGTACTGAGTCAGCAGGGCGTGAAAAGGAAGAGTTAAAATTAGGAACAACTCCCAGGGCTGCACTGAGGCGCTTCCTGCAGTGGGGTGTAAGCACAGTCCTGGCTCGACACTGCACTGGAGTTACCCTTGTTCTTAGCACTATGTGGGGACCGTGGGGAGCAAGTGCAGTTGTTCACAGCTTTAGTACCAGTGCTGGAATGGGAACATGTTCAGGTGTCAAGCAAGTGGCCGTGCTCCAGCGGGAACACCGGAACCCCTAATGCAGGTTTGTCTGGAGCATCTGAAACTGCAGCGCTCCTGGACAGTAAACTCTGCCTGACAGTTGGGCACCAGCCCCTTTTTCCTGTTCAGAGTTCTGAGCCAGAGGCTCTCTGCTCATCTGACTCTCAGTTAAGCTCAGACATGAGGATGTTTGGATGGGGCCAGCACAGGCTGGTCACAAAGAGCAGAGCAGACTGAATGGTTTGGGTCCGTCTCCTGCATTGGGAGAGTCAGAAACCAGCCAGTTCAGCTGCAGGGCTTTTTGCTCAGACCTGCACGTGACTGGCTGACAGTGGTGTCAGGAGAAGGGGTTCCCCTCTTGGCCTCTCAGTTACAAAGCAGTTCTGCTCCCCAGGTGATCTGCTCCCTGCCTACAGCCCCCTCTCGCTGAGCAGGGATGGTGGCTGGGGCAGTGGGGAAGGTGTGACAGACCAGCTCCCATAGGCAGCAGGTCCAGCTGTCTTTTCCCATTGTTGCTCCCCTTGGTCAGAAGGAGCTGTTCTGTCTGTGCTGACACTGACATTGTGCAGGGCTGTGGGAGTGGAAACCTGTGTGCTGTGACTGCACTTGTGTTCACACTGCAAACTGCCCATGTTCTCCCCGGCCGACCTGGAGAGCAAGGAGAGCACGGCAGGGAGAGCACGGCTGGAGCCCAGACGTGGGTGCCTCGACCTCCCTGCCTGACCCACGGCAAGCACCAGCACTCCAGCCATGGCCAGTGCTTTGAGGGCTCAGAGGAGGTTCTGGGTGCAGAGCATCCCATGCCAGCGAGCTACTGGGCTGGTAACAGAATTACCTCCCACTATCGTTTTGTTCCCCTGAAGCTCTTGGAGGGGATATAATATTTCTCACTGCTTTGATGCAAATCCCCTTTGTGCTGGAGAAACTGTCTTTCTGCTGTACAAGGGCAGGTTCAAGATCTTTATGTAGCTGCACCTTAACTGTGTCTGTCATGAACTGTGTTCTCCAGAATTGCCTGAGCTCTGTTACATGGTTTATCTTGTCCTGTCGGACAGACACAGTGCTCTGCCCAGCAGAGCCACAGACCTGGAGCACATCTGTGGGCACTTTCTTTATTTTCTTTACTTTTTCTTCCCTGATTTTTCCTTCTCTGTGTCTGTCTGCACTGCTGGCTGTTCCTTCAGAAGCTTCTCGAGGGCCTGGTAGGGGCCAAGGAATCTGCGGACCATCGTGCCTTTCCACCAGGCCTGCAGCTGGAAGTGAGAGAGAAAGAGGCCTCAGGGGAAATTTCTTGCTGGGGTACCTGGTACAGCTCAATGCCAGGGAGTCTGTCCTGTGCTCCCCAGACACAGGAGGGAACCCCCAGCCCACACAGCAGCCGTCGGGCCTTGCTGGTGGCACTGGAGGCACCTGCAGCTGGGACAGGCCATCTGTGGCTGGTGGCAAGGGACAAGCAGGGGCACTGCCCCGTGGCCCTCCCTGTGTCACCCATACAGTGGGGCTGATGCAGTGGGTGCAGCCCCAGATCATTCCAGGACACTGGCTTCTGCCCTTTGGCTCCCATCTCAAACCTGCAGCCAGCTGCTGGTTCTGAGTCAGAAAGGGACAGGCTCTGTCCTTTGCTTCTGCCACCCCACACCAGCCAACTTTATTGGGCATTTTCTGCCTGGACAAAGCCTGTGGCACAGGTTATTAACTCCCAGGTGCTGCTGGAGCAGCACCACCTCAGCTTTGCTCCCCTTTACCTTCAGGGCGCTCTTCAGCTCCAGGGCCTCCTGCTCTCGTTGTTCTCTTCTAGTCTTCTTTTCTGTCCGGTCAGTGATGATGGTTTCCTCGAACATCAGGCACTGCAAGAATGCACAGGGGTGGCAAAAGCCACATGACAAACAGATCCCCTAAACTGCAGGGCCAGCCTTTGAGGCTCACTGTGCCCAGCCACTTGCCAGGGCAGGGCTCACCTGGATCCTGGTGCAAGGATTCTTCTCCTCTGGCTGCCTACATGTCTTGTCCTTGCCACTCACTTCCCACAGCCCTGCCAGAACTGCTCAGGCCTGTGGGTCAGGGTGTGGATCCCCACCCTGTGCACCAGGGAGTTCCAGGGCAGCACAGGGGTGATGTGTGGGTGTGGACCTTCCTCCCCCACCTCCTTTGTTTGATCTTTCCTGAATCCAGATGGCAAATGTTGCTCATTACCACTGTCAGTCCTCAGGCACTTGGAGCTGCTGCCAAAGTTGAACCTCTCAAGGGCTGGGTGTAATTAACCCCTGATCCCGTGCTCTAAAATGGCTGTCTGATGGCGTCCCAGGCAACAGCTGGTGGTGGGGAGGACGTGTGGTCCCTCAGGCTAAGCAGCAGAGGATGTACAAACACACTTGGGACTCTGAGATGACAGTGCACAGAGTGAAAAATGAGCCCACAAGCAAGAAAACATCAACCCCAGTCCCATCATCTCAGACCCACTGACGGTAAGGAATGATTACAAGTTAATTCCTTCTGGCTTTAAAACACACATTTTTCTAGACACTTCTCCCTGCCCTGTGCTGCTGTTCCACTGTGATCAGAGCCCAGCAGTTAAACAAGAACCCAGTGTGAGGCAGGAATGGTTCTAACTGGAATCAGCTCCCTGATAACAGCAGTGTACATCTGGGAATGTGTGTCTGCAGGAAGGGATGAGCTGCCTTTTCCAGTCCCAGCCTGTCTTACCCTGATGTTGCTCGAAGGAGCTGGAAGATGCAGATTTGTTCAGACTAAGGCAGCAAACCAAGGTGAGGTGTACTGATGGGATGGGACAGTGTCTTTGCCCCTCACAAATGCTGTCAGTAGCTCTCTCAGTACTTGCCATTATGTGAAATAGCTGTAGGGGAAATATCATCATCCCTCCTTGATGTCACAGGTGGCAAATGGAAGATGACATCTCAGTCGCTGCCTTCCCAGGACCAGTGTTTATAATTGCACCCTGTGCCTCAAAGTTACTGGTTTATTTTTTTCCCATGGTCCTGATTCCTTATCTGAATGAGGGTAGGAAAAAGCCCAGTGCAGTTTTGCATGGCTGAGCACTGAGATGCCGTTGATGTCTTACCTCCTTGGCAAATTTCTGCATTGTTTCCAAGTTCTCTGCCTTCAATGCTCTTAGGTCATCCAGTTCTACTTCTTTCGCATTGGTGTCATTTTCATACTTCTCCATCCAGTATTCCAGCTTCTCTTCCACCTTCTGCATGGGGAGAAAGTGGTGCTCAGCATGGTGCAGAGTGCACAGGTGAGAGGTTTGCTACTATTACATGGCCTGCTCTCAGGAAGGTGATGAGAGTCCTGTAAATGGCGCATGGACAGTGTTTCTTTCTCATCTTGGAAGGATCAAGCCCCTAGGATAAAATTACTGGATACAGGATAAATTGCTGCTGGCAGGGGATGAGGAGACTGGGTCAAGGCTTTCAGGGGTGCATGAGGGACGGAGGAGAACTGGGGGTTAGTTTTGTGTACAGTCCATCCTGGTGAAGCAAGAGACAACCAGAAGCCATTCTTTGTGTGTACACAGAGGGAGGGGGAGGGTTAAAAAACAATTTGTCAGTGGGAAATTGTTTCTTTTGCCTGACTCCCTATCTGTTTTCAGGATTAAGCACCAGGAATAAGGTCCCAGGGGACAGCACTTCACGCCGCCGTTTCAGGTTGTGAACTTGGCTTTGTCTCACTCGTGAATAGGGCAGGTGTTTCTGAAACAGTCACACAGATGACTTCCTGCCATTCACCAGTGACTTCTCCATAGCAACAACCGTGATTGCTTCCATGGCAAAATAATCTGAGGAAAAGCATCAATCTCATTACGGCATCACAGATGGACACACGAGGGAGATGAAGGGCATGGTCACCCTCCTCTCTGCGGGCCCCTGCAAAGCCACCAGCTGCTGTGTGAGCGCTGGGGGCCGTGCTCTGCTGTGAGCTGCCGGTCAGACAGGCTGCAGCCGGGACTTGGGCAGTGCCCTCGCTGTGAGCGTTGATCAGAGCAAGGCTCTGGGGTACAGAGCAGTGTTTAATTGCTCACAAGATACAGCACTGGTTTGCACTCAAATTACATTTTAAAAAATGTATTATCTCCTATTAAATTTTGTACTGGCAGTGATGTCAGGTACCCTGCAGTAGTACAGCTTTTCTTCCAGTCATATCATTTATGAGAGGCTTTGCAATGTTAACACCACGGGGACATTCATGGTTGGTTACTGCTGAGAATGTGCACAGTAGCTGTGGGTTAGCAATTCTCCAACCCTGACTCTTCCCTAGATAAAGATAAGGTAAAACTGGTCTGGCCGTCTGTGTCCTTCTCTCCTCAGTGTCCCCTCTGTGCAGCCCTTGGGCAGTAGTGCTCTTCCCCGAGATGCTGGGAGCCTCAGGTACTGCCAAGGAAGGTCTAAATAACATTCCAATTAGCCAAATACGACTATCTGAGGGAGGAAAAATCTGCAACACCTGAATGAACAAGGCCGATTATTACATGAACCCTAATTTTAAGGAAATGTATCTATTTGTAGCAAATCTCACTTCTGGGAGAGCTGGGTTAATTAAGACATGAGGATAAGTAATCATTCTAACTGCAGCAGCCGTGAACCTGGTACATTTGTGGAGCAATAACTGTTTTCCTTTAGGCATTAATTGACGATAAAATGTTTATAGGTTGGTATTTTAAGCATTAGCTGACAGTCACACATACCTGATACTGTTGCCTGAGGAAATTTTCAGTCTCCATGTGGAGTTGAATCTCCTCATCAGTTCTGTTCTTCAAGTTCTGTGATCAGTGCAGACAGAAAATGTGAGGGACAAAGTTAGTGTGTAACACACTGCTGCTGAAAGCCAAGGGAGCTCTGTGTAGTCCACAGACATTTTTTCCAGTGACAAAATTAACTGAGGCAGTCCTTGCCCCTGGGCCATCCATGAAATAGGGACAATTAGATCAGACCTTGATCAGTCAAAAAAAGATGCTTGCAAAACCAAAACAGTTTTCTAGTCCAGTTCACCTTGTGTCCACATGAGCAGCTCTATCAGCACAGTCTGATGAGGGTAATGCTGGGAGCTCTGGCTGCCTGTGTTGCTAAATACCCTTGTAACTACCCCCTTGGACATACTTATGGGTCTGGTTTTCTGACAGTGGCATTACTTTAAGCATGCAGTGTCTCCTGCAGCCACGACATTCTGTTGCTGTTTGCAGGACCATACAGAGAAGCAATGGAAAAGATAAAGGTTTCTAATCCCAATGAGTTTCCTGATCCAGTTCAAACAGTTGTGCTGGTGACTATAAGGGAGAACAGGAAGGGCATCTGGGGAGCCAAGGGAGGGCTCTCCCCTCTGCTGGCTGGAGATGCCTTCAGTATGGACCATGGGGAAGGGCTTACCTGGATTTCCTTGTTCAGGGCGTTCTCTTCCTTGCTGCACTTCTTCTGGGTTTGGTGGATCTGGAGGTCTGTGTCTTTCTTCATGTAGGAACTCTCTGTATCCAGTTTGGCCGTCTTCTCTTGGAGTTTCTCTTTGAGGTGATCAATGATCTTATCTCGGTTCTGGTGGAGACAGAAGCAGCACAAAAGCAAGCCTGGAGACTGAGGTCAGCTCCTTGTCTTTTAATCTCTCCATTCCCTGATAAACTCAGAAGAGACAAGGCTACAGGCTTCACACTTTCCCTGAATGTTGTGCCATTTCAACCTCTGCTTCAGAGGTTAGTTTGATTTGTAGCCCATATAGACAGCAATAAACCCATCAACAAGTAGTGATTACCTCTGGAGACGGTGGAGGGATGAACAGAGTGGAACAAGAGGCCAGGCCTTCTGGTCTCTGCTGCAGAAATGGATTCAGACATGCTTAATATAAACATGAAAGAAACCACATAATTTTAGCCACTTAAAGCTAGGCTTTACTTTTACTAACCTCTTGGATTAGACCATCTCAGTGAGAGAGCATCTGTAAGAGGATAATGGCTCAGCCCCACATAAGCCAAAGTTTGTCATCCTAAAGTATATTCTATTCCTTGGATTCATTTTTTTCTAGTTATGCAGCATCAGTATAAACTCAAACTTAGGAACAGGTGCAAATCTTATCCTATCTTGCTTATATGTTTAAAGTTATTTCTTGAAGTCTTACCAGGTAGGTGGTGCCCACTTTGTTATAAAAACATACACCCGAGGCAAGGAAGAAGTATCAAGGAAAAACTGGTTATGAGCTCCCAGCCTCTCCCCATGCCTTGTTTTGTGATGGAGCTGAGCTTTCCCTTTCTACTCTCCAGAGCTTCCCCACAGACAAGAATCCTGAGTGGTTTGTCCA
This sequence comes from Myiozetetes cayanensis, assembly GCF_022539395.1. Taxonomy (NCBI): domain Eukaryota; kingdom Metazoa; phylum Chordata; class Aves; order Passeriformes; family Tyrannidae; genus Myiozetetes; species Myiozetetes cayanensis. The sequence continues at coordinate 13,836,086 of NW_026086937.1, forward strand.
GCATTTGGAGCGTGCTCAGGAAGCAAAGCACATTTGCTTGATTTGGGATTGCTGTTTTGTTTACTCCTTTTTAATTAGGTTCTTTCAGTAACAGATAAAAGTTCATAATTCCGGGACTGGAACTTGGAAGAACTGCCTGTAAAATGAAAAACTCTAGATTTTTGTATCAAGAGTTAAGAGGGTCATCAAAGCCTCCTGTGCAATTGTGCAGGATCAACGTGAGCACCTCCAGTTTGGCACCCAATTGCTCTGTCACAGCCTTTCTCTTTGCTTTCCTGCCATGCTGTGGTGGGTTTGGTATTCATCAGCCAAACCTCACAGCTGAAGATGAAGATGAAATACTAAAGTGCTGGCATTTAAACCTTTTGAAGCTCCACATATCTTGTCTCTGAAGTACCTCGAATTCCTTAGCTGTGTAAACATGGAAAAATGCCACAGGAAGAAGCCAGCTCAACAGTGCTGTGTTTGAAAGCCTCAGCAGCATGACTCATTTGGAAAAGGTTTCCTTATAAGAAGAGTTTGGAGCAACTAAAAGGAAAGTCCTTACTTCTGACATAGTTAGGAAGAGTAAAGTACATTTATGAGGCTCAGGATAATTGGGGCCCTTGGCTGATGGTGTTCTGTGGGTTCAAAGGTCAGGCGTTCTCAAGCTTTTGAAGGTTTCCAACATCAGATACTGTTTTACAGACATATCATCATATGACTGCAGACAGCTACAGACATGAGCTGTTTGTGCCCTATTAAGGCTTCTGGTAATGGCCTTTATTTTCCCTGGCATGGAATTTTGGTGGCTGTTGGGAGGGGTTGTGTTCCCGCTCAGTAGACATGGGAGGTGAGCGCACCAGTCTATTTTGAGATTGTCATCCTGGCTCATGGTGTAATCGTGTCTAAACTGAGGGGCTGGCAGAGAGAATGGGGAGATGCTAATGGAACAAAAACAATGTTTTGTGGTGCTGAGCCTCTGGGAAGTCAAGTGTTGCTGATGTCAGTGCGTTACTCCTATCTGCCAAAGATCTGCAAACAGACCAGAAGAGAAGGGTTCAGCCTAGGTTACAAAGTACTCAGAGAATTGAGAAGAGCATGAACATTTCACCAGGTTATTTTCTTTTTCATTTCATATTTGAGCAATGCAAAAAGTGATTTTGATTCCAGCGCCCCAGGCCTCAGCCGGGATGGGGGCCCATCTGCTCTGTTTGTTTTCACTGTTGTATGGCATGTTTGTGGTTTGGATTTGGTCTGCGATGTTGTAAAACATCCTGGTTAGAGGTGGGGAGTCTGGGGGCTCGGTTACACAACCCACAGCAGACGGGAAGTGAAATGCAAAACCCCTCTGGAAGTGAAATGCAAAACCCCTCTGGTGGTTTACAGCAATGTCCCCCTGGAGAGGGAAAGTCGTCTGCAGGGATGAGGGCAGCTCCTGCTGCTGGACCTGGTGCTGCAGATCTGGGGCATGTTCAGTGTTCAGCTGCAGGGAGTAAATGCAGCAGTAAATGCCCACAAGCTGTGGGCACCATCTGCAGAGTGTGCTGTTCCCTGAACTTCAGGGACAGGCACTGGGAAAATGAGTTAATATTTACTCGTTCTGGTTTATCGTAGCAAAGGTCCCCGCCAGGACATGGAACGCTTTCATAGCTGATGCAGTAAATCTCTGGGCTGCTTATTTGGGATGACTTCAGTGTTGAATCTGCCAAACCAAAGATGCAAAATCATTCCTCGTGTCCAAAACTATCAGAAAACTGTCAGAGACCAAGATCAAAACCCAGGAAATAGTTGTCAGGAGCCAGTCTGCTTCACAAGCAGGTAAACAAGCTGATTTTCTCTGATCTTTCAGCTCAGAGACATCAGCTCAGAGGCCTGTCTGCTGTCACCCGGTGCCACAGAAGTCTGCCCCACAGATGCTGCTTGGCCACAAAAACAACTGCACTTAGCTGGAGACGTTATCTGAGCTCCTGTGTTTTCATTTACTTTGATTTATCTGTCTTGTAAGTGCCACCAAGATCTCCCGGCTCTTCCACAGCAATTAGTGTTTACAGTCATTTGAAATACAGCTGATTACAAAAGTAGCCAACAGGAGTAAACAGTCTGAGGAATTCCCCAGCAGGCAGATGAGCCTCCTGCCGCCAGCAGCACTCCCCCTGCTGCCGTTTGGCAGGGGAAGGGGTGCTGTGCTCCTGCCGGCAGCCCCGCTGGGGAGCCCTGCTGCCTCTGCTCCCACACGCAGTGCCTCGGAGCCCAAGCCTCTCACTGGCAGCTGCAGCATCTCAGCTTGCAGAGCCTGGAGATACGCTTAGATCTGCACACCTGCTGCAGCCTGGACCTGCTCCCCCTGAAACCACGTGTGGCCCTATAGACACTTCAATAAGGCCACAGCCTGCATCTCTGTCCCAGATCCAGAACATCCCCGTGCTGCACACCCCAAGGAATGTCAGGGCCCAAAGGACAGAGGGGCTGGCAGGTCACCCAGCTTCAACAGAACAGCTTCTGCAGCCCTCTGCCAGCTCACCTTCGGTACCAGCAACTGTGGGAGAGAGCTGGTGAGGGGCAGCTGCAGAGGGAGCAGGACCTCTTGGCAGCAGCACTCCTGTGGAAAGTCCTGCCCCTCTGGAGCCAGGTTTGGATCTGGTGCACCAGCTCTGGGTTCCGCTGCTCTCCTTAGGGCTCTGCCAGCAGTGGAATGAAGTCATGCAGAAGCTCAGGACCATCACAAACCTTGTGCCTTCTACTGGAATCACCTGGTGCATTTCTCCAGTAGAAACATGCACCAGTGGGTGTGTATATATGTTTAATACATTCCCTAGAAAACTCCATTGATGCATTTCCTGGGAGAGGAAACATGATGGGTTTTAGTTGTACTGCTAAAAGCATGGCCGAGTGGGGCACTGATACAGTGGAGCTGGATGTGTTACGACAGCCCACATGGAATTGAAGTCATGGACCTGTTTTCACTGGTGCCGTGGTGCAATGGCTTGCGTTCCTGTCTGGTTTGTAGCTGCAGTATTACTGCCTGTTATAAAATTACACTGCTACTTGCACACATGTATGGCACGAGTGTACACAAAACCTGCAGCACATAAAAAGTCTTTGGGTGAAGAGCAGTGCAGGAATGCTGAAGTTTACATTCCTAAATTTTTATGTTAAGGTGTATAATTCCATATATTATTTTGTTTCAAAACCTGTACAGACTGCCATCACTTGTCCAGGAAACCCAAGAAAGTGAGTATTTTTATACAAAGTAGAAAATGAACACTGCAGCAGCAAACAGAACCCTGCAGCCAAACCTGAGCTACCGGTGCCGCTCCTGCATGGAGGGGTAAGAGCAAAACCAGACAGATCATTTCAGCTCCTTTACAGACGTCAGTGCTTTCCAAGGGGAAAGAAAACAAAACAAAAACCTTTAGCATTTGATTTGTGTTCCATTAGAAAGAAAAATGAGCTGAGCAGGGTAATAAAGTATTAATTAGCATCTCATTAAGAGGTAGCAAGGATGAAAATACATATGCACAGGAAACATGAGTGAAGCAAAGGCCGTGTTTTTCTGGTTCCAAGATTAGATTTGCTGGCTTTTGTTTTCTCATCCACTAGGCTGGAAACAACCATGTAGGCTTTTGTCTACAGGTCTGTGCATTATTATTGTTGTTCAAAGTACTCCAAAATCAGCAAGCTGTATTTTTGTTTTTAATTAGTTGGCAAGGTGACAAATCATGCAAGTGTCTGTAAAACTGCCTACAGGAAAATCCCATATGAAGCAAACAGAAATTACTCTCCCTTGGGAGACACAGTGAGACACCATTATTTTTGGCACAGGAGGAAAGCAGTACTTGAAAGTAGTCTTGTCTTTGATTTGTTATCAAAGCTGAAACTATAAGGAAGCCCAGAAAAGGACTTTTAAGCTTAAAATATTAAACACCAGATGAGTGCAGATCCCACTTTTGATGAGGTAAAACCCAAGAACTGATTAGCACTGAAAGAACAAGGAGAAGAGCCTCCCCTGGGCACGGAAACTGCGCACGTTCTTATGACTGCAAGAGGTAGGAGGGGTGCAGGTCAGGACACAGAGAAGTGCCCCCGGTATGCACAGTGGCAGGACATTGCTGCTGGTGCAAGATGGGATGGTTACAGCCCCCCATATACCAGACCTTGGGAAGGCATTAAACCAGGACTGGGTACATTTATTGTATGCACAGATGTGGTGAGGTTTGGGGAGCACTACACAGAAGGAGAACTCCCTCATCACAGTCACTAGCTTGGGGAGTGGAACAGAAACTTCTCAGGAGCCATCAGAGTCTGACTAAGAAGGGACAATGTGCAGAAGCAAAAAAGATCCTTGATGTTTTTACAATCATCCTGTATTTACAATTAAACTTTCGATTGCACGTGCATCCAGGCCACCAACACAAAACCTTCATGTTCTACAAACCAAACTTCACCAGCATGTCAGTGGCTTAAAATTCCTCTGTGTAGTCAACTATATCCTGGCTTGATTACTGTCTACACTTTTGTCCAAAGACAAAATTCAGTGACACCAATTTTTACCTCAGATGCCCTTGCTGTCCTCTTGCTCGCTACTGAACAAAGTGTCAGATTCTTGTTCCTTCCTCCAGCCCCTGTACAGCCCTGCCTTTTGCTCCTTTGACGTCACTCACCATCTCCTGCCCCAGCAGGGCCAGGCTATGCTTCCATGTTGCAGGAGCATCAAGTCTGAGCTGTCTGGTGAGCATCACAGTGACCAGTGATAAGCCATTGAATTGATCTGCACTTGTGTAGCAAGTCTGACCTTTCCAGAACGCCCCAGATTTCCCCCAGTGCACACACTGTTTGCGTGATGCAGACAGAAGGGCTGAAGCTTTCCAGAAAGATCAAGTTGACAGCATATGTGCAGTAACATTGATTTGCCCTTGTGTAGGCATGTTTGGGATTTTCTAATGTCTGGAAGCCTAATAAAATAGATACTATAAAGGCATTTTCCCCAGATAAAAATGTAGGTAGAGAAATGACCTGCCCCTATACAAGGTGTCTTTCTCATTCCTTCTTTGTCACATTTTCTTTTGTGCCAGATCATCTGCATGAGTATGAGAGAACCTTAGATACTGTTTTCTGCAGATAACTTTTTTTCTCACTGATTGCAGATGTCTGTGCTTTGCCATTCCCAGCAGTGTTTTAAGGATATTCTAATTTGATCATGTTCTCTGATGATTATGAGCATTTTGAGCTCCCATTTGAAAACCACTGGACACTGCTCTCAAAGTCATTAGTGGGCTAATTCCCAATGCAGATCTTTATTGCAGTAATTCTACTTCTGTATTCCTAAATGATGGATCATTCTGTATGCCACAGGTCCTCCCTGAGTACCAGATCCTGGGCAGTAGAGTCGAGCCTGCTAACAGCTTCCCCTGGCACAATGCCCAGTGCTAAGTGCTCTCACCTGAAGCTCTTTTGTAGTTTGTCTCCTGACATCTTGCAGCTGTTTCTGGAGTGACTTTATCTCCTTCTTTCCTTCTTCCTCCCTGAAGAAAAATGAGAGAATACAATCATTTAAATATATCAAGAAAGACAAGAGCTGTTTACCTAGAAAGGGAACTTCCTGTCTCCTGATACATTGTGGAAAGATAAACAGAAACTTCTCACCAAAACTACTGCTTTGTTCAGTAAATCCTAAAAGAAGAGGTGCAAAGACTGAGCAAGGCGGAGGGGGAGGAAAAGGAGAATGAACCAAAAAAACAGGGGATGCTCCTGTTAAAAGCCTGGAGTGGACTTGATGATGATACAATTCCTATAGCAGAGAGGGAAGATGCCTGTCATTGAGTCACAGTTTCTACATTTCAGCAGAAAAATCCCTGATTCTGTGCAGAAATGTGTCTGAGCAGCAGAGTGCCAGCTTGTGTGTCATTATATGTATGGAGAACGTTTTCTTCATATTAGACTTAAAATCTTCCAAAAAACACTGTCTCAGGTTCTGAGATCCCTGAAAGGGATCTGAGTGAAGGCCAAAAGCTAGAGAGGACCATCTGTCTAAAACAAAACAGATTCAGTAATGTTTTAGGTATTATTATTTCACTCAGAGTACTTATCCAAGCTTTTATGCTCATGATTTGATTTAAAACCAGTAAATACTACAGTTGGCACCTGAGATTGTGTATCCTATCCCAACCTTACAATCACACATGCATTTAATTTTCAGAGTCCTTAGCTAGTCTGACTGATGAACAAAAGCTCCTGATAAGGGGTCCTAGTGTCACTGAAGATGCCTTTCAGAGTAGTGTATTCACACAAAACCAGGCAAATATTTATTATCCTGAAAGACAGATCAAGTTCATTCCATGAAAAGCATGTATAGAAGAACAGAGTGGCTAGATATGATTGACAGAATGGAATAAAAAGCATTATGTACTTTGTCATTATAATTTGTCTGCTCCTTTCTGCCCTCCAGTTCTGGACAGTTATTCCACAACCAATTGCTACTCTCATTTTTGCTTTTTGTCCCTTCCATGGATAAACAATAAATCCCTTGGTTTTAGACAGTGGAAGAGATGGGTTTCATGCTTGAAATCACACATTCCACTGGAAGCTGGGGATTTGCCCTGGAGGCAAACCCCTGAGCCACCACAGGAGCTGTTCCAGTAGGTTGGACTCATGACAAATCATGACTTAGAGCAGCTTTGCCATGCACCCTAAATGATGGGCCTGAGCTGCTACACAGAGCAAAGTAGCTTTAAAGTGGTCAAATGCTTGTCTGATGACTGTAATTCTCTCTGACAGTCTCAGGCTTGAATCAGAGTTTTGCATGCTAAAGAAACTCTAAGCCTCTAGTGCTCAGAAATTTGAGGTAAGGAATCACCAGTTTGAGCTGAGATGATAACAAACCTGTACCCTGAAAGATTCGGGGCAGAAGAAGATCTGCAGTGCAGTGGCTGGTGGATTAGCCTTAAATAAGACAACTCCTCTGTCACCATCTGTGCTAAACCCTCACTGCTGCTGGGAAAGGGGAGCCAATTAGCATATGGGTCAGAGCAGATTCTCCTGGGCATCAGATAACCTAAAGGCCATATGTTGCTGGCCCTGGTTTGAACAGATTCTCTGCTGCTCTGGCTTTCACTGGGGACAGGAGTTAAAGATCAGGGAGCTCCTACATCACATAATGTTTTAATTGAAATGAGGCAGCATTTGCACTAATGAAGACACTGGTGTCCACTGTGGTCAAAGCTCAGGCAATTCCTAGCTCAGATCAGTTTTTCTGAAGTGGAAAGAATTGCAGTTTGTAAAGCAAGCAGAACAATTCAAGTTGAAAAAGTAGAATCCCTTCTGTATTTTGTTTTTGTTGGGTCTTCTTCCTTTTCAGCATGTACTGAGTGGGAATGGGTTTGGCTTTCAGCAGTTAAGCAGAGAAGAACTGAACACAACACTGACCTGATGAGGATGTCATAAAACTTGCTCTTTTTCTCCTTCTCTCTCTCATTAGCTTCTGTTAGGCTGTCAAATATTCCTGATTCCTGCATCTTTTTCATAGTGACAGTAATTACATCACTTGCATACTGCCTGCCAGGAACAAAAGGATCACAACATTACTTTGCAGGTGTTGGTACTACAGTGTCTGGCACCTTTATCCATTACTGTTTAGAGATAAAGGTAAGGAAATTAAAAATCCCTTTTCTGTTCTTACATTCTATCAAACCCAGGAGTGCTTCTCCCGTGGTATCTACTTCTTGTACATATGAAAAACTCTGTATTAGGAGTTGGTTGAAGTTTGTAATTTAAAAATGCTGGCTGTGCTGCCATTGGGAAGGAGGCTGCTGGCCTGCAGTTGTGGTGACAGATAGGTTGATCCTGGAAAATGAGACCTGGGTGTGCAAATAAGTGTGGCTGGGGGGGGTATCTGGATGCCAAAATATCCCAGTACAGCCCTAGGCTGATCTTAACAAATAACGTGGGCTTGTCCATTTTATTGAATGTCATGGTGCATATGGCACTTATATTTTGGCAGCTCCACAGTCTGTCTTCTAAACCAAAGGCTGCTGGTATTTCTGTAAATCAAGACAACTGGATTAGGTGCAGGAATAAAGTTTGTTTTAAAAAAGAAAGAAAATATTTAGTCTTATCTGTTCTATGAAGGAGAATGGTTTTAACTGCCACAGACACTCTCTGCCCTGCAGAATGAGTGAGTTCAGGAGAAGGCTCATATCCCATTTGTCTTTGGGTTCTGCTAAGGGAACCTGACTCCAGGTACCAGAACATCAGCACTGATTAGTGCCTGGCATGAATTCCACCCAAGCAACCATTATCAAGTGGTTTATTCAAAATAAACTGCTGGTCATTATGGGGCATCCAGAGACAAGCAATGGCCAGAACCAAATGGCCTATGAAGCGAGATCCCACTACTATCCTTAGAGGAACTTCTGGACCAAAACTGAAGTACTCTGACAGTGGGAGAGTTGGGAGCTTGTATTTTTGCTTTCAAGAGATAGACTGAGGACTTTACACCTGAGCACCCTTCATAGGTGCTTCACTCACCTGTCAGCCTCAATTTTTCTGAGCTTCTCTACAGTCAGAGTGCTGTGTTTCCTGCCACTTTTGGAAGGCTGGTGGGTGCTTTTCCCATCTTCAGTTTTCCCCGTCTGCTGCTTGTGTTCGGTGTTTTTCAGGGCCATGGAGGTAACTGTTTCCTCACTCTCTTGCCTTGCTGACATAAGCTCTGGGTCATTAATGTCCAGCTCCTTCTGGGTTTCTATAATTTCTTTCATTTTCTGGATGCCAGTCTAAAAGGGAATAAGAGACCTGCTTGCACACTGAGCAGTGGAAATAAACCCTCTGCAACATTATGAGAGAGGAAGAAAGATGTTACAGTCTGCAAGGAGTGGAAGAGCAGAAACATTTATGTTGCTTAGCTTTGAGCACACAGTGTAGCTTTACTGATGTTTATGGGCTCAAAAGCCCTTAAGTGACAGGACTAGAAGAAGCCTCAAAAGGTGAATTCATCCGCTCCAAGAGATGCTGGTTCAGACTGTGTCATTCCTGACATGTCCTTAATGGCCTCCAGCAATGGAGACTACACACCCTCCTGCCAGTGCCAGCACCTCTCAGCAATCTTTACCATAAGAAAGTCTTTTCTCCTCAGCAGCACTTGAGGCCCTGGCTTGTCATCCTGGTCTCTGTAGCACAGAGAAAAAATCATACCCTTCTTCTTTTGCAGGAGCTTTGGTGCACTGGAAGACTGTTAGCCTGTTTCCCCTCTGCCTTCTCTCCATCTTAGACATTTCCCACTGCCTGTCACCACGACCTTTGCCTACAATATCAGTGTTATAACCAGAGCTATGTGAAAATAAAAGTGACAGACATCAGCTATCTGCTTAGCAGGTTTTTTGAGGGTGTGACAGCAGAGGAAGTATAGCATGAATTCAAAGATGAAATTCAAAATATTGGTAGCTCTTTCTTCATGGAAGGTTATCTTGTAGCCATGTACAATTTTATCAATAAAAGGAAAAGGCCTAAAAAGGCAAAAAAGCCCCAGATTATAAAATCGGCTAAGCTCTTGCTTCCAGGAATTTCTCTGCTTTACGTACTGTGGGTGAGAATGCAGGTGTGTACTCTGGGACATTAAAAGAGAAATTTTTCTTGCCTGCCTACCAGCATCTCTGTGGCTGAACACTTCCTAGCAGCACTGCTGACACCAGCTAACACAGTCACTGCCAACCCCATCCCAGTCCACAGCTGCCTGCTCCCCATTCTGCCTGCATGGGGAAGTGGATAAAGAGCTCACTGTGATGAAACATTTTCCAGCGAAAAGGAGGGGGAAAAAAAGGTTATTTTTAGCAGCACCAGTTCTCAGTCCAGATTCTTCCACAACCACAGACACACACATTGGTGCCAACAGAGTGCAGAGAGGGCAGAGTAAAAACAAGTGGTCAGGGCAGCAGCTGTGGATGCCAATAGTACTTCAAAAAAGTTACTTGTCAAGTGGTCTGTGAGGGTACTGCAAAGGGCTGCTTCCTTCTGAGTGTCTTGGACAACTCTGGGTGGGGTGGATCAGCCTCTGGCAGTGCCTGACTCATCGCTGGCTACAGAAGAAGGCTAAGTGACTACGTGCTTCATTTTTGGACAGTTAAATTTACGTTAAATGAATCACATGCAAAGTATACACAGACCAATGAAAATTACATAGCTAATTAGTAAAAAAGGGTTTAAATAGCTGGCTGGTGATGGCTCTACTTCAGAAAGAAATAATTTTGGCAAACAAACTGCTTTAATATCATGTAGATTTTATGAGTATTCTGACAGATGCTTTTTAATGTCTGGGAAAGTTCAAGACAGGCAATAACTGGATTGTCTGTAAACAGTAGGGACTTACACATTACCAAGTAACTATGTAAGAGCAAGAAGTTTGTAAACTGCATGTGTTACCAGCTCCTAACAGAATCTTGTCTGTTGCCCAAAATACAGTAAATAGGCTGTCTCCCTCTGGGGGAGGGAGACTGTATGAAGCAGTGTACAAGAGCATCTAATCTGGGAAAATCAGTGAGATGCTGGCCAACACTGTGATTAATCCTCTCAGAAATGTCATCAATTGAAATTTAGATGCCAATCTTTAAAAATGCCATTGATTTGTTTGACTGACAGAGCTCCAGGGTGCTTTGCAAATACAGGTCTTCTACAAATACAATGAAAACAGGCAAGTGGAAACTGAGAAATGGGGAGAAATAGCAAATTACAGAACACCAAAGTTAGCAAGTCGCTTCTCTAAGCCATTTTCTTGTTTTTAAATTGTTTCCCTCTCAATTTGTTTTGGCATCTTTAAGAGCAGAAGTAGGGTTATAAAGCAGATATAATCTGTGTTCTAAGCAGTGACTTGGTAAAATGAGCATTTGTGATTGAAAAGGGAAGGTGTTTTCTCTATAATTTAAGTGTACTTTTAGTAGGTCTATCAGCCTGAGTCTGTGTGTCTGAGGAAGGACAATTCCTACTGTCCCAGAGAAACGCTCTTTCTCTGTGTTTTGCTGCTGGCACATAAGAGGTTTCCCACCAGTTGAGAGAGGGAGAAGCGTTTTGTGGGAACAGGTGACGCTGGGTCATAGGAGTCTTCAAGGGGAGGAGTGCCCTCTATGGCACAGTTTGAGCATCGTTCCCACCCTGAAATTCCCTGTAACTCCAGCTGCTGCTGCTTTGCAATGCGGTTTTTGAAAAGGCAGTACGGCAAGGAAACACGTAGAGAACATGTTTATTTACCTTCCTCCGGCATTCTTAAGTGGTACATCAGACAGAGTGAACAGCATTAGATATGAAAACACGGATCCCAGTTTTTGTTTTCATCCTGCTTCCACACTTTTTTCTTGAGTTCATTTTAAAAGAGTTTCAAACCTGCTAAAGCTGGAAACAGCCTGCTATGTCACTTGAAATATATAAACCAGAACTTAGAACTAGTTACCCCTCAGGATGGTCCCATCCTGTTTCCTATGTCTAACAGCCACCAGAAACATCACAACACCTTTCCCCCACAGCAACAAACTGCCTGAGCATTAGGCCTTCTCTCTTCATATCTCTGCCCAAACCCTATTAGTTGCAATGCCTATTAGAAATCAACTAATAATTAGTGATCACTGAGAAAGGGTAGTTACTAATATGTTTTGAAGTGCATCTTTCTTAATGCATTGTCTATGGGAACAAAAGGAACTTCATGGACTTAGAGAGGAACAGAATTACCCTGGGTTTGAGTACTTTCAAACATTCTATTCATTTCTACTTTTAAAATAGCTGTGTATCTCCATAAGAACCTACATATGTTTTGCTTCCTTTTCTCTAATCCTTTGCTAATCATTTAACCACTGAGACTTTAAAATCATTAGCCCAGAAAATTTATCACAGGGTTCTCTGCAAAGTCTTGACAAAGGCTTCTCCGTGATGCTGCAGTATAAACATGAAAACCAGTCATCCATGCACTTTTATTGTGTTTCTTCACCCAGGGGTCATGGAGCATTCACAGAAAAATACTTGATTTTTTAAAAATGCTGGTAAAAGACAACGAAAGAAAAAAAAAGAAGATATATATATTTTTTAAGCAGGGGGGATATAGGCACATACATGGCTGAGGTCTGTCTTTTCCTCGTCTGAAATTGGCATGATATATCCAAGAATTTCGAGCTGATCGACACAGATCTCCAGCACAGCAGCAAACAGCAGAGCTTCCAGATGAGTGACTTTTTCCATTTGTTTAGTCTCTGTGTCCTTGCTAAGAGGAACAAAGATAAAAGATACCAATCAGAAAAACACTATGGTATTAGTAATGTTAGTAACAGTAGTTTAAACTAAAGGTAGCCCTGAAATAGCTTTATTTGCAGCCTTACATATACTTCCCTGGCTTTGTTTATAGCCTTCCATACACTGTTTATAAGAGGAGCCTGCTCTGCTAATGGCTGCATTCAGGGACAGTGGGAATGTTTAGCTTTCACAAAACAGAGAGGTCCTGGTCCCTCCTACAGCAGATCTGGGTGGACAGGCTGGGGACGGAATGGGTGAGGTGTCTGATCCTTCACTTCAAGAGGGAGCAGTGTTTCACAGTGGACTTTGGGAAACAACAGAACAAAGGTGCCTTTTTTAAAAGGAAAAAATTAATTGACGTCATAAAATGACAGATGGTGAACCTCCCTGCCCTAATCATTCCTCGTTATTACTGCGTAGCCTTCACACTTCTGTGATCTCAGTCCCCTCAGAAGGAAGTGTTACCAACTTAAGATGCTGCAAGTCAAACAAGAACCAATTCTTGGACTAAATAAACTATCTTAAACATTCTGTGTTATTTCATTTTAAATGGCTCTTCAAACATGAAACTGCTCTGACATACACTTAAGCACCCCTTTGCCTTGCTTGCAGATAGAATATTGTGAAAGCACATTGAGGGAAAAGTAGAAATTTGCTATTAAAAAATATCTAAGAAAACCCATGCACAGCAATGGAGAAATTATCGGAGAATTATGATGTTTTAATAAGCCTTTGGACAATCCCTCCAAACCCTGCACGTACAAACCAGCTATTTATTGTATAACATGTAGCCCAACTGGAGTCTGTGATGGCTGAGATTCTGAGTGGCCCTGCAATTGGAAGCATCAACATCCACTAACAAAACCTTCATTTGGCTGCTATACCTACAACTTGGTTTTTGCCATCTGTAAAACCCTTGAATAAACATATTCTAGGCCTGCAGAATATCACAGTCCAATCTGTGAGTGTGCCTGTTTGGATGCAGAGGTTTGGATGCAGTTGTGCTCTGGATGACTGGAAGTCAGTAAGATTTCAAAAGCAAGTGTTTAAAAAAAGGCATACTTGCTATAACCTCTCCAAAGCTGTTATCATTTGTCCTCATCCTTTCCTGTTGTCTTTGTTGAAGAAAATATATTCATTTAAAGTTGGAACATGGAGTTAACTTCACATGGGCAGAAAAAAAGGGCCACTTTTCAGTTCAGGTTTATTTGATGTCTGTTAGTACAGAATAGGTGAAACAAAAATAACTTAGATTTTACATATTTGTTTCCTGGTGTCCCTCTGTTGCAGTGAGTTTGATTAATGCAACACATGTTGAAATGTGCTGTCCTTTGTAACAGGACACAGCTCTCCTTGGGGATAAGATTACAGCTGGAAAGTGTGCGAGGGGCACTGACTGGGATTGCTCTCTCTAAGTACATAGGAAGAGTAGATACCAGGAAGAGACAGAGGTATTTAAGTTAAAGGATAATGCTGGCCCAGGGTCAAAGGAGTGTAATTTCCCCTAAGCCAGGCAATTATGATAAGGTTTCTGACTTCTGGATGGATGAAGATATGGAACAGCCTTTCAGACAAGGTAATGGTAGGGGCACCCTGATTTATTTCAAGAAGCTGCTTAAATCGTGGCAGGAAAAGATAACAGCCAAGCAGTGATTCTGAACATTGTGTTCACTGTCCTCCTTGTATTGTTTATACCACTTACCTAATTAATCCCACTGTGCGGGGCTTTTGATGACAAAGATGGAACTGATTTCATCCCTTTGCTTCTGAGATTTTTTTCCTCCCCTTTATCTTAATTAAAAAAAAAAAAAGTAACATTTTGAGATAGGAATCTGATAATAGCATTAACAAATAAATAGCAAATAATCTATATAATAAATGAAACCCATCACTTTTCCTTTCTTTTCAGTGTTGGAATCAATTATAGAAGTGGAGATGCAGAAATTAAGTATTTTTACATGAAGAAAGTCAGACAGTGTCTTTTTGCAGTCCACAGGCACTAATAAAATATTTTTAAATGTTTTACTCATTTTTATCTTTTTCAGAAACCTAAGATCCATATTTTGAGTCTAAACAACATGAGAATAATCTGTTACATGTGCAGACCTAATGCTAAAAATATGATGAAAAAAGATGTGTTGGGAGATAGCCGTGACAGATGATTATGGCAGCATTTTTGAAAGAGAAAAAAATGCATCTCTCATAGGAAAAAGTGACTTATCTGGAAACAAAGAAGGATGCAACAGCTTTTCCTCTTTCTCATCATCAGCTTCTGCCCAAGAGAGAATTAACTCAGGATATCAGTGTTGCTGGAATGTTTCTCTAAAGCCTTTGCTCCTCCTTTGTATCCCTATCCTCACTCAGGAGATCCACGTGCCAAGTCAGTAGGCTCTGGGCTTATGCTGGCTTGGAAATAAGAAGGAGACCACTGTGTGGGGCAATAGGAAACACTACAAACAGGAGCTGCTTGCTCTGGATTTCAGTGTCAATGCAATACCAACAGACCCTCCTGATGCAGCCACTGGCACTGCCCTTCATTGCTGTGTTTGCTGAACTCCCTCATTAAACTCTATTAACAATAATTAAAAAAAAATAAAAAAGAGGTATGTGAAGGATTCCGCTTCCCCCAGGAGTTGTGGTTGACATTCTTTCCCTGCTGATATAAAGGGAAAGGAAAACAAATCAAGAAATAATTTTTAAAACATCTGTATAAAAAGGCCTGGCCTCCTGTTCCTTTGGGGATTGCAACTCCCTCTGCTGTGTGAGAGCCCTGGATATTCATTCCTCCCACCCTGCTGCCCCATAAACGAAAATGGCTTCAAAGGCAGCATTTTGTGCAGCATCCCTTTTAGTCAGCTAAAGAGATTCTGGTGAATTCCAGTGAGAAAACACAGAGCTGAGGATGTCACATCTCCTTTTGCTCTCTTTGGCAAGCGATTGGCATGGAGAGGTGCTGAACATCCACCATGGCAGCAACTGCGCCAGAAATCACAAATAGCTTCGTTTTTACCAAAAAAAGGTCTCTCAAAAAGCAAAATAGCTGTGGCCTTACAAAACCCTGGCTACAAATGTTAGAATGGAAGGTGCTCATTTGGAAAAAAAGAAAAAAAAATGAGGGAAGGGAAGGGAGAAGGGAGAAGGGAGAAGGGGGAGGGGGAGGGGGAGGGAAGGTTTGGGAAGGGAAGTTCCTAAATCACTTAAAGCACTCTGAAAATGCACCTGAATGTGTGGCAGTGTCACACAGTGAAGTGAGAGGAATCAGGAGTGAATGACATGACCCTGATGTGAGGAAATGGTGACTATGTGCTGCCACCTGTTTTTATCTAGAAAACACAGGGATGTAAGACTTCATTACAGGGATTTGAGTGTAGAAACGTGTTCTCTGTCACCGAGGCGATATCGGGAGTAAAATAAATACGAAATGATTCACTAATTCAAGGTGAGAACAGAGGAAGAAGGGCAGGGCCCGGAGCCCACCCCGAACACCAGGCGCTCCCGGTGCCGCTCCCTCCCCCCCCACCCCGATCCCGGTGCCGCTCCCTTCCCGGTGCCGCTCCCGGTACGGCTCCTCCCGCCGCCCTCACCGGGACGCGCCGCCCGTCTCCATGGCAACCACCACGCTCGGGGGCCTCGCGAGGTTGCCCGGCGGGCGCCTGCGCGATGGGTCCGAGGCCGACCCTCCCGGTATCTCCTGCCCGGGATCGCCCCCCAGGGGTCCCGGGACGGGGCGGGGGGCGCGGCGGGGGCGGCGCGGAGGCCACTGTCCCCCCACCATCATCACCGCCACCTTCATCTCGGTGCCGCCCGCTCAGGCGGCGCCCGGGCGGCCCTCGGCGGGTCCTCGCGGCGTCCTTCCCGTGGGGCCGCGCGGGGCGGGTCTCTCTGTCCGCCATCTTGGGGCGCTGAGGGTGAGTTGGAGCGGGGCCGGCGGGGCTCGGGCCGGGCAGCGGGGCCGGGGGGGCCGCACCCCCGCAGGGCTCGGCGGCGGGCGCGGGGCTCCCGGGGCTCTCCGGATGGCGCGGTGCAGGCCGGGCAGAGCGCGGGATGGCGCCGATGCGCGGCGGATGGTGCCGACCGCGGGCCGGGGCCCTGGGCCGGAGGCGCCCGGGGCAGCCGCGCTGTGGGGGAGCGGAGGGTCGCGGGGCTCGGGGTGACCCCGCGGGTCCGCTCATCGCTGTGTGTCGTTTCCAGGCCTGCCGGGACCGGCTCTGCGCGGGGACGCCATGACCGGGAGGTGAGTGAGTGCCCGGCGGGGCAGGCTCGCTGCTGCAGCGCTGTTCACATGGGCGTTTTGGGGAGTGTTGAAACAGCGGGCAGTGATCCGTGTTTCTGTGGTTGCTCTGGTTTTCCAGGCTGTCTTCTCTGCCCGGTGTCTTGCTGGGCCCACAGATGTGTGTCCCTATTCCAGAGTTCCTCTCTCGGGCTGTTACAGCTCTGGCAAGGCTGTGCCGCGGTTTCCTTGGCCAGTCAGTAAATGCAGGATATCGATGGTGGTTTTGTTAGCACAGTGTTTGTAAACCTCCAGTGTGCAAGAGAGGCTCGGATATCCTGCTCCCTTGAGTAAGGGAGCTGCTGTGCCGTCGAGATTTTTTATTGATGTAAGGATTGCGTTTGTAAACGAGGGGGGTTGACTGAGCACTCTGTTGCCCAGAGGAGTTGTGGACTCCTCCCTGGAAGTGTTCAAGGCCAAGTTGGATGGGGTTCTGAGCAACCTGTCCAGCGGAAGGTGTCCCTGCCCAGGGCAGGGGGTTGGAACTGGGTGGTCTCTGATGTCCCTTCCAACCCGAACCGTTCAACGGTTCTGTGAATCACAGCTTTGTCTTGACGTTTGTCCGTGGAGTTCATCTCCTGTTCCACACGTGTGGCAGGGAGAACTCGATATCTCAGCTTGATCCTGCTGTATCCCGGGACAGGTGGTGGATGCAGTTGGGACAGATGTGCTGCGTACACGGTGTATGGAGCCGCCTTATAATGGCCTTACCTGCTTCGTCCTCAGGAGTTGGTGTGGAGTTTGTGTGGTGCCTCTGTCCAGGGGATGTGGAGTTGTGTCTGGCTGCCTCCACAGGCTCCAGCTAATTCCTTTGAGGCTACAAATTAGGAGCAGTTCATACTTTTTGTAGGAGTTCCTGTAACACAGGAGGCTGTTTTTCTAGTGTGTAGCCAAAAGCTGTATTTATTCATCACAGTGTCAGTAGACATTTGGAAACATCTACTGATGCTGAAGCACTTCAGCTTTAGTGTAAAACCTGTAGTGTGGTGTCAGAAAGCTGCAAAGTTCTCATAAATACTTCATCATTAGGTACTTGGGTTTCCTCTGTTCACCAAATGTAAGGATTTGCATTGATTTGTAAAGGTGGGGTTTTTCCTCTGCTGAATTTCTACCAGTTTAGTGGTAGAATTAGTTTATAATTATAGTTGGTGGAATTAGTTTCTGCTGAAACAGCACATGGTTTATTTTTACTTTTGTTGTTCTGGAGTGATTTATAACTTGCAGACGTTTTCCATGTCTTCAGGCTGTGGTGCAAGGCCATTTTTGCTGGCTACAAACGTGGCCTCCGAAACCAGCGGGAGCACACGGCCCTTCTGAAGATTGAAGGTGTTTATGCCCGTCAGGAGACAGACTTCTACCTGGGCAAGAGGTGTGCCTATGTGTACAAAGCTAAAAAGTAAGTCACATTTTATTCTTATGTTGAATTAGCCAACTCTTGTGTCAGCTTTTGCACGAGCCAGGATGTGAGCAGGCTGTTCATAGAGCTGTTGTTAGAACAAAAATTAATTGTACTGGATTTATCAACAGAGTATCCTATGGACCACTTTCCTTGCTTAATTTTTTTTTAAAAGTCCTTGGTTATTTTTGCTTTAGTTGGCTGATATGTTTTAATTCAGATAATTATATTCTGTGAAATAATCATTCACTTCATAAATGGTGAATTAAGAGAGCAAATGGGATGAGAAGCAAGTTTTGCCTGAGAGTGGCAGAAACTGAAGGTGGGTTGATAGAGTAAATTGAGGTAAAGTGAATTTGTGTGGAGTTGAGCACTGTGTGCTGTTGAGTTACAATAGAATGATTTTGTGAAGCCTGGAGGAATTTGTATCCTGGCTTTTGTGTGGCCATGTCAGAGAACTCTCTGTGACTTCTGTTCTGCTGCCACTGGCAGATGCCTTGAGAAAAGCAACTTATTACCTTCCACTTCTTTTTTTTTAATTTTGTTGAGTGTAGTTGTTAGTATTCAGAATTGCCTTGAATAAAATTGATTAGATTGTTAACTTGACCACCATCATTTCCAACGTATGGCACATGGCTGTTCACGTAAAGCACTTTATACCATCTGTTCTAATGGCTTAGTTTTCTCATACTTTTGTTGTGCCTGGAGAAATCTTATAAATAAGACTTCAACTCCAATTTCTTTGGAGTTGAAATTTTTCAATATGAACACATTAGCAGCAGTGTTTTCCAAATTTTTGAGCCTGGTAACTTGTTAGGAGTTCTCCAGTGGAGCGCCTGGCAAATTTCACAGGTAAATGAAAGTGGAAGTTGGTCGATTAAAGTTGGCTGTGGAATAAAGTTACTGAGGTGCCTTGAAGAGGCCACGCTGTCCCCGATGGTGACAGCAGAGCCGTGACTGCCGTGCTCAGCTGTTCTTCCCTCTCTTCCCCAGCAACACCGTAACCCCCGGGGGGAAGCCCAACAGGACACGGGTGATCTGGGGGAAAGTGACCCGGGCCCATGGGAACAGTGGCATGGTCCGTGCCAAGTTCCGCTCCAACCTTCCTGCCAAGGCCATTGGACACAGAATCCGGGTGGTAAGTGGATTTGTTTTGAAAACAAGATATTTATTGGCAGTTTTCAGGGTGCCTTTTTATTCCACATACTATGAGGGAACACTCGTGGTTTTGTTCTGTTGGTGTTGTGTACAACGTGGCTCAGTGATAGTGGTCCTTTTGGAGCCAGGAGAGGCTTATTCCTGGCTTCTTGGGCTCATGTAATTTGTCTCATTACCAGGGGCCTGTGTGCTTGCTCAGGTTGTCTGGAAAGGCTCTTCAAGTTCTAGGACTCAGGTCCCTTCTTAAGCTACCTTGATTTTTTTTTCCTGGATCTTTTCCATGTATTTTTGCACCCTTCTACTCCAGTTCCTACCTGTTAATTTTTCTACTGCCTCCCAGATGTTGTAACTGAGGGGAGTGCTGTCCTAACGTGTCCCCCGGTACCTGCTCCACAGTTGGTGTCTTAGCCCCAGGGCTGTAGTGATACTGTACCTTTCGGTCCCTCACCCAGAGTTGTAATGCAGTATTTTCATACTGATGATGTCAAAAGGAGTATCAGAGGAGTGCAGTTAAATCCTGAATCCAGAGTCATGGGAACTGTTGCAGTTGTTGTGCAGGAGGGCTGGCGAAGTCATGCTGCGAGGCACCGAACCATCTGTTGGGCTTTTCCATTGTCACACCTCTTCTCTGTAAACTGGGGGGTTGCTTTTATAGCAGTTGAAGAGATTGATGGTCTAGATTGTAACTGCAAAACTTGTGTTTAAAAACAAGATTTCTAATATGATTTTATCTGGTTTTGTGTTTTACAGATGCTGTATCCATCTAGGATCTAAATTTTTATTGAAAATAAAATGGAGAATCTGTTTAACTTGTGTACATTTCTGGTTTTTATCCCCTCCACCAATTTTGAGCGACTTCTTTCTCAGTAACATATCAGAGTTGACAGCACAGAGATGCTGCTGGGACACGAAGCTGCACAGTGGAACAGGGATTGGACATATTCCTGGTGAGATGTTTGTAGAGCAGGCTGCACTCTGAAGATAAATAACTGCCACCTCTGTGCCTCCTGTCATGGAATCAACATCACACCCGTTTAGCTCATTGCAGGGCTAAACAATAAATGTTTGTAACCTCACAAACTGCACACAACTGTTGTATAGAACATGAGAAGTGTTTTCTTGCTGACCTAGTAGAGGGGAAATTCCTGTATGTGGTACTGAACTGTTGGTGAGTCAAAACTGCGTAATTGTGACATCCTACCCTTAAGGGTGGGATGTCACAGTGGTGGGTCACTAAATCCTAGCCAGGTGCAAGTTCTCTCTCACATCTGAAGATAGCAGTTCCAGTAAAATCCTGAATAATGAGTCTGTTGTGTACCTGGGCAGCTCATGTGCCTGTAGTATCTGCTCTGTGGAATTAATTCAAACACATTCTCATCACAGCTCTGTGGTGCGTGAGTGTTAACACTGGCTGGATTCCTGGCCGGCCTTATCGCATCATCTCATGTGGGGCCAGGATCTTCACATCACTTTCACAGCTCTCTAAGGTTTGTTGAACATTAAGGGTGGTGAAAAACAAGTTTTAAGCCTTGAAGTGCAAGGCTCAGAGGTTCTTAGTACATCCCCCAAAAACACTGGATAGTTCCAAGGGAGGTTTGAGGCAGCTGCAGGTTGTCATGGTTGCTGCTGATGTCATAGTCCCAAAATGACTTGTGGATACCTTGGGAGGACAGTTGCACACATTCTGTGTAGTTCCATCATTTTCAATGCATCCCTAGTCAGGCAGGCAGGTGAGTCCTTGGCTCAACCATCCCTGGGCCCACTCCAGTGCAGTCCCTCCTTCCCAGGAATGTGAGCTTCCTTCTCCCTGCCTGGCCCTGCTGCCAGTATGTGGCAGGGAACCCTCTGAGCTGTTGGCTTTGCCTGTCTCCTGCAGTGGGCTGGTATTTCACAGCTAGTCCTCTTCCTTCTGAAGGAGGTGGAATAGTTGTATGTGGAGAGTGCATTGTTGGGTAAATTGAACTTTCCTTTGAATGAGAATTAGAAAACTGGACCTGTCTGCTCAGTTCAGGTATAGAGGCAATTCTGCTGGACTTGCTTCAAGATCTAATCCTGCCACTGCTGTCCCTGGCAGCAGGAGTGCCAGTGCTGTTGAAAGCTGCATTTTTTTAATGGGGAGAAACTGCAACTTAGGGGATGTTGGGCCAAGTCAAGAAGGCCTTTAGTCTTCCACAACTAGCAGTGGGTTGTACACATAGGATTTAAAGAAAGATGGGTGGAATTTCCAGCTTTAGCCATGACAGAGGAAGGAGAAGGAAACACAGCAAATTTGACTGTAACAACAGGTTGGTAGGCTTGTGGTCACTACCATGTAGCTGGCTTTTGCTGATGAGAATGTAGTAAGGCCTCTTGAGTTTGATGCCTAAAAATACATAATGATCCCTTTTCTTTCTCCTGTCATCTTTTTCTGCTGTACCAGACTGCTGAGGTACAAAGCCTCTTTCTGGGAGGTCCAACATCAAATAGCACAAGGCTGTAATTTTTGAATCTTTGTGTCAAAACTCTGCTATTTCCTTTCATGTTCATTTGTTCCCACCAAACCCAGGGTCTGCTGCTCAGAGCAGCAGGTGCTGCCTGTTTTGAGAACTGTGCTGTGCAACTGCCTTTGCTACAGCAACCCCCTTGCACTCCTTTCCTCAGCAGCACAGCAAGCTGACGTGTGGGAGGAAGCTATGGCATCAAAGGAGCCTGCCTCCTTCGTGGACCGGACCACCTGGGAGCTCCTCAACCTGCTGGACATGCTGGGAAAGCGGAATGGACGGGTGGGAGTAATGGAGGTGGACGATGCCGAATCAAGAGCCCCCTCGTTGCTGGTGGACTTTACTCGGGACCTGTGTGGCACAGGTGACATCAAACATAAGCCACAGCAGGCAGGGAGTGAGGGAAAGGAAGAGGAGGATGTGATTCCGCCACATCTGATTTTTATGCTGTGGCAAGCCAGTGTGTTGAAGAGGCTCATGCAGTGGGATCACTTGGATGAGGCCATCCGGGATGTGAGGAACCTCCTCCCTTGCCTGCCGGATGTGCTGGTGCTTGTGATGATCCGTCCAGACTGCCAGGAGCAGCTGGACCAGGCAGTGAGAGCACTGAGGAGAATGCAGTGTGTGCTGGATGGGGCCCTGCAACTGCCCGTGGAGACGGCGATCTACAGCCCAAGCCAGCCTGGAAGTGTCCTGGAGGCAAAGAGAGCTGCCTGTAGAGCTCTGAGAGAAGCCTTGAACTGCCATGAAGGTAACTGGTGACACAGCTAAACACAGGGCTGGGGGACAGACAGGGTTTTTGGAAACAAAAACATGCACAGGGTGAGCAGGGAGGAGTCTGAGGGACAGTGTAGGTGGAAGTGGTGCTTGGTGGCTGGATTCAGATACAGGAGGAAAGATAAGCTGGACCATGTAGGCAATGTGAGCTGGAAAAAAGAATGAGGGCTTAAGGGTAGGGATGGGGAAGGACCATGTGTCTGAGCCAACTGTGCCCTCTTCTGGCGGCTCTTGCTTGCCCCAAACCACAAGTGGCTACAGAAATGCTGCTCAGTGTAAGAGCTGCAGTTCTGACTCCACTGCTGGGGTTTTCTCTGATGATATTAACAGTTCTTCACTGGAGGGATGGGCCAACCTTTCTGGGTGAGCCACAGGCCAAAGCTTTGAATAGGATGGTGCCAACTGTTCTGTCATTTGTATTTCCTCCCCTAGAAGTCGACTCCCAGGAGCCATTTATTATTTCGCTCCCGGAGCTCAGATATTGCCGTGTTCTGCCTGAACGTAGGCAAGACAAGGTATCAAAGACGGATGGAGAATGAATTCCCTTGGGCAGCAGAACCTGTCAGGTTGGTTTCAGCACTGTTCACCTGCTGTCCTTTTGCAGAACACTTCCCTCCTGGTGCCTTGCTTGTCTGCCCAGGCCTTCTGCATGGATATAATTCATTTTGTGGCTGCTGCCAGAAGGGGACACTGCACCCTCAGCATCACACTGTCCTTGCCACAAACCTTGGAGTTCTTTGCTGCACTGGCTGAACAATCTACCTCAGGAAACTTCTGTCAAAAATCACTGAATTTCTGCTTTGCATGAAATGCCTTGCTCAATTATCAGAATCTCCCTGAAAAACCTGTCCCTAAGAGACCAGCCACCAGCAAAGAGGGAATCACACCAGGCCAGAGGCCTCTGGATTTAAACTGTCCCCAAACTGAGATAGTGAAAGAAACGCAGAGCTAAGACCTAAGACCATGTTTTCCCAAGAAAGCTTGGATGCAGGGGTCTTTGGAACGTAGTTCCCATCAACACAAAGCTCCTGAAACTCCCCAGGGTTCTTCATAGTAGGGAGCTGACCTTACATACAAGTGGATACCAGTAGACCTCTAGCAGGTTTAATTATTGAGATGGGTTATTTTGGATGAGAGGAACTGTGGGAGCAGTGGATTATTTTTAAGTCCAATTACCCACATAAAAAAAATAACTGAACTCATTTCCCATCCTCTCTGGGCATGGCAAGGCACTATGGGTAGCTGCCTGTTTTTGTATTGGGAGTTTAAATGTATTTCTTTTCTGGGTTTTTTTACAGATCTTTTATTGCCCTAAGGTCTTCATTATCATCAAAAGAAGGATTAAAAGCCTGATATTTATCTCATTTCTTTGTGTGTTTGTGTGTATCTATAAGCTTTAAAGCTTATATGTAAGACTACGAAACTCCTGCTGAAGCTGCAGGTTTGTGCAGTATGGTACAGAAGGGGGGGGATTTGGGGGTGGCTCAGAGCCTCTGAACCAATGTTTCTCAGGGAAAAGATCCTCCAAGTTATTTTTCAAATATGGGCTCTTTCCACATCCTTAAGTACAATGTGGCTTTACGAAAAAAAACAACCTTGGTGCGGGTGTTGGGGTAATGCTGGTGCTTGGCAGCCTCTTGGATGAAGTGACCCAATTGCTCTGTTGTGGAAGAGACTGTCCATGAGCGTTCGGGCATCTGAAGAGGAATTCTGCCCTTCACTAGCGAGGACACTGACTTTTGTTTTATGGATGAAGCTAATGCAGAAATAGTTCCCTTGAGTGAATACAAGACGTGCACAGTTCAGGCTGTTTGTGTGTAGGAAGGTTGGTGTTCAGAGCCTCCTGATCAGCACATTAGGACATCTTAAAGCAAGTAGCCACAATGAGGTCCTGTGTTTTTATTATTTCCTGTAGCATCTGAAACATATGGATAACCACCAAAATCCAGGCATAGGCCATGCAGCTCTCAGGTTTCTCCTTTGGCAGCATGTTTCCACTGTGTCCAGGCACTTCTGTGCAGGGTGATGTGCAGCACTGCCAAACACTCCTGGTGAAAGGGGAAAGAAACTTTGAGGCATCTGTTTGAAATCCTGGCCAGGGCCTGGGAGCATGGGAATGCCCTGCAAGGGCAAGTGATGTAGCCACAGGGAAGTGTGGCTGGGATGGATAGGAGAAGAGGCAGAATGCCATGGATGCTCTCGAGCTGCACTCTTGCTTCATTCTCCACCTAATCCTGGGTGGATATATAGGAGTCTTTGAGCTCCCTGCTCTGCTGCTGGGACTGCTCCCCCAACTTGCTGAAGTCCAACAAAGGCAAGTCATGGGACATCTGCTCTTTAAATGCTGAATGCCTTTCTCTCTTTGACTAATGCAGGGTTGGTGGGTTCTCATGTGACAGCTCTGCTGCCAGGCTGGCCAGGAGCAAAGTAGGAACAAAGAACTGTGGCCTAAAACCTCTCCACCCAGCTCAGCTGCAGCCCAAGGAGGAGGCACACCAGCAGGCATCAGGTCTGGCAGCACAACCAGAAAAAAAGGCAAAAAGAGGCAGCGTGGTCCTTGGGTCTGATTTCATATTAATTGCCATTTTTTTAACATCTTCCATTGGAGGATCAAAGAGCAGAGCAGCCTGAGGGGCAGCCTCCATCCATCTCTAAGGTGACAGGCAGAGGTATCCCTCCTATTGTGTGATCAGGACTGACACAACAGTTTGGGCTCCCTGTACATGGCCCTGTGCCAGGGTCCCATCCTCCTCTTCAGCCGTACCTTCCTATGCCCCTTTGCCATCCAGAAAGGGATGGTGACTTAAGGAAAATTAAGGAAACTTAGGACAACTGCAGAGGTGGGCAGGAAGAGGCACAGCTTTCAAAGGGAACAGGATTTGGGAGAAGAGGGGCAGGGAAATCTTTGAGGTTCCCCATCAGGAAGCCAGGCTGTGTCCCAGGCTTGGGGCAGCCAGGAACTTCCCAACTTTATTTGCTTATGGTGTGTAACCTCCCCTGAATGGAGCTCAGAGAAGTTTGATTACTTGCATGGATCCAGGCTGCCATGGGACCAAAACTGGGGCTGCCTCAGCTTTCCCTGGAGGTCTGGGGCAAGGGGACCTGGACCAGAACAAAGTGACAACCCAGCTTGGATTTTTGTGACTGAACTTGTAACAGAAAGGGTTCTGTCTGGTTTGATACAAAGTTCAAGCTCCGGGGGGGGAAGGGGGGGAATAGGAAGGAGTTTGGCTTCAGGGGCCAGAAAGATTGAGGGGAGTTTTAGGAAAGGTCAGTGGAGGAGATGGGAAGAGCCATGGAGGAGTGAACAGAAGATGGGCTAGAAGGGTATCAGTGAGACTGGGATGTTCAGGACAAGGGGATAGATGAGGTTTGGGGTATTTTCTTCTTTCACAATTACCTCCTCTATTACTTCTTTGGGGTACCCTCGAAGATCTCCCTGGATGAAGAGCTCAGTGAGTGCTGGTGCCCTGCAGCAATGCTTCTGGTAGTGCTGCACAAGTAAAGCAGATGCTTTCCAGCAACTCATAAGGATGTGTTTTTCCAAAGCAGTAAATTGAAGCAGTCTTGGAGAACAGGTCTGTGACAGAGCACTTGTGCAAAGATTTGCTAAGGCTTAGCTTGTCAGCAGCCAGTTGCCATTCCTGGCTGGCTCAGAGGCTTTTCCATGTGCTCCCATGAGCTCCAACACTGGGCTGGGTCACTGAACATTGGGCTCAGAGCTACTCCCACAAAATTCCCCTCTGCACTTCTAACGTCAAAATTGGCATGAGAATCCTTTTTCCCCATCCTCTTTCTACTCTCTTCAGAAGTGAGGTTAATCTTGGTAAATGCACCTCTTAAGGGCTCTAATCCAGTGGACCTTTGATTTTGTTTAGACTTCAAGGCACTACTAATACACATACCAAATTTATTTCTCTGAACAAAACATCTCCTCCTTTGAAGTCCAAAATGAGCAGCTGTTGTGTCTGCTCTGAACAGCTATGGGCATGTGTAAGAGATGTGATTACTCTCATTTAGGGCTGTCTGTAGAGATTCTCTACAATTGTGACTGTCAGATGGATACTTGAAGGAGTGTCAGGCCTTCCAAATACATCTGTGTTTTTGCTCAAATTCCTGACAGGGCTCTGAAGACACTGGGGGGGCAACTACAAATGCTGCTGAGCTCATGACTGCCTCTGATCTGTTTGAGTGGTACCTCCTTAAGTAACACAAAGGGAGATAAAGTTGTATGTGCTATTAAATCTTACCTCTGTTAATGAGTAAAGAAATGTAAACAAGGTTGTTTGGGTATTGTGGGTGACATTCACCTTTCCAAACAGCCTCTGCTGGTGTGTACCCAAAATTAACTAAAGAATTGCAGTGGCCATGGGGAACAGTTCTATGTAGTCCCAAATATTAGTTTTTAGTGGCTCTGCTGGCAGTTTAAACATTGGGGCTGCTGGAGAAATGTAGCCAGTGGTGTGCTTTCTGAGCTGAGTTAGGAAGATAACTTCAATTTTTTCTATACCTTCTCTGCAAGATTTATCTTCATAAATCTTGGGAATTGCCTGCCTGAAAGCCAACTTCCCAATGCCTGAGGCATCTTGGCATCTCCAGGCTAGTCACTGGCACAGCACGGCTTGAAAAGAGCCCTGTGAGATGTGCTGTAAATGGGCTGCACATCAGGGAGGGTGTAATGGGCACAGCATAGGCTGTGCTGGCAGCTCAGGAGGAGTTTAAACACTCTGTGGGTCTTCTTGTGGCAGTTTGCAGGGAGATGAGGATTTCTGGGACCATCACATCCTCTTGTCCCCTCCTGCTGCTGCTGGCACAGCTCATGGTGCTGATTACACCTGGGCTTTCCCCCACTGGACCGTGAGGGCCATGAGCAGGATTCTGAACAGATGAGAAAAAAATCCTTGTTCATACAAAATCTGGGCAATACTAAGGCCAGACCTGCCTGTTGAGTTTATGTCTGACTTTAGCCCTGCCATGTTGACAGCTGCTCTGAGGGCTGTCATATTGGCATGGAAGCATGGGCTCTTGCAACAATAGACCCTGATCTTTGGAAGAGGAGCCTAATCCTTCTGTTTTATCTCCCCTCTTCCCTCCCCATTTGCTTATCAGCACGTGTAATAAGTAAGTTACTTTTGCTGGGACCCAGGGCAGAAAGTCTCTCTCTCTCTTTGCCTGGGCTGTCCATCCCCACCATGCTGAGGCAGCGTTTGCTCAGACTGTCATACCTGGGGCAAATGTTTTCCTGGATTAAAATTGGTGGTGCACAGTGACCTTCCCGAGCTGTCACACCTCTGTTGAGCCTGGGGACCAGCCTGTGGCACATCCCTCTCACTGTGGCTGCTGATCTGCTGGGCTCTGAGGACGAACGTCTACGAGTATGGGCAGGGAGCAGGCACCTGGCTCAGACACTTTCCTGTCACAAATGTGACAATGTCCCAATGCACATGTTGGGAATCACTGATCCAGGGCAAGCAAGTGGATTTCAGCTCTGCTTTAACCCCACAGTGCACTCAGAGATGGTTTGGCTCCAAATGGTCTCAGAGACGGACTGGCCAAGGTGATTCTGGCCGTTTGCACCTTTGAGCTGTTTATCCCTTCCCAGGTTATTGCGATAAGATTTTACCGTTACTGGTTTGGAGGAGCCAGTTCTGATATGGCAGAGGGGAAGTATTTACCACATGCCACGGATTGGAGCTTCCCCATGCAAGTGCCAGGGCTGGGCACAGCAGCTTTCATTCGATCAGCCTGCAGAGCCAGCTCGTGGGATACGTGTAACAAGTGGCATCAGTGAAGCCCTGACTAAAGCGAAGCCCCGACTAACGTTCCATATTCACCCCTGCAAATATTTGTGCTTTGATGGGACATGTGTGTATCACTGCAGAACCCTGCTGATGCTGTTGGGACTGTGACTGTGGACTGTGTTTTGTGTGGAGGAGCTTGGATGTGGTGTTGGCAGAGGGAAAGACAAAGGGCACTGGCTTGAGGAGGGATTCAGAGGTGCAGAGTGTGGTGTGGGGACTGCAGCTCAGCTGGGCATGAATTGGGGAACTTGTGACCAGTGGGGTGGGTATGTCCTTTGAGGGCGTAATTGTTCCCAAAGTGGAATTGTTTCCAGGTGAGGCTATAGCCTGGCCTGGCTGTGCAGCTCCGTAGTGCCAATGGCCCACGATGCCAGGGAGTTCACTCCATCGCTGCCCTGGGGTATGGGATGTTACACCCTAAGGGACACCTCATACCATTTGAGGTGTAAGATCAGCTGCTCCTCTACTGCGACCCGTGTGTGTCCCACTTTGCAGCCACCACAGCCTCTGCTCATCCCCCTCTCACATTCCTAGCCCCTCCACAGCATGGGTTTTGCCTGAATTTTATCACTTCTTCATGTGAAACCAGACCAGCCTGTGCAAGAGCTCCGAGGCTGGTTGTGTGGCCGATGGGGGGGTCCCATGCCCCCCACTAATACCGTCTCCGCTGTACTCCCCCTGCAGCCGGCGGGGGCTGTTCCCTGCGGGTGTGTGCGGGGACGGGACGGGGCTGGAGAGGGGGATCGACGACACCCCCGCCCCGCTGCCCGAGGTGTGCGCACGGGGTGTTGCTCTGCGCGGGGGCCGGGGCAGTGGGCGGCGCGGAGCCGGGGCCGGTGCGGGTTGGGGTGTGGGGCCGGGCTGGGAGTACGGCGGGGGATGGCGGCGGCGGCGGCAGAGGAGCTGCAGGAGCTGCGGGCGCTGGTGGAACGGGCGGGCGGGCGGCGGGCAGTGCTGTTGGTGGCCGAGGTGGCCGAGGGAGCCCCGGCAGCGCCCGCGATGGCCGCCTTCGCCCGCGACCTCCTGGGCGACGAGGCGCCGCCCGCGCCGTGCCCGGTGCCGGGGTGCCGGTCGCGGCGGCGGCGGGCGGGCGGAGGGCGGCGGAGAGCGCTGGACGCGCGGCTGCTGCTGGTGCTGTGCGGGGCCGCGCGGGGCCGCGGGGCCCGGGCCCGCCTGCGGGAGGTGGTGCGGGACGTGCGGGGCCGCCTGCCCGCCGCGCCGCCGCCCGCCGTCGTGGGAGTCCTGCTGCCCGGCGGGGCCGGAGAGGACGCGGCCGTGCTGGACGCGGCGCTGCGGCGGCATTTCCCGGAGCCCGGCACGGTGCAGGCGGCCCGGTACAGCCCCGGCTGCCCCGGCGAGTGCCGCGCCGCCGCCTGCCGCGCCCTGCGGGCCGCCCTGCAGCACCCAGCAGGTACCGACCGGGATGGGGCCGGGCCGACC
This sequence comes from Myiozetetes cayanensis, assembly GCF_022539395.1. Taxonomy (NCBI): domain Eukaryota; kingdom Metazoa; phylum Chordata; class Aves; order Passeriformes; family Tyrannidae; genus Myiozetetes; species Myiozetetes cayanensis. The sequence goes on from NW_026086937.1 coordinate 13,865,651, forward strand.
TTCCTCCTTCCCTTACCCGGGGGATTTTGTAGTGGGATTTGCTCCGTTTTCCTGCGGAATCTTACCCTTTTCGGTGTGATCTACCACATACTAATGGGATCTGATCTCTCCTGATGGGATCTCCCCCTTAATGGGATCTGGCTTTTGCCATAGGGATCTGACCATTCCTGATGGGGTCTTTCCCCAGTGAGACTTCTTTCACGCTAGCGGGATCTGAGCCTTCCCAATGGAATCTGTTGCTTTCTGCTTCTGGTTTCTAGAAAGAGGTTTCCAGTTCTGGTGGCTGGACAAACATCCCAGCAGTTTGGGAAGTACTAGAGCAGCTCATGGATAACAGGGATGTGTCAGCTGAGAGCTGTGACATGGTGACCTTCCATGCTTGTCCCATGTGTGTTCTTGAGGGATGTGGTTTTGGGGTGTGGCCCATTCTGTAGGGTGCCGGCAGGACCTGACCTTCCTGCAGGAGAAAGATGCTTATGCTGATTTTACATAATGAATGAGTGAGAACAGCAACTCACTGTTTGGGTGTAAAACCATACGTCAAGGTGAGGATGGTGGGATGAAAGCTGGGTGTCAGTCAGGCCTGAGGAACAGCACTTGTTTTGGGGTGAGAGGTGAGTCATGTTTGTGTGTCACTGCAGGGCGATGGGCAGCTGGGCAGGCTCTGCTGTCACAGCTGCCACGCAAAACACCTTAATCTTTGGCACTGCTTGCCTTGGGCTGTTTCCCTTTCGTCCTCCTTTCTTACATTTTTTCCCCACTTTTCCCTTGCTCCCCAGCATTTTCAGGGGTTTGAGTGTTCTGCTATCTTGCTACTGTTACCCTAATGGGTACCGGCACTTGCCTTCAGCATCACATTGACAGGGTCCTCTGGGATCCCTGGGACATCAGGATGGTTGGCTGCAGTTCAGGTGCTTCTTTCCATCAGCTCAGCCCAGAATCTTGGATCTGAACATCAAGGAGCTTTGAGATGGCTGGGACTCATTGTGAGGACACAGGGCTGTCTTCTGCCAACTCTGTAACCGAGGCATGCACAATCTGCTTTCCAACTTCTCTCCTTTTGCAAGTTTTTGTCTTCCTCACATTGTTGCTGCTGCAAGAATTTCTGGTGTGCTCTCAGACACCAGTGAGTCATCCAGTTCTGGTCACAGCAGCCTGGTGGGACATCAGCTGCAGAGACAGAAAAGCATCCCTGCAAACATGATCTTTTTCTACCTCAGCACGTTGACTGGTGCTTGCTCAGTTGCTCAGTACATGTAGCTGTGGAGCAGGAGGAGCTGGATCGGGTGTTGCAGCCTGTTTGTGTGTGCTTTGTAATTGTGTTGGGTAGGAGGACCCAGCTTTAATTCAGCTCTGATGCTCTGCCTGGTGCTCTGAGTCATGTAAGTGTCCCAGAACCTGCATGTGTAATGAGGACACTCATCAGCTCTAGGGTTCAACCCTAGGCAGCAACAGCTTCTTTCCATGCTTCTGTGAGCCCTGCCTTCCAAAATCTCCATGTGGACAGAGGGATCCCAAGCATAGCCATGCCTCCAAAGAGCCATGCCAGGCAGTGCACTGGAGCTTTTGTTTTGTTTACTGACAGGAAGGATTGTCACTGTGAACCCTTTAGTGTCGCAATGGTTTGATAAGCTGAAGGACGCTGAATTTGTTATCATTTGTTATCTGATTAGGAGGTGAAAGGCTCAATGGAGATGCTGAACTGCTGCTGTTGGAGACCATAAAAATTACACTGCTGTAGTATTTTAAAAGCTGCTGTAGTGTTTTACTATAATGTCTTGAAAATTTGTAGTAACTTTGTTGTCTTCCAGAATAAATACATCGACCAGAGGCTCTCTGCAATTTGCTGCAGTTTTCAGTGTGCTGCAAGCCTGTGTGTGTTCAGGGAATTGCTTAATAAAGCAGAGAACAGTAAATAGGTTGATGTTGCAGAAGCTGTGTGATAATGCAAAAGAAAACCTTCCTTCTGGGGGAATTCCCTCACCATGTCAGTTCCCAGCCTCACCACGTGTGCTGGTTGAGCTCCTGCCAGGTTTCTTGCTTGCTCTGGGCGCTGCATCCAGAATGATTTTGGCAGTGAGGTAGCAAAGTAGAAACCGACACCAGAGACAAATTTCCAGGGCAGCAGAGAGGTTTCACCAGAAATAAGGATTGTCAGGAACTGCTCTGTGCTTTCCATGGGTGGACTCTGTGGTGTGGACCTGGTTTTGCTGTGAGAAATTGGGCTTGTGGAGGGGAAGTGGGGGAGCAGCAGGGCTGACCTACTAGCAGTCTGAACTCACCTTCTCTCATTTATTCAGAAGAGGGGAAAGACAAGGAGAGATGGAGGCTCCTATCCTTCCTGCAATGCCTTTCTTGGAAACAGAGGAGCTGGAGAAAAGATCACAAAGCAAAAGCTGCAAACAACATTCGTGAAGGTATGCCCTGCTCCCTCCCTTGTACTCTGCTGTGACCACCAGAGGTTCCTCACCGACTCCCTGGTGCCCAAATCCCTTGCTGGTGGCCTCCTTCAGCTATTTCCAGCTCTGCAGTTGGCCTGTGTTCCCTGGCTGTGGTTTGGCCTAAACCTGAAGACAACCAGCACACATCTGTCTGCTGTGTTGCTGTCTTCCTGTTTTCTGACGTTTCGCTCACCTAAACAAAACCATGCTGGGTCCGGTGCCCAAACACACCCCTGGAAGCACTGCTGAACTCAGCTGCCTTTTGCAGGAGTTTCTGGCAGCAGAACTACTGTCTGTCTAAACAACAAATTGGAACATCACCCTGATGTTACGTGATGTTTTCTGCAAACACAGCTGGAAGGAGTGTTCAAACCACTTGCCTTTGGGGCTGGCAGAGAGAAGGGAGAGGGCAATCAGCCTTGGGCTCCCTGATTCTAAAGGAATCGTTCAGATAACAAACAGCCTCGTGTTCAGCCTTTGTACACAGTTGGCACTTCTGCTTGCCTCTCCCACCAGTGATTTTCTTTTTGCAGAAGTGTCTCCTGCAGGTGGTAACAAGGTGTGCAGTTTGGAGATCTAGATTGTTCTATGAAGCACAAAGAGGAGGGAAAGCTCCTTTGCTGTAAAAAGAATAGAATAGAATATATTATATTTTCAGTTGAAAGGGACCTATGATGATCATAGGTCCAACTGCCTGACCACTTTTGGGCTGGCAAAACATTAAGGGATGTTATTAAGCATATTATCCAAATGCCTCTTAAACACATAAAATGCTTAAAGTGCATAGGAGTTGGAGAAAACAACTGAAATGTCCAATTTGTATAGCTTTGAGACAGGTCCTTCAGGGTCAGAAAAGTATCTGATCTTGCTGTCATTGCCAGGCAAGTGATGCCTTGTGGCCATGCAACTTGTTCTGAGCCTGCTGAGACTTCAGGAGGCCGGGAGCTGAGCCCTGTGCTCCTTTGCTGTATTCCCTGAAGCAATGTTGAGTTTGTAAAACAAAATGAAATTCAGTTACGAAAAAAAAGCAGCTGTGCTTAGGCTGTGAGTATACATCAGTTGCTTCATTCCATGCTTTCATCTTTTGTATTTTGCATGAGGAAGGGTTTTTCATTCAGATCTCCCCTAACCTCTCTCTGCTCTTTGCAGATGACCTGCAGGACCCCGAGGAAGAAGTGGCTCTCACCAGCCTGTCCCCCAATGGAAAGTGTGAAGAAGCTGCTGAAGGCACAGGCACCTAGAGCTGCTGAGCACCCAGCACAGTCCACATCCCAGATCTGCCCAGTGGATTTCCAGCAGTGGGAGGAGGAGCTGGTGCAATGCTCGCTCACCCTCTCCTCCAAGGACCCACCGCTCCGGGGAGAAGCTGCTTGGCTGAACTCCTCAGGGTCTTCTGGAGCTGCCGACAGCCTCTGGGGTCTGTGCCAGAGAGCCATTCCCTGCTGTGCCTGGAGCTGCTGCTGGACACTGGGCTTCTGAGAAGCCCTTTGGGGATGTATCCCATATCCTGGGCAAGATGACGTTGGGACTTTGAGCATGAAATGCAGCCGCCTGTTTGAAGAATGAGGAGCGTTTTCTAATTCTGAGCAAAGTTCCCTGCTGAGGCTGCCAGGGCTGGCGTCCCTGGCAGACCAATGCTGCTGCCTTGTTTTCCTGCTTTAGTGGTGCTTTGAAGTTCCCACCCTCTTTGTGAGCAAGCCAAAAAAAAAAAAAAAAAAAAGGAAGACAAGTGGCAGAATGGTGTGGAGACTGCAGTGGGACTAAATGAGGTCCTGGATCTACCAGCTACTGAAAAGGCTTGAGTGTAACGGTGTAACATGAAGAATGCAGTAGCAGCCCACTGTGGGCAGCAGGAATAACATAAAACATATTGATAGCAATGGCAGCTTGAGCAGAGTGTGGTTTGGGAGCGGGATTCCTCTGGCTTGTCCTGGTGCTCACAGACTGGCTGATGAACTGCCTGGGTTGGAGGGGTGGCAGGTGGACAGGAAGGTGTGGCTGGTGTTCGATGTGGCTATGGGAGAGGCCCATCTTACCTGGGACACCTCCACAGCCATGTGATGGCAGAGCTTGGAGGTGACGGGCAAAACAAGATGTGGCGGCTTCATAAATAAATGTATAAAAATGATCTATTTAAGTAGTTCCAAAGGGCTGCCTGTAGCCTGTGTGGCAACACAAATAATTATAAATCCTTGATTTATGAGGAATTTTACTCTAATGCTAATAATACCTTTTTCATTCTTACTTTATGAAATGTAAAACATGCCTTGTTTTATTTTTAGCACGAGCTGCTGGGTTTTGTTTGGGGCTGGCTGTCCTTTAAAAGTTTGATCCAGCTCAGATCAGAAACTTCAGCCTGTCATGTCTTGCTTACCTCTTCTCTGGGTTAGCTGCTGATTTGTGTCAGTACATCCCCCATGCATGTCTGTCCCCTCTCTGGCTCCTTTTTTCCCAGTGGCAGATGAAGTGCCTGCAGTCCTGCCAGCTCTGGCAGGCACTCTCTCCCAGCGCTGTGCCTTCAGTATCTCTCTAGCTCTTACCTGGAGCAGGGGATGTTTTTTTTTACCCAGCTCCACTCATGACCATGATCACCAATATTTCTCACCAAACCATATTTCTGTGCCTCAGTTTCCCCACCAGTGGGATGGGGACAGCAACACCTGCCAACCCCACTGGGGCAACACTGGTGCTCCAGTGGTAACACTGGAGCAGAGAGCAGCAGCTCTCGGGTTTGGAACTGGTGCCTTTAGTGATGGTGCTGCTTTGCCCCTTGGGTGTCTGGGGTGTGTCTGCACAGCAGAGCCCAGGTCACTGGGCAGGTCTGTATTTCCCATAAAGCCCTTGGTTAGGTGAGTCCAGCAGGACTTGACACTGTGGTGGGGGGAATCTTTTTTTTCTTGCAGCATTTGGCCTTTGCTGCCAGGAATTCAATGCAGAGGTGGCCCAAGAGCACAGATTTGCAGTTAAACTTACCTTGGTGCTGAAAATCCAATGGATTTATTTACTGGTAATTTTTAGGTAAATCATGCAAGTTTACCCTTTCAGGGAGACTTCTGTGGAAGCAGATGAACTGCCTGGGGCTTTAGGAGGTGTGAGTGGGAATACTTTTGATCAAAAGTATTGTTTACCTTTGACTGAGGAATAAAAGTGTCTTGAATCCTTTTTTCTTTTTTGTTCTCATCTTTTTTCACCATCTGGACACATAGAGCTGAAAGCAGATAGTTTTACATGTTTCATTGATTTAATATGGTTAGAGCACTGTTACATGCTTGTTGTAAAAAACAAAGACATTTAATTTCTGAATTGGCATGTGCTTCTCTTTTTTTGGTTTTCGTTTTTGTTTGCCATGGTATTATCCCTAAAGTAGCACTATCCATGGCTTAACTCATATTTATCTTGGTTTGAATAAAAGGGATATGGAGAGGGAATGGAAGGGGCCCCAGTGTATGATATGTGGTAGACCAGCAGAACTGGTCTGTGAGCAGATCAGGTGGGGCAGTGGGGAAGGCTGGAGATCTTCCCAGTTGTCTTTAAGGTGGAGCTGCCCCTCTTGGGGTCTTGGGTAGGACTCTGGTAACCTTCATCAAGAATTTTCATTAAGAACTTTCACTAATAACCTTCACTCACTGATGCCCTCCAGAAGGCAGCACCGTTGCTGTTGAGCTGGACTTTCTTTCCCTTTTGCAAATCCACCGGTCTGCGTGTCCCATCTGTCCATACTGGAGCCAAGGCAGGAGCCAAAATAACTCCATGCTCTGCCACAACCAGGGCAACTTCAGGTCTGTGTCTGTGCAGATCTGGTCACTGCTCTGCACTGCCAGCTGATTTGGTGGGGGCCTGTCAGAATCTGTACTTGTGCTTCCCTTTTCAAGGAGAGATAGGGTTGGGTAAGGCCTTTCCCCGAGGAAACATATTTAAGAGGAGTCAGAGGCGGCTGCCAAGAGGTGGTAAATCCAAGGGGTAAAATCCCTGATCTCTGTGAAGCTGTGGCACATGCTGAGCCCCCAGAGATACCTCCTCATTGCGGGCGGCCCGTCCCGGCTAGGGGAGTACAGCTGCTCCTCTGGGCACAGCGCAAACACGGGCACTGATGGGGTCACCTGTGGGAACGCCACACACCCGGCCCCGCGAACCCACTGCCCAGGCTGTGGGGTATGAGCTGGGAGGGCTGAGCACCCTCCCATGCCAAGGATCAGGAGCGGGCTGAGCAGGCTCTATGGGTGCCGAGTGTGGTGTGCAGGTGCTGTGTGGGCTCTGTGGGCTGTGCGGGCCGGTGTGAGCTGTAAAGGCCGGTGTGGGCTATGCGGGGGCTGTGCGGGGTCGGTGTGGGCTGTGAGGGTCGGTGTGGGCTGTGAGGGTCAGTGTGGGCTGTGTGAGGGTCGGTGTGGGCTGTCCGGGGTGGGTGTGGGCTGTGAGGGTCGGTGTGGGCTGTGCGGGCTGTGCGGGTCGGTGTGGGCTGTGCGGGTCGGTGTGGGCTGTGCGGGTCGGTGCGGGCTGTGAGGGTCGGTGTGGGCTGTGAGGGTCAGTGTGGGCTGTGGGGCCGGTGTGGGCTGTGTGGGTCCGGTGTGGGCTGTGCGGGGTCGGTGTGGGCTGTCCGGGGTGGGTGTGGGCTGTGAGGGTCGGTGTGGGTTGTGAGGGTCGGTGTGGGCTATGAGGGTCGGTGTGGGTTGTGAGGGTCGGTGTGGGCTGTGAGGGTCGGTGCGGGCTGTGCGGGGTCGGTGCGGGCTGTGAGGGTCGGTGTGGGCTGTGAGGGTCAGTGTGGGCTGTGTGAGGGTCGGTGTGGGCTGTGAGGGTCGGTGTGGGCTGTGCGGGGTCAGTGTGGGCTGTGTGAGGGTCGGTGTGGGCTATGCAGGTCGGTGTGGGCTGTGAGGGTCGGTGGGCTGTGAGGTCGGTGTGGGCTGTGCGGGGTCAGTGTGGGCTGTGAGGGTCGGTGTGGGCTATGCGGGGTCAGTGTGGGCTGTGCGGGTCGGTGTGGGCTGTGAGGGTCGGTGTGGGCTGTGAGGGTCGGTGTGGGCTGTGTGAGGGTCGGTGCGGGCTGTGAGGGTCGGTGTGGGCTGTGCGGGTCGGTGTGGGCTGTGCGGGTCGGTGTGGGCTGTCCGGGGTGGGTGTGGGCTGTGAGGGTCGGTGTGGGCTGTGAGGGTCGGTGCTGGCTGTGAGGGTCGGTGTGGGCTGTGCGGGTCGGTCTGGGCTGTCCGGGGTCTCACACCCAGCCCGCTCCGCCCCTGAGGGGCCGCAGGATGTGCAAGGCCCCCGCGGCAGGGCTGCCCTGCTCCCGCCTGCCGGTTTCCCCGCCGTCCCGCGCAGGCGCTCACCGCGGGCACCTCTCCCGGTTGCGGCGCCGAGCGGCCGGAAGAGGCCCTGGTCGGCACTTCCGGGCCGGGCGGCGGCGGCTCCGCGGCTGGGCCGGACCGGAGCGACCCCTCGGACCCCCCGCGCCCCCCGCGCCCCGGCCCGACCCGACCTGACCCGCAGCTCGGCGCCACCATGATCACCTCGGCCGGTGAGGCGGCGGCGCGCGGCCGCGTGTGCTCGCCGGGGTTTCGCTGAGTCAGGGCCGTGACTGGGCATCGCCGCCGTTCGGCGGGGCCGCCCCTCACGGGGCTCCCCCGGCCCGGGTACCCCCGGGAGCCGCCCCGCGGTGCGGCACGGCCGGTGCTGGAAGCGGAGCGCCGCGTCCGTGTCCCGCCGGTGCCTCGCGAGGGCTCCGGTGCCCATGCGGGTCCCGGGCGGTGCGGGGGGGCGAGCGGAGGGGTGTGAGGGCAGGGTTCGGTGCTTCCAGGGGACACCGCGGGGGGGTGAAACCGGGGGGCTCTCGGAGGAGCGCAGGGGCTGAAAGGGGGAATGGGAAGGACTTCGGAGGAGTTCGGGAATGGGAATGCCTCGCGGAGGGAATGTGAGCCCGGAGAGGCCGGGATAACGAGGCGAGTGAGGAAGGAGATGTCACACACCGTGGGCCTGCCGAGAGCTCGAGAGTGTCAGAAAATACGGGAAGTATTTCCAAAAATACCCAGGCCAGGAATTAACAGTGTGTGGCTATGGCTCTGCAGGAGGAACAGTGCAGGGGACAACAGTCCCAAGTGCTTTCTCTTTTTGAGCCCTTTGCTTTTTTTAAGTGATAGGAAATAGGAATTAATTTCAGAGTGACTTTAAAAAATGTAAAAATGGCATATTGAAGTGAGGTGTGTAGGCAGTGTGTGAGAGTGAGATTGCTTCCTCCTGATAGTTCAGGAATGCAGGACCTTATTTAAAAAAAAAAAAAAAAAGCCACAAAACCCCCCAAAGCAAACGTTTGGAGCTGAGTTTCAGAAAGCAGCTGGAAGGAGCTCTGTGGTCTGGGCTGCTGAACCTGCCTTCCCTGCCCAGGAGCCACGTTGGTGCTCCCTCAGTTGCTGTCACTGATGGACCTGTGTCTCACCTGGTTTTAAAAGATCTCCGAGAAGGGGGCTCTGGGACCTCGATAGGCAAAGTGCATAACTCTGTTACTGTGTGAGAAGACTTTTCATACCATCAAACCTCATTCTTTGGAGCTTCACTAAAGTTTGGTCTTACTCCTCCTGTTCACATCTGACACAAAGGTCAGATTGTTCCCTTTCCCCAGCTGCCCTGTACCTGGACTCTGCACCTTTCCCAGGTTTCCACAGACCAGCCAGTTCCAAGGCTCCAGCCACCCTTCAGGGCCTGGTTCCCGGAGCTCCCTGTTCTTCCTGCCCAGCTCTCAACTCCTGGGTTTGCTCGTGACTCTCACAAGGGGGTGCCCAGCTCTGGATGTGGTGCCAAGGGGAGGGAAGGTGCCAAAGGGACCTGCCAAGAACTGCTCTCACTCACACATCTGTGTGAGGATTGGGCTCTCCTTCTCTCACTGCAGCCAAGTGATATCACTGATCATGTTTCATCTTAACCCTCTCTGCTGTTCACATTCTGTGTTTGTACATTTTAATTTGGACCTGCACATGATCCTTTCAGATTTCAACCCATGGCCCTCCAGCCTTCCCAGTTTCATGTCTTAGATTTAGAAGGTCCTCAAGCTGTACAACAGATGAAAGACTTAAAGCACTGATTTGGGTTGGACTTTGATCAGATCCTATTTTGACTCTTTCTGTTGCATCCTTGCAGTCTGACAGGGAAACCACCCAGAACCATTCTTCAGATTAAGCTCCCCTGGTATCTGTGAACCTCTCAGTCATGTCAGCTAAACAATATTTATGTAGATGTTTGTACAAATGTTCTGGGACAGCATCAGGAGTCTTGCTAAAGATGTGAAGTGTGACATCTCTTACACATGGGGCCTGTTTCCTTGGCATGAAAACGTTTTCTGAGTTCTTGTCTAATATGTTTTCCTCTGAGAAGGATCATCTTTTATAAATAATGTGCCTTTTCACTTATAAATTCTGAACTATTTTACATCATGTTTATACAAACTTGAATCTGATCTCTGAAATTTGATACTGAAGATTTGAAACCAGCATTCCAGAGACAGCCTCCTTTCGTGTTCTGTTGGTTTTTAGCTAAATAACAAGCTCACTGTTGATACAGAGAGTCCAAAACTGACTATGATCTTGCTTTGCAGCTGGAATTATCTCTCTTCTGGATGAAGAAGAGCCACAGCTCAAGGTAAGCTCTTACATCGGAGAGCAAACAGCAGCAAATGCATTATGTTGAGAGCTTAAACTCAAAAAAGGAGTGGATCTCAATAATTAATGGTTGGACAGCAACAGGTGGGCACCAAATTGTATCTAGACTGAAAGCTGAAAGAAAGGGCTTAAGTAACATGATAACAGATGGCAAACTTCCTTGTTTTGAACACGGATCAAAATAGAACTTCAAATGTAAAATCTCTGTTCATCAAAGCTCCCAGCTCTCTGATGGTAACGGTGCTTTGTTACTTAAAGTTGTTCCAGAGACTGCATTTAGTCTCTGTAAAATTCAAAGCTGAAGAACATCTTGAGTTCTTAGCGTAGTTTTAGCCATGTAGAACAAAATCACAGTTAAAGTTTTCACTTGGAAAAAAACCCAAACCAGTAGTAGTATGAAAAGAAAACAGAAGCAGAAACTTTACAGTGTCCAGAGCATGTGAATCCACAGAACAGCAGACCCTCAGAGGGGTGGTGCGCTGATGGTTACCAGTTACTTGAACAGTTAAGGTGGCCCATTTTAGGAGGGAAGATGCACTTTGTAAACTGGTAGTTAACTAAATGATTTTTTTGGATCCAGACACAGGTGGTGCTGGATCAGAATGAGCCCTGCTTTTACAAGTGGGCTGATTCCAGTCTGGATACTGTTTACCTGCTAAGTACTGTGTCCCTATAAATAAATAGAATTGACTGGCATAGAGCACAGGCCAATTCTGTGTGCTACACAAAGGTTGTCACAAACACTTTGAAAACTTGGTATTTCAAGGAATTTCACCGATCAGTTGCTTCAGCCGGTTGTTCGTCACAGAGGGACTGTGGGAAGGAATACCAGGGCTGTCTTACCTGTTAAATGAACAGCCCTTTTTTTGGAAAGAGCTTGCAAAGATCTTTTACAATAGAATTTGCTGTTGAAATGGGTCAGTGTTTATGATATCCATCTTAGGGGATTCTTCATTTTTACTGGGGAAAGGTGGTAAATGCATTTTTCATGCAATAAATTTATTTTTTGTTTTGTAGGAGTTTGCTCTTCACAAGTTGAATGCTGTTGTCAATGACTTCTGGGCAGAAATCTCTGAGTCAGTGGACAAAATGTAAGCGAAAACACTTAATACTTCGGGGTGTACTGCTTAAAAAGAACATGAGATATGAAGTGGGTGTAGTTCTGTTTGCTTGACACTGGCTAGTACAGCATCCAGCTCCGTATTTCCTGGAAAGCACCAGTGTGTGTGGATGTGGGATTGGAGCTGTAGTCCCAAAGACGGAAGTTGGTCAAGCTTGTACTTGTGTGATGTGGCCTTAAAGAGATCTGAGCACACAGAGCTGATGTTCTTCTCTCTCCCTTCTGCAGTGAGGTTCTCTATGAAGACGAGGGCTTTCGGAGCCGGCAGTTTGCTGCTCTTGTGGCTTCTAAAGTGTTTTACCACCTGGGAGCTTTTGAGGAGTCTCTGAACTATGCCCTGGGAGCAGGTGACCTCTTCAATGTCAATGACAACTCGGAATATGTGGAGACCATTATTGGTAAGCAACTGTTGCTGTGAAAGAAAACCTCTTGCATTGCCAAAGCTACTGTAACTTTAAGGTTTTATTTGGTTTAGCTGCTTTTCTCTATATTCCTCTTGCTGTCCTTGTTTTCATTTAAACTGATGCTGCAGCTGATTTTACCCTGTTTATTTGTACTTTCTTTCTCCTGATTTGCAGTTCTGTAATGGTACTGATGTAGGAGTTCTGGCATTTTCCCCCTATTCTTAATCGTTCTATAGCAAATTCCTAATAGAAAAATTGCTTTGGTTGTTTATTGTCCTTGCTCTCATTTTTGTGCTGATATTATTATCAATTTCAGCATAACTTTGGAAGGAATTGACTAGCAGGTGTAGCTGCACACCTGAGAGGTGTACTGAGGGGGACAATTGTTTTTATCCACCTTTAACCAGATAGCAAGTCAGCTGTTCAATGCATGTATAATTTGAATGCCTGTTAAAAGTTTCATCTGCTGGTGTCACATACCTTGTACAGGATTTGGTGGACCAGGGCTGGCTCTCAGTCTTCCCTGTCAATGCTTACAGTGGAGCTAGGAAGTCTCCTGCTGCTGTTTCCTCATTTAAGATATCATGACACTTGAACAAATGTCACATCATTGTTTTCATTTTTAAAATACCTACTTGATTACAGCACTAAAATTGGAGTTTGTTAGGAGATAAAAGGAATACCTTTCACTAATATCTGTGTATGACTGCACAGGTGCTTCACCTTTGTGCAGCTTCCCATATGCTGTATTTGCTGGTAGAACAGGTTAAAAACTCACCTGTAAAAAACTGCAGAACTCAAAGAAGTTGACTTTTCCCCCCATATTTGTTCATTGCCTCTTCAGCAAAATGCATCGACCACTACACCAAGCAGTGTGTGGAGAATGCAGAGCTGCCGGAAGGGGAGAAGAAACCTGTGGATGAGAGGCTAGAAGGGATAGTGAACAAAATGTTCCAGCGGTGCCTGGATGATCACAAGTACAAGCAGGCCATCGGCATTGCCCTGGAGACCCGCAGGCTGGACGTCTTCGAGAAAACCATCCTCGAGTCGGTACGTGCCAGGGACAGGAGGTGCCTTAGCTAGGCCTTCCCAGGTATGGGTCTGGAAGTCAAGTGCAAGATCGATATTGCTGTGGAACTTGCCCTGCTTTGTATGAACAGAATAAAACACAGGGATGTTCAGTTCAGCGTGGTCGTGGAAGGCAGAGCCACTCAGAGCTGTCAGGTAGAGAGAGACTGCTTACCTTTAGGAAATCTTTGAGCTACAAGTTGGTGGGAGAATATTCCTGGGAAGCTTGGTTGTATGCCCTCTTCTTAAGGTATTCCCTGTTACCTACTGGCAGAGATATGATACTGGACTAGGCAGACCTGGCATAATGTAAGAGCAGCTCTTTTATTTAGTTGTACCTGTTACCTGCTGTAATTCACTGTGGGAAGGGATCCTTAGGGCTGGGTAAGTGATTGATTAATGGCAAGCAAAACAAAAAATTTCCAGCAGTTGGATGAGCTGCTCTAATTTTCAGTAAGGGGCTGTGTGCAGTCTTGGCTTTTCCTGGCTCCAAGGCAGAACAGCCTGATTTTAATACCTTTCACTGAGGTTTTACGGTAAGTCATGCTACTACTAGTGGGAGTAAGAGAAGCACACCTGTAGTCACTTGCAGCAGCTCAGCAGTTGTGTGCAGTCATCTTAATGCTGCAGTATCTCAATCATATGCCAGACACATAGTTTAAATCCTTTAAATTTTGCCGTTTTTCAGTTTATGGCTTTCCCATATATTTGGGTGTCTCCCATTTCCATATATGAGAATGGTAATCATAGGGCATCCATCTTGCTTTCTTTATTCTCTTCATTGTCCTACGCATTTACTAACTTAATTGTCCATTATAAATCCCTCAAGTTACCTTTCTGGAGTCCAGTAACCAAATGTGTTTCAGGCTCAAATGTGTTTTGCTGGCATTTTATGTTAGTGCAGTGAATTTCACTGAACTGAAAACTGAGTGTTAGAACAAGAAGGGTGAAAAAGGGGAAGTAGGTGTTAAATGTTTAAATTAATCTTTTGCATGTTTTGACTACTGAATTAAGTACTGGTCCTTTATGGTTTTGGTGGTGTTTTTTCTTTATACTGCAGTGCATCTACATATAATCTTTTCTGAAAATGGGAAAGGAAACTGTGAAGATTTATATGCATATATGTTGTCTCTGCTTTATAAAATAGAAAAAGGGGTAGCTTTGTTTTTGTTTCTAAATCCCACTTGTCAGTCCAAACCCAGACTTGATATCCCTGAATTTTATTTCAGAATGATGTTCCTGGAATGCTGGCCTACAGCTTGAAGCTCTGCATGTCCTTGATGCAGAATAAACAGTTCCGTAATAAAGTCTTGAGGGTTCTAGTTAAAATCTACATGAATCTGGAGAAACCAGACTTCATCAACGTGTGCCAGGTAAACTTCTCAGAGTTGTGTTCAAAGATAATAAAAAATAACTCTTCTGTAGATGTATTTGACTTGGAATTTACCTGCTCTCCGTTTCTTGTTTAGTTAAATTAAATATCTTTTAGTGGTTGTGTGCTTCCAACATATATCAAAGGGAGACCAACTTGAAAAAGTAAATATTGCACATTTGGTGAATTTATAGAGAAAGAAATGTGTTCAAAGGCAGTTTGAGGACGTAGACGCCTCTGACAGAATATTTTAAGCCTATGTAGAGTATCAGATGGTAGGTTCACAGCTTGGAATTTTATTTATTCCTCCTGAGAACATTTCCAGTGCTTTGTTTTTTTTTTTTTTGGTAAGCCATTGTCTTAAAGTGTTTAGACAACCAGTTATGAAGCTACTCAGGTGTTCTCAGGTCTTTGCCAATGTCGCTATGCCACGTGCGTGTGACTCAGCGTGTTTCATTTTAGCTGAGACATCCCTACAAAATGACTGATGCTTCTTCAATGTGATTTTGAAATTTCTGTGTTTAGTAGAACACCACTGTCAGTTTTCAAAGATAAAACTGCAGAAACAGGAAGGTTTGAATGATGTGTCTTGAATTTGTAGTATTTGGTCTTGTTTTTCAACTGACCTATGAAAACTCTTCAAAGTTTCCTTTTGTCTCCTGTAAGAGAGAAGTTTTCTTTCTTTGAAGGGATCTTCTGTGGAAGCAGCAGATGAGGGATTTGGAGTGTGGCCCTGGGTGCTGTTGCTTTTTCACTCTGAAATATCTGATGTCTCCTGAATTATATTTTTTTTCTGTTCTTCCCTTTCTCCTACTCAGTGCCTGATATTCCTGGATGACCCGCAGGCTGTGAGTGACATCTTGGAAAAGCTGGTGAAGGATGACAACCTTCTCATGGCCTACCAGATTTGCTTTGATCTGTATGAAAGTGCTAGCCAGCAGTTCCTGTCCTCTGTCATCCAGAATCTCCGCACAGTTGGCACTCCCATCGCCTCCGTGCCTGGATCCACCAACACCGGCACTGTCCCTGGATCGGAGAAAGACAGGTAGGGAGATTGTCTGTATCCAGCCTGATCCCTGCACTGTCTGTGATAGTGTGTGATGGAGAATCCTGCCTGGATCAAGGCTGGTTAAATATAAGGGTTTATGCATCTGTGACGAAGTGGATATATGTGCTTTTGAATCACTGACACAGGCATAGCAAGCGTTTTCCTCCCTTTTCCAGTGAAATAAAGGCAGAGAGTAATTTATGTCAGCTGTGAAGCATTAGAACAAGTTGCTAACAACAGTTTAATATGTATTTCCCTGCCAACACTCTAGGATCCATGCTAATAGTGAGGAGCTCAAAGCTTCTGGGCGAGGCTATAGTTATCCTCGCTGCTGCCTTGTTTGGTGACCTTGTTTTCTCACTTGTCTGTGCTTTTTCGTTTCCTGCAAGCATCTCTATTTTTGTTGTCTCTGTGTGTGTGGAATAATAGAGTAGGATTTTCCAGGCCTTTGCCTTCAACTTCCCTGAAAATTGAACTGGGGAGGAGTTTTCTGTTCAGCAGTGATGTCCAGATAGTCAACCCTTGTCCCATTTGCAGTCATGATCTCTAAATCCCAGGCTACTCTTTCAGGACAGTGTTCAGCTGTAATTATACTTGCTGAGGAGTTACAAGTGATGAACTGGGTTGCATTTTTCTTTTTTTTTTTTGTTTCAGTGATGCTATGGAAGCAGAAGAGAAACCAGGAAGCACTTGTGCAGCTGGGAAGTCTGTGGAAATTGTAAGTGCCTTTTCCAAAATACATTCCTTGCTTTTTCTTATGTGTTCTCTTTGAATCTTGAGGGTTGCTGAATTGGTTTGGCTGATAAAGAGTGGACTTCCTTTTCTGTCTTGCTTGAAGAAAAGGTGACAGATGATCTCTGAGAACCCAATATCTGACAGTCCAGCAGTTCAGATAATGAAAGCTGGGTGAGAGTGGAAAATAGGCAGAGTTCAGTGGGAATTACTGAGATCTGAAAAAGGGGACAGAGGATCTGGCTCATGTGTTTGCTTTTTGCTAATATTGAAATAATTAACTCATTCCAAAAGAAAAGGCCTGAAATGTAACTGCTGCTGAGAACTTTAGGAAGTGAATTAGCTTGATGAGTTTTTTTCTGTCTCCTTCAGAAATCCAGCTGTAGTTCTGGCTGGGTAGAACTGATGCTGTTCTGCAGGAATGGCAGGAGGGGATGCTGATGTAACACAGTTTCTTTTCTATGAAGTGGTAATGTTGCCTCTGGCCTGTGTGATGCTGGGCCAGCTGGTTGCAATATTTTTCTTTAGTTTCTTTTCCCAAGTATGGGAGAAAGTGAGTTCACTTCTCACATGCACATGTGGTTGCATTTTGGCATGCAGAATAGCTAATGCAATTCCAACACTTCCAATGCTGAAGAAAAGAAATGCTACTAGAGAGGAAAGTAGAACTCAATACAAGGGTTTTTTCCCTTCTTTTTCCCTGTGGTGCATGTTTGCAAATGAGACTTGGGAATCTTTGAGAGATTCTTGCAGATCACTTAAAAACTGATTAGGGCAAACAGAAGTGTTTTCTTCAAATTATATTTCCCAAGGAAAACAAAAGGGGTTGAGTTTCTTGCCTCATCAAGGAACCTGTAAAACAGTGCTTTTGTGCAGCAAGGGTGTCTTGGATCAGCTTCTGCTGCGTTGGCTTTGCTAACTGTGCCAAAGGACAAGTACACAAAAACGATCTGTGTGGTCAGAAATGTTCTTGAGCTTAATCTTCCATAATTCAGAATGCTGACTACAAAGAAATAATTGAGGGAATTAGTTTAAGGGCTGAACTACTCGTGCTTGGCTGGTCTCTGACCAACTAACAATGTCAGTACAGAGAGCTGTGGTGTACTTTTCACCCTGCTCAGGAACTTCACTTTCCACAGATTAATTTCCAACTGTTCCATCATAAGGAAAAAGGAGACTTTCTCTAAGAGCTGTTGAAGATTGATGTGTTAGAGAATCCTCCTAATTCTAGTAGCTGTTGTTCCAAATGAAGGCTGTAGCTCACAAGAACGATACTGCAGCTCAGCAGGGTCATTCAAAGTGTTGTAGCTTTGTGGCCCCCTCCACTAAAGCTTCCATGGAAATACAGGTTCACATTTATAAAAGGGGTTGCCTTTTGCAGGAGACTCTTTGTGTCTGTAAGACCAAACAGCAGCTTGGAGAATGTCAAATGTCACTCATGTCCTTTTGCTTCCAATGACAGAACACATTCCTTTTTGGACAGTCTCTTCTCCACCTGCACTGTTGTGCCCAAAGGGACTGGATTATCTGTGAGGGTTGGGCTAGTGCATCAAGGACAGAAACATCTTTTTAGTCCTGAAACCTGATAGATTTTGGAATATGGTAATGGGACCAGAGTAGCCTCTCATGAATTGTTTTTTAACAGAGCCATAGTTCGGTTCTCATAGATTTTTTTTTCTTCTTTTTGCTTGTACGTGAAGAACCCAGAGCCTAAGGACCAGATCTCAAAAATGATTAAAATTTTAAGTGGGGAAATGGCCATTGAGTTACATCTGCAGTTTTTAATACGAAACAACAATACAGACCTCATGATCCTCAAAAACACAAAGGTAAGAGAGGCTTTGTCTTGGATTCATCCTGTGTTTGTTTTGACCATGTTGCTGTTATTGTACAACATTGTCTTACGTTTTAGCATGGCCTCCTTGGGTTTTGTGAATAAAAATATGAGTTTGAGTCATTTAAAACTTGAACTTGTGGGGCTGAAGAGCTGGTTGCACCCAAAGAAAGCCATATAATCAGATTGTTTCAGCATACAGCTGGTATGACCTAGTAACAGGCTGCTATTATCATGTTGATTTTTTAAAATTTGGGTTTCTCATTGGTTATAGAAACTAATCTTTTCTCACCACTTTTCTTGATGGGTTCATTTTTCATCTGTCCAGTAAGATGGACAAAACTCACCTTCCAGGTCCCTGTCTGATCCATTGCAAATGCTGCTGGTTGGGAGGGAAGGGAGGGAGTCAGCCAGGACTGTAAGTTACAGGTGTCTTGATTGAGGTGTTTATGGGCTCAGACCTACAGCTTGGCTAAAGGAATCCTGGTGTGTGCTAAGAGACCAATTTTTCCATACTGGAGACAAAACCAGTCAGATACTGTAATGTAGGCAGTGCTAGTGAATTGAGTAACTGATTTTGTTTTGGAAGATGTTACTCAAGGGGGTAATGATGAGAACTTACAGGTAAATTAGATTCTCTTAACCTAAAGGATTATTAGAAACCGTAGGAGAAGTTTTTTATATGTGAAATAAGATACACATCATCAGTAGAAGTGTTAGGGGTTGCTTGTTAGTGTGTTCATCTATTTCAGGAGGCACTTCAAATGTATTGGAAAATCTTTTCCATCTGCTGGTTAAGTGCTCAGGAGTGATTCTGCACAGTGTTCTGGGAATGGCTTGAAAACGTCAGCAGCACACTCTGCAGTGCTCAGTTCTGGGAAATGGAAAGGGGGGGTTCTCCAGTTAAGTTGCAATTGAAATAATCACATCTCTGACAGAAACTCATAGAAAGGATTGTTTTGCATGGGAAGGATGGGTTGAGGATATATTAAAGAGTATTAACAATCTATTAACTGATTAAAGGGAAATTGCTGGTTAAATTGAGGGTCATTGCAGTCCATTTCTCTGGTGTACTGGCAGGCATGTTAAGCGACCTGGAGCGGATCTTTTGCTGACTGGTGATACTGATTGTTCTTGTTCTTTCAGGATGCAGTGCGGAATTCCGTGTGTCATACAGCAACTGTTATAGCAAACTCCTTTATGCATTGTGGGACAACCAGTGACCAATTCCTTAGGTAAATCCATGGCAAGGAAGCTCAAGTGTCATTTAGAGGTGTTTGGACAACATTGTTGCCCTGCTTAATTTGATGCTTCCAAAGCTGTAACTGCAGAACTCTTAATGGTCTTAGAGAATTGTTTCCTTTCCTCTGTACTCACAAACTGGCTTTATTTGACTGCTAACTATATGAACAGTTGGAGGGTGGAGATCTGGAACTTCTCTTCTTTTTGTTTACCAGCTGGAGAATTTCTGAGCTGATGTGTCTTTTTTTGGTAGAGACTGACAGTGCTGAATGACTCTTGGTAGGAAAATACCAGGGCTGACCTTACCAGGGACTTCAGGAAAGCTCCAGAAACTCCTGCAGTTTCTCCCAGAGAGTTGGTGGGCTGCATATTGAGCAGTTGTACTCCATGTTTCATTGATATCACTCATATCTAGAAGTTTGACTAAAACCAGGCAAAAATCAGAGCTGGTGAAAGGGAGAGAGGTATAAAGTGGGGATGTGGTTAACCTGCTTTCCTTCTGGAGCTACTTTCTGATTTGAAAGTAAACATCAGTGCTCAGAAACCCTACTTTCAGGATCAGGAACAGACTGTATGAAAAACTTTGTACAACCTTTCTCTTTTCATCTTCTAGAGACAATTTGGAGTGGCTGGCCAGGGCCACTAACTGGGCTAAATTTACTGCCACCGCCAGCTTGGGTGTTATACACAAGGTAATTGCATTCAGTTCTCTCTGCTCAGTATAAATACTTGACTTGTGAACACTGAAAATGGGGAAATGGGGATTCTGAATGGTACCTTCAGTGTACCTGGCACAGCTGTAACATGTTTTGAGTCTTTGCAGTAAAAATCTGTGCTTATATTATTTCATATGATATCCAATATAATTTATGGCTTGCTTTGCAGAGAATCAAAAAGGTGGTAGGATAACATGGCTCAAGAAGAGAGCCTTATTCCTAGGTCTTCTCTTCCCTTCTGAGTCGAAAGATTCAGTAGTTTGCAATTAAAATTGCATTTATGTATTTCTTAAGTTTTTTTGGAGAGTTTTGGACATACTTAAGTCTTTACTACAGTAAGCTTCACTAAGGTTGAATAGTGGTTATTTTCTTCAATTTGATTCACAGAGAGGATATATTTAAAGGTTTTTTGAAATAAAAAGAAGTCTTTGTTTTATGTGCCTCAGCCCTCATTAAAGTGCTCTAGTGAATGACTTGGTGTAGCTTCAGGCCCAGTGTGTCCTGGTTTAGATCAGTGACCAAGTGATTGGTGAATACTCGTGTACTGTGGTTACTGGAAGCCCAGTACAGAGGAATTCTTTTTTGCTGATTGTTCAGCAGTGAAACTCTGATTCTTGTGGAGAAAGTAATGGCTCCAACACATTTTCTCTTTATGTGTTTAAATACTAATAATAATGGCCAGTCTTCGCGAGCGAAGATCCGGGGAAGGTCTTTTCCACCTTCCAGCCTGCGCATTGGATTTTTTAGGTGAGACACAGTGTGCACGGAACTGAGCCCACCCTTTAATCCTAAGGTTCATCTACCGGGGCCAAGCGAGCTTGGACGGTGGCAGCGAGGTCCTTAGGACGTAGGTGGGTTGCCTTTAAGGGCTAACGAGCTCCACCTGCCCGGGAGTGGCCCTGACCGGGTTTAAATATTATTATTATTATGTTTAAATACTATTGTGAAGTGTTTACATCAGTTGTTTTTTCACCTTTCACTTCCCACTGTCTTTCCTTCCTACTGACCATACAGGGTCATGAGAAAGAAGCATTGCAGCTAATGGCAACTTACCTGCCCAAGGACACCTCTCCAGGGTCAGCCTACCAGGAAGGTGGAGGTCTCTATGCCTTGGGGCTCATCCACGCTAACCACGGTGGGGACATCATTGACTACTTGCTGAACCAACTGAAGAATGCCAGTAATGATGTATGTACTGGGCTCGGTGATGAGCCATTTTCTTGTTGGGAATATGCAGAGGGTGCTGGCTGGTTTAGAAATGAGGGGTAGAGATAATTAAGACTGTGGCAGTCATGTGGTACTTAGACCTTCTCTGGGCCCTAAAGATTGGACTGGATTAAAGGATGGTTTTAACAACCTGTTGCTTGATATTTAGGAAAGATTTCTAGGAAATTCTTATATATGTGAGACTGTAGCTTCATCATATTTACCACTTGTTATATCTACTTTGTTTTGTGGGTGGACCTGCAGTATTCAGGCACTGTTACAGCTTATGGCTTAGCTGTCAAGGAAATAAGCCACAAAATGTTTCTGCTGCCCTGCAGTTTTAATACATCTTACACAATAAAAAGTGTTTTACTTCACCACTTTACTATTTGTAGACTTCTACAAAAAATGTCTTTTTAAGTTGGGAATAGATCACTTTCACAGCATGTTCTCTTCTTTGTGGAATTTCAGATTACTTTTTTTGAAATTCTGTGAACAAATCCCTCTTATCTTATTGCAAATGCACTGCCTTTCCTGTATCTGTTGTTGGAACAGAAGAGGTTATAGACTGTTTAAGTGGGTACTGATTTACCTTTCCACTTAAAAGCTATAGCTAGCTGGCTGTTTTTACAAATGGCACAGATTTATGGCTTTGCATAAATCACTCAGTGGGAAAAAAGACCTTGAATGTACTAGAAGGTCTCCAGTGCTGTGTGTAAAGCTTGTGATACTCGTTTATTGGCTTCTGAACCTCTGTTTCTATTCTATTTTCTGCCTCTTTCATGGGACTACTGCCTAAAACAGTGAAAGTGGTATTTATAGCAGGTCAAGAGGTCAGTTTGGGTAGGGTGGGGATAAAAGTTTGCAGCTTTATGTTAATGGAAAGATGTCTACCTCAGCTGAAGGCGTATTGTTCCCTGTTGTGTGATGACTGACCTTGCGTATGCTTGTCTAGATTGTGCGACACGGTGGCAGCCTGGGCCTGGGTCTGGCTGCCATGGGGACAGCACGTCAAGATGTGTACGATTTGCTGAAAACAAATCTATACCAGGATGATGCAGTGACAGGTAAATGTTGTGCTTTCAAAGCAGATAACCATCTGAGGCCTTATCAGGCATCTGGGTCTTTTTGGTGGTGGTTTTTTCCTCCCCCCCCCTTCCCCCCCAGGTTTTCTGCTAGCAACATAGATTGTTTCTAGCTGTGTTTTATTTACTGACCTTTTTCTGATCAGCATGGTTCTTTAGTTATGTGTCAGTCATGTTCAGAGGTCCTGTCAGGACTGATCTGTGGCACTGTGCCAGGTATTGATAAGACATGCTAGGTCTTTAAGCAGTCCCTTATTTTGCTCTATTCTTCCCTTTGTCATGTGCTTTTTATTTAGTGTGCCTGATTTCCAGAGACATGTGCTTTTTTGGGGCTGAAAGACAGGCTTAGAGAAGCTTGTGGCAGCAATTATTGCATTGGTAGGGACTCAGAGGAAAATGATCTCAGCATCTCTTGGCTCAAGGAACAGATAATTGAACTTGGTAGGGAAGAACACTAAATTGTGGCTGGCAGGTCATTACAAGCACATTTGACCATGAATAATGGAGGTGCTGGGCAAGGTGGTGTCCAGAAGCAATTGGTTGGCCTACATTTCATGGTTCTCTAGATACAATATTTACTACTTTTGGGAACAGAGTTGGTTTTGATTTTTTTGCTTTTCTGTACTTTGCAGGTGAGGCAGCTGGCCTAGCACTGGGGTTGGTTATGTTGGGATCTAAAAATGCCCAGGCTATTGAGGACATGGTCGGCTACGCGCAGGAAACCCAGCATGAAAAGATCCTGCGAGGCCTCGCCGTTGGGATTGCTCTGGTCATGTACGGGAGGATGGAGGAGGCAGATGCTCTCATTGAGAGTCTCTGCAGAGATAAGGCAAGTTGAGCTGGGACTCAGTCCCTGACTCTTTGTTACATGGGTGACCTTTCTCTCTGTTTGTGAAATCTCCAGCTACAGTGGGTTGGCTGTTCTGAATTTTAGAAGTTCTTACATAAGTCTGAAGTGGGGCTGTTTCACAAGTTACTTCATTTTGATGAAAAATACAAGAACAGCACAACCTAATTGTGTATTTCTTTAGCCTCATCCTTGGTCTTCATCATCCTGTGAGCAGCAGAAAGGAGATGTAATGGATAAAAATAGGTGAAGGTTCCTGTGGGTGGGTCATTCATGTAGTTGGCTCTAGTAGTGGTCAACAGCAGATAGCAAGTAAAAAGCAGAATGACACAGCTGCTATATACTCCTTGACAGCCTGTGGCATAGTAACTTTCTGTCCCCCTGAAACTGATAATAACAACCCTGCTTTGATGATTATCCCCTTACTTGTCTCAAATAAATAATTAAGCAGCGATGCCACCTGTTTCCAGATCCCAGGCCCAAGAGTAGAACAGATTTAAGGTCAGAATTACCATGTCACCATTTGGATGGATGTTAAATATCGATGCTTTCTCTTGCAGGATCCAATTCTCCGTCGTTCTGGCATGTACACTGTAGCTATGGCATACTGTGGCTCCGGGAACAACAAGGCCATCAGACGCCTACTGCATGTGGCTGTAAGTACTGTGGGCTTAGGAGCACTTAGGAGAAGCTGGTGGTGAGAAAGTAAGCACATCAGTTTGACAGGCTTTGTGTCTGCAGTGTTAATATTCTGGTCCAGATCAGAGATTGTGAAGTGATGAAAGATTTTCGTAGCACCATGAGTAGAAGAAAGCTTTTCACAGCACTATGAGTAGAACTAATAGGGCCTTCCAACAAAAGGGCAAGTAGACTTTCAGCAACAGAATATTCAGCCTGGTATCACAGAAAAGGAACTTATTAAAAAAATAAAATATGTACCTAAAATAGTTGGTAATGGGCTTGCAGTGAATAGTCTGTGTAACGATGGCCTGGAGAAAAAGACAATTTAATCTGTAAAAGATGAGACCTGTCTGCTCTTTAACTGGCTTGCAATCAGTGTGTGAACAAGGATGAGGCTGTTTCAGCTACGGCTGTACATGATTGTTAACTTTCTCTATAATCCTTTTTTCTTGAATAACTGCCACCTTGCCTGAAATGTTGCAGAGTCCTCAAATGTTTTAACTATACTATGAATGTCCTGTTTTCCCTTTTGTAGGTGAGTGATGTGAATGACGACGTGAGGCGGGCAGCTGTGGAGTCACTTGGTTTCATTCTGTTCAGGTACAGCATCTTCTTTGGTCACTTCTACAGCCTTCAATTTGATGTCTATTACTTTTTCAGGAAATGTGTGGTATTGTTTTCATAAAATGACTCAATTGCTAAGTTGAAAAGTTAAAAAAACTGAGAGAGAATAAAACTTGGTTCAGAATTAGAAGCCTTCCTTAATGTTCAGCAGATGCTTAATGAGTCTTTCTGTTGGTTTCCAGATTTTACAGCTTAATTGTCTGAACAGAGATGAAGTTGACAAATAGAATGAAAAATTAATATTTGTAGGATTGAGAGTTAATGAAAAATTAAATATATTGTGCTTACGCTAGACCTCCTGAAGGCAGCAGTACTCAGACAAATACATCTGCCTAATGACCATCTAAAATGTTCCTGAAGGTTGTGACTTAGGTAAAAAAAAACTGAAGAAGGGCATTGAAATAGTTTTTGCTTTGTAAGTATTCACTGTTACACCTTGACAGATTACTGGGATTACATTGTAATGTGAGCCCATCATGAAACAGTCACAATGTTTGCTTTGGTTTCTCAGTGAAATCTGTTGCTGAAGTGGTATTTTGTACTGCCCTACAGTTCCCTAGCTAAGGGGAGTTTGAGGTGGATTTTTTTTTTTTAATTGGATTGGAAAATTGGAAGGTTCTGCAAGGACTACACCTTCATCTGTTAATACAGATCTGTGTAATCCGAGCCCTGAGCCAAACTGCAGCCTTTGAGGGTGTCTGAGATGAGGTAGCGCAATACTTGGGTCCACGCTTGTAATTTACATTCACATTTTTGTGTTAGTGGCTGTCCTTAAAAGCAGGATGAGAGGTTCTTAAAGATGGGATTAAAATTCTGGGCTACTGATGTGAGCAGTCAATTTGTCATTACCCATTTGTTCCTCATGCAGAAGTGACTCTGTATCATCCCATTTTACCTGAAGGATATTCTGGCAGCAATTGGATGTGGTTTACAGACAGGATGGATTCTCTCTGTGGGCAGCAGGCGTCTCCCAAGTGCTTCTACTCTGTTGTTTCCAAAGAGCACAGCTTGTTTTGTGCTGCACAGCAATCTCTGCCTCTCCTGAAGCCAAGGGGTCTGTTTAACTGACTTCTGCATCTGTGTACAGAACGAAAATTCCATGCAGGCCTTCCATAATTTCAGGCATCTTTTTTCCAAACAGGTTGTGACAAAGCCCTTTTGATCTCAGATTTCAGTATAATTTTTCTTTTCAACAAATGCAAAACATAGTTGGACATCAGTAGCTCCTACCAAAATGAGAAGTTTTCAAGGCTCTGAGCTAGACCATTTACCATGTGCTGGCATCTGGTTGGAGCAACAAAGTTCAGGGACTGTTCCCTTCTTATCCAGCAAAGAGAAAATAAGTGGCATCATCTTTGACTCTTTCACCTGCTCTGCAGTGGTTAAGATATTATCCTGCCTCTTCCCTTCCCTTTCTGGAGAGGTGCAGTCCAACACCTACCTGTACAATAGGGAGGAGCATTTCCTTGTAAATTCCAGTGTTCACCTCACTTGGTAGCCAAGGACTAAAACTCTTTAGCTGATTATCACTGGCAAAAGCTTTGGCTCAGGCTATCGTAGTTGCCAACACTTTTCACTTGATGACTTTCACAACATACACAGCTCTGGAGGGATCCCTTGGCTTGTCTAGCCCAGACCCCTGCATTCCCATGCAACAACAGAAGGGATTTTCTGCTCAGACAGCCCCACAAATCACCCCTGGCATTACTCTCTCTAGTTGTAACCCAAAAGCAGTATTTCAGTTCCTGGAAAGAAGTGTCTCTTGGTGTAGGGCTCTGGGTGCTGGTTTTACAGTTATCTTTCCTGTTTGATGAAACTGCAAGTTGGTCCTAACTGTGCTCTGGCCCAGCTCAACACTGCAGGTGTGCAGAGAGGTAAAGAACAAGTGATGGGGAGTCAGATTTCTTTACTAAAATGACACTTCTTTCTCAGTACTGTTGTTTGTTGAAGTCTAACTGCATTTACTTGTCTTAAAGGCCCCTAATACAGCATTGAATACTATCAAGAGTCATTAATTGTCAGCTACTGGGTGTACAAAGCTTTTGAATGAAGTGTTTTGTGATGGGAGGTGAGCAGGTCTGTGACACAGTGGGCTAAGCCCCAGAAATTAATCTTGTCATAGGTGAAGGAACGTGGCTGAAGCTCCTGTGAGAGGAGTTCTCATTGAATTCTTTGTATGTGGTTACAGAAAGGGAACTGTGAAGTCAGGATTGAAATAAGAGAATAAATTTGTTTAATGCATTCCAAGTTTCTCTTGGGGAATTCATGGCTTTAGTGCAGGGTTGAACATGCTGGAGCTGTGAGTTCATCTGCTGGGTTGTACAGTACAGCAGCAGGAGTAGCTCAGACTTGTTCTTCTGTCTGTTCCTCCTATAGGAATAGTAAAATCCATGCAAGGGTGGAGGTTACCCAGTCAGAGAGTGGTAATTTCCTTAAAAGCACCATTGATTGAACATGACAGAACTACAGCCCACAAGCTCACTTTGTGTCACAAGTACCTAGCTTGTTTTCTCCTGTTATTACAACTATCTGTGAATAAATGTTCTTCCTCTTGGATTTGAACTAAAAGTGTTGTAAGCATCACAAACCCGCTATTTTTAGGTAATGCATTTGCATAGCAGAACATTCTGTAAGGCTTTTCTGTCCTTGTTTACTTCTGTGAGTCTTCCTTGCTAGCACATACATACAACCCTGTGTACATTCAAGAGCACATCTTGACTTTTATGGCCACAGTTAATGAAAACAGCATAATATCAGAGTAAAATGTGGTAGAACGTAACCCAATAAAACATGGCATTTAAATTTTAGAGCAACATGGTTTTACTTGAACTTAAAGATTAACTTTTTAATATTTTTTAAGCATGGAAATAATTTTTTCTTGTAGTTTTGAATTACTGGAAAAATCTGCTAAGGAATATGTGTGGCTTCTTCATTCAAAATTCATGAATCAGGGTTTAGATTGGATGTTCTAGTCCAGGTTCTTAAGTTTTACCTAAAAAGTGCAAGCTTATATTTTCTATTGTGTTATGAAGATACCAAATTACCCAGTTACAGCTTGGAGTAAGCATGAAAAGTTGATGAAATTCTTGCTTCTGCAACAGGATCAGTGGCTGTGTTTGCTCAGCAGTTCCTCTGGTACTTTGAGGGTGAGCCATGTAAGGAACACTTGATGTGCTCTGGGCATTGCTCAGAACATCAGTTATGCTGCAAGAGCTTAGAAGGGATTAGGAGAGCAGGGGTTTGTGCTACTGGACCAGTTACGCTCCGGGATGTTGGGTGCACACTTGCCTGGCTGTGGGAACGTCTCCAGGCAGGTCACCCAAGGCAGCAGAGCTGGGTCAATCATACTGCTTGAGCTTCAGAATACATTGCAGGGTCCTGTTCATATAGTACAAAAGTTCCTTCCTTGGCCTTTTTCTGGGCTCCCCAAAGCTTTCCAGGGTACCCTGTATGTAGAATTGAACCTTGACCAGCTGTGTTGTTGCTGCTCATTCTTGCTGTGAATTGTTTCGAAGCAGTCCATGGGTTCAGACTGGGGATGGAGAGCACAGCTTGCCAGCTGTAGGATTTGGTGTGGCTTTTTCCCCTCTTGGCTTAGTGCCAAACAAAAGTTAGGCACCAGTTATATTATATATTTCGCAACAGAATATTTTCATGCTGCTGTATTAAATTATTGGAAAAGACTCTGGTGCAAGGGAGTTGTTTCAGAACTGCCTCCTCCTTTCTTCCTCTTCCAAACTAACAACAGTCAAAATAGTGCAGCAAAAAGACCCCTGACTTTACATTTTCCCTCTTTTAAAAATGGCCACCTTTTACAGAAAACATGTTAAAGTAAAATGTTATTGTAAAATGGTAGAGAGGCATGAATAAAGCTTGAGATGTTTGGAGCTTGCAGAGTGGATGCAGGGCTATACTGTGAAACAGCAAGAAGAAAAGTGATGTATTGACTTGGCTGCTGTAATGTGTTTCTGTTTTCCCAGTCCTGATGCTTTTGCCAATGATCGTAGATGGCAAACTTACCTTATTGTTGATATTTATATATTGTTCCTTTTTTCTGCTGAAGTGGTTTATAAAATATTTATGGCTGTTGGAAAACAGCATTTAAGGTACTTGTGATTTCTGGTCAGCTTTTTTTTTAAGACTATTATGATGGGATGGAAAACATGATAAATATGTGTTTTGCTTTTTAGAAATGGAAACTATTTTTATCTTAATTTTTACCACTTTATATCATGAATTGATCTTTGTTGATATGACAGAGTGAGATGTGATTGGTTTATGTAGTCAGTTTTATTTTTATGTTATTAGAGCAGCATTGCAGTGTATCTAAACACTTTAGTTGATATACAAAATGAGGATGCAAATGTTTATTGTTATTGTAACTATTGTAACTATTAATGTAGGATAGAACAAATCTGATTTGTGAGAAAGCCTCAATGTGGGATGCAGCAGTTCTTCAAAGGATGAACTAAGAAGGTTTAATGCTCTCATAGGAGTTGTTAAGTCAAGGGGAATGAGAGTCATGGGGAAGTAGGACTTAAGTTGTAGGATGCTGCTTTTGCCATGGTGAAGTATTGTTGGGAAAAGGCTAAAGGCAGAAGAGGGAACAATGCAGCCTCTAGAGATTCCCAAAAGGAAGGTGTAGTCTCAACTGATAAGTGTAGACTACCCAAACAAGGAGAACTCTGCATGGCTTGTGTTCAGTTTTTTTCATTTTAGGATGATGCAAGTGAAATAGTAATGTTTCCTGCTTTTGTATTCTTTGTGTTTACATAGCCTTTGGTATTTTAACACTATATATTTTTTTTAAGACAAACAGATCAGATACTTGGATTTTATTCCAGGAAGACTTGGACAGTTTGTTTTCTTTAACTCCTCTGACCTACCTTTATCCAGAAGGCAGATGGCAAATGATCTGGGTAACTGAGTATGAGGCTGACAGTCACTCTACTGTGATCTGTACCAGTGACTTTTTCAGTGTTTTCATTGTGAAGAAGAGGAATTTGGTGAAACACACCTGCTTGGTAATTCTTGCATAGGAAAACTTAAAAGTGTTTTGTTTACTCTTCAACCCATTTTATCTTTGTCTTACTCAGTCTTCCTGGGAGAGGAGAATTAGGGCCCCTTTCAGTGAAAGGGAAGTAGCAGAATCTCATTATAATCAGAAGAAACCACAGACTTTCACTGAAGTCTTTCTGGTTTGAAAATGCCTTTTTTTGAAGGTCTGAAACTGGAAACAGAGCTGTGTTCCAAACTGGAACTTGGCATCTGGCAAAACGAATCAACTTCTAATGAGAATTGTATCTGTACAATCAGACTGTACAAATACATTCATTGTTTCAAGGAATACAGTATGACATCTTGCATTAGTTCTTTCCCTGCTATTGTTTTCTCCTTGTTTTAGACTATTTATATGCATGAGATTTTACTTACTTTGGAATGTAGGGCTCAGAGCCTTTTATCACTTGACAGCTTTTGAAAATCTCAGAAGTGTTTCAACTTCCTCCTATAAACTGGAATGTCTACACAGATAAGTAAATTAATGATTGGTGTAAACCTGACATAGTTCCTTCAGCCCAGCTTGTACCCTGCTGAAAACTCCAAAGTTACTCCTTCAGGAAGTTGCTTACTCCATAGGGCCTAAAATAGTGCCTGTAATAAGCCTATAAGCTTCTACATAAAGATTTCAGATCACTTAATCACAATGTGCACGAGAAGAGAGAGAGAAACTAATCTGGTATGTTCTCCCCCTCTAATTGCAGAAAAATATTTTCCTTCTCTAGGAGTGTACACACTAAGGTTTTCTGACTGGCTAACTGGATATATTAAGCACTGAGAATTATAAGTAGTTTGATTATCTGACCAACTCCTTGAATGTGCCTTAAAACTATTGTTCAGCAACTGAACTTTCAAATTAAGTAATCAAAAATGCTGAGATTCTTTGAGCCTTTAAATGAAACTGATGAATTTATTTTTATGGCAAAAACTTCCTGTTGGGTTTTTTAGGGAATATCGATGTGCATCTTGCAGAATAAAGGGCTCATTTGTTGTGTGGGGTTTAATGATTATGAAAATGAGTTGTCAGTACCTGTGTAGGGCATTTATAAAGAGGATCCTTTACAGAGCAAGAAGCTCCTAATTTTTAAGAGCATGATGTTGTTTTTCAGAGATTGGAAAGGACCTTGATACCTGGATGCAAGGAATCTGAGCTGTGGCATGTGTTGACATGAATTATTAAAAATAAGAGTAAAAATGGACACTTTAGCAAGCCATCTTTCCTATTTTTGTGCCTAGCTTCCCATTTTTAAATGAAAAGGCTTCCTCTCCTTCTCTGCAGGGTAAAACTCTTCTTTTTCCATTGGAGAAAACAGCGTGTCTCCTGGGAATGGGCACTGATGGTAAACACCATGGTGTCATGCCAAAGCAAAATGATGGGAGCTGCTTCTCTCCTGACTATTGTTTTTGCCATGTTAATGGTTGCCTGGAGAGGCAAAGGGGAAGTGAAACAACAAAAGAAGGCTTCTTAGCAGTTGTATGTAGACATCTTTATCAATATGAAGTAAGAAACCTAATGCTCCATGGTAATATTAAGTCAGTGATGAGAATTGGCCAGAACTCTGGGACTCCTGGCTCCAGCTTGGAAGGCAGGAAGCCAGAAGAGCTCTGGCAAGTGTTCTGCTCTCTGGGCTCCAGTGCCCCAGGTTGTTCAGTTGTGCCTTTACCAGGTTTATGGTCCTTACATTGCTTTGCTTTTTAAGTCTGAAGCAGCCTAGAAAAAGATTTAGGGGAGTAATGCCTTTGCTTTCTTATAGCAGGTTGCAGCAATATGGATTTTTCCACAATAGGAAAAGGGTGTAGAAAAACACTTTCTGTGAAACACACACAAAAAAATTGTACGTGCCTCTTGTGTGCTGGTGAACAGGTTTGGGGCATCAGTCTCTCTTCTCAGTGCCTTGGCTTCTGCTTAGCATTAGGGTTTTTAAATGTATTTACATTTGAAAATTGATACTAGTATGGCCTAATGTGATATGCTTAGGAAGAGTTTTACTCTTGGAGGATACAAGATAAGTGATTAATACGTTTTTCTAGATGCCTGTAAATTTTCTGATAGAATCTGAACTAAAGGCTTGCAGCTTACAGAACCGGAGATGGTTTAGAACTGGCTTCGTGAAATGCATTTGGTATCAGCTGTTGAGATTAGCTGAATTTCTTGCTAATCTGTTTCTCAGGGTGATTTAAAGGCTGGGATTTTATTTGGTTGGCTTTGCTTGTTTGTTTGTTTGTTTGTTGTTGGTTTGGTGAGGGTTTTGTGGTTTGTGGTTTTTTGTTGGTTTTTGGGTTTGTTTAGTTTTTTTAGGTAATCCTTTAATTTGCATTTCAAGCCACTTATTCTATTAGTCTTTGAACTCCATTATTTTCCTCTCTGCAAGACTGCTGAGTCCTTATGTCCATGACTGTGCTGTAATTTTTAATTACATAGAAAGCCAGAACATTGATTATCTCCTAATGTATTTTAAATAATTAAACAACAACAAAAACACAGTACTTGTCCACTGTTCTTCTAAATTGTGTTTCTTCCCATAGTGCTTGGATGTTACAGATCAGCTTTGACTTTTGTTTGTCTGGCTTTTCTGTAGTTTAAAAAAACCTTAAATATGCCAGATAAAAGTTTTTGTGGTAATGAGACAAGTTGATCAAGGTAACTGTGTAAGTTATGGAGTGTATAGAGGCCATAGAGCTGGCCAGGTGGTTGACTTGGCATGGGCCAGATTCTGAAAGAATTGGAAGCATTTTGCTCCAGGAAAAGGAATCCCTTTTTGTTTCTTTTGTGTTAAATGGGATGTACATGACCCCTTTCTCCTGTCAAAATGTCCTTGTGTTCTACTACCAAGTGACTGCAAAGATTTAATCACTTATTATTTAGGCTGCTGTCTTTGTGAAAGAAGCTGGAAGATACAAGAATACTCTCACTTCACAGCCAGTGTGTAAAAATATATTTTACAAATTTGTGTTACCTAAAGATGGTGCTTTAGTCCTAAGCCTCTTGCCTCACTTGTCGATACCACACCAAGTGTTGTCTTTGGTTACCATACAACAAACTTGTGCTTTCTTACAGTAGCTTGCAGTGACTCTCTGATCTTGTCTTGCTAATGAAGGTGATGTCTCTGCTCAGATCTGTTCTTGTAGAAACAGTTGCTAAAACAAGATCTCTGCCGTGCATTATGTTGTCCTTCTGTTTTGTAGTTGTGCATCTCTCATCATCTTTCTTTTTGCTCTGTCTTTCTGCTTTCCTGGGCCGTTATCTGAAGTCTCAGCTTATTTGCTTTGTCAGTAGACAAGCAATGTCTTCTTACACTTAATGTGTTAATTGGAATATTCTTGTTCTTGCTGATGTGTTTCTGTCTATTGAGAAGTTTCCTTTCTCTATAGGAAGTCTGGGTTTTTGATTAGTCACTTGTCCTTTTGCTTGAGGTTTATTGTTGCTGACTAAATTCAGTAACTGGAACACGTTGAGCTTCTATTTACAGTTACTAGAGTTGAGAAGATACATCTTTGTTGGGTGAGACTTCTTCAAGGTTTATTTCCTGTTCGTGGAGTCTAAGCACTGATTACAGAGGGTCCTTGAAATCGTTCTCTGTGGGACACTTAGGGCAAATTACTCCTCATGTAAGACAGATTGCAGACTGACAGGTGTACAAGAACAGGGTCAAACAGAAGAGAACTAAGTTACCACTTGTTTTTTTCTAGATGCTGTGTGGCAGCTGTGATGTTTCTTCTGGAGAGGGAAAACTTTAGTTGTTGCTGAAATTAGATGATTGTTGCCTGCTATATGAACATTTTTTGTTTAATTAATGTGGATTTTTTTAAGCATCAAGGGAATTTTCAAAGGTCACTTCTTGCTCTCTGACTGCTGGGCAATAACCCCTCAAGAACTGTACTGTAGCTGTTTACCTCTCGGTGTTACTCCTCAGGAAGGCTGGTTCCTGCATTGCAGATGGTGCTTTTAAGGCTTTTCCTGTGATCACTCTGTACATGGATGTGGTCGCACCTTTGCCTGGGCTCAGAGCACCTGCTCTAGGTTAAATAAAGCACTGGTCTGTGATGTTTTCAGCTATGTAGCTGGAAGTTTTGGAGGGTTTGGTGATTTTTTGATCCTACTCCTCCTCCCTGTTAGAGCTTCAAAGTAATCTAGGTCCTATTAAAGGCTTTTGATGCTCAAACATTTTTAAGAGTAGGTATCTTTCATAGCTATATCAGTCCATCAGTTCTGGTTTTTTACTACAGAATCCTCTTAAACAAATTTTGATTACCTAAAGAGGAGTGAGAGCAGTTAGAGCTTTTTCTGACTTAAATGGCTACTGACTATCACCCAAAAGGGGAGGAAGGAGACAACTTTTACTGTAAGTACCACAGATGTATTTTTAATGCTTTTTTCTGGAACTCTCTGGCAGTTGTTATGCTAGGCTCTGTTTGGAGCTTGCATGTTTTAAATTAAATATATAAAAATAGATGTTAGAAGGACACGTTATCTTTAGTACTTAGTGTTCTGCAGATGAAAAAAATCTAAGCCTTTTGCTGTACATAATTTTAGTGTGTAACTAAAGAATGCTGAAAACATGAAAAATGAAAACAAAACTCAAGCCGAAAATTTTACTGGAAATGGAAACTGTTGAAAAAATGGTGATCTGGGTGTTTGCTGTAAGAACTCCAGAATTTTGGGGAAATCCGATTTCCCAAAGAGCTTCAAAGTAATCTGGAACCGTCAGAAGCTTCTGATTTCCCAAGTGACAAACCTTGGTAGCCCCTAGAGGTTGTGAGAACCAATTCTTTCTATGAATGTTGTGCTCATATAGAAGTGTAGAGCATGTTGGAGAGCACGCGGGTTGGGACCTGTAATTCTGTGGTTTTATTCTGTGATTCTGTGGCTCCAATCTCACGCCAGTTAATCCAATTAAATAATTTTGAGCTAAGATAAACTGCAATGAACTGTTGTCTCTACTGTCTCTTAAAACACTTGCTCTTTTTTTCACTTGAAGTAGCTGTTCTATCTGTGATTTTTGTACTTTCTGTGAGCTACATTGAATGAGGGAAAGCTTTCGCTGTAGTTCCCATAGTCATAAAAAAGGAAGTTTGTTCATATAAGTTATAGGGATGTTCCAGGCACTGCCTGTCCTGTTTTACTGATGATCACTGATCATGTATCATCCTGGTTTTATTAAATATTTCATTTTCTTGGCATGAAAAGATAAAAGGGCAGTTTTCTGCAACAAATTTGACAATACTGGGCTTATGCATATGTGAGTATAATGGAGATGGAATTCAGGTGTGTGAGAGATTCTGCCTGTCCCCACAGTAAAGAGGTAATTTCTGCACATGCAATATTTAATCATACCTTGTGGAATGGGCACTCTGGAACAAGTGATTCTGCTTGTGGCTTACATACCCTGAGAGAACAAGAAAAGCTGGCATGTGGATACTCAGTCTCAGGAGAGGAATGTATCTGTAGGAGGGAATGCAGTGAGCTTGTGTGCTCTCTGTACAGAGATTTAAATTAAAACCAGCAATCTTGCATCCCCCTGCTACTTCCACTGTAGACCATCAAGCTACAGAGTTTTGTTTTCTTGCCAGAGTGAATGTTAAAGTAGTGTTTGTACAGAAATGCTTTTCTTATAAAGATGTGCTTTGAAGAGACTGAAGATGATGAGAACTGAAGTCACATACTCAAACTGATTTAGGTTTTATTTATTTCCCTCTTCCTTAGGCTACAGTTCTGCATGAGTCATTTTTCATGGAATGAAGTTGCAGTTGCCACCATGGCAACCGTGGAGTTGGGGTTAAAGTAGAGAAGTCTTTGGAGGAGAGGAATTAATATAAATTTATAAGATATTGCTTGCATAAATAACAGAAAACAGTAGTATTTATACCCTCTTACAGCACAGTTATCTAGAATAATACATACAGCAATGCTATACACAGACACGGCTGCAGTCTCACTATACGTAGCTGACTTGTTCTTCTGTTTTATCGACTTCGTTCTCGGTGAGCAGCAGGGTGTCCAGCAGAATGGCCGATGATGCCTGGATGGGTGAGCTCCTCAGCCTCATTGGGCTCTGGTACATAATGGGGTTAATCCCGTTTCTCATCCCATTCATGACGAAGAGCTTGGAATTTTCTGCCACAGAGCTTCTGAAAGAGATCCTGCTGGAGCGCTTCCGCAGGGCCTTGATAGGCTTTGTGGTCCGATAGTTGCAAGTGATATACCTGCTGAAAGCCTCCCTAAATGTTTTGTTGAAGAGTGTATATACAAGAGGGTTCACTCCTGAGGATACATATCCTATCCAAACAAATATCTCCAAAAGCTTTTGGAAAACCTCCTTGTTGCAGGAGTTGCACAGAACTGAACTTATGTTTGTTATGAAAAATGGACACCACATCAACAGGAAAAGAAAAAATACAATCCCCAGGACTTTTGATGCCCTTTGCTCGTTGGTTATGGTTTGCATGGACTTCCTCCCAATTGTAGATGTCCTGCAGAGAGGCATATCACTGGACAAGGTCTGGTCCTTCCTGGAGCCATTTAGCATGGCCACCTTCTCTGGTGAGGAGGCAGGTGTCGTGTCACGCTGGAACACTGTGGACACCGTTGACCAAGTGAAGCGCTGGGGCGGTTTGTTGATCAAATAGGCCTTCTTGCGCAGCACTTGGATTGTCAGAAAATAGGTGACGATCATGATAGCGAGGGGGATGAAGAACGCAGCCACTGAGCCGTACAGAATGAAGTCATGAAAGCGATCAGGCATCAGGACACACGTGATGTTTGTGGAGTTACTGTTTCCATCTTCGATGCCTCTGATAGGGACGGGGATTGCAATGCCTACAGGAGAAAAAACAAGTACTTCAGCGTATGGTAGTGGCTTGTGATCTCTTCATTGGGTCTGGAGCCTCGGGGTTTCTAAAGAAAGGTAATTCCTGAGCTCTGGAGCAAGCACTGGGTGACAGACGCCACGTGAGTTGCTGAGAGCATCACGTGGGTAATTGGGCAAACAGTACTTGTAAGACTTGGCAAGCTGAGCTTTAAGAGTGCCCTTTCTAAGGACATTGGGCCTAACCCTTAGCGATTGAGGAAGTGGTATAAAGTTGCCAACTTTTCAAGTGTAGAACATGTGAATTGCTTTCACTCTAGTTGTTAGAATTAGTATGGCTTTTTCCTCCAGTAAAATCTGTTTCCCTAATGCCATCTGCTATTTTTTTTTCTCCTCCAGGGTAACCTTTGCACTTTTTGAAAGGCAGTTTTGTAAATACATAAATCTTGTCTTTCCCTCTTAAATTGAGTGACTGGACACAGACAGCTGATTTTTTTTCACTCTGCTTGACTCTTTCATATATACAAGTAGTTAAATAGTTGCCAGAATTATGCAGTATGTGTTTGAGATGGATTTGTTGTTTAAAGTCTCCTGCATATTTAGGAGTGTTTAAATGAGGGTGGCTAGCTCTGTAATTCACCG
This sequence comes from Myiozetetes cayanensis, assembly GCF_022539395.1. Taxonomy (NCBI): domain Eukaryota; kingdom Metazoa; phylum Chordata; class Aves; order Passeriformes; family Tyrannidae; genus Myiozetetes; species Myiozetetes cayanensis. The sequence continues at coordinate 13,902,208 of NW_026086937.1, forward strand.
CTCGTTTAAAAAAATGTTAGCAGTCTTGTCTTTTAAATGAATTTTTTATAACCACTAAATTACAGTCAGCACTTCATTTGCCAGCAGTCTGACATTACAACAAAAACAACAGGTTCCTTGCTGTCTGGTGAAGGTTATTTGTGCTGTTTTCTGATACCACTTAATGAGATCTAGGGATTTACTGTATTCCTCTGCTGCTCTGCTTACCGAAGTTGGTTGAAGGCAGTGAGAAAAATGGGTTACCCTTCAGCATCTTGATCCCTTTCTCAATTAGAGGCACACCTTCAGATACAGGAAACATTTAAAATGAGGATTGAACCAAATTAACCTTTGATTTGGAGAACCTGGCTCAGCTGCAGAGTGGTTTTGTGTTAGATAAAAAGAAATTGAAAAGTACAGCAGTGGTTAATGACAATAAGTCAGGCATTAAAAGGTCAACTCATAAGTGTCTTGTCATACTAAGTTTTCTTTTTTTCATTATTTTTTTTTAAAGTCAGAAATTTTGGGTTTAGGCACATTTGCCTCAGCAAAAAAGGTGGATGTACCTATTCTCTTATGCATCATTGGCCTTAATAATGAGAATAATTTTGTTTTCTCTTGCACACAGAGCATACAGCACTATAGCTGCCCGCAGAGTGCATTAAGTTATTTGAATTAAATGTTTTCACGTTTGGCAGATTTATTGTTTCAAGCATTAAAGACAGGTGAGGTGTTGCGTGCACATAACAGAGATGCTAATATCATAAAGGTTTATACATTGTTATCCTTTATATAAACTGTTGAATGTTTGTTGTTTGGGCTTTTTTTTTGGTTAGATAATAACCTTTCTATATGTTGTATTGGCAGTGGGGATGTTCCCAGCCACTGATTTAGCCTTCGGTCTTTGGTATAAGTAATTAAAACCTTTCTGTACTTGTTTCATGGGGCAATTGTAGGCACAGATTTTACCAGCATCTAATCAAGGCTTAAAACTGTGTTTGGGACAGAATATATCACCACAGGAACATGAATCTTGCTTTCCTGGGAGACCTGCTGTGGATGTGGATATGGTCTTCTGGTTTTGGAACTTTTAGGACCATGAAGAAAAGCGATGATCATCCTGACTCAATCCTTGGCCATTGAGTGGCAAGCCTTATAAGGTGCAGCAGTTCAGGCAGGTGTTTGTGATGTATCTGTGTATGATCCAAGAGGTGGATTTAGGCCAGCCTGGGTGTTGGGGTTTGCTAATCAATAACACTTGACTAAATTTTCCATTTTGCCCAGTTTTCACCTATTGCTTTAGACATGAAAAGCTTCTGTGTTCCTTTTCCAGTCTCCAGGTCTCACATACCTATTGAAATGAGCCAAACCACGATGATTTTGATGATTGTTGTAGCCCATGAGTTGTACTGACTAGCCTGGATTGGCTTTTTTATCGCAATGTAGCGGTCTAGTGAGATGGCACAGAGGTGCATGATGGAAGCTGTGGAAAAGAGGACATCAAGGAACAGCCAGACAGGACACAAGGCAGTTGGTAAAGGCCAGGTATTGTCTGAAAGAGAACAGAAAACTCATTAGAATCTGAGCTTTTTGAGAATTTTCAGTGTGTGATTTTCCTATGGCATCAGTGCCTTTGAGAAGTTCATAGGACTACAGGAACTGAGCTTTGTCACTGCCTCAGGTGGATTCTGTCTTACGTTTTAGTTAACTCTTAACTGCCAGGGTTGCTGCCGTTGTATTGATTGTATTGATCATCGTATTGCCTTTCCCTGTCTTTTTGTCCCTTTTAGATCAGAAGTTCTTTGTGGCAAGAACTCTGGATTAAAAAGTTTATGAAAAATGGGCCAGGACTGTTTAATTCTTGCCTGCCCGCTGCTAAGTGATTATTTTCAGCTGTTTCTCCTTGGTAGTCCTGTGATTCAAGGTTCTATTAAATGGAGAAGATAATGGGTCATAACCAGTGTATTAGTCAGTCATTGTAAAATCATGGCTGAACCTGAGCGGTGATTTTGAAGAGTCTGGTTCACACAGTTTTAAAATGAGTTTGCTGTGTCACTTGAGCAGATACAGTTGAGCACTAAAGTGGCAAAGCAGGGCTGTTCTGTCTCAGTAATGATTCATAAAAATTGAATGCTTTCATGAGAGTCCTTTTTTTTTCCTCCCCCAAGAGGCATGGCTTGGATTTTAGGTCTGGCATCCTGTTTCTTACGGTAGTTATCTGTCTTTAATGTTAATCTTTATAGCACACATAGGGTCTGTCAACTGCATTGTGTCCAAGGTAAAGGTTTCATAGTGTTCAGCTTTTCTAAAAGGATCATATTTTTGAGAGCTGTGTCTCCTCTGGTAATGTCTACAATACCAAATGAACTTAATGAAACTCTGATTTTTTATTTTTAATTGGTTTATTTTCACTCGTTTGTCTTGCAGTCCAATGATAGCAGTGTTCAGTTTGGTGTGCACTTAGTGTTGTGTGTCTATAGGGATGTTCTGTAGTCCTCAGGAACAGTATGTGAACAAGGAATTTTTTTCGGGTTTTAATGGTAGAAGTTGATCTACTAGACATATTCTCCTCCCTTATAAAATTCAACCATGCTCAGTCAGTGGGCACATTAATAGTATAGCCAGGGAAATCAGCTCTTTGTTGAATGATCATTAAGGGGGAAAAAAAGACATTTCTAATAGATTGATTTTAATTTCCTTGCTTGGAATAAATAGATCTGCGTGCTGAGAGTGCCAAATGAGCTGGACTTTTCTAATTTCCAGCCTTATCAATGTGGTAACATTGCAGTAGTTTGAGATTAAAACATTTTTTCTCAATGTGACTGATAGATAGATGTTATAATGATGTTACCTTGGCTTGAATTATAAGCTCCAGAGTACGGAAAATTTTGTAAAGACACACATAACAAGTACTTGTCTGCACTGTTACCTGTGCTGGGACACCTTCTGTGTTAAACAAAGGGAACAGATAGAAGGAGCCCTGAACTGATCCTCAGCCATCCCAAAGCATAGGACTTCACCTGAGGATGACGTAGGCAGTGAGGCAGAAGGTAAAGAGGCAGTCTGTTTTCAATTTCTTAACCAGGTAGATTTTAGTACCTACCATACCTGTTTCCTAAAAATAGATTTCGTAGTTGAAATTATGCTTCAGAAAAATTACTCTTGTCAGGCAGGAATGAGAAAGTGGTAATTAGTATATTAGGAAACGCTTACTCATTTTTAATTTTGGTGTCTGCACTTTGAGCTGGCAGTAAGGTGTGGTGCATTTCTGAAATGGATTTCCTTTAAAAAGGAAAGCCAAAATGTATTCTGGCTCATGTAACCAGCTCTAATAATAATAATAATAAAAAAAGAAACAGTTAAAAGAAATAACTGATTTGATGGGCTTGAAACATTTTTGCTCACTCCAGAAAATTAAGACAACTTCTTCTGACTTTGTGATGAAGGATTAGTTAAGATAAAATATGAACAATGGGAAGTGTGGTGTACAACTTGGAGGATGGCAGATAACACAGCTGGACTTCAAGTGAGCAGCTGATACTTCTTTTGGGGAGTACTTGCATGCCACTCCCTGGATTAAAACTGTTTTGTGTTCTGGAGAATCACATTGTGATAAATTCTTTCATTTTTTATTTAATTTACTGTTTGCAGAAGAAAACCCTCAAAAGCCTTGCAACAAAAGGCCCTTTTCCTTCATTTAAATATAATTCCATTTAAACACTGTTCTGATGCAAAGCAATCCTGTGTGTTTTTGAGTTGTAAGATCTTTTGTTAGTTGCCAAGTGCAACTGAACAGAGCAACCTTTATATTTTCTTTACTTTTGTCTAGTTTTGATCCAGGTGCTGAAGGCAGTAAGTTACCACATTCATGATTATGGCATTATGTCCTACTATATTTGCATGTATGAGATGTTTTTTTCCAAACAAAATCAAAGTAGACTTTAAATGCAGCAGCTGATAAGGGCTGATAAGTTCTGATAAAGACTGAAGATTATGGTTATTATTTAAATGAAACAAATATCATGAAACTGATACTTCAAAGTCCAGAAGAGTCACATATTTGTCTAGGATTCATTCTGAGGTGTACTTTGCTATAGCTTACTTTGATTTGTTGGTTACACCTGTGTTAGAAACTCTGTACCTGGTGTTTGAGGGACTGCTCTGGGCTGAGTTATTGTGCTTTCCTGGTGTTGGTGTCTATCACAATTGGCTTGGGAATGGGGAAAAGGTGGAATAATAATTTCCCTTTAGGACTCAGAAAGCATCTCTGACCCTTGAATGTGATGGTGACCTGCTTGGTTGTTGTCCTGATTTATAACTCAGAAGGTAAAATGAGTGTGTCCTGCCAAGAGGTGATGCAAAGCAGGTCATGCTTAGTTTGGACTGTTACAAGTTCTGATTCTCCTATTATAGATCCACATTGTCAGAGCAGACCAGAGCATTTACTGGGTTGACTGAGATTCTCCATCCCTGAGATTCTCTTTGGAACTGAAATGCTGATGTAAAGAAGCTAGGTAGGGGATTGGATTTTTTAAAACTTACTTTTAAATGCCTTGGTTACCCAGTAAATGTACCTGTCTGAAAACTTGCCTGGTTTCTCCAGTTATCAGGTGGTATAAGTTAAAAAGAAATTCTTTCTTTCTACAAACCTTGCCTCATATCCTCCAAGCACTTCAACAGTGCTGCCGTTGCAGATTTTCCTTATTTTGAGTCAAAACAAGATAGAATACATGCTCTAAGATTTGCCTTGCACCTTCAGAGAAGTAAGATGAGCTTTTACTGCAACTGTCTACCCTTGATTAATCTTTATTTAAGAAAAGCTTTATTTATAGGAAATACCTTAGAAATGTGTAATCCTTAAAACAAAGTACAGTGTAGAAGAGCTGTTCTTGTTGTAAGCCAAAAGGTTTTTGGAAAGCTTGAGAGAAAGCACTACTTGTGTACATGTATAAGCATGATTAAGAGAGCTCTTTAAATAGACTTAGAAACCGTTTGTTCTGCTGTAAGGGCTGCAGAAATGTGTTACCTGTAAAGAAAGGGCTGTGTTGCTGTTAGATAATAATGCTTTTGCTGAGATGGAAATGAATACTTTCAGCCACCAACTCATTTAATCCTAAACTTCAGCCTTCTCATCGGGGGGATGTGTGTCTGTAGCTGTGTGTGGTGTTCACACTCATGTCACTATTGGGCTCTGTGGGTTGCCAAGGCTTTGTGTCTCCAGGCTGGTCTCTAGTTTTTTTAATTTAACCAAAGTAATGCTTTGGGGTTTTTTAATTATACTTGCTTTCTGAGAAATAAACCTTTGTTTTCTTACTTACTGTCACTTATCTTTATATTTAGGATTTTGGATAGTAGCTGTTGATTAAAGTAGTTTCCTCTGGTAGTTTGCACAAGCAAGAAAGGAAGATTTGTGGTTGTGGTTCATCATCAGTAATGGGAGAAGATGAAGACAGCGATTGCTTGTGACAGATTAAAATAATGGTTTGCAGCCTAGGAAGAGCAGCATTACCTCCTGATTTTAAGTTGATGACTACCAGGAGTAGAGAATATATTTTAAAATACGGTACATGTACTATCTCCAAGTAATCGATTGCCCACCAAGCCATGGAAATCAGACTTCTTCCTGGTGCAGGCTTTGCAAATGGGAGCATTTCTCAAGTTTATTTGCTATTTTCACTATCCAGTGAATAGCAACATTTTTACTTTCCTTGTGTAATTCTGAGTGTTAGAAATTCGGGTAACTGTTTTGAAAGCTGGATTTCAGAGAATGAAATTATCTCCTAGTGGACCCTTTTTTTTTTTTTTTTTTTTTTTTTAGAAATGAGAAGAATTTAGCAAGGAATAAAAGCTATGAAATGTTTATGTATTCTGACACTTACGCTTCTAAATTAAAATTGCTGTGTGTGCTCGTACCAGAGTACATTTTGGTTGCTCTGCTGAGAATAAATAATGTGCCGAGCATGGCATTACACCTGGGAGTGAGTTACAGATTAATTTATTTACTTGTTTTTAAAAGGGTCAGCTCTTTGTTACAGGACAATGTATTTCTGAAGATTTTTTGGTAAGTGTATCGGTATCTGTAGCAGGTTTTGAACATCCTGTGACACATTAATTTGTGCAGTCAGGATCTTTGTGTGACTGCACTTTATTTCACACCTTTCCCCTCAAATATTCCCCACATAATTAGATATCAGTCCCAAATCGGAAGCATAATATTTGTACTCAGTATCTGGAAGCTGCACCCGGCTCTCTCATTATTGTGGAAACATTCCCGTGTGGAAGTGCCAGGAGGCTGGATTTAGTTTGCTGTCTGGCTATCAATGACTATTCTTTGTTCAAGTAGTTATCTGGCTAATGTAGCTTCAAGATTTAGACTTGCCATGTATTTAAAGGTCTGTTCTAGCTTCATTCCAGTAACTCCTCGTGTTTTGCTCACACTTTGAACTTCTATAAACACCTCGACATCTTCTGCCAGTCGGTGAAGAGGCAAAGCAGTTTTCTGGTTGCCTGCCAAAGGGAGACTTATATGTGAGAAATTTGAGTTTTAACCACTGTTATGTGGAAGGTGGGTTGCAGTCTTCATTAATTATAACTGATTTTACTACCTTCTGGTACATTTCCTGCATCATGAAAGATGTTTTTGTTTGACTTCTGAATTAAGATTCCTAGCGTACTTTAAACTGTTGTAACCAGGGCATAGCATTGGATTAACTGAGAGATTAAGGAGCAATAGTCTCTTTATAAAGTTGTAAAGAAAAGATTTTTTAGTCTAGCAGAAGAAAATAATTATATGTAAAAAAAAATCCAAACCATAAAAATTCCTCCACCACCAAAATAAGAACTCCACAAAATGCAGAATTTACCTTCCCTTTATGTTGATTGCAGGTCAATACTAGTACTTGTTATGGTTAGTAATTTTATTATTAACGAGACCTGTGGCAGGAATTAAGCAGTTACAGTATCTGTGTGTATGTAAATGCTTATCTGCTCCTTGCCTCCTCACACATACTTGACATACCAAGGTTTTCCATAAGTGACTGGTTTTTCTGAGTTAAAAGTCACTGTCCTGGTTATGTACATTCAGTTTTCTTTTTAGAAACTGCTGCTTGAAAAAACTATTTTACTATCTCAACACTGAATTCTGAGCTCCAATTTACATTTCTGTTTAGGGAGAAGCAGTCTGTATTTACAGAAATTAATTCTCAAGGCATTTAGTGATTTGTTAATAAACATTTGTTTATAAAGTGATAGCAGTTTTCTGCAGCAAACAAAAGCTACTGATGGCCTTTCTGAAATAAAGTTTATGATTGTGTTTGCTTGTTGCTCTGGCAACTCTTAGAGTCTAGCCTAGGAAAAATGAACTCCTGCAGCCTTTTGTTATCTAGGGCCCAGTGGTATCTATACCTTAAAGATAATGATGGAAATCTATAAGTGTATTGAAAAACCTATCTTATTGGGGTTTTTTTTCCATTTATGATATGAAAATAAACCATTTAAAATGTATTCTTAAAGAAACCTTAAGAGTAAAAGAGAGAGACTTTCCCATGGAGCTGCCTCTGATTAGTTGTCGGAAGCAATATCTGAAGTAAAGCTGGGCATGAGAGACTTCGGAAAAATCATTCTTGTTCTGTAAGGACTAGTGGGAAAGAAAATGACACACCCAGTGTATGTTTAGGTTAAAAAAACCCTATTTTATTTCATATGAAACAGACTAAATGACAAATCTGAATTTCAAACATTAGGTACATGGATTGAGGCTTCCTTGGCTTGACAGATGAGTTAATTCTTTGTGATGCTTTACAAACCTTCTGCTTTCCCAAGGGTGGGAGAAAATGGATTTCTCTGAAACTGGTACTGGTAAAGTTCACCTGATGGTGCCAGGGACCATCTCTGCTTATGGAGCTTGGAGTCAATACCCAGGTAAAATCAGGTGCCTGACTCCTAGAAAGTTCAAAACCTGTTCAGTGTCCTGAACAGATACTTAGTCTTAATTTCAAGTTTTTTAAGAGAAGACTGCCTGCAATTAGTATAATATCCACTACAACAAATACCAGCATTGTGCTGATGTTGTTAAAAATTATATTACACTGTACAAAATGTAATTTCCTGTGTCCAGCTCCTATTTAAATCTGTTCTAAGTCTTGGGTGATTTTTGAATGGTTTGTTTCAAAGGAAGGAATATGCACGGTGGTTCTGCTTCCCATAAAGATATTAAGCTCTATTAAGATGAGAGGGAGAAAAGATTTAGCAGCCCTCAAGCAAGTGATTTTTAAAATTGTAATGGTGGAAAGCAAACAGTTTTTCTGTTTAAATTAGACCTCCCCAAATTGCACCCCAAATGCAAACCTGATGAAACAAACATGCTGTACTTACCAAATAATATTATGAGGAGGGCAATGGGCATCACAAACAGACCCACGAGCAAATCTGCCACCGCCAAGGACGTCAAAAAGTAGTTGGTAGCATATTGCAACTTTTTCTCCAGGGACACGGCCAGTATGACAAGTATGTTCCCCCCAATGGTGGGGATTATCACCAGGAGGATCAGCAACGCTGCCCAGCGCACTTTGTTTCCTTGTTCGTCACTTAGGTCGTCCTGCTTGGGTGCTCCTGTTACTGAGAGAGCCGACAAAGATCCATTGCCAGCTCCAAACCCGTTCAAGAAATGTAAAGGATGGGACATTTTTGTGCCCAGCAGAACGCGTTCAGGAGCTGTGTTTTGCGCAGGAATTGTGTACGGTTGAAGAGTTCACTGTTCCTCTCTGGTCCAGGATGGTCCTGAAGAAAGGCCAGCATGGTCAGTATAGTGAACTGGTCATCTGCTATTTTCAGATACTGTGACCATATCCGAGCTGGTATCCAATTTTTTTATCCTGTGCCTTGCTGAGTGCAAAATAGGCTTAAAAATGAAAGTCCTGTCTTGTGTCCATCTCTGGTTGGTAGGGTTCTGTGGTCTGGTCTCCCCTTTATAGCGAGGTTCAAGTTTCAGAAGATTATAGGGAAAAATTCAGTAGCTGTGAAAAGCAAGCAGTGCATTAGCTTCCTTTTCTTTTTCTTTCTTTTTACAGCAGTAAAAAAGTGATAGAAGAATCTCAAAGCCAAACAGTGCTGTTTAGATGCAGTGTATGTAGGTTTGCTCTTTGTGAGTACAAACTGATGCAAAGGCAGATGCTCGAGTTGTGTGTTTGCAACTCCTCCTCTCCTGAGTGTCTTGTCTCCAGCAGCGTGTGCGTAGGCAGGCAGCAGTTCCCATATTTCCCCTTATTAAGAATCCTGTTTCTCCACAGAGGGTAACCCAAAAATACCTTCAGAAATTATGTATGAGATTTCCGTTTTAATCTCTACAGTTCCTAATTTATCAGGTGAGGGTCAGGAAGCTGCAGACAATAAAACACTGGTGACAGTCTCAAGGGGACCGTAAAGATTTATCGAACTGAGACATCTAAATTTACCCATTACTTGAAGGGGTGGGGGTGAGTAAAATGCTTGTTTTTGTAATCTGAGCAGGGCTTTTATTAAGCACAGCCTGTTCTCTTCCTTTCTCTTTCTTTCTTTCTCTGTCTCTTCTGTGTCTCTCTCAACTCTGCTAAAGACTTAAGACTTGCATTTCCCCCTTCAAGCAGAGACTCAAAACAGCTGCTCCAGCATTAAACTGAGCAAATTCTCAGTTACTGAGAAGATTTGAGTGTTGCAATATTCAGCTGAAGAAAACCTTACCTCATTCTCTTTTTAGCAGAGTTCACTTTGCATCCAGGAAGATCCTTGGTAATTTTCTTTTTCGTCACAGGGTGAATTTTGAGATTTTTCACTACTTTCTGGAAAACAAGTTGATCCTTGCTTTTTGCTGTTATAATATTTCTGAAGCTTATTTCTTCATGTGCTTTTGTTTAGCACTTATATTTCTTCTATCACCAAAATGAAGAGTTTGTATTTTGGAAAATTAGTATTTCTCACCAAGATATTTTCTCCAACTCTGAAATCGAGAGGAATCTTTCTTACCACATTTAAAAAAAGATAGAAATAAGGTTGTGTTCTTTTTTGCTGTTCTTTCTCTTCCATCCTTTGTTGATTTTACTTTAGTGATGAGCAGAGTCTGTGTGCAGTTTTCTCTTTGTTCCTAAGCAAAGCTCGCAGTTTTGTTGATTGACTCATTCCAGCGTATCCAGCTTGAAAAGCAGGGAAGTGAGTGAGTGGGGGGTTTGGCTGGAAAAAAGCCGGAGCGGGTTAATTGATTCAGTGCTCCAGTGCTATCATGTGTGCTCCGTGTGGCTGTTGTGTCTCTGCACCACAGTGCGTGTCTGTGTCTGTAGGTGTGTGTGCTGCTCACTCGCTGGGCTCTCTTGCTTTTTGGACAGATGAACAGTTAACCCTAAAAGGTTCTGCTGCCCTGTAAACACTCCAAGTTTTTTCTTACCTAATTTTGTAAAAGTATTGTCTAGAACACTGTTTTAAGCATGTGCACTGTTACTTTAAAACTTCCTTCATGCAGCTGCTTTTTATTATCTGGAGTGTTCTCGTTTGTTACCTTTCAACTTTCAGGCAGATCTGTGTATTGTCTCTATCATCATCTTACAGTTCTGCATTAAAATGGAAATAGAGTTCACTTCCAAGGACATTAGCTGCAAAATTGGATAATAATTCCTTTAGTTTAAGGCCAGAAGAGACCATGAGATCACGGTCTGCACCCCTGTATGACACCAGCCATTACATTCCATAAATTGCTAGTGCTCACCAGCCTTGAGCTGGAAATCAGGTCCTCAGTGAACTGTGAATCAAAAAATTCTTATCTTTAGGATGCAGTTACTGGGGGGCCAAAGAAAGAAAGCTGCTGCCAGAAATTAATAGAAATACTTTACTTGAAGTGTGTTCAGATAATACAAGAGATTTTTCAGTAGTTTTCACTTCCTTATTTTTCCTGTTTAAAGGAAACTTTGAATAAGATTACATGCTGTATTCATTTACAATTGACTGTTGATATTTTTATTATTCAGAGAAGTATATATTAGAAAAATAAGGATTAATCCAGCTGTGGTAGTTCTGTTTTCTTATCTGGCCACCTCACTGTTGTCACCCCTGACAGTACGGAGGGAGTAGAGCACATGAAAACATGTAAAAAGTGAAATGAGACAGGAAAATACCTTATTTGGCTAATGAGCATTTGGATTCAGATTTTCTTAAGCTCTGCTATGTCTAATCAACTTCTGGTTTATATTTTATAAATCTTAAAGGCTCTTCTGATTTTAATCTAACTGTACTTGAAATCTTTACCAAAATTTTCATTGTATTAAACACAGGCAGTGTTCACTCTTCCTGATTGTACAGATGAAGCTTTGTTTTGGTCATCGTTGTCACTTGAACTGGTTTTTTTACATTGTTGAAAGGTAGCTGGAATTATGGCCACTTGTGCAGCTGGAGCTATTGGCAGTGTATCTGAACAGTGTTCCAGAGTAAACCCTCCAAAGTATAGTAAAAGATTAATCATTTCTCTTCAGTAGGTGTATGTCACATGCAGATCTTCATGTCACATCTCTGAATTTAAAGAACACAAAAATTCTGTAGGAAAAAAAAAATAGATAATGCATCTATCGGGACCATCTGCTAATCATCAGCATCAGTTACTGCTGCAGGCCTGTGTCGGAGCTGAACCATTATATTGCAAGAGTTTTATGGGGGTTTTTTACTTTTAACATTTTCTCTTTCACCATGCAGCAGACTCTATCCCTCCATCACTTCAGAGTGGAGAAAGTACCAGAGTTATAGAAGTGTAATTTTGTCAACTTGAGTTCTGTATTACCTCTTAATGCATTTTGTTCACAGATCTTACCATCCAAGGAGCAGCACTGTTGGCTGCTGCAGGAAAGGGTTGTTTTGGTCTAAGTGAAAATCAAGTGTTTCTGCTTCTCTGGAATGCCTCAGGGGATGTTATAATGTCACCTATATGGAAAAATCATCTTTTAGCCACTAGAATGACTAAATTAGATTGGGAAGAGGGAGGCATCTTGATGAAGCACCAGCTGCACTGTTACTTGCAGATTGTTCTGATTAAAGCTGTTGAATGCATCCATATCTAATTGAAAAGGAAATTATTTCTTTAGATACAGATAAAACAGTTATCTTAGGAACTTGCAGAGGAAGATGATATCAGTTTAGTGGCATGTAGGCTTGCATGTCATATATACCTGCTTGGTGCATTGTTTAATTTTAAAGAGCTAGAAAACTTATCTGCCTTTTGTGATGTTTTTTGGACTTTCCCAGGTTTGAATCATTTCTGAGAAACACATCCTCCTCTATATCTGTTTAAGATCTGCATCAGGTCTTTCACTGTGTTGTATCTCTGCCTGCTTCTGGCCAAGCTTTTTGTTCACTCTGCTGTCCTACCCCCATATCCAGCTCTTCTGTGTTAATGATGATAAACCTTAGACCCACTCCTGCTCCACTGTAACCAGAATATTTGAACCGTGCATGGATACTACTTTTGTTTCCCACTCCTTGCTGCTCCTTCTGTTTTCAAATTGCCAGGGCTATTTTATTTGTGTGAGCTGTCCCTGGTGAGTGTTGTTCAGGCAGTGCATATCCCTCAAGTTCACCTGCTGTGCCTGTGGGCAGCGCTCAGTGTCAACCTCCTGCCAGTGGGAGGCTCCTACAAGTTCTTGCTTAGACACCTAGGAGGCATTTCAGAGAAGATCATTATGGAGAAGGAGGCTTTGCTGCACACGAGATAGTTGTAGGAAATTCCTGGCTTGGGAATAATTGGGGTCATTTTTGTCCAAAGAGGGAGACGGGATGTTTAGTCTACACTGAAATATATTGGTTTGCTGCATTTTAATCTGCAGGTTTTCAATCTTCTGTGTGTTCCCCCCTCTGCTGCTCCTCGCTCCTTCAGAAATGGCTGAGAATTGTGCAGTTAGATATCTGCATTCCTCCTTTATTAACTCATTCATGGATGAAATTAAACTTTGTTAAGCTTTTTTTTCTCTAAATCATCACTAAACTAATAAAGCAACTTGTGGAAATAGTTCTGTGTAAAATGATTAATTCATGACTAATAATTTAGAAACTTATAAATATTTAGAATCTTTTGAAATATAACTGAGGACACTTAATGAGGAATTTAGAAGATATATTTGACATTGTTCTTCAATTCTCTGACATTTCATTTTTCAATGAGTTGTATGGTCCTTAAATATTTAGAAAAAAAATAAATGAATGTTAGTGATGCTTTCATTTTTAGTCTCAATAACAAGACCAATGTGGTGCATTTTTTCAGTGTTCTGTTTATTTACTTAATGATGCTACCTTATATATATATGCAGGGTTTCATGTTTAAATATTGCTGAAATATAAAGAAAAATTGCAGTAATGCTTTAACCTTCAAGACGTTCAACTTAAAGTATGGGAGATAAACTGCACGAAGGTATTTGAATGTGATTCTAACTGGGCTGTGATCTAAGAAACTTCAAGTGGAATATGCTCCAAGATATAGGAGTCTAAGTTTTTAGTTTGTCCTGTTACATGTCTCTTGGGAAACAAAGATTAAAGTGGATTACTGAACAGAGTTGATGCACCCAACAGTGTTCCACAACTTTCAGCAGCCCAATAAGGCTCTTGTAGGCAGAGCCTACTGAGGAATGTGATATCTGCAGATGTTGCAGATGTAATGACCTTTAAAAAAACAAAACAAAACAAAAAACAGTATTATAGACTCCTAATAGTGCTACAGTAAGAAATGTATCTTGGTGAAAAGGCAATGCAATGTCATGGTTCTCTGCAAAATATGGAGAACCTTCCGTGGTCAACACCATGGATTGAAAGGGCAACTCACTGACTGCCTTCTGCGTCCAGCTGAGCTGGGTGGGTTTGTTCACATTAATCTGTCTTAGTAAGAATCAACATCCTGGTTTTCATTTTGTTAAGTTTTGCACTAGAGGCTTAAGAAAAATTTTCATTCCTCTCTCTTTGAAAGTAATGAAGATCTCAAAACTCTCTTTGGTTTCTCAGAAATCAGCTTTCATAGAGAGAATATGACATTTGTATGTATATAAATGTCACTTATATTCAATTATATCCAAAAAATGAACACTGTCAGGGAAGAGTTCAAAGTTTAGGCTAAGTTTAAGGTAATTGGGCTGGAGTTAGGCAGCTCCTCTATGTTCTCTCTGGCTCTGGTTTCTAGGAAGATTTGAAATCCTTAACTGCGTAGGGTGTTTTTCTTGTGGAACCTTTGAGAGCAACCAGTTGGTGAGTAAACTAATAAAATTCCAGTGATTATGTTTTAAGAATCTCTTATTGCTGTCTTGGTGCCTTTTTTTTTTTTTTTTTTTTTTTGATTTTGTTTGACTCCTGAAACAAACCAAACTGAATCTTGGAGGAAGTCCTTCACCTGCAGCCCATTTATCACAACAGTAAAACTTATCCTAGTGTAGGGTGGAAACAAAGCTGTAGCTGACTACTGTGTTAAAGTTCCATAGAAGAAACTTTTAGACATTTTTGGCTTCTTGATTCCTTTAGTTTCCTGGTAACAGAATGAAGTTGAAGCCAGTTGTGAGATAGGGTGGGTTTTTTTGTAGACAGGTCTTTGTTCACTGACGTCCGTGGTTTCCTGGCTTAGGTAGGAGCAGCTGAGCAATTTTCAGATGAGAATGAAGGAAATAATCAGGCCATTCTTTTGTCATCATTTTGCTGTTGTAGTAAAATGTAATTGCAAAAGCAAACTGCTTGAGCAAAACCAGTGTTAGGAAAAAAGGAAGGAACCAGTACATTAAAGATAATTTGGTTCTTAAAAATAGACATGACCTATCTTTCTAAGATGCAGAGCCCACTTTAGAGACATGCCTTAGGCTTTAATGTAGGAATTTTTAGATGAAATTACTGGACTGTGTTATGGGAAGGTCAGACTAGAGGACTATGGTACGTTGCTTTAGTCCTCAAAATATTTAAATATATTCCAGGCTTAGAATTTTTGCTGTTACTTTTAAGAGGGGAGGAAAAGTTTGGGTCTGGAGATAAACCTTTCGTGTGATGTTATTTTCTGTGTTTAACTTGCAGTAATGACAGATGTCTGTATTAGGAGTGAGTAAGAATAGCTGGTTACTGAGTCTTAGTTGTGACAAACCATTTATGTTTTGTAGAACTGTTTTTAAGTTTTCTCACACTCTTTGTTATCTCTCTCCCTCTCCCACCTTACAGAGGTTTCTACTCTGTAACCACATTGATTCAGCCATCAGCAGAGTGGTGGTTTCCAGCAGGGAGGCAGAGGGGTGGACTTGGTTTGGGAACTTGCGTGCGGGTTGGTACCAGTGAAGTGGAAACTTCCTCCATCAGCAAGAGGACTTGTCCCTCTGGATTGTGCTGGATGTCAAGTCAGCAGCTCGAGGGCTGTGCTCTCAGTGAAGGGTGAAAGATGGGGCAGGGGAAGGATAATGTGGTCATATTTTAAACTTATTCCCCAACTGGATTGCCAGTTGGAAGTAATGCCACGGGAGCACATTTGCAGCCTGTGACTGCTTGTAAGGGCATTTAACTTTCCTTTTGATCACTTGACAGAATTGTTTCGGATTTTATGGAATTTTATGAAGCGTGGGTTTGGGTTTATACGGGCTGACCTTTGCAACAGTGTGTAGGACTTAGTAAAGCATCTCAGCAGTGAAGGAGCAAATGTTACTACTTAGGCATTGATGCCAGCAGTGCCTTTGTGCACTAAAATCCTGTTCCTCTGATAGGCACTTTTGCAAGACTTTCACTTCCTTGACCCACGTGTGGACCTGCCTTCTAGATCTCTGTTATTTGGGAAGACACTTTTTGAAGGCTGAGGGTTCAAAAAAGCTGTGTTACTGGGGAAAGTGGTGGAACCTATTAAGTAGCTATAACTCCTCAAGTGGATTTACATAAGGCCCCCTGTCAAAATGTTTGACCATTTTATGGACAGATTTGAGATAAAAGCATTTAAAATAATGACCACAAATAATTTAAATCTGGCTATGAATTCTAAAATCAATTAGTGTACATTAATCCTGATTTTATAACAAAAGCTGTGTTGGAACTTCTGAGCCTGCAGACACAAATATGCGTCTAAGTTGATGATTCTATAAAATCCAGCTTTCTGAACAGAAATTTAATGATTAATGCTTCAGAGTGCATAATCACATCTTTGCCAGAAAATGTTTTTCTCTTCTTTGACTCACGATCTGCCTGTTTAACATTTGCTGTAGTAAAGCAAACACAAAGGTGTTAAGAGTCTTTGTGTAAGAGCCAAAGTTTTCTGTGCAGCTGAATGCTTGGGCTCATTTATTATAAGATTTGTGTCTTCTGGTCTCCACATCAGCTCGTTTTTAAAGAAACATTGTCAGCATCCCAGCTGTTATTTGAGCAAGAGACTGCCACGTAGTTTTAAATGTGTCTTTTAGTTTACGGTCCTCACTTATACTACCTGATTGCAGGACAGAATTGTTCTGTTACTCAGCTCATCTCCCTTTCTTAACATTTATTGTTGTGGCTGCATCTCGGAAGCAGCAAAGCTTCCTGCAACTTTGTCTTTGCTCCTCATTCTTTTATATGGATTTTTTTTTCCTGCTCTTTGGAGTGAGGGAGGTGTGTTTAAGGTTATGGCAGTAGGTTGGATTCTTTCCCCATGTGAATGTTTTAGGAAAACTGATAAAGAAACAGACTGCTGGAAGCAGGGGTGAGGTAGATCTGGGCACTTGCTGCTGTTACTGTCGAGGGGTTGAGTAGCCTCTGAAGGCTGGGTGTCTTTGGGTTGTTCAGCAGTTCTGGAAGAGGACTGGAACCTTTGTTGTTGATGGTGCTGCCTGTCTGATCAGCTGGAGTAGGACAGAGGAATATAAGAGAAGTTTAGGACTGGTTATCAGAGGAGACATTGGGAAAGTGTTGAAATGGGAATAACTAGAGTAGAAATTAATTCATGGTGTGTGTAGAGTATGAGTGTGTCATTATATGGGCATGTCTTCTGTCCCCAATCACAATAAAAGAGGAAATGAACTAGATTATTGCTTAAAGTATTTTTTATTTGTTTTCTATGATTCAGCTATTCATTTAAATAAAACCCATGCTGGAGTGTACTCTACAATGGTTTTTCTCTCTCTTGAGTTTTTGACTGCTTTGATAGACACTTAATGGTCCTACATGATGCTATAATTCCTATGTAAAACAGGTGCTGCTACCACCCTCCAACTTCCAGCTTTCAGTGTAGCAAATGTAAGAAGGGAAGCTAAAACTAAGGTGTTCTTGGCTTCTTCCTGTGTACATTTCAGTCTGAAATTGAATAATTGAAATAAATGGCTTGCAAGACTGCTTCTAGGATTGTGAATGTGACAATTAAAATCCTAGTCTGGGCTGCAAGACACAATGGAGTGAATAACCAGATGATCTTCACTTTGAAAACATAATCACTCACAATGTATAGTTTCCCATCTTTCTTTTTCATGAGCATGCACTTGCCAACCACATTCCCACATTGCTCTTGTGTTCGTGGTGTCATGGGACTGGAAATGCTGAAATTGTCAGTGTATGATCTTAACAAGTGGTTTGTGTGGCATCAAAATTAATGGAGTGATTAAAATGACTATGAAGACAAGAAGGAAATTAATATATCCACACCTGTGAGTTCTGCCCTACTTCTGAAATACTCAATATTTACAAAACTGTTTGTATTAGCAACGTGTGCTTCTTGCTGTAGGAAATTAAGGTTTCCTCTCATCTCCTCCAGCATGGGGCTGGAAGTTCTGTTGCTGTAATGACCAACAGGACACTGTTCCCAGCTGGTGAGCCCTGGAGCACATACACCCATTTTAGGTCTCTCGAAAGACAGCAACATCACAGCATGAAGGAGACAGCAGGGGACATTGCTCATAAATGCATGGGAAGTGTGTGTTGTGTCAGCATCTCCTCACGTGCTTTGATTTACAGTGGTGAGGGGTGAGGAGGAGTCATCAGAAGCCGTGATTGCAAAAGAGAGTTTGGGACCCACTAACCTTGAAGGTTGATTGAATACTGGAGTTGGGTTTTGTGTCTGCTGATGGAAGATTTAGTGCCGTCTCTCGTGGAGAGTAAAATTCTGCTAGTAGAAAGTCTGTCGTAACATCATGATTTCTAGAGATAAAGACCTCGATCTCAACAGATGAATCATTCTACTGGGTGATCTCTAAAAGGCATAAAATAAGCAATAAAAAGGAGGACCTCAGTAAGGGGAACTGTGTGTGATATCTGCAGTGATAGGGAAGTTTATTAATCTGTGCACATCCCTGTTCTTCTCTTAGCCCATTTGTTCCTCCCCTCTGGTTACATTTTGAAAAATGCAAAAGCATATGGTATGGAAGGACAGTATGAAATTTTCCAGTATGAACAGAGTGAAGTGTCTGTATTTTGAAGCACCATACCATATTTTGAAGAACAGTAATAATAAACAACACTCTTTTTTTGCCTTTCTTTAGGACTCCTGAGCAGTGTCCGAGCGTGGTTTCTTTGCTGTCAGAGAGCTACAATCCCCATGTGCGTTATGGGGCCGCCATGGCTTTGGGGATCTGCTGTGCAGGCACTGGAAACAAGGTGAGGGCCAGAAGCACACCAAGACTGTTCCTGCTCTCTCCTGCCACAGACACATTGGTGTGGTAACATTGCACACGCAGATGGCTTTCTCACACATGTACACTGCTAGCCAGCTGGAGTACAGCAGTACTTTGAATTATTGAACTATTCTGAGCGTAGAGAATCTTTTCCTGCTTGTACAGAATAGATAAAGTAGAAGCATGTTTTCATACATTGTTGCCGCATTCTTGGAATTTTGTCTTCAAAACTTCTCTTAGAGTTTTCTTACTGTCAAGTTGCCACTGAACTTTAAATGAGTGTTCAGTACTCCAAAATCAATACTCCTTTGTCCTTGGAGTGCCAGTGACAGGAAAACAGCATAACTTCTAGCTCCTTTCTTCTTTCCTATGATACATTACTTGTGGAAGATCCATGTAAAAAAGACACGTGCAATGAAATTTAATTAAATGACAGTTGTTTCACATGTGTAATTAAAACCCAGTAATTTTATTCTCACTTTATAAGTGTTAGTGGAGGTTTCATTCTCACAGATGTTAACAGGGACCTTTTACAGTAGAAGGATTCCCACTTCTGCTGTGGGAAATGAGCACTCTTTGGAACAAGCAGGAAGTAAACTTGGGAATAAGCTCCCTCTGCTTCACCCACATGTGTATGTAAACTGTAGTCGTACAGAATCACACTTTCAGAACAGGTACACACACTGTCCAAATGGAATTGATATTTCATGCTTCAGAGTCTTTGATAAATCTCTTGCTTATGTGTCTCATCCCTTCCTCATCCTACATTAAACTCTTGCTCTGTGGCTCTTGCGTGAGCTCTCCCCAGTGTGTCACTGGTGCTGCCAAAAGCACGGAATGCTGACGTGTACTGCCTGCCATCTTCAGTGTCTAAAGCATGCAGGCTTGAAAGCAAACTGAAAGTCCTATTTTTATCCAGGTCACTTTATTCTCGAGTGGAAGGTGGAATCAAGGAGCTAGTTATTTTTAACCTGCTGCATCTGACAAGATAATTTAAGTGGAAATGCTTTTAGTCGCAAAAATAAGTCTGTTTTATTTCCAGATGCATTGTGTGATGACCTAAACCATCTGATTACATGCAGACATGTCTTCCAGAGCTTATATTAGTAGGTTTTGAAGGCCCAAATGTATTCAACTTTGGAGATCAGAAAGTTCAGCTCTTTGTTATAGTGGATGTTCCATCCAAGGTACACTGAATGCTTGCCAAAGAGTGAATGAGTCACCTTCAGGTGGAGAAGCACAACCTCTAACATAGCTCAGATAGCAAAAACAGTCAAAGCAAAGGCTTGATATTATTCTAAAAGTGGTTCTGTATAAAATGAGCTTCTTTTTAAAAGCCTCACCCTGGCAGAAGTAACACCAAGAGGGGTCTTTGCTGGGAATCTCAACTGCATTCGCTGATGGTGTCTTCAGTGTAAGAGCACTGTACGGACAGGAGAGATTGCCAAGTGATTCTGGCTGACTTCTGTAATCAGATCACATAACAGATTAAAAGAGGTGGATCTTAGGGTTGATATCTGTTATCTCTCCTGTTCCAAAGAGTATGTAACAGCTTGCTTCACATGCCATTGCAAAGAGCTTTTAGAAAGTCCCTGTGTTGCCACAGACCAAATTTATCTGTGCAGTCCATGGCCTTATGAACTGCCATCTTAGGTCTTTTCTGCTTAGATCTGGAGTATGGTTGCTGAAGGCTGGTTGAGCCCACTAACAACAAACTGCTGGGGTAGCCCTGGAACCTCCTGCCATCTTTTACTCTGCTCATGTCCCGCTCCCTAGTGAGCTGATTCAGACATAAACACACAGAAAACTGACCCAGATACCAGAGAACTGTTCCCTTCTTTGTTGTTATTGAATTATCAAGCTAGAAAAGCTGAGAGGTGAGACAAGGGCTGCAGGTAGCACAGGGATAGGGGAGGGACTGGATAGCTGAAGGCAAGTTGAGGAAGGAGAGGGATCTCATTTTGGTAGCAGTGAGTTTAGATGAGCTCAGTTGTCCTGTGTAAGGTGTGCTGGGGACCTTGCAAGGGTAGAATTTAGTTTTTGTCTCTAATAACTATATGTATATTTAAGCCACGGCTTGCAAAGTAGCAGGACTGCAAGTAGAGATTTTCATAATCAGTAACTTCATTGAAAATAATAGTTACTGGTAGGTCACTGCAGATCACGTTCCTGTTGCACTTAGCTGGGACTGAATTTGAAGCAGTAGAGGGTTTTGAACTGTGCTAAAAACCTAGAGTTACTCTATGGGTGCTCAGAGACAGCCCTGCTTGATGTAGGTTTGAAATACATGCCTTCATGTGCTGCTAAATGTTACAGATTCTAACAATAGTGTAAGGCCAAGAATTTGGATTCTAGTGTGATGAATGCATTTGTTGCTTACACCTGTTGTTTAGCTGTTGCCCAGTTTCTGCAGGTAGATCTTGTTCCGTCTGTCACTTGTTTTTTAGTGTTTGGGTTTTTTTCTTCCTGGTGTTTAGATTAAAATCTAGAAAAATACAAATTTCTGTTTCACTTACCAAGAACAAGCAGAATATTTTAAAAGTGTATGTGATAGCATCAATCTGATAACCTTCCACTGAAGTACTGAATACTGGCATATTAAAAATAATAGTATTAACTTTGTGACTCCTTATTTCTCCATTTGTTTTAGGAAGCAATTAATTTGCTTGAGCCAATGACAAATGATCCTGTGAACTACGTGCGTCAGGGAGCTCTGATTGCATCTGCCCTTATCATGATCCAGCAGACTGAGATTACCTGCCCAAAGGTAGGGTGTCATACCTTACGTACCAGCTTATTGGGTGGGAAAATGGCCTTGAGTGCCAAAACTTTAGTGCTTGGCACTGCACGTAAGTATTGGCAAGAGAGTGCACATGCCTTGTAAAGAGCCAGAGCTGGATGTGCAGCAGGAAGCTCCTGCAAGGATCAGAGCATGTGCTCTGAATGGGGGAGCCGTGCCTGCTGATGGAAACATGCCTGATGGATGACAGCATTTTAACTCTGGGCACTGCAAGAATAAATGCTCTTTCTTAAAAGGTCTCAAAGCATCCTGCAATGATGTGAGTGTCTTCCATTAGTGTGCACTAAGGCCTGTGTGCTCATGATTTATGTGGTCACTGTTATTTAGTAAACACATTGGTTCTCATGATAGTAAACTTAGTTTTGGATGTAGTCACCCTGCAGGAAAGTCCTGTTATAACTATGTTTCCTTTGTAGTTAGTCTTACACTTTGCAGGTGAAACAATGTCTGCAGTCAGAACTGGCTTAGTGGCTTTGTAGCAAATACATTTTTTCATGGAGTTTTCTGCTCAGAAAGCAAAAAGGATTATGTATGCTGTGTTAAGCTTTTAAAAGTAGGTTGCCCTGTGAATGTGTGTCAGGTGATGATATGCAAACATTTGTACAGACTAAAAGTCCACATTAAGAGAAGCTCTAAAGTTCCACGTTTCACCTGCTCTGGTGAGTGCTGAGGCAGAACAGTACCTGGTGCTTCACCACTCATCTGTTGTAAATGGGTTGCTTTTATTGATGTCATTTTAGAAATTGAACTGTGATAAAAACAGCCACTTTTTTTACTACATTTGGATGAGGAGAAAGAAAAAAAAAAAACACTCTTTGTCCAGTGGAAAATTTTACTTGGGAAAGTCCGTGAAGGAAATCTACAAATACAGGTGTTTGGGTATTTCTAAGTCATGGAACATGAAGATTTGCTGGCAGACAGTCTGTTTCTTTAAATTATTACCAAAAAACAAAAGGGGGGAAAGAAAAAAGTTTTCGCTGAGCAGAATCTGGGAACGTTGTTTATATTATCAGAGTTGTAGTTCAACTGAATAAGCCAAGAAGAGTAGTTCCATTGAATAAGCCAGTGGAAAACACTAGACTTCTGTTGGATCCCCTCATCTTCCAAGGTACACAGTCTCTGTAATGTGAAGTTGAATTGTCTCTTTATAAAAAGAAATTAATTGTTATTTTTATTGTTCCTTCCTCGGTCAGGTGATCGGAATGCCAGGCCTCAGTATAGGAGATCAGATTTAATTCTTCTGTGTTCCTCTAATGCTGCACAAATTGCCTCAGTTTCCCACCTGAAAGAATTAAGAATGATATGTTCATATATGAAAGGGCATTGTGAGAATAGATTCATTTTAATTTGCAAAGCACCTGATCCTCTTGGGATTGGAATTTCAGACTGCTCTCAGTCAGTCAGACATCTAAAACTGCTGTGGGTCACTCGCTGTCTGACTGTTGGAGTTCCAGGCTTTTTGAGATGATAAGTCTGTTTGCCCTAAAGAAAAATGTAGATAGAAAAAGGGCTAGCAAAATAGAGATTACTTGAGGTGTGTAGTAAGGCTGATCTCTTCCCTCAAAGAGGCCTGGTAACCTCGATTCCCGAGGTACATGTGATACCTGGGCTTGGTAAATGGCTCGTTAAAATAGCTGGACATCAAATACAGGAGGAGATGTATTGTGTAGGGGTCAGTGGCTTGTTTAAAAATGGACAGAGAAACTGAAACAGCTTTAGTCCTGGGCCTTGTTTGAGTCAAAATTTGTGTGTTATTACTTGATATACATACAGAAGCCAATTCATTGCCCAGTAATAGAAGGACTACAGGTATTAAAACACAAACAAAAACAAACACAAAAATTACAGATTATAGAATAATAAATAATCCCTGAAATATGCTGCCAATTTAGGAACTAAGCACAGAATATACAGGTTTTTCTTGTTTTAAATACCCCAAAAGTTAGTTATAACCATCATGGTTTCTTGATCAAAAGCAAAAGGAATATTTTGAGGATTATGCTGCCAATTAAGTTATTTATTGTCCATGGGAAACTTTTTTGGAGCTCTGTACCAGTCTGAAAAAAAAATTATTTTACTCCAATGTGAAAGGGTGGAGTTCAGAAAAGGAGCCATTTTTGGATTGCAGGGACGTGTTTTGATCCGATCACATTCCTAAGTGACACTCTGGAGCACTGTGTGCCAAAGGGTCTGACTTGATGGATGTGGGTATTTGCAGTGCTGAAAAATCAGCTGGGAAGAGGAGTGGGGTGATTTTCATATCCTACAAGTCATGCAAGTGGTCTTGATGGGGTTACAGAGAACCTAAATTTTATGTATCACCATCTCACTGCTCCTAAATACCTCATGGTGCTTTGCCTGTGAGAAACGGTGATTTTAAGAAAGACAGTGGAATATGCTCTGACCAGCTTCCTGTCATTACTGTTCATGTTTTTTCTGTTCTGGCATTCTATACTTTTTTTTGGTAAACTTATTTGTGAGCTTTGGGTTAGAAATACTTTAAATTCTCTGTTGATAATTGGGGGTGAAGATGGTAGCAAACAATCTTCCTGGAATAGATTTAGATATAAATATTATTATTTAGATATTTTCAGATATAAAATACCGTCAGAGTTTTGAGAGCTGAGCATTGCAATGCTGAAATGCCAGGACCAAACAGAGGTTTAAGAATCAAAGTATTTTGGTTTAAAAGAAGCCATTTTTATTGTGAGAGAAGGTAGATGTATACCTTTGAATCAACTTTGCTGTAACCTTTCTGTTCATCCTCGTCTTTGTTTGCTCACTCTTTGTTTAAGTGAATAATTTAAATAGTTTATATTTAAACAAGGAGTTTAAATAAAGAATTGCCATTATATGAAGGCCCCTTGAACTTGCAAGTTGCTTAAGTGCCAAAAGGGATAGCAGATGTTGAGTAAAGTTGATTTGACCTCTTTGGAGTTGAAACACAATTCCTCCGTATACAGCCAATGTGATTTTTCCTGACCTCTCTTGATACATTTAAGAACCATCTTAGTGCAGGATATAAAATATTAACAAGTTTATTTTGTGAAATGGAATCCTAAATTACATATGTGATGAGGTCATTGTAACCGAAATCAATGACAACTTCATTTTGTGTTTGTGACCTGCAGGGCAATTAAGACAGCAATTTTGGAAACAGACTGTGTGTCTTAACAACTTGAAAAAGTAAATTCAGTTCCTGGGTTTGTGTTAGGATAGTCATCTTGGCAAAATGAGAAGATAATAAACAAGGTCAAGCCTTTTCCTTCATCCTCCTTGAATCATATTGGCCTGCTACCTTTAGGATTTCATGAAGAAACCAGGACCATATTGCTGCTGGGTTTTTTTTTCCCCATTTAGATGAAATGCTAGGTCTTTTTAGGGTGCAAGAATGATTTTTGCAATATTCTAGAAGCACCTTCGCAGACCTTTATGTGAGCCTGTTACAGTTAGATGATTCTGCACATTGTCTGTTCCTTCAAGAGAGCAAGTGTGTGCAGAATAACTTCACCTTTTGAAGAAGATAGAACATGCAAACAGTTTAAAACCTGCTTTATTAAATTTTATTAATGCTGTTGTTCTTAAGAGCTTTCATTTGCCAAAAGCATCATGCACATCACCTGCAACAGTTTCCTGAAATTACTGTTTGTAAAGTCTTGTTTGCAACAATCTCATGGGCTTGGTGTGCATGAAAGTTGACTGGTAGAGGGAGAAGTGGTAATCAGCCTGATAAATGACAGCTCTTCATGTTTGTAGGAAATGGTGCTGTATCATTCTCATATCTTAAAGTCTGTGTTGTTTCCTCAGTGTTTCCAAGGTTCTGTGTTTGGTTTCGTTTGAACTCGGTGCCATGTCGTTTTGGCCAGCACTAATTATCAGAATGGGCTTGTGTATTGTTGGTAAAGATGAAATGAGTCACTGCCTTCATTTTAGTGTTCCTCCTGGCAGCTGCCCAAATAAATTTCTTGGTAACATTTCCAAATGCTATAAAATTTTTGAAGTGCTTGAAGATTTCAAGGGAGAAACACAGCTTGTGGGTGTCATAGCATATTAAATAAACTCATGCAGTAGTTTGAGTTGTGCTTGTTGCTGTGGTTTGAAGGAAAAATAGTAGCAGATTTAAGGGCTCTACTAGACAAACTCTGGCAGGTTTTGCTTCAACAGCTTAAGAAACAACTGTCTGTTGACATCTTGCTCCATTCTGTAGGAGTTTGGTGCCCCAGCACTTTCTCCAAAGAGATGGAGCAGTGGCCCCACGTGAGGATAATACCTTCCTGAAGCACTACAGCCAGAACTGCCAAAACAGACTTTCCCCAGCAACAAGGAGGGTTTTCAACTGGGACCTGATCCAGTCAAAAATCCTGTTGCTGTGAAGTGTTTGCTTTATAGGAATAGCCTGCACAAGCATGCAGGCATCCTGTGCATTTGAGTGTTGAGACAACCCCTTGATCTGGGTTTGCCTGGCCCTTTAGGCTGGGTGGGGTCATCTCTCACCCTTTCACAGAACAATTTTGCTTCCACTGATGTTTAACTCTGAAGGGGCATGCTTGCTGAGTGCATTTTCCAGGGTTGACAGTGATCCATGGCTCACAATGCACAGGTGTGCAGAATTTATCTGAACACAGAATGTTCTCGATATGGTACTACACATTTTGTATTTTTATAAGTAGATGGTATAAGGACTGTTTCTTACTGTAGCCGTTCAGTGCTTGTTCACTGAATGCTTGCTCTCAGCTGATCCCCTGCTGTGACCTGTCGCTGTCACCTCGAGATGTGGCCATTGATCCACTCAGGTTTGGCAGCCAGGTTTCAGTTCCTTGGTCCCTTGCAGCTGTCCGTGTCCTGGTCACCTCACTGCCCTGCACGAGGTTCTGGTGCCAAAGCGGGTGGGTTCCTGGTGAGTTTCTGTGCTCTGGACTAATGTACATGTGAGTAAGAGCTGTGGAAGGCATAGAGGGAAAAGGTGCTCACAGGGGCAGTGCACCATGACCAGGGAGGTGGATGACTTGCCCTGCTAGCCCTGCCTTGCCTTTCCCAAGTGAGGCATTTCATCCCTCTGTTCTGAGATGCTGCTCCATCAGACTTGAGATGCCAGCATGAACATCAGTAGTTCTGCTGAACACCTTCTCACTCCACCCAGGGTTTTGTTCTCTGAAGATTTGATTATGGTGTAAATTCTGGATTACAGTCCACTGAATGAGCTTTGTAACATCCTGCTTTTATAAATATTCCAAACCCAGAAGATGAGCCCAGAGTCATGGGAATGATGTGCTCTAAACAGAGGCATGGAATCTACTGCTCAGCTCAGCTCAGCTCAGGAATAGTTTCACACTTTGCTTCCGTGTTTCAGTGTTATCAGTCCCAAATAACACCTGAAGGCTTTGGATCACCTGGTCTGCATGAGGCTGCCTCTGACACTTCATGAGGCCCCGTTCCAGGCTGCAAATGCAAACTGAAGTATTTTTCCAATGTACAGGAGGTCAGGCGTAAGAACCAAACCATATACATTGAACATGTAAACCTCAGTGTGAACTTTTATAAATAAGAATCAGGAGAGCGTGAAAATGCATAAATGGAGTGAAGCAAAAGCAGAGTTTGGTCTCCATATCCAGAATAAACCCTGAATTGTGTATGAACTATCTACCACACATCTGTCCATGTGGCTGCCCTGAAAATGTACCTTGCTTCTTTTTCTTAGTTTTAATAATTTCAAGGATATTTAAGTCACCTCCTTTTGGGAACAGGAAATAGTAACTAAAAACTTTGTAATGTGAAAGGGAATTAATGAATAGAAGAGTAATAATTAGTATAAAAATTGTTGGATTTACTTATACGGAAAAATGGAAATAGCTGCTTTTTTCCCCCTGCCAGTTCTAATAAATGCATCCTACCCTATCAGAGAATTGTTATTTTGTTCAGCTTCACTGCTCCTATTTGAAAGTGGTTGGTTACTCTGGCACTGCATGGTGGTGAGATTGTCCATTGGTGTGAAACAAATAAAGTAATTTTAATGCAGTCATGTTTAGCAGGTTATGACTTGCTTGTAAGAATATCTGTGTCTTCTGCTGTCACAGAGTGGCTTAAATCGAAGGTTAGATGCCATCAGTGCTGAAGGAGTTGAAGTGACAAGTAGTACAACTGGATTAGTGCCTGAAAGAGTGAAGATGTCAACCAGAGAGTGCCTGTTCCTTTAGGATACCTGTGTTTTAAGTGGTGTGATGAATTAACCTGTGTTGAGAAATGCAGAAAACATGCAGTTGTAATCTGAAGTGTCACCAGGCGTGCAGGGCTGCCAAGCAGCACTGCAGCTCTTGGGTATAATGCTCATGAGTTGGAGACGCAATCTCTGTCTTTTTTCCATCCCAGATATTGAGCATAATCTCTTAAAAGTCTGGTCTCAACTTCTTGCTGCCTCTGGTCAAAAATTCACATGTGAAATGTGGTGACATTCATTGCTATCATTACGTCAGCTGCAGGATTACCTCATGGCTCTGATGTGCTTTTACTGGGAATCTGATCTTGTGCCATGCTGAGAAACCTCTGCAGTTTGATTTGTCCCCAGACAGCTCTTCATTCTCTTTCAATAATTTTATTTTTTTTTACCTTGATGAATCCCAGTTTAATAAAACATTATTCCCAGCACAGTTCTCGTGTCACTGAGTCAGTTGTATGAACAGATGTTTTTTCATAGGTGTGAAAACTTTCTGTGAAGCGCTTTGAGATTCCCCAGTGCCCCCCAAGACAGGCCTTGTGTGGTAGGAGGGATGCCTGGAGACTGCTCCTGGTGCTCTGTGCTGCCCACCCTTGGCACAGCTCTGGAGCTTGCAGTGTCCTGCACAGATGGATGTTCATCACTGAGCAAAGGTCCCTGGTGTCCCTGGAGAGCATAAGCTCTTTGGATGTGAAAAGTGTCTGCAGGTTGTCTGGTATTAGCATTTAAATTTGGAAACTTTAACTACATTTGCAATACAAGGAACTGGTCACTCTCTCTACTGCCATGAGCAACGAGTTTATCCTCTCCCCTGTGGCTGCAGATGTAGGTAGAGGACTTTGAATAGCAGCAACAGAGTGGACCAGTAGTGAGGAGAAGTTTATTCAAGATATCTTGGAAGGGCACCTTTCGAAAATATCTCCTTTGCTTTTGAGTACATCAAGTGAAGGCTTAGTATATAAACAGGAAAAAAAAATTAAAACAAAACATCACATGGGTATCTGGATTAAAATTAATTTAAGGAAGAGGTATAAAAAGTTCTTCCAGACATGCTGTGAATGGAATGCAGCTTCCCAGGTTTTGACTGGATTGCAGATTGGGATTTTCAGGTCTGCTTTTTCAGCTATATAAATTATACTTGAGCTATATTGTTGCTCCACTGCATATATTAAAAGACAAGTTATTAATTTACAGCAAAGCTTTAGACATTGCTGAATGTGATACTGTTCTGTCTCTTCAACCCTTAAAGAACCAGTGAAAGATGAAGCTGTTCAAGGCAATGATGATAATATAAATGAAGGCTTAGCAGTTTCTCTTACTAATGTGCACTTAAGATACTGTGGTGAACATACCATGGCAAAAACTGTTACTTTATTATGTATTTTCATTAATGATTTTCACTTAAAAGGTAGGAGTGCAGCAGCAAATTGCTGATGATGCATCATAGGGGCATTATCGATACAGCAGAAATATGGTACAGGAAAAATTGAGTAAGTCTGAGGTTTTCAGCATTAGAAATTGGAAGAAATTTATTAAAGGGCAGTGTCACTCACCTAAGAACATGCAGTAGTTCCTGCTACAAACTCATCAGTTGGTCTTTTATTCCATTGTCACTTCAGGGATTCTCAGGGTGTTCCTGTAAGGCCTACAGAATGTGGTTTGGAAATGAGTGTCCATTCTGACTATTTTAAAATCACTGTAAGGGTATCTTCAAGTGGAGAAAATCTCTGTCATTAATTATTAGTGGGATGACTTGTAATACCAGTGACTAAAGCTGTTGAAAACATAAATGTCATTGTAGGATGCAGAAATCCAGGATGTTTCCATTAAAGATGGAAAATTTGACTTGTGCAGTCAGTTTTGTAATCTCGTTTTTTTTCCTTTTTCTCATTTTTATCCAGGTCAGCCAGTTCAGGCAGCTCTACTCCAAAGTGATCAATGATAAGCACGATGATGTTATGGCAAAGTTTGGAGCAATCCTGGCACAAGGCATTTTGGATGCAGGTAATTTCCCAAACATTTAAAGCTGTCAACATTTCTTAAACTCATTTAGCTGCAATCGCTGTAATAGCAAATTTCCTTTGGGAGATGAGGTGTTGGGTTTATGCCTGTCATGTAATAGTAGCAAGGAATCTCAAATTTCAAGTTATTTTACCTAACTAAAGAAATAAACTCGGTTTTGTAGTTTCTGTCAGGAGAGACTCAGCCCAGTCATTGGGGCAGAATTCATGTCCACAAGTCTGGAAAAATACAATCCTTTTTGTCTGTTTTGTCACCCTGTATGTTAATTTATTACAGCATGATAGATTGCTTCTTTATTTTTCTAATTAAGCACCCACTCCAGAAATCTGGAAATCATGTGGTATCCAGCCCTCATCTTTTTCTGTTAAATTTTACATAACCAGTTTAAAATACATATAAAAGTTTTTTAGGTATATGTTTTTAATAACTAAGTTCTGCTACTTTCACGAATGCTGAAGAGGTGCTGTACAAAGGAAGCACAGTTAACTGCGTCAGCATTACGTCAGAACACCCAGTTAGTTTCACAGCCTCCCACTACCTTTCTCTAGCGAAGGAAACATAATTTTCTAGTGAAGGAAACATCATTTTCTAGCGAAGGAAACATCATGTTAATGACTACATGATGAGTCAGGGATAGGATTCTCTTTAAAGGCATCAGCATTTCACAAGAGCTGAGTTGCAGGGCCAGTTAAGGAAGGTTTCAGTAAGAAACTTGCACGGTGCTGTGTCTGTCAACAGCACCCCTTTTCCAAGTTTCCAAATGCAGTTTCTCCCACATGGTCCCTTGTGCTGTGGCCTTCTCTTGCCTCCTTATCCCCTGTGATAGGCAGAAACAAGCTGGTTTTTCCTTTACTCTGAGATCTGAAGTCACATAACCAAAGTCTTAGAATTTGTCTCTGGTGTGGCTTGGGCACAGCATCCTGTGGGGTGTGTGTGAAATTGCTGCATCTCCAGGCTGGGTGCGGGGAGGAGAAGGACTTAGGGCTGCCTGCACCTGTCTGCGTGGAATCGGTTAAAAAGTGTTCGTGGTGGGTATGTGGCAGTCAGGCCTACTCATCACAGGTGACTAGGGCTGCTCTGAGAGGAAAGTAATAGGAACCACCTTCCTGATCTTTCTTGCCTTCTGGGTACCCCTCCTGGATCTCAGACTGAGCAATGTTCTTGGCACAAGACTGTTAGAATAATTTTGGTCATTCCCATACTCATACCCTGTTGCTGGGAACCAGAGCCCAGCTTGGCTCTGAGATTTTTCTCAGCAGCACAGATGTGCTTTGAATTCTGACCTGTAAGAATTCATAAATTCATAAAAATGCAACTAAAACCTGATTTGCTTCCTGTGTCACTCATGTATTGTATAATGACTTGGAAACCAGAAACATCCAATCCTAATAAACTACATGTGAATTTATGCCAACTTTACCCTCTTTATTTCTTGCTGAGTGGCTGGGGGAAGGCTGTGAACTCCCTTTCTTAACCTATTGCCACTTTCATTAGAGCCTCCTGAAAGAACAAATTCTTTTTATCTTTCCTATAGAACTGCAAGTGCTTATCTGGAACAATGAGTTATAGAATTTAATTATCACTACCAGGAAGAAAAGGTTCTTTGTGTTATCTGCCATAGTTGGGGCGATTGAGTTTAGGGGTTTTGTTGGGTCTTTTTTTGTGAGGGGAGGAGAAAAGTATAATTCTCTTCCAACAGCGGGGTTTGATTAGAAGGGAAAGATTTCCAGTGCACAAGTGGGAAACGATGCACTGGAGGTGGGATTTTTTTCTCTGACAATGAGGCAGCCATTAGACTGGTGGTTTAATGGAAGGAGCAGGGTGCCTTGGAAACAATGAAGAATTTGTTGATTGTCTAATTGATAGGCCACAGCAGCTGCATTTTTACTTTAATAACATAATTAAAAATAGGCACTTTAACTTAGGATTGGGGTTTCTTTTCCCCCAAAACCCTCTGAACTTTTATAATGCTCCCCTTCGTGGTACACAAACATGTTCTCTTATTCCAGGCTTTCTGTTCTTTGCAAAATCATTATGCTTTATTTTCTGGAGTGTGAGCTATAAAAGAGATGTACTGATCTAATCAGATGTCAGCATTTTACTTGCTTGAAAACTATTTTGCTCTCTGGACTCTTGGCATCTTTGGTTCTTAATGCCACATTTCTGAATCAGTGAGAAAAATGAAGGAACAGCAGTCCTGTGTGGAAAAAAGCAGTCCTATCCTATCAGAAAAATCCTTTTCTTGATATTTAGGGAAGGTTTTGGGTGGTCAATACAACAGTTTGGAGACAGAAAGCAGCACTGGGCAGTACAGACTGAAGACAAAAAGCTGTTGACAGCCTGATGGTGAATGTACTGGATTCCCCACAGTAATTTTTAATTACTGATGAAAAAGAAAGTATCATTCAAATTACAGAGGAAAGAGTTGCTTATCTCTTCACTGCCATCTCTCCAAAGAAGCATCTCACATGATGTTTTCTATTTTGGATGTTAAAGACTTTAGTACAAAAAATAGACATGAAGTCTGCTCTCCCACATCTTGAATTCGGTGCTACTGTTTCCCGCCTTTCTCCTGCCTGTCCCTGTTCATGAACTCTGCATGTAAAGTTGGGACTAACTCTGTGGTAGTCAGGAAAAAACACATTATCCTGTGCTCATGTTTTTGTCCATTATATTAGAGCTACTTCGTGTTTCACTGCCCATGTGAATCAGGTCACTGGCACATGCTGAAATCAACTCTGCTGGGGTTTTGATGGTTTGTCCTGTGAGATTTTGACATTCCAGTGCTGCCGTTCCCAGTCCAGGTTGTCTTCACTCATTACACAGATGGAGTGGATTATAAGGCTTTGCTAATAGAGAAAAAAGCAGTAGGATACTGTTTAAAAATGGGATGCTGCCTAGCCAGGGTTGGAAACTAATTTCCAAAGTCTACAAAGTATTTTTTTTCAATGAGTGTTATGTCAGTGTGTTGTCCTGGGCTACACTGCCCTAGTATTAGCAAGTGCCACCAGGACTATATAAGAAGAGTGAGTTCATCGAAGTATATAAATCATCAGTGTCTAATTGCTGCACTCCTCCTCTTGTTAACTGACACTCAGCTTGGACCAGCAAACCCTCACAGCCTTTAGAACAGCCACTTGAATTCCAGCAAACCTTGCCACAGTGGCAGTGTAAATTCTAGGAGATGGACCTCACTGTACTACCCTGGAATCCCTGAATTTTTTTCTTTTGTGTTTTTGAAAATTTTTTTCCAGACATCATGTCACAACTTTCATTCAGTCGAACGTCTGGAACGTGTTCCCTTCCAGGCTGTCAGGGCTGCTGTTTAGTCATGAAGATAAATCACAATTGTGCAGTATTATGTCTCCCCACCTTTCCTGCTCCCTGCAAAACCCTGGGAGTGAGGGTGGGCTGTTTGTGGGTGTAAGACAGCAGAAAGAAGTAGCATGACAGCATCTTTTGAATACGAAATCTGTTACTCATTCAGGAAATTCCAGAGATTGGATAATTATAAAGGTTAGAATCCTGAAGATGAAAGTGCAAAAGTTTGATAAAGTCCAGTTAAGCTCCTTGTGCAACATTCACTGGGCTGCTTGATCCAGAATATCTGCAGATATTCAGGGCCTGGCCCTTACACAGTGATGCAGTAAAGAAAAGTTCAATGTGAAGTGAAGATGGGGGAGAAGACCAGAAATTTGAGTGCACGGGGCTTGACATGTTTAAGGGTAGCACAAGACCTCAGGCAGTCCTTCCATAGTTCTGTGGCAAATTCAGGTGAAAGGGCAAGAGATTGGTGTCAGAGAAAATAATAAGCAGAGCAGACCTAGCAGTAGTAAAAGACCATGTAATTGTCTTTCTCCAAAGAGGCAGCAGGAAGTTCTTGT
Source organism: Myiozetetes cayanensis (assembly GCF_022539395.1). Taxonomy (NCBI): domain Eukaryota; kingdom Metazoa; phylum Chordata; class Aves; order Passeriformes; family Tyrannidae; genus Myiozetetes; species Myiozetetes cayanensis. The sequence continues at coordinate 13,935,682 of NW_026086937.1, forward strand.
GTCAAACAGGAAATCTACTGCTATCCTGAAAGGAAAAAGGAGATAGGATGTATGCAGAGCATCCTACAGTAGGGCATCAAAATCCTCCATCTTCCACTGCTTCTCCTGGGACTAACACTGACAGATACCCAAGATGAGATTACTGCTTCAGTCAGGGCTTTCATTACTTTGAGCAGCAAAAAAATAGTTTTGTTTGTCTTTAAAACTCAGACATTTCCATTGCTGCCTGGCCCTACTGAGGTGGCTGTTTGTGCAAAACAGGAGAATGCTACTCCAGTTTGGGATTTTCAGCTACAAAATGCCCTGAGTTTGCAACAAGTGGGTGTTTGTATTTTAACAAAGTTAACCTCCCTGCACCTGGTCTTGTCAGCGGTAATGGACTTGCCTGGTGCCCTCTTCAACTCAATTCATTGTGTTCATCAGAAGACAGAAGATCACATTAACACTTTCTCATTCTGTCTGCAAGCCCAATCTTTCAATTTGGTTTCTAGCTGGATGTTTCTGCACTACATCAACATATGGAGTTGTTTTGGTCTCTGCTTTGCAAGTACAAATCTAAGACTTGGTTGTCTGGCAGAGATGTAATTTTGCTGCAAAGACTGCAGGAGCTTGTCTCTGTGCAGCTTAGATTGATAACCTCTAGAAGCAACTTCTGAAGTTGCTGCTGTTTACATTTTTTTCTACTGGAATGGTGTAGGATAAAAACCTAGGCATATTTCTTCTGAATAACTGATAGTTCAAAGAAGCAGCCACAGAAAGAAAAGTTTCTGTGTACACTGCTTTATATGCAGTGTCCTCCTTGTGAGAATTGCCTTGAGGATCCATCTACATGCTGTGTTTTGAAACTGCTTATGGCAAAGGTTTGCCTTTTTCTCCCCCTTTTTGCCTTCTGTGCTGTACTTCTGTTTTACCTGTACCCTGGCAAAATGAATGTGGAAGGGCTGTCTGTATTCACTGATGGTGTTTGGGTGCTCTAGAGCAGTTTGGTCCTTACACTGTACATCTGTTCCACTGAGTAAACTGAGTAAACTGAGGTCACAGTAAGGGAGGGAGATGTGTTGCAGAGGAGGAAACTGGCAGTGTTGTGGCCTGGATTGTTCTGTGCAGCCCCTTCACAGGAGCTGTTTGAGATGCATTGCTCAGGTGTCTCCGTGGAGTACCCAGGAATGCATTCATTCATTAACTTCCTGCATTTATGATTCCTTACAGGGGGCCATAACGTAACTATTTCACTGCAGTCGAGGACAGGACATACTCACATGCCCTCTGTGGTGGGGGTTCTGGTCTTCACCCAGTTTTGGTTCTGGTTCCCCCTGTCACACTTCTTGTCGCTGGCTTTCACCCCAACCTGTGTCATTGGCCTTAACAAGGATCTTAAGGTACGTAACAAGCGCTGACAGCTGCTTGGAAGGCTTGAGTGGTCTGCAAGGCTTGTGCGGGGATTTATTGGTGTTCTTTGCATGTTTCCAGCTTGTTTGTGCCAGAAAAGGTTCTAACTGGAAGAAATCTGAAAAGCAGGTTTAAACTGGGGATCTGTTGGTGGGAATAGGGACAAGAAAAATGTAGAAAGCAGACTTGGAACACTTTACTTCAAAGTAGCTTAAAAAGAAAGGAACTCTATTGGATACATGTGGGGAGAGACCGCCTCATTATCACTCCTGAAGGTCAGGGTTATTTAAAAAAAAAGTGTGTTGCCCCCCTGGCCTCCCAAATAAATGATGTGATGTTCTCCCCTAGGAAAGCTAGCAGTGGGAAAAGAGGATTTGTTTGGATTCCCTGGGGAGTAAACATTAAACTGAGCAGTCAGTACAGCACTTTACTTATTCATCTGTTCTTCCAGCTGGTCAGCTGTGGTATGGCCCGTTGTGATGGTTCGGACTTGGCTCCCTGCCAAATGCCCAAAGACTCAGTAGCAGCCTCCCCGCCCTTTCCCCTCCCTTCTTCTCCCAGAGCAAAGGAAAACAAAAACTATGTAAATTGAAGAACCCGAAAATCCAGCTAGTTATATAAAAAAAATATATATTTGATGTATATTACAGTAAGATGCTATGTACACAGCAAAAAGGAATTCAAACACCCCCCGAAGGGATAGGGAAAGGGGAAAAGGAACAAAAGGGAACAAACAAGGGACACCAAGCAGATATACGCAAACAGACCCGAGAATTAGTAAAATAACTAGTAAAACTAATCTCACCACGTCCCTTAGAAAAAAGCAGGATTGGCACACACAGCCAGCACTCTGCTATCCTCCACGTGGCAGGCCAGCGGTCGCTGCAGGCCTCAGCCTTAGATAAGCGAGACCAACGCAAGGACCCACTGTTCCCGTACCCCGCTGGAAGAGAAGAGAGTGAAGGCCTCTCTTCCCTTCTTATTTATACCCCTATTTACGTAAAAATCGTATGGAATACTGGGAACACTGCCTCTTCCTTGGTTACAAACTGGTAACCAAGGAAGGCCTAGATTAAAACCACCACACCCGTGTAAGCTGGGTACCATGCTGGGTCTCCTGTGCTCCAGAACTGAGGTCGTAACTTCCACAAAAAGCTTCTGGATGTGGCACTGCAGGGGTGTGCTGCCCCCTCCCATCATTGCTGCAGCCTTATTCTGGGATGCACAGAGCATGCATAGGGCTGGCTGCTCCCAGAGTCCCTCCTGGCCTGAGCCAGCTGGCTGGATTGCAGCCCCTGGACCAAAGCCTTAGGGCTCTAAGTTGCTTTTCTTCACCTGTCTCAGACTGAGCATCAAGTCCGTGTACACACAGTGCAAAATTCTCACTCTGTTTGAAGAGAGAAGTTTGCATTAAATTTGGTTTTCCCTCTACCCTGAAAACTTTACAGGGGTTGCATTGCTGCTTGTCCCTGTGCCTTCCCAGTGGTGATCGGCTCAGCACCTTTTTGCCTGCTTGGCTGTACTGCCATTTTGACTCCCTGTCCTCATCCCTTAGATTCCAGGCTGTGGGTCAGGTTGTGCTGTGTAATTTGGCTGGCATAGCAAAGCCAGCTACGAGCTGGCTGTATGTTATGGGCTGCACCACACCCACCTTGCTTCCTCAGAGCGGTCCTGGTTCTGTTGTTGCTCCATGATATGTCATGAGAGATGAGAGTTGAGATATGGCAAAAATTAAATCAGTTTAAGAATTTGGATTGGCTGTCAAAAGATGCTCTCTGCCCGTGCTTTAGTAGGCAAGAGTAAGAGAATATGTGACACTGGTAGCCCACCCCTAAATGTACAGTGCTTTGGCAGGAGGGGAATGTCAGGCAGTGCTTGGTTTGCCCTTGTGTGCATTGGCAGAGCAGATCTTCACTTAAATCTTAAACCAATTTTCTGTTAATACACACAGACCCAGCAACAACATCAAAACCACAAAAACCTTCGAAACAATGAAAACAAAGCATGGTGTGAATAGCATAGAGGGTATGGAGAGGGCTAGGAGAGCTTGCCAGAGTCGAATTATAGAATAATTAAATAACATTGTTCTAGTTGAACTGTTGCCACTGATAACAGTTTCTCAGCTTCCGGAGGGGCAAAAGGGGAAGCTTGTATTCTTTGGAGAATCTGTGTTTGTCTCTGGTGGAAGGAAAATGAAGCTAAAATAATTATTCTGCTGTGGATTTTTTTTCCCTGTCTTCCTCGGTTCTAATATGTTTTTAAACTCTTTGTTTTAGATGCCAAAAGTCCAGTACAAGTCCAACTGTAAGCCGTCCACATTTGCCTATCCTCCACCTCTTGAGGTACCAAAGGAAAAGGAGAAAGAAAAGGTATTTGGGCTGGCTTTCTGTGTTGCAAAGACTAACCCCTTCTCCCTCCTAGTATAAACATTGACTTCGGTGTTACTAACAGGGAATCTGAAGAGCAAAGGAAAAATTGGCAGGCGCTGTAGTCTCTGAAAGAGAATTCTAGGTAATTTTTCCTGCCGTACCTGGGACTGTGGCATACAAGTGCTGTGCTACTGAATTGCTGGATCCTCTCTTTTTCTGAAGTGGTCAAGCCAGAAGCATTGATTTAAAAAACTGCTTTCCATGCCCTACTGACTTGAACATGAGTGTCAGTGTTGTGCAGCATCTGGCACAGCAGGGCCCTTTGTGCCTTGGGCTCCAAAGGGCTGCTGCAGTGCGGCTGTTGAGAGTACTGGGTGGGACACTTCTCAAAGAGTCCCATCTGAAAGGGGCAGTGGGCCCATGTGCTAGAATAATAGCTGCCAGCTCCATGGATTGCAAAAAGGTGAGTGTGGAACTGAGAATATCTAGGAAGAGATGAGACCTGTGGGATGACAAGCGGGACAATAGTGGAAGCAGTTTGTCTCCTGGCACAGGATGGTAAAAGCTGTCGAACAAACCACAGCAGCAGGCAGAGCAGCCCTTAGGGAGCAGTGGCAGCAGTGGAGACCTCAGGCACGTCATCTGATGAATGACGTGGTGTAAAATGAAATGAAAACTGTAAAACATTTTAACAGAATTGAATGCTTGGCAAAACAGATTTCCAAGCCACCAAAGAATCCAGAAATTAACTCTGTTGAAAGGCAAAACTCACTACTCACAGCTCCTTTCTTGCCTTTCTCTTTTAAACTTCCCTGGCCAAAAGAACGTGTGCCAAGAAGCCCACATTTAGCCTCAGCAGCAATATGACAAACACTGTTGCTCCTTGTCCCTCTCAGAAAGTTACTGCCATTTGTTCCCCAGCCTGGGGAGCTGAAGCTCAGTGTACAGTGTTGTGGTCACACTGAATGCCTCCTCCTTTGCCACATCCAGGTTTCCACTGCTGTGCTGTCCATCACTGCAAAAGCCAAGAAGAAGGAAAAGGAGAAGGAGAAAGAGAAGAAGGAAGAGGAAAAGATGGAAGTGGTAGGTGGAAACATTGAAACTTTAATGTCTTCTTCCCCCCCCCCCCGTAAGTGTGGAAGGTGCGTTGTGAAAGCTGTCACCCTCATCGCTGTGACCCCATCACCCGTGCTAGTTCTGAGCAAAGCACTGACACACATTGCAGTGTTCTGCAGACACTGGTCAGCACCTTTACCCTGTGTATGTGTGTGTGCACTGTTAAAAGCAAGAGGTGCTATTGTTTGTGAATCCGTTATTTCTGAGAAATAAATCTTCCTCAATATTAAGTTACTGACTCCCTTAAAGGCAGAAGCTTGTTTTGACAAATTTATGTGCCTTTAACGGCATTAACCTTATGAGTATTATTTCATTGCCTACTGTTTCTAGACCCAGGAGAATTTTGTCTCTTATCTACGTACTTTTCTTATAATGTTGAAAAGTCTTAGTAATTTCATGCCCTTGGTACCTCCGACCTTTTAAAAAGAGGTCAGGGTTGCAACAGTTGCTTGGTGGTGTCTAATTCAGTTGAGAACACTGAAGAGTTTAAGCTTTCTGGGTTTCTACATGCTTAACCTTTTATTCTGAAATGTTCATCTTTTTGGCAGCAGTCTCTTACATGCTTTGCCCATCTATCAAAATGCCAACATTTATCCACACACAGCTTAGAATCAGCTGAGGTTTGAGTACAGGATCCATATGTTGCTCAGTAGTTATGATGATTCCTTTAGTCCTCTGATGATTTCTTTCAGCTCATAGACCTGACACTGGAACTTGTCATTCTCATCTGTGAGTAATGTGTTATCCTGGAGCAAGCTGAGTAATGTACAAATGAATTCTTGGTGGTTGCTGTAGTTTGGAAAACATATGGCAGCTAAAATTCTTGCTGTACTGACAAAAGACCCTTTCTTTTGTGTTCTGGTAACAGATGCAAATATTCCAAGAACAACTGTAAGCTGAAAAGGCATTATACACTCATAGAATTGTTTAGGTTGGAAAGACCTCTAAGATCATCGAGTCCAACTGTTACCCAACAATGCCAAGCCCACCACCAAACCATGTCCCCAGGTGCCACATCTACGTCTTTTAAACACCTCCAGGGACGGTGACTCCACCACTCCACCAGGCAGCCTGTTCGAGTGCCTGACAACCTTTTTGGTGAAGAAGTTTTTTCTGATATCCAATCCAACCCTCCCCGGCACAACTTGAGGCCATTTCCTCTTGTCCAGATCCTTCTGCAGAGCCTTCCCACCCTCCAGCTCATGAACACGCCCACCTAACTTGGTGTCGCCTGCAAACTTGTTGGGGATTTGCTTGATCCTCTCATCCAGATAATTGATAAAGATATTAAACAGGACTGGCCCCAGTACTGAGCCCTGGGGAACACCACTGTGACCAGCTGACAGCTGGATGTAGCTCCATTCCCCAGCACTCTCTGGGGAATGTATCCAGTTTTCTACCCAGTGAACAGTGCATCTGGCCAAGCCATGAGCAGCCAGTTTTTCCTGGAAAATGCTGTGGGAAGTGGTGTCAAAACCTTTACTAAAGCTGCCAAGCTCAGTACAAATCTTTCTGATTCCCCTTTAACATTTGTGTGAGAAAAGAAGCATGGTCATGGAATTTTTTACCTCTTTAGATTAAAAAAACCCACTCATGTGGCATGAGAACAAAGGTGTATGTGTAAAATAACCTTCCTAGACCTACATAAATGTGACCATGTTGTAGGCACCTAACCCTATCGAGTTGGCCCAGAAAATGAATCATCTCTTGCGTGCGAGGTAGAATCTCTGGGTATTTTGCTCCTTTATCAAGTTTCCTTGTCACCAAACATTATCTTTTCTCTGAATTATTCTTAGAATTCTAGGTACTAAGTAAAGTGTGCTGAACAAATGCATGTTTCTTCTAAAATTTCTACAACTTACAGTTAAGTGCAGGTGTTGAGAGGAAGTAAAATACTAGAAGGGATTCACAGGTTGTGTCTGTGTGTGTGTCCAGATGTCTGTACAGTTTTTCTGGCTGAATCAAATGCAAAAGCAAGGATAGTAAAAAGGGAGCTTGCTGCCACCTGCTGTGTTTGAGTTGAGTGTTTTGCCATTGTCCTAGTGTTTTAGAGGTATCGTTGCTTTCCTGTTTTTCTCTTATGCCTGTTATATGGCTAGTAATCCATAGCTCCCAGGGGATCTGCACAGCAACGAGCAGCCACTGTGCCCGAGAAAGTCCTGTCTGCTGTTACAGGACATGCTGTGAACTCAGTGGTGTTCCTGATCACTCCCTATTGGTTTTTCCCTGTCTTTTCTGTGGTCTCTTTTGTTTGCAACTCAGATGTTCCTGAGCAAGAGCGAAAACATGACCCATGTTCTTAAGTATGTAAAGGATGCCGTTTTTTTCCTTCTGAGCTTTTGCCTCCAGCTACTGAGTCATTGGTAAAGGAGGTCTGCACTGCAGTTCCCTAGGGAGTCACTGAAGTCAAGTTGTTTTGGGTGAGCTGCTGTGAAACGTGAGTGACAGCTTTATAGCTGGGAAAATACAAGGGCAGCTTTGGCAATTTTTATGTGCTCAGTAATGATATCAAGGACTCTTCAGCTGTGACAGAAAGTGGTGAGTGAGTTTACAGAAAAAGTCTTAGAAAGGGAAGGCAGGGGTAAACACTTCCTTTGCCAACCTCTCGCTGAACTTGCTTTTGTCTGCAGTTGGGAGTGAAGCCTTGGCTTGTCGAGAGCACTTAGACCCACTGTGGTATTGCCTGTGCCAGCCTATGATAAGTGTTAGTATGTTCCTCAGCAGAAGAATGGTTTCTCACCATGCTCTGGAATAGCTGCCTGGTTGTTCCTTACCCTCCTGAGCTATGAAAGGGTTAGAGGTTACTGCCAAAATCATGCTGATGTTCTCCTCCCCTTCCACAGGATGAGACTGAAAAGAAGGATGAAAAAGAAAAGAAAAAAGAGCCTGAACCCAACTTCCAGCTTTTGGACAACCCAGCCAGAGTCATGCCTGCGCAGCTCAAAGTTCTCACTATGACAGAGAGCTGCCGGTATCAGCCTTTCAAGCCAGTAAGTGTCACCTTCCCAGTCCGTGTGCTTGACAGAGCATTCCCAGTGCTGGGCTTGTGCATAAGGACCCAGAGGTTCTGTGTGTACAGGAGAACACCACTCACAGCTGGTCAGCACTGGAATGTGTTGCAGAGATTTGTAGCTTTGCCGTTGTTATTTGCTTTTTAATGTCTCTCTCTCCAAATGATCACATGGAGTTCCAGTTGGGGGAAGGTCAGAGCTGCTGCAAACCTTTCCACCATGCTAGTGCTGCTTTATTTTTTCTTTCTTGTCAAGTGCTGCAACATGGAAACCAATCAGACATACTCTGTGTATTAATGACATTGCTGGGAACATAAAGACTGAGGGGTGATCTTTACAATAGATTGAGAAGTTGCACAGGTTCATTGTCATTAGGACTTGTGCTGGAGCTTTATTATCCTGCAGTGTGATTTATACCTAAATGGAGGGTTGTTTTCATTGAAAAGGTTTCCTATTCAGTTACATCTGACCTTAGAGAAGTGCCTTCAGCTCGTGTTAACATAGAGAAGAGAGAGCATGTGATTGTCAGATGGAGAATGAAAAAGGTCTTTTAGCACTAAGCCCAAGGGGTAACTAACTTTTCTGTGAGATGCTCAGATACACTGCAAAGCTGATAAGCTCCCTCACGAACTCTAAATCTCCTCAGTCAAATTCTTCTGCCCTTTATTTTTGTGCAAGAAATAACACCCACCCTTGACTTACCCCTTTTGCAGGATTATGCATGGGGAAATGGTGTTCAGAAGAAGTAATGGTTTTTTCCCAGGAAGATAGTGATATTTTTAATAAATGGATTTCCTGGAATTTCATCAGTACATTGGAATTCTCTGTGCACCATCCCCTTCCGAAATGTCTTCTTTAGGAAAGCTGTGGAGGGGTTTTTTAGTCTCTACCCTTTAAAATGTGGATTTTGCTGTTTGGATTGGAAGGATCTGCTGTGTGTTCCAGTAAGTGTCCACTCACTGAAACGTGGACGTACACAGTTGTTTGCTTCAGTTTCAAAAGAAGCAGAGTCCTCGGTGGGGGAGTTGCAGTTTCCTGCCTCGAAGTCCCATAAACAGGTTTTGAAGAGAACAGAACAGTACAGTTTTTGCTGGGATTAGGGTGTGTAACCAAGGAGGCTCTTGGAACGGTTTGCTCTGCTTTGGGGAATGCCAGAGTAAAAGGCCTCTTTGAAATGCTGTTTATGGCCTGGAGTCCTGCTGTGGCCAAAGCCCTGATCCCAGCCAGGCGTGACAGCACTGCCTTTTCGCACCTTGTGTTCCAGTCCTGGAAGGCACACGGATTTGCTTCAGCCTGCCAAGATGTTTGGTTGTGATCTTTGTAATTAATTTGGTTTTGTGAGCTTCTGCTAATAGGATTCCTCGTTTGGTGGAAGCTGGTGATCAGATTAGTCTCTGTTTCACAGAACCTCCTGGGAGGCAGCCACACAGAGAGGCTTCACTAAGCTTTGTTAACCTGCAAAGAGGAGCCTTTTAAAGCAATTACAGTTCAATTAGTTTTCATGTGGAAAGCCCCAGACTGGGATGGGGGTAAAGCTGTGAATCCAGGTGCCACTTTATATCAAACTGAGACCTAGATAGTGGAAGGTAGTCTGGATAGATTCTCTCTGTTCTATCTCCTTCTCAGGCAGAGATCCAGATGAGTGTCAGATGCTTTGCTCTCTGAAACTCATTCCCGCTGAGACATCTCATATGGCCTAGGATAGACTCTGTGGCCACAAACACTCCACCATGAAGCAGAGACAATCAGCTCTAAATGCTCATTGCACTTGCCTTGCAGCTTTCCATTGGAGGCATCATCATTCTGAAGGACACCAGTGAGGATATGGAGGAGCTGGTTGAACCTGTGGCAGCTCATGGTCCGAAGATCGAGGAAGAGGAGCAGGAACCTGAACCGCCAGAGCCCTTTGAGTACATTGATGATTAAGACACGAGGTACAGTGTAGTGTGCAGAGTCACCTTTATTAATCCCAAGGAAGGAAAAGCATCTTTGGATCAACTGAAGCAGTTATCAGCTCCCAGCACTCTTGTTTTAAGCTCTTTGACAGCTTCTGTGTTAGATTCAGAAACACTCTCTGTCCCAGTTCCAAGAGTTTGGCAGCAATTAAAGAGAAGTCCACAAGTCCACTCTTCTGGGTCAGGCCTGACCCAGTTGTAATGGATCTCTAATCTGGCAGGCTTGGCTGCTCTTGAGTGGAGTCTGGCTGGGCAGAATTAGAGCAGCTCATGGGGTCCCAGGCAACAGCTGAGCTGAGAATAGTCAGCTCCTGAAAGATGGTCCTAGGGAACCAAGTAGTTTATGTAACAAAGCTGTCATCTACTTGACCTCAGGATTGGTCAAAAGAGAACTAGTGCTCTGCTTTCTGGGGTTGTCTTGTCTTCCCAGCAGTTCTTAGCAGAATTTGAAGACATTCCAGTCATGTGTTCTGTGGTGCTCTGTGAGCCCAACATAACGGTACTGGTAGATCCGTTCCAGGCAATGAGTTCTCAGGTTCCTTGGTTAAAGTGCCTGAACTGATGTACAAGTTTCTCACTGAGAGGCTTCATTTCCAAATATGGGCTGGCATGTTCCAGGGCTCTCATGAGCAAAGATTATCCACTTGAATTGGTGGAAGGGCAGGAAAACAAACTCCTTGCTAAAAACTGTAAATGTTGCGTCAATGACAGGCTCGGGTGAGTGTGTGGAGCCGACCACAAGAAGCCTTAGTTAAATACATTTCATTTTCTGGTTTCTCTCTTTCCCTCCTCCAGGGTCATGTCCTCTAAAGAAGACACTATGCTTGATATCAGAAAGACAGACATGAAGACCTTCCTATCGAGATCTGCTGTTCAGTGCATGCAGCCCCAATCTGTGCTGAGCTAAAGCTGATAGTCCGTGTTTTATGGCTGAAGAACAGATATATGCTATTTAGTGTACTCTTTCACAAAACCTTGTTTTCAAATAAATATATTAAAAACTCTTGAAAGAAAACTTGCTACTTCAGAAAAAAAAGAAAAAGAAAAAAGGAAGCCTAACAACCTTTTTTCTGCTCACTCCAAATGTTAAAAACTAGACTCAAGTTGTGCATCTTGCTCTGTCAAAGCTTGACTGACTGCTCTGCCGTAGAGTCGTCAGGACCTGTGCACAGCCTGCTTTCTGTAGCACTTGCTTAGGCTAAGCAAGGTTACAAAACCTGCCTGGCCCAGCCATAGCACTGGTGCTACAGAGAGGTCAGGTCTCCACTTGCCAGCAGCTGCACAGAGAAGGTCTGTTTCCAAATTACCTCCATGATACCGATCTTCCCCCTTGCTCATCCTTGGTATTCATGTGATGGTGTGGGGCTGACAGAAGGCTCTGGGTGTTCATGATGGGGAAATTGGGGCACGTTTCTCCTTGTTTCTCAGAATCCCCTTTTTGTGTGTGTGTGCTTTTCCTGCTTTCACCAAATATGGGTGCAGTAGCTGGTATGAGCAAACAGCTGGTTGCATTGCAGGTCTAGATGGGGTGAAGCCAGACATGAGTTGTCACACTGATGTGCATCATTAGCCAAGGGGGAATTTTAGTCAGGGATATGGAACAAGGAGCAGTCAGAAGGAAGGAATGGTGTTCCACTGTTCACTGTCCAACCAGCCCTTCACCTGTTGGGCTGTAACACTTCAAAGGATGTGAAAACACTACATCAGAGATTGCAGCCCTGGTCTGCTCTCAGCCAGACACTGGACAAAGCTCCATCATTCTCCTCCCCACTCCCCATTCCTCCTGGAATGAGGTTTTTATTGTAGGTGTGTAGGGAGTATTTTGCTCCATGTGAACATACCACAATTTCATGTGCATTGATAATAATGGAAGACAAATCTTGCATGTAGGGCCTGGGAGCTTTTCCAGCAGATGGTTTATTTTGGTGAATGTTACTATAGCAATAGGATAGTCTGCCTTGGTTCTCTGCAAACCTAAGGAATAGAGCAGAGATGTGGGACTGAAAGCCAATTTTGAGTCCTAGGCTGCAGCCAGAGGTCCCTCCAGTTGAAATGTCTCTGTGAGGGGGCTGGTCATAGCTTGTAGTTCTCAGAGTGATCCCATGTTCTCGCATGGAGCAGAGCCAGGAATGAACCTGAAATGGCTACAGACAACATTACTGTCAGTAAAACTGGAAACAAAGAGGGAATTGCTGCTCCAATTCCACGGTCATTCAAAGCAAGACCTGCTGTTGTGGTGCAAGAAACAGAAGCTGGAGAAATGAACATCGTCCAGCTCCTCTGGTGCTGTAATCCCTTCCCTTTGAATGGACATCTGCATCCCTTGCTCCAACAGGTCCTGCTGATGCCAACCAGTATGGTGCTTTTCAGGTAACTTGTTCGTAATGCCTTGTGTCATAAAATACTGTGGAGAGGGGTGGACACTGGGAAGAGAAAAAACTCCGGTCATTCAGCAACCTGCCAGTTGGCCGGATATTGCTGGGAGTTTTTAGAGTCCAAGTAGAAATGCTGGGAATAGCTGGCTCAGAAAGACCTAAAGTCCTGTGCTGGTGTCTTGGCCAAGCTGTGAACAGTCTTCTGCTTTTCACAAAACTTTTTCCTGAGTTTTTCATATTGTAACATACGAAAATTGTTATAATATGAACATATTCCTGGCACTTGCTACAGATTGTCAGTGTGTCTGTGTAAATCTGTAAGTGCAGAACAGCTCCCACTGAGCTATGTACTGCCTGGGATACCATGGAGGACTCAATTCTTGTCCTAAATGATTCTCTTGTGCCTGTAAAATCCCTCCTGCCCCTGGTGCTGATGTGTCCCCAGACCTCCCTTGGCACAAACAGATGTAAAAACCTCAGATAGCCCCAAACTGATTGCTGAGCTGCTGCTCTGGGCCTTCGTGGTGAGGTTGCACATAGACAGTCAGATTTTTAGAGATTTTGGTGACTGGAAGAAAAGGCCATGTGTGCCAGGCTGGGGACTCCAGGAGGGAACTGAGAATTGGTCTGTCCTCAGTTCCACACCTCTGCCACTCAACGTGTTTTTCTCTGCTGGGTAAAGGCATCTGGGAACTGTCTGGTTTAGGACTGAGAACACTCAGAGGAAAGCATCCACTGTTTTTGGCTTTCCCCTACAGCTGCTTTGTGTTTTCCTCCTTGGAAGAATGTTCTGAACAGGAGTTGAGGGGATGGGGGAGAAGAGCTGGAGGAGCATCAGCAGAGGTGATGGCTGGTTAAAGAGGGAAGCCAGTGGTTTAGGAGTGTGGAGGAGGAGAGGTGATGGCCATACCACACATCTGAGTTGCTGTGAGCAAGGGAGCGGGAAGGGGCAGTGGGTGGGATGGTGCACGAGGGAAGACACAGCTCCCTCTGGACCACGAGGAGTGTTCTCTAGCAAGTGCACGCTGACCCTTGGCCAGAGGGCTGATAGCTGAGAAGTGGCTCCTCTCTTGCACAGTAAGTGGCTTCCTGGGTTTTGGCCAGTTTGCACCTTTCTGGTGAGAAGGCTGAACGTGTGAACAGTTCCTTGGTTGCTTGTGCATTTGGTATCAGTAGATGTGCTTTCCCTTTGGGCATTTCCCCAGCTAAGCTCTGCAATCAGAGCCTGCTCCAATGCAGAGCACCCAGGTCCTTTCCAGCTTCCCCCACAGTGAGCAGCCCCTCACCTATGTGTGCTTATGCTCCCTGTGAGTACATAAAAGATAAACCTCTTCCACCCACACCACAGCTAAGGAAGATGCTGGTCCTGTGCCTCAGGGAGACACCTGTCAGGCTGGTTTTGCTCAGGGACACTGCTTAAGAGACTTCAGACAGCTCAAGGACGAGAGATCTTCCTATGGGTGCTTTTGAGAGCTTGTGCTATGAAACAACATATCATGTAGAATGATCTCATACGTGTGACTTTTTTTTTTTCCTGATCTCTACATAGTTCTTCAGTTTACTAATCAGGCTGCTGAGGATGCTGCTCTGTGACAACTTGAGGTTATGTGTGGCACCTGAACGAGGTGCTGAGCTTTGCTCAATTGCCAGGGTGTCACTTGGGAAATTTGGAAATGGCCAACCTGTGTCTTTGTAAAAAAAAACCTGTGAAGAGGCCATAGAGCCCCAGGAGAGTTCCAGTAAACCTGTAGGGAAAGTCTGGAAATGTTCTGGAGATACAGCAGGAAACTTCGAGAAAGATGAGAAAAGCATCAAGGGAATGGTCAGGAAACTTAGAGAAATCTTCTGGAAAGGTTCTTGTAAACCTCTGAGAAGGCTCTGGAAAGCTGTGGGATCCTGCCCCCATGCTGAGGCACCTCACCAGTTTCCCTGGGGACAGGTGAGGCCAGTAACTGTGGGACTGGCTTAGTGCTTTAAATAGCTTCATTAAGCCTCAGTGACTCATTAGCACTGATTTCTGAGGAAGTGCTGTTCTCCTGGGCCTGTCTGGGGATGCTGCTGAGGGACCCACCCTGATTGTTTGCCAGGGGCTAATTGGGCCCTGATGCTCCTGGGTTTGCCAGAGGGAGAGGCCAGGCTGACAGGAAGCTGCTTCTGTCCCTCCTGACTAATGGGCTCCAACCCCCTTAACCCTGGTGAGAAATAAATCAGTTCTAAAGCACGCTGCTTCTGACAGATCCCAGAGTTCCTCCAGGAGGTCCTGGATAGCCTTAAGCCTCCCTTTTCCACTCGTGAACTCGGGTGCAAGCCCTCTGCTAGGCACCATGCTGGGCACCAAAGTGGGGATGGAGATGTTGGAAGTAAAGCTCCCAAGGCAAGGGGTCTTCAAGGAGGTGACCAACAACCCCCTGGCATTGCTACTCCACCCTGGCAGGCACTCAGTAGGCCTTGTCCTCTCACCTCTCCCCATGACAGCAGTGCTGCCCTCCCTATCTCTCCCCTCCCTTCCAGGGCCATGCAAAGCTCTTCCTCCTCACCATTCAGCATGAAATTTGGGCGCCACTGATAATGCTGATGATATTGGCCATTTATCTCCCTGCATCCTGGTGGCTGGAGTCTCCTCCACCCTCACCCCTGCTATGTGCCAGCCCGTCCCAGGCTCTTCCCTTTCTTGCTGCCCTTAGTTTTGATGAGGGGTTGGGTTTTCAGCCCAGCTCTGGGCCCACCTTTACCCTGCAGAAGTGGCAGGATGGGGGATTTGGGGAGTGCAGACGTTGCAGGATTGTGCAAGGCTTGTGGTATTTACTTGCAACGTCTGATGGGACCAGTGGGCACCCAAGGGTGCCAATCTTTCCCCAGGATGGTTTCACATGGAAGTAAAGGTCTTTGCTCTTGCTCCCTCAGTGAAGATACCTTGTTTGGCACACCTGGTTCAGTGCATTTCTCCAGCTGGTGAGATTAGGCTGGCCCATGCTCTCTGTCTTTGGAGGAGACGCTGCTCCAGCTGCTGGGACTGGCTTGACTTGGCCTCTGAAATCCTGCTGTGGGGGCAAACATTCCAGCTGGCAGCAGCCCAGGTCTGGAGTTTTGTTTTGAGGTCTATACTCCAGTTCCTGACATTGGCTGCACGGGTAAAGCTCCGAGTTTTGCTCAGAAAAAGTACTGTGCAGGTACTCAGGTGAGTCACGGGTGTCTCTGCCAGCAATGGGGGAAATCAGCGCTACCCACGTATTGCAGGGGGATGACTCAAGGCAGATCCTCTCTCTGCCCAAGCCCTCTGGAGATCAGCTAATCAAAGGTCCTGCAGACCATAACCCCAGAGATCCCAGCCCTGTGCACTCAGTCTGGTGGGCCCTGGTGCCTGTTACCATGTACAAGTGTGTGGTTAAGCAACACGTGTGTCTGGAGCTTTTCATTGTGTTTGCAAGGCACGAGCAGAAAGTGGACAGTGGAGGGTCTATACTTTAAGGGTCCAAGTGAAGCGGGTCCTGGTGAGCAGGGCAGGGTGCTTGGGGGGACACTCTGGGGCTCACTGCCTTGGTGCAGGCCTGGCCAAGGGGAAGGGCAGTCGTTTGGTGGCAACAGCAGCCGTGCCCAAGGGTATAAATAGCTGCTCTGGTGACCCAGAGAAGAATGGCTGCACGGGTGAGGTTAATTGTCAGCAGAAATTATGGAGACATTGTTCCTCCCAAGATAACCTGCAAGGGATGAAGTGTGGAGCAAATTTTTCCCCTTCAGAGTGGAGGAAAAAGACCTGAAATATTGGTGCAGTGTCTTTGTTCTCAGCTTTAGGCTGGCTCTCCCATTTAATTGTTTCTCTCCATTCCATGTCAATGAGAACTAAGATGGATTAACTTTTTGTTTCCCCACTATGTCCTCCCAAAGGAGGAGCTGAGATAGCTCCTGCAGGGCTGGACAAATTCTCTGTTTACTTTAACTTCACACTCAAGTCTTTTTTATTTTTAGCTTAAGCCTGAAACCTGGTGCTGAAAATAATTAGCTGGAAACATCTGCACTGGACAGCAGAGTTCATGGGCTCATTTGCAGATGGAACCTGCTTGCAGTTCTTGTGGGCCTTGAGGTTTTTCAATTTGTCCCTATGTGATCAGGCAGGTGGCAGTTGGTCTGTGTCAGTGGCATGGGACAGTTGGCCACTGGCCTGTGTTGGTGGCAGCACCAACACTGTGTCAATGCAATGAGGGCAGTGAAGTTCGCTGGGACCGGGAATGTTTCTCCTGATGATGAAGCTCTCTGTCCTGCTGTTTCTGTGCACCCAGTTCCAAGCCTATTTTCTCCCCATTATTTTTTTTTAATGAAGCATCTCTAGCTCTTCCCTCCTCCCAGCCCCTGCCATTTTTGGCTGGACAGCTTTGCTGTTTCTGCAAGCCAGCCCTCTCACACACTGGTATTTGCCTTGGCTGGGAGCTTAATGACTCGTGTGTTTGGTGAGGACCTGCCAGAAAGCCCAGCTGGGGCTCTGTTCAAGCCTGGGGCACTGAGCTGCTGTCATCCCACATGGAAACATCCCCATCTCCAGAAAAGCAATTCATCCCTCCTGGTCATCAGCTCCATTCCTGTAGGGATCTCTGAAGTGCGATCTCTGCCACAGCTGGAAAGGTACCACAGGCTGATCTACTGCGAGGGAGGAGCAGAGAAAATGCTGGAGGACTCCCTTCTTCCTCCAGCCCGGCCTGGGCTTTGGTCAACCCACACCAGGGTGGTAGCAACAGCAAGAAGGTTTTCTGGAGATCAGAGAAAGCCACTCCTTCTCTCCAGGTGGGAGATGTGAGGGATGTGAGGGGCTGACATTACAGAGGAATAGGTTGAGCCCTGGATGCTCTTGTCCTTATCTATAAAGTCCTGCTGAGAGAAGAAAACTTTGGCTTCTTCAATACTGGACTGCCAGGTGCATGAGAAACTGCTTCACCATTTTGCAATGCAGCTGAAAGGAGCTTTTGGGGGACCCACCAGCCAGTCCTTTTCTCCCTCCTCACTGTGGATTGAGAAGGCCAAGAGTTTTCAAGATATCAAGGAGAGCTGAGTTCACCATCACCTCCTTCACGCACCTCGTGACAAAATCAAAGTCTCTGTTGTGCTCCTCCTGGTTGGGACTTTGCTTACAGGAAATTACTGAAGAAAGGGCTGATATAAATAGCCTGGGCTGGGATGACTACATCCTTCTGAGAGAGGCAGAGGAGAGGTGAAACTTGAGGCTCAGCAGCAGGCAAAAAAGTCCCATCCAAGGGAGACAAAGCAGCTTTATGACAGTCTGATGCTGGGGAGATGGGAGGTTGTGCAATTCCATTGCCTTGGTTTTCTGTGCAGAGGGCCCTGGGGAAGCATTGCTGTGTAATTCAGTATGTGATCAGCATCTGAGCTGCTGGGCCAAGGCCCTGCCTGAGCACAGCAAAGCCAGCGTCCAAGCAAACCTCTCTGACCCCCAGCCACTCTCAGTAGGAGCCAATCTGTGCTCCAACCCAACCAACAATAACATGTCATCAACTACAATTTCAAGGGAACTTTTTATTTATTTATTGCTTAAAAGCTCCTTCAATATTCATTGAAAATCCAAACCAAAATATTTTTTGGCAATTCGGAGCTGAAGTTTGATACAGAAAATAACAGGATGTTTAAGCTTTGAAAAATATTCTCTTGCCTGCTTGCTTTTGTTTTTAATGCAACCACTTGGAAAGGCTACTGCAAGAAGAAATTTCCTGCAAAATCTTCCACTTAGGCACAAAGAACAGCCTCCTGCTTTTAAATCAAGCAACAGGTTATGATCCAGTCTGCAATCTTCAACTGGCAGGATCAGTGGCCCAGCCCCAGGAATGCTCAGCCCCTGGCAGAGGTGGCAGTGACACCTGCCCCAATGAAAACCTACACTGTGGAGGTGGGGTGATGATGATGAAGGTCCTGCTTTTCAGGTTTGAGGCACAAGCTCTGTGTCTTCCTGACCTTACCTGAGGTGCTGGCCAGTGGGGGGGTGTCCTCCCCCTGGGCAGCACCTTCCTGAAGAAGTTTCCTCCCCAGGCACCACAGGAACATGGCAAAAGCTGTGCAAGGCAGGTATACAGCAGCCTTGTCTGCTCGCTGGAAGGGAATTCTGTAAGAATGGGAGGAGAAAAAGGATGATGACAAAGCAAAGCCCAGATCCCACACAGCCCTCCCACCATCCTACCCAGGGTTCCTCAGAGGAGCAAAACAGCTGGAGATACCTTATCCTGCAAATGAGAAAAAGTCTGTGGAAATCCCCTTCTGTCCCCAGGGGCAGTGTCTGATCATCACCAAAACAAAGCCTTTCCCAAACCCTTGGGACCACCTCTCTAAGAAGAATCTTTTCCTCCTTTTAAAAGTTAGAGGGACAGGTGACAAGCAGGAGGAGTTCACAGCCCCATCCTATTCCTTCAGCAGGAGCAAGAAGGACCCCAAAAGGCTGCACTGCCAGTGGTGGTGAGGGGGCTATAAATGGCCAAAGGACCCAGACCTGCCTCCCCCGGGACTGAGCCAAGTGCCTGATAAGCTCCAGCATGGCAAAACTTGACATTAATAGTTAAGGTTTGTTATTGTGAGATCTCTGAAAGAGTGTACTGAACAGAAAGAGAAAACCTCTGGGTTTTTTTTTAAATCTCTTTATATGTGTATATCTAGAGTACATCTACTGTTTGTATTATTAGAATTTAATATATATAAATTTTATGCTTGTTTATAGACATAAAACTTTGGTATTCAGTATATTAACCACAAAACCCAGAAATCCCAATTGCCAGCTCAATCATGTACTATCCTGACCACTTAACAGTGCCCACAGGAACTCCAAAGCTAATTTGAATGCTAATTGTCACACTCCTGGGGAGCAAAGACAACACAAACTAACACTTAGAAATTTCCTGTTGCTTCCTAGGAATTCCCTCTATATAGGTGCTTTCTATAAAATGTCCATGTGCTTTCCAGAAATTTCAGTGGGCTTTCTGTGGGATTTTCAGAGAGCTTTCTATGAATTCACACCAGATTCTAGGAACTTTCCATTCATTTCTAGGAATTTCTTTGTGCTTTCCAGGAATTGCAATTGTTCTTTCTGATTCTTCCAATTCTAATTCTTCCAATTCCTTGTTCTTTCTAGGAATTGCAGAGAATTTTGTAGAGACTGTGTAGTGGAATTCGAGGGTGCTTTCTGAACAGTTTGATGTGCTTCCCAGCGATTCCTGCCAGCTTTCGCTCATTTTTCTTCCAGCATTTTCTAGGCCTTTCCCTGCGCTTCCTGAAAGTGCTGTGGAAGGAGGGAGCCTGAAGAAAACTGCTGACATTTCTCCTGATTTCCTGGAAAGGCTCCTTTCCCATCAGGATTTCTTTATTTGAGAACATCATCGAAGCAAGCTGAGTTGGAGAATGAGATGTTTTCAAGGGCTTCTGGCATAGACAGAGGCGATGAATGAAGTCACCCGTTCCTGGCCCCTTTCCATCCATCACATGGAACACAAATAAGTAGCAACTGGGTAATTTGGCACAACTCTGGCTCAAACCATTGCTCTCTCTGTGCCTTGCTGGGACAACTGTAATTCAATGAAGCAAAGCATGGGAGGTGAGAGGGGACATAGGCTTGCCAAAGCTGCTTCTGCCCTTTCCAAAGAGCAGCATTCTGCCTCAGTATCTTATTCACAAATACCAGCCCAGTGCTGGGTGGCCAGGGAGCAGTGGTGAAGTAACTCCCACGGGTCATGGATGCAGCGCTGTTGCCCACTCACCATCTGTCATAGCTCTGCTTCCCATCACCTCGCTCTTTCCAAACTTTTCACCTCTTAAGATGACAATTTTCGTTCTGGTAAGAATGTGCCAGGGTGGGGGTTTCTTTCTGTCACTTAAATATCGTTTTTGATTGCATAAGGAGAAGACTGTCCTCAGATCATGAGCCAAGGGAATGTTGTGCCCTGAACTGCATTCACCCGAGCTGGTGTTGGCAGGTTAAGGTTTGGCTGGGAAATGGTCTTGGTGGAGAGCCCAGCTGGCTGGTGAGATTAGTTTTTGGGACTTGTGTGGTTATCAAGGCTCAAAATCCGGGGTGGGGCGGTGGGGGCAGATGCAAATCTCTGTGTTCAGTTTTGGCAGGCGCCTTTAGGAGCCTGGATAATGGGAGATGGATGGTGCTGTGCTGTGCGGTGGGAAACAAGGCTGCACAAAGGGATACTGAAACCCTGGGCAGGACATCACTGGCCACAAAACGCTGTTTTACTGTGGTTAACACCACTTTTAACTGAAAAAGGGACAAAGCCTCGCTAAGGGGCTTGGCCAATCCTCCTGTTTGCTCTGGAGGCTTCCATGAGGTAAGGGCTCACGGGGCTGGTCCTGGCATCCCTCACGCCGTGCTCGCTCTCGGCAAAGCTCTGCCCTTGCTGCCCAACATCTCCTTCAAACGAGCCTCCCACGATGGGAGGTTTCAAACGAAGCTTCCAAGTTAGAAGGCTCCTGGCCTGCTCAAGGTGCGAAGGGGATCCCAAAGCATTTGTTAAGGCCGTAGATGATTTAAAAAGAAACGAAGCTGCCCCCAAACTCCGCGGGAGCTCCGTGTGAGAACGGGAACTCCCTCACGGCCACCGCGGCACCGCCGACCGCCAGGGGGCGCTGCCCTCCCGCGGGGGAGGCGGGACCCGCCTTCCTCACGTGGTGCGCGCCTTCCCGGGCTGCGATTGGCTGAGATGTATCACGTGCTCTGGAGGGGGCGTGGCGCGGAGGGGCCGCCGTTGCCAGGGAGACACGGACGGTGCGGGAGGGGGGAATGGGAATGGGGTTGGGACAGGGACAGGGACTGGGGCAGTGGGGCGGGGGAGATTGGGATAGGGGGAGTGGAGCAGAGGGGACTGGGATGCGGGTAGTGGGACAGGTGGAATTGGGCAGGGGGTATTGGGACGGGGGAGATGTGGGGCAGATGGGTCAAGGGACCCGTGGGCCGGAGGGATGTGGGTAGGTGGGATGTGGGGGAGAGGGGATGGGGGCAGATGAGACGTGGCAGGCAAACTGTGTTTCTGTGAGTGTGTCCGTGTGTGTGTCTCCTCGTGCTGTTTGGAGATGCGATGGCTGACGGGCTGTGCTGTGTGAGCCCTGTGCTGCCACTGACACCCCCGTTCTTTGCGATTTTACAGCTTTGTCAGCGATGAGACGTAGCAGTAACACTTAGCAATGGGTGACGTTTTAGCCTACGAAGCTGAATTACTTGGACTGGTGAGAGAGGTTGGTTTTCTCTCATTATTTCTTTTCCTTTTGTTGTTGTTGTCGTTGTTGCTGTTGAAATAAGCAAGGCAGAATTTCATAGTTACTTCTATTCAGAGCCAGGTATTGTAACTGTGGTCTGCATTCTGGAGTTTTTATCTGGCCAAGTGTTGCTACAGTGTGAAATCATACTGACTCCTGTCATGCTCTGTAGGTTCAAAGGGCTCAATGTCTGTTAAATGTCAGCAGTCAAACAGCAAATCAGTCCAAAATTATCTATTGTTCATTGGAAATGAGGCCCTCACTAAGGGAAGAATGAGGTTGATTAGATCTGACACCTTTGGGGCTCAGGTCCAGCCTATGGTAAAGGTGAGATCTTTAAAATGTTGCTTGGCTGCCAACTCATTCCGTGTGTGTATAAAATCAGAAGCATATAAAAACCCTAGAGTTGACAAAGCCCAGACAAGTCCTGAGACTACTGATCTCCATGGTTTAATGCCTAAGCAGAATTTTCCAGCTAGGCACTCCTCTACATAAGAGGAAATCGGAATAAAGTGTGAAAGAGTCCTGTGAAAAAGACAGTGAGAGACAAATGTTGGGGCAGGTGCCTCTGTGGCAGTCTGTGCTTCTGGATAAATTTGCTAAAATGGGATGTTTATGAATTGAACAAGGACACAAACTGTGATCTCTGCTGCTTGTTGCTTCCTCATCCCTTTAATTAACCCTGTGTTGGTAGCCTTGCTTAGGGCCCTGAGTGGACCCCAAGCTGAACTGCTCTGCGTGTGATCCATGCTGTGGAAGGTTCCACGGGTGCTGGTGCTGCACAGGGGTGAGCACGAGTGGCAGTCAG
The DNA here is from genome assembly GCF_022539395.1 of Myiozetetes cayanensis. NCBI lineage: Eukaryota > Metazoa > Chordata > Aves > Passeriformes > Tyrannidae > Myiozetetes > Myiozetetes cayanensis. Next base: position 13,957,948 of record NW_026086937.1, read on the forward strand.
CTCTCACCGTGCCCAGCTGTCACCAGGCTGTCTCTTGAAAGCCTGGACAGTTACTGCCTCCCTAAGGAGTCAACCAAATGGCAAAATCATGCACAGCTTAAGTCTTTTTGTGGGTCTCTAAAAACAGATCTAAAAAGAAGTTTAAGTTGTTAATCCCTGCTGTACTATTGTTTATGTTTATTGCGAAGAAAGCAATTCTTGTTCTCTGTGACAAAGTTGGGAATCCATATTGAGTTTGCAAAACAAAGTGTGATGCCTTGCCTCAGCAGCCTATGACTAAAACTCCTGAGATGAGGGGAGGAGGGGAAAGTTGTGTCTAATACAGTGGGTGTACACTGTGGGAGGAAGAGGCAGGGCTTTTTATTTCTCCCCTAGAGGTACAGTGCCTGCTGAGTTGGTCATTGGCTTGCACAGCTTCATGTGAGGGCTCTGGTTAAGAGCTCAAGCTGTCTGACTGCTGTGCCCTCTAAGAACATTGTTTGCAAGGAAGTCATTTACTTGTTTCTTCAAACAGAATATAGCATTAATGGATTTTAATTCATTTCCTTCTTTGGTAGAATGAAATTACTGACTAAACCAAGGGGCATCATTCTTTCAGAGGGGATGCACTTGGTTGTCTCTAGGATGCAGGAGGAAGTTTAGGGTCAGTATTTTCCTAGCACAAGATGTCAGTTCTTGGTTTGTCAGTGTTAAATTTTTGGCACTTATGGATCCTTCTATACAGAAACTTTAGTATTTCATGGGTCATTTATTTTGAAGCATTAATCACCTAAAAAAATTTTTATTCCTGCATGTTTTTGTCTTGTAGTATTTGGATTTCGCAGAATTTGAAGAAACAGTGCAAGTATTTAAAAAGGAATGTAAAATAAAAGGGAAACAACTACCTAAACCAGCAAATGTTTCCTCAGAAGATCCAGTGCCTGTTCAGGTAATGCATCATTTACACTGAGTAATGCTAGAAACAGTTAGAGACCACTAATGACCTGTGAGTTACTGCAGCAATGAGATTATCTGAACTGTCTGAACTGATTCTTGATTATTTGAAGAAGTCTTCCAGCAGTTTTCTTCCAGTACAGGAATGTTCATGTTTGGGTTTGGGTTTTTTTCAGAACTCCAGTCCTTTTGAACACAGTAGTTTTGATTCACACTGCTTTTAGTTTTTAGCTTACCATAGGTTGACAAGACTGATTTTCACATACTCTGGGCATTTATTTTTCCCTTACAGTAAAGCTGGGTTCCCAGAACTTCTTGTATTCATGGTTGCTTCAAGGTCTCAAAGATATTAAAAATACCTGGTGAAAGAATACTTAGGCAGTCACTGAACTGTGATAGATTTTTGGATAAAACCTTTAATTCGAGATTTTCAGATGGCACTTGAATTCTTCATTCGCTAAACTACTGCTGAGAAAATGTAGCTCCTCTGCACTTGTTTTTTCACTGAATGCCTCTCCCCTTCACAGGAAGATCTGCTTGCAGCATTTGAAAGTGGTGAGCAGAAAGTTTTCTTCCAGCTCTGGGAGGAGCACGTTTCGTCTTTGGTGCAGGACAATGACCTGGTTGCTCAGAAGTTGGAGTTCTATCTTCACGTACACTTTGCCACCTTCCTCTTGAAACACACTAGGGGAAAGCCTGTAAGTTTGGTTCACAACTCAAACCTCAAATTGCTTTTGTTTGTTTTGCTTCATTTATCTGTCTTTAGTGTGAATGAGGATGGGAGAGTTTCTAAGAATTCCCGGAGCATGTATCCAGTTTTGGGCCACAATCTGTATTTTAGTTGAACCAGAAAGTTTGTATTGTGAAGTACAGAGATGGAAGTGGGAGCTGCCCTCATCTTGGAGCTCCTGAAGTATTTTAACTTGGAAAATAGTAGCATGCCAATACTTTCACATCTTTAATTGCATAACATAGAAGATTCTTAAAACACTTACTTTGCTTCCAGTTTGGACTGTAGCTGTGAGTTAAAATATAATAATTTCTGATGAAATGGGGAAGCTTAATCACAGAATCATAGAATTAACTGGGTTGGAAGAGACCTCCGAGATCATCAAGTCCAACCCTCAATCCAACCCCACTGTGATTACCAGATCATGGCACTCAGTGCCACATCCAGCCTCATCTTAAAAACCTCCAGGGATAAAGAATCCACCACCTCTGGGCAGGCCATTCCAATGCCTGATCACTCTCTCTGTAAAGAATTTCTTTCTAATATCCAACCTAAACCTCCCCTGACAGAGATTAAGCCCGTGCCTTCTTGTCCTACTTCTGATTGCCTGGGAGAAGGGACTGACCCCCACCTGGCTACAACCTCCTTTTCAGGTAGTTGTAGAGAGTGCTGAGATCACCCCTGAGCCTCCTCTTCTCCAGACTAAACAACCCCAGCTCCCTCAGCCTCTCCTCACAGGACTTGTGCTCGAGTCCCTTCCCTTGCTCTTCTCTGGACCCGCTCCAGCACCTCAATGTCCTTCCTGAACTGAGGGGCCCAGAGCTGAACACAATACTCAATACTGAATCTTGACCAGCTCAATATATCATATTGAAAAATATAATTAATTCCAAGCTGTTATAAAATAAAATCTCTCCTACATGGGAATTTTATGATGAGAAGACATTTAGCCTGTAGCCAGCGGGATCAGCGGGGGTTTAATAGCTCGTGCCTTTCACCTGTCAGCTGCTACAGGAGTATTTGGATGCTTTTTGTGTGTTTTCCAGTTTCTAAGGAACTTCTGTTCTGTTCTGTGTGCCAGCTCCCCTTGTGGTTCTCACTTATCACTGAAATAAAGCATGTCTAGTAACTGTTTCCTCTTTGCCTGAGTATGGAAATGTCATTTTGCTTTAGAAGTCTAGCCTGAAGTGAGCAGGAATGATTTACATACGAAATCAATTGTCTGTCTCTTCTTTTGTTGGGCCTACATGACAGAAACAACAACGTTGGTTTAAATTTTCTTTTATGACTGGTGAAAACATGATACAATGTTCTTTAGTTAAATAAATGTGGAGTTTTGGAATATGAAACTTGATATTAATATACTTGAGTCTCAGCTTATATTTTCCAGCTTTGCAGTGCATTCAGAGTAGTAGTTTTCTAAATTAAATATGCTGCTTTATTTCCTAGGACAAAGCTAAACTTAAGGAAAGGATTTCACATTTTAAGGCATACCTGGAAACAAAAGGAGCTGCCCTGAGCCAGACTACAGAGTTTCTTCCCTTCTATGCTTTGCCTTTTGTTCCAAACCCCATGTCACACCCTTCTTTTAAAGAACTTTTCCAGGTAAGTGTCTGTGTTGCAGAGATGGTATTTATGATGACTTTTCTCATGGGGTGATAAATATTCAATAATGTTTAGTTTGGTATTTGTTGTTTCCTTTAGCAGAAACTGTACAATCCTGAAAAAACATATATTTGATGGAAGGAGGGTTGTGAGAGTGCTGTCAATGACAGGGTGCCATCTTATATATGTATTTTATATTTGCTTGAGAATTGAGTGATATGCCAGCTTTGTGTCCATAAATTAGCATTGCTGCCTCTCCTTTTCCACACATCCCTGAAATATGGATGCTTCTGGAAATGATTAGTAGTTCAAGTCAACTTACTTGCTCTGATGATGTTACCCAAGACCACTATCTGTGTATATATAAATGAATTTAAAGCATGATATTTAGGCGTAAGGAGACCAAAGCAGTTTCATTTAATGTGGAAAAAAGAAAGTCGATTTAATAAGTAATCCACTTGTAACAGAAGATGAATCAGTGTCATCTGTGTTCTGAGACTCTTCCCCCTACCTCCCAAATAAAAGTGCTGGAAGAGCATAGCTCTGCTTAATGGTTTGGAGACTCTTGCCACAGGCATTTTTCCTAGTTAGTTTTTTTTGTTAAATATGTTTCAACCTTTACATTTGAAGGAATGTTTCAGAGTTGAGTTCTTAGACTTGCATGTGCAAAGTGAGAAGAGAGTGCAGAAGTTCACGTGCTTGAATTTCAAAATAGATCTCCTTTCCAGGTGCACTTTCAGTTACTCAGCTGTTGAAGGGGTAATAAACACCCTTACCTTGACCACTCTTGGTACTGTGCGAGTGATGATTAATTAGGAGATGACTTTCAGAGCTGGGGCTTGATGTTCCAAAATGTTGGTGGCAGTGCCTGTGGGGAAGGTTATCGCTGGGAATGCTTCCCTGTCCGACCACATGGGCAGTTGTGCTGGCCTGGCTGAGCAGCTGTGGGCAGCCATTGTGGTGCACGGAGATGCCTCCAGCCTGCATTGCTGTCACACTCTTTTTGATATCAAATCAAAGTTTAAGTGATATTTGCCCTAGGGCTGACTTTGGATGTACCAGCTGTTGAGGAGCTCCAGTTTATCACCAAAAAAGGCATATACTGCCATTTTCCTTAGGGACTAACTATAAATAATGAGATGGACTGGTTGACCTCAGAGATGAGATATGCCTACTCTTTTTTAATTACACTTAGCAGCTTTTTTTTTCCCAGTACCTTATCTAAGACAAGATCCTCAGGTTTATTCATAGTAACCCAGTGTCCAAGCTCTTAGTCCACAGTCACTCATATTTTCTTGTGGGAATTGTACAACTCATTCCATGTTAATGTTGAAACACAGATTGTTTCGTGTTTGAGAAAGAGCAGCAGTGAGTCAGTAGCCTAGTAAGCAGTGTTCTGATGGCATATATATTTTTCTCAGGCATCTGATGCTTTATATAGCTGGAGTTCCTGTCAGTTTGTGTAATACATTTTGAAAAATAATATACACTCCTCTCTGTAGGAGACAAGGTTCCTTTGGTAATATACAGCGTGCTGTGGTACACCACTGTCTGGGTACTGAATTGGTAAATGCAGCAAGTAAATTCTGTACATTCTCCAGCGTGGTGAAATAAGGGCAAATCTGAGCTGCGAGAACAGCTTACAACACAGACATATACAGCAGTAAATTTAGGAAGCTCCTGCTACTTTTTGGAAGACAGAGCTTCTTCATCTGTTGGCTAGCTTCTCCTCAAGCAGAAACTGGCTTCACTGAAGGTGTGAAATAAAAGGAATGAGTATTTGGTGGATTCCTAGGTGTATTTTGGCTTTTTTCCTTAGCTGTTATTTTCTTGTGCCTATGAGACACTACGTCAGGCAGAAGTCAGCATTCCAGTTAAGGGTGCTGGTCTGTTATGTTGGTCTATTTTTTGTATATGAGTTGTTTTTCTCCAAATGCTTATTTTAGAAATGTTGTACCCTGATGACCCATGTCACTTTATGATGCTTGCAACAGTTATTGACAAAATCTACAATTCCCAGATCTTGTTAGGAGTGAAAGATGATGAAAACTGAGCACTGCAAAATTATTAATTTTGTACTCTATTTAATAAATGTAAAATTCATATTAAATTAATATTAATTTTTTATCTTTTGCTCAAGTTGCTTGTATTTAAATGTGCTTCTACTTTCGGGGCAGTTGTTACATGTGCATGCAAGGCATCAACAGTATTTGATAGTTTTGCACTTGAAATAAAACCACACTGTGCTTCTAGAACTCTTGTCTAGAAATAATCCTGAACTCCCCTCTAACTTCTTTACACTTTTATGGGTAGTGAGCAAACACATTCACTTAGCAGTGAAGGGGAAATCTTTTCAATCCAATGCTGGCTGCCTTCTAGTGGAAGGTTGCTGTGATCCAAACAGTACTTTCTGCAGAGTGTACATATTTGGTGAACAACTGTCATTATTTGTTTTTCTTTTCAAGGATTCTTGGACGTTGGATTTGAGGACAAGATTGGAAGAGTTCCTGTCTCTGACTCTCAAAGTCAGACAGACTCCTCGGCTTCTCACTTTATTTGTATCCTTTTGAGGAAACTCTTTGAAGATAATTAGAATTACTATAAAGAGGCAATATAATTTATTGCAAGAGTGTGTGCTGATAAGATTTACTGCAGAATTGCAGTAATGTTACGGTTTAGTGTTTTTATGATAGGAAACATTGTTTATATTCCACATTCAAAAAATATTTTGTAAAAGTTGTGTAAAGACAATGTGTAGATACATAGACAGATGTGAACCTGTACTTTTGTCATATGACCATTCTTTCTTCCATGTATAAAGTACGGGATACCCAAAGGCCCCAACCTGACCTGACTTCTTTCTCAGTGTTTCTAAAGCTGTCAGTCTTTTAAATTAGCCAGTTCAGGGTCTGACTGAAAGTTTTCTAGGGCTTTTAAGGATTCCAGAAATTATTGCTTCACTCAGTGCTTCAGACTGTGTTGTTTTTCTAACAATCCTGCTTAAGCTGTGTTGTCAGAGCTAATTTGCAAGCTAACTAGCTATATGGCAAATTTTCTTCTCCAGTTTTGGTCTGTACAGTTAAAGATAAGGTAGGCAGAATGGAACTGGAGTCTCTGTTTCTGGCCTTTTTTTTTTTTTTTTTTTTTAATTCAACATAGGTTGAAAGTCTTTTTCCTGCTATATTCTACTTTTTTTCCAAAGCAGCTTGTTGCAATGGTGGTATTGAATAATGAGCTGGAAATCACATCCCTTCTATTTCATTCCTGCTCATTTACCAGGATGGGGAGAAGTGATGAACACTGCTTTCACTCCCATATTACAGATGTTTGTGTGGGACTCTGCCATACAACAGTTGAAGAATATTTTCTCTTTGCTTATTCCTCTTTATAGAATAATAGATTGAATCCTAATTAAGCCTTGGATATTTCTTAGGTATTAAAACTTCACTTGCCTTAAAACACTTGTGTGTTGATTTTATGTAAAATCAGCAGTTCAACTTTTCATTTTGGTGTTAATGCAGTTAGACTGGAGTTACTGTATCTTATCCATCAGGGCTGGATCTAATGTCTTTAAAGGTCAACCAAAGGTCTCAACTCTCTATGCCACATTCTGCTTTGTGCAGTTAAGAGATTTTCATGTATTTATTATTGATTAATTCATTCTTTGTCTCCTGTGGCACATCAGATATTGGGCTGTTGCCTGGAACAGCAGGAATATTTGGCTTGGTTGAGTTTGCCAATTGGTTGAGTTTCTGATTCTGTGTCACTGGAACAAACATGTATTGAAAGGATGCACATTTTCCTGAACTGCTCCTACTTGTGCAACAGAAAGAGAGTGGACAGTGCAACAAAGGTAAATGCTGAGATGTGGTAAGGATAATCTGGAAGATTATTAGGGGCTGTGATAGTAGCAAAAGGCATGCCTGCAGGGATGGGGAAACTAGTAATGCATGGCAGAAAGTCCTTTGAAATCCAGACCCCTGCCTTGGGGTTATTGCTGGACTGCTTGAGCCCAGAGGGTTGAGCATCAATAGCCATGTACTAGAAATGGGAGAGGGCCAAGTAGTGGGATTTGTATTTAATTTCTATTCTGTCCTGAAATGTGGTAAAAAATAGTGGAGAACTCCATAAGAAGTGCATACCAGCTCTTCACTTTTACTTCTGATGAAAGTTGCCTCAAGTTGCTTTCCCTTACCTGCTTGTGCCTGTCTGTATCTTGCACATTTTAAATCTCATACAGTTGTTCTGATGACTGTCTGATGATCTTAGACCAAGTTGATTTCACTCATCTTGTTTAAACTCCTAAAATAGTACATATCAGTATCTCCTGAATAATAATGTGTTAATTTAAATGTGACTGGCTGATGTGTTGCATTTTGAGATGCTCCTTATATGTGCTAAAGTGTGTATGTGACGTGGGGCCCTTTAAAAATAATTAGTCCCATTAGATGCTGATGACAGTTGAAATGTGTGCCTTTAAAAATCAGTTCAATAAATAGAACTTAGGTTTCCAATTCCTTGCGTTCACTTTTTCACGTGACTTTCTGCATACACTTTATAGGTAGAGACTTGTATGAGACCAGTTTAAGAACCCAGTTCTGGGTTCTTAAAGTAACTTTTCCTGTCAAGTTAATTTAACCTGTAGGTTTATCCTGAGGATTTACTCTTTGTAGATTGAATTAAAGAGAAAGACTTCCTTCTAGTGTGACTTCCATGTATTTTCTTTTTTATTTTGAGCTTTGTATTGCATTAGACTTTCACTGAATATTAGAAAGATCTTTGTGGATTTTTATTTTCCAGAAGTTACTCTTTTTCCTCACGATGGACTTTCCTGAAGGCAATAATTCCATACTTTGATTAAAAAGAAATTACTACATGATTGGGTCTGAGTTATTTTGGGCCTAATTATTTTTCACTTGGGAAGGTTTTGTACTTTCTACAAGTATGGGAACTGTCATGGAATTGAATCCTTGCTGGCCAGCCTTAATTTGTAGATCTGTTATGTGCCTTGGAGGTTGAGTCAGTTTGGACTTTTCATAAAGGTTACTTGAGGACTGTCTCTCATGAAAGTTTTGGATCTGAGAGGTTATTTTTGCAGTAACTGCTCAGCTCATGCGGGATCCACAGCACTTGCTCTCTGCTGGAGAATGTTTCCTTTATCAGTCAAGAGGAAACACAAAGAAAATTTATAGGCAACACATGAATGAAGAGCAGTATGGCAGAGTCCTGGAAACTGCCTTTTATAAATAGTTGCCAGTCATCAGTCTGACACGCTGAAGTACTTCAGGGTTGGGTGGGGTGGTGCAAATGCTCTTGCGGGTGCCCTGGAGGGTTCTGTGTGTTTACCTTGCCTGATTTACCTGCACAGTCTGGCTTTTCACCCATTTGCTAAAAAGCTTCAATCCCTATATGACTTTCAAAGCTATTTGTGTGGCAGTGGTGCTTAACTTACAGCTCTCCCATATGTTTTCAGTTTGGCTGGAAAGGAAGGAATTGCAGAATGGTTGGCATCTTGCACAGAGAGCCTCAGACCTTCTTTGTGTCCTCTCTGCTAACAGGACTGGAGGGAATGAAGTGTTTGGAAGCGTGTTCAGCTGCTCTTCCCTTCACTGCCTCATTACAAATCTCTGGATGAGTTCACAGCGACTCTTCTACTGTTTCAGGGAAGGGGAGAGGGGGAGAAGTGTGTCAGGCTGCTGCACGAGAGAAAGTGAAGTGTGACCTACCTGTCTGTCAAGATTTGCTAAAGTCTAAATGACTGTTGATGTGGAAATATGTCAGTTCAGAATATGAATAGCAGTTTTTATGGAGATGAGGTAAGCCAGAAGGAGACTCCTGCCTCTTCTAAGAGCAAGGTTTCAGTGTCACCTAAGGAGCCCCAGTGTCTGACAGCTCTTGGGACCTGCAGCTCCTCTGCTCAGAGCTCCGCTGCAGTGTGTGCAGGAACTCAGCCTTGGGCCAGGGTCAGTGCTTCTAGCAAAGTATGTGAGGGTGGGCTGAGATTAAGAGAGAAAGAGACAGAGCAAGCTCAAGTTCAAGAAGCCTGTTTTAGGTGTAAGTAAGCTGTAAAGGAAAACAACCAATCTCTCACTTAGAGCAAAAAGCTTGTTGTGGAATTATGTACATATGTGTAACTCCATGGCTGCTTGTAGGAACTGGAGTTAAAAAACTCAACAATTACACACAAGAGAAAGCAGGCAAGAATACTTGTAGAAACATGCAGTAGTTCAGCTGATACCTGGTGCCAGCATTTTCATTTGGCAGAGTGACAAGCTTTACTGTGTGTTACATGCTCCTACACCAGGAGGTTAGTTCTCCGCACTGTATTTTCCCCTCTTTTCCTCCACATATGAATAATGTTTCATGTGAATAATAAAGGTCTAGAGAACCTTTTTTTCCTTCATCTTTGATAAGCTTATCATATGTAAAAAGCATTTGTCAGTGTTGGGAATTGTGTTTGGGAGAGGAAAGAGAGAAGCCACATGTCTCAAGTTACTCTCTGAATCCTCTTATGGAGCAGTTTGATCACTTCTGCAAAGTGACATAAATGTGAACTGAAATGCCTCTGAAAGGTACCAGTTCCTTTTACCCAATCTTGACTCAGAGGGTAATGATTTAACAATTCAAACAAGCCATTAAATACTGATTTTTACCTGGGCTAGGAGCTCCCTGATCTGTCTAAGTGAATGCTTTTATCGGGATGTGACAGGAGTGCAAAGGGGAAATGGGGCAGAGCTGGACCAGCTCTTCCAACAGCCTTCTGTGCTTGGAACAGGTACTTGTCAGTGATGATCTGCCCTGAGTTTTGGTTATGTAGTGTTTTTCCTACTGACTCTAGTTGGAAGACGGATTTTCATCACTGGAAATTTTACCCGCTGGGCAGTGAAGAGCAGGCAAATTGTGAAAAGGTTTACGCTTTGTGATTTGGTGCTTCCAACTTTCCTCTGAGTGGAAGTCACGCTCTAGATACATCCATTGGAAATTTCTGAATCAAATGTGTTGTGTCACAGTTAAATAAAAATATATTCCATTTGGTCATCTAGGAAATGGAATAAAGTACTGGAGTGGCTGAGTTTTGTGCCATGGTTGCTCTCAGAATCTGTTAGTTTAGAAAAATATTCTTACTTTGGAGCTGTATCTTATTAAAGTTGTGGTAGCAGTTTAGCAGTAGGGGCTCTGGAATAGGGATAAAATCAAAGTTGAATTATTATTATCAAGGCTGAATAATTTGTATTGCCTTTGGAAGCTATCAACTTCTCTGTTTTAAGTTAATGAATATTGGTTGCAGTTGAGATGGTTTCAACAGCTTACAGAATTGTAAAACGTTTGGTGCTCTTAGCAGGATTGCTTAATGTTATAGGAGCTGTTCTAGTAGTGTTTTGTTTGTTGTTTTGGGTTTTTCTTTTCAAGTGCATTTGCTGGATTTGAACAGGATTTGTGGCTTGTCACAACTTCTATTGTTATTTCACACCGAATTTGGCTCCCTCCTAGAAAGTGTAAGAGAAATACCATTAAGGTGGTTTGATTTGCAGCTTGGTATCAGGTGTCATTGACAAACCCTGGAGGTACAGAATGTTGTGGCTCATGAATGGCTCTCAGAAAGAAGCCGCCCTTAGAGGGGAGGAGGCTTTGAGAGTAAAATAATTGTGTGGGGTTTTTTCTCTGTTAACTTTTAGAAGTAAGAAAATGTACCTTCTCTGTATTCCATGTTTAGTTTTAAGGTTGTCAATTTATAGCTACGGTTTATAGCTAAAGTCTATTAACACATGCTTTCTGTAAAAGATCCCATGAAAGAGATAATTTTTCTTAAATTTTCTGATAACAAAAACGAGCTGTTCTGCCATCTACAGCATGTAGTATAAATGGGATAAAAAATACAGCATATTTCAAAAACTCCAAAATCTGTAAGATGTGACCAATTTTTAAAGCAGTCTCCACATCTGAAATCACAGAAGAAGCCGTGGTGCTAACACAGGAGTTCCACTCCCTGTTTTCCCCTCTCCTGAGGATTGCCACCCTGTACCACCTGCCATGGCACAGCAGAGCTTTGTGCCCCAGTTCAGAGAGCAGTAGAGCAAAGGGACAGATTTTGAATAACTACACCTTAATTCTCCAGAGCTTTTTTATCACAGCTGTAAGGTGTTATATGCTGAGCTTTTTTAAACTCAGAGATAACTGTGCAGTGAAACTTTGTACTGCTTAGGATTCTCCAAACGAAGATCCCAGATTTCTGCTTACATCGGTTATGTTTCCCAATGCTTCAGTGTTCCAGGGACATATGACCTACATATTTATGGAAAGAGATAGTGAGTCATGAGAGAGGGTAATGGTTTCCTAGAAGATCATGGGCAAAATCTGTTCAAAGCCGGGAACAGGATCTAGTTTTTTTGGTTTCCAATTTTGCATCTTGGCTCTTTTGTTTTTCTTCCCATTGGGTCTATTTGGACCTAAACTGTGTCATACTGGGCTGTTTGGAAGGCTCTACCCTCACCTAAATTTTTTTAAAATCTGTGAGAAGGAATTCTACTTCTGTCTGAAACTCTGTAGTCGAGCTGATTCCTGCCCATTGTTTAACAGAAAATCCTATGGTAAATATTCCCTGTGTTTGCAGATGGGCCCCATGCCATTTTTCAAAACACTAAAGCAATACTGGCTTCTCAGCAACCTAATTTGAAACATAATGTTCCAGCAAAATACAAAACATCAGCAGTAACAATAGGATTATTGTACCTCCCTTCATAGTTTTGTCTGGTCACAGAGATGTGCTGTGGTACACAGCTCCAGATTCCATGCCTGAGTTCCATCTAGAACTGATTTTGGCTGTGTCTGACACTGGGGTGAAGTTACAGATTCTGAAACTCAGTTTGTTTTGGTCTGTAAAGTAATTGAACATGAAGGAACAAAATGTGTCAGCAATGTAACAGCTATTATTATTAATTTATTTATTGAAAAAACCACAAATTTGAGTTATTTTCATAAACTGAAGGTACTAAAGGTGAGTGATACAGCTTACCATCAACCAGAGTCACCTGAAAAATTTTTTGAAGTAGAGAGTTCTCTGCAACTTCAGTGAATTCAGTTGAAGGAAATAACAATTGAGGAATTGGATAAGTTGAATGTTTTTGGGTTGGATTTGGGGTTCTTTCGTTTTGTGAATGTTACCATTTTCCCTAAAAAATTGAAGACTTAGCACTACATAACCTAAATACCAGTGGTCAATTCCTATACATTAACTGGGTAAAACACCCACCCTCACAGTGTAATCTAACAAACACTGGCTTGAATCCCGGGGTAGTGTCCTTCTCCTGTTTTGGTGTTTTATCTTTGGAGTGGCTACTTGACCTTTCCAGTTGTTGGAAATGATAATGTTTTCTACTCTGTGTTACTTCAGTGAATGTCACAGATAGTGCATGACTGAGTCCTCTGCAGACAGCAGGTCCAGTTCATCAGCTGTGTGTTGTCATTGGTTCTTCTGATTCCATGGCCAGAGCCTTGTTTTGTCATGGACAGCCTGGAACTTCTCCTAGTAACAGACCTTTAAACCTGTGTCTTCTTCACAAATGTATTCAGTGATGTTTACTGTCTAATAGTTGTGTTGCTGCTGTTACTGGGAATCAATTGTTTCTTTGGTGATTAAGGCTTAATAAATAGTTGTAGCTGTTGTGATGAAATGGAATCACAATAGAGGTGCTGAATTATCCTTACAGCGAAATTCCACGCCTTGGAAGTTGAAGTTGTGCCTTCAGGGCAGTGAAAATGCTTGTGGGTTCTCTCGTCCTTTTGTTTGAAAAGGTGATGCTATTTCTGTTGTGATTATTCTCTTGACAGAAATGTTGCAACATCTTCATCAACAGTTAGTGGAGTCTGAGCAGAGGACCATGATCTACCTGAAACGATTTAACAAAATGCAGGCAGACTACCACAATCTCATTGGAGTCACTGCAGAGCTGGTGGATTCTTTGGAGGCCACAGTCAGTGGCAAGATGGTAAGTGATGGCTCAGATGTGTGCTTGCTTCCACACCCCCCAGAAAAGGGAGATGAAAATGTGAATTAAGGTTCATAGTTATGAGCATTTCTGTCACTACTGTGTCTCTTTACTGATGAAACACAGCACTTTAGATGAGAGATCCTGCCTTTGACACTGTGTGGAAGGATAAATGTAGTGCAGAAGATGAGTTGAATTGTGCTGGCTCAGAGATCTTGAAAAAACTAATCACCATCTCACAAGACACCTCAGATCTCTTGTGAGAGTCCCCTTTTGAGCTGTGGCATCAGCAGTGATTAGAGGGTATTTCTGTGACTCCTGACTGCAGTCCAGCCCATCAAACTGTTGTTGTATGTTTAAAATTTCTGTCAGGTCTGTTTTAAGTTTCACAGTGCTGGAAACAATCTTCTCATCCAAAATTTTGATGAGAAAAAGCCTTGCTCTCTGTTCTGCTAAGTAAACTTGTTAATTTAATTGGTAAAGGGGACTGGGGTAGGAGTGAATGAGTTACCATGTGAAATGGGCCACATGTATGTGACTGAAGAAGGTAGAACTTTCTTATAGGTATTTTTTATACAAAGTTTATTGGATGTTTCCTCTGTTGTGCTTTCTTCTCTGGGAGTGTGCCTCCTTGCTATAACTTCTGTGTAACCTGAAGGTTATTTTTATGGCAGATGTTAGTGGCCTCTGGATGGTTTTAAAGGAGTTGTGAATTGTTATCAGGAAGAATGAGCTGGGGTTTCCTGTGCTGCCTGTTGAAAAGTCAATATGTACCTTCCTCCTGCCATCAGAAGGAACATCTTGTGGTTTGCTACTGTGCATCTGGGATCTCTGACTGCTCGCTATTTACTGCAGGGAAGAATTTGCCTGTAGGTGTGGACTATGCTTTACAGCAGATTAGGAAAAGTATCTGCTCACATGGGCTTCGAAAACAATAAGAAACACATAGTCATTCATTTGCTGCCTCCCATTTCACACCTCAGTGCTCTCCAGAGTGATATCCAATTACCTTCTGTAGGGGAAGAATCAGGCGCTGGTTCTCGTTTGTTGCAGATGCTTGTTTTAATTTCCTTTGTAAACCTTGTGCGGGGCAGTCATTTAATCCTTCCCAAGTGTGTCCAGCTGAGGGTGCTCTTCTGTTGTGAATCTTGGTTTCTGTCATTTCTGAATCCAGAGTGGAGTTGGGTACTGGATAAAGTCATGCTGAAGCTGCAGCATTCAGAATTTGAAGGGGTTTGTTGTCTTGCTGTAGGTCTGGGAATATCAGAAGTGGCCCCATTTGTATTTCTGTAATATATATTTCGGTGCACTTGCCTCTGCTCTGGGGAAGTTAATAACTGTTCTGAAACTGTGGTGTAGATTTCCCAAAACAAAAACCTAAACCCACTGAGATGTTTTGCATTGAAAAGCGAAGTGCTGTACTGTGTAATTCATATTTATACTCTCTGCTGTACAAGACAGTTATGCAAGTTCTGCTCTCTAGCTAGACAACACATTGTTCAAAGCACAAAACTGCTTCATTTTTGAATTTGATTTGATTTTGAACCTTTTGGTTGAGGAAAATCTGTATGGAAACATAGGAGTTTGTAGTTTTTTTCTTGACTCTCTGAAAGTGGTGACCATTAGTCTTGTGAATAGCATAACAATTCCCAGATAAAGAGAATTTACAGTTATTTTAATTTCTGAACAGAACAGTAGTTACAGTATATTCCTTTTGCTCTCGTCGATGAGTCTCAGGTGTGTGATTTCTTACTCTCTTTAAAAAAATCAACCAAACAACCTTTAATAACGAAACACTTGTCTGGTAGAAAGTGTAAGTTTTATATAATCCTGTTCTCCCTTTGTTTCCTAATTTTTAGATCACGCCAGAGTATCTTCAAAGTGTTTGTGTTCGCCTGTTCAGCAATCAGATGAGACAAAGTGTAGCACAGAGTATCGACTTCACCAGGCCTGGCACTGTAAGTATTGACGCTTGGGATTTTTACAGTAACTGTCTCAATAGACAATACTGCTTAAGCTGCATATTGAACAACAAATGTGAGATGGTAAAGACAAGACATAATGCGTTCAAGCTTATATAAGAACGTGGCAATTCATAGTTTTGTGGATCTCAGCTCCTGGTGAATGACATGGTTATGCATTCGTAGCTGCATAAGGATGATTAATTCTGTTGTTGTGAGGACAGTAAAACTTGTATCTGTTAAAATGCTAACTGAATGTTTTAAAAAAACCCAAAAATAAACCCTAAAGCTAATGTTCTGAGTGGGTTTGGTGGCACATCTTAGCCAGTTTGATTTAGCTAAAAGGGGGAATGGTTGCTCAGCTCTGTTCCTTTTCTGCTGTCAGGGATGTTCCTGTAACCCTAGGGAGAACTGGCTTAGCCAGCTAAAGGAGAAGCATCACACAGGATCATGAGAGCAAATGAGGAAAAGAGGAGGAAGGGAGGACTTCCCTTTTCAGTAAGAGCCAGTTGTTAGATGAGCAGTTAGATGGTACACCAAAGCCACCTTATTGATTTACATGATGGGCTTTTAATATTCTATCTAAGAATCTTTGATCTTATTGATAAGCAGCTCAGGATCCCTGGGGTTGGTTTTTTCCCACTTCACCAGCCTCTGGTTTCTTTTCAGATGACTGCACTATACCTCACTCATTAATATTCTGCTCCATCTCTTCTGCCCGAGTGGGGAAGAGGCTTTGGGGTTATTTTTCAGCAGCAGAACCAGTTTAGGATAGTTTCTAATGTCTATGAAACTATTCCTGTGAGATTTTAAATGACTTAATGATGGCAGAAGTGCTACAACCTTTTTTAATACCTTGCCTGTTGAAGTTATTCAAATAAGTGTTAATATTAAAATGACATTAAAATATTTTAATAATAAAATATTGTGTGCCATTGTTTTACAAAGGCAAGCCAAAATCATGAACTATGCTTGTTGGTTTTGCTGTGGCAGGTGTTCATGTGTATTTGTAGTACAAGAGCTTGGTGAACTGTCAAAGGAAAAGCAGAAGAAAATAAAATTCCTTATTCTAGCCAAGGTTTTTAATAACAATGACACTACGGGTACGTTTTGTTCCTCTTGGAAATCTGTTACAGAAAGATATGGAGATAATAAAAATGTTCCCTTTTCTCCGCTACATGCTAATATTTTCAGATATAAATATTATTCCTCATTGCTCTTCATGCTGTTTTAAATGCCTTCACTTTCCTGTTAATGGTCAGAACTCCTCTCTCTGACTTGCCACAAATTTAGGAGGTGCTCTCTTAGGCAGTCTGCAAAAACTGCTACTGCAGGGTTTGAAGAAGGATCTAGGATCTGTTTGGCTGCTGCCTCAACATTATGGACTGTCTGCAATTCCTCTCTGCTCAGATTTATTTCTGAGACAATGCATTAGGTACCCCAGTAGTTTTCTGTATTTTTACCACCTGATGTTGGGGTTGTGTGTGTCTCCCCTTCCACATACTGACATAACCTGTTCTGTACAGCCTCTTGCCCTCTTCTCTCTGTTCCTGCTCTCTGCTTGCATCAAGACTTTTCTTTTTCTCCTGTGCTTTCAAGGTGCTCCATTTCCCCAGGGTTTTGTTCATAATTTTTTTCTTTCTATTATAAATTGATCCTTCAATCTCCTGAACCCTTTTGGAAAGGGGCCAGAGGGAAGAGTGTCACCCTCATTCAAGGTGCTGACTTGTTTCTTTATCAACTCTACAGAGAGTGCAGAGTGGCTGGAGCTGTGTCTTCTCTGACAAAAGCTGGCTGGGTTGTTGCTAGACTGCATATTTTTCTGTACACCTATCACAGAGCTATTTTAACTTAAACATCTGTCCTTGTATGGTTTAGCATTTAGGTATAGGCATGTTTTCTTCTTTGTGAAAAAAGAGACTTTTAAGAATTTTAAGACAGTAAGTGATCATTGAAGAAGTGTGTAGGCAGCAGAGTATGACCAGTATTTCAGCCAGAATCTCTGTCATTGGAGGTTTTTAAGAACAAGGTTGACAAAAGTTACCATTCACAAGGAGTGGTTGATGCTGCCTGACAGCATTAGGTGACCACTCACTCTATTACAGCCACACCACTTCTGTTTGCTTCTACTAAAAAATTCTCATCTGTGAAATGATTACTGATCCTGTGCATTATGTTTATTTACTTCTTCTGCTCTAAAAGTGTCTCTAAAAGCATTTATTCTCCAAAAGTACCTTTTCCACTGTACTTAAGACACTGCAGCCACTTTAACACAGTCTCCAGCTGTGCAGATAGGTTAGAGAAAGATGATGTGTTGGTGGTGGATTGGTGGATTTTTTTCCTGCTGGAGGTAAATCTTTGCCTCTCTTTTGTCCCAAATTAGCTGGGTTAAGCTGAGTAAAGCTGTGTCTTTCTAGCACAGTTGTATCTATTTTTATACTGGGCTTTACTAGCATAACTATTTCTGTGTGACTTTGTGGCTCCTTTACCCACACTATTTGAGGTAGTTGCTGTGCCAGCCAAGCTCTCTGGTGAAGGACCAGTCCAGTTATAGCACTGAGACTGTTTAGATTACGGGTTTCTTGACTGTTTTAGGTCACTCCTTGACAATGAGGTTATAGTAGCTTCTGTGGTTGAAATCTAATATTGTTTCTATAAGCAGATCCCCACAGACTGTCTGAGGCATTAGCCAAGTTTTGGAGGGCTAATCACAGTCTCTGCATGTAGACATTCACTGTGTCATAATCAGGTTTCCTCATCTTATTCTTGATTGATCGTAATGTCTTCATTTATTTCCAATGTAGAGAGTTCTGGTTTTATACATGAATAGCAAACATGTAGAGACACAAGTAAGTGTAAGAAGAAAAACATACATATAGCCTATCTTATGAGAAGAAAACTGAAACTCCTTTCTCATCATGTCAAAATATTTCTAGCCACTCCCTGACTGTTGATCCAGGAAGCCAGATGAGATGGACTAAAATTCTGACTGCTTGCCACTAGGCCACTAAGCCATCCCATTACTTTTTCTCCAGGGATTCAAATACTTCATTGTTATACACTCAGATGTTATTGTTCTACCCTTAAGTGGTTTCAGGTTTTTGCATAAGTTTTGGAATAAAGCTGGAGGCACCGTGACCCAGACTAAGTAGTAGCACGAGTTCACAGCATCTGTGCTGGATTTGTGTTGGAAGGTTCCTTCACTTTTTGCTCATAAATACTTAAAGACACTGGAGTGGGGTCTTTCCAGCTACTCCATTTCACAAACAGCCTTCTGCTGTAAGGGCCAGTCACCTGTATAATTGCAGAGGGAAGAGACTTGCAGAGGGACAACTTCTTTGCTCATCCTTACCATTAGGTCTCTGTATAGGCAAGATAAGTGAGAAGTTTTTTTAAAAAATTGTCTAAAGAGTTTTGACAGGCATTGAATATGGTGCTTTGTTGTTTGGGGTTTTTTCCCACTTCACCTTGAGTGCATTTGATAGGATTTGATCCTATCTCAATGATATCACCAGCGTTAGGGCCAGACCCTTAAATAAATTGGTTCTGGTGGATCAATATCTCTAAATAGATGAGCAGAAAAGAAAATCATTAGCAAGGAAATTGCTTTTTTGTGGTACTCTCATGCAGCCTTAAATTCCTATCTCTGTTATTTCGGGAATGAGTAAACATGCATTACATAGTTTGGAAGGAGGAGGTGCTTGAGTTTACAGTCAGCCATACTGGTACAAATGAGGGCAGAGTCCAAGATTTGGATCAGGTTCTGAAAGCAGAAAATACTAAAACTTCATTATTCCCTGAGATCTGTACTTGAGCTCTACAGTATGTTTTATTAAGTCTGCTATACTACACTGGTAGTTTGAAGTTATATAGAAAAGGAAGATTATATGAGTGCTGTTAACCAAAATGAAGAATTGCCCAAGGAAATGAAGGAGAATACTTTGGATTATATCCTTGGTAGCATTATTTGTATGCAAGCTTGATTTTGTTCCCAATGCATTGTGCTCAATTTTTAATGTCAGAAAAGCAGTATTATGTAATAGAAAGCCTTGAGGTCTCAGGCTTTGAAATTACAATAAAGGTGACATGTATCAGCTATTAATGTGTGCTGTTAATGTACAAACATCAGCTTCCTGGTTTGCCCCCCACCATGACTGAAGGCCTGTCCTTTCATACTGGAAGAAATTTGTATCAGGAGGACAAATCCCAGAAGCAAGTCTTACTTACTGCACTGGCTTTAAGACCTGAGGCAAAAGAGTTTTCCATTGTAATCACACTGGGAAGTCTTAGCTGGCAAGGGCTTCTGGTGTCAGCTTTGTGCTCTCTGGTGATCTGGCTTGGATCTCGTTCTTCTGCAGTGCAACTCCATGGCTCTTGCCAGCTCTCTGACCTCCTGGGTCAGCTTGTGAGCCTGATCCACAATCCATTAACAGGATGCATCTGCTGCACACAGTGGGAGAGAGGCCACATGACTGTGTTACAGTGGGAGATGTTTCCAAGGCCTCTCTAAAGCCCCTTTTTACCATACGGCTTTTTTCCTACCTGCAGTTGAATGTTATCACCACCTTCCATCATGTCATTTGACAGGTATGGTCCTGAACTGGGAGATAAGAAACCTGAGAGAATTGTCAGAGCAAAAGGTCTGGGTTTAAGAATAGGAGGCCAGAGCACTGGGCCTGACAGGCTGAGGAAACATTTATTTAAAGATTTAATTGGCTTCCCGACTTTCTGATATTCAGTGGGACAGGGAACTGATGTAGGTGGTGGTAGATTTGAATAGTTTCAACTACAGTACTCTATCATAGGACTGTCATAGTTTCTTATATCTTTAATACTCTGGAGATAAGTTTTTTTTTTTTTTAACCTTTCTGATAGTGATTTGTCTGGTGGATAAGAGCATTGGTTGTAGGTTTTTTTCTGTTCATTACACATCATGAAGCCAAGAGGATTGTGGCTTTTTACCGCAAACATAGCACATTCACTCCCCATCAAAAGTAGCATAGGTTCATGTCTTAAACACAGAAAGAGCCTTTTTGGGTTGAAGTAAGATGTACACCTTCCTAGAATTTCTCGGATTATGTATAAGGTAATAAGATTTTCTGAACTTTGGATTAAAGGGCAAACTGGAATTGTTTCTGCAGAAACACAGTTTCTGTCAATAGTAGAGGTGGTTTTTAACCGATGAGAATCTTTCTGTGACCTGAAAGCTGTGCAGATGTTTGCATATGTTGCACCTGTGTCATGGAATAGAATAAATGCCCATTATGTTTTTGCTGCTATTCAGTCTGATTATATTTACCTGTAGCTACAATTAGGTGAATTAATGTCCCTTGCAAGTTTTAGGTCTCTTGGCACAATTTTTGAAGCTGTGAAAAAATAGTGGGTTGCTGGGGGTTTTTTTTAAAGTTCTGTCACTGGACAAAATCACCAGCTCCTCTCTAAAGTTAAACTGTCATTTACAGGTTGTAAACAATGAGGATTTTTTTTTTTTTTTAATTTTTGGGATAGCTGTAATGACTAGCACAGTCTCCTGTTTTTCTTGTGCTCTGTGCTTTTGTCCTCAAACACCCTTTCTACTGCAACTGTGCACATGCCATCAAGCTGTAATAGTTTGTGGCAGGTATTCCGCTTCTTACTTGTCAAAGTTTTCTGCACCAGGAGACCCCATGAAACCCAGGATCAGGGTAACTGCAGGATTTTAGTTTGGGTTTTTAATCACTTTGAACCATTTAGAGTGGATTCACCCAGCATGATGTGGACATACTCTCTTTCATTTAAAAATAATACCTACATTGCAGCAAACAGCATCTACTCTAAGTGAGCTTTTCTTCAGATGAAATATATGAGTCCTCTGCATCCTTGTCCATAGGATCATTTTTATATGTTGCCATTTATATATGGAAATGAAGAAACAAATGTCTCTCTTTATGTAATCAAGTTCTTTTTTCTGCTGATACAGTATATGATGCCTTTTTCACAAGTTGCTGCGAGGTTTTTTTGTTTACATAAATTCTTCATCTCTGAAGGTGAGGTGTTGCCACCAGTAGGGGTTTCCACAAACTTTTCGTGTTACTGTCCTCAAATCATGAAACAGCTCAGGTTGGAAAGTTTGAAAGTTTGTTTGGTCCAACCTTTTGTGGTTTCCTTTACTGTTAAAACTTACCTTAATGTCACCTTTGTCTAGATGCCTATGTCTATTTTCACTGGCTCAGGTCATGCATGTGTTGAAATGTCTCTCATTATGATACAGGTTATCTCTTGTTTTCTTTTGCTCACTTCTTGGTCTCCATAAATACTGTCCTTTGTCTTAAATTGAATTTTAAATTGACTTTGCCAGGAACTGTCTCTATGTGTGTATAGTGCCATGAAAGTTAAAATACTCATTTGCATCAGGGAATTGTAAGTGTCAGGGTAATAAAAAGAATAATGTCAGATTTTGGTTAAAGAATAGAAAGAACTTTAATTTTTGCCCACAGGGAAAAGTATCAGGTTTCTTATGTCTTTTGTGTAAGGCTGTATATGTCTGTTAAAGAGCAGCCTGCTAAATACAGTGTTTATGTGCTTATTCATCTGCACTAAAATGTCCTCTAAAGTAAGTACTGGCAGGTTTGCACAAAAAGATTGGAAGCAAAATAATTAGTGTTGGTCTTATTTCATTGTGTTGAACTGTGTACTTTTATTTTGAATTAAGACTGTTCTTTTCAGATACAAAGCTGTTCTAAGTATTTTAGTCTAATTAAAGAGAACATGACATATTTTGTACTAAACTACTTGAACCATGAATTATCACCATTGTTTATTTTAGTAACTACATCTTAGATTTCCTTCCAGAGATACTAAAAGCTTCCAGTTTTTCTTAGTTTATCCTTGGAGCTTTTTGAGATGAGGAATTGCTAACATTGCTGAAACACCTTAAATTGACTGTCTTGGCTTTTGTTTTGTGCTGATTAGAAACTCCAGTCCAAGCAAGTATAGAGAATACTGGCACCTGCTCTCTCAGAAGCTGAGATCGGATCGATACCACATTCATTGGTGTCTCTCTCTGAGCTGCCTCAGTGAACAGTGCAAGCCATATATTCACATAAATGTGTCAGTGCTTCATATGTAGCTGTTTTAACTGATGGTTACAGTGGAACAATGTGCAGGCTAGGTATGTTTGCCAGGTGTTGAGAGGAGGAATTTGTAAATATATCACAAGACAGGCACTCCGGTTTCAGTTCTAAGACATACCAGTATGAGGATTAGGAGAAGCTGCTTATATTTTTCTTTTCAAAGCCAATAGTCTGTTAAGTTTTAGCTGATTTTTATTGGTTGTTTTTTTAGAACTGTGCATTTCTCTGTGATTTATTTCTGTTAACTTATTTTTTTTTTCAATCTTCTTTATTTTAATGTGTGCCTGTTTGCCCATAAAGGGATATTACTCTATGAGCCCTTGTGATGACGGATATGTAAGTGTCTATATCTTTATATCCTTTCGCGTTGCCTGCTCAGTCTGTCACGGTCTATATTTCTCTTCATTTCACAATGTGGAACAATTTTCTCTGCATTTTAACTTGTCATGACACTAACTGTATGGTTTATGAGAGGCAAAAACTGTGCAAGGCTTGTAATTTCTGCATGGGGAATGGAATAGATGTTCTGGGTAACCTCATGGCTTCATAATACACGTAATGCAGCATGTCAGCAGAAGAGCAGCTTTGCCCACAAATTTGACATGAAATTTTACAGCCTCCTATAGCATGCAGAAAGGAATTGTTTCTTCCATGTGATCATCTGTACGTAGCATACAATGTCCCTGAAGTGTGCCAACACCAGCTGATCCCACGACACTTTTGGCAAAGCAGATAAATACTATTGCTCAAGGTAATACAGCAGCTGAGTTGTGCTCTTCAGAGGGGTGTTGTGTTCTACGCATTTGTATTTTTAATTCTAAAAGTCAAACTCTCTTTCTATAGTAAAGGTTATATAAAAATTCTTCATCCAGTTAAAATGGATCTTTTTTCCTTGAAAACCAAAAATGCAAAATTATGTTCTGTGTACTGCCTGTGACTTCTGTAACCCAGATGGAAGTTCACATTCTGGCAGTGCTACAAGTACACCATAAGTATCTAATTTTGCCCATAGTCAGTGCATTCTTTGTGAAGAAAGGAAATGAGTTTGCTTCTAAGTAACTCAGTGTGTCATCAATTCATAAAAGTGATTGACACCAATTCTGATAAATATCAGTCGGTTTAAAATAACCTGCATTTATATTTTTATCACTTTCTTTAGGTAAAACAAGATTTTGCCTTTCAATAAAAACTGCCTATTTTTCCAACATGTGTATCACCTGGAATTGCAGTAAACCCCTGTGGGCACTCAACTTTTCCCTTAAAACAACATTTTGTTTTGAGAAGTAGTCATAGAAGTACTGAATGCAATCAACAATTCCTTATGTGATTCTTTTTATCCTGATGTAGAGAATATTACCCCATTCACCTATGGTAAAAGATCACCTGCATCAATCAACCTCTTCCTATTGATGACATGAGGGTTCATAACAGACATCTTTTTCTTAATGTTTAGGATTTTGTTCCCTCACATAATTCTGAGGCTTGATATTGAGAAAAGTTGATTACAGATGAGCAGTCATGAATGAAATTACCTCTGCTAAAAAAAAAGTTTTTCCCTTATTCAGATTAGTATAAAGTGTAATTAAATGTAACTTTGTACAATGTAGAATGTAAGAATTTACAGTGCAGAGTTCTTTATAAAATTTCTGTAAAGCTGTCTGACACTAATTCTGAAGTATTTCTTGAATATGTGGATAGCTGTCAGCTCCCCTCACTGTTTATATATAGTATTTTATACTTTTTTCTGGCATTTTGTCTATTCATTACATTATCACACAGTAGTACAGTGTGACTTTTTTATGTACACTTCAGATGTCTTAGAGAACCTGTTTTATATGGCAAGTGGAAAGTTTTCATAACAGCATATCTCTAGTATAAGTAAGAAAAAAAATTAAAAACATTTGCAGATCTTCTTATGAAATAACTTTGCATAGCCCCAGGAGGCCTGCCAGGTTACACAAGCTCAGAGTCTAATTCCTCATAGCCTGCATGTGGAGCAGTCTTGTTATTAGCATGTAACAAATGAGCTCAACATAAATTTGTACATTTTAATGATATGTAGAAATTTGCTCAGATTTTGGTTTTACTCATCACATATTCATCAATTATCTGTAACTATTAATTTGAAATCTGCATTGAATTTACACTGAGTTCTTATAGCACATTTTCAGAGTGGGAACTGAAGACAATCTGGCTTTCAGCTTTGCCTTCAGCATATTATGAATATATACATCAAATAGCAAAGGGGAGTTGGTTTGAATACAGGGCTACAGTATCTGATAAAATCAAATTGTGGTTTTGGCTTGCACATGAATGCATCTGTTTTCTTTTATAAATATTGATATTTTTTTTTCTTTCCCTTTGAACTTCTTTGGTTTATTCCATGCTGTTCGAATTCATGCCTTGCTTTGTTCAAAAACGAAGGGCTGCCATCTGTGGCTCATGTGCATCGTGACAGAATTATTTGACTTCACGTGGCACCTGGTTTGGCTTTGGCAAGAACCAACACAAACATGAGTCATACCCCGTGGTCCTACCAGAATGAGCCGTGCTTGGGCTGTTGCTTTCTTGTATTTCTTTTCCTTTCCTTTAGACACTGAGCTTCTGCATGTGTTTCAGTTATGTCAAATGATTCTGTCTCAAGATAGGTTTTGCATGGAAAGTATTTTGTTCAAGATTGTCTTTGAGTGCTGGGACACGGGAACATGTTTGCTCCGTGTTCTTCACACTCTGTCTTTCACTGGCAATTTAAAGAATACTGTTCCTCAAAGGGTTAAAGTAATATTTAATCTGCTCCAGGAAAGGTAAGACTGGGGAAAGGGCTTGGAAGAAAATGCTGAGGAAATAAATCTTGTAATCTAAGAAAACTGATAGTGAAGAGGAGCTACTAAATCTGGGGGTTTTTTGTTTGTTTGTGTTGGCTGTGCCATAAGCATTCAATTGTTTAATAGCAAAATAAAAATTTTTAGTTCTTCCACCCTGCCATTCATTGGTAGATCTCAAAACCCAGCTTATTCAAGAGATTGATGCCTGCATCTGCTTTCCAGATGAGAAAAATCAAGGCCCAGAGACGTGAAATGATGTGTTTTGATTTGTCTGCAGTTGGTGGGTGAATCAGGACTAGAAGGTATCTCCTGAGACCCAAGACAATGCCTCACTCTGCCACACTGGACAGATACAGATTAATTTACTTATGACTAATGGCAATAATGTAGATATTTAATGCAATAATGTAGATGAAAATGAAGAAAGGAAACACCTTTCTATCTGCTTATCAGTAGTACTGGCCATAGTCAGATTGTGAAATGACAGCACAGTGAAGGACAAACTAGCCTCCCAAAAACTTTTTTTATTTCTGTTTAACCTTATTGAACCCCATGCAACTTTATCCTTATTGCTTTCCCAGAAACACCAAAAGCCTGAGAGAGCTTCCTTCTCCCTGAGCAGGTTCCAGACTGATAAACTGAGTCTGATCAGCAAAGTGAAAGTCTCTCCAGCTCGGTGGTGCTGCCCTCAGAGCTCCAGTGTAGGGCCTGCCCCACTCTCTGGTGCCTTCCTGGTGTAGGTAGAGTACAGAGGCAAACCATATTAAATGCTTTGCTGTGCTCCATCTGCCGGCCTAAAAAATGAATTGGCAATTAACAGGATTTTGTCATGCTTGATCTGATTGATTTGTAAAACTTTGAATGTTTTTCCAGTTGAAGTTTCTGCAGTTTGAGATTTATAAAAGCTTGCAAAATCTTGCCCTTGCCAAGAAGTTTTATTTGCGTGGAAGGGTGATGCATCTGTCTTTACCAATTACATATCCTTTAGTTCGATTTTGATTGGAGCACAAGTTTTTCTAAGTCAGCAAAGAGGTGGGTAAAAAGAATTTTGAGAAGCAGAGAGACTTTATGTACATTTATATACCCCTAGTGCCTTGCTCTGTTCTCACAGCTGTTCTCTGTTTGACCTTCTCATCTTCAAGGGCTCTGTCATTTCTTTTGCATTAAAGTGCTATAATCATATAATCACTTTCTTTCCTGTTTTCCTCTAATGGAGAAAGGTGCTGAGGAAAGCAAGAAAAATGATTTGTGATTTCATTGCACATTCAGGTACAAGATGTCAGTTTTTTGACTGGGAAAACGGTTTTATTTAAACTGACTCTTTATACTTATCAAAAATACTAAGGAAAATGAATACAAATAAATAAGAAGAAAACAATCTAGGGGTAGATATGTAACAGAAAAATGAAAGACTTGTATTGTGTAGGATAAACTCTGATGTGAGAACTGCTGTCAAGACAAATTACTTTTGAGGTGTATGACCTGTTAATTGTCTATTGTGAACAAGTATTGACAATATAAAATGCTTTCCAATATGCATACAAGTTTATTTCACATCTAAGAGAGCAGTTCCTTGTATTAGGAGGGTACCCATGAGGTAGTGTGTTCAAGAATATGTCAGCTGGTGTAATTCAATATTCTCTATGGTATTTCATGCTTTTTGTCTCCTAAATCCCACAGTTTTAAATCTGACAATAGACATTGATTATATAGCTCCCACTGAAAGAGGCTCGGTCAGAAGAAAAGACCAGTTTTACAAGCATAAGTGGTAATGAGAGATTTTTAGAAAGTGAGTAGAGAGATCAGCACAAAGAAATGACATTGAATATTCTGCAAATATGCTGTGTAGTTGACATCATGAATGCATGATATGAAGCACTTTTATGCCACAATTGCTGCTTCCTGGCTCACCTACAATTAACTCTAGCAAAAAATATTTACTGAAGCAGACAACTTTTATGTGGAACTGTTATATTGTGTTGATGTTTCTAAGCTTTGACTTGTGCAGTGGTGCCTGTATATGCACTGTGTCCCAGTGCACCAGAGAGGAAATATCCAGGATTCAACTGGATGTATCTTAGGCAGAACCACGGAGAAATTACATGCTGTTCCATGTTGGTCTTTTCCATACTACAATACATAGTCTTTTCTTTGCATATTAATATTTATACATAGGGGTATATTTTAGTAGCAACAGGCACTTGAAAACATTAGTGTTGAAACAAAGAATTACAGTAAATTTGGACACAGGAAATGTGCTGGGTCTTCAGTGAAATATTATTGCAACATAAAGGTATGAACATTTATTAAATCAATGAATGTGCTTTGCAAGTTCTTCATCTTCCTCAGTAGGCTTTAGACAGTAGCTTCAAGTAATTTTTTTTTTTTTAATGCCTGAAGTGGAGATAATTTGTGGAGTATGAGTGTGAGGATAACATAATCAGATCATAAAAGAAGAGTTTTTTACCTGTGAAACACTTTAAGTGAAAAGAAAGATAAATAGTGAAGTACTCTTTCTTTAGCTGTGTTTCTGGGTTTGCAGCACAGGTTTTATAGGAAAAGAACAGCAGAAGCTCAGTGAAAGAATTCACAGTGGACCTCATTAGTAACATTGATGTGAAATTTGGACTAATCTGTTGTAATTTCTTTTTTTATTATTTTTCTGATCCAGGCTTCCACAATGTTAAGAGCATCTTTAGCCCCTGTGTAAGTATTTGTTGCAGAGCTTCATTTCTATCTGTGGAGAAGAGAAGGAGGAGTTTGTAAACTGAAGTGCACTGCCAGGTGTCTGCAAATGGGAATCACTCCTCCTCTGTACTTCCTCTGATCTCACTGAACAGTGTTCTGTGCTCTTCTGTTGAGCAGCTTCAGTTCCACTCTAATTACAGCAGGATGTTGCTAACCCAGTAAATCTGCCATTCCACACCTGTGAGATTGTTTCTGTATTTTTACTGTTTCCGCATGTTTCAGTCCCGTTGTTGTAATTGGTTTGATTCTCACAAATCCAGGAAAAGGGAAATTTTAGGTGTTTTAAGTTTAATTTTTTGGGGACTTAGTTAAAAAATTTAAGCTTATAATATCAAATAGGGATGGTATATCCAAAGTGAAGTTTTATTAAATTTTTGAGACACTGTTTTGATCCTTCTGTTGTTTACAAGATAATGGGGCAGTTACACATATGACGTAAAATTTGTTTTGAAAAGTGGTTAGATGGAAAGATAGTAAAACATTTTAGTCTACTGTATTTAAATACTAAAATTAAAACATTGACTGGAAGCAGTTTTGTTTAGGGAAACTTCTTTTGCTGTGTTAAAACTCAAAATAACAAGGTAGTACTGATGCATAAAAAGTGGTCCTGTATTAAATCTCAGGCTGTGGAAATCCATTCAGCCCCCACACACCCACCACCTTTGCCTTGGAGAAAACATTTCTGTGTGCATGAGGGCTTAGAGGTGGAGTTGGAGCTGCAGCTTGTTACTGCATCTGTTTATAATTGTGTGCTAAAAGGCAGGAGCTGCTGCCATCATGCCTTTGTGGTCCACACAGGGGAGGGGAAGGAAAGATGTTACTGTACTGTTTGGTGCCGCTAGAAATCTCAGATCATCAGCTGGCTAGTTGTCAGTGGCTGCAGGTTATGATGGTAAGTGAGCTGCATGCATGGTTAAAAAAAATGCCCAAGATTAACAAGTCTGTTGTTCTAACAGACAATAAAAGTAACCAAAGTGTAAAAATGTGGAAGCTCTTTTCCTAAGCAGACTTCCTGTTTTGGCTCTTCTCACCTCAGTAACATCAGCTGCACTGAACAAGGCGAGAGAGTTTTGATGAAATGTCTTTCCCGTTCGCATTTAGGAAGATGCAGGATGTGCCATTGTTGCCCTCTTTGGATTATGAGAAGCTGAAGAAGGATTTGATTACAGGGAATGATCGTCTCAAGGCCTTCTTACTGCAGGCTCTGCGCTGGGTAAGGAGAGGGCCTCTGGAGAAATAAAGAAATAGGTCCCTTTCTGGAGCAATCCAGAACTGAGACCCATTTTGCAAGCAAAATGGTTGTTCTGGTGATCAATTCAGGCAACTTCTCTCTTTGTCAGTGAAGTTTGCTAAGGCTCTTGAGATTATGCAGACAGCCCAGGGCAGTAGGTATCTATTTGTAGTGTAACAGTGTCCTTCTCATCCATAAGGAATTCCCAGATTCCTGGGATATTCAGTGGAAGTAATTTCTGATATGTTTTCAAATAAATTGTTGTTGTCTGAGGCAGTTCCTTTTTCCATATATTGCCCTGGTTTATGTTTATATAAATATTGCTGTATCCAAGACATATCTGACTCTAATTACAGTTCTCCTTTATAATCAAGGTATTTTACAGGAGCCTGCCTTTTGTTTGGCTTGGATTCTGTAATGACATTTCAGAAAAATTACAGGTGACAACAGGAAGTTACATTTTCCTGCTGAAAAGGAAGTTGATGGGTTCAAAGTGACAGATGAAATATGTGAAAGATGATAATAGTGGAATTCTGACCAAGGTTCGATGTCCGTTTTCACATAAAAACCCATCCATTGGAGCTGACCAGTGGTGGTTCTATCCCAGTGCTCTGTCTCAGAGGCTTTAGAAAAACACCACATCTGTAGCTATTAAGAGAGGCTTTTTTAACTTTATGGGAAGTAATGCTGTATCCTTCCTGTAGGGACAGTAATGACAGCTGCCAAGTAACAGTTTTGTAATGGATCACTAAGCTGAGGTCAGGTCAGTTCATTTCATCTCTTTCCCTTAGATCACTGAGGTTGAATTCCTATTCCCTGTGAGAAAAAGTTTCTCAGCTATGGAGTATCAGCACCTTTAAAATCTTCAGGGGTCATCAGTCTGCACTACCTCTTATTTTTGTTGGTTTTTTTTTTTTGTTTGTTTTGGTTTGGTTTTGTTTTTGGGTGGGGGTTTTTTGAGTGGTTTATTTTATTGTTATTTATTTTAGCGCTTGACAACATCATATCCTGGAGAACAGAGAGACACTGTCCTGCAAGCCTACATCAGTAATGATCTCCTGGGCTGTCACAGCAACTGTCAGGTCAGATGGAACTGAGAGTTGTCAGTTGTCCAACTTCTGTGTGATACTGCTCATTTCTGTCTGTAAAGTGCTGATCATAAAACTTTATTGCACTCTGAAAGGGGAGGGGAAAAAAAAGGTAGTAATGCTGATCTCAGGTGATACATTTGACTTCTACATCCTAGTCTTTAAATGTGGATGGCAAAACTTTGCATTACAAGAGCTCTCAGTGTAGACACAGTTCTTGTAGACAAATGGAAATTTATCACCTCTCCTGGTGCTTAACTTCTGTGAGTTGAGCAGAAGCCAGAGGCCCTTATTTATGAGTTACCTCTTGCTTATCAGATCCTTTTTGAATGATTATGTATTGTTAAATAATACACTCAATTAATTTCATTGATTTACGATAAGAACTCAGTTAGGACTTCAGTCCGATATTGTTATGGATATGTCATTATGCACCTGCAATAACAGGTTCAGCGGTACTTCTGTGAATTTGAAATGGTTTGGTCCCCTTCTTTAGAAAGGGGAATCGCCAGTGTGTTGATCTTGACAGGTTATTTCAGTCCCTGATTATCCAATACTGTTGCTAAACACCAAAGTGCAACTTGTTTTCATTTGTAGTAGTGAATTTAGTGCCTATTTGAGTTCCCCAGAAGTTGGAGGCAGTGGGTCTACTTGTTATGTTGTGGCTCCATTGTCAGTGCAACAGTAACTTGTACCTCTACAAAAGTTAAAGGATTATTAAATCAGCGATCTCTTTTTCTCCCTGTAAATTTCTGTAAGAGGGAAGTTATAATTAATGCCTGAAATAAAACAGATTAGAAATAGGTTGGAACGTTTTTTTGTAAGTTACTGAGCTGCTTTGCACACTCTTAATTGTCAAACAAAAGTGTTCTTATTCAGATAGCTTTACTGCATTTAAGTTCATCAACAAAATTAAGTTGTTTGCTTTGTGGGCTTTTTTTTCACTGACCTAATATTAATTTTAGATACCAGCTTTAACTGAACTGTGTTGGCTCATTATATTCCCACTCTACACCAGTGTTTTAACAGACTGAGCTGAGAAGCTGTGATTTGCTTATTTGTTCATTTTCCATTTCTCCCTCAGCCCCCTGCCAATAAAAAAGAAATTTAAATTATATTGACGTTACTTAAGATATCAGTATGCATTCAGAGTTTATTTGCTGTGTAAATTTAATGACGCTTTCAAAACATTATAGAAAACTAATTTTGCTTCGTTCCTTTTTTAGTGAGATTTAATTAATGTTTGCTTTTTTTTTTCAGAGAAGTGTCCTCAAATTATTAAATTCCAAGAGTGAGGTAGTCAGACAGTATATGGCAAGACTCATCAATGCTTTTGCTTCACTGGCAGAAGGTAAAAGATTCACTGCAAAAAATAAGGTAGCATTTTCATCTAATGCTGGCTTATAGGTGCTTCACAAGTCCATGTCACTGCATGTGAAAATTGAGAGCCTTGTTTGCACCCTTTTTCTAAGGATTCCCTGTCTTTCATTACATGCATTTGGTATGTGGAAAATTTTCATTTTGACACAGTGTATTCAGCATTTCTGACTTGTTTTGATGATTTGTGGTCTATGTGGGAACTTACCTGGGTGGTGCCTTTAATACAGTCTTCAGTCTCTTCATGAGGGTTAAAAAAAAAAAATCCCCATTCATTAGAGGCTCTATGAGCAGACCTCCTACCAGGCTGTTCAATAGTGGCTACTGCATCTGTTCTTACATTTTCCTGATCCTCACCTGAATAAATCTTTGTGCATCACTGCTAACTATTTAGATGCTTATATATCCAGCTTTGTATCTCCAGTTGTCCCAAATTAGCCCTTGGTTTGCTGCTATTTTGGAGCTAACTATTGCTAGAAACTGAAATCCCACCTAAAGTCAGTAGCAGCAGGGCACTGGGCTTTCCCAAGCTCTTTGGACATCCCTGTCCTTTTCCTTGAGTGTACAAAATTGTGATAGATCAGAAAGCATGTACTGAAACAGAAACAGTGGATTCTGTGTGGTACTGATTTGGCAGGTGTGGGCCTCTAATGCCCCAGGTGTGTGGAATGATGGCAACTGGTCTGGTACACAACTTCATTTGTGCAGGTGTGTTTGGTTTTTGGCACAAGACTGTGGCTTGTCAAGAAGGAACCGAGGTCAATCCTGCTTACTTTTCTAACGAGAGGGAGCTTTTCTGTCCTAGCTGATATCTCAGCATCTGTTCTTTCATCGCTTTTTGCACTAGGTCGTGTCTACTTTTCTCAGAACCCAACAGTGCTGCGAGTGCTGGAGGAGAGACTGAAAGCTGAAGACAAGGATTCCCTTACATGGGAGACTGTTCTGGGGGCTCTGCAGAAATTCAGCCTCAGGTGATGAAAGCACAGCATGTGGTGGTGACAGCAGGAGAGGAAATGCAGGCTAGTTAGGCTCTGTTCAGGGAGGAAAGAAGAGCACTTGATTTTCCCATAACAATCATCAGAATCCCTGATGGCTGATGAAAGCAATGGCATTTATTACGGAGGAGAACTCAGTTTTGCTGACTGAATTAACCTGACTTCCTACCAGCTGTCCAGACTCAAGTAAATATACATCTCCTGCCACAGCCTTGTGTGCTTTATATGTCTTCCTTAGCTGAACAAAGAGAAAATCTTAACGTAGAAGCCTCTGACGATCCTACACAGAAAAAAAGAATTGCATTACATTCCAAACATAAGGTTTTCATTATCCTTTCTGCAAACATTTTTCAGGGATTTCATCTTCATCCTGTTGATCCTCTTTCCTGGAGCTGTCTATGCAAGGGCTGTCTTGTTTCTCACTTTTGCATTAGCAGTCTGACTCAAATGCCCACCACAAAAGAAATATGCAAAAGCAGTAAAGGGTATGATGTTGCTCTGTTTATCAAATAAATATGATCATAGGAACTCTGTTTTCACAGTACTCAGGAGGAATATTCAGCCCTAAATAGTTAACTAAATGTAAGGAGGTGGATGTGTTTAGCACTTGATACTTTCATTCAAGTTCTTTTCTAAACTCAGACTGCAAGTGTTCATTTGTTTTTGTTTGAGTTTATGTGTTTGGGTTCGTTGATGAATGAGGGCTGCCTTTGGATTTGCTTCATTTAGAACTTGTCTGGATGAAGCACATGTAAATGTGCTTTGTGTAAAATTCTGCACTGCTTCTTGACAGGATACCTTGTATGTATCTGTGATGAAAGAGAATAAATCTTCATACCCTACTGCTTGAAATCCTAAAACAGAAAGTGATAATTCTATTAAAGCAGTTGTTAGTAGAAGTTAGTTTGTATTTTGGGGTCTAGGCACTAAGCTGCTGAAAATTTGAAAGTTTTTTACTTTCTGAAGAGTAACAGTTAATCTTATAGAAGGTTAATTCTAGATTTTTGACATGAGGGAAACTCTTTTAATGTGTGGTCAGATGCTCCTTTGTTTTGCTTAGTCCATGCCATAGACCTGCTGCAATATCCAGCATTGAGAAAGCATGTGAGCTTTCAGGACTAAAACTAGGAAAATACCTTCTTTGATCTTTGCAATTTAAACTTATTGCCTCTTGGAAATAATGTTGTTAAAAACTGTATGCTTCAATAAGACCTTTCTACCAATATATACTTCTTTTTTGTATTGTAAAGCATGGAATTTCTGTTGTAGATCACAGTTGGCCACCTGGCACTTTATTCAGTGTACTCTTCGAGGGCAAATACAGGTTGAGTTAAGAGAACATGTGATTTAAAAATCTCTAGAGAAAAGAGCAAATAAATTCAAGCAAAAAACCTCATTTGTCAAATCAACAGTACAAAAGTGCTACAGTTCTGTGGCTACCTATGTCAGGAGAAGTAATTAATTTGTTTTATGGAGCTGTTGTGTGTAGCTGGTTTTTTAAACCAATTTTAAAAGACAATTGAAAATGCCATTTTAGGTGGAATAAGAAGCCTTAGAAAACAATGAAGAAACTTACCTCAGCAGTTTGCAGGTTTAAAAAGAACAAAACAAAGACAAACACACTCCCCCCCAACCTATCCAACAGCGTTTTACTCCTCTAACTTATGGGAATCTGAATCTTCAGGTTCTTCAGGCTTTGTTAATTACTTAGTTTAATGATTCTGCCAAAATGGGTAGATTTGGGATTTTTTTTTTTTTTGGCTGGCTAGTGTGTTTTTAACCTGCTTACACTAGCTATAAATGTATTTGAAAACTATTTATGCAGTGATCTGATTTTTGTGATTTGTGATCTGATTTTTGTTTTTTTAATCCTAGGCGTGCACTGCAGTCTGCGATGATCAAAGATGGGCTCATTTTCTGGCTGATTGATGTTCTAAAAGATACAGATTGCCTGTCTGATTACACCCTGGAGTATTCTGTTGCCTTGCTCTTGAATCTTTGTCTGCGGAGTGCAGGTGTCGTACATTTTGAATTACAACTTTATTCCAAGAAATGGATAGGGAAGATTGTGAATCTTTTTTTTTTCCTGATATACCAGGATTCTTTCAAGTGACTATAATCAGTAGCAGCGATTTACATGACCAGAGATATTTGAGTGTTATAACTAAAATGCTTTTGAGCAGATCTCTTTTCCCAAGAATCCCAGTTACGGAGGTTAGCTTCACCAAATCCTAAAGAATTAAGCAAGGAAATAAGCAACGGAACCCTATTAAGATTTGATTATTTTTTCATATCAATGAAGGCTGCCATTCCTACATTTCAGGCCCACTTTTCAAAAGACACTTTGTGTCCACTTACACAGTCTGTGTAAGAGATTTCTTTGTAAGCAGGAAAGAATTGGGTTGAGGAGTAACGGAGAGGGAGGAGTTCAAACTTCACCTTGTTCAGTGAAATACTTACCTGCTTCACTTCTGCAATGCAGAGATTCTCCCCAAGAAAATAGGGTCCTGTCTACACCCAGGAGATTTGAAAGAAGAGCTTAAAGTAAATTTCCTTTTAAAAAGGAGAGTAAGGTAAAAGGGTTGGAAAATCGGTCTGCTTGTTGTAGATAAAAGATTACAACTGCACACCTCCAGAGTAACTTCACTGATTTCAGCTCAGTTATTCAGCATTTGTCAGGAACAAGCAACAGTATTGCTCTGATCAGTTATATTTTTCCACGCATATTTGTGTGTTCTGCCTTTTCAGGGAAGAAAATGTGTGCAACGATTGCAAACCATGTGCTCAAAGTTCTCTCTGATCTTCTTGGCCATGAGAATCAGGAGGTATTTGTACAGCAAATTTTGGGTTAATGAAAATGTGGAAGGAAAAATTAAATATTAAAAAGAAAAGCAAAAACAAGAAAGGAAAAAAATGGACAAAGAATTGCTTTTGTTTCCCTTGTTAGATCCTCATGTAATTAAGTTGCATAAAATTTTCCTAAAATTCACAATTCCTTAAATTTTATTTCATTGAGCACTGGTCTTTCCAGCCAAAAGTATGTCTTCCTTTAACAAATGTGGGCAGCTAAGAATGGAAGTCTTCTAAATGCATAGTTACCATGCAGTCCATGTGCCTTCTTGATTGCAGCTTCTGATGCTGTTTAAATTTCATCTCGCACCAAATCACCTCTAGCTTAACTAGTTCATGAGATGAGCAATGTGTGGTGCAATTCCATTATGCAAAACCTTAGGTGCAAAGAAGCAACATTTGCTGGTAGTTTTAAGGAATGCTATAAGAAAACACTACACTCCTGACATTCTAGCCCTAATTATCTTTCATTCAAGCCCTAATATCTTTTTATCTATGACTTCACTTGACCTGCCACTTAACCCTTTTGTGATTCCTTTCTTCTCTGTCTCTGGACACACTTGCATCTAAGATGCTAAATCGAACTACTTCAGAGGAAAATGCTAAAAATTATAGGTTATTTCTACCTAATACTTTTCAGCACATCCCTGTGATGCCTGCTGTCTAATATAGAAAACATTGCATCAGCTGTCTCTGCAGAGGGGCGCTTCTTTAACCATGGAGGAAAATTCAAGGCAGGAGGAAATGCAGGCAAATATTGTACAAATCTGAATTCAAGGAGGCAAAATTTTTACCAGGTTATTATAGAGTTATTCCGTGATGATTGTGCAAGGTGTCTGGGGACTTGTGCTAGAAATGAAATATAAACTCTAGTGTCTTATGTTTATATGCAATGACTGAGTCATCAGGGGTTTTTTGTTTATGACTTAAACTGAAAATAGAGAATACATTTCAATGAAATGCTTAGTCTGTGTTTTATAAATTCATTAGAAGATGTAGATCAGTTCTTTTGATTAAGATGAAACTTGACATACCTTTATTGAACTCTTTCACTAGCTTGGTTTTTGTGAATGATGAAAGTTTAATACAATACATATTAATACAAAATAACATCCCAGTCCCTAGACTGGAATACTTATAAAATGCTACCATATTGTTGAAGTCTGCGCCTTAAAATGACTTTGAGCTTTCTCTCAGGGTACGTTCTTACAACCCAGTTTGCTCCAGCACAGCTGACACAAGTTTTA
Source organism: Myiozetetes cayanensis (assembly GCF_022539395.1). NCBI lineage: Eukaryota > Metazoa > Chordata > Aves > Passeriformes > Tyrannidae > Myiozetetes > Myiozetetes cayanensis. The sequence continues at coordinate 13,994,636 of NW_026086937.1, forward strand.
TTATCAAAGGTAGAAAACAGTGCTCTTGAGTGTCAGGAGAGCTTCCTGAGGAGCTGTGGAATCCTTGTGTAAATCCCAGTCCCTTATCTACCCTTGTTTCCCCTGCTCCCAGTCCAGCTCATTGCTCATTTTTCCAAAGGTATAGACAGGATGACTGAAAATCTTAATACTGCAAAAGTGACTGGCCAATAGAAAGGGTCACATAAGTGCTGATAAAGTGTGTTTGACAGATCTGGTGGCTTTTCACTAACTGTATTTCAGAGGTTTCATGCTGGCTGGCTTTTTGCCTCTCCTGAGGGACAGTAACAGGCAGCAGACTGTTTGAAGCTGCTACAGCTTTTATCATCCTGCCTAAGGCTACAATGTTTGAAGCTTGTCTTGAGTTCATGCTGACAGGGTCTTGTCCCTGTTCTTTGTCCTATTTTTTGTACTTCCACTTGTGTTTATCAGAAACTAACCTTTTTCTGCTTTTCTCTACTTTTTCATTTTATTCTTTTTTTTTTTTTCTTTTTTAAATGGCTAGGTCAATTTGCAAGAATACATTTTTGGAAGGCAGAGGGTTTGAAATTGGCACACAGCAATACTGATTTAGATCTGTATCACAGTATATTTGCATCCTGAAAGTTCACTGCTTCCCAAGCAGGAATTTTTGCAAGTCCAGTCTAGCCTGGTCTAACTCTCTGAAGTGTAGTTGTTCTGCACTTTCACTCTTACATTTTGCTTATCGTCCACTGGGATGAGTGTAAGAGTTTTTCTTAGTGATACGAGTATTTCTTCCTCTTAGATCCAAACATATGTGAATGGAATACTGTACAGCATCCTTGTCATCCCTTCTATCCGAGAAGAAGCCAGAGCAATGGTAAGAAGTGCTGCACAGAGATCAGTGCCTGTGCCAGAGATGGCCCTCACAGGGACCTGCTGAGCAGGGCATTCTGAGAAGCAAACACACAAGAGGCCCTCCCCTTTGATGCTCAGGAAAGTGTGAATGTATGTCTCAAATGCTTTTGCCATATTTGCTGGTCTTTTTCCCAGAAGTGGAGCCCCAGCAGCATGAGGGATTCTGTCTAAGTTATAAATCAGAATATTTTAGAATAGTGTGTCCTTCCAGCATTTTGTAGATTCCATGTGACCCAGGAGATGCTTTCATCTGCCCTTCTACTTCTTCCCCTTATGTAACTCATTCTGCACCAGTGAGTAGCCACTAAGAGGATGAATTCCTCTTACTGCTTTTACTTCTTCCTGGTATAGATATAGTTAGTTGGGGAAGGCAGCAGGAGGAAGGTTTCAGAACTGGCAATTGACCTCCTGTGAAAGTTAGTCGAGTGGTAATGACTATTTTAACTTCTGGATTTGAGGAAGCTGCTCCTTGGGATGGCAGCGTGCCTTTGTATCTAAAGAACCAACCCAGAGAGTTATGCAGACGTAATTGATGTGAGGTGTTTCACCTCACAGAACACAGAGGATTGGAAGTCATCTTAAATGATTAAAGACACAACATCAACCCTATAAGGAGCCATAAAGAGAGAGCAGGTTTAATGTCAAAGTGGGTTCTGCTCTCTTGTTTTCCCTCTCTGAACCTTGCACCGTTGTCTCTGTGGGTGCAAATTTGCCCTGTTCTGACGACTACTGTGTACTGAGTTCAGAAGGCAGAAGCAGCAGATCTTTTATGAAAATTTGCTGTTCTTTATGGATATGTCTGTGTTTAAACCTAGAAGCAATCTAGAGAGGGTATACCTTTTGGGTAGGGAGCACTTGGAGCTGGACACTGGTTTGCTTCACACTGCCTCTGTTTTTCCTGACAGTAAAAAAAAAAGAGAGAGATTTTAGCTAACACAACTCTTTCAGTGTGATCCCATGAAATACTGATCTAGCAATGTTTTCTGCTACATCCAGGGAATGGAAGAAATTCTGCGCTGTTTTATCAAGGAAGGAAATGCAGAGATGAACCGACAGATTGAATTTGTTATCAAGCAACTCAATTCAGGTCAGAGGAACAGATGTAGCTATCAGAGCTTTAAATCTTTCACAAAAGCCATAAAAAAAGCTAATGTTTTCAGTTGGCGTGTAAACCCTCAAAAAATAACAATACTGTGATGGTCTGAGAGGGGGTGAATAGTGAATGTCAGGATTTGAAAGATGTATTTTAAAATTTCTTTTTGTATTAAAATTATAAAGAAGAAACAAAAGGCTGAGTAGGTCTCAATTCCAGAGTTTTGGGACCATAAATAGAATGACCTAGACTGTTTATTTTCATGCCAGTGGCCTCACAGTAATGAGAGACTTCTGTCAACTGCAAAAATGTGATACAAATTTGTAACACAGGATTTAGGGACTAGGTCTGTCTGTGCCCATCTCTTGCTCTATTGAGGTGTAGCTTTATCTGAAATGGCTTATCCTGAATAGGGAACCGAAACCATCCTTTTTGGAGAATATGTTGATGTTGATGCTGCGTTAATACAGACAGGTATGAGGAGGTGGAACATTTATTCTATTCTGTGTTCCTTGTGACGGAAAGGAAGACTTAAAAAAGAGAGAGCAAATAATGAAAAGGAGATCAATTCTGATTAAATCTTTCTGTACAGTAAACATAGAACAAGTTTGACTGCTTTCTTTGGCTTTTGGAATGAGAAGACATTACAGTTCTAGCTGGTAAAAACATTAAAGTTCTAGCTTGTAGAAGAAATTACAGTTGTAGCTTGTGAAAGAACAAATAAAGTATTTAAGCACTATATTGCCACTGTATAAAATCTGTTCATCAGGGTTATGGAACTGCTCCTCTTCTACCTGGGAATGGTATTTTTAAGAGGCTTTGATTGGTGAGTCCACGTGAATGCAGTTTTCCAACATAAGCCTGGCTTCTTTTTCCAAGGAAATAATTTTGTCTGAAATTTAGAAGTATTCTACATGAGTACTAACTTTTTATGTACAGAAGCAGTATAATATTGAAGTGTTTGTAGGGAGAAGTAGGGGCTTTTACTATAAATTAGTTGGAAAATAGACAAACTAGCAAGTGCACACTCTTCTATTCAGGTCTTGTCAGTCAATACAGTGAGACATCACAGTGGATTTTATGAGAAAATAAAAATTCCAGAGTGTTTCTATGTCTGCTGTTTTTCCAAATATGAATTTTTTTCAGTGATTTCTAGAATGCTTTATAGGAGCAAATGATTCCAGTAGTTGTCTGGAAAAGAATGGGGCATCTGTATGAGAAACAAGCTAAATCTTGCTCTTGTCAAAGTGGGGTAATACTGAGATTCTGTTAAGTTGTGCATGTGCAACTGAACTTACATAATTTTGGGGCTTTTTCTTTTTAGAAGAGCCATTAAATGATGCTGTTGTGTCTGATGATGAAGAGAAAGAGGAGGATGAGGAAGTAAGTACAAAATCCTTCTGACACCTTTTAGAAAAATTCTTAACCTTCTAGCCAGAAAATGTTTATGTCAATAAACCAGACTTTGTTTTTTTGGTGGATTTTGATTTTGTTTTTTCCTTTTATTTGATTATTCTTGCATTAGCAAGAAAATTGGGTCTGTTTCCATTACCTTTTCTTCATTTGAAGTCCTACTCTTATTTTGGCAACTCACCACCGCTGTGATAACTAAAGGGTTATAGCTTGACACAAGTGAAGAGATGAGGAGTTACTGTAGCAGTAGAAATCTTGCTTTCAAGCAGACCCGTTTCAGCAGTTAAAAATAAAGGAAGCAAACGAACCTGTATATTACCAATATAATAAACAGGTTGTCACTTTTTCTTAAAGTATCACTATCTATTCTGGGTGTGACTTCTTTTGCTGTTTAGAAACTTTGAAATATATTTAATAAATTGCCTGAATGTAATGAAGAAAAACAGTAATTACACATAATAAGTCCTGAGAGAAAATAAAATAAAATTTAAAAAAATTAGGTAAGCATGAGAAACTATATCCTAATAAATATAACATGGTTAGCTGTGTATTTCCACCTCTACTAATAAATGAATTTTATACCAAAATTTCAGCATTTCTTAGGAAACTGTCTTCATGGATTAATGGGTATAGACAACACAGAGTATTTGATCACCTAAATTAAGAAGCAGAGCAATGTGTGAATCATGAGGGAAATGTTATACCCAGTCTTCACTGATGATGTTGCCATTTCTGCATAGGCATAAGTACACAGCGGGGGCTTGAAAATACAATGTGGGCTGTTATGTTGGGAGTTTCATCTCAAAGAAATCTACCACGTTGCCTTTCTCTTTTACTGAGAAGTCTTGCTTGAGAAATGTAGAAGAACAACTGTGATAGATGTCCCTGGGACAGTATTTGGGCATACTTAGGTGTGTGTATATGTGCACATACATTTGTAGCATGTATTTTGCCCTGAAGAAGTCAATGATATTGAGAGTTAATTAATCGCAAAATGTTCTTGTATTAAAAATGTTATCAGAGAACATATTTACTGAAAAGCAAGTTTTTAGATAAAACTTTTTTTTTCTCAACCAACAAAGAATAAGACGTATAAAATTTACTAAGTCGGTTGTGTTCAGTAGCTCATTGCACAGTAATGGAAATTATAGTGATTGGTGATAACCGTGGTACCCTCTAAAACTTACCCTGTTACTGCAGGGTGCACGTTGAGCCTTTTATGTTGTGAAAGCAGATAAAAATGTAAACATCCCGATTGTAACAGGTATGGTGTGCTCTCAGCTGCTTTGCAGGATCCAGCCTTTGCCTGGCAGTGCCAGGGAAGCCTTGTCCTGCTCGCATTATTTATCTGGTTTCTGTGTTGTGGCACAATAGCTGGTGAACACAGTGAACTAAATCGCCCTCGTGACTCTGCCTAAATTTAGAGCTGTGTGGAAATTCTAAGTTTAGAGCTAGAAGGAAGTTTTGTTTAACAATCAGCTCTCCCCCTTTTGTTCTAAAAAAAGTTTGTAAACTTTTTTTTAAAAATAGGATTAGATTACTGTAATTGTTTCACCTCCTGCAGTCCTGAAGTCACTTTTTGGTAATCTTTCCACTCCTCCCACCAAAATCAATGGTTGCCCTGCGAGATTGGCTTCCTGGGGACTAATCACTAAAACTTCCCTTTGTTTAAAATGGTGCTTAACACCCTTTAACTGATATTCCAAGGTTTTCATTGTCTTAGGTGTATCTTGAGAATCCAAGATGGTGGTGCTATTGCTTGAACTTCAGTGCACTTCTTTGAAGGATACCGTCTTTTGTTGGGAAAACACAGAGATAATGAACACCTTCCTGAAAGGCGTGGCATTGGATTGCGTGATAATGTTGAACACTTCCATCACTTTACCTGCTCTTGAGAGTGAAAGGATGAATTCTCCTGTTCAGTCATAACCCTAGATGAGTTGCTGCTGCTCACAATTCCAGCCAAGGCTCTAGGTCAAATAATTTTGAAATATATTTTTGCCACTGAACTACCGTGTGATTGAAAAGGGCTTCTGGCAGTTCTTATTATTTGACTCAAAAAATAACAGTAGGCTTTTGAAACAGAGAAGTGTCCAATTCCAGTTTTTCATTAGTTTTACCATTATATTAACAACTTTTTCAAGTGTAACATTAATTGCAACACATTTTAAAATCCTTATTGCTCCTGGGAACTATAATTCTGCTGTGCTTCGAGGACGCCTGGTTTCTTAGTCCCTCAGTTTAGAAAATATACTTTACAAACAGCATGGCAGCAAAACGTTGTTACTTTGTTAAATAAACAAAGATTTGTTGACTCACTACCTCAATGCTTGGAGGCCTTTTGTGTTTTGGAATTGCATTGAGTTATTGTTCTCTGATGGGTTCGGTGATAACATCTGATATGGTGATCTGGCAACAGAAAGTTTTGGAAAACTTTATCACCAGTCTTGCCTTTACTTAACTTTTAAACTATTGCAGACTGAATGCATTTCAGAAGATATCCAAATAGTGCCTATTTAGTAACATGCATTCAGACTGCTTAATGATGTTAGCATTCTTGCTCAGTATGGATACTTGCACCTTTAGAACTTCAGAAACAACAAACAGACGCTGATGAGCCTTAGTTTGCGGGTTTTACCCCAGTTTTTATTGTTTCCAAGAGCATGTGAAAGTTCCCCTTGCTGTTAGAATTACCTTTCATGAGGTTTTTTTGCTTTTATCTGTGTTTAATTTAGCCCTGATGAATTTTCTCCTGGCTTTGAGCAAATCTTGTGGTAATGACTACTTTCTCCTAAACACTGTGGCCAAGAGGCGGTTGAGCCTGTTAGAGGAAAATTCTGGGATTTCTAAGGGTATCATACACGCAGAAATTTAAGATTCTGTACTGTGTGACACTGGAGCATATAAGCCAAATAAAAAATGTCAATGTGTATACTGTTATTCAGAAATAAATTGGCTTTTAAGTTTGTCTGGTGAGCTTTAAGTTCACTAGAGTAGAGCTCAGGATATACTGACTCCTGGAGCACATACCCAACTTTGAGACCTTGCCATCTGGGGTGTGTTGACACCCACAGTCAGTGTGTGTTTTCTGGTGCTTAATACTCTCTTGACTGGTCTGTTAAATACTAACTTAATTTATCTTCAGTATTTGATCTTTACATTTTCTTTTTATTTGACTTGGACCATCGTAAAAAGCTGCTTGTAAAAGTGAATATGTGATACTGTAGCTCTAATTCAAAAGTTTAGTTACAAGCTGGAGCTGTGTTAGATAACTGCACAGTGATGATTTATCAGACACCCTCTGATCCACTGTCACTCAGCACCTGGCAATAAAATCAGTAAACTGCAGTGTGAAAATACACTTCAGCTAGAGAGCACATCAAAAGAGAGAGAGCTTAATCCCAGGACTTCAAGCCATTACATTACAGGGCTTTGCTGCCAGCATCTGCTGCAGCCTGTGAGCAGTGCTGAACAGGGCACCAATTGTGTTATTTCAGTAGTGGAATGATGGCACGTTGGGCGAAGCTCTTGTTTTCTACAAGGAGACAGAGCAGGGACACTTTCAGGCTCAGTTACCTGGTATGTTAAATAACATCAGGGAGCAAAATTGGCTGCATTAACAAAACAGACCTATTTATAGAGCTCATCTGTGCAATTCCTCTTCCCCCCCTCCCCCCCCGTACAGTATATTGTGGACTTTGGAGTGTGGGGTTCTGTTGGGCTTTTTTTTTGCTTTGCTTGATACAGATCATTGTTGCCTAGTCTACAAGTATTTATCTTTCTCCCTTTATCTGGCTTATTTTTCACACATACCCAGATTTTCAGGTAATTAGGAGCTGATGGTAATTTATCTTGCCTTAGAGAGAAAGGCAGATTGAACATCTTCATGAGGTCCTATACAGCCTTATCTTCTATGGCTGAGCATCTAGAGAATACATCTTCAGGAGGATAAAGAGGATTAACTATCTAGTAAATTACAGAAAAACTAAGTTACAGAAGAATTAAGTTTTTCATTAAATCCACACATGAACAAATACATTATGGAAAAATTTTACTCTAAACCTTGGAACGCTGTGTATTTTATTGGCAGTATTTCTCTAAGTACTACAGTTCTTCACATGCAGGCATCTTCTGTCTCTAAAGTTTAACCACAGCATCAGAAACACCTGCACAAGACTGGGATGTGACTTGGGACTGTGGGATGCTTGTGCCCCTTCAGAGCTGCAGTGGAAGACCAGACAGGATATTTCAAACCAGGACTGGATGGTGCCTTGGGCTACTGAATTGAGCCCTTTGTGTCTGTACTTTTTACCTCTGCTTGACATCTATGAATGAGAAGGTGATGAGCAATGAGAATAACTAAATCAAAAATTATGGGGTCTAAGCCATTTGATACAAAGTTCAATGAACTTGAAAAGAAAAGGCAATCCTGCAGAGCTCTGGGGAAGGCAACACCTACTTGTTCCGAGTAATGGTAGTCTTGTTTTGCATCAAAGACTGGAATCAGTCATCAACCATTTCCATTCTAGGAAATACCTTCTCTGTTCACACTTCCAATGTTTTTCACGTTCTTTTTGTAGAGCACTGTCCAAGCATCCGTGTTACTGGCTGATCTTTGTGGCAGAGGGTATTTCTTACTTTCAATATTTAAAGCTAAGTCTAAATCTCACTAAAGTGAAACTGCTTTTCATTTTCTTTGTACTCTGGGGCTCATTAAAGTCCAGTGGTTGTTGTTTTTAAAGGAGCTTATGCCAAGCTCTCTACATTTCTATTACAATATATCTTATTAGAATGATTTCTTTACTTTTTCTCATTTACTTTTTTCTGACAGTCATTGACATTTACTCTCACAACCTGTTTCAAAAGCAAAGCACATTTTCTTCCTGTGGAGTGGGTCTTATTTAGGGTATCTTGTGCAGGACAGAAGAGAATTCTTTTTAGCAGCAAAACACAAGCAATATTACTGTCTTGTTCTTGTTTTACTAGTTTTTGTTTGCTGGAGAAGCCCCTCAAACTTTAAAATTTCCTGGCTTGTTGATGTGTGGAAGCTGCAGAGCTTCCATGAAAGATGAATCACCCATAGTTATTCTAGAAATAAGTAGAGTGCATTCTTGGTAGTTTTTACTTGAAGTTGATTACATTTAGGTTTTGTGTATGATATTTATATCCTAAAGTACCCATCCAAGATACTTGTACTGACCTCATATTATTAGCTTTAAATCTTCCTTACAAACCTGCATTTTGCTGTTGCAGGAGGACTATGACGTCCTGGAGGATCTGGACAAAGATGAGGTTTTGCAGCCTCAGCTGGGAGAGCTTGCAGGAGAGAAGCTGCTAACGACCGAGTACTTGGGAGTAAGTACCACTCATTAGATTATTGAAATAAATTAATTTGCTGGATTAAGTGTTTAATTTCAGTAGTTTCACCGCTTTCTTCGATTTGTTGCTTGAAGAGCCAGGTGCTACCCCCATAGCAGTCTGAATCTTTCATAGTCTGTGCATGAGCTGTTGTTCAGAAGTAGAACAAGTCTGAGAAATAAGCTACCCTTTCACATGGGGTGGTCAGGCTGTGTCTTAATAATAAGCTACAGGGAGCCTTAGGGTTCTAGTGCTACATCACTGACACTGTGGGCACACAAAGCAAAGTACTGAGCAGGTTAATACTGGAACATTCTGCTGGTCTGAAATTATTTGGAAAAAAAAAAAAAAAAGTTGAAAAGTTAACTGCTCCTGCAGGCGTTATGCCGGATCAAGTATTGTCTGTCTTACTTCAAGCGGCAAAAAGCTATTAAGAAAAAAAGCATAAAGTTTATATGAATGCCAGTTAGAGTGCTGTGACTAATCTGAGATATTCAGAGAGCTGGAACACTCCTCCTATGAAAGCAGGCTGAGGGAGTTAGATTGTTAAGCCTGTAGAAGAGAAGGCTCCAGGGAGACCTTATTGTGGGGTTTCAATCCTTAAAAAGGGCCTACAAGAAAGCTGGAGAGGGACTTTTTCACAAGGGTGTGTAGTGACAGGACAAGGGGGAATGGCTTTGAACTGAGAGATTTAGATTAGATATAAGGAAGAAATTCTTTACTGTGAGGGTGGTGAGGCAGTGGCACAGGTTGCCCAGAGAAACTGTGGATGTCCCATCCCTGAACGTGTTCGAGGCCAGGTTGGATGAGGCTTTGAGCAACTGCTCTAGTGAAAGATGTGCCTGCCCATGGCAGGGGAGTTTGAAATAGGTGATTTTTAAGGACCTTTCCTATCCAAACCATTCTATGATAAATGTAACTGTATTCCTTTCAGGTCCCAGAGTCCAGTGCTGCTGATGGAAACATGACCTGAGATAAAATGTCATGGAAAAGCCTCCAGTTTTTTCTAGTGACACCAGAATGCGATTTAGTTTCTGATGCAGTGTGTCTATAGAATGTTCTCTGTGGCTCCAGTTACCTGCCTTTCCACTGATTTAATTTTTTTCTTCATTTTCTGTGTATCAGATAATGACTCACACTCCAAAAACTAAGAAGAAGCTGTTTTCTAGTGCCCGTCAAAGTATAGATGAGCCTCTCCAGAGACCTGTGACACCAGGTTATCACAGAACTGCCTACCTAATGTAAGTCCAAACAAATGAGACCAAGTTCATTTTTTTAAGCTCCTTTAAAAAGCAAAACAACAACAAAGAAAAAAACCACAACAGTGCCTAATAAATAAGCCTTCCCTACCTAAAAGTGCATTACCATTGTCATTCCTTAAAGATAATTTCAAAAAAAGGAGTGGAATATTGTAGGCAGAGGAACTTCCATTGGCTGAGGTCACATACTTGAAATAGTTGAGTAATTATTTACTGATCAAGTTGATTTAAATTTCCATTATGTTCTGCATGCTCATAGTTCTTTCAACTTCTCGTAATATGTTATATTGGTAATAGAATACAATGCCTGGGATCTTCCACTTTACAAGCAATAAAGTATATTGCTCTGGGGAGGTTTGCTAGCCACCCATAAGAGGACAGATTAAAAAGAAAAGTGAAAAGACAAATATCTTCTTACATTAAGTTTCCAGATGTGGAAGAAATACATTTTCCATTGGGAGCGTTTGTGACACCTTACTCTTGATACGACTGGGGTCAGAGTAGAAGGCTTATTGTAAATGAAGAACAGCAATCTTACGGTATAGAGCTCCTTGAATATTCTCTGCCTTTTGTTAGAACAAGTGTGCCTTAATTTCTGAGATGATACCTGTCCTGCCCACTGTCCTGACCAAGGAAATAAAATACCAATGAGATTTCAAATTTAAATGATTTTTTTACTTTCAGTTGCATACAGTTTTGTATTTGGTCAAATCTAGGTAGCTACGATACAGGCAGCTGTTATTGTGAGGATTTAATGTTTTCATTTCTGTGGATACTAACTCTGAGAGACTATAAATGTAACAAAGGTTGAATAACAGGTACTCAAAAGTCACAGTATCGGTGTAGCCAAGTGTGTTACAATGAACGGGTAACCTGAAACGGAACAGTGCAATGGAGTTAGATGTAGTTCTTAGAAGAACCCATCAGCCCTGACGATTGTGCCATGTCATTCCCCCTGCCATTATTTGCTTTCATGTTTATATTTTCTTAAGATACATTTCCTCCTTTTTTTTTAGTGTGGAAGGTGGATACCGAGGGCAGTGAGGACTGATTTAGGCTGTAGTTACACAGGTGTAGTTGAATCTGACTGAAATCTGTTGTTGTTTTGGACAAGGAGTGGTGCAACTTTATCTTGCCCATGTTTATTCCCTCCATCTTTCTCATGCTGGCATTAGCATTCCTACAAGCAGATGATCTGACTAGGAGCCCTCCTGAGTCATCCAAATATGTCTTTTTGGCAGGTACTGTTTGTATGGGATTAAACATATTGGGTTACCAGGGCCTTAGAACAGACAAGTGTAACATACCAGATCTGGGCATGGAAAAACCCCCAGATGACATTTATTTTTTTAAAAAGCCAGATGAAGGAAACATGCACTTCCAAAGCAGAAAAAAAAAGAACCTTTAGCTATCCTGGGGCAGAATTTGTCTTGCAGTCTTAATTTTTCTTCTGAGTACTAGTCTGGATAAAAGGCATCTCTTTGAATATGGCATCTACTTCATCTGCCTGGTATAGCCTGAATGGGAATTTGATGTTCTTACTTTGTGTCCTTTCTCAGTGTGGTCAACCTTCTGCACCATCATAACGTCCGCAGCTTTTGCAAGACCCCTCCCTCTATATTAAATCTGTGTGTTTGTTTGTCAGAAGAAAATATCGACTAATTAATATAACCTCATATTAGTAACATAGTGATTATTTAGTTGTTTTTCTGCAGTCCTCCAAAAGAGCTGCAGGCCTTAAAAATCTAGACTAGCTAAAATATGACTAAATATACTTTGCCACTTTACTGTGGGGTCACTGTTACAGAGTTCAAGGTCCTGTGCAGTTTTTTGCCCATGGTGGGCTAGGAGTCCTGGACTGATTCTGTGGAACTGGCTGTTAGGGCAGCCTCACAGCCTATTTAGAAAGTATTTTTTCAGGAATAAATCTGAGTTACCACTGAGGTGTCTAAGCATTACATTCCTGCTTTGTAAGCAGAGAGAAAACCAGGCTTCTGAGAATAAATTGACTTTCTTATGGGACGTCAGAAAAACGGTGGCACACCTGTGGGAGTGGCTTTTTATTTCATGGTGCCATGTGGTGCACTGCAATTTATGCATCAGAAGTAACCTCTGGAAGCGATCTCGTGCCTCTCTTTACCACCACCTACCCGGGCAGTGTGTTTGCTTAAGCGTCCCGGGATTCTGGAGTGACGCACGTTTTGGCGAAACTCGAATCTCCTCAGCTGAACAGTTGTGTGGCTCCTGCCTCTGCAAGACGGCTTCAGGTCACTGCTGGAGACAAATTAAAAACACATTTCTGCCATACTGCTTCTGGTAGCTTTGGGTCTGAAAGAAGGGTTAGTTTGATGGTGTGAAGCAGCCTTTACAGATTGGCCCACTGTGCGAACTAGGGAGGGAAAAATGTAAACAGCAGAAATCTAATGAGGTGAAAATATCTGAAAATTGATTTCCCTCCTGCTCTGGGCAAATGGTAGAAATAATATAAGTGTTTGGTGCTCCCATGTTTTAAGTAGGAAACAAATGATACCACCCTGAATGAGAAGCTTGTCCTTTCTATCTAATTAATCTACATGCAAGAAAACTGCAGTGAATAGATGAAGACATTCTTGAACTACATTTTACAGCAGAAAAGGACAAGCTTTGATGGCTTTTATGCTGTTCTACTTTTAGTACTAATTCATTTACTAAAATGAAGGAATGCTTGCTTAGGAATTATTGCAAGAGGAGGACAGTAAAATCTTATCTGCCTTAATTTGAAAGCAATATCTGAACTGGATGTATTTAAGTGGCTTGTATCAGAGGAAATTTTAGGAAAAATGTTAAACACGTTTGCCTCATATACAAACTTGTCTACCTGATACAGTCCAGGACAGTTGATCTGAATTATCTGAAATTTTTGATTCAGCAGAGTAGTTAAACTATATTAAGAATTTGTGTAAATGCTTCCATTCAGAATTGAAGTAAATATAACTTGTTTGAATTTCTTCATGTGAGACTCCATGTAATACATTCCATTTAAAAACCTCATGAAAGAGGAAGCAGTTGGAGATATTATAACGTATCTCTTTGAGTTGTTGGTTCATACCTCCAAAAGGAGGAGGGGGAGTGGAGATTTCTAGTGCTGAATAGAAGTATTCACACAGAAAATTAATGCAGAATAGCCACTGCACATGTAGCAGCTATTCCATGCTAATTTTTCTCTGACTTCCCAGTGCAGACAAGGCTCTAGTTACTTCAGATGAATTGTCATGGGATCTCTGTATGGACAAGCTCTTGCTGTATGGAGCTGAGGGAGTCAGGAAATATTGGAAAGCTGCCTTCTTTCTTTTCAGTTTTTTTCATTTTTCCCTCCTCTTTAAAGACTCACTGGCTGAGATCACTCAAGGGGGATTGAACTACTTAATATTCTGCAAGCTGTTCCTTAGAAACTGATTGAGCTGTGAAATCATTAACTGCCTCCTTGGCTGCATCCTTTTTACTAGAAATATAGTTTAGTTACCTTAACCTGATATTGGGCACGGAAACTTCCTGTGTCTGCCAACTTCTTTTCACACATTTTTTCACACCCCTCTTGCTTCTACTGTTTTATTGCTTCCTATTAAGCAGTTGTGTTCCTGTTCTGTCCTTCAGCTGCTTCAGTTTCTCACTCATCCACCTCACTTGTGAAATCTCACCTACTTGGTTTAAGTCCGTATTGCATACTGCTCTTTAATGTGGAATCCTTGTAATATTCGGGAGTGAATCTTAAATCCTTGAAAAAGCTAAGTATTGAAGACCTCTCAGGCCCATTTCTACAGTCTTTTTCTTTAAGTGTCCTGCTGGTATTTTGGATCTTCAGACTGCAGGGAGTTATGGTTTCCTTTCCAGTTACGGTTTCCTTTCCTCAGCTCTTTTATTGCAGTAGGAATTGCAGTTGGAAAAAATGTTAATTTCAAATACATCTGATGTCAGCTGGTTTGGGGGAGCTGCAGTCAAACAGTTAAATTATGTCCTTAGCACTGGTTTGCAACATGAAATATGAAATAATTCCAATATCTACTGTGTCATTACAGGCAATTAGAAGAAATTAGAATTTACTCTCATGCAACTGTACTGGAAGCATTCACCTTGCATTCTCCTTTCTCCTCCAGGCCAGAAAACGATACCAGTTCTTGTCACGACAGGGATGAGAAGCTGCAGTCTCCACTGAGTGGTCGTTCTCCCGTTTGTGGTGGGAGCCAGTCCAGCATTTCTGACCTCTGCATTTCCCCTTCACGTAAGGATAGTCTGTGAATGCTGTTGTTAATTGCTGATGCCTTTCTTGACCGGGTCATGCTGTTGGGGGCCTGGACTGTGTATTGTAGATTGGGGTTTTTTTGTTGTAGTGTGGAGATGTCCCTCTGTTGATAGGTCCTGGGTCAGTCTGCAGGACCTTGGTGCACACAGTAGACTTTGTCTCAAGCTGAGTGAATGGCTACAGAAGGTAATGTGTGGTCAGCAGACACCAGTGGTTTCACTTGCCTGGCTCCATCTTGTTTCCTGTGGAAGTGCCAAGGATCAAACCCAGGGCTTCCGATGCATGAAGGATACTGTATTTCACTCTGCCATGTTCTCTGCCGAGGGAAGGAGCTGCAGCCCAGAGACAGTGCACTTCCCAACAGGCAGAGCCCCTTGCTTGATCAAATATACCCTTGTTTGGATCTAAATGAATCACTGTCTGCTGGCACCTGCAGGCTCTGTTGGCTGGACCTCTGTGTAAAGCTGAAGGCAGCTGCAGTTCTCTGCTTAGATTTGCAACTGCATTCAGACCATCCAAGGTTGTGGAGGATGGGCAGGCTGGTGCTGTGTAGTTGCATTGTGGGTGATGCTGCTAAAGATTCTGCCCTTGCAGCTTCAGCTGAAATGAATGCAAACTCAGCTGGGCCTGAGAGCTCCAAAATTCCATGTGGTGGAATTAAAGAGGATATAGACTTCTGAAATACTTGATTTCTGAATTTCTGATATGCACAAAATCATGGAACTTTGGATGTGGGAGTTTCAACCTTCTTGCAAAGATTCATTAACATTTCCCAATTATGGATTTAAGGCAAAAGGTTTAGCAATCTTAGATAAAGGATCTTGCAGCATATTCAGGACAGAATTATTAATAGGCTGAAAGAAAGTGTGCCTTTACTTTGCTGAAAAATATGCTTTGAAGCAGTAAAGGAAGAGCATACTTTTTGCTTTCTCTTCTATTTTTTTAAATTTCCTAAAGGAAATGAAAGGGATTCTGAGAAAAGTAACTGAGGCCTTGCAGATAGGAATTTGCTTGTGTAATGCCTTAGAGCTGATAAATACAACATGCTGAATGGAAGCTGTATGATAGAAACAGGTTAAGCTCCTGTCCAAGATGGGCACTTGAGTTCTTGCTGTTGTGTAGGAATGAGAGTTTCTGTCCTCAGCTTTCTGTGCACAGTAACACCTTGAGTACCCTCCTGGGCCTGTCCCAGGGCCACAACTCAGATCAGCAAAGGTTGTAAGCTAATCAAGAGCATACTGACTTGACAGTTTTCCTATAGAGAAGAAAAAAAAAGATATTTTTACATACTCATGCTTTGTAAAGGAAGTTAAGCCAAGAAGATATAAAAAGTGTTCCTATTTGCTGTTCTAAAGTGTAATTGGATGCAATTCCTAAGGCGCTGTGCAGCCATCCAGAGCCCAACATGCCTTCTGAACCACATCTTGATAACATCTCGCCAGTGAAATGCATTTACTCACCTCTGGCACTTTTTCTGTGCTGCTGTTGCTGTCTGATAGTTTGCTTGTAGAGATTTGTGAGGAGGTTTAAACAGAGAGCCTCAGTAAGTCAGCAACATAAATGGTGTTAATTTTTGATGAATATTGATTCAAAGTCTTCATGCTGAAGAAATTCCTTCCCACTTTAATGCTTCATATTGCCAGAACTTTGCTTGCAGCCTCTGTCTAAAACTTTTTTATCTATTTTCAGTCAAAATTATATGCAGGTGGCTACTAATAAGATTACTGGATTATACTCTTTTCTTGTAGGAAAACCTTGGAGATCATAATATAAAGCATATTGCAAGTTTACATGCATTATACATGTGAAAAGACAAACAATTTTTCTGTGGCAGAGGCAATTCTTCCTGGCACTAATCCAGGCTATAAAATAACACTGAGACTACTTGAAGGATTGCCTGAAGTCTGTTCCAGGTTTTTGCAAGTAGCCAGTGAAATATGTGCTTGTCTTTCTTATCTTTTGGGACTTAGAAATGAAGAGTAGGAGAAGAGAAGTGAAAAGAGACTGCACTGCTGGACCCCTTGGTTGTTAAGTGTCAGTGACAGGACTTTCATTTTACATAATGATAATTGAATGGGTCTTTGGATAGCTCCTGTTTTCCAAAACGCAGTGGGGTTTGTAGTATTTAAATTGGAAAGGCTGTAATTTAAGACAATGGAAAATAAACCATTTCTCTTCTAGTGCCTTCTAAGATGCAGCAGGGAATGGTACCCAAGAGAAAGGAGTAAAAATAATTGTACTGCTTCTAGAGGCTCTCATCATGCCCTGCTAAACATCTTTGCTGTGCAATAGATACGCAATTTATTGAGTTCTGATCTTGGTCTGATGGTCATTCTGCAGTACCAGGAACCTGCTCACTTCAGAATATGTGTTTTGCAGGATCACGTAAATGCTTCGGGACTCAGTTTCATGCAGTCAAGTCATGAAATGAATAGTAAGAGAACAAGAGGGAAAAAAAAGAATAAAAACTTCATGTGAACAATTAGCATCATCGAGCTTGTATCTACCTCAAGGAGGCTAAGTTTAGCCTCAAGAAACGTTGATCCTCTTCTGTTTTCTAAAAATAGACTAGTTCTTAATGTCCTCCATGCCTGGAAATATTCGGCTGTTCTTGGGTCAGTCTGACTTTGTCTGGGTCCATCCTCCCTTTTTGTCACTTTGGTAAAGAATCAATAATTCTGGCACTTTTTTCTTTCTTGTCTCCTGTGAGCAGAAAACTTGTGGACTAAAGATGAACCCTGGTCATCTTACTACACTTATTATGCTGAATGTCAGACAGAACATGTGCTGGGCAGAGAAATGCTTGTCTGACAGTGACCTCATCTGCATTCATATCAGCATGTGAGAGGAAATCAGGCCGCAGGCTGTCCTGAGCATGACAGGAATGGAGCTAGGGATTTTCCCTAAACTTTTATTCAACCTGCACATCTTGATAGCCTCTTGTCTCTCAGCAAACTGACTGTACTTCACTTCCCCATTAGTGTAAGAAAACAAGTCTGACAGAAGTGTAAAACACTGTTTTTTGTCTGCAGTGATTGCCTGTTACTGTGGATATGAACAGACAACTGCAAGTAGTTGAATCACTTCAACTGTGGTTTTAATTAGATAGTGGGCATTAGCTGAAAATTGTGGTTTTAATTAGATAGTGGACGTTAGCTGATAAATGCTAAGGGATGGTCTGCATGCTCCTGTCCCATTGCTGCTGCAAAGTGTGGCCAGTTTATTTTCCAGTCGCAGAGGGCTGGAAGTATCACACCTGCACTTGTTTTGCTCAGATGATGAGCTGTAGTGCACTGCCACACGAACTCAGTAGCCTGTTAATACCTCAAGGACTTCTCCCTACAGCAGGAAGTGCGACCTGATTGTATTTCTAGTAAAACTGTAAGGAGAAAACTGCTCCCTGAACTGTGTTTCTTTTTTAAATAGCAACTGAAATGAAGTCACCTGAAGTACTCTCACCAGGCCACAGAATGGACCGAAGCATCCCAGCTGATGACAATATCTTGTCTTCCCAAGACTTCACCGAGGACAACAATGGGCAGTTGTATAGGTATGATTTATCCAGAGGATATCTAAAATGGGTTGTACCAGCTAATTCCATGGCGCTGTAAAGACAATCTGTGAAGTCATTTGATGTATGATGTAGTCTGGCCTGAGACAGCTGTGGTGGTGCTTGCCAAACAAAATACCCTTAGCAGTGCCAGAGGCAGCTGTTCAATTTCTAAGCATCTGGTTCAGAATGGGAGAAATCTCAAGCAAGACATTATTAATGAACTTCACATGCACGCTCAATGCAGTCTTCTGCAAATAAAACTTCCAGATTGCTTCCTTAGATGACTTGACTCTAGCCCATGAAAAATCATTTATTAAAGAAATAGGTAGGACTGTGGGAAGAGGGCAGGAATTAACTTGCAGAAGGAAGAAAAATGAAGTGTTTAAGTGGGTTCAGGGTGTTTAAACACTCTGAGTTGCTAGCACTGCTGACCAGAGCCTCTGATTTATCCTCTAGATGAATATAGCAAAGGAGGCAATATTATGAGGTCACCCAGCAATGGGATTCAACTCTTCCTTGATATTATTCCTGTTAAATGAAAGGCCTTGCTCTCCTTATCCTGCTGGTAGCTTGAGCCCTCTGTGAAGCCTTTGTCATGCGTACAACTGTGATGTTATATATTGGATGAGAACTAGGAATTCATTAGCAATTGGACCGAGGTTTACCAAAGTTTTCAGGGCCTGCATGTGTCCTTCAGACATTAACAGCTTTTTCCTATAGCGAATTTGATTGGGCCAAGTTTTAAACAGTAAGGATAGAGAAATTTTAAAAGCGAGTACATTCCAGGACTAAATCACAGAATGGGTGGAGATGTGTTAAAGGAAAGGTTTTACTAGCTCTTTAGGGACCTGATTTTTCAGAAGTCTTGATGGTTTGTGTCAGTTAAAACTGTAGCACTACTGAAAACTGGACTCTCTGCCTATAACTTTGTTTCTTGCAGGTCTACAGATGCCTGCGTGTGGTTTTGGGGTTTTTGGAAGGTTGTTGTGGTTTTGGTTGTTTGGTTGGGAGTTTTTTTCCCAATTGAGATGTTTCCATGGTGAGATCTGAGAAATTACATGTTGTCAACAAATTATCACTGGTTTCAGCTGAAGTACTTAGAAGTCCTACCTCTGTCCCATCATTACCGGTTTTATTTCTGTTGTCTGTTGTAACAGTAGCTGAGCACGTAATAGAAAGAGACCATGAAAATTTTATGGCCAAATAGCTTGCTTTGTGATGGAGAGAGATACTATTTTTCGGGCTCTGGCTTGCAAAAAACAAATCAAATTGGCAGCATCTTACCCCCCACCTTAGTGAGGTGTTTTGCTTCTCTGCAGTCATAACCTATTATTAAAAAGGCATGTCCCTGGTGATCTTTAATTTTTCTTCATAAATGTATGTCTAAATCTCAGTCGTAGATGGACTTGATAGAACTGAAGGCACAGGTGCAGTATCCAACAGAGGAAGATAATATCTTTTCACCTAGTGCTTCCTTAGCATTCGTACAGTAAATTGTGTTTCCAAATGCAGCCTCGAGTTACGGATATGGGAATGTGGCCATCCACACAGTCCAAGCAAACACAGGGTTTTCTGTGTCAGGGTCTTTTGTTAATATGTTGGTGTTGCAATAGCTAGGCCCGCCTTTTCATTCTTTCACTCCTGGAAATGTTCTTTAATTTGTTTGCATAACAAACAGAACTAATAAATCACTGCTTTGCTCATAGTTTTGTCCACTGTAAAAAATGTCCCCTTCCTAGAGGCAAATACCTATTAGGCAAATACTAAGACCTTCCTAGGGAGGTATTCATGAGAAAGGAAGGGCTGAGTTGGGGTGGGGAAACAGTAACTGCTCTTTCTCCTCTAACTTAGCAGTTTAAATTGGGAATTCAACTGCACAGTGATAAGTGAAATTACACAAAATCAGCCCTGGTAGTGACATTTCTGTTGCAGTTGTTTTATTTCCACAGGAACAAATGATTATTCCAGCTGATGGATGTCAGACTGGCAGCTGCCCCGGCATTGCTATTCCCTCCCTGTTGCATTTTGATCATGTAAGAATATAGCACTATTGTGCTTTTTAGCCAGTCAAGGATAAATTTGTAATGGATTTGAGTTTACAGTTGTGACTGATTGAAAAGACTCTTTTTTATTTGTGACCGGGTCTGGTATTATCGTAATAAAGAACTTAAACTCTGCAGGATCTTCTTAGGTCTGTATTGGCCTTGCTTTTCTGATAATCTGGTGAAATTGGTCAAAAGTCCAAGTGTATTCTTGGAGAAAATGGTCTAATTCACCTTTGTATGTTCCTGTGTCATCTCCTGGCTGATTATTCTGATCCCAGTGTCAGCATGTTGTGCACTTTTTTAATAGACAGTAATTTCAGATTTTCCAAGTAAACAGTTTTCTTTCTTCTCAATGCAAATACAGGTTTTTATGTGAGCTTGTTAAAGGTTTGGGATTTTTTTTTTCGTTTGGTTGGGTTTTTTAGTTTGTTTTTTTTTGTTTGTTTGAGCACTTATCACACCTTGTCATCAATGACTCCTTTACCAAATGTGGTAGAACATTTTCCCACGCTAGATTTTGCTTTTTCTTCCTTCAACTCATCAACTTTGGAAGGATACCTAATAGCACTCTTAGGTGTTGTCCTGAGGATTATTTTGTGTTGAGCTTGGCCTGTTTATTGATACAGGGAAGGATTAGGTGGTTCTGTGACACTTGGGCACATGGAGACCCAGAAAAACAACAGGGCTTTTTCAACTTCATAGTTTTTGCTACCAACCTATTTCATATCATCTTTCCCTGAAGAGTTTGGACAGACATGAACCATTCTGTGTGATCACTGTGTATCTCTTTCCTTGGTAAGGTGACATGACTGGTTGTGTTGCTTTGCTTTGTCACCAAAGTGCTTCTAGTCTGGATGCCAAGGTTACATCAGTGAAACTCTATGGAGATGGTTGATGGCTAAAACACCACTTTTTAGTGTATGGGAATACAGATCCAAGGGTTTTTTTATCTTATTGTTGAATAAGGAAACAAAAATCCCTCGTTTGTGGCTCAAAAACTGCTTTGAAGCTGTTGAATCTTTCTTTTTTATCTGCCTAAGAATGTCATAGCACACATAAGATTATCATGAAGAGCACTAGTGAATTGAAAAACCAATTCACTTGAACTACCTCACTTTACCAAAGTGAGTAAAATGACAAAAAGTAATAGCAATGAGACTATTTTATGGAGAGAAAGATATTTAAATATTTCTGTGGTCCACACCTTGGAGTTCTATCTAGCCGATTTTACTATTTTGGGTTTGTTTTGCAAGTGTGTTTCTGCTGACATCTGCCACCTCTGCCTTTGAAGTAAGACAAGTGTTAACACTTGTAATACTCATAGGCTGCAGAGATGGTTTTTAGCAGAGCAGTTAGCACATCTCTGTCCTTAATAGTTAGCGTATTCAAATGCAAAATACAGACAATAATGCTATTTAAAATACAAAAGGAACACTTGCCCAAATCCCCTGCAAGGTGAAGCAGGGCTGTGGAAGGGCTAAGCAGCACTGACTCAGCAGCATTCCCAGGGGAGGAGGAGAGATTAAATATCTTGAAAATCCTCCTAATCACCCTTTCTGATGGTCACAAAGGGTTCTTTTGACGGAGGTAGTAACACGGAGACTTCAATTTTAATCACTGATCTTTGGATGGCACCTTTTTGGATCTCCTACCTTTGACTCTTTGATTTCCTTTTTTAAATATGATGAGCTTTTTCATGTAATTATGAGTTCAGTTCAACCTTTTCTCCTTTTGAGAGAAAATCGGATCACTACTGCAAACATTAATAGAGATTCAGAATTATTTTAGAGCTTTGCTATTTCCTGGTAGCCTCTGTTTTTGTACCTGGGAAAGAATACATGCTGGGAGCAAGGAAAAACAGTGTATCCTCACACAGTTATTGACTATATTTTAAAGAACTGTATTCTTGCAGCACAGGCAGACTGTGAAATAGCAGCAGATGTTTTATGTTCTCAGTGTGAACAAGGAACCTGTGTGCTTAGGGAATTTATTTTATAGATGCCATCACAACTTTTCGCTCTTTTGACAAAGCCTTCAGGAGTTCTACAAATCTTAGCCAGGAGCCACAGAGGCTGCCTGTGTCTACCAAGACTGTGACCTATACCTGACAGAAATTGTGGTTTCTGTGCCCTAAAAGGATGTATTCCTGTACTGTAGCATATCTGTGTATTTTTTCCACCTCAGAATGAGTCACTGAATGCGATAAATACAATGGAAAACAGGCTAAAGATCAATTACTGATTTGCAGGGAGCTTAACTGAACCTGTTCAATCCTGTTGTGCAAAGAATGAGGTTTGAGTAGGATAGAGAGGTCGACAGCCTGGTTAGAGGCTGTGCAGTGAGTACATATCCCAGGGCAGTGCCTGTGGTGCCATGTTCTTTTCCATTTGCAGTCTCCCTGAATTTTGAGCAGCCTGTCATGCTGTCACAGCACAGCATGTACTGCAGGTTTCACTTGGTTGCAGACTTACTATGCATACATATTTCTCCATGCATTGCTAACCCTTTCCATCTCCTCCTACAGCGAGTTTCTCTCAGCCTTCACCAGCAAACCCAAGATCCCTCGCACTCCTGAAGAGCAGAGTACCAGCCCTAAAAAGGGAAAGGTCCCGGCCATTGCCCCCCAGTTCTCTCAGTCTGGACCCCAACAAACAAGCCGTCCCAGCTCCTCAGGATCATCCAAAGGAGCGGACAGAGTAAGTGGAAAAAGTCATCACTCTTTTTATCATTCCTTGGGGTGGGAAAGGAGGGAGCACTGTAGAAACTCTTTAGGAATGAGGTCGTAGGCTACTAATGTGCCAGGAGTATATGACATTGTACTTGTCGTCTGCAGGATGTACAACCATGTAATTATACCCTGCTGAACACTGCTCTTATTTCCAGGCTGTCATGTGAGCAGTTAAAAGACATGTTTTTTCTTGTCTCTGGGTGGAGAAAAGTGGCCCAAATTCTCAGAAGTTTTTTTGGACATTTCTGTTCTCAGATTTGACCTTCTCTAGATGTCATCAAATTTTTTCCTTTTCTTTAGACACTTGTTCACTCTGCTGTGTAACTCATTTAATGTTCTTGAATTTGGATCCCTGGGTATGTCTACTCTGCAACTGAAAGTAGACCAGAGTGAGGCAGTTCAGAAGATGGGCTCAGGGCAGCCTGGTGAGCAGAGAGCCAAGCACACTGTGCTGCCTGTGGCAGTCACCATTCTACTGGAGGCTTGTACTGCAGAACCACATGGCTGTGTTGTGGCCTGAAAAAGTTTAAGCAGTACAGTCTACAGAGTGTTCAAAAGGGAGGAGGGCTTTCATCTGAGGTTGGAGGAAAAGGATGGACACTTGCTTGAAGCCAGGCAACACAAGCCCAGTAAAATGGAAGTGCTGATCTTGGACACTCATACATCAGTAAACACGTGTGGTGTGTCAGCTGTGGAGGTTTTTTGGGATGGAGAGGGAAGAAAGAGGCATTCTTCAGTAATTAATAAGTTTTTTCCCAGGAGTGTGGATAGGACTAGCTGGGTTCAAATACACCTCGGTGTCCACCATCAGTGAAAATGGCAGGAGTGATGTATGTCCTTGTTTCAAATGCATTGTTACAAGTTTAGTGATGATTATTTTATCACAGTGTAACATCAGTTCTGTTCTTTAATTGTAACTGTTACCTTGAAATATTTCACAAAAATGTAATAACTAATACCTTCCCAAGAAATTCGGGGTATATGTATATTATCAGTTCCTCATTACAAATATGGAAAATGAAATAGATTTGAAATAACCTAGTAAATCAGTAACAGAGCTGGAAAGAGCATCCTAAATCTTCTGTATTGCTCACTCTTCTGTCATTCCACACAGCTGCATGTGCAGGGAGATAGTGTGATTTTATTCAGGCAGTACAGGTGTGGCAGTGGAAGGGAATGTCCTTGGTGGTAGAGGGAGGTTTTGACCTAGAGATTGCTTACTTGAACATTCCTGTGCTGAGGTAATACTGCCGGCTCTTTTGGCTTTACCTGTGCTGTGCGTGCCCCATGTTTCACCTCTGGCATCAGTGCTTTCTGTTTCCTGTGACAGCAGCACTGCTCTGCCCTGACTGGATGTGGTGTAACACCCAAGAGTCTGTCTCTGGTTCCTGTTTCGGTTCATTTCCAAAGAAGCCCTGATGAGGAAAGGAAAAGCACAGCGTGTGTGTCCATGTGTCTCTGTGTGCACACAAAAACTTCTCTGCATATTCTAATTTCTCCAGGGCAGCTTTACACCCGTGGGGGTGTGTGTCCTAGGAAAGAGGTGACACACATATGTTGGCTCTGGAGCAAGATCCTTTTCCAGTGGCACAGTGAATAACATATTTAATTTTCAAATTGCATTAAAGTAGGTCACTTGGGTTTCTTTTCTCTGTGGATTCAGTATACGTGATTTGTTAATCCAGACTCTTGAGCTCTTCTTTTGTTGGATAGGATGTGTCTTACAGTATTCTTCTTCTTCATATGTGCATCCCAAAGCTGAATGTATAGCAGGCATCCCATCTTGCCATGTGTCCATTTACCTTTTCTCCAGATTTTTATCTTGGGATTCTAGGTTATCATTTTCTATCTGTCCACATGTGCCATGAGACAGACTTAGTGTCAGCATTGAATGTTAAAATCTTCCTGCTAAAAATAGCAAAGAAATTATTTTACAAACAAGTCATCTTCCATCCACTCTGTGTACATGTATCCAGCCTTGTTGTCTGCTGTCACAGAGCACCTATTAGTTCTTGTCCATCCTGCAGGGGCTTTCACACAGGTGTTTGTGGTTGAGAAAAGTGAGATGAAGGTTATGAGGACCAGATTTTTAAAGGACTAAAAAGGGGCTTTAAGTTCCTGTGTTAAAGCTTAAGGTTCTCAAAGGTGATTCTCAGCTGTTACCTAAAGGTGCAGGGAAGGTGACTCAAGCAGGTGAGCCCCTAATGTTTCCCTAGTAAAGCTCTGTGGTACTGCTCCTTTAATTTCCTGGCTGACTCATCTGTAAATCCAAAATGGTATCAAATGCACAGATATCAGCAATCAGTAGATTTCAGCAGTTGCTGCCTCCCATTTACCTGCTGCATAGGTACGTAGGTTTTTACATATCAAGAGACCCTGTTCCAGTGGAAGATTATCTTTAGTTTTTGGATTTCTTGGTATTTCTGGAGAAATGCAGGTTTTTATAGGTGATGGACATGATGACAAAAAGATGAGTTTCTGATTGTACTTGATGTGCTCGCTTATTTTAGAGACACATTTTTAGCTTGATTTTAATATTTATTATATGTGTATTTTCTGGAAATAAGTTGATTTTATATAAACCTAGCTGAACGAGCTGGACTGCTCCTCTGGAAGCGTGGAGTGTGCGGAATGCCTGAGGAATGCAGAGGAAGCACAGGTACTTAGTTCAGCTACAGGCCTGGGGCTGGATTCCTGCCTGAGATGCAGCCAGCTGCTGTTAGCTGAGCTGTAAAACTGTACCTTAAAGCAAAAACCAAGCCCCTTCAAATAAAACCAGCCGTGCTGGGACCCACTGTGATTTCCACTTCCTAGCTGGCACAGGGATGACACTGGCAGCATGGCTGGAACATAGAGTTCCAGAGGGAACAAAGGGACCTCCAGATTTAGACCTTTTCAACTGTGCTCCATGTGGACATGGTTGAACGGTTTAATCTACCCTGTTCCTTATTCTACATCTATTCCAGGCAACTCTTCATGGGCATGCTGAAGCTGTTTGCAGTGTACCAAGTTCTGCCTAGGGCACGTTGGAGCTAGGGCAGTTCAAAAATCTCTACCAGAAGAATGAGGAATGTTTTTTGTTGGGAGTGCGACTGGGCCCTGGTGTCTCCCTGTCAGTTCTTACCGTGTCCATAGACAAGGGGTTGCCATAAATACGTTCTGCATTTTTAAGTTGCAGCACTGGGAGATGAAGTGCCTTTCTGCATGGTTTTTGTGATGTTTGTGTCCCTGTACAGGTCGAGCAAGTGTTGACCTCAGGCAGCTCCTATCTTGTAATAAATCCTGCTTTCAGCTGACAGACTCTTTCTTGCTGTTTTTCTGCAGGCAGCCAGTCCTACAGGAAGTGAGAACAGTTCCTTTCCTCGAGAATCACCTGTCACATTGTTGAAGGACAAAGCCAGCTTCCTGTAATGAGCTTTACTGGTGACCTACGGAGCAGAGAGTGAGGTTGTTGACACCACATGGCATTCGCCTTGCACTGATTCCGGGATTATCTGATGGGATGTGTCTGTTGTGGTCTCTAAAGCTGGCTAAGACAAGGACCTTGTTATTACAGTTCAAGGTCTCAGCAGCAGCCCAGGACTGATATGGGACATGGATATAGTCCCAGTTCTCTGATAGTTTACTCTAAAGTGACATTGTCACGCTGAGAAGAGACTCTTGCTCTCTGCCTTCTGTGTCAGAGTAGATGGCCCTTGGAGACAGTATGTAGGGCTCTGCACAGGAGTCTGACCAAAATATGTCTTTTTAACATATTGTTTGCTGACACAGCCTGTCACTTGTTGTTTTTCAAATTATGCTTTTGTGAGTGAGTTGGGAGATATCTGTGTTAAAAGGATCTTTGCTAGGATGGACAGTGTACCTCATGTGCAGAGCCTTTACTGCCTGAAGCGGTGATGTGGGGTGAGATCTGGTTGACCTATAGCAGATGAAAAACACTGTGACAGTGTCCAAGGCAGCATCCATGTTCACCTCTGAGGATCTGATCAGCAGCTTTAACTACAGCAATTATTCCTGTTCCTTCTTTCTAATTTTTTTCTTAATTCTATTGTTTAACATTTGTGGAGTGAATAATCCATTTTTTTCCAGTGGAACGAAGAGCTTTCCTTCTTCTTCATAGAAGAAACCATGAGAATGTGAAGAGATCAGAAGCAGTTTTCTCTTTACATGTAACTGTGGTCAATCTTCTTTGTTCTTTGTTGGGGTTTTTAATGTTCTTTACTTCAGAGCAATGTCTGGTTTTGTCTTCATGGAATTTGTGCTGGTCTTTGGTGAATATGAAGTGCTGGCTAGGCAAGAGAGATCAGGAAGCCTTCCACTAAATAAAAAACACAGCAGTTAGTTTTGCCAGTGGTTACAAAGCTGGTGCTGTTTGTTGTTCTTTCTCTCAAAAGTAACAGTGACCAGGAAACACTAACGTCTGCACTGGAGGTTGGCTTTTCAGTAACATCCCTTCATGTGACAGCTGTTAGGACACATAAATGCAGTTTACGTTGGAACTTGGCTGCTGCTGAGGCAGAGATGTACAAAAAGCAGGCAGACTTCAAAAACAAATGCTTTAACTGCTACAAAAAGGGGGGAGGTGAGGATTTGGTTTTGGAGTTTCACCTTGAGAGACAAACAAGTGGTACACAGCCTGAAAGGTAAGGCAGCTCCCACAGTGACACTGCCTTCCCCTACAGTGATGAGTTGTAAAGCCACTGGTCACTTCCATAGGACCAGAAGAAAACTTTGTGCTTCTGATGAGGTCCTGAATTGTGCCTCTTGGTGTGTGGTGGCAACTGAAAGCCAAGGCCACAGGTGTAGTTTCCATGGGACCCACTGAGTTCAGTGATGCAGTGTCAGATGTTTGCAGAAGGAACACACAGGTTCAGGAAACCCCTTTGGATAATAGACTTTAAACTGGAATCAAGATGTTTTGTAGGAGAAGACACCCTCTAACTTAAAATCTGGTCAAATTCATATGGGAGTTACAATTTACTGCTCAGTACCTTCAGGGTGTCCACAGGCCTAACACGAAACTTTCAGAATACAGATGTTGCTTTAACTCCCAAACTAGTAGGACATGGAGTGACTACAGACACTTGATAGCCCCCATCACATTGATCCCCATGCTAGACAAAGAAGTCACAGAAAATCGCTGACTTGTGCTTAGATGCCGCCTCTCAGAGCTGATCAACACAATTAATGGGAAAAATGTCCTCTGGTTCACAAAAGGGCAGTAATGGAAAAGCCATAAAAGCTCACCGTGTGGTTTTCCAGGGTAGGCAGCTTTTCTCTTTCCTCTGAAATTCAGAGGTTTTTCCATCATGTAATATCAATGGCCAGGTTGTTAACACTGAAGTGCTAAGCACATTCATTTGCATACACAGATAACACAGAATGCTCCAGCAGCAGAGTTTTATTTATTTTACAGCAGTGCTGAATTTCGTGTTGGAGCAGATCTGATTCTCTGACATGGAGAGCAGCTTTTAAAAAGTGTTGAGTGCAGACTGGTTTTTTGGGGGGCAAAGGGGGGAAACAACAACCTCAAAACCTCACTGATTTTATGGTGAGTTGAGGTCAAAACATTATCACTCCAGTCACCTGAAGGTGGTTGGTAGGTACGGCTACAACTGCTCTAGCAGATCAAGATTCATGAAAAACCAAAATGCATCTTGCTGAATTGGACTGAAAGGAACAAGCTGAAGCACATGACTTTTGTGTTTATTACTCAGGCCTGTTGCCATGCAGAAGTCTGTATGTACATGTTTCCATGTTCAGCTCTGAGATGTTTTGGCGTACGAGTATGGAATTTGAAAATGGAGAGTATTTTTTGTATTAATGCGTGAGAAACTTCATTTTCCAAATGCCTGAGAGAAACTATGGATATGCTTAGAAATAATTTATCAGCTGAGCAGTAATTTGAGAGGCCAAGGAAATAACATGTCCTCCTTTCCCAGTCTTATTCACAAAAAGCCCCTGTGATGCCAGAAGGAAGGTTTGAAGCTAATGGAAAATGTCAGTTCTGCCTTTGTTCGTAGGACTCCACTGTTCAGGGGGGAGAGGTCCCTGAATGCAGGTCAGTAGCACACACATAGCAAATTCAGCACCTCACTAAACAGTTGTTGGGTGTCTTTTGTATAAGCCACATAGAGGCTGCTGCCAGATTCAACACCCCCCTGGTAAATTCATAAGAGGAGCAGTGGAAATTGCAGCCTCGAGGGGAGAGGTGTGATTGCACTTAGAGTGGCTGTGAATTCGTTTACAAAAAGCAAATACAGTTACTGCATAGGACACACAGATCTGCAGGAGAAGTTTTTCTGGGACCAAAGTCCTGTGTGGTGCTACCATGCCTTTTGGATGCAACTTGTGTATATTGTGTAATTTTGTTTATGGACGGTGTTATTTGAGACAAATTGCGTAAGTATTTAGGTTTGCATAGAGCCATCATTCTGTACAAGTGCTTTAAAATTATCTGTCAGTGACTAGATAAAAAGGCTTCTAAAGGGATTTTTTTCCCCCTTCTTTCTCTTTCTGGCATGTTTGTTTGGGGGTTCATGAACTTCTACTGTGTGCATTTCTTTATATTTCACTCTGGTTCATTATTGACAAATTCTGTCTCCAACAGTTTTGTCTCCATCTAAGTGGAAAATACAGCTCCCTTCTGTTCAGCCTGGCCTGCCTCTGCAGAGGTAGTGTTGTTTACTCAGAAGTGTTGCAAAGCAGGCATGAGCCGCTCATTGTGCGTGGTCTCTCATGAGGAGAGACCAGGCGTGTGGGATGCCACCAACAACATTGATTTGGTGTCAGAAGTATTATTTGTTGTATGATTTAACCGTGTAGGGAAAGACAAGCAAGGAAGTTCTCTGAAAGGGAAAACATTGTTGTGATGGGGAGGGACAGTGGTTGCTTGGTTTTGCCTTTGAGTTGGTTCCTTTAAACAAAGTTTCACTAGTCTTTATAAATCATGGTGGAGATTGCAGTGTAGAGATAAAAAGCACTGAGTTATGTTCACGCACATTCTTGAGTACTGGTAGGAGACAAATAAACAGACTGCCTTCCTCCCAGGTCATTAAGTACATCTAGGCTTGCCTTTTAGCCTGGGGCTTGAATTAATCTTTGAGACAGAGCTTTCTGGCAGTTTGGGCCATCCTCACACTTGCTTGTAGTTTGGCTCAATATTGGAACAAGCCCTTTCCCAGGAAAGGAAATGCTGGAGTTGCACCTTGCTCAGTGTAATCCAATGGAGTGTGAGAGCCCTGCCAGGCACCCTGGCTGTGCAGTGTGGCCCAACAAGCTCGAGGAGGTGTGTGGGCATGGCCAGCAAAGAGGGGATAGATGCAGCCTTGCAAACCTCCACTGACCCTATGGGAACTGAGTACCAAAATACCTCTGTGACCGAGCCATGTGGGCTTCTCCAGGCTGTGCTGCATTTTCCCAACCTCTGCTATTCATAGAAACTGTAAAAGCAGTGGGACTCCTGAGAGTTTAGTGAAGGATGAGAAACAGCAAGATGTTTCAAGACAAACAAAACAGACTAAGACCAGACTGTTCTGGCCAAGCTGTGTGGGAATCTACTGCTAATAGGTTTTAAAAAGAAACCAACTTCTGGGTGCAGAACACAGAACCTTGTCCTACTGCATTATCAGACCAGTAATTCTTGTAGCCTGGCATCTTGTCAGTGGTTGGGATCTGATGTTTCAAAGCAAGTTTCTTCCCATCTCTGGGCTACTTTCTGCCCTTCAGTGGAAGGGCATTGTATTCAGTTACAGGATCATGATCCAAATTTCTGCTTTTTGCGGACCTGGTGCTCTCTGAACAACAGGCTCAGTGGCACATCCTGTGACATCTAATAACTTTCTGGAATGCGTCCTCCTTTTAGGACGAGTTCTCTCAGCAGTGCTTGGCATATGGTCCAAGTTTCCAAGAAAATAAGGCAGTAATTTGTTGCAGTGAAAGTGAGAATGCTTCAAATAAGTAGGAAGAAATCCAGGTGACAGCTTTAGTGCTTTGTTCTTATCTTGTTCAAACATGGGAAATGCTGTTCTGATATAATTCTAAGTCAACAGATCTGGGGAGTGTCAATTATTTTATTCACTCTGAGTGACCTGGCACTGTATTTCATTTTAAAAATGGTTTCCAGTATGCCTTGCTGGTTTTCAACTTAAAATGTCTTTTAAAGTATTACTTCATTTCTTTTAATAATGCTCAGAGCTAATTCTGTTAAGTAAGCAAGAAAACAGGACAAATAAAAATTGGTGGATACTTGAAACAATAAGGTTTATGCTGTAATGTTTAAGGTGGCTTTTATATTGAGCTGTAGCTGACAGCTACAAATGCTGAGGCCATTTGCAAATCAGCCCACTTGCTGAGGGGTTTTAGGATACCTCCCTCTACTGAGCTCAAGGAAAAGTTCTCACCCTTGTAGGTCCAGATTTCATTACAGGAGCATAGTCCTCCTCCTCTGAAGAGTGAAAAAGTTGACCTAGCATGAGAATGGGATGTAAGTGCTGGAAATAGCAGCTCTGTGCCAAGTGATACAGCTCCTCCTTTGGCGTGCCATGCGCCGGTCTGACTGCCCTCACCGTTGTCTGGATCCGGTTGAGTGCTGGCAGAGGTTGAATGCTTCCTGAGAACAAATCACGGTATTGTTCGTGTCTGCTCATGCACTGCTTTTCGGGAGTGTGGTTCATGCCGGTAGCAAGGAGCAGAACCATTAGCACCAAATGAATTCTCTGTCAAGGAGGATGTCTCCCTGAAATTTTTTCCCCTTTTTCTCCAGCTGCTTTCCCCCTGGACTCAACTTGCAGTATCCTATTGGACTGGCTCCTCTGAAGCAGATGACCTTTTTTTTGTTAACTTGGCAGTTCGTGGCCTACCGTGATTTTCCATGAAACTGCCTCCTTTCTATTTCTTCCTCATCCAAGTGAGCAGCTGGGAAATGAAATACGACAGCTCTGGCACTTGAGGAAAACAGTTCTGCTTCGATCAAGCCCCTTCCATCCTCAAGGCCTGTGGAAACTGGTCTGTCTGAAACAGCCAAAATTTCCACCCTAACTAACCATACCAAAAGCTCCATGCCAGGGAGTTCCTAGTCATGAGCCACCACCTCAGGGAATGATCCACTGGCAAAATACAACAGCAGTTCCCAAGAGTCCCATCGCTCCATGCCCCAGCAATACTGGCTGCAGCAGCCATCACTGTCCTGTTTCTGCCCAGATCCAGGGACTGGGTCTGTCCAGAGCAGCTGCACCAGTGTAGCCACACTGCAACTGGGGGCAAATCATGGATTATGAGCCATCACAACTGGTCTCATGGCTCATAGTCAACCTCAGTGCTTGTGTGACGTGAGACCATGAGGAGCTTGGCCCAGAACTAAGGCTTTTAGGCCCGTACACAGTAACAGCAAGAAGGATTTGGCTTGCTTCTCCCAAAACTTAGAAATTGGTCTGGCTGAGCTTTTAGTCATGCATACCTGGCCTGACATTTAGTGTCATCGTCTCACTCAAATTCAGGACCTGGCCATTGCAGAGGATGGTTTCCCCTTTGTGCAGAATGGAAGACAAATAATGGACTCTTGATTTGCTTTCCACATAGATGAGAAACTTTGAGTGGCTAAATGGGTCTTTCCTGTATTGTAGGTTAAAACTCAGCGTGCTTTGGGCAGGGGCAAGAAGAGGCATCAAAAGGCTCTCTCTAACCCTTGTTATCCTGTGACTCTGGAGATGCAGGTGGTGAGGATGCAGCTTTTCACAAAACCGTGCTGAGAGTTACAGAAAGGTGGGTCTGAACCACTGTGAACTTCCACAAATCTTACTGGGGATCCCAAGGTTCTCTGAAACCACTTTTACAACAATTAAAGCAGAAGCCAGTTGTGTGTCACTGCCCAAGTCACCCAGCAATGGCAGCAGTGACAACTGATTTCATCTTAAATCCCAGCGGGTGACTCGGCTCCTGGATCATGACCATGCACAGGGCAGAGATCAAGGCTTTTTAACCATAACCAGTCCAGTGATCTTACATCTTTCTGGTGACAGTAACACATTTGTGTCTGTAGAGTCCAATCTGAAAAAGATATTTTCTTGATCTACATCTTGTTATTTTCATTATTCATTGCTAGTGAAAAGGAAATATGTCCTGTATTTCAACCCAGTCCAGCTTCCCCTGAGCAGCTGTCAGGAAGCAGCTAGTTTTCTCCTCACTGGCAGCAGAGGATGATTTGAACCTTTATGCAAAGCTGGTAAGTTTTGTTCAGGTGCCTAAAGTAAGTTTCAGAAGGAATCTCAGCACATGCATAAAAATCTGTCCTTTTATCCTGCAGCAATGGCCTCTCTGAAGAAAGTCCTCATAGCTTCCTGTCTCTGCTTCCTTCCATTGCTCTAACTTTTTATTTTGTTTGGAGGGGAATTTGCCTTATTTTTCCCTGCAATGGGAATTGTTCCATATGGCTGGATCATGTTCACGCACTAGAGAGGAAAAGGGAGGCTTTGAAAGGTGCTTGTCCCAGGCTGGAGCTCTTTGAAAACTGGCTGGATGTTTGGTTCTTGCTGGTTGCAGCCCCTTTCCTTTCACCTGTACCACAGCACAGACCTGATCCCAACGAGATCCCAAATGAGAGTTATATGGTAATCTCTGGTATTATACAGGAATCTCCTTCCTTTTGTGCTGGGACTGATTAAAATCTCTCATTACCTTTACCTTCTGACGTCAATACTTTACACAAAACCATTTCCTAGTGAGAACAATTCAGGGCAACTCAGCCCTGAAGTATTACCTGTCCAGGGTTGGGACTTCTGGGCTTAATCAGACACCTCTCAAACTATTCCTGGGCAATGGGAATGGGCCAGTGTGATGCCAGATGAGTTACCAGAGTGTTTTGCTTCTTTCTCTCAGTATGGACAGTTGTGCTGGGTAAAGCAGTGAGTCTCAAGCTGCCTTATCCTCTGCAAAGCTGACTGGTCCTGCAGCTTGGCACGGTTACTGGTGTTATCCACGTGCTGCTTTGAATGACTTTTCTCTGGGCTATGAGTGTGATTTGTGCCAGGAATACCCTGTCCTTGCTAGGAAATCAGCTCCTGGGGAAATATGTCCTTGCTTAGGCATGTTGGAGATGATGGGGGGGTGGTGTCACCACAGCCTTTAGGGGTGTGTGGTGGGTTAACCCCAGTGGGCAGCTCAGCCCCACACTACCCTCATTTGCTCCCTCCCAGAGCAATGGGGGAGAGGAGCAGAAGGGCAAAAGTGAGAAAACCTTGTGGATAGTTCAATAGGTGGAGTAAAAGCTGTGTGCACCAGCAAAGCAAAATAAGGAATTCATTCACTGCCTTCCACGGGTGGGCAGGTGTTCACCATTTCTGTGAGAGTCAGAGCAGTTACTCCATCATGCATAACTGGTATTTGAGAAGACAAATGTCATAACTCCTTTCTCCCAGTTTTTAGTGCTGAGCACTTTGGCACACAGTCTGGGATATCCCTTTGATCAGTTGGGGTCAGCTGTCCCTGTTCTGTCCCCTCCCAACTTCTTGTGCACCCCCAGCCTGCTCACTGCTGGGGCAGCGTGAGAAACAGAGCTGGCCTTCATGCTGTGTAAGCAACAACTAAAACATCCCTGCCTTATCAGCACTGTTTTGATCCCAAAGCCAAAACACAGCACCACACCAGGCTACTCTAGAGAAAATTAGCTCTGTCCTGGCCACAGCCAGGGCAGGTGCAGGTCTGTTCATCGTGCTTTGCGTGGGACTGGCCATAAGATGTGATGAGTGGAAGCACAGTAAGACTCAGGACAGGCAGAAGTTCCTCTGAGCCCAGCTGGGCACCAGAGGAAGTGGGTGGGTGGCAGCAGGAAGGTGTGAGGCTGGCACCCAGTTACTGGGCACAGGCCAGTGAGTAGAAACTGGGGTTTCCTGAACACCTGTGGAGAGATCTGAGAGGAGGTGACACAGAACCCTGAAAGGAGTGAGGGCTGTTTGTCATCTGCTTCATCTCCAGTGAGTTCCTGGCAAGCACCTTTAAGCCCCCAGTTGGACAGGATGGAGGAGAGCAATACTGCACTGAGAGGTGAGGTTCCCTTTTCACCAGTTCAGCAAAGGTCCCTGCTACTGCAGCAGCTCTTCCAAGTCAGCCTGAGCTGCTGCAGGCTCTTTTTCAGCCCTAAGGAGCAGAATATCAGTATTTTAATCATGAAGAGCTTTTCTTCTGTGTCTTGTCATGAACTGATTCCACAGATAGAGCTGTAACTGCTCCAAAGGCTGCTGCTGCACCCAACTTTCTTTGCAGACTTGTGCTCTGAAACAAAAGGAAGGGGAAAACAAAGAAGCTAAAAGGTCTGGTTTGCTAATGTAGCACCAGAGGGACATGACAGCTGCATTTCAGGCTGGTTTATTACCCAGTGCTATTTGCATGCAGGATTCTGGAGTTTGACCTATGTGGAGGTGTGTATGTACCAGTGGGTTTGTATTAGGCTTAACCATGGAGAAGGTCATATGATAGTCTTGGTGCAGTAAGGGCTGAATCAATATGAAATTAAGGTTGTTCCTCCTGAATCAATATGAAATTAAGGTTGTTCCTGTAAAGGTAAGAATCAGGAATGGAAACTTTACCACCACACCTCCTTTCAGAACTTGCACATCACAAAGAAGTTGAGAAATACCTTTGTGGCTCCAGTGTCCCGTGGTTGTCTGAAATGCAAATGTCATAGTTTAAAAGTGTCTCCCTATTTTAACTCCTTCCAGACTCAGAGAGTTTTACCTCAGGGGAGATGAAGAGATTGCAAGAGATAGAGCAGGGAAGATGTGGGGCTACCCCTGAGCTTCGCTGGGATATGAGCAGCTGGGCTGGGTGGCTGCTGGCAGCAACCAAAAAGATAGAGATCAAGTTTTAGGGGGAGTCCTGCTTTAATCCTTATTATTTAATCTGGAGGTCCCTTTTCATGTTGGTAGGGGTGATTCTTGTGATCCCTTAGTATTATCTGATGTGTTCTTGTAGCAGAGTGAAGGTGCAAGGGCTGCCCTGTGGGTAGGGAGGGTGGAGATGGGGAGCCAGACCTGCAGTGTTGTGCTTATGGGGCTGCGGGTGGAAATTGTTTGAAGATTTAAGAGGTTAACATGATCAGTACTAGCTTCTGCTTGTTATCCTTTCCAGGCACAGTTTGAACGTAACATTTGTGACCCTGAGGGCCAGAAGCAGGTCGTGTTTGTCAGGACAACCACCTGCCTCCCCCACTCCTGTGTTTCAGGAGGGAATCTCCTACATACTATTAGTTTCACAGTGAAATTGCAAAATTTTTGATCCTACATAAACTTGGCCCATGCTGTACCCACGTCAGCTGAGAGCTGTTACACGGGATCTGGCTTTTCCTCCACATCCATTGAACACTCAACCCACGCCAAAGATTGGGGCTGCGCACACCCAGCCCGGGTTTTCCTTTGCTGTACCACCCACACCTAATGGGGTGCAAAGTACCAGATCAACGCCTCTCCTCCTGCACGTCCCTTTTGCTGTCCCTTTTTCTTGCAGACTGGATTTTACTTTTTTCCTGCTGCAACCTGAATTTTACATTTTTCCTGCTGCGTTGTTTTACGTAGGCAGGATCTGGTCGGGTTTCTGTTGCATCAGTGCCTTTGGTGGGTATTACTCAAACAATGTATTCTGCCACAAAGGAGCGGGTTCAAGCAGGTTAGAGCTGTCCAGCCTGGCCTTGCAGGAGCCAGTGACGAATGAAAGCTCCATAAATACCTTCTTCAGCCTCTCCCCTTCCCCCACACATATATCAATTGCTTTTCCAGATTATTGAGAAAAGAATCTCTGTATTTCCTGGGTGTGAAATGTGTTGGTTCTCCCTTTGCAATCATTGAAGATAATTTTGCTGGCAGCGCCAAGGCTTGGCCCGAGGCTCTGCTGTTGGATGGTTGAGCCCAAGGCCAGTGGGAGCAGTGGAGATATTTGCCTCAGCCCTGGGAGCAGGTGGCAGGTGCCTCCAGATTGCTCCAGTGCACTGGGACTCCCATGGGGTGTGGGACCAGCCCAGAATGGAGCTGCCAGCAGGGGCAAAGCTCCTTCCCTGTCCACCCTAGCACACTGTGTGGGAAATGTCTGCTGGCCCTTTCCAGCTTCAGCAACACTGGGCCTGGGAAATGGGGTCCCTCTGGGCTGTAGGAATCTCAGGGCTCTGTATATATTTAAACCTTATCCATGAACCGTTCCCCTGTGGCTGCCACCACCCCCCTTTGGCATCATAACATCTGGCACAGTTGCCATTGTCCCTGAATGGTGAGTCTCCTCCTCCCCATACATGCTCTGGGCTGTGCTGAGGCGTTGATAGGATCCATCCCCCCACTCCTTAACAAAACCAGGCAATGTTGGAAGGACGACTGGGGAGAAAAGGAGTGGAAAAAGGTTTTGCTGTGCTGTTTCTGCAGCCTAATTTAGCAACACTTGCTGTCTGCTCAATGGGTTCTCACCACGGCATCGTGCAGTGTCTGGTGACAAGCCACCACCTTCCCCTGTGGCTGCTGGTGCTGGTGTCCACACATAGGTGGCTTGACCTCATGACCAGGAGTGCAACTTCTAGGTGACCTTTCCC
Source organism: Myiozetetes cayanensis (assembly GCF_022539395.1). Lineage (NCBI taxonomy): Eukaryota > Metazoa > Chordata > Aves > Passeriformes > Tyrannidae > Myiozetetes > Myiozetetes cayanensis. The sequence continues at coordinate 14,031,824 of NW_026086937.1, forward strand.
AGGCTAAGTACAGCTTGCAAAACCCTCATGCCTCTCTTATAAATCTCACTGCATTTGTTGTGGTGGTTTCAGCAGCAATAGGAGCCGAAGAGGGACTTCAGTGCTACCGAAACCTGGCAAACACCCAGACAGGAGGGTGGCTGCCATGAACATCTCAACCCTTCAAATACCATGTTCCTCCTACTGTGATTCTGAGGTTTCACCTCTCTGGCCCTACCTGTGGAAGAGAACAAACAAGCCCTCCAAGGAGAGATGCCTGGGTGAGAGCGGAGGCTTGTCAGTCAGTAGAAAAGCCTAGGTGGAAATTCCCCTCGAGCCTGTTCAACTGCCTCTTGCAGTTTAGCACAGTCAGGATTGTAGTTTTTTCCCTTTAACCCTGTTCCCAAGCCTGGAGCTCAGCTCCCCAGGTGTAAGTCAGTGCAGCTTCAGCAGCATTGGTGACCCCGTGATGCTGCCCAGGATGTGAGGGTGAGTGAGCTCCTTCATCCACTCTGCACTGAGAGCTGTGGTGATGGTGATCTCCCCTGACTGACAGAGGAGACTGTTTGGTCAGGTAATTTGGGCATTTTGGCAAACTGAACAGAAAATCACAGGTGAGAAGGGCAGCAAGAGGCAGGAAGGAAATAGGCAGAAGATACTTGTGCAGCCTCATGCAGGGAGGATTCCTCTGTGTTTGCACACCTCCCTGCTGTGTCACTCATGGTCACAAGAGTTCACCTTGCTCTTTGTGTCCCTTGAGCTGTGCACACCTTACTGGAGAGGCCAAAAAGCCCTGGGGTTAGGCTGTGGCAGGTTGGTAAGGCTCTTTTTGGGGTGCACCTGAGCACCACCCTCCCTTGCAACTGCATGCCTGGACTTTCCCAGGCTCCAGCACTTCACCCCAGGCTATTAGACACAAGTGTCTGGGGAAGGCAACAAGTCCCCTTGCACAGGCAGGACCCAGTGCAGTGCAGGGGATGGTGCTGTCCTGCAGGCAGTGTGCCTCCAGCCCACTCTCTGCACAGCTCTAGCCCTGAGAAATTGCAAGTGGCTTTTCCAGTGGCTCCTCCGATGGAGGACTTTGCAACGTTTCCAGGTGAAGGGGCGGTTTGTCTGGTGGTGCCCACCCTGCTGCCAGCTGGGAGCTGGGGAACAGAGAAGCCCCTTCTCTGGCCCCATCCCCGCACAGCAGACAGAGCCCTGCTGTTGGTCACAGGAAGTTTGGTGAAGGCAGAAGGGAGGAAAAGATTCCTGGCAGGTTTCCTCTGTCCAAGCCAAGAATGGTCCCGTTAGGAGCTTGTAAACCTTTTTATTTTCAAATACATGTATTTATTTTTTTTAAACTGCTGGCTGTTGCTCAAAGCAACCTGGGCTGCAAGTCCATCCCAGTCAGTCGACCTCTTGCTTGTGCCTCATCCTGGCCCAGATCACTCCGGGAAGGTCTTTGGCTTCTCAGCCGTGAAAGCTGCTCTCTCAGGGAGGGCGTGGATGTCCCCTTGGCCAGGAGCCTGTGCCGGCAGCGGGTGCTGGGGGGGGCTCGGCACGCCGGCGCTGGGAAGACTGGGACAGTGTTCGGGGCCGAGGGCTGCTGAAAGGGCTCAGTGTGTGCTGAGCGTGAGTCACCCGCGCTGGAGGGCAGCTGGGAGCCGGCGGAGAGAGCAGAGGAGAGCTGCTGCAGGAGGGGCCGGCTCCCCGGGAAAAGGTGGCGAAATGAATATCATTAGTGTGGAGTGGAGGCTGAAGAGCCTGAGGAAGGAGGAAGGCTGGGAAGTGGTGTTTCCAGGGGCAGAGGGATTTGAGGGACCCTTGCGTCACACCTGGGTATCTGTGTAGGGTCAGGGATTAGAACAGGAAGGGGGCAGTGGAAGCTGGGTCTGTCTGCACCCCAGGTACCTCGCTTAACCTTCATGTGGCTTTGGGTGCCAAACAAAGCCTGGGGAAGGGCTGGGAAAGCCCTGGAAAGATTCATGGGGTCCTCAAGACAGGCAGCTGTCTTGTGTCACCTTTCAGTGCCCCCAGTGCTGGTTTGCAGGGCTTGGGCTCCATCCTGACTGGTGCAAAACGTCCCTGGAGCTGCCAGTTTTCTTTGGCTCAGTTTGGCTGTGCACTTCCCAGTCTGACTGATACACACCCAGGCGGCTGCCAGGCTGTGCCAGCACCTTACACATCCTCAGCATCATCTCCTGCTCCCCAGGGATGTCACCTGCTGTGGCAGATCCAGAAAGTGACTTGTCACCTCCAGGAGCAGAGGATATTGCTGGTAGCTCTGGACCAGTCCCAAAAAGAGAGTGGCTTCCTGGTGATCCCAGCCAGGACGTCTGGGCCTTGCTGAGTGTGAGATGAGAGGCAGGGAGGGTTTTCTGGTTTAGATTGAAAACAAGCATGTGTGGAAAGGTCTGGGTCCATCTCAGAAGCAAACAGCCTTTACACGGGGGTGCCAGCACCCAGAGAGGGACCCATGATGTGTCTGAGGGTTAGACGTGTCCTGCTGCTTCAAGAGGTATTATGTGCTCATGCAAGACACCAGCATGTGTGCAAGAGAAGAGGCTCCCTGGGGTTCAGCTTGCCCCTGTCCTCGAGCCCACAGCTGCTGGGGACAGCAGGAGGCTGCCATCAGTGCAGAAAGTGTGTGCCCAGAAATTGCTGGAGTGATGGTTGATCAGGAGATGCATTCTAAGGGGATATGCTTTTTAATGGGGATTTAGCTGACTGGACTGTAAGGGAGTTGTTCTTTGCTGAAAAGTCATGCTAAGACAAATAGCCACAGCCCAAAAGCAGAGGGCCTCACCAGCTGAGCAATGAGAAGGGCATCTGATGGCCCTGGGCAGACTGGCCACATTCCTGTACATCCAGACCTGAAGAAAACCACTCCAGAGGCTGGGAATAATCCTATCAATTTACTGGCTGCCATCCCAGAGGCAGTTCCTCCACCACACCTCTGGTTTGTTGATCTGTGGAGCCCCATCGCTGAACTCCACAGCCATGTGCCTGGTGTTGGCACTGTGAGCTGCTTGTGCCAGGGAGTGTCCCTGCCACCTCTCCCCGAGGACCGATGGGCTTTCCATCCTGTTCTTTCCATGCTGCCCAGCTCTCCATCCTTCCCCACCTCTGCTTAATGTTGGGTAGATCCCCAAAGCTTTGGCCCTGCAGGAGTGACCTCTTAGGGTGGTGCTTTTCTGTCCTGTTGTCATCAGTGGCAGCAGTAGGATGAAAGCAAACATGATGGGGAGCACAGTTGTATGATACAAGTGGGCTGGAAGGACCCAGGAGAGCCATCAGTTTGTCCCTCCACCCTGCTGCAGGAGCTGTTTTCCCATGGTGAGGCAGGGATCAACCCAGCAGCAGTCCCTGGAGCCTCCCTGATCCAAGACACGAGAAGCGCCAGAGCCACGTAAGAACCGTCAGGCCAACGGATGGCACAGGGCTGTGGCTGAGCCTGCTGTGAATCAGGGAAGGAGTTGGATCCATGCATTAACTCACTGGCCATCTCAGCCCACAGCATAGCATGACTTCACCGTCGGGTGAACATCCCACCATGGAAACGAAACCTCAGGAATGCGTCTGGGTGTGCCGGCTCCCTTCTCTCCGGAGGGCTCTCTTATGGCTGAAATACTCCCAGGCTAGCAAGTTGCTATTGTCACCTCTTCCACCAGCTCCCTGAGCTGGGCTGGGGAGCAATGCCCGTGCGAGGTTGGTGCCTGCCCAGGGGTGGCACCATGAGTGCTGCCCTCCCTTGTGCACGTGGAAACAGGGAACTTTGCCGTGACGTCAGTCCAGTAGCCCCAGCCAAAGAGGGGAAATCTGTACTCTGCATACCCTCTTTCTCCCTTTCTCTCTCTCTTGCTAGAGACAGATCCACCAGTGGCTGTAGCAGAGCCCAGATTTTGGTGATGAGCGGCAGCAGAGTGATGATTAATGGCCAGCAGAGCCACAGAGCCAGGGATGTCTGAGTCGCCTCTACCTCCCTCCTAAACCAATTTGGCCAAAAATGGCTAATGTGAGCATTTCTGCATCTGCCAGCCTGGGAGGGGGCCCGGCCGGAGCTCGGGGTCTCAGCAGGCATGTGCTGAGCTGGGGCTGTATGTTTTTCCACTTGGGCTGGAGAGGGGCCGTGGGCAGGCAGCCGCTGGGCTCAGGTGACTCCTGAGCCGCCCTTTCCATCTGACTCATGAGAGACGTCGTGAGTGCTCTCCTGCCCGACGGAAAACACGTTGCCTTGCAGCTCACAGCTTCTGGGCCCGTGCCAGTCCTCAGGCAGCCGAGCTTCCCAGGGCTGTGAGAGCAGTGTGAAGGCACCCTGAGCCAGGCCCTTCCCAGGCTGGAGCTGGGAGAGCAGTTCTGTGGGCTGATGCCCAGCCAGGGCTTTACCTTCAGCCTGTGCTGTGGCTGGCTTTGCAGGACAGTCAGGGTGGCCAAGGCTGGGCAGGACAGGCCCATGGTCCCTGCAATGGGCAGGAGCATCTCTGCAGGCAGGGCTCCTGGGCTCTGGTGTGACATAGATTTCCCAGTATTCTAGCCTGGGAACTTCTGCCTCCTGGTGCCCTCTCCTCCAGCTTTGCTCTTGGAGAAGGTCTGGGATACAAGTGATCCCCTTTAGATGACTGGCCAAATGCACCATCCTCTTCCTCCACTTTCCTCTCTGTGTCTGGGCAGCATGAGAGTGACTCCCTTTTCAAGCCCACATTCCCATCCCTCTTGGCTTTCTCCATTCTATGTCCTCATGGACTTGTTTGTTTCAGTGCCTGGATGCCATCCTAGCACAGCTTCTCAGGACAAATCCAGACCCTGGGGCTTTCTGCATGAGGCTGAATTGATTGATCAGTGAAGGGGAAACTGAGGCCCGTTGGGGTGAGCTCATCTCACAGGGGCACACCGGGCTGGGAAAGACAAGCCCAGCCTGTGGCTCGCTGTGTCCATCCACAGGGCTGTTTGCACCACGCCGCAGAGGCAGCCCCACCAGCGGTCTGCTCCCTCCGTGCCTGCTGCCTGAGCCACAGCATTGGGCTCCCCCTGCTCCTTTGGGAAGGGAAATGTTTTCCCTTTCCCCTCCCAGCCCTGCTTGCCAGCGTGAGTCCGGTTTCCCCTGCGTGCTGCCGCCAAGCGCCTCTGGAACCACTGGAAAATGCATAAAAGGCCTGGGCAAGGCTGCGGTGAGGGTTACTTGCAGTCACAGCTGGATCCAGCTGCTGCTTTAAAGCAACAGCACAGCCACATTGGGCTCCCCAGGAGACCCAGGTGTCCCAGGGATTCAAATCCAAAGGGGAGAGGAGGCAGAATCCCCACTGGGCAGCAGCCCTGAGGCTGGGGGGCCTTTTCACTGGGGAAACTGAGGAAGGGGCAGCCCAAGTAGACAAAACAAACCCTTGGGTTGATCCAGCCCCAGGATTTGCTCACCCACATTCGCAGAGTGCTTCCCCCTGCCCTGATCCTGTGGCTCCTAGCACAAAGACCAGGACAGTGCTTCCCTGCCAGCCCTGGCTGCATCCCACCTGGGGACCCAGCTGCCACAGCACTGCCTCCACTGGGTTGCACCCCTGCCTTCCCCGAGCCTGTGGCACTTGGGTCTCACCCCATCCTGCCCAACACTGTGGCTGGGGGCTCCGTGTCCCTCTCACAAGCACTGTGCTGTCTGCCAGAGACACTTTGGGTCTGCAAAGGGTAACAGCAATTTGGGGACCCTCCAAGCAGGGGGGGCTGTCCCAGCCATTGCCCTGCAAAGCAGCTTCCACTCCTCCTCTGTTTTTGGAAGAAATCATGCAAATCCCACAGTGTTTGATTCCAAGCAGGGCAGTGGGCATTTCTTTCAGCTGTGGCTCAAGGTGTTTCGGCACCTCCAGTGTTCCAGTGTGTGATCTGCCAAGGCTGATGGAGTGGGACAGAGCAGCTGGCTTTGGGAAGGCAGAAAATCTTCTCCTGCATCCACCTGGGAGCCAGCACCGCCCCACTCTGGCAGAGGTGCTGGGAGGGAAACAGCCACGGGGCACTGGGGGTTAATGAGTAAAATAACTCACCCGGCTTGGGGTCTGGTTTATGGCCCTGTTAACATGGGCAAGCGGAGGGAGGTTTCTGTGGGGGTGGCTGTCTTTCCTGGTGTCCCACGTCAGACCTGGCCAGCACGTGACGTCTGCTCCAGCTTCCAAAACTCAGCAATAAATCAGGTTAATAATTAATCCTAACTGCCCAGGAAAGAAGCAGTGGCAGTCCCTGGTCGCAGCCCCACATTCCACATGAGACCTGTGGTGATGGGTGAGTCTCCCATCTGCTGTGCTGTTCACCACAGCATCCGTGAAAGGTGCTTAGAAAACGTGGAAGGTGAAAGGAAAGTTCCCTGTCCTATCACACCCAGGATGTTTGTTCGTGAGAGTGTGTAAAGTCTTGATGTGGTTTAAGTCTGGCTCAGCTAAACAAATAGCAGTGCTGGCCTCCCTCCTGGCTCCAGGGTATGCCACAGGTGAGTGGTTTAACGAAGAAAAACCTAAATATGTGACCACCCTGTGTGGCCGGTCTGGGGTCAGGCTGAGCCCTTGGCCCTGCTCCAAGCACTCAGAGGTTTGGGGAGGAGAGGGCTGGTTTGTGTGTCTCTGCAGGTCGCAGGGCAATTGGACCTTGGCTTGTGTGGGAAACCCAGCCCAGGGACCACAGTGTTGGCACAAGTGGCCAGGAGGTGTGCGAGTTGCTGGGAGATGAAATGAGAGTTTTTTCTGTATATGTATAATTTTCTGGGATGAAATCAGAAAACAACATACAAAAAAACCCACCCCGTATCAAAGAAACCAGAGTAGCTTTTCCCAGTGAAACAAACCCCAAACCATCAGTGGGAAAACACTGGCTGGGTCAACCTGCCACTGGCCAGTCTTCTGGGATCACATAAGCTTGGTAAAAAAAGCTCACTTCTTTCTTTGTACTTATATTTTTAAAAAATATTTTAGTTCAGGTCCACTTTGAAATTAAAAGAGGATTCTTGAAACAGAAAGAGCATTGCGGTTCACTTTGAGAACATCTAAATGAGGCACTTGGGCATTGCCCCAGTCCTCACCCTTTTCCTTTACCCAGATGATACCCCATACCCCTGTTTGATGCCAGCTCCAAAGCCTTGTGATCCCACAGGTTGCATCCCTGTGCAGTGCAACGATAACGTGTCCAGGTGCTATTTCTCACAGGTCCCCTGCCAGCTCTCTCAGGGCTACAGCAGACCTCAGATATCACCCGTGTTGTGCAAGGCAAAGGAGCCTTTCTCTGCCAGAGCAGCACCTGCCACCCAAGGTTATTTATCCAGAAACCCACAGCACTGCCAACAGTGCAAAAAAAGGCACCCAGTGCCTCCAAATTCCAGCCTAATGGCTTAGACCTAAGGAATAAGGGTGATGTGTGCTGCAGCAAAGGAGTGGCAGGGCTATAGATCCAGCTGCTCTGCTGAAGGCAGGGCTGGGCAGGAATGGCAGGGATCTGCTGGTGGCTTGGTCTGCTGGGGTGAACAAAAAAACTCAGACTTCTCTTTTTCATCTTTTGTTCTTAGCAGAGTGGTTATGGCTGCTTGGGTAAAACCTGTTCTTGCTGGGTGCCAGCAAGAGGCAAAGAGAAGTTGTGTGGAGGAAGACTTTTTAAAAGAAATATGCCTTCAGTTAGATTTTATCCTTCTTGCTGCCTTTCTGTTTTCCCAGGGCGAATCTGGAGAGTGTGAAAAGTTTGTCCTAAACTTTCCCATGTAATGATGAAAAAAAAAATCATAAAAAATGCTGCTTCATCTTCAGATTTGTCCTTGAAACAGGAGCTGGTGGTGCCCAGGGTACCCAGGACAGTGTTTGTCTCTGGCATCAGTAACCCCAGACCTGACAGGTTTTGAGTCTTTAATGAACATCAGGGGTAAAGCTTTGTGCAGCCATCACCCCCCGGGCCTGCAGTGCTCTCTTGCAGTGGGATGCACATCTTTCCCACACAGGAGGATGTGGGAGAGGGTCTCCCTGTCTAGAGAGGGTTATTTGAGCTGAAACCCTGCACAGCAGCACAGAATCATCCTGTGCTTGCAGCCCTGCCACTTTCCTGCACGGAAGCAGCCGCTGGAGAGGCGGAAAGCTGGGAGCATGGCTGGCAGAGCTCCCTGCTGCAGGCTGCCAAGAGCCCTCCTTGGCCCGCAGCACTGCCACTTCCATGCTGGAGCAGCACAGCCCAGGGATGTGTTCTGGGATTTACTGCAGCTCCCCATGAGCGGATGCTGCTGTTCCTGGCCCCACCACGGTCCCAGGGCATGTGTCAAGGAGGAGATGGTGGCTGCAGTCTTGGGGTTTTGCTTTTCACACCCCTCTGTGCCTGGGAGGTGCACTTTGTGCAAGGGAGGTTCTCCAGTGGGATCCCTGTCCACTGAGAGCCCCTCTTTGCAGAGTGGGGTGAATTCCCAGCTGGCATGTACCTGCCATTGCTGTGCTACAGGGATGTGATGGGTCCTTCTCACACCCTGTTCTGGTCAAGCTGATGCCTGGTGAATATCATGGCTATGATTTTCTTGGGGTCATGAATGCTGCAAATGCAGATTTTCCTGCGGGCACTGGGATTCAAGGAAAGAATCAGGGAAGGCACGTAGGGACCCTTGGTGGTGACAAGGTCATGGGATGCTGTAAAGCTGGTGCAGCCTGTTTGGGCAATGTTTCCTGGGGAGCTTTCACAGCTGCAGGGCATTTGGGAAAGTGATAAGCTAAGATAAGGAGAGAGAAACAGGTCTGGAAAAAGCAACTGCAATTTTCCTCCCCAAACTGAGCTGTACTTGGGGTTTTCTTGGTGCAGAGCCACGTGTTGTTTGACTAACAGAGGCTGTGTGGGTCCCACTGCATGGCCAGCCTTGGAACAGAAGAGCCTTTCCTATGAGAAACTCAGTGTGTCTGGGGGTTGTGAGAGCTGTAGGAGACCATGAGCCTCATCACTCATGAAAAATGCAGAGGAACTGTTGAGAAAGACATTGAAATCTCTCTGCTGGACAGGGAAGGAAATATTCCAAAGGATTTCCTGCAGGTTTCCCATCCCAGCTTCATGGTGGACATGAGCAGCTGGTGGGATTGGGAAGGTGACAAAAAAGGCAGATATCAGAAATTATGGGGACCAATTTTTATGGCTGAACAAAACCTTCAATTGAAATGCTACATTTAAGAGGAAAGGAAGGTCATACATCTGCCTCTCAATGGGCAACGGGGTGTCCCATGCTGACATGGCTGTAGCAGGAATGCTGGTGAGACCACACTAAACCAGGGCTGAGGGAATGGGAAGGACACCTCACCTGTTTGTGGAGATGTTGGAAATTTGACCCATGAGAGGTCCTGGCATGCCAAGCAGGCACCTTCCTGGTGCAGCAACTCTTCCTCTTGACTCCCTACACCCCCAGGAGTGATGTGTGTCCTGGGAGATATGTGGGTCCTGGACAGAGTGTGGGTGACTGATGAGATGGGAGTCCTGGGCAGTGTTGGTCCTTGACAAGGTGTGGATCCTGAGTGAGATGTGAGTCCTGGGAGAAGGGTGGGTCCCAGGAGATGTGGGGATCCAAGGCTCCATTGCCCCAGAGATCCCAAACCGCACTGTGCACGGAAGCAAAGTGACTGGTCCGTGTTGGGTGGTGGTTAGAAAAGACCCACATGGCTTTTCCAGAGATCCCAGCTGCCAAAAACACCTCTCCGGGTGACTACTGGGATTCCCTTCCCATAATTGGGCTCCTTTGCACTAAAGGCTCTGGGGCAGAGCTACCGCACCCCAAAGAGGTCACTGTGCCCGCGGGGCCTGGCTGGGATTCTCCCGAGCTCCCATCGGCAGCAGGGAGGGTCCCCAGGGGAACGTGTGGGGTGTCACCCTTGAGCACCTTCGCAGGGCAGCACTGGGGAGGTCTCTGCCTGCTGATGCGACCGGGGCGGGGGGTGGGGGGTGGGGACTGAGGGGCAGGGCAAGAGTTAACCTACCTGCTCTGCCATCCCTTTTGGCTCCACCTCGGAGAGCAAGGGGAGGGAAAAGGGAAAAAGTAGGGGGGAAAAAAAAAAGAAGAGGAGGAGGAGGAAGAGGGCAGAGAAGCGCCCGGACCGCGGGCAGCCCGGCCAGCAGCGGAGCGGCCGCCCCGTCCCACTCCCAGCATGTTCCAGTGGTGAGTGATCTCCGGGTAACGGGGAGCCCGAGCCCCGCTCCTGCCCCGCTCCAGCACGGACCGAGCCCCGCTGTCCCTGCTCCGCCGTCCCGCCGAGAGTCCTCCGCTCCCGCCGCTCGGCACCGCCGTCCCGGCGCGGCGTCCTGCCCGGAGCCGCGGGATTGGAGGTCCCCTCTCCGCCGGGTCCCGCTGGAGAGTCGCCCCGGTCCCCTCCCCACCGGCTCCTTCTCGAGGGGCGCCCCAGGGGTGGGTGGCTGGGAAAGGGCAGCTTTGGTGGGGAGGGTGGGCATGGGGAGGCCACTAAGGGTGGCGTTTGTCCTTTGTCCACTGATCGTCTGTCCTCATCCCAGCAGCGACGGCTCTGAGGGGGCTCTCAGATGGGGTCTCCCGGGCCGCGGTACCCCGGGGAAGGCTCTCTGGGCTGTCCGCTCCCCACGCAAATCTCTCTCCATCCCGTGACACATCCCGGCCCGCCGGGAGCCAGGACAGGGGCACGGGGCAGAGGCGGGCAGTTGGTGTCCCCCATGCCTTTCCCAGCCTTTCCCTGCGAAGGGCTGGTTTGTGTGGTGGGGCCAGGGGGAGCGGGGCCACCAGCCCTGCCCTGTGGGGTCCCTGTCCCACCGCAGGGCCAGCCCGGGCGCAAATGCCCTCGGCGAGAGGAAAACCTGGGATTTTGTCTCTTGCCTGTTCTCCAAACCTGCATTTGTATTACTTTCTGTTTAAACCAGACGGCTTTTATAAGGAGGGGACGTGTCTCTGGGCATCCCAGCGTTGGGGAAAACCGTCGGGAACTGGGGCACCGCTTGGTGCTTCCACCCGGCTGGCATAGGCTACTTTTGGGGACATTTGGGTGCTTTCTGCCCAGCGTCTGCCCCTAGAAAAAATCCCCTCTCCCAATCCTTGGCACTGACAACAGACAGGGTTCTATACTGGCCGTACCTCCAGTGACTGGGTCTAATTAAGGGGCCAGAAAAAAACCCCAACAACCTAATAAACAGACAGTGCTGGCGAATCAAAGAGGTTTTCATGTGAATTCAAAGTGAGATGGGATGGGGTTAGAGAGCCCCAGTCTCCGGGGCATCATCTACCCTCCATCGTCAGGGAAACCGCCCACCTCTAATTTGGGGTTTATGTTTAACTGCCCAGATGGTGCAGCCACCTTACAGGAAGGCTTTTAGTTTTCCTGATGGATAAAAGAAAAGGATGGGGCTGGTACCCTTTCAAAGCTCTCTCAGTGGCACCAACACCAGCAGTTGGGGCAGTCGGTCCTGGTTGGCACAGATGGGAGCAATCTGGGTGGCTGCTGCCCTCGGGCCCTGCAGCGCTGGGTGTCCCCCACTCCTGGGGATGCTGCTGGGGACTGGATGGGGCTGTGCCCCAAAGCAGGGTCCTGGGGCTCAACAGGGTGGCTTCTCTGTAATGGCAGCAAACCCAAAGCACCTCTTTTGCCAATGTAGTGGTTCTTGGTGTCTCCAGAAAGCAGGACCTGGTTTCTCCCCTCTTGAAGTACTTCCCAGCTGAGGAGACCACAGAGAAAGACTCAAGATCAGAAAAGATGTGCATACAATTCTTACTCTTTTGCCCCCCAGCTCCTCGGTTTGGTGTGGGAATCTCCTGCGGTTGTTGCTCAGGGTCCACTTAATCCCTGTCGCTTTTCTGATAGTGCAGGGACGGGATTTCTGCAGGGGAGAAGTGGCCATGGAGCCCCCTGTTCCTGCTGGACCTGGTGGTACTCCATGATTTGCAGTCAGACCTGTAGGAAAAATCCCACATAGGTTCTTGTAATAAAGCAATAATTCCACTGGTGAGAGCTGGGAAACGGTGTCCCCTGAAGGAAGGAGGAATAAGTTTCTGTGCTGTTGTGCAACACCTCACTGATACACTCGGATGTACCCAAGCCACCCGACTCTCCACTTCTTACTAAACACCGGAGGTCTCCCCTCAGCCCCGGGTCTGATCTTCTGCCTGGACCCAAGGAGGGTGGATGGGAGTGAGTGGATCCATGTGGCTTCTCTCTGTTAGACAGTCCTTCCTATGCAAATCTTTAAAAATCTTTGAATTATCAGTAATCGCCTGCCTTTGGCTTCTGGGGAACCTCTGGCTGTCCTTCTGACTGGGTATTTTATCACTTGCTCTTGGGGTGGTGGGGAGTGAGTGCAAAGATGGGATGGGACAGGGTGAGATGGGGTTGGGATGAGATGAGATGGGATGGGAGTAAGGATGGGTTGTCAGGATGGGATTGATACAAATAGAGTTACTATACAGGGGTGATCAGCGTTATTTTTGTGGCAGTGCTGGGTACTGATGAGGGGATTTAAACATTGCTTGGCTGTGCTTGGATTGGAACTGACGGATTTCTAAGAATAAGCCCGAAGCTGTGAGGGCAGGACTGGAGAGGGTTAAGGGAATGGTGAGATCTAATCAGAACTGCTCCCTCATCAGTCTCAGATGAGTGGCCACATATAAAACCGGATGGGGAATATCTATCCGTTTACCCTTAATTACTTATTTCCATGCTCCCTCTCACACTAGTGATCACAGTTTTCCCACGACAACGTGGGGCTCAAAAGTTCTTTGTACTTCAGGGCGAAGCCAGAGACAGGAGCTCCTGAAAGGTCCCAGTTCCTGTGTTTCCCATTTGGGGTTCCTACATTTAAGGGTGACTGGAGTCCCCAGGGACAATGCTGACCCCTGCCCTGGGGAGCCTGAGGGGCTACAGGGTATTTCACTAAGCAGGTGCTTTGCCGTAGCCTGTGGCCCAAAGCCCCAGCAGCTTCCTGGTGGTGCTGATTCCAATCTGACCCCCAGGTCCAGGAGATTTCATGGCTTTTTTGGTTTTTTGACTATCTGGGTAAAATACTTGGGTTAAATGTTTCCAGTTTCAACCCCAAGCTCCTTCTCTGGACTATCCCAAAGTGAAGATGCCATCTGCCTGTGAGAGATAGTTTTGGATCTTTCTGGAGTGGGAGACGGAGGGCTGTCACCAGCTGGTGTCACCAGGTTGGGACATGCTTCTGTCACCAAGAGGACAGACTCATGAGAGTCACAAGACCAGTGCCATATCTGTCTCCTTCGTCTCCCCAGCCAAGGTCCCTTTCACCCACCGGCAGGGAAAGCAGGTGTAGGGTCTGCAAAACACCTCGACTTGGAGCAGAGAGAGATGGAACTGCCCTTAGGAAGCTGTCAGGAGTGGGTACAAGGAGGTCAGACATTCCCTCATGCCCAGTGCTCATTTGCACAGGGAGATGGCTCATTTGCACAGGACTTCGGTGGGAGGGAATTGGTGCAGGTGTGCTGGTTGTGGAGGGGAGCTGAGCGTTTGGGAGCAGCATAGTGCACATGGGCAGAGAGGGCAGTTCCTCTTCTCTGCAGCAGTAGGAAGAGAAACCCTCCTTTAGCTGTGTGGAAAAGCAGGTTGTGGGAGTTTGTGCATCAGTAATCTCTGAGTGCAGCCTTCCCATTATCCCAAGGACTTCAGGAGGATCCTGCTCAATCCCCCCATGAGCTCTGTCCAGGGGCCAGGTTTGATCTTTCCAGTCCCCTACACCCCCTGGACACGCAGACACCTGGTTTGCTGCAGGCTGGGAAAATCTGTCCCCCTATCTGCCCTGCGTCCACTGCTCCTTATCACCGCAAAGGAAGCAGTGGGACCCAAGAGCTGGCCAAAATACCCAGCAGTGCCCCCAGAAATGCTGGTTCACGAGGTGATTATAGGGTTAGGGATGTCTTTTTCCCAGTGAATCTTGAAGTTTGACTCAAATCACTTCTTTTGTGTCCTGATGTGCCATTTTGAAAAGAAATAATAATGCCAGTTTCATGTTGACTCTCGTGGTCTTTCCGGCTCTGGTTTCTACGTGTTGTTGCCAGTCTAGGGCCATGGGTAGTATGTCTGTCTGTGTGTTGGACTTAATGCTTCTGTGGAAAAGATAATTCTCTTCTGCTCTTGTCCTAAACTGCAATTTTCAGATGGCTGAAACAGAGGTTTCCCTTGGGACTTTCCTCCAAAGCAGCTGCCTTGCTGAAACTCTCACCCTGACTTCATCTCTCTCAGCCCATGTTTTTCTTTCCCGTGAACCCTTCCCAGCTCTTTGCACTGGGGTTACCAGATGACACTGCAGATGAAACCTGCTACACACCTTGTGCCTGTCCCTGCAGTTATGTGTGGCCGCAGAGCCACCCCACAGGTGGGATGCAGGTGGGAAGAGCATGCTTGAAGGTGTCCCACAGCTCTTTCCATGAGGCTTCTGCTCATCAAAAGGTGATGGGACCCAGATTACGAGTATCCCATGACCTCTCCAGGAGGTGCTTTTGCAGACAAGTCTTTAGCACGCTGCAGTTTCCTCCCCTTAACCCCCCATCTCGTCCCTTTAGGAAGAAGACCATCTACAAAACGGTTTGTCTCTCCTTCTTGCTGATCGTCACAGTGACGGTGCTGCAGCGGGGAATGGCCCCCAACCAGTTCATGCAGGGCCAGCAGCAGAAAGACCTGCCCCCTCCAGAACCTCTGAAAACACAGAAGAGAGACAACGCCTTCTCCATCACCAGCACCTTCTGGAAGACCAAGAAGGAGAAAGCTCCTGTGAAGGAGGAGAGTGTGACAGCAAAGCAAACAAGATCCTGGGATGTCACCACTACCAACTGCTCAGCCAACCAGAACTTCAGCAAGGTGGACTGGTTCAAGGGCCTGGAGCCCAACTTCCAGCAGTTCCTGCTCTATCGGCACTGCCGCTACTTCCCCATGCTGATCAACCACCCTGAGAAGTGCAGTGGGGACGTTTACCTGCTCATCGTGGTCAAGTCCATCATCACACAGCACGACCGCCGCGAGGCCATCCGGAGGACCTGGGGCCAGGAGAAGGAGGTGGAGGGCAAGAGGATCAGGACGCTGTTCTTGCTGGGCACGGCCTCCAAGGAGGAGGAGAGAGCCAACTACCAGAAACTGCTGGATTACGAGAACCACATCTATGGGGATATCTTGCAGTGGGATTTCCTGGACAGCTTCTTCAACCTCACCCTCAAAGAGGTCCATTTCCTGAAGTGGTTCAACATCTACTGTGACAGCGTCCGCTTCATCTTCAAAGGTGATGACGACGTGTTTGTGAGTCCCAGTAACATCCTGGAGTTCCTGGAGGACAAGAAGGAGGGAGAGGACCTCTTTGTGGGGGATGTCCTCCACAAGGCCAGGCCGATCCGTAAGAAGGAGAACAAGTACTACATTCCCAGTGCCCTCTACAACAAAAACATCTACCCACCCTATGCAGGAGGTGGAGGCTTCATCATGGATGGACCTCTGGCCAAGAAGCTGCACAAGACCTCAGAGATGCTGGAGCTGTACCCCATCGACGATGTCTTCCTAGGGATGTGCTTGGAGGTCCTTAAAGTATCACCTGTTGGACACGAGGGTTTCAAAACTTTTGGCATCGTGAAGAACAAGAACAGCAAGATGAACAAGGAGCCATGTTTTTTCCGGAGTATGTTGGTGGTTCATAAACTGCTGCCTCCAGAGTTGCTCCAAATGTGGGACTTGGTCCACAGTAACTTGACATGTTCAAGAAAACTCAATGTCCTTTAGCTCAGTCTCTCTGGAGAGCGGGGACTGGAGGGGCTGGGACAGCTGATCCCTGCTCCAGGATGGGGTGAGCCTCTGCTGGCGGCACATGAGTCCTTCAGGGGCATCTCTCTCCAGGGCAAGGAGGGCAGAGACATTGCACTCGCGGGCAGGGTTTGTAATAGTGTTTGTTCCTGTACTGTATTGTGGTTCACTTATCTCCAGCTGGGTTGGGGGTTGTTGAAAAAAAAAAAAAAAACAACAAAAAAACCAACTTGACAAATCAAGCACAAAATGGAAAGAGAGAGAGAGAGGGCACAGAGGTTTGTGCTCTGCTTTAGGTACCTCCTTCACAGGAGAGTGAAAAGTGAAGGATTCGGGAAGGGAGGGAGGGATGTGGCACATTTATGGAGGTGTTCAGGTCTGGCTATCCAGGGAAGCTGCTCCAAGGGAGTTCAGCTGATCGCAAGTGCATCAACCCCCCACGTCACAAAAATCATGGGATTTTATTTGTTATCTCAAATTTCTCCTCCATGCAAGGTTTTGGTGACCTTGATCCTGTGCACATTGGGTTCACCCCCACCAAAATCCTCTCTGTGTCCCCACAAGGGGCTCTCCTAGAAGGCCAGCCCTTAGCAGCCCTGAGTCCCCTTAGGATTTCAGCATGGCACTCGGGGCACCGGCATCTTTGTCCCTATAAGAGGGTCCCAGGCGATGGTGGCTCCATTCCCTTTGTGGCCTTGCTGTGCATGCCCTCAGAGGAATGCACCCACCTGAAATTCCTCAGGGATTTGATCCTCCTGGCAGGAAAGAGAAGAGACCAGGCAGACTGTCCTTGCCTGTGGCCAAGGAAGTGGCAGAGAAACTTGGTGGCCCACAGCTGGAGTGGCCCAGGGGTTTGTTACACCTGGGATCTCAGCTTGGGTGCAGTTTCCTCTGGGGAAACCCTCTCCTTGCAGCAGGGCTGCCCTGGTGGGTCTGGTTGGAGGGGGACAACAGCCCCCCATGCATGGCTGCCTCGGGCTTAGCCCTGGTTTGGCAGTAACTGTCATGATCCAAGGTGGATCGGAGAGCACTGATCCTGCCCCAGTACATGGAGCAGGGTCCAAGGGGATGAGATAAAGGAGGGCTGGTGTTTCACACCACGTCTGCTCTTCTCAGGGTTGTTGCAGTGTTTATTCTACAGGATGAGGCACAGGAGTACAACAGGGAGTTGTGTCATGAGACATGGCCCTTTTTCATGGCTGGAAGGGCCACGAGCTCTTGAGGGGAACCCTGAGTCAGCTGCTGTGATGGAAACCCCACAACACAGAGAGACACATGGCCATGAGAGGGCCACGGACGTTCTCCAGCCACTGACTGCAGGTATGAGCAAAGCCAAGCCACAGGTGTGTGCAAAGCCACACGTGTGCATGGGCACTGCTGTGCCAGCTCCCAGGCACAGGGTCTGCACACCCAGACATCCCTGCACGGGGTGGACAAGCAAAGCCACATCCCCATGCACAGCGAAATGCAGGCACAGATGTGCTCGCTCTCTCCCTCTCTGGTGCCAGACATTGAAAGGAAAAACTTTTGACTACCTCAAAGGTCCCCCTGTGCCAGTGCCTTTTATTTTTTTCTTTCTTTTTCTTAACGTGTTTTGGAAATGGGCCTGTTTCATTTACTCCAAGTCTGTATGTTCCCCAGGTTAGAAAGCGAATTAAAAAAGGGCATAAACCAGTCAAAAAAGGCACCCCTCACACCAAGCCACACCACTCTTGGCAAATGTCCGTGTGCAGATTTGAAGAGGAGGAAGAGCAAGAGCCAGTGCTGCCCAGGGTTTGGCTGGCAGTGATACTGTGAAATTTGATGTACGATGCACTCACCCCATTGCTGGGGCAAGTGCCAGCAGTGCAGGGCAGAGCCCCGAGGGCATTTTCGGTGCCTGTATAGGTTAGGCAGCAGACAACACTCTTTTCCCTTCCCCTCTTCTCCCTCCTTCCACTGGGAGTGAGTTCAGAAATACTTTCCAAATTGACACCTCCATAATTTATGTCAGGTACAGTACTTTGGGCAGTATCCTGTATTCAGGGTTGGCTCTTGCTCTCTGTAGCAATGTGTACAGGGAGCCAGGGCTGTGTGCAGACATCTCTCAGTGTTGTTCTTCACCTGGTGGGACCTGTACAGAGAAACCTTGTAGATTTTGGTGAATATTCTAGTTTCTAAATAAAGGTTAAAAGAAGAAGAAAAAAATCCTACGAGCCCTCAGCTCCTGTTATTACTAGTGGGTTTCTGCTGGGAACAAAACCTGGCAGTGGGCTACAGTGGCAAAACTACTGCTTGGACTAGACATCTGGGGACTGTAGCTGCCCTGTTCCAGTTTGGCACAGCTTCCTTGTGGAGTCTGGCATGGAGTTTACAAGGCCAGCGGGTATTTGCTCTCTTTCATGCACTCCTCCACCTCCATTTCAAACCCAGCTAAACTTCAGAGCCTCTTGGTGCCTTGCAGTGAGGAGCTCCTCATCTTGACCTCCGTGACAAGGGTCATTTCAGCAGGGTCAGAAACTCACCTGTTTTGTTGAACACCCTCTCCCTGTGCTGAAGGAGATCGACACCTCCTGTCCCCACCACCCTCCCCATGGCAGGACCTTGCTCGCTGCCAAAGCTCCACAGGGCGACACAAGCCCTGGCCACAGAGCAGTGGGGCACACACAGCAAGGGTCAGCAGTGACCGCAGAGCAGAGTGAGCCGTGTCTGCAGGGACAAACCCACATCAGGTTTGAATGTGGCCGGGGGAGGTAGCCCTACACTGCCACAGGGCACCGGGGGCCCAGTTTCCAGAGCCAGCTCAGCTGCTCCACCTGGTGATGGGGAGCAGAGAGGTCAGCAAAGCAGACCGGGACATGGTGGACTTGACAAGCTGGGCCACCTGCCACTGGAGCCACATCAAAGATTCCAAAGATTCTGGGGACAAAAGGCAGGTGCACTTGTGGGGGGTCCTGCCCTTTCCTGCTCCGGTGTGACCCTGAGCTGTCGTGTCCCCCTGTGGGATCCAGTGCAGGGTACTGGGGTGCGAGGGAATGCTCCAGCCAGCATCCCAGGGTGCTGGAGCGGGCGCAGGGCCCACACGCGGTGTCCGGGCCGGTGTGTCCTGAGGGACGATTCCCGGCGGGAACAGCGGGCGGGTGCTGCCCCCTGGCGGCCGGAGCCGCGCTCCCACCATTTGCCGGCGGGGCGCGCGCGGCTCCAAAATGGCCGATCCCAAAGGGCCGGGGGAGCCTCGGGTAGGGACAGGGGCGAGGACACCGAACACTCAGAACACACAAAACCCGTAACCCTCCCGCCAAGGCGACCGCCCCCCCACCCTGGTTAATATTAAACATTCAAGGCACAGGGAATCCCTGCTCCCCCAGCGCTCAATGTTGGGAAGCCATAGAAAGGCTGGAAGAGCTCTGCAGGATACCGATGTTCCCAGTGCTGGTACAAGGTGCCTAGAGGGTGGAAAGGTCTGTAACTGCAGCCAGAGCCAAGAAGGAAGGTCATTGGAACGTGGCTGGAATGCCAAAGCCCAGGGCAGGACCTTTCAGAATGGCACAAGGCCATAGATATTCAAGCCTGCAGGTCCCTGCACCCAAGGTGGCACAGCCCTGCTTTCTGTACCCATTTTCTTCACCCACGTGTTTGGGGAAACTCTGTACCCCTACACTCACCACTGTAGGACAGCAGCCATGTGCCTGGCTAGAAAAACTGGTTAGTGAGCACTGCACTGAGCTCCATCATCCCCAGGCAGTCACCCTGACCCACCCTGAAGAGCAGCAGAAGGCCTGGGCACGAGTACAACCACGTAGCCACTCACCCCGACCTCCTGTTTCAATGTATTTGCTTCATACTCAGAGACAACCCAAGAGGAGGCAATTTGGAATGATGCACAAGAGGAAATGCCTGCAGGACGAAGCAACTGCGCTGCAGGGCCTTAGTTGAAGATATGATTTACTCATTTGTTTAGAAAGAATGTAAAAGAGCAATTGGCTACCAAGCACCATCACAGCAGCTTTAGTTAAAAAAAAAAAAAAAAGTGTGGTTGTGGTCACACAACTTACCTTGGCAATCATATTCTTCTGCCCTCCTTCCTGCAAGCACTCTAACACAGCACACACACACCAACTAGACGACACAGGCTCAAGCAAAGCAGGACAGAAGCTGCTGCTGTGACAACTAATGACCTTAACACAAGAGAGGGAAGGCTACAGACAGCCTGTTTCGCACAGCCTGGCACCATTTAGTGGCACAGAAGTAACACGAACCAGTTTAGGTCCTTTAATCTGTCCAAGACAGGGTGCTGAAGCACAAATGATAAAACATTCTGCATTTTTACAGCAAAAATGCTACTGAAGTTTATAGGAAAAAAAAAATTTGTACATGGTAAAACATTATAAATTCAAGACAACTCACAGACAAGGGGTAAATTCCCACATCTATCACTCGTTGTTTTTTTTAAAAAGTTCATTTGAACAGGCAAGCAGTTAAAAGGGCTTGCTCTTGCTTCCTTGAAATGAAAATTAGTATCTTCCAAGTGGCTCACAGTACTGCTTCGCTTCTTGGAATGTCCCCCGAAGGCTCCGCCAAGATCAAAGGAGAATAAAAACCCCCGGAGTCCTTTCAGATAGTCTCGGAGAGCAGAAGAAGGGGAAGGAAAGGGGAAGTTTATTCAAACTTTATCTTTTTTCCTTGGGGCTTGTGATCTCCACCTCCTCCTCTGCCTCCTCGGAAGCCACCTCTACCTAAAAGGAAAGTTATTGCAAAAAACAGAGTTAGATGTATAATATATATGGGGTGTGTGTATATATATATGTATATGTATATATGCACACACACATATAGATATGTGTGTGCATATAGATATATATATATGTATCTGACCCTTCCAAAGCCATCCTGGCACAGGACAGAAAATAAATTCAAATCCATTGCTCTGTGGTAGCCCCACATCATAACTCTAAGAATGGCTTTGGGTTAGTTTCTGAGCATACCCCCTCAAAACAAGCAGCATTTGCCTCCTCTTACCTCCAAATCCACCTCTGCCACCACCTCTGCCACCAAATCCACCTCTTCCTCCTCGGCCGCCTCCTCTGCCACCACGGCCACCAAATCCGCCGCCACGCTGGAAGTCACCCTTTGGCTTGGCAAAATCGAGGATCACTTTGTTTCCATCTATCTCTCCATCTTCCATGGCTTCTTTAGCTGCTTTGGCATCTTCTGCAGAGCTGAAGTCCACAAATCCAAACCTAGGGAACAGGTTACAAGAATGAGTCAGTGACACTCCGTGAGCTGCAGCACCACCTTCAGGTACCCGACAGCAATCCCTTCGGAAACAAACACTGGCACTTCTGCATCTCACAGGACGTGTCACGTGTAGGACAGCAGTGGCTAATCACAATCGATGGAACCCCACTGTGAGTTTTTGCCAATACTGAACAGTTAATATTCTTCTCGTGCGAATCCATCAGCTGCCACGGATTTGTTGGCAGGAAGGAGCTCATTGAGAAGAGGTGAGAAGTGAGCATGTGCTGCCCTCCATGAACAGACCCCAAAGCTCTCAACACATTCTCTACTTCCACCCAATTTAGTAATTTCACACACTCACCCACATAAGCATGAGAACCACACCCCACACAGATCAATGTGAGGTGCTCTGCAGCACCTGAACCAATCCAGGGGATGTTTAACATACCCTTTAGATGATCCAGTGTCTCTGTCTGTGACTATTCTCGCACTGATAGAGCCTTCAAATGATTCTCTTAGCGTCTCTTCTGTGGTGTCTTCAGAAAGGCCTCTGACAAACAATGTTTTGCTTTGCTCTGTGGATAAGGAATATATTCACAGGTCATTCAACCTGAACAAGGAAACCTTTAGCTGATCACATCCAGCTTGCACTACTGCCTCCTAGAACAGCTCCCACGGATGAGCGGGTTGTGTTTTAAGTAACAGCTCAGGCACCTGAAATCCCTGAAAACTTGACTTCAAGACTGGAGTTAGAAACTGACATCAAAGGATTTCCATTAGCCAACCTGATTCTGTCAAAATTAAGTTCTGCATCTTAGCAACAGCGATATCAACTAACTGTACAGACACTGCTGGATCAGCACTTGACTATCTAGAGGAATTTTACAATGGTTTCATCAGCAATTCAGATAATCAGTCATCATATCCAGCACACTCACTTACAATGCACATCTTTTACTCCACTGGCAGTTTTTTGTTTTAAAACAGCCCCAAGTTTGCCTGAATGTTGCCCTCCTGACACAGCTTTTCATGGTCAAGCACGCAACACTTACGACTGAATCCGCCTCGTGCGTTCGTGTTCCCTTTCTGCCACGATGGTGAGCTGAATTCCAGTCTGATTGTTCGGCCTTCAATCTCTGTGTTGTTACAGGAATTCAATGCCTCCCTGGCATCCTCAGCTGTGGGAAAATCTACGAATGCATACCTATATGGAGAAGATTCCAGTCAGTCTGGGAGCAACAGGGAGTATCTGAGGCAAGTCATTCACAATGCCAGCCCAAGGGAGGCAGGAGAAAGGCACAACGTACCCTTTAGGCCTGCCCTGGTTGTTCTGTGGCAGCTTGATGGAAGAAGCTTTCTTAAACAGTTCTTGGAGAGTCTCTTCTGTAGCGGCGTAGGAGAGATTGTTGACAATCAGGGTCTTGGACTCCCTGTCTCCACCTCCTATGGGGAAAAGTCAGTTCTGTAAGTGCAAGCCTGAAGAAGGAGAGCTCTATCCCTCTTGTTACCAGACTCTGTCTAGGGGTGAGAGTAGTTTTTGCCTTCTCCTCATCTCAAGATGAGGCACAAAGCCAAGTCCAACCCTGTTTTGGTCACCTAGATCTGCTGACCCACCTTGTCTGAAACATGCAGTAGAGACATAAAATGCACAGGATGCAGAGCACAAGTCAGATAAAAGGTCCCTCCCTGATATCTTAGTTTTCTTGCAGTGCTTTAATTTGCCACAGCAAACTTCATAAACAAGTGGACTTAAATCCTGAATGCAATTTGTATACATATTATCAGTCTGGAAAAGTACCTTTCTGATGTTCTTGCTGGCTCTTCTCACCAGTGAAGTCAATGACCACAGCACGACCCTCTATCTCTGTGCCTTGCTTCTCCTCCAGAGCTTTGTTTGCCTCAGCTTCTGTTTTAAATTCAACATAGGCCATCCTACAGCACAAAAAAGAATGTAAACAAATGTCTCCTTCCTGGAATGACAAAGTTCCGGGGAAAACTGAAAAAGGGAGGGGAATATGTGGAAGAAAAATGCTGCAAAAAGTAGCTTTTTCAGTATGCCTAATGCAGCATGTGCCTTTAAGGCAGCTAAAGGACACACAAGCTTATTAAAATATGCCAGAAGTCAAAGGAACAGCAAACATTCAACAGGCCTCTCAGCTACACACCCTCTGCTGCTTCCATCCTTGTTCATTACTATCCGGACTTCTGCTGCATTTTCAAACACCTCCCTGATGTCATCCTCGGTTACACGGTAGGGCAGGTTCTTCAAAAACAGTGTTCTGGCATCTCTCTCTGCAAAGAGAGAAAAGTTACTTTCAGGTCACCAGCTAAAAATCCCTCCCATCTCTACTGCCACTGCCAGCAAGCTATCCAGCAGAAAATAACCACACAAGTATTCACTTTTACAGAAGCTTCAAAAGCAACTGTTATGAAAGTTAATGATGCTGCCATTGAACTTCTTTTAAGAGCATCAAGGTCAGGAAACAGGTCTTAAAGCTTTAAAAGGAACACAATTCCTCTTCAGTCATCCCAGTATGTACTATTTCTTGGGACCACATTTGCAGATATTCCAGTCTCAACTTGCATATCTCTATGCCAGCACCTGAGAAACTTTACTATGCAGAGCCCAAAGCATGAAGACCCAACCACGACAGAGTAAAAATGCAGCCATCAGTAATACCCCAAGCCTGCTCCAAGCCCCCATTATAACACCTCTTCTTTGATGTGCACAGGTATTCAGAGTTGTGGGCCCTACCTTTCTTATTTTCTTTCATAGTTTCCTTGCTCTTTGCTTTTTCCAGTTTGATTTCCGAACCCATTAACTTCTTTCCATTCATTTGGAGAGCTTTATCCAGATCTTCAGCAGATGAGAAGTCCACATAGCCAAACCGCCTGAAAGAACAGCAGCCTTAAAATCTCAGCTGATCTCCCTCTGGCAGCAAAGACCACAAAGAGAAACCCAAAACCAGGGGTTTCCACTGGTCAAGTTTGACTGTAGTAAATTAAGTGCTACCTGGCCCACCTAAGAACAGCTCTGAAGTGGCAGCTCTCCCTTCAGGGAGACACTCTGACATAGCTGCACACCAGGCAAAGTATTAAACCCTCATCAGTACTGTGGCTCCTCCATACACTACAGAGCAAACCATCCCAGCAACTTGAAGGGAATCAGCATGAGCACACTTGCACCCCTCTAAACAAATTACTGGCAATTGGAAGAAATAAGCAGCAGAATTCTGCTGATGAACTCACTTGGAAGCACCAATTCTGACATCTAAAACTTCAATATTCTTCTTCCCAAAGAATTCTCTGATGCCAGTCTTCAGCTCTTCAAACTCCTTGGAGGAGACCAAATTTCCCACAAAGAGGGAGAAAGATGACACAGGCCCTTTAAATGAAAAGGTAATAAGAGTGGGGACTTTTTAAGGCAGTTTTTTTAACAAGTGGGAGTCAGACTCCAGACAGCTTTAGCACATCAGTTTCTGCTCAAAAGTGACATCATGCATCAGTATTAAGTCCCTTATGATCATCATTTGTGCTGGAAAACCCCATCCCTGGCATCCTTGCTCTTCAGAGTTACGTTCCTTACCCAGCAGTCCAATCTCAGCCTATTAGAAAAGTATCTTTTGATGATCACACACCACTTACCATCTGTTTTCTTTTTCTTGGCCTCTGGTGCACTTTTATTGGCCATTTCTTTCTTCCTCTTTCCAGGTGCTTCCTTGACAGGTTCTGTGACAGAGAACAAACAACACTGAAATATACAGAACCTTTCCTACACAGAATCAACACAGGAGCATTAAACTTTACACCAGTCATACATAAGACCTCTTGACATTGAACAATTGCTCCTCAGCCCAAAAGATGGGACAAAACTTTTGCTCAGGCATCCTTCATGCTATTGAGTAGTTATGATCTCAAAAACATTTGAACTCACTTTCATCCTCACTTTCCTCCTCAGCATCCTCCTCCTCTTCCTCCTCTTCATCATCCTCCTCATCATCATCCTCATCATCATCTTCCTCATCTTCAGAGACTGCCTTGGCTTTCACTGGTACGGCCTTGGCTGGAGTGGTTTTCTTCACGGGAACAGGGGCTGTGTCCATGGCTTCATCTTCAGACTCTGAAACAAGTTAAGCACAGAATTTCATCAGTTTTAGATCAAGCCTCTTTTGAGACTAAGAAAAGTAAAGCAAAGTACTGTTTCTCACACCTCCTTAAGTTTGTTCTCAAGAAAGAAGTTCAATAGCCAATGCTTATAACAGCTGCCTTTCCCCCTCAAGTTTTACTGCATTAAAAACCTGTTCACCAAAAGTAAGAAATTTTACTAACAGGAATAAACTAACACCCATTCAGCCACATGGACAACATCAACCAGCTATAACCAGATGGGCACACACTGCATCATTCCCACTAATCCATTACGTTACTCCCCTCCCCAAGCTCCCCATGAGCATTTATTAAACACCTTTTTTTAAGAGTCAAACGAAGTTTCCCTAAATCCCACATACCATCGTCTTCTTCATCATCGTCCTCGTCATCTTCTTCATCCTCCTCTTCAGATTCCTGCTTTGCTGGCACAACTGCAGGCTTTTTGGCTGGTACTGCTGCAGGCTTTTTGGCTGCAGGCTTCACAGGCATTGGTGGTTCCTCTTCCTCATCTGCACCAAGAGTACAACAAGTCTTTATTATCAAGGCTGGAAGGCTGAGTGGTATGGGTAAAAAGTACTTTGTTTCACAAGATTTTGGCAAAACTCAGCAAAGAACAGCCAGGAAACTAGGAGATGCTTCACAGGCTGTGTGTAATGCAGCTGCAGCCCAAGTTCTCCTCCAGACTTCATCAATTCCCCACCTCTCCCACAACTTATACAAGGATGAATGCACATTTCAAAAGAAACTTACCAGAATCTTCTTCCTCTTCATCATCCTCTTCATCATCCTCCTCATCTTCGTCATCATCTTCGTCATCATCATCATCCTCACTCTCTTGCTTCTTGGCATTCTTTCCGTTTTTCGCTCCTTTGGTTAGGACAGCAGCCTTTTTAGGTGACGGAGCAACAGCCTTTTTGGGCTGTGGTGTAGGCACAGCCTTCTTTGCAGGTGTAATTGCCTTTTTCGCAGGAGTAGCAACTTTCTTTGCAGGGGTAGCAGCCTTCTTGGCTGGGGTAACAGCTACTTTTTGTGGTTTCTTCTGAGGGATCATCTGAAAGACATATTAGTGTAAGACCCTTATGCTGCCCCTTTATATCACAATTACTTCAATATCAGACAAACATACAGCAACCGCAGTCTAAAGCATTACCTTCTGACAGTTTCTGTTAAATCACCTTAATTGCCCATCCTATTGAATTAATAAAGACCAAACCCACATTTTCCATGCTTTTAACAGACTACTTAAGTCACATTCAAGCCCCTCAAAACTCCGTGGCCCTGAAGCAAGACCAGTGATCTCTAATTGCATTCAA
This sequence comes from Myiozetetes cayanensis, assembly GCF_022539395.1. NCBI lineage: Eukaryota > Metazoa > Chordata > Aves > Passeriformes > Tyrannidae > Myiozetetes > Myiozetetes cayanensis. The sequence goes on from NW_026086937.1 coordinate 14,058,189, forward strand.
CAGCTTGAAACTTTTAGACTTCCACATTATTTATGTGTCATAAATCACTTACTGCTGCTGCTCTACAAGAGTTAATATTCACCTACTTGCTCATCAGCTTTAGGACAGCTTTGAGACCCCAGCAGTCCTTCCAAAGCTTGTAAGTACAGACTTTGCTAGATTTCTAAGCTTTCTCCCTACTGCTTTAGCCTTACATAATACTGCTTATTCTTTAGCCACAGTTAACTGACAGATACCGATTGTTTATTAATGTTCATTTTGCCACAGTGTAACCCACAGGCCCGATGACACTTGTAACACGTGCATCTTTCCGACTTTTATCTATAGATCCATTACCTCTTCTCCGCTGCTTTCGTCTAAGTCAGAGGACTCTTCCTCCTCGCTCTCCTCGAATTTTTTCGGAGGAGGAGCCATTTTCTTCTGTTTGATCTGGTTCTTCGGGGTCTGAAAGAGAGCGCGGGCAGCACGTTTAGCTCCGTGCACACCTTGGCCGCCCGCGCTCCCCCGGCCAATTGTTCCAACCACGTGGCCGCCCCACCCGCCCCGGCGGCGCTCCAGGGGCCCCCCCGGGGTTCCGGGGAGGAGGAGGACCGGGTGTCTCCCCCGGCCGGTGTGCGGGGCCCTCCCGATGTTGGGGGGTCCCGGGGCCGCCCCACGTGCTCGCTGTTCCCGCGCCCCACGTGGCCGCGCGGTGACGTAGCCCCGCCCCCCCGGTCCCGCGCGCGCTCGCACGCGGTGCCCCCCCCCACTTCCCTCACATACCCGGACCCCCCTCACACCGACCCGACCCTCCTGCCCCGCGCCCCTGCCCGCGCCCGCCGCTCGGAGCGCAGCGGAGCGGGACGGGCGGCGGGGCTCGGAAGCGCTCCCTGCGGGCCCGCGGCCCCTCCCTCGCCGCCATCTTCACGGCGAGGCCGAGCAGGCCGGACGCGCCGCGCGGCCCGGGCGCACAGCGGCAGAAAGGCGGCCCGGCGCCCTCCATGCTGCGCCCTCCCATCCCCATCCCCACCCGCCCATCACGGCGGCGGCCGCCCTGCTCCCCGCCCGGCCGGCGGCGCGCCCTCACCTTGGCGATCTTCACCATGATGGCGGCGGTGGCTGGCGGCGCAGGGGCGGCGCCCGGGGCCGTGCGGGGCTGCGCGGGGCGGGCGGTGCGGCGGGAGCGGTGCGGTGTCGCGGCGGGAGCGGCGGGGACGCGCGGGCGGCCGGGCCGGGCGCTGGCACGAAAGAGCGAGCGCGCGCCCCTCCCGCCCCTTTGGCTCGCCCCGCGCCGGGCCCCGCCCCCGCCGCCCCCGCGCGGGCCAATCGCCGCGCGCGCCGCGCCGCCCGGCCAATCGCCGCCGCCCGCCCCTCGAGCCCCTCCGCCAATGGCCGGCGCCCTGCCATCGGCCAACGGGAGGGCTCGTTACAGCCGCGGCGCTGCGGGGCGGGGGGCGCACCGCCCGCCCGGGGGGAGTGGGCGCCGGCCAATGGGGGGGAGGCAGCGCGGCGCCTGCGCGCTGATTGGGCGGCGGGGCCCCGGCAGCGGGGGCGTGGCCGAGGCCGCGGGAGAGCACGTGGCAGGCGCGGCCACGTGGTGCGGCCGGGCCGGGGGACCGGGGGTCCCGAAACACCCGGGAACCCCCCGGGAATCCCCGCCCTCACCGGCCTGCCCTGCGGCAGCGCCGCGCCCGGCAACACTGGAACTGTGGAACCCTGCCCCAGCACACTTTCGCCTTATTCTTTGGGGCTGGGGTCTCCCCAGCGCTGCCTCCGCCACCCCTGCTCCGCTTCCCCGCGGCATTCTCCGCCGGCCCTCGGGAGGGAATGAGCGCCCTCCGGCAGCTTGAAGAAACATCCGCAGAAGCTGGTCAGTGTACAGTAGCTGGGGTTGCAGTTGGCACAGGAGCACCCTGCAGCTGCCACCCTCTGCCTCTCCCGTCAGAGAGAAAAGGCACAAAGCTGGAGAAAAAAATAAGCCCGTGCTTGCCCGATGAATGCTTTTGAATTCAGTCATTGGAAGAGGACACCAGGTTTCGTCCCGTGGAATTTTACGCCGGTGGTTGTAAAGTCAGGGTAGGAATGACCCCCAGTGCTCCTGTTTAACTTTCCAGGGTGCTGGCAGGGCTGAGTGCTGCCTTGCTCCTGCCTGTGTTCCCTGTGGACTGGAGTGTCCTCCTTTGCTGGGGCTTCCCCACTGCCTTACATCTCCTCCCACTTCACACTGGGTGGCCAGCCAGCCCCTGGGGTCTCCTGACTCGGGCATGTGTGACTGTACCAATTTGCCCTTCCATGGCCTGCTTGAGAGAAGCCCCTGATTTGGGGAACACAAAATCCTAGTGAGACCTAAAGAAAAAAAAAAGCAGATTATCAAAGAATGCAGATCTACATGGCCCCGATGTCTTGAGGGAATACCCCTGGATTGCTCATTGCAATCTGAAAGCAAGGGACAGACACGCTGTGGATGGGCCAATATTACTGGCTCCTACACTATCCTAGTGCCTATTTCTCCTCTGCTGGTTAAGGAGAGGCAGTTTCCAGGCAGGCAGAGCCATATCTGAAGGCACCAGCTCACAAAGAGGTGATGGGATCAGCCAGCCTCTCCAGGAACAAGCCAGCCTGCGGAGAGCCTGCCACCATCAGCCAGTATGAGGAGGGAGGGAGCTGGAACAGGGCTGTGTCCCAGCCCTGGTCACATATGCAGGCAGATGGGATCCCAGCTGGGAAAACCCTTTGTGTAGGGCAGCTGGACTCTGCACATGAAATAGCCACACATGGCTCATGTCCCACAGTGTGCTGCAGGAGTGCCCAGGGGAAGCAGTGACACAGACCCAGGATGGCCCGAGGTGTTGCAGACTGATGAAGACAGAGGACTGAGAGACCTGGAAGGCATTTTTATCTGTCTGAAGCAAGAACTGATTGCACTTTCCTTGCCACGTGGGTAATGCAACAAAATCCCCTGCTTTGACTGCCTGTACAGCTCTGCTGCCAGTGCTGGGGCTGGCCTTGGCTCCTCCCCGTGCTGTGGGAGGGGTGGTTTGCCATGAGAAAGGGACAAGTGTTGATCCAGCCAGGGGCACTTTTGGCTGCTGGGACACTGCGTGTGTCTAACAATGCAGTGCCAGTGGTGGGATCAGTGGAGGGCTGGGTGGCAGCCGGCCAGCCTCAGCTCCCAGCCCTGGCAAGGGACATTTTGGTATGGCCTGTGCTCCAGCTCTTTTCCCAGCAGCATGCTGGAAGGTTGTCCTTGGCACTGGTATCTCTGAGGCTGCAGCAGGACCCAGTGCTCAGGGAAAGGAGCACAGTACCCCCGTGCAGAGGAGTGAGAACCAACTCTGCCCACAGTGCTGTGTTAATCCGTGCACCACTGAACAGGTCTGGATATGGCCCAACCCTGCCAGCTGCTGTTGTGGCCATAAAGGGCCTGGGATGCTGTAGGGAGGAAGGTAGCCAGGACATTGCAGATTCCAACACTTAGGCTGGGCCATTCCCTGTATCCTACCTGTGGTCAGGACCTCTGGGCAGCCCTAGCAGGGCACAGGAGGGTGCTGGAATGGAGCAAGGCCAGCCTTTTTTGGGGGACGTGCCACACTGCAAGGCTGGCTCAGTGGCACAGCACAGCCCTGCTCCTCTGCAGGCACTGCCACAAATTTCAGGGCCAAGGGAGGTCTGCAGAGCAGCATCAGTGAAGTGTAATTTGGCCAAAAGAGCAGGTTTAACGGCTCTATTTGTGCAGTAAATATACTTTAGGTCCTTTTATGGCTGTCTCTTGTTGCGGCATGTCTGCAGCTTGGGAGCGTTGATCTAATTCCACAGTTAAAGGGAATTTACTGGTTTAATGGAGACCCCAGGAGGGATTTGACATGGATTTGCAGTTTCTAGCACAGCAGAGACTCATCCCCTGTGCTTCTCCGGAGCCTGGCAGCACTGGAGACACCTTACCCAGCTGCTGCTGCCCAGGGCTGAGGGGAAGCTGGGCTGCGAGGCAAAACAGGCTTCCCAAAAGCCATGAAAAATGGGTGACCATCCCTCCCCTATGGGGGATCCCCACAGGAACCACAGGTGAGGGGAATGAGTGTCCCCAGACGTCCTTTTCAACCAGTGCCTGGTCGCGTGTTCCCACTAGATGGTGACAAAAGGCTGCCGCGCCTGTCCCGGCCGGGAGCCCGCGGGGTTACCGGCCCCCCGAAACAGCCTCCGTGGGCACAGCTGAGCGGGACATCCCGCCCCGACTACTTTATGGCTCCCAGGAGATCTGGGCACGCCAAGAAGGGTCTGAGACGCGCCCCTCCTTTGATACCTACCAGTATAAGCAGTAGCCAAATTGCAGTCAGGAGAGGAAAAGTGGCTGGTAAAGGCATTTACTCCCGGAAAACTATCAGGGATCTCCACGCAAACACCCCGCGGGTGCTCAGAGAGGAGGAAACGAGCTAAAAAAAGTCATCAAGTGTGTCTGAGTTCCCCACCCCCAGCCTTGCTTCTCTGGGAAGGGAAGCTCAGCAGCTGTGTGGTCTGAGCAGTAGCCCGATGTGGGTAAGGCATGGCAAAGATGGCAGCAAAAATACCACCAAAAAAACAAATTTACCCATCCCAGGTCTAGGTGCTGCTTAAAACCTCTTGAGTGTCCCCATGTCCCACTGGTAAAACCTCCTCCCCTGTCACCGGTGCCCCCCTCACCCCATTGTGCTGCTCCCATTCCAGCAGGTACCACAGATGATGGATGCACTCAGCAGGGCCAGGCACTCAGGGCTTGTCCTCTTTCTTCCCAACCGCACAGCTCACTTCAAATACCTGTCAGGTGGAGAAAACTATCCCCAGGCCCTGATTAATGCAGTTCATCAAATGAGATGGGCCTGTGTGGTACTCTAATTAAGTCTTTTCTTCATTATCCCCCTGTCCGTGCCAAGAGGAGAGCCCTCAAGGCTGATGAGTATGAAGAGGGCGCAGGGCTTGCTGTGACAAATGGCATTTAATTTGAGTGGCCACAGACCAGCACATGTCCTGTGCCTTGAAATGGGCAGCTCAGGACACATTAGGTTGCAGGAATGACAGTCCCTGGCAGAGAGTGGGATTTCTTTTCTGGGGACCATGCTTTCTTGAGGTGGGATGTTGAAGGGATTGACGGGCCCCTGCAGCCAGACGTATCAATTGTCGCTCCAGCAGATGCTGGGTGATAACCCAGCGCATCCCTGTGCCATTTCCTGGGGTTCATGAGCAAGGAAACGCTCTGGTGACTCACACAGGGAGTTTTGTACATGCCGCACTCAGTCTACTCCTGGCCTCTGAGTATTCCTCAAACTGATTTTTTGTGGTACCTGACAGAGAGAAAGGGCTTTTCTATTTCCAGAAGGAGCCAATTCCCCTAACATATCCCTTCTGGCAATCTGATTCCTCTCCTTAACACCCCTACCTGGAGCTGGCAGCAGGATCTTGCTGACTGCCTGTGAACCCCAGCAAGTCCATGCAGACACGCAGAGCCTCCGGGCCAGGAGGGACTCCCCTCTGGTTCTGCTCAGTGGGAGGAAGGTTGTGAGGGAGAGAAGTGGGACTGAAGCAAAGAGGACTTGCAGTAGATGTGAGATAAAGAGCAGGAACGAGGATGGGGAGACAGAGCAATTTGGGTGGTGAGAAGAAGGCTTGGGAGCACTCCTCTCTCCACTGGATTGGAGAAAGTCTGTGAGATGGGAATAGGCAGGTGTTTTGAAGCAATGCATGGAAATTCCTTTATAACCCAGGGCAAGTCAATCTGGAGAGCAGCTACAGGTGATCCCAGTTCAGCAATCCCAGACCAGCAGTCAGCTCACCTGTGTGACTGCACATCTCCCTGCACTGCCCTGCAGCGCTTGGTAAGGCTTTCCAGGACTTTTGTGGAGACAGCCCAGAGGGGGAAGCTCCTCCTTGCACAGGCATTTCTGTGCATCCTGTTCATCTCCCAGAGCTGGGGCAGTAGGGAACAGGATCCGGACAAGCACTGGGTCCCCAGGGGTGACTGTCAAGACATTCAAGTAAAACATCTGCACCCTGCTTGTGGCTCAGCACATCTGCCCCTTAGCACAGCCCCACGGAGCAGTGACCTGGGGCTTTGCCTCAGCTCACTCACATTTTACCTTGCTGGAAGCTCTCTCTGCTCCCAGGTCTGGGTTGGGCTATTTCCATTTCACAGCAGCTCCCAGGCACGGGGCCAGCCGAAGGCAGACACTCTGCCTGGAACAAAACCAAACCAGGAGATTTTTTTTTTCTTATTTTCTTTCTCAATCAAAAGAATTCAATCTTTTTTGAGTCCAAACTGGAAAAGCAGGAGTCTCTCTCCACTCCCCTTATTTTTATGCTTGTATCTGAGTGAGGAGATGAGCTCATCCCTGCCTTGGGAGCCACATGCACCCATCACTCAGTGAGGGCAGAGGGCAGATTGGCATGGAAACCCAGGGCATCCCCTTACCTCTAGAACCAGAACAGAGACAAATGCCACCAGGGAGAGCGGAGCCACACACACACGTGTCCCCACTGTAACGTGTCCTAGCTTCTGCCAGGGAGCAAGAGCCAAAACTGCCCTCGAAAACAGGCACCAGTGCCAGTGGAAAGCATGCCAGGTGGCTTCTTTAGCTTAGTGGGAAATGTTCTGTCATTCCCCCAGGGAGCTGCTGTGTTCTCCCAGCAAAAGTTGCCCACTGAGCCCCATCCATGCAGTTTGCAAAGCTCCTTCCTCAACTTGCCAGTGGGAAGGACCAGCCACCCTGAGGGCTCTCGTGGTTGCATCGAGACATCCAGACACAAGCTGAGGTTTTTTTGGAGAGGGTCACTTTGCACTTGACTGTGCCTGCAGAGCTCAAGCAACCTGTGCAGGTGTGGAGCTGTAGAGACCACCTGGGAGAAGTCAGAGCTCAGGAGTCATCCTCTGAGCCCCTCTAGATTTCACCCTCCATCTGCCCCAGCCTCCTCCACAACAAAGTCCATAAAAAAGGAGGGCTAAAAGTACAGTCCCAGCCAGACTACTCGTGGGCTGTTTGTGCCTCATCCCAGCAGTACGTTGGGCTGTTTCACTTCCCAGCTCTCACTGCAGAAATTCCCACTGACAGGATGTGAGTTAAAACCACTGCTTTCAAACTTCCTACGACCGCAAAAAATAAGATTCAGGGAAATAATATCCCCACTGTTGGTACTGTCAGACCTGAAACCTGGTCCTGAACGACTCAGTGGTGTCTCATTAAGCTGGGCAGGCGTGTCATCATAATATGTGCATCCTGGGAGGGAGGTGGGAACATGGTTTCTTGGGGAAAAATCCTCTCCTTCCCATCCCTTACATGGCAACAGCTCATCTCCCTGTGTGTGAAATGGCAGAGGAACCTTGAAGCAAACTGAAAATTACCCTGCATCTCTCCTGCTTAGTTTTAATTGTAGAGCAAAGAAAGAAGCCCATCGATTCATCCCGCTGGGTAATTAAATGCTTAATGCTATTGACTATAAAGACATTATGGTTCAGCAGCCCAACACTAATGCATTAATAATCGCTTATAACGTGGCAAGCAAGGGGCACGAGCTGGTCCCGAGGAACACGATAGTTACACGGGGTGGGAGCTTGCAGTGAAACCTTAGGGACTGAACGAATTAGTGCCGTGACAACCTGCAGGAGTGCCAACTTATCCTAGGGAGCAGGAGAAAAGGGAAGGGCTAGAAGGGCCATGGAGAAGGCAGGCAGCCCCTACGCCAGGGAAGCTCCCCCCAGCCATGGCAGTGGGGATGGGAGTCTGGGCTCCAAGCATCAGTGCTGCCCCCAGCACAGCTCTGGGATGTTGTCAGCCATGGGGTCTGGAAGATAACTCTGAGCAGTGCAACCCATTTATAATAAGCCATGTTAAAGGCATGAGAAGGTCTGCCCACCTCCTACCAGGCTCCATATTCCCAATAATTAGCTGTCTGCTTCAGTATATTTATTATGCAGATGATAGATGATGTGGAGCACAGGGCAGAGCCTGCACGTTTCCTGGGATTAAGCACACCAGAATGGTGCTGAGTGAGCACTGCTTCAAGCTGGAGAGGGTGATCTGCTTGCTGGGAAGAGCAGTGGTGACCCTCAAAACGTGGTGTGCCAGTGATTACTGTGCACTTCCCAAGGGGTTCTCACCCTGTGACGGATGGGTATTGCTATGGTGGCTGTACAACATCACCCCATGCGGGACCTCAGAGCCCATATGGCAGGACTGCCATGTCCCATGACTGGGTGGGATGCATAAGGCCCATTTACAGAAGGTGGAGGAAGGAAGGACCTGCAGCAGCATGGGAGGAGGGGATCCTTCTCAAGACCATCCCCTGCTGAGTTCTTTCCCACCCACCCAGGAGTGAGGCATTGCCTCTCCACGGCACTGGGTTAGCCCAGCACCTCACCTGGAGCCTAAAAAGCCACGAGAGGCACGATTTCCATCTAAGCTCTCAAACCCATGTCACCAACCCCCTGCCCAGCGATAAAGGGAGCCCACGCAGCCCTCCCTGACCTCCATCGTGAAAACAAAAAGAACTTGCAATTTTCTTTGAGCAAAACCAAGTACAGATCATGCTGTCAAACCCTTATTTGATTTGTTTTTCTGGTGGCTCTGCACCATTTGCCTTCATTACTTTCTCTGCCCTGCCATAGTCCAATAATGTAGCATCTGCCCCATAAAGGGTCCATGAATATAATTTACAAGTAGTTGGCACTTTCTGTCTTGCCTGTGAGGATGGGCTCCCTGGGTATGCTGTTGATTGGAAAAAGTATGGTTTTTTACAGTCATTCTCAGTGGGGTAAGTAACCTCTGAGCACTGTTTATAGCCTGATTTATCTTTGTGAGATTGCAATTCTTCCAAACATTTGATTCATGGCTTGAAATTGAACCTCTTTAAGTATATTTCTCTACAGAGTTTAAAAAAAAAAAAAAAAAAGTCTGGAAAGAAAGAGAATGCGCTTTTCTACAGCCCCAGGGATGAGGAAAAGGGTCTCTCTGGCTTTTTGGAAATGGCTAAAGGCAGAGACTGAGCTGGTGGAGGAGGAGTACTGGTGCTCCCAGTATTCCACCTCCCCAGGTAACGCAGCCCTGACTGTGTGAGCTGCTGCATTTACTCTAGAAAAGGCTTTCTGAAATTAAAGTTAGCCTAAATGCACCTGTGTTGGCACATGTGTGTGTATAACAGCCTCGCTGAGGGTTTGTTGGGATATTAGGAAAGAAATAGGGTAAGGGAAGCATGTTCCTGTGTCTCCCTTTGCTCTGATGCTTCAGGACGTGCCTGTGCAGTGGGCAGGGGTCAGGGTCTGTGCTGTGGAGCAGTGCTTGCTCTGCACCCTTTTTTAGGAGCAGAATGAATCTTCACTGCTATGGGTGCCAAACCCAGCACCCTCTGGGCTCTGAGCCTCATAGCCTCATGCCTAAACTTGCTGAGATTGCTGCAGATGTGCCTTTAGGCTGAGGAGCATCCAAACCAGTCCAACCACCTCATCGGGGCTCCTCCTGTGCCTGCATCCTCACCCTGGCTCAGGGCATCATTCCCAGGGAAACTGAGCTGCTCCACACAAAATGTCTCCTGCTGCAGGGCTTACATCACCCAGACCTTGAAGGTGATAAAACATCCCCAGTGGACAAGCCACAGCCTTTGAGGGAGCAAACCTGTCTGCAAAAGGAGATTGCACTGGGAGAAAGGTCCAGAAGGAAAAATTGAATGGAAAGCCTACAGAGGTGCCAAGTTTTTTCCTTGGCCTTCAGTTTTCAAGTGGCTCTATCACACTGCAGGTGAAGGCTGCCTGTGCACAGAGAAGAGACAGGAAGTTTCTGTTCAGGACTAGCCCAAGCCCTCACAAACACCTGCCTGGTTTCACCACCAATCTTTTGTCAAAGCCTTGGCAAAAACCAGGAGGGGCTATTGAAAAGATCCTGCAGATTGGCCAAGTGTGGGGGACCAAGAGTTGTTTTCACCTCTGACAAAGGCGGAGGAGACAAGTACATCCCCGGGTCCCTGCCCAGACACCAGTTTGCTGGAAAACTATCTAAAGGCAAACCTCAGTGAGTCTAAAAGAGCGCTGAGCTGTACTTGCACTGTCATTCCTGCAGGATTAGTGCAGTGCTGCACAGCCTGAGCTTCACCCTCTTGGTATTGAAAGGTGCATTTAACACTGATCTTAGTTCCAAGGATGGGTGGTTTCCTACTGCAACCCAGTGGCTTTTGGAATAGGGATTAAACTCTGTTACACCTCCCAGCTACATCTGCACAGAGACAATCACCAGAGAGACGTGAATCCTATTTTAGGAGGAAAAACCTTTAAATGCTTCTATTGCCTCAGTCACTCACCCCACTGGGTGCAAATGGGTGCTTTTCATTGCAATTATCACAATTTACTCTGTTTTCTTTCTTTTAGCTTTTTGCTGCTGTTCAATGATCCATCACACACACAATCAGTCAAAATGCCTGTCTGTCTGTCTCTCTTCTTCCATGGCAGGGGGTTGAAGAAGTCCTCACCCAGCCCTCATCTTGCAGGGCTCCCAGCTCGCATAGATGATGCTTTAGCGCAGCACTTGCTGCTGTTGTGTTTCAGGCTCCTTCCAGATGGACTCACCGCCTGTCAGCCAGGATTGCCACAGAAAAATAGGAATACAACCCAGCTCAAGCCATTTGCTTTTCCATCTGTGCAAGGAGGTTGTTTAAATCAGTCCCATCAGAGAGATTTGACGCGGAGGCCAGGATAAGTTTGGACAAGTGAAGAGCTATAGAGAGATACGAATCTCCCTTTAGCCAGAGCAGAAATCAGTTGAAAACACCAGAGCAGTGAAGAGCTCCCACCACGATGCAAATACAAGGCAGTACCTGGAAAAAAGGCATCTTGAGCCTGGTATTGCTAACAGGCTCCCAGGATGGCTTGGGGCTGTAGGTGTGGGAGAAAAGAGCAAAGCAGGCAGCAGCAATATCCTCCCTGTTCCTTATTAATACAGCGGTGAGGCTTGATGGGTCTCCTAAATTATAATGTCTTTCTTGTCATTAACTTGATTTCTTTCTGGTGACAGCAGCAGCAAATTGGTCCCAGCTGTTCTGAGCAAGGGATGACAAATTAAAAGGAATTAAACTGAGCCAAGTGCTGGAGGGGTTGGTGTGTAGAGGAGGGGGTGCTTTGGGCCAGTGATAACTAGGGAGGGCTGGGAGAGCTGCAGTAATGGGAGTAGTGGGATATGCCAGGAAGGGAGAAGTGGTGCCAGGGCTCACACTTCTCCCTGCAAGCAGGACATTGAAAAGCAGGTGTCTGCCACAGAGAGGTCTGGCTGGGGAAGAGACATCCTTATGTTTGCTGAGACCACTGCCATGTGAGAGGACACATGGAGACTGATGGATTGTGGGACCTAGCCAGCCAAGGGAGACAGGGAACCTGTAGGAATGCTTTTTGAGGTGGAAGTTGCCTGAAAGCGACAGGACCAACAAGCCAAAAACCCACCCTGAGAAAACAGAACCTTGTCCACCATTTGCCATAAAGCTAAAGCACTCCAGGGATTCTCCCCCTCCACTGGGAGCATCCCTTGGCTGGGAATGAAGGGCTGTGCTGCTGAGTTTCTTTATGAGCCTACACAAGCGTCAGGCAGCAAAGAGTTTCTAGCAGCTGTCCTGGAAGAGGTCAGGCACAGGAGCTGAGGAAGAACAGATTTATGTCTGTGTCTTTCTTTTCTGCTGCCCACTGGCAGCTCCTGCCCCTGCAGGCACCTGCCTGCCCTGCCAGGGAATGGAGAGGGGCTTGTTTGGGGAAGCTGCTCAGTCAGTCTCTGCCAAATACCCACTGTGAACCTGTGTCCTCACCTCCTGGCAGCCTCAGGCTGATTGCTGTGTGAAATACAGCTTTTGGCCTGGCTTTCAGCCCCAGGGCCAGCTGGGACCATCCTGTGCCTGATGCGAGCTCCGGGGGCGGAAGGGGATGTCTCATGCTCAGTCTCAGCATCATTAATGTGAGATGGCCTGTAATGTGAGACAGTCACTCCAGCCGCCAAAGAAAGATAAGAAGAAAGATGTATTTGGCCTCCAAATGCGTCTCAGACAGCTTTCTGCAATGTGCCACATTAAATAGTCCTGAACTGAGAAGACAAACTCGCCCTGGCTGCCGTGATAAGCACAAAGAGTGATAAACCCACGTAATTAAAGTCTGCTGCTATAATAACATTGCAGCAGAGACAGCTGGGGTCTAGCCCTGAGCCTGGGTCCATATCTTGGGTTTTTACTTGTTTTCATTCAAACTCATTTTGGAGGGATTCAGCCCAGGTACTGCCAGCTGCCAGGAGGGAAGGGAAGATGCCATCTGGGCATGGTGGAATGGAGGAGCAAGGGCTGTTGTTCCCTTCCTGATTCTGCGACACAGATAGGTCCTTAGCAGAAGCAAACGCCCTCACAACCACATCTGAAGAGGAGCTGACACTATAGGAAAGCACCCAATCCATGAGGAGGCATTTCCCCTTGAGGGATTCCACCACCACCCTCAGGGGTCTGCTCAGGGACAATAGAGACTGGTCAGAGAGCAGTTTCACTGGTTCTAAATATATATATTTATATATATTTATATACATATATATATATATAACACCGGATAAAAGTTAGCTTTTTCCAGTCTGGGTACCCCAGTCTTCTTCTTCATAGTGGAATTTATTCCAGCCCAGTGATGACCAGAGAGCTGGTGCCCTCTCATCCTCCACATCCCACAGAGGGGACCAGGGCAGACCCCTGGGACATACATGCTTGAGACCCTATGTACGGTTTGTGTGGGTTGTGGGGAAGTCCTTTGCAGGGCTTTTATCCTCCAGATCAGCCTCAGGGCTCTCTACTTGCACTCCCTAAGCCCTGGAGACCTGTTCAGGGACAATATTAAGGGACAATATGGGGCCTAGGGGCTGAGCCCAATCCCCCAGTCCTGTCAGCAATCACAGCCAGTCATTAGCAGTCCCCATTAGCCTCAGAGCTCTCCCATGCAGCCAGCTTTAATCCACTTACTGCTGTGCTAATTATGCATCACTTTCATTTCTTAACCAAAGTGTCCCCATGAACAAAATAAGGCATCACACAGGCTCCTCTGACATAAATTCTGTCATCTTTAGCAACAACACAGTCGCAATGGGAGAAGGCGTGGGGTAACCAGGCAGTCTCTTCTAACCCACTGAGGTGTGGTTTTAGCACTGCCCCAGGTGATGTTTGTGAGGTACTCAGTGGCTTTAAATGCATTGTCCCTGCTAGACTGCACTGTGCATTGAACCTCTGTCCTTCCCCTCATCCTGCCATGGGGACAGTGGGATTTCAGACAGGGAATAACACCCAGACCTTCACTTCTTAGGGATGTCTTTTGTCCCTCCAGCCCTAGTGTGTTCCCTCTCTGCACGCCCTAAGGTAGGGAGAGGTGGGGTACAGGGACGCCATCCCTAACCTGCACATGGCCTGGTTCCTCCAGGGCTGTTGGGTTTGCTGCGACGTGGAGAAGGCCACCCCCAGTGCACTGCACTGCACAGTCACACTGCACTGCAGCTGAGTCAGCCTGAGCATCCAGAACTGCACCTGAGCTCCTCCATCCAGGCCCTTGGGGGGGCTGTGCTCCCCACACCCCCTCTTCCCAGACACCCCACAGCACGAGGCTGCTTGAAAGCTGTTTTCTGTGAGAGTCCTGGCTCTTCGGGAAGCAGCAGAAAGATGGGCTGCCTCTGGCATGGGGCTAAAAGCTGAGCCCAGGGGTGTCCCCGAGGAGCAGAATCAAATTCTACATATATACATTGGATGTTGGACTAGATCACATTCAAAGGTCCCTTCCAACCCAAACTGTTCCATGATTCTATGATCTCTTGCTGTTTTTTTCCCCCAGGTGTGGGCTTTTCACCACCACCACTGTCCTGGAATTCAAGAGAAATAAATGAAACGTGGCTCAAAAAGCTGCCTAAGCTCAAACTCAGCACATCCCTGTGGTTTCCTGACCACCTGCATTTTCCTGCTTCCCTGCTCCCCTCACAAAGGCTGGGATCTCAGTGCGAAAGGCTGCTGTGTCACATCCATGGCTGGGTGGCCCAAATCCGCCCCACTGCCCAGCCCCAGACAGGGACTGCTTCCCCATACCATGGCTGTGCGAAAGAAGTGAAAAACAATTCTTTTCTTGAAACCATTTTCCCTTGAAAAGGGGCGGCAAAAAATCTGCTGGCACACTCAGGAGCCATCTATCATGGCTACAAATATACAAGGCAATCGCTGTAAAACTTGAGTTTGGCTCTGTAAAGGAAAAAAAAAAGAAACACCCCATGTCTGTTGCAAACAACCACAGCACAAAAAAAAAGCCTTACAAGGCTGGGGCAGCCGCACAGATGGATTGCTTTTTAATCCCCAAAGCTATGGTGATAAATCTTTTCACTGAAAGCTCTGGAGATACTGTGTCACTCGGGGTGTGCGGCAGCGCAGGGGGAAAACAACTCCATGAGCTGCTGGGAGAGAGGGAGTCTCCTGGGAGTGGGGCCAGAGGAGATGGAGGAGGACGGGCACTCACTGTGGGGTGCTGAGTGGACATGGGGGGGCAGGAGCACTCCCTGCAGCCGGGAGCAGGTGATTAGGCAGGAGCTGGACGGAAGCTGCTGTAAGTCTGGGAGGACAGATGAGACAGAGACACATTTTGGGGGACGGCTCTTTGGAGTGTTTGGAGAGGAGATGGTGGCGTGGAGCCCAGCTTGGCCATGTGCTCCATATTGCAGGGTCAAAGAGATGCTTCTCCCAGCTCCAAGCAAAGACATGGAGCAACAGCATCCACACACTCCCTGTGGATCCTGGCCCCTCCATGTACCACTACTCTGTCCCCTCTGGGCTGCCTTGGATCCTGAAATGTTTGTTCTCCCAGGCATTGTTTTGGGATGGCCCTTCCCCGCAGCCATCCTGAAATGTCAGTCATTCTCCCCTGGCCAGTTACATAGGTGGAGCAGTGGGAACAACTTACCCATCCCTTGCTTCTGCCTTCCTCTTTCCCGCAGGGCTTTTTGCTTCTATACCACCTCCCTGGCAGGAATAATCCCTCTAATTTATACTGGGAAGGCAGAAGGGACTAGGCTGACCCTGAGGGTTTGAGGCAGTTGGGAACATTATCCTTAGTGCTAACAGGCTCCATAATTCCTTTCCTGGGGTCTGCAATGAGCCTGAGGCTGGCAAGAGCCATCAACCACTGCTTTCCTAGTGATGGAGAGGTGTAAAACCTTCTCCATGAAACCATTCTCCCTGAGGACATCAGTTCTTTTCATTAGGTTACAAGCCCTGACTGCAGATTTTACTATTAATTAAGGGATTAAAGGACTTGCCCGGGAGCCTTTGATTCCAGCATCTCCTGAGAGCTTGGCTGGCACGTGGTAACCAGGGACATCTCCACACACTGTCACCAAATCACAGCCAGGGGAGCAAAGTTTGCCCTCACATCTCTACCCAGGATGTGCCACCAGCTGTGCTGCAGCTGCAGCTTATGCCAAGTTGTTGGGATGTTCTTCAGGGTGATCCTGGCCCAGCTGTGTTTGGAGGGAGTGGGTCATGGGGCAGCCCTCAGAATCACTGCCCAATATGCCAGGGCCTGAGCAGAACATTCCCCTCCCACATCTCAGAGAGGGGAATTTAGGGTAGCCAAGGAGGATGGGGAGTCCCAGGTCAGGGGATAGCAGGACAGCTGGGGACAAAAGGCTGGATGAAGGCAAAGTCAGTGTCTTGTCTTTCTGGCTCCTCTGAACTCTACTCCAGGTGTACTGAGACCCAGAACGTCTTAAAAAAAAACTGGGAACACATACACTCTCCTCTGGCACTGACAAGTAGCTTGAGCTGGAGCAACCACAGCTGCATCCTTGCACAGCCTGGCTGCTCATGAGCAAGGGAACACGTTCTCCTGACTTGCAGCACAAGGTACCCCAAAGCTTCACATGGGCACCTGTCTGTTACTGCATGATAAAATACTATTGACTGCCTATTAAAAAGCCATTCCCTGGAGATTACTGGCTGGGGAAGTGGCTGGGTGAAATGAGATGGGGCAATAATGGCCATCAAGGAGGCATCAGTCACATCCACCCATGTAACAGGAACAAGAGTCTTCCCATGGCTGCCAGGGTGCTGTCCCCTGCCAGGGCCATCAGCGACAGCAGGCAGAGATGGATGTCAATGCCCTTGGCCACACTGACATCCTCCAGAGAGAGGCTGCGAGCAGTCAGCAGGACTGAAGTGCACTGAAGTGCAGAGTTACTGCAGCCCAAAGCCACCCTCATTCAGCAGCACCCAACAGGACCTGCAAGGGCTGAGGAAGGATCTGCCCATGGCAGGTCCTGCTGTGGGGATGGGAAGCAGAGGGGAGCCATCTGCACTGCCCCTGAGCCAGGGACTGAGTGAATGGGGGCAGGAGGGAGTTTGCAAGCTCAAAATCCTACCCATTCTTCTTCACTGGCCTGGCCACAGTCCCATTTGATGTGCTCAGAAGGGGCTGGAAGCAGAGCAGCAGCTGCCAGGGATCTGCCTGGGGTTGCTCCTGCAGCATTTCTGCTCAGGTCCCCTCAGGGTCCACGCTGCCCAGAGGCAAAGCCATGGGATGCTGAGCCAAGGGAGCCTCCACAGCTGACCAGGGGGAATTGGGGCTGGGAAAGTAGTGCAAAGCAAGAGCTCAAGCTGCTTGGGCAGTCCCTCAGCTGCTGTTTCAGATCCTCAATATTTCATCCTGCAGGAGGACCTGGTGTACACTGGGAAGTCAGCAGCATTGATCTTAGACAGGAAATCGATGGGTCCTTCCAGACTGGGAAAGCATGACCAGCCAGCACATGCTCCCTGGCCTTTTCATGACATTTTATGGGCCGTGTGTCTGGGGATAGACTGATGGCCACCGCTCCAGAGGCAGCTGTCCCTCTGCAAAGGCCCCAGCCCCAGCTCAGCCTGAGCATCCTGGAGACCAGGATGGGTGTGTGCATCCCAATTATGCCCTCCCTGCCATGCCCTGAATGTGCCTGGACCCGCAGACCCATAGAGGCAGCTGAGCCCTCAGGGAGATTTGGTGAAACACCCTGGTGCCCATTACCCTGGTGCCAACCACCCTGGCACATGGTCCTCTCCAGAAGCATGGCCCAGGTTCAGTCCCATGCTGGGAGCAGCTCTGGGTCTTGGGGGACACAACCAGGGCACAAATCAAGCCAATGACTCTTTTTAATTCTCAGTGAGGCTCAACCCATGCACAGCAGGAATGGAGAAGGGCTCCCCACATTCCCCAGGGGTTCAGGGGGCCATGGTGGGCAGAGGAAGAAGAGGGTGGCACCCATGATCAGAGAGGGGAGAGGGGAGCATATTTGTGGGGCACAAAGACAGGCATGGAGCTGTGCCTTGGCACTACAGGCAGTCTGGGGCTCCCTTTGTCCTGTATTTTCCCCCACAGACTCCAGCTTTGGAGAGAGCAGACATACTCCTTCCCTTGCCCTCAAAGGGCTGGGAATGCAGGATGGGAGGAAGGCTGGGAGGAAGGACCTGTACCATCACCCAGCAGCTGGACAGCAGCTGGCCCCACTGAAGGGATGTGCCACAAAATCAGGGTCACATGGGTGCCAGAGAGCCCTGAGGATGTCTCAAGGGAGAAGGCACCCACAGACTGTTTTTTCCCCACTCCATCACATGCAAACCTCTGCCACCTCCATGGGTCTCACCCCAGGTACGAGCACCTCTCAGGGCACCCATCCAGCCCTGTGTCCCAAAACAGCCCGGGGTGCCTGACACTTCCAATACCAGCCCCTGCATGTTCACCCCACTGGGCTGGGAGGGCTGGGATGTTTTTGGGGATTGCCTGCATATCCCTGACATAGAAGTCAACTGTCCCCACACCACAAGGGATGCCTTGGCCAGCTCTAGTGCTGAGCACAGTGGGTGCAGTGCATCCAGGGTACAGCATGGCCATTGCCACCATGCCCCTGGAGCAGCGCTGCCGATACAACCAGCCTTTGCATCCCAGTGGGATGAGCCCAGAGAGTCAGGGACCCCTCCATTACTCCTGCCCCACTCCCCACCACAGGATGAGTGTCACAGTCAGATGGATGCTGGTGGTGAGGAAAACCGGTCCCAGTCCTTCCGTGCCTTCCCACTCTTCAGCAGAGGGACACTGTGTGGGTGGTGGCCTGGCCCCTCTCCATCTCCTCCAGCTCGTACTCCTCGGCGTCGGAGAGGGGCAGCCCGTTGGTGCCGGGCACGGGCTCGCACTCGGTGCTGCGGGTGGTGGTGCGGGTGACGCTGGGCGAGTATTTCCGTGACCACGGCGGGCGGTGGCCGGGGCGGCACATCACCTCCTTGAACATCTCCCGGAAGCGGGTGGACATCAGGTTGTAGAGGATGGGGTTCGCAGCCGAGCTCAGGTAGAAGAAGACGCCTGAGATGATGTGGACGTACTGGAACATGTGGAGCATGCTGCTGGTCCAGGTGGAGACAAAACTCCAGACGAGGCGGTCGGTGTGGAAGGGAGCCCAGCAGATCCCGAACACCACCACCAGCACGACTGTGGGGAGATGAGGAGCCAGTGTTACTGGGGGAATGGGGTTCACCAACCACCCCAGAGATCTCCAGTCCATGGCCAAGCACTTCCCAGCTTTGGCCACAGCAAAGAACAACTAAAAATCCAAGAGAGACAGGAAGACAGAGAGTGGAAAGGTCCCTCCAGTGCCTTTTGGACTTGTCATGGAGGGGCTGGGAGGTCTGGACAGGATCTCCCTCCCACCATCTCCTACCAGGGCTGCTCCAGGTGTTCCTGTGCCAGACATCTCCATTACTCATTGGCAAGCAGCATCTCTGCCACAGGCTGGGGCCATGCAGCACAGTTGGGGGACTCCCCTATTGGCATCCAGCCCCCAGGAACCTGCCACCTTCACCAGCAAAGTCCAAGGAGCAAGAGCTATTTGCAACCTTTCCTTGTACTCTGGTTTTGGGGATTTTTTTTATAACCCAGCTCTGCTGATGGCAAGCAAAGAGGGTGATGTATAGGCAGTCCTGGGGTCCCCTGCTCTGCCATACCCCTGCCATGATGCACCTCTGTGGCATGCAGGGACAGGTTCCACTTTCCCCCTCCCAGCCCTGCTGCCAGGGGATCAGAGTTACCACTTGTCTGGGACGTGGTGGGGAAGCAGCTCTGGCCCTGTTGTTGGACTGGACTGGGCAACCTGCCATTGCTGTGCCATCACGGGACTGGGAGCACGCAGAGGTCAGCATGCTGGGGAGAGACCCATGAGCAGCCAGCTCCCACTGCTGGTAAGGGGGCCAGAAGCCGTGGAGACTGTGCTGGGGAGGGGATCAAGAGCAAAGAGCAGGGGGACAGAGGATCGCTCCAGTTCAGCCTTGGGTCATTGCCCTGACACAGTCACAAAGGTAGTGGAGCTGGATGGAAATGGTCCCCCCTCTGGGAAATCCCATCATTGTCACCAGCATGTGAGGTCTGGGCTGGGGGAAGGGGAGCAGGTTCTCCCATCCCAACCCACCTTCTTTCCCTTTCTCACCCAGCACATTCCTTGAGGAGGGGAGGTCTCATGGCTGGGAAGGAGCTGTCACGAGAAATCCTCGTGCTGGACTGGAACCACCAGATCTGCCTTTGCTCTGACACCCCACAAGCCAGAGCCACAGCCAACCTCCACAGTGAGCCAGCCTCAGTGCTTTGGACTGTCCACGCCTCAGTTTCCCACCAGCACCCTCACAACACAGCCCTGGGAGATACTCCCTGGCTCTGCCATCCCCACCATTGACTCACACAGCATCTTTGTGACCTGCCTCCTCTTGACTTTCTTCTGTCCCTGGCTGTTGTGGCAGTTGCGGCTGCTGCCGGTCTTGGCTCCCAAGGCTTCCAGCATCTTTTCTCTCTTGAGCTGCAGGCCAATAAGGAGGTAGAGGACACTGATGGTCCCCATGGGCAGGAAGAAAAAGATGATGGTGGTGATCTGGATGATGAGGTTGTAGGTCAAGCGTGGCTTCACCAGGGTGCAGATCTCTGAATCGGGCACTCGCCCCCGGCCTGGCACATAGAGAGGCTGCAGCCCATGGAGGCTGGTGTTGGGAATGGAGCAGACGACCGACAAGACCCAGATGGTGACAATGACCTTCTTGGCGTGGTTTCTGGTCACCACGTACTTGGCTTTGAGCGGGTGCACCACGGCGATGTAGCGCTCCACGCTCAGGGCTGTGACGTTGAGGATGGAGGCGAAGCAAACGGCCTCGAAGAGCAGTGTCTTGAAATAGCAGCCACTGGCACCCAGCAGGAAGGGGTAGTTGCTCCACATGTCGTACAGCTCCAGCGGCATCCCCAGCAGCAGCACCAGCAGGTCGGACACGGCCAGGCTGAACAGGTAGTAGTTGGTGGGTGTCCTCATGAACCGGTGCCGGAGGATGACGATGCAGGTCAGTGTGTTGCCCACAGCCCCCACTGAGAAGATCAGCAGGTAGATGACACACACTGGGACAAAGAAGCTGGACCGTCGAGGTCCCAGGTACTTATCCCGCAGCTGCTCCTCTGTCAGGTTGGCATCCTTGGGGTCAAACAAGGTCTCTGGGTGAGTCCTATTACTGAGATCAGGACTGATGGGCTCCACAGGAAAGTCTTGCTGGGGCAGGGGGAACTCAGAACTGGAGCAATTGACGTAAGGATTCATGGCTGCAGAGAGACAGGGAGGTTTGTGGGATGCTTTCCCAACTCCTTTGCTAACCCTGCTCCCTCTGTCCCTCTCCCCACTGGTGTCAGGGTGCCAGGATGCTGCTGATCACCATTGCTCTGCACTCTTGTGCCCATCCTACCCCAGCCACATCCTTTCCTTTGGCAAAAATCTCAAAGGAAAATCTCCACCTCAGCTCCCTCCAGGCTTCCCAAGTGCTTCTTGCCCTATTTCCCATCTACAAACAACCCTGGCAGCTCCTCAGCCCACCTTAGCCCCTCCACCCCATCATGAGCGAAATGTCAGCAGGGCTCTGGAAGCAGAGCAGGACAAAGCCCCAAAAGCCAACCCCAAAAATCACTCTCAGCTCAAATTCCACCAGCAATGCAGAGCGGTTGGCAGGGCGACCATAAAACAGCTGAGGGAAAATTGATTTTCCAACACAAGAAGGACTTACGGCTTGTTGAGAAGCTCCAGTTGAAGGCTGAGGTCCCACCACCCCTGCGCCGGACAGGGTCAGGCTGGGGAGGGAGTGTGGGAGGGGATGGAGACTTCACTGCCTTAAGAGGCAGGCTAAAGAAATCTTGCAACTGCTCTCCCCTCGGAGCTCAGCTCGGAGAAGCCGCCTGCCCTTATTCACCTTCTTCCTCTCGTCCTCTGTGAGCTGAGAGTCTGGTGCGTGAGCCGGGGGTGTGCTGGGGGCTTCCTTTCCCACCGCTGGCTGGGCAAATCCCGGTGCCGAGACCCCTATTCCTGGCAAGGGCTGGCTCCTCATCTGCAACGCAGCACTGCCGAAAAGATGCTCCTCAGAGAGAGAGGAAATAAGGTTAAAGTAATAAACTCCATTGACTCCGAGAGTCCCAGGGGAGGGCGGCGCAGGCAGGCGTCTCCAGCCCCGCCAGGAGCCTTCGCAACGCCGGCATTTGTCATTTGCGTGGCCTCGGTGGTGAGTAAAGCATCGATCAGCCCCGCTGCCGCCCGGCACTGCGGGGCACGAGGGCCTGTGCAAGCACCCAGTTGTCCGCGCTCATCTCGGGGACGTGCAGATGGACCCAGCGGCTTCTTGGCGTGTCCCTACTTGCAGATGCACAACCCCTGGATCACCCGAATCACTCCCCCGTAGAACAGGTGACTCCAGCCGGCTCCTGTCACACTTCGGTGCGAGAAAGTTGCTGCGCTCGCACCATCGCCCCTTGCTCCGCGTCCGGCTCAGCTCCCTCCCCGCTCCCAGTGTCTGTCTGCGCTCCAGCCTGTCCTCCGCGCGGGCGCCCCGTCCTTTGGCAGCCCCCGGCCGCAGGGAGCGCTCCCGCTTTGCCGCCCCGCAGCCCCCCGCACACGCTCGCACACATCCGCGCACACAGAGGTACTCACGCGTTCCTGAGCCCCACGGGCGCGTGTCGAGGCTGCGTGTCCCCGCTCCACCCGCGGCTCCTCTCTGCTCCACGTGCTGCACCTGCCCGAGACCCTCCTGGAGCCGGCGGAGCCCACGGGCTCCTGCTCCGCCTGTGGCGGCGAAGAGCTGTGGGCTGCGGGGCGGGGGCTCCGCGGTCCCGGGCTCTCCAGCCCGCCCCGACCCCCCGGAGATGGGGAGGAGGCGGTGGGTGGGTAAGGGCGGGGGGTAAGGGGGAGGCGGCTGCGAATCGCTCCGCTGCTCCATGAGACGGCTGCGGGCACTGCCACCCCGCGGGACGGGACGGGCAGGTGTCCGTGGGCACAGGGACATGCATCGGTCTCTTCATCCCCCCCGAGGGTGGCAGGGCGCAGGTGGACTCGGTTCCCCACAAGATGTCACCTTGAAGGGCTTTGGCATCCCGGAACCTCCCTCTTTCAGCATATCCCAGCACCATCCCACTCTGCACAGAGGCTGAACTGGGCAGAATGGAGCTGAAAGAGCCTCCGGCGGGGCTGAATTCGAGCGGAGAGTGTAGGGATCCTGGATAGGGAGCGTGGAGAGACCTACCACGAGAGACCTTTGCTCCCCGTTCCCACCGGGGCTGAGCCCCAGCACAGCTCACTTCACTGCTGAGCCTGGCACCTGCGGCCAGGATGTGAGGACCCCGTGGCCTCCAGCACCAGGACACTGCCCCTGCGGTGCTGCACTCCCAAATTCTCCTCCTAATACCAGAGTATACAGCAGATGGGAGCAGCACCACTCACCCCTCGATGCTTTTGCTCAAAGAAATTTCAGAGGCCCTACCTCTGCTCACAGTAGTAAACAGGCATCAAACAGAGGGAGCTGGCAGAGCAAAAATACCGAGGGCTGGAAGAGTCCAGGGCTGCCCTGAGACATGACTTTCCTCGGGAAATCATCTTTTTCCCCCGAGGAAAGGAATTGCTGAAGCCAAAGGGCTGGAGGGTAAATGAGTGTAAACAAGACATTACTCAAGGGAAGAAATCAACAAGCTGGAAATAGTGTCTGAAACGGGGAGGGAGAGGGAGAAGAGTTGCTGCCTGCTCCTGTGAAAGCAATGAAGGAAACAAAACTTCATCCCCTTTGGGGAAATGGAGGCACAGTAAAACAGGGGGTTACAGTACAGTTCTGGTGACACCTGGGACAGGACACAGGGTCAGCAGCCAGATGATGCTGGCAGGGACTCAGCAGGACTGGCTCGGCAGATGCCAGGAGGGGTGACAGTGACAGGGAAGAGGCACGTTGCAGGTCACAGTCCCTGTGTGGCAAAGCCAGAAGCAGGAGCTGATAAAGCACGAATTTCTGTCCCTGCCTGCAGATTGTGCACAGGCTGTTTTCCCTGGGGAATGCCTGAGGCAGGGGACAGATCTGTGCCAGTGCAGAGACAGGTTGTGCTGTACTGCTGAGGCACAAGGAGCCTGAGCACAAGCCCACTTCAGGGATTGCAACAGGGAAAGAAGCATTCCTGGAAATCTCTCTCCCTTCCATCCCTCATCTGTCCCTTCTGTTTTCTGGCCACCCTGATGAGGATGGTAACACCCTGATGAGCCAGCTCTCAGCGCAGTCCCAGCTGTTCTCCAAGCTCTGTGCAGTTACACAGCCATCTCCCCATCCCTGGGGCAGTTCTCTGTATGCAGCCACAATGCCTCCCACCCCTGTCTCATCCCTCGTCCGCCCCAAGCTTTGCTGCAGGGCAGCCCCTGGGCAACCCTCTGAGCTCTGTACCTCTGTCCTTGTCCCTTCAGGGACCCTCATGGCTCATTTGTCCTGCTCTCCCAGAAGCATTAGGGGATATCTCCTGGGACTGAGATGTCTGGAGGTTGCTTGGGTTGGAGCAAAGCAATGGAGATGCTGCTGAGCTCTTGACAAACTTCAACATCTGTTTCCCTAAAGTCTCCTTTCCTAGCTGAAGACAGCAGGCACGTAGTAAGGATGGTGAGCAAGGAGCAGACAGAGCTTGGTTCACTCAGAGCTGAACCACGGGTTTACCCATCATGCCTCCCCAGGTTGTCAGATCCTGACTTCCAGGGGGTGACAGACCTCTCCATCCCACTTACAACCCATAGTCCAGCTCTCCCAGCCCCAGTTTTCGTGGGACACCAGAACCACCAGACATGGGGTCCTTCTCCCTTTGCCTCCATCACTTGCATCAGCCTGTTCAACAGCTGGGAGCCTCAACAGCTGCTCCCCCACTACCTTCTGTCATCTCTTTGAGAAGGGTTGGTAGCTCTCAGGGACTGACTGCATATCACTTCTTTCCCTTGGATCTGTGTTTCTTGCTATACCCCACCTCTGAGGCCCCACACGTCTAATGTGATGATCCATTATCTTTTTCAATTTTCTGATAAACCAAATGACCAGGAGGTGACAACCCCTCTTCCACTGCTGTTCCCCCACTGCTTAAAAGAGGGTGAACTGCACATGGGAGCATGATCCTTCAACCTATTCCCCTTATCAGGTATTTTATTATATTAACCCTGCCTGGGGAGGTAACAAAGGGGGATGACCAGCAGCACAGGAAAATCTGCTCCCCACGATCTGCCACATCCCAGCCATCTCCATGGCAAGAGTATCTCTAGGTTAGGCTAAAATTTCAGAAGCAAGTGAACAAGATGGGGCAGACTGCATAACTCCTACTCCAGTCTTCCTCTCAGCATCTTGCTCCTGCTCCCTGATGTAGACCCATCCCTCCCAGTGTGGAGGTTGTCCCTCCTGGTAGCTGGGTCCCTCCATGAGTGGGTTAAGGCTGGCGCACAGAAGTTGAGAAAGCACAGCTCTGCAGCATTGCCAGGAGAATTAAGAGGCCAAAAGAGAAGACAAACAGCAGTTTTGAAGCTTGAGAGGCACAGCCCTAATAACCAACTGCATCCACTCCTAGCTCTTTTCAAGAGTGCATCACAGTAATTGCAGGGCAGCCCAGCACAGCCTTTTAGAGCTGTCTGTGCTCCGTCCCTGCTTCTTCCCCCACTTTGTAGTCTTAATTAACAACCTCTGGTCCTGAGCACAAAGAGCCACAAAGCCACAGAGTCACACTGCATCCAGGAGGAAAACTGAGGTATGAACAGTTGCTTGTCCCCTCAGTGCCATCCTGCAGCAAGGCAAGAGCCCCTGGGGTGCATCCTTCTGCCACAGAAGCAAGAGGATGAGCAGCCCCTTCTCAGGGTATTGCTGCAGCAAATTTTCCAGGGCAGGGATAGCCAGCAGAGACAGAACAGTCATGAAGCTTTTGGACAGGAATGAACCCTCTCCCCCTGGAGAGCAGGCAAATCTCTTGGCCATGGGGATGTACAAGGGACTTCTCTCCCTGCTGGGACCTTGTCTCAGTTTAAATGAGACAAGGGTCTTTTGCTGAGGATGAATTAGGAGGAAAAGACCCAAACTTCTCTTTCCAAACAATTATAAATCCAAAATTAAGAGGCTCCGATTGAAGGAAAAAACAAATTATGGAAAAGGGAAAATAACAGCCCTTTATTAAAAGGTATGTGTGTATTAACAGGAACACGAAAAAAAAAAAAAAAAACCAAGTAAAATAACTAAGTAATACTCCTATACCCACCAATAATCCCCTTTAAGAACAAAACCAATAAACCGGCAAAAAGAAAATAGTTCAATTTCTTGCACCCTTTGGTGCTGTTCCAACCACAGTCAGCAGGGGGCGCCGTCGGGTCACTGGAGATGCAAAATTTGTAATGTCCTGTACCATTCACCAGGTGGCGCTGTTGGGTCACTGAAGGTGTAAAAAACTTGTAGTGTCCTATTATAGTCACCAGGTGGCGCTGTTGGATCACTGAAGGAGTTGAACTTGTAATGTCCAGTGCCCGTCACCAGGTGGCGCTGTTGGATCCTTGGCTGCCACCGGGGGGAGGGGGGAGGGGGGGGGGAACAACAGCAATAAAACAGAAAGTTCTCCCAATGGAAGAAAACTCACAAACTTTAGCTGATTAGGGTCCGTTGTAAGCAGAGCTTGTAGTCAGCCAGAGGTGAGCCAAGAGCAGCCGCCAAAGACTCCCCTCCGACAGGAAAAGAAACAAA
This sequence comes from Myiozetetes cayanensis, assembly GCF_022539395.1. Taxonomy (NCBI): domain Eukaryota; kingdom Metazoa; phylum Chordata; class Aves; order Passeriformes; family Tyrannidae; genus Myiozetetes; species Myiozetetes cayanensis. Next base: position 14,084,238 of record NW_026086937.1, read on the forward strand.
GGAGCCCGGCAGTGTCTGCAGCCCGCAGCAGCCTCTCACCCCGGCAGTGCGAGAGAGAGAGTCTCCTCCCCCCCCAGCCTCCACCCCCTTCCAGTCACACACCAGCCAACTCCCCCCTTCGTTGTCAAGGAGACAAATCTCCATCGTTAAGGGCTCCGGGTGATTCTTTTGTTCAACTAAAATGGCCCATCACAGAGCACACACACAGGCAGGAGGAAAGGAAAGAAAAATTCTTTGCTAAAAATACGAACTATGACAGACCTGCCTACTCAAAGTTGCTCCTCTTGGTCACCTGGAGATGACATGCCTAGAGGATGCATTTCACAGAGCAAGAGGATGCTTATTTCAGTCCTCAAGGCCAGGAAGGGCCACTCAGACCCATAGGGCACTTAACACAGAGGGAACTGGGAAATTTTGCACAAAGATAGCCAGGGGTGAAGGTAGGGCATTGGGGTAGCCCTTTTCAAAGCAGCCCTGGTGTCATCTACCCAGCAGATGCCTCCCCCCTTGTTACTGTGGGACACCCTTCTGTAGCAATCTTTTGGCCTTCTTTTGTCATGTGCATTTCAAGTCACTAACTCTCCAGAGGCCTTTTTCCACCACATAAAATTTGTTCCCACTCCCATCTCAGCATTTTTACCTCCTCATCCCCTCACACAGAGCCTAAGCAGGTGACATCTTAATCTCTCCCAGTAATGGCAGTTTTTTCTAGATCTCCCTCTCTGAACTGGTCATAAATTTGCCAGCACCTTTCCAGAGTGCAGGCATCCAGCAACGGAACCAGAAAGGAGCCCTTGCTTCCCTGGGACAGCTAACCACATCCCTGTGGGATACAGGACTGGTACCCTGCTCACAGGCTGGGGTTTATCCCTGTAGCAACCTCTGGACCTAAATACCCACAGCTCCCCTGAGAAATAGGCATTTCTCCTCTCCTCCATCTAGGCTAAAAGGAGAAGGAATGAAGGGAAGATTAAAAAAAAAAAAAAAAAAAAAAAAAAAAAAAAAAAAAAGGAAAGAAAGGACCATTTCAATGTTCACTGGGGTAAAAGCAATCAGCTCCCTAAGAAACAGCAAAATTGGCCTCTGCTCCGTGGTGTGTCCCCCAGGTCTGCTGGGGGGACAGGAAAGTCGGGCACTCTGTGAGCAGGTATTCAGGCCCCATGGGAACCATAATTTTGCTAATCAGGGCTGGCACAGACTTGAAGTGCTTTTTCATCTGGCAGGAGTACTGAGCTGTTGCAGGTCCCCATCAGGCCGAGTTGCCCAGTGGTGCTGCCTTGGCTGTGCTCCCTGCACAGTGATGGAGTGGGATGAGGGCTGGCTGCAGCCAGGGCACTCTGACAAGAAGCTGCAGTCCCAGCACGAGGCTGGGGACCACGTGTTTCTCCTGAGGCCAGGGTGAATCACCTAAGATCAGAAAAGGATCAGATTATTTCACCCCAAGCTGTGGATGTGTCTGTCAGCCAGGGCTTGACTAATAACACACTGTTTTCCTGCCTCCCCCTTGCCACCTCCTTTAGCTCTTGTCTGATGCTGCTCCATGGCACCATGAAGGGTCAGCAGAGGTGGCAGAGCCAACACTGCCATTACAACTAGCAATGAAGATGGCATACATGCCTGCAGAGGAGAGATGCAGCTGCAAAAAGAGCGGTCTTGTAGCACTCAGCCCCACACTCAGGACACCACTACCACCATGTTTTCCTTAAGCTGGAAAATTCCACTTTGGGGAGGATGAGAGGCAGCCCACAGCAGGTCCCAGGGCTGCAGCAGAGTGCTCTGCCAGCCCCAGAGGCAGAAAACAAGCTGTGATGGAAATCCCTTGTTTTGGCTGAAATCTGCCCTATGACAAAGACAGTGGGCAGGAGGGACTCGGCACCTGGCCAGACAAGCTCTTCCCTTGCTCAGTAGCACAGCCAAGCCAGGGAACACCCAAAGGAGCATTTTGCCAGCTGGAAACATCCTGGCCAACACATAACAAGCTTGGGACCACCTCATCTCCAGCAAGACAATCTCTGAAACACATTTAAATGGAGCATGGGTCCAGGGCATTTTCCCAAGAATCAAGAAGTCACTTCATGGACTTTATTACTTTCCAAGTCTCTTCCTTTTTGATTTATCAAAAATATGTAACTACATGGTATAGCACAGGGATGGCTCTCTCCATTCCCCTTGGTTTATAGAGCCACTTTGTACTCACAGGTTGATTTAAGGTGTTCCACAGATCTCCCAGGATTGATTGCCAAGACTTTTGTTACCTTTTGTAACTTATGAATTGGGTGCCATGGCCCAGCAGGAGAGGTAATTAATTCCCTGCCTATGCACCACTCTCAGCACCAATTCATAAGTCTTTAAATGGGCCTGGGAAGAGGCTTTCAGCTGGAAGGAAAAACAGCTGCTCAAGCTCTGCAAAACCTCATTTGCAAAGAATACCAGGCAAGGAAATGACATTTCTACGATGGGATCCATTTGCCATGTAGTGACTCACTCTCTGAGTCAAAATCAAACCCTACAGTCACAAAAAACCCTCAATCACCTACAACAACATCTCAACAAAACACAAGCATGGCAGCAAATAGACATGGAAGACAGAGAAAGGGAAAGTCAACACAGGACCTGCAGCACTTGCCCTGGAAGTAATTTGCAAATGAGGATCCCCCAGGTCTGGCCGGGGGTAGGGCTGAGGGACAGGACCGTGGCCATGGCAGGGATGAAGTCTGCTGCAAGTGCCTTGTTCTTCATGCTGACACCTCCAGACACCAATTTAATCATCACATTAATGATATTGCAATTTTCCTTATTGCTTTGTTCCTTTGCAGTACGACAGCTGGCAACTGGAGAGGGTGGGAGTATCTTGCACTGGTTGCTGGTGCCTTTACTGGTTCACTGGGAGAACAAAGAGCTGGGGTAAGAGAGTGGCTGCTTTGGGGAGAAGGGTGGGGAGCCCTCCCTACATCTGCAGCATCCTCCCCCGGGGCATAGGAAAAGTTACATGGGGCAGATGAGAGGTGAGAAAGCTTTGGAGAGGGTCACACTAACCTGTCACCTGAAACGTCACACCCACAACATTTCAACCAAGTATGGACCCTGCAATGGTAAAGTGGAGGGGATCTCCTGGAAGAGCTGGGCTCAGGGTTCCCAGTGAGGCCCCTGCACCTCCCCATCCAGCTGGCAAGCCAAGGGTGCTGCCAGCCCTCCATGCAGACTATCCCACATGCCACATTCAAAGCTTTTTTCACAGAGCCACACATTCTGACTGCCAGGCATGGGATAAGATGCTCTCCCTGATCCTTCCCTATGCAAGAGTACCACACTCTGCTCCATGTCCTGGGACAGAACTGTTCTCTACACCTCACTTCCCTGGTATGGATAAACTTCAGGGCTGGACTTTTCCAGTCTTGCTCTGCATTCAAAAGAAATTCAACTTAAAAAAAAAGAAAAAAGAAAAAAGAAAAAGGAAAAAAGGCAGGACACATGCACAGACTTTAATTTTTTTTTCACTCAGGAAGTTTATGCTGCAGACAGAGAAAATTAAAACTAAAAGCACGTCATGAGCCCTCAGGGATAGCAATATGGCAACTTCAGCATCAATGAAAGTCTCCTGAAATGCTATGGCCTGGGCTTTTCAGAGGACTCACTTGCACTTGCACTTCCCAGGGCTGTTGGCATCACCTCACCCGCTCCAGCAGCAAGCAGAGGTCACCGAGCTGGGCAGGCAGGAGTTGCCTCTGTTGATGGCCCCAAGGGGTGACAGCTCACTTTGTTTCAGGCAGCTGATCATCTCTCTGAGATGAAATTGCTGCTTCCCATGGTTTGCCCACCCCAACAAAATGATCAGTGCTGCAACACACCTCCTTCAGCCCAGAGCCACAACCCCACTTCCTCCTCCTTCTTACTGCCTCTGCAGCTCTCACCAGCCCCTCTTTGATTTCATTTGTATGGGATGGGGCACAGGGAAAAGATCCAGCCTGTGTCTACCATGACCATGAAGGGCATACTAACTGTACCTGAGGACTCTGGCAAACCCAACCGCTCAGTGTGGCACAGGATGGGCTGAACAGAAGCCACAGGGCCAGTTCACATCAGCTTAATTAGGGTGTGACATGCACAGTGATGGCATAAAGCCAGAGATGGAGACACAGGCACTAACAGGTTAAGCAGACACATGCAGGGTGGCAGATTCAAATGACACCCACCCCGGAGGACCACTTCAAGACACCAAAGTCATCCTGCCATTAGCTGAGACCTTGGGGACACCCAGGGGATGAAAGAAGATTAGGGATGGTATTTCTAAGTGAAGGGATAGAGATGAGAGACTCTTAGCCTGATTTTTACACTCAGAAAGAAACTGGATTGAGTAATTAAACATCCCACCTGTAAGGACTGAGGATAATCCCAAACCCACATCTCACAAGCACAGCTGGTCCAGTCAGTCCAGTTTCCCCCTCCGGCAGGATGGTGGTTGGTGGGTGAAAGCCATCAGGCTGGCACAATCTCACTGCAGGAAAACTCCCAGTGCAGTATGCTCCCAAACCTGGGAATAGGCTCTGGGGTGGCTGTACACACAGAGTCCCACTTCTGCTCAGACCCCATCACAGTTCTGCTGCCACCCCCTTTTCAAAAATAGAGACATCTGCCCTATTATCCTGCCCTCACTATTAGCCCTTTTACAGTCCTGGGACCACCCACCTCTTTGCCAGGCTGAGCAGCACCTGGGTAAGGGGATGGACTGGGTTAATCCTCCACTTGCCAGCCATCAGCCTAATGCCACCCTCACCAGCAAATCTACAGGAGAGGGTTGGGGACAGCTGTGCATCCACATGTTTCAACTGCCCTGTCTCACCCCATCCCACCAATCCACTCTCCTGTGTCTCAGTTTCCCTCTCTGTCCCTGCCTGCCACAGCAGTTCTAAGGAAATTCCTGTTTTCTCCTCTCTTCCCTCATTGAAGTGTTTCCCAGATGGGAAGGCACGTTTCCCCATCCCAGCTGTCTCACAAGGCTTGGGGCATGCACACCCTGCTTCCAGCATCTCTGGGACTGCTGGAAGGGTCTGGAGCACACAATCAACCCATAATGGCCCCCCAACAGCCTCGATGGGGTTTCCCAGCCAGGCTTGATGGCCTCCCAGAAGTCTCTTGGCATCTGCTTGCTTCCATGCCCCAAAGTCCCTAGGAGCTGAACATTTTCAGCCTCTCCATCAGGAAGTCAGGATTAAATGCCAGGTCTGGCTGGGATTTCCTCTCCCCGGCTGTGCCAGACTGCTCTGGCAGCAGTGCTGCCTGGCAGCCTGGCACTGTCTGCCTGGATTTGGCCCAGATCCCATTTATTCCATGATTTTCCCTGTCCCAGAGCCTCTCTCATTCTTGCTGACACTATGGCAGCCTCCTGCTCTCAACCTCAGCCTCTGACATGCCCAAAATTTCCCTCGTGCAGGTGAGGGTCTGGGGCTCCCAGACCTGGCTGATGCAGCACTAAAAACCAGCACTTTTTAGTGGAAAACAGGAATTTGGAGACGACTTTAGTGCATTAGACACACAGTCAAAACGTGGCACCTAATTCTGCCAGGACTGGTGTGAATCCCATTCCACATGGCTGCCACTAATGATGAGCTTTAAATGAACAAGCAAATGCTGGGCAAAAGGGAGGGGCGTTCCTCTGATGTCACACAGCATTGCTTGCAATATTTCTTCTCTAACTCTCCCTCCACCCATCTCCAGTGCCCATCTGGCAGGTTATTTCCATCCTGCTCCCTTTTCCCACCAATAATGTGTCCACCACTACCCAAACCTGGTGAACAACAAGGTGTGAATGAGAAAGTTTCTGGTGTGATGCCACGAGCTGCCATTCCAAGAGTTCCAAGAGCACCAGCAGAATTGTTTCAAACCCTCCCTTTCTGGTGCTTTGTATCTGTGTTAATTTAGGCTATTTACATCCACTGTAAAGTGACCAGAGCAGAGCTGCTGCATCCCCACCCTGGGTTTGGATGTGGTGCTGGGTGATGGTTTGAACTGGGGGAAATTCACTGGTCAGAGCAGGGATTTGGGGCCGCCCTAATGTGTGGGGAGCACCCTCTTTGCTGCCACAGCCGCTGTTTTTGGACACATCTGGCCTCAAATTTGCTCCACAGGGACCTGGGCTGGAGGAGAGCTCTGGCAGGGGGGTACAGACCCTCGGGCCTGGGGCTGCGAGCCCCCGACAGAGACAGACACACGGATTTTCTCTCCCCCGGGGCGTGTGGCCGCTGGAGGGAGGTTTCGTGGCATTTACAAACCGCATGGAGAAGTGGCAGCTCCGTCTGTCCTCCCGGGGCCGTGGCGTGTCCGTGCGCCCCGACGCCGCGACGATGGGCGGCCGTGACCGCGATCCGTGGCATTTTGGCTCCCTCTGGTGGGAACCCGTGCGAGCTCCGGTGTGTCCCAGCCACGGGGCAACACCGGGCACCCCACGGGATGGCCCCGCTGGCGTGAGGCTCCCGGGCAGGGCAGGCATTCGCCCGCACCCCCGTGGGGGGCTGTAGGGGTGGGGGTCGCATGGTGCCCGCTCACTGCAGCCCCCAGGGACCCCCCTTGGCTGGGCACGGTGATGGGGGCACCCTGGGGACACGCTGGCGTGGCAACTCCCTGGGGAAAGGGAGGCCTGGAGCAGGTCTGGGCTTGTCCATGGGGAAGAGTTTGCTGGAAAATGGGGAAGAAGAAATATGAAACGAGGGGACGAGGGGTGTCAAATAAGGGGTGAAAGTTCTCATGTGGCAGAGAGCGTCTCTTGGAACTTGGGGGCAGAGCAGATCCCCCCCCCCCAAGTCCTATCACATCTTTCCATATCTGGCCACTTGTGGTCATTTATTGCCCCCTTTTCCCTTGCCCAGGGGACCTGGGGGGTTCCTCACCAGATCAGGAGGTGTTTCACCCTTTAATGTAATCACCGTTTATGGGTGGCCAGAGCAGCTCGGGTACAGCAGTAGGGGTGAGGGGGTGGGGAAGGAGAGGGCGCAGCACCGGTGGCTGAGGGAAGATGCAGGCAGAGGGCAAGATTTTGGGAGTCTTGGGATAGTGGGAGTGGGACATAACCCCCCCTGGTGTTCAGGACAGCCCGGGAAAGCAGCGCTGCCAAGCTCGGCCCCTCCACCGAGGAAAGGGACAAGGGGTTTGTGAAAGTGTCGGGTGTCCACACGATGGCACCAGACCTGGAGCGGTGTCCCCAGCCGCGGTGGCATGGCAGAACCCTGTCTCGGAGCCTTACAGTTGTTTATTCCTGCATCTGGGAGATACGATGGCTTTCTTGGCAGTGCTCCACTTGAGGGTAAGAGCTGTGCAGCAGCTCCCTGCAAACAGCTGCTCTCAGCATCCCTTCAGCTTTGGATGCTCCTGCTTTTGCCCCAGGTGTAAAACAGAAGGGAGGTGTCTAAAACTTGTTCCTTGTTTCTCTGCATCATCCCCTGGTCTCATATTCTGTCACCTCTCTACAAGCCTCACCTGGCTCAGGTGTGCATAGAGTCACCGTGCCTAGCACATGCTCCCTGAGTGGGGGCAGAGCCTCCCACCTCCCCACCCTCCAGATAAACCACAGCCCTCTCCCCTGGGAAGGAGGAAGGTAGCAGGTGGAGGAGATGGATGCAGGGAAGTGGGAGCTAGAGGGGCAGACCCTGTCTTTGCGTAGCTGGCAGGGCATCTGGGGCCTGCTCACTGGAGAATGGGATTCCTTGCTTGGGGTCTGGCAGATGAGGGCTTTGACTGTCCTGTCTCACAATAGCTGGGGTAAGGAACGGGAGACAGGCTGGAGACACCACAGAAGGCTTGGAACCCTAATGACTGCAATAATGGCAAGCCTACAAATCACCTGGATTAAACCACAGGCTATGTGAGAGTCCCAGCAGATCCTGCGCTGGCTCAGTGCCTGCAGGATTAGCCCCCAAACCTCTCAGTGGTCAGCCAGGCTCTTCTCCATCCTCAGCGCAGCTCTGTGCTCTGGGCTGGCTGCTGCAGGCCAGGATTCCCCTGGCTGCTCCACTGAACTCTTCCCAAGGAATACAGGATATCCTTCCTCTCCCTTCATTGCAGCCAGATTTTCCCCTGAGCCTCCTCCCAAAAGACAACGTGCATTAATAGAGGATGAGGCCTCCAGCGGGGACTTCAGGGAGCCCTGGGTTTGTTCAGTGTCTCTCTTGTGGAGCTGCCCCTTCACCCACGTGCTTCAGCAGGGTCGGGGCTTTCCACTGCCCTCAGCTTGACCTGCTGCAAAGTTTGCACAGGCTGGGTGAGGAGCTTCCCTTGTTGGTCTCTGCAGTGGGTCCAGGGGTCCAACAGAGCAGCAATGCACATGGTGCTCCCTGTGCCATCAGGACCAGCATGTGTCCCAGACGGGGCTGTGAGGCCCCTCCACCCCCTGCTCCACCCCCCAGCCATAGCTCCAGCCACACCCCTCATCTCCCTAACGTCAGCAGAAAACCTTTTCCTACTCCCTCCGCAGCTGCCCATTTCCCTGGGGAGTCACTGGGGCTCCCTGTCCCCATGTCCTCCCTTCCTCCCTCTGGAGTCCCACAGCTCCCCAGCCCCAGCAAGCTCAGCAGCTGTTTAAGCAGCAGCGAGCCAAGATCCCATCACAGCAAACAGCGTCTTGGTGCAGCCTCACGCTCCCCCGTCTGCCCGTCTCCATCTGCCAGCTCTTTTCCTACATCTCGACTGGCAGCGCCATGCGAGCGGAGTCTGCCCCTTCCCCATCCCTCTGTCCTCTCTGTCCCTCCTGTGCAGGACAGACATTTGGCTCAAAGGTCTCCACAAGGCTCAGGAAATAACATGGAGGCTGAAGGCTCACCAGAGCAAAGAAAGACACTGCAGGACACCCGGTTTGGCCAAACCCAAGGTTTCAAGAAGAGGTGCTCAGCTATTAATTAACCCTGGGAAACCCCTTTCCCACTCAGCATCCTTAGGAGGGCTCAGGCCACATATCCCAGCTTTCCCCGTCTCCCTCTATCCAACCAAGCTGGCTGCTGCCTGCCTGGCACAGCTCTAAGTAGCTTTGGCTAAATCCCCTTCCAGAGGAAGCTGCTAATCCCTGTGGCTTCGTGGTCAGCGGGATCACTGGAGCAGGCAGCAGCTCAGGGGTGGCAGGGTGGAGGGATGGAGCAGGTCTTCAGGGAACAGGGGCAGTGAGAAATCATGCTCACAGGTCCCCTGCTGCCACCCCAGCTGAACAAAGCCACTGGCTGTGATGGTGCCTGGCCTGGCCACAATCCTAGAAACAGTGGCAGGACAGGAGCAGGGATTTGTGCCTCAGAAGGAGCAGCTCCATTGTTTTCCATGGAGCAGATGTCAGGGTTTAGGAATAAATTGCCTCCACCAGGAATGCAAGCTGGAGAGATGTAAAATCCACAGCCTTTCAGCAGCCACGGGGACTGGAACCAGTGGAAAATGGGCTGCAGCGCCGGGATGTGGCCAAGCCCCCTCGGTGGGCCCCACCGCCCCGAGCCCACCCTGCCCACTCCCCATGGAGCCCAGCTCCACTGCTGCCCGTTTCCACGGGGAAGCACATTTCCCGTGGAACAAGAGGACGTTCCCGATGCAGGCAGCTTTTCCGACAGGATTTCTAAAAATAATATCTCGGGACGAGCCAAAAAAAAAAAAAAAAGCTTTATTTTCCTTTTTTCACTGTTTAAATGCGAAGCTTTTGCGGTTCCCCAGGGGGTACACCACCCTCCTCGCCTTCGTGCCCGCCCCCCGCTCGGGGGTACGTAGGGGGACCGCCCCTGGGGCCGCCCTCCGGTCCCGGGGGAGGCCCCGCATCCCCCCCCGTCTCACCGGCCCGTCGCCATAGCGACAGTGACCTCACACGGGGATGGGCGAGCGGACCGGTCGCGTAGCAACATTCCTGGTGACATCAGGAGCCCGGTGAGGTTCCCACGGCAACCCGCGGGGCAGGGAGGGAGCTAGGGGCCGTTGGCGGGGGGACCCCGGGCCGGAGGGGCCGGGTCAGAGGCGGGCTACCCGCCCACCCGCAGCCACCGCCTCGCCGGGAGCGCCCGAGCCCGGCGGGAAAAGGGTTAACGTGAATAAATCAGCATATCTTAGTGACGTCACCCCCGGCTGCAGCCAACGACGTGGGGGGGCTGCAGGGGAAGATATGGAAATGATCCCCCCGTCGGACCCCACGGGGGTCTCGAGGGGCAAAAAGAGGCAACGTACCATCCCCCACCCCCAAAACCCTCCGCATGGCTCAGCCGCACCCCACCCCTGCCCGGGGGCACCAACCCCGCCCCGGCTCCCCCTCATGCTGGGCAGGGGACGGAGCTGGTACTCGGTGGGGAACACGGTGGCACCGGCTTTTGATGGAAAAGCACGGAAAGATTTAGGTTGGGTGCTCCTAGGGTACAGCCAGGTGAGTGTGTGTCCTGGGTGAAACATCTGGAGTGAGATGCTTCCTGCCCTGCAAGCAAACCTGCGTGCACCTTTCATCCCTGGGAGATGCATCCTTCCCCCCACCCACTGCAGGCAACCCTCACCCCGGCAAACGCTCCCAGACCTTGCACACCCTCTCCTGTGGCTCCCGGCCCTGGATGTGGCTCCAACCTCAAGTGAGGCCAGGGAATAGGACAGCTTTTTTGGACTCTGGATAAACCTCTCACCACCCGAGTTGGGATGGTGAGGCGACGCTCAGAGGGGCGACTGGTGTCACTGGAGGCCTTTGCAGAAGTTAATCCCCAGCATTGCCGGAGTCCCCGGTGGGATTAGCCACTAGATCGCACTCTTGCTTTATGCACGGGCGGGGGAGCTGGCAGGTACTTGGCAGCAGGGAGCGGGATGCTGGAGGCAGCCTGTTCACCCAAGCACTACCCACCACGCAAGACGTAATTCCAAACGGGATGTGCTGCAGCAGCTGGGAGAGAGCCAGCTCCTCCGGCCCCGCCGCCAGCCAAAAATAACCACGGCGGGGTGACTTTCAGCGGGGAAGTGATCTGCATGGCTCTACAGGCAGGGTGCTGTGTGCTGAAATGCAGCTGCTTCCAGGACAGCGACTGCTCATCCCTTGGGATGAAAGTGGCAAGGGTTAGGGGGCGATTTTGGTGGGGAAAGAGGGCTGGACCTGTTTTACAGCTTGTCTGGACATAGTCCTGTCAGTGCGATAATCACCCCTTCCTGGGACAGCTGCCTCCGCAGGAGAGCACCTACGTGCCAGCCACTCACCATCACTGGGAGAGGCTGGATTCATCCCCATGACCCAACGCACGCTGCAAATTCCCCTCATGCATTTGTTTCCCTCTCGGTCACTGTGACTCACGCTCTCCATCTGCCTGTTTACAGGCTGTTTTCTCAAGGTCCCTGCGGAGGCAACGACTGGTTGGGAAGAACTGGGCTATTTGCCCAGATACTTGAGGGAAAGCCCCCAGAAGTCTGGGAGCAGGAGGGAAGGGGTAGGAGCTGGATGCCAGCACACTGGGACCTCTCTGAAGGGACAGAGGCCACTGTGTGTCCCACAGCCCAGCTACTCCCACAGACTGGCTACACCCACAGACTGGCTACACCCAGGAGCCTGGGGCAATGCTGGGTCTGGCACCACCAGCCTGCCTGGCATTGCTCTGGCAGCTGGATGCCTGCAGGGCAGAGGTGGGTACCACCCACACCACTCCAGCTCCAAAAGGTCAAGCGTCACCAGCCTGGAAATGGCACCCACACTGCTTCCCTTCATCTCCCATCAGTGGGTGTCTGGTTTGCCAAGCCCCCTTGAAGCAGGGATGGGGAGAAGGCCCTCAATGGGCTCACAGAGGGATGGAGGGCTTGATGGTAAGGGAAGGGCAGGAGGATGGAGTCCCAAGGGCTGGCAGGTCTCCCTTGAAATAGCCCCAGAGGGAGGTTCCCAGTGTAAGCATCCCCTCCCTGCATTCTGGCCCTGCCTCCCTGGGGATGCTGAGGCACAAGGGAGAGGGAGTGGTGAGGGGAGGAGGCTGTGCTTTGTGGTTTCACGGTGCATCTGTGCCCTTTGAATTCCCATGTGAATGTGGAGGTGGTAAAATGTCACCAGCTGGGCCGTGGGGAAGGGGGCTGGGTGCATAAAACCCCAACAAAGGGCAGGCATTGTCTGGGGAGTGGCGGCAGGGGGCCACCAGCCCCCGCCACCCCACAGCTCAGGTGCTGATGAAAAGGCAGCTTTATCCCCCCCCCAAGCTCCTTGTGGGAGGTAATGCAGATCCCTGGCATTTTGGGGCATGGTCCAAACAAATCCCCCTGGGATCCCTCCCAGGGGGAGGTAGAGGGTAGCACAGTGTGCCCCACCCCAATGACCCCATTCTGGGCTGCTGGGGCTGCTCTCCCCCATCCAGCCTCCCATTCCCACATCCTGGCAAGCCTGACCTGCGTGGGTTGATGGGATGATCCCGCTCAAGCTTGAGAAGCAGCCCAGCCCCCCGCCCAGCTTCTCTGTTTCAGGGCCTTTTATGGCCATTGGCTCCGGCAGGGCAGCAGCCAGGGTGACTTCCCAGTTGGCCGGATTCCTGCCAGGCAGGGGAAAGGGACACTGGTGGAGTCACCCGGGGATGCCCTGGAGGCAGTTCACCCTCTTCAGTCCCAGGCACCAGCTCCTGCTGTGGAACAGCAGTGTTGTGGGGGCACCGCATCCTGTACAATGCCAAGTTTACTTTGTGCCTGCTGCCATGTATGGAGGTCAGTGGATCAAGGGACACTCCCAAATAGTTTGTAAGGGTGTTATGAACTCCACGGGGTCCTGAGTGGAGGAACTGTAGCACAAAAAGTCCCCTCCCCCGCCATGGAGGAGGGCTGAAACCCCAGCTCTGCTTTGGGGTGACGTCCTGGAGAGCTGGTGGGCACAGGGTGGAGGAAGGCAAGGCCTCACCTCCATCCCTGGGCAGCCAAGCTCCTGTGCTCCACCCTGGAGCCAGCTGCACACAGACAGCGGTGAAGCAGTCCCCCAGCCCCGGGATGAGAGGTGTTGCTGCAAACATCACCCGTCATTTCCTCCTCTGTGGCGGGAGCTATGGAACAGGTTCTTCAGCAACTCCCTGGCACAGCAACAGGACAGGGAGAGGCCGGGAAAGGTGCCAGCCGAGACTTGGCACTGCCATCCAGAACCGCCCTGTGTGCCGCCTGGAAAGAGGCACCCCAAACCCTGGCTGTGCCAGTGGAAAGCCAAGCTGGATGGGTGCTGGAGGGTGCTGTGTGGGCCACTAATCTCAGTCAAAAACCCCTGGGAGACAGCTGTAGGGGAAAACACAGGTGTAGTGTGTTCAGTGTTGGGAACCAATCCAGCAGCTGAGCAAGGTGGCCAGGGCTGCATCCTGCCCTGCTCCGTTGGTGACAAGATCCCCTTCCCAGCTGTAAAGCAGGGTCCCAGCCAGGGTCCCCATCCCTGTTTCCAGGCTGCTGAGGGCGAGGGGAAGATGTGTCGGCAACTCCACAGCACATGTATCCCAGTGTGAGCCCAAGTGTGGGAGTTTACGGGGCTTTGACGCAGGAGATGTGTGATGGGAGAATTGTTGCCAGGCTCGGGGAAGGATCCAATCGCACCAGGGTGCTCTCAGCAGATTAAGGATTGGAAAGCTCTGGTAATTACTTTGCAGTATAAAAATAGTCCTGGCTTTATCCCTCACCCTGATCTCCCACTCCTGCCTCTGCCTGCCCCACTTCTCCCCCCATAGCCAAGGGTGAGCAGATGTCACCCACCCAGCGAGCACAGCAGGAGGGCACAACACAGCTGCTGGCCTGGTGCTGGCAATTCTGGATGGAGGGGGTATAAAACATGGAGAGGGGGTCCAGGATGGGGTAGTGACAGCAGCACAGCAATGGCATCTGGCTGGCACGTGCAAACCGTGCGGATCGCGAGGCTGGGAGAGGAGCTGGGGCACGCACGGAGGCGTCTCGGCATACTGTGAGGCATTGTGCCAGGGAGGGAAGGGCCCAGAGACATCAGCAGAGCAGATGTCTGGTCAGGAGAGGACTATGTCTGTAGGACCATCTGACACAAAGAGGAAACATGGCTCCGGCTCTGGTCATCACCACATGCTGGTAGCTCCGAGAGGACCCAAGAGAAGGCTGCTCCACACACGGAGTGCGGAGCAGCATGGATTGACTCGGGGCACTTCCCGGGCCTCCCCCTTCCCTTTGCTGGGGTCTGGGAACATGTAGCAGTTGGAAAAACAGGGACAAAGCATGTGGGAAACACTCCTGGACACGAAGTCCGGCCTGTCCTCTCACCTTCTCCCACAGGCTGCAATAGTTCTGGCCAATCTGTGTCTCTTGGCAAAGTTAAAACACAGCCTGTCCTTCATCCTTGCATGGTGCCATACTCCCTTGCCAGAGCCTGCCTTTTCCCTTGGCCGAGGCCAAAGGAAAAGGTTATCCCTGCAACCTCCCTGCAAGCCACCCAGCACACAGGCAGCATTGCAGGCATGTTGCAGGCAGCATTGCAGGCAGTGTAGCACGCGGGAACCTCTAGTCTGCCAGCATGCCCCAGCATGTTCCATGCAGCCTGTTCAGCCCTGGGGGCTCCCACCCACCTCAGCTTGGCCAGGGAAATGGCTCAGCTGCATCCAGAGGCTTCTGGATGCGGGGGGCAGCAGCTGCCAGCCCCATTCCAGGCCATGTAAACCTCGGGCTAGTGGAGCAGTGCTATAAATATCTCCTTTAGCAAGACCCAGTCACGCAGCAGAGATCACGTAAGGGGAAGTGCTGCCCTCCCGGTCTCCGAGCCTTGGTGCCTGCGCAGCACAACCCGATTGCCCGGAGTCCCCCAATCTCCAGGTTCACGGCAAGGGCACTGGGGTGCAAAGCCCAGCGGTGGCTGGTGGAGCACTGGGCGGATCGTGTGGGCAAGCACAGGCGGCATTTCTGTCACCAGCACAGAGAGTGGGCAATACCAGGCCAACGGATCCCCCATCTGCCTCCAGGCCACCCCCCACCCTCCTTTAGAAGTGCAACACCCCTAAACCCATCTCATTCAGTGCCACAACCCCCCCGCATGGCATCCCCCACCCTCACCCACCTACATATTCAACCCTTCCTGCTGCACTCTGGGCACTCTGTGTCCCCCCCCGACCCCTGTGCAAATCTTGCAGCTCCTCTGTACCTTGAAACCCTCGGCTGGGGAAGCAGAACCCCCTCGCCCGTCGGGATGGCTGCGACCCCTGTTCCCTGCAGAGCCCCCACCTCGGAGCAGCCCCCAGCCCGGAGAGGGGGGCGTGTGGGTGGGGAGGAACGCTGCCCCCACGCACTGTCGCCCCCAGCCCCGTTTGCAGACAAATAACCCTCCCCTCCCGCCGGTACTTTTCCATACGCACCCGCCTTGGTCCTTTGTTCTGTGCAAATCCCGGATCCGGCCCGCTCCCGGCACAGGGGTTGCAAATACCCCCTGGCCCACCCCGGATTTACCCGCCTGCACCCCCTGGGTGCCCCGTTGCCCTCGGAGGGGGCGCGGGTGACGGTACCGGGCTGGGGTGGGGGGCTGAGCTCCGGTCCGGCCGCCCCCGCCCGCTTGCCTGGCTGCGGCCGCTGCCTCCTTCGCCTCTGCCCGGAGCCGGGGCACCGGAGCCGCCGGGGTGCGGAGCCGCCACGGGGCACCGGAGCCTTCCAGAGGTGCCGGAGCCTCCCAGAGGTACCGGAGCCTCCGAGGCATTCCGGAGCCGCCCAGGGGTACCGGCGGTGCCGAGCTGCCCGGGCGTGGAGCCACCCGAAGGTACCGGAGCCGCCGCGGAGCCGGGGCCGCCCGGTACCGACCCACGGCGGTGCCCGGGCCGCCGGAGCCGGTCTCGGTGCCGCCGCTCTCCTCCGCTTCTCCCCGCCCCGCGCCGCTGCCTCCCGCTCCCCCGGGCCGCCACCGCGGGGCCCGGCCGGGGGCACTGCGTGCTCCCCGCCCCGCTCCTGGGGAACGGGGACCAGGGCTGCGGCTGAGGAAGGACCCCGATCCCCCCCCCCGCCCCTCAATCCCCGTTGCCGTGGCGGATCTGGTCTCACACACCGCCCTTCGCTGCAGCTCTTTCCCCCCCCTCCGCCCCAAATATCCTACGAAGTCTGTCCCCCCTGCAAATACTGCTGTCTCCCGTTTTCCCATTCTCTGCTCCCCAGCCTACCCCTGTACCTACGTGCACCGCTCTGTTCTTAACAGACCTCTTTCTTCCACCCGCCTTTCACTCCCTGCTTCCAGGGGTGCTGCTGGCAGGGTGCCCCCCAGGACTCCCCTTTAAGGGGCTTAAATGACCCACACACACACACAGCCACAGATGACCCAGCAGCAGCATTCAGTCCCATAGCAGAGACACAGCCCCATCCGTGTGTCTTCCCCCAGAGAAGTGGGGCTCCCTGCCCCTCCCGAAGCAGGTCTCACCTCCCTTTCCCCTTGCCATAGGGACCCCCACGACCATCTGTGCTGTGGGGAGAGGTTGCCTGGGCTCTGCAGCTGGATCAAGCAGGACCCCAAGGTGAGAGTGGGGTGGGATGCCGAGGGGGACATGGGGTAGGGGACAGAGGTGCAGAGCCACACCCTGTGCAAACCAAAGGGTCTCCCAGTGTGCAGTAAGGGATATGCTGGGACAGTTCCAAGGACAGGGGGAGCAGGAGGTGCTTGAGGAGCAGAGCAAAGGGGTGACCAGTCTCTCCTGCTCAGCCTTGGGTGGGTTATTAATGGCCAGGTGCCATTGTGAGAGCAGTCTCCTGGTCCTGAGCTTCTCACACGGCGATGGAGGGGCACAGCCGACTGGCTGGGGAGGGATCCCAGTGGGGCTGCAACAGTCACAGATAAAGGCTGTGTTCTGTGAAATCCAAGCGCCACCAGACGGGCTCATTGCTTGCCTTGGCTGTGCCCCCTACCCGGCAAAGCACCCATGGGCAGCCACAGCCCACCCACGGATCCAACCTGTCTCCGGCCACCCCCCTCCCGAGCCCAGTTCTGGGTCACTGCTGCCACCCCTGCCCCAAGCTGCTTTGGGTGAGCCATTCTGATCTGCTCTCCATGGTGGAGAAGGGAGAACTCGCCAGAAGGATGGAAACACGAGCTGCTCTGGCAGGGAAAAGGCAAGTTAAACCCCCCTCCCTCCCTGTTTTCGTGGGGAAATCTGCACAAATCCAGTGTTATCCTAGTGCTTTGGGGCTGGGGCAGTGCCCAGCTGCTGGCAGTGCCTGCACAGCCTGGCACAGCCCTCCCTGGCTGCCCAGTTGCTGTGCTGAGACCACGCCAACTCGTTTCACCCAGGGCTAGCAATGACAGCTCCCTGCTGAGCGCGGCTGGACCGGGCTTAACAGCCTTGTTGGCTTTGCCTGCTGGAATGAGCCGAGGAGGAGGGCTGGTGCCCCGGCAGGGAGGAGGGACTGTCACCAGTCTCCTGGTGACACTTGGCCAACTCATTGCATCCAGTCTCTGCCCTGCCTTTCCAGCTGCCTGGGCTGGACTGGAGCTGCCCGGATGGAGACGGCTGCCCTGTGAGCCATGCATCCCCCAGTACTCGTTAGGAGCAGGACATGCTGTGGATGGGCAGGGGATAAGTGTTGCAGCTCTGGGCCGTTTGTGGGGTGGAAGAACTTGGATGACAGCAGTGGGATAGAGGGTGGCACCATATCACAGTGAGCAGGAGGGAAACTGAGGCACAGCAGCAGTGCCCAGGGGCAGGTGGAAGGCCCCTCCAGCTCTCCAGAGGGCAGTGCCTGGGTGGAGTGGGCACAGCACTTCCCGGGAGGGCAGCAGAGCTGATGGAGACTAAGATAATACTAAAAATACGGCAGCAGCTTTGTTGCCGCTGACAATAGCCCACAGTATTTTTAGCTGTTGTGGCATTAGCGACAGAGCGGCTTCTCCGGTCCCGCTGCTGCCCCATCCCACCCTCCATGTCGCCGGGCCCCCCAAGGCCCCCGGGGCTGCTTCCCGGTGCTGTGGAAACCGTAACGCTAGAAACTAAACACAAACACCTCACCCGCTGCCACCCCCGGCTGAGTCACGGCACTGCCTGCTCCCCTCGCCCTTGCCTCCCCCCCCCGTCCCGCCCACCCCCTGGCCCAAAAGCAGTAGCTGGTGCCCCCAAGCCAGCCTTGCTCTTGCTTATGGGTTATTGTCTGTCCCAGGGCCAGGCTTGGGCTTGACTTCAGTGTCCCCCATCCCAACTTTAACAGCTGGGAATTTATGGAGAAAACTCTGCAGGGTGACATCGCTGTTCCCAATTCCACGACTTTGGCATGACCCCAGTGCAGAGAGGCAGACTCTGAGTGGTGTCCAGTTTGCTAATATGACCCGCCCCAGCCCTCGCCCCCAGCCCCCAGGGATAAAAACAGCTGAACAGGAGCAAGCAAAGGCAGAAAGAGCAGCTCTGATTTCCCTTGCCAAGGGCCAGTCTGGGGTGCTGCACCTGGCCCCCTCATCCCATTGAAGGACAATGGGGTGTATGAGCAGGGGAAGGGGGTTCTGGGGTGACAGTGATGGTAGGACATGGGGAAATGAGGCAGCTCTGCTTAGCCCTCTAGGGAGGTGTCAGTGAAGCTGCCAGACCCAGCATGTTGATGCCCTCATCTCATCTTATGGGGGGAACAAGGAATGAGTGGGACCCTCTCCCACCTCCCAAGGGTGGTGTCCCTCTGCTGTGCTGTTCCATCCCCCGTGGGTTTTTGGGATGGTTTCTGGGGAGCTGGCAGGCTGCCACAGGGCAAGTTGGGCTGCAGCCCCATAGTTGGGCTGTGCACACTGGCATGTCTGCCCTCCCTCCACCACCCACATCCCAAAACTCCCAGCACCCACGGGTGTTCAAGGGCCAGGAGAGCAGCTGCATCATCTCTTCCCTAAAATAAGGCTGTGGCCAGCAGGCTGACTGGGGCGGGCTGCTGCGACCGTGACTATGTTGGGATGTTCTGGGGCTGAGGGCAGATCACGTCACGGGTATGAATTAATTAACACTAAGCAGTTCTGGATGGTGTCCCAGGCCTTTTTTCTATTTTCATTTTAGAGAACTTCAAGCCTGCTCGGCGTCTGCTGCATCCTGGGTCTGGTGGGGAAGCTGGGGTGGGAGCACCTACGTAGCTGTCCTAGTGCATACAGATGCTCAGTGCCCCGCTGTTCCCCAAAATGTGGGTGCTCCCACTGCCCTCAGGGCTTCCTGGCTTTGGAGGCCAGTGCAGCTGAAGGTGGTTTTCAGGACCCAATGTATCCTCCACTTTACGCCCTGGGTTTTCTTAACTCCCCACCCTGCCTGCAAGAGTGCACACACTCTTTGTGCCTGGCTCACAGCCTTGAAAATTATCTTGGAAAGGGATTTTTAAATAAAAGTTGTAAACACCCTCAAAGAGTACTTTTATTACCCAAAAATGGTGTGGGGATGAAGGACTGGGGCTGCAGGGTGCATGGTGTACCCAGTGCCTGGGATCCGAGGGGGGCTGGCCCCGCGTGGGAGGTTTGGAGGAGCATGTGTCCAGCTGTGTGTGCCCAGCTGTGTGCGCACACATGCCTGTCTGGGTGTAAGTGTAGCTGGGTGGGAGCAGTACAATTGCTACACAGTGCAGGGATCTGAGGGTGCTTGCTGTGAACAGGTTGGGGCTATGCAGAGGAAGGGCTGACCCTGCTGGGGCACATGGCACTGCTCAAGCTCAGTCTTCAGCCTCATTTTCCACTGATGAAACAGGCACTTCTCCCTGCCAGGCCTCCAAGCCCCCAGTGAAAGAAGGGGTGCAGCGGCCGAAAACATGCCCGTGCCTCATGCCTCCCGTGCAGGCGGCCAGAGAGAAGCCCTGTGCCAGCCAACCTCACTCAGCAACCCCCCCACCTTTAAATTTAGCACTTCCGTCTCCAGTTGTGTGAGCCAGGCTGGCAGCCAAACCTCTGCAGCCACACACAGCCCTTGGAGAGTGGCTGCCTGCCTTGGCAGGCTCGAGAGTCCTGGGAAATGCCCTGTCCTCGTTCCCCATGGTTGCCTCCCCAGCACTGCGATGTCCCATACCTGTGTCACCCCAGCCCTTGCCCTGTGTAAGCAGAAACAGTTAAATGACATGCCCAAGGTCCTCCAAGGGAAGCTATGGCAGAGCTGAAAATGACCCCCATGGCTCAAAGAAGGGTAGAAATAAAAGCCCAGTCCAGCTCTGCTCCCCTGGAGGGGCAGGGAATTTGGTGGACAGGGAATTTGACAGGAATGCTGTGCACATGTGCTCACCCTTTCGGTGCTGCTTGTCTGGCTGAAAGTGGGAGAACGCAGCACCACTCACCTACGTGCACACACCATCGCCCACGTGTGTGGGTGTGCTCACACACATGCCCCACACGTGGGTCCAGCTGTCCCACCAAGCCTGGCGCTCACCCCGTGCCCGTGTGTGCTGCCAAGGGCTCCTGTGCACCCACCTGCAGCTCTGCACACCCGCGCGTGGGTGAGCACACGTGCAAACACGGAGGTGTGCGTCTACACTTGGGGTCACATGTGTGTGTGTGTGTTCAGTGCACGTGTGTGCACACACACACGTGTTATGGGCAGTGGGGTGCACACACGTGTGCACACAAGCACGGGGGGGGCCTCGCTGTGAGCGGGCGAGGGAGCACGTGGGTGGGCAGAACGCGTGTGGGCTGGTGTGTGCTGTGCCCAGGCACCACCAGATGGTGCCCTGCCTCCATGTCACCTCTTGCGGACACAAACCGGCACCCTGCGCAGGGACACGGGGAGGTTCACGGGGGGACATACCCTCTGTGGGGTGATAACATTGCCCATGGGTGCTTGGACTCTCCAGCCAGGCAGAGCCCCCCACCACAGCCAGGGAAGAGTGACAGCCATGGTGACACCTGCCTATGCCAACTCTCTCAGAGATGATCAGGGTGGTGGATCAGCACCTTGGTGGCACTGGAGGAGAGGACTTTGCTGCAGGGGGTGCCCTTCTGGCAGGGAAGTAGGCAGAGCTTGGGGAAGCTGCGGGGTCTGTACATGGTTCGGGTGGGTGGGCAGCATCCCTCTCCTATATTGTCCAACACTGACAGTGGCTTAGCCACATGTAGCATTTTTTGGTTGTCAGTGGACCCCAGCCTGCAGTGACTCCAAACCTGCCCAGAGCAGCAACGCTCGACTCACACCCGCAGGTGTGGGTAGGGGCTGCAGCCCGCCCCCATCTCACTACCACGAGGCTGAGACCTGAAAAAACTTGCCACGCGAGAGCGCAGCAGAGATGAAGGGGACTATTAAGTGGGGGTGGCAGCCGCAGTTTCTGGTTCATTCCCCTCCCAGTTCTATGGGCTTCTGTCCCCACACCGCCCGCCCGTCTGCCCCACGTGCGTGGGTCGCTCCCAGTAGCCCCACCAGCTGCCTGCTGTGGGTGCTCCGTGCCCCACGGAGCCGCCATCGGGCCGGGCGTGAGGCTCGGGACCGCCCACCAGCCTCCCTGGTCCCGCAGCTCCTCCAAACCGGCTCGACCTGCCGAGGAGCCCAGACCTGCTAGGAGACCCAGGCGGGTCCACTCCCCACCGCCTGCCTCTGTCCCAAGAACGGCCCCATCCCAAAAGGCAAAGACATCAGGCGCGGCAGCGCCCCGCGTCCTCCTGACCCGGGGTTGGGAGGGGGCTCCTCGCCCAGGGGGCGCCAGCCGTGGGGTGGCTCATTTTGGCCATGTCCCCCTTTCAGACAAAGAGCCCGGCACAAAGCCGCCCCTGTGCCCGGACTCACCGCGTGTTCCTGCCCGCCGGAGCGCGGCTGCGTCCCGGGAGAGCCCACGACACGCAGGAGCGGGAGCCCCGGTGGCCGAACTATGCTGTGCTGAACCGAGCCGAGCCCAGCCGTGCCGCCTCGACGCGCCGGCACCAGGCGCACCCCCGATGCCCCCCAAAAAGTGGGACGGCCCCGCGGGCACGGGGATGCGGTGCGGGGCACTGGGACCCCCCACGCGTGTGCGGGTCACACGCAGAGCCTCGCTGTAAAAGGGCGCCCAAGGGGCGCTCGGCGAGGCCGCTCCGCAACCCCCGCTACCCTCCGTGTTTTCCCTGCAGCCTTTTGTGTGCGCGGCGCCGTGCGCGGGGAGGGCACCCGGCCTTCCCATTCCTCCTCCTCCTCCTCCTCCCCTGATCCCGCCCCCCCGGCCGCCATTTCGCAGCGCCGGCTTCGCCCGCGCCCTCTCCATATCATGGAGGACCGGGAGGAACAAAGGGCCCCCATCCGCCCCTGCCCCGCGGACGGGGCATGCCGGTCCCCTGCTCCCCCCGCCCCACGGGCACCCCCCGCCCCACGGGGCTGTGTGTGAGGAGCGCCTTATTTCAGGCCTCGCTGGAGTCCACGGGTGATGAGTTTGGTCCGGTCTCAGCCCGGTGGAAGCAGCACGTCCCACCCCCCCCGGGTCCCATCCTGCCCAGGGATGTGTGCAGGGGAAGCGCGGAGAGGTGCTGCGTGTGCACAGGTGTGTGCGTGCGTGGCCATGTGTGTGCATGAGTCGTGTGACAGCCCGTGCACGTGTGATGGCACTCCGGGGAGAGCATGTGCACTTGTGACGGGTGTGTGGGTGGCCGGTGACACGACAGCTGGCACTCACAGCCGTGTGCTCGTGTGTGGCACTGCACGTGTGTCTTTGCACACATGGCACCGTGTGTGCTTGCATGGCACTGCGTGCATGTGTGTGCCAGGCTGCGACAGAGTGACAGCAGGAGCGTGTGAGTGTGCACATGTGTGCACTTGAGCATCAGGGGAGGGTGTACGTGGGAGTCTGTGTGTGGCTTGGGGGACGTGTGTGTTGGTGTGCGTGTGGGGGCACACACATCTGGCCCCCACACTGTGTATCCAGGCTGTGGCCCCCATTTCTTCCCCAGTGTGTGAGCACGGAATCAGTGTGAGGGCGCAGAGAAGAGTGTGCAGAGTTCTCTGTGTGTGTGCCCCCTCAAGAGGAAGCAGCTGATACAAGGACACCCAGGCATGGTTTGGAGCACTACAAAGGCTGTCCCCCACAGCCTCCCCAGGACAGCAGCCCTATTCCCCTGCCCGGGGGCAACCAGCGGGGGGCACTGTTTTAGGGGGCAGCCAGTGTTGGTGCAGTGGCCCTGTCCAGAGGGGAAGGTGCACGGTGGAGTTGCAGACCCAGCCCATGGGCAGGCTGGCCCAGTTCCCCCATGGGCCCTGGCATTGGGGTCCACAGGCAGAGTGTTCCTGGTCTTCCTCTTTTTCCTTTCTCCAACAGCCAGGTCCCAGCTGTTTTCCCTGTTGCTGATCACACTGAAACCAGCACCAGGGCTTGGAGGGGAGCCTGGGGTCCCCACCGCTCCTTCCTGTCCCCTCGTGCCTGCAGGCATGGCCCCAGCTGCTCCAGGAAGGAGTAAATGAGGGAGCGGTGCACTGGAGGGTGTGCAGCAGGCTGGGAATGCAGGAGGCGGGTGGGATGCTATTCCCTGTCCCTGCCCATCCCTCCCTACCATGGCCTGGGTAACCCCTACAAGAGCCTCATCCTGCCTCCTGAAGCCCTGCTACAGACAACTGTTCCCAGCTCCTTCCCTCATATTCCGCCTGGTTTTTATTCTGTCCCTGCTTCCAGGTTTGTCTTGTCCTGGCAATGACAGCCATGTTTCTTTTGCCTCCCACTAAACACCAGTTGTTCCCAACACTCCCTGGCTTTGGGCACCACTCATTCGTTAAGCTGGATGCAGTCAAAACATCTCCCCCCCCCATAGGGCTTGTATTGCCCCCCATTCCACGTACCTTCAAGGAGAAACCAATCCAAGCAGAGGTGCAGGGCACAGCTCACCTGCAAATGGGGTGGAGCCAGCACCTGGTGCCATCCTTCACCCCACAGCCTGCACTTTTGCATACAAGAGCCCCCAGCCCCTGCTGTGCCCCCACTCCTCTGTGCCACAGTGCTCTTGCTGGGTGCCAAGCAGAGCTGGTGATCCACGCCTTCATAAGCTGAGGGTCCAGAACACCCAGGCAGAGGACACAGCGGGTGCACTGGTGCCACCCTGCCCTGCATGAGCGGCCTGTGGTGAGCAGTACTCTGATCACGGCTCCCATCCCCTCCCTGGCGCCTTCCAGCCACCAGCGTCAAAGCACTTTGCTGGCATTAAATATTCAGTTCTGTTCTCCATCCCCTCCCTGGGAAGGAGCTCAGCATCGCAATGAACCCGCTGGCCTGCCCGTGCCCTGTGTTGATGGGATGTTTCTGGGTGGATGCTGTCTGCCAGCCTCCTGCAGAAACAGCTGGGAGCAGAGGAGAGGAGAGCCACATCCCCCAGCACATGGACAAGTAGTGGCCCTGGGGACCAGGGTCACCTTGCCCCCCGCCAGCTGCTCTCCCATGAATCCTCCTGCTGCAATGCAGGGCTCAGCTCTCCCTGCATCTCTCCCCCAGGTTTGAATGTGTCCAGCAGCGGCTCCCTCTTCCCTACCTGCATTTTCCTTTACCCCTCAAGTACCAGCTGGCATGTTCACCCAGTTGCCTGTTGAGCTTGGATTAATGCCCATCAGGCCCCAAACAAGGTCACACAAGGGCAGTGGGAGCCCCCTGTGTGCTGCAGCGGGAGCAGGTTGGATGGTGGGTGGCTGTCCCCATGCAGAGATCCTGTGGGATGGCCAGCAGGCACAGGTAGCAGAGCTAATGGGGGTCTGCAAGGAAATAAATATTATTTGGGAAGTTAGTCCTGAGCACTAGACAAGTGCGGGGGCTTGAGGTCCTTTCCGTGAAGCAGAGGCGCAGCAAACCCTGACCCAGAGCCAAGACTGGAGAAACAGGGAGCAGGTGACTGTGCATGGAGGAAGATGTGTGAGCATCACAGCTTTGGGAGCCTGAGCCAGCAGCCCAGGCTGTGAGAGCAGGAACCTCACCAAAAGCCACAATCCCAGTATCCACCAGGGCACCTAGGAGCCCAGGGCATCACTGAGGCAGGACAGAGTGAGGGAAGTAGAAAGAAGCAGCTCTTGCAGTGGGGCAGGGACTGTATTCTGCTTCCTGGCTGCCACAGGGTGACAGTGGCAGCAGGGGTATTTTTCAGAGAGAAACAAATACTGTGAGAAAGAGAAGTGAATTCTGGTTGAGGAGAAGCCAGAAAGTGCCACACCAGGTCCCATCACCATAGCTGTCTTCAAACCCCTGGGAGAAAGCACCAGCTCAAGGTGCTCATTTTCTTTTTGCCTTCACGTCCATTTTCAAGTGACCGTGAAGACCAGGAATATGCTGTGTGAGGTCAAAATGAGAGCCTGAGTCCTGCTCATGAGCCCAAAGCACGGAGGGGACTGGAACACCAGGTCATAGGAATGTGCCCCACAAAATTGCTTACTGCAAGGTAGAAGTTCCCTGTTTGCAGCCGGGAGGGGAAGCATCCAGAGCAGCACCAGGCTGGGGGGCACGGCCAGGAAGATTTGGGACCCCCCACGAGGTCTGGGAGGAGCGGATGCAGGGCACGGCTGGATGAGCCCCGTCCCAGTCTGGCGGTTTGCAGGAGCCCCAGGAGCAGAGGCGAGCCACCCCTGCCATTCCTGCAGCGTGGCATCATCGCTGCACACGATGCCGCTGGAGTAATTGCCGCTGGGCTGGGAGCCAGCGCAGCGCCCGCCCTCAGCCCCCCCGGCACAGGCGATAACTCAACTGCCCCTTCCTGCCTTCACACTACGGGGGGAGGGGGCACCAAGCTCCCCAGGGAAGCACGCCGCCAGGGTGAAGGGAATGGGGAAGGAGGTGATGGGGGGCACTGGGGCAGCCTCATGGTGCTCAAAGGCCACTTCCTTGCTTCCCCCTACCCTAATTTCAGGCATCTGCTTGGCAGAGCCTGAGGGCTTCCCGCTGCAAAGGCCATCGGAACATTTTAATAGCGTGCTTTTGCCTGGCTTCCTTCCTGGGAATAAACCACGTCCTGGTGATACTGAGCATTAAAAAAAAAAAAAAAAAAAAAGGCAGTGTTAACGGTCAGCAGCCAAAACTGGGAGTGGGCAGAGCTGAAGCCACCCCCCACCCCAGCTCAGCCCACCCTGCTGGGGCTGAGGGGACATGACCTGCCAGAGCCCAGCCATGGGCCCACCCCCACTGCCGTTGCAAAACAGGATGCAATAAAACCCCATTTGGAGCCAGAGTGACAGTAGGGAAGGGCGGAGGGACGGCTGGCTCGTGCCGGGTGGCTGCTGCGGGCAGCACTCATGGCAGCTGTGCCATGGGGCCATGTGGCAGCCGCCTGCACCATGGAGTGGTGTGTTTGGGGAGGCTGGAGCTCAGTACGTGGCTGCCCTGTCTCCCTGTGCCCAGCAGTCCTTGCTCTCCCAGGAGCAAGGGGCACAGCCCCAGAGGAGTCACATCCCAGGAAGGGGCCCCCATTGAGTGTCTCCCTGGAGCAGCCGCTGCAGCTTGAGGACAGCAAGGGGCACTTGTCCTGAGCCATCCCCAGGAGTCACACCTTCACCGAGCAGTGAGGGTGCTTTGAGCTCCCAGACTCACCATTGCCATGGAGGCTGGGAGAGTTTTGTCCTTGCCTGCTCAACCTGAAGTTCTTTCCAAAGTGTATTGTAATTATTAAACTACTTTTTAGCCTGAATGAAGTGAAGGAAGAGTGTCCCACAGGGCACTGTGAGTTACCCACTTGTCCCCAGTGTTGCCCCAAGCTCTGCTGAGTGTGGTGTGGACTGGAGTCCCCGTCCCCACTGGCACCCCACTGCTGAGAGGAAACAGAAACACTGCGATAACACCAAGTCCAGAGGGGAAGTTTCTGAAAAACTATGTCAGATAAGTCACTGCAGCCCCTGTGCTTTCAACCTGAATACCAACCCATGGATTTTTCTGTGGGTTTTGGGCAGTTGTGGCTTTTTTGGAGGGAAGATGGAGCAGGGGAGCTGTGGGATGAGCACATTTGGTGGCAGCTCGCTGCCTCTGGGTTGTTGGAGCTTGGCTTCCTGCAGCAGCATTTCTGGGGTATGTGGAGTGGAGGCTGGGGCTGACAGGGGTTCAGGCTGTGACATCAGCACAGGCTTCAGAGCCCCAAAACTGTGGAATGAGTCTGTCAGGGCTCAGCTCAGGTGGGCAGCCTGGCAGTCATGCCATCAGTCCCAGAGAGCTCCCACAGCACGATTGCTTAGGTGTGAACCCAGATCAAAGCCCTTCCTGCAGGTGGGGTGTGTTGGGTGTGCCATATGTGGCTTTTCCACTGTGTAAAAAGGGGTTGAGCTGTGGAGCAGCCCGCCCCTGTGCTGGAGGAAAGGAAACCCTCTCTCTCCCTCCCTAGCTGCTCATTTTTGCCAGCCTTGTTGACCTCAGCATGTTTGCAGATTGCCGCCCCCCTGTCCACAGGGATGGAAATGTGGTCAAAGTTTATTAGAAGGGCGCCAGCTGCACACACACACGTGTGTGTGTGTGTGTGTGTGTGTGTGTAGGCAAAGCGTGGCAGTGTGACCTTTGTTTTCTTAGGAAGCCACACTGAAAGGCAAGGCCAGGAGGGGAGGAAGCAAACAGGCAGGAAGGGGGGATGCATTGGGTGTATTTTCAGCTGTGCTCTGCCTCCCTGCAGCATGGGAAGGTGACTGGGAAGGAGGGCACAGGGACAAATGGTGGCAGCAGGAGCCTGAGCCCAGAGAGTAGCACGGGGACTCATCCTGTGCACCCCACGTCAGGGCATCAGAAACAGTCACTGTGTCCCACTGGAGCAACACGTTTTGCCAGTCTGTGGCGCTGTCACAGAGCCATGTAGCACCTGGCCTGTCACCTAAAGGTGCTTTCAGGATCATTTCGGGGGATTTCTCCTGCAGAGAAGAGGCTGGGGACTGTGAACACCCTATCCTGCTGGGATGTCCCTCTTCCTGGCACAAGGGTATTTACCCCCTGGTGCTTTGCTTGTGCCAGAGGAAATCTGCCTGTCAGGACACTTCCAGCAGGCACTGGGGCATAGATGTGGCAATGGAGCCCTTCAGCTGCCGTGACTAATTTTCTTCCCCATGCCAGGCCAGGTTGCAGCTGGACTTGTCCCCTTCCAACATACCAGAGGCTGCTCTGAGGTCTGGGTCCTGCTCTTCTGTGTTAGGCAGGTGACATCCCACGTACTCACCTGTGGCTTGGTCTGCAGGAAGGAGGGATGCTGCCCAGCTGGCCACACCAGGGTGATGTGCTTGGTGGTGGCCATCCCTCAGAGCTGGGCCACCGTGTCCTTCCCGTGGGGCGAGGAAGTGGCAGAAGCCTGGGTGTGCTCTGCTGTGGGTGCTGGCCTCTCTTGCTCAAACATACACATTCCTCCTTTGTGGCAGGCCAAGCAATGCCTTTTGTATCTGACAGGAGGCAGGTGCCTCCAGCCTGGCCACTGCCATGTGAAATCACAGGGTCCCCAGTATCTGATTCCCAGGGGACAGACACCGCCTGTGCCCATCGCTTGGGTCACCAGGGTGCAAACAGCAGGGCAGAGCGTGGCAGTGCTGCTGTGATGGTACCTGGGGATGTGTGGGGCTGTGGGGTTTCTCTGGCAAGCCTGGGCAGGCAAGGACATCATCCCTGCAGCTGTCAAAGGGGTTGTGACAAAGGACACTGTGCAAGAGGACTGTCCTGGGACAGAGCAGAGGGAACCAGACCCTGCCCTCCTGGGGGATGGCAGTGTCCCCAAACCCACTGCTAACCCCCAGTACCCCAGGGATGTGCCAAAAGGAAGAAACCAGGATGATTTTCAAGAAACCATACCAGGGCCAAATCCTTGGATGTTTCATGCTTGCAGCCACAGTGCCTCTTTTCCAGCTACAATGGAGTCCCCTCCATCAGGGCCCTGTAGCAGTTCTACTGTCCCTTGAGGCAGTTATAAAGCCATGTATGGAAGGACCCCAGGAACAGAGGCTGAGCTGAGAACAGCCAGAATTGGTTCTTTCCCAAAACTGCACCCATTCTGTCCCATCACCAGCTGCCCAGCCAGTCACCATCCCACATTGGACCCAGCCCCTTCCCAGAACAGCTGTAGGTCCTGGATGTGGTGGCAGAGGACGCAGAGCCAGTGTGGAGACTGTGAAGCTGTGCCATACCAGGGGAGCAAGCCTGGGAGCAGGGAGACACTCATTGCCCAGCCCTGCCCAGCCACAGGGTCAAGGACCAGCCTGTGCCCAAGTGCCAGAGTGGTGCCATGCTGGAAGGACCCCAGCCAAGGCTCTCGACGTGGGATGTGTTGAGCATCCACAGCATCTCAGAGGCAGGGAAGTCAGCCCTGGTGACTCAGAGGAGAGCAGAGAAATTCAGACTCCTCTGCCCTCTGACTGGTTTCCTGGCTCCTCTAAATTTGCATAACAGCCCCTGAGCTGCTCCCTGGGGCCACAGGGACCCCTGTGGCAGCCGGGCCCCCCGCAGCAGCTGCAGGTTCCTGTGGTCAGCCCCAGCTCTCGCTCTTGCTCATGCAAACAGCCGCACCAACGGCTCCCTGCACTTGGGGGCTGGCAAGAGCCTGCCCTTGGTCCCCAGCCAGGGCTCATCCCCATCCCCAGTGCCATGGGGGACTGCAAGCCCAGCTGGGGTGCCTTGCACTGCGTGGGTGCTCAGCCGCGCTCCAGCCAGCACTCAGGGCAGCTGCATCCCTCTGTCAACAGGGATGAGAGAAGGTGGCTCTGTGGGGTGGCTGTGACCGATGTCTCCTCCATCCTCTGCTCACACAAGGCCGGTGGCTTTGGCACAGAAGCGCCGCTCTGGCATCCAAGTTCACCAACGGTTCGCTGGGTGACTTCCCACAGTGCAAAGGTTGAGGCCTCTTGTGCTTCCCAGTCAAGCCTGACGCTTCCCCAGCACTCGTGGGAACCCACCAGGAGCAAAGAGCACACCCAGGTAGGACGGCTAAACACTGCATATCTGACCCCTCTCCTGTCTCCCAGCTCCAGCCAGAGTCACTAGCATGTCCCCTCCAAGCCCAGAGCAGGGGTCAGGGAATCAGGGACAAGGAGGAGAAGTGACAGCTGAGATCCAGCATCCGTGATGCTGTTGGCTGGCTCCAGCCGTCACTGCTCAGGTCAGGAGGGAGCTTTTCTGCTTCCAAGGACATGGCACAGTCTGGGAGTGCAGCAGGGCTGTGGCCAAAATGCCAAGGTGGGGCAGGGCTGAGCTGGGGCCTGGAGGGCTGTAGGCAGGTCCCACTGCAGCAGGGCTGGCGGAGCATGGAGCAGGGCTGCAGCTGCTCCCGGAGCCACTGCTCGTGGTACTGTCTGGTGACAGGGCAGCTGCAGGGACACCCCAGGCCAGGTTAGAGTCCCCCTAAAGCTGGTACCTGGGCTGTAGGTCTGTTCAGGGCCAAACGTCAAAGGTTTTCGGAGAGGTCTGCCCATGGGCACTGGGACAGCCTGAATGTGCCCATACCGGGGCATACCCCAGCCCGGGGCAGCAGCAACCCACAGCACTGATCCCACCCCCTCGAGATGCCCTACAATAACAGACAGACTCCAGCGAGCTGCTCTGTGCTCACCCCACACCCTCAAGCCGCCTGTGACACCGAGCTGTCCCCAACGAGCCCCGACATCTCCACCAGTGGGCAGCACCCCGGCTCCACCAGCAGCCCCCCTCACCCCAGCCTGCTCTGCCTAAGTGCCACCAGCGCAACACCCCCAGCCCCACCATCCCGAACCAGCGGGTGCGAGGGAGGGAAAAAAAGTAAATAAATAATAAAAGCCAACCACCCCAGACCCGGCAAAACGGCGACCGGGCCTGCCACACCTTTATTGGGGTGCAGGGGAGGGGGATAAAATACCTGCCGAGGGGGATGCTCGGGTCCCGGGGCTGCCGATGCGGCGTGGTCCAAGGCTCTTCCCGGCGGCGGTGGAGGCTGCCGTCGGCACGGCACATCCCGGCACGGCGCGGCACATCCCGGCACGGCGCGGCACATCCCGGCACGGCACGGCACATCCCGGCACGGTACATCCCGGCACGGCACATCCCGGTCCAGAGCCCGGCGCACAAAGGGCTCCGCTTTTAAAGCCGCAGCCGGGGTCCCCCTGCCCCGCAGGGCCCGGATTGGTGTTGCGGGCAGCGCTGCGGAGGAGGAGGCGGGGGGGGCCAGGCAGGGGGGAGAAGAATTAAAAAAAACCCCCCCCCACCCCCCCCCCCCAAAAAAAAAAAAAACACCAAAAACAAACAAAAAAAACCCAACCAACGAAGAAAGAAAACAAACAAAAAAGCAAACACTGGAGGGAGAAGCGCAAACCAGCCCCAAACACCGGAAAAAACAGTCCCGGGGATGCCCCGGGCACGACACCGTCGACGCCTCCCGCCTGCGGGGCTGGGGGGGCTCTTGGGGGCCCCCGGTGCTGCGCGGAGGGGCCAGGCGGGAAAGGCTGGAAACCGCACACCTCCTGTGGAAAAAACTTGCTACTGCCGGGCCTGGTGAGATGGGGGTGGGCAGATGTTCACTCGTGTTGCGAGCGACTCCCGTCTCCAACTCCTTGGGGCTCCCGGCCCCTCTCCAGTCTCCAGTCTTCACCTCGGGGATGTCCCGGCCCGCCTTGGTTCTATCCCGTGGTTGTAGCTGGGTGGGTTTTTTTGGAGGGGGGGGGAAGGTGTCCGGGGAGCTGTGTTTTCCCAGCTCGTCGGCAGGGGGTATGCTTGTACCGAATAATCCATCTCTTTTGTCCGGGATGCTGGCCCCCATCCCCGTCCCCTCGGGGCTGCGGGCAGGCAGGAGCCCCGCGAGCTGCCAGAGCCGGGGGGCCGGCGGGGAACCTGCCCTTGCCGACACCAGCACCGACACAGCAGAGCTGAGCTGCTGCTGGGTGCACCCCACAGGGCGATGGGCGAGAGAACAGCCCTCTTCACCCCTTTCCAGCCGCTTGAAGGTGCCTCCAGCCCCACCAGAGCCGCTACAAAGGGCTCTGCTCACCTCCCTGGGCCCTGGGCAACAACGTGTTGGGACAGAGAGCCATGAGCTGTACAGTAATGACTTCCCTTGGTGTTAATTGGACAGCAAAATTAACTCAGTGACTCCTCTCTCAGTACCGTAATGTGTGGCTGCTGTCTCATGTCCTCATGAAGAATTTCCCCTGGCAATGCCAACAGAGATGGAGATGGATGCTATGGCCTCTTCCCCTCTCTGCACTTCTTCTGTTATTTTGTGGGTAGCTCTGCCTGAGCAGTTGGTAGCCCCAGGAAGGGGGGAAACTGAGGCACTCAGCTGGCACCAACAACCTGTGTCAAGCCTACTCACACACCAGAAAAAAAAAGGTTTTAATTCAAAGCAGTGATCCAGGAGCCCTCAGCACTGCTCTTTCCCTTCAGTCCTTGCACTGGCTTGCAGAGGGCTCATCCCCACACTGCAAGAGACCTGCACCAAGGGCATTCTGGCTCCTGAGGCTGCTGACAGAGGGGCAGACCCTTCAAGTTGGCAAGTCCACCTTGAAGATCAGTGAGAATACAGAAAAAAACAAGGCTACATCATACACAGGCTATATCCAGGCTCTGTTTCTTTGATTTTCTTTTTTCCTTTCTTATAGGGAACCTGACCTGGCTCTGGATTTTCACTGTTACTTTGCAGGTAGGTAAAACCATAGAGGGATTGTGATCAGGCTGGCTTCAGAATTAACCCCAGAGCTGAACTGTCTGGGTTAGCAGTGCTCAGAGCTCCCCGACAGACAGTGCTAATGATGACACAGCGTCGCCCTCAAGACTCGTTAAAACCCAGACTTTAACGAGATCACCGCGTATATAAAACCACACAGCCCTGCTGCAGTGCCCATGTGTGGAACCAGACCTGCTTAGAAGTGCATCTGAAAACCTTCTCCTAGCTATGGCAGGTCTCCAGGCTGCCAGGACTGGCACAAGTGGGAAGGGGCATGGTGGGTACTGGGGGGTTAAAGAGTCCTGGGCTCTGCTCGGGTGGGGATGCAAGCAGGGAAGGGCAGCATGTTGCTTTGGGATGCCCCGTCCATTCCCAGGGCTCACCTCACTGCTTAAACCTTCCCGAGGCGAATGGAAGTCACTGCTCAGCTCAGGGCCATGAACATTAAGTTCACCCTTAGCCATGCATGGCCCAAAATGGGCTTGATCCCAGAGGAGATATATGCCACCAAATCCAGCTGCCTTTTCTCTCCTAAAGATAAATCTCCCACAACAGCCCAGGCAACAGGGATAAAACAAACACAAATACAAAGCAGAGAAATTTTGGCTGCCCAAACTTTTTGGCTGGAGCTGGCTGTAGCATCCTGGCAAAGCAAACACTCCCGCTAGCATTTGTTCCAGCTTTCCTGTGAAGCCCCCTCTTTTATTAAACGGGGTCCTGGCGAGTTTGCTTTGCCGCCCATCAGAGCGGCCCTGCGGGGTCAGGCTGGCTGAGGCAGGGAGATGCGGAGCCAGGAAGGCCTGACCCCACCCCAGACCTTATTGCTTCTTTCAGCAAGAAGTGTAACAGCATCACAACCCTTGGTGACATCGAGGGACTATTTGTCATCGGGAGAAATGCACAAGATGTCACTGGCAGGCGACAGGAGGAAAGCCAAAGGCTACAGCAAAGCACAAGGCAGGCAGAGCTCCAGCATCCCAGCACCATGTGTTGCTGGCGCTTGGGATCCTGCCTTCACTGCCCTTGTGGGCTTGGGCATGTGTTGGGTGAGGCTCTGCCTGCACTCAGTGACACACACACGTGCACCACCTCCATTGGGACACCATGGGTGAATCCGGCAGTCTGGCTGCTTATCTTCAGCCATGAGAGGGAACTAAACTGGAGCTGGGTGGATGATGGGAACACAGTGACCCAGTGAGGAGCTGGTACAGGCATCGTGTTTGGGACAGGCTTCTCTGTAATACCAGCTTGGCTTTTCCTCTGCCTGCAGCAGCATCTTCCCAAGGCTCTCAGCTTCACAGATATTGCACTGATGGAGAGGGATTCCCCCCCTTAACATGCCGCTGGGTGCTGGTTGGGGCAGCCCTGGCTTGCAGCAAATTTGAATCAAGGATTCAAAAGCTGAAAAAGCTGTTCTGAAATCCTCCCAAAGCAATAGAGGGAAGGAGTCAGGTCTGCTCAGTGCTTTTCAGTAAGACCCTGGACCAGTGTCCAACTCCACCCAGTGAACTGAGGGATTACAAGGCTGAGGCAGCCAGGAAATCAGTTTGGAGATGGTCTTTCATGTCCCATATGCTCCTGGGACTGGGTTCAAGCAGCCATGGTGAAAATTCAATAGAAAAGGGTTGGCTTGAAGTCTGGGGTGGGAGATAAGCACGGCGACATTCCATCCAGGAGCTGATGCCCAGGAGGGAGCCCAGCCACCATCCCTGGTCATACTCATCCCTAGTGCCTCCCCTCCAGGATGACCTCCCTTCTCTGCCCTTAACCTGACAGCTGTCTTGCTGTGTGAAGTGTCTGTGTAGTGTTCCAGGTGTGCATCCAGGTCTGGACACAAGATCTGGTCACTGCTCCTGTTTGTTCCACGGCATCACTCTTCTCCTGTTATTTTTGAAGCAGCCTGGCTTGGTGAGGCCCCTCACCAGCCTCTCCATAATGTGCACACGTGTTCCTGTGCCTTCAGCAGCTTCTCCTGGGCTTTCCTCCTGCTCTACTTAATTAGGCACCGAGGGAGAGGGACAGTAACCAACAATTAGGTGAGCTGGAGAAGTGCCCTGGTTTTCTGGCCTCGCTGCTCTGAGCACCTTGGGAACTATTTTCCCCTGAGATAGGAGAAGGAGAGGGAGGAAGCCAAGGCTCTTGGAGAGATGGAGCAAAGCAGCATCAGCTGGAAAGAGCAGGCAGTGGTGGGATGAGGCAGGTGAGGCCATGGGAAGGGGTGAGGCCATGGGGTTTGCTCTGAATAGGTGGGGTTATGGGATTGTCATCAGACAGCGTCATCTGGATGGAGAAATGTCCTCATGCAACACTGATACCCCAGGAAGTGCTCAGGAGTGACAGGCCAGTGCTGCTGCCCGAGCTTGGCTCTGCGGTCCCTGCCCACTGGCATGGCCTGCTTATGTGGCTGTGATGTCCTGAGACCACTGGGCTCCCTTCCTTGGAGGTTGTGAGTTTTGTCCATTCATAACTGTTTTGTGATCCTCAGAAATCGCCTTCCCCATGGCCACAGTGGCATCCCCGGGGAGGGATTACCTCCTCCGCCAACTGTGTGCCTGGCCCAGTTGGAAACAGTTCCGAGCAGCCTCTGCCTCTCTTTCTGTTGCCAATTCAAGGCCTTAGAGCTAATCTCCAGTGTCGCCAAGAGATCAAGTCTTGGCCCTGCTGGTAATGGTGTGATCCCAAAATATTTCGGGAACAGAGAACTTGGGATACTGAGCCAGATGCTGAGCTCCTGAAGAAGACAGGAGGGGAGGGGGGATCTGACTGCATCCAGGTGAATCTGGAGGCTGTGATTTAGCTGGTGAAGGTGGTAACTGTGTGGGTGACAGATAGAGATGACTGCTCCAAAGTGACCTGAAAATGCAATGGAAACCAGCTGAAGTGCAGCAGTCAAAGGCTTGGGAGCATCCAGCTGCTCTCCTCATGGCCTGGGACCTACCCAAAGGTGCTGTGGGAGCCCCACAAATGGGCTGCTGCAGAGGAGGAGAAGGATGCTTAGGCAATTAACAAGGATGACTGGAATCCTACTACCTGCATCCCACTGCAAGTCTAAATGTCAGAGACTTTCTTGGTCCTGGCATCTCTGAAATGTTCAGTGTTGGCCTTGTTAAGGCTAGAGCTGTCTCTGTGTCTGGACCAAGAAATTCCTGCCAAGATATTATTTGGCCAAAGTCCTGGAGGCAGGATAAGTCACTCTGGATTTGCAAACCCCAGGCAAGTGGCTGTGTTTATGCTCAGGCACACCCCCAGGAGCAGCCGTTCCTTATCTGCATCCACCTCTGCTGATCCTGCTTCCCTCAGGTTGTCTCAGCCCTTACTCCTGCTCCTGCCTCAGCTCCCTTAGCTTCAAATCCCATTAGGCTTCAGCAGTATCCTCTCAGAGGGATTTTCAGAAGGGTTGTGCCTTGCCCCTCAACTGGGGAGCTCTGCTGAGTGACACAGCATCCAAGGAGTGAATGCAATACAAATCACCCATTTGTCCCCGGAGCAAATGGCCTGGCACTGGCAAGGGGCTGCTCTCTCATCTACAAAGCAAAGCAGCTCCCCAGGGACAGATCCTGCCTTCTCTGTCTCCTGATGGAACTGGTTGTGCATCCCCAGGTCCATGTTCCCCTCCAGATGAGGCCTCTGGATGTGAATCTCCCATCCCTGCTGCTATAGAGGGGAGAGTTACCCATTGCTGCTGCCTCTTTCTGCCTCACAGGGAAACCTCTGGTGGGGTGGAACCTCCTGCATTTGCCAAATTTTCCACTGGAACCATGATATGAAATGATCCACGGAGCTGGTCCCCTGCTTGGCCATCCTTGCTGGCACCTCTGACTCCACTCATCCAACGGGTGTGAGTCTGAACTGCCACCAGCAAACAAGTGACAAGTGGCAGCGGGTCCAGCCGTGCAGAATGAGAAAGGCAGTGGGGGAAGGCTGGTGGAGAGGAGAGGCTGTCCGGGTGAGACGCATCGATCAGAGGCATCCAATACATTATTCATAACCAACCTGGGCTGCAGCTCAGGAGAAACTGGTGAGCACACACTTCTCCGTGGGAAATGTGCCTGCCCTGGGCTCCAGCTCATCAAACACCCTGGTAGGCAGTCACGACGTACCAGCTTTCTTTTGGCTTTTCATGCCCAGATCCACTGATGTTCGTGGCACCCAAGGCTGACCAGTGAGTCCCAGCACGTCACATTGTACCAGGGGATGTTTCTGTCCACAATTGCTCTCTCAAAGGGCAGAGCAGCTTCTCCTTGCTGTGACACCCCAGTCCTTGTCACAAATACATGGGGCTCTGCCTTGACCAGCAAGTTAAGGATGTTCTGCTTTCCAGCCCGGACAAGGGCACAGCACTCAGCAGCAAAGGATGTGGGCTCTGTCTGACTTCTCCAAGACAAGGTAACAGTGACAGAGAGAAAGGCAGGGGCACACAGTGAGGGCATCTGCATGGCTTCGCATGGGGCATGATTCAGTGTAGAGTCCCAGCCTGGATGGGTGCAGCCCCAGGGCTGATCGCATCTGGAAGACTTTGGGAGGATGTTAAAAAAGGCACCCTCCTCCCCAAATTTCCAAGCAAGCAATGCACCTGGAGAGCCAATCTCTGGATGGCTGGGGTTTCTCTGGGAACCAGATCCCCTTCCAGAGAGGTGCAACATTCACAGGGGCCTCAGCCCAGCTGCCCAGGGGATCATGGTCAGGGCAGTGAGGCACAGTGGTGTGACAGCAGGGTCACCCGTGGGACCTGCTTCCCACCACTGCAGGCATCCCTTGGGATGGGAGGCATCTGGGTGTTCCGTGGGACATCCGCCCGCTGTGGCACTTGGCATGATGCCACCACACTGCAGAGGGACTGGGGCTGGGAAGAGACACTGGGTTGGGATGTGTCAGGCTGGAAGTGCTCTGGTGTTTGGGCTGGGGGAGGTCCTAACGGGGCAAGATGGGGTCATGAGAGGCATTAGGACAGCCACACTCTACATTTTGAGGCGAGACCCTGAAATATGCCTGGCTCTGGGTTTCACACCCTTCTGCCCACAGCAGCAGACCCACAAGAGGGGGGGCTCACACCCACCCCTCCAATTCCATGAGCATCCTCCATGATGCTGCTTCTCTTCCCATTTCCTCCCCTTCCCCACACCCAGGGATGTGCTACCTTGCCTCTCTGAAGGCTGCAAATAAACCCACCTCGCCTGGGACACCGGCTTCCTCCCTGGAAACATCACTGCCGTAATTCTCAGCAGAGCCGAGGTCGGCTCCATATGGCCACGGGCTCCCCGTTGCCCCGCTCACAGCCTGCCCAGCCCGGCTGCCTTGCCGCTTCTCCCCAGTGCAATATGGTACCTCACTGCCCAGCACCACCGCTGGGGGATTAGCTCTTTTTTCTCTTGTTGTTGTTGCCTTATTAGCTAAACCTAACGAGGCAGCGTTTGTGCCGGCCCTTGAGGGCAGGTGGCCAGGATTTATGACTGCAGCGCTGCCGGGTGACCTGGAGTAGAAACGGGCATTCAAGCACAGAGGAAAAGAGAGCAGCACCCACATCCCTGGGGACGCTGGGAGGACTGGGACAGCTGCGATGCCCGGAGACCTTTGCCGATGCCGTATTTGCACGGAGAGAGAGCAGACTCCTGTGATCCGGGGGCATTCGCTGGCATCGCTCACGCCGGAGCTGGCAAGGACGCTGTGCCATGCTGAGAGAGCACCCGCATTGCGAGAGGCACAGCTGGCACGGGCACGGCGCGGCTCTGAAGGGGCATTTCACTGCTCAGACGGCCGCTGTGCATGAAAAGGGCATTGTAGGGGAGCGTGTGTGGCTGGGGAGCAGCTGGCGTTGGCAAAGCATCGCCGAGTCTTAAAGGGACACAAAGACCACTGCCTCCCTCCTCCCCCAAGGGCATTTTGGAGCTGGGTTGGGGGGTGCAGGAGAGGGTAGGACATTGCTTGGTGGGGGGGAATCACTTCAGGGATGTGAGCACAAAGGGACAGCGACACAGGTTCTGAGTGGGATTTGGGGCCAGGTGGGTCCCTGCCACAAGCACCCAGTGTGTGGCATGAACAAGGTGGGTGCTGCCTTGTGATCTGTGACACTTCCCACCAGGTGCCGTGGGATGCTGCACCCCCAGAGCAGTGACACCCAGATCTGCCCAGGTGGTGAGGATTTACTAAAAGCTCCTTCACTCAACTTCTTCTAAGCTGGCCATGGGGGGCCCCTGGCTGTTGTCCCTTGCAGAACGAGGGCATCTGCCCCCACAGCTGCCTCCATCCCTGCTGTGCCCCTGCTGTAAACACCCCTCCCATGCCCTGCCCGGGGGTGCAGCATCCCCCCATACCTGTCTGCCTAGCCCTGGTTCACACCAAAGGATCACAGAAGTTTCATCCTGAAACTGGTTTTTGAATGGGCTTGGCTCACCCAGCGTGAAGAGCAGGACGGGCAACGCTTTATTTCAGACGGCAGCATAAATCAGCCCCTGGCTGGTGTCGGGTTCTGCCAGACATTCCCCTGGGGAAGTAGAGGCAGCCACAGGGGATGTTTCTCCAAGCCTGAGTTTGCAGCTTGGGGCCTGAGTACAAACCTATGGCCACCTTCAGGTTCAAAAAAGGGACCAGAGACACGCAAGGGACATGCAGGACCCTCTGGCAGTGGAGGAGAGGAGCCAGCTGGATGCTGTGATGTCTCAGCTCAGTGCTGCCAGCTTTCCTGGAGCCAGTTTGCCAACACAGGGTGCATAAAGCAGTTTGGGAATGCTTGTGAGGAGGCACAACTCCCCCTGAGGAGGGACCCGAGTAAGACAGGGAGAGCAGGGAAAGTCTGGAGTCAGTGGGGTGCAAAGGAAGGAGCCACACGAGACAAAAAGCACTTGGAAAAGTCCTCGGCAGCCAAACCCACGAGCCCAGACACGCCGCAAAGCACCTCTCACTGAGAGCCGCTGCTTGAAAAGAGCCTTTGAGGAAAAGCCGGGGAGCACAAACACGTTTCTCCTCCTTCCCCTGAGGGTGAAAGCTCCCGCTCCACAGCACGGTGCTGCACCCCACATGGAGGTGTACGCTAATGCCGGGCGGGGGGGGGCTTGTCACAGCATCCTCGGTTGGGAATGAGGGGCTGGGGGTGAGCGTGAGAAGTGGGATCCAGACTTTCCAAGTAGAGGGAAGGGGGAGGAATCCTCCTCCCCGCCCAGCCTTCCGTCGTAAAGGGGCTGCCGGGAGGGAGGTGAAAGGTTTGGGGACGGCCGCCTGTCCCCCCTCGCCGCCCCCACAGCGCTCGCCCCGCTCCCGGCAGTGCCGCTGTCCCGCGGCAGAGGGCGCCCCGCTCCACGCTTGGGATCGCGGCGTGGGGCGGGGGGGGCGGGGGGCGGCCCCTTCCCAAAGCGCCGGGGAAACCCCACTGCCTCCCGAAACAGGGACCCCCATCACTGCCCCCAGGGGCTGCATCCCTGCCCCGTGAAGGGCGAGGTAGTTGCAGCCTGCATCCCTGTTTCCCTGCATCCCTGCATCCCTGCTTCCCTGTATCCCTGGCCTGTGAAAGGTGAGGTGGTTTGTAGCCTGTATCCCTGCATCCCTGCCCCGTGAAGGGCAAACCACTTTGCAGCCTGCATCCCTCCCTTGGCCCCTGCCACTCCAGTCTTCCTATTTCCTAAGGATCCCCCAGAGCTGGATGAGGCTCAGAGTGGCTCAAGAATGTCCTGTGGAGGAAATGGCTGTGATGTCCATATGGACGAAGAGACACCAAGGGGAGATGATAGGAGGTTAAACTACTATCCCAAGTGTCAGGACAAGGTGAGGAGGGGAGACAGTTCCTGCCACCTCCAACAGAAATTTGGGGCAGCAAATGGAGACTGAAGGCAGAGATGTGAAATGGGTGGTGTAGGTCACTCAAGGACTCCCTGCAGGACTCCCCACTGCAGTAAGAAAAATCCGTGGAAGTCTGTTAGATACAAGCGCTCTGACATCCCTGTGCTGACGGTGGTCAGAGGCTAGAGGACCACCTGGTCCATCCCATCCTGTGATTCCTGCTCCTGCACTGCTCTCTGCACATCTGGCAGACATCCAGGCTGGCTACCATGGGGCAGGGGTGGAGATAGACCTCTGGGTCTACCTCTCTTCCCTTCTTGCTCACTCTGGATTTCATCCTGCCAAGCCTCCCTCCCCATTAAAAGCTAATGTGATTTTCTGGGCTGTTTTTTTCCCCCCTAAAAGACAGCAGTTGCTCCTACCCAGGAATACCTGTCCCATCTGGCTTCCGAGTTGCTCGTTTTAATTGCATGAGCAAAGGACCAAGAAATAGACCATAAAAATAACTGCCTGCAGCTGAACCTCTATGGGAAGCCAGGATACACAAAGGAGGTGGATTTAGGGGAAGCCAGTGACATAGGATCTAGGCTATAAACCACCTCCTTCTGCTGCAGGGGCAGAGGCTGTGTTCGTGCAGAGGAAGGATTGGTGCTGTAATTCAGATGCTCTTGCATTTGTAGAGTGTGTCAGTGCTGGGAAACCCCCGAAGCTCATTGCCAGATTATCTCCAGACTGTAGTGAGATGGATTGGCATGGTACCCTCCGGCAGTTCATCATCACTGCTCCTGGTGCTGTCTGATGGGATCGGTCCCCACTGCCTGAGGGAAGGAAACGCTGGGGAAGGAACCAAAACAAGAGGATGAGGAACTGGCACTGTGCCCTCGGACTCTGTCCTGATCCCAATGGCCTGAGCCCTGAGCTGATTACCAGCAGCTTGATCTCTCCTCTAATGCCACAGCCTGGTGCCCGTGCAGGGCTGCCCGGGGGGAGCCGGTGCACCTGGCTGCCTGCTTTTATGGATGCAGTTGTTTCCAGATTGGCTTTGCTGGCTCTGCATTGTGTTTCTCACCTTCTCTGGCAACGAAGTGCTCAGGGCAGAGAAAGAGAAAGCTTCATGCTAAGCCACCCCCCCTGCCTGCCCGTGTGCCCAGGCAGCCTGGCAAGCCTTTGGCCAGCAGCCTGAAGGCCGGGAGTTACCAGCATTGCTCAGGAGTGAGAAAGGTCCCCTGGGGACAGCACTGGGGTGACAGAGGACACCATGGGAAAAGCCACTTTGCAGAAGGCAGTGCTTGGGAGGTCAATGGCTGGTGTCAGGGAGAGGGAGTGGGCACACCTGAATGCAAGCTGTGTGTCCCCTCCAAAAAAGAGAACACTCTGCTCTGTGATCCTCTTCATCCTCCTGTCCCTCTCCGGGGACTGGGACACACAAAAGCTTTGTTGCTGTTTTTCTTGCAGGACTCTTGTCAGAAAACCTTGCCAGGTACTGCACTTTGCAAAAGCCCTTGGGGACACACCAGAGAGGGGGGGGAGCGGTGAGGGATGTTCCTCCTGGGGCTGTTTGGCTACAAAGCAGAAGGATCCCACAGAAGGCCAAGCAGAAACCCTCGACATGTGGGCTCTGGTGTCCCAAGCTGCTGCCTCTTTGCAGAAGACAGCCCCCAGCTCTGGGACTGCTGGCCTCTCCTGACAAACGAAGGCACACTGAGCCTGGCCAGGCTGGGATCTGAATCACAACAGTCTCCCTGCTGCCTGAACACAGGGAGAGTGGAGGATGCTGCTCTGCTCCTCTCTGTGCTCCCCTGGTCTCCCTGAGCTGTCAGGAGATGCTCTGGGCTTTTCCTTTCCTGAGTCTTTATCCCCCCAGCTGACTGCCTGCAGCTCCAGATGAGAGAACCT
This sequence comes from Myiozetetes cayanensis, assembly GCF_022539395.1. Taxonomy (NCBI): domain Eukaryota; kingdom Metazoa; phylum Chordata; class Aves; order Passeriformes; family Tyrannidae; genus Myiozetetes; species Myiozetetes cayanensis. The sequence continues at coordinate 14,126,287 of NW_026086937.1, forward strand.
CAGCCTCTTGGCTGCAGGGCTGTGAAGTTCCCACACATCCTTTGGAGCCTGGGGCTGAGTGTTTTGTCCTGGCAATTATGCCTTTTTCCTGTGCTTTTTCTTGCCCCACAGTCTGGCCAGGTGGGTGTTAAACACTACACACACCTCATGCTCTCTATGCTATGAGGTGCCCATGGCATCTGGTCCAGCACAGACACCCCAGGGACCTCATAGATTTGAGTCCCTCTGGGCACCAGACAAGTGTTGCCACAGGCATTTGGAGAAGAAAGATTATAGTTTGGAGAAGGAGAATGAAAGTCTGGGGTAAAAAGTAAACTGAGTCACTTAAATAGCCCAGGAGCTATAGGACAAGCTGTGGATTCTCCTGGAAGAAAGGACAGGAGATGTAGTTGTGAGGCCGAGTGGAATTTAACACACATCAGAATGGTGAACAACCTATTGGTTTTTTCAGAGAAATTACACCAGGGTGAAGACCATCCTGAAGGTCTGACACATCCACAAGTTAAAAAACAAGAAATGAAGGTTGCTGAAACTGTAGGTAATAATCTGACATGAAAGGAACCACACAGGACAAAATATAATGTGACTTCAGACCTCGTTGTGACAGATACAGATGAATTAATTGCTGGGCTGGAAGGCAGTGGTTGCCTGGGGAGTAGCCAACATGACCTGATTCTGTTTGTTCTCATCAAAAAAGGGCAGTTCTGGCTCAGTTAAGTGTGGTGCTCCATAGGGTTAATTTTTCCAAAGCTGAGAGAAAGTAGGAGAGGAATTCAGGTTGGGAGGAATAATTTAGAAAAAATGTGAGAAAATATTGTGAGCTCTTCAGAAAGAGTTTTTGATAGCTGGTAGGTCACAGCGCAAACAGGGAGGAAACGGGTTTGGCTCCAAGCCCATTCTTATTCAGTGGTGAATTGGAAACCAAAGAGCTACTGATCACAACTGGAGGGGAAGGAAGACACTAAAAATCAGTCAATAAAATGGAAACTCAAGATATTGATTAGGAAAGCTAAAGAAACAAGGATAAAAATCCATATTGGGCAGGGGTGGGGACAACAGAAGAGACATGCAGGTAGATGGAGAAGGAAAGAAGTGACAGCATTGATAGCGTGTCCACTTAACATTGTGGAGATGATAAAACTGACAGTGATACGTAAAAGTCGTTGTGCTCAGTAAATAATTGCAGGAGGGGGATACACTTATCAGATGAGATATCATACAGACCACTGGAATCTTGGAAAGATATTAGAGCAAACACAAGAGTAAACTCACAAACCCAAAAGAGTCCTTGGAGAGCTGGCAGAGGTGTCCTGCCCTACTAATCTTTATTTGCAAGAAGATCAGAGACATGCTAATGTTTTGCCAGAATTTCTAAAAAAGGCAAATGAGATCAGTGGATAAATCAGACCTGTTAACCTGGCATCATGCAAAAGAGTGGGAGAGAATCTGAGCATTAACCGACACAGAGCTAACAGGCAAGGGTATAAATAACGAGTTGCCCTCTTTTTGTGGCAACAATGTTTGGGACACAAAAACGATCATGGGTTTGGTGAGTGAAGGTCACTGTGTGACCACGTTGTTCTTGTGAACATTTGGACTGAGAACCCTCTGATACAACACGATAAAGTATTTCCTACAGGAGCCAGCTACGAATGAGCCTCAGGCATAGATGACCCCTGTTGATACACAGGAACTTTCCCCATGAAAAGGTGGATGCTCCTGAATCCTTCTCACAGTTGATAGCGCTGGCACACGGCAGAAGGACAGGCAGTGAGATAAGGACACCACAGCTCAGTGGTTTGCTCCTTTGGTGAACTCAACCCATTCAAACAGAACATCTTAGCAAGTCAAATGCAAGGAGGAAGGAACAAATTGTGGACTTCAGTTACCGAGTGGGAGGATGGAAAGGTTCAGAGCAACCAACTCAACCAGACCTCCTACTGCGATACGGGAGCACAAGGAGTAGCACAGGTTTTGGATGTTTAGAGAGTAATGGCATGGCTGATGCAAGTCCTGCCTACAATTTTCAGTTTTGTTTTGTCTTGTATTTAATGTGGAAGAAACATTGGAGAAGAGGTAGAAAAGAATCACTGCAAGAAAGCCCAATCATGGGAGAGAACGAGAGCACACATGCCCAGTCTGGTTATCCAAATGGAACAGAGATTAAGAGGTGTATGAGTGCTTTCCTAAGGCCACGGGAAAGCTAATTTCAGTTGTTGTAGGTAACACCGAACATTTACAGAGGAGAAACCAACAAGACACAAACTCCTCAGCCTGCTGCCGACATGAGGGACGGGTTCTAACAAAGTTAAACCTCCAGCCTTTTCTCATCGTGTTCCCAATCTCTCTGGCTTGGCAGAAGAAAGATCCACCACAGGTGTTGGAGACCTCACCCTGGGAAACAAAACCCTCAGACACGCCCTTTGATCCCCTACAGCAATCCAAACGTACATATTCATCTCAACATACCCCAAGCAGGTATCCCACAGCACATACCTGGGATACCTACCTCTGCTGCCTAACATCACACCCCTATCAGTTCCGCATTAGTCGAACCATTAGGGCCACTTAATGTGTCCTTATCGGTGCTTGATCCACAAGTGTCTTAAAGAAGGTGGTGATCCTACAGCCCGACTTCCTTAACATTTTATGAGACTGGGAAACGCTAATATATCCTTATTGCTCCTTCTACACCCATTTCAATCTAGCACCTTTACACATCAAGAGACATATTGTTTTATTGCTCCATTAACAGGATTGTCCACCTTCATCTTCACCCCAAGTCCTATGATCCTTTCCTTTATACTAACTGACAAAAATCCTTAACTAGAAATTAGAGTTTTTTTAAGTTAAAACTCTCTCAGAAGCCTAATTACCTCCATTTCAATGCTAAATGCTTTAATATAGGCAACAAACCAATGGCTAAATTCCAAAGCCAGGGTAAACCCACATTAGAAATGATCAGGCTTCCTCCACAAGAAGCATGATTAATCACCAGAACCAAACAGCTAATGAGAGACTGAGACTTTGGGTTTATCTCCAGATCAAGACTTAGTTCCCTCCTGGAAGAGGTGTTTGATTTGGCATCCATTGTAGGAGTAAGTGGGCAAAATACAATGGCCTGTGGTGTAAAGGAAGCCACATGGGAGGGGTGGCTATTTTTTCTGGTCTGATCCTCCCAAATGTACTGCACCTCCATCTACTTCGCTGAAGGTGAGCAAATGGGCTCCCTGAAGTCAGGGCTGGGGAGACAGCTCATCCAGTCCTCCCTCCTCTCTGCCTTCGAGGGATCCTTTGATATGCAGTGTAAAGCAGTGAAGGGCAGAGAGCCAAAGTGTGGCTAACCCCAGCCCAGAGTCACCAAAGGCCTGGGAGCCTCTCCGATACATAAATCTTTGACACGTGTCTGAAACTGTCACCAACCCAAAAGACTGAACAGGGCCTTCCTTGGAGGTCGCAACTTGGGGAACTTGTTCCTACTCAAAATCCTCTCCCCAAGCCCGAGGCTGAGCCCACACATCATGGTGGTTGAGGGAAGTCCCGTTAGATTGGCACTGCTCCGGTGCCTTATGGCAGCTGTGCCAGGATTGTCCTCTCACAAGTGATCCAACAAGTTGTCTGGTGATGTCTTATTAACTGAGAGGTGCCTCTGGACACAGAGTGCCTCCTTTTCCTTGTTACTTGGTGGAAGGCCACTAACACAGTGGAATGGGTGAAAGGTGGGAGGATAAACTGTGCACTGAGGGCAGTTCTCCACCCTGCTTGATGATAGTCGGCATCCCAGTAATAGATGGGTAAATTAGGGGTGGTAAAATCTCACCTTCATTTATCACCTTGATGCATGCCTCATAAAGCTTTGCTGCAGCTGGCAGACTTCCATCTTGTCCCTCTGGACATGGTCACATCTCTGCCATCTCCTCCCTTTCTCACCACCATTCCAGCTGCCCCACAGCAGAACAGTACCCTGGGTGTCAGCACTTTTGCTCTAGGAGACAGCCGTGAGCACACAGCTCTGCCACATTTACCTCCAGCAACCCATGCAAAGTACATGAAAATACAAAAACCTGCCCTATGCTTCCCATGCCAGCATCTCTGGTTGAAGGCCACAGGGGTTGATGAGGGTGAATGCTTTGCCCTTGAATCTGTTATGGAAATTATTGTTATATCTTTGAAATGGAAGCAACACCCCTGATTTCAAAAAGATGGGCTTCTGAGTTCAAGCTTTCCTTGTCTTTGGGTGCTCCATGGTGTGAGGCTGTGGTAGAGCCTGAAAGCCAGAGTTAAGACCATCATCTGTTCCTTTGACCCAAAACATTTGAGGCCAATCATAACACTCCTCAGGAGTCAGCCAAAACACTGCAACCCACTTCTCCAAGAGGGACAGGCTGCTCCCAATCTCCCTGCAACCCCCTGTGTTTCTGGGGTCACTCATTTCTTCCTGCATGCACACAGAGCAAGGGGCATTGCTGGGAAGCATGGGCAGACATGGACTATCAAAACACAGCTCTTTTCCATGGACTTGCCACTCCCGGGGAGCACACAGAAGGGGCAGCCAAGGCCATAGCACCTAGGGGAGGATCTCCCAGATCCCACTGGACTGCTGAGAAGGGGAACCTGGATAGGAGTCAGTGTTCAAGGTGGGGGTGGGTCAATCTGCAGTGCCTGGGAGCAGAGCTGCCCCACGCGCTTGGAGCTGCAGTCCCACACACTTAATCAGCACCAAATGTGCATAAAGTGAGCAGAGGGAAAACTCTTGTCAGGCAACGGCAGCGGCTGCCGCTGCGGAAACAGTCAGAAAACCCCTTCCCCTTAAAGTTTACTACTTTTACTACTCGGCTTGCCTGGAAGACTTTATTGCTCCCGACAAAGCTGTGACTTTGCTCTAGAGCCAACCAGTGGGAAGCATCAGAAAACCTGCGTGCGTGTCTCTAAGCCTGTGTGCACCTTTGTGTCTGCATTCCTCCGTGTGTGGGTGCCCGTGTGTGTGCGCACGCCAAGGGCGTGAGCGGGGCTTTGCGTGGAGCGGGAGCACACCTCACCCTCCAGGGTGCTGGCGTGGGGAGCCAGGCAGGGGGCTGTGCTGCTGGATGCAGGCTCCCTACTGCTGCTGGGAGGCTCAGGGGGGGAAGTTCAGCAGTTCTGCAAACAGAGGCCTCTCTCAGAAATGCCGGCAGCCACTTCAGGGACAGGTTTGCAAAGGAGCTCAGTGCCCTGCTGCAGAGCTGGAAGGAAGCAAGTGGCTTCTGCAGGGAACCTGTCACCATGAGTCCAGGCTCTTTGGAGGGTTTGCCCTCGCAGCATGCCCCCAGTATGCCATACACCCACCTGTGCAACTGAGAAACACCGCTGGAGCTCTTTGGAGAGCCCTGGTGAGGCTGTTTGGTGTTGACATCTGCATATGGATGTGGATCCTGCGAGTGTGAAGTGGCCCAGTGGGGCAGCATCAGTGCTCTTGATCTCCAGTGAGCCTGTCAGGATCAGTGTCACCCAACAACAGGGAGGTGTAAAAGGTGCTGAGGCTGTCTGGGAAGGACATTATCTTTGCTGACATGGGTGGCAAAGCTCCCCCAGCTCCAAAGAAGCCATGGCAGCCAGAGTATCATGGCCATCCTCCTCCATGCTCTGGCTGCCAGACCTCTGCCAGCACCAGGACAGGTTCCTGGTGACTCTTGGCCGATGGGTCACTCCTGCAACTTGAGACCTCATAGGAGTCAAACCATGCATCCCATACTCTTGGTGGGAGACCCAAACCTGGAGCATCCTGTGAGGTTGCACTGCCTAATAGGCATTTCTGCATTGCCTGGCTCCCATTCTCAGGGTGCTTCTCCCAGGACTGACACCAACCTGCCTGTGCCCATGGCAGGTGGAAGTACTTGCCCACACTTCATCTGCTGGTCCAGGCAGGCAAGAGAATGCTGAAACCTGACCTCCTCTGCTGCTCATGGCCCTCCCATGGCCCACAGTGTCTGGGAGTTGTGGCAGGCCTGCCTGTCACACCACACAGCGTTTCTGCAGGCGAGGAGGCCTTTGAGAGGCCAGGATAATGGCTAATAGTGCTGTTTTCCTCTGCTCTGCTTTCCTTCAAGTGAATTACCAGGGTCTTGCTGGGAATTATCCTGCCATTACCCAGCGCTCTGGGGAGCTGCCAGTGATTTACTTAACAGCAAACAACACAAAGAGCCGGACACGGCGGGAGCTACGCAACCGAACAAGCTGGGGAACGTGCAAGTGGAAGAAAAATGCTGTAACGGCAGCCAGGGTGCAGGGATCCGGCCAGGGCTGCCAGCCAGAGGTGGGCACGAGGATGTCCCCAGGAGCTGCCCTCTGTCTGCACGTGGAGTGATGGAGCTGTTCCCCCCGAGGGTAGATTTTGTCCATGGCGTAGCAGAGTGCGATGGAAATGTCAAAGGGTGGTGGCCCCCTGGTTCCGTGCCTGGCTGGCCGGGGGGTAGCCCAGGGCTGTGGCACAAGAGGAAAATCCAGTCCTCCCTGCTCCTGGAGAGCCATGGGACTCAGGGATGATTGGAAAGCTGTGAGTGGGTTGGCAGCAGAGCCAGGACTGACCCTCTGCTCTACACCAGAACCCACCCAGTACTTGCATAGGGAGGTCCAGCAAGGACAGAGTCTTGACCTCCCCCACTGATTCTTTGCATCTTCCAGACTTTGTCCTAGTCACCTTTTATTGTCCCATGGCTGAGCATGGCCCTTGAACACTCATGGCCTGCCTCGTCCCAGCCACGCTACAGCCTGTGATAGCCTCAGCTCCAGCAGATCACCACAGTGCAAGTCTGCCATGGGCTGCTCCCTCCTCCCTCCAGGAACTGCCCTTTGCACACAAAAGGGTTCGGACACCCCGCAGACACGTGCCTTCCATATGTGTCCCCACCACTTGCACTGCACCCTCCCCACAGGCTCTCATGTTTGCCATGTCTCCCCTCTCCTGTCACAGGCTGCCCCTGCACAGCCGCCACGTGCCCCCTCCCCAGCGCTGTGCACCCCCAGATCCCACAGCAGCCACATGGACCCCCTTGTCCTCCTGCCCCGAGCTCAGCTCTGTGCACACACACTCTCCTCTTGACACTTCACAGGCGCCGGGCGAAGGAGGGGCTCCTCTAGTGCTAGAAAGTTGTTCCTACTCTGTGCTGGGAGCAACCACATTACTCACGAGTCCCTTTTTAGTGTGAATATGTGTTTCCCCCTTCCATCTCCAGTCCATTAGCTACTATGGAAACAACATGTCATTGCCCGGAGGTGGAGTTCAGCCACAGCCAAAACAGACGCGGATAAATTCCAGCACCCAAATTCACATCCTGGGGCAAAGCCCTGTGCAGTTCAGCCGGGGAACGGGAGCAGAGTCCCAGTGGTGTTAAGGAGTAGACCTCAGTTCAGGCGCACTGGCTGTGGAATGTGTGGGGTGCAGGAAGCACTTGTGGGGGACCCCATTGTCCCCCATCGCTGGGGGAGGCTGGGGTGATTTACTCTTCTGCAGCCTGACCCAGGGCATGCGAGTGGAGGTAAACAGCAGATCCACGGGGCCTTGGCTGCCTCTGCTCTGCTCTGTCCTGCAGCACCTACTGCCCGGCCTGTGACCGCTCTCAGCTGTGGATTTTGGCTGTCACAAAGTGTCCAGCCTTAACGGTTTGCACATCTCACCCAGGCCCCCCTTGCAGGGGACAAGAAATGGGAGTCCCCCTTGCACGAGGGCAGCCAAAGTTGCTGGGCTAAGCTGCTGCAGGTGAGCAGGGGAGAGGGGAACACTGTGGGGTGCCACCTCCCCCGCCAAACTGTCCCCATACCCTGAGTCACACGGATCTGGGGAGGGACCATAAGTGTCCCAAAGCCTGCCTGGCCCCTGAGTGGGAGATGCACCCATGGCGGGGCAGGAGCTGTAGGGACCCAAGGGAGTTGCAGGTGGAGTGTGTCTGCTCGTTGTCATATCCCCTAGGGAAGGAGGAGGGCAGGCAGAGACTGTGGCATGTCCTGCCTAGAGGCTTTCATAGCAAGCCTGGTTCCAGTCTCCCCTTTGAGATGGGAAGTACTGGAGATAGGAAGCAAAGCCCTTGGAAGGAGGAACTTTCCTTAGTGGCAGCCAGCAGTCCATGATGGACCAATGTTGTCCAGTTCCCTGCCACTGTCTGTGGGCACCCTCCCAGCCTGGACTGCCCAGTTGCCACAGCCCACTCCAGTGGCTTTGCCACCCTGGGTTGCCAGAACCTGAGGACAGCACTGTCACATAGGGTAGGGGTAGGGAATAATTACCCCAGCATCTCCAACAGCTCACCTAAAGACAGGACCAGAGCCAGCTCAGACACCCTCTCCCTTCCTCAGCTTCTTCAGGAGATGGAGCAGGAAAACCTGTCAGTCCCCAGAACAGCCTGGGAGTGATCCACTGGCTTCTGAGTTGGAGCAGTGACCTGCATAAGTGCCTGTCTGGATCAGGGCCAGTGAGAGCAAACTCTGGCCATGAGGCTCCTTTGGAGGAGGGAGGGAGAGACCAGAGGCGAGCAGGGATGCCTTTTCAAAGCAGGCAAAGAAACTGCCTGTCAGCAAGGCTTCTCCACAAAGAGGTGAGTTCTGCCTCTGAAAAATAATGAAACAAACATTGGGAGGAAGGAAAAAGTAATGCTAGTTTCTAGAGCAGGAATTTTCAACCTGTTCTGCTTTGCTGCTCTCCAAAAATATCCCACCAGATACGCGAGTTCCTTTGTAGCAAACCCACACCACCTGGCAAGACGCTTCCTGGCCTCAGTTACTCTTCCTTAAAAGCAGCCACAGAGCCATGGGGATCCCCCAGCCACGAAAGCTGCAGCTCCCGAAAGCACTGGAAACGCAAACCACGTGGTCTGTTTACCCACGTGGGAGCCCCGTGAGGCAGATTGCAGCCCCAAAAACCCGGGGCACAGTGTTGCAAGAGTGATGCTTGCCCCACACCCACTAAGAAAGGCCAGGAGGGCAAAGCTGGAAAAAGCTGTGGTGCACCCCTAGGGATGAGCAGCACTAGGGACTCTGCAGCTTCAAAGCCATGCTTGAAACATGGTGCTTGGTGTGGATTCTCTGGTGAATAATAAAAGGCCTGAGTTTGCAGTGTCCAGTCTCTTGAGGGGGTGCTAGTGAGTGTCCCCCATCTGCTTAGCCACTTGTTTCCAGGACATTTACAAGAAGATCTAGGATCATCCCCTCACATCATTGTCAAATTTGTTTACAACTGGTCCCATGGGTATGCAGCAATTAGAAAGGAATGGGCAGCAAGTCACATCATCCTCCAGGATCTGAGAAATGCCACCCAAGAAAATCCCTTCCCAGGCAGAGATCTTCTCTATGTTCCCATCCTGGTGTTAGGAGTGTGAACACAGACCCATCAGCTCTGCAGCTGAGCTGTGTGACACAGGGGACATAACCCACAGGGATGGCATTTCCCCCCACAGCCCCTTTGCCTCTTCCTTGAGTCACTCTGATGCAAGCAGCATCCTTATAACACATCTCCTGGATCAGACAAGCCCCCTCCCAAGTCTGTAGAGCCATGAGACGAGTTGGCCAAACAATCTGATTGAAAATCAACCTCACTCTAAGAAAAAAAAAAAAAAAAAAGGCAGAATTTGTTTTCATCCTTGACTCTTCCCTAATCTGACCGTGGTTGCACAAGGAGCGAGTGAGGCCGCTCACCGGCAGAGCTGGACGGCTCCTTTGGCAGCAGCACAGATTTCGATCGGCTTGAAGCAATCATGAAACTGCAGCCTGAACTTCCAGTGACTCACTCGGAGAAGGGAAACTTCCTGGCTTGTGTATTTGAGCATTTCTGGAAAAACTGCTATATTTGGCATGGAAAATAGGAAGGATTCCTCCAGTTGCTTGAAACGGGAGCAGCAGCAATGAGTCAATGGGCAGTTTTAAGAGCGTTGAACAAGGGCGCTCTCTAAATTATTCATTGTGATTCTCCACATTGGGTGTTTTGCCCACAACAGGCTCAACAGTGTCAGTGCACAGGATGGTCCCGGCTCCGCCAGGAAGATCCAGGATTTATTGCTCCGACAGCCACCCCGCCAATGCACACTGGCTGTGTGCTATTGACTACGGACATTACAGGCTGCTTCCCATCTGTTTACCAACAAATACTGCTCCTAAAGGTATGGCATTGTGCTTATCGCTACACGTTGACCCAGCATGAAAAATCTGCCAATTTATATTTTCATGACATCAGTAGCTAAAAATGCAGTCCTTGCCAGCTTCAAACACTCTCAACTGTTTCATCTGGTATGCTGAGGGAAAAAAATGAAGGAACTGCTCTTCTGCAAATTACTGAAGTTGGTGGAGGGGAGGGGGGTATTTTGAGGGTTTGAAATGGGTTCTTCTTCTCTCCTTTTTTTTTTTTAAATAGTTGTCCAAATGGTTATTCAAACAGCTTGTTCATTAAACTCCTGAGTTGGTAAATGATCTGATTTTTAGATCATGGTGTTATTACCTAAAGGAAAAAAAGATATCAATGAATCCCAAGAAAAAAACATCAACAGCTTTTCATGAAAAATCTGTTAAAAAGAGAGGTAGATAGGGCAGCAAGCATTTTCCATTGGGTGAAATGCCAACAGGCTCCTGGTTCATGTATATTAAATTAAATATTCAATTTGGTCATGCACTGCTTTTATTGGTGGATTAAATATCGACAAATATGTCTAATGCAGAGAGATGCTTCATGCTGCAGCCTGGCAGATCCTGCCAGCTCTGGATCAGTGCTTTGGTGGGAAAACCTCTTCCTCCTGCTGCTGCAACCCTGCAAGGCTGATGCCCGGGATCCACAGCCATTGCACGGGGGGCTGCCCCTCTCAGCTTGTGACCCCCCAGTGCCCAGTGTGGCTGTGCCAGCAGTGAGTGACCAGCACCTCTGCCATGATGCTGAGGGCAGGGAGCAGGAAAGCAGCTGTCACCCACAGTAAGCTTTGGAGCCAAGTGACCTCCAGAACAGGGAGTGGGACCATTGGAACTAACTTCTTCTGATCTCAATGCTGAATTTATCCAGTTGCTTTTTGCCTGTAAATTTTTAAGCCATTCTCTATGCTCCCACAGCAAGAAGGCCACAGCTCAGCCACGGCAGAAGGGCTCTCCTTTTCACTGGAGAGGAGCCTGATGTTTTCTGGTGGCCCCACGCTCTTGTACAGCACTCACCTTGATTTGGCAGATTTCTTTCCTCCTCCCTGCTCAGCCTGCTCTTTGTGATGGTGCTGCTCGGTGGGAACCATCCCATGCAGGAGAGTTTCAGCCTGGAAGCAGCGCCTCTTTCCCCTGGCTCCTCCTTGCCTGGCTGGAAGGTGGCCAGTCCCTCCAGAGCTCCAGCAGTGCGGGGGGTTTGCTGGGAGACGAGGCGAGTGGAGGAGCATTCCCATCCCTGGCAGCCGACATCTTCAGCCCACCAGAAGCCCTGGGCAGGAATGAGACACGCTGGCATCATATCAGAGGGAAGGGTCTTGTCCAGAGCTCTGCTTTGCCTCTCGAGTGCTGCCCCTGGAGATTCACTATCTGCTTGAGACTTCTGGTCCATCAATTATTTAATTCCCTCCAGCCATGTGGTCTCCAGCTCCAAGTGCTCGTCTCCTCTGAGCGCACAAGGCTGCCTGTGGGGGAGCGGGGTTGGGCAGGGGGATGCAGAGCTGGGGCTGGGCAGAGGACCCCCACCAGGAAGCAGAACAGAAGCACAGGGGACAGGTCCCACCAGTCGAAGCGTTCAGCTGAGTGCTTCAGCCGATATTTTCTTTCCCAGCCACACACTGGCCGGAGAAATTGGTTCTTCTTCCGGTGTCTGGGGATGACCCTGGGGAAATCACCTCCCTGCTCTGTGCCTTGCTTTCCCCACCTGTAAAATGGGGCCAAGGATTTCACAACCAGTGTGAGCTCCGGGCATCCCAAACGTGTGTGAGACAGCGTTTTGCAATAAACGCGAGTGTGGCTCTCGCCCCTGCTTCCAGGGCCTACACCACCATGGATGTGTCTTTAGCAGATCGTGTAAGGTTGGTGGTCCCTGTCTGCTGCTGCTGCCCATGCTGCCTTGAGTTAAAGCAGCATGGAACAGCATGGCACGGCACGGCGGGTGCTGCTGGGTAGGCAGGACAAGCCGTGACACGAGGGCAGGCAGGGCTGGAGCCGGGTAGGTGTGTCGCTGTTACCCAATAAATAACTCAAGCCCTAAAGCAGCCCATTGTAATTACAGGGGCCCCGCGCAGATTGAAAACGAAGAAGAAGGAGGGAAAAAAGGAAATCAAGGTTCAGTCTTCCCCAGGAGGTAGCGCTCCACAGGGAAAGCGATAGAGGGGAGCGGTGATTTATATCTCTCCAGAGGAATTCTCCTTTCCAGGGCCGCCCCAGGCGCCACCAGGTTCAGCTGAGTTTCTCATCTGAATATGCATGAGCCAGTAATTAATTCTCTCTGATACTGATCCAGATTTGGGGTTGGTTTTGTGAGTGTGTGCATGCACGCTGTGTGTCCATCTTCTCCCAGGTGTGCCGGCACAGCAAGGAGGGATAAGAAGGAGCAGTGGCTCTCCACACAGTTGTCCTTGGAAGATGACAGCCATGGACACCCCATGGCTGCCTTGGGGCAGGAAAGTGGCCCTGGTTGGGTGGGGACTCCTGTGGGGTGGCTCTGGGTAGTGTTTTGCTGGGGACAGTGGGAGGAAAGGGAGACAGAGAGCAGGGCAGGTTCAGGGTCATGTGCCTGGGGCTGGCCACAGCAAGTGCCAATCCCTGCCCGAACACACACCCAGCCCTGGATACGTGCAGGGGGTGTTCTCCCTCCTCCAGCAGACATAGCAAAGGTGTTGTGTTTGCACAGTGCTGGGAAGAGGCAGGGAGGGAAGAGAATCGGGATTTGTCTCCACCCTCCCGCCTTCCTCTCTCTCTCCTTTCAAATATCTCCCGCGCATCACTTTTAGCAGTGGGATGGGAGCCCTGAGGAGTGAAACTGTGTCTCTGGCCCAAGGCCCAGGCCTGGGGCAGGGTGTGGGTGCGTAATCGCTGTGTGATGGGCCCTTGCCCTGAGATGGGCCCTTGCCCTGATGCATGACTTGTAGTCACAACCAGCCTTCAAACCAGGGGAAAACCAGAAAACTTTAATAAGAGAGAAACCACTGTTGTTCAGCTTCATCGAGCCCATGCCCTGGAGTACAGGTGTCTTCTCTCTGCCTCTTGGGCAGGTTATCCCAATGGCCTCTTCACCCTTCCCTTGAGAAAAGGCAATAATCAGCTTTGCTGCCTTTAAATCTGGCCATGGGGCCTCTCACTGATGAGCCGACGTTGTCCCAATGTAAAGGCAGGGAAGGACAGGGATTTGACTGCTGGTTTCTGGGTCATGGCATCGATGGCACTGACCCTTGGCAGCCAGGGAGGAGATGGTGGATCCACTCCTGCTGTTGTGGGCTCCCTGGAGCAGTCAGCATCTCAAACTGGAGGCTTCCGTGGTCCCCCTCTGCCATATCCCCACCCTGCCCATAGCCAGCACCAGAATTAGGAACAGTGTCTGGGTGTATTGCTGCTCTCCAGTTGGCCCTGGCTCCCGCCAGCAGCCATCCAAGGGAGGCAGGAAAGGGGGCTCCCTTGCCACCACCTCTCAGTCAGCCAGGACGGTGGCTTTCTGGAGTCATAGAGAAGCCAGTGAGCATCTTGGACATCAAGTGACCACAGTGTCATTACCTGCTGGGGTCAGAGAACCCAGAGACGTCACACTGACTTTCCTACATCCTCCAGTCACAGGGGATAACCCACCTAGAACACTGTCCTCACCCTGGGGCTCCATGCAGGTGCCCAAGGGGATACCAGTGGGACTGTGCCACATCCTGCCCACCATGTCCCGCTCTGGGTGCTGGCAGTGGGGTGCAGAGCAACCAGACTCCCTACATCCCTCTGAGGGATCCCTGCACTGTCTCCAGGCTTGGGGAGCAGCGGACTGGGAACGGCCGGTGAGTCAGTGCTGTGTTGTAATGCGGGGGGCAGAGCGCGTGTCGGAGCAGGGATGGCCGTGAGCTGCAGTGCGGGGCCCGCCTGGGCCTTTTGCAATCTTCGGGGGAAAAGCGAAGTCGATGTCTCCATCCCTTAATTAAAGTGCACCACAGGGCCCCGCTCCCGCCTCTTTACGTGGTTCATGGGGATGGATGGAGGAGCAGCAGCCCGGGACAGGGGGAGGAGGGCAGCCTCCTCAGCCCTTCCCTGGGCTGGGGCGGCCAGTGCTCTCCAAGTGCAGCCTCTGCCTCCTGCAGTGAGCTCTCAGCCGTGGCTCCACAGACTCACAGAGACGCTTTTTGGGCCCATAAGCCGGCCCTAGTTCTCTGCACACCTACCCTCCTCTCCTATGAGCACTCATGAAGCTCCTTCCCACCTCCCCTCCAGCAGTGCTCCTCCAGAGCCAACGTCCACCAAGCCCCGGCCCCCGCGTGCAACCCTTGCCCATCGAGGTGACACAGCCAGGATGTCATCTCTGACGGCTTCACGTCCCGCATCACCAGCCTGACCTAGAAACACTACCACGTCTCGTGCGCCGGAGCCCGGGGATGCTGCAGGCTCATCCCTCTGTTTTTTCCAGAGCAGCTGAGTGACAGTCGCCCCTCCCTTGCCTCTCCGAAGAGCGTAACGAGAATTTCCTCCGAGGAGCAGCTTGCCGCGATGAAATAATCGCCCGAGCAGCATGATCTTCGCCGGGGATTAGAGAGGCTGCTACTTGCTGAGCCAGGGAAACGGCCGGCGAGGAGGGAAAACTCCTACTGCCTCCTCCAGCACCTCGGCTCCTTTGCCAAAGCGATCGCCTGCCGCAGACGGAGCGAGGTCCCAGGCAGAGCTCAGCCCTGGAAACTTCTGTCCCCGATGCTCGGGCACTTTCGCAAAGTCCCCTTCCACCCTCCTTCTCCTCTCTCCGCTCCCTCCGGAGCCGCTCCCCAACCCCGGCCGCCGGGAGGGGTGGGGAAGAGGTAACGCAGCTGCTGCCTTTTACAGGCAACAGTTTTTGTAGTTGTTTCTTTTTGGACTGCTGAGGCGTAAAGCGCCGAGCTGAGCCTGCTTCTCCCTGCCTTACGCGCAGGGGCACTCACCAGCCGGGTTATCCCGCTGCTCGGAGGGACGGCAGCGACGGCTATACATGGATTTCCGACGCGGAGTGGTTTAAGGCAGTTTTGCTTCCACACCAAGCTTGGTTGTTTTTTTTCCCCTCCCTTCCCTCCCCCCCACCCTCCCGCCCCCTGTCCTCTGTGAGATCCTGGTGTGACCATCCCTTGAGGATTCCTAGATTCCGAATTTTCTTCCTGAAACATCCCACATCTCATTTTCTTTTTTTAACTCTTCCTGAAACGTGGGAACCCTAAGCTCAAAGAAACATCCCCAGTTTGAGGAGAAGGCACGCATTAAAGCCAAGTTATAGCAGAAGTGCTTTTTTTCGGGCTGGGCTTGGGTGTTCTTTTTTTTTTTTTTTTTCCCCCCTCTTTCGGACGCATTTCGAGACTCTCCGCCCGCCAGCCCCGGCTGGGCTGTGGCAGAGGGCGCTCTTGACTCCAGCCCTGCGAGCAACCTGCCCCAAACCCACAGAGTCCTGTCTCCGGGAATAGCAGCTGCCCTTGTCTCGAACACTCCAAGCGAGAGGCGTAGCCAGCAGCGACCAGAAATCCCGGTTTCCACAGCCCTCTCCTTCCCCTGAGCGCATGGAGAGGCTCTCGCCCTGCTCCCGCCCAGGTCAGAGCGGGACATCCAACGTGAGAAATCCATCGTCCCCAAAAGGTCCCAGCGTGAGAAATCCATCATCCCCCAAATGTCCCAACGTGGGAAATCCATCGTCCTTAAAAAGTCCCTCCTGCCAAAACAGCGGCGGTGCCCCTCAGCCGTGAGCGGGGCAGGGCTGTGCCGACCGACCCGAGGCCAGAGTTGCTCGTGGGATCGCAGCCCCTGGGGCCGGGGACGGCGGGAGCAGGGTCCGGGGTCAGCCAGAGGGTCAGCGGGCGCCACAAGGGCTCAGCCGCCGCGGTGCTTCCCTCTCCCACCACCGCCCAGCGGCCCCGACCCCCGCGCCCACGCCGCCACCCCCTCAGGGCTGCTCCCACACTGGGCAGGACGCGAAGGCTGAGGAGAAAAGCGCTCCGTGGCACGCCCAGGCAAAACCCAGCCTGTTTGCGGTGCTGCTGTGCTTCGCAGGAGGGACGTTTTGCCCTGGGAGCGGGGCCCCGTCTCTGTGTCCACCCGCCGCGTGCATGAGGGGATGGGGCAAGGCATGGCGGCGCCATGACGCCTCGTGCCGCGACGCCCGGTGCCAGGCGGTGCGGGGGCTGCCATGGCTCCTCCGCAGCTCTCCTGAAGCTTTGCGGGGATCAACCCCGGGGTCGCCCGGCTCCCCCCCACCTGGGAGCACCGCAACCCTGCCCACGGCAGCTACCCCGGGGCGCCGGCCGGGCAACCCCAACTCCATTCCAGCGCTCCGCCTCCGGGTTTTCAAAACCGCCTCGCCGTGGACAGACAGGCGCCTCAGCCAATAAGAGGCCGCAAAGCGTCAGCACAGCGTTCGCCCTGCCCTGCCGGCCAATCCGCACCGCCCGATCGCTATATCCCGCCCTCCGAGGACAAGTTCGGCCTCGACTCGGCGGCCATGTTGAGTGTGGCAGCCGTGCTTCTCCGTCCGGGGGGCGCTTTTTCGGACCCTTCCGCTCCTTCCTTCGCGCTTTCCGCACCGGGGGCCCTTCACGCGCGGCGTTGCCTCGCCCGCGAGGCCGTTGCGAGCGGCGGAGCGGCTACCGAGGGGTGGCACAACCGTGTGGTTGCCCCGCGAAGGGCTGCCGGCGCCATCTTGAGTGTGGCAGAGCTCCCTCAGCCGCGGCGCCAATGCCCCGTTACCCCGCGGCGGGGGGGCTCCGGGGGCAGAAGCTGCCCCGGTGACCGCGGGCGGTGGGAGCACGGCCGTGTTTTAACGGGAGACTGCGGAAGGGGAGCGCGGGGAAGCTCCTGGTGCAATCCAAGCCCTGAGCTCGCGCAAGGCGGGGGCAGTTGAGGCGCCTTGGGTGCGTTTTTTTTTTTTTCTTTTCTTTTTTTCTTTTTTTTTTACTGTAAAATAAGCAAACGGGTGGGAATCCCGCATTTCTGCGCGGCGGGCTGGGCGAGCCGCCCCTCCCCGCTCCCCCCGGGGGCGGCCGCCGTTGTTGTTGTGTCCAAAGTTTCCGCGGGGCGCCGAAAACACGGCGCGATGAGGCGGGGGGCGTGTGTTTGGCGGGGTACCGGGGGGACGGGGCTGCCCTGGCACCACCGGCAGCCCCGCGGGAGCGGGGTGGAGGGGTTGCGCAGCGCCGGTTCTCCCGCATTAGTGTTATTATTCTTATTTTTAACTCTTGTTATTTCCCCCCTCGCCCCTCCGCAGGCGGCGGGCGGGAGTGAAGGGAGGGGCGGGGAAGGAGCGGGGGGCACTCCCGCCGCCTCACACGGCGGGAGGGGCGGGGCGGAGGCGGCGGGGGCAGTGCGCGGGGAGGGGGGCGTGGCCCGCCCGCTCGCCGGCGCCCCGCGCCTCGCCCACACGGCTGAGGCCGGGCCCCAGCTCATCGCCGCAGTGGCGCCGCCGCCGCCGGGCTCCTTTAAGCGGCCGTGCCCCATTGTTTGCGCCGCGGCCAATGGGCGCCCGGCGGCCGCGGCGCGCGCGGCCAATGGGGCGCGGCGCGGGGCAGCGCGCGCGCCGCCCCCCGGCTCTATAAGAGGGGCCGGCGGCGCCGCGTGAGTCCCCACTGGCTCGCGCAAAGCCATCTTGGCATTGTTCTGCCTGCCCGCCCGCCCGCGCCGCCGCAGCCCCGCGCGACACAGCCCCGCACGCCCCCGCCATGTCCGACGCGGCCGTGGACACCAGCGCCGAGATCTCCGCCAAGGTGAGCCACCCGCTGTTGTTGCCTCGCGACCCGCGACTTTTTTTTTTAATTATTTTGTTTTTTGTTTTTAGTTCCCCCTCCCTTTTAATTTTTTTCTGGAGGATTTTTGGCTTTTTCTCTCCCTTTTTTTTTCCGATTTTTTTTTTTAATTTTTTTTTTTTTACCCCCCGCCTGTCCCGCCCCCTCCTCTCTCTCCTTCCCCCTCCGTCCCCCGCGTTGAAGTTGGCGGCGCGGCGCGGTGCGGAGCCGGCGCTGCCGTGTTCGCCGTGCGGGGCTGCCAGCGCCGTTCCTTTGTCTACAGCGTGCGGGAAACGTGCTCGCCGCCCTCGCCGGTAGTGCCGAGCCCCGCCGCGCCGCGTCCTGCTCCCTCCAGCCTTCCCGGGGAACAGCAGCCGACCGTCCCGCCGCGGAGGGGCTCGGAGAGCCCGGGGTGGGGGGGACACGCATGGCTGTGCCTCGGCACCCGGCAGCGGTCGCTCATTCAATCTACGGTGCGGGAGCTTGACAGCCCCGTCAAACTTAGGTCCCGCTCGGCCCTCGTTCCTGCAGGGGGCGCGGAAGTGCTCGGAACACGCACCGGAGGGATGGGGGGGCGGTCACTGTGTCACTGTTGTGGAGTTGCTGTCGAAAAAGGTGGGGGGCCCAGTTGGTATTTCGGAGTTGCACCCGGTTGATGTGTATGGGGCGATTGCGGTGTCGGTGTTACCCCCGGGGGAAGCGGGGCAGTTGCTATTTCGGCGCTACCACCCGGAAGGGGGGGGTGGGGGGGGGGCAGTTACTGGGCTGGGACTGCCCCGAATGCGGGGTTGCTATTTCGGAGTCGCCCTCAGAGGTGGGGCGGGTGGAGGGTGTGCGCCGGAGCTGGCCCGGGGGTCCGTTGCTATTTTCAGAGTTGCCCCGACGGGGGCACCCCCACGGTGGAGATGCGGCGAGGCTGGGGGCACCGGTCCGAGCTCCTCGCAGCGGGATAACTTTGCGGCTCGGTACCGGAGGTGAGGGGAAACGGCTGGGTAGCGCCGGTACCGTGCGGGAGAGGCTCTCCCGGGAGTCCCCGCTGCGGCTCCCGGCGCACGCCTTTGTCTGCGAGCGGCGGCGGAGCGTCCCCCGGGGGGACCGCGATCCCTGAGCGGCCGCCGTGCGCCCCGCCGAGCCCGGGGCCGCGGATGGGAAAGTTGCGGGGGGACCCGACCCGGGCCGGTGCGTGGGAAGGCAGCGGGGGACGTGCCCGGTGGCCTCCTCACCCCGCGCCCCGGCCGGCCCCGGGTCGCGCCGCTCCCGGGGGAAGTGTAGTTTGGGGAGGGGGGAATACAACGGGGGGGATGATTTAAAAGAAACAGCCAACAAAACGCCGTTTCTGGCAGATTTCGTTTTCACTTCTGTTTCCCGCTCCCGCAGCCGTGCTCCCATCCCGCTTGCCCTGGCTCAGCTCCGGGGCCGCTGCTCGGTCTCCGCCGCCTCCGGCTCTCTCGCTGCCGGGAAGCGGCGAGGCGGGTCGATCCCCATCCCTCTCTGGGGGGAACTGGGCCAAGTTCGCCGTTAACCTTCCGCTGCCCTTTACCGCCTGCGGGAACGGGGCCTCGTCCCCGGCTCGCCCTCCTGGGAGCGGACGGGGGTCCGCGCCGCAGAGCGGGCGGGCGGAGGCGCGCACGGCGGCAAGGTGACCCCCCCCCTCCTTCTTCCCCGAGAGGCGCAGAGTCACCGGGGCCGTTCGCCCTCGTCCCGCCTCGCCGTCCGGAGCGCTCTCGGGAGGCGGGGATGGGGCCGGGGGGTCCCGCCCCGCCCCGGCGCCGCCCCCGGCCGGTGCCGCGGGGCGCCCACCACGTGCGGCCTTGGGCGCCGGAGTCCGCCCCCGCCGGGACTACAGCTCCCGGCAGCCCGCGGGGCGCCGCGCTGGCCGCCGGCCAATCAGCGGGGCGGGCAGAGTGGCGCGCGGTTTGAACGGCGGCCGCGCGCGTGGCGGCGCGGGGGCGCCCCCTGCCGGCGGGAGGCACGGGCTGCGGCGGGTCCCGGCTCCCGCCCTTCCCACCGGGATCCTGCCCGGAGCAGGGCCGGGTAGAAGGTGCAGCTCCCCGGAGCGGCGGTGCGCGGCTCCACAGCGCTGCTATTCCGTAGACAAACAGCCTCGCCACACCTATAATTAAAGGTTGTGTCCCAATCTTGGCGCTGAAGCAGCCCTGCTGCTGTACCGGCTGCCGGTCTAGAGGCTCCCGCTCACATCTGTTTGTGTTGGCCTCAGACTGGGAAAGGGAGAAGCTGTGGTGCTCTCTGCAACCCTGTTGCTAGCACAAACTTCATGACCTGGCATCGTGATGGTGGTTAAACTGAGAGGTTTTTCAGTGGTGCGGGAAAGGTCAGGGCTGGAGATCTGTCCAGCAAAAATGTCCAGGAGTGAGTTGTTCCTTCACTGACAGAATTGCTTATATTCTGTGAACAACTTCTTTTAAAAAGGAACCGTCGAGTACAGTTGTGGAAACTCTGACTGCTTGATTTGCTCTGTGTTAATTTGGGAAATGCCTTGCCTCCCTCGTGCCCCTGTGCCTGGTGTGAGGCAGCGGCTGCAGTGCTACGGTGCATGAGAGGCAAAAGGGTTGTGATCAGGCTCGGGGGGATAGGGGAGCCGGAGCTACTGTCAGTGTAAAACTGATGGAACTGGGCAGCACAGAGGAGATGGCCTGGGATTCGTGTGTGAGCAGTGAAAGGAAGAGGGAGCTTCAGTGTTTGTTTTACCCCAGACTCCTAGATCGGTTTGCTTAGGTGAGGTTCGATCAACAGGTGTTGTCACCCCAAAGCTTTCTTCCAGAGAAAGTCTTTTCTCAGCTGGCAGCCTGGCTGTCTCTGGTTAACAGCATCTGTGCGTTTAAGTACCCTGGTTGTACTCAAAATGCCTGCACTGCCTTCCCTGAGCAGCGTGCAGGGGAGTAGAAACCCTCCCAGTACCAGAGTAGTGTTCACAGGAGAGCCAAGGCCGGTGTTCCCACGAGGCCGGGGCTCTGGGAGTGAAAGTGCCCGCTTGCTCTCCGTGGGCGTCACGGCCGCAAAGGGCAGGTGGGAGGGGGTGAAACAGAGCCGGGAGCTCCCAGCTTTTAAACACCTCGTGGCCGCTGCCAGAGCCGGCGGTGGCTGTGCTGCTGGCCTTGGGGAAGGGCCTCTGCTTTCCTTGGCTGGGGTAGCGCTCCTTTGAAGCATCTCACTCCAGCTGATGGAGGAACAGAAGGGGAGGAGGATGCAAGCAGAGATGCCAGTGTTAAATCCAAGTGTTCTTTATGCGGGAACATAAAGTTGGATCCTCTCAGCCTGTTTGCTGAGCGACTTGGCATGACATTTTGACAGTGATCAATAGCGAAAACACACAAGCTCCTGCTCTCCTCTCTGCTTGCTGTGGAGGTTTGAACCGAACTAGCCAGGCACGGCTCTTGGAGCGGTGTAAAAATAGACTTCTTCCCCCACCCCATCCTGTTACACTTAGAGCTGTGAGCTGGATGCTGGAGCCTCCTCTCTGCCACTGCGAGAAAGACCAGGCGTGTAATATTCGCTGTGTGCTGTTCCCCAGGCAGGGCAGAGACCACAGCCCCTGCTAATGAGCCCCTGGGATTTGTTCCTGGGCGAAGGTACCAAGCAGCCGTGGCCGTCTGCGTCCCTTGGACAGGGCTGCCGGCTCTCCATGGCATTGCAGGAGCTTGCGTGGACTGTGCTAAGATGGGCAATCAGCCAGCTCTGCTGCTGTTGAGCATATGCAGGCGGCCAGCTCTGTCTGTTTGGGAGCTCAGAGGTGAAACAGAGCAGTCTCTTTTTTAGATAGCTGCTCTCTGGCAAGGCTCACTTGGATTGAGATTCGCCCCCATGTTTTCCCGTTCCCAAGGAGGAGCCAGAACGTGGCGACCAAATCACAGAACAAATCGGTGTGAAGAGAAACCAGCTCCTGCGCTCGCTCTCAGACTGTGTTTTTCACACCTGATCTGCAGCTTCTCTGACCCGGGCAACTGGAATCGGGGTGACTTCTCTGCTTTTCTGCTCCCTCCAGGATCTAAAAGAGAAGAAGGAAGTTGTTGAAGAAACAGAAAATGGTAGAGATGCACCGGCCAACGGCAATGCTGTGAGTATGGCTGCAATCTGCAGGGAGAGGCAGCCCTTACACCAATGCCTTTTCATTTTCCTCTCTCCTCCTGCTTTTGCTGTAAGCTTGTTCCCAGCCCTGCTCAGGAGATCCCTTCAAATGGCAGCACTGAGCCCTTTAGAGCCCTCAAGCCTTTGGCACTTCACGTTACACAGACGCTCCCCAGCCTGTGGGGAGTTCCTATGTGTGCAGAAGGGAAGGGTTGGGCTTGGATCCCCTCCCTAACAGCCCTGTGAGGCTGTCCAGTGCCACCTCCTCCCTAGGGCCTGTAAAAAGAGGAAAAAGAAAATAAAAAAAATCCCTTGGATTTACAATGTTGCCACCAGTTGAGCGGGGAGAATCACATTGTGTACAAGTAAACTAGTTGGCTTCCTATTTTTAACGTGCTGGAAGAAATTCAGTGTGCCGTATTTCAATGTGTCACAAGACCCTCTGCAGTCTTCATCTCAAAACTGCAGCCCCAAGTTTTACTATAGGCTTGATGCTTTGTGCCGGGGCTGTCTGGGTTGAGTGGAGGCAGGCAGGAGGTGGGACACACGGCCGGGGCTCTGGTGGGCTGGTGCATTGCTTTCAGCAGGAAAGGTGGGAACACACACTTGTGCTGAACATCTCTTCCCCCTTCTCCCTTCCCCGGTACATTTTTTTAAGTGATGTTTTGTCTTGCCAAGGAGAACGAGGAAAACGGAGAGCAGGAGGCTGACAACGAAGTAGACGAAGAAGAAGAGGAAGGTGGTGAGGAAGAGGACGAGGAGGAAGAGGGTGATGGTAACTTTTCTTTGTTCCCCCCACCCCCATCCCCGTCTGTGTCCTGCCCTGGACAGCAGGCTCCCGGGAAGTGGAGGCGAGCAGGGAGCAGCATCTCCCCCTCGCGGCTGAGGCCAGGCGGCTCCCACCAGCCAAGCTCGCTCCTTTCTCACTCGCCCAGAGTGCTGGGAGTGAAGTCAGCCTTGAATCCCTTCCAGCAGGTTGAGGGCAGATTCCTTCCTCCCTCCCTCCCTCCCTCTTCTGGCCAGACGGCACCGCACCGCGGCGCTGAATAAGCGCATTAGCCCTTCCGTGCGAGTAGTAAAATCTGCCCTTGACTCCGGTGATTGCAGTGGCTGCTGCAGGTGTGAGCCCTGGCCAGTGGACAGCCCTTGGTGGCCGTGCTTTGCCCAGGCACAGAGGACAGCTCGTGATCCTTGCTCATGGAGCAGCGTGCTGAGAGGCTTATGTGGCCCCCTCTCCCAACCCTTTTCTGGGCTATGTGGAAACGGGCAGAGGAACCTGTGGCTCTTCCCTGCTCCTCCAACGGGAGTAGACAAGCTTGCTTTGAACCTTCCTTGTCTGCAATGTCCTGTGTCTCCCTGCCCTCCCCTGCTTCCTGACCTGACCCAGCCTGGAAGTGGGTTTTGGCAGCAGCAACCAGAAATCCAGCAGTGACTTGCCGAATCACTTCTCACCCTCCCTGCTATTATTCTTTTCCCAAGATCTGCTTGGATGAATAACGTTGTTTATTTTTATCACTCGTTAGGGCTGTGAGAAAACCATTCTTGTTATGCTGAAATGTACTCAGGGCCCCTGATTAGCTGTTACTAGGTTAATCCCCTGTGAATTTTTGGTTTACATGCTGACCTACTAACCTGATGGTTAGTTTTAGGAGACAGGGACAGAGCTAGAAATTCAATGACCATTAGACCAGTGCCTATTCAGACAGTGTGAGCAGGGAAAGCTGCCTCCTTTGGGGTGGCACTCTCACAGCAGCCTGCTGTGGGTTGTGGTAGGAATTGGTTCACTGGGAAAAACTGGGAATTGTGACCCTCCTCATACTTGAGATTTTAACCCTTGAGGACAGAGTACAGTGCTATTATGTGCCCATTTACCCCCAACCCTGCTTTGAGGCTGGAAGAGATGGGGAATACTTGCCTCTCCCCACTCCCTTTGGGCAGGAGCAGGGAAGGATGCGTGTGCTGCAGGCGCATGTGTGGGGTGGAAGTGTTGCCTGGATACTGCTGTGATAAGCTTGGGGAGCTTCGGTCCCGCAGTGCCAGCCCTGCTCTTCCCAGCTCACCGAGCTCAGGCATGATTTGGCACAGAGTGCCTGGAGATGCTGATGCCTTGCAGGGATCCGGCACGGGCTCTGACCGCTGGCATGGGCTCTGTCTGTCCACGCTTGCTGCCCTCGGGCAATCCCTGCCTGAGAGCTGCACCTGAACGCTGCAGGAGAGAGATTTAAAGGCAGCGAGTACAGCTTGCATCAGCTTTTTTAGCCAAGACTTGCAGCCAAACTCCTGGAGTTTGACAGCAGAGGAGAGCTTGAGGGTATATTTTCCCTCACCCATCTCTCCATCCCATCTCATTATTTGCTTTGCTTAAAGCAGCTCAAAGAACTAAAAATGCTCCCAATCAGCTTGGCACTGTCACCTGACCTGCTGGCTGGCCCCGTGCATGTGATGGCTGCCGGGGTGTTGATCCATTGCTGGGAGCTAATCTTGGCCCTTCCCACCACATGGGCCACGCTACGGCTGGGCACACTCCGGGGAGAGGAGAGGGGAAGGGAGGATGGGCTGACCTTAATCCCCCTGGCTGTCCATACGTGTGGCTCGTGGCAGTGGTTTAAAGCCAGCTTACTGGCCTTAACGCTCTAAGTTTTAGTAGGGTCTCCTGTTACACAAGAGACTCGTCTCGGCAGCTGAGAAGTTGTTCTGCCTCTGGTCTTGCCCCAGAGCCCCCAAAACTGGCCTAAGGTGACTGACTCAGTCATTCTGATCCACTGGCCTATTTGAGCTCAAAGTGGGTCAAAGCCCAAAGCTGCTCATCCTCCTCCTGGCTGGCTGTAAGATAAGTTGGAAGCATTTGTTTGCTGTTCTGATAATTAGAAAGTGTTCTGACTCAGAACTAATGCGTTCTGGCTCTCTTAACTCATTAAAGATGGACTAATAGCTGCGAAGGGAAGCAGAAGTAATCTGGAGTGGTTAGGCAGAGCAGCCAGTAGAAAGTTTTTTCCTCTCCCTTTCCCCCCTTTTTTGCCATGATTTTGGTGCTCATGGTAGGTGGTGGTTTTGCCGTCGCATTGTCTGTGTTACAAACAGCATGTGAGCCAGACTCGATGCTGCCAATTCTTTATTTCCCCTTTGGTGGGTCAAGTCAGTTGGGGGATGCCAGGAAAGCCACTGTGTCCTCTCTCACTTGCTGTCCTGAGCAGAGGCTGTGCCAGCTGGGGAGATGGGACATAGCATTGCAGTGTGGGGCTGAGCCAGGATTAAATCCAGATGGGAGGTGTATGGTAGTGGAACTCTCCCAGAGGATCTCACATTTCTCCCTTTCTCCTCCATGCAGGTGAGGAAGAGGACGGTGATGATGATGACGAAGCTGAGGGAGCCACAGGCAAACGGGCAGCTGAGGATGATGAGGTAAGAAGAGTGGGTAGTCCCTCAGAGCCACCCATGTCCCCAGAGGGCTTAAAGGTTGTCAGTGGGGCTGGAGAGGCCAGGCTGGCTCTGGAGCTGGGATGCCCTACTTGTGTGCTCCCTGTGTCTCTCTGGGGACACAGCCCAATTCATGTATTGATACACTGGCCTGGTTTAGTGGGGTGACTGCCCCTGCTGAGTGGAGCTGATGGTCCTGGGCTGGGGAGTCCCTGGGTGCTCACGGCAGGGACAGGGGTGGTGGGTGTGTTCAGGGGCTTCCCAAGCTGGCTGTGAGAGAGGATTTTGCCTGAGCTGGGGGGAAACACTCTGACCTTGTCCTTGAGGCAAGAGCAGGATCCAGACCCCTCCCCTGCCTCACTGCCTGCTTTGGTGTGGCTCTCACCATCCCCTCTTCTGATGGCTTTGCTTTCCCCCCAGGATGACGACGTCGATCCCAAGAAGCAGAAAACCGACGAAGATGACTAGGCAGCAAATTTTTTTTTTTTTTTTTTTAAATAAGGAGGAAAACAAACCAACAAAAAAAGGCCAGCGCGTCCTCTTCACCCTCGGGTCCCCTCCTTGGGACTCCTGTTGCAAGCCCCCTTTTCCCACACATGCCCCCTCTTCCTCCCCCCTCCGCCGTGGTCATCCTCACCAAGTAGAGTGAACCCCGTCCCCGCCCCCCGGCGCGGCGCTGCCACTCAACGAACATGAAATGATTCGCCCGTTAGCGGGGAGAGAAAAACCCCCTTCCCCCACAGACCCCCTCCCCCCCAAGCACCAAAACTTCAAGGCCCTGCTTTCTTTCTTAAAAGTACTTTAAAGGAGAATTTGTTTGTATTTTTTATTTACATTTTATATTTTTGTACATATTGTTAGGAGGTCCGCCATTTTTAAGTGATCTCGGATTGACCAAAAGGGGGGCTTTGAAGTGTATATCTCTCTTGTTACCTATCTCTGACTTTACTTGTGGTGTGACCAGGCCCAAACCATTATCTCAAAGGAGAATAAAACAAAACCTTGTAAAAAAAAAAATTAAAAAAAAAAGACAAAAATGCAAAAAAAAAAATTTACAATCTTATTCTGAGCATTCCAGTAACTTTTTTTGTGTATGTACTTTAGCTGTACCATAGATCGTGGTTTGTATGAGGTGGCAAGGCCAAAGATAAAAAGGTTTTCTTTTTTTTTTTTCTTCTGTCTATGAAGTTGCTGTTTATTTTTATTTTTTTTCTTTTTTTTTTGGCCTGTTTGATGTATGTGTGAAACAATGTTGTCCAACAATAAACCGGAATTTTATTTTGCTGAGTTGTCCTAACAAGGCTGCCTCCCAACTGCTGCTTTTTGTTTTGGTTTTCGTTTGTTTTAGTTTTTTATTTCTTTCTCCCCTTTTCTCTCCTTTCTTTCTTTGCTTTGGACTTGGGCTGGGAAGAGAGAGAGAGAGGGTAGAGGGGGTGCAGGGTGTTGACTGGGAGGACCTGAGGGTTGTGCTGTCCCCCTGCTGCTGTTGGGGCAGCGTTTTCATGGCTGTATTCCCATGGAGAGCTGCAATGGAGTCTCCAGCATGGCCTCTGCATGATCCCGCATGGACTGGCTGCCCTGGGCAAGCAGTAGGGGTGGGTCAGACTGGGAAACCATCGGATACACAGGCAGGGAGCTGGGGGGTGTGGGAATGGGCTGCTCAGCCATTGTCCCTCTGCAATCAAATTTACTGGGAATTGGCTTGTGCAGTGGGGATGAGAAATCCACCCCAAAAATCTTTCCTTGCAGTGTCTGCTGCAGGTGAGTGACCCCCCAGGTGTGGGGTGGTGAGTCCTCTGGCCATACAAATGCCTTCCCTCCGTGGGGGGCTTGCGTACAGCATCACTGGCAGCGGGGTAGGATGTGAGTGCTGGAGGAGGCAGCAGCATCAGGGCCAGAACTGATCCCAGAGGGATACTCCAGCCTGCTCTGGTCACCCAGCAACTTCTGGGGTGCCAGGGTAAAGGTTTGGTGATGGGACCCTGGGGAAGCAGCTGGGGTTTGTCTGTCTGCTTTAATCAAACCAAAATGCTGTAACTTAGACTAAGCCTCTGCTGCTTTGCTCCTAATCTTCCTCCAATTCATTTTTCCTCCTTCCTCTAGGGTGCTGGAGCTTGGTGAAGCTCAAGCCTGCTCTGCCAGGTGTGTGGAGACCAGGAACCTGCCTTGTATCTGTGCTCCCAAATCCTAACCCTGGCTCTGGGGAGTTCCCTTTCCACGCTGATCTGGGCTGTGCCAAAGCCTCACCAGATGGTCTTGTTTCCTCCTCTCACGCTGCAATCCCAGCAGTCAAGTGTTCAGATGCTGGGAGATGATTCCTATTTTACTTTTTTTTTAAAAAAAGAGGAACCAATTGCATTTAATGAAGTGGCTGGGAGGGTCATAGCCCCTTCCTGATCCTTGGGAGCAGCCAGGTCACTTACCCTGTGCTTCCACCGGTGGCAAATAAGCTCAAAATCTGGGTTCTTGTCCTTAATTATCCAACTAATTGTGCTGGCTGATAGCTTATCAGATTTACTGGGTGATGGGGAGCTCCCTGCAGGGCTGGGGGCAGGTTTGGTTATCCAGTGCTCCAGTGTTCCCCCATGGGATGTGACATCATGGGAGTGGCTGAGTGTCACCGTGCTGCTGGGTGGTGCTTTGTGGTGCAGTGCTGGGAGTTGTGTCCGTGCCCTCGCCACGGCTACCACAGGCACAGCTCCTGCAACCTCAAGTGGGACGGGATCCCATGGGATGGGCTCCAACGGTGCAAGATTCAAGCTGGTACTTGCAGATTTGCAAGACAAATTATTCAAATAAGTTTCTGCAGCTGAGTAGACGAGAGCTGGCTCCAAGAGTCACTGAAATGTGGGGACCCTGCACACACAGGAATAAGGCTCCGGTGAGGAGATTTTGGGGAAGCAGCGGCCCCACTGCCCCTACTGCAAAGCAAGACCTGCAGACCCCCAAAACCCAGGGGCATTGAATAGTAGGGTCCAGTTTGGTGTGGGGTGGGGTAAAACTGGAGGCTGCCTCTGGCCTTGCAGCTTGACAGGCTGATGATGGGTAGTGCATGGAGCAGCTGGGAGTGAGGAGAGGGCAGGTTGGAGGGGACCCTCAGCCCCACAGCTCCTGGTCCCCATCTGGCTGCTGTGAGCCCCCTGTGGTCAGTGGTGATGGATGGAGAGGGCAAATCCCAATCCCTCATTTCCATTTGCCCCAGGATTTCTGTGCCCAATTTCTACCAATTTCTACCCTCTTGCAGCTCAGCCCTCTCCTCAGACTCCCAAGGAGTCTGCCACCCTGTTCCCCCTGGATGTGCTCCCAAAGGGAGGGGTAGAGCTGCTCCCAGTGCTGGGGCTGAGACCGGGCCCAGCTCAGTGCATGGGGCACTGCAGGGTCCCTCCCCAGCCAATCCCTGCAGAGGCCACTGCCAGGCAGCCAATCCCACATTGCCACCTGTCCCTCCCTCCCTCCACCAATCAGAGTCAAGCAGTGTGCAGGCCCAGCCAATCACACACTGCCACCTGTTGCTACCCCACAGCCAACCACGTGCTGCCACTTGTCCGAGCTCACCAATCACAGCGCGATGGGCCCTGCTCCGAGCCAATCTTGAGCTGCTGCCTGCCGGCTGTCCCGGCCAATCAGGGGCGGCCACACTGTGCCGAGGGGTATAAAGGCCCCTCAGCGCTGAGCTGGGGTTGGGTGTCCTGGAGTGGAGCTCTTCGGAAGAGTCTCCTGCCTGCAGGCTCACAGGGGGGGTGCAGGCTGGGGTGTGGCGCTTTGTCTCATCTGGTGCCCGATGCCACAGAGGGCGTCTGGGTGGGTGAATCCAAAATGCTGCAAGAAATGCTCACCTGGATGATGTCTTGGGACAAGGGACCGGGAGCAGCAGGTCCCCCTCAGCAGGAGATGGCTTGCAGGAGTTGTGCCAGCTGAAGGCACCTCTGGGGATGTTGGGGAGGGTCTCCCTGCTGAGCCGGCCTTGTGCCAGCGGCTGCCCAGGGGGAGCCGGGGAGTCCCACCTGCCTCTGGTGTGCAGGAGTGGATCCAATCACTGCCTGGCAACCAGACCTGGCCCCTGTGGGGGCTGCTGCCATGGGACTGGAGGTGAAGAGCACGAGCCCTCGTGTGCCTTCAGGCACGGTGAGGTGCTGGGCCCTTACCCAGAAGAGCAGAAGAGCTGCCTGTGCTGCCCTTCACCTGCAGAGACCGTGCACTGTGAGGGATCCGAATCCCTCCTGGACTGCTGATCCTGCTGGCCCTGGAGGCCATGGAGGCAGATGGCTGAAGCTGCTCTGGGGTGTGCCAGCTGGCTGCTGGCCACTGAATATAGCCAAGGTAGCTCCCAGAAGTGACCATCAGGAGAGCTGCGGGGAGCCTCCTACGAGCCTGGAGGGACTTGGGCTGTGCCGATGTGCACTGGTGGCCTCTTTGGCCAAGAGCAGCCCTTCCCAAGGATTCTACTGTGTCTGGACCTCGGCTGGAGCCACCTGTGTGTGGCTGAACATCCAAGTGAACTGAAAGCAGCCTCGGCGTGGTTGGGGTGAAACACAGCACACCAGTGGAGCTGCTGCCAGGGGTCACAGCCAGGGAGACCAGTGGGGCTGAGCCCCCGCCCTGAGGACGACCGGACTGAGCCTGGACCAGCAGACCTGTCTCCAGTCCTGACCTGCCCATAGTGGGTTAGGACCTGTTGCATCAGCACAAGCTTGTCCTGCACCAGCTGTAGCTTTCAGTTGGCCTCATCCAAAACTTCTCGTTGCATCTTGACAACCTTCATGAAATTTGGAGCGCCTTAGGGGCTTGGTGAAGAACCTGCCTGTGGGGAATGCAGGTCTTGGACTGCACCTAGACACAGGCTGGGTTTACTGGTGCAGTGCCTGGGCAAACAATTGGCTTTATAGAGTCTGATGAGTGAAACTGCCCTCAGGCATGACTCCTCAGGATCACAAACACAGAAGCACTTTTGGGTGGTTGCTGTTGAAAATAGACAAGACAAACTGCTCCTCTGGCAGAGCAATTGCCACCTGGCTCAGGGTGCAATGTGTCCCAGGGGAGCAGACCCCTCGGGGTGGGCTACAGAAGCCCAGGGCCCTTGGCCAGTCTTGGCTCAAGCCACATAACAAATGGAGCAGGGACGTCAGTGAGCATGGGCTGAGAGCTGCCTGCTGTGGGCAGGAGAGCCCAGCCTAGGCTGAAGAGTAGATGTAAGATATCTAGTTCCTTGTTCTTGGCTGCCATGTCCCCCTTGGTGAGCCAGGGCAGGCCTGGTCCTGGGCCCTTGACTTGTCAGTCCCCAGCCCAGTGGAGGTCCCTGAGCTCTGAAACCCAGCTGGATGTTAATCCCTTCTACCAGGTCTGCTTGGGGCCACCACTCCGATCCTTCCCCACTGTGGGGTGGGAGCCTTGGAGAGGGAGCAGAGCTGGGGTCCCTGGGGCTCGTCCTGCACAGAGCCCCGTGCTGATGCTGCTCCACCTTGTCTGGCTGAGCTGATCCTCTCCAAAGACGAGCAGAGCAGGAGGAAGGGCTGTAAGGGACCCTCAGCTTTGCTTACCCCAGCAAGGGCTGTGGCTCCTGTTCACAGCTGGCTGGGGAGCCCAGGAGGGAGGGCTGGTGGACTCAGAGGCCACTTTGCGCTTGGCTGTGCTGCATGTGGCCCAGGGAGAGACCTGGGAGGAAGCATTGAGTGCTGTCCTTCAGAGCAGATGGCCTGGAGAGGCTCTTGCATTCCTTTTGTAAGAAAGCACAGAGCAAGGGGGGCAGCTGGGGGATGAGAAAGCTCAGCCCAGTTAGCCCTTGGAGTCTCCACAGGAATGGAGACATTGGGCTGTAAAATCCACAGGGATGGGATCTTTGCATCTGTCCATTCCTGCCCAGGAGGGAGGCCTGAAGGTGGGGGGCTGTGCCTCTCCTGAGTGCCAGCTGGGTGTTGGGTGGGGGTGTGGGTCCTCCAGCATGCTTTGGGCATGGGGGTGCCTTTGCTCTGGGGACATCTCACTGTGTTCCTCTCCTGTGCTACAGGCAGAACAGGCTCCTGCCCCTGCTCCTTCAGGGAGCTGGAAACCAGCACCCCTCTGTCAGGGCTCGGGGCAGGAGGTGTAAGTGCTGCAGCTTGTGCCCAAAGCTGGAGACCTGGCTGCTCAGTGACCCCTGGGCCACACTGAGGAGGACAACAGCCCACAGTGTGTGTAAAGCACCTGCTCCCTGGGCACTGCCGGACTCCAGATCCACAGGCAGAGAAGGGATGTGGCTCCAAATTGCCTGGCTGAAGTGGCAGAGAGTATGGTCCTGCATGGAGCTGGGGATCCTGCCCAGGGTTGCCTCTGCCACCAAATGAGGCCCCAAAGGCACACAAGGGCTCAGAGCAGCTGCCATGGGGTGCAACCCCTGCAGGGATGGGTGCAGAGCCAAACCCCAACAACTGCAGGGACTGCCTTCCTATCCTGGGGCAAACCTCCTCAGCCCTATTTATCCCCCCCCAAGGTAAGGATATACTGCCTTCCTGGGGACACCCCCCAGTGCAAAGTTCCATCCCTGGGATGGACTGTGGGACAAATGCAGCTCTGGGGTGATGTCCTGGGAGGTGAGCAGTGGGCAGGAGCAGGACCATGGGACTCCAGCGTGGGAAGGGATGAGCATGAGGCACCTGCCCCCAAACAGGCCCTGGAGCTGGTGCTCCCTGCACCCTGTGCTGCCCCATGAGGTGACCGTGGGGCCCTCCACAGAGCAGGCTGGTCCCCAGTGAAGGCTGGGAGCTGCGTTTGGCCACGGGAAGCCCCACTGGGCTGTTTGCCGTGGCCTTTGGCTCGAGGGACTTGTGCATCCCCAGTTTGGCAGGGGCAGGGTGGAAAGAAGGATGAAGGCAGGCAGGAGGCACGGGTTGGTGCCGGTGCCGTGGAGTTGCAGGGACACTTCACCCCGCGGCAGGAGCTCGCCGTGTGCCCGCCGGTGTCCCCGGGGGCTCGGGACTGGCGTGTTCGGCACAAGGGCCGCTCTTCCCTTGGGGTAGAGCTGGTGGCATGTCCCATCCCGGGTGACCCGCCAGCCTGCCTGGCATGGGGCCGGCCCTCGGTGGCCGAGGCGGTGACCACAACCAGCGCCCTCCCGCTCGCCACCCGCGCTGTGCAGCCCGCGCAGCCCAGGCACCAGCGCTGTCTTGCAGCACCATCTAGTGCTGCGGCATGGGGAAGCCCAGCACTCCCCCCGAGAGCCACGGCAGCACCGCGGGGACAGGCCATGGCTGTCCCCTGTCCCTGGGTCCTGCTGCCAAGGCCAACCTGCCAGGGAAGCCAGCCAGGCTGTTGGGGATGGGGATGAACAGGCGGCACAGCGTGGCTGCTGGCCTGGGGCAGCCGCAACTACCTCCCCCGTGCTCCTGCTCTGTGCCAGGGAATTTCCTGCAAGGATTCTGGGAAACAACAAGGGGTGCAGACGTTCCCAGTTTCTGAGCCAAATGTATCTGGCCTCAGCTGCTACTTTTACTACCTCCTCCCGTGAAAGTTGGGCCTCTGCCCTCTCCTTGGAATACTTTCACTTTTCCATCAGCCAGGTGACCCCACCTCTGTCCGTCCTTTGCCCTCTGGGTCATCACATCACTCTTGTGGTTTCTTCCTGCATTCCCAGCTGTTTCTTGGTGCCCATCTTCCATAGCTGGTGTGAGTGGGAGCCCTTCACACAATTTGTCACTGTCCCCCTTTGGCACACTCAGGGCAATGTCAGACCTTTCCAGCCTGGCTTTGGGGACACCAGGACACCAGCACCATTACACTGTCCTCTCCTTCCTTTGCTCTGTGTCCCCAGCTTGTCCCTTCTCAGCTTGTCATCCCTCCTGTGTGTCTGCCACACTCCCTGCCCCGCTGGGCACTGGGGTGCTGGGAGAGCAGGCAGGATTTTGGTATGGGGACGACAGTGCAAGCAGGACTTTGGAACAGAGCTGGATGCCATAAGAACTGAATGCTCTCCCAGGGGGGCCGTGGTGATGGCTGGTCCCACTCCCAGAGCACTGCTGTGGATGTGGGTGTCAGATGTGCAGTGGGGTGAGGCAGCTGCTGATCCCCAACAGGGATCACACCCAGGTCCTGTGGCACTGAGGAGCTGGTGGCCAGAGGCTCCCTAGGGCAGGAGGAACTGGGCACCTTGGACTGGAAAAGGGCCCTCTGAGTCCTGATTCTGCCTCAGCTGCCCTCCTGTCCTTGGGGGCAGCCCCAAAATCCCTTTGTCTGGGCAGTTCGTGTCCTGGTTGGTGCTCTGCCTGCACGGTCACGGTAATCGAGGGGTGGGATCTGTGCCCCACAAAAGAGGCGGACGGACTCAACTCCTCCCAGCCCTCCTGTGCTGCTGGGGGACAATGGAGCCGGGTGAGGCGGGGTGAGATGGTGCTGACCCTGCAGGCCGCCCGTGGCCGCCACGCTGTGCCCGCTGCCACGCTGTGCCCGCGCCCGCAGGAAGGTAAGAGTAGCAAAGCAGACACCGAACATAACGTGGCCCTGGGCTGTTTGTGCGCCTTTTGTTCTGCAGCACCTTTCATGAATCAGCTAATTAACCACGTTAGGACGGCTCTGATTCCCCGCCTGAGCTTTATTGGGCAGGGCAGATCTGGGGCACTGCCAGCGGGAGCCCCAGTCGGCTGTGCCAGGCGGTCGGGCAGCTGAGGGCTCCCACAGCAGCCGAGGTGGGTGGCACCCTGAAGGGGTGCTGGCCATGGGCACAGGGTGTGAGAGCCCTGTTCCACTCACCCTCATCGCAGGCAAGAGCCCCGTGCACTCGGGGGCAGGGTTCTGCCTTGCAGCTATGCCTGTGTTTCAGGGAACCTTATAGTGTGATGGACCCAAAACCGTGCAGAGAGCTCCCCCGAAGCCAAAAGGGGTTTGTGCATCACCCTCCTCCCTCACCTTTGCTCAGCAGCTGGGCCACACCCCAGCTTGGAGGGCTCCCAGATGAAGACGTGGCTGGAGGGTGGTGAAGATGCAGCTTTACCCCCAATCTCTCTGTGCCAGCATCTGGGCTGTGCGCAGCTCCCTCCGCTTCCTGGTGTGTCTCTGTGGCCTCTGCGTGCCCAGGTTCTGCAGTGCCGTCCTGCCCTCTCTGCCGGGTTTCCGCAGGCTGCCAGTGGGGCTCACAGCCCTCCCTCATGGGGCTGTCCGGCTGGCAGGGAGCAGCCTCTGAGCACGTTCCCTGCCCCGGAGCTCTCGCAGGAACAAATGCCCTGTGCGTGCCGGCGGCTGGAAGGCTCTGGTGCCTGCCATGGGAGCTGCCGAGGCCAGAACACCCCGGCTGTGAACAATGAGCCGGGGGAAGCCGCGGCTGCCGGCCGGGATTCAGCGGCTGCTGCCGAATCCGGCCGGTTCCTCTCCCGGCAGATGCCGACGGCTCCAGCAAGCGCCGGGAGGCAGCAGCTCCAGGTGAGCCAGGGGTTTTGTGAATGGCTGGGCTTTGGGCAAGGCCAAAAGGCTCCTCGTGGCCCAGCCAGGTCCTACCCCCAAAAATTGCCCCTCTCCCGCAGTATAGCCTTGTGCGGAGACCTGCATGTGGACCAAGCTGGAGGGAGTTTCCCTGCCAAGGCTGTGAACTTCCAGGTGGGAAATTTTTGGTAAATAAAAGGGGGAATCGCTGTGTTGGTCCCCGAGCCCACTTCACACCCTCAACCTTTGCACAGAGGGTGAGATGGGGCTGCTCTTGTGTCACAGCCAGAACCACCCCAGGGACAGGGATGGGTGGTGGCAGTGGTGACACCTGCACCCCTGACCTTCTGGTCTGCTCTTGTCCTTTCCAGCCCCACTTTTCCCTTTGCTGGCACATTTGCTGCCCCAGAGCCACGCTGCCCGTGTCTCCAGCTCCTTCTTCCAGGGCTCCCAAATCCTGTCAGCCCCACAGGGAGGGGACCCGCAGCTGCCTGGGCCAAGCACAGGCTCCTGTTCTGAGCACAGCAGGGCCCTTTACCTGGGTTTGGGTTGGGTCTGGTCAGACCCCACTGTCCCCCTGCCCTACCGGGGCCTTTCTGCCGGCTGGCTCCGGGCCCCTCCTCTGCCCTGGTCCTGCCGTTTGCTCCGCCGATTCTGCCACGGAGGCTGATCCCGGCACCGGGGGACACTGGGAGGGGCTGGTCCAGGACCAGGAGAGGGTGAGCTGCTCCCAGCTATTTCCCACGGAGCCACTGGAGGGCGGCAGTGACCCGCCGCAGAGGGCCCGCCAGCTCCAACTGGGCGAACTGGGCAAACTGGGGCAGATCGGGCAGGGGGGGCGCGGGCGGGCGGGAAGGGGCTCCGGAGGTCCCCCTGGGCCATCTCAGGGCCCGCGTCCCTCCAGGACCCTATCCTAGGTCTGCTTACCCCGTTGGCGGCGGCCTCTTAAAGCCCCGCGGAGCCTCCAGAGGCCCCGCAGGGAGGAGGTCCCGCAGGCGCCGGGGAGGTCAAGCGCGTGTGGGAGTTCCACGCTTGTTTCATGGAATAGTTTGGGTAGGAAGGGACCTTTAAAGGTCACCTGGTCCAACCTGCCTGCCTTGAGCGGGGACATCTCCAACCAGTGAGGTGCTGATAGGCCATCCACCACCCCTCTGGGCAACCTGTTCTAGTGTTTCATCACCCTCGTTGTAAAAAATGTCTACCTTATATCTAGCATAAACTGACCCTCCTTTAAAGCCGTTACCCCTTGTCCTATTGTTATGGGCCCTGCTAAAAAGTCTGTCCCCATCTTTCCTATGGGCCCCCTTCAAGTACTGGAAGGCTACAAAAAGGTCTCTCTGGGAGCCTCCTCCATCCAGACTGAACAATCCCAGCTCTCAGTTTGTCTTCACAGGAGAGCTGTTTCTCCCCTTGTGATCCTTTTTATGGCCTCCTCTGGACCCCCCCTCCAATAGGGCCAGAATCATCTCCCTTGACTTGCTGGTCCCCATGCTTTGGATACAACAGGCCCTTAGAAGAAAAGGCACCCAGGGTAGACTCAGTCCCTCTGGGAACATCTTTGTTCTGGGTCCTGGTTGTGGCTAGGCTTGGCAGAGGAGGCGCCTGCTCCCTGTCTCTGCTGGAATCTCACCTGTGGGTCTACAGTGTCTGCCCCAGAACACACAGAGGCAACTGCTCTCAACCTCAACCTTTTTAATTTTTTCTATTTGGATACCTTTTTTCCCTCCTCTGACTGAGGTACCACCCTTACGGGGTGTCATTCATGCTGGGTGCAGTTTCTGCTGATGTCTTTGAAGGTTGGCCCAGGATGGCTCAAGCTGCTGCCAAGACTCTGCCCTGTGAGTGCCACAGGCTGAGATCCATCAGTGAGGTCTCATGAGAAAGCTGCTACAGTGGCTAATGAGAATTAACACTGCAACTTCAATCCCCCTAAAATATATTTACACTGTATCCCTCCCAACTACACCCCTGGGGCTGAATCCAGGAACTGAAATGATGCCTTTGATTTCACTGTGACTCTCCTGAGAAACTCAAGCCCAGCCACAGGACAGGCTGACCAAGGTGTTAAGGGATCATACAACTTTCTGGATGTTTAGGAGCAGAAGCTGGAGATGCCCCTTCCCACGATGCCTATGGGCTAGAGCTGGTTACAAATGACAGAGGAAAGCAGGGCAGCAGGGCTGGAGGAATCTGTCACAACAAAACTGCTGCCCTGTGTCATCAAAGCCTCACACAGTGGGGTTGTTGGTGTTGTCAACTGCAGCCCGAGCAGAGCTCCAGGGAGCTCAGCCCAGCACGGGACTGACGCTGCTGAGCTCAGGGGAACACAGGTTTTCCAGAGGGCTTTGAGTGTCCCCAGGCACTTCAAACAGCTTGAACAGTGTGTGGTGATGCTTGAAAACTGGTGACAAAGGGACAAAATGCCATGAGATGGGGGGGAGGCCAAGGAGAAGCCTTGGTCAGAGCAGTCAGGGCACCTTTCCAATGTGGCCAGCTGGAGGAAGAGAAATTTAACCAGGATATAGGGGCTATGGAAGAGGCAGGGCTGTGGAAAGCCCTGTGCTGCTGGCTTGATGGGAGCTTGTGCCTGCTGAGAAGCGTTTTTGTAACATAAAGGAAAACACAGAACTAACATTTCTTCCCTTCTTTGGATGGTAGGAATGTTTTAATTGAGAAATTTCTTTTAATTACATTAGGTGATATCACAGTCTATTTTACAAGTTCAGGGTAAGAGGATGTGTGGACCAGTTACACAGAAATCCAGCAAAAGGATAAAAACCTACAACATGAGAAAAATGAAAAGGTTAACTTAATCCCAAAAGAAAAGCATTGAGAGTTTGGTGTGAGTGGAAATGGGAGATTATACCAGGGTCCAGAAAAGTAGAAAGGATGAGACTAACATAATTTACAGTATTGGTTCTGCATGACCATCGTTTGCCCGTGTTCAGAGACAGCCTCTCTTCCCCAGGGCATCTCTGAGCAGATGGCCCCATCTCTGAGGGTTTGGTCTGGTCTTGTCAGAGGAGAAAGCAAAATAACTGATGGGCAAAGGTCACAACCCACGTTGAGCTGGTCCCCAGGGTCACCGCCTACGGGAGTGTCTTCCACTGGATAGTCGGGGGGTTCTGCACCAAGAACTGCATGGAGGAAAACTAAAACAGCTCCAAAAAGCCCCATCTCAAACGTAGAAAAGTCTCACTCTGGAAGTGCTTACGAGAAGATCGTCATCATAGAATTTGGTTTCTATAATAACATTACCACTGTGGGAGGAAAGCAGGAGAAAGGAGAGGCGTTAGAAGGACACACGGACAGCGGACAATGACGGCTCCTCTCCACATTCCCACAAGCCTGGGCGCAAACCTTACCCACCTCACAACAGCGCAGCGAGCACCGTGTGCTGGGTCAGCCACGACTGAAGGATCTCCCAAGCACATTCCTATGGGGAATGCTCCCTCCATCCATCCCTCCCTTGTTACCCCCTCTCTGGGCACAGTACTGCTCAGGCTGCAGAGTGCTCAGACAGCAAACTCCTGTTCACTCCTATTGCTAAAAATAAACTAGCAGTCCCAGCACCTTCAGGCCCCTCTCTCCTGTAGGAATTGTGAAAACCAATGGGAATTCTTTTTTTATTCCCCATCTCTGTCCTCTAGTGCTGAGAAAGCTACATCACCCAATTTAACATGTCATTTCCCTCAAGAAGTCCTTAAATACAAATGTGCAAGCATATTTTATACAAACTGCAGTGGAAATGTGGATTTGGGTGTGAAAGAAGCTCTGAGGATTTAACTTGCTCACTTTGGAGGTTTTGGTAGACAAAAGTAAGAACTTCTGAGACCATTTTACAACACCAAAGCAGCAGCTCCATCTCCACTGTAGCTCTTGGTGTAACACTGGGAAAACTGCACCTGGTGAGTGTAAGGGTTTTGCTGTGATATGGATTGTGCTGGAACTCAAATGTCAGGGAATGTTCTCAATCTGATAGTCAGTCATCCTGGGAACTCTTGGTGCAGTGCCTTGATTAGCACCAAGTATCACATCTCCATTGTCTCCTGCTATGGGAACACCGAGACAAACACGAGGTCTTTGGGAATACCAGAAAGTGAGGGGCTCTCCAAGTCTTGGCAACTGAAAAGGGCTGATTTCTTAGGGCTGCAAATCTCCCTTTGGATTTCTTTGGGCTGGAGGTTCCAGTGAAAAGCCTTAAAAATGACTTTAGGACACCTCCATGAATAGAAGAGAGATCATGGCTGTCCACTACGAGTGGATATACTTCAGGGAAAGAATGGGACATGGGAAAATCCTCAAGGTCACTTGAGAACTAGACTCTCTTGATTCCCAGTCCTGAGGATGCCTTGATTTCCTGAGATGATCAAAACCAACTTGTCAGATGTCCTTGTTTCTTTACTCTGATTCCTAAATCTGGCTCCTCTTGTACTGACAGCCACCAGCTCTGGGAGCTGAGGTGTGCAGCACCTCTGAGGTTCTGAGTAGGCTGTGCCAGGAGCACTATTGGAACACTGATGCTCCCCCGAGTCCACCCTCTCTTTGGAACGTGCTGGGAGTGGAAATCAGTGATGGTAGTTCCCATCCTGGTGCCTTCTCTATGCGACTGGCTTTCTTCCAGACAGGGAGCCAGAGGGAAAATGCTGGAGAGGGAGGTCTTCCAGAGGACACAGTGACCTTGCAGTAAGCCTGCTGCTCCCTGTCTGCCTCTTGTTGGCAGCGGGATTCCCAAACCCTTCTGTCTCTGCTGGCAGTGTGCTCCCTGTGTGCCTGCCAGCACCCATCTACCACTGCACGAGGGTGGTTACCCTTTTCCATCATCCCAGCCAGGCTGGAGCCTTGCTGCCCACACTCAGGGCAATGCCCAGCCTGTGTTCCTGTGACACATCTGAGGGATCGCTGACCTGCTCAGGAGTCCATGTGCAAACAGCAGCCTGGAGTAGACCCTCCTGAGGAAGGTGTGTGAATCTTACTACAGGTGCCTGTAAAATGGCTGTTTCCTAACTGTTAAGGGTGTTTTAGCCCCAGATACAATTCTGTGTGACTAAATGCATGATGTATAAGCCAGTGCTAAAGACACAGAGCTCAGCAAAATGGTACAGTGATGGAACAAATACTAGAGGAGCTACTACAGGTGATATATTGCATGAACAAAACCGTCTTGGACAAGAGTCAGTGATCAATAGCTGACTTGAAAATGGCCCAGACATCTGCTGGGTTATTTTTAACCCTGGATCTAAGGAGTATTAAGCTGTAAAACATTTTTTAATCCTTTAACGGTTCACCTTTCAAAAAAATTAAGCAACTCTAATAAAGGATCAGTTCCACTTTCTCCAAACCTTTACTGCTATATTAATGCAAATTGGACCTATGGGAAGGAAGGTAATGAGGTTGGCTTAGCCCCTTTTATCTCACAGCAACTAACAGCAGTGAGGTGATTTAGAGTTGGTAGCAGTTCCCTCTCCTCGTTCCCACCGTGGCCCCCCAGGAAATGCCACACACTGCTTTTGCTTTGCCTGCCCTCAGACTGTGCAAGGCCAAGGCACTCACGTTAAAACGTTAGCTGGCATCATCTGTGATTCAGGTGCTGCCTCTATCAAGGACTGCCAAGTGTTTGTGGAGTTAGGAATCACAAAACCAAATTCAAAGAACCATTCTGCAAAGTAAAAAGAAAATCCAGAGGCATTTGAGAGACGGTAAAATCCACAAATGGTCCTTTTGCTTTTCACCCCGACAGGCTGGGGAACTCCCTAAACTGTCCCGCTGTGCTGCCAACATTTTACATTTAAATTCCTTTGTACAGTTTAAGCTGCACTGAACCCTGCCCTCCTTTTAGAGCAGATACTCCCTTTCTAGAATAGCTGATGGTACTGATTAGGTTACACCACTTCCTTAGCATTCAGTGGAAGTTTCATCACACCTAAATGGGAACAGGGAAACCACACTCCTCCCCCTGCAGACATCCCCCGGATCCAGTTGAGATTAAGTGTGCAACTGGTTGCCCAGAAGACACAGAGCTCAGTGTTTTATCTGCCCCTCCTCCAGCCCAGATTAAGAGTGAGTGGGGTCAGATGTGGAGTCAGATGTGGAGTCACAGGCAAAAGGTGGTGGCACTGCTGTAGCCCAGGTAAACCAGAGGCTCCAGCCTGGCAGTGGCCAGCACTCTGAGGAAGAGGCAGGAATTCCAGTAATAAGGGATTCTGAAATAACCTGTTTCTTTGCCTCAGGCAGCCTGTGGTGGATTTATGCCCTCAGGCATGATTACCCAGCTTTTTTGCTTACATAACAAAGTGTTAACACACTTATGAAATGCAGTCCCTAATACTGTGGCCCATTAGTCTGACAAGATGAGCGCTTCAGTCTACTCTGAAAAATTAAAATCACCATGTCCAACCCATTTTATTTTCTCTAATCCCCACCACACTGGGTCAGTCCCTGTGCTGCAGCACACAGAGCACATCCATACCTTCTAGACACTGCCCTTTGAAATAAACTTTTTGTTCCAGTCGGAATTTTTCCATTTGTTCTGCTGAGGAAAAGTTTAACTCCCGAGACACTGCTTTGCATTTCAGGATTTTTTTAGGAACTCGAGCTGCGAAACAGATAAAGAAGCATTAATTGGACACAATAAAGCAAACCCAGCTGCTGCAGGTACTATTATTCTGTAGTTTGAAATAATGATTAGTGCTAGTACAAGATCACAGCAGCAGGAGAAATGCAACCACAAAGGACTTTGTTTTCACATTTGCGAGAGTGAAATCCAAGATGCAAATAGGTTAAGTACCTTGCCCAGAGCCAGGAATTAAACTTGTGACAGAACCAGGGATACAACACTGATCTCTCGGTCTCCTGGTTCAATTCTTTGTTACCAAACCCCATAATTTTTCAAGTTGAAATACGAGATGCAACTCCAATTTTTACTTTAGGAAGTGTGTTGAAGATCACAGGCAGCCAAGGGGCTGCTTAGCACACCAAGCCTGTGAGCCCCTCTCACTTCTCCTTCCCTTTCACACTGTGCATCCCCAGCGAGCCACAAACGGGTGTTTCTCAGCCCAGCAGCACTTCCTGAGCCACCTCAGAGCTCTGGGAAGTTGTCCTGCAGAAGTGCACAAACTGCCTGTTCCTGACACAGGCTGTAAAGCTGGCACCACACTGGAGAGTTTAAGAGAGCAATTTGGCAATCCAGGTTTCTGGGACCTTGCAGTGGGTGAGACACCAAGAGGCAACTGTACCTCGTAGATATTTCACAAAATTATTTTCTTTTAGAGGTGGAGGAGTAAGAGGAGGGACAGTTTGGGAGCACTGATTAATATGCTGAAAGGTCCTAATCAGGAGAATATGGTGGAGAGTCAATATAGTAAAAACCTCCAAAGCCCGTGGTATTTCAGTGGTGTGATTGTGCATAATCCTTCCTGCATATTAGAGCATGTTTCATGTAAATTTATTAGAAATAAAGAGGGGAGGGAATACAGCTGGCATGTGCTTTATGAGCCAAACTGTTCCGAAATGGAAAGCATATCAAAACATCCATGAACAGAGAGCAGGCTGGTGTTTAATGAAAGGAAGAGTCTACCAAACCCCAGGCAAATCCACCACCTAACTAGAACAGTTTAATGGAGTAGGACCTTGATATGAAACCAATCTCAAGAGCTGGAGGGTTAGGGAATATAAGGCAGCATCCTATCCCATGGAGAAGTACACAGCCCACAGCTGGTTAGAAAAAAAAAAAAAGATAAAAGAGGAAATTAAAAGTATAAGGGAAGAGTGTTAAATGTAAAAAGCTCTCTAATTATTTTTAGGGTTCTTTTTTTCAGCATAGAAATCTGCGTGGCACCATCCTTTACTCACAAGTACAGACTACAGTCTGTTATGATAAATGTCCTTTTGCAGTTAAGTGTAAAATGGCTCGTTAAAACTATTCTGCAATTTAGTAATTACATTTCTTTCATCCCCAAGACAGATTGCCAAGCGTGTTTGCTTTAATATTGTAAAACTACAAAATAAAGGATTACTTCTAATACAAGTAGGACTGTGTAGTCTTTAAATATCTAAGAGATCTTAATTTATATTTATACCATCAAGCAGAAAATTTTAATTGAAATTATTTATTTAAAACTCATTTTACTTTTATTTCTCCTTTTTTCTATCAAAAAGATAGAAAAGAAAGAAGTTTGATTCTCATCAGTTAGGTCCATTTTAAGACATGCTGGAATGCAGGTAAGCAGAGACTTAACCCTAAATTTACCATTTCTTTTTGTTAACTTGAGGATATACCATACCTGCACCTTTATTTAAGCACTTACATAGCTAACATACATTTAGTCAGATGCTTTATGCTGATTTGATTAGAAGGGGATAAATGACACATTTCTTATTTACCAAGTCATTTTGGGTCCAACTGCATTTAGTTAGAAACTGAAATTAAATTAAAATATCCATATCATTATGTTTTCATATAGTTTAATAAAGCTACCTTAAATATTGAGACATAAGAAAGCCAGCTATCTTAGCCAAACTGATTTTACATTTCAGATTACAACTTCGCTTAAACAATGAAAGGACTATTTGTATTTCATGAATGAAAGCTGGCTGTGGTGACTGGGATCAACACAGGATTCTGTAAGTACTACACCTCAGCAGCTTACTCCAAGATTTGTTTGCATATTGGAAGAAACTAAACTTCACAGATTTGCATCTCCCAAATTGCCTCCCCGTTTTGAATGCCCTGTCACTGAACTGAGTTGACGGGAAAAGCTCCTGCTGTCAAAAGCTGGTTTAGATGATTAATTCCAGTTTCAGGTGCTCAGGTAGTGATTTTCACTCCTTAAGGCAGTTTAATGTTAAGGCATCAGCAGCAATCCAATACCACATTAATATTGTTTTTATTTCATCTAAGTGGTAATAGTAAGTTAAGGCAGTAATACAGTATCATGATTTGAAACTTAAGAGTTCATTTTATAAAGAAATCTGTACTTAAATCAAATAGAAGTCATGCTTAAAAAGCAAATAGAAGTTCTATTTAAAGGAAATATATTTTATTCACTCTGCTATATATTTGGTTTTTTGTTTGCTATGTCTAGACTGTGATTTGCCCTGATCAGCCACAGAAGAACATACACACACACAAGTCCTATATAATGACTTTAAGACACATATGGCCTTCATTTTAAAACAATTATTCTGACTGCCCTCACTGCTTCTGTTGCAGGACTGTATCAGAACTGCATTTCCCCACACCTTTTAACTCAGTCAATTATCCCCCTTTGCTGGATGCCTCTCCCCTTTCTCAGCCTATGTACTGAACATAACCTATCCACCTCAGCTTTCTTTTCTTGCTAAGCCATACAAGAATGGCTTCTTTCCTCTATTCTCCAAAGGAAGACCATCCTCCTATCCATAATCTTTTCAGTGGTTTCTCTTAATAGCTCTCCTCTGCATCTGTTACAGTTTGCAGTCATCCATCTTCTAGATGAATGAGTGAACTGCACACCAGATAAGGTATTAACAATTCCTTGTACAATGGGCATTAATCTCAGGCCAGAGTATGTTTTAATTAATTCCCCAGGCTCCTCTGATGGAGATGAGGGTTCCTTTTTAATATGTGAGGAAAATCTGAGACACAGTGAGGTGATATGACTTGCCCAAAGATGACATCTGTCCTTCAGAGTGAGGGTATGTTTGCAACTCAGGGGACCCAGAAACGCAGCACCGCCCAGCCCCAAAATGCACAATAAAGTCACACAATGCACAATAAAGTTCCACAGTACCTTCATGCTCCACTCCAGGTACAGACAGATCTTCTGTTCCCTGCCAGAGGATTTTCCCTGTTTCTGCATCCCGAAGGTTCATCCAGTTTCTGGTTGGGAAGCAAATAAGGAAAACAAGCCATCTACACCCCTAAATGCTGTGTGTAGTATTCTTTGCTAAGCTCTGAAATAGGCTACTCCAGCTGAGGTTCAATCTCGTTTGCTGATTCGCAGGAGGCCAAGGAAAAGAGATGCTTTTTCCTAGAAAACAAATGAATGAACCAACCCCTGACCAGAATGAATTCAACAAGAGTTGTATAGCCACAGATTTAGTTTTCACTTCAGACTGAAGCTTGTT
The DNA here is from genome assembly GCF_022539395.1 of Myiozetetes cayanensis. Lineage (NCBI taxonomy): Eukaryota > Metazoa > Chordata > Aves > Passeriformes > Tyrannidae > Myiozetetes > Myiozetetes cayanensis. Next base: position 14,171,157 of record NW_026086937.1, read on the forward strand.
AATCTCATTTATCATTTTCCATTGCTTCTAGAGGATAAAGGCAGTGCCACTGAGCTGCAGAGAAGCAAGAGCATTGCTAACAATAACAGATAACTCTACACAAACAATTTTTGTTCTCCAGCATTTGAAAAATGCTAGAAAAAGGAGTGCTTCCTATGAAACGCTAGAAAAAGAGTAACATCCAATCAAGCTCGTTTTTCTTAGCCTACAAAATATTAATATCACAGGCTGTTGTATTGCTGTTGACCTTGTAACTGCCACTCATGGGAGTTCTTCAGCTGCTGAGTGCTAAGCAGAGAGAGGTCTCCTCTTTTCACTCTCAGCAAGTGAGGCTGTGCCAGCTTTCAAAAATCCCAAATCGGTGAATTACTCATTGAAGTCACAGGCAAGTAGGAAATACTTTTTTGTCTCCCAATACTAATTGTCCCTTCCAAAGGGACAACTAGCAATGATCTTAAGCAGGCCTTTGAAAAGTCTTTCCCACAGGATAATTCAGACATCAGCATCTCAGAAAAAGGAGCCTGCATGCCTGCCTGATGCCATCCTGAATGGGGACAGACCCATCCTTAAGCCTCTGGCCCTCCTGCTCCGCAGCTCACCAGGGAGGCTCCAGGGATTCACCAGCGTAAACACCAGAGACTGACCAGAGCAGGATCTGTGAGACGAGCCCACAGTGCCTTTCCAGCAGTTCCCTTGGGCTGGTTTATGGCAGCACAGCCCTTGTACTCAGTACTTCCTGGACCAACTGCTAAAGGAACTGACTGGGGAGGCAGAGAAACAGCAGAGGGACAATATGGACCTCGATGTGGGTATAAATAGGAGCTGTCAGAAATTTGCATGTTGAACTCATCCTCTAACACACACAGTTTCCAGGCAGACTCACACAAACTCGTCACATCGGTCACATTTTTCCAGAGCTCCTGGGAAGAAACAGATGCTTTAGCAAATTTTGCATTACAGGGCAACATTTGTTTTAAAATTACGTGTGTGGAGGAAGGAAGGGAAAATGGCTGCTTCACACAGATGTGAGGATTCTTTCCCTTCCTGAAGGCTGGCCAGACTTTCCATGTCCCGCTGAAAGGACAAGAGGGAATGTGTGCCCAGGGTCTGTTTACACAAAACTTAGCAACAACCTGGAGCATGGGAAGAGGGAGCATAGGGCAGCCTGCTCATGTCCTTCTCGGCCTGTTTTAAAACACATAACACTTTTCCTGGGATTAAGGCAAAATTGAAAGGGGGAGAAGACAAAAAGCATCATCCTCCATATCTTGGTAGAAAGCTGGAAAGTGGAGCTCTCTCCCCAGCTAGCAACTCAAGGGAGATGGGGGCTGGCATGCAAGTCAGAGAGAGAAAACGAGTAGCAGAATGGCAAGAAGAACCTGCAGCAGGGCTGGCCACTTCACGTGGTGCTGGCTGGAAAACTCAAAGTCCTCAGCCAACACAGCCTGCAGGATGGAACTGCCCCAACCGTAATTTAAAATGTCCCAAAAAAATCCACCGTTTTTCCATACATCTTACCGTGGTCAAACATACAAACTAGCCAGGGTGAAGCTATCTGCATAGAAAGCAGTGTGCCATCTATCAAATGCCACGTACGAGGGGAAAATAACAAATGAGACAATCCGAGCATCTCACTGACAAACTCATTTATCTTCACGACACTCCGTGATGCAAACACTCTAGACTATTAGCTGTACAGTAATTCAGCAAATTGGGCACTTGAGTACCAAAAACCTGCTACCTCTAAAAAATGATCCCCACAAGTATTTACTTGAATTTGTTCACTATCAATATCAATGGGAGTTATGAGCTCACAGGCTTGGCCGTTGGCCATGTAGTGCCAAACTGGGCAGCAGACAAGTTCCTCTGAGCTGGAGATGAAGCACTAACCAGAACAGCAAACCCAGCTCTGCACAGCAACTGATCCAGCCTCCCAATTGCTGTATCAGCACTCTAACTAATGGACTATTCCTTTTTCCTTGCCATGACTTGCCTTGCCTTCCTGTCCCTCTTATCAATTTTTGGAGCACTATGAAATCACATTTACCATTTTCAAAAGTATTACATTAGGAGTGCCCTTGAGAGAGAAGTAGCCTGACAGCTTAATTATTATCCTTACTTGAAATACTGAGTTATAAAGTGTTAGTGACCTACTATTTCTGGAGAGAGAAAACACTGCTGCAGCCTGCTGACCTCTGTCACTTCTCCCTGTCAGGATTTGACTCTCGATCCAGTCCAAGAAGAGTGATACAAGTTATGTTGCCATGCTGAACAATGCCAGATATGTTAACAGTTGGTGTGTTAGACTTCTATAAAGTGCTATCTGCCTTTATGTTGTGTTGATGTTCCACTGTAAAAGTAAATCCATGCAGGACAGCCTGCCCCATGCTTTGTATTCTGTCAAATTAAAGATGAAGAGCAAATAAAAAGTTCAAGGCTATATCCTCCTGATGAGAGCCTTATGCATGTGACAGTGCATCCACAGTTCTTAGAAAAAATCTTGTATTTAAACAATCTGAATATTGCCAACTTGTGGAAATTCCACATCAAATGAACCCAGGTTTAGTGTCAGCCTGACAAGGCCAGAAAGCCTTGTCAGGTGCATGTGCTGGTTCAGGACATGCTTTTCCAACTTCTGCAAATGAAAACAACGAAATCAACCTGCTAATCAGAGTGTATACACAAAACTAAAATATGTGGACCCAGACATATTTTAAGGGATCAGAATACTCGAGCAAGTTAACAAGTTTTTTTCCCAGCAACTGAGCTTTATTAAAAGGGAAGAACAAATCATTTGATGTTAAAAGCACACACACACACAATCTTCTTCTACTGGAAAAAACTACTTCATGTACAAGAGGTTAATTATTTTTTTTAAAAAAATATGTTTAGAAAGACATAGGCATCTGAAAAAATTCTAAGTCAAAACAGTTAATTTATAAAACTTAACTGTAATGGGATTAAAAAGAGGCAGAACCCATCACAAGTGGTTTCTTGACAAGGGAATACCTGACAAAGCAGCAGCTGTACTGCTTACCTAGTTAGCAGCTTATCACACTATTTCTGTCATCTTGGATAGAAAGGCTGGTACTAGGACATACCCCCGAGTGAGGAAAATGGAGATCTTGAACCAAACCCACACACACTGTTATCTTCTAATGTGTTTAATTGGTTTAAGATTCTTCCACCTCAGCATGAGAGATATTGTTACTAAAAATAAAGAGTGCTCTGTTCCTGAGCAGCAGTGGAGATCTGCAGGCAGGATGAAGAGGGCACTTTAAGTATTGTTGAAAAAGGAGAAAGCAAATTAATATTGGTTTAATACAATTACTCTTTTTGAAGAGGCTCATGTCAAGCCACCTGGCAGGCATAGCTAAGAAGAGCAAGTAGAAAGCCAGGCAGTTACAGCTTTCTTAGTACATGTGGGGGGAAAAAGGTAGGACAATAGTGTATTTCTAATTCAGTTTATCATTCTCAGTCACAAGAACACTCTTACACTATTAAATTTTCATTCACCTGGATTTTGGTGCTTTTGGTGGTTATTTTGGAAACAATGTCTGATTTAAGACTCAATAGATCAAATGCTCTTCAATCCTGAAGGCAAGAAAGGATTAGGTAGAACAGCAGAAGGAAGGGTGTTCTGTTGATCTATTTATATTCCACCACCTATTGGGTCAGCAAAGTCTTACATAAAAGCTTTGTAGTAGCTGGAATTTGACTTGCTTTATATACATGGCATGAATTAACTTCCTCACAGACCTACTTTGCTTAGCCTGATGAAGGGAAATGGTTTGTGCATTTCTAAATCCAAATTTTGCTGTCTTGAATACCTCTGATGTCAGAACAGAAATTCTTTCTTTTTTGTATCTGTCACAGAGATCACTTTGTTCAAACAAATCAAAATGTACATCCTTATCTTTCAGTGCTTTAGCATTGCAAAAGATTCCCTTGCATTACCACACTAGTAATTAAGAATAACCTTGAAGGAAGAAAGAGTACAAACAAAATGAATCACTGAAGTAGTATAGAGTTAAAAGAAGTTCTGCCTCAATATCCCTGACTGTTACTTGTATGCAGCACTTCCTGAATATCTCAGGCTGCAGCAAACAGGAGGTGTAATTTCTTTCGTTAAAATGATCAATTTTTCATTTTATTCCTTGCTGTCTACACCATTCTAAAACCTTAGGAACTGCTGCACTCTTATCTTTCATAATAAAAGCAAGCCTAATGTTCATAACCCCTCCCAGAAAGAAGGTCTTTCATCATCTTCGCCAGCTTTTTTTTTTTTTTTTCCCCACGAAATGCAACATTAAGAGACTTGTCCTATGGGACAAATGACAGAGAGAAGGTGGAGCTGAAAGCCCTGAACAATTCAGACTTACATCTTTGTTGCAGACCCAAAAAAGCCTCTGATCTGGACTGACCAACTTTCACTCCTGATTTTGCATTGCCCGTCACGAAAAACAGACACAACCAGGCAGTCATGACATGGGTAAGCAGGTAAGTAAAGAGCAACCTTCAGGGGTCATATTTATATCAGACATATTTTCCCAAAAGAATATTTGCATCTCAGTTGTTTAAATCCAGCCTGAGGAGTAAGGGCCAATATAAATTACCCCAAATAACTACCAAACTACAGGATTATTAAGTAGACCACCCAAGTGGCCTTATTCTTCTCCTCCACTCATGATGTTCATCCTCTAATCTTTCCAATCTCTAATCTCACTTTTTATTACAACTCCCAAATCCCTCATCCACAGAACTCCCAACTGTGTGCTTAAATTTAAGCATATGCACAGACATTTTGTTTGATCAGGCTCTTGAATTTATTCTGTTCACACTCAAGAGAAATGCTGCTGTTTGGTGTCTAATAAACCACAAACACACATGCTGGCAGTGTGTTAAGAGAAAAGGAGACTGTCCTCCCAGCCTAGGGATGAAATTCAGTGCAAAATTCTATGTACTCACTGAGCATCCATCCATTCTGTGTAGTAACAGAAATACCAAAGCAAATACCCCAACTGGAAGCTACTCCTCAAACATTACTGGAGCCTTTGGGTATAGCACTGTCAACTTTTCCTGCTTTCAGACAGCAGCACACTCTCTTGAGTTCCAGATTAGACAGAAAACACGCTATGACAGCTCTTACAAAAGCAAGGCTTTTAAAAAACTCCTCTATTATAAACCAACTTTCCTGGAGTGACGCACAAGATATGGGTTACTGTGCTTCTCCAAATGATGGGAGGTGCTGGATACTGGAAAGGTGCTCTATTAAATCCTCAAATGGAAGGAAGCCAATTATCCCTTCAAAGCACTCCTGCCACTCCTGTACTCACTGTAAAAAAACTTGCTTTTAATGTCTCCTGCACAGAACAAATTGCTGTGCAACAGAAGCCAGGGAGATCCACAGATTAATGCAAACCACATGACAAAATGCAGCAAAAATCCTCAGCAACCAACAAAGTCATTTCACAGCAAATTATGTAATCAGAAGGATATATTTAACAGCTACAGCATCACAGCAAAAAGACCAAGACAATATCATACACTTGTATAATTTTTACTTCCCTTTATACTTTCTGCCTTACACCTTTGTGTGCAGATGTGCCTACACAGACCTGGTATCACCACAACACATTTTCATCTAACATCCATCAGACAGTCCTGGATAAGGCTGCTCTTGGCCCATATTTGGAAAAGCAGTCACACAAGTTACTGCATACCATGCCAATCTTACCTTAACTGTAATAGAAAATGATGCTATTCACTATTTTCATCAAAATGAACAGCTAACATACATCTCTATAGCATCCTGGTGACATCAGGTAGCAAAGTAAGGCACAGAGTTTGCTTCAAGTTAGTTTAGATTCAATTGCCACTGTTGTCAGTTAACTGTCTGTAAATATGCAGAGCAAAATACCTCAAAATCTTACAAATTTAAATCCGAATTGGTGACAGCTATATTAGTCTTAACAAAAGCAAGTACTTTGTAAAAATCAATAAAGATGGAGAGCTCCTAGACTCTGGAAGAAGTGTCTGGCATGGGCAGGCAGGGTGGGAGAATGTGTTTTGCAGTATTGCAAACTAAGCCAGGCTTCCATTTCACAAACTTTTCCTCTCTTCCTCAAATAAAAGGAGCAAGAAACAAATGGATGTACATTTTGAAAGGAGTTACAGACCTAATGTCTGTAACTGTAGGTGAACTGCAGATGAAGTTAAGGGTCATCAGGAAGGGAAAAGGTAAAAAAAAAGAATAAATTACAGTGGTTTGTAAACAGCTGAACGAGGGATGTAGACACTGTTGCTTCAAGGCTTATATCTCTGTCCAGATGAGTCTAGTGTTGTAAAAGTAAAAGCTTAACTCTTAGAAATTCCAGCAATTATTGTCACTGCTGAGTATTAGGAACCAATTTAGGCATTTGCAACTAACCTTTGATTTCTTCAGACAAAAGCAACATGTGACACTCCTGAACAGCTCCTGCCTGCAGCAGATGAGGAAACTGCTCTGTTACCCTGACATCCAGCAAAGGACACAAGACAAGGCTTCCAGAGCACATGCCAGGCACCTCTCTGGGAACTAACTAAGCTCAACCCAAAAAGACTAACCACTCCTAAGCTCTAAAAAACCCCCATAAACCCTAAGATTTGAGATCCCTAACAACAGAATTCAAACTAAATCCCGAAATGCACTTGTGGTACAATGAATACAACGCTGTTTAAAGTGGGAATAAGCTCCAAATCAAATCCACACACAAATCACCGGCTTATGGGATGGATTCCTGTCAGGGGGAGCAAACTGCCTTCTGTGCCTGATCTGTGGAAGTGCTTTGTTTGCTACCATTAGAAATGTGCTTTGTTTCCTCTAGAAATAGATGTTAGAATGGTTTCTAGAACCAGATACAGTGCCAAATAAAAGTAAGCTGAAGTGCTTTTATGCTGCTTTCTGCTGCCTGTGTTTTTTAGGCTTTTCCTGGGCTTCTCTGAATAGCCTTGACAGAAAATACCAATGCCTTAGCAGGAAAAACAACATAAGATCACATCTGGAGATTGGTTTACAACCTAGGTAGTAAAACAATCAATAACTAAGAAAAACTCATCATTGCTTGCAGGACCATCTCATAACTGTGAATTGGACAGAGAAAATTATATTCTCTTTTCCAATGCAGTAAGAGCCAACTCCTCCCAGTCTCCCCAGCATTTTTAAATGGATCTCAAAAATTAGCATGTTAGAAAAGCCTGAGCTCGTGCTAAGAGCCCTTTGAATATTACCATAATTAATGTCATCAGAAATACTCTGAGTTTGCAGTAACAGCAGGTGAATCAATGGGAATGATGTATTCATCCAGGAAAAGAATGTGACCTTTAAAATCCATAGGGCTTTATCAGGACGCAATTTTAAAGTGGGTTGCTTGTAGCTCAGTGGAAAGAACAAAACTAAATGTAACTAAGGAGAAAGCTAATAGACACAGCACATATACAAGGGAAACTGAAAATACAATTGAAACATAATCCACTGGAAGCTCCTTGTAGAAGATGCCTGATCTGTATCAAAAGGTGAGACAGGTTACAGAACAGCTTGAGGAGCCACATTCAGAATGCTTAAAATGAAGTTAAATTCTTTAAACCCCAAAACAATTTGTAATAAGTTTGTCCATTTTTTAATTTCAGCACATCAATTTTCCTCTCTGCAAGTGAACGCTGAGAGTGATTCAGCGATTGAAACAACTTTATTTTGTCTTAACTACTTCAGAACATTCAATCATTTAATCACAGGTGAACTATTATGGTAAAATTTCAAGGTTCTCAGCAAAAAGAGAACTAGAGGGATTTTCATGGAAATAATCTAGGGGTTCTGGTGAATAACTTCATTTTCATAGATAAGGTTGCAACCAGAAGCCCTCAGAGGAATTTACCTCCCTGTAAATTGTTATGGCTTATTGTTCTTTACAGAGTTGAAATGCAGGATGTCACGACAGCTGTGCCACAAAATTAGTTTTAATGGAATTAGGTATTTTAAATCTTGATATGCCTCTTTATTTTATACAATTATTCAGTTGTTTTAAAATATTCATTATATTGGCTTGCTTATAAAAGAAAGCTTGGCTTGATCTCATGTCATTTTTGCAACACTGGAGGATTGGATTTTTTTTTACATGTCTAAAAGGATCCTCACACTTCCCCATACTGACAGGGCACAGACCTGAGCAGAGGAACAAAGACTTCTTTGATCAAATTTTTAAATGGGATAAACATGGCTGCTTAGCTGGCATTTTCATATAGTTTCACTTGAATGACCTGTAGCCTTGTGTGAAAAGTGGAGAAAAAGCAAACCTGAAAGGCTCTAAAGAGGCAGTTTTATCAGCACTGCTTGGGGCCACTCAATGCCTTTGTTCCTCGAAGGCCTCTGCAATAATTTCTCTATTGAGCAAAGTGATGTTTATTGAGAATGGCAAAGCTGAGCATCAGCAGGTCCCCCCGCTGCTCCGTTTATCCATCCTCTGAACTCCAAGCAATATTTCAGGTTGAAAGTGTCCCCCTGGTAAAATAAGCAACTGACAACACAAAAAGCCTCAATGACTTCCAACTGCCACTGCTTAGCTCGTGACTACATGCTTTCCCCCCCATTAATGTTTAATTTCTTTTTTCTCTCCTTCACTTCATGCCTTTCCTCACAGAGCTCTCTAGGACACCAGCCTACTGAGCTCCAAAGGCTACTTCTGATAATCCACTGATTTATCAGTTCCATGTATTTTAGAATAATATGTAATTTATATCATGTACTTCTAAGCACAGATCTGCAGATTGGAAACTGATGAGAGATTTGGCTTTTGCATGAACTGTGCTACCACTTTGCACATCTTCACACTACCACTGTCATCTGCCTTGGGCTACCCCAGACAGGAGGCAAACCCCATCAATTAACTAGAGACAGGATGTCCCACTGAATCAGCAGTACATTACAGCTCAGTGATTAATAACTTAAACCATTCCTAGCATTACACTGTGCTTCAAAAACTTCAAATTGTGTTCTCAAAGTAGCTTTTTAATAACTGCCCATTGCAAAGACTGGGAAATAAGCATGAAGAAATGCACACAGCCACACAGTGAATCAGTAAGAGACAAGGAAAGACATCTCAGGAGGTGTTTGGCTTCAAGACTTGTGCTTCAACAGACAATACTACCTCTCCCTTTAAGCAGCCAGGAACTGTGCTCCCTGGCTGATGGAAACTCTTACTGTATCTTGGAGCGACTGCAGGAGCACAGATTGCTGCAATCATGCCGTGGGGTGGGTGCCAGTGGTTCCCTTCACTCCGTGCTTCTCTTGCTTTTGGTGGTTTCTCAGTCACCCTGTCTCAAAAACAGGGTGATTCTGAATCACTGCCAAGCATTACTAATGGAAGTGGGGAGCAGGAAGGAAATTAAGAGGATTGCTTGCAGAATTAGGACGACTTTTTAGTGTCTAAAATGGTGTTTTAAAGCAGGACAGCAAAATGGCTGTATTAGCTCTGACAATAGAAGCAAAATGGTTGTAAGCAAAATGTTTAAACCCCTGAAACTTACCAATAATATTCTTGTTCTTTAAGACAACTTAAAACCACAAAAAATATAAAATATGAAAGTCATGGGGGAAAGTACCACGTTTGTTCCTGTCTTGGTTCATACTAATTCAATCAGAGTCCCTGTGAAAATGCTTAATTCCCTTTTCAAGTCTGGACACTCAAGTATATTTTGAGCTCAAAGTGCTTCAGTGAAGTCCATGTATGGGTCACACTTAATATCACAGGTTGTTTCTTTGCCCATTTAAAGCAAGTAGCCACCAAAGTTTAAAAATCTCCACTGCTCTAAAAACTAGTGGTGCCCCTGACACAAGGTCTCTAACATCCTCTAACATACATGGTTTCCTTCCACAGCATTTCACTGGGTGTCAAGGGGAACCCAGTGAGTGGAAACATAGAATACATTTCATGTATTCAAACTGTCCTCAAAACTGCCAGCTCTGGGAACTGCAGCAATAATTTTGCAAAAGGCAGTCAGCAGTAAATCTGAAAGGACCAAGTGTTGGGACAAACGCTATAGCTGTTCACTGCTGGCAGGGACAGGCAGGCTCCATTTGTACAAAAGGACCATCCATTTTGCACAGAATGACATTCAGAGATGACTGTCTAAAGGACTCTTAAGAGATGAACCGATATAAACATATTTTGCTGAAGTAAGTCCGAACAGCCTGGTACCACCTCACTCCATCAGCCCCCTCAGAGTCAGATTCCTTGAACACAGAGTGTCAAGGGTCAAGTCATGAAATTTTAGGGAAATTGCCAAGTCTTGAAGCTGCCTGATTAAAACACTGCAACTAAACTCTCTGTGCTAAGCAGAGTGGTGTTTCCAAACTGAATGCCAGCAGACCAGCTCTATTACAAGGGTCTATTACAATGGACTCATACCACTGAGATATTCCCGTACACTGTATTGTAATGAACTATACTTTGGGATTGGTTGTTGCCATATCCACTGAAGCTTGCCAGAGTTGGACTGGAAGCAGGTAGTCCCTGTGTGGAAATGTCCACCCTGTTGCATCTTGCCTTGTTTCCCTTTTTTTATTACATTCTTTCAGAATCTTTTGGGATCAGAGCAGGACAAAATCTGTGCACAGTCCTGGAATAAAAAACTTCTGGAAAAAACCAGTAAGTTCTACCAATAAGCTTTTCCTAACTTAATTTGCTTGGAAAAGTTTCCATTAGTTCCAGCCTCACCAGATCCAGCTGAGAATGGGCAAGGACTCATTCTTCACTTAATTCCTTTAATGCAATCTGTTACCACAGACAATTTAACATTTCAGTGGGAAATCTTTCAAATCTTATACATCTACATGTAGCAGTTGAACTCCTAATCATCAGGCTGCCATCCTTCCTTTCACAAAATGCCACGCAGAAGCGTGTATTTGTTTTGCTGGATCTCCTCTGTGTGTGAAGGGTGTCTGAACACCTGACAGCCCTACTGCTCCACACAGGTTAAAGAGCTGACCTGTCAGCAGTGACACGGTGACTGTACCCCTGGCAGCTGGAAAGACAGAATCAGCCTGGATGGGTCTGGCAGCCCCTGCCCAGATCAACTCCAATCCACAGGCCAGGAATACAGGATAAGGACAACGAGATGGGCCTGCAGACAGCCAGCCCAGAAGTGCTCAAGCTGCCTACTGAACATCAGCAGTGAAGCTCTGAGCCTCTTTGCTCTCTGGGAGCCATTGCCCTTATCTGCTTCCTCCACCAAAGGAACAACTTGTAAAAAATACTGGTTACTGAGTTACACGAAGCGGTAAAACACTTCAGAAAAGGATGCAAATATATTTAGAAGAGCCTCAAATGAGCTGGCACGATACCCTGCAAAATGGGAACCGAATCTTACTTAGGAGAAACAAATCTATGGGGAAGGCAGTTCGTGTGGAGTGCATTTTAGTTCAACCAAGATGAGCTGCTTGGTTTTCTAACACTTGTTCTATTTATTCCTCTACTCCAATCTTCTCAGTGTGACGTCTTTAACGAGGAGATCACAACATCCTCTATACTGGCCAGGGAGATTAAGCGACACACAGACACACACACAGAGCTAGAAAGCAAGAGTCTTTGAGATTTAACTCAAAATCTGTGCTGGTTTGCCATAAAGATCTGACATTTAAATGACTGAATAATGTTAATCTTCCACTAATATTAGACTGCTGTTATGAGCAGGTATTACAGGATAAATCCAAGCCATTTCCTTTTGAAAATATATTTCCTTATCGCTATATAAAAGATGTCTGCTGATTTTCCCCAGGGGATTTTCTGTTCCTGGGAGATATGAATTAAGTGGTGGACTTGCCCATGCCTAGGTGGCACTTAGACCACAAGCTAGGGACCAAGGGGTTTGTTTTCCATTTTCATAAAGCTCAATAAATACACTATTCACTACCAGAATATCAGATGATATACATTGAGAGAAAAGTCCATCTATTTTTAAAATTAGCAGTACCAGATTCTTTAGTGTTTCTTTACAAGGTTCATTGGAATAACAAGGATCCCAAGAACACAACAGAGATAATTAACCTCTCATTTCTATGTGCACATTTATAAGAGACTGCTTCAGGATGAGAAGCAAGAAGAGAGAAAAGAAGATCACAGTTGAAACAAAAAGAGAAAATTTATCTCTTGTCAGTAGTCTGGCCACACTACAAAGCAAGTACAGACAGCAGCAATTTTTTTTTAATAGAAAAACTAACCAACAATCTTAGCTAGAAGGGCATAGCTGAATGCTCAGATTTGTGGCATTTCAATGACTCTGCTTTAATTGCTTATTTTCTATCTCTTTCCATTGTAAGACAAACAAAGATGCCATTGAGGATGCATCTCCCCTGATAAGGCAATCAGAATATGAGCCTGCAATTACAGTAATATTTTACATAAAGGATTCCCTTATTAATCCAAAAGAGCTCTATTTCAAAACCCACTATTTTACTAGCTTCCACCCTCAATAGTGCAAAAATTCTTCGGGATTCTTTGTGCCTGAATTCCAACCAACTCCACTGGGCTTCCTCTCTGTAGAGAACCTTTATTTGTTCCATTTCCGAGGATAAAAAAGGCACAGTACAGTGACATCCCTGGATATCCAGCAGTTCAACAATATCTGGTCCTTCACACTATCATTCCTTTGCACTGCTGCCTGTGCCAAAGATCAGCACCACACAGTTCACATATACGGGATGCATGTACTACCCAGACATCTCTGTAAAGCCTCCTGTCAATCACTCCTGTGCTGCCATAAATTAACATTAATTAGGTGATCAGAGTGTTAGCAGGGAACAGTCCTGCCAGCTTGCTTACCTCTCTCAGGTGGATACTGTTTACTCAAAAATTTCATTGTGATCTCTGTTGGTAAAAAATATTCCACAAAGAACAAATATATAACCCATCTTTTAGTGGAATCCTTTTTCTCGGTTCTCATTAAAGAACAAAACCCAAACAAAAATAAAATCCCAAACTTTGTCTGACATGACAAGTTGAAATGTAGAGCCACATTGGCAAGGACTGTGACACAGGTCCTTGAACATCAAGTCTAGCAACTGGGAGGGACTGTCACTTTCTAAAATCTTCTATAGCAGAAAGACTGGCCAGGGCAAAGTTGAGGAGTACAGATTTTGCACATTTTAAAGACTTCTTACTTCTGGTTAACTGCCCAAAGACTGGAAGAGGCAACAAGCACTGTACTATTACGGGGAAGAGATCCTGTTCTGAACTGGCCCTTAAAACACCCCTGCCATGCACAGGAGGGCAGATACCCTTAACTCTCTACATACAAACAACTGCAGCTACCACAAAAGTCTTCAAGAGCCATAATTTAAGGAACTCTTGAGTGGCAGTTTGTCGTTCTCCAGCAATCTTACATAAGTGGTGAATGTTTGGTACATGAAAGTAGGCATCTTCCATACGAAGAGCTGTTCACCCGCCTCTTTTGCATGAGGAACAGATAAGTTGTCCCCAGAGAGAAAATCCTGCCTTTGACTTTCTATGTTTCTGATAAAGTTGCTTTTGTTTTGCTTTTGTCTCTTACTCTTCCAGGGAATTGGGAAAGACCAGAAATAAAACTGTGTTCAAGAGCATACTTTAACTTGTGCTGCTGAGAACAGAAACTAGGTCAGGGGAGATTTCAGTGTTACTGTCAAGTGAGGCTTCCACCTATTCAGAACAAAGTAAAAAAATCACTATTGAAAAAAGACCATTTGCAAAAACTTTCGGGGAAAATCTGTAGCTCAGTCTTCAGACAGACATGTCTCAATTTCAGAGAGGTCTGTAAAAGAGGAAGAATTCATTTGTGCAAAGGACTTCAGGGACTCAGGGATTTTTATTTAGCCATGGAAACCTGAGGCTGTCTGCTGGCCCTCCAAATCCCCATCAGATCAATAAAGCCTGCAGTAATTATGTCTGATCGCTCCCGCCTTCCAGGAAATGAGCTTGTGGGTTTTATTCTAATTGTTAAAAGGCAGGTGTTCACACCACCAAAATCAACTGTAATGGGAGCACTTAAAGATTCTTGCTGGCAGTCTCAAGAGAAGGTGCAAACAAAAGGTCAAGCACTGGATTTCTCTGCATTCACACACTGATTCTGTCTAAAACCTCTTATCAACACAACGTTAACTTTTAAACAGTACCTTCCTCTGGCAATTGAATTAACTGGGAGTTTGTCAGTGCACAGGAGTCAATCCAGATTAAAGCAGAGTGAATTTAGAGTCGAGCTAACTATTCCTTATTTAACCTTTGCCTGAATGTTCTCACTCTGCATCAGACAGTCCAATTCCAAAGGTGTGAAGTAACTTGGAACTGGACACAATCTTCCAGGGATAATGGTATGCATGGTGGGGAAATCAAGCAGAAATAGTTAAGCTGGAGTAAATTTTAAGCATACAAACCATGCGGTTTTATCTAGACTAGAGCTTTTCGCAACAACACAGCCACCTCTTCTATGACACTGGTGAAGAAAAGTACAGACAGTGCTCTATCTCAGGGTAGTACATTTACACTGTGTAGCTACATCTGTTCAAAAACTCCTGGCACCGACAAGCTCCATATTGACCAAGCCAGTTGGCATAAAGATGGTGTGTATTCCCTCAGGGTGGGATTATAGCTCTGTGTGCTATTCAGAAAAATAGGCCAGACAACTGAACTTCTTTTCCAGGTGGGCTCATATGCCCTCTCTCACAAGTACTGCTAAAAAAAGACAAAAATGAATGAAATCCTGAGAAGATCCTCTTCATGTAGCTTTGAAAGCAAACGCCGCTTGCAGCCTTAAGGGAACAAGTGCTACTGCTGCAGTAGGTCTGTTAATTAGTCTGTAAGGATTTGTGTTTATGACAAGAGTGAAAACTAACTATTGCAGCAGAGGAGATACTGGCTGAACACAGACCTGCTGCTTTGTTCAGTCTCACAGCCGTGCTCAGTGGACCTGCTCCGGCAGGAATGGTCGGAGTTGGGAAAGCAGAAAGTCACTCTGTTCTATTTAAGGTGGTTCACTCAAAGCACCTGATGCCTTGTTTGAACATCTGCACCTTTAACCGCCCCACAGTATCTCATACAGAGCATATCCCTTGCTGTTTCAATCCAGAGTTGTTCTGTAACCTGGGACACATCTACAGATCACCGCAAGTTCTCCGGGAAAGCAACTCAGTATCCTTGAAATTAATTAGAGAACCGCAAGGGGATTTAATCTTACTGAGATTTCATATAAAACAGCATTTAGCCCTGGCACTCACACTCCACACCTAATAAACAAAATAAAAATTCAAATCAGCCAGAGAAACAGCTACGACAAGCACTTTCATAAAGTCCACAATGACAAATGCCAATCTCCTATTTGCTGACATGGCACAGCCGAGGAACAAGCCACTGTTTTCCTGGCATTAACTTAAACGGTTCCTTGGATGCACAATCCCTGTGGATAGTACTGGCCTGAATTTCACTGGAGCTACAAATACTTCTGTTTTGTTAGTTGTTTTTTTAACTTGGGCTGTGTGTGCCTGAGCAGTGGGTATTCTTAATCCTTGCAAACTGTACAACCCTTACAGCCAGGGGCTCCTTGATTAAACGAGAAGAGCATCCTCAATGCAAGTTATTTTTCCAGGCACCGGCTGGCACAAAATTACTGTGAACACCCTCAATGCCAAGCTGAGGGAGTCAGTAAAGGTGTGAATACTTAGGTGGACATCGGTGGTCCTCTGCACTTACAGGACAAGACCACAGTGAGAATCAGATGAAGTTATCAAAGGGTAAAAGGAAAAAAATTCATGGATCTGAGAAACTGAAGTAGTTATATCTCTGGAGTACTATGCAGGCAGGATCACATGCTGCAAAATACAGATCAAACAATTTTTGGTTTTCCACTTAGAACTGACAGGACTAAGATTGTTCAAGGAAAACAAGTTCATCATCTTGTCTCTTTTAAGGAAGGGAGGAAAACTTAGAGAATACAGACCAAGTGGAGAATCAAAACAAAAATGAAAATACAGCCAGGATGAAATGACTGGCAGTTGCATGAGGAAACTAATCTTGTAAATGGACCAGAGGCTGCTGAAAGCGGAGGCAGAGAGGAGGAATAGAGGGGGATTTACGCAGATTGAAGCAGAACTCTCAAAAAACAAGGACTCCATATGAGAATTACTGTGCTTTTTTAGGAACCTACTGGAATATGAGAAGTGCTTCAATCTGCAGTGTGGATTAGGGATTTGACAATTTAACCATCCCAACATTTAACAGCGTTCAACAGTATGGCAGTTTGAAAAGAGAGGAGTTTTTTGGAAATGCACTACAGCAAAACACGGAAAGTACAAGGAAACAATTCAGTTTCAAACTAGTTGAGAATATGTAAAATACCATTATTTTGTTCTGAATGCTGTACTTTAATCAACCTCTACAGATTTACTAATGTGAAATAATGGCCAGTCTTCGCGAGCGAAGATCCGGGGAAGGTCTTTCCACCTTCCAGCCTGCGCATTGGATTTTTTAGGTGAGACACAGTGTGCGCGGAACTGAGCCCACCCTTTAATCCTAAGGTTCATCTGCCGGGGCCAAGCGAGCTTGGACGGTGGCAGCGAGGTCCTTAGGACGTAGGTGGGTTGCCTTTAAGGGCTAACGAGCCCCACCTGCCCGGGAGTGGCCCTGACCGGGAATCGAACCCGGGTCTCCGCGGTGAAAGCGCGGCGCCTTTACCACTAGACCACCAGGGGCTGCTAATGTGAAATACATTGATGTAAAACTCTGAGCATGTGACTGTGATCACCATGACCTCTTGAAGATGGAGGTCTGTGCCCAAACCAGCATCTCTCTGCTTTAGCATGCACTGGAATTCAGATGAAAAACATTATTGTGGGGACACAGTAACGAAACCTCTGCTGAAAAGACAAAAAAACCAATGACCTCTATTCCTCTGCACTGCTTCCAAGCAGCTCTTATAGCTTTCACTGTCAATAAAATCTACGGTTATGTTTATACTAAGTTTTAAATTTTATTATTTTAACAAGCTTGTAGCTGTTAAATTTTCAGAGTATGTTAAATCAGATTTTTATAATTTTAATCAAAATCTATTAATATAGTTTTCAGCTGAAGCAGTGCAATATCTTATTTCTACTGTGAAAAAGAACAGCATGTATAAACACAATTAGCTGTAGTTCACAAGTTGATTCTTTCAATAGTGGTATTAAGAAAATAATAAAAATGTAGTTATTGAAAAGCTAGACTTACAGCTGATAGAAATATTATGTTTATAAAATATTATTTTGGTGTTTCAAAGTGTGAACTTTAAAAGTATTTATGTTAAGGTGAATGCTGAGGTGGAAAGGTTCCACACAAATGCTCAAAAATGCCATAATCAGCATTATCTGCACCCTTTACAGGTGTAACTACACTAAAATACAGTATTTTTTAATTTGAATTTGCACCTTTCCAAACATTCCATTGCCTCAGTCAATGCATTTACTATCTCAGAACTGGCAACACTAGGACAGTTCATGCAGACAAAACAGGAAAACAAGCACTACTGTTTTATCAGTGCAAACAAATTCAAGAGACCTTGTGAACTGTGAAAGATTTTCAGCTGGCCACTGGCAGGGCTGTACCTAAATGAGAGAGGACCTTACCAAGGGCAGTATGGCTGGAGGCCTTGCAGAGCAGAGGTCTGTGCTACAGCTGCCTGCTGATGCCTCACCTCTGACTTGTACAGAGGGGGAGAAGGTGCTCGTGGAGGGATTGCCAGTGGTGGGAGGGAGCTTTGCTCTTGCTCTCTGAGAAGCAGACCTCCAAGAGGTAACTGGGTTGGGGCAATCTTTGCTTTTGTTTTGCCAAGGGGTACTTCGTTCAGTTCAGGCAACTTTAAAATACATCTATAGGTTTGTGGAGGTGTTTTTTTTTGTTTCAAATTCAAAGGAACTTATTCCAGTGGCAGAATCGAAGATGCTCGGAGAACCAGGGAAGCAGTTTTTCTTTCTTTCTATGAAACTGAAGGTTAAGGTCAGTGTGGTAGTACTATAATGCAGTTCCCCTTGAAGGAATTGCAGGGGGAAGTGCATAAAATAATTCCTTTCTTGAGCTGTTTAATACTGCTTTTTATGGAAACAGTGTAACTGTAATGATTCCTAGTGGATTAATGAGGGTGCCATAAATGAACAGCCCCAACTGGACTGGGAAGCTTACTGGCTTCTCCGTCTCTTTCTGGAAGGAGTATTAAAAAGTAACCTGTTTGCTCTCCAAGGCTGCACAGGCTTTTTAGCCAGTGATTTCCTATGTCTGGTTCATCGAGAGCTGCAGGAGAACAGATCTCTAGTGGTTCTTGCTGCACGGTCCCAGACCCTGCTTGTGACTTTGCCTGGTGACTGGGCAGTAACTTGTCACAACAGCTCGACCTGTAAATCTGAAAATGAGGTAACTGGGGGTGGTAACCTGTGCCCTGCACAGCTGCTGTGACAGGAACCTGCATCAAGAAGAATGTAACAGCAGATATTTTTTGGATGTCCTCTTTGCTCAGAAGCAACACACCACCGCCTGGACTGAGATATTTTTTTAGATGTCACTTAAAGGCTAGTAAGGTTCAAGCAAAATAACAAACAGAAGGACTTTTCATCTCTTTATTTCAGCTTCTGGGAAATGAAGTAACTTTACTAGAGGAACAGTGAAGTCTTAAGTTGGACTGTGATTGACAGGCAAGTATTATAATGCACTAAAAAGTCTACCCTACAAACTTCAATTGGAAGTCAAATGTCTAAAGCACCTTCAGAAGATCCGCCCTATTAAAGGCTGGTAGGTATTTCTTGGTGCCCCACTTCCAGAAGGGTTGGTCTATGCCACCATATGGAGGTACATTAATGGGGACAATGGTTGTTCTTCTAGATCCCTCTCTCTCTGCAAAACTCTTCCTTGACGAGCAGTAAGAGTGTTGCAGAACTCCCTCTAAGCACAGATAGCAACAGTCCATGCCAACATACGAATGAAAATGGGATCTCCCTTAGAGAGAGCTCTTTAAGCATTTTCCCATACACAGAATTTTTATTTAAAGCAATGCAAATAGCCAGTTTTTCCACTGGCTCCCAAAATAGAATTTCCTTTGACTTTTGAAACCGAAGTGACTTGACATTAACTCTCTGCTTCCTCAACAGGCTGTCCCTGATCAGCAATTCTGACACTTAAAACATCAGATGATTTCTTGGTTCTGGGCACGTGTAACCTTCCTTTTGAAAAGGCTTGATTTAAGTCACCTGAAGAGAGGAAAAAAGAGGCATGCAGGCAATCTGCTTAGATGGGCTGTACAGTCACTGGTGAGTGAAGTGTATGATCCTCCCCATTTTCTGAATAAATAGGAAAAGATGGATGTAATCAGCTGTTCCAAGGACCAAAGGAGCTTCTGACTCCCTACAGACTAGATGAGGGTTATGTACAGACTGACCCATATAAATACTCTTCTATAGAATTACTTGCCCTGTATTCTCAGTCTCCCTAATGGAACACTATTGCTCCTAGTTAGTTATGCACTCCTTTCAATACAGGAGTGGATACATTTAATAACACTGCTTTTGTGCACTGCTATCCCAAAGGCTGACTGAAAACAAAAAAGCATTTTCCTTTCTCTTCTTACCTAAGTCTACCATTCTCCCAGTCATGAGCATAATCAATTCAAAGGCTCACTCACGGCTGAACTAATCTGATACTGTTTCCCTTAAGTCTCTTCTATACAGAACATTTCTGTCACAGTGAGAACTCTGTTCAGGAGAAATGTGACAATGGAATCTCAAGTTGATAATCACAACAAAATCCTGGCTGTCAACTAGGATTTAGCAACATGCAGTTGAGCTCTGGCTCCTATGAGGAACCTTGGCTGCTGTCAGGTGTCTTCTGGACAGAGCCTCCAAACAGTCCTACTGTGTCTACCTGGACATGAGGCCAAACAGCTCTGGAAGCCGCAGGGTAATGCCCAATGAGCATAGGGGGACATTCCCTCAAACTGCTCTGGGAGTGATGCTACGGAAATGACAAACCTCTGGTTTCTGTGGTGCTCCTGATGCAGTCTCAGGGTAAAAAGGCAACACCTGAGAGTGGTTTTTAATATTCAGTACTTGCCACTGCAGTTTATTGCACATCAGGAATAAACATATGATGTTTAGGATGTGAGAGCAACAGATGTGCAAACGTCACCCTTTAAGGGCTTAAATAACTAAATTTTAAAAACTCTGCTGCATTGATATGCAGGGAAAAAAGAAAGACAAAATTCAGTGTTGCCAGGTGGACCTTAAGAGATCACGATGTTTGTTACCTGTACCTGGAAACCTAGCACACCTCCACCTGTACAAACCTTGACTATTAGATGTAAATCAAGCATTGGTTTATCTTTAATGGAGGCTCTGAGCTCAAATTTAAAGAGATAGGGAAACATAAGAGGGTTACCTTACGTAATTTGGGAACTCAAAGGCAGAAGCCAGAGTACAGCAGTCTGCTGTCTTAAAAACTTAATGTAAAATTTTGACTCAGTATTTTTTACAGATCAACTTAAATTCAGAGATAAACATGTAAGAACAAGTCAAATCAGCTTCCATACTCAGGCTGCTTTTTTAACAGAAAACTTTTTTTTTTTTTTTTTCAGAAACACGGGAGACACATCAGATGTCTGTACAAAAAACCCAACCCTGAACTGTATCTGTTTAATTTGAGGATTTTTTGGATACCTCCCCTGCTCGTCTACATCTGTGTAGGCTTGGCTGGTTTCGTACATGTTCACTGTGAAGATGTGGGGGGTGCGGGGTATGGAAGAAGCTCTATCAGTTCTCACTTGAAGGATTAAATTACTATCTTCTGCTCTGTGGAAATTCAAATACTGTAACAACAGCTGAAGCATAAGGCACCAATGACTTTCAAGGATGCAAAGAGTAACTGATATCTTAATATGATATAAAGGAAATAAGGGAAAATAATTTTGCTAATGACAACTGCATTATTTTAAGTACTTCCCTAGGCTGGCACCAAGTAAGCAATTAAAAATACTGAAACCATAATTCCAGTGAAATGCCGGATGGGAAGGCTTTGGAGAGATGAAAGAATAAATCTTAGAAATAAAATTCTAACAACAAAGTGCCAGAGCAATATTGCTGATTGAAAAGAAAAACCTGAACACCAATGTCAATTTACACTTTCAAGGTGATGTCAGTTGTATTCTGTGTAGCACCTGGCAACTCCTTTGTGTCCTGTGGCAGTGGAGCTCTGGATGCCCCTTCCACTGTCAAGGGCACAGAGCCCCACTTCCAACACAACACGAGTATTGTGTTATATCTGACATGCAAACAACTGACTGTAGCTCAGTCAGATATCAAGTTAATGCAAATCACAGGTTAAAGCGCAGTTAAATATTTATACTTTTTCAAATGAAAGTTAACAAGGGGGAGACATGAAGTTTTTGGTGTTCACTGAGGAACCAGCCAGGTCAAACCAAACCTTGTGAAATTGCTCCTGTTTTGTCTGCAGCTCATGACTCAGTCATAAGAAACATTAGGAGTCTGTGTTTAGCATGCCAGAACTGTAAATCATTGCACACTGCAGAACTTCTGTCAATGCTGGAACTAATTCTGATATGGGAAAGGTACCTTGACCACAGTCATGGTAGCAACTACAAACTGGCTTCTGTGTGAAACTCTGGCCTCTGAAACAAAGCCCTCCCAATGCTGCCACGGTGGGAACTTGTTCTGCAGTCAGACTACTGGGAACGTGGACAACTCTTGCATGTAAAGTATTTTAAGTTTTGTAGAGAGTAAGATGGTTCTAAAAACCAGATAGGGAAGCACAAACCCTTGTTTTCTAGACTCATGCAGTTTTAGAACTGCATAAGCACAAGCTACATGCAAGTTCTGCTTTGGCTCTCTACAGAATACATGGCCCAGCTTCCAAGCAGTCCTGTTCCTTCTTTTAGCTGGCCAGTGTCTCCTTGTAACCCATGAATTTGGGGGTTCATCTTTCTATTCCACTGCAAGAAGTCTAAACAGAGTGAGATTCAAGGAAGTGCAGAGAAGAAACCTCAAAACAAAGGGAAATCTTTAAGCCAGTTAAAGCTGCTACCTTGTTAGTTTTGTAAACACTGCAACAGATAAGCATTTGAAGTGAATAAGCAGCTCAGGATCTACCAGCCTAACAGGGAAACTGGAAACTCAATTTGATGTGGCTTCCACGTAGATTTTTCAACTTCAGAGTGCTGCATCAAGCTAGTTCAAAACTTCAGTGACTATTCCAGGAATTGACAGACAGTTCCTGTGTGTACAGAAGACCAGGTAGAAGTTGGAAGTCTGTCTGCAGAGCACTATAGAGTTCATAGATGCTTTTAATGGTTTCTGGTGTAACTGTATTTTCACTACAGCTCTATCCATCTTTTTAAGAGGGTAATGCTCTGCTAGCAAGATTTCCTAAACAGACAAACAATGGTGAGAACACTGGAAGAAGGTACTGGGAGCTAGGAGGATGTTGCACAGGGAACTTTGAGGACTGCAGAAAGTGGACCAGCCTTTGACATGTGAAATTTTGCCTATGAATGCTGGAGTGCCCGAGTGTATGTTTATACTAACCACAAGCACTGGTTTCATAACCCTGTAATTGTTCTGACTTACAGTTAATGTTGTCTCTTCGTGTTTATGCTCACCATATTAATTTGTTTCAGGAGACTTTTGAAGGACAGTAAGATAGACTGCAAAGCCTTAAATAGAAGTTCATGGAAAAACTTATCTTAAAAACTAATAAATATTTACAGGGCAAGCAACAGTATGGAGATTCAATTCTGATGGGACTCCTCTGTACAGAAGCAAATAAAATAGGTGATATCTTGTTTGACTTGTAAGATTTAAAACAGAAAGCAGATGTGCTTACTCATATGTTGAGAGGCAAGACACGGCACTATAACCACGCTGTGAGAAACAACTGAGTCCTCTGGGTTTTCTCCTCTTTGCTGTTCTGGTTGAAACACCAAAGAAGTGCATAAAGCAGCTGGACTGTGGTCCCTCAAGAGTTGGATGTGAATCCGTTGTTGCAAGCCATGACTGGGTATTTCTAATCTACAACGTGGATGCTTTCCAAATGCTGGCAAACCAAATTAAACACAACTGTCTACAGCGTCCTCATTCTAGTGAACGTAAGTGCATAGAAAAAAAATTTCTGTGCTAGTTCATCTCAGAACAAAGGTACACAGGCAACCCACAAACTGCCAAGGGAGTCATTGGGGGGAAGCCATCAAAAACCAACAACCCTGAGTTCTGTTAGGGAAGTCCATCACTGGGGTAACTTTCTTACGATAAAGAAAGTTTATCTTATGATAAAAGATGCTAAATACGTACATTTAATAGTACATACTAACTCTAAAAGACAAAATGACAGCCTGAGATCTGAAGAAGGTGTTAAAAGGGTAAGTGAGGGTCAAGTAAAATGCTGTTCTGTAGCTTGACAGAGTAACTGTCCCATCTTCCGGAGAAAAGAGGCATAATCTAATTTCATGCAGTTGAGATGACAGGACCAGATGTGCATAAATACTTGCAGAAATAAGACTTGGCTAATACTTCATAGGAATGGAACTTCAGTTACCAAGTGAACTGATGTTGCTTATAGCCAAACCACGTACTAAACTACCTGGAGATATTCTATTGGGTGTAACAACTGCTGTTCAGGTGAGTGCCTTCAGAACAGGGAGCTGATGAACACACAAGCTCTGTTAAAAAAATACTGTTTCTGAAGAAGTGAAAAGCGGTGAGTGTTTGCTGTCTGCTTTCAGTATTTTCCTGTACCACACTGACTGGACTGTCACTGTTCAATTTTAACTGGTGCCATAAAAATTCTTAGTATGAATGTAATTAAGTACAATATCCTCATTTGTAGGCAAAAATCAAATATTTTTACCTTTGGTTTTAATATTTTTAAAATAGCCAAATCCATTAGAAGAGGGAGCAAATGGTTCTGGCTTGAATTTTGGGACATTAGCCACAACATGTTTCTGCACTGGTGTCATAGAGGAAGGAAAGACTATCTTTGCATTGAAATTAGAGGGTGGATTTGGGCTATGATTTAATTTCCACAGCAGCACGTCCCAATCAGTTGGAAAGCTTGTAATTAACCTCTTCTCAGGAACCACAAGTAAACAGAATTGTTTGAGGAAACTCTGATTACTCAATATGAACTGGACTTCCAGCTAGAGTGCCTGTTCCTGTGTTAAAGTTAGCAAGCACTTTGGAAGCCTGATTCTTCAGTGATGCTTTCTGCCCTAGCAACTGATCTTGCCACACGAGGAATCCAATGCACACAGCCCCGGGGGGCAATGCTGTGCTCGTTTCTTGTGCTAAAAGCAAGGTCAGTTGGAAGTGCCAAGTTTGCAGGCTGTGCTTAAGTTGGTAGAGTTGAACTCCCTCCCTCCTGGGAGTGGAGGAAAAAGTTTTCAAGTACTCAAAGTATAAACTCAACACTGTTTCAGAACACATTTCTCTCTTCCTTTCTATTAATTAAATAAGTGTACACAGCAGTGGGGTGGGTGGAAGATAAAGCACCTCTAAAATGCCACGGTCCCTGCAGCACAGGCCTGCTCTCGGTCAAGGAAGGGGAAGTCTGAGCTGCTGTCTGCCTTCCAGGGAGCCACAGCCGGGCATGAGCAGTTTCCTGCTGGGATGGCGTGGTGTCTCAAGGCTTCCTCATAAATGAGGAATGTCTGTTCAGCCACTTTTCTGGATTACCAAAGGCATACATAGATGTTTTTCAACTTGCTAAAAGTTCCAGTTATGAAATGCTTCTCCAAACTTTCCTGTTAGTGAGACTTTGTACTACATGGCCCTGTGGTAGCTATCAAAGAACTCTAGCATGTTTTTGGAGAAGAACGTCAAGGTTGTGCCTAAAACTGTCCTGTCAGAAGTAAAAATAATTTTTTTTTGCAAGGACAAGCAAAGGAAGACTGAACTTGAGCCAATTCAACAAAGACTACATAGTATTTCTGATAAAGCTTCTGGTCCACGCTACGGTTGCTTGAGATCATAGAGGTTTTTTGTCTAAAATCCTTCCTCTCAAAGACCAAAATACATTTTCTGCTTAAGCCAACAAACAACAACAAGGGTTATTTAATCCAAAGTTAGGCAAAAGCCTTGATGTAAATTCTGCTATCCACCAAAGACTATGTACAAACACATGCAAAAAGCACTTGAAAGTTTGTTCCCTAGGCTTAACTTTCCAGGCACTCCTCACTTCCACCAACAGCTTAGTCTGGTCTTGTCAGAAGCTTATTCTCTTCCTAATTGCCAGCACAAAAGGTTTTTAATTTATGTTTTGACAGCTAAAACACTACATCTTCATAAATACAAAAAGCTGCCAATGGTGCCAGCGCAGAAGCAAAGGAACCAGATGCAGCAGTAACAGCTGGGCGAGGCTGCAGTGATTCTATAAAAAGTTAAGAAAAGCATCTGCTTATAGTTTGATAACAGCTATCTGCCTAAATCCAACCTAGAAAATCAGATCCTGCTACAGCTGGCATAGAGATTATGAACATCTCGCTGAACCAAAAAAAACACCACCCTGTTTAGAAATAATAGGTTTAGATCAAGAGGATGTTCCCTCCACTTGTCTTTTTCACTGTAAAATAGAAAATACAAACCAACCAACTTACAACAATTTTTTTTTTGTCTAAAGGTCAAGCTAGCAAGCTTGCCTTTGCCTTCTAAGCTTAGAAGAATTTAGTACAGTAAAATACACCACGTGTAAAATAACCTTCCACCCTTAGTTTGAACGTGGGCCTTTAGGTTGAGCCTTTCTCACTTCACTGAAATCCTGAGTTGGAAGGGTGCAGACAGGCACACACTCCTCTTCCAAGCTCAGATCTCTCTCACTTCATCAGCATTAAATTCATATTGAGATAACACACACATGAAATGAGAATGCTTTTTGAAAGCCACAACACGAAAAGTTTCAAAACGAGCTGCACAGAAAGGCATTAACAGCTAGAATACATCAGTGTTAGCAAGAAAAGACACTGCACAACCAACACATGTGCCAGTACCTCACGGCATGACAAGGAACAAGATGTTCAGTTGCTCCTGGACCTGATGACCAGGTATTTCCTTTCCAGACAGAGGTGCTTAAGAGGGAAGGGATCAGATCCTCCTGGCGCAGAGCTCCTCCACCTGCCCTCTGTAAAGCTGTCCTGGCTGCGGGCGGGGGGCTAACGCTGCCTGGGGCCGCCGCCCCCGGCCCAGCCCCTGTCAGCCCGGGTGAGGGCCAGGGGGGCGGCGGCCGCCGTCGCCACCGCGGTGCGGCCTTTGCCGCGGGGACCCCCCACCCAGCCGCCCCCCGGGGAAGGGACGGGACCCCGACCCGGCCCAACCCGGCCCCCGGCGGCTCCTTCCCCGCCCCAGCTCCCCTGCCGGCCCAGGGCCGGTCCCAACCCTGCGAGACCCCCCAACACCGCACCGCCGCCGGAGAGCGGACGCCATTGAGAACCATTGCGTTTCCATGGCAACCCCCCTCCCAGCCCAGGGCCCTCGCCACAGCGGGGCGGCGATCCCCGGCCGCCCCCCGCCCCGCCTCGCGGCCCCCCGCGCGGAGGATACAGCTTGAAGCCGCGGAGGATCTCCTTGGCCCGCTCGTCCGTGGCCGACATGGTCCTGCCGCGCCGCGGGCGGGCGGACGGGGCTGGGCCGGGCCTGGCGGGAGCGCGGCGGTGACAGCGGCGCCTCAGGACCCCCCGCCCCTCTCTCCCGCGCACCCGCCACTGCCCGGCGCAGCCAACCCCAGCGGCCACGCGCCGCCGCCATGGCCAATCACCCGCCGCCGTCAGCTCTCCGCCCCGCCTACTGGCGCTGGAGTGACAGCGCGGCCGGCCAATCAGGCAGCGCCCTCCCGCGTTCAGGGGTGGGTGCGCGGCGGTGGCCGGGACGCCGTGGCCGGGCCTGAGGGCGCCGCGGGGGAGCGGTCGCAGGACGGGCCGTGCGAGGAGCGGCGGGGTCGGGCGGTGCCCGGGACACCTCGGTGGGGCGAGAAG
Organism: Myiozetetes cayanensis; assembly: GCF_022539395.1. NCBI lineage: Eukaryota > Metazoa > Chordata > Aves > Passeriformes > Tyrannidae > Myiozetetes > Myiozetetes cayanensis. Next base: position 14,198,199 of record NW_026086937.1, read on the forward strand.
GCACCGCGGGCCTGGTTACTGCCCGCCCGGCGGCGGCCGAACGCCCCCGAGCCGCTGGGGCTGTGCTGGCGCTGGTGCTCAGGGGTGGCGGGCCCCTGGGGCTGCTCGGCGGAGCTCCAGCCTTGAGTCCGAGGCGTGCCGGGGACCCCGACGTTCGAACCCAGAGCGGCTTCAGGTGGAGATATTCAAACCCCACCTGGACGAGTTGCCATGTCACCTGCTCCAGGGGACCGTGCCTTGGCTGAGTGATCTCCAGAGGGTCTTCCCAACCCCAGCAGTTCTGTGATTCTGTGTGTCACAGTGTGTCCTGAGGCCAGAGCCAACAGGACCAGCGTTGCGGAGGTGGTTTAAAATAAATAGCGTGCTTCCCCTGGAACAAAGGCGGCCTTCTTTGTGCTGCAGAAATTTGAATCATAGAATGACTGGGGTTGGAAGGGACTAAAATACCATCCGGTTCCACCTCTCTGCTACGGGCAGGGGCACCTTCCACTGGAATAGGTTGCTCAGAGCCTCATCCACCCTGGTCTTGAACGCTTCCAGGGATGGGGCATCCACAGCTTCTCTGGGCAATCTGTGCCACTGCCTTACCACCCTCATAGTAAAGAATTTCTTCTTTATATTTAATCTAAACCTGCTCTCTGTCAATTTGGAGCCATTCCCCTTGTCCTGTCTGTACATGTCTTTGCAATAAGTCCCTCTCCAACTTTCTTGTAGGACCCCTTCAGGTACTGAAAGGCCTCAACAGGGTCACCCTGGAGCTTTCTCTTCTCCAAATTCTCTCAGCCTTTCCCTCATGGGAGAGGTGCTCCAGCCCCCTAATCATCTTCATGGCCTTTATGTTTTTGTAGCAGTCATTTGTGGGGGAAAGTCTCAGGTTTTTTAGCACATCCCAGGAGACAGGCTATTCTTTAACGTGAACAAATTAACCCTTCTGTTAACAATCTGAGTGCAACTGATACAAAGCACTGTCATGACGAAGGCAGCAATTGTAACCCAGGCTCAGAACTGGACCAGTGAACAATCAGGGTGCCATCAATACACTCACTCATGACTTGACTCGCCTCCAAATCAGCCACTGTACAAAAGTGGAGAATGAGAACATTAATAAAGGCCGTGTTTAATGCATAGGGACAAGGCCACTGCCAGTATCACCAGTAAGAGACCTTAATAAAAACAGGCAGGATTTATTTCCATGATGCATGTGATTCATGCTCAGTTCCACACCGCTAGTTGAAAGTGTATGAAGGGATCATTTTGAGTCTGGGCTGAGCGCCAGGGGTGCACTATGCTAATATATATCTATCTTGTATTAAACAGTCTTTCCTGGGTTTTACCTAAGCTGTGGAATTGCGTGCTGTCTAAAGAGAAGGGACTAAAAGGCCACCGAGGAGAAAAGACTGATGAAGATAAAAGACAAGCGAGAAAAAAGCAGACCTGAAGAAGGCAGAAACAAATGGTTGTGTGGGGAGGAAGAGCCTGCCAGGTGGAAATACGACATGCTGGTTTACACAAGACATAAGGAACTCGATCCTGCCTCTGATCCTTCATCCTCAGAGATGAAGGAGCCAGAGGCCAAATGGATCTTGAGGTGAGGAACTCCTGCAGTGTTGAAGGGCCTCTGTACCACAGGGGTAAGAATGTTCCTGGAATTTTGTGTTGGAACCTTTGTGGTTTCTGGCCAAATCTCAGAATTCCCAAGTGCACCTTGCCGTGTAGGGAAGCACAGGCCTCTCATTTTTGAACTTCTGAAAATCACTAAAGAGCTCATGGCTGAAGTGTGAAGCTCTTGTGACTACTTGAGGCAGGAGCAGCAGTGGAACATGTGACGGCACAACCCAGAGTGACAGAAACCCTGGGTTCTCCTTGCAAATCCTTGGGCTGCATTAACACAAACAGCACCTGTCTTACAACAATCTCTTTGCAAGAAGGTTGCTGCAAGTCTCACTGTCCCTTGGTGCCACTTTGAACTGAAAACTTCCCCTTTGCTTTTGCATCTTGGCAGGTGTGGCAGCTTCTGAGCTGGCCCTGCAGGTGAGAAGGCACCTTCAGCCTGCTTTCTGCTTCCCCAGCAGCTGCTCTCTCGAGGTGCAGGTAAACAAGCTGGTGTTTCTGCAGAGCAGCATAATTGGGGGATAGTTTAATAAACTGGGGCTTTATCTCACCCCAAACCTGATGGAAGAGGTTGTACAACCACATGCAACCACCCAGACACCACTCTTTGCCTTGCCAAGGTGTGAGGTGAGAGTCCAGTGAGCAGCTGAGTGTCTGGATCCTGGGAAATGCAGAGAGTTTGACAGCTCCTATCGCTCCATGCTCTAGAGGTGTGTGCTGGCAGCTGCAGAGGTCACGAGGCTGGAAGGAGTAAGGATGAATGGATGAAGTGTGGGGGAAGCACACACTGCATCTGGGATGATGTCAGCATTTAAACAGCCGAGCTTTCCCCTAGGGCTACTGGCCGTTCAGTCACGTGCAGGTGCACCTGCTCCTGCTCCAACAGTGCTGTGGTGCCAACAGTTGATTTTATTTTGCTGTAAATTGTTGGGAAGTAAAATTATTAAGACACTTCAGGAACCAGGTCCTAATCCTGTCAGCTTAATTTAGTCTAGTGCACAAATTCTGAATATAATGTGGGTTATTGGTAAGGTCCTATGTTGTCCTCATGTACCTCTTTTCATGAGAGTTTTTGATTTAAAGCACCTCATTTATGAAAGATAAGGAAAAATTAAAGAAACATGGAAGTACTTCCCCTGTTGGCTCTCTCCTTGGCGAGGGTGTTCTCAAAGTCTGGGGGTCCACAACCCCACTGCTTGGGGACATTACTGTGGATTTATGGTTTCTTTGCTCAGGCAGTGCAAAGAAATTAGTTGTATTATCTGCTGCCTAAAAGAGACCTGGACTGTAGAATCACAAGGGGAAGAGATGGGCTGAGTCAAGAGATAATGCCAACATTAAAAGATAAAATGGATTAACATCTCCCTGCGCAGGACAGGCCCTCCTGGCTGACCTACATGGGGCTTACAGCTGATTTTTACCCACAGGCTCTAGCAAGAGGTTGCAAAACCAGTCCATGGAAAATAGCTCACAATCATATATTTCCATTTCTATTTCAGCCTGGGATCTGAGCTTTATCAAGACTCGAGACAAAGGAGGCCATGCACTGCTTGTCCAAGGCCACTGTTCCAGCACATCTGGGCCAACACAAACCGTGGGGAAGGGCCTGGTTAGGATGAGATTAAAGAGGTAATTCTCCCTCCCTATGCAGATGGGAGCTAAGTGTGGCTTAAGTAAATTACTGAATGGCTTGTTATAGCCCTGGCTGAGTTCCCTTGCTGTGCAGGGCCTGTTTTTTTACATCCAATTTGCTTTGAAGCCCAGAGTGTCCCAACAGCATTCCAACACCTGCATCTCTGCGCTTGTCTGACATCCCTTCTCTGGACGATGGGACCCTGGGGACCTGCTGTGGGTGGCTCTGAGGCACAGGCTAAGCCCCATCAGTTTCCCTAATAATTTCTGATGTTCATTCCTTGAAAGCTCCCCCCTCTTATTGTGCTGGTCCATGATTTGGTCTTCAGGGACCGGCTGACTGAAAGCCAGAAGCACTTTGCTCTTGGCTGAAGGATTTTTAGCAGAGGCACACTTTATTCGCAGCATGGCATGGATTAGCCTACAGGCCTCCGTGATGGAACAGCACCCAATTCCCTCCTTTCCACCCTTGCTCTTGTACCCTCTCAGGAGTGTTTTGGCTCCTGATCTTTGTTCTGGAGAGGATCTGAACCCTTCCAGCTCCCTCCCTGCTCCCTCACATCACAGCCAGAGCTCTGTCCTTTGGCTTGTCATTTGTATGGACCATTTTTCTACGGAGTTTAAAGTCACTTCTAGCACCACTAAAGAGCTTTCACCCCGTTACTTGGCATTTCCCAGGAGGATTGGCCTGAGAGGCTTGGCTGGTAGAATCATAGAATATCCTGAGTGATATTCCTTCCTGAAGGGGAAGGGACTCACATCCTCAAGCCCAGCTCCTGGCCCTGCACAGGACAACCCCAAGAATCCCATCGCATGCCCATTAACCTCCACATAGAAAAACAGATTCATAGAATAACCAGAATTACAAGGGACCCCCAAGGATCATCGAGTTCACATCCTCTCCTTGCACAGCCCCAAGAACCCCACCCTGTGCCTGAGAGCGTTGTCCAAACGCTCCTTGAGCTCTGCCAGGCTTGGGGTTGTGACCACTTCCCTGGGGAGCCTGTTCCAGTGCAACCATTCCATCTAATAATGGCCCCACTTCCAATGACGAAGTGGTATGACCACGGCGACCCATCGCACAGGCTATTTCGGGGCTGCAACCCCCCGCCACGCCGCCACCGCACCCCGTATCCCCCAAAAGACAGGCGGGAGTTTCCCTGGCTTGTGAAGAAACAGCTGCTCGGTGAGGTTCGCTCCAAGGGCCGCCGGACCGCGGCTCTAGGGCGGCCAGCAGCCCCGTCCCGCCGTGCCCGTCCCGCCGTGCCCGTCCCGCCGTGCCCGTCCCGGTATCCGAGGGATTTTCGGGATGCGCTTCCCTGTCCAGGCGGCCGCCCGGGATGGGGCGGAACGTTCGGCGCGGCCCGCGCGTTCCGGGGGGGAAGGGGCCGCGCGCGCGCGGACGCCGGCGCCGCCATCATGGCGGCCTGAGGCGCGGCGGGCTCGGCGCCGGGAGCGGCGGGCGGCAGGCCGGGAGCCGACAGGTAACGCCTCGGGCCGGGGCGGCCCTGAGGGACCTCCCGGTAAATCGCCCCCTGAGGAAGGGCTCGGCCCGCTCGGTGGGGCCCGGGGGCTCTGCCGGGGGTCAGGGGAGGGACGGCAGGGCCGGGAAACCCCCGCCTCCCTGTGCGGGGTCTGCGGGCCGCTTCCCGCCCTGAAACCCCCTCAGAGAGGACTGACCGGGAGGAGCCCGGTTTGCCCCCGTGCACGGGTTGTCGTAGCCTTTGGCCAAGCTCCGTTGGAGCGTTTTGTGTATTTCAGTCACTTCTCACCAGGGTAAGACGGTTGTGGAAGCAGCGAGGTATTCCCGGGTGTGCGGACAGGTTGCAATAGCACCGCTGTTGTCTGAACTTGCGCTTGGAAAGGAGTAAAGAGTTGGCATTCCTTCCCTTTTAGGGCATGGATACAGCCAGCCATTCCTTTGCAACCTCACGCTCCAGCGTGTGGTTTGGTTAGCTGTGAGGGAGGAACAATAGAACCGGGGAATCTGAATCCTTTTCCCAGCTCGCTCAGACCATGTGCTCTCCTGAGGAAATTGTCCTCTGTGTCTGTTCCTTCTCCGTGAGTGGGGAGGGCAGCACTGGTGTGCGAGGAACCCACACTGAGTGTTACTGTATTGCAGGGATGTCTCAGTCAGAACTGAGGTGCTGTTCTTGTGCCTCTGACAGAAAGAGGATTTACACCGAGAGCTGAGACATCTCTGTGTGCAGAGTGTGAAAGGTTGCCTGCTCAGGTTGAGACCATTGAGGTGTAAAACAGGAGGGTGAAGTGTATTTTTAGAAGTTGACTAATACAGGAAGCTGTGATGCCTTCAGAAGCCTTAATTTGGGTAGGCCTGGTGAAACAGTGAAACCCCTGTGTGACTGTGCTCCCCCATGGGGGAGGATGTGGGCCCGGTGGTCACAGAACCAGACACAATCTCTGGTGTTTGGTTCTCTGCTGTTTGTTTGGTTTTCTTCTCCAGAGTAAAGGTTACGCCCTCTATTTTATACTTATCCCATACAAACATAGCACAACTCCCCCCCCCCCATCTGCCAAGTTCTTTGTTTGGTGTCTGAATAACATGCTTGGGAAGTTTTGTCTCCGTTGTTTGTAAACAAACAACTTGCTTTGTGCCGCTTGTTAATAAATAGTGGTTTAGGTTTCAAAAACAACATGTTGGTGCTGGGAGACAACATGCACACCAGAAATGTCAGGCAGCAGAGGAAGACAAAGACCTCTCTTTACAGGGACTTAAATAGAGCCTTTGTCGACAGGGTATTTTTATCACTTGAACTTTCCAGTTAACCCAAAACACTTAAACTGTGCAGTGCAGACTGGTGAGCTGCTTTACAGGCCTGTTCTCTTTGCCTTTTGGGCTCAGAAAGCAGTAGGAATTATGTGCACACACTATATATGTAACCAGTGTCAAAGGAAAAGGTGTGGTGTGTGAGCACACAGTGTGGATCGGTCCTTCACAGGGAATTACAGTAGGGGCTGGTTTTGGGGTGTGTGATGAGGAAGGAGGAAGCCTCAGCTGGCCTCTAACAGATATATCAAAAGCATCTTTCACATTTGGCAGCATCAGTGTAAGGAAAAGTCTGAAAACAACATGAAATCTAAACTTTCCTTCTGGCAAGGGCAGATCCTTTTAGGGGACTGAACAGAGAGAAATTTTGCTCAGATACTGTGTGGGTCATTTTTGCTCCCCAGACAAATCAGCAGTTGAACCTGCTGGGTTTGTGGCCTGCCCTGGGTACTGGAGAAGAGCCTGGCTCTGCTGCAGTGAAAAAAGCTCAGCACCTCCTGGTCCATTGCCAGGCAGGACTTGGCAGAGGAGGAAGAATGTATTAATATTATATTCTTTTATTGACAGATTGAAAACCTAGAATGGCAGGGGAACAGAAACCGTCCTGCAATCTTCTAGAGCAGTTTATTTTACTGGCCAAAGGTACAAGTGGCTCCGCTCTGACTGCTCTTATAAATCAAGTGCTGGAGGCTCCTGGGGTTTATGTCTTTGGAGAACTGTTGGAGTTAACAAACGTGCAGGAGGTAAGAGATGAGTTTCCATCCTAATGCCCTTTTCTGCACTCCTCCAATATGAGGGATCCCCAGAAATTTTCACACACAGCCTGTGCATGAAATTTCTGTGCCAGGAAGGGCCTGATGCGACTTATTTTGGTTCTGAGATGTTTGTGTGTGAGAGACTGATGTTGCTTTTGCCTTGTATATGTTAGGTGTTAAAAAATACCTATATAAAGCTTTGCTACCTTAATGCAATTGCTAACACAGCAGAAACCTGGCAGCAGCACAGTAACAGTTTTAGGAAGGCACTTGGCCAACCAGCAACAAAAAAAATCCCTTTCTACTCCTTTGCTGTCCTGGAAAGCAGAACTTCAGTGCTCTCCAAAAGTCTTTGTGAACAGATGTCTAGTGTATCAGGCCTGGGTGGTAACCAAATCCAAACCATTTCAAACCAAGATGGAAAGTAAGTTCCAGAGCTTTTGCTGAGAATGCCTTGCCAGCCCCTACCTCTACTCCAGCAAGGGAATCTAAGCTGAGTATCTCTGCAGCTGGAATAACGCAGTGTGCAGCAAGTTTGGCTTTCCAGACAGGCTCCTAAATATGCCCAGAAGTGCCTCTATGGTTATTCAGCATCAACTCACAAGGACTTTCTCCCCTCCCCCCCGGATTGTGTGCAGCAAATTTTATTAAAAAAACCCCAATCAATAAAAATCACTGCTTGGTGCTGCTGTTACCCAGTGAAGTGTTTGCAGGCAAGGAGTGCTGTTACATTTGAGTGTTCAAATGCACTCAACTCACCGTGTTCCAGCTTGCTTTGCTTTGAAGCTGTGGTGGCTCTGCAGGTGAGTTGCCTTTGCTTTCACAGTCACAGCCAGGATGCTTAACCAGCCATCACCATTGCCTGCTTACTTATCACATGAGGAGAAGAGCTGGCCCTGTAGGTTGTCAGCTGAAATTAAGATTTGCCTCTTTCTTTTACCCCCTGAGGTGCTGCACAAAGCAGTTGACAGCCCAAACTGTAGTTATTTCTGGGGCATAGAATTGGCTGGATCATCTTGACTCTAAAACTGCTGAAATTTGCTGCTGCTCCTGAGCCCTTAGAAAGGGTCCAGCTCTTTAAGACAGAGATGTAGTTGCTTTTCTGGGTACTTCTTGTCCTATGCAGGCTTAAACCATTCTCTGGAGAAGTTGATTATCAGGGTTGTGTTGACTGTTACTATTCAATGTGACATTTCTTTTCTTCCCACTCAGCTTGCTGAAGGGTCCAATGCTGCTTATTTCCAGCTGCTGAACCTGTTTGCATACGGAACGTACCGAGACTATGTAGGTAAGAGACTGCTGCCTGATTGCAGAGGGCAGGGCTGGGCTGCCCTCCGGGATTGTCGGAGGCAGCTCCTTGCTTTCTGTGATGCCTGGTGGAGTGTGGCTGAGGGAAATTGTCCAAGAACAGAATTTGCTTGGGAGGAGAGTTCTCCATAGGGGTTCTCTGCGTCCTGTGTGCTTTTTAATTGCTAAAATTAAAGGAAGGGCTAGAGACCACAATGTGGTACTGGTTTGGATGGGACAGCAGTGCTGGATGGAATTGGTCTGTAGCAGAATTCATTAACATTCACAGACCACTTACCTCTGCAGAGGGCAATTTCAGACACCTGTTTGGAAATTTAGATGGCACCGCTTATGGAAACTGCAGAAAACTTTGTCTAAGTTGTTCTGCATTATTTATAAAAACCTATATGGTTTATGAGACAACCTTTTATTCCATGACAGCACTGCTGAAACAAAATGAAGAATTTCTTAGCTAGAATAGAAGTTGAAATAATGACTTTTATACAGCTTCAGAGGGACTGTGTGTGAATCATCTTTGTATCTGTCGAAATGTGCTTTTATCTCTGGTGCTTATGCTTCCATTCTGCTACAATTTAATGCTTCATTTGTGGGTAGCAGCCTCATCCGGACCATTACGGAGTGTGACAAAGAATTCTGTCATGGTGCTGGCTATCACTGTGCTGGATGAGCTATCTAGTTCCTGTAAGGAGAAGTGGCATCTGTAAGTGCAAGGACTGGAAATTCCAGTGGCTGTGGAACAACACGAGCCTCATGAATTCTGTGGCTGATTAGAGGATGTGTTTGCTGTTCATGGCTCTTGTGTCCCAGCATGTGACAGCACAGATCGTTCTTCCTTTTCTAGTGGAGAGAGAAAAATGGGTAAAGGTAGTCAAAATGTAGAACAGTGGATGAGGTGGGATGGATGGGAGAACTTGAGTGGCCCTGAAACATTAATTTCCATTAAAGTAGATATTTTAAAGAGGGTTTTTTGCTTTGGAGAGCTGCCAGTTTCCTTTTTGTTTTTAAATATTCATGAGGCACATGGATATAATACTGTGACAGTGTGGCCATCTAGATTAATAATTTTTCCTCTCTTCCTCAGCCTGGTACTTTAAACTTTCAACTCTAAATTCTGCAGTTCTTCAGAGAAATAAAACCAGCTGTATTTGTGAACAGATTAGCCAAGAAGGAAGATTTTATTCTGTCAGCTTGTTAATGAAATAAAAATTACTTATTAGAAACAAAACATTGACCAGCAGTTTTGGCAGGGCACCACTTGTGAATTACCTTCTAATTTCAGAACCAGAATTACTAAAGAAGCAGAGAAGCATGGAATTGTCAAGTTGTTTTTAACAAGTCCTGAATCCTGTCTTTTTGACATTAACAGCAAACAAAGACAACCTTCCTGAATTAACAGTGACTCAGACAAACAAGCTGAAGCACTTGACGATCGTAAGCCTGGCGTCCCGAATGAAGGTAACGTGCCTGGAGTGTGGCACCACTGGGCTCTTGGTTTAGTTTTAGAAAATAGCATCCACTCCATAGCACTGAAGTGCTATGGAATCCATAATTACTCACAAAAAAATTCTGTCCTAGGAAAGTACCTGCAGTGTACAGTGTTCTCTCCTGGTGCATTTGGGACATTAGCCTAGTGGAATTCCATGGATGAGGTGTAAGGGTGTCTGAACTGACGTGCAAATTGGTCAGGAAGGCCTGGGAAACTTTGTATGGCTTCATTCACTGCTGGAAACAGAGAATCCTGCTTAAAACCACTTTTTGTTCTAGAAAGGGCTAAGCCAGCACTCTTAATTTCTTATACAATCCCATTACCTTTTTTCTTCCGTGATGTGCTAATGCCAAAGCTTCGGGAATTACTGAAGTTGTGACAGAATATTTCATGGCCTGGCAGGTGTTTGTTCTGCCACGATCAGTCACTGCTGCATGTGCAGGTTAAAGTGTAGGATACAGTAAAAGTTTGAGTCTTGACCTTCTCAGACTTAGCTGTTCATTTTTGACTCTAGGACTGTTGACTTACTCTTGGTCTTGCTTTTTTAGTGCATTCCCTATTCTGTGTTGCTGAAGGACCTGGATATGAGGAATCTGAGGGAGTTGGAAGATCTGATTATTGAGGCGGTTTATACAGATATTATCCAGGGGAAGTTGGATCAGCGAAACCAGGTGTTAGAGGTGGATTTTTGTATTGGTAGAGACATTCAGAAGAAGGACATCAGTAACATTGTCAAAACACTCCAGGAATGGTGAGGCAGCCTCTCTACCTTTCTTGTTCCTTGTTACGTGGCTTGTCCTGTTTTTAGCTTATCCTCAGAGTTTCAAGTGCTGGCTCAATTTCATGTTCCATTAATCAGGAGTCCTGTGCTATAAATCGGCACGTGGAGGAGGAGTCTGTTGGGCGAGTTTTCCAAGATCCCATCTGGGACTCAATTTGTGTTATATGTGAAGCCAAACTACCACATGGTGAGCTTCTGCTCACACTGTTGTTTTTACATGGCAGGACCCCAGCGAGGAGAAGAGGCTTGTGCAGAGAGAGGTGCCAAACTGGACCCAAGGTCCTCTCCTTGCTGCTGTTACACTTGATAATGAAAACAGAACTGTTACTTTACAGCCTTTTTCACTGGGATGAGAACCATGTGGGCAAATTCTAGAGACTGCTGCCTGCAACCACAGTGGGACTGTGGTATTATCATTTTGTACCTTTGCCAGGAGCTACTTCTCATCTTTTTGTAGGACTCCTTTCCCACCCAGAGAAATTCCCCTGTAGACTTTGGAGCCCGTGGCAGATCCTAAACTGACTGGGAATTGCTTCCTAGTTGCTGTGGCAATGAGTGCATGAAAAGTAACTAAACTGCTGGGCAAATACACTGTCCTGAGGTGGGGGCAGGTTTTTTGCTTCTCTACTCCAACTCCCTCAGTCCCATCATGGCAGGAGGGCTCTGGCAGCTTCCAGGACCTTACAACCCTGTTTGGAAGGTAACAGTGAACCCACTTTTTTGTCTTCTCCAGATCTGAGTTCTTGTCATTTGAACACTTATTTTGGTATTACTTTTTTCCTTAATTTTAAAATTTTTCTTACTTTAAATAATGTGTTGCATCCCTGTTTGAGCCGCAATTCTGATTGAAAAGGAAGGTTGAAAGTACAATGAACCTGCCCTTACTCTTTGATGGTAAGAGCAACACAGACTCTCTAGAGAATGCTGTGAAATTCATCGAGTATGCAGCAAAAAAAACTTGCCAGCTTTTTGCATCTCTAAGCAGGAGGTATAAATTTAATAATCTCTTAAACTTTTGGATAAGTGTGACTTTTCAGTGCCTGACTGAGCTGCTCCAGAGGGAACTCATAGACATTGTTTGACATGGTTTGTGTCTTACAGGTGCGACGGTTGTGAGGCAGTTCTTTTAGGAATTGAGCAGCAAGTACTTAGAGCCAACCAGTACAAAGAGAACCATCACAGAACTCAGCAGCAGGTAGAGATGGAGGTGGGTACAGCGTAATTTCAGAGTGGTTGATAAGTGTTTGCTGAAAAAAATGATCCGGTAACACCTGGTTGATGGTCATGGCTCTCTGAATCAGGCTGGCAATCATGCAAATAAGGTGTGGGGTAGGAAGAAAACACGTCTGTTTCTCAGTGCTGGTAAGACCACAAACATCACATTTGCCCACTACGAGCAGATTGCACCTTTCTTGATACATTTTTATAAATTTAGGGTAGGTGACTGAACTAACTGTTGTCCTACATTGATTTGTGTGGAAAACTGTGCTTTCAGCACAAGGCTTTGATACAATTCTGTAGGAATTGTAGGCAGGTTGGAAGCTAAAAAATAAACCAGTTCTCTTTGTTTGGCACCTGAAAGTGCGATTGACAAAAATCTCTCGAGGCTCGTTGCCTTTGCAAAACGTGCCCCCGGCAGCTCCCCCGGGGGCCGGGGCGGCCCGGCCGGGCCCTGCGCGCTCCCGCCCGTAGGTGGCAGCACGAGCCCGCGGTCCGGCCGGCCCGAGCCACCAAACCCACCTAAAGGTGGGAACGGGCCTCCCGAGGCGCTGGATCAGGGCTTATTTCTTGCCAAAGGCTGCATCCCTGCAGGTTTATGTTTGCGTGTGCTTGGAGGCTCTATCAGCATCCATTGGACGTTTGGTTTGCCAAATGCCTTTGGCCTGGTGTTGGTGCACCTGACTCCCAAACCTTGGGGTTTTTTTTTTAAAGGTTTGCTCATTGTATTTGTAGTGAGCCCTACAGAGTTCCAGGGGACAGAGGATGGTTCCTGGTGATGCATCTCTCCTTTTCAGCCACAGTAGCAGAAACATTACTGCTGCCTCCCATGAAACCAATTTCTGTTCCCACTTCTAGCAAATACCTATGGCTCAACCAGCCAACCAGGTCAAATGGCATTTTCCCTTTTCAAGTGCTGTCCTAAGAGCAAATTTTTCTTTCACAGTCTCCTTTCACCTTCTGCTTCTGGCCAACAGAAAAGTAGAATGGCTGCCTTCTTCGCCAAGGCAGTAGTAGGTCCCTCCAGCCAGGAAGAAAGGTGGTACAATATTGTGCCATTGTCTCTTAGGAAAAAAAAAAGGACTCCCCAGTTATTCTGTATTTGACCCAGACTGGAAATATTAACAGCTCTGGCTGTAAATGAGGATGAAACATTAATAAAGTCAAATGCAGAGCGCGTTACTGCTGGGAGAGTCTCTTTTGTAATCTCCACTCTGTACTCCAGGGGATTTTCAATATGTTTATGAACAGAGTTTCTGCTGTGAGGGGAGAAAGAAGCAGGTGCTGATTCACTGTCTCTTCTTGGCCAGGTCACAAACATAAAGAAAACATTAAAAGCTACAGCCTCGTCGTCGGCACAGGAGATGGAACAGCAGCTGGTAGAGCGAGAGTGCCCTCCACACACAGAACAAAGGCAGCCCACAAAGAAGATGTCCAAAGTCAAAGGGCTGGTCTCCAGCCGCCACTAGAACATACCATCCACATTGTCATTCAGTTAGGAATGACAACAGGAGGAGCAAAAAGGGCCTGCAACTCCTTTTTCAGTGGGTTCTGGGCCAGTCCCTTCCAGGCTGGCAGATAAAAGCCGTGTTTGAACACAGCTCCCAGTTAGCAGCACCTGGCTAAGTTACACTGTGTAGCCCCTATGAATTTTCAGGGTGTCCCTGTTCTGGTCTTCTAAAGAGGGACTTTTAAAGAAAGGGACTAACCAAAGGGGGCAGGAAAAAAACCAAAATATCTGTGGACAGTTTTGCTCCCTCCCAGCTAGTTTTATTGCTGCTTAACCTTGAGGAAGCTGCTGTACTAAATCAGATCTTGGGAAGAGCTTCTATAGCAAGTGTCTGAATCCCAGGGTTGAAGTGTGGCTACCAAAGCCAGGCTGGGAGTGAGGAAGCCATCAACACAGATCTTTTCATTCCCAAAGGGAGCGCAGGAAGGTTTCTAGGCCAGGAACTGCTTTACATGGAAGTCTTCAGCCTTTCTGCTACCCCTGTCTATTTTAAACTGGGGTGAAATTCACACTACCTCGCTCTGTGAAGATGAGATCCAGTGCTGGGCTGTTTACTTAACTGTCTGTTTACTGCCCTTACTAAGCCCTTTAATCTCTCACAGATTTAAAGCACTGTTCTGCATCTCTGAGGCATCAATACAATAAGGAGGAAGCAGGCTGCTCTTTCACGCCTTCCTTCTTGCAGGTGGTCAGGGGCACGCTAGAAACTGGTCCTCCTGAATGTGATGTGACCTCCCAGAGCTGCTTGTGAGTTGTTTCCCCCATTGATACCTTCGGAGGGTAATGCATTCGCTCTTGCTTGGATGCTGGCGACAGTGGTCTGCACGGGAGAGGAGCCTGTTTGGCATCAAGGCAGGCTGGTGGCCCAGGACCCACTGGCAGGGGTCGCAGCAGCATCCCCTTGCTGAAGCAACGGACTTGACTAGTTTTTCTGAATTTTGAACACTTTCAGGTTGTATTTTCTTCCTTTTTTTTTTTTTTTTTTTGTACATTGTTGTGATTCTAAAGCATTTCAGCCTTTGTTTTGTGGGTTTTTTTTTTTTTATTTGTTACAGACTAACTTCAGGTGATTTGCACCTAGTTTGTCAAGGTGTGGGGTTTTGGTTTTTTTTTTAAGGGGGAAGCATTGGAACAGCAATTCACGAAAAAGCACATTTTAGAAAAAAAATTAAAAATGCTGATTTAATGTCAGAGTCTGGAGTCTTGACTTTGAGGCTGCTTTAGGCTTGTAGTCCAGTGGCACTTGCTCACTTGAGAATTTACTTGATTCTTAGTGTATGTTATCCAAAGGTCTTACTGAGCTCCCTTATTCATGTGAGAGGCAGGAAAGCGCTCTTCATGTTTTGTCAGTAGTTCACCTTTGTCCAAATTTGTGCAGAAGGATCCGTGGCAGAGCTGGTAGCCAAGCCCAGTGTCCTGAGCCTGAACAGCTTGGGCTGGCTGTGGAAGGTTTGTAGTTGTGCTCTGTCTTAGGCCAGTCAATTCCTCCCTTTGGGTCTAGCAGAGTGTGCTTTGTAGTTTGGCCCCTCCACTTTGCTTCTGTAAAGGGAAGAGCTTCCTGTGAGCAGGCAGGGGAGCTGTTGAAGCAGAGGACTGTGACAGTCCTCCAGTCCTGCAGCCAGCTGTCACCTGCGCTTGCTTGTGCAGTGCACGTGCCTTCCTCTTATTGCTACCAGGACTCTTTGCCATCTGCGTGTTTGCAGTCCTCAGTCACAGGACTTGTTCACTTTTGAAAGTAAATCTCTCTCCTTTTCTTCTCCTGCAGAGCAGGTACACCAGCTTTTAATCTGGAGAGGTAGATCTAAATAATCCCACTCCATCTTCCTCTGGGTCAAGTCCCAGAGGCTTCTGATTCTGATCGAGCTTCTGATTCTTTACCAGCTCTCTGTCCCCCTACAAATCCCAGCCAAAATATTCCCAGGGAAGGACATTAAGGGAGTAAGTCCAGAGCATGAAGCCCTCCCCTGTACCTCAAGGGAGTTGCTCCCTAAGCAGTGACAGTACTAGTTCCTGTTCCAGCTTCTCCCAGTGTTTAGCTGACAGCTTCTGAGAGGTGCAGGTGGACTTTGTGTCCCCGAATCTGTGTGATGGAGACGGACTGGGTCTGTTTCTGGCTTGCTGTGTGGACAGCTGCAGCGTACTGGTTGTCCAGTTCCTCACTGGATTTGACTGGTGAGAATAGGCTCTGTTTTCTTTCCCTCCCATTTGTAATATCAGTCCTGTAAAGAGGCAGGAGGAATACAAATGCCTTTGGACATTGTTTTTAGCTCCTCAGCAAGCCACAGTCTGCTGGGGAAATAGATGTGAGTTTGGCACCCTTGGTGTTTGTTCCCTGCCAGTTACAGGAGTCACATTAGTTTGCTGGAGCTTCTTTTAGTGTGTTGGAAGTTTTCGAGTTTGTTCTTACGTTTTTGCTGTTCTCAAAGCCTGGCTGGGGGTGAGGATCTTATTCATGCTTCAGTACACATTGCCTTTGATCAGCAAAGAAGCAAGGGAGGAAATAGCACTTGGAATAAAGAGCTGTCCCATGTTTGGTGGCGACAGAGGACGGAGAAGGGACTGGGGTATTGGAGGGAATGGAGCTGTTTGCGTGTTTGGCTCTCCTGGTATGCCAGCGACGGGCTTGGTGCCGCAAAAGGAGGGGGGTGTCTGCAATGAGCCCAGGCTGAGATGAGTCATTAACAAATGACATGCACAGAGTACCTGGGGGAGGCAAAACAGCTCTGCAGCAGCTGGTTAATGAATCTGGCTTGAAGGAAAGAGTTAGAAGCTATTCCGGGAACGAAGCAGAAGGCAGAGTTGTTAACAGAGAAGGATGCAGGAGGTGCTGTGCTGTTTGAGAAGGACAATAGATAAAGACTCTGTTGGCTCCCTGTGACTACAGGAAGGGCAGCAACTCAGCCGAGTTGCATGAATTAGGGACGGGATTGTGAACAGTTTTGAGTAGGGAGTGCTCAGGGAGCTTAACTGTGCTATGGGAATGAGAGGGAGGTGGAAGCAGAGGCAGTTTTGATGTAAACTCCCATGTGTTGCATGTGCCTGCTGGAGGCAGCTAAGGCAGCTTGTCCGAGCACTGCTGGACTCTGCTGGATGCTGCTCCCTGGCACGGGGAGAGTGTCCTGCCCTGCTTTGGTTTATGGCAGCAAAGAGCTGCTCCAGCTGCAGCTCGCTCCAAGATTGCAGCAGGACAGACTTTGAGCTATTGAACTTCTGTTTGCCTCCTCCACCCCGAGGGAGACAAAGTGGTTGGAGCTACCTTCCCTCTGCTCTTCAGGGTTTTATTGTCTAGCTTTGTGTTCTGCAGCTCCACTTGTACTACTGCTTGTTTAATATGGAATTGAGCACTGAGCTGGAAAATGGAAGAGAGGATCTCAGCTGATTGCAGTGCTGGTAGGCTGCCCTAGCCCTAAAGCTGTGCCTCATGCTAACAAATGTCCCTGGCATTCCCACTGTGACTTGGTTGATACCAGCTAACATCAGGCAATTTTGGAACATGATAAAGCAATGCTGATGTCAGTCTTTTACAGAAGAAAAAAAGTTTTGGTTCAAAATCTATTCATCTTTTACTTCCCCCCTCACCTTCTTAAATAAGTTGAATGCCAGGGTAGTCTTGTGTTGAGAGTAGGAGGGAAAGTAAGTGATGCTGACATACCCTTCTGTATTCAAATTTGAGACTTATCCTGCAACTGGTCTTGTGCAGATTTCTGAAATCAAGTGGGTGCTTTTGGAGCTGCTCTCAGGCTCGCAGGTCTCTCTCCATGGATTCTGTACAGGAGTAGGACCTGCAGAGCTGCTCTCCAGAGCAAAGCTGGGGAAAGCAAAGCTTCTCTTCCTATAGAGACAGTGGTAGAAAGAGGTGGCCATTCTTCCACCAGCCCTGCAAAGGGAATTTTGCTGAACAGCTTTCAGTTTCTATAAGACTGGAAAATGATACAGGCCTCAGAGGGTGGCTTTGGTTTTAGTGTTCTTATCCTGAGGGTGAAATGCTTTGCTTCATGTGTGTGAAGCAGACTTGGGCTTACTCATTGCAGGGGAGACAGAAGGAGGAGTGCCCTTAGCTTTGATAGCTGTATTGGAACATAACAAATCACATGGGTAAACCAGACTTTTCCTAAGCTTTCAGTTCTCTACAGGTTTATATGAGTGCAGCTAAGCTGGAAACCACACAAAGCCACCTCTGCAGGGTAAAACAGTCCAAGGTTGTGTGTTTGTAGGGCTGCTGTGCTGGGGTCTGTTACTTCAGCATCTGAGTCAATTGCAAACTGCAGTGGAGAGAGACAACCTTGCTCTTTATTATTATTCTTAAAAATGGGGAAATGGAGAAATTCAAGAACCTGCCCCACAAGCCCAGCTAGCCAGATCTTGGGCACCTCGTCCCAAACAAAGTCTCTTGTTTTTTTTCTACCCCACTGATTCCTCTATAGCATCTGACCTAATGCAAAGGAACCAAAACCTGAATCTACGTGGCATATTTTTGTGTAATCTGAGAGAGAGTAACCCAGCGGCAGCAAGGAAAGTAAATTAAAGTTTAGAGTGATCTCAGTTCCTACTTGAAACCTCAACCTTGTATTCTTAATACAGAGTTTTAGCCTGACAGTCTGATTGAATTTCTCAGCAGAGTTTTTAGAAATATGTCATTGTTTCACTCTGCTCCGTGATGAAGGTCCGTGTCTCTCAGGGACTGTTGACATTTTGCTGATATTTCATCAAGTTTGGCCCTACCACAGAGCTACCAGAGGTAAGTGATTGAGGTAAAGAGAGTGCGTGTTTACCCCCTAGGCTGGGCTGACCCTGTTCTCAGTGACTGTGGTGCTATTCCCCTCTCTGACTGGTGAACCGGGCCAGGAAAAGGCAGAGCAGCGCTTTGCTCCCTGCCTCCGAATCCACAGGCACAGACGCTTCTTTTTCCCACAGTGTGTTCATCTCAGGAGATACCCTGTTGCAAATTGCCTGAGTGTGGTTGCTGTGGCCACAGCTTTTTCTTGATAAGAAAAGATGTTCCTGCTCCGGTGAATGCATATACGCACTGGAAATTCCAGGCGGTAATGGGATGCCATAAGGTCATTTAATAGTCCTGAAATGTGTATTTCTCCACAGAGCACAGAAGAATTTGTGCCAATAGGCCTTGCTTGGTGTAATTCTAGTAGAAGATGGGACCCCCTTCTGTGTCTCCAAGCCTCCTATGGAGGCTTTGGAATATCTGTATCATTAGGGCATTTTAAAAATGCTGTAATCCCACATGATACTTCTGTGTTTCCAGAAAAGCTGTTTGTGGTGGGTAAGCGAAGCCTCACTCTGTCAGGGATCAGCCTTTTTGTGAGTATTTGGAGCTTGTCTGACCACAGGCTGTATCTTCATGGGTCTCAGGCTTGGAAGCAGTGCTGTTCAGCCCTCCAGACTTTTCCCAGAGATGCAGTTTATCTCAGCAGCCCTCATGCTTTGCTCAGTGTGTCGTGGTGAGCACAGTCCTAAGGCTGCTCTGTGCTAGTGCAGTCAGTAACGTCTCGGTGTTTCACTGTCACCTTTGCAGCTGTTAGAGAGCACCAGCTCCTTCAGGATCACCTGCCTTGCTGTGAAGCTGTACCTTTTACATCACAACTGTGAGATGACACCTCTCCTTGCTGGCAGACAAGCCAGGTGGGTAGGCATTGCTCTTCAGAGCTGTTCTGCACCTCGGGAGGTGAAGGCCGTTGCCTGGTTAAGCATAAAGGAAGTCAAGGACAAGGACAGTGTTATAAATAAGGGGCAAATAAGAGCTGTGTCCTGTTCCAGCTCTGCTGCAGTTGCAGAGAGCAACCTTGGGCAGATCAGCTCCTCTGCAGCTGCGTTTCCCAGCCTTGCTCCTGTGTGCTGACTGTGACAGGGGTTTGTGAAGGGCTTTGGTCTCCTGGCTGGGCAGAGTTCATTGCTGATGGAATTGATGCATACTTGCAGTAGGGGGGAAATCTTAAACCTTTTAAGCTTTTCCAGAAGTGATCTTCCTCCTCTGCAGCATACCCCTCTTTTCTCCTGATGCAGATAAGGTGGTCCATTGTGGGAATATCAGCCCAGAGTATTATGGGTAATATTCCAGGTTAATTATGGAGGGGGCAGGAAAAATAGCCTGTGCCGTTTTCAACAATATCAAAGGGATGCTACCTAATGATTTTCCTATTAGCTCTTTTCCCAGCCTGCTAGAGTCGCTGCAGAAGTGTCATTTACAAAGGCAGTTTGCAACTCATTACCCTGGATTTTCACTGTAGTTCTGCTCCAGAGAGCGTGGGCTTTTGCTGCGTGCCCCAAACCTAATGAATTGCCTGATTCGGTTAGTGCTGCCATCCCTTCTGACAAGGTTAGTTGCTGACTGACAGGAAGGGGCCTGAATTCAATTCCCTTCTTGTTTTCAACTCATGCTTGTGTCAAGCGCAGGCTCCCTCTGGAAGCTGCCCTGTGATCCCTTCCCTTTGTTTTTCTGCATTCTGAGGGAAGCAGCCCATGCTTGGAGAAGTCCTGCAGCAAGTGGCAGGAGCATGTGTGCTGCTGCCCCTGGCAGTCCCTGCTCAATGCCTCAAGTCCCTTTCCAGCTGGAAAATTCCTTTGCTCTCCAGCTCTGGGGCTCTGGGCTTTCCTTTTTCTTCATTGCTTTGGGATTTGCTGTCACCTGAGCTGGGCTTTGTAACCCTTCAGCCAATAAATACCTTGGAAAAATTGTAATGTGGGCTGGGGGAACTGAACTGATCTCCCACACATTAGAGGGCAACTGTGTCCCTGTTGTGGGAGCTCCAAGGTCTGCTCCAGCCTGTTTGAGCTTTGCCAGGCACTTGTACAACAGCGCTGGAGAAAGCTCTTGGTCCTTCTTCACTAGAGAGCAGTGTGCTTTTTCAGGCTGGGGGCCTATGGCTCAACTCCTGCTAGGAATAGCTCCTGGAGAGGAGAAATCAAGGCTGTTCTTGTGTCATGTCACAAGTGCTCCTGCTTGGAAGCTGAATGTGGCTACTGCTCATTCAGCTGGTGGTGCAGGAAACGTGGGTGCTGAGAGTGCTGGTTTGAGCCGAGTGTGGACAGAGGAGCCTGGGACTCCTGCTCCCCTCACTTCCAGGTGTGTGGACACACCTGCTAAATGCTGTTCTCTGAGCCTGCAGTTGAGATGTCAGATGCCACCCCCTGAGGCTGCAGCTTGCATCCAGGACATCTCTTGTTCAGTTACGCTGTCTCTGGGCTGGGCTGTGGCAGGGGAGTTTTTTAGTGCTGGCCCTGGATCCTTTTACTGGATGTCTTAAGGATCTGACCAAGCTGGCCCACAGGGGAGGCAGTGATGTTTCAGAGATCAGTTTGTTTCTGCTGCAGGTGGTGGGTGCCTCCTCCTCCACTCTTAATTAGATTCCAGTGGTCTCTCTTTCTTGCTGCCCTTGTTTGCTACTGAGCCCCTGTCAGGGAGACTCAGTTGTGGTTGTGGCCATTTCAGCTGCTCACTGTGCTCTAATGAGCTGCTTGTGATTCCCACTGAACTGAGGAAGGTGCTGTCAGTGCTCTGGAAACTGACCTCTACTGGCAGTGCCACTCTGCCTGTCAGACCCACCGGTCTGGCTGTGCCACGGGGAGCCTGAGGTTGAGTGGATCTGAGTTATCCCAAGTGCTCTTTCACCCCTGAGTGCTGCCTTCTCTCTTGCACATCAGCTCACACCCCATGTGGGCACAGTGTTTCCGTCCTGCAGGTGGGAATCCACGCGCTGAGGGATGGGGTGACTTATCCCTGGTCAGAGTGGAAGCAGCACAGCAAGGAGCCAGGCTGTCATCCCCTTCCTCTGCACCAGGAGCTCTCACTCTGATCACTCTCCTCCTGCCAATCAACTGTCCTTTTGCCGTGCAGTTTTGTCCTTTTCTTTGGCCTTGCTCTTTACCAGTGGATGGAAGGAACCTGTGCTGTGCTTTTTCCCTTGGACTGTGCTGCAGAGGAGAAAAGGGAATCCAGACCGTACATGACCCCAGGCTGTAATCTCTGATCTCCCCCCAAGGTTCTGCTTCACTTAGGTGGTCAAACTGTGTGAATTGAGTTCCTGGGACTGTGTCCTCCCCACTGTGTTGAGGAGAGCCCCTCTATCACCAGGCAGGTGGTTTTATTACAGCTCTGGCTTGCAGCAAAAAGCCAAAACTGGAAGGGGAATTGTCTCTACCATGGTCCCAGCCTGGCATTCTGTTATGGTCACTACTCTGGATTCATGTTCAAGGACCAGGACTCTGAGAGGGACCTGCAGCACCACCTTCTTACACCCTCTTTTCAGACCTGGTGTGCAAGGTGTGCACACCTTATTGTCCCTTAGGTTTGCTGTGTGACAGTGGACAGCCCATCCTTCCCTCTAGAGATGTGTGAAGCTGTAGGATGTTGTATTTGCCTTACAGAGCCCTGAGAGTGGGTTGTCATTACCTATGGACAGCTCTGGAGGGCTCCAGTTGACCCTCAGGCAGGGCACTGAGCTGCCACTTGCCCATCCTGCCTCCCTCCCTCCCAGGGTCTTGATTTTGTTCCCCATAGGCAACATCTTACGTGGTCCATCAGCTGCTGCTCCCTGTCCAGCTGGACTCTGTGGGCACCACGAGGTGGGTACCTGTGTCTGATGGAGGCTGTGCTCGTGCAAGGTTAGAAACGTCACCTGTGTGCTCCTAACCTGATGATTGAGCTGTCGGGTGTCTGGATAATTCCTCTTGTTCTGTAAACCTAATGTTCTCTAATAGTTGGGGTGAGTCTGGCTGAAGGTTTCTGTGGTTTCCTGGTGGTTGCTAAGGAAAAGGATTGCTCTGCCTCTGGGTCTTGGTGACTTTCTTTTTGCCCTGTCCTAGGCACCGGAGCCCAGCAGAACATAATGCTTGTTGTTTCCCAGCCCACTACAATGGTCAGGGCATAATTTGTGACTCCTGTCACGGCTGGGCTGGGCGCCTGCCACTCTTTTTTTCTAAGGCCTCTTTGAAGAATGAGACCAAAGAGCCTTCATGCAGGCGTTTGCATGTTTGCTGCGCTCCCTGCCCCCTCGCTTGCTGTTTCCTTTAGAGCTCCAAGTCATTTGAACGATTTATTTCATGCACTTTACATAGCAAGAAGCTGTAGCAACAGCTGTGTCCATGAATCCTTACCAGGCAGCCCTCGGTATATTTTGGTTTGTCTACGTATTGTCCCAGGCACAGTTAAATAAATCTCTGCTGGAGAAGGGACTTTACAGCTCAGCAGCGAAGGGCTGGCGAATGGGAATATCAACAAGATACTTAGTAAGCTGCTGGATCCTGGAATAACAGCGCCTCTGGCATAAAGCTCTGTTCCCACCAGCGCAGCTGGGGGCCAGATCCAGTGTGGGCTCTTTGTTGCTGTCAGCAGGGACTGCGTCTCCATACGGCGCCCAGTGATAAAACTATAGTTACGGGGTGAAAGTTGGACCCAAACCTGCAGACTGGAAGCAGTTAGAACATATCTAGGCCAGATGCTGCCCTTGTCGCCCTGCTGTCGATCCAGGGCTCGGCTGTTGAACGTGGTGTGCTCATTTCCACGGGTGCCATTTGGGATCTGGGCATGGATGAGCTCAGCTGGGTTCTGCAGAGGCTTGGAGCTGCACGCAGTACCGGGCAGCATTCAGTCCGTCAGGACATCACAGGATTCACAAGTTTACTTTTGCATACGGGATCAAAGCTTAAAATATCAGCTGGCCTTTCTCTCGCTCCTGACTTTTCTAAAACATCTGAACAATTTCTTCTTTAGCTCTGTTAAAATCAATCAATCCGACATTTAAATTGTATGTGAATTTGATAAATAAAGACAGGTTACAAAATGCCACACGGAATGATTTTTTTTTTTAAAGTTTTTCAACTACTTAGGACAAAAAAATGTTACAATGCTCAACTTTTCATTTAGTTACATAAATAATTTTTTTATAAATATCTCTTTATAAACAATATATAAATAGCTTTACAACATAAATACATTTATGCATGACATGAATTTACAAACAGCAACGTTATACAGCTGGCTTCATCAGTCTCTTGGAAAAGCACTGTCCCTTGTCTCGGTGAGTGTTTGTATATATAATATATATAAGATAGAGAGCACTTGTTAAAAAAGTAACAAAACCAAAACAGTTGGTGCCATGACTCCTCGTACCAAAAAGAAAAACACAGCCACGTCTTCTGTCCATTCCAGGGGGGTCACTGCTCTTCTGGGTGTTGCCTGGGGGATGGCCGTGCCTGGCCGCGCGTGGTAGGAGAAAGTGGACTATGGATTCAAAGCCCTGTGAGGAAGGAGAACAAGGTGCCTGTTAGTAGTTGCCATACAACACCATCCCAAGCTGAAACCCCTGTCAGAGTAACTCTGGCCTTGGGCTGGGGGATGCTGAAGTCAGCAGAAGCCCTCCCTGAGCTTTTTTGCTTGTGCTAAAGCAAAGAACCAGCTCACCCTTTGCTCTCTGGCTGTTTGGTATTTAGGGGAGAGGCTGAGGGAAGCTGCTGCTCCTCCTGCCCCTGCATCTGTTGGAAATCTTTTTTTTCCTAATGAGGATTTAGCAAGAGCAGATGCATGTGAGCTGGCTTCATAGTGTGCATGTGCTTCTTGGAGCCTGAGATGGGTGATTCCTTGGGATTACCAAGGAGCCTCTACACGAGAGAGCAGGCAAGCAGCCCACATCCCTCCAGGACAGGCTGGGGAGCAGCCCGCATCCCTCCAGGACATGCATTGGCATTCTGTGGGCACCTTTGGGCCACGCTCTTCCCGTTGCTCTGCAGAGCAACAGGATGCTGGATCCGGTCCCCTCTGTGCCCAGGGCCAGGTCAGGTCCCTGTGAGTGGGTCAGTGCTGTGCCATGGGAGGAAGAAGAAGGAATGACCTGGAATGCAGCAGGCAAGTGCTTCCCCTGCCATTGAGTTCATCTGCCTGTGACCTGTGGGCAGGGCCAGGCCAGACCCCAGCACCTTCAGGGAAAGCTGGCAGGGGAGGCATTGCCAGATTTCTCCCAAACCAGTCATTGTGGGCACGTGACATTTCCTTCACCCATCCGTCCCTACGCAGTGGCTGTGAAGAACTTCTCCCAGCTTCCCATAACTTGCTCAGATACAAAGCCAGAGTTGGGAAGTGCAACTCTTGGCAGTCACCACAACCAGAAGACACCTGGGGAATTTGTGTATTGTTTTTCCTTACATTAAAAGCATTGGTGCATGGCTGCGACAGGAAGCTCACTAACCCTCCCACTGCAGGCACACGGGGTACCCTGTCCTTCTAACGCCTACCCACAGGTCCAAGGTGTGTATCAAGCACAGGGAGGAAGTGGGAACATGTGGCTGCACTGCAGCTCCTCCTGCATCGTCCCCGGAGCCTACGGGTCTAGCTGAACCTGGGGGGAATCCAGCTTGAGCTGCTGCGGGAGCAGCTGGGATCTCTGATCCTTCCGCAAGGCAGCAGGAGGGGTGATGGAACGGTGGCAATGCAATTAACGCCAACTTGGGGTCTCTTTTTGCCCTCCAGCAACGCCGAGTGTTGCAGGGCTCAGCGGGATGACCCCCTGCGGTCCCGCCCGCTGGCATCTCGCGTTCGCGGGGCAGCTCATCCCGCGCATCCCCCGCGGTGCCGGAGCGGAGCCCCCGGCCCCATCCCGACCCCATCCCGGCCCGGCCGCGCACTCACCGCCAGGGGTCCCTCAGCATCCGAGGCCGCTCATGGCGCCGATGCGATCCAGCTTGAGCCCGAAGCAGCCCTTGCCCAGGCCCTTCTTGTGGAGGCCCTTGTGGCGGCGGCCCGGCGTGTCCTGCAGCAGCCGCGCCCAGCCTGCCCGCGGCCGCGCCTCGGCCCGCGCCTCCCGCGCCTCCCGCGGGCCCGACCCGCCGCCGCCGTTCCGCTCCTTCTCCCGCTCCTTCTCCCGCTCCTTCTCCCGCTCCGCCGTCTCGGGCGGACCCGCCGCCGCCGCCGCCGCTGCCGCCGACCCGCGGGACGCCTGTGGAGAGGGGAGAGGGTCAGAGCGCCGTCACCCCCAGCGACCCCACCAGTGTTGGGAACCCCCTGTTAAGGACCCGCAGCGGGTATCACACCCCCCTTCCCCCGCGACGCAAACACGGAATTGGGGTCTGTGCCCAGCAGTGCAGCCCATCACCCCGCGGCTGTGCCCAAGGCATCTTCTCCCCTCCCTAAATCTGTGCTGCCTTCCCTGGTGTCAGAGCATCCCCCTGACCCACACCACAGCGGTGTCTTCCTGCCCTCTCCCGGCAGTGCCCCGGTCACTGCATGTCCCCTCAAAAGGGCTGGTGGTGCTGCACCCCCCAGCTGCTCTGCTGTCACTATCCCGTTGTCCCATCACTCTGTCCTTTGCCCATGATCTGGAGGGCCCTGAAAGCTGGCAGGTTCTTTCCTTTCAGTCCCTTTATTTATGGCGTCCCCCACCAGTTTACAGAGCTCTTCAGATTACTGGGGGGTGGGGGTCCTGGCCCCCCAGCTCCATCTGCACCACTGCCTTTCAGAGTGTCCCCAGCAGTGATGGGGAGATCTGGGTTCCCTTTCCTTGCTGCTCCCTCCCCTAGTTAATAATCTCTGGGTGCCCCCACTCTTCCAGTTCTGACCCACAATTTGGGGTGCACACCTCCTTCCATCTCTGCCCCCCATCTCCTAGGCCATCTGTCTCCCTACTCAGAGCTTCTGCTTACCAAGCCCTGGGAATGCTCGCCTTCATTCACCTCCTCGACACCCCACCTCGTATCACCCCTTTCTCTACAGCCTGCACCCCAGTTCCTGACAGGGAAGCTACCACTCCTATCCCACTGCTATCCTGGGGCACCCCTCACTCCGTGTCCCCACCTCTGTGCCCGGCCCTCAGGGCAGTGCCACCCAGTGTCAGTGGCCTCTGGCGCATCCCTCCTCCTCAGCATCTCGGGACACCCAGACGGGACACCCCCATTTGGTGCACCCCTTCCCCGAGGGACACCCCGGATGCTCCTGCCTGGGCCGTTTGGTCAGGACGGCCCGGGGGGCTCCGACCTCTCACTATGCCCACCGTGCACCTGCTGCTTGCCCTGCCCCGGCTCTGCTCCCCTCCCCAAGTGCCTGGCACAGCGGGGTCCCAAGGGTGACGCCGGGGAGCAGACTGCCATCCCCCCTGGCGCTGATCCCGCGGGGTACAGGGCACAGAGTGTCCCCTCCAGCCTCTAGTTTGGGGCTGATGTCTCCGGACACGCGCGTTTGGGACAGCCCGGAGAAGCAGGGAGTCCCCTTGCAGTCAAACAGCCCGTGGGGAAAGACAGACCCCCCTCTGCACTGACTCTGCCACCGCACAGTCCCCCCACGTCCCCTCCCTGTGCCGTTAGGAACCTCAGCGGGACGGGGAGAGGAGGGAGAGCCGTGGGCAGCCTCCGCCGTACCTTCTGTGGGAGCTGAGACGCCGGCTTCGCCTCCAGCCTGACGGAGAGCAGCGCGAGTAAAAGTCCACCAGCCAGCAAGGATGAGATCTGCATCCTGCGGGGCCGCGCGGGAGGGGAGCCGGGGGGGCAGCGGGGAGCCGAGGGCAGCCCCGGGGAGAGGCCGGGACCGACGGGAGTCAAAGTTCAGAGCGGAGCCGCGAGGTCCCTCCTGCCGCCTGCAAAGTGCCGAGCTTGTGAACTTGGGCTTTCTGCTTCATTCATTTTATAACCCAACCTGCTCGGTGATGTCATCTAAACACCAGGTCCAACGTGCCTCCCACTCCACAATAGCAGGAATTTAAAGAGGGGGGGTGTGGGGGGGGTGTCCCCTCTTCCTTGGCAGGAACAAATGACACATCAGCCCAAGGCAACCAGCTCTGGGACTTGGAGAGCAGAAAGGGAAAGCGGGGGGCATTTGGCTTCGTGCCCCTGCCCTCCCCCAAACACTCCTGGCCCCCCCTGCAAGCCGTCTGCCCTCCCCTTGCCCGGCTGCCCCACGGCCCCTCTGCTCCCCCCACTGCCCTGGTGAACCCCCGTGGGAGAACACAGGTCAGGAGGAGAGAGTGTGTGTGTGGGGGTTCCCGGTGGGGGATTAAGCCCAAAAGACACGAATGAAAGCAAAAAGCACCTTTTTTTTCACATCCAGGAAGAAATCGGAAACTATCCCTGCAGGGTCCCCGCCTGGCAGTCGTGGGGACACTGTCCTCCCTGGCCAGGACGCTGGGGACTCAGGGGGATGGGAGGGGACAGTGGCACTCCTTAAGTGGGTCCCTCATCTTGGAGGGGGTGATCTCCTCTCTCCACTTTCGTGAGGAGCTTCATGGGGTCCCTGGTCCAGGAAATGGGGCTTTTCAAGCCCCGTGGTGATGTGCACAGTCAGTGTCACAGAGTCCCTGCTGGGATCAGGACCCCACTGGCTGATCCACCACAGGGCTGTGCAGCCTGGCCTCCTCCAACCTGCTCCTGGAGCTGGAGGGTGCAGGAGAAGGACGTGATCCCAGGATTAACCCTGGTGGATTGCAGGGACTCTGGATACATGGTGAGGGTCCCCCCTGCTCTTGTCCTTCCCCTTCAGCATCTGGGAGAGCAGGATTTGTGCCTCTGCTGCTGCTGTGGTTGACACTGGGCAGCTCTGAAGCTCCAGTGGCTTTTTGCTGATGGAGCTTAGCACCATCCCTGGCACTCTGTCTGGGAGGGATGCTCTCACTGGGATCAGGCCAGAGGAAAGACACCTCCTTCTTTGAAGAAGCATGCAGGGCTGAATTGCATCAGGCTGGATTTGCACCCCAAATCTCTTCTCTGGGACCAGGGAAACAATCTCCGCTCTTCCACCTATCCCTGGGATCCGTTCCAGTCTGGCCCTTTCCTCCTGCTCCATTTCTTGGTCTTTCTGGGCTCTGCTGCTCCACAAATCCCCGGGGACCTACCCCTGCTGGGGGACAGTGTTTTTTTGGGGGTCTGTGGTATCCCTGCTTGGGAGCAGGGAGATGTTTCCTTCTCCACAGCCCGGGCTACTGTGTACGGGACACTTGAAAGGAGATTGGCTTTTCAGCTCCATGTGAACGGGAGCTGGAAGGTGAAGGTCTCGGTGGTTTTTCCATTGTGCCTGCCAGGTGGAGACAACTTGGACTTTTTGGAGTGTGAAGCTGTGCTTGGGCATTTGTCTGCGTGCAGGCAGAGCGAGGTGATGGAGTCGGGATTAGAGCCGACCCCGAGTGCCAGGGAGCCGTGGGTGCAGGCAAAGAGCAGAGAGAGGCCCCTTCTCTTGGGCTTCAGCCCTCGTCCCACCCAAAGCGTGGCTGGGATGTGACATCCAGCCTCTTGGGGTGCAAGGAGCGGGGCTCTGCACCACTACCCCCGTCAGCAGGGCTTCTGCAAGGGAAAGGGCAGAAGCAGGCAGCTGAGCCCTGGGGCTCCACAACCTCTGGATGCCGGTGTGCCCGAGGTCACCAGCGGCTCAGCAGACCCCACAGGGTGCTGCCTTCACCATCCTGGTTGTGCTGGCTCCTGCCCTGATGCTGCGGGCAACCTGCCCCGCTGCTTCTCCTGGGAGACCCGGGATGGGGAAGGAGACGGGGCAGACGGAGGGGGAAATGTCACAGCGCGGAGAGGAAGGGCAGCCTCTCTTGCCTTGGGGTCGGTCCCGGAGCTGCTCCACCAGCCCCTCGCCCCGGAGGATTACAGCGTGGCCACAAATGCCACAATGCGGTCAGGTCTCAGCCAGCGCCAGCCCGCAGGAGGCTTGTCCCTGCCCTCGGCTCTCACCAGCGTGGTTTTCATTAGTGTGTTTTCTTTGTCACACTGTGCAGAGCCTCGGGTTTGGGAGGTGGGGAGGAGGGAGGGCTGTGCTTTATAAATCCAATTAGTCTTGTTATTCAAATTACTCTGCCGAAAGTCAGAGCCGGGCGAGCGCACACAAAGCCTTAACTCAAACCAGATCGGATCCATTGGGGTGGTAAAAGCTCGGAGCGGGGAGAAGAGGTGTGCAGGAAGGGGTTAAGAGCATGAAAGACTTTTGCTTGGTGGGATGGGGGCCTGAAAACTTTTAACCCTTAAAGGGATGTGCCTTCATTAACCCACAGCCCTGTAGGATGCTCGCCATGTATAAGAACTGGCAGACTTGGGGCATGTGTGAAAGCTGAGAACCTGGACGGAGGGCTGGGCTCTCTGTGGGCTTCCCTCCAGGTGCTGGAGAGCAAAGAGGATCCTGCTCAGCTGGACAGGGAGGGAGGGAGACCTTCGGGATGTGCTGGAGGGGGTGACACTCCTCCCCATCACACCCAGGGGCCCAAAGAGAGTCACTGGGAGAGAGGGGCTCTAGGGGTGGCCTGCCCTGAGGAATACCAGCATTGAACTGGGAACTATGGGGATGGGCTGTGGGATAAAAATGGGGAGATACTGCTGAGTCTTGGCAAAGTGGGGATGAGCCCTGAGAAGGGGGATTTGAGGGGACGGTAGGGAGTGGGGAAAAAAATGGAGAGGGTGTGTGTGAGAGCTCCGTGCCTGAGGATAGAGGGATTCATCAAAGTGTGACCAGTGCCAGCATGATTTGGAGGGTGGGAGGAGATGGGTCATGGGGGTGTGACAGCAGCACCGGGTTTTCTGGCCCCATCACAATGAAGGGGTGAGCGATGCCTATGGGTGAGGCTGGATCCTGCCAGGAAGCCCTGGGGCTCTGGCTATTTCAGCTGAAGTTAGGAGCCAGGCTTCAGGCACCTTCTAAAGGATGATCCTGAGAAACTTTACAGGACAGAAATGTGGAGTCCAGTCTGCAGTAAGCTGCTACCACAGCAGTGAACAGCCAGTGATCCAACTCCTTTTTCTGCCACTCATTTGTCCTTAGGGAGCTTGTTCCTGTATTGATTTGGGGAAATCACTGCCCAGATTTATGTCTCTTCTGCTGCCATGGGCCAGCGAGGATTTCCTGATGGAGTGATGGATAAGTCTAGTGTGAGGATCTCCAGCTGATGCTGTGTGAGGGCCAGTCATCCCTTTGCAAAAGGAGACATCAGAAGGCTGAGTGCATGTGATGGTGATGCCAGAGTGGCTGATGCTCTCACACAACCAGCCCAAGGAGCTGTTGGTTAAGCACCATCCCACATGGTGGGATAGAGGAGGTACAAGGATGGAGCAACTACAAGGATGGAGGAGCTACTTCTCCACCAGGGCAGCCAACTACCAGTCCCCAGGAACATGATGTGTGGTGTGTTCACTGAGAGAATGTCATCAAGGGTTTGATGTGCCACAGCAGGAGCTTTTCACAGGTTTTTTGTTTCTGTTTTTTGTTTTTTCACAAGTTTTATACTACCTCTCTAGGGGTCTGGTGATAGCACGCTCAGTGAGAAGCCATTTGGGAAAGGATTTAAATTTTGGTTATAGGGATGGATGAGCAGGCTCTGGTGCCTGCAGTGGCAGGGGACCATCTGGTCCCACCACTGTGGCAGGATAGAGCAAGGATACAAGGCAGGATACAAGCCTCCTGAGGATGCTTTGAAGAAAGCTTTTCTGGAGAATAACCCTATAGCCCGTAAGGCAGAAGCATTTTCTGGTGGCTCAGACCTGGCCATCAGTAGCCCCCGGGCTTGGGCAGCCACTAAGCTGTCACGGGGGTGGGGTGGCTCCATAGACTGGGGTGTGATGCTCCTGGGGTGCTGTGGTAGCACTGGTGCCTGTCTGAAACACAGATGGAGATTTTGGCCTCTTTGAACATCCCTGGTGTTTATTTTGGAAGCTGCTGCTGAATGAGGCATTACAGAGAACACTGCATGATTTTACACTTTCTCTTGTCTTCTCTGGGTCTGGAAGAGGGCTCTGGCTCACAACATATACATGGCCAAGATCCCTTCTTCCTGGACTGGGACTGGGATGGGAAGAGGCCCTGCAGAACTGCCCTGATGGGGCAGGCAGGGATGGGGCTGCAGGTGCAGTAAGGGCACAGAGACTCAGAGGGCAGCTCTGTCCCCTCCCAGACCTCCCAGAGTGATGAGGGCAAGGAGACAGGGGCAAGGCCCAGGCAGAGACTCACAGGTCTTTGCTGACATCCTGGCAGGCACAGTGTGTTTCTCCCCCAGAGGAGAGAAGCACACCGTGGGGGTTTGCCTTTGGGGGTTTGCAATTTACCGTGGGCTTCCTGGGATGCTCCAGTCTCCTCCTGACTTTCTGGGTATTTTCCCCAGGGCTGCACTGGGATAGCCGTGCTCTGGGGCTGGGATGTCTCACTGCTCTGGTGGGAGCAGGAACACAGTGTCTCAGGGTTTTGTTGAATGTCAAGAAAATTAAGCAATTCTAATGCATGAGTGAGTCCACACCATGAGCCTCCCTCTGTGTCAGTCCTCAGAGGATAGGAATTGCATTGCCTCCAGTTCCCAACAGCCTCGGCTCTGCCACTAATGCAAGGGCAGGTTGTTGGGATTTTCCAAGCTAAATACCACAGTCTTCTTTTTCCTCCCTTTCTCAGATGCCTTCCCCCCAGAAATGGGAGTTTGGCAGTGTTTCACCCACAGTCTGGGGGTCCCAACATCAGCCCAGGCTTCTTGGTTTTGGTGCTGAGCATTCCTTTTGGAGCAGGTACTGCCCAAAGGGCTAATAACATGGAAAGCCCAAAGGATGAATTACTGACACCACATTTGTCCCTGCAGAGAGCCATACCTGGTGCAGATCCCAAGAAAGGATCCAATAGGCCAGTGGGGACAGGCCCCCAGCCTGCACCTAGAAGGTCTCCAACACAGTGTTGGAGCCAGATGTGCCACCACCACATCACATCACCCTGCCACACCCCCAGGGGAATGTCTGTGCCCTGATGTGCTACGTGCACATCCAGGTCTGGGAGCAGGTCCTCACTAGCCCCACGGCTCTGGCGGAAGCGCATGTCCCAGCTTGGCAGGAGCCTCTTCCACCTGGGTTGGCTGTGCAAGCCCTGCCATCCTCTCCAAAGCCGTCAGGAGCTCTCTTGCAGCCCCCCTGCCAGCCCCAAACACCCTCCAGCTCCTCTGAAATGGCTTCCTGGGAATCCAGCATCAAGTGGTGGGAAGTCCCTTTTGGCATCAGTCCTTCAGGGTAAAAACCCTTCGGACTTCTTGGGCCTTTCCCTGGGGCATCCTTGATGTGGGAAACCCCAGGGGAGTGCTGGGATGCAGGAAGCTGAGTAAGTGCTGGTCTTGATCTCCTGACGTGCAGTCAGGCCATAGAGCTCCTGACAGGGCTGTGATCCTGATGAAGCCAGATTTGGGCTTTCTGCCTCTTTTTTTTTTTTTTTTCTTTTTGGGAGGGAGTCTGGCTATCTCCCACAGGAGAGTTTGTGTAGGTGCCAGGCTGAGCATCGTGGGGTTACACTGGCCACAGCAAAGGGCTGGCATGGGAAGAGGGAGATTTCAGCACCACAAATGGCAGGGCAGCCTTGTGGAGCAGATAACAGTCCAGCCAGGCCTTGGCCATGCCTGGGAACAGCCGGGACCGCTGCTCCTGTGGCTGGGGAACCCTGCCCTCTGTGGAGAGTCACGGTGGCCCCGCTGCCACCCCACAGGCAGCCTCTGTGGACGTGCAGGGCTCCACAGCCCTAACCTTTAGCAACCAGACAGAATAACAATGCCAGCCTGCTGGGGTATAATGGCCGGTGTTTGCTTGAGATACAAAGGCACCGAGCTTTCACATGAGGTAATACTGATAAGTTCCGCTCTCATTCACGGCTCCGCCTGCCAGACGGCAGCGGGGCGGCAGCAGCCCCTGCCTGCCCTCACCGAGCTGCCGGGACGTGCCCACCGACCCCTTGGCCTGTCGTCTCTGCTGAAGCACTGCCCCCTGCTTGCCCTTGGCGTGCTGTTCCCACTCATTACCCAGCTCCAATGCGGCCCCCACAGGGGCTGTTCCGACCCCATCCTGCACGTGTGGAATGGGAGATGGGGGCTTTTGAGGTGAGTCCCTAATCCCGTGACTGCAGAGCAGCACAGTTCCTTAGTGTCTGCCTGTCTGGAAAGGGCCTCTTCCACCTTCCTGAGAACATCCTGAGGGGCTTGAACTCACTGCACATGCCTTGTCCCATGTGCCCTGTCCCACCTGTTCCCCAGTCCTGCTACCCACAAGCTCCGTAGGTGCAGGGCAGCTCCTTGCCCAAGTTTCCTGACAGGACCTGTGGAGCTTTGGTGTCATCCAAAGCCACTCTGAGCACCTTTGGAACGCTCAGCCCTGGCAGGGCACGAGGATGCAGGGAAACTGAGGGCTGTGTGATAGAAGAAATTTGGACATTATGGCCTGGCAGGATTACTGTGGAAGAGACTTAAAGGTATCCAAGAGACAAATTCAGGCAATCCCAACTAAATTAGGTGCAAAGCACTAAACCTGCTGCTTCAACATCCTAGCTGGCATCCCACCTCTCTCCTCTACTGCCTCTTTCACCTATTTCTTGTCTGCCTCTCCCTCTTTGCTGAAGTCCGATTCTCTCTTCCTTTACTGGACAAACACAGCCAAACCAGACCTTCCCTCCTGTCTGGGGCATGCTGCAGGCATTTCTCCAGGCACTGAAGGAGATGGAAACCCATAAGTCCTGATCTTGGGTGGTATGTTTCCCAATCAGAGGTATGGAGGGCTCAGGAGAAGACTGGAGAAGCTGAAGGACGGGTGGGGCAAGACCACATGTGTTGTGACACAGCAGATGGTATCTCCTGAAGATAGAGATGATTTTTAGCTCATTTATGGTAATAAATCTGTCTTGCTTCCCTGTATCCCCTCAAGCATGGCTTCAGTCCTCAGGTCAAGTGCCCAGACGGCTCCCAGTGCCTGAGAGATGTCAAAGGGAGCGAGACTCTGGCCTAACGCTGGGTGCTGCTGCTGCAATCGAGACACTCTTCCAAGGGTGCTCAGGGACTTCAGAGCAAACCCATGGCCCGACTTTGCCACTGAGTATATCCTTGTGCTGTGGGGGTCTATCCTCTGGGCAACAGCAGGGAGACAGAGGCCAAGCACCCGCTGCACTCCATCCCCCTGCCACGGCCTGCAACCTGAAATACTATCAACAACATGTGGCACTCAGGTTGGCAGGGGTGGCACTTTCACTTGCAGTGTCAGTTCATGCAGGTGGGCTGTGGGAAGCGGATGGAGGTGTCAGAGGAACTGCCCTGCTCCCATCCAGGGTTCCCCTTGCTGAGTCATCCCGGGGCGGCTCCAGCCCTTTGGCCAGTCACTCCTGATTAGCACTGATGTAAACGAGCGCCGGGCGGGCCCTCACTCCTCACTGAAACTGCAGGCAGAGGAGCCAAAGCCTTCGTAAGCGAGGCTCTCCCAGCCAAGGAGCCATGTGCTGCTCTCACCTCAGCCGAGGTGCCACAACACGTTCCAGCCTCCAACAGTCGGGGAAACAGCTACCAGTTACTGCCGGGGGGAAGATGGTGAGATAATCCTGCACTGTGGGAAAGCAAGCCAGGGCACCGGGCTGGGCTTGCTGCTACAGGACCCCAGGAAATGAGAATGCAGGGGAAAAATCTGCCCAGGGACCTTTCCCTTTCAGGAAGCCCATGAGTTGCCACGGAGGGTCATGGAAGCAACAGCGAGGCAACTGCTCCTTTCTGCTTAGCAGCCACGAGGATGTTGTGGAAGGAAGATGGAGCCAAAGGTGGAACTGAAGCAGTCCAGCCCTTCCCTGGGAGGGATTATATTTGGTGACATCCTGCATGAGGCACTAACTTGCTGCCGTATTTGCACATGGCCTCTTCCAAAGGGTGTGAAGGATGGGCACACAGCTGGTCCAGTCCCACTCAGGATCTGCTGTGTTCCCATGGGACACTGGTAGGGCAACATGTATTTGCTGTATCTCTCATTTGTTGGGAACAGTGATGGGGCAGAGCAAAAGTGGGCACAAACGCAGGCTCTACCCCACGGACCAGACCAGTTTTCCAGATCCCTGGCTGCTTCCAGGAGAGGAGCGCTGAGAAATGCTCTGCTGATCTGCTGGGGCTCCTGGCCCCTCGTGCAGCAGGGGCCCAGCTGGAGGCAGGAGGCGAGGGTGACGGAGGCGTCCAGCAGAGGAGCCGTGTCCCACTCACCACACATGATATCACCATGAAACCGCAGAGCCCAGCGCTGGCAGCGGCGCTGACAAACACTGGATCCTCCCCGCTTCCTCCCCCATCTGTGCAAGGAACAGGGCACACTGAGGCCACTCCAGCTGGTGGCACCACCTGGTGCAGGGGGGAGCCTGCACCACCTGGTGCAGGGGGGAGCCTGGCAAAGCTCCTGGCTCCACTTCATCCCCACTGGGGTGACGAAGAGCAGAGACACAGTGTGATTCAGCGACATGGAGGGGAGCTGCTGCTCCCACATGGCTGGCACAGGGAGGGGGACAGTGGGGCTCTAGGCTCCCGGGTTCCCCTTGCCCCATGCCTGTTCTTCCAGGCAGCTGAGCTCCTCACTTCTCCATGCAGCAAGAGCAGCCTGGAAGGATGGTTTGAGTCATCCCTGCACAGCCAGGGATATGCCACCACCCTGCCTTCACAGAGCAGACATCAACCTCCTTGCTTTGGCAGCAGCCAGGGGAGAAGGAGGAAGCACTGGAGCACACTCCCTGGCAGAGAGCTCAAACGGGACTGACTAGGGATCTCATGAGGCCAGTTTATTGCTCTCCAGATTTTCTTCTGGTTGAAGTTCTTTGGCAAACCCAGCCTGAGTTTGCAGGTGACCAAACCACGTACTCCCAGTCAGCCAGACCCTGACTCTGCCATAAAGCTCTGTGGGAGGTCTGCAGTCACAGAAAGAGCAGGGAGTCACAGCTCCTGACTCTGGTCTCCTGCTTTCATGTCACCCTCTGACACAAGGCTCTGACTTTTCCTGGGGGAGATCAGGCCACTGCTGCTCAGCACCATGAGTTAAGACACTCTGGGTGCCCTCGCGTGAGTGGGCTGGAGGATCATCAGGTCTCCTGGTGTCCATCCTCCAGGCCAGGGGACCGCCAAGAGCTCAGGGAACAGATCCTGGGAGACTGCTCCTCTTTGCAGTGAAGGTGAGGCCACGCAGGTCTTGAAGGAAGCTTCCCTGTTCGGCTTTTGAAGGTGCCTGCAAAGCTCTGAGAGTTTTCACAGGGTCAATACAGATCTCAGATCTTTACAATATTAAATCAGCTAACGTGTGCTTTTCTCACCCATCTGGCTACCCATCTGCTCTCCTCCGGGAGAAGCAGGAGCGCCGGCAGTGAGCTGGAGCGACCCATCCCAGAGAGGGGATCCCAGAGGCAGATCCGCTGCCCGGGCTGGGAGGGGGTGGCTGCCAACCCCAGGGACCACGGTGGCCGCAAACCTCGCCGGCTGGGACGGTCTGGGTTGGGTGGCAGCACCTCCTGCCTCCCACCTCCCCTCAGCGCCCCATGCCCCAGCTCAGCCTCCCGCAGGAGAAGGTGGGCTCCCACCCTCCCCCGCTGTGACTGGACAAGGGGTCTGGAGGCTCCCCTTCTCCCGGCAGGCTGTGCAGATCTCGGGGAGCTCCCTCTTTTGCAGGGAGCGGGGCTGGGACATCCCCTGTCCCCTCACGGGACCCCCGGCCCGCCGTGAGGCGACGGGTGCGAGCGAGCGCTTCGCGCTGAGCCCTTCTGGGCCCCGCCGCGGCCCGTAGGCGCCGCTGCCCCGGAAGCGGACGGGGCGCTGGGACATTCAAACGGAGCGGAGCGGCCGCGGTGCCGGTGAGCGGGACGGGAGCGGGGCGGAGGGGTTTGAGCGGAGCGGGAGCGGGGCCGGGAGCGGGGCCGTGGTCTGGGAGCGGGCACGGGGTCCCGGGTGCTGGGCAGGGGGGTGACAGCAGCTCCCGGCCCGACCCGGCAGCGTTCAGCCCCGTGGCAGCGCCGCCGTGACCGGGCCCGGCGTTTCGCTGCCCCGTCCGCCCGGGCCGGACCCGGCGGGAGGGCGGTGCCCGCCCGGGCCGCGCTGCCGAGGGGTCGGTCCGAGGGGGCGCGGGGGATGCCGTGCCCCGCTCCGGGAGCGCTGCCGGGGCTGGGGCGCCGGGCACCCCGGGGGCGGGTGGTGGGGCAGCGCTGCCCTCAGAACCGGCCGGGTGATCGGGCAGGGGATGTTTACACGCTGGGCCCAGTTAAACGGGCGTTCTCCCTCGGCGCCTCCATCCTGGTATTCCACTCGCCCTCATCGCCGTCCCCAGAACCCTCACCCGTACCCACCTCTGCCTTCCCTCTGCTCTGTTGGGAATACTTCGGTTGACCACAGAAGGCTAACAATGAAACTGTAACGTGGGGGGGCTCGCACGTTGCTGTTCTTTCCCCATGCCGCAACTGCTGCCTGCTCACTGCTGCAAGAGCTGTAGTGCGAGGCAAGCTGTGAATGTTCGTTCTCTGCTTGTAAATAAAGGTGACAAAACTCCTGTTTCCTGGAACCAAACCATTGTTTGGAGAGTAGCCTCGCTGGCTTTTATAAATGTTATCTGCTCCTGCTGAATTGGCAGCAGGAGAAGGTGACGTTCGGAGAAGCCTCGTGCGGACCTACCCGTGCGAGGGTTTTGTAAGAGCTCAGCAGCAGGTCAGTCTGTTAGGAGAGTTCAGCTATTGGCCAGCACCAATGGAAAATCTTAGGAACACAAAGAATCACAAACCACACAAAGAATTTTTCCTATTTATTCAGGGATTTTTAGTTTTTGATTGGTGTTGTGAAGGCTGTTCACATCCGTGCTCAATTAGTTAAGTAAATTTCACTGTAACACGCGTTGTTTCTCTGAAAGGGCCAGAGCAGCCACGCTGAAGAGGGGCTGGCTCTGCAGCCCTTGGTCCCTGAGGGATCATGCCCTGTTCCCAGGTAGTGTCTGCATGGAGGAGACTGCCTGGGTGCTTATCCTCTGCAGAGAAAGGGAGAAGAGGGCTGAGTAAGGGCAAAGAAAAATTCCAAGCGTGGTGGGAGCAGGGAAGGGAATATAAATTCCTCTTTTGCTGAGCTCTGTATTCTGTCCTGCCAGAGAAGTGAGGAGAGAGGTTTAATGGACAGTATCCTTTCTTTAAACTTAAGGTCATTTCAGTGCCCCATGGTTCTGGCATAGAAGAGATGACAGTGAGCCCTGAAATTTTCTGTGTACCAGCTGGGGTGAAATTCTGCTGTTTAGTTCTAAACATGTCTTGAAGGGAAAAAGAGGCATTTTTGTGAAAACCCTCAGAAGCCAATTGCACTGGGCTCCATTATCAAGAAATTCTTATATTCCTCTTTCATGTTACATACAGCAAAAATCATTGCTATGTCCTGTCTATACCTATAATTTACCTTAGCAGTAGCTGAGGACAATTTACTAAATCGTTTTGCTCCAAAAGCTTAAAAGCTAGAGCGGCTGAAAAAGGTTTGGAAGATGCTTGACCTGCTCAAGCTCCACACTTGTGCAGCAAAGGTGGAGGGGTGATACCATCTACAGAAACTGCTACTGGTTGGAGCTGCAGCCAGTGTGTCTCAATCACTAAGATGAGCTCCTGTAAGATAGTTATTATTTTATTTCTGGGAGGGACTTTGTGGCTAGAAAGACAAGCTGAAATGGGTAGTCTTGCTGTTTGAAGCAATTCAAAGGTCGCTGTGGGAGGGAGGTGACAGGCAGGGTATGTTTTGACAGTAACAGTGAAGCACTTCAGGAAGAATGGAGTTGTTTTTGAGCTGGACATGACAAGACTTTGCTTCTGGTAACTACTAAACTGATGCTTCTGGTGCAATCTGTCAGTCACTGCTTTAATTTTCCTGGCTTTTTCAAAGGCAAGAAAGAGCAGGTTAAAGGAATCCCTTGTAGTTGGGGTGTCAGCCTCAGCACAAAATCCCTGTTTTATGTGGTGTGTGGGCAGGTAGGGCTCATGGGCTGTGGTCACTCCTAGGTCACAGGTATTCAGTGCAGGA
The DNA here is from genome assembly GCF_022539395.1 of Myiozetetes cayanensis. Lineage (NCBI taxonomy): Eukaryota > Metazoa > Chordata > Aves > Passeriformes > Tyrannidae > Myiozetetes > Myiozetetes cayanensis. The sequence goes on from NW_026086937.1 coordinate 14,237,027, forward strand.
CACTGTTGAGTACATTGTGAAACCCCTTCTCCCTACTGGAGAGACTGACCAACCCAGAATTCCTGTACATTTTAAATTTTCGTGTCTTATAGTGTAATCAGTTATTTGACACTTTGTTTCAAGACAATAACCCTTTTTTCACCTGTGTCTATTTGTAACTCTTTGAAGTTTGGGCTTTTTACTGCACTATGGATCAGTTGGGGCACGCGAGAGGTACTGCTTCTGCCCAAGGTGCCAAGGAGGGACTGAGCAAGCCCACTGCCCCCCAGAAGAACGCGTACGCCAGGCTCGTGCAGAAGCACCACAGCGGCCGCTTCCAGTTCTACTTGAATCACATTGCACAGAAGATGCAGCTGGAAGAAGGCACCTCCAGTGACCCCGGCTGGGATCTGGACCTGCCTCTGAGGAGAGGCCTGGTGAAGGATAATCCAGCCAGGAACGGGTTGAACATGCACAGCTATTCACCGGTCAGAACATCTCACCTGGAACAGCCCCTGCCTGGATTTGAGAATGATAAACCCCAAACTGCTCTGAACAGATGCCCTTATAAAAAAAATGCTGTTGAAGGAGACTTGGAGCTGGAGGAGGACTACTACTACTTGCATCAGCGTGGAGCTGGGTCTGACTTGTTAAATATGAGTGATACTCTGGGTGGGAGGGTGTCAAACAGCCTGAGGCACCGTGGGGCTGTGCAGAAATCTTCTGGTTCTGATGAGGAGGACACATGGAGGAAAAAACAAAAGAAACGAGGCAGATGTCCTGCCAATACTGATGCAGCAGCTGGACACTTGTTGACTGAACAGTTTGGTGAGGATATGCTGGCAATAAATGCCAGAAAAAACAGTCAGTTGTCTCCAGGTCAAGTCCAAGGTGAGTTCACACTAATGAACTGTTTGGTCCATTTAACTACAATTACTGAGGAAATGTATGTGATGTGTTAGTCATGAGTGCATTAACATGAGCCAGTTCTACTCTGTCCAAGTTAGTCAGCCCTTGGTTACCTGTGGGTGGCTTTGTCCTGGTTTACAAGTAAGCCGTGTGGCATGTGTGAATGGCTTCATGTGGAGCCAGCTTGGGGCTGGCAGGACATAAACCCCTGGCTGGAGCTCTGTGAGTGTGGCTGTGCTGCTTCCAGGATCAGCTCAGGGCTAGGAGAGCCCAATTTCTGTGGTGTAGAGTCCAATTTAATAAGACCACTGGATCTGAGCTGACTCAGGCCAGAGTCATGCTTGTCTCTGCATTGCTGCTTTGAACCTGGAGTGCTGGTTTGCCTTTGGTCCGAGTCCATCCAATACTCAGGGACTAAGATGCCTGTATAATAGCCAATCCCTGATAGCGTTGACTCCAGGAAATTTTACTGTTAGTAACAGAGATCTTGCAGTACTAAAGTGAATGTGCCTCTTAAATGGGATGTTCAAGGCAAAAAGCCTCCTTATGGAAATAAATAATTTTTTTTTGATTTAAAAAAACCCCGAAACACAGCATCAGCAAGCAGCCAAAGCCAGGAAGTTTAATTTTGGTTTCTCAGTGTAGTGGGTCAAAACTTTCTCTGAATGTTAGTTATGATGAAATATTTTGGTAGTCTGATCTTACGAGGAACCCATAAATGTCACTGTGTTAAATTTTCTCTAACAAACAGAGAAGAGATTGATTTCTTAGCTGGGTAAGATCAGCCTGAGGCCTATCACAGCTCTTGAATTGGAAATCAAATAACCATTTAACTAAATCAGTCTTAAAAACTAAGCCCTGTGACTCAAGAAGGGCAAGTAATATGCTTTTTTTGTGGGTTGTAGTGTATTTGAGGTTTTGGCAATAGATAATGTGCTAAAGTTGGTAAACTTCCATGAATTCTTGCAAGACTGATCACAGATAGAGATTTAATGCAGATTATGCTAAAATTTGTTGATGAGCTTGATTTTTGTGAGGGTTTTTTTTTACATGGTTCATTGTAACACTATTTATTGTGTCTAGCCTCTTATAATAGACTTTGCTACCTTCAGCTTTTGAAGCGTAGGAAGAGCAGCTGACAGAGATGTAGAGTCTAGAAGGCATGTAGTTTATATCCATGAAAATGGTAGGTGCCTACATGGATTTCAGTCTAAAATAAAAATACCCTGGCTTTCAAAAGCAAGCACCCACATCCTGCTCTAGTTGGGAGTGGGGTTGCACAAGGCCTTTCAAAACTAGTTGTTTGTTTAGTGTAAAGACCTAAAGCAGAAAATGTTGACCCTTGTGTTTGACCTCCCAGGTGGAAAACTCACACAGTGGGAAAGATTATTGGAAAATTAATTGCTCAACAGTGACACCCTTCCTCTTCTTTCCCTGCATGCCTCCCCAGCCACCCTCCTGTGTAGATGGGACTGGTTATTCTCTAGAACGTTTGCAGGGACATAAAAACAGTTTCTCGGGGAGGAAAGAAATAGAGAAGAAATAAATTTGTCACTTAATTCAGAGAAACGTCTTTTCTACTGTTCAGTTTGAGTATATTTTAGGATTCTTGTTTAAGTGAAATGAAGATTTTGCAGTATGAAAGTGCTTATACATAAGAAGTCTCACATCACAGTATCAGATTAATATTTTCTCACTTCAAAGCTTGTCTTTGTCTCTTGATGCTGATATAAGTCATATTATTTTGCATAGGCAGGTGTCTGGTTTGATCAGTTTAAATCAAGGCTTGTGAAACTGTGATGGCAAGAATTGCTTCTGTCATAGCAGTGAAGCATATCATCTTTTCAGTAGTGACATTTCCTTACAAATTAGCTCTGTTCAGACTGTTGTAGGCTTTCCAAAAGGCTCTTTGAGCTAATCTCAAAGCCAAGCATCTCTTTTTATGTAATTTTATTTCATTGTCCTCTTCTTAAACAGCTCTTCAGCTCAGGCTTAGCCATGGTTGCTTTTGCAATGACCCTGAGCTGACAGTACTAAAATTGAAGGCAAATGTGGAGGTCTGTGAAAATCCTCTGAGTGCCCTGGGACAGACTGTAGGCAGTGAGGGGACTGGTCCCTGTTAATGTCCTTCCAGTGGCAGGGCAGTTCCTGTGGCTTTGGGGGAAAGCAGAGTGGTTTATGGAGCCCCAAGTAAATGTCACTGAGCCCCAGAGCTACTGCTGGTGATGTGCTGCTGTCGGTAGTTCCACACAGGAACTGCTTTTCCTAAGTATTGGAGGCTTTGCAGTTGAGAGAGCTGAGTGTGAACAGAACTCCTTTGTGCCTTGTGTGAAACGTAACCCAGTCTTGAGACTGCAGGTCGGATTCACTCTATGGTATCAGCATGCTTGGATTTGGGTAGACAAAGCTCCATATAGACAAATTCCACAGATGGTCGCTCCTTTCTTTGCAGTTAGAACCTCTGCAAGGTAAAACCTCCTATTATGAAGTTTCTTCTCAAACAAACCCCAATAAGCCAGAAAATAATCCCCAAATGCCACTTTAAATTGTGTGGTGCTTACAGTTTTTCATCTAATACTATTTTCCTTCTGGTATTTTCCCTTAAATCTCCAATTCTCTAGGTTCTTTGGGTGCTAAAATTTGGTTAAACTTCCTTAGCAGAAAGTTATCAAGTCCCTTGGGTTGTTTTCTGGTTTTCATCAAAGACTTTAAGGGTTTTGCTACTTCAGAGTTAGTAATCGAAATCTTTTTTCGAACTGATGGATGTTTCTGTCATGAAAGGGCTTAAAACTCCCTTTCCCTTGAGGACAGAAATAATGACTCTTCCTGTGGCATCTGTCTGTCACATGCTGGGAGTTGAGATTTGCATGGCTGCTAAGTGGAACTTCATCTTAAGTATCTGTGATGCTTCGCTTTGTCAGTAGGTAGTTTAGACCAAGCTGCGTGTTTTATTCGGCACAGCAAGGTTTCAGCTGCATTTTGAGTTCGTGCACTTCCCAGCCTGTTTTTTGAGGGAATGTTGCTGTTTGATAGCACGTTCCTGAGTCTACTGGAAAGCCTAGAAAGGAGACATTGCAGACAAGGACTGTCCTCCACATGACATGCAGCATGGTCTTTGGGAACACCATCTCCCAGCCACACTTGATTTCAGAGGATCTTGGGAGCCGAAGTACCTGGAAGTGAGGTGGCTTTGTTGATGTTGAAAGCTTGGGTGGAGCAGGATGCTGGTCAAGGCTGATTGCTCTGATACAGATTCAGATTTTGCAGGGTTATACTGTCTCAGTCTGTATCTGCTTGCAGCTTCCTTGGGAAGAACACCAACTGCCAGCTTCCCTGGGTATCCTCCTGAGTCTCCTCTCGCTAAAAACTTTGTGAGTTTATGATGTGATGGAGGCATCTTACCCATCTGTCAGGGTCAGCATGCCCCCTGAGTAGAAACAGACAATTCCTGGGTAACAGCATGCCTCATCTGCAACAGCCTAAGGTTTCCACAGCCCTTTCTGATTTATCATCTGTCTGACACTTGGCATTTATTTGCCCAGCCTGTGGTACTTAACCAACTTGGGCAGCTTCCATGGAGGAGTGTCGCTGGCAAGCAGGCTGGTGTTTAGCATCAGAGCATTAAAAACAATTGTTGCTGTTGGATGGTGGTGTTGTGCTTGTGGCTGCAACCTTGACATTTAAAAGGTTCATGATAGGTAAAGGAAATATCCTGGAATGGCTTTCCTGCATGTTTGATGGGCACAGCTGCTCAAGAAATACCAGCCTTAACAAGATGGCAAAATCTCAGGCATTTTGTCTTCCCGTGGTACAGTGCTGTAAATTTTGTATTTGCCTTTGTTTCTCTGGGGGAGCTTTGGAAGAAGAACAACAGCTTCTGCTTTTCCCTTCTTGTAGGGTAAATTTAGGATAATGCTAATTTTTAGTGGCGAGTCTTCCAATTCTTGTGTGGTGAAATTCAGTTCTGAAGAATGTCGTTATTTCCCTATCTGGCACCAGTAAATATGAGCCAGCAATCTGCTAAAGACCACAGAATCAACTCAATAAATGGAGAATGTTGGTTGCTGTGGAAATCTTTAAAATGTAGCTAATCTCGCCAGGTTCAATGTAATGTTCCTTAGATGATGTTAATCATAGTAATAAGATACGGGAGAGGAGGGAAGACTGGATTTACTGTATGGCCCCATCTGAGAAACACATGAAAAATAGAATGCTCCCCTCTCTAACGGTTCAGCAACGTCATCACAAACATAAATTTCTCTCATGCTTTTGATAGAAAAAAAATGTTGCATTCCTGAATCTTGTGCAACTGATGTTTTTTGGCTAACATCAGCTATAGTATGTGAGTTAATATCTGATGTATCCTCTCTTGGGGAGATGAGATCTTGCCCCTGCAGGGACTGTGTTTTTTATATGTGATCTAATAACTGTCTTCCGTGCCCTTTTACCATAGTCCTGAGCACACTGTGCAGCAGGAGCCCTTGCATTTGGCAGCAAAGCTTTCACCTCTGTGAATGAAGGCCCTTCCTTCACCTGCTAGTGCTCATGTGAAATCGTTCCTCAGTGGAAACACTTGTTGCTGTTAACCTGCTATTTTTTTTAAGCGGTATTTTTTTCTACTCTTTAGCCCCAATTATGTAGTTCAGGTAACTATGCCTGTCAGCATGGTGTTGATCCTAGGAAAATAGTAGGGTAATGCAAGAATTGAACAGATTTTTAATTAATTTTAAATCTTTTCTTTCATGTGACTTGTCATTAGTTTATTTAACAAAGGCCTTGTTGAACTCCCCCGGTGTCAGTTTCTTCTGACATCAGGGATCTGATGGCAAAGGTGTGAGTGTGGATGCTGGTGTGGGAGTGTGATTAAATCCCAGCACATGTGCAATGGTTTAAAAGCTGTTTAGTTGAACTAATTAAATGCAGCAATAAATTGAGAATTGTTACCAACAGGTGTGTCTGGTTCCTGCAGTGTCATGTTCTGACCCTGTGCTGCTTAATACTTCTGTCAGTTGTCAGGAAGAAAACATAGGAGTAGGATTGAAAGGGTTTTTTGGATGAACTTGAAGAGTATTGAATAATGGGGGCAGTTACTGGCAGCCATCTGGATCACTTGGTGGATTGGGAGCAGGCAGAACAAAATCCATTCATCGGATTGCCAGCACAGAGCCGTGCTAGCAGTGTGAGGAACCCAGTGCGGGAAGCAACAGCTTGGAAAGAAGTTTTGAGCTCTTGATGGATTAATCAGCTGAACATCCCCCTCCTGTGAAATGTGGCCAAAAGGGTAATGTATGAGCATGGGAGTTGGAAGATGGAGTATGGACTGCGTGTGTCTTTGGCGTGGCAGCAGCAGCTTCTGGAGTGCTGTATCCTGTGGTGATGCCCTCTGTTTGGGGCGGATGGTGATGAATTGATGAATACTCAGAGGACGGTCGCAGGGAAGATTAAAATGCTGGGATTGTGAGTGAGTGATTTGAGGAACTCTGCTTTACTTATCAAAGAGATGCTTGGGGGAGGGGAGTTTTCAGTAATTTGCCTACATGGGGAACAGATGTTCAATAATAGGCTACTCAGTTGAGCATATTATGATATAATGCATTTGAGGCTAAACAAATCCAGGCTTGAAATACAGCACAATTTAGCAGTGAGGGTGAATGACCATTGGAACAGTTTTACTAAGGCTTGTGGTATGTGGGCTGTCACCAGCATGTTTAAAACCCCTGATAACAGTTTTTACCCCTGAAATATGCTGCAGTTCAAAGAGGAATTAATTTGTAAAAGCCCTCTGTCCTCTGCTGTCCATGAGGTCAGTCAGCCCACACACCCTAGTCAGGTCTGGCCTGTTGTTCAGGGGATCTCCAAGTGTCTCCTTTGCCGTGGGTATCCAGGTACGTAGGACAGGTGCTTTGCAGCTGAATTCAGCGGCTCTTATGACTCCTCTCCAGGCTGTGGCTGCTGTGGGGCTTTCTCTCTGCCTTCCTCTACAGCTCTGCTTCTGCCTCTCCTGTCCTAAGTGCTGCTGCCCATGTTTTGCCCTCCCATCTCATGCCCGTGATAACCAGCTCCATGAAATGTTGTGGGCTTGAAATACCAAACTCCCTCTTGTGGGGAAATCCAAGCTACAGAGAGTTGAAACTTGGCTGGGGCAGGATGGAAAACAAAATGTTGGGATCTATTGCATAAAATACCGTCTTCTGTGACAAAGATTTCCAGAGTGCTGAAGGAAAATGTCAACACTAGCAGCTGCAGCCCACAGATGTATGGGGCAGGTCATGCCTTGGAGAATATTCCAGGCTCTCTGCAAATATAAACCAGCAGCCATAATGTGTTTTTGTTCAGTTTGTATGTTCTTAGGCATTTTCCCCACACACTGCTAGGTGTTGTGATTTATGTACCTACTACACTGAATAGGCAGTGTGGGGAAGGGTTCATCAGCAGATAAACAAATTCTGCATCACCTTGGGTTACCTTGGGATACGAAGGAATCTGAAGGCAGTTCTTTGATTTCTTCAGCTGTTAATATCTTCTAGTATGTTAGCACCTCCTGTCAGGTACTTTGCCTTTCAAAGCTTCTTGGCTTCTTCTGATCTTTGAGCAACTTGCTTTCCTCAAACTACTGAAGCCTGGAGAAATCAAAGAGAGAACTTCCTCAATATTGTGTTTTTAAAGTGTTTTTCTTGAAGTCTTGAAGAAGCCTTTTCACAGTGTAGTTGCTGGATAAAATAAAGAGCAAAGGGTATTGTGGAAGATTCTTTGGGAAGATGGAAAGATGAGGGGGAGTGGAAGCAGCCCTGACCCACATCCTGAGGCAGGAGTGGAAGTCTGGAGGAGTGCAGTCATCAGGCGGAGTAGGTAGCGAGGAGGTCATGAGCAGGGTGGAGCAGGTTCAGAGAGAGTCCTGAAAACCAAAAGAGATGTACCCCCTCCCTGACAACACCACTGTGCTGCCGCACACAGCTGGAGCGCAGTAACTATTTTGATAAACTTTTAGTCTATTGCTACTAAATGAGTTTCGTCACCAGCCCTTCGTTCAGAGCCTGGAATGGTATCTTTGGCTCTTGCACTCCTGTAGTATTCCTACAACACAAACCCTGCAGAGGAATTGAATAAAACTGCAATTACTATCTGAATTACTGAAGTCAAAACCCTGCAAGCACGAGGATGCTTGGAAGTGTTTTGGAAGAGGAAACGTGGCGTCGTGGGCACATGATCTTGGCGGTCAGGAGCAGTTTCCAAAGTGTTGTTTTCCACAGCAGAAAGAATCCATTGTGCATATTTCTTCATTTCAGTTTTTCAAAGCCTAGACCCTTTATGAAAGCCAAAACCAGCAAGAACATTTTCATTTTCCCTGGTTCCATATTGAAATCTAGGGACATGCAGCATAAGAGTTTTCAATAAATATGTGCAGCTTAAGACAAAACAGCAGTGGCAACATGTGCTTTCCACCATAAGCGTGCTTCCCACCTCATTTTCATCAGTCTGGAAATGAGCATCTGTCTATGCTCCTGACTTTCCTTAGTATCTGTGGACATGCCACTTTTTTGCTACCTCTATCCCTAAATAGGAATGTTTCTTCCTCAGTATTTAATTGTAAGAATGCTGGATGTCTGAATCTTTTACAACCACCTCCAAAAGCAGCTCATGGCCCTAAGAACTCCCTCACAAATCATGACAGCCTAAGTCACTGACTGCAGCCAACTTGCCCCCTGTGTGGCAAGGATTCCCTTCATGCTTTTTATTTCGTTGGACATTCAGCTCTCCTGTGCAGATTTTGGCAGACTTGCTGCCGAAATTGTTTAGAGAATCACCTTCTCCAAAGAGACAGGGCCAGAACTCTCCAGACTTGTTCCTGGATGGGTACACAGATGGCTCCCACTGTCCTGGTGCACACACACAGTTGTGCCCGTAGAAAAACTGCTGGGCTGGCACAGACAGAGCCGTGTTGTGTCATGTTGTAGAGGGTTGCTGGTAACCAGTTGGGCTGTACCAGTTCTTTGAATCACTCCTGAACTCAAGTTTTAAATCTCTGCAGACAGGCCTCCACTTTAAGTGCTGTCTTATCATTTTGATTTGGTTTGTATTGGTGGTAGAAGGTTACCTTTAGATTTATGCTGTGGCTGCACCCTGGTGGCCCATTGTAATGGGTCAATTAGAGAGGCTGGTGGTCATGGGAGCTGCTTCTGGCAGCTGGATTTCAAGACGTCATCCACTCATTTCAGGACATTTACATAGAATTTACATTTTGGCTGAGCCTGTCCATGTAAATGTGGGTCTGCATTGTTTCTCTTCCTTGAATGACTGTTTAATTAACTTTAAACTTAATTATGCAATATGCCATCTGCCTAAATCCCTACAGTGCTGTTATATCATCATCCTTTTCCTCTTCCACCAAGATGTTCCCTTTCCTGGAAGTTTGCCCTACTTTTCAGTCATTAAGATGATTTCAAATAATTCACTTCTTTGGCTGTTTTTGAGGAGGACACAGCAACATTGTAGGAACTCTCTTAGCTCTGTGGTCAGGCTTGGACCAAGCACAGGAATGTGCTGCAGAACCTCCAGTTTATGATTCTTTGAGTTTACATTTCCTGAGAAAAGAAGGACCTTTTTTTATTTGCCTGTGATAAGAAGAATGTGCTCTCAGACTTTCTCTTAGACCCCAGATTGAGCATCTGAAATATTGCCTACCAGGTTTATCTCCTGCAGGTCTCTCTGCTGCAATGGAACCTCACTGTACTGATAACGTATCTCCCAGACTTGCCTTTCCACTCCTACACCTCTAATGAATTCTTTCCCATGACATCCTTATTTCTCTCTATTGCTTTGTCTTTAATCTTGAGCCATCTACTTTATTTAACCTCTTTGCTTCAAGATACTGTAAAATGCATGGAGGTGGTTCTGTTCCAAGGCTGTCCAGGAACTCTGAACTCCTTTAATTCATGTTGAGAGCAGTGTGGAAGCACGGCTGTTCCTAGCACAGGTTGGAGCAGAGCTGTGCTTGCGGGGAGTGTGGTGGATGGGGTTTGGTCCTGTGTGTGTTACTGGGGCTCTAGCACAGAGCTTTGTTTGATGAGAGAGCTTCCAAGGAGTGTCTTTTTCCTTGCTGGTACAGAACTCCTTCCCTGAGCAACTATACCAGCAGCTGTCTTTGTGTTTTTCCTTTTAAAACTAACAAGAACAAAAAAGTATTTGGCTGTTACCGTTAGTGGGACATTTAATCTCTTAAATCTGCAAAATATTTTGCTAAACATAAATAGCTTGTTACTTCTGGCCTGTCTATGACCAGTGTTTTTGTTGACATAACTTGCATTTGAGATCACTTCAATGGTGTTTGTTGGTTTTGCCTGTTGTTTTTGCCTGTGTGTGGTAATTTGATCCCGGATATTGTAGTAGTCATTTAAGTGCTTGAAGATTTTTGAGTTAGTCATTTCTATAATATGGCATCTATTGGATGTCACTGGTGCATTAGAAATTCAAAATAATCTAACAAATGTATTTTGGCTTTTAAAATTTGAGAGGGAATTATTTTAGAGGCTTCTCTGAGCTGCAGAAAATATCAAATAGCTTTGTAATTGCCTGTTTAAGCATACGAAAGGGGCAGACACAGGGATCCTTGCAAAACCACCCTGATGTTAATGCAGTTTGTACTGGCAAAGTGTGCTTCTGCTGGGAGAGTTTGACTTTGGAGAATGAAACGTTGCCTGGTACAACAGTGTCAACACTTGGACTGTGCCTGTCCAGTGTTCCCAGCCAGGAACTGCATCCCCCCAGCTCATCGAGGCTGGGCAGAGATAGATTCATACAAGAACCTGGGATGAGTTGTTCAGGGGCTATGTAGGATTTGGGATTTTTTTAAATCCCAGACGTCTTTCCAAAACAAGGCAGAGTTTATGTTGGCTGAACTTTAGTATTGAGACTATTAATATACCCTGTTACACATCAGCATCCATAGTGGCTCATAAAGTTGTTGCAGATAGGACTTCCTGGCAGCTCGTGGAGGGTATTCATTTGCTAAAAGACCAAATTTGATGGTTTCTAAAATTTGCTTTGCCAAATCTGCCAGGAGTCAAGGGCCAACTTTGAATTTACAGATCTGTGAGGTGATGCCTTGGGCTGTCACATGGTTGAACTCAAATTCATTAAGTCTCTAGTAAGGATGAACAGTAACAGGCTTTATTTAGCTTTCTTGCCCTGTTTAACCTAGTCTGACTTAAATGGGAGTGTAGCACTAAGCATGGGCTGGCATCGGGGTAGTTCTTGTTGCCTTTGGTTGGTTAATTCCTGGTTATGGAGCTAGGGCAGTGTTGGGTGACCTTTCATTTGGTAGCTGCCATCCCTTCTAGCTCATGGGTGTATCCCTATCATGTTTTACTAAGTGCATATCTGGGTTGTCTTGAAGAATTACTTGAAATTCTTGAAGGAAATAGGATTAAGTAATTGAAATGAGTCAGCAATGAAATGGAACATTGTAGAAATACGGACAAATATTTAGTAAGTGTGTGTTGAGAGTGTCTCATTAACTGATAACAAATTGTTCTATTGCGTGTTATCAGTTCTGGGGATATGCTTCTGTTTCTTCTCATGCATAAACTAACTGGAAAACAGGGGTATTTGAAAGATTCCTTTCCATATCTAGACCATGATCTAATGCTGGGAAGCAATGGAAAATCCTCTAAAGCAATAGCAGAGTTGGAGGAGGTGTTGATGTCCAGTTATGGACTGATAAAGGTAAATAGTAGATGGAAGTATTTTGTGTTGGAAAAGTTTGTAACAATATTGTTCCATCCGATGCTTTCAGCGTTAATTCCTTTTTTAAAATGTAAAAGGAGTCATTAAATGTTGAGAGAGTTGTCAGTGGGGTCAGAGTCCTAAACCTCTAGAGGTGTTACCAGCAGAGTTGTTGTGATGCTCTCACAGTCCTGCCTACCCCAGGGAGCTGCATAAGTAATGTTAGTATATTCATAAATAATGAGATGGTAACAAAGCTGGAAGTTTAGTTAGAGGTAAAAATGTCTAGTGACAGTGTAGGTGCCCTTTGGCAGGAAAGGAGGAAGCTATACCCAGATCTCCCTATCTTGGAATTTACTTGGATCTCTCAAGTAAAACTAGTTCTTGCTGGATCCTTGCTGGTCGTGGATGTGCCGATGAAAATTCAGTGAGAGATACCTTCCTTCTCTGGAAGTATGGCAGTAATCAAAGAGATTGGCAGGTGTTAGAAGGCAGTTGGAATGTTTTATTTTTGGTAAATAAAACTGAGGGTCTTGGTTCTTTCTTATGTAAAGCAATATGCAAATTTTAATATAAAATTAAAGACCTGGCCTTGCTAACTTCATGTTTAGTTGAGCATTTCAGTTGATTTACTTGTCCATCTAGTTGATCAACTGACTAATAGATGTAAGTTTAATTAAATGCAGTACTTTTCAAAAGCTAAACTCTAGAATGATTTTGTATAAATTATGTCAAAATAAGCTGATTTAAAACATCTAACCTCTCTCTTACTGTAAGCCAGATCAATTATTCTGGGAAGCTGCCTGTGTGCTTTTTTTTTTTATTCCCAAATAAGAGAAGATTAATAGGTACTTAAGTTTAAAGACCAAAATGTGCCATTGTGTGATGTCATTGTTGTGATGGAGATGAAGTGTGATGGTTTGGATTCCAGGTTGAGTTCCAGTGCTGTCCTTCCAGCGGAGCTCAACCAGCCACTGCTGGACTGGGCTGCTGGGTGGGAGCCAGCCCCCAGCTCCATCCTTTCTGCTCATTTTCCTGGTGCCCATGTTGAGAGTGAGTCACTGACTGTGAACTGTTCTGAAAGCCCACTTTGCTTTCATGCCTCTCTTGCTGTGGAAGTGGGAGTTGTGTGTTTTACTTCCCACAAGTGCTTCCCCTTGACTAGTTTGAAGTGTTTCTCTGCTCTGTGTGTGGAATTACTGGTCCTGTTTAGGTGTGTCACTGTAACCTTTCCAGGGAGCCTCCGTGCCTGATACAGATGTTGGGGTTGTTCCAACCCAGATCTCCCTCCAGAGGACTTCAAGTAATGAACAGTCAACCACCTTTCCTCAAATTGTTACTCCGTTGTTATTTCCCCCTGGAAATGGCACAATACCTAGAAATCCCAAGCAAGTGTTGGCTGCATCCACAGAGAGCATCATCTGTGCAGCCAGATAAACATACCCAAGCATGTTGCATTTGCTGTGTGTTGTGAATGTTTATGTCTTGCAGTAGAGTTGCTCTGTGTTCAAACCTGAGTGGTTCTGCACAGCAGACATTTGCTGCTCTGTGGTTGCTTCAGGTCTCCTATGAAGCAACCAACCTCAGCTCTCAGTCACTGCACTTTAGTCTCCCTTCTACTGAAATTATTATTAATTTTTTATTGTATTCATTTGCTTATTGATTTATTTAGCCTTTGATTATTTTAATGCCTGGATCGTGTTATTCCTTTGTGTGACATCTTGCCCTGAGATATTTTTTTCTGTCTTACAAATCACATAACTATAACATCAAAGATAAATTAAGACTCTGACACACCTGGTGGTGAAATAAAATTTAACCAAGTTTGTGATAGTTATTTTTGAGAGATTAATCTCAATATATCCTACACTATCCATAGAGTAGTCAAGTTACAGTTTACTTTGTGAAATGACGTCTATTTATCCACTTGAATATTTATGCTGGGCAGCAGGGACAGCAGGAAAGCCCATCATCAGAGGTATTTCTAACTTCCAGTTTTAGAGGACAGGTGCATTGCAGAAGCAAATATTGACTCCAGTTGAAACAGATGGTGACCTGTAGTTAGTTCCCTTTCTTTTAAAAGGAGAAATACAAGAAATTACAGTCCTGCAGAATTCGGTGTGTTCCAGTTGAATGCTAATTGTGACAGTTGTCTGTGGCTTTCTAATGGGGTAGTTTTGTTTTGCCGTAAATGTTGTGGCCAGTGGGGTCAAATCCTTATCGGAGTGGCTGTGTGTAAACTGCCTTTCAGGCCAGCTGTGTCGAAGCAGTTTGTTCTTTTGAGTAAATTTTTAATTTGAGTTTGTGTCTCAGTCTGAGCAAATGAAAAATCCCACAAGAGCAAGCACAAGGTTTAAACGCTAGAAACATGCAAATTTCTTTCTGCATTTCACCTTTCATCACAGACAGGTGTTTCTCCACCCTTTGCTGTTGCTGAACATTATTTCTGGCTGTAGTGGCCCCAGATTTTTTGAACCAATGACCATGCCAAGTTCTAGGACAACTCTGTTCTGCAGTGCCTAATTTTTTTCTTTTCCCTCCTGTGTTTTAGTTTTCTGCCTTTTTTTTGTTTTATTTTGTTTCAGCACCTCTTTAATTACATGTTAAGATTTTGCTTCCTTTTTATCCCAGGTTCTTTAATTCATAGTAGTATTTTCTGTGACTTGCTGTCATAGAAACAAGGGCTTTAGAGGACCTTACGAGCTCGTGTAATCCCTTTCACTACCTCAAGGAAAAAACGACTCTTTTTAGACCAACTCTGGCAGACATCTGCCTCACCTATTTTTAAGAACCTCCAACGAAGCTGACTGCTTGACCTCTCAGGGTGATCAGCCTAGTGCCTTGATTATTTAATAGTGTTCCTAAAATCCCTCCTGTTGCAATTTAAGTCAGATTCCTTCACCAAAATGCCTCTGAAAACCCTATCCAGAGCAAACTGTGTTGCCAATTCTCTAGTCCAAGCTTTTACTTTTGGTGTCTGTTTTTAGACTTAATAACTTGACCGTTAGGGCATTTGTAAATCAGTTCATTAGGCATTTGCAAATCAGTTAATTTTAGTTCTGTCTCACCACGTGCTCCATACACAGGTAGCGTCACCTTGGTCACATTGGTTGAAACCTAAATTTGGGGCTGTGCTCTTGCCATGTTAAAGCTGCAACCTCCCTCAAATAGTCTACTCCCTGGAAGCACGGAGTCTGAAAAGCTTGATAGTGTAGAAGGAGGCCAAACTACTGTCACTGAACACAGAGGACCCCTCTTCGTTTCAGCTTCCTGTTTGAAGACACCACTGTGACATGTGATCTCATCCAGGGCTGGCCTGAAATGGCACCTTGAGTTGTCCCTCTGCCTGTCTTGATGTTTCCTCTCCTTAATTAGAAGGATCCCTCCCTCCTTCTGCTGATTTGTTTATTATTATATATATAAAAGTTGCTGTTTGTCTGTGATTGGGTAAAGGAGCAGTTTTATTGTACCGTATTTTTAAAGATCTCTGCTTAAGCACAGCTTTTAAAGCATTTTTTTTTGTCTCGCTGCTGTGAAGCAATCTGTGATTTTGTTTGGGAAGGACACCATAGGTAAAAAATTTGCCTTGTAACTTGGATAGCGCCATAGCAAATAAGTTGGCGTTGCACGTTTTCTGACTTGCAGGTACAAGCTTGGACCCAGGGAGCGTAGCCAGGAGGGGCTGGAAGGCAAAGCTGTGATGACATGTTCAGTATCCAGGTGGAGGGCCAAGAGGGCAGCTGCGCGGCGCTGGGTTGCATTCCAATGTGCTGATCCGTGGAACAGCGTTGGCATACACTTTGGAAGCTGCTGCTTGCTCTCCTGGCTGTAGGGAAGGGGCTGAGGTGATGGCAGGGAAGTAAGGGGTGAGTCTTTGCAGAATATTTTCATATGATCTTGGCCTATTCTGAACAGACTGGACATTGGGAGCCTTGGCACTTCTTTGTGCTGTCACTGTGTACCCTGCTGCCTCTGGTAGCTCCAAAATTAATTATTCCGGCGTGGGTTGTTAAGAATTTTCTTTTTCCTTCTCGATTCCTGAACTGCTTAATTAAGTTGTAGGGAAGTTATATTTTCTCACTACTTGGGGGCTTAATGGGGTGGAGGCTTTGGAAACAGTTTAACAATTTCACATTTTATGTGCTCTAATGAATTTCCCAGGATTTTGGAAGGGTTGTATCCAACTTTAGCATCGTAATTTCCAGAGTTTTATTTATGCTAAAATAAGTTAGTGGTGGATTATGAGGCCCAAAGAGCCAACAGATTACAAATGAACTAATGAAGACATTGTTTCTCTTGGATAAAGGGTATGACTCACGGTTGTGACTTGTACTGAAGTACTGGAGACTGTGAGCTTCACCAGGACCACAAGCTGGCACTGGGGCTCCTCTTCCCTCCCCTGTTATTTCAAACCTGTATTTGATTTCAGGTGCAGAAAAGAGAGGGTTTGCAAGGACCAGAAACAACTCTGAATCTTCAAGAACTCCCCAGAACTTCGATAGGAAGAGGCAACTCTCTGAATCGCAGACAGAAACAATGAACAATTCAGACAGCAGAGTAAATCCTAGACAACTGGGAACTCCCAGAGGTATTAAAGCAGAGTGTGTACATGCTTCAGGAATAAGCTGCCTTGAAGCCTGTGCTGAGCAATATTAAAAGATGGGCTGTGATGAATGCTATTGACTTTAAAATGAGCTGTAAAAGACTGTTGATTATTGTACAATATGATTATTCCAGGCTTTTCGGTGCTCTGAAGTCGGGTGCCAGTATTTCTAGGCAAACTGTTCTCAGAAGTTCAACTCAGAATATTAAGCCTCTGTACAGCTGCTGTTGAGATGCACAGACATGTTTGGGGGGTAAGGTAACACTTCTGAATTTTTGTTTGCAGGAGGATCCTACGCTGCTGCCCCAACATCAGGTGACAGAAAGAATCTAAATAAACCCACTCGAGGGAGGAAGAAGAGTATATTTGAAGCCTACATGTCAAAGGAAGATGTTTCAGCGGGACTGAAAAGGGGAGAGCTAATTCAGGTGCCTGAAATGTCCAGTGTCCATGCTTTTTGCGCCCTTAGCAGGATACTTCTTGCTGAAATTTCTCACAAAGACATTTGTGCTTCCTTTGGAACAGCAAAACCACAACCTCCTTAGGCAGCAATTCTTTTCTGAAGAATGTGAGGGTGGACCTGCTGTTCGTGTGGGTAGCTGGATCCCAGAAGGAGATTTGCATAGAGGCAGGCAGGGCTGAGATGAAGAAGGGGACAGTGTCCTCAAACCACATCCATAGTACAATCTTCAGCATGGTTTAGTGTTCTCCAGGACACACCTGGCATCCCAGTGAGATCAGACTGGTTGGGGAAAAAGGGCAGGTGGAAGTCACTGAGGGCATGACAGCCATGCTGAGGCATCATTTACCCAAACACACACTGGTGCATTGCCATTTAATTAGCATTGTAATGCTGCTGAGGTTGGGATACTTACTTTCATTGATACACTGAAGTCACAAATGACATCACCTCAAATTTTGTCTGATTTCTTGTTATATTTGTACAGTAATTCTCATATAATAATATAGTGGCATAATCTCTTGAGGTATGATGAGGCTTTCACCTATAAGACTGCCTGATTCCATCCTGCAGACCAGTCTGATGCGCTCTTAACTTTCAGAAAAACAGCTCTGTGTCATATCCCTGCTGATGATCAGCGTGGTCTGCTGGGCTACTTGGGCCTTAGGCCAGTGCCTTTTTAAAGACTATCATAGACATCTGCAACAGGAAGCAAATGGTTAGAGAAGAAATGGGAGCCTCAAGTCGTGACTTCCCTCAGGGCTGCAGTGGCATATGGCATCAACTAAAGCTTCTGCCTTACCTTCAGGGGAGTTTTTGGCACCCATTTTTGATAATACAGCCCGATAGCATTAAGTGCAGTGTGTGTAGCCTGCCTATGAGGTCAAGTGCAGCTGCAGATGAGGCACATCCAGGCAATGACTATCACCTGAGAATCCCACTGAGATGCTGAGTCCCGACGGACCTGTGATTGCATGATTTCTGGCAAAACAATCCCTAATTCTTTTAAGTGTGTAGTGTCTACTCCAGGTCATGTGCTGCGTAACTGGAAGAGTCATACGTGCTTTCTTAGGCTGTGTCTGTTTTCCTTTCATCCAGTTCCACATCTCAGGAAAACAATTGAGACTGTAGAAGTTGGATTAAATCATTTAGAACTGAGTGTCAGATCATGGGCATCCCAGCTCAGTATTTCTCATCTTCAGCTTATTCATCCTTATGGTCTTGTCAAGACCAGTCGTCATTGCAGCCTTAACCAGGATAAGTGAGATCCTGAAAGCAACTTTAGTGAATGGACAGACATTCAGCGTTGTTCTGTACAATGGCAAGAGACACTGAACAAATACCTGCTGTGTTAATCCCCAAAAGCAGGGCATTGGGTCTGGCATGGTAATCTGCAAAAAGGCTCCACAAGAGCCCGTGGAAGGGGAGATTCAGACCTATTGGTCTGGATCTGATGGTCCTGAGCAAACTGGAGCACTCCCAGGCAGAAGCACGACTGTCTGAGCATGGGCTGTCCTCTGGAGCATCCTGAAAACACTGAATCTGCATGTGTTTTTGTGAGAATTTAAGAAATCTGTTAGAGAAAAAAAGAGCCTACCATGAACACTGAGACTTTTACTGAACTCTGGCAACTAAATGTTTCTGAAAGCCCAACCCATGGAAACTACTGGCAGATGTAACTCAGATGAAACATGAGTGCCATGAAGATTACGTGGTCCTAGATCAGGAAGAATGAAAGGTTATTTTATGGGTGCTGACGTCTGTCAATAATGCAAGTCTTAATGACTTCTGGTACTGTGTCTGACATGTCACTTTGTGATAAGTAGCACCGAGAAGTGCCCTGTGGATTCCTGGATTCATTTCATAATGCAACATGTGCAGAAGTGTCCCTCCGCAAGCAAGGGGCTCTGCACTGAGGCGCTGAAGAGTGCGAAGAATTCCCACTTCCCTGCCCTTAGAACCGCAGGGAGCAAACACCAAGTGTATCAGGTTTGTTGGAATCCCATCGGGTGGTCTGAAGGCAAACAAGATGGAATAACTTCTGCGTGGTTACGTAAGCGCAGGATGATGGTTACACACAACAGATGAAATCGGGTTGTGTATTAAAGAGCATTGACCCAAAGGACCATAATCATCCTGTGAAGCATCAGCCAGAAATTCATGTCTGCTCCACGCCTCCAGTGTCTCCCAGACCCTCCCCTACAGGGCTGCTGGGTCAGGCGGAGCGAGACTGTGCAGCACACAGAGAGGCAGAGCCTGCTTTGCTGTTAAGAGGATGTTTTTCCTTGGAAAGCTGCTCTTTCCTGGGTGTGAAGGATGGGGTTTCCCTAATTTTCATGAATTGTTTTTTCATAGGAGGCCTCGGTAGCAAGCAGATACTTGTGAACCCTACCCTTTTTTTGGTGTTTTGTACATACAAATGGATCTAGGCAGATGTCTTACGATAGGTGTTATAAACTGCTTGATTTAGGACGCTTGAAGTTTAGTCTGAGTATTGCCTACCCTGGTTCAAGCAGAGCAGCTTTTGTGTCTCATTGGGGAAACTCAATAAGGTTAGAAACTTTTTTTGGCAAGTATACATGAAGCTGACTTGAATCATCAGAAAGTGTTTTAGAAACCTTCCTGCAGACCTTTCTTTTCCCTTTCATAACAGAGGCCCTACTGACAGAAAAACATTGATAAATATAGCAGCTATTATTTGCAAGCTATTGTAAAGTAATACAACATTAGTGTGACATCATGAGACTCTGCAGCCAGATCCTCACCCCCTAATACACATATGAGAACAGTTGTTCGTTGCAGATGGGGAGAGTGACTGGTTCCAGATATGATATCACAGCGTGAAATGTACAACATTGTAAATAGGATTTTCATAGGCACAGATAATAGGGCCCATCTGCTTTCTAAGATAAATTTTGGGAGTTTCTTGCTTAAAGGAAAGAGCCGAAGTATTTTAATGCTACTTGACGTAAGAATTCTAATGCCGATCGTAATTAGGTGGTGCATATAAAATGCAGACAAACAGGCTGCAGGGTAAGCGTGGTAACCCTGTGCGTGTGCTGGGGCTGGGCATCCATGTGCACGTCGCCGCTCTGGCGCCTTCTGGGCCACAGACACAAACCCTGATTTTTTATGGTCATGATGGGCATTTGCACCTGACTGATTGACAGCTGTCCCAAACTATTCAAGGGGATTCTGCAGAGGAACACAGGATATCCCCTCATCTGCTTTGTGCTGGTGGGTAGATGGAAATTGTTTGACTCGTCGTCAAGCGGAGCCACCATCGCTTTCCAATTTTTCCTTTCTCTCTCTAGCAGCTTCCTTTAGTAACAGCATATTGTTCTTGATGACTGATTCTGGAAAATAAGGGGAGAAAGACAACCACTGAGAGTTTTCCATCAGTGGGTACCAGTGCTAATAGAGGCTGATGACAGCGAGTCAGCTCTTGCTTTGCCTGAGCATAAAATATCCCTGGGGTTGCTCCCAGCAGGTCGTCTTTGTTTCTGTACTGTTGTCCTGGGTTGTGACTGCCATGGGACTCGTGTGCTCGTTAGTACTAGTTATGTAAGGCCTAAAGTCAGATAGTGCAGCAAAGTATTCAAATAATGCCTAAAGAGTATAAGAATATACACTGATAATATTTCCAAACAAAAGGAAATAAGAACAGTGAAAAACCTTCATAAATCTGCAAAATCTTCTTCAAGGCAGCAAAATTTTCACATGTAATCAGCTCTATTTTCATATTGTCTGAGTGTTTCCTAGACTACATAGAAAGATTATTTGCTGCAGTAAATTTTTAAGGAAGCAATTCCTGTGAGATGTTCCTATGATTGCTTAACACAGAAGTGCAAACAGATGGAATCTGTTCATGTAATAAATTGGCCAATGTTACTTCAAATACACAAGTGGAGAAATTTCTAAAGTTTCAGCCCAGAGCAGAAGCCTGTTGGAAGGCACATACCTAGTTGTATTCCTATAGGAATCAAATGCTGTCAGTTTGAACTGCAGTCAGCTGAATCCCAATTGCCAGAATCCTCTTGGGATGAGAATGGCACTGCTGTGTAGCTTGCAAGGCCTTGGTTGGCTCTGCCTTTCTCTTGGATGGACCTGAGTGCAAGCAGCAAAACTGGTTGGTTTACTTTTGGAGGAATTTGATATGAATTTGTCGCAGGTGACTTGGGCTTTGAGTTGGCAGATAACAAAGCAGAAATAGATAGAACATGGAGTTTCAAATGTATTTAAGATAGTTTGACTTTAAGCACGTTTAAACAGAATTTAATCCTGTAGACTTTAAGTGTTTGTTTTTGGAAAAGCCTTTTGATTCTTTTTTTGTAATGTTCTTTATTATCACAGAGTTACTGCTGCTGTCTCTTTGTAGAAACTGCCTAAGCAGCCAGAGCCCCATAAGACTGATACCTGCTGCCATGCAAGCTCAGCTTTTCCTCTTTCCTCATGTCCTCCAAAATAAGCAAAACCAACATTCTCCTTTTCCAAGACAGAGCAAACCAAGTTGTTTCTATTGTCTGTTTGCTAGTGAAGTTGGTGGATGCTCAGCAGAAAATGTGTGAAGGGAACAGGAGGGCTTGGATCCTTGGTTCACCCAGTAGCAGCAACAACTAATGATTCAACATCTCTTTGACGACAGACTGCAGTAGATCAGCTTAAACCTATCATGAAACTGCCTTTTGGCTTGAAATTGCTTGGATGCAAAGTTGTCAAGACTTGAAATGTATAATGGAAATTTAGATGTATCTCTCATGTTTCACAGTAGATATATTACCCACAGCTCTCTAATTTAACTGGTGTTATATAAAATTAATAAGATTCAGGCATAATCTTTCTCCTTCTTTTATTTTTTTTTAGGGGCCCTTGAGAATAAATCCTAAGAAGTACCATGAAGCCTTCATTCCATCTCCAGTAAGTGTAATTTTATAATGCTTTAAAGTTCATAAGTAAAGGTGCATTAAGGTAGGAGTTATGCTGTGCGCAGAAGGTCACTCAGAGGTGAAGGAGTTGGAATAAATGAGCACGATCTGGATTTTTCTTTTATATCAAATATTCCCAAACAAATCCTGCTTTTTTGTACCTCAAAGAAATACTTCTCTTGTGCTGAAATTGGGGATACTGCTGGGTCCCACAGAGGCCAGCTGAAGTCAGGTTTGAGGACCACCAGATAGCGTAATCAGAAACCCTTGGTTTATGGCTGCAGAGGTTTTATAGATTTTCCACTGATTTAAGTTAATCTTCCCTAAACAAATATGCTCTCCATTTTCGATCTGCTGCATGAGCTAATTTGAAAAGTCATTCCAGAAATAATATGCGTGATTCCTTTTCATGTGCCCGCTTTGGCATGGACTGTATCTTGGTTGGCTTGGGATGTGCTTCTGTCACATGGGACTGGCTTGCACCTCTTCTCTCTTCTTTCCTTATTTTGACAGAAAAGACGGGCTCTTGCAATTTCAGGGCCTTCCAGTTGAGATGGTGACCTCACAGCTGGCACAACCGAATCTTTTTATCTGGAACTGACTTGGTCAAAATGTTACTGTCAATGAGAGGGAGTTTTATATTGAAATGTTTTGCTGGTGTGGGGGAGAGAAGGCAGAGCCTGCCCTGAGACAGTAGAAACACTGATTCTGTTGTTGTCCCTGCTGCTGACAGCGCTATTGTTTTGGGGCTTGGATTGAAAGCCTTGAAATTCATGGCATTGTCAGTGCACATTGTTGATTCGGGGTACTGTTTTGGAGCCCTCTTTGTTAGAGAAGGCTGGCGTTACAGGAGTGGGGAAAGGCTGGGTGTGCACGAAGTAGACTAAGATTAGCTAGAGGAAGAAGTACAGACCAGTCCTCTGTACATCAGTAGGGCAGCGCTCTGTGTGTAGGTAAAAGGAACTGTGATTCTTCATTTACAGGTGTCCTTGTAGGTGTGGTGTCAGCTGTTAAATATATTCTCTGAAATTACAAAATGCAAGGTTAAAAGAGAAATCCAGCTACTCGCAAGAGTTAATTGGATGTGAGGATTTATCCCTAATCACCCCTCTCATGTCCAGCTGTTGCCTTGTGCCTGTTTTATGTGCAGGAATACATACATTAAGGAGGATTGGCAGAGGTGGTTGTCTCAGCTGTCTTTCTACTTTTCTGTCCTTTATGGAGCTGAATACCAGAACCACCAGAGTCAGCACCTGGATGAAGATGACTCTGGCTAGTGTAGGCACAGTCCTTTAAGACAGATGCTTTGGGAAGCTCATCCTTTGTAAAATATGCTTTGCCGTAATGGAGGATTTGCAGACTTGGTGTTCTGCT
Organism: Myiozetetes cayanensis; assembly: GCF_022539395.1. Taxonomy (NCBI): domain Eukaryota; kingdom Metazoa; phylum Chordata; class Aves; order Passeriformes; family Tyrannidae; genus Myiozetetes; species Myiozetetes cayanensis. The sequence goes on from NW_026086937.1 coordinate 14,259,999, forward strand.
GGACTTCCCATCATTGCCAGATGCTGCAAGAGCTGCAGCTGTGAAAAATCACCCTTTCTCTCCTGCTGTTGACTAGGGCACTGTACCCCTTTCTCTTCAGCTATGACTTGGCCAGGGATTCATGGAGTTCAAATGCAACAGCTGTTCACCTTCTGGCACCAGAAGTTCCAGTGTGTTTCTTGCTGCACATGTGCTCTGTTTGCTCATCTCATTGTTGCATGAAGAGTTGAAGGGAAGGCCCAGGGCTTTTCTCTTGAAAGCTACCCAGGGAACAGACCCAAGCATTTAAATCTTTGCCTCCCATCTTGTGTCTTCCCTGCACAGCGTGGTTTGAAATGCCGGCATTGTCAATGTGAAGGATGGTACTGCTGAGCATGAGTGACAGAGTGACTGTAGCTCTGCTGTGCTTGTGACATACACTTCCAGAGCAGATGGGAAGTACTGCGGATCTTCCTTTTATCAGAGAGGGATAGCGAGCACCACCAGTGATGTTCCCAAGTGGCCACAGAGCAGTGAAATCCTTGCGCTCCCTGGAGGGGGCTGTGGAAGTCTGAAGCTGTTGTGGCCAATACAGTATATGCACCCCGGGGGCAGCTGAGACTTTGCAAGTGATTGTGTTCTGTGGACATTCAGTGCTGTTTTAGTTGCATTAGTAATCTCAAGGGACAGCTGTGCAAAGGAAGAAGTGGGATGCACAAATGTTCTTCGAAGTGCGTAAGCTCGCCCAGCAATCGTGAGCCTGTAGCTCAAGATATAGGGATGTTTCTTTTTGGAGGCAGAGCCAAAACTGATGGCAGTTTTCTGATTACAACTTTGTTGCAAAACAGGTGTGCATACACACATATAAGTGTGTGTGTATATATAGTTTGGAATGAGAGTGACTGACTGCAATTAAAGACAAGACTCTTGCAGAGTGTGGAGATGCAGCTTTAACTAGGTGGTGTGACACATCAGGCACCTTTACAGAGAGTGGAAGAGAAGGTCTGCTTGGTGTTTTCTTGGACACAGGAGAGAAGGAAAAAAACCTAGAACAAACAAATTTTTGTGAATGCTAGCCTGTGTCCTGCAGCACAGAGCAATTACAGGTACAGAGAAAAAAAAAAACAACAAAAAAACAAACCAGAAAATTGCCTTAAAAAGTGACTTTGAACTTTTTATTTTTATGTATATGGTGAATTTAGGTAAAGAGTTGAGGCTGAAGGGAAAGGGTGGGGAGAAATAAGACCATGTGTAAAAAATCTGGCTTTTTGAAAAGAACAGTTTCCAATTTGAATTATGTTGGTCCAAGAGGCTTTGCAATTTTTCTGCATCTTGTCATGGGAGGCAGCTTTCACACAGCTGTTGAGCTGCTGCTGCTTTTCTTTCTAAGAGTAATTCGGTCTCTTGGAGGACGGCTTAGTTTCACATCATGGCAGGGTTCTTCCTTTCATTGTTTTGGTATCTAAGCAGAGTAAGATACTTATGTGATATTAGGACTTCATGTTTTCAGGTTATAAAAGAAGTTTTTCTTGGAGACAGAGCATGCTGGTAGTTCTGATTGGATTTACTCATGCATGTGAGACTCAGGAGTGTGTATCTGAGAAGCGACTAAAGTTGTGAATCTGAATTCTTGTGAGGCTGGTTTTTTCATTGAAAGGCAATGAAGTACTAATCTAAAGAAACTCATCCTCTTTTCTTGTACCTCAAAACTGTGCTAAAAAACTCTCCTTAGAGAAACTATGTTAACTGCTCATATTGATACTAAAAGCTCACAGTTTGACATGTTCATGGCACTGTAAGCAGACACATAGGATTCTTCATATACTGAATTATGGAAAAAACAGAAATGAAAGCAGCAAGAACACTGTCAATAATAATAATAATAAATGAGACAAAACTGGCAATCCTTTAAAAGCTAAAATCTTTGTGTTGGTGTCTTCAGGAAACTTTATTCACCCCATGAAGAAAATCTTTCAAACCACATTTAGATTAACTGAATGCCAAACGTGTCTGGGGTGCATAATCAAACTGCATGCAATTAGTAGAGGCTCTTGTGCAAGGATGTTAACCTAGAGTATTCAGAGAAGGTGTCCTAACATGTCTGTTACAGTAAAAGATCTTCTGGCTTGCAGTTGGCATCTGTAATCATCATTATTTGGAATATCTTCTAACATTAGTTGTGCCAAATGCAGAATATATGGTGTTAACTCATTTGAAAAACAAGAGACTTCATCCCCAGCTCCAATCCAAGCCACCTTCACAGAGTGACCTGTTGATCCAGGAGCTGCATGTCCTTGCTTTCTCACCTCACCAGGAGAGCAGCAGGAGCTCTGTGTGGAGCACTTTGCAGAGACAGTCCTGTAAACATGTTCTGAACACTGGCTTTGAGTGCTTGAGGTGGGAAATTAACGTGTCAAGAGCTGTGACTGCAGAAAACTCTCTCCATGCCCAAGAGTAACTGTAGAGGAACAGAGCAGAGCTTGCAGACGACACATCTTGAGGGCTTGGCTCTGTCTTGAGTAAATAGTGTGGAACTACTGTACTGGCACATCAATACAAAGGATTTCTTCTGTTTGCTGAAAGATATTGTACGTTGAAGGACATATGGTGAATCCATTTCATTCCTATGCTAAACTGGAGGATGTTTGTCTCACTAGGGTGTGTGTCTTTTTTGATGGCAGTGTTTTAAACCTCATAACAACTGTAATTTAATATGTTTTGGTCTGGCACTTATTTTTCTTCCTCTCTGACTAGGATGGAGCTCGCGATATCTTTATTGATGGAGTGGTTGCTCGCAACAGAGCCCTGAATGGTGACATCGTGGTAGTGAAACTGCTTCCCAAGGATCAATGGAAGGTCAGTTCAGTACATTTTTTCTGTGATTTGAGAGAGAGAGCTTATTACTGTTTTCATCACTGAACTTTAGGACTTCAGACAGAGAACAGAGAATTTTCTACAGATCAGTTATTTGCAGTTTATGCTGCTGTAGATTAAAAGACTTTATCCATTAAAAGTGTTGAAACCTCACTCTTTGCATGGTAATGGCCTTCTTTATCTCTGTGTGGAAGTCTGATGACAAGGCTGGTCCAAAGCTCAGTTGACAGAGGTGACTTTTGGTATCTCTTATTTAGCTGTCTTCATGCTGTGGCTTTGGATAGCACTGTGTAGGTGTTTGCAATTGCTCATGTATTTGACAAGTGTTGTTCGCAAAGCTTTAATAATGATTAACTCTCTCTAATTTGTGGGTCCTCAGTCCATGGGAAGCTTATTTTGTCACAGCTCCAGATTTTGTGGTAATACCCTTCTTTACATAAATGAAGCATGTGTGAAATGACTGGAGCAATGCAAATGTGGGACAACCACTTTTCATGTCTGAGAATTTCACTAAGGTCTCTCTGGGCTTTTTTTTTATTTTCACTGATCAAATTCGAAGTCCTTTCAAACATCTGAATAATTTGACCTTGTTTGCAGGTTTATCTTTTAACACTGCTATACAAGGGAAGTTCTTGCTCCTTTTCTCTAGTTACTGGGAGCTGTAACCTGCAATTAGCAATTTTAACATAGGCTTTCACATGTAAGCATAACAGGACTACCACAAATTGTTTTCCAAACATGGCTTTTGAACTCTTTTTGAGAGTTTAAAGACTATTCTATCTTCTGGGCAAAAGTTATAGTAAAGGTGATTCCAACAGGGTGGGGACTGATCTGAACTGCCCTGGCCTGGTGCTTTTTACTCAGTCCAGCTACTTTCTCTACCTGTCTTTTTTTGAAGTTAGGTGTTTTTAGACTTGCAAATGCAAAGTCTTTGGTCTGGTCATTTGCTGAATCTTCCACCTACTTTGTTTAAATCTGATAGGGAACTGATATTTTGAATCACTTTAGAACTTGTCTATTCCTTTTAAGTATGCATAAAATGAGTAAATTACCTGAGTATTTATTGATGCATGTAAATGCAAAACTATCTTATACAAAAGGCAATCATAAGTGGGATCCAAGATATCACAGGTATATCCATATGCAAATGCAGGAAAGAGATCTACAATCTGTGTGACCTCTGGGAATGAACTTTGAGGGTCAAAGCAAAATTTCTTTGATAGCTATTCAAGACTTCAAATCAGAGTTCACTAAAACTGTGTTGATAGCTATATGTTTTGATCACCAAATCCATATACATAAATTATCTTTTGTGTTAAACTGTTTCATTTAGTTGGAAAAACTGAATAGTTTGAACACTTAGATCCTTTGACAGGACCTGCCAGCACAAGGACTTCTTTGTAGGCTTGATAGAGGTTGCCTGAGCTGGAAGCTTTGTCTGTAGTTTTCCATTTATATCTGTCTCTAAATAAAGATAATGCCTCTCTCTTGTATTCTTATACCTTCGTATGTTCAACAGGAATGATATTTTATGAATACAAGAGAAAGGGTTCAGATTGTTATCCCTGTCCTGCAAAAATGCTGGAATAAATAGAACTGGCGGAGAGGTGGTATCTGACTGCAAGGAGGCAATTCAGAAGAATTGAGTGTTTTGTAATATGATTATGATTCCTCTGTGGTGAATTTAACCTTGCCAAATGAAGTAGCTGGAACATGCCAGTCATGTTTTTCAGCCACACAGGTGCTGCCCTATGTAGTCTCATTCTTTGTTTCTTGCCATCAGCAACTCAGTCAGCGATGACATCCCTTTTCCCCTGCTCCCTGAATCTCTTGCTATGTACTCATGTTTGTGTTAGTTCTTTGGGAAAGGTGCCACTAAGTTGCACTGAAAGATAACTGCATTCTGCCAAGTAATTCATACTGATTAATGATAAACTGTCTCAGCCTATTTTGGGTTTTTCCATTTGTTTAGTCTCATGCTGCTGCAAAGCTGCCACATAGGTGTCTTGAGGGTTTTTCTCCTTCCCATTGGGCCTTTGGAACAAGCTGAAGAGCTTTTATTACTTCTTTGAAAAATGTAAATCAGATATATTGTATAACTGATGCTCTCAAAGGAGACTTTACAGGCTCTGTACATATTGGTTTGTTAGGATTGTGATGTGCGTGCTGATTATATTTATGGCACACTATTCCTAACACATTACCCTGTGCTCCACCGAGAACTGAGCTGGGTTTTTTTAATGGTGAGTCAATATCTTGCCCAAGATAAGGTTGTTGATTCAGTGGCACGGTGTGTCTGTGCCTTCTGAGTTTCGAGCACCCTGGATGGCCTCTGGGTGCTTTGGGGGCAGATCTTCCCATTGCTAGTGCAGGGAGTTCCTATCATGGACCTTTGCCTGCAGTCACAGTGTAGTTCTGCATCTCAGTAATGGCAGGACTTAGCTGGCACCTCAGTTCAATTTATGTGTGTAAAAGGTGAGGAAGAGGGAAAACCTGTGACTGGTAACAAACTATGGATTTTGGATAGGGAAATCTGTGTGTTTGCTTGAATTGTTGAGCAAATTAGGAGCTACCCTGTCCCCAGTGAGTCGATTATTGCAGATGAGGTACCTGTGGAAAAAACCCCCACCAACTGGAGAGCAGTTACTTCAGAGATAAACTGTGTTCCACTGATTCTTTAGTGGTGATACCTTACACACAGGTATAAATGCCACAGTAAGGGGATGGTGAAATACTCTGGGTGTGTGGTTATACTTTATGTAATACTTTCTTGAGAGGGACAGCAATATTTTCTTCCTCTAGCCCTCCACTTCTTGGCTCAGTGGTGGGAAATTTATCAGGCTTGAATTTCTCAACATCATGTCCTTCCCAGCATGTGCATCAATTGCTTGGATGAGCTACTGTGGTCCTCCCTGTGCTAATTCTGTCTGGTCTTAAAGCTCTGTTTGTTCATCTGTCCGCCAGGAGAGCTGCGTGCTGTTCAGTGATGATCAGCTTGTCAGTTCATATTTCTGTGCTTACTATTAGTCCTGATGAAGAGCCAACAGTTTCAGTGTGGCACCACTGGCTTGAAGGAGAGGGATTTGTTATCCCTGAGATCTGTTATCTTGCTCTCCTGAAGAAGGTGGCCCTTGGCTTGCTGCCAGGGTTGAGCAGCGTGCGTTGCAGTGACCACATTTGGAGGCCGTATTTCAGAAGTTCCTCTCCTGTCCTCTTGTGTTACATCTTGGGAATATTGAGGTGCTATGGTAACTTTCAAATATTTAGCTTTTGCAGAGTAAGGTATTTGACTTAGACTGTTTTTCCAGGTACTTAACCTACTCTTAGCAAATGAAGTCAGAGTATCACTGCAGTGAGCTGTCTCCTTACTTCAAGCCGTAGTGCTTCCCTGAGCCTGTGCCTTTATCTTCTGGAAGAACGTCACGATAAAAGATAGCCAGTGACAGAGGATTTACCTCAGTCCTTGTCAATTATTCTGATAAAGAAGAAAAATGGTGCCTTATTTCTTGACTGATTTGCACTGCTTTATCTTCCACCCATGGGTTCTTATTATATTTTATGGAGTTGTGCTTACATCAATTTCAGAAGCTTCAATTATACGGTGGGATAATTACTGGAAGGCAAAAAAAATGTTGATATGATGATTACAGCAATATTTCTCAGGCTCATCAAGGAGGGAAGCAGCGTGTCAGTATAGAGGATAAACCTAACCCATCTTTCCTCACAGCCTCTTTTTGCTCTTTTACCGCCTGCTTAATTGCCAGACAGAATTTGTTTAATTTCAGGTATCTGTTTTGGTTTTTCTTGCAAGATGTAATTTCTTTGGTGGAAGGAAATAGCATAATAAGTCATTTGATATCACTTGGGGCTTGGATTCCTGGCCCAATCCCTGGTGCTTTTAGAGTAGTAGTTTATAACGTGGAATGTTTTTCATGACAACCGTCTCACGCATTGCACGCCATGGCTGCAATTTTAGAGTCTAAGTCTGAAAATAGTACCCAGACAAGGACTTTGTGCTGCCCAAAACTTCCTCAAAAGAATTTTGGGGTCTAACCTCCTAACGCTTGCTACATTGTGCCAGGAAGATCTCCAGTTCTACTTATATATACTATGTGTGTAGATAAAATAATGATAGGTTAACCTGCCAGTTTCTCAGAAAGCAGTGCAATTCAGTGCCTGCAAGTGGTATCTTTTGTTGTTGTTGTTGTTTCATGAAACATTTCTTCTCAGCTTAAAGTGCTTCTTTGCACAATTGCCAGTTCTTTTGAGCTTGTCAGAAGGTCTCTAAGGCTAAGGATGTAGAACTGTTCATTTACGTACAGTGTGTGTTGCTGGATAATGGGATAATGGGTCCAGCATTTTAGTCACGAGGTGTCCAAAAGTGATAGAAACAGTAATTCTTCATAGCTCATGAAAGCACATGTTCTGTTCAACACTGAGCTGTCAGATGCAATACAGTGCAGCAGGAGATCTTCAAGCCTCTTCTGAGCCATACATCAGAGATAAATATTTAAACACTTTCTGTACAGAAGACATAAAGTGCAATTCACTTTTCCCAGCTGTGACTCTTGTTGGCATAAGTACAAACAAATGCAGAGAAGGAACAATTTGATTCAAGCAGTCATCACAAATATCACCATGTATAGTTTGAACAGAGCTACATATCCTGGCAAGTCGCTGCCTCCAACTGTTGGTGAAAACTTATGAAGCATTAGTTGTCCAGAGGGGATGCTAGCTTTGGATTTGCCCTACTGAATAATAATTCATTTCAACCAAATTCTTCTGTGAGCCAGTTTCTTCTCAAAATCTCGCAGCTAATATAAGGATAACAGTAACTCAGGAGGAGATGGGGTTCTTAGAGGGTTATCACAGCAATACTGTTGGAGTCTAAGAATCAAGAATGTTGTTTGGAAACATTACATTCATAATAATAAAAAAAAAAGTTCTGGAGAAGTCATTATTGAAATAGTAAGTGTTCTGGCATGCTGAAAACGTTCAAGTGTAATTCATGATATTCAGGAGTAAAGTGGGAAGCCTGAGAAGCCAGCTAGGAAGACGTCCAGAAAAGCAGGGCTCTAGCAAATCTGAAAGGTTGATGGATGGTGTAGGGAGGAAGGGTAGTTGTTTTGGTTTTTTATTTGTTTTGCTGTAGGCTTTACAGTGAGGGCTGTAAGTTGATGGTCACACACATGTGCATGCATAACCCTCCCCATCTTGGCAAATCCCCAAACTGCAAATTGGTGGAATCTGGAAAAGCTTCATTACATGCTTACTTTCTAATTGTGCCATTCTTTGGATGGCCACATGTTGTTCCACACTGCTGGGCCTGATGGGCTTTTGCTGTGAGCTGGCATGGCTTTTTCCAGGCTTTGCTTAGCTCCAAACCGACTGCGTAAATTGATAGCAAAAAGGCTGAGAAAATAGGAAGTGTTGCCCACCGAGACACATGTGCCATTACATCTACTCTTCTTACAGATGCCATTATCACATTTTGTTAATCAAATGTCACTTGAAGTGAACCAACCGACATCTTAACACAGAGAATTTTAACAGCAAGCCCTGGCATGCTTTTTATGGTGTATAATGATATAATTACTGTAATGATCTGGGTTGTGTAGATTGCCACGACCCACTGCTGCATTCAGCCCTTGCCTCCCCCTCCATGTGTAAAACAAGGAGGCAGAAACACCAGCTTTTGGATGTTGCAAGCAACCCTACCTTCCTGAGAAGGGCCTTTCCTGTCAATACCTGCCTCTGTCTCTCTGATGGTAAAGCCAAAACCAGGATCCCAAATAATAAATCGCAACAAAGGTATAGGACAGAGTTTTTGAACAATCTATTATCCTTTTTATTCTTCCTCCTACTGTGCTGGGTAAGAGTGATATTAAAAGGCAAATAATTTAGTTAGGTAGGAAGGCAAACTTCATTTTATTGACTGCCTGCATCCTGTCCCACCAGGGCAGTCATATTGCAGCTGTGGTTTGGCTGCACAGACGCAGAGTAAGATAAAAACGTTACTCTTAGGTGAACAATCAGGCATTAAATAATCATTCATTACACATTGTCAGTTGTTATATCCCCAGTGAAATAAAGGCAGATAAGCCCCTTGTGATGGGGGTGATTTCAGGCTGTGTGAGATACCACTAAATTTCAGTGTGTGTTGCTGAGAGGCCTTCATCTTGCATGGAAGGAAGTGCTCTTGGGGCATCTGATCTTACTTTAAAAAAGGAGTCAAGCCAACATTTAATACCTGATCCTGCTCCTGCTCACTTCTTTTTTCTTGGTCTTATAAATATAATCTAGTACAGCAAATTGTTTCCTTTAACAACTAAACTTTTTTCAAGTGATTGTTTTAAACTCTGTTCTTCCAAGTCTTCTGTAAATATGCACACATCACAGTAGATTATTCTTAATCCAATCTCTTATATAACCACTATCATTTTGGGCATTTCTTAGTTCTTGGTTCCTGTGGAATTAGTATTTCTTAGAACTGTTTGTTTTTTGCCAGTTTGGAGACTTATTTGGTGATATCACATGAGTATTTGGAGCCTGCACCTTATAAAAGTCAGGATACCTGTTGTTGTGATGGGATTGATTTTTGGAATGTCACGCACATTAAACTCACTTAACTTTTTATAAATGCTTTCTTGAAAGACTGTCCAGATTTTCTGTAGTCTGGGTTTCTTTCAGATCTACATAATTAGGAATAAGTTTAAATAAAGTGCACTTGATGATATAAGTCCCTTCTGGCCTAAACTTTGTATAGTGAATGTCATACTGGGTTTTTTTCAGGAGACTGTACCATTAATTTATCTTGAGAGCTGGCAAAACATAGAACTACTATAACACTAAAAACCTGTTAATCTTCAAGTCCCTAGGTGAGGTGGTTTTGGACCATATCCTAAGTTCCGAAGAAAAGGAAAAGTGCTACATGTCTATTTGCATGTTTGTTCTTGTTATCGGCTGGCAGAGAAACAGCAATTGGCTGCAGTATTTACATGTGGTCAAAGCTACTGAGGTTAGCACATTAACTCTTTTCCCTTATTTCCTAAACTCGTGTTTATTTTTCTTAAAGCCATAAATCAGAGGGACGTGAAATCTAAAATAGAGGTGATTGATGTAAATGAAGAATTGCAGCAGCCGGAGGAGTGACAGGGATTTTTCTACAACTGGTTCTTTGGGGCAAGACATGGGACCTCATTTATAACCACGTAGTTCTTGGAGATAAGGAGGATATTTGTCATCAGGGATGGGATGCATTAAATTTGTTGTTGGCATAATGTGATTTGTAACCATCGAAGATAAAGGTGTCTGAAGTCTAACAGTTGGGTTTTGAGTCAGTGTGCTGCTGCTTCAGGGAGCTGGGATGGTTGTGCCTTCTCCCAAACACTGTTCCTGTGTCTCCCTCCGGATGAGGCCAGGTGTAGCCAGGTTGAGGAGGTCTCCCGGCCTCCCACTCCCTCCTGTCGTGGCTTTGTGATGTTATTTGCTTCTCAAATTTCTGAGGTTGTGTCCTAACTGCTGTGCACATCACAAGAACTGGGAATGAGTCTGGTCTTGGTACACTTTCATGCAGTGCAAGGTGGCTGGTGATTTGTATGCATCAATAGCAGTTTTTGTAGCACTGCTAACATGGGAATTCTTTCTTGCTTGCCACTTGGTATTATCTTTCACTTAATTAATGTACAGATCAATACCCTGGAACCTGTAGCTGTGTCAATTTCTGCAGCATCTTGAAGAATTGAAACTGATACTTTCAATCAAGTATCTTATTTAAGAGGTACTACTCAGAACACTGAAAGATAAATTAAAATTCCTCCAGATTATCTTTTCCCACAAATTCCTCACTACAATAGCTGTGGATGTGACATCATTTCTCAGCATGTGCTCACTGATAAGGTGTGGGTTTTTGACGGTTCTAGATTCTATCTGCACTTTCCAGTTTTTATCCCAGCCCTAACTACCTGGAGGCTTTTTAAAATGTGTTGGTAACGACTCTAGGAAAATACTGCAGGACAGAGAGCGGATATACTAACTCTGCTGAAGTAGGCAAAGCTTCCTTACTTTCTCACTGTTTCTATTAGTTTATTTTTGTTTTCTGTGTACTGTCATATCAGACAATATCTCTTTCATGAAAGTAGGTCTGTCTGTGTTGCTGTTGTTTTTTAGGTTTCCACTATGCTATTGATTCATCCATCTTCAGCTGTGTCACCTCCTGGGGTTGAAGCATTCCTTTGTTTTTAGCTTTGTCTAAATTGTTTTGAAACAGAGAGCAGTGCCAAAACACATACTTTTAATTGAGCAGCTTTGGAAGTGTGAAAATGAAGACTTGGCGTGATCTAATTAGTGCTTGTGTATTTTGGTCGCAAAAAGTGACTGGTGAAGAATTCCTCAGACACATTCTCTGTTCTGTCTGAAAAAAATCCTGCACAAAGTTGTATATCCTGCTTAGTTCTTGTTGGTGCTTGGAAGTCCTGACTGTAATGCTTTTGCTAATTAGCTGACTGCCAGGACATCCTTGTCTTCTCCTTTCTTTTGGCTTGCTTGTTGGAATGAGCATTGGCTACTTTTGCGGGCAAGCTCCATAGAAACTGGCGTCTTTTGTTGTCTCTTTAAATCCCTCATGGCATCATGTTTGTGAGGTTTTCTGGGGAAAGTCCCAAGGAGCTGTGTGAAGTTAGAGGGTTATCTCAGCAGCTTTTCTTTCTCCCTGACCTAATGACTGTTTAGTGAGGTCTGGTAAAAAACTATGGGGAGGTCTGGTAAAAAACTTGAGGACAGTGGGTAACTCATCTCTATGCCCTACTTGAATTTTTTTCCAGTAAAGTAAATTTCCTCCAGGTTTTATCACCCCTTTTGATACCAAATTGCCCGAGTTTGTGTTGTTTTGTTTTGTTTTTTTTTGTTTTGTTTTGTTTTGTTTTTTGTTTTTGTGGTTTTTTTTTTTTTTTTTTTTTTTTTTTTTTTTTTTTTTTTGTTCTGTGCAGATCAGGTCTACAACTGTAGCCCTTTGCAGTAACTACAACTACTGTGATGGTCTGGCTTGGGTTTGAACTTGTAGCTTTTCTTCCTTCAGTGTGAGGATGAGAGCTGGTCCAGTGACAAGCATCCTCTCTAAAGGGTCGCATCCAGGACAAATCTGGGCAGAGCCCAGTAGTGTCTGACAAGTTCTGTGCCCTGCACAGCCCGACTGCCTTGGGAACAGCTTGCTGCCTGTGTGAAAAGGAGTCTCTTTCTAAGCAAGTACCGTCTCCTGACCTTTAGGCTCGTGCCCGTGGCAGAGCAGCCCTGCAGCTGCAGGGCTTTCCAATGCCTTTCCCTTCAGCCTTTCTTGCAGCTGTCCCTTAAATGTACAATTGGTGTGCTGGTGTTAGAAGGCAGCATATGACCTCCTGGCTAATTTCTTGCAGTATCTCCATATTAGAGCAGCATCCAGAGGGAAAGTACCGGCGATCCTTTCTAGTGACTGTGCCCAGCTGTGTCACCCGGCTGGGAGCAGAGTTACTGCCTCCTGTGCTGAGGAGCTGGGTGAGGATAAATGGCTCATCTGGCTCTACTTTATTTATCCAGCTGAACAAGGGAGCTGATGCCATGAGTGAGTGCTGTGCTGGCAAGACGTCTGGTGCCTGAGCTCCTCTTCTGGTCTGTGTTGTACCATGTAGACATACCCAAGGTTAATGGATGGCCATTATTTTAATCTGGTTCAATTTCATAGCTGTGTGTCCGAGCTGTGTTTTGACAGCATGGCATTATTTTATCTACTCTTCCTGTTTCCCCCCCATATTCCTGAGGCTTTCTCTAAACCAGTTTATTCTTTTTCTTCTGTGCACAGTTGTTGAACTGTGGATGTAATATGTTTATCAGCTCAGATTTGTGTCTTGGAAACTTAATTTACCTTTTTATGTAATGCTTTATCACTAATGCATGGTAACATTTCCTGGCAGGATATGCATTGTTAAAATTCGTTTGTAGGGGGAAAAAAAAGGCATGGAAGCGGATGGCTCCTCTTCTGTAAGGTTCAAAAGTTTTTAAAGTAAAAAAGGAAAATGTTCTTCATGGTACCTGACATCAGTCCCACCATCCTGCTTTCCCATGGGGTGACTCCTATCAGTGCTGAGATATAACGGAGCCCGAAGAATAGGTGTGGTGGCAGCTGTTGCTGTCAAGTAAAGGAAAAGCTGGGAGGGGAAGGCTGGCCTTGTCAGGGCAGTGTCTCCAGCTACACAGTAATTTCCTATGAGCTGACTGAGACCTTGGACAGACTTTTTGCTAACAAAACCACTACCACATGTCAAAATTGATTTTTTATTTTTCCCGCCATTGTCTCTTTGTCATTGAAGGAGTCAGCATTATCCAGTGGTCAGTTATCCAGCTGTCCTCCCTCTGTACCAGCAAAGCCACTTAAACAAGTTAACAACAATGTTTTTTTGGGAATGAGTGGCACGTCACTGCAGCAGCCAACTTCAGTGACATGGGAATGGTCCTGGGGTGTAAGGCTTGTCTTTGAGCAATTAGTTGCTATGATCATAAATAAACAGATAGACTGTGCTTCAGAGCTCCAGTTCCCAAGCACTGATTTCTGTTAAGTGCTTTGTGAAAGAAAAAAAAAAATAATCAAAAAATAATCTGCAGTTAAATTAATCTCCCCTAACAATGTCTAATGCATTCTGAGGACCAGCGCTCGAGGGAAGGGCATTGTACCAAATGACAGACAACAAATATACACAACTCTTTGTGCAGGGTTTTGTGGTATTAGGAAATAGAGCTCCCAACACTGGCACATCACCCTCTGATTAAACACTGTGGTTTCACCAGCTCAGGATCAATGACTTCAGAAAGCAGTAAGTGTTTGTCAAATACTCTTCCTTCGGATATTTGGCATCCGGATCCTTTTGTCTTCATCGACTTGCCTCAACACCTCTGCTGCTCAGCGGGCTGGGTGTGCTCCCTCCTACCCTTCCTCCTGGCCCCAATGCCATGGCCTGCACTGTGCCTCAGCCTTAAATTCTTACATGAAAGTAGCTGGTGGCACAGGTTGATCCATGTTGCTTGGGTGAAGTGAGGGGCTGGGATGAGAGGAAATACTTACCTCTAATGAGCAGCAGCTCTGTGCCCTTGTGCCTATTAAAGAAACCTTTTCCCCTTTGCAGATGTGAGGAGGGTGTAGCACGATTTCTATGTCCTGGCTAGCAAGAAACCACAGGAAATGCTCTTTGTTTAAATTCTGTTGACCATTTCTAGTGTAAAGTGTTTTTCCAGCTGAATCCATAGCTGGATGCACTGGTCATGATATGACTATGTTAGTAAAAAAAGTAATGAAAAACATCAACATATTTTAAATTTGCCACAGGTGCTTCTTTATTAGTTGCTACCACCTTTTAAAATTTTTCAAGTCTGTTTTTGGGGTTGGTCAGAACAAATGTCTTCCTGCCTGTGTTGCATCTCCTCAACTCTGAAATGAAAAGTGATGTGGGCTTAGCAAAACCTCTGCTCTCCATCAAAATATGCCAGGGGAAGCTTGCTCTATTTCTTTACTTGGTATAGATAACCTTTTCTTCACAATAAAAATATGCCCAAGCATTAATTATCTTTGATCCATTGTTGTGAAAAAAATTTTACCCAACAACTGTCAGATTTTTTCCAGTGCAGTCGTTCTGATATTCTCATTCTGCAGAAGTAAATACAGAATAAATGAGCTGACAGCAGAGAATCCCAGTTCATGTGCCATTGATAGATGAAAGTGAATACAAAGAGACAGAGATGGTTTTCTAAAATTTTCACTGAAGGAGGTTGAAATAATGCCTTAATGCATTACACATTACAGGATATTTATGCTTAAGTAAACACCATACTTAGACCTGAGGTTAGTCAACCTTTCTGTGTTACAAGATTAGAGAACTGAGTGCAGGTTGACAGTAACACTTGTTTGGGGCAGAAAACTGACGGAAGAGATTTGTTTTGAAGTCGATGTTTTATGGACAAAATTTGGTAAGTCTATTCAGTGATTCTTCTCAAATGACAGTAGAATGCTGAGCATTGAAGTGATTTAATTTCATTATATTGTATCTGTGGAAGGACTTAGCTGAAGAATTTTCTCTTATGATGAAACTTTGCAGTTGATGACTCCAGGATGAAATCCTGACAAATGTGCTTTCACTTGGCTACGAGGGGAGAAAAAAAGGGAAATACTCAAGAGTCATTAGGATGTGTTTAAACTTTCGGGAGTTGCTTTGAAAAAGGTAATATTCATTAGAAGTGAGGACCTTTAGGATCCAGTAACTCATACAAGTACACGTGACAATGTTTATATGATAGATGAGCGTGTTAGGCCAGTGATGGGGAAACTTCAGCCTGAGTGGTTGTTGGCATGTTAGATGGGAATGAGCCACTCCCTGTGGAGGTCAAGAGTACTTTCGTATTTGTGTGGCAATTTTTCATGGTTCCAAAGAACCAAGAGTGGTTTAAATTCCCAGGTAGTACATTGTTACATGAACTGTAGCCTGCAAGGTTATGAGCTAGTATGCTGGAGTAACTTACACTACTAAAAGTTCAGTTTTTTATCATTAAAGAAAACAAAGATTACTTTTTGTATTCGGAAGGCTGTAGCATGCTCATTTCACAGTACCTCTGTTGCAACATCCATGTTTTATATGACTTGCTGTGAAATATTTGTACAGATGAGAACAGTGTCTGTAATAAGACTGATTTGTATATTAATTTGTCTTGACCCCCTAAATTCAAAGCCCCACAGCAGCTTTCTGTTTTTCTTTTAGGTCAGGTCTCAGTGCTTTTAGGGCTCACTGATCCTGGCTCATTGTTGTATACGATTGGCAGGTTTGAAGCTATTAATTGTGTGAGTTGCACCTTTCAATTACAAATTCATGTCTTTCTTCAGTGTCATTTGAAGTGTAATTTGGTGGGAACAGCTCATAAAGTCGTGATGAGAGGATAAAATAAGAGGCATGCAGTTGAATGGTGTGAGAAGTGAAACTGGTTTTCATCCAGCTTTTAAAGTATTGGCTTTATTTTTAACAAGACTAGACTAAGAGTTTGATAAATTTGGGGTCTAGAACTGTGTTAGGCCAATAAAGCAATATTCTGTTAAGAAATTATGAAAACCATACATATTGTAGAGCTTAGGTAGAACATTTTAATTTTACTCCTAGGACCATGCAAAGTGCAGTAAAATAACTTCTCAGAGGCTTTAAGACAACTTTACAGTGTGATCAAATTAGAAGGAAAATTAGTAGTTAAAAACTGAGAACTTGCTGAGTTTTATTTTGGTGGAGTCCTGTTAATGTTTTAGAAGGAAGCAGGTTTGATCATGTACTCGGTGTGAAGTTTGCATTGCAGATACCTTTGTTCTGCAGAAGCCTCTCTGGGGTGGTTTGACTGTGCTCCTCAGAGGAAGGATGTCTTTGGTGGAGGTGACTGGCCGTGTCTGCCCACGGCTGGCAGCACAGGTACATTGTTAAAGGGTGGGAACCGGTCCCTCCCTGGAGCTGGAAGACACGGTGTGAACTGGTAGGATATTGATAACCTTTTGTGTGTTTAACGAGACAAATCCTTCCGTTCAATTGTTTCACTGCGAGTGAGCGCTTATCACCGGATGATTTTTGCATACCTTGTATCCCTTTTAATTTGTTTTGGATCAGGGACTGTAAAAGCCAGTGTGTGCAGGGGAGTGTTGCTGGGATGGAGCAAGTATTCCCTAGCTTGTTAGAATTGCTTAAGCAAGAATTGCAGTTACTCCCAGTGCCTAAAGTGCAACGTCCTGGTGTCATTTGACTTCTCACAGTGCTGTGTAATTATGGCACTAGGAGTTACAAAGTACTTTATTCCGTGATCTGTGGGTGTGGATGGGTAGACTGAAGTGGCAGAGTGTGTGCACACTTCAACCCTTCACATGGCTGGTCTCTACCCCTATGTGACCTCATTCATTTACTTTCTCTCTGCACATCCTCCATCCCTCAGTGCCAGGGCCCAGCGAAGCCAAACTGTGGAGGTGGAAGTGGCATCTTTGGTCCCAAATGGAGGAGGAGTGGAATTTCAGTTTGAATCCCCAGCAGCCCGAGGACAAACTGCTGTGTGAAGTGGCTTCTTTTTCTGATAATGTTGTTAACAGCAGAGTGTAGCAGGGTTCATGGGAAACCAGCAAATTAGCTTGAAGAGTCAACAGATATTTCAAAACAAGGCAGGGAATTGAAGAAGGTTTTAAGGAACAAGGAAGTGGAGGACTTAATGTTTTACTTGAGAGGGCATTAACTTGCTTTTCACATGTCCTTAGCTGCTGAGACAATGTAGATGCTTTGTGTACTAACAGACTTCCATGGGGTAGCTTTCATTGATGGGCAGAATGGCAGCAAGCAGGTGGGAAGTTTGCCATATCAAAGCCAACAAACACACTGGGGAGAAAGCAAGTGGAAGGGGTTTCCTAAAGATGTGGGCTGCGTGGGTAGACTCTGAGAATTTGCCCATCTTCCTTTTCTGTTTTATCAGCTCAGATGAATGGTGAGTCAGTGTTAGCTGTATGGCATGTTTCATCATTGGAGACCTGTCAGAAAAGTTGATTAATAATCCAGAGCATTTGGATTCAGTGTGATAAAACTAATCATAACAAAGTACTTCAGTGCCTAACTTGAAGCTCTGAAGAAAATCCTGTTATCTTAAAAGTATGTGTATATGAAAGGGCTAATTTTTTCTTTCTGAACAAGATAAACATAAACTCATTGGGGAATTGCAGAGCAGTGGTACTGTTTCCAGAGGCTGCTTTCCAAACTTCCCTAAGATGAAGTGAAGCTGAGACTTAGTGCTGTCACTTGTGGAATTTCAAGAATATACTTCTCAAGACTCCTTAGGTTACGTGGCAGAAGTTGTTATGGAACCATCTTATTTAAATGATATATAAATTATTGTAAGGAATATAAATTTACTTTCTCCACTTTTTGGAACAGCCTGCCTTTTTGCTGGGTGCAATTTGTCTTTTTTTCTTTTGTCAAATTGATTAAACAATTAATCATTAACACACTAATATTCACTATATTATGGTTTAACTTTGTAAATATTATTCAAATAACTTCTTCCAGGTAAGGAAACTTATTAAATGTCATCCCATACTTATTTTTACCCAGAGGGAAAGATTGAACAAGTGAAGATTGCCTTGAGTTCAGCTGATCTGTATGAAGCACCTTTGAATTTCCTGAGCTTGTTTAATGAGCATATTGAAAGCCCAGTGTAGCTCCCTGTCTCAGATCCAATAATTGTACACAATGTACTGCAAGGGAGAGAGTCTTTTCCTTTCTGGTTAAAAGAAGTAGCAATCTGTCATTGTTGGTAATGAACGTTTGCAGGTAGCAGAGTCCAGATTTAGCATTTGAACAGGCTTCCTTGTAAAGATTTGATTTGATTTCCTTGTTCTGTAATTTCCAGTGTTCAAGTGAGAGTTCTTGTTGGATGACTAACACATTTCAGCTCTGGTTAAGGCACTTCTGGAGATTAGTGTTCTTCATAAATTAAATATTTCATTAATGACATAAGCAGGTGTCAAGGCTAGTTCACAGTCACATGTTTTTGAGCTGTGCTTCTGAATTTTGCCATTCTCAGATTCATTTTGTAAGAGTGTTGAATGGGGTTAACAATTGACGCTGTGCTGCTTCCCCATGTGGCTCATGAGCACCTTGGCTTTGTACCTCTTTAACATAACCAAGTGCAGAGTTTTTCTTGTATTTCTGCTTTGCATTGTAGTGTTTGCTGCATGTTTGCTAAGAGAATTAGAAGTGTGTTCAGAATATTAAGAGGAATATAGAGGTGAACGCTCTCTGGTTCTGCCCTTCTGGGCAGCGACACAGGTAGCTCATCACTGCTTTTGCATAGCCTGTGAGATGCAGTTTGCTACAGGGTGCAGCCATCCCTTACTGGCACACAAAATGTGTCCTGAGGCAGAGGGGAGAACTCAGGGCAAGTCCTAGTGCAGAGCTTTAATCTGTCAGCCAGGAATAGCTGGCTCTTGTGTGACTGTCTGAGCCACACACGTGTAGCGGTGGGCTTCATCAGACTAAACCAGCAGACAAAACTGACAAATCTGAATATAAATCCTATACTACTTATATCTGGGAATGGCCAAGCTATTAGGATTTGGAAGCATGACTCAAAGATTTGCCAAGTTAGCCTGTGACGATCGCTAGGAAAAGAATTTGCCCAGGAGAAGTGAATTATAAAGTAATTCAAGACTTTCTAAAAAAGTGTCTTACAGAATCAGAGTTTAATGACCAGGGTGATGGCTTTATGCTGCCATCACCAGTGTTTAAATCCCCAGCATTTTTTATTTGCACCTGTTTTTACTGATCTCACAACTGGCCATTGTTCCAGAACACATATGGAATTTGGTTGAGAGACCAACTTTTCTTTTTTTTTTGGATGCGATGCAAACTACCTATTGCAATAATGTTTCTGTACTTGTGATTATGGGCACTGTCACTATTTCCATTATAAATTTCTAGATTTTTTTAAAAGGAGCCTAAAAACTAAGTTGTAAAAATCTGTTCTTGGCAGAGAACTTGTGTACAACATCTCAGCTCGAATAAGACTTTTTAACGAATCTTGAGAGAGGGAAGGAAAACCTGAACTGCTCTGTAAGTTGAGGTTACAGAGGTGAAGTATACACTGAAATCTCTTGTTAGCAGTACTTGGCTTGTGCAACAGAAACCCCCCAGTGTTAGTCCCTTGCCCTGCATTACATTTTTAAATTAAGTTATAACAATTGAGCGTAACTTTTGATTCATTCGGTGGAAAAGCTTTTGATAGAACAGCCAGGCAGGAAAACCAGACCGGAGGGTACCTGGCATCAGGAAGCAGGGGACTCTGTGGTGGCCTGTCCTTCCCACTGCTCACTGCAGGGAAAGGCTTTTTTATGGTAATGGTAAATCTATTTCTGAAAGAAAGAAGTAAAAATATGCCATTCCTACTTAACTGCATTTTTCAGTGCTGCAGGAGATGCTCTGAGACCATGTTTAATCAATGTATATTTTCACTGGATTAAATAAATCTGAATATTGATGTCACGAAAATAAACTGAGAAGCCTGGTGGTGGATGCTGATGCATTTTACTCTTCTAATAAACACCACTTCAAAATGTAATGAAGCGTGCCCTGTTGCTGAAGGTAAATGCAAACAAACTGAGCTATAGACTCTTTGCTTGAGGTGCTTGCTGTTTAATAAGATTCGTCACTAAGTAATGTGAGCAGATCCTCGTGACGCAAATGCCAGCGGTCGTTTCCCTGATGTCATTTGAAGAGGAAACCTGGTGATATTGATTGTTTTCACTAGAAGGAGAGAAAACACTGCAGCAATCTAAGTCCTCAGCAAAATCTTCAGCATCACTCCCCAGTTTCCCAGAGCACCTTTCCTACACCTGGGGCCCCTAGTTTGCTTCAACTTCCATTAAGATGTGCTCCTGTCACAGGCAATCTGTGTGTAACCTTCTTGTGCTCATCTATTCCCTCCTGTTAATGGGCTTTGTCTTTAACAGAAGCTTCCTAAGAGTTCTGTTGAGCAGTCACAATGTTGTATATGGGTTGGTGCAGTACTCAATGTGGTGTGTCCCTGGTCCTGACTGTGGCATCTGAGCACGACTGGAAAACAAATAACCCTGTAAAGGATGCATTTTGTCAGAGGTAGTGGTGTGTAGAACCTGTGCCTTCAGTGGGCATTTCTGTGCCTTCCAGCAGGAAAAGACAGAGATACCAATTCCCTGGAGACAAACCAACGACTGTGCTCTTGTGCCTTTCCTTTTAGAATGTCTTCTGTTGTGGCAGGTTTGTGGCTCACTTTTAGATTGTTTCTTTGGTACCGTTGCTGTCACGTGTGTATTGATGAAGCTGCATATCAAGAAAAAGTCATGGCAGGAAGGTAGTTTTGGAGAGCACCTTAATGAACTAGTTTTGCTGCTGGAGGTGAGTTCAGTGAAGAAATTTTTATGAAAACTTTAGGATTTTTTGTTATAGTAGACAACTACCTAAACATTTTTGCGTCAGATAATTTCGTTCTAAACTAGTTGAAATTTTGGTTTTGAATGTTTTGTCCAATGTATGAACTAATTCTGGAAAGTCATGGATAACTAAATTGTCAAAAATTCTTATTAGTAAGTACCTGAAGCTTATGAAGAGGTAGCTTTACTATGGTCATAACTGTGAAGTCATTCATGATTTGATTCTGTTTTGCTGTTCTAATGATATTTCCAGGTAATAATGGCCAGTCTTCGCAAGCGAAGATCCGGGGAAGGTCTTTACACCTTCCAGCCTGCACATTGGATTTTTTTTTTAGGTGAGACACAGTGTGCGCGGAACTGAGCCCACCCTTTAATCCTAAGGTTCATCTGCCGGGGCCAAGCGAGCTTGGACAGTGGCAGCGAGGTCCTTAGGATGTAGATGGCTTGCTAACGAGCTCCATCTGCCCGGGAGTGGCAATTGAATGATGTCTCAGTCATCTTTAATTAGGAATTCAATAACTGGCTCTGATTAGTGATAAGTTTATTAGCTTTGTGTGTAGAAGTAAGAATTTTTTTAAATCCCAAAACCAGAAGAAAAGAAGTGGTGTTTTGTTTTTGGAGCTGTGGGATGTTTGTTTCCATCCTGATTTGATTTCATGCAACAGCTGTAAATAAACTAATGCTGGTCTTTGATTATGTGAGTTCCTGCTGTGAAAGTCAGATCCACAGTAGTGAAACCCTGAACGTGGTCTGTGGTTAAGCCTTAGTCCATGGGTGGGAAGAGGAAAACCTCCCTCTCTGTTTATAGGAAACCAACTAGTGTGTTAGTGTCTCTGATAAGCCCTCAAGAGTTAAGTAATGCTTTGAAGTATTTGTAAACGTTAATCCTCATGTATTCATGTAAACCAAATATCATCCCCATTTTCTGAGTGGAGATAGCCCCCCTCACTTTCTCCTGGGACACCTGCCTGCCCCAGCTACCTTAATGTATTTTTCCTTGGTGTGCTCTTGCTTTAATTCCTGTGAAGCTGAGCGAATCCAAGATCCTTGTTATTTAATATATGAAAATTGTTCAGGTATTTGTGTTGCTGTACCCCAGGTGCATGCTGTGCTATTTTCAGCCTTCTTTTCACACCTGGACTCGACCTTGCCAGCTGTGTGAAATCCACACACATCTTCAGTACAGGGTGTGCAGATCTTCCTTAGCACAGTGTCAAGTGCTGCAAAACTGGGCAACGTGGTTGGAATGACCAAATTACCAAAAGTCACGGGCAGCTGAGAGCAGGATTTTTTTTCCTGAGCAGGATTACTTTCCTTATGCACTTTGTAAAGAACTCGTTGAAAGTCTAAAATAGAAGTGGAAGTTTGGGATGTCCTAACTGTAATAGTGATTTAACATGAAGTCAGTCCCATCTGTACTGTCTAGCTAGGTATACAAGGATTCCTTGCCCAAATAAATGGATTTGTAGCAGGTTTAGGTCACAGGTGGGGAACCTTCCCAATCTGATAACCCAGCCTATGTATTTGCAGGAATCTTTGAGCAAAATTTTGCTCCTGTCATCTCCCTCTTCTCCTCCACATCTTCTTGGTGCTGTATGTGGCAGTGAGATCAGGGGCAGAATTTGCTGATATCAAATGTGAAAGGAGTATGTTTGCCTCACAGCTTGTCTTCTCTTCAGAAATAACTTTAAGGGATACAGAAAGGTCTCAACAGTAGAGGAAGCTGTTCTATTTCAATCCCCAGTGAATCATGTGATTTTCTTTTCTGCCACTCACCATACTTGCAGGGATTATCTCCTCTAGTTCCTTTCCTCTTCAGCCCTGGCTGCCCTTGTTCTGCCACAGCTTCCCATGAGCACAAATCCTTTCCAGTGCCCATCCTGGGGTGATGGGGAAGGTACTGAACTCACGGTGATTTTGGTGTGCACGACTGGAACTGGCAGCAGCACAACATGACAAAACACAGTCAACTCAATAGTCAGTTGATGTCACAACCCATTTCCTAGGGTTGAAGCTTCTCATAGTGAGAAACCACTCTGACAGATGGTACCACCTGGCTCCTTCGTGGAAAAGGTGTTAAAGTGGACTTCCAGTCTTCTGTTGCTGTGAAGTTTTCTGGAATGTGTCTCCATCAGCTGTTATCAAATCTCTTTACTTTCACACCAAACCAAGACTTAATTGCAAAGGAAGTACTGGCTGGTTTTGTGTGGGTAAGTTTAATAATATCATGATGGGATTGAGGGAGGCTGTTGTTCTTGGTTGGAGCCATATTTTAATACAATTACAATCTGATTTAGAAATTAATGTAGATGCCAGTTTCCCTGGTGGGACAAGGTAGAGACCATAGGAGTAGGCTCTAATTTTGCCAAGCTCATTTGATGGGATTGAGACAGGCATTGTGGGATTCACTTAGCCCAGAGCAGCTGCAATTTACCTTCCATATCCTCAAGGGAACAGTTGATCACAAGAGAAGTGCAAGAATGTTCTTGCAGAAAATTAAAAAGAAATAAAGACAGGACAGTCTAGCTGTTGACTGAATGTAGCAGTGAAGATGGATGACTGGAAAGGCTAAGGAGCTAAGAACTATTTGAAGCACTCCTGGAGTGGGAGTCTCAGTGATGCTTCAGTAATGACTTGTTTAGGTTCCTGATGCCCTTCTCCCACTGTGTGAATAAATAAGCAGACCTGGGCTGATGGAACACACCAGTCAAAGGAAGTTCCCACTGGGAACTGCATACTCTGAAAACTTCCATAAATTGTTCTGTAATGTGACAGTTTCCAATTATGGATTTTCATAATAAGAGGCTTACTGGCAACCAGTAATGCAAGTTAACTGTGGAAATTTCTATTGCTTTTCTTGGCCCCTGTGCACTTCCTGGACAGTGTGTGTTTTGTCCCAGGTGTACCATTCTGGGCTTTGAAAGTGTGTCAGAACATGTGTGGGGCTGTGACCCCTGGGAGGTGGCACTCGGAGCCCGATCAAAAGGAACAAAAAGCAAGTAAGGGGCTTAAGACATGAGCCCCAACATGTGAACTCCTGGTTGGTTTGTTTGTTTCCTGCCTTGATGAGTTAGTGTTGATCACCAGTAAGAGATATTCTTAGAGATGTGGGAAATAATTTTTATACAGTTCTGAAGAAAACTTCAAACCCTTGGGAGGTATAGGTATGCAAATATCTTGGATAGCCCTTCCAGTGCTTTTTGATTAGTTTGCATTGTTGACCCACTTTCCTCTTGTGGGCACGTGCGGGTACAGGCTTGTTTGGTTTGTGAAATGTTGAATAAGTCTTCAAAGAGTATCATTGTTTCCAGGAAATATGTTTTTTGTACATACTTGTATTGTTTAAAAAAAAAAAAAGAAGGGCAGTAATGGATAATACTTAGGTTTGTGCAAGCCAGCGGTGTGGATTTGCTTGGCATTGCAGCTTTCAAATGATACACACTCAGCACAAGTAGATTCTTTTCTGATTACATGCAAGCACTGTGTAATAATTACATCTTTAAAAATATATATTGATTCATGGTATTACTGTCATGATGTTGCAAATGATCCAAAAACCTGTCTGCTTCTTTACATCAGATACAAACTGGATATCTTTCTGCAGCAGTTTGCTGAAAATGCAGGGGTTTCAGAGAATCATACCTTTGAAGATGTAACCTTACGTTGCTCTCTTGTTCTAATCCACCCCTCTTGAGTGATTTATTCTGGGGGCTGTGCATCATAGGTTTTGTCCTGGCACCCATTCCTGTAGTGTTGCAGTGCCTGTGCACATTACCAGAAAAAGATGGCTGGGAGACATTTAAAAAAAAAAAAAAAATTAAACCAAAAAGAAAAGAACACACACGGCAAAGAAAAGAAAACCAGTTCCAGTTAGTAGAAGGGTTTTGCTGCCGGTGTGGACGGGGCATAATTTGATTTAAATGACTTTTGAAAAACAGTTCTCAAAATTGTTCCATGCATTTTCTTCCTGGCTACTGTTGAAAATATGGAGCCGAATATTTTCTGTGATGTTTCAAACCAATATGTTCTGGCAACCTCAGAGCTGGGCCCTGTGCACTGCACTCTCGTTTCCAGTTCGCTGTGGCCTGGAGTGCAACACACAGCTCATGAGATGCACCAAAGTGGGAGGTCTTGCGAGGAGCAGGCAATACAAAGACCCAAGGTACAAGGAACATTTTGCTGGGGTCCAGCAGGGAGGCTGCCAGTTCTAAGGGCCTCATTTATGAGAAGAATTTGCTGGTAGGAGATGGAGAAGCTGTGCGTGCCTCTTCGGATTTTGTGCGTGTGCAGGAGAAGGCTGATTCCTGGGTGTTGTTAAAGGCTTGGTGTTGAACTGATTCTTTTGCGCGTCCCTCGGGTCAGACTTCTCTCACTAGAGAGCTTTGCTGTACAGATGATGGGCTGTGGCCAAGTGTTCATCCCTGCTTACAGTGTGACTACACAGAGCTGTATAGAAGAACAGCGTGTGGGTTGGGAAGCTGGGAGATGAAGTGTTCGCTGGATCATTGCTCCTCCAGGGACTCCTGTGCCTTGGGGAATGTGTGTGGGAAGGTATTCTGAAAATAGAGGCTGTTTTTTTAGCACCAAATCAAATCCCAGGGGTGGTAGCAGGAGTGGAAAGTGTGGCACAAGCTTGTTGATCTGGCTATAATCATACACAACTCTTTGTAGTGCTGCTGGGAGTCCTTACCAGGTTGGCTTGCCTACAGAGGAGATGGTGCAGTGTTCCCTGCAAGCGGATCAGGGACATTATCCTTCCCCACATCTCTTTGACACCATCACCCTCAACACGTCTAAATATCACAGAGCTGCTCTGAAGTGTGAATCCTCTCAAGCCCAGAGAGATATCTCTTAAGAGGTATTCCCAGTTAATCCTTGGGAGAGGTTGTACAGACCTCCCAGGGTCCATTATGAGCCTTTACCAGCTCTGCTTTCCAAGCAGCCTGGGACAAGGGGTCGACTTTGAGCTCACATGTTTTTTCAGCAGGCTGCAAGGTGACTCTTCCTTGGAGTTTCAGAGTGGTGGGATCCACAGTACATGGAGAACATGTGCTGAGCAGGGGACAGCTGCTCCTGACAACTTTTTGTTTTCCTGCTTTTCACCAGTTGTTCAAGAATACAAAAGGCAGAAACACAGATGGAGCTGTTTACCCAGATGAAGAACCCGACGAAATGAACCTTTGGAGACACGGTCCTGATTCTAGGACTGTGTATCCTACAGACAGTTGTGGAAGAACCAGATTTGGGAGAGATAGGTCCAAAGGAGATCACAGGGGTGGCAAGGAGAGCAGGAAGGCAGGAGTAGACTCAAGGAGAGACAGGGGTCAGAGGAAACTGTCTCCTAGTCAGTGATAGTGGAGTGTAGGTAAATATGTTTGGAAGCAGACTGTGGGTGTCCAGGGCAACAGGAATGGGGAGCTTTCAGAGGCAAATGACAGGTCAGAGACCAGATAGGGTGTGGAAATACATGGTGAGGAGACAATTCTTATTTTGGCTTCAGGATTCAGAAAGGTCAGTCTTGAGAATTTTTCCTATTGATGCTTTTCCACTTGTTATTCTGGTTATTTGTGCAAGGTGGTAGGAGAAGGACTTAAGCTGGACTTGGAGGGAACACACTATAATCTGGGGTGCTTCGGTACAGCCTGAAGCACAGGGAGAAGTTGAGTGAACAACTCAGGAACGAGGTTTATTGGTAGAAGCAGACTGAAGTGGTGGGAAGAGGTGGCTCTTTGAAGATAGGTGTTTTTTTTTCCTGCGGTTAATTCTCTTACTTGTCCAGCTTCCTGACAAGCCTGGATGTAGGGCTGTCTGCTGTGTCTGCTCTGGTTGGACTAAACCTGGATGCTCAGTCTGATTACCTGAATTACCTCTGCAGTAAAAACTCACTTTGCAGGTTAGTCTGAGCAGAGGGGCTGCAGGATGCTGGGGAGGGCAGGTGAGATGGCTTTGAGGGTTTGACAGGTTTGGTGGCCATATTGTAGATCTGTCTCTATATTTTGTTTTCAAAACACAGGCCTTGGATTTCACTTGTTTCTCTCCTACTTCTCACCTATTGCAGTGGGTGTGAGTCAGAGAAGACTCTGAAAAGTCATTGTTTCCAAGAAGCTTTTGTGTACTCAGATCATTAGCCCCTTTGAATCCACAAGCTGGATGGCATTGTAGCAACTGCTGTGACAACACTGTGTGTGACATCTGGGAACAACAGAGCCCACTGGGGAGGAGCCAGTAGCCTTTTTCTAATCAGGAGGGAGAGATTTTAATATGGATGTTTGTTTGGTTATTGCATCCAACGTGATGCATGAAATGTGAAGTATAATGTGCTGTTAATATAAAATAGCTATCCTGTGGGCTGTTAGCAATTGTTTCCAGTGATTTAGAATTAAAAGGTTGTAATAAAAAAAAAAAAATCCAGCCCCAAACCACAACAAAAACCCTCAGTCTGACATCTTTGCTATTTTAAATGTAATGCTATAACTGCTCCTACTGAGACTAGTCACCTATGCTGAGTTGTTGTCTTTGCCAGAGTTATTTGGTGTGGATGGGATTATGAAGAGAAGGAAGGGTGATTGAAGCAGGTGTTTCTTCTTCTATTGGAAGTGCCATCCTTTCTTTATCCAAGGAGGAGCTAGAGCGAGCCAACCTTTGTTTGATTACTCTTTTCAAAAAAGCAAACCTCTTCCTCCTCACAATATTTATGGGTAGCTTGGCTCTAGCATGTATGTATGAGCTGTGACAGCATCCTCATGTTAGCCAGGCTCCATTCCTACTCCCTCGTAAGGGAACGTTAGGGAATCAGCTTTTAAGTGAAGCCTGTTTAATATGGCAAAAACTGGGAGACTAATAGATGCAGGTGTTCTCAGCATTGGTATGAAATGTGGTGTTTGTATCAGTGTTGTGGTAGCAACGGTCCTTTTAACGATGAGATGGTAATTTGGTCCAAGGCCCCTGTTTTCAGCTGTCTTCCCTTTGAAACAACCGCTTTCAACTGTTTCTGAGACTTGTTGCTCAACTGCAGAGAGGACCAACAACTCTGACCTAAACTTTGTCTCCCTACCCAGTATTGAGTATAATGACTTGTGTATGGCTAAAGCAGAACTTGACCAAAATATTTTCCTGAAGAAAGGCATTTTACCTTGGTTTGCAGATCTCTGAAGGTAGGCCTGGGCTAACACCTTGTTTCCCTTCTAGCTGTTCCCATATTCAGTCCTCCCTGTTTAATGTAAGCTCCTTGCCCACTATGAACCTGTCCTCAGCTTACATTCACTGGTAAATCCACTGCACCTTTTTGTAGCAGTGTGAGGAGCCTCTTTTTGCATCATCTGCCTGCCCCAGTGAAGGGAGTTACCACTGATGGCTTGTCACTTCTAAAATCTTTTGGGCAATTTACACATTTTGGGTTTGATTACTCATTAGGAGACATTTTACTGAGTTTTGACTGACTTACAGAGAAGAGGTGTTGTGCTATATAAACTTCATTCTTCCTCAGCATCCTTATGAAAATACTCTTTTTAATACCAGCATTTTGAGTGAGATGAAGAACTTAATTTTTATTGAACCTGTGTCCAAAACAGCTGTAGTGAAGATGATCCTGCCAGGAGCTTTCAGTGAAGGAGGTCGCTTTGCACAAGGTTCCATTGAAAACAGTGACCCTAAGTGGAAAGTTTTTGGCAGTTTTTAGCCATGCAAGGTGTATTCATCCAACCGTGTCTAGTCATCCATATCTCATCTTCAGATCTGTGAGGATTCATGGATTGCTTGTAAGGATCAGAGATAAATAAGAAAGAAAAGCAAATCTATTAATACCAGCCTTAAACGCTTTAAGGGCTTGGTGCATTTATTGGAAAGAGCCTGGGGGTCAATAGCTC
Source organism: Myiozetetes cayanensis (assembly GCF_022539395.1). Classification (NCBI taxonomy): domain Eukaryota; kingdom Metazoa; phylum Chordata; class Aves; order Passeriformes; family Tyrannidae; genus Myiozetetes; species Myiozetetes cayanensis. Next base: position 14,288,703 of record NW_026086937.1, read on the forward strand.
AAAGATAATCACTGATCTTGTTCAGCAGTTTGAGTGTACAGGCAAATGTCTGAGTTGTTGGCTCTTGCCACTGAGGAGGCAGCAGCAAAACCCCCACGCCTGATCTGAGAGTAAACAGGCTGGGCCTTTGCCCTTGTATGGATGTGAGGCTTAGGTGGAAAGCTTGGATCTAACAGGACAGATATAAGGTTGGTTTTGGCAGAGAAAGCCATTTCTCCTGCATCTTAGGAGGTAACCCTTGTGCTTTCAGATGCACAGGTTCCCAGTTCAGTTTTCTGGTGGAACAAGTTCCTTCTGAGTAAGGACAATTCATTTGATGGCTACTTCAAGACTGGGCTGGATGCTCTGCTGTCCAGATTGTACATATCCATGCCAGGATGTTCTTGCCCATTAGCTGTTTTTTTTTATATTTATGGTTGAAATGGGATTTTCTTTCAAAGATCTTGTGTTCAATCAGCTATGACTTTACAAACCAAACCAGTCACTTTGGGGCAGAAACTTGATGCTTGTTCAGTGATAGATGTTTGTTTAAAGTTGGAAGAAGACTTATTCAACCGCTATCTTAAGGATCAGACATTCAAATAAGCAATTGACTTTAGTCAAAATGCCTATTAAAACTTTTTTTAAACTACTATTAAAGAACATTTAAAAATAAAACCGTAAGGTTGACATGTGACTTGCCAGGTAGGAAGTTAAGGTCCTAAAGGACCTAAGGGGCTTTAATGATGCATCCTGGGATGTTTACATGTCAGTGGGGTCATACATATGCTGCATATGCAGCAAGGGGGAATTCCATTTTCTGGTCCACGCGGAGTCAGCTGCATTGGCAGGGAATGGGTCTCTGTACTGCACATATGACTATGTGATGGACTGAGCCAGTTGTGTATTTGATTTATTCTGTGTCTCTGGTCAGTACCAACACATTCTAGCTGTGTGCATTATGTCATGTACAAGCTGCAGGAGCATCAGAAGAAATAGAGTGCAATGTCATCAGATTCTGGTTTCTGAGATGCTACATGTAAGAAATGCTTATTCTGTCATGGTTGCATTTGCTGCTGCTCAGAGACAGAAGGATCCTACTCTTTGGAATCTGTGTGATGAGCTCATGTTGGCCAGCACCTCTGATCATCTTAAATGGAGTAATTGTATTCACTGAGCTCCCAGTTTTGTAAAGTCTTACGCAGCTTTCCAGTCTTGTGATGTACAGCTTTCCTAAATTTTTGGTGTGATATGAGAAATCTTGGGTGAAATCCCCTGCTTTGTTATGTGTGAAGTCAGCCTAAATGATCTGTCTTGGCCTTAAAAAGAAAACAAATCCTATTGCCCATGCCTGCCAGAATCTGGACATTTTGCTGCTCTACTCTGCACGGAGGTCATGATTTTGTGGACTCTGGAAAACTTTACTTAAAAATCCATTTGCAAATCCTAAAGGAGATGTGTGGCTGGGGGCTTAGGTAGTCACAGCTGGAGTATCGTGCTGCTGGTGACGGCAGTGTGCGTCCTCTAGCTTGGGGGAAGCAAGGCAGTTTTAGCATAGAGCATTTAAAATGAAATCTGTGTCTGCCGCCTTCTTTAATGCCACATAAACTCTTCAAGCATAACCTTTCCAGGGCTACATCTTTAGAGAAGCATTTCCTATCATTAAGATATATTTGATGTTGTTTGCTGCTTTATATATAGAAAGCTGATTAATTTAGCACCCGAAACTCATCTCACACTCTCCAAAGTACAACTTGGAGAGGAAAAGAAACACAGGCAAAGCCTGAAGGGGTGGAAGAAAATGAACTCCTGCTGCAGTTGCACACTTGCACACATCTGGTGCAATTGAAATTTAAGAGCTGAATACATCCACATCTGACTGTGGTAGAGTCCAAACGTTGCTGTTGACACTGGTTTTCTTTTTGGATTAGGTACACTGGCAGAGTCACTAGCGTGTGGAGCCTTGTCAGCCTCTAATCTAATAGACTGTTCTTGCCCAGACCATTGTGTGTCAGTATTTTATGTACCAAATGTAGCCAGCTTTAATAATCAGACATTTACCCACCTTCTGCCAGACTTCTCCCTTTTTGTCACAATTTAATGTTTGAATCAAAATCTGCTATGGTAACAAATTATATACATGTTAAAAAATGAAAATAAAGACAGAAAGCAGAGTCACAAAAGGTAACAAGAGTTCAAAGGAATGTCATCTGAGTTTTTTATTTTTAAAGACTTGAATTCAACCCCATTTTAAAATTGATTTTATTTCTATTTTGTGTTGTGAAAAGCTTACAAAGAAATGGATACTGCTTGAAAGCATGGTTGTAGCTCTGAATATGTAAAGCTCTGAAAGTATTCCCTGTACAGGTCTTATTTGATCTATTTTATTTTTAGTTACTAAACAATAATTTGTGGATCTTTTTGAATGTATTGTTCTTACTTGGAATGTTTACCTTCAGCTAAGACCTGTTGAGGCTATTTATGTTATTTCTAGTGACTATATAGATCAGTATGTTACCAGAAAGTTGTTTTTCTTGTTTTATTGCATTTTTCAAAGGACCCTTTCCTTGCCTTGCTGGTGACATGAGTTGCTGCTGTCATGTACTGGGTTAGTGATGCTGAGGAGCAGGGACCTTGGAGGAGCATCCGTGGGAATTTATCTCTGGCAAACACCAGCACCAGCTGGAGGGGAGCTCAGTCACCAGGAGGGCATTGGAATGGATTTATCCAGTTTCTTTGAGATTTTAATGTTTAATAGGTTATTTCTTATTCTGTGCTGATTTGCATCTCGCACTGAAGTATCCCATCTTGAGTGAAACTTAAACGTTGTTGTAACTGAGACCTGGATCTGTGTTCCCCAGCCAGATTGGTGTTTGCAATTCGGTGTTGGCTGCATGAAGAATGATAATAAAGGCCTAGGGTTGATACCCAAAGTATCAGCCTCTTTGGTCATTATATCCTGAGATGGAGCAGTCACATACAATGAGGGATGCCATCCAAGTCTGCTGTCTGCTTTACTGGGACATGGACTCTTCATGGTTTTGTCTGATGTGATTACATGTGTGGTTTCTCCTTCCCTTGTGCCATTGCTGCACTAAAGTGGGGCCAAATTTGTAGCAAGGGTCATAGTTACTTATCTGAATTATCAGTTAGTTAATAGTTAATTAATTTGTACTTTAATTGAGTTCATTCCTCTTGGTAATTTAATTGGGAGATTTGTATAAGTAGCGGCAATAATTGAGTGCCTTTAACAAAAAGACCATAGCCTGAAATAAATGTAAAGTTGGTGCCTTACCAAGGTGCCACAGTCCCGTTCCCCTGCAGGTCACAGGGCACCGTGTTCTCTGATCTGTCCTTTTTTAGTCTGTTCCTGATTGCATGTTGGGGAGCTCTCCTGGAGATGTGCTTTGACATGATCCCAGAATTCACTGGAACTGCCTGAGTTCTGGGACGTCCCAGGATGATTAGTGTTTCTTGGTGAACAATGGTCTAAGCAACTCATTAAATTGTAGTGTATCCTCCTCCCTGCCTGTGCTCACTCAGAACTTCTGTGGAGCTGATTAGAGGCTTGGCAGGAACTGTCTGGTTATGCTCTAGATACTCTCTGGATACATTATTGTCACAGTTGAGGTATTGCAAAAGCTGTGCCATTCCCATCTTTATCCTGGTGAGGTACCTCTTTTGATTGTGCAATGTCTGTGGCTAATTACACGGCAATTGCAGTGTGCCACCAGCCACCCACAATTCATTGTCAGCTCCTTGGGGATGCAGATGAAAAAGGAAAGATAATGTTTTCTTTCTTCAGTCCAGTAATTTAGCTTGCCTCTGTATTTTTAATCCCATGCTCCTTCAGGTAATAAAGCCAGATGGTAGTGACAAAGAAACAGAAGTCACACATGAATCAGATGTCCCTGAGGATATGCTGGGGACTTGCATTCCTCAAGAGGCAGCGAAAGGCGATGCTAGAAGTCCGGATGTCATTATAGAAGCTCAATTTGATGATAATGATGCAGAGCATGGACAAGACCACTTGCAGGATACGTTGTCTGATGACATTAAGAGACTTTCCCTGGATACCGGTGAAAAGGGTGAGTAGATCAGATTGCTGATTTAAGCCTTTATTTGAGCAAACTGTTGAAGTATTACTCGCTTTGCCTTGCTTTGCTGTGAGGTATAAAATGCAGGCATAAAAGCTTAATGCCTTATTACTTCTGTCCCTTTCTGCGAAACTGCCTTCATGGTTTTGAGTGGATATTAATGACTGGGTTTTATGTAGTTTTGATTGGTACAAAGCAAATCTATGAAACAGAAGTCACACCTTTAGATTTGCAATTTTCGGGGCTGTCTGGGGACTGCTGGTTGCTGTTTAAGTCAAGATGGTGCTGTAGCAGTTTCCTTCATTGCAGCTTGGCTGGCCAATCTGTGTGTCTCAGTTTGGGGATAAGAATATATTTCCTTGGGGGCAGTTAGGTTTGTTGCTGTTTTCGAACAGTTGAGTTATGAGCAACTTAAAGATTTGGTCCATTTAAAAAGAAAATTGCACTAAAACCTAAAGCCAATTATGCAATCTGTTTTGAAGGCAAACCTATTTTATTCTGAATCTGAATTCCATCCAAGCCATCAAGTGTTGCTTAGGGCAAAATAAAATAGGCTCCCCTGTCCCAAACTATGCTTATGCTGCTCTTTGCATGTCCTTTCTAGTACTAAATCCCTTCCTGAAGAATTGTGTGTTGAAAGGATTCTGACAATTGGCACATTTAACATGTGCCTTCAGCTGCTCACGAAAAATTTGCTAAGGCAGATATTCTGGTGTGTTCCTGTTGCATGCCCCAGTTGTCCAGAAAAGATGGCAGCAACTCAGGACATAAGTAGATGTTGGACTCTGACAAATCTTGGTGGTGGTTGTAAAGCTGTCCTATTTAATACCTCGTGTTTTTCTGAGAGTTTTCTTTTGAAGATGCACAGACCCCTGCCTGTACTGTTGGTAGAGTTCCATTTCTCACACCCATCTGTTAATAAGACTGGAAATAACATTTGTGTGGAAGTGTTGTAGTTTTTATGACAAAACATTGGTTTCAGCTCATGAATGGAGCTGCCACCTCACCAGTTTGTGATGCTATTTCCTTCTGGGTACCTCCACTGTGTTTTTGAGTTCCTGCCAAGGTATGTGAACCAACTCACATCTTGTTCTGTTCTTTCCAGCACAGGGCTTGAGTTGGGAGTTACTCGCCTTGTCTGTGGATGTTTTACACAAGTGGTTATTAACCCCCTCTGTTTTGCAGTTTTGGACACCTTTGAGCCACTTTGACTCAACAATTTTGAATCTCTAGAAATACTCCTGAGTCACCTGTTCGTGTCTGTTGCAACCTTGTTGCTTCTGATGGCAATGCCAAATTAAACTCCAGAGAAATACATTCTAGTTTAATACCGGCATCTAAAACAGGTACAGGCTTGAGCCAGTATTTTACTTCAGCTGTGTGACTGTGCTTTAGTGTAAAAACTTGATGAGAGTTACTCCTTGAGTTCCTCGAGATGCTCTGGAGTGACCTATGCTGGAGGTTATCAAGTCATCTCTCAAAATCTGTGCCATCGAAGTGGCTTTTGCCATTCAATTCAGTCTTTGGAGAATGTTTGTAGGCCAAATGTGAGATCAGCTTATTGTCTGCACAGCTGAAATCCAACTTACTTTTCCACTGCTGTTGCCTAAGCCAACTGTTTTCTTTTGTCTTCAAGGCCTTTCTGTGTTCATCCTTAACAAGCCTTTTTGCTGGTGTGGATGTGCCAGTGCCAGTTGGATTTCTGCTGAGTTTGTATTTTGCTATCACCTCTTTTTATACTTGCTTCAGCTTCTTTGGCCATATAACTCATGGAGTTTTCCCTCGTTTCTTCTTTCTCCGTTTTTTAATGCCCTCCTTTTTTTAATACATATAAAGTTTACGATGCTGCTTTTTCTGAAGGTGTTTTTGAGTGGTTGATGATTGCCTTGGCTTGTTTCCTGTCCTTCATGCAATTTCTCATATCATCACTTATCCAGATTTTAAGTCTTGCCTGGAAAACAGCTATAGTTATTCTAGCATCACTGATAACTGTCATGAAAAAAGAAAAAATCCTGCCAAATACAACCTTCACAGGTGTGGCTCAAAATGCTTTTTTAAAAGGACCAAACATACACTTTTTCAAGGCAGAACTTAACCTTAGAGGGCAACATCTGCTGGACTTCCTAAGGCCACGCACTGAAATGTGGTGCCAGCATCAGGAGGCAGAGAGCCTTGCAGGGTTGGACTGTGGTGAGTGGAGGTGCCCTCCCCTGTGTAACGTGGGCCTCTCCTGGGAAAGCTGCTTGGCTGGTTCTGCCTGTTGAACTTTCCAGCTAACCAGCCTTTTCTTTTGTGTTACATCCTGTCTGCTGGAAACAACTACTGCAGCAAAACAGAAAGGTGGATGGGAGCTGGGATCCCATGGGGGGGTTTTCTTCCTGACCCACTAATCCCAGTGCTTCACTTGCTTTCCCTGAGAGCATTATTTTGCAGGGTTTGTCACACAGCCCCATTGCATGGCCTTATGCACAAGAGGGAGCAGGAGGAATTTTCCATGGCCGGTGCAACTCGTAAATGAACACTTGTGGTGGGCTTGCTTCCTTTTTTGGAAGGTTTTTTTTTTAAGGTTTCAAGCTGGACAAAATTACCATCAAGGATATTATATTAAATGAAACAAAATCAAGAAACAGTTTATTATGTTCCCATGAGCACTTTATGTATGTATGTATTTGCATACATATATGTGTCTATGTGTATGTATGTTTAAAAGGATCCACATACATATATATATATATATATAAAAGAGCTGTCCAAAATTAAAACTAAACCAGAAATCCACCAGATTTCTAGAGGTGAAAAATATTGGTAAGTACTATAATAGAATCAAAAGTAAATTTTGCTTATTCTGGGCAAAAAACCCAGAACCGTGTTGAGATGGTTTTCAAATCTTCGTGCATGAACACAAGCTCTGCAAATTGCTGCTCTCAATTGCAAGATGCCTTTTGTCCTTTCTGAAGTAGGAGTGGAATTGTGCAATTTCTCTGCTGGCTCATTTATTCTGCTGCTGATGGTCAGAATGAACCATGAAGAATAAAAGTAGATGTGTCATTCGAATAAGAGCACTCTGGGTCATGCTGGGAGTGCAGCCTGTTTTGATGTCTTTTCTACTCTGGCCTATGTCCCATCCCTGGTCGTGGCTCTGTTCCTCTTCAGGGCACAGTCACCCCTCCATCTCTAGTTACATGCTGGAGCAAGGAATTTTGGGGTTGGCCCTTGCTGTGAGAAGCTCTGAAGCATGAAACATTGAGTACACTGATTATGGCCCAGATTTGAGGGACTGAATTTCCCTGAAGTCATTGTACGTTGGACTTGCCGTGCCTCCTTGGGGCTTAGGGCAACGTGGTAGAAATTGTTATTATGCACAAGTCTGCAGGCTGAGACTCAGATGTTGGATCTGTCTTCACTAAGTGCTGCTGTTATGAGAGCTGTGCTTCCTGCCCTCTTCCTAAGACCCCAGAAGAAATGGGATAAGCAAGAGACAAGTCCACAGGAGGGAAGAGACCTTCACATTCAGCCTAATTCTCAGGCTATGTACTTTCTGAAAGTTCTTGTTCTCATAAAAGTGTGTCAATCTTCCTTTGCTCAAGGATATTTAAATAGAAGTTCATAACTGGTGTCACTCTGCCAGAAGCACTTCTGGTCAAACGAGTTTGCTCTACTTTTCTGGACTCTCCTTGCAAAGAAGTTGGGTTAAAGATTATCTTCAGAAAAGTCTCTGGTCTAGGAAGTGATGAGCCACTTTCTTCCCCATCACACTGTTGTACACAAAGAGCAGTATTGTCCTGTTCCAAAGTTAAATTGTCTGAATGTTAAGCTTTGGTCACTGCTCTTTTTCAGCAAAGCTTAAAATCTCTTTCCTCTTACATTTTCAGCTCTATTTCCAAGCAAAAATGTCTTTACATGCTGAATAAACTTTCTCTCTGTATTTTTTCGTTACAAAGACAGTAAGAATGAGCACCCTGAAGAAAGTTTCTCAGCTCCCTTAGTAGTGTCCTTCAAACCCTCTCTGGGGTTTCTGTGCCCCGTTGAAATGCAGGCAGAGAACAAGGCAGTAGCATCTTGACACTGCTCTGAATGCCAGTGTATACACTGAAAAAATTAATACCCTGTAGTGCTTGGTACTGACATGCAAGTCCTCTGTGTTTTACTGAGACCCCAACTTACTCTGTGTCACTGCCATCCACAGAAGTCATCCACCAGTTCACATGACCTTTACCAGGCCTGTAATTCTTTTGCTTAACCGTTATTCACATTGACTACTGCAACAGAGGTCATGTAACTTTTATCTTATCACTTAGTACTGAGCTAGAATACATTATTTCTGATTTTTTACTGCAGTAGAAGGACTTTCTTTATACTCTATTTCAATATGTAATAAAAATTAAAACCTCTCTGTACCCTCTCAACCTGGGAAAAGTGCAAAATGTTCTGTACAGAATTTTTTACGATGCTGTATCCCTACACGGACTTACGTGTCACAAGTTTCGTACAAATGTGAGCTGTCCCTTGTTAAATATCGGAATTGGGTTACTCTGATAAAGCAACACCAGCAACTGAACAGTAGCAGCTACTTTCACTCTTGAGAAGGGCAGCTGCACTCATAAAAGTGCCTCAGCCCTTCTTAGCAAAAAGATACTCAAATAAAAGTTTGTAAAACTGTGTCACCATGCCAAAAGCTATCCTTGTCAAACTTGTTTGCTCGGCTTTTTTCAGCTCTTCTCATGGGAGATCTTACTATACCAGATACAGAGTATCCTGCTTCCCACGGGGTGGAAGTCATCAAGCTGGTGGACTGGCTGCCCTGGCAGCAATCAGATAGTTGTGTTTGTTCAGGATTTCCACTTACACCTACCCTTCTACAAATCAGAGTTTGGATATGTGAATGTCCAAAGCTTACTCACCGCCTTGACGTAATGAAGTTTGAATAGAAATAGCTCATTTACAGGCAGAGTAAACTCACATGAACTGAATAACTGATGGATAATGAGTAGAGTCAGCAGAATCTGGGCTGGAGCTGCTGCAGAACTTGCAGCTGTCTCCCTGTCTGTTCAGCGTTTGCCAGGTGGATACTGGTCGATCTCTTTTCAAGTCAAATGTGACTGTAAGTCTCTAGTAGCCTGATAAGGTCAAAAGTGATAAGCTAAAATTGCTTGGTGTCCACACTGCTACTGACTGGAGGCTGTATTTTGAGTATTTCAGGTTTGCTTGGCTCAACAGAGGTGGTGGCATTTGGTAACTTCCCTATGGTTCAGCCAGGGTTGTGTAATAATGCATCAAGCCATTCTTTCTCAAGGTGATGCTCTTAGAGTCAGTGCTTACAAAGGGTTTTTGGATCTCTCTAGCTAAGGAAAAATATGTATTTATGGTATATGTTTTAGTCTCTGTTTTGCACTTCTGCACCTTCTCATGCAATTTCATGTTGTGTCATGTCCTCTTTTGTGTCCTCTCTCTTCTTTTAAGCTTGACAAGGTGCCTACCTGCTCTTTGTGCCTTCCTCTGGTGCCTGGAGTCCTTCTACAGTTAGCAGTGTCTCCTGCTGGCACAGGCAGAGTTCAGGGAGTTCCTTCCATTCCTCTCCTTTGCCAGCTCAGGTAGGGAAAGGATGACAAAAATCTGGACCCCATGCTGACCCTCTGCTCTGCTCAGGTTCCCCCTTCTTTCAGTTTAGCTGCCATGAAGTCTCCAGCAAATTCAGAGTCCACCAACATCACTGGCCACTGGAAGGAACAAGTGTTCTTATCCCTCCTCTTCAAAGGCTCCTGTTCACTCAGAGTGCTTTTAAGGAGTCTTCACTGTTCTTTCCTAGCCTGCAGCTTTCTGGAGATGGATCGTCTCCACTGCATAGCTCTTAACATTTCTAGGCCACAGCAGAGTGAAAGCTCACCAGGAAATCTTCTCAGTTACACGGCTTTTAATAGAAATCCTTGAGGTGGAACTGTCAAAAATCGGATCAGTTTCACTCTGCTGCAGCCTGGAAAGCCAGCAGAGGAGCTGGAGCCATTTCAGCTGCTCGAGACAGCTCTCTATTAGTTTATCCCAAGTTCATGTTTGTGAGTCTCTGGATCCAGCTCTTTTGGTTGTTGCTATAACTTTTCTTAAATGAGAGCATAGATTTCTAGCAGAATAAACAGTATAGCAACTGAAGAGAAGTGTTCTACTGGTATTGAACAAATTGGACTTTATGGTTGCATTGATTAAATGCTACAGGCTGAAAAAGCTGCAGTTATTCTTTTGTTGCACAGCTGAAACCTGCAGTGGAAGTTAATGTTGGGAAAGTTCCTTATGCTGTTCTTCCCTAGTAAGTTATCTTGACCCCCAAATGACTTCCTAAGTATGGCAAAAAAATAAATTACTTAGGCAATTAGGTAACAGGAATTAGATTAAATTCAGCATGTTAAAATATGTTCCTGAGTTCACCTATGTTTTTCCTCTGAGTTACAAGTTTAGGTCAAGTAAGTGAGAGGGCACGATACTGAGAGTGAATGGTGGGTGTGGAGACAAACAGAGTACGGCCATTGTTAGCAGCAAGATTTCCAGGATGAAACAGATTAGGATTCATTCAGCTAACATATTTTCCATGGAATAGTAATACTGGACACACTGACTTTAGGAACAAATGCACACGCAGGAAGGAAGAATATTAAGTAAATAGGCAAAATACTCAATGGACTGGCAGCTTCTCAAGGACCTGTGAGGGCCAGGAGCCCTGAGCACCCATGCTGTGATTGTAGTAATGTTATGTGGCTACTGAGACAGCCACGATCGGATCTGTTGGGGGTAGGTGGCAGCTTCCCAAAATTATCTTGATCTTTGTTGTGGATCAGGCTTGGAGGATTCTAAGGAGAAGTGACACTCTTGTCTCATCATTCTGCCATCTCCTCCCTCCCTCCTTGTGGAGGTGGCTAAATATAAGTAAATAATTACACGCTTGGCTGCCTTGCGAGTCCAAGGAAGCCAGCTGTACTCACCTCTTCACATTGCCTTTGCTAAGTGTTACTGCAGATGCTTGTCTGTGCTGTACACACCTGTTATAATGCCTTTCCTCTCCCTCTTTGAGGGTCTCCTCTCACTTGTGCATCTTTAAAAATCTTGATGCTAATCATCTGAGTCTCCTGGTCCTCATCTTCAGTGTGCCCTTGGGCAGGCAGGTGTGTGAGCTCAGGTGTTAAGACATGAACAGCTGTGGCAGGGTGATTTTGCTTAAATGAGTATTCAAAAATAAACATCTCTAAGGAGGTTAGCCCTGTTCATTAGACACACAGGTCTGGAATGAGACAGCTCAGGAGTACTGGTGGTTTGGAGCTGCTTTGCTTCTTACCTGCAGAGCCCTATTCCATTGCACACAGGAGCTGTTAGACTGATTTTGGACAGGTTGCATGTGTTACATTCCAAAGCTGTTGGCCTAACAGTCTCATCATAGTGAAATACCTGTCTTTCCTCTGTCACAGGTGGAAAGCTCAGTGTCTGGAGATACAAATACAGAGTACTGCTTCTTGCATGACATTTCCTAATGCTTCTTGCATGACATTTTCCTTGCATGAGCCTTCTTATAGCCTATTAAAAATAGATTCCAGTTTTGGATAGTACCTGGTACCAGGTGAAATGGCACTTTGCTTCCTTGCTACCTTTTAGTAGATTTGTGTTCTGGAGAAAAAAAAAGTTCTGTGCCAATAAATATCAGCTGCAGAATGTGAAGAGACCTTGTACTTTCTTCTGAACAATAACATGTTTCCTTCTCATTGTCCCTAAAAAAGAAGGTTGTAGCAGAGTAATATAACCCAGGCAAATCAGGACATGCATGTGAATGTATCACTTTTTGGTTGAAGGGAGTTTTAATTTCCTAATGTCTCTTGTGTACTGATGTAGACAGAATTCAAAAAACACATCCTTTTTGAGTATGACATGCAGTCCTGGAGGTGTTTATAATAAATCGGTCTGTTTTACACCACTTATGTATTTGGTATTAAGACATAATATGCTGAAAACTGCTTCATGAAGCAGATACCAGAGAACCTGTTGTTGCTTCATTAGTAAGTAGTAGACTCTGTCATTGAAAGGTTTACAGCTGTGCTGGTATCTGAGCAGTGAGCTGAAGAACAGTATTTTCTTTTTGAAAAGCTTCGTATCAATAATGCCTTCTGATGGGATTCTTAAATACTCCCATGCAGAGTAACCAGCTTCTCAAGTACATATTTTTTTCTAGCTGAGGTAGCAAACATTGAACTATTTTCTTAAAAAAAACCCTTGTTTTTTTCCATTCAGGGAGAGATTTTTTTTTTCCTTTCAGTAAGTTGTGTTTGAGATCTGAAACTGTGATATATTTTCATTTGCAAGTGGATATTGCATCTTTAATTGTATTCTTTTTGGACAGAATTGCAAATTTCCACAGTGACCAATGCAAACCTAGTGAAAATAATTTTGGATCTGTCACAAGTAATCAGGATTCTAGTCTGATGATTTTTGGTCTGTTTTGGCTACCTTTTAATGTTGTGGTAATTGAATTGTAGAAGGAAATTTGGGGGGATTTTTAAAAAAATAATGTTTGACCTAGGAATGCCTGTCAGGCAAATCTAAGTGTGTATTGAATTTGCCTAAACTGATCTCTGTAAGAGGGAGGCAAATTCCAAGTATCCTGGATCTACTTCATTGGTAATAACATAACTAATTTGAGTTGCTTTTTGTATCTAATGCCTAATTTTTTTTTAAGTAAGACTATTACAGTTTTGGTTTGTCAGATAATCGCTGAAAGGAAAACACTGAGATTATAATGCAGTTTCACTGGATCCTGGTTGCTGAAGTGTGTTTTCACTGTAAGATAAGCTTATGAAGTACTGCCCAAGCTAACATAGTAAATCTTTCTCAGAAAACATGTCTTTGCCCAGGGTGGAAATATTGAATGGTCATTGGATAACCACTGCAGTAAAGGGGTCAGAATAATTCATTTTTAGTTTGGCATAATGCAAGGAGTTTCTTCCTACCTTCCCTGCTCGAAATTCTGCTCCTCTCATAAGTTAACTCTCCTTTAGGATTGCCTCCTTGCCTCTACCCTGTTGTCGAAGATGTTTGTATCTCCCGGCTCAGATTTTCTAGACCACCAGTCTCCAGTGGGTCCCTCTTACCTGCTCTTTCTGCCCCAGCCACCAAGTTCCAGCTTCACTGGAGGGAAGGAGGATGTGCAGTGAAGGAGAGGGACTGTCAGAGGTGTATTCGGGGGACTTGGGAACCAGACTCTCATGGCAGATTATGGGTGTTGTGAATGAGTTTTCTGTGCACTAATTTAACAACTGAGCCAGCTGGACCTTGGATGTCGATAGTTGTCCTTTCTGAGATAAAGATTTTGTGGCAAGGAATCCTTATTTCCTGTGGTCTGCCATTGTAGACCTCTGAGCATTAGATGTAGCCCTGGTATCAACAGAATTTTGACTTTCAAGAGAGCAGCTACAAGCTACAGAGAAGTCCACATCTCTTGACTCCAGGAGTATGGAGTTTCTCATGTCTGTTCTTCCCCATCCTTTGTTTCGGGAACGTTCCCCATTAGTAAATGTGTGTGATGACATTTCAGATAGTGAAGGTGATTGAAAAAGACGTGTAAGAAGTAGTTGGCTGGGATTAGCTTCCTTCTTTCATTCTTTCTTTCTGTTGATGGAATCAGTTGTAGATCCTAGGCTCTGTCTGTTGGAGTCTCCAGTAATCCCAGGATTTTTGGGGAGGGATGCTGAAATTGGAGAGACCACTGAAGAAGAAGATGCTCTCCAGCCAGCTAAAGGCCCCTGGTTGATTTGGGCTGTGAAGGAAAAGGCAAATTCTACCATGTGCCACAGTGGGAATTTAGCTGTTTTCTGGTATCTTTAGTGGGTTCACATGGGGCTCATCTTCTGCAGGATGGGGAGCGGTGCCCCAGCCCTGAATGTTTTTTTATCCCAGGAAAAGGAAGACCTGTTCTCCCATTTGCTGTGCTCTCTGTGATAGCTGCATCCTGGTGCTTCTGTGCTTTTGCATGTGTTTGTGTGATACTTCCCAAGGACATCACTGCTGGCTTCTTTTTGGCAGGGAAAGCTGCTTCAGTGAAAATTTCCAAGTGGCTTTTTGGAGCACTGGGAGTTGGAGGGATAAGTGGAAAGAAGGCAATGCTAACAAGGGCATGTTCCTCATGTGACTCCGGGTGCTTTTTTCATTCATGCCTGCTGGACCTTGAGTCACTGCTGCTGTTCTACTGCGCTAGGAAAGAGTGAATACAACTCCTTCTTTTTTCCAAAACATGTTTAGATCTGGCTTCTCTTCCAACCAGTATGTGCTGTTCCTTGGGGAGAGTTTGCTCCAGTAAAGCCCTGGGCTTGTGGCAGGTGTGTCTGGAGGCCTGGCCTTTGGAAGGCTCCCAACCTCCCCTTGTCCTCTGGCCCTGCCAGTGTTTCTTTGTTCCAGATCATCCTGTTCTTTACCCAAGCTGTCTTCATGGTTGGCACACCATAAACTGTTAACTGATCTCTTGACAATTTATAAGAAAACAAAATGGCTCCTTACATTTATTCTTTGCTAAATGATTGCCTGATATGACCTTTAGCTGGCAGATACATTAGAAGAGGTAAGCAGATGAGGTAATTTGGGTATCCCCACTTTTTAAACTGCTTACAATTATCCAAGCTTTTTTTTTTTCTCCCAACTTATTTGTCACTGTGAAACTTTGGCTGATTTTATCCCTTAGTAATGCTGGTTGTGGCAAGTTCATTTCAGTAGAAGTAAAAGAGAAATGTTTTTGCTGCTTCTATTACTGGTGCTTTTTTTAGGAAAGATCATTTTTATTTAAACCCCTGAATACCTGTTCATTCTCCTCTCAGCCTTGCTAGCAAGTCAATAAAGATAAAATAAAAGTGGAGTCACTTAGAAAAAGATCTCTGGGGAGGAACAAAGTGTGAAGAGCTTTGTATCAGAAGGCAAAGCTGGAGATTATTAGCAGCATATGAGAACCAGAGTTTGTCATTGTCAAACAACTGCTGGGATAACGTTGCTTGAAGGCAGCCCGGGCTGTCCCACAGCCATCTGTGAACGTGCCCTGGTGATGGTGGTGCAAAGCTGTCCCCCTCGGGGAAGCTGCTACCCCTCCTGCCCCCCTCCGGCTCCCCTGAGCACTGATCCCAACAACATCCCAGCACTGCTCAGCTCCTCCTGCAGCCCCTCCATCCATCATGTCACCAGCAGCCTCCACTGAGGGTCTCTGTGGGACAGATGGGTGTCATGTGGGGGCCGGGGTCTGCGTGTCACCGCCGTTCTCCCGGAGGCTTGCTGACACGGGTGAGCACTGTTGGCCTGCTGGAGCACAGCCCTCAGCGAAATCCTGCTTTATCTCTGGTCTTCTAAGGGAGACAGTGACAGCTACGTCCCTTGGAACCGGCAGTCGGTGCCACGGTCTCTCCTTAGGAAAGCAAAATTTCTTTTGAACACTAAAGGCCTGATTTTAGCACAAGTGCTTGAGAGGGATGTGATTACCATGCAAATGGAAAAGGCAGCCATCTTCCATGAGCCCTCCAGACAAGAGCACTTGGATGCTTCCATCCGAAAAATGCTGGCAGAGCAGTAACCACAGGCACTCAACAGGGAGGCAGCTCAAGAAGGGACCAAATCCAGCCTTTTCCATGGCAAAGATCACTTTGGATGTTTGTAAACACTAAATGCCAGCCATCTGTAGCAGATACGCCCGAAGTCACATACTTGAATATTTGAAAATGTCAAACTAGAAATTAGTTGACACTTGATTTTAATATTATCAGTGTCTGGTCCAGAGATTTCAGGGGAAGGGAGCTCTTGGTCATACACAGTGATTACTTTTATAAGACTTTTCATAATCCTTGTCCACCGCTGAGGAGGGTCAGCTTAGTAGTTATGGTTTCAGTTTCAAAGATAAACATGCTTTTTATAACCCTACATAATGTTTTTAAAGGAAATTGAATATTAAAATGAATGTACGTATGTACTTAAAGAATTGCTTATGTAACGTTAATGACTTCAACTAAGAAATGACAGGAAATTAATGTAGTTCTCAGTATTTAGTAAACAGAATGTGTTTTCTATCATTTTGTGTATTACGGTTGGTATAGTCCTCCTTACAAAGTTGGGATTTATTTTGATTTTTGTTGGTTTTCAGCAGATGTGCATGGTAAGTGAACATATATCTGCTGTCTGTTGCAGTCTGGAAAAATAATAATTACTTCTTGCTTGACAGTTCTATCACTTGAGAGATCTTTTTCCTTTCAAATAAGTCTACTACATGCACCTTGTATTGTAGTTTACAGCAAAGGCCCAACATGAATTTGCCATGGAAATGTTCTACAGTAACTGGTGTGTGTGTTTGATGCAGGGAAGGCAGCTGGGGTCAGCGGTGTGCACAGAACAAAGCAAGATGATGGACCCAAGGTGAATGATCCCAGGCTCCTCCCAGATGAGTTTCTCCAAAGGACAGCCAAGGTAACTCCAAGGAGAGTGACAAGCGAGCACCTGTGTGCTCCCAAAGGCTGAAGGGGACCAGCCCTGGCCTCCCCGTATTCTCCATCTGTTGATCTTTGAGTCTCATTCCCCATTTCAAAAGAGGAATTGTCTGATCTGATAAAAATCAAGTGACTTTTTACCAATTATCCTAGGTTAAGTTCCCTTTGTTTGTCATGCAAAATTACTTAGCAAGATTCAGGAAAAAGATTGGATACTAATATGAGTGTCAGGATATCCAAAGTTGTCAGAATTAATTCTTATAGACTTTGGAAAGGCTGCTAGTGCTGTTGATTCAAGATTTGAGTCAATCTATAAATGTTAAGAGACCAGAAAAGAAGACTGCTGGGTCAGACTGGGTCAGGTCTCTTCCACGTCTTGTGCTTTCCCTTGTGCAGTCTGTGATTCTGGTCCCTGTTGTTGGCTGGGCTGCTCGAGTCTCATCCAATGTGGCAATTCCAGCACTCAGAATCGTGCAGAGGTGCAGCTCCTGAAACCTTTTGGAAGGACTCTTCTGTATACAGCTTAGGAAATCGGCTATAATGTTTCTGTTATCCAGTGATTTATTACGGTCTACAAAAATATAGCCTGGATGAACACCTCTCTGGAACAATTATTTAGTGATATTGTAATTTATTATTCTTTTCAAAGCCATCTTGTATAAAGGTAAAATAACCCCTGACTTCAGAAAGCACAGAGAGGAGGAGAGAACTGCCAAATTCCCAACAGCACATCCTTTCCTGTGGTTAGCATTGGATCTGCCAGCGGCACCGTTTTTGGACTGACCTGTTCTGTGCTGACTGTTGAAATTGCAGGCCGAGGATACAAATGAAAGATTTTACAGGAGTTGCTTGTATTTTGTGGCTAATTCCCTGCATTTGGAAGCATCTGCTTCTTGTCTGGTTTTGTTCTGTAATCAAGAAAATTGCTGTAGAGAGCTAGCACTTGGAAGGCACTTTGCTCCTCTATAGCCATGAGCAAGATGGCAAGGAAAACACATTGTAAATAGGTACTCAGTTAAAAAATGCATACACATATACACACACACAGGGCAAACAAGATATAGACCTTGTGACTTTTCCAGACACTCTACTAAGCCTCTGTGTATCCCTGTTCTGTTAAAGAAAATAACTTTCTCTGAAGGTATTAACTGTAGAAACTTGTGCCTCTCCTAGGTGGTATATATTTTGGAAAAGAAGCATTCCCGGGCAGCTACAGGTTTCATCAAACTTCTGGCAGACAGGAACAGTGAACTCTTCAAGAGGTGTGCCATGTTCTCACCTGTGGACCACAGAGTGCCCAGGGTCTATGTGCCCTTGGCTGATTGTCCTCCAGACTTTGTGACCAGGCCTGAGGGATATTCTCAGAAGCTCTTCATCTGTCGCATCGTGGACTGGAAAGAAGACAGCAACTTTGCAAAAGGGTATGTGGCTGCCCTTGCAAGTAGAGATGACTGAGATTTCTAGTCAGAATTCTTGGTTTCACTTAATTTAATACAAGCAATAGAGACAGAAATCTGTTAACAAGACACTTGTCTTGTATCCCTCTGGTATTTATTGGATAAAGTATGATGAGGGGCAGGATAGTTCATCGCTCCTGGCTACAACGTGTTAGTTTCTTCCAGCGCTTGCTTCAGTGTGCTGGCACATGGCAGCATTACTGAGCACGTGTTCCAGAGGGAACACACACACACACACGTGCTGAGCCTGACCAGCACAAACACCGTGGGGTGTTGGCAGCCTTCCTGTCTTTCCACCCTATGTTTAAGAGTAGTACACAGCGTGTAGGCATTTCACTTCTGCCAGAGGAAGAAGATCAGTAGCTGTGAGGCTTATCTTTAGTTTATAAGCCTTTACTGATAAGAAATAGAAAGAAGTCACAGATTGTTGTGGTTTTAAAGTCACATTGCTTCAAGGAAGGATACTATAACTGAAGAGAAGATTCATTCCCTCCTGAAGCCTGTGAGGAGGGTGTTGCACTCTGTGTGTTTTAACAGGCACTGTAGAGCCATTGCTGTCCAGAGTTAAAATTGCAGGCACTGCCGTGAAGGAAGAGATTTTAAGCCAGGGCTACACAAATGGCCTATGCTGGGCTGGATCCAGATTGCAAGTTCATTTTGCCTCTCCATGAGGAAGACTTTTTTTTTTCCAGCATTGCCACTCTTTTCTTTGGAACAGCTGCAGTGTGCCAAGCTCCCACCTGGAGTGGCCATGCTGTTTCTATTGAGTGGGTCTCAATAAAAATGGACATTGATAAATGTTTTCAATTATCTTGGTGAAAACTAAGTAGTCCTGGCTTAGTTGGTGGTTCAGAGTAGGTAACTGACCTATGGCAATACTGTGATCAAATTTAAACAGATGATGGGAGTCTGGATGTAATGTCTGGAGCATGTGCAGTGGTGGGGGTTGGACATAAAGCCCAGCTTTGCTCTTCTCCTTGCACAGCAGTTCTGATGGGGTAGCACAGGTGATATACACTGTTATCACTGCAGGCTTCAGAGTCCTCAGCTCAAACTATTGGTAAAGCTTAAAACTTACAGAAAACATTTTTAAGAGAAGGTATGTTGGTGCAGATCTGTCTCCAGACAGATCTTGAGTTTGCTTGAACTAAAAGTAAACTAAACTGAAGTCCCTGTTTCCCAGAGTTTGTTTTTTATCAGCTATAGCTGCTTTGTCTGCCCAGTAATAGCAAATTTCATATGTACTCCTCGAGAGCCACATGAGCCATGAAGTCACTCAGTGTTTCCTCGTTAAACTGCAGTGCATGAACTGCAGTGGCCTCCCTTTGAGCCCCACTTAACTATGGGCTGGCTGTACTGTGAACTTCACTGTGACTAAGTTTCTTACTGGCAGAGATTTTCTTTGTCTTCTTTGACTCCAACTGAGAAAAGACTGGAGGGTAATTGTACTGCTTGGCTTCTTGTCATGAGCAACCCCCCTTTTCAGCAGGAATGGGAAATTAGGAGGATGAGTTAATATCTTTTTTATTGGCTAATGTTTGTGTCTTTACTCTGCGCTTCTGACAACATTGGATATTCTCATCTGTCTGGTTTGGTTGTTTCCAAGATGTGAAGGGTGTTGTCAGGAAAGAAAATGTCCATGATTGTCTTCATACCATAGCTGTTTCCTCTGGGAGTCGGTTGCACTTCAGTAAGTGCCTTGTGGAGATGGGAGCATAAAACCTTGCTGACCCCTTTATTCTTTTTAGCCATAAATAATGCTTGTTTAAACATGGAAAGACAAGGAAATCTCTTGAAGGTCCCAAAAGTTTCTGTTTGCTTTTGGGCTCATTTATAAGCTTGTTTTTAAGCTATGTTGCCTTGTTTATGAGCTGTGTTGCTTGTCATGGCCTGAAGGAGAGAAGAGCAGCTGATCTTATTTTGTGCTTGATTTTCTGAACTTTTTGGTGCACCCTGTAGTTCTGCCTACAAAATTCATAATATCTCTTTGACTGCATCATCACCATGGTTTTGAAGGTGTTGGACAAAGAGCCTGTAGGTCATCACCCTGCGCTGTCTGCTGGAAGTGGGACAAGGGAAACTTCCTCCTCAGTTGGCAGTCATGTCCCCTGGATGTCTTGGGTGTTGCTAGGTACTCTCCATCGTGCAGCTGAACTTTCCCAGGCCAGTTATTCTCCTTCCTCAGCTTTCCTTTTGCCTTGGGAAGTTCAGCACCAGGTTTCCAAGCACAGTTAATGGCACAGTCTGATATTCATAGTGGCCATGTGTGGCTGGAGCAGTGGGATGCCCTGACCAAGAATTTGGTGGTGGCACTGGCCACCCAGGGTGGCCACCTGCACAGGGCCAACCTGTCAGTCCCTGGAGGTCCCCTTGGGGAGGGGGTGCGTTTCTGTGTCGTGATTGCCACCTGGTGGTCACCAGAGTGACACTGTCCCCTCGGAAGGCCACGCTGTCACCCCGCCTGTGCTGGGAAGGAGCAGGGAGGAACTAATGGTTCTGTGTCCTGCTGGCAATGCCCTGAGTGTGGGCTGCTGTGCTCTCCACTGCATGTGGAGTGATTTTACCTTGGCACTAAAATGCCATTGAACTGGACCTGCTTCAGGTAGTAGGTAAAGCAAATTATCTCCAAAACCTCCTTTTCCAGATAAATATCACAAGTGCTGTGATGTACCGTTATTTTCTGGGGACATTTTTTCAGTGTTGGAGTCCAGGGTTGTTCCGAGTATTAGTCCAGACGTCTGTGCACTTTTGGATATGGTTAAGGTGGAATTGTTTTGTCCCAACGTATGATAATGGATGAGACTATTAAAAAAATCCTGTAATAGTAAAGCATGGAATCACTGACTCCCTCTGTGTCACGTGGGGCTTGTGACCATTCTAACTCAGGACCTTAGATATTGCTCTGTCAAGGTGACAAGATTTGTCCCAGCTTTTGCAATAAAATGAAATGCTGCAGGATGTTATTTCACTTGACACTCTTTCCAAAGCCATCCAAGAGTTCTTTTCATCTCTGGCATTTTATTCTGGTTTTTTTTGGTTTTTTTTTTTTTTAATTCAAAAATATATTTGATGTGAGGACAAATGACCAGATTCAATGGCTGATTTGAAGGAGTACCCTGTGCTGCCCAACCATGGCATGTTCCAGTCAGTGCATGCTCCCACCATGTGTGATGTTAGTCCAAGGGTATTCAAGGAATTCAAGGTAATGCTCCCCCATCAGCGTCACAGTAAAGAAATGTTTACGTCTGTAACCATTATGACTTTTTTAACTTTTGACATTTAGAAAAAAACAAAAAGAGATACACGCAAGCCTGGGGTGTCACAGGCACCGTGACTCCCTGGGAGTGAACGTCTGACTGCTGCTGGGCCCTGTGCCTGTTGTTGTTTATAAGCCTCTTGAACTATTCTTGCTGCCCTTGGTGGCCGCGGAGCCCCATGAGTGATTTTGCAGCCTGGCTGTTACTCCAGGGCCAGCGGTGATCCTATATGCATTACCTTTGATCACATGCTGTCCTGTCAGATTTTGCTCTGATGCAAGTCATCATTCCTGCGTGACTGTAACATGGCCCCAATTAAAGTCAGTTATACACTTTTTATTTCAAGGTACTTGGGAAATGTTCCCTGGAACACTGTAAATCAAATGTTAATTACTATTAAAAAAATATTAGTCCTATATCAGACCTCTGGGT
The DNA here is from genome assembly GCF_022539395.1 of Myiozetetes cayanensis. Lineage (NCBI taxonomy): Eukaryota > Metazoa > Chordata > Aves > Passeriformes > Tyrannidae > Myiozetetes > Myiozetetes cayanensis. Next base: position 14,310,404 of record NW_026086937.1, read on the forward strand.
AAACCCCTTATGGTTCGTAATCTAATTTCAGTAAACGGATCAAGAGGAACATGGGTTTCAAGACTGAGCTGGAAAGCACTCTGGCATTCAGAGGTGCTTTCCATGACTTGTCCTGAAGACATCCAGCCGCCCTGCCGATGCACTTCCCAGCTCTGCCCTGCCAAGAGAAGGGGCACCTGAGACTCAAGCTCTTGACATTTCTTCTGGGTAGGGCAATGCGTCCTCCCTTTTCCAGCTGTATTTTTTTCAGTCCATCCTTGGTGGTGCTGGTGGGCCTGCAGACCCACAGGCTTGTCCTTGCTCAGTCCCAGCTCCGCATTAGACGCTGGAAATGAAGTGATGATTTCTCTGGTTTATTGTTACTACTGAGAGAGAGTGAGATAAAACTGATGCCTCATTTATTTACATTAAAATAAGGATTAGCCTGGGACCCAGCTGCAGGAACAGAGAACTCAGCCACAGTGCCAAATGCGCACGTATTTCTGCCATACAGTTTGTACATAAAATTGAAACAATGGAGGGAAATATCTTTTATCCTTGTTTTCATTTTTATTTTAAAGCTAGACGATGGGAACTCTACAATTTACCACACCACGAAGCGCGCAATCCTTTCCAGCATATTACACAATGTGACAGGTTTATTACCCAGCCCTTCCCGTTGAGAAGAGAGAGCTTTGCTCCCATAAAGAAGATGGTCTTGCTTACACTGCGAGTTTGGGGTTTGTTGTGTGGGTTTATGGCACATCTGAAGCCTTGAGACCGTCTTGCTTGTCCAAATAACAAGTGCACTGTTTTGGCCCCAATTTAGGAAAGTAATTAGTGTCTGTTCTCACTCATTGGAATCAAAGCAGAAGGATCGATATAATGATTGTGTATTTTATGCAGTGGAAAAACACTTATTAGAGTGGCTGTTTTTGTGCTGTGTTATTACCCCTCTCTTTTGTGTCATATTTTGATGGATCTGCTTTAATTTCAGTTGTAATTTTCTTGGGTCAGGAACATTATCTCTATTGACTGTAGTGTGCCATCCACCCTAATGGTAGTATATTAAAAAATAAAAAATAATTTTTCTCTGTACTGTAGAGCAATCTAGAGGTGAGAAAGGGGACAAGGGGAGCCACCATGGGATGTAGGTTCTCATGGGATATTTGTAACCAGCTGGGAAGGAAACAAATATCTCTCTCCCTTGGAGACCTGTTTTGCACAGTGTTCAGAGCTGAGGGCTTCTTTGACGCCAGAGCTGTTGGACAAATCCATCCTGGGGTTTGCACTGGAGCAGATGGAAACTTTCTCTAAGCATAACAGAGCAGCAGCCTCATCCACACATATGCAGAATACTTAATCAAGGACTGTTAGCATGGGGGGACAATTTCCCCTGTCTGTGACTTGCTTCTAGGTCCTTGGCTCCTCTCCAGTTAGGTCCTGGTTCAGAGGCTTCTGCTGATCCAGGAGGGGAGGGACAAACAACTACAACTGCTTAGGTGCTGGAAGGAGCTGGGAAAGTTGTTGGAAAGATGATCTGTGGGCACGTCTGTGTGTATGACTCCTGTAAGGAAGGCAGGAAGGGTTCTTCACACCACGGTCTCCACAGGGCATTGGTTTGCTCTGGCAGAGATGCATATCCTTTGGGATTGAGAGCAGTGTACTGAGCTCCCTGGGAGCTGTCTTTTGCGGAGTTCTCTGGGATCTGGTGTGAATCTGTTCTTCATTTTGGGTAGTGGGGTGAGTCACCTTTTTCAGGGGTAAGAAGAGTAAAGAGACTCTCAATGGAACCGGCCTTGTGTAAAGCTGGAGCTGCCTGTGTGGAAGGCTATGCTTTTCTTATCCCTGCTGGATGTGTTTTTTTCTAAAATTGGAAAGCTTTCTCACCTCTGCAAAAAAATAATAATATAAAACATCTCCTTCAAATGAGATGCATGGAACAGCCCAGGGTATTGTCTGGTGAGTGTTTGCATCTCCAGCAGATGTAAGTCACGCTCTGGTCTGAATTCCTGTTAAGTCCTCTGCCAAAACTCAGGGAGAAGTGAATGGGTGAAAGAGTGTATTTGAGGGCTCAGCAGCCTCTCTGTGGGGACAGTAACAACATGACAGTAGTAATTACATAGTTTAAAAAGCATCTCTTCCTTTCTGCAGGCAGTTGAGCAAAAGTCTTGGACAGGCTGGGGAGATTGAGCCGGAAACAGAAGGGATCCTGACGGAGTATGGTGTGGATTTTTCTGACTTTTCTCCTGAAGCCCTGGAATGTCTTCCCCAGAACCTGCCCTGGGTTATCTCACCAGAAGAGCTGGCCAAAAGAAGAGATTTAAGGTAACAACAAAAGGCGTGGTCTGACACTTCTCCTTGGGTTGTTGCAGGTTTGCGCTGTTTTGTTTTGCATTCATCACATTTGTAGAGGCACTGACTTTGTTACACGTACCATATTATACCTTATCTGTACTAGAAAGCATGGAAAGAAACTACTTTTGAAAGTACCTATAAACCCAGAAGATCAGTTGCTAGGAGAAGAGTTTCCTGAGGTAAAGAGGCCTTTTCTCAAAAGAACTATTGAAAACTGAAAATTCGGTGTTTGGCACCTACTCTGAAAGCTTTATGTTTTTGTCTGGAATGTATTACGTATTTTAGTGGTAGTTTTATAGCAGAGATTTTCTGAATGCCTGGCAGATCAAATGATCTTGGACATTGTTACTTTGAAACTTAAGCACAGGTAGAGACTGTCCTCTGTGTTTTCCTGTCTAGTCTCAACGTATTTCCCTGTTTTGAAGAGCTGGTGTCATGTGGAGTTTGTGATGGCTCTTGGTCAGTTAGCAGCTGGCAAATGCAGTCTTTCCCTGCAGCTCAGCAGCTCTGTGCTGTCCACCTACCTCGCATTATCCATCCCTGCAACTTAGTGAAGATCCCATCAGCTTTCTCCGGTCTCTTGAGTGGTCAACTCCCTGACAGTGCTGAATTACCCAAAACTAGTGGGTTTGCTACACTTGAAGTGTCAGATTTCAGACACATCCTTACTAGAAAACATTTAAAGGCCAAAGAAAAATAATTTGTTTAGAAGCTCATTATTGGTTCTAAACCTATTTAGAACCAAATAAAGGAAGGTGTGGGAAAACAAAACAATAAATGCAATATTAAGAATATATGGTGTGTTCTACTTCCACCCTTGCTTATGCTAGAGCATCCTGTCTCAGTTGGAATGATTCATTGCTTTCTTGTGTATTGGTAAGGTGAAGCAGCCCCATGAGCCTGATTCCACAAGACACTGCAGTGGTGTGAGCACCTGCATATACGCAGCAAGCTCCTCCCTCTCTTAGTTTATCTGTGTTATTGGCATTATTATATTGACATAAGCAATTTGAGCAGATCAGGTGATGAACTGCAGCCATTTGTATCTGTACCTGCACTCCAGGTGTTACTTTGGAGCTAATCCTGCTCTGGAGCCTGCAGCCTCCCTATCACTTCAGCTTTCTGGATTTCCACTGCCATACAATGGACTAATTCGGTGGAGAATCACACTCCTGATTGACTTGTGCTAACAGCCAGACACCAGATCCAGACTGTAGGCTTCAAGTAGCTTTCAAAAAAACAAAAAACAAAAAGATACTGAATGCTGCTGTTCAGAAGTCACTGGAAAGTGCTTATTTTTATATTCTTGACTACAGTTCAGTAGCATTCTCTGTTTCTTCTGACCAAGTTCTTTTAAGCAAATAAAGAGCTTGACTTTTCTCCAGTCAGACAATTGGTTTTGGAAATGAATTCCAAGTGCATTTCTTGCTTTTCTTGCTGAATTATTACACTGGGACTTATCAAGGTGATAACAGTTTTGCAGTTAAGCCATTTAAATCCCTCTCTGCCCCTTCCTGACCACAGTGCACACTACAAAGTAGATTTCCTTTTGATCCTCTCAAATATAAACATTTAACAGTGAAAGTTTTTAAGACAATTATTTGAGCTGAATTTCCTAATCCTTTTAATGTCAACTGCCACACTGCTGACTAACTAGTCTCTGGTCTAAACACATATGGAGATAACATGAGATTTCTAGTTATGGAAAGTAAAATACAGGTGAGTCTTCCTTGTTGTTTCCTCACAGAAAGAGGTTTATCTACCCAGAAATAAGAAGAGTTTTATTAATAAATGCAGTGTGAATTGTGGCTGAATGAAGTCAGGCAGCTGGAGATTGGATGCCATCTCTTCTGGTCTCACCCATCAGAGAGACTGTTCTTGACAAGACCCAAGGTCTCTTGGCCTTGACTTGGTATCAGATATAACTTTTCATATTAGCAGCAACAAGTGCTCTGTGGTCTGCAGTGTCCTACAAAGAACCAGTACACACAGGTCTAGACTGGCATCCAGAGGAAGGCACCTGACCCTGGGCATCTGGTCTGGGTGCCCATGGGAGTTGTGCCTTGTTTTCCAGGGGAACTCACACCATGTGTGATGGCACCTGCCTCATAGTAGTCTGAGAGTATGATATCAAATAAATTACAATGAAGTAAAGACTCATCTTTTTTCCTGAAACAGCCATGTTAACACTTCTAAATAGCTCATCCTAATTCAATTTACACATTGCTCACTTGACCGGAGTAAACACATATTAAGAGTTTGGCTTAAAAATACTTCTATCTTCAGCAAATTCTCTCCAGTTCTGTAGCAAAGAGCTGTGGATTTTCTGGGGTCGTGCATTAAGGTTGTGGGATTTGGAACTGAGACCCAAAAAGCACTGTATTTTTGTGTGTTTCCTCTTCCTGAGATAACTTTTCCTGGTTTCCCTTCGTTTTGGGAAAAGGCCCTTTCCTCCTCAAAAGGCCCTTTCCTCCTGTGTCCTGCTGACCAGTGTCTGCAGTGTGGTTGGGTCTGGGAGTCGGTGTGCGGAACATGGAGCAGACGTTCTGTGCCGGAGGTGTTTGGGAGCGCGGTTTTAGAGGAAAGTGAGATGATGTGTTTCACCAACTGCTAAGGCTGGGCAAGAGGGAAAGATATTTTGTCCATGCCATCTTGTAAATGTGTTCCTTGATCTTCCTGCAAGTCTTTCAGTTTTACAGGAAGCCTCTTCTTGCCATGCATATTCTGTTTGTTTAGCAACTGTGATCTCACCTACACAGCCTGTGCAGAATTGCTTCCAGGAGATCTTTTTTCCCTCGTTTCTCCAGTAATAGCTCACAAAAAAAGGTTTACATAATATTTCAACATTGCTTAAGGCAGAAAAGATCCAAACTTCGTAGATGGTTTTGAAATGTTTTAGCTGATTAAACACTCTGCTCTACCGCTTTTGCACAGTTTTGCCATGGACATCTGTTTTTTACCTGCAAGGGTTTATTTGTAAAATTAGATGAGTATTTCATGGGCACTTCCAGCTTACTTGTTTCTAAAGAGCACCCAAAACTTGTAATGAAAAGCAGTAGGCAAGTATTAGGTGTTGGCACTGCATTCTGCAGTTGAATTTTACAGAGAGCCTGAAGGTTCATGAAGTGTCAGGATGATGTGATTGAGGAAACTTCCCTTCCAGAGACTTTAAATGTGATAATACAGATAGGGCCAGAGTTCTCATTTTATTATTCAGGTTGACTGGAATTGGCATTTGTTTCATTAGAAGTTTGAGAAGTGTTTGGTTTCTGCTTTTAGGGAAACATTGGAGGATTACTGTCATAGAGACAAATGTTGATGGGTGCAAAGTTTCAACCATTTTCCGTTCTTTTCCAGTGTTACAACATGTAATTTTCATTTCCCTGTTTGCTTTGCTTTGCACAGTATTTCAATGGTGTGGGACAAAATATAGCCCCCGAAGAGAAGAGAGGTCAGGGCAAAGAAGGAAATACAAATTTCAGAGATGGTTGCAGGAGCTGGGGGCTGGAGGAGGCGGCGGCCGTTTGAAGAGGTGTAGCCAGGAATCTAAGAAACCCAAAAGCTATTTCTAAGGCTCATTCCAAATGTTTCTAATTTCATTCATATCTTTTTGTTTCCTTTACTGCTTAACTGGGACAAGGAACTAAAGCCAGGAAAGTCCAATCATAGTGGGAAACAAAAACCTAAATATTGGAGAGAGAAAAAAGGCTGTTCTTTGCAAAGCAGTTCTGCCTTTTGCTTGTCTCCCATTGTTGGTGTTACTGTGGAAAATGTATAACATCACTCTTTTGGAAAGTGTTAAAACCTGTTCAAGTAAAGATGGTTTATATAGTTTAACATGGAAGAACTACAGGATATCTATTTCTTTACCATTTGCCTAATAATAAGTGAGCCTGTTGACCTCTGCTGGACTATTACAAATGTGAAACTTGGCACTCAAAATTGCTTGCTCTAAATTTTCCAGTTGCTTTCTCTTTTTCCATTTGATGTCATCCTGCCAACTAGTGATTTTATTATTATAAACAGGACATTGTATTCACTTTTAAGAAGAAATATGAAGCTGAAGGTAAAATTACAAACTGCAGTTTCTCAGCTGGCAAAATACAAAACAATGAGCTAAAAATACTGAGCAGAGAAAGGGTGCTGTGGCAGGGAACTCTGAAATATCTACAAGATGGATGTGTTCTGAGGAGCAGAAACTGGCTGATTTCAACTGAGCCGGGCTGAGCTCCTGAGAATCACCAAATGGTTCAGGTTGGGAGACCACTCTGGAGGTTATCTACTCCAACCCTTTGCTCAAACCTAGAGCAGGCTGCTTGGGGCTATGTCTGGGGATTGGCTATCTCAAAAAATGAAGATTCCACAGCCCTCTGAGGAACATGTTCTAGAGTTCAGAAAAATGTGTGTGTTTTTCACCTTTAAGTAGAATCTCCTGTGTTTTGTGCCCATAGCCTCTTGTCCTGTTGCTGAATACTATTGGAAATTGTCTGGCTCTGTCTTCTTTACTGCCTACCATCAGGTGTATTTTCACATTGAAAAGATCTCCCTGCCTGAGCCTTCTCTTCTCAAAGCTGAACAAGCCCAGCTCTCTCAGCCTCTTGTTGGATGCTCTGATTCCTTAATCATCGTTGAGACCCTTCAGCAAAGTCGCACCAGTGTGCTGATGTCTTCCTGGTACTGGGAAGCCCAGAACTGGACACTGCACTCCAGCTGTGGTCTCATCAGTGCCAAGCAGAGGGGAGGGATTGAAGGAACACATCCTTAAGCCTTCTGGCAGCACTTCCTCTGCAGCCCAGGAGGCTGTTGCCCAACTATCCTACAGTGACATGTTGGTTCATGTTTAGCTTGTCCATCAGTACACCAGGTGCCTTTTTGCCAAGCTGCTTTCCAGCTGGTTGTTCCCTAGCTGGGACTGGTGCACAGGGTTAATCCTCTCCATATGCAGGACTCTCTTTTTCCCTTTGAGCTTCATGAGATTCCCATCAGCCCATTTCTCTGCCGAGGTCCCTCTGAATGGCAGTGCGATTGTCCGTTCCTCCCACGAGGCTAAAAGACCTGGAGGGCGGCAGGCTGGGGACAGCAAGGATCCACTGCACTGGCAGGAGACAGTTAATGCTGACCTGCTTCCCTTGCAGGGCAGAGTTAATGAACTTTGCTCTTGGCAGACAAAGCGCTCAAACGCAATGAAGCTCTCAGTTAAAATTTGCATCTCGGTATTTCAGCATGTGACCTCAGTTGGAACTGATCCAAGTTATTGAAGGCCAAATTGTAATTTTGGCTGCCCATTCAGAAATGTGGCATCCTTCCTCTGTTGATAAGAAGAGCAGAGGTGCTCTGCTGTGTCCCTGTGCCTGCTGGTGAGGGAAGCTCTGTAGCACTGTCGGTACCTGCACTGCAGTTCCGCCCACTTCGTTTCCTTCTCATGGAGTGTTGCAGCTGGTAACAGGGATTAGCAGTGAGTACAGTAAGGGTTTGTCATCATAGCCTTTGCTGTAGGTGCCCGAGGAGATTATTGGCTGATAAAATTAGAGGTGATGGTAAAAATGTCAGCCTTGGGCTGTGCAAGGGGTGTTGGAGGAAAGCAGTCAGTCTCTGAAACAGATGTCTTTTCAAGGCAGGTGGACAACTTTAGTTAGAAATGAGTACAAGTCAGATAAAACATCATTAAACAGCTTGTTTCCTGGAGATTTTCCACTACAAAAAGCTAGAGTTAAGTAGAGCAAGACTTACTCAGCTATAATAGGATATGTAAAAATGCTCTGGTTTCTGATGGAAACTGAGAAATGACTTGTTTAGCAAACGTATAAGCAATATTGCTGCAGAACTGAATGTTATCTTGGTGTGGAGTGGAGACACAAACAGGGCCCGATTATAATCTCTGCCCTCTCACTGAGCTGTTCTGTGACTAATTAAATGTTCTCCATAGAGAGATACATGGCATATAAGGGATTACTCAGTGATGTCAAAGTATATCAGATCCAGTCTCACTATAACAGGATTGATTCCAGAACGTAGTGATGATGACTGTACCTACTCTGGGTACTTCTGCTGTCCAGGTAATCTGGGGAAGTCTACTTTTCTTGGACTGATGAGGAGAGCTCTCCATTCTCTCCCATTAGCTGAGTAAGTAAAACTTGGAGTAAATATGGTGCTGCTGTAAAAATGATGGTGATTCAGCTTCTTGCTTCTGGTTGGTTTCTTTGGGCCCTCATCTCTGTTTTCATAACATTGTCTACTACACTGCAGCTGCAGCAGTTGTGGTGGCACTGGTTTGTACAAAATGATACGTGGTCTGTGCTCTCAGACATTGTTGTTACCAGTGGCTGGTGTACACAGACACATGAGCAACTACACCCGTGTTTTATCTTGCAGGAAGGTGCATGTGACCATTGGAAGTGCAGCTTCAAGCAGAATTGGTGGTGTGTAGTTGGACAGGATTATTGCTTTCTGATCTTGTAGGCCATCACACCTAAGCTTGCTTTGTTAAAAATCTGCTTAGTTGTGGAAAAAACAGTAATAATTTTGTGCCTAGGTTGTTATACACACTGTCATTTTCCTGCCTGGATGATGAGAGAATGGAGAGAAAAACAGAGGGAGATGAGAATAAAATCTTTAATAAATTTGAGAATGTGTCTGTTTCTTGCTAGATTCCACTGGATCACAAGATGGAGTTTTGATGAGCAGAAGAAAGTGTCAAGTCCAGGTCCTTAAGTGACTGGCTTGTACAAGGATTGAACCCACAACCTTGGCATGAGTAGCACCACGCTCTAACCAACAGAGCTGCTCATTACAAGGAGCAGTGTTTTCCTCATGGCTCCGCTCAGGTGGAGTGCTATGAAGCATGCTTTGAGCTGTCCATCTGTCCTCAGGTTTTTGGGTGATTGGATCATTGTTATCAGGCTATTCTCAGATCCTTACTCTGTAAAAAAAAAAAAAAAAGCACCAACCCATAAATCATTATATAGGTGGCACACATGCAGGTGTATGAGGCACAGTTGTCCTGGAGATATCACAGCATGGATTAGAAATGGGACAGTTTGGAAGAGACTAACAAAAATATTCTGGGAGATAAGGGATTGATTTACAAGGAAGGATTAACTGTTCAATGTGTATTTGCCAAAACTGAAACTAGGAGTTTGTGAAAGATATAGTGGTTGATAGTTAAAAATATGTGGACTAAAATGAAAAAATGAGAATCATTTACAGTGGTGGGAGGATAGAAAGGGGTGTTACGAGGACAAGTAAGGTGAAGCAAAGAGGAAACCTTTCTTGTCCAACCCAAAATAGAATGTAGTGTAGACTGCTAAAGAAAGTACTGGAAACACCATCACTTAATACCATACTGGAGAAAGTCCCTGCAAATGTATTGTCATGAGTAGCCCAGCTCTGACCTCTGGGGGTTGGATGACCTAATGTCTCTTCCATTTCTAGCTCTGTGCATCTATGATTAAGGTAGTTTATATAATGCAAGTGCATTTTCAATTACACTCTGCCTTCTTGCGTGGGATAGTGGAGGTGCAGAGAACTCATTATATTTGTGTCACAATTACAGCATGACTTGTGGGAAATACTGCTGGTGCTTGGTCTCCCAGAGACTCTGATCTCATTTATATATATATTTTGGCTGTTCGAGCCATATAGGTGTGTTACAAGACTGCAGTGCTACTTTTTTCCCATCTTCCCCCTTACTTGGAGGCCATAAATATGGAGGAAATATTGGAAGGATAAGTAGAAGGAATAATTGATTCTGGTTCGGCAATCCAGTGCGCGGGCCTTGGTGAAAATGTTGAAGTTTATCGTTGTAGATGTGTAATACATCAGGAGTCATTGTCAGCTGCTCTCTTGGACCAAGGTCTATTTTCTGAACCAGAATAGGACATTAGCTAAAACATAAACACAGAGATATTAAAAAGAACAGTACTGGCTAGATGGGCTTTCAATGCATTTTATGCTGTACTGGATTTTTGTGGGGCTTGTAACACACAGTGTTTGGAGGGGATAGTTTTTGCTTCCAATTATTTTATAATTTTGGTTAATTTTGAAATTTATGCACCGTGCCAAGAGAGTTTTGTGATATGTCAAGTATCTTTGTTAGTGTGTTACAGGGCATTCAGAGTGCCATCAGAGATTTGTCAGGGTACTTCTGTTGCAGGCATATTTTTAAAATATATTCCTTTTAAGAGGCTGTCTTGGAAGCAGCGACTCTCGGGTTTTAACTAAGATCTGCCAGCATCAAGTGTGACAAATGTGGTAGACACTACATGTAATAGATGTCTTTAGGAGTGGAATGTTGAAGTCTCTAAAATGTTCAGGCACTGATTGGTCTCTGAAATGTCTCTTGGAGAAAGAGTTCTTCATCCCATGTGAGTGATGAATATTGGCAGAATTGGCCCCATGCTTATTGGCGCTTTATAACAAACCTGCACAGACACCGTGGTTGAGCTGGGTTTTCTTGTGATTGAAGAACAAGATTGATTTTTGTGGTTGCCATAACAATTGGATTGTTGTGTGAAAAAATGTTAGTAGCATTCACTGGAGTGAGTTGACAGCTCTAGGATGCCTGTTCCCAAATTAAAACAACTGTTTCCAGCTCTGAGAAATGGTCTCTCTTTAACTTTTTCAAGATGGAGCTCAGCAGGGTCTTAGAAATGACCCGAAGAGCTTAAAGATTCTAAAAGTGCCTTTGATGCTTAATTTTAAAATGCCAGCTTTGAGCTGGAGTTAATAAGAGTAAACCAGGAGGCTGAGCTTTCACTCCCACCAGGCTATTGTATGTACTCACGAAGTGGAGAGGACAGGACAATCTAAAGGAGTCCCTAGAAGAATGTAAATGCACTGCAAATGTCTAGACATGCAGTCACTCGTACTGTAAATGTCTTACCACTGACATAGTCAAGTTTAAAGAAGGCTTGCACTGCTGAAACTTTAATAAACAAAAAGATGGTCATTACTGTCTCACCTCCAGCTGCAGCAGTCTGGGCTTTGAAAAAGGCTGATGCTTCTGCAAAAGATTCAGCTTGGTCCTTCAGGATCCATTGTTTGACAGGAGGGACTGTGGGCCATGAGCACTGAGCCTGGGGCAGGGCAGGATGGCAATGTGTGGGTAGCCACTGAGCTTCTTGAATCTACAATTGTGCAGTGTTTGACTGCTGGAATTCTAGACAGCAGGTTTCAGTCACCTTTTCCAGGCTAGTGGATGCTGTGGCTTCTGGTGTGTTCTTTGTTCTCTTTTCTTGTTGTTTTGGATGTGCTGGTCTTTGTGAATGACCAGTAGACATCTCAGGAGACTGCTTCAGTCTGAAAGTTAGCCATGGGAGAGAGTCTGGATGGGGAGGTGAATAAGGTGATTAGGTTCAGACATCTTAATTCTATCAGCTTCCTGAGACAGAGAAGGGGAGAGGGAGGTGCTGATCTCTTCTTCCTGGTTACAGGATGTGTAGGAAAGGTTCAAAGCTGCACCAAGGGAAGTTTAGACTGGATGTGAGGAAGCGTTTCCTTACAGAGAGGGTGTTTGAACACTGTAGCGGGTCTCCTAGAGAGGTGGTCAATGCCCCAAGCTTGTCAGTGTTTAAGAGATGCCTGGAAAATGTCTTTAACAATGTGCTTGAACTTGGTCAGCCCCGAACTGATCAGGCAGTTGGACCAACAGTGATCATTGTTGGTCCCTTCCAACTGAAATAGTTCTATTCTATTCCATTTAATTCCCTTTCCTTCCATTCCAGCTCCTGTCTCTGGGTTTCTTGTTCAAAGACTTTTGGTGGGTCACTTCTCAGCCTATTTCTTTTGTGCTCTGGTTTTCTTGCAGAGGCACCCAGCTCTCTCTTTCTCTCTTGTGAGACTTGGCAGCCTAAAGTCTGCCCACAGCCTCATCCCTCAGCAGTCCAAGTTCAGGGAAATGGCAAAGTTGGGGCTTCAGCCAACTTTGAGTTGGTGGTGGCTGCAGCCAGGACCAGGAGTGGTGCACAGGAGCATGGGCATGGGTTTGCTGCCCAGCTGACTTGTGCTTGCAGTGCCTGGATGAAGTTCTTCCATCCTTCGATTTCCCTGATTCCTGAATAGCTGGGTCATACTTGCTTCTGCCTCCTGCAAATGGTTACATCAGCTGCTAAGGACAACATCTTGCTTCATGAAGTGTTTTCTGATGCTCTTGTGGGTACATGCAGTTCTCTGGACTGGTCTTTCATGGTTGTTGGCATTTATTAGTGGTGAAAATTTGGGCTCCACTGGTTGAGTTGACTCATCTGTGTGCTGCTGGCTGGGAAGACCATTGAGTTGTTTGTTTCAGGAGGATGTGCTTGGTGCTGCTTTGTCTACTGTGTACAAACTGGTGCTTTTCTCTATCAGCAACACCAAGCTACTTTTACAGAAAATCGCTTTGCCCAACAACGAGCCATGGCAGAAACTTGGCCTCTAATACAGTCTGAGCCCATGGCTTACAATTGCAATGCTTCATCTTGATCCAAGCAGCCTTCCATTCAAACAAAGAGGGAGCCCTGACCACTGGTACTTGTAATTTCCTTGTGCCATAGGTGTTCATATTCTGTCATTAAACTAACAATATGTTGAATTCTGAACAGTTTAACTGGCAAAAATTTATACATTGTACCAAACCTTTAGGCACCAGCTCTACAGTATTTTCTCTGCTGATTCTTGTACATACCTTTGCATAGATGTATGTATTTGCCCAAAGAAAAACAAACTGCTGTTGCGATCCTGTGATCTGTGAATGTTGTAATTACCATGACGGTAATTCCAACTCACCAACAAACTACTTATCTTACCTCTACTGCTGCACTAGTCATTTATTTTAAGGCCTGTTAAAGGTAAAAAGACTAACTGCTCTGCAGACATGCTTGTCTGCTTTAATTAGTCTTCCTGAAGCTGTGCAAAGAGCAACTGCACTTAATTATCTTTCCTTAAATTAGGATTGATATACCAGCCTGTAGATGTTGACACCGTCGTTACTGTCTAATAAACTAAGTGCTCTATCCTGCAATTTTTTTTCCCAGGTGGTTGATTTGCATGGTGACAGGGCCGGCTTTAGCAGTGCCCTTGTCACTGTCTCAGGGCTGGAGGTGGCTGGGTCAGCACTGCCAGGGGCTGGGCAGTCTGTGTGGCTCGTGCTTTCCTGGCTCTTGCTCGCCAGGCCCACCATGCTCAGTGCAGATCGTTCCACTGATCCTCCCAAACTCTTGCAAGCATTGCCTTGCTCTGGTGCTCGAACCCTCTGGCCACAAGGAGGAGGGAGGAAAGATTTTATTCTTCCATTGACAGAAACTCCATGCCAGAGCAAGTCCACCCACCTCTGCAAACCTGCACTAAACATCTGTTTTGCATGAAGAGTGTCCTGTAAGAAGTGGAAGTTTCCACACTGAAATTTTTGTTTTCAATGAGTGCTGGGGGTTTCTTAAAGGCACATGTTTACCTCTAGTCCTTTCTAGCATGAAGACCAGAAAATCTCTTAACTCTGTGTGTCTCTATCTCCTAAACAGTTTTCCTTTAACCAAATTGTGTGTTATGTTGGAACAAGTGGACTTGGATCCTCTCATTACTTTTACAAAGTATGTTTTGACAATTTGAAATGAATAAAACAGACTTTTATTAAGTGTGATGACAATGAGAGATGGCTCCTTCAGGGCCTTTAAAGAAGGGGGAGAGGGGAATGATCGAGCTTCTTAACCCACAAGATCACCTTGATGCTTCTCCAGAAGCTGGAGACAGCTGCCAATTCATATATACCTGTGGTCAGTGCAAATGTGCAAGTATGTAGCCCTGAGTGTAAGCAACATCTTTGTTAGCAGGTGCATAAAAAGTTCTATTCCTTGTGGTTGAATCATACAAACCACTGCAGGTCGGTCTTGTTATTGGTTACAGTCAGAAATGTGGTCTGATCTCTCTGAGATCCCTTGTGCCACAGCCCTTGGGGTATTGCACAGCCAGACAGTTTGGTCAGGGGAGGAATTCGAATGGCTCCTTCCTCTTCACAGGGCAGACTTGCCCCATAGCTGAGAGCAATGTTGTTTCTTCACCCAGATGGTTTTTGTCAGCTGCCTCCAGGGTTCTCAGTGGGGTGTGTGCAAGGGTGGCTGGTGTGGGTGTCAAGGGAGGGGACAGCTTGCAGAACAGCAGGCAGGGTGCTCTACCCACACCCAGCCTTTCCTCCCCTGGCTTCTCATTGCCTTGCCTGATTTTCTGGAATAAGAGACAGCTCTCTGCAGTGTCCTGAATATAAAAGTGATACCATTAGGCCTGGAGGAGAAGCAGGAGGAGATAGCTGAGAACATACCTACCTTGGAGACCTTGCCCTGGAGGAGGACATATGTGGGGTACTGCCCTTGGGCTCAGTGCTGCCATCCCATCACTCAGTGGATTGATTGCTTTCCCACCTACCAGCCCCGGTTCCTATAGCCATCTGAAACTTCTCCAGTAATAGAAACTGAAAACCAGAAATATAATTAATCACACTTTATAATGCAGTTAGTGGTGAGCGTAATTCATTTAGAAACTTCAGTGAGGTGTTTGCCTGTGTGCCAGGATTATCTCACTGCTGTGAACTTTGAGCTCTGCTTGCAGATCAGCTTCTCTTTTCCCACTGACTACCTGGCCATGGGCTCTGCAACATTTCTGCAGCATCTTTGTGCCAGGGAGTATAATTCCTTGTTTTACTTGCTCAGTTACTTTCTCACCTCACCTTGCAGTCTGTGCCCAGAATAAACTGCCTGTGACAATCTACAGGTTCAAGTCCCTTGAGTAGTTTTAAAGGAGAGGCAAATCTGAGCCTGGTGGTTAAATGTATCTGAGCTGGTGAGAAATGCTAAATCAGAATTTGTCTGGACCCCTCGTCAGCTTTGCATCTGTGAATTTAAGTGTCTCAGACGGCTGTGAGCCGTCTGTGCCTGCTGTTCACCTGAGAGGCTGCTCAGAGCCCAGCCAGCTTGTCCTGAAGGGCAGCAGGCTGAGCACAAAGCACTGCCTGGGGAGGTTGGGGCTGCCCCACTGGCCCCAAAGGTTTGAGCTCTCTGAACTGGGGCCACCACTGGCCTCTATAATACTTGACCAGCCAAATACATCTCAGCAAAGCGACCAGTTAGTTGCCACCATTGTTTAAATGTGTTCAAAATTTGGCTCCTCTGGATTTCTACTCTCTTCTTTCCAGGGCAGGCTGCAAATGTGCACTTTGTTGAAACCGATCTGTTAATTTTTAAACTGCCTGGAGCTATGATTCGCAATGGGTGGCAGATGCTTGTGGTAGCAAGCCCTGAACATCTGGGATAAGCTATCTATTCCCCTGACACAGGAACCCACATTCTCTTTGAAGAAGCTCTTAACCTTTTTCTTGCTCACTTATCAGATAAAATAAGCCATTCATGTCCATTCAGTTGACTCTTTTAAATGAAGTAACTTAAAGATTTACTGGATGTGGCTGGGGGGACTTTATACCCTGTGCATTAGTGGGAGCTGGTGTAAATACATGCAGGCTGGCACACATGCATGTCCCCATACTGCTTGTATTATAGGAGTGTCTATCTGCATATGCAGTCTCCCTAAAGAGAGTTGCATGGTACCTTGGAGTGAAATTTTAAGGAATATATATTTATGGAAGTAAGGTTGTTTGCAAACCTTTAAAAATGGGTTGATTTCCAGTGCTGGATATCTAGGCAGCAACAGATCAAAGTCCCGGTGTAGCTGAAAGATTTTATATCTTTCAGTGTCACAGTCTCTTAATTTGTTTAGATGCATGCAAAGGATCAGAAACTAACGTGCATCTGGGGATTAAGGCAGCTTTGCTATCCAATCTGAAAGCCAGCATATTCCAAAAGATTTTCAAAGTCTCGGAAGGCAGTGAAGTGCTTTACTGATTTTTATGTCTTTGAAAATCTCTGTTTAGTGTGCCTGGTGGAATTATATAAATACATACTGCCAGCTGTCTGACACCAGCAGATACCACCCAGAGCATTTAAGTACTGAAGTGGTGGGTCTGTGAAGTTGGGGACATCGCTCTCATTGTGAGAACACCCATACAGAAAGACTAAGACTTGCTAATTCCATATGACACCTGCTCCTTTAAAAATTCGCTCTAATTTTCTCACCTCTCCTACCCCAGGAGTATAACAGTGGTTATGTTGTAAGAAAAATAATACATGTTTGCATTATACATCTCTAGAAGGGAGTTGCCATTGTGATATGAGTCTGTTGCAAAGAGAAGAAAAGCAGCAGTCGGATTTCTTCCTTGGCAGCCTCAGCCTGTGCCATTGTGCTCAGGGATCTTTTAACTAGGGAGGGGCTGGACTTATCCTAAAGGTTAAGATACAAGCAGAATAAACCAGCAAACCCATTCTTTTACTGTCTTCACTGCTCTTCAGCTCCAGTCCCACATTCACAGTGCTTGGGTGAACTCTGCTGTAGTCCAGGGGTCTGGCCAAGAAGTTGATGTAGGGCAGCCCAGGATGAAGGGAGGGCCTGAAGCAGGAGCTTAGGAAGTTTTATTTGTTGAGTGCTTCAGATTTTGGGTCTCACTAGTGCCAGTCTCTGCTCTAGGAAACATGATGGTTTCTGAGTCAGATGCTCTATTTGTTCCACCTGTGTGGCCCTAGACTGTATCTGTGGTCCTGGTGTTCCTGTCATCCACTGCTACAGGACATACATGTGAGCCTTCCAGAGCAGGGCTACATATTCCAGGTGCCACCTAGTACAGCACATCTGAAAGGATGTTCAGCTTTTCCTGAGCACCAAGTTGATTTGTAAGATCTAATGAGCTGATTTGGAGTTCTCACTTTCTGTAACTTTCACGATGTTGGCTATGGAACCTGCTTTTCCCTTTGGTGCAGAATTGGCAGTGTAGATGATATAAAGTACTGCACCTCTTGGGTGTCTTTACTGAGACCAAAACTCTGTCAATTTTGTTACTATTGAGCTTGGTATACATGTTTCAGTGCCTCTGCTCCATGCTAGCTGTGCTCATGGAGAGTCAGATGCTGTGATATCTACTCTGTTGCACGGGGATGGGGGTTATTTGTGTTCCACTTAACTTTGCAATTAAGAACACTCTATTTTTACTCTAGCTGCAAGGCATCGGGACTTTTTCCTGCCTGTTTCTTTGTAGTGAACTTGATGGGCTAAATTGTTTAGCTTTAGTGGAGGAATATCTGTAATGAAATGAAAGCTGCTAAGAGCAAGCAGTTAAGCCAAAAAAGAAAAATGAAAAAATACCCAAGGAGATTCACTTGTCTAAATACCTTTTTTTTTTTTAGTACATTGCATTTAGACTTCAGATGAGATTGGAAGATGTTTCAACACAGTCTTCTGAAAACACAGTTGTTGTTATTGTCTGGATATCTGTGATGAGCTCTGTGTTTTGATACCTTCTTCATGACTGGGAGATAAATTTTCCTTTTCTTCTTTTTTCTTTGGATAGGAAAGAATGCATTTTCACCATCGACCCATCAACTGCCAGAGATCTTGATGATGCTTTGTCCTGTAAACAACTCCCTGACGGTATGAGATATATTTTACAAAATACTTCTAGTGTTTGTATTTAGCTGTAGACACATTTGTATCTGTAATTTGTCCTGAGGTATTCTTTACCAAATATAAGTAGAGTAATAAACTAGTTTTTCTCTTGTTGTTTTAATTGCTTGTTTTCAGAAATTGTAGAGCAGACATCTTCAAGCTGCACTCAGTCTTGGTGTCAGATAATGCAGAGCCACAGTGTTTTGCATAAACAGAGCTGTAATTTGATTTGAGCAGATCTCAGCTGTCTTCTGTCATTATGGGAGTTACAGCTAAATAGCTAATGCACCAATCCTGCAGACTGAAGTCTGGGGAAACTTTGACCTTATATACACAGTCTGTGGGTAAAGGATCCAGTATTTTTAAGGTCACTGGCTGGATTGTTTTTTGGTGTTTATGGGATGCTGGGAATTGTCAGATGAGCACAGTGTGCCTTATAAGTTGTGGTTTTCTTCTTCTTCCCTTTTGAGCTTTGTCTTCTGCCTTATTTGTACTTTTACTCTGCTGTAAGCCAACAGAACAGAAAGTAAAGCTCCAGAAGCCAAATCTTGATGATTCTGATGAAAGGAACTTCTCTCTTGTAAGCTTGCTTTGCCATCCTAGTTCTGCTCATTTAGTTTGAATATTGCATGATTAGATTAGCCTATCCACCACTAATAATGAAGCTAAAGTGATTTTTTTGGGTGTGGGTTTAGTTTTTCTTGCTCTTGCTTATCATCGCAATATGATGATATCAAAGACATAATTTTTTTGGGTTGGTTTCATTCTGTGTGTTTTGACCAGTGAATTACCATGTCATTTAGGCCCAGGTACAGAGTACTATCACAGTGCCATAAAACTGATAAAAAAGCAGAGGTGAAAGAAAATTTGAAGCCTATAAAATTAATTGTGCTGTACGATAGCAGTTTTGAGGCAAAATTAAGGAAAAATTGCCATTTTGTTTCACAGAAAATGTAAACAGTCTTCTTGAGAGATCTTAAGCTGAACTCTGTTCTCTCTCTTTCCACTTTGTCATCTCAATTTACTGTAGGTTTATGACAGTGTTGTGATCCCACAGGTCCTCAGAAACTCTGGCTTCTGAGCCTTTACTGCTCTCATAAGTGTGGGTTTTAGATGCTACAGGAGCTGGTTTGTGGTGCATACATCTGCATTGTTCTTTCATCCATAAGCCATTTGGAGAAAATGTTCAGGGAAAATACCAGTTTGAACAAGAATTCTTCTTTCCCAGAAAGTCTGCAAAACCATTGCAGAGCTGCCACTAGTACTTGGGGCTTATGGGCTAGTGATCAGGGATGTGGCCACCATTGAGTCTGCCTTATCTTTCTGACCCTGACAGAGGAGAAAATCCAAGGGCAGAGAAGTGAATGCACCTGCTGGTGGCTGTGCCATCTCAAAGGCCTTTGGTAACCACCATGTTTCATTTTCCATGAACCATTAGGTGGGAGCCTGTTCCAGCAGCCCTTTCTGTGCCAGATCTCTGCGTTTTGGCTGGAGCTGTAGGTCCTCGTTTCACCCTGGTCTCAGTGAGAAGATGCTCTGAGCTGGAGCCTTCTTTAAGAGTGGCCTTATCTGTGCCTGTCTTGGGCATTGTGTGCTCAGCCTCTCCTTCTGGCTTGTGATCAGCTGTGAGAGTGGTGCTCACACTCACAGAATTTCACATGGCAAGTTTCACAGAATATTCTGAGTTGGAAGGGACCCATAGGGATCATTGAATTCAGCTCTTAAGTGAATGGCCCTCACAGGCATCACAGCCATGACCTTGGTGTTATTAACACCATGCTCTAATCTCACTCCATTGCTGTCTCAGCCTTTGGCTAAGGAAAGTCATTCCCTGGAGAAGCCATTTTGATGAATCCTAGGGACCAGATTTTAAATCAGTATGGAAAGAACCAACATGGAAATACCCTTTCATTTCTTTGGAAATCTCTGGTGTTTATTCTGAAGAGACCTTGTGGCTCAGAAGGAAGTACAGACAGGAAACTAGGTGCTGATGGTCTTGGATGCAGTTATGATCCGTTCAGGAGGGAGCTGAGGAGTGGAGCGGGAGTGGCTGCAGGGAGCCCCTCTGCATCCTTGGAGCAGGCCTGGTGGCTGGCTGGCCAGCTCACTTTGGCTTCCTGAGCAGGCACAGGAAGGAAATCTCAGCACTGTATCTGTGCTTCAGTGGTTTTTTAAAACTTGAAAAATCTCTAAAGCAGAGATGTCCAGTCTAGTAGCTGGAATCATCTCCATTTTTAAGGTTCCTGATATCACTCAAGGAGATGCCTGTAGAGTCTTTTAGTGAACATGAGTAATAAAAACAACTAAGAACTGATGGGCTCTTGTCCTTTATCCTCTCAGTGTGCTGCTATTTGAGGCACAAACTTGATGCAGCATTTCGTGGACCTTCTCCTCTGCCCACTGTGGTTCAGCACTGAAATTCTGAATTCCAAAGGTTAAATTTTTCAAATACTTTCTGATCTGAAGAACCCAATAAAAACATTATTTTGTGAGCCTCCTATAAGGGATATCTGTTTCACATGCAGTTGGCAATATAAGATGTATTTTGTGCCCATTTTTAAGGTGTCACCTTAGAGATACAGAGCTTGTTGTCCACGAGACAAGGTGTTGGATCCTCAGCCAGGGTATGAGCAGCCAAAAATAGTGCTGAGAGTCCTTTGGGGTGACTTCTTTGTATTCACTTGCTTGCAAAGCTACAGCTGTTCCCAGCTCTTCGGTGTTTAGGAGAGCCCCTGTGGGAACCTCAATCATGTGCTTAATAGAAACTTTTGACATGTTTTGGAGATACCCTGAGGAATTTTGGCTTTAAAAGTTGCTATGCTAGCTGTAATTAGTATGACAAAGAAGAGACGTTGTAGACCTTAAGAGCTTATCCAGGTCTGGCAAGGCTGCGTCTCTCACGAGGGCAAAGTTGTGTTAAGAGTTAACACAGCTTTTATTCAAAATGTAAACGTGGTTACGAGAAATTATTAGTTTTTCCATCTCTTTTGCCCATATGTAAAACACTTAAAAAACCCCCACCGTAAAATCCCAACATGAGCAAACCACATATCTTGGCATCCTCATGATGTCAGGAGATCTCCAAAAATCGACAGAGAATGTAGAACCCGATTCAGAAAATGTCTCTCTGTTGGTGTATAGCACCTTGAATTACTACTAAAAACCCACACTCATTACCTGTACTTCTTTTATCAGGCAGGTAAATCAGGGCATTTCAGAAGATTTTGGAGAATGAAATTGGGTTTGTCCTCAAGTATTTGTTGTTAATTTATTCAAGATTGTGACAGTTTCTTTGCCTTGAAGGATCTTAGGCAACAAGCAGAGAGACAAGGGACTGTCTTTGCACCTTTGTGAAATTTTAAAACTTCTCAGTGTGGCCCCTGTGAGTGGATGGAGGACGCTCCTGAGCTACGTCCTCAGTAAAAGGTGGAAAGGAATCTTTCTGACGAAGTAGTCCACAAATCTGTCATGAAAAACTACCCGGTAGCAGAGTGTCACTAGCAAAGGCAGCATGGGATGGCTGTGGGAAGAGCTGTATTTTTAATGGAGCTTGCAGTAGGATATTGCAGCAGTTGGAAACTTTTCCAGGGATATATGTCCTAAGTGGGCCAGTCTGGTTTTGAGAGGATTTTATATTGGAGTCTGTTTTTGATTAACGGTCGTGCTCCTCGTTATTGTTTAATGATAGCAGTAGGGAGGTGAGCTTGCTGTTCACATTTGTGAGTGTATATTTTAAAAGAGATCAGCTCCAATAAAGAAGGAAAATAGGGTTATTTATGTAACAGCTGCAGAAATATGAACAAACGGTACTCCATTTAGATGACTCAGCATAACCTTGGAGTAAAAGATGGCTCTGGCCTGCACCTAGTTTCTACACCCTTTGTAGAGCTGTTTCAGAGTAGCTTGAGGTTTTAAATAAGTTCATTTCAGTCCATGCTCTTTTGTGATCCTTTCTGCACGTCTTCTAGAAAATTACTGCAGCCAGGAGTGCACAGCAGAACTGTTCTCAGGCCGTGCAGATGTTGCAGACCTTCACAGAAAATAACTGTACTGCTTTTAAGCCTGAATGTTTTCACTCAAGGTTCAGAGGTTTAAAGATTTATTCTGATCTCAGCACGTAAGAGCTGGTAAGATTAGGAGACCTGGTGTGGCACCAGGCGGGTTTCTCACACTTGCCAAATTTCTTCTGGGAATTACCTGCCAGTGGTGTTTGTATTTCTGGCAGTGCACACTGCTGATGCAGTTGTGTTCGAAGGCTGCTTACTGGAAGGAACAGAAATGAAATCTGGCACATGTCAAGGCAGACGATTCCATCTTGTGAAAGGTCAGGCTGCGATGGGAAAGGATGCAGCAGAAATGATTGGGATGTATTCCTGAGGGGTCGTCTTAACCTATGTGCAGGTCTTTTGATGCTGATCTCAAAGTGGAGCTTTGGGCCATTCTGATAGAGCTTCTGTGCATCTTTTTGTGTGTATATTGATATGGTTCTCACTGTTGTTCTTTCATTCCTGTATCCCTGCAATCTTTACAAAATAATACAGGTTTAAGTAATTTAAATCTTTTTCTAGGAGAAGTTGTTGGATGGCAAAATAGAGATATATTGTACAGACTGTTTGCCCTAGTTTTCATGTCCTTAGTGACACTGGTTGTCTGCATTTTGGAACGAGGCCATACATAGATACATCCATTGAATCTTCCCAGTGTTTATGTTCTTCTGCTTTCATCCTTATTCTTTCCTCATGTAGGTTGCAAACACTTGGGATGTTTTAATTCTGCATTGTTGTGTGCACTTATATTTTGCTTTTTAACACATAAATATTCCCTCTTCTATTCAGCTTTGTCCCCCTGGACACTTAAGGACTGTAGGGGGAAATTCGCATGGTACAGGACCCTTCAGCTAATCCCCTTCACCCCTTCAGGACAGAATATTGGGAGAGTTTGTAATTGGAGTCTTGCTGGGCTGACTTCCTTAAGATAAATACTGAAGAATGGAGTAGTGTTGAATCAAAAGTTACATTATGAAATTACCATGCTTCCTTCTTTATAAGATATATAAGATGAAAAGACACCAGACCCGGAGAGAAAATGACAGAGACACATTTATGTATGAGTCAAATGTAAAATGACCATAAACTGCAATTTATTTAAATTTACTGCAGGAGCTAAATATGGGAAAATTAAAGAAGACCTACAAGGAGTGGGATTGTGTGTAACATTTGGTCAGGTTTTGCTTTAGTATCAGACATAATTAGCTGGTCTCTCCTGTTACCTGCTGATTAGTTTGGTGGGGTTTTGTTGTGTCACTGGCAAAGTGAAAAAGACATATTACAGTGATTAAAAACAGGTGCATATCCTTTCTTCCTATCAAGGGCTTGTGGTTGCAGAGTCTTTGAAATACGCAAAATGCCCTCAGATCTGTGCCAAATCCAGGTCCCTGCTGCATCCCACAGTGGGCTCCTGTGTAACGCTGGGAACTGCAGCATGTGCAGTATATTTTACCTCTTCTTTTAAAGCAACATGGGGTGGTGAGAGGAAACACACATCACTTTCAATTTCCCAGTGCAGGGTTGAATGGAATCAGAGGGTTGAATTGCGTCACCTTTTCTCCACCAAACATCTCTCTTGAATTCGGTGCAACAGCTCGGTGACGTGGGGCTCCCCTCAGTGTCACTGGAAATAGGACAGCTTGCTCCAATCTACTGGTGTTGAAAGGGAAATAGGCTGAGCCTAATTCCCAGGCAATTGCATTAAACTGGTTGATAAGGTATCCGTGTGATTAAGAAACTTTGGATTTGATTGGAGCACTGATTGCTGGAACATAATTTGTTAAGACTTTTTTTGCATATATTTGAAAGCTGCTTGTAAGAAGGTTGATTATAACCTTGGTTAAGCAAAAATGGTCAGGATTTGTTATTGGTAATTCATATTTATTACACTGGAATTTTGTATTAAGTATGGGTATTTTATAAATATTTCATCTTTATCCCAAAAGACTCTTTTTTTTACAGTATACAAAGAAAGCTGTGTGGGAAAAATACATGGGATTAAAACAAAATAAGAGTTAGATTGTGAAGGACTAATGTAATGAAGACCATGGCTGCAGAACATGCAAACAGATGTGCAAATACCAGTAGAATTATTCATAAAAGTTAGTTTACTTTCCTGCAGGGAAGAAGGATGCTCTGGGCAAAGTCTTCTTCCGGATCATTTCAGTTCATAAATTCAGGACCTGGGACAATTCCCCCAAGATTTAGAGGTGCAGGATTTTGTGTCCTGGTGGATCTCAGGGGTATTTGTGGATGCAGACTTAAAAACAGAGTGTCTGGTTGTATATTGAAGGAAAAAAAACCCAACAAATGCCTTTAAGGAGCTGGATAATGGAAAGAAGACCCAGAAATTCTAGTACAAACAAAGATCTAAAAGCACTTTGCTCAGGATTTCTGTTCATTAAAAAGGACCTCAGGGACCAGGAGAATCTTTGGAGATGAACCAAAAAGGATTGGGCATGACCAGATAGAGCTATAGAAAACAGGATCTTTCAGTAAATTCAGCAGGTAAGAGAAGATACATGAGGAAAATAAACTTTGAAAAGGTAGCTGGGAATACTTTCCCACATGGTTATCTTCAGTTACACGTTCTGTTACATGTAGACAGCAAAGGAGTTACTGCTGTATATATTCTTTATTATTAACTTTCTGAAATGGCAGGATCCCTCAGAATCACCAAGCAATTGTTTTGACTTTTAATCTATTGCAGTGCAGAGTTTCAGAACCCAGAACAGGAAAAACATCTTAGACTGTAATCTACTGCAGTATTTCTTGATTGTGAACTATTATGGCAGTTACACAGGAAGAGTAAAACCAGGTGCAGATGGGAATGTTTTAGAAATCTCTCAAAAAATAAACAAAAGAGTTAGATGACTAAAAGTGAAATCCTATCAGCTGCCTTCTGTTCCCAAAGAAGTTGAAATGTCAAGGCTGCTCCACGGAAGGACATTGTGTGTGTTTGGCCTAGGACTAAATCCCAAGGTCTCTTTGAATGCCCGGGAGTGCTCAAGCAGCCTTGGATTGCTGTGTACAGTAGAGATATCACAGAAGGGACTGACCTAGCAGTGGAGAGAGGCTGGTCCCTCCCCACTGTAAACCTTCATTTCAGGAACAGGATGACATCCTACACCCAAAATTATTGTAATTCATCTTGAAAGTTGCTGGGTGTCACTTCCCATCTCTTTAAATTCAAAGTCTGCTGATTTTCTGATAGAGTTAGCCTCTTGAGTTGGTCTTGGAATAATGATAAAAGTAATTAATGGCAGGAATACCAGAAATTGTCCTTTTACTTCCATCACATTGGCTGAAAGCCTCACTGTTAAGAGATTGCTTGAAAGAGCTAAGCACAGTCTGCCTTGGTAACTCCTCCCCATCAACAGAGAGTGCTTTCTGAGCCAGAAATCCGAGTCACAGCAGCACAGTCATTGCCTTGGTGTCCTGCTTGACATCTTGACTCAATGAAGGGTTCAAGGTCTGTCTTCCAAGTGCTTGGGATAGACTACATAGCTAAGATTCGTGTTGGGTCTAAGTCATAAGTAGTCATCTAGAGGTTCTCTCAGAGATGACCAAATAACAAGTACTGGAATTCAGTGGATAAATCTGATATATTTGAGATTTGTAACTCCTCTTCGTGTTGCTCATTACACTTGAATCTTGCAAAGAAATCAATACAATTTGCAAAACCTCCAGCTGGAACTTGCTATTTTGGCAGCTCACAAGGTCTGTTAGGCACTTGTGCAAGCACAGAGGAAACCAGCTCTCCTGTGACCCTCTGCAGAGTTAGTAGGGACCAGCACAGGAATGGGGAGAGAACCTGCATGGGCAGGAGGTGGGACACAGTCATTGTGCATAAGGAACCACTCTGTCTGGGCTCAGTTTTTCAGTGGACACCTTTGATACATCAAAGAAATGCCACATTCTCTCTGTTTTCCATCATTATACTGTTTGTCCCCAACTGCTCTGTGCTCTGGCCTGACTTCATCTATTCAAATACTCATGCTTCACTTTTATCTGTATTTTTCTGCTTGCATCTTGCTCAGCAGTGTGAAAAAATCTGTATTCAGTGTGATTATTCTGTTGGATATCGTTACCCATGTCCTTCAATCTGCAATTAAATGTTTTATCTTGTACATGCTGTGTGAATTCTGTCCTGAGTATTTAGTGGTTTTCCCTTGGGAGAATTCCTTCTTTGTGTAAGTATCCAACTTAATGGTGCAGTGATGCCACTTACACAGAAGAGCTCTTTCATTCTTCTGCAGAGTTACTGCATTAGGTTTTAAGGTAGTTTTCAGGAAAGGTGTAGGTAGTAGGTGCCTTCTGGATGGCAGCATTTTCTGTCACAAGGTGATGAAAAGCTGATGTGGGTTCACTGGCGTCCCACAGGAAAGGAAACGTGTTATGTTTCTCTGCCTCAGTGACACAGTATGATCTGTGAGGTCTGGAGACCTGACTTGTGATTGGCACCAGCTTAGATGTTTCCAGGTCATGGAAACTGGAAGCTGGGAGAACACCACCAGCACAAAGATCTGTCCCGTGTTCCTGTGGGAGGATTGACCTTCCTACTCTCCTGAGAGCCTGGGAATGCCTTGTGCTGACCAAGAGGCATCTCTGAGCATACTCCTCAGGAGTGGGGGAGCACCTTCCTTGCAGGGGCTAAGCCTAACCAAAGTGTTTGAAACAGTGCTTAACTGATTGGGTTTGTGCTGGTTTGTGTATAAAACTCAGGGCTCTGTAATGCATGGCGCATGAAATGCCATCTTATGGAGGTGTCCTGACTTTGTTTTGAGGTACAAAAGGTGGCTTTTAAATTCTATTAAGTGGTTTTAGGATGTTGCCGAATTTATTAGCTGATGCAGACAAAAATTTTATGCAATTTGCATGAAAGACATTTAATTTATTAATAGATAAAGTCTCCTCATAATTCAGAAACTATTGAAAGAACTGCTGATGGCTCATGGAAAACTCTAGAAGATATTTCTGCTTTTCATCTTCACTTGCCCTTCATTGCACTTAATGAACAGGTGAGGTTTGGACCTCACATAGAGCCATTCCCAAACTGGTTTGTAAAATTGTAGTTGTCTCTAACATTCAGTTGATGCAAAGGATAAAATAGCCAAAGGTCAGCATAGTTGAGACTGGAGTAAAACAGTGCTTTAAAAGCCACTACTAAGCAGCTAGAAGTTATCCTGAATTTCAGACTCATTGATGTTCCACAATGACCTTTTAACTTGAAGAAAAAAAATAAAAAAAGAAAAACCTGTTATGCTTTATTTTTGTAAAACACTCTGAATGTTTTCTGATTCTCTTAGGACAGCTACAAACATCACTTTGCAATGTCACCATTCCTATCAGTGGTTTCTCACGTACTTCCAGAAGTCAATGAAGTGCTAAGACTTTCAGTATGGGAAAAGTTAACTTTTTTAAGATGGTTTTATTTTTATTTTTTTCCCTTCTCCTGTGATCTTATGCTGTTTCTTAGGTTGAAACAACTGGGGCCAATCTCGGTTCTGCTGTTGTTGAGGATTTGGTCCATCTCCCACCTCCTGGGTTTCAGCAGTTAAATGAGAAAAGTCACAGCTTTTATTGTCTTTCCATCAGCCCAGCTCCTGAAGGAAGGGATGTAAATGTGAAGGTTGAAGGTTTTAAATGTGATTTGAGAAAGAAAGCAAAAGCCCACACCCAGCCAGCCCTTGTGCAGTCTGGTGCAGGCACTTGGAGTGATTGTGCTGACAATGCTGCGTGTGCTGGCTCCCTCCCTCTTTGCTCTGTGGATGCTGAGGGCCTGACCATGGTCACATCTTCAGGTGCTACAATCCCCCCCAAAAGTGACTAAACATAATTCAGAGAAGAGTTTAAATTCCCTGAAACCTTGTCCAGGTTGTTCCTGATGGTGTCAAAGTCTCTCTGTGGCTGGTGGGTGAAGGGGGCTATTTCTGTGGGACATTTTTCATGCAAACCCCTTGCAGAGGGCTTTGGTAGTATGTAGTATTGTCTGGATTGTTACCCTTCAGAAGTGCTTGTTGTTTGCTTGGGCAGACAGTTTTTCCTCTTTTGAAATTATTGCAACATATACTCAAGTCATATTTATGCTTGGATGGAAAACTTGCTGCTCTGTGCCCCAGGGACTTGTCCCATTCTCTTGAGATACAGGACTCTGATCCTTCTGCCAGAGTCTTTTTGTGAGGTTATGTCAAGGAAGAGACCTTTAGAGAAGGAAAAAACCCTATTACTTGCTTTAAAAAAAAGGTGTAATTAGTTGCATTTCAGTTGGCTAAAGGACCATCATGTGATAATTTAAAAAATTTGGTTTCTTGGTAAACAAGTTAAGGGATTTATGCTCAGTTGCACTGTGCTTTCAAAAAGCAAAATGGCCATAGGGCACGCAAGTAAAATTTAAATGTTTTCTGTGTTATTTTAAAATAAGTAAAACATACTGATTTTCTGAACAACAGCTTGGCTTCCTGTGGTGGAAAAGTAACCTCAGATGAGAGTTAAAGCCACCCACCTTTGTCTTCAGGCTCCAGAGCAGACAAATAACTCACTCTTTCTGCGGTTCCAGTTTTATTTATTAATAAACTCTTCTCCTCCTCTTCTCTGTCTTGCATTTCCTTTGCTTTCCCACCTGCTCTTTTCTCCCAGTCAGTCTTGCTCTTTTCTCTCTCTAATTTGTTCTCTTTATCCCAAGATGGTCACTTCTGTAACCCTTGAGTTGTAGATGTACGTCCACATGCCAAAGAGAAGGAGAAATACTTGGGTTTGGATTAGATCCTTCCTCTGAGAGTGTGTGTTAAACATCTTTGGTGGCCCCTGCCTGGTTCCAGCAGCTTCCCCAAGTCTTGGTGCTATTTTCTGCCTTCCTGCAACTTACATTTGTTTTGTGTCTACCCCTATTATGGTCTGCAGCCCCTCAGGCTGTCCCTTCTGTAACTGGGATGCTCCATGGCAGACACTGTCCTCTCCTGTTTGCCAGGGTCACATGTGAGAACCTCAGCCTTGATGAGACCCATGCTCTTCTCTGGAACTGCCAATAGCAACATAATGTGCACATAGGTTAAAGGCCTCATTTCTCTCTCTTTATGCAAGCTTTTCATATTTTTGCAAGGTGCTAAATACTGCTTTGCAGCTAAGAGCAGCAGCATGATACCCCAGGGCAGGGGAATGGGAAAGAGCTGTAATTATTCGCTGCAAGAGTTTGGTCTAACCAGGGAACAGGCAACAGCTGACTGCCTTGAACCGCTGGCAGCAGTCAACTGGGTAGTTGGCTCTTTTCTGGCTGGAGCAAACACTTTATATCTGCTTTGAACTCTTCTGTATCTCACTGAGGGGTAAAGACACTATGAGAAATACAGGTTAATACAAAAACCCTGATATTCAATTTTAAGTCGACTTAACACATTTGCTCATGTTTGTCTTCCCTCCTGAGAATGATGATACTTGAAGGTGAGATGGAGATAAAGGAGTGTGTGTCTGCATGGTAGAGAATTACCTTGTGATGTTTTATCCTTGAAGAGCTGCCTTTTTAATTTACATGGTCCTAAAATTCACATATGCTAAGGTATGAAGTGAACTTACCTGGTCTGTCTCTGGATTTGTGCTATGACTGAGTAGGATTGCTGAAGATGGGGAAGAGGGATTTGCTGAAGGTGTGTTCCCTCACCTACTGTTCAAATGCATTCAACTCAGCTTTCTAATTCCTGGGGCAAATGACGTGACTTGCTGGGTTGGTAGTTTTTATGAAGCATTTACAGCCTGGAAATACCTTTTCCTTCTCTTCCAGCTCTTTCTTGCTAATCCTTTTTGTTTATAATTTTCCTCAATAAAGAAGAAAAGAAGTTCTCTGAACTGTTTTGTCATAGAGAGTGAGATCATCAGTAAAAAAAAAAAAAAAAAGGAACAGCTTGTTTTTTGTTCTTCTGCAAGGTGCCACCACTCTTCTTTGATTTTAGCATCATATGAGGTTTTGGAATGGGTTCAAACAAACCAAATTCTCAGATCAAGGAGCCAAACCTTCTCCAAAACAGCTGTGTGCCTGGTGCGGCATTGTGCTGGGGGAGACCTGCCTTTCCCAGCTCCCAAGGGGAGTTTTGGTGGCTTGGTGCCCAAACCTTTTCCTATTTCTACTTGCAGACCTTGGGGGAGAGCTCCCCATTGCAAAGGGCCTCATTACTGGTTTTTGCAATGCTATGGTGTAATTTCAAACAATGCTCTTGTCTCCCATCCATCTCTGTCACCGCATCTCTGTAGTTGCAGAGAGGAGCTAATAGGGTTCAGCTGGTTAACAAAACACACGTTGCTTGATTCTAAACTGCATTCCTTGTTGCTAAACATCTCCCAGGAGCAGCTTTGTAGTGGTAGAGTTTGAATGGCGTGACAGTTTTGCACCCACTTTCAGATGAAATGATGTGAAATGAAAAAGTCCCAGAGATCCTGCGTGAGAGAAGCCATCCAAGTGCCTTCAGCATTTTTCATTGCAATAGATGCTTCCCGCAGCTCTTGCTTTAATAGCACTGTATGAAGTGTCTGGCTTAATCTCCTGTACATTCTTTTGTAAATTCCTTTAAAAAACCCCCAAACCTTAAACTGGTAGTGTATACCTAGCTTTAGGGGTTGTTGTGCAGCTTCTGCTCTTCTGTAAGAGAATTTGGGATGAAGCAAGTCTGTGGTTTGTAAAGTACTTGTTTCTCTAAGAAATTTAGGGTATAAACATCTATCATGATGGAGAGCTACATGGCAAGGTTGGAAACCTCAATTTGCTAGGAAAAGTAGATTTTTTCATCAAAATTAATGTGGAGTAGACCATTTGTAGTAGCCTGTTGAAGGTGGTCCTTATGGTGTCCCTTTTCTCTGCTCTCTCTGAGAATACTTTTTCAATAAGAGTTCAGGTTTAACTCTCTTTTCCTTTCATTCAGGGCACATTTTCTTTTTTTTGGGGACATAACACTAGACTTACAATGTGACATGTTTCTTTTGTGACTTTGTCATAAAAATTAATGAGACTAGAAAAACAGTTTGTGGACCTGGAAGAGAATCATAGTGAATAGTATTTCTCTATCTGCAAAGCTCTCTCATTTTAATTAGCAAATAAACCAGCAGGCAGGTATTTCTTTGCAGGCTTAGGCTGATATTTTGTCTAGCACATTCAAAAGCAGTGATTTGAGAGAAATCAGATTGGTTGATCAATGTGCTGTATCTTCAAGTTCTCTTGGTCTGAATATTTTGGGGGTGAGGGAGATAGGGTGATTCATACTTGAGCAAGATAAATGCAAGAGCTGCCAGTTTGCATTATGTCAATGTATGTAAGAAAATATTTAGATAGAATTTCCATTAAAAGTTCAAAAGCAAGGGGCTCGTGCTGACCCCAGCTCTTAGAAGCTCTGGTGGGAAACCTGAATGAAATTTAACTCCGCTCAGTGTGTTTTTGTTGGCTGACTCCATGTTTTATTATCTCATGCAATGAGATCTTTCTTGGTTTGTCGATTTTCTATTGAGGACAAAAAGTTCATGTATGTAACAGTGCACATATTGAATTAAAGTACGATTAAAGGCATGATGTAATGACCCCCTCTCCTTTTCCTTTAGTCAATATTTGCCTGCAGGGTCAATACATTACAATATTGACTTCAAAGTGTTCAATATTTTTTTACCTTCTGAGTGTGTTGGCTTTGAGTGTGTGTAATATTAAACCTGTTGGTTGAACTGTTGGTCTAAGACTTACTGTCTAAGTAGTTTCAGGCTTGGATGCCTAATCCATGTAGAGCAGCTTTCAAGGCATGTGATAATATCACAACACAGCTGTAGGCAGTTTTCTGAGGTGAACCATTTAATCTGCAGTCTTTGCTCCCAGCTTCCTAACGAGTGGTGGAATTTGTCCCTTGGTGTGTGATGGGATTATTGCCCTCTCTCCCTGCTGCCATCGTATTTGCTCTCTGCAGGACCTTCCAGTGACTGGAGGTTACGTGGGCAGATCCAAACCCCAGCGCTCCCGTTTTCCAAGTGTGTTTCTGCTGCCTTTACATCTGTGCTCTGTCAGAGTGTACAGAAGCCACTCAAAAAGCAAGATGACACTTTATGTACTCACAGTGCTGTGCAAACATAGCTTAATAAAGTTAAAATCGTTAGCAATTCAAGCAGCTGTGCAGGGTGGGCTAGTGCGCACTTCCCTGAGCTCCCAGCTGGATACAGTGGGCTGGGTGCCTCTCCTAATATGAGCTTGATCCTGCTCACACTTCCTCTTTACCTGTACACATTTCCTATCCCACTCTGCTGAAATCCTGCATCATTAGCCATCAGAAGGGCACACGGGCAGATGTACTGCTTAATGACAACAGCAACAAAGCATTCTTCCTTGAAAAACGTGACATTCCAGAGAAGGGCTTTGATAATGTTCCTTGTGAGGTGTATAAATAAACAGGATTGACACCACTGTGGGATCTTATTACTTTGTCTCTTTAAAAAAATTAAGGAAAGAAAAAATATTTATAGATACCCAGAGGTTAGTGAATTCCTCTAAAGAACCAAATGTTATAATTAGGAACCCGCTGCACTTAGAAGTATTCTACAAATAAGCACCTCAAATCTAGCCTAGTTCTTCCAGAGAAAACAAAGGTCAATAGGCTGCTTTGAGGATTAGCAAACCAGAATTTCTTGGACCGAGCTACTAATTACTTCCAAAGCTGAGGATGATCACTACTTCCAAATCCGAATTACTGCCAAAACCTCATGATAAACCTCAGTAGTACTGCTCTCTAGCCTAACTTTTGAATTAAGATACTTCTAGACTGGACTCTAATTAAAGGATAAAGAGCCAAATCTGAAGGGAAGGCAGGATAATAGTGGGAATAGTTCGTTGTTGGAAAGCTGCACTTGTGCATAGCCTGATCCAAAGCCACTGAAGACTTCCCAGGTCCCCAGCAGCAATTCGGGCTCAGCCAGCTTGAAGTGGAAATAAGTGCAGCTCTAAGAACCCAAAAGCATATGTGACCAACTGCTCCATACCTGGGAAATGGGATCCTGCGTTGCCTGTGTGCTTGTAAGGTGGGGTCCCATTTTTCTTGCATACCATTGTCTGACAGCAAAGGGATGAGGACTGAGCTCGCTATTATAAGCTCCTAACTGGAAGGACTTATCCACATGGTTTTTAAGGGTTTTCACATTCCCACCAGTGTGCTTAAGGATTCACTTGTATGTGTATTCCCTCGTATGCTGTAGCCACACTGGTTGTGAATTTGGTAGTGTCCTGAGAGACCACAGTTTTAATCTCAGATGGAAGAGATAGAAAGACGCATCATTTTTGTGAGATATCAGCATAAGGCAAAAAGTTGGCACTGGGGAGAAGGGGAGAAGAGTTAGAGTTAAATATGTCAGCGGTTTATGTCTACCCACAGCCTACTGACTTCTTTGTGCAATTCCAGGGAACTTGGAAGTGGGAGTTCACATCGCGGACGTGAGCTACTTTGTACTGGAAGAAACAGAACTGGATAAAGTGGCAAGCGAAAGGGCGACGAGTGTCTACCTAGTGCAGAAGGTAAGGACAGCTTCTCCTGTTTTTGTCTTGTGGCTGTGTCTTACATTTACCATAAATTAATTTTCAAGGTTTGTTGCCAGATGCTCACGATCTAAATCTGGCTGTTATTGCAGGAAACCTACAAAAATGAGCAAGCTGATGCAAACACAAGAGCTAACGTGGCTGCTGACCACCTTGGAGTTAATGGGGAGAGCAGGGAGTGGAGCAGTTTGTGACCCTGTGCCTGTGATCAGAGACCCACATTTGCCAGGGGTCACCAGCTCAGTGCTGACCTGAGCCAAGCGTGACAGCCCCAAGCTGGCTCCTCTGCTTTGCTGTTGGGAGCTTGAAATGGGCAGATGTGGTGGAGAGTTTGGTGCAGTAGCACAGCTCATCCCTCCCACAGATGGATGCATGGCAGAGTAGAGTGTAAAACACCCTAACAAACAAACATCTTGAGGTAAAACAGAAGGCTTACACTCTTATTTTATCTGGCTATCACAAATAGTGGGGAATGGTGTTCCTTCATCACACAATGAAAAGATATTTGAAATAATACGGATTTCAGCATATCAGAATTAAATGTTAGACTCAAGTTTAATGTTGTTGTCTAAACTTGAAAAATGAACAGGTTCAAGTTTAACACTTGGAAAGGAAACATGTAGGTTTTGTCTGTGACTGTCTCCTTTTCAGTTGAATGAGCAGAAACGCTTCGTAGCTCATCAGATACCATGGGCACCATGCTTGCAGGGAAGCTAGAGAACTTGGCTGTCAGTGTCCTGTGTAGGCTTGAGTCATCAGCTGCATGAGGAGGAGTGTTGAAGCAGATTAATTTGCCTGTGCTCACACTTCCATTCTGTCAGGCTGAAGTCCTTTTGTCCACAGCCTCTTCCAGGATGACAGGATGTTTTCTGTAATAAATAAACATATCCTACTTGCTACTTAGGTTAGGAGTGATTCTTCCCTTCCCTTCCTAGTTGTTTTCAGGGTTGTTATCTGGGGAGGGTTTTGTAATGATCCTTATTCCAGTAGCTTCCTGTGTCCTCTCCACACTTTCCAGATGATAAAATGATTTATGTTACATTAGTGAAATCAAATTAGTGGTTTGATATCAAGCCATTAACCTTTAATATCTGTTCTGTAACTTTCTTTGGGTAGAAACAGCAAGGCACAGCTTTAGGGGGCCTCAATGGGTCTGGTGGATTCCAGCTCCCTGTGGAAGAGCCATGGCAGCAATGCCAGAGTGTCCCAGCTGGATTGGTGGTAGTGACACCAACACCACATGGGTGCCGTGCACTGGAAGACCCCAGTTCCCAGTGACTTGCTGTTCTCCAGGAGTGGGAAGCAATGCATATCTCATGGAAACAGCAGTTCTGGCACCAGTCTTCCCAATCCTGTAGTCTCTCCTGTGATAGACCCTTTCCTTCTGCTGTGCTCTGCTTGCCCCTCTGATGGATGACTCGATGGCTGTAGCACTGTGGGAGATGTGGGCTGACCAAGGGGGGGATGTCACTGAGGGCAGCAAAGCTGTAATCCAGGAGGATGTTGTGGCAGTATTTCCAAGTCAAAATACTGTGGTTTGAAGGCATTTGGTTCTTTTTTAAAAGGAGAAGGAAGATTTTTATAAAGGAAGGAGACATTTTTCATAAAAATCCAGTTGAATGCAAAAGCTAATTCAATTTCTTTTCAAAGCACCTTTTCCCCCTAGCACTGCCAGTCAGTCCTGTGTGATGCCAACATAAGTTACCTGTTGCCCCTAATCTTCAATTACTCTTCAACTCCTTGGCCTACCAGTCAGGATAAATGTTTCACCCACACTTCTGCCCTGCAGAAAATATATTTTAAAAAAGTAAATTGTGTTAGATGATGAAATTGTCAATATTTTAGTTGCAAGAGATGAAAAGGAGCTAGGGGATGGGCAAAGGAAAGCAGCCAGGCTGTCTGAAACAAGATGGTAGCATGACTCTTGTAGAAAATATGCTTTCCTTTGATGGAACTGTTTCCTGAGACAGCTGTGATTCTGCGAGAGGTTAGAGCACCACGCTAATCCTCCCAAAAAGTTAAACAAAGCCACATATTTAATTTTCCTGAACCATGTATCCAAAAGGGGAGTTATTGTGTAATTGCTAGTGGTCTTTTTAATAAAAGTCAAAAGTTTTTGAAATAAGAATGTATCAGGTTTTAAGAAGCAAGAAAACTTAAACAGTTTCCTCTTTTTTGGCACATCTTCTACTGTTATTTTAGGTGTGAAGCAGCTAAAGTGAGAGGTCAGCCATAAATCCCTATAATATTTTACTGGTCCTATTTTACACTGGAGATCAAAGATCGGAACTGTAAGCCTGTCTTCATGTTGAGTCCAAGGACTTCAAGACATTCACTTTTGACACCAGCAGGTTGTCAGGGTGTTGATATTTTGATAATCTCAGGCTGAGTAACAAAGAGTTGCTCAAAATCTGAATTCATGGAAGTGTTGATACAACTTCTGAGCAGAAATCTTGGCTCATAAACAAATTGCCTGTTTCCTTTGAGTGTCTTTTAGTGTATAAGCAAGAGACTTGCTGAACCCACTCCACTGCTGGACTTCAGCATCCTCCTCCCACTCTGGGGAGAGCAGCTGATGGAAACTCTTGATTAATACAATCCCTTCCCATCAGGTGGATGTTGGGAGAAGGAATCACCCTGGGAGTCAGCAGTGGTCATAACCAACCTGAAAGAAGAACAAGTGGGCAACCAAAGCAGGATGCCAGCAGAATGGAGTTGTTTGAAGAGAGTAAAATTGTTCGTGTAACTTTGTGAGGATAAGGGGTTATTCTTCCAGCGTTTGTTCCCTTTTCCCTTTGGTTGACTGGCCAGTTTTCCCCTTCTGTTCTTTGCAAAGCTGCTACAATGAGTCCATTGGTGGGAGCCACTCTTGGATAACCTGCTCCGAACCTGGCCAAAGAGTCAGTCCTGGCTGCAGCAGCTGTTTCTGGTTTTATCAGAACTTTTATCATCTCAGCATGCCTGTGCTCCCTCCCACTGCGCAGCTCTTTAGGAATGAGTCTGAGACTGGAAACTCGGCATTTGGTTTCTGGAAGCACTTTATTTGTCGAAGTGATTAAATGAAGCAAACCCAAGGGCTCTCACAATCAGGAGGTTAGATCTTCCCATGCAGAGGAACCAGCTGCTAAGCAGTGTGACCAGCCATGGTCAGAGGTCTGTCTATTTTACAATGCTGGGATGATCAAGTGTAGGAACCTCCCCAGCCCCAGCAGTGCCTTCTCTCAGTTTGGTTTTCCAGTGCTTTAGCTGGGATGTGGGACTATCCGTGGAGAGAATGGCCATCAGGCACTGCTGGAACACTGAGTCTCCAGGGTAGTGCTGAAGATTTTGTGTGTAGGACTTGGAAATAGGAAGAGAGAAATCCTCTGTCTGTGGTTTTATTTGAAATGCAGACCTGCATCTGCCAGCATAGTGGATATCAGCCTTTCACTCAAAGAAGAGCCCTTTCCGGTATCTCTTGAGCCTTGTTAGGCTTATGGAGAGAGATGATGTCTTTTATTAGTCTGACTGATAGAGGGGGATGAAAACCAGACAAGCTCCCACCACCCAAGCCTTTCTTCAGCCCTGGTTTCTATGACACATTCATTAGAAAGGACTTCCTGGGGGGTGTAGGTCCTTTTTTACGTTCTAAAATTCTTTTACCTAGCGCTGCTGATCCTCTCCAACTGCCTTTCTAGATTCAGCTACATTTATAGACCCCTTATCCCAGGTTTATGATCCCTGTATAAGCCCAGGTCACTTTATTTCCACCTGCAGTAAAACCGAGCTGAATTGATGTGATCCCCAATGTAGCAATTTGCCAAGGAAACCACCTCACACTGGAGGTGCTATCCCTCGGCAGCGTTTCAGCCCGCTGGATTTCTGCGTGCCGTGGCACTCCACAGGGCAGCTGGCAGGCACCACTGTCTCTTGGCAGACAGTCATGGGAAGGGCAAAGCATTTAAAAGATGCTGAGCAACCTCTGGATTATTCGAGGTGATGCTACGCAACTCTGATATTTTGCAAATCTGGACATGAAAGACGTACTTAAGGAAATCTCCTCTCATCCCGTGTCTCCGTCAGAAAGAGATGGAGATAATCGTGTTGCCATAGTTCCTCTGGGCAGCCCCTGGGATCTCTCCTGAAACATCTTACTCTCTGAGTGTAACACAATTGTGACATCTTTGTTTGTTAAATGCTGGGCTTGCAATTACTAGGAATCCTTTCAGGCTGTGACCGTATCGTGTTAAGGAAAAAGGAAATGTGTCTTTATAACTTAAACTTCTGTGCCTTGTGACAGTTGGGTTATTCTCCATGTAGAGGGTGAAGAGGAATCGTGATGTTAAAGCAGGGAGAGGCAGTCAGCCAGGGCTGTCGTGGTGTTGAAAACAGGTTTCTTTTAATTCAGTAAGGTAGATAAAACTGAAATACCTTCAGTTCAAGGTCGCATTATGCTATGTATGTGTTTGCTGAGCCCAGGAAAAAGTTGATTGCATTCTTATTCTCCCATGAGACTTCCTCAATGGCTTAGGTTAAGTTACTTTGCCCAAAGTTTTTCTCCTGTAAAACAAGGGTAGCGCACGTTGATGCTTCCCTATTTAACAGTAGATTTGTTACAGCTAATTGCTTGTTGAGTGTTTAGTGCTGTAATTACGATCTGAGTTAAAGCTTTGCTTGTGTTTCACATCATTGAAAGCCCTTCCATTGAATTATAGCCTCTTGAATTGGATATTAATCCTGCTCAAGTACACTTAAAACGGGCATCCCATTGTTTAGTTTGGGCTATTCTTCGTGGATGGGCTTTCGTGTTTCATGTAGGTGTTTTTCTAGCAGACTGGTATTGCTGCAGGAAGCGTGAAGGGAAAGAGGGCATGCTAAGGCACAGAAATATTCAATAAGTACAGACTATTATCAGATGATCAATCACACAGTTAAGGAGAGAGAGAAAAGCAGCTTTTAATTTGGGTGGAAAAGGGCATGGGAGCTTTTATTAAATTACTAGCACTTTGTTCACTGTGACCTGAACGTCAGGGTCTCATGGTGGTCATGGGTGATCTTAGGCAGGCAGGGATTTCCGATAGTCTGTAAAGCTATTTTCTCTCCTTCCTGGTGTGGGTTGGCACCACTTATGCTAAATTTATAAGCTTGTGGTGCGGGTCCTCCCAGGCAGCGTGGCTGAGCTCACGTACTGGATCTGTGAGTTATGAATGTACCAGTATTGTTAACGTTCTGTTCACAACTGGAATAACAGAGTTGATGGCCTTTGTGTTGCGGGAAACAGCTTATCATAGGCTGTGCCCTTGTGACCTTCCAGCTGAACCAAGGCTGCTGATTCATGTTGTGACTCCCTGACAGTCCCAGACTGTACAGTTAACCTTTTGGCATTAGCATGCACTGCAGTTAGAATGGATTTATAGCCATCATCTGGTGCCAAACCACAAATGTGATTAAATATCTTAAGAGTCTTTCCTTCAAAACAAAAGGTAAGTATAAAGTGTGTGCACTTGAGGAGAATATGGACATCTGAGACTGTTCTTTGAAGAGCAGTTATTCCCCTGCATCCAGGTATCTCTGAAATCACTAAATGGGTGTCACAGAGTTTGGAAGAGCTGGGATTTGTATGCCAGTCAGCTTCCTGCTGGTCCTATATTTACAGGCTGGCACTCAGAGCAGTCAAAACGGAAACTAAATTAAACAGCTAAATTATTTTATGGCAACCAAGTAGAGCATTTTTCTCTGTTTTTCTGGAATGCACCAGCCCACGTTGCCACTCAAAATAAACAAGAGGAATAACGTGGTGGTTTTTTGAGGGCATTTACTGCTTCTTCACAAAGGTAAATAATGAGAAGGGAAATAAGAAGTGAAACTCTAATAATTAGGTTTGCTTCGTTAAACAGCTGCTAAAGATTATCTTTACTGCAGACTTCACTTGAGAAATAACTCAGGAATGGTAGAAACACTTGGGGCTGCTCAGGTTTACTCTAACATGAATATGCTGAAAAGCTTTAGCTTTGTTGGTGTAGTGAGGTGGCTAATTCATGGTTTGGTAATTCAGTGTTCAGCAGCAGAAATATTGATTAGTTGTAAGGAATTAGAACATGGTTTAAAAAATCCTGCCAGAAATTTATGTTGACTGACATTTTGTTAAACAGAGTTGAGTATAATAAAGCAATAATTGTTCTCCATTTGCAAGCACCATGGTCAATAGTCATAAAACAGGCACTTTTGTTTATCTCACCAGCATCTACACATTCCTGTCTGTGCTGCAAAGCATGGTTCAGTCTTTATTGAAGTCAAACATGGCTCCTGTGATGCATGAGAGAAGATTCATTTATGCTTTGCAGAGAGCAGGCTTGCATTACTTGCCTGATTACATGGTATTCAGTGTCAAAGCAAGAAACACAGTTCTCAAATCCAAGCTCTTCAGCTCCTGACTGCCAGGACCATGTTTCTTCAACATTAAGTTTCCTGATGTGTTGAGCCTTCCTCATTCTTCCCAGTGCCAAAGCAGCAGTGGGAAATAAGCGGAAAACAAAGCAAACTTTGTGACCTTAAAAGCTGCAGAGTAAGTGTTTGCATAACCGAGGATGCAGGATGCTGCAGGATGCTTACTCCATTCTTTGGAGGGGAGCACTGGGAATGATTCCCAGGCTGGAGACTGACAGCTGCCTCTGGTCTCATTGAGGGATGTGAGTGTTGGTGTCATGTCTGACTTCCTCTCATTCCAGAGGATTTGATTTACTTATTTGTTCCATGCCAGCATGCTGTTCTCCATGTGATGTAGCTCTGGCAGGGATGATGCATCCCAGAGCTGTGATGTAGCCACTCCTGCCACCGAGAATGTGATTCTGACTGTGTAACGCTTTTTCTCCTTTTGTGTGTTGTTGAGCCTGCCCTTTACCAACTGGTCAGGGAAGCTTGACCACACTAAAAGCTTGTGTCTCATCGAGGCTCTCTTCTCTTCCAGGTGATCCCAATGCTTCCCAGGCTGCTCTGTGAGGAGTTATGCAGTCTCAATCCTATGCAAGATAGACTGACTTTCTCTGTGATGTGGAAGTTGACTCCGGAAGGCAAGGTACCTCAAGCAGCAGGCAGTCATCCTGCTAATCTGTTCTCCCTTGGTGGCCAGCCCCTACTCTTGTAGAGAGAGTGGTAAACATGACATCCCTTAACACCCAGGTGGATAGCAAAGGTGAACAATACTGGAGGATGTAGAACTAGCCCTGTATCCTGTCTTGCTGATGATACACTGTGGAATTTCCAACTGGAGTAATCTCTCAGCATAGTGGAGAAAGGAGGAATATTTCTTTGAATCTCAGGAATAGAGAATGTCCTACCCCTTGCCAGGTCACCCAACCATTTAATGTCTTGCCTCCAGCAGCAATTCAAAGCTAATGCTTTGGGTGGCACAAGATGTGCCCCCTGACTCCAGCCCTGCCTTGTGCTCACAGGCAGTTGTGCAATGCGGTGGATGTGGGCAGTATCCCTCTGTGTCCCTCTGGTAAACAGACTATTTAATTCTTCTTCAGAGCTGCAAATTACATCAGTCCAAATAAAGCGTGATAGCCCTTCAGCAAAGGCACAGCTACATCCTCTGCATGTGTTATTTCCAGGGAGCAGTTGTGGAAGCTGTTGGTGCAGTGAGCTGCCCTCAGCTGCCTGCCTGCGCTCCCTAGGTCTTCATTTCTCTCCCTGTTCTTTTCCCACACTCTTTGTAACCCTAAAATCTCCTCTTTGGAGATCACAGGGTCCCCTAACTAACCAAGAAGGGCTAAAGACTGGCACTACCAGAGCACTCTCTGATCACTTTTTGTGATTTTTTTTTTTTTAACCACAACTCTTTCTATAGACACTATTGTACCAATTTGGTAATTTTTCACAAAGTTTAACTTTACTTCCTTGTTATGGTCCCAGCTGCTCTAAAGCATACAGAATCTAACTTTGTGGTTTAGCAAAATAGAGTTGCAGTCCTGATTCTATATTTCTGCAGCAAGTCCCTGCTCTGGCACTGAGGTGGGTTGTATGTCTGCTGTGAAAAGCGTTCCACTTCCTACAAGAACAGTGTGATTACTTATGAGACCTTCTAATAGAAGCTTCCTGGTGGGCTTTTTATTGACTCTGAGTCATCTTTGAACAGCTAATAGTCAAGTCTTAATTAAAATGAGCCTTTAATTACATCTTTTCTCTTGTTCCACGCAATATATCCATTATTTGTGTTTTAAACAGTGCTCAGTCCAACCCTGTCTGACCAGTGAGAAAATAGATGTAGCGTGTGCCTTCTGCTGGCTCAGGGAGTGGATCTCTGGAGGAGCAGTGGTCTGGGCCTTGGCCATGCTGCCCCTGGGAGAGCAGGCTGCCTGTGGCCATCCCTGCAAAGGACTTTCCTACAGGGCCACTCCTACAAGGACTTTCAGGGTTTCAGTCTTAATTGAGGTCACTTGATGTGAATACCTGGTAAAGGCTGGAGAAGAATTTACTCCTTCCAAGAGGAAAAGTGCTTGTAGGGCTTTTGCCTAGGGGGGACATTCTTTTAAGAGCTTGTATTTCTAGGTGTTACTATGTCCATATCTCAGTGTAAACAGGATCACATGCTCCCCCACGCTCTGCTGGGTGAATGGGAGGTGAGTTAAAGGCCTCAACACAGCCCTTGAACCTCAGCTGTTGGTGGAGAGCCGTGAGAGCACTGACACTGAGGACAGGACGTTCACAGAATCACAGAATTATGCTGAGTAGGAAGGGAACCACAAGGATCATCGAGTCCAACCCTTAACCCTGCACAGGACCATCCCCAAGAGTCACACCATGTGCCTGAGAGTGTCATCCAAATGCTTCTTGAGCTCTGTCAGCCTTGGTGCTGTGACCTCTTCCTTGGGGAGCCTGTTCCAGTGCCCAGCCATCCTCTGGGTGAAGAACCTTTTTCTAATATCCAACCTAAACCTCCCCTGACTCAACGTCAAGCCATTCCCTCGGTTCTGTCACTGGTCACCACAGAGTAGAGATCAGTGCCTGCCCCTCCTCTTCTCCTCACGAGGAAATTGTAGACTGCAAGGAGGTCTCCCTCCAGCCTCGTCTTCTCCAGGCTGAACAGACCAAGTGACCTCAGTCACTCCTCACACGGCTTCCCCTCCAGGCCCTTCACCATCTCTGTGGCCCTCCTTCCTCAGAGGCTGAAGGGCACTTCATTGCACCCCAAGTGCACAGCAGTACTGTAACCCTGAGCCTTCAAGGCAGAGCCCAGCAGCACTACCAGAGGTGAGAGCTGCTCCGAGATTCCACTGTTCCTGTTCCAAAGCAAATAAGTCTAAAGCTTATGCTGCTCACAAGGAAAAGACACGCAGATTCCACGTTTGAATGTAACTATTGATAACTTGTTGGGATTTTTATTTCTTGTTTTCTTTTAGAAAAATAATGCCAGGTTTAGCCTTTTCTGGGAGACAGGCACTTTCTTACTGCTGTTGCTCTTGGCTTCTGAAGTTTTTCTCTTCGAGTTTTCATTGACTGTAACAAAATGTTGCCTGAGCAGCACTCCAGATAGCTCCGTGGACTCCAGCGAGATAGTGTGACACGATGTATCAGAAATGACTTTCTAAGGGCAGAGGCGTTAACGGTATTGTTACATCTGTGCTGTTCCTCTGAAGCAGAGCTGGGCGTTTATAGGAACGATATAGCACGTTCTTGTTGGGATGCAGTCAACAGAAAGATATTTGAAAACAAACAATGCAACTCTTCTTTTTAAGTTACTACCTGCTGATGTTTGAAGCACAGCCCTGCTGGTTCCTTCTAACACTGACAAGGAAAAATTGCTTCAGTCTCAAACATCCTGTGTTTTCCAGGCTCAAAACTGTTGTCGTCCGCCAAGACATGATACAGACACTGCCTTGTGTGGAGAAAGACCTCAGCCCCCTGCGCAGCTATGCCGCACCCTCAGAGAGACCTGTAGCCCCAGAGGCTGTGTTGTTGGGAGGGTTTCAGCAGAGCAGCACTGGCTGCCATCACATGCTGTGCTCAGGACGTGGATCATTTAAAGAGCAGTGCAGCCTCTTCCACACCAGAGATTGTGTTTGCTTAATATCAGATTTCTTGGGTCCAGCAGATTTCATCAGATGTTACTGACCTGCCAGATACGCATCCCCCATCACCACAAGAAGCTGAACCACATTTAATGGGGTGCAGCAGAGCACAGTGCAGGTGCTGCCAGCACTGTCGCAGCATCTCTGTTCAGCTTTGTGGCTTTCTCTTCCTTTCTTTCTCCTCGTCATAGAGGAAGGGACACACATAGACTAGCCATGAGCTGAGGGTCAGAGCACTTTACATTGCAAGATGTCACTTCCTGCATCTCCACTCTTAGAACACTTTTGAATTAGAAATGAGCTTAAATGCCCTGTGACTTTCAGAGCTCTGATCTGCAGAGTTATACTGCACATATCTTCTGTGAGGCAGCAAGTGTATTTTGGGGATCAGTCCTTTGCTGCTAAGCAGAGGGTTTGTCTTTCTGAAGCCTTGTCCTTGATGAGGCTGTCACAGAGATCTGGCTGTTCTCCCTGGACACCGTCACTTGCAGAATTTACCTTGTCCTGTTGTGCTGATGAAGGGGTAGCTAAGGGAGAATTGTAATTCTCCAATCATTCTCTGAGCACTTGTGCTTTGAATGGTTTATCACAGACTGCATCTCTCTCCAGAGCCCTCATGCCAATGCTCTTGACTTTTGTGAAGAGCCTTCTGCCTGTGTCCTTCTGCGCTTTCTCACTGGCTTGATGAGCTGTTGAATTCTCTTCTATATCTCAGCTGAAAATAGATTTTCCTTTCCCTTTTAAGACATAATTCTGAATTGCTACTTCTACATTGGTATTCTGTTGGGGAGTTTAAAATTGAGTAACTTCTGATTTAAAATAAAAGAGCTTTATAAGCAATTTATAGAATATTTTCCTTTTGATTCCAAAGTAGTTTGGAAGCCCAGAAAGGTTCCTGGCTTGAGTATGGGCCTAGGACCATAAACATGATTAGAGAAACAAGGGGTCAGTGACTCTCCATCTCTCCTCCAGACCCACCAAAGTCCTCCTCGGGTACTTTCGTAAGTGCAAGTCATACACTGAGATTCTTCCAGTACTCTTGAGAACAGCATATTTGAAGGCCAGCCCCTCGTACCCTGGTGGCCACACTTTAATTGAAGTGGTGGAATTCATTCTGCCATGTTTTAGGTAGGAGATTGGCATGTGGGTATCTGGCTGTTGCCACTCCTGCACCTGGTAACCTTTCAGTCAGTGGACTGATTTCAACGTCCTAATTGGCTGTAGTTCTTTGGGCTCTATGAAGGAGGGAAATAAGGTAAAGAAGGGAGATCCAAGCAGTTCCCTATGTATATGCACAATATATTGTTATATATTACATGCATGTACAAGTTACTTGA
This sequence comes from Myiozetetes cayanensis, assembly GCF_022539395.1. Lineage (NCBI taxonomy): Eukaryota > Metazoa > Chordata > Aves > Passeriformes > Tyrannidae > Myiozetetes > Myiozetetes cayanensis. The sequence goes on from NW_026086937.1 coordinate 14,355,228, forward strand.
CGCTAGACAATCTGTATGGGCAAAAGGCCCGAAGGTCTCAGTAGGACAAGATCTTCACTTGAAGATCACAGGCAGTGGTGAGGTCTGGTTTCATTCCTTCCAGTGTTTGTACAACTTCCCAAGCTTTTGTGCAGAATGAGTCCTCAGATCAATGTACACTTTCCAATTTTGCAGATCCTTGATGAGTGGTTTGGGCGGACAGTCATCTGCTCCTGCGTGAAGCTAAGCTACGAGCATGCACAGATTATGATTGAAAGCCCCGGGAAGGTGTTATCACCTGAAGAACTGCCCCCTGTCTCACCTCAGCACTCAATAGCTGAGATCCAGGAAGCTGTGCTGAACCTGCATCGAATTGCCCAGAACCTCCGCAAGCAGCGCTTCACTGATGGTGCCCTGCACTTAGACCAGGTGAGTTAGTACAGCCCTTAAGGGGCTCCCACTCCACTGAAGCAATTTTACCTTGTACCCCCTAAGAATTTCCCAGTCGGTCCAAGACATCAAAGGGTAAAGTTAAGGCTGGATTAGAAGGGCAGGTTTGGGTGCCAATGCCTTCTTAAGAGAGGCACCAAATTATGTACCAAAAGCACTAAGTAAAGTAGGATTAAAAGAAAAAATCCCTGTTTTTTAAGGAGTGGTCCATCTTTCAACATTTTTCAAAATCCTAAAACCCTGCTGGACTGGGTAAGTAATTCATACAGTGAAACAAATCAGGACAGTGTCGTTCATTATCATGCAGTTCAGATATCCTTAGTGCACATTTCGCTGTGAGAGGCTCATCCTCCACATTTATTTCTGTGCTTGCAATACTCTTGTTTTCCACAGCTTTCATAGCAGTTCTCTGTGCTGGGAAAATGGCTAAGTGTTATCTAAGATAATACTTATATGTGTTGGGTGTGTTTCAGGGAAAGAAATGCTAGTGGGGAGGTTTTCTGTCTGGGGTGATTTAAATAATCTTGTATCAGTTGTGGTATGTGTCCTTTCTATTTTACAAGGAAATCCAGATGTTTTAGGCTATCACAGCAAAAATACTTTTGCATATGATGTTCAGCTGCTCTGAGGTGGCTTCTGATAGTTTTTTTGGATAGAAGGTTCCAGTAATTTGTAGAACCCTGTGGTCTTCCTGAGCAGGAGACAAAATAATCTCTTAACATAAGGAAGCTCTATTGTTTCATTTTGCAAAAGGAGCGTGAGTCAACATGAGGGTATTGCTGAGACCGAAGCTATGTAAGAGGTGTAAACAGGACTGTTGTATGTAAGACATATGTTGTAACTCTTCCATTTTACTCAGCATTGCATTGTTGTCTCCAGTTGCAGGAAAGGTGTAATTTTAGAGAAATCATTGCTGAGCAACAGGAGCAAGAAGTGCCTGTAATCTGTGTCCTTCCCCGACAGACCATGTGGCTTATTCTGTCAAAGCTGCCATGAAGAGGGGACAATGTGCTTTTCCCCATGTCTAAAATGGACAAAATGACACACATTTATCTTCAGTTCCGCTAGAGGAGATTGGGGTTTTACTTTAGGATAAAACTTCTGGCATAGGCGTTGTGGTGGCTGGGGGCTGTCTTGCCCTCTGTTGTAGGAGATCTTGGAGGGTTGGTGTGGCACACCAGTGAGCCTGAAGAGGACGTTTACTTAAGGTCCTTCCTTGCTTAAAGGAAATAGTAATTCTTAAAATTATATTTAAATAATTTTTGGAAATCAAACTTCCACTTCGGAGTTTTCCTAACCTTCTGTGGAACAGAGGCTTCCCTGTCTGAGGTTTAGCATACAATGGCTAATAAGCTGGGCCTTTTTTTCCAAGCACGCTCTAAATTCTAAAGGAACATAAAAGAGCCAGCCTTTGCATGGGATTACCTAACTGGGAAGCCTTGAAAGTGTTTGGGTTGGAAAACCAGTTCGGTGTGGCTGGGACCTGTGGCCCAGAAAGTTCACCTGCTGCTTTCCACAAGTCACTGCTACAGTGTAATGCTGAGGGGTCACCATGTAACCCTGAGTTCAGTACCTGTTATCAATGTAACTTAGGGGGAAATATGTTTTAAAACAGCTGTGACATTTCCAATGGGAGGATTTGGCCAGGGAAGCATCCTGTTCCAATGATACCCCATAAAAGATTAGCAGTGTTTTGTTTTGCTCTGTGCTGTTACAGAGGAGCCATTAAAGAGAACATATTGGAGCATCATTTGTGAGATCAGGGTTAAAAGCCACAGCTAAGGACACCAGAGAGGGCTGATTCTTGCTCAGCCTAGTTCCTAAACGCCATGATAAACTGAGTTATGTCTCACAAGTGGCACTTTACACTGTGCAGAATCTCTCTCCCCTGGCAAGAGTGTCAAAGTAATAGTCTTTGAGAAGGAAGCATATTTCAGATCAAGGGACACTTTCACCATACTTACTCTTTTCAAGTACTGCCCTGATAGTTGTGTTTTGATAAACTACACCCTCCCTAGCCATGGAGAAAGTGGTTGCTGTAAGGCCTGAGTATGAGCAGTGTGTTAGGGATCCGTTTGTGGACGTGGCCAGCGGCGATGGCCAGACAAAGCAATCTGTATCTTTTAATAAAATGGGATAACTCCCTCTGCTTTTGCTCCCCCACTTCCCTGAGTTTCCATGGACACAGCTGTACACCATTTCCCACTTCCAGCCCCAAGTGAGCAAGCAAGGGTGGGTGTGAATGGGAAACACACCTTTCTAATCACAGGACCTCTCACTGATTTCCTGTTGAGTAATGTAAATCATGAACAATGGAAGGCAAACTCCAGCAGGAAACTAGGGGCAATGAATTATCGAATTCCAAATAAATACGTGAATGACGGAAATGATCATCCCACAGTCTTATGGGAGGGGATGGCTGAGCGTGAATGACTCCTGTGCTTTTTTTTCCCAAGGGATGTGAGCCTTCTTCCTATACATTGCATTATGTTTGAGAGTTCTATCATGGGATCACTCCTGATTGAACAGTGACGACTTTTTTTTCTTCCTTCCACTGTGCCATTTCTCAGTGTGAGGTGCTCATGGGCTTCCTGTTGGTATGAGTAAATCATGGGGGAAAGAATCTCCCATCCTCCTTTACCACTGGCTGTGGTGACCCTGGGCTGGTACTCTCCCTGTCTGCCTCAGTTTTCTCTTTAGAATGATATTGATCTCCCCCATACTATCCATATAATTTAGAATTTATTCCCTAAAACAAAGAACATCTCTCAGATGAATCCATTCATAGGCATATCTTTGTAATAGCAGAAATACTGGTTGGCCAGGGAGCTCTTTGGTCCTGACACAGGATGGCTCCAGTAGGATGCAGCAGTGTCAGGCTGGCTGTGCTGTGGTGAGGGGAATGTTTTCTGTTTGAATGTCACTGCTGAATTTTTATGACCTAATGTGAGAGCGGCATCTGCTTGCCCATGGTTTTATCTTTTAGCAGCAATTTTAGAGGAAGGGATCTGTGTAGTTCAACAGATGAAGAATATTTTATTTCCTTTAATAACTAAGGAATCAGATATCTGGGTCGCACAGAAGACCTTGAGGTATTGTGGAGATAGCGTATGGTCTGGAAAGCTTAGGATTTGTGGGTTTGGTGTCAGTATATATGTGTCTCTTTGGGGCTGTGTATTTTCTAATTACTGCTTCAACTTAGTCCTGGCATGCCAACCTTCATACCTGCAGCCTCCTCCTTGTCCCCCTCCTCAGTTCCTTTCATGTCTCTGCAGAGGTCTGGTAATCCTGATGAGATTGCAGGGAATCCTGCTGCATTGGACCATGGGTGCAACCAGAGCCACACATCAGTCATTCTGTGGGATCCAGCTGTCCCCATAGGCCCCTTCTGGAACCTTTTCCCTGGAATATGGTTTGCTGTGCTCCCTAGCTCTAAACAGCAGCTGAGCTGAGTTTTAGAGGTTTAAAGACTTTGCACCTTCAGTGGCTAAGGAGCTTATGGAACTTTGTCCACACGGACAGAGATTAATGTATTTCTTTTCTTTCTCATTCAGAGCTGCAGCTTTTAGATGTAAAGGCAAAAGGCCTTGTATGTGACTTTAAGAAAAAAAATGTTCAGATATTTAAAATACTGTCTTCCCCCCAAAACCTCGTGCCTACCTGGGTCTGTGAAATACCACCCCTGTGCTGTCCTCTCACAGCTCCTGGTGCACCCGCTCTCTAAATTGGAGCAGGGATCTGACCTGGTTTAAAAAGCAAAGTGAGCACAACCCACAACTTTCCTTTTTTTTCCTGGCCAGGTTACTTGGAAGCTGGATCGCTTCCCCAACCCACAGCTTTTAGAAACAGTAGCCAGAGAATCAGATAGAAACTTGCTTTCAACAAAACCCATGAAGTTTGCAGAAAAGCTCCTTAGCTCCAGCCTGCCTAGAGGAGACGTTCTGATAAATGATTCTCTTTTTGGCCTCAGCAGTTTATAAATGAATCACGAGGATGGATGCCTACAGGAAGACAGGTTAAAAAGGATTTCTGTGCGTATTTAAAATGAGAATACCCCAGGATGCTGATTTGTCTCTATGACAACTGTCTGTGAGCCGAGCAATGCCTTTTGTTGTGCTGGTGATTCTACCTTTGCCAGCACACTTACACCTGGGTGCTCAAAACATCAGCATTGACCAGAGTTCTTTGCGAGAACAACCCGAAGTGCGTCTGCATTAGGCCAGTTAATGACACTGAATCATTTGGTATAATAGCTTTTCTCCTTGTTTTCTGCAAGGCAGATGTTCAGCTTCGCAGGTGTATGTGAAAAGGGAAGGAATAAAAGGACAAAAATGGCAAAGATGAGAATATTACACAAGTGTAAGGGCTGAATTGGTAGCGAAATGGTCTCACTTCTGCTTGCTCCCAGCCTGTGTACTGTGCCGCTGTCTTACCATCGGAGCAAGGTTGCTGTTACCTGTGGGTCTCTATTGTTCTGAATAACTTAGAGGTAGTAAAACTGTGTTATTGTAACTCTGTAGCTCCCTGGAGACCTTACCATTGGTCTTGTCCCATGGCTGCTGGGGATAAGACGGATGATCTTTGACAATTGCTTTGTTTCTTTAAGGCTGATGGAACTCCTAAAGTTGTAGAGTCTTTCTGCCTCTGGAAACATAGAGAAACAAGCACAAAGATCCCGAACAAACACCAGACTGTGTGCAGAGTGACAGCTCCAAACCACCCAGGTATATGGCACACTGGATATAGTAACCAGCTCTGTACAGTTTTTGAAGCTCTCAGAACCAAATCTGACTACTTGATGCAAACAGCTCAAGCCATTCACATGGAAAACAAGGAGGAGGGAGGACACTGCAGGATGTGACACTGTATGTTGGGAAATTTCATATTTAGTTGTGACTAATGGGATAGGACAGAAACACGTATTTTTAGAGAGTTGCTCCTGCTAATGCTGTTTAATTGGAAATCCCAAGAACCACAGATTAATTACTATCACTATTAAAATTTTCCAATATGAGTGACTGCTGGAAATAATTATGGCAAATTGTTTTGTCATATTTCCTGCCTCGTATCCATATAGTAAATATTCAGGTCTTTTGTTCTTGCTACGTGAAAGTAATAAATATTTCTACCCTGGTTAAACAGCCATTGTGCACAAAATACAATATATTAGTAAATGAATGGAAGACCATTTTGGCTGGGAGAACTGTTTACATGGGACAACAAAGGGCTATAATACGGCATAGACCTCAGTTAACTGAGTGTGCCTATGTTTGCCCTAATAGCATGATCTGAATTTATGTCTTATAATGCTTTTGGGGCAGAAAGGTCATCCTGGCCTGAGTGATGCTTAGGTTTTCTGTCCATGGCTGATGTATGTGCTACCCCTTCACACTCTCAGTGCATGCACCTTTCTGGGGAGGAGTAAATGGCTTTGCTGCATCCCCTGATTCTTGGCTGCATCTCTTGGCCAGTCTCAAAGAGAAAGTCATGATGTTCATTACCTGGGATGTGGCCTTGGTGCCAAATTCATCTTGGATTTGGTTCCCTCAGCATAGATTGAGGTGTGTACCTGCTTGTGCACTTGCTTTTGCCCAGGAGAAAATCCCAAAGGCCCATTTATAAAATCCTGAAAACTGCCTAACGAGGCTGTTACAGCAACTGTGCATGAACGTGACAGCAGAGGCAGGGTGGGCTATATGTACAGTGCTGTAAGATAAATGGAAACTCAGACTGACAAGGAGCTTTCACTATTCACTTCCTATCACAATTCCACCATTGTCTGCTCTTTCTCTTTGATGTCTGGCTAAAGAGACATCACTGAAACCCAGAATGGGGACAGCAGGTGCTATACGATCATTATGGACAGTTGCTTATACTGTGTGATACATAAAGCAGCTGGGGGAATGTTGGATTTATTTGGAGATTAATTTCCTCTGGGGATTTGATGTCTTTTGCATAGTCCCAGTTAATATGTCAAAACGAGCATCTGAGGCCACAGCTTCCTACTGGTGGATGCTGCCCTTCCTTGCACGAGTACCTGAAGTGCACGTGCAAAGGTGTGTCAGCAAAGTAGGAACGATTTTCAGCACGTCTTTCCTACAGTACCACAGAGGAGCATGGTACTTGGCAGGCAAATATGAGGTGTCACTGTTGTGGTCAGGAGCAGGAGATGGCTTAGGTTGGGCAGTTCGAGGATCCATGAAGGATGGAGGCATTGCAGGATCACGTTATGGAGGGGATGTGTTGGCTGAGCATCTTTTAGCTCACATGGAGATATTTGCATTGCCAGTAGGTTTTGAAGTATTTTGATTAAATTAGGATTTTGAGTGGAAAGCTCTCTGAATCTAATCTTTTGCCCTGGGATTTTAATGAAGTCTTCCCAGGGGTGTGAGTAGGATTGATGTCCTCGCTCATGTCCCGCCGCTCCCCGATCGTTCTTTTAGAGCTGAGCAGCTGTGTCCCAGCAGGAGCAGGTGGTGAAGTGGTCGAGCTGGCTCTGGCAGGAGGGGAGAGTCCGACGCTGGAGCACAGGGCTCGGCTGTGGAGCATCGTGCTGGGAGCCACTGCAGCCAGATGTCTGGGCAAACACAGCCAGGAAGGAGCTCCCCACACAGTGGTGCTCTGGCATTAATTTACCATCAGTAATGCAAGAGTGGATTATGACTTTATTCTTCCTGGAGTAAATATTCCAGCCGCTAGCTCAGATATTCAAGTCCTCTGGTGATGTACAAGTGTTTTTCTTCTAAACAAACACAGCTTAACCCTTGAGTTTTATTAAATCTACCACAGACCTGCAAGCTGAGAAACTTCTCCATAAAAAAGAGGTCTTACGGTTTAGTTTTGAGATGCTGTTTGACACAGCAACAGTGTCAGTTGTTCTTTCATCTGGCAGCCTAAGAGCAAGTATCAGAGGGGAGGCTGGCTCCATCCTTCCAGACAATGGGTATGGCATGAAGAGGTGAAGCAGTTGCCTGAGCTCACACGGTGCGTCAGTGGCAGAGCTGGCAGGTCTGATTACCAGACCAAATCCAGCACCTTAGGCCAAGGCTGACCGTTCTCCTCCTCTCACATTTATTACTGACAGCTTCTGAATAAAAGCTGGTGCTTTTCTGTTTCTGTTGTGTATTGCTGGCCCATTTAAGGACATGGATTTCTTCATCCCTGTCCCCAGCAGATACATCTCACAGTGCAGAGCAGAGAAACAAGGCACATCAGCACAGAGGGCTGAGTGTGGCCAGCATGTCTCTGCAATGCAGAAGCAATTGCTGTGTTTCACAAGTGGCCACTCTCTCCAGTCTTTTCAGATCTCAGGCTTTACCCATGTGTGCCAGGATCAAGACAATGGGCTCCTATCCCATGGAAGTCTCTCTTGCTTGTGTGGGACAGAGGTGCAGTAGGCAGTATATCATCAGACCTTCCAAATTGTTTGGCTTTTTCTATTGAATCCAGTTGGTGATCAGCCATTGTAGAAGGGGGGTGAGCTGGAAATCATCACATACTGACCTGCAAGCAAGGTTGAAGGTGTTTGCAAGTACTCCAAATTTACATGTGAAGTACACATCTCTTGGTTTCCTGGATTAGCTGGACACAGATGGATCCTGCCCTTGCTTGTGGCTGCCTGGGGTCATCTGCTCACAGGGACCTCAGAGAGCACCAAATAGCATTTCTAGGGGAAAGAGAGGTCATCTGTGGCAGGTGGTGGCTTAGTGTGGTGGAATGTATCCCAAATGTGAAACTGATAGCTCAGGTGAACAGAGGACTCAGTGCTTGATCCAGCTGAGCAAACCACTCATTGGTATTTTTGAGGTTGGTAGGGAGAGAATTAGTGGCTTCTGCTGGCTATACTGAAAGAGGTTCAGGATGGAAGAACTGGTTCTTAATGAAGCAGAAACAAACTGGTTCTTCAGTGTCTCTGATAGAAAGATAAAACCCAGAAAAACATGTGTTTGTGTAGAGGTGCAAGTGGGGTGAGTGTTGGGAGGAAATTCTTATTTTACATTTTTTGCTGAGGAAACAATCCTTGCTCTGAGAGTCTTGCCCTCCAGTTGATGGTGTTTTTCTTCCCTGGTGATGAACAGACGTCATCAGAAAGTCTCTTGTTGTTCCAGATTCTGTTTATCACATATTTGAACAGAGACTTGACAAGGGTTTTTTTCAGGTATTAATTATAGTTGACTGCGTGGCTAATCCGTCATCCTCTTTAGATGGAGTCACTTGGTGTTGAGTGATGTAACTTCAAATGTGATCAGTCTGCCATAGGTGAAGATGTAGCAGCTCTTTGTCAGAGCCATTTCTGTTTCATGCAATGGTATATGGAAGAAAGGCTAATTGTGTAATGACAAAAGACAATGTTTGGAAGGAGATGAAAGATTCAGACATTACAGTTCTGTGATTTCTCATGTCAATTCCGAAGTGAGAAGGGAAAAAATTCTTGCTTTCCATGACCACAGTTCATTTTATCAGGTGTTTCTGGGCAGGATCACTCCTTCGAAGTCCTGGGATGTTTTATCTTTTGTGATCCATAGCATACGGATGCTAAAGTACAAAGAAGCTCAGAAAGCACCTGGGGTTTTCACAACCCTCTGAAATGAGATTGCGGAAGCCTTATCCAAGATACCAACAGCTGAGCTGAGGATGGAGCTGATCCTGTGTCATCTGAGAAAGCCAACTCCTGCTGAAGTCCCCTTGAGGATTTATCTTTAAACATTCCAAGTCCAAGCTCACATCTTCTGAAATTATATGCCCTGCTAAAGTTTGCAGTGATTCATTTGGAGTACATTTTGTTGAGCAACCTCTTGGGTTTGTTTTGAAAGCAAGTGGCTTTGAATCTGTCTTTAGCAGTCTGGATCATTTATCTTGCTCTTTTCTGCATCTTCATGTGGTAACAGGGAAGTTTTTTAAGCAAACTAACAGTTCACAGTATGGATTTCCCCTGAATATGGAATTGCGTAAAATGGGAGCTCGAAGCATGACATCCCAGATAAGGTGGTTGGTCCACGTTCCACTTGTTTCTGAGATTTGTCCATAGTTGAGATTTGAGAAAGTCCTCCTCCCTGAGAGTGCTCCTTCTTTGTGCAGTGCTTCGTTTGCTTGTGGGAGACACTGTGATTCCCTGGTGCTTCCTGCTTGAGGCACAAACACCCATCTCTCCCCAAAGATGAGTGTTCACAAGTTGTTGCGTTGTCTGCACCTTAAACCTGCCAGCGTATTAAACTTTGCCCTCTGAAGGAAGCATGTTCCAGTTTGGATCTCAGCTGATAGCAGATATCTTGCATTTGCGCTAATTAGTTGCCAACTAAGCTGGGCACAGTCCATTGCCCATCTATGATGGGCTATCATTAAAGTGATGTTCACATGAAAACCGTACGAGAGGTAGTGAGAAAGTAGCATCACGAGTTCGTTGGAGTGGAGTGGTGTGAGGGACTCGAGATATCTGTAAGAAACCAGCCATGCAAAATCCCTGGGAAGGGGTTTTGTGGGTAATTCCTTTAACTGGACTTGAAAAAGTTGTTTCTGTCACAGAAATACAAAGTAACCAAGCAGTCACTGATGCTTGGGGTTTTTTTGTGTGCGTGTGCGGGTTTTTTTGTTTGTTTGCTTCTTTTGTTTTGTTTTGTTTTGTTTGGGGGAGGTGGTGGGGTTTTTTTTAAAACAACCTAGCCTGAATACAACAAAATTTAATTTATACCTTCCTTGACAATTGGAGTAAACTGGCCCCCATGGGTTTGATCCATCTGATCCTGCAGAACTGGGGAATGCAGAGCTGTAGCTTATTTGGTGTCTTATGGCAATGCTGAGAAATTTGCAGTCTCATGAGTCGATGGGAGGTTTTGCATTAGCTTTATGGTTGCAGTTTCACCTCAATTTCAAGGTCTCTGTTTTAATCTCAAGATTCTACTTGTTTTTCTGAGAAAAAAAGCCCACTGATCCAGCAAGCACTTCTGATTAGCATGTTAGAGTAGAAGCTGACCCACAATACTAGGAAATAAAATGCTTAAATAGCTAAAATGGGTTTTAAAAAAAATGCAGTTTATTAAATGATTTCTCGGTCGGTGATGTGTTTAGCAGGTATAGAAGGCAGAATGAACTAAAACAGGCTTTGGCATTTCAGAAAGTGAGTCATTTTTTCTGTTGTATCATGTATAAACTTTTCCCTTCTCATGTATGTATGGTTGAAATTACTTTGAGGTTTTGAATTCTCACTTCAGCTCTCTGTTTTCTCTTATTTTCAAACATTACTGAAAGTGATGGTTGATTGTCTTTAATACTGTGCTTGCATTGCCTTTCTCTATAGTTTTGGTTTGTTTCTTTTTTTTTTTTCTTTTAAGAAGACACTGGGCAGCATATAGGTGGTTAAATGAGCTGGGGAGTTACTGATTTCTCATGTTTAGGTAGGAGTAAGAGGTAGGTGTATTGATGGATCCATAACATTGTGCCAGGGGGAGCTGCTGACAAATAGCCTTTACCCTGGGGGACCAACCCTGAAATCCTTTTGCAGTGTGGTCATCTCTTTTCAAATTCTCAACCATTTATAGAGTTTCCTTGAAATCAGTTTAAAGACCAGATGTGATAGCAGACAGGTGTGTCTTTCCTTAAAAGAGTGCAAACCAGCATTAAACCCTCGGAGGTTCTCCATGCGGGAGGAATGCTTTTGCTCAGAGTCCCAGGAGTTTTAAGGTAAAGACTGAGCAGACAATGAACACTGGGAGATGTCAGGTAGAAATATGGTATCTAACCGGAGTTTCCATAGATCAGGCCCAGCACAGAAGCCAGTTGGTCTCCACATGCCAGGACCAACTGGAATTTGTACGTGCTTTTTGGGATGAAGAAACCCAGCAGACAAAGGTGTGTTAAATCTGCCCTTGTGTGCCTACTTTGTAGGTAGAAATAGATACTCCTCAGAGGTGAATCCATGGCCTTCTTTCTTTTGAGTTCACAGCTAGCACCCTCAGCTGGGCTCTGCAGGGGAGAGAGGACTTGCCGTATCCCCCAAGCACTTGGGTAAAGTAACATCACGTGGGTGTCATCCCTTCAGGACAGTAAACCTGACTTCTTTGGACTTGGTATGCTGCCCGGCCTGGTTCATCCCTCCTCTTGCTGTTTGGTAGGTTGCCGTAGCTTGCTTCAGACCCAGCACCAAGGATCTGCGGTTTTGCTACAAGTAGCCTTTGTAAGAGTAGTAGCAGAGCAATGGGTACAAAACATAATTCAGAGGAGGAAGACTTTCTGCTACAAACAGCTTAAACAGCCAAAAAATGGGTGCCACACAGGCTTTTCTCCTAACCCTCACTAATCTTTATTGTGAAAGAGTTATGCTTGGGGAAGGGTTTTTTTGTTTGTCTAAAATAAAGAAAAATAATACCCTCCTTTGTGGAGCTGCTACCTCCGGTGTTTTTGGAACTAGGGTGCAGCTGCCTGGTCTGTTTTGTCTCATTAGAAACTGGCTTGATCTTCAGTCTTGGCAGATCCCATGAGAGTCTAAAAGATCTATTAGAAGGATCCAAAGTGAATCTGTGGTACGAGAGGGTAGGAATCTCCCAGCTTATTGAATGTCAGCTGTGACAGTGCAGTGCCTGGGGTGTGCTGTGTCAAGACTTGAGCTGCAATTATGGCATCCCAGAAATGTAAAACTAGAAAGAGCTTTAGGAGATGATCCTTTCCTTTTCCTGGCAGTATCAGGAGTTCAGGTGGTGGCAGTCCTGTGTCGAGTTTGTTATTCGTAGCTGCTGAGACCTGTGTAGCCAGAATGAGTTCCTCCTGAGGTTTTCTCTATGACTTTCACCCTTCAGCCATGCAGATACAAAGTGTGTGAAAGAAGTTACCTTTGGGCCTGTCCCTCACGTGTTCCCAGTTAGTCATCGCCTGGAATCTGAAATACTAAAAGCCTGCAGAAACCTTGCTAGGAACTCGGCTGAGTGTGCCAAGGTCCTCTGGGGTAGAGTTCAGCATCTGAAGGGCTCACCTGATTGCAGCAAGGTCATCATGCAGGGTGACTCACATGAGATTATCTTTGATGTCACTGAGTGTTTCTTCCCGTTACAGTCGACAGGACGACCTGCTGGCTGCAGTTGTGACAGGGTTTTACTGGATGGGGCTGCAGAGCAATGCTGTGGTGTGAGATGCCCTCTCGTGCAGTCCAGGCAGCACAGCTCGATGCTCCCATGGCTGGTGGCATCTCCAGGGGCAAGTGGCGTGGCTGGATGACAACCAGTGTGGGTAAAGCCTGGCAGAGATCTTTGCTTTTCAGTTTTAAGTGGGGATTTCAGCCTTAGGTTGGGTTTATGGAAAGTAGTGTGAGGTTTGGTTTAGAGAAGAGAAGAGAAGAAAAAAAAATAGTCTTTTCAAAAAAGCAGTTTTCTTCTGCTTTCTGTGAGAGAGGCTTCCAAAAGGACTCGGTCAGTTCTGCATTATGATCAACAGGACTGGAAAAAAATACCAAGTGAAGTAACACAGTGGCTGTGGTAAACATGAACTGGGGCCTTGGAAGTAGCTAATGGCATACCACAAAAGAGTCTCCTTTCACCCACCATGGGCCGTGCCAGCAGCAAGTGCTGCCAGTGCTGGCGTCTAGCAGAGGAAAGCATCATTTGGCTCCCTTTTGGATTTCATTACTCTTCCTGCACTCCCTCCTGCTCGCAGCAAAAGCCCTTCCAGTTGTAAAGAAGTGAATTAACTGCCTTCGTGTCAGTGATGGATGAGGCGCTTTCTCCCCCTTCAAAGGGGCGAGCCGTGCCGGTGAATGTGGGCCAGCGGAGTTGAAAAGTCCAAGCGGAACAGGAGAGCCCGTGTGGTGACCCAGCTGTCAGGCAGGACACCCTGGGGACAGATCCCGCCGGTGCCCTGCGAGCAGGGGAACAAAAACTACTCTCAGTGCGCTTGCCCAGCCTCAAGGCTCTTTTTTTTTTTTGTCCTTCTTTCAATGGGCTTGGGCACATCCCTTAACACACAGCAGCCGTTTGTGCCGGGTTCACGGAGCCTCAAAGGCTTTCACAGGGTGCTCAAAGGAGGGTTAGCATGCCAGTACTTGGGAGATCTCCTTTCAGGCGTCCATGGCTAATCATATTAAAGGTGACCTCGTGGGCAGCGCTTTCCATTGTTGCCATATGTTTTGTCCAGTGCTTGAGTGATGTTGTGCATTGGAATGTATTCATGCATCGCCTAATTTAATCACCAGGCTTAATCCCCTCTCCTGTTCTACGCTCTTAGAATTTACTGGCTCCTTTCTAGCCTCCTGTGCATTGTCTGGATCTCCTTCACAAGCTGATACTGATGCCTGGAGATATTTTTATTTATTTATTTACTTTCAGAATGTATTTTAAAAATAAAGTCTCAACCACAAACCCAGCAAGCTCTCCAAAGGGAGAGCAAGCACAGTGGATGCACTAGCAGACTGATCCTTCTTCCCTGTGATCTTTTTCTTCCAGCTTTTCCATAGAAAAATTCAGGATTAGACTCAAGAGTTTAAAAAAAACACAAAAAAATACTACGAATGGAAAAATGACTGAGAAAGCCGTGTGTCTCCTTTTAATATTGTTGGAATAAATAACTAATTTTAAGAACTTGACTGTCTCTGTAAAATATGATGTTGGTTTCTGCCTTTAAAACTTACCACTTTGGTATGGACAACTCCTATTCCAGGGCTGACTGGACAAAATTAACCCAACAAAGCCCCAAGTCCATAAAGCTGGGGAACTGCAAAGCCTGATTTATGCAAGACTACTGCAAAAAAGAGCTCTGCAAGAGCTGCTGTGCTTCACAGGAGCCAGGCATTTCTAGGGAGTGGAGCTCTGCAGAATGTCTTTTAAGGATAATTTCTAAAGATTTTTCTATGATTTCCCTGCCCCATCTGATGCTGCCATGTGGAGGCATAAAAATGGGAATTTGCGGTTCAGTTGCGTTGTGATTTGCTTTAGTAGTGGATGGGATCAGTCCTGGCAAGTGAAAGCTATGGTGAGATTTTAGGATGATACATGGTCAGGTTGTTAGTATGCTGAACTCCCAGGGGCAGAAAACCTACACTTGCTGAGGCAGATTGTTAAATAAACAACCCCATGCTTTTGTTCAGCTCTTAGATTGTCTTGCTCTGCATACAGTGTGCTGGTACCCACAGCAGTGGACTATATCCTGGATGTCTTTGAAACCTTAAACATGGATTGTACCTGAATTACAGCTTTGAACTTCCCTCTGTGTGTGTGTGTGTGTGTGTGTGTGTGTGCACACATGCACACACGAGATCCTTGAAGCCAAATTCTCGGGCATGAGTTCACTGATTTTCTGTGACTGTTATGTTTTGGGTTTGATAGGAGGAAGGAGTGATGACGTAGAAGATTGCAGGTTTGTGACTGATTTTAAAAATAGCTTTCAAATATTATGCATCTTCATTTTGAAGAAATGCAATACTGCTTGGAAAGCACAGCTACTGAACATAAACCGTGTCGAGCCCCTCACATATGTTAAATAACCATGTGGAACAGAGCGTTGTAACAGCCTGCTGTGCATTAGCGTTGGAAGAGGATCACTGATCCTACCCCTCACACTCCAACCCAGGGATTGACAGCAGCGTCATGGGCTCTGACATCAGTTTGGCCCTGCAAAAATGCTTTACAGTTTACACCTCACCTTTTCAGTGTGAACCTTGCCAGAGCCCTTGCTGAAGCGCCTACACGCAGAAATTGCTTCTCCACTGAAGCGCAGCTGTGTTGGAGCTGGAGTAGGACAGCTGGCTGTGGGTTAGCTGGAGGGCAGGGTGCCCGTCCCATTGCCAGCGGGGGTGCTGGGACAAGTCTCCTGGCCCCCATCCACTCCTGCTTCCTTCTTTCCCTGTGACAGAGGAGCTGCGGGGTCCCTAGGAAAGTGTGAGCAGGATCAGGTCGTTGCCAGAGGAATTCAGCTGAGCCACAGCCAGCCCCTTCCCAGGGGAGCCCGGTGGTTGCGCTAACAGCAGCAGCACTTGCTGTCCATGGGAATGGGCAGGGATGTCCTTGGAAAGCTTTGGATCTCCTGCTCGTGCACCGAGCAACTGCGCTTAGACACACCACAAGATTTGCTGAAGTAAGAGAAAGGAGGTCATGGCACCCACCTCTGCCCAGGGAAGATGGAGTCAGCACTGCCGTGGTGGGATGCAGAATGGTGTTTCCTGGCATGCAACGTTTGAGAAGATGCTCTGCAGCAGGCGGTGGGCTGAGTGTGTGTGGCAGGAGATGCCTTCCCATCTCCGTGCTACTAACAGTGTCAAAGGAAAAGGTTTGGCCAAGGACACAGCTCAGCTGCCTGCAGTACTGGCAGGTTGTAAAATGCTGCAAGAAAGTCCAGATTATCCCCAGAGAATGAGCAAAGCTGGAGTCAGCAGTGCTAGGCCTGGACTTCAGGACTGCCAGATATTTCACAGCATCACCCCAAGGGCTGGGGGAGAACGGCGTGTCTGTCAAACTGAGATCAGCACGATGTGATCGGGGTATTCTGCCTCTTCGTAGTTCCAGCTCCAGTTTAGTGGCAGATATAACAACCTAGAAATACTGTTGTGATCTCTCTTGTTACCTGGCAGAGCTCTTATCGCTGTGGCACAGGGGCTGTTCATATTTTAATGGGTTTATCTCTTGTATGGAGGGTATTACAAGCTTTCATCTGTCTTCAGTGCAACTCTACGGAAATCCCTCCGGGCATGAGGCAGTACCTGGGTGCTGAATTAATCTGTGCTCCTGGATTCTCACAGCTCCATTAGTGGCTTAGCAAGGGAAGCAGTTAGCATTAACAAACTTAAGAAAATAGGATTTGCTGTGTTTGATCTGCCCTCGGCTCCCTGTATCCTCCCAATAGCAGTGACAAAGACTGGGCACGTAATGGGAAGGCACACAAAAGTCATAGGGAAGACACAAAATAGGCTGATTTGTAAAATGTGTAGCAGCACCCTCCAGAGCTCATGGGATGGGGGAAAGTTGTGCTGCGGTCAGGTGTAGTAAAAGACACCAAACCATTTTTCCTCCTGCCATGTACACAGAGACATCTGCACCCATGGCTCTTACCTTGCATTTCCCTGTGACTTGAGTCATTTGGAGACAGCACAATGTCATGTCCTCCTTCGGGTAACCACTGCCATGTGCTCTGTCACTGGCAGTGGCAGTGCTGGATCTGCCCTCCCTTTGGGAACTGCCAGCTTCTGCAATGCTGTTCTCTGCTGACTCTGGGCTCTCACAAAATAGCAGGGCCAAGTTAAAATTCAGGCTGCTTACACCTGGGGTCAGTATGCTGAGACCTGTTTTGTGTCAGGTGTCTGAAATAACAGCACTTGGGGATAATGGCCTGTTACCTGTAGTACCCTCTAATAACGACATACCAAGCAGTGACTTTAGAGAGGGCTTCTGCTTGGTTGTGTCACTTTTCATCTACCGCAGAAGTGGAACGTACCAATTGCTTTTCAAGTCTTCAGGCTCTTACTGAACAATTTTGGGACAGAAATGCCTTCGGGATCTCTTTCTGATCAGGCTTTTCTTTTTCCCATCAGATCACGATGGCATATACATAGATTTCCACACTGCCCCACCTGTGACAAAGCTGGTGTAGGTCCCACAGACCCCTCAGGTCCTCCCTGTGACTGACCAATTGGGCTACAGGTGCTGTGGCCACACGGAAACACCCTTTTGTTGGCCGCTGGCACTGGTCAGCTTAGGGGAAATTTTACATCAGCTCTACCCCAAAAGTTCCTCTCCTTGTTAATAGTGAGAAATATTTCCTTTTCTCATGGTTACTTTAACTCACTTGGTTTGTCTGTTTGCTCCAGGATTTTCAGAGCAGTGGTGGTGTTTGCTGCTCTGCCAGCCCCTGGTGGACGAGCCAGGGATTATGAGGCCCAGGGCCTCTCTCAGTCCTGGGTGTCAGTGGGTGCTGCTGGTGTCATTCTCCCCTTCTCCGGGCTCCGCATCAACTGCAGGTGCTTTGGAAGTGTAGTGTCAGAAGCTCCATTTCCCATCTCTCTTCTCAGGCAGCAGACCCTGGTCTTGCCTGTTCCTGTTCACACCAGTTACAGGTCCCTTTGCTGCTCCCTGGCCTCTGGCTGTTTGCCTCTGATCTCTCCTGGGGAATTTTAACCCTCTGATAAGGTACATGATGTCCAAGTGCTGCCCTGCAGCCATCAACTTATTCATGGACAGGGAAAGTTCACTTACCATCAACTCTAATGGCTTTGACAAGGGTCAGTCCTACCTTCCCAGGAGTCTCCGGGGCTGTTTCAAATTCCTGATTGCAATCTAGCATCTTATTAGAGTCTTGATTATCCTCCTCTCCCAAATTCCTGCTCTCACAAGTGAATTTCCATATCTCTCCAGTGAAGAAGAGATCATTGGGACTGGGTAGGACATAATTGTGTTAACTGTCCTGCTAAGACTGTAGTCATCATCAGTCTTCAAAATGCAAGAATGTTATTGCACAAGTGAAATCAGTGAAATTGTGTTTTGTCAGAGCATGGACGGTGCTGGGAGAGGTGCAAGAGTCAGGAATGCTTTAAGGAGAGCCTGGGAGACAGGCTCCAAGTAAAAGAAAACAAAATGGCCAAGCAGTGGAAGTTGGCATGTGTCTTGTTAGTGTCACAGCTTTTTTATGTGGCATTTCCTAGGGATGTTTTGCTTCTATTTTCAAATTGATGTATGCGTAGAAAATACTTTTAACTTCATCGACGGTTCTCTAGTGGTCTAGGGCATGTGGTGCAGTGTCACAGTTTGTTAGCTTCTGAAGAAGGTATTTTTAATCCACAAATTTAAACTCTTTGCAACTGTGTAATCCGCATTTTAGCTCTGTGGTTTCCTAATCGTGCATCTAGAGAATGAGCTCATCCAGTTTATAAAATGAACGGAAGTATTCAGCTCTTCTTTCTAAATAAATCTGGATCCATTTCTTTGTGGATTGCGTCCGAAACCTCCCGTGCGGGCAAGTGAGAATGCTTAAAAATAAACTCATTTGCAGTTTATACTTTTGCCAAGTGGTGAAAGTTGCCTCGTGCCTTGTCTTACCCAAAAGGCTCTCCAACTTTGACTTGCAGCTGTGAGATAAAAGCCCAGGGGTATGAAGCCAGCTTGCCATTTTGATGTCAGCACTTGCCCTGATCTTTGCAAAGCATTCAGCCACGCTCCTTTCTGTTTGCTGTACTACCTGACTATGTGTAGTAGAGGTTTTGGGGCCACTAGACATCAGCAGGGCAGTGCTCTTATGTGCTAGGGAATATGTGTTAGTGACTTCACTCCTGTGATGGGAAGACCCGAGGGTCCTCACTGCATCCCAGGGCTGATATTTGGAGAGCAAGACCTGCTGCAGCCTGTGGGATAATTTAGCTTGTTGTGACTTTGGGTCCCAGACTGGGAACCTCTGAGTTTCCAGATTCATTTAAGGGACAAAAGCTCTCTGCTATCTTCCGTTTTCTGTGTTAGGGATTCACTGGCCTTGCATATTTTTTATGCAGTTGTATGATGCAGGCAGCAGCAAAGTAAATGATGAAGATTTTAAAATAGTCACCTGAGATTAGCTCAGTTGCTTAGAGCATGGTTGTGGGTTTGATCCCCATAGGGACCATTCACCAAACAGTTGGACTTGATGATCCTTATGGGTCCCTTCCAACTCAGAATACTCTGTGATTCTGTGAGTATTTCACCTGTAGAAGTAAGCAGAGGCATTCAGACCAGAGTAATGCCCCAAATGAGCTTCAGCTCCTTTTCCTAGGCTGGACTGGGGTTGTCCTTAGCCACATGCTTGTAGCCTGTTAAGAAAAGTAGTTTGCTGACTAATGTGCTGAGGACACAGGGCAGCAGAGACGGCTTCGAGAGCCTCCCAGAGAATTTAAACTTTCACCTGGAAATTGTGCATTTAAGGATGGGGAGAAGGAGTCTCTCTGAGGAGGCAATAGGTGTGATTGTATCAGTTTAGGAGCAGTTTTTGACTTTCAAACAATAGCAACAGCAGTCCTATAACAAGGTGCTGAGATTGTCCAAATGTTTGCTGTCTGCAAAGCCAAAAGGAAAGGACTGCTCCAACCCAGTGTGAGAGGTAACTAGTTAAGCTGGTAGCAAGTTTCCTTGTCTTTCCTCTTTTTCCACTGTAGGACTTTTGGTCTGTCCTTTATTACCCCCATCCTGTCCTTACCACATGTTCTTCTGCTGCTACCCAGGGTCTTTCTTCAGCAATTTTGAGCTGCAGCACAAATAGAAAAGCTTATGGAAGAAGTGCTTTGGTCTCAAGAGCAGCTTCTTTAAGTGAAAACACAGCTGTGAGGTTTGCAGCCTGCGCTTCTGTAAGGGCTCGTCCAGCCGGCACAGCCAGCACTGCTGCAGTCCTTCCAGCACGCAGGAATTGGGAAATCCATTGTGAACAAGATTGAGTTTGATGGCCTGCGTGGAGGCAGATGGATGTATTTTTAAGGGACAAGGTGCCAGAAAACTCTGTGATTACGTTACTGGAGCATGGCTCATTTTTTGTGGTTTTAAAAGTGAGTGTCAGGACTTCAGGACTATTTTTTTTTTTTGGGTCAAACCCGAAGTTTGGGCGGGGCATGAAAACCTGCTTGATGAGTAAGTTTATTCTTAAAAAGCTTTCTAGAGCTTGCTGGAGAGGGGAGTCTTTATTCCAACAGGGAGCAGCTACCAGTTTTTTTGTACTTCCATGCAAATAGGGTTAAAATTGAATGAGTGCCAAGGGTAAAAAAGAACCCTGACTGTTTTTAGTGTAATCTTTAGATCAAGTTCCCTGCTTTTTGTCTTGGAGGCTCATGTTCTGCCTTGCCTCCTTGCCCTGGGTGAACTCCTTCTGCTTGAATACCCCATCACATCAGTGGAATTACCTTGAGAAGTTCTAACCAAGGCTGGCCAGAGTGTGCCCTTACATTGCCCTACAATTGGGGCAGCTGAAGTCTTTGACCTGGTTATTTGGCTGAACCCGTAATACCTCTCTGATACAGGGCATGTGTAGAGAAAACTTTTCATCTCCTGACGAAGGTTTGCTGCTCAGAGCCAGGGCTGGGAACGGGGGGATCCAAGCCAAACCATTTACTCAAGGGGCATGCAGAATTTGCCCAGTCAGGTCAGTATAGGTACTGGCAGCATTTCAGCAGCCAGAAGAGTACTCCTCATGCTCTCTCCTTGTTGGAGCTACCAAGCTTTATTGCATGACTGAGCCTCTAACTATGGCAGGCCTAAAAAATTCTTTAAAATGAGGATGGCTGCTGGCTGCACTGAAGCCCAGGCAACCTGACGGTCTGTGACAGTGTGAAGCACTGCTCCCCCTTTCTGAAAATCCTCTTTCCAGCCTTGGTGGAGGAAGCCCCAAGATGTGAGCAGCTTCCCCAATATCCCTACCAAGGTCTGTTTTCCTGAGCAGGGCATGGCGTCCCCATAGGCGTCAGTGCACTGAGGGGCAGCTCCCTGAGCCTTTCTGCTTTCCCTGGTGTCTTGTGTCTGTCCGTGTCTGTGTGCTGGTTTGGTGTCTGTTCACCTCAACTGAGGGGGTGTGGGAACCCTTGGGTGCAGACGAAGCATGTCAGTGTCTGATGGATAAACAAGTAGCATCCCACTGTCAGGCAACTCTGCTGGCTTTAAGGACATAGGAATAGAGAACAGGAGTGTGTTAACTAATCCAAAGAGTGGAGCCATTGCACAAACAAGCGTTATGTGCACACAGCCCTCATGCTTGGGTGGGAGATGACTTTCCTTGAGGTGGCTTTTCTCAAGGATGTGGCATTACCTTCACCTCGAGCCTGCAGTATGTGCCACCAAACTTCACCAAGGGTATGCTGTGGGTACATTCTCTTGCTCCACTGACCAGTCACAGGACAGCATGCTCACACCTGCTTGGTACCTTAAGTGAGATACTCCCATCCATGGAGTCAACATCATCCTGCCCATCAAAGAGCCTGCCCCAGCCCCTTTGAATTTCAGTGCCCTGCTCCTCTTCTGTTCCGGGTGTATTGCAGTTGTGTCTGGTGACAAGCGAGCCTATCCATCACTGTATCCAAAGAGATCCCAATTACTCCTTTTGACAGCTCTTATTCACGCACCTCCCTGTGCCTCTGACGTCTCAATTATTGATGGGGCTCTCCTGGTAGGCAGCACTCTGTTCTCAGCATGGTTGTGTTCCAGCTCCCCTTCCTGCAGAGTTCACGCACACACCATGCCGAACTCTTCTTTATGTGCAGAGCCATTGAAGTGGAAAGGGATCTTTATTAGCTTGTGAGCTCCAGGGCTGCACAACCGAAGGGGGCAGTGCAAGCCAAATCACACCGCAGCTCGGCGCTGGGAAATTTCCTCTCCCCCTCCTCTCCCACTGAAGCCCAGCAGTGTCTTGTAAAATGAAATTCTCTCATATGCTTAACAGCAAAGATTCCCTGATCTGATGATCCATCCTTGTGATGGGGTCACCCTGCACTTGCATTTATCTAAGAAACTTAATCCTCCATTGCCCCTGCAGGCATAAAATGCAGTATTTGAGGTGCAGTGGCCTTTCTTTTGCCAGGGTATTAGTTTGTTTGCTGACTTTACAGCAAGCTCCTTTTGACAAGGAACACTGACACACACAAAAAGGAGCTTCAAAGCGGCAATGTAGTGTTGGAGCAATGTTGTCAAATTGGTTAAGAATTGAAGCTGTGCCAGAGGGATGATTGCAAAAGGTTGCTTGTTTTGTAGGGCTTCATGTATCCAGGAGGCTCTGGATGTCTCGTGACATTAGTGTGGCAGAATTCCGATAGAGGAATGATGAAGTGGTCGATCAGCTCCTGACATCTGCCCCAGCCTTGCCCTGCAACCTTCTGTAATTCAGAAATAACCAGAGGTTTTGTGTGTAGTGAATGAAGGCAAAAGGGAAGGACAGCTGCAGAAGATGGGAGCAGAGAGAAGCAGCAGCGTGGGGGGTGCAGAGAGCTGGGAAAGGACACTTGAGTTCTGTTCTTGGAGGTCTGTGGCAGCAAGCACTTCATAGATTAGCTTTAGCATGGGAGGAAAAAATCTGTGCTGACCTTCCAAAGCACTGAGGTGCTGGGAGGCATAAGTGCCTTTGCAGTGAGTACGGCCGTGCAGAAGTGAGCACATGTCAGAGGGTGATCTGTGGAGCTCTCCTGTAGCTCCAATGGCAGGGAAGACCCAACTGCAAGATGCTGAATAGTGTGGACAATTTTTTTAAGCTTAGTGGGAAGCTTACAGTCTCTGAATCCCACTGTGCCTCCTTCAGTGTTCAGGCAGTCCTTCTTTACCTGCCTTACCAGCTCTTTTTCCACCCTGTGAGGAGTTTTGCCTGAGGGCTCTGCTTCCTGCTGAGACCAAATGCCACCAAATGAGCAAAGGCAGCTGGAGTGTTGCTAGTGGCCACAGAGCTTGGCCTATTCATTTGGTGTCTGTGAGGACTCCTGGGCTGGGCAACAATCACAGGTTCACTCTTCTCCCCCCGCGCTGACCATGACAGGACATCAGCAGGGCAGATCTGCATAAGAGCATGATTTGTGCATCAGTGACAGCACAGCTACCTTGAGCTATGGTTGAAGGACAGACCTTTAGTTACACATCTCTGTGTGACATTTCTCCGAGTGGGGTCCTCTTGTCACTGTGGGTGACAGCAGCATCCTCTTGCCTGGCAGTATTGCCCCAGATGGTCAAGCCATGTAGAGTCTCCATTACCCATGCCTTGCTGGCACTGATGGGTAGCAGAGATGGCTGAGCCTGCCAAACAGGGTGTGTTTTATTTGTCTGAAATACCATGAGTAGACAAAGAGGGGTTAAAATAACAGAAAACTGAAAACCCATTATCTTTGGGAACTATGATTTTTCCTTTTTGGGTAGGCAGGTTCCATGGCACCCCATCCCCCCAGATAGTGGAAAGGTCACCTTCCCATACCTGATTAGCCCAGAGCTTTCCCTGGCAGCCTGTCCAGACAAGACTGTTTTCCTTCCCAACCCTTTTCCTTCCTTCCCTCACCGTGGACTTGTTTTCTTGCATAGAGCTGGCTTCAACCTCGAGCTGTGCTGGTGATGCTCAGAGATGTAACCAGAGATGCTCAGTTACTGCAAAAGCCCACTCAGTTACCCCAAAGCCCACTTAGGAGAGAGCTGCAAACAAAAGACAGGCACTGCTGAGTTTGTCCTGATCAAAATTATTTTTGTAAGTGGCCAAAGTCACACTTTTCCCAAATTTTGCACTTTCTTTCGTGTTTTGTCTTCACTGATTCTGTAGCGCACTGCCCAGTCCACAAAACAAAGGATCCAGGGGAACTGTGTCTGAGATAACTGCTGTCTCTTTTGCTTCAGAGGTGCTTCCTGATATTCTAGTAAGAAAACTTTGGAAAACCTCTCCCAGAAAAAATGGCTTTGAGAAGTTCTCAGTTCCTTCTTCAGTTCCCCAAACCAGGGCAGCTCACCTGGGAGGACTCTGGTTATGGACTACAAGGCTGTCTCCCTTGGAGAGGTTCCTTTGTTTCTCGCTGACCTCCTGCTCCTGTGGGGTAGCTGCCGTTTGCCATCGTGGCATCTGGAGAGGCTGGATCCACAGCCAGGCTTCATGAATCTGGGCCAAACGAAGCATCCCCAACCAGCCTGCCTTAGTCCTGCCTGAGGCACCAGTCTCCAGACTGGGACTGAGTGATCTGGTAAGCTGTCATAAGATCAGGGCTTTCAGGAAGAGGAATTGTGGAGAGTGTAAGAAGTCACTGTCTGGGCAGTGGTAACTGTCACACAGGCACATGTGTGACATGGTGTTGCATGATCATGTGTTTCAGAATGGCTCACAGTGTTAGGGGTGTAGAAGTCAAGGGAGAGCAGCTGAATTTGGTCTCAGCCTGGTACTTGGTTCTCAGTGTTCCAGATGGTGAATTTTTCAATGATTTTGTGGCATGCAGTTTTATTTGGGTCAGTGAGAGCACAGTGTATGACTTTGCTACCCTTCAGGGAAGGGAAAATCAGTGCATCATCTAGTGATTCAGCACACAGAGTTTCTTAACAGCCTACAGGAGAAAACCATTTTAATTCTGTGTTCATTCCTGAATAAGCTGTTAATTCTGTGTTCATTCCTGAATAAGCCATTAATTTGAGTTAGCAATTTTTTTGGAGCCCAGAGGAGAGGAGTCTGTGATCAAATGGAGTGGCTCAATACTACTCTCTCCTCCTTCCCTTGTTTAAAAAGGTCAGGCTCATCCTAACAAATCTCCTTTGACTTTTAGCCCTTGTGATGGTCTTCCCAGACCATTTCTGGAGTCCTGCATGATCCAGCAGTGGCAACAGCCCTGCTGATAGTAACCTCTGTGACCCCAAAAAGGTGCATGAAGACTGGCAGCTGCCTCCTCCAGAGGATGCTACCCCTCTTACTCAGCCTGCTGGCTTCTGATCAGTGTCTGCAGCTGTTTTACTGAGTCCAGGGGCTGCATCTTGTGGCTGTGAGAGCTTGTGGGACGCTGGTCTGGGCGCCAGCAGCTTTCCCCTGGGGAATGAGGGGCTGCTTGGATGTGCAGGGCTATTACAGGACTCAGTTCCATGCTGGTTTCTAGGCAGTTCAGTGTATAAAATCACTGGAGACATTTTCAGCAAAAAAGTCTCCCCACAGAACCATTCCGCTGCTTGTTGAAAGAGGATTAATTTTTCCCCCTTAAATAAAATGAGCCATGTTTGAAATCCGAAAAGCCTTGCTGAATGCCTTCTTGGAGCTGCAAAGAGAGCAGCTTCCAGGTCCCATCATAGCCTGCTGCCGGAGGCGGATCCAAACTGCAAACCCTTCTAACAGCTCTTTAATAACTCTGCACAGAAGGAAAAATCTGTCACCTTTCCCTCTGTGGTTTCTCCTCTGTTCTAATGCACTGGAGGAACGAGATGGAGCCGGGAAAGTTTTCAGAGAAAGACTCGTGGGAACTACAGCTGCCGATGGAGAAACTCATTTCTTTAGTGTCTGAGGGGAACCGCAATCGCTTTGGTGAAGGGTGGTGTGTGTGGGTGGGTTTGGAGGGGTGAGCTGTTATGACCCATGCATTTCAGAGGAACCACGAACACTTTATAGTAACAAAGGGTGGAAAAAGCAAGAGGTTTCTGCAATGCATGTGACTTTTCCCTGAGGTTTGGAACCCCACGGTATGTTCCAGGCCATGGTGTTTGCGTGTCAGGCTTGGTGAGTTAAGCTTTCCCCCACAAGCCTCACTAGAAGTTGCTGTGATGACTGAGAGCCTAAAATGTTGCTTTTTTTTTGCTTTTTTTTCTCTCTCTCTCTCCCTTTTCCTTGTCCCACACCCCTTCTCCTCTCTGCAGATGAAGCTTTCGTTTACCTTGGACCAGGAGAGTGGGATGCCTCAAAGCTGTTATGTTTATCAGTACCGGGACAGCAACAGGTAAGGCCTGTGGAAGATTGCATGCAGCAAATACAGGAAAGGTGCAGTGAAAGGAGACTGCCCTGCCTTCTGGCAAAGGGATTGCAACTTCTTGTACCACTTAAAAGTAAATTAAAGCAGGCCTCAGACTTGACCTGAAACTGGGATCAGCTCCTGTAAAGGCCAGATCCTTTAAAATGCACGAGGCCCTGCAGCCCCCTTTTCTCTGCAGCTTTTAAAAGTCACTTTTATTTGTCTAAAAGGCCTCTTGAGTATCACGGGCTCTGGCAGAGCAAACCCAGGCTGTGCCGTGGTGTGTTTGCAACTCACACCCTATGTGTTTTGTGCTGGGGTCGCTCTGGGAGCATGGGCTGGGGGAAAGCACCCAAAGACTGCTGAAAAGGACAGCCCTCACCTGTGCCCACCTAGACCCACACAGCAGCCCCTTCTCTCTGCTAAAGCTCATGCCTGGGTTCACTGAGTGGCCTTTGTGGTACTGTAGCCCCAGTGCAGCCACATGCTCTGTTTTTGTAAGATACTATATGATATTCAAGCTTTGGATGTTTGGAGCACAGAGTCCTCTATTTCTAGGTATTCTGCCTATTTTTACTAGCTGCTGTAGTGAATTGGCACCCAAGATGTTTTTATATCAAATCACATTCTCATTATCAAATTGACAGCAGCAGCAGAATACCAGCATGTCATAAATCCATGGCCTGTTACTCCACCCATGTAGTTCTTCTTCTTGCCAGTTACTGAAGTTAACCTGAAAAAGGAGGGTATATGAAATTGTCAATGAACAGAACAGTCTGTAATTAGATCTGCTCTGAAACACTGACAGGAACAGCTCCAGTGAGGAAGAGGGACATCTGCAAATGCACAGACCCCTTTCTTAGCCAAGAGAAATCTTAATATTTAAACAAGAAGGGACATCATTAGGGGCAGACTCCTTCCTGCCAGTGTATGGGTGATTAGCACATGATCCCACTCCAACTATCCTGGCCCCAGAGGCTGGTATGGGCAGAGTTGGTACCTCCAGCACCACCAAGCTCACAGGGAATCGTGCAGTTCAGCGCTAAAGCATAAAATCAACAAGGGAGGAGCGTTTGTTTTTGAGGTTTTTGAGGTCGGTGACACACAATGGAAAGCGAGGAAAAGAAACCCCACAGGCCTTTTGGGGTTTGTTAAGGATGTTTATAGACCAGTGTTTCTAATTGTGTGGTGTGTATCTCAAAAATCAGCAACCGTGGGTTTTTTGCCACAGACCCTCCTCTCCCCAGGCTCCAGTGGGTGTTTTGTGCCATTGTTTGAGGAAACTCTAGGGACAGGAGTGGAGCTATTTTGTATAAGCACTAAGGCCAATAGCAATTCCACTTGGAAGCCTTGCTTTTAGCTGTGAGGGGTCCAGTATGTGACAAAGTAGCTGTGGCATGTTGGCAGCTGTTGATTTAGAGATGTATGGCTGTGTCCTGCATTTCTGGCAAGTGTGAGAGCCGAGCCTCCCTGGGCCATGCCAACCGGGATCATGACTTAGAAAAATACATCGTGGGCAGGATGAGTGGAATTGCAAATAAACCCAGACTTTGCACATGTCCGATGGATCTAAACTGCAACTACATCTCCCTGCAGGCTCCCAATCCACTGTGCTGTATTTTATAGCTTGCTTGGCCAACCTGGGGGGAACAGGATCCTGTTTCCTGGGGAGAACCTGGCTAAGTTTGCACACACACTTATCCCCCTAAACCCTGTGTGTGCAGCCCAGCACTTCCGAAAATCCTTGGCTGGTGAACTGAAGCGTGAAGGTCTGTGCTATGGCTGACGTATTCTTGCAGATAAAATGCCCTTGAGCCAAACGTGCACTTGGTTCTGGTTGTACCCTGGGTGATTTTGGAGGAGTTCACAGGTGCTGCAGCTTTACTGGCAACAGAGCTTTGCATTTGAGTAGTTTTGGGAAGCACCGGATGTGGTTCCTGCTCAGCCAAGATGGTTCTTCTCAAGCACTGGGCCTGTCATAGGATTTATTTGATATCCATAGAGTAACGTAGCAGATGTCACTATAGTTTTTCCTTACAGTAATTTTCCAGGTAAATTGTAGAGCTTACATTCTCTTGACGGTATCCATTGGAACCCAAGGGGGTAACAGCTCTTCTGCCTCCTTCTTAAGATGTATCCAGAAGTTAAAGCAATGTAAGATTGGTGTCTACACTGTGTTTTGGAGCTGTTTACAGCCCAGAGAAGAAATACTGGTGACACACTGCAAGCTCATGCATGGGAAAGACTGGAAATGTGCACCCCAGAGCTCAGTGCCCTTGGCAGAGCATCAGGCCTGGGACCTGCTCCGGGGAAAGACTTAGGGCAGGAGTGCAGGTCTGCAAGGATCTTGAGCAGCAGTTTTAACAGGAGGAAGCTGAGGTGATTCTGGTCAACAAAAACCCATTCTGACCTGGGGAGTGTACCCGGTGCCCCAGAGATCTGTGCAAGCCAGGCTGTGCTTGTCAAGGCTTGGTGTCACCCTGGTCACTGAAGGAATGTCCCTTCCCTCCAAGTGGCAAATGCTGTTCCAAGCTGCAGCCAGATGGGGCCAGCGGAGAACAGTGGATGTTGGTCTCCCACTTGCAGAACAAAGGACTGCAGCATTGCTGGAAGTGTAATTACCAGAGCAATTAAAATTTCTATTGCTTAGGCTAGAAGTGCAAGTACCATGCAGGCTCTTACAAGGGCAATCAATTGCAATTTGTTCCCTTTAAAATGATAAAACCCAAGGAAATTTTGCCTGCCCCTGGCAGTTTCCTGTTGCCTGCCTGCCTGCCTGCCGGAACATTTACGGGCACAGTGCTCACCAAGTGCCTGCTCCACTATTGCACCCTGGGTGCCGAGCACTTTGTGTAGACCGGACTCTGCGGAGCCTTAGAAGCCTTGGATGCAAAAGACATGCTGAGCAGCCAGCTGCTCACCTTTCCAACCCCTGCTGTAATATCTGGGTACCCAATGGCACCTGATAGTCCCAGTAGTGATCCAAGTGCCCTACTTGGAGCTGTAGAGAGGAGCGAGACTGCTGTTTACAGGAGTGAGACCAGGGGCCATCATTTCTCCTCTTCTTCCTGCTCAGACCTAGGCACTTCCATCCTCTTGACTGCCCGTCCTTCCCAACCCTTCAATCCTTCCTGGCCCTGGAGGAAATGGCTTGACCTAACACAGAAACAAGCAATCTGCTTTCTCATTTTTCAACCATGTTGCTTAAATTCTCCCTAATGGGAATCAGTCAGTGTAACACAGACAGAGCCCTGGGCTGCTGCTCTGGGCTCTGTGGGGCACTGCCCTGCAATGGGAGCACTGTGCCATGACATTTGGAACAGGAGGGTACTGTCAGCCTTCACATGGCCCCAGAGCAATGACATCCAGCAGAGGACAGCCCTGCCAGCCATCCCGTGGCGTGACTGCAGCATGTGTCGGGTGTTGACAGTGGGAATGGCTTTCTGTCACTGCCTCTTGACACAGGCCGCGTTTCTCTGATCCTGCACAGGATCCAATTGCAAAACCCAGCCAGGCAGTAAAAGACCATCAAGTCCATTCACATCCACCACCATGGCTCATGAATCCTGTCTTACAACATGCAGTCACCAGTCCCTGCTCTAGGAATGTGATTCTGGCTGTGCTGAGGAAGAGCCAGCTGCCCACTCTGGAGATGGCCCAGCGTGACTGGTCCTGCTCCTGTGGGCTTCCAGGCAGTGGGAAGGAGGAGATCCATAAAGGATACAGATGATCATGAAAGACTTTTTCCAGGCTGTGTGCAGGAAGAGCCAAAGCCAATTTGAGATTCCACTGGAAGAAATTAATTGCAAGAAGACCAGTTCTTTTGGCTGTATCCAAGAAATAGAAAATTCAATCTGTTTTCTACATTCACCGTCACTGTCCAGACTCTTCTCTGAAGACCTCCTATGCTCTGCTCACCTACCCACAGCAAGTCTGACCCTTCAAATGCCTTCGTCTTTCCTCCCAAGACTCTCTGGTTACTGTCACCTTTCTCAGATGATGCAGCGCTCAGGGTCCCTGCCATCCCAGACCTACTGAGAAGCTATAAATCCCTGTCAAATGTGACACTTCCTTGTCCCCAGCTGGTTCTCCTCTAATATGGCTTTTCTGCTCTCTTAGCCTCCAGGTTTTGGTCTATTTTTGAGGTCCCTTCCCTACATCCCAGATTCCACCTTTGCCGATAGACCAGCTCACAGCTCGCAAATGAATTTCATTTTAATTCCTTGCTGCAGCTGCGGTTTGTGTCAGGATTATGAATTTGCAGAGGGGGCTTTCATGTTCTCTTCAGAGTAATTTCTAAACCCAGAGGAGCAGCATCTCACATGGAAGCACTTAAAGACCTCTTACAAAAGCAGCGTTGGTGTATTGATCATTTTGTCTCCCTGGGGACCCGGAGTGCTGCAGATCGAGCTGCTGTGCAGTGCAGCCACTTGCGGGCAGCACCACACAACTCTTCGGAATGAGGAGTGAAAAATAGCTCCAGTTGAAAGGAAAAGTGGTGCCCCCTTTTATAGAGAGATCAATGATACCCGATACATTGGATTATCAGTTAAAACACCAGGACTTCAAATGCCAGGGTGCATGCACTCCTGATGCTGACAGGCTCGAGATACATAATGCTGTTTGGGTTACCAGCTGAGCTCCTCTGTGCAGTATTTTCATAAGGTGAATGTAATATCTGCAGTGATGTACCCGGTGTTACATCAGGAGAGCCAACCTATAATTATGCTGGAATTGTTTGAACGGGTTATTTGTCACTAACACATTAGCTCACTCCATTTATTGCTCCCATTCAGGACTGCAGCAGGTTTGGTGTAAACAGAGCTTGGGTGGAGGTTTGGGAAGGTTTATTTTTCTGAAAAGAGCAAAGCAGAATTGTTTGGAATTTATTCTTTTTTGCTAGAAGAGCTGTTGACTGGCAGTGCTAGGAACAAAATATGTAAAGCAGCTGACGCAGCGTAACTGATTTGTTTTCAGAGGTACTTCCCGGGTGCACAGCTCATGTGTTGGACTTTGGCGTGGACCTGGTTGCTCTGCAATGAGCTGGCAGGTTTACCGTAAGATGTTTTGTTCCTTTTGAGAAATTGAGGCTTGCAGAGTGGGTTGTTTGCACAAGGAGCTGCTGCACAGTTCACACAGTCCCTGGATGCCTGACCTGCCTTATTACATGGTTGTTTCATGGCACGCATCCCAGTGGAGCAGCACTGCTTGTGTTGGTGTAAAAGAGCTCCCTGCTGTCATCTGATTTTCTGGTTAGTGATCAGCAAATATGTGCTCTGCCCCACTTAGACCTGCAAGGCCAGGGAAGTCTCTGAAAGTGGCATCTTCTCATATTTGTCTTGTCTGGTAGGCTGGAATTTCACAGGGGAAATCCATGTACATGACCCTTGACATCATAGGATGCTGTCTAGTAGCCTTGAAATGCCTTGTTTAGATTTCACATCAAAATAAAATCAGTGTAATTTCCAGGAAAAAAAAAGAGAAGACTGAGCACATTGGAATTTATTTTTTGATACCATGTCTTGGTTTTTGTTTGACTTATTGGCACTAAACTTTATCCAAGTACACCCTTCACCTACCAAAGCATTAGCACTGGAGTTGGCCATGCAAGGCTGGTGAATTATTCTGTCACTTTACATGGAGATAAACCAGTCCTCCTGGTTTTGGTATTGGTTCAGTGAAGGGTAAATTGTCCAGGAGAATAAGTCTGGAGGTTGACCTTTAAAACTTCAAAAGATACGTAATCCTTCCTGCCTAAGGCATGAGATTGGTTTTCTGTCTGCCACCTCCAAAGGCTACTGGGATGTGTGCTGCAAAACAGCCCTTGTCAGTTGAGACTTGGAGGAGCAGAGAGCTGTTCTTTCCTTGCAGAAGGGCCCCTATGGCCATTTGTAGCTGGGGAAGAAGGGCTCTTGGAAAAGGCTCTGCCTGGGGACTACTTAACTGCTTTTGTTGACACAGACCTGCCTCCTTCAGCCACCCTGCTGTTTAATAACAGGTTTCCAGTCCATCAGAGCTGTAGAAATAGTAACTGCCAAATCCTTGGAGTGTTGGTGTGATATGGGGGATGCAAATAGAAAAGGTGATCAAGGAAACCCACCTTTCCCTTGAGCAGTCAGATGGGATTCGAAGATAACCTTATCCCTTCCAAATGATTGTTTGAAGCCTTCTTTGGTGTCCTGCACAATATCCCACAGTGACCAGTAGCCCTCTCTAAATCCTCATCGTGGTTCCAAAGCAGTCAGTGTGTGCTCCCACCCTTAAGGGGCAGGAAGGACTGGGATCTTGAATCTCAGTGAGTGCAAGACCTCCTTTCTCTCCCTAGATTGAATCAAAGGAGTTTGTCATCTTATTTGTTTCAGTGTTTGCTTGGGGAGGAGCTGTAAAACCTCCTCGTTATCAGTGTTAGGTGTCTGGGTATTTGGTGGCAGTCAGGTAGGCGAGAAAATATCCTGCTATTGTAATTGAGTCAGAGATGCTGTCTCCATGTGTCATCCTCTGAGATCTGTTTACATATCCATTTGTTTAACAATAGGTTTGAAAGCCCTCAGCTGCATTTCAGCACCATTTTCCCTGGCCTATGTGTCTGACTAATGGCCAAGGCAGTGAGCTATATCTGGACTAGAATTACTAACCTATGGATGAGGGTTTCTTAGCAGCCCTGAATTAGATGAGTCTATGATTAGCCCTTAGGAACATGGGAGAGGACAGATCTGGCGTGGGAAAGAATGAATAATCATCCTTCCACAAGAAGCACCTCTCAATTTCACCTTGAACCCAAGTTGCTGGATTGACTTTTGTGTCAAGGAAGGCCCTCTCCTGGGCTGACATCTGGCTAGAAAAATCACCAGATCCCCCTAGCTATCCCTCTCCCAGTAGGATTTCTAGACATACTCTTTTCATAATAGGGAGAAGGAGTCCTAGTTTTGGCTTGGTCTCTGTGTCCTTGAATATATAGGCATAGTGCACAGTGACTTCTCTGCCAGTAGTGGGTTTTGCTGGCCACCCTGTAATGTTACAAGCAGGGAGCACTGGGACAGCGGGTAAGTGCATGTGCTGTTTTCTTTTGCTTTGTCAGGAGGTGCTTTAGGTACAAACTAGGGGTGGAGAGTTGCATGTGATCTCAGACAGTGGGGTAACCCCAAGGTGATGAAGGGAATCATGAGTACTGGCGGCAATGAAGGGGCTCTCTGCTTGGGGATGGACCTGCCATTCCAGCTCTCCAGCCTTGGGGGTGGACCTGCCAGTCCTGCTCCCCATCCTACTGTTCGATCTGTGCTTTCTGCCTGGAGGGAGTGAGGGTTTCAGTTTGCCACGGGCAGGACCTCCACAGTCTGTTCAGCACTAAGTACCTTTGTTCCCCAGGGAATCCACAGTGTAAACTGGAATAACCGGGTGGATTGTCAGCCAGCTGGGATTGCTCTCTCAGAAAGAGCTACTGGCTGAAAGCTGAAGTGTTCAGATTAGAAATAAAGCACACATTTGAAAGGCAAGAGAGATTAACTGGCAAATTGTGCCAAGAGAAACCAGGGAATTCTTTTTCAAGGGCAAATGTAGTTCTGGAAGGAGTTTTAGACCCTACACATCAGTTTATTTGACAGACCAGTAGCAACCTGAAGGCCTCCAGGCACAGGAGATCAGCCGATGGAATAATCCTCCGAGTCTTTAATTCCTGCCACACTGCTCTATGTTAATGTAAAGGATCAGCTTTGCATTCATACCACTTCTCTTTCCATGTACTCTGCCGAGCTGGGCATTCCACGTACCTTATTGTTTGAAATGATGTCCTCACAAATTAGAGGGTGAGAGTGGAAGTATCTCTCCTTACCCTATCCTGAGCAACTAAGGTTGCTGTTCTACTTATACAGTTACTGCTGTGCTTTGTTCTGGGTCCTTTTGCTTTTTCAGTGTTCTTTCCACAGTTCAGAGCAGCTAAATCAGTCTGGCAGTGGAGTCTGCTCCCTCCACACCTCCCGGCTTCTTCCCCATCAAAAAAAGGAACTCCAAGTCACAAGCATGTTTTGTGTGCTCAGCTCCTCACCATGTCAAGGTCACCCTGAGTGGGGTTCCTGTTACAGCTTAGCACTTTCACCTCTTTCAATTTGCCATGCATTAGTCAATCTGGAGCCTAATGGATTTGTAACCTGACTTTGCCTGTATTATCTGAGCCGTTCCCAGTAACGTAAGAGGATTTGGGCACAACTTCCTTTCAAGTTAATGGAAAGATCTTGCTTGGAAAGAACCTGCTTGAGGATCTGAGTGTACTTTGCATTAATGTTTCCATTAATTTTAATGGGAGATGTTTCTAAATTTCTCAGATCAGCTTTGAACATCTTAAATTTTGTGTCCTTCACCTGTCTCATCTGAAATGCAGTACCCTTAAATGAGCAGCGTCATTATTGGCCAAGATGTTCTGTAAGATTTTTCTGCCTCTGGAAATGTTCTGTTCTCTGGTGATCCCACTGGACCCCTCACCAGCTCACCACACGTGGAGCAGGATGTCCAGGGTCAGCTCCTGACTCAGAGGCTGTCCCTTGCATGGTCTCTGCTCCACCACCATCTGCAGAGCAGAAAAGAGAAAGAATCCTCAGTGACTTTTTAATTAGCATTTATAAAGCACTTTGCAATCATCAAACAGAAGGGAATAGAGAAAAGCAAACTTATTGTTGCCACTCAACTCTCAGTTACAGCAAAGCTCTGTTGCTTTGGGCATGATTACTTGCATGCAGTGTTTGGTTGGTACAGGCAGGTGCAGAGCTCAGCCTGGGTTTTAGCCTGGGTAAGGTCTTGTCTGGCTTTTCTGCTTCTGCAGGGCCGTGCAACTCTGAGTACTCTGGCCCTGTGAGCTGAGCAGCACAGTATCCCCAGCTTCCCCTCCTTCTCTCTTTGCTCTCTGCCATCCTACTAATCTGGTAACTTTGACATTTGAACACTGTGGTGATTAACTGTTCCTGAGCATCTCTTGCTGATCACATCACTCCTCACTCCTGCCTTGTTCAGCAGAGCTTTTACCTCCTTCTGGGGTGCCCGTAGATACTTCTTTCCATCTCCACTGAGCTGAGCAGAGACCAACATCCCGACTGCTCATTACACCACCCCTGTGATGAAAGTCAACCCTGGCAGGGCTCTTGTATGTGTTGCATCTCTGGCATAATCTCATTTTGCTGAGACAGTCCAGGTTAAACAGTCTGATGTAGTAAAAGAGTTCATGCAAACTCTACTCATCTCAACATAATCAGATTAGTGAGCAGCTACACATGCAGTTGTCCTGGCTTTCAAGAAAGGCCACATTGGCTTGGCCCCTCTGGAAGTACCTCTGGCTACTGAGTGATTAAATAGGACCTAAAATGGTGAGGAGGCAGTTCTGCAGCAATAAAACAGGGCACCTCTTGGAGGAGTCATCATTAATGTGTTTTTCGTGCTTTATTTAAGCTCAGTGCTCATTTGCAGTCTTGCTGCCAGACAGGCTCTCTCTGGTGTGGTGCCACTTGCCCAGCACAATCATCCAGGTAACAGGGGAGTAGACAGGGTCCACCAAAGGCAGAGATGTCTGATGTGACTTGTTTGCAGCATAAAGCAGGAGAGGCTGGGAGCTGGCTGCCCATGCTCACATGCTCATTCGGAGCCCGGCCAACAGCAGGTCAGTTCCAGCCCCCAACAATTAGTGAGACAGATTGAATCTAGATTGATCTGTCTACTTTCTCAGAGTGAGCCAATTCCAGCAAGAAATTCTCCGTTCCCTCCGTTTCCATGTTAAAAGGAAGGAGGCCTTGTCAGATTTCTGGATAAATGGGAGGCACAGGGCAAGGTAGAAATAAATGTTGTGCTAATGCGTAGGAAGAATCATTAGGACAGAGACATTACCTATGCAGCCGGGCCATGGCTGATCCACATTGCTGTGTTGAAACTCTGCCTCTGGTACGGCTACTACAAAAGACAGGATTCAGAAGGGCTCTGCTATTTATTGCACATTTTGCAGTGTTTTGCAGAGAGTCAGAATCTGGTTCAGAACATGAGTTTTCAGCAACAATAACAGTGTGGACTGGTGCGGTGATGTTTGCTGCAGGGAATTCGCAGGAAAAGCCTCTAGGTGCGGTTATTTGACAGATGCATTTGGATTGCTCTGGTATTCACAGCCCCTATCCCCCTGGAGTGAAAACTGAGGTTGTGGGAGAGCAGAGGAGAAAGGACATGTCACACCCGTGAGTGTATGGGAATAAAAGTGTGGTGGCAAGCTAAGCCAATTTTATCTGAGTCTCTTTAGGGATGACTTTTTGGGAGGGCAAATGAGAAGTGAGGAGCAGGAGTTCAGTCCTTGATCGAAGCCAGCAGAGGAAGATCAAACATCTGCTTCATGCTATGTGTCATACCTGCCATTCCGGGGCTCCACAGCCAAAATAGGATGACACTAAGAGGGACACTTAACTGAACAGATGCCGGGATGCCCTCTCTCTGTCAACCACATCTCCATGCTGCACTGTGAGCAACAAGGACAGCAAAGAAACTGGAAATTTGAGCAGGCCATTTTCAAGGAGAGTGGTTAGTCCTGAAGGGTGCAGTGCTCTGATCTCAGCACAGCTTCACGAGCTGTTCTGCCCACACAGCCTAGGCAGGACCTTTGCAACAAAGAGTTCTCTCTCTTGCACCCAGAGTGCTCAGTTTTTTAAGGATGCCATAGAAAGACTGAGGAGTACAACAGAGCACCACAGCCAAACCAGTTGGGCTTTGCATCACTTCTGAGAGCAGCAGACAGGCCTGGAGAAAACAACCTGCAAGCTGACTGACCGCTCCAGAAAGCGGAGTGAGACAAAGGATGTTTGTCCTGAAATCTGTGGTGGACGTAGCCATTCCCAAGCTCCCAAAATTGCAAAGAGATGCTTTCTTAGCTGGCAGAGCAGTGTGGCTTTGTGCATGTTTATCCAGGGTTTTCGCCTGCATGGTGCCAGTGCAAGAGCCATTGCTTGTAGTTGACAGCTCAGCTATTGTTGCAAAGTGTGATTTAATAGCAAGACTTGATTACAACATGCAAATGTAGCTGCTGGGGGACTATCTCAGAGGTTTGTGGAGATTAGCTGTTAAATTGGCCAGTGCAAAAACATTATTAAGCAGAGAACATAATTACTCATCTTGTGCTTCTGTAGTGTATAGAAGAGACAGATTTGTTTAAAAGCCAGCAAGTCCTATATAGAGAAAAGACTCGTGTCAATACCACATCATGTACTGCTGTATGTTGCAGCATATTTTATTAGAGAAGCAATACTTAATAACAACATTCGGGAACTTGTGGAAGGAATCCATTATATTATTCTGCATCATAAAAGAAAACCTAATGCCTAGTCTGTGTGAAGGCTGTGCAGATATTGAAACATCTCCTTTCGGTGGTGGTTGATTGCTTTTATGGAGATTGTATCATATGGATATAAACAAATCCAGCACTTGATATGAAATTTGGGAGCAGGGTTTTAGACTCGCTCATCTATCTTCTATCTGTGCATGTTCCCTCTGAAATGCATCAAGGTTCCCATTAACACCTTAAACGTGGAAAGTAGAATTAAATTGAGACTGTCAGCACATACAAAATGAACCACTGGGCGTGCATTGCTGTTATGTTTTTCCCCTTCAGTCCTAGAGTAGTCTGTGGTTGCTAGAATGAAAAGCTTATGTGTGTGAGGATGCAGGGGGAAGGATTAAAGTGTGAAGAGCTGCAGACCTGGTTTGGGGGTCAGGCTGTGGTTCAGAGGTTCCTCCTGACCCGTGACTCTCTGTAGCCCAGGCTGGGCTGCAGGGCATAGTGCAGGGGCAGCTAGAGGACTGAAGTCAGATGTAAAAGTGCATTTGGCTAGTCAGAGCCCCAGACAGTTTCAGGAAAGTCTTTAACAGAGGAGTCAGGAGGACTGAATTAGAGGAACAGCTTGTTCCTAATGCAGCATAGTTCCTGCAGTCACAAGTGCTGGTGTGGGAGTGGAATGATGCTGTCAGGACGAACCTGCTGTGCTGCTGTGGCTGCTGCTCACCCCTGATTCACGTCACTGGGCACTTCCCCTCCAGCATCCCTGGCCCCCCAGCAGATGCTCTGCTGGGCCTTCACTTGTCTAAGCAGAAGGAAGTATCCTCCCAAGCCTAAGTGGGTGAGATAAAGACTTCAAGGAGTTTTGATGCCATCCTTTTTTTGCAACTCAAGAGCATTTGTACACCAGTAATTGCTCCCCAGGCTGGTTCCTGTGTGATTCAGAGTTGAATTGGAACTGCTGTGTGAACCTTGGCATCCTGGCACAATATATCTCAATCAGTCTAAATTTGAACTTGTAGTCAGTCCTCCTTCCTCCTTTAGGGCACGGACGCACATTGTTCCTTACCTGCTCTGTACTCAAAAATTTGCCAGAGCTGGAGCCATCAGCTCTTCCAGGTGTGCAGGCAGGGAAATGAATACCTTGTTTGTGGTTGGGCTTGTTTTCCACTCAGAACCACGAAGCACCTGAAGCTCAAGACAGCTGCTCACCAGCATCTCATGGGGTGACGGTGGGGTGACTGCGAAGAGGTCTGTCTGCATCCAGCAGCAGCATCTCCCTCCATTCATTACTCAGTGCCAAAGGGTAATCCTAAAAATACCTGTGAGCAGTTTGCAAGCTGTGAGTGTCAGAGGGGGCAGCTCTGCAAAGGTCTGATATCGGCTGGGGAAGGGAGAGTGACATATCTTGTCATCACTGAGCATGAAGGGATGGTACCTGCAGTCATGCACTGGGAGTGGGTGGGAGCAGGGACTGCATCTGGGTCTCATCAGAGGATACCAGCAGAGAATGGATCAGCCCTGTTGGCAGAGAAGCAGGAAGGGACATGGGGCAGTGTGGGCTGAAATGCTGAGCTAGGGCATCTTACCCCTCCACAGGCGCATGTCAGTTACAGCTGACATTTTCATTGCTGACTATTTCATTGATAGTTTGTGATGAAGCCAAGAAGTGGGAGAAACCACATAAAAATACTTTATAATAGTTTTACCCCAGCTGTGTGAGGGCTGTGTGTTCAAGCTGTCTGCATCTCCCTAAGCACCATGTGAACCTTTGAAGGTTCACATCCAGTGATCAGTACTGATAAATGCAATAAATTTCACATGGTGGTAGAGTTACAATAGGAGTCTCTGATAGCCAGGGAGGAGACAGAAGTGATGTATTCCTGTGTTAAGCTCCTTTTTTTTCTGTGTGTACAGCTTGGGAGTGCAAGAGATCCGTCTGTTAAATGGCTGTTAACCTGTTCTCAGAGTCTGGAGTGCAAGAATTTGTTTGTGTGATCTTCTTCTCTGACAGTACTGGCGCTGCCTATGGGAGATGCCCTTGGCTGCAAACTAAGGTACTCTAGGGAGAGTGGCAGTAGTTCTTGGTTTTATGAATGACAGAGTTTTACTGTACTGATCAGAGTAGCACACAATTTGAGGTAGGACCTGCACCTAGTAGGTCCTAAGAATTTGCCACTGCTGCTCGGAAACCCTAGGCTGGAATAAGGCTGTGATAATTAATGGAAGTTAAAGTGTTCCTTCTGCCTGTGAGCTGCTTGGAAATGGAAAAGAAAAACCTGTCACAATTGTGACTGGCTCTAAACTACTGTCAGGCTTTCCTCCTTCCCTTCCCCTGCCCCAAGTGGAAAATTGTATTGGAAAGCAGCAGTTAGAGCACTTAAATCTTTCCACAGTTCATTTCAAGCTCCCTTTCTTCTTCCCAGCCATACCCAGGCCAGTTTGGGGCGCAGATGGGAGACTGCGTCTCTGGCTGAAACTTGCAGGATGTTAAATAACAATGGGAGAGTGAGTTTCAAAGAGGGTATAATGTGCCTGGATTGCACGTACCATAAGCTGTGTTTCCCATGCTTTCACATTTAGCCCATCCATGTATCACTCTCGAACTTTTTCCTTTCTACATGGGATCTGTCTCTGTGTGTTGTGGAGCAAGCTCAGGCTGAAATGGGGTTCGTACCTCTCCTGCTACGGAGGGACACACTTTCCCTCACAGGCATTCACAGAAGCTTCTGGTGACTGTCATGTCCAGGCAGCACATATGAGCACATGAAATGTGGGCAGTAACAGAAGCTTTTATATCCCCTGTGGTGGGTTACCAAGTTCTTGTAATCCCTGCCCTTCCCCAGGTACTTGAATTGTCTGTTTTAACTAGTGTGTGCCCCCTTTCTCTTAACACCTTTTGGCACAGTCACCTTGCTGCTGCAGGCAGAGGTTCTGGGTGGGTTTGTCCCCTGCTAGGTCAGGAAAGGGCATCTGTCCTCCTTTGCTGTCTTCCACAGCTGTCTGGATTTAACAGGTTGATCAGATGGAGGAAGCTCCCAAAGCTTTTACTCAATGTTATCGAATAACCCTTGGTAGAGAGCTGAAGGCCCAATATGCAGACCAGACCCACTCCTTAGGGAAGTCTGCTGCCTCCCTGGGGCCCAGGTTAAAGGTGTGAAGAGGAAACTTTCCACCCTGGTACAGCCCTCGGATATTATCCATTATGGATTTTTCAGGTAGGCAGTGATGAACTTTCAACAAGAAGTCCAAGGGCATTCAAGAGGTATTTCAGGGCTTTGGGATGACTGATAGGAGCACAGATAGTGTTTCCTCTATCCTTCCAGTTGTAGGAAATGATGAGGGAAGGAACAGAAAGAACTAGCAGATCAATACCTGATTCTGAGCCTGAGGTCACTGAGAGAATTTGTGGTTTTTTTGATTATAGGTTGGTTTACACAGTACCAGGTCTGCTGGTGACAGGCAGGGTACACCTGTCTTAAAGGGGGATAGAACCAGGCTTTCTTCTTCTAAATGTCCATCTTCCTTGTTCATTCAAGGGTTAAGTAATCTGAGCGATGCAGCACTCAGAGCCAGGTATCTGTCAGGCCTGGATTGGAGGCTCACCAAAGCATGAGGATATATGGTTTTATTTCTGTTTTGTCATTTGGAGATTACTACTCAGTGTCTGTAGGACAAGAAAACTCCAGGGCATCTTAGGATATGCCCCATGCTCCAAGAGAGGTTTTTGTTTTGGCTTTGCAACATTAATATATAAAGGCAAGAATGGATGGCTGACGTGCTCCTTTTCCAAGGATTAAAAGGCACTGCCAAGGCTTTGCAAGATGACAGTGTTGCAAATCTTATCACAATCCAGTGCTTAGATTGGTTGGTTTCAGCAGCACAAATGTGCTGACAGATCTGTGTGTCTGCTTTTTGGTGATGGTAGATTTTTTCAGGAGGTTGGTCTGTGCTGCTGAACTCTGGTTGCAGAGCCTGGAAGGTAACATAGCAAGAGTTCTTTTTTGACACACCTGGGTCTTCATTTTAACCAAACCTGCCTTGATCTAGTGAAAAAGGAGCAGTTCAGGTTATCATTGTGGATTTATCTCTGCTCTTAGATGAAGCTGAGGGATCCATAAAAGTCAGCGGAGGAACTAGCAGGAGTAACCAGGTTACTCACTGGTAGTGAGATCCAGGGACAGAGGCATTTGCTAACTTCTCCCAACAGTGTGTGAGGTTTTGCAGACCTCAGTATTAACAGACCTTGTTCTCACTTTCATGTGATCTCAGTAGAGGGACTGTGATGTGAAACAAAGTCCTTTGTTACTAATCCAGCTCTGGAGAGTTGTCATATCCATCTCTGGACTTTAGAATATGATTCTTTCTTGCTTGAATGATGCCACCCATCCTTACCTGTTATGATCTCACTGAAACTGCCTTATCTATCCTCATCTTCCATCTGACTGTAAGTAGCTCCAGCTGGAGACAAACAACCCTCTGTCACCAGGGCCGCACATCCTCCTCTGGCAGTGAGGTGCCGTTCATCACCCACTCCCATCCGTGCTGCTTGGCTTTCTCCATGGTGTACCCAACTCCAGTAGGATGTTCAGCAGTTTTTCCTCAATCCTATGTGTAAATGAGGGTGATTTCAGCCTGCCATGATGTGTGGGCTTGCTGGAACATGACTGTAAATCCAGATCTGAACGTTTTCTTGTAATGGACGGGGTGGTGAAATTGCATTGCTACCTTTAACCTCAGGCTGTCCTTAGACCAAGCCAGACTCTTCACAACCCCTGTGTCAGTAAATCACATAGCTTTTGAATCAATTCACATAAAAGTCAAGAGAGAGAAGTTACAGATGGAAAAGACCCATTGTACCTTGAGCCTGTCCTGCTGCAGAGGGGGTAAGGCTCTGTCAGGAATTCCCGGCGAAGCTCCAAACCCATCTGCTGAGGCCAGGCAGGGTGAGAGTCCTGCCTGGGAAAGATGGGGTGGGGGGGAGATTGCCTAAATTTCCTACAGCTTTTCCATTCTGCTCATCTCTGCATTTTATTCCCTTGGCTTTATTTTTTGGGCAAGAAAACTGATGTTGATTGTATATTCAACAAACCCAATATGTTCATTCTCCTGATCATTGTTTTTCACTCAGAGCTATGTCTGACTTTCCTTTAGCAGCATGTTTTTCTCACCTAATATTTAGTTTAAGATTGTAGGAGCTGGATATAAAACCTTCTGGGACGTTTTAATCTGCCAAGAGTCTACTTGAAAACAGAAGTTATCCAGAGTATTTCAGTAGGGTATTTAGAAAACATCACCCCCAAATTCTGTGTTGCCCATTTCCCTTTCATCTCCCTGCCAACTTCTATTGGTTGTTTTAACCCCGATCTGCTGTCAGTGTCCCCCATACCTTGCTCCCCTCCCCTTAGGGTTTCCATGTCTTTGAAAGTCCTGCTAACCAGAAGGTTCATGTGTTGTGCTTCGCAATTGTTTCAGACCAAGAATAATACAGCGGGAGCCAGCTGGATCCCTCGCTCGGTATTGATACAACTGTTCCCCTTAACCTGCCCACACTCAGTGCTACAACTGCAAATCTGAGGCTGAACCAGGGCAGTGCTGGGAGCCCTGCTCCTTGACCTTGCCTGGAAAGCAGCACCCCCAGCAGAGCATCCCACGGCCAGGGAGCAGCTGCCTTTGGGTGTTGTCTGCTGGGGACCTCGTTAAGTTGAGTGTGTTTTTCTGACACAAATCTTCTCCGAACCAGTGATCCCAGTGGTCATTCCAGTTCCTTTGATCTGCAGCCAGCTTCTCCTGAGCATTCCTCCTCTGGCAAGGCCCTTGCTGAAGGCTGGCCAGTCTGGGTGATTGCTTGTCCTGGAGGTCTCTTTCTATAAGCCCAAACAACACTTGTGAGCGTGGTTAGTAACTGGAACAGGCACCTAGAGGGGCTGTAAGAAAGTTGACCTTGGAGATTGCTAGAACTCTACTGGAAAAGGCCAATCTGATCCAAACTTTGGTTATCCTGCATTGCTTGGACCAGAGACTTGCAGCAAAAGAGGATATTACTTAGCAAGTCACTGCCTGGCTTGCACTTTATGAACATCAGGGGGTACATGTTGAGTTGTTGTGCCACTGGTGCCCTTGGATGCCAGATTATTTAGATTACTTTCCATGGTTTTGATATTTTAAACTTTTCTTGGTTATCTTTTGTTGTTTATCTCTTCATGAGCTTCTGCAGGCCCCTGCTTGTTTGCCCCTGGGCCACGTCCGGGTTGGTAGATGGATGCTCTTCCAGTAACTGACCATCTCAGAATATGCTTCTAGTCTGGGATGTTCATCCATTATTCTTTATGTCCCCTTTGTCTATCAGATTGCCTCCTACTTTGGAAATAATCAACTCTTTAATGCCAGGTAAACTGGAAAAAGACATCCAAAGGCTGAAAGGAGAAACACACAGAGGGTGTGAATGTCTCCTCAGCAGGAATGTCTGGGAGAGCATTAGCTGATGGGGAATGTGGAATAGGAAGGCTGGTTCTAGCAGTCTCTGACTCCCTACGGCACTATCAGTTCTCTGGGTGATTAACTGTTTGTTTCTCCCTTAATGAAAACTTGTCTCAGATGAAACCACTGTAATAGAAAGCTCATGTTTTGGAGCGATCCCAAGTGTAGGTTAATATTTACAAGCTATCAGGTTCAGGTTTTATCTCTATCCCTGCTAGCTAGAGATAAAATCCTTTTAAAAATCTCTTTTGATCTTTCTG
The DNA here is from genome assembly GCF_022539395.1 of Myiozetetes cayanensis. Classification (NCBI taxonomy): domain Eukaryota; kingdom Metazoa; phylum Chordata; class Aves; order Passeriformes; family Tyrannidae; genus Myiozetetes; species Myiozetetes cayanensis. Next base: position 14,399,023 of record NW_026086937.1, read on the forward strand.
GTTCATGACATGGCTTCAGTAAGACACTTTGCATATGGAACAGGCAAATGTCTTAATGGAAATGTAAGTTTTTCTCATCCTTTCAGGGACTAGTAACAGATGAGGAGCCCCCCATGTACCAGGGGCCATGGCTTTATAATGGAGCATAAGTGATGGACAGTATCTCTGCAGGATACTTGTGCTACAAAATGTCAGAATGTTATTTCTGCCTTGATGGCTTAAGATCATGTTTACCTAATGGACTTACATTTGCATTTTGCAGGTATTGTGTTAATATTAATGTGTTGTCTGAATTGTTAATATTTCTTCACTTCAATGCTACATTAATGAAGGCTGCAGGGGATGGAGAAAAGACCTGGCTAATTAATTAAATCGGCAAAAAGCATCTTTAACTTTCCATCGTGCTGCCCTTTGCTTCCACCTAATGGGTCTTGGCATTTCTGGTCAGCAACCACGTAGCACACGCTGCTGTATGGAGCACTCAGTGACGGGCTTGCTAATTTTTCTGACCCATAAATCACTTGCATAAACTTTTAATGGTGAGGAAAAGTGCCTTTCATTCCAGCTTCCTCCTTTCAGTGGGAAGTGCAGCCTGATAACAGGCGGTGCTGGCCTGATGTGTGGGGCCAGAGACTTTCCTGTCAGCAGAGGGGCTGTCTGCATTCATTCAGGAATTCTTTCCATTCCCCTCTTAGCCAGACTCTGGATGACATTAATATTATGTGTCTTGTCATAAGCTGTGCTTTTGGAGCCAGTGGTATATCAGACTGCACGTCTCAGGAATGTGGACTGCCAGTCTGGCTGGTTGTGAGGTATCTCCCCTCTCCTCTGCCCTGTCCCGAAGTCCTCTGCCCTGGGCTCAGAAATGTGATAGTCCTGAGAAAATTGTAGAGAACGCTGGAGCTGGGACTGAGGGAGCCTGCTGAAGTTGTGCTTCCATGTCCTGTGTGGCCCGGCACATGGTTGCAGGTCTAAACTTTCATCCCTGGCCCGCAGCAGCTCAAGGTGCTGTTTTGGCACAGAGGGGCGCTTCAGCGTCATGCCAGGAGTCTGAAGGTTGTTGCCAATTTGCATGAAAAGGAGCAGACTGCAGATATATTAACATTTAATGAAGAGGCGTAGCCCGCAGAGCCTGTGTCCTCTGCAACACTGACTCTTCAGTCCAGTGGTGCTTCCATTGCCATTTGGATCAAGATGGGATGTAGGGTGGTAGGGCAGGCAGGTGTTGACTTTATCCCTCCCATACAAACCACAGATGAGAGTGAGGAGCTCCAGGCCAGGCAGGGTGCGTTTTTCACCCACACAGCCAAGAGCCAAGAGGTGCTGAAGGCTCTGGGGCCACTTGCGCCGTCCAGCACCCCGATGTCCACCCTGATGTCGTGCTGCCAGATCAGGGCAGCAATTTCACGTAACGGGGCTGCAAAATGGCACTGATAATTTCAGAGGAACTCAGGCTGAGGTTTTTCTAGTGGGCTAAATCCCTGTGTGCAAACCAGTACATCAGGCTTTAGGCAATTAATTCCTAATCATGCCAAATGCCTTCAGGAGCCAGCTTCAATATTGAGAGCTTAAAACGGTTTTCCACCGCACCGCAGATAATTTGGGTAAAGCAAAGAGAGTGGTCTCATGGCATTTTCAGCCTCAAGGTGTGAGAGTGGTCTGTAAGTGACATTTGTATTCAGAGAACCCTCCCATGCATTTGTGTTGTAGTCATCTATTACTGGGAAGGCACCATAGCAAATGAAAAGGGCATTCTTTATACCCCAGAAAGGGAGTTCATTAGAGGGAAAAGCCATTCTTGCTTAGTAAGAAATGAATCTAAAACTGCCTCAGAGCTGCTATTCTCATCAAGTTTCAGTGTTAGCAGTTTTAACCAAGAGCTAATTGAGCAATCTCAGAAAGTGGAGTAATTCCATTATTCAGCTATGCTTTGTACAAGGCTACTGCTAGCTGCAAGAGGAGCAAAAATTACTTTCATCAAGCCAGGAACCGCCAGTGTTCTTGCTTTTTACTACTTTTTCTTTCAGAAAAAAGTAGGTTTTTTGGTCTTTTGGCAACCCTCATTGGCAACAGGAGCTCCACACCAACATTGCAAGGCTCGTATGTAACACTGCAATCCAGTTTTTTTGGATAACAGGGGACTTGATTTTCAGAACTCTTCAAGCAGCAGTGCTGCTCCAGAGAGGATGGCTGAAGATGCTCCTGTTTGTAGGTTAGGCAGAGTGTCACCAGGAAGACAGTACACTGTTCTTGCAGAATTTTGCATGGAAAAGAGCCATTGCAAGTGCCGGTCCAGCTACTTGCCAAAGAGCATGATTCTGTCATTGGCTGCGCTCTCAGGAGATGCGGGATTAGGTAATGTTGCTTTTAGAGGAGCTTTTATAGAAACCTCTCAAGTTCCTTTGCTTCATGGAAGAGCTGTAATCAAAAATAAACGAACATGATTTAAAGAAAAGAAGAAAAAGTCGTACCACATCCAGCGTCTTTGGACTTAACACCCTGGAGAGGGTTTGTTGGTTGAACCGTGGTGCTGTTTCTTTACCACTTTCCTTCAGCTGCTGCTGCTGCTGCTGTTGGATGTGCACAGGACTGTTTGCAGCCTTTTGTGGAAGGTGACTTTTCTCTGGGCAAATGCAGCAGGATTTAGAGTCCCATTCCCAGGAGGTGGCTGTAGATCTCCTGTTTATTATGACAGTCTGCTGTAACTATAATCCCCTCCAAGCCAGCAGAGAGCAAAGGCTCTCAGCAGTGTACTACCCTTAGCAAAGGGATATATATCCATCACTGTCCTTAGAGCCCTCTCAAACACACACAGACACATCAGGGCTGCATTCGATGGCACTGTTTGGTTCAAGCACAAACCAAGTGTGATGCTTTCAAAGCTCTACTGTCCTAACCCTGTTTGGACCCAGCGTGAAGCTGGACACCTGAGGCAGGCACGGAGATATGGGTTGAGAAACCAGAGGTCTTGACTGCAGATTGAAGCACAAACCCATGCTGAGCTGGGATGGTAAATCCATCCATAGATGGGAAGGAGTTTGAGCAGCAAAAGCTTTGTTCCCTGTGCAGAAGGGAGCAAGTCCTGTGAGGGAGAGGCGAGATGAGGAGGGGCACATGGGATTTTGTGATGGGTTAGGAGAAAGAAGTTTGGTAACCTTTACAGAAATGGCTGGTTACATTTGGCTCACATCTGAGCTGCTGGAAAGATACTGGGGATTTACCTAGTGGCAGCTCACCCAGCCAGAGGGACCAAAGGGGGCTCAGACTGCAAATCAGAATAGTTCAGCTCTGTCCCTTTGGGAACAGGTTTCCACAATGAGCTACACATGATGAAAAGACCAACTTCTCCAGCCTGTGAAAAGCAAAAGACCCTGCCATGGGAGAGCTGCATGGTGTTTTGGGTTTGTCTCTCATGCCTCAGCTGTGATAACTCTTCCAACACCTGCATGCACCCATCAGTTACATCTTGCAGAGGGGATGGAGGTGAAGAAGGCAGTGTGGGGGAAGAGCTGTGCTCATGTGTCCAGCCCCACCTTGCTGCTGTTGGCTCTGAGGCCTGTGAGTCTGTTGCACTGGTGGAACAGCAGATGTTTCAGTGGCATTTCTCTTTAAGCAAGCTGCCTGCCTCCTTCCTGCACTTACTGGATTGCAAACAAAGTACTCCTTGTCTTTCCCTTTCAGCGAACCTTGCTTAGCTAATGTCGTTTGTCAAGTTAATCAGGGAGAGTGGGCACTTTGATGGCTGCTGTATAGCCTGGCTGTATTGCCATGGAGACAAGCAGCCACATAGACATTTTACTCGCCCTGCTTCGCTCTGCAGAGATTTGGCATGAGAAACCAGTATTTTATTTGCCATCAACCAACCAACTTGCTGAGGGTGTCGGTATTTTTTCAAGATTGCTATCAAGAGATTGGTAAGTGTCTACCTAACCTTTTGCAGAGCAAATGGTAATGCTGCTACTAAAGCAATTCCAGGATCTGAGTGTGTAGCTCCTCTTCCCATGTCCCATGGATGTTTGGCTCTGGCAGGAGCTGTCCAAGAGGAGTTACAGCCCAGTAGCTTTGGTTTGGAGCTGCCATCGAGATTACATCAGTCCTCTTCAGCTGGATGGTTTTATAGGTGGCTTTTTGCCTACAGTAGCTGTGACCATCATTTAGGATACTTTGAAAAGCACCAAGGCCTGCCTGCATTTAAGAGCACCTCAGGAACCTGAAATCTCCCCAGCAATTGGTGAAATTTAGGCATTGGTATGCCTTGGTCATGTTTGAAACTCAAAGTGTAAACCATACGCTTGGGTTGACCTCTTGCATAAGGCAGGTTGTAGAGTTTCACTCACATAACTCATAAGAAAGATCAGGGTACTGAAAGAGCCAACAGGAGATGTACATGTTACAGAGCTCACAAGACATCCCATCACTCCCTCTCCTCCCTCTCACATGTGCACATGTTAAATGATGAACTGAACGGGTTTGGAAACGCTCCCTCCTGCAGCCTGAATGAACAGGACAGCTGAGATCTGCAGGCACCTATGGGAGGGACAGCCACCTGCTGACCTCTAGCCCTGTCTGTGGGATGGCAGAGGAAACCTCACATCAGCACAGAAAGGGCAAAAGTTCAGATCAAATTGTTTATGAGATTTTATGGAGCCAGGAGCCAAGGATAGCTCAGCTAATCCAGAGGAAACTGTAGCGATGGCGTTAGAAAGCATTTCACATGGGATTCATTCAGTGCATGTTCAGATGGACCAGTCTTTCTGTCTCCATTTTTTTAGCCATGAAATATTTTTCTTTGCACTCCTGTCTGCCAGCTGCACTGAGCCAGACTCCAAGCTAGGCTGTTTCAAGAAAAAAAACCCAAAGCCAAAAAGCTCTTGTCATTTGACCTGCCTTGACGTTTAACTGACAAGTTAGCAGGGCTTCAGCACAGCTCCCAGTAACATCAGCACCAGGCACTGGTGTGGATCCAGGCTGCTGCCAGCCTCTGCTCCCACTAGCCTCAGCATCCATTGCTTTTCTCCAAGCCACAGCATAGTGCTGGCTGAGTTGAAGCCCTGAGGAGGAGGTGAGCTAAAAGTGTAACTAAAAGGCCATGTGGGGAGGGCAGAAAGGCAGCAGCTTTGCTGTGCCCTCCTGTGCCTCAGCACCTGAAGCCTTGCCAGCTTTGTGGGCTGTCCTAACCCTGGCTCATCCTACTGAGTCACCAACATCCCATGCAGCGTGAGCTCCTCTTGGGAATAAGGTTTTCCTTTTAGATGCAGTGAGACCACCACATTAAGCTGTTTGATGCAGATCTTGTCTCCTTCCTCATGTTCTGAGCCACAGACCCCATTGCTCTGCTGGGAGGTGACGTGGCTTAACTCCAGTCACAGATGCCAGCTCCTTTTCTGTCCCCAGCCTGTTCCCTCTGACCCTGGCAGGCTCTCACATGCTCTGGATTAGCCAGCTATGATTTCTGCCTTCTGGAAGCTGCTTTCCTCTCCCTGGGGACTAACTCCTGATGTTTAGAACAAATCTGTCTAGGAGTTATTATGGAGCAGCCCCACACTGTTGTTCCCTTTCAAGCTTTCAGGACTGCTGCAATGTGTAGGGAGCAGTTCTGTGACACCCAGCAGTGATCCAGAGATGGGAAGGACCCTCTGTCTGTGCAGCGTTTTGGCATCAGCCCACAGGGCATTGCAGCCTTCCCAGAGCACTCTAGATTCATTAACCTCAGCTGACACAAACCAACCCATCAGATCCTGGGGCTTCCTTTCCCCCCAGGTACAGGACAGTGTCCAGCCTTATCTGTGTTACCTGCTCCTTGAAAGCCCGAACTGCAGGCGCATCTCCCAAAGCCTACCTCTGCCTTTGGGTGAGAGAGCAAGAGTACTTTTCCAGTTCTGAATATCTACAGTCACATCCTGCACACCCTGTCATGGGTACAAAGCTCCTGGGTGCTTCGCAGGACGGGATTTTGCAGAGCAAAGTGGGTAATATGGGCTGTTAGTTTTACTTCAAGAGTAAAAACATCCCTGGCAGGAGCGTGCTTAGCTACGAGCTTCCATTCAATGCTACCTACAACATCAGAACAAAGGTATCTACAGGAAATTGTAAAAGCCCAAGTCCCAGAGTGGTAAAACAAAATGCAGAACTTAATAATCAGGTGGAAATTGCATCCAGCCTGAAGTGTCACTGAAGGTAAGAGATGAAGCTTCACGCTCCAGTGCTCAACAGGAACAGGAATGGCAGGAGCTGCTTGAGACCTCACTTGCAGTTTTTGTCTCTAGGACATGTGATGAACCCATTATATTTGTGGCAAATAAGAGATTTTGTTCACAGTTTTTTATTGCTTTATCCTTAAATATAGGTTTGTATCTCACTCCATAGAGGCCACATTTCGAGGGATGGGCAGGGACTCCATGGCCAACCTTTGCCCACGCATGCATCTGTGTAGCTGGGGCTAGAGCTGGAAAAGTCTCCGTGTTTCATTTCACTAAAGCCCAGCAGAGGGAGAGGCACTGCCTTTCTCAGCCCACACTGTTTTTTGTTCCTCACTGTGAGCTGACTTGGGCAGAAAGGGCTTCTCAGGTGTGAGCATGGGCTGGCACAGCCTCACACCTGAACTCAGGCCACTGTTCCCACGTGCCTCTGGTGTGAGAGCTGGTGGGTCACCCACACCCAGGAGATGGGGATGGCCATGCCGTAACCCACTGGATGGCTCTGGCTGCCCCACCGCCAGGGTGCCCAGCGCTGTCCTGCACCCCTGGAGCCGGTGGCCATAGAGGGACCGAGGTTGCCATCTGCCGGCTCAGCTGCATAGGAGCAGCAAGAGCCTGGCTCAGCCCTCTTGGAAGTGGTCCCTCAGGAGAGTGTCCTGATCCTGCTCAGGCTGCCGGGCATTGCCCTCCCCCGACCCAGCCCTTGGCCTCTGTTAGCATCTCCCCATGGGCAGATGTTCCAGGGGACAGGGCAAGGAGCCCATTCCCATTTAGGCTGCGCTGCTCCCCCCTGCCCACACTGTCCCTGTGCCAGGATGTCTCTTCTGCCCTCCCTGTGGTGCCTGAAGTGTTGGCCTCTGGCACAAAACACTCTGGGAGAATCCACAAGGCTCTTAATAAGGGAGCTCCTTCCCATTAAAGACTAATATTTCTACTGCAGATTATCACTGTCAGGTGCTTATTCCTTCTCTAGGATTGTCTTTATTTCCTTTCCCTTTTGAGTTCTTGGCAAGTACTCCCAGGCTGAGAATGTATTGCTGCTGTAGCGAGTACCCCAGGAGCACAGCACCCTGCACATCTCACCTGACCAGTCTCACCAGCAGTGTCGAGTGCAGTTGGGAGCTGCAGCATTATTGGCTCCCGCCGTGGTCCCCCAGTCAGCCCTGCGAAATCACTGCTTTGCCTGCAGGAGGACAGGGCTGAGCCGGCATAATCAGGCACATCTCGCTCAGGCATTGCTGGGAGGGTGAGATTACTTCTGTAAATCTGTTATCTTTTTTGGCAATTAACACCAGTTAGCAGCCCTGGGAATACATGCAGCAAATAGCAGGAAGCCCATTTAAGCACATCTCTGCTTATCTAAGCCCGGTTAAACAAGTCTCCTGTGGCACAGCCCTGCATCTGGTAGCACAACCCAAAGTGCACCAAAGATGATCCCTAGTGCTGGGATTGCTTTCCTTAGCGGTGTGTAGCCCTTGAGGTTTACATTCAATGTGTGTGCATTCAGAGTTGGAAGGTGAGGGGCTCACCATTGCCTGGATGCCGAAGGCAGCCCTGCCTGAGAGATGCTGGTGGCTTGCCCTGCACAGGGACTGGCTGGGTTGTGCTGTGGGTGGAAGGCCGGCTTGGGACAGGGCTCGGTGGCTGGGCCTGACCACACATGTTGAGCTCAGGATTGGGAGCGAGCGAGGCACTGTTTTCTCTGGCCCAGGAAGACAGAGATGTGTGTTTGTTTTCCATGCTATCTTTCGCACGGCGTTTGTTTTGCTTGTCGAGCATTTCGGGAGATAAAATGACCTAAAGGGAGATTATTTTATCCTAATTTAAGCTGTCAATTTTTCACTGACTTCTGCTTGTCTGTGCCAGCAGGACAGCTTACTCTGAGTCTCTTGGGAAACCTCAGCTAGAAAGTGAGAATTTGGGGGGGATTTACTGCAGTCCCACATCTAATCTGAGCTTATGACAGCAACTACAAGCTGCTCCCCTGTCCCCCTGTGTCGTGTTAATTCCCATCACTGGGGCCTGGCTTGGCTTGCCAGGGGACTCCACTCTCTAACTGGGGCCTGGGGTTGTTTCTCGTGCTGCAGGCTGGTGGAGGAGTTCATGCTGCTGGCCAACATGGCTGTGGCCCATCGGATCTACCGCTTCTTCCCCGAGCAGGCCTTCCTTCGCCGCCACCCCCCACCCCAAACCAAGCTGCTGAAAGACCTCATGGACTTCTGCAACCAAGTCGGCCTCGACATCGACTTCAGCAGTGCAGGGACCCTGCAGGTGAGTGCACTGGCCTGGCAGGCAGCAGGGCCTTGGGGGCAGAGGGTGGGCAGCTATGTGATGGCATGTTTGCGCCAGCGCGTGGTTTATTCCCTGTCCCTCTCTGCCCAAGCAAAGCTGACAGCTATCCCATGCCAAAACAAAATACCCCCCTCATTCCCTATTGTCCTGGTCTGCCATGTTGTGCACAGAGGTTAGAACAGGGAAACAAGGACCTTGCAGGTGACCCCAGTGCTGCCCTCCCTGATGGGAAGGATGTTTCAGTGCAGGAGCACTCACTGGGACACCCAGAGTTCCTTCTCTGCCTTCTCTAGCTAGGTCTTGGGCAGGGAATTTGCTCCATACCTCAAGGAAAGTAACTCTGCAAGGGGGTGTTTCTGTCTGGGCTGCTGCAGGTCTCAGGGAGGGCTGGGTGGGGAGCAGGGTGACTGGGAAGGACTGGAGAGCGGTTCTGGGAAAGGTCAGATGCAGACAGCACGAGAGGTATCTGACCACTCCTCTGCTGAGCTTGTCCTGAGGCTGAACTCCAGCTGAACAGCACAGCACAGGTTCCAGGATTTTCTTTACTCCAGCAGCAACTGGACTGTGGATAATCCTCTGTTAATCTCATCCCCACTGGCCTTCTGCACACCCCTCTGTCAGCTGGGACTGCTTTCCCTGCTTGCTGGCTGCACCCAGGCTATGTCAGCAGACTTGGGGCTGCTCACTCAGCTCCTCTCCTGCACTTTGAACCCCCCAGCCCTTCCTCACTGCTAGCCCCAGCCAGTGACCTCCCATATCCATGTCTCCCCAGAGTCCCATTAGTCCATGTGCTGGAGCTCTCAGTAGCTGGATGGGAGCCAGGCACAGGTCAGGAGAGGGTTTACAGGCACTCTTGCACACTGCACGACTGGGGACAAAGCCAGCAGTCCCTGTGCCCTGGGTACTCCCTACCACTGAGCCCAGGAGGTGGGTCAGTCCTCAGGACTCTATGTGCAGTCCTGCTGGGGCTGCTGGGACCACAGCAAAGCCCAGTTTCATGTGCACCTTTTGGTTTATGAGGGGAGTTCCAGGAAAAGGAGCAATTTGGCTTTGACAAGCTGCTGTTTGCTTCAGTAAGATCTGCCTGGGTCCCTCTACCACCATAACATGCCAATACTGAATGCTCTCTCTTTTCTCCTTCAGAAAAGCCTAAATGAAATATTTGGTGCTGACAAATATTCCAGAGCAAGGAAAGAAGTGCTGACCTACATGTTCTCCAGGCCCATGCAGGTGAGAACAGCATCGGACTCGTCTGGCTGTAGCTGTAGCTCTCTGCTGTGGCTCTATCTTCAATCCTCACCCCTTCTGCATTACTGGGCTGGTTGTTGCACACAGGGGGAGTGAATGAACACTGAACGTGGTGTTCTGGGGCTGCCAGCAGCTTCCCCCAGTGCTTCCAGGCTTGTGTAGCTGGCAGTGGGAGTATCCTCTGAGCAACAGAGCTTCACTGGATGGGAGGGTCAGGCTGAGTCTTTCCTCGCCCTCCATAGTGTCCCTGTTGGGACATCCCATGTTTGGATGTTTCACCCTTGAAGCTGCATGCAGGGTGTCAGCAGACTCACAAGGACCCAGCCTGCACTATGAAGAGCTGGTGGTGGGCTCCAGGGTTCATGTTTGTGCCATTTCTTCACACCATGGTATCCCAACTGGTCCAAAGAAGGAATCAAGAGCGAGGATGATGTAGGGGTGTGGAACTGGCCATAAGCACAGTCTGGTATTTTCTCTTAGAATCAGGGAAGTTCTGGAAAACCTTTGGTCTCCTTCCAGCCCAAGTGGCTTTCTGTGACAGTCTCTGCAATGGAGGCTTGTGCTGCTCACACCAATTGTCATGTTTGGTGTATCTGCAGCTCAGGACACTTATTTGGGTGTTTGTCCCCATCCAAAAAAGTTTTTGTGAATCATCAGCTGCACTTGGAGCTGGGCATAGCACAGCCTGTTTTTGGGGAAGTCCTACCCCACGGGGAGAACGTTCTTGAAATGGTCTCTCCGCTGTGGCCTGCTTATCACTGCAGGAATGAATCATCTTCCCAACATCACTCATGACTGTCTCTCTTCTAATTAGCTTATTTGCTTCATTTACTCATTAGCAGTTGCCTGAAGTCCTGCTGTGCTTCAGGGACTTAATGCTTTCTTCCAACTGGGATTGGGGTCTGAAGCCATTTCATAAATCACCCCCTCATCTATGTGTCCAGCTCAGGAGTGCTGCTTTGTAAAGAGCAGGGAGTGTCCTCTAGAGCTGGCTGTGTTGTCCCAGATCCCGTGGCCTGCTTTGGGTTATTCTGGTCCCTTCTGTTACATCTTTTTTTTCTGGTGGAAGGTGCACTGGTTACATGCAGTCCTTGGAGTCCCTGACTGGTCCTGCTGACTGGCACAAGCCTGGGCTTTGCCAGTAGAAGCACATGGAGCAAGCCTGGCTGTTGACCAGGATGGATGAGCAAGGAGAAGGCAACTCAGTTCTGCAGTGGCACCAAGGAGATGGGCTTTTGCGGACCCACTGTCTTGCTGAGATTTTGCCTCTGTGGTCTCCTGAGACTTTGGTTGGAGAAGTGATGTGTGTGCTCTGATATACCTCACAGTGGCTCTTGTTAAGATTTAACCCTGTGAATACACGTTAGATCTTATGTGAGAGAGATATCAAGGTTTTGGGGATGAAGTCTTCTGCAGAGTAGATACCTGACAGAGAGTCTGGGAAAGAAAAAAGAAGCACTTTTAAAGGAAATATTCCATGAGACTTGATTTTGGCAGAAACTAGACTCATTTTGTCATCAGAAGAACAAGGTGCCCATGAGTTTAGGTCCACTCGTACCTGGCAAACCTGCTGCCTGGCACACTCCCATAATAGGCAAAACCCTGTTTACAGCTGAGCCTGTTGGCCCTGCAGGGCAGCCTGTGTCTGGATGGTGAGCAGCATTCCCACCGGCTGTCACTCCCCAGCATTCAGGGTGGTACTGCTGCGTGTGATGGGGTGCTCTCGTTATGGGAAGTGGTGCATGAGCCAGAAGCAGCAGAAATCAGTCTCGATCCTGGGATATGCTTATGCAATTTAGTTTGTAAATGGAGTTTCAGACTTGCCCAAAGCCATTGGCCAGGTGAGCAGACGCTCCCCTCCTGTCTTCAGGGCAGCTTTCCAATCTCACCCAGTGTGTGCTTACAGCAGAGGATCCATATGACCTCCAGTCCATAAGGAAGGACCATGGCACTGCCGTGGTCTCTGGTCTCTGACCAGACTTGTCGTGGGGTGGACTCACAGCTCCCCAAGATCCCGAGCAGTTCAGATTCCCACCCTTGTTCCTACTGCTAAATGCAGAGGGTTGGTAGTTTAAAGCCGTGTCAGTACCCCTTGGAAAGGGCAGACAGCCTCCGGGAGGAAGGAGCTTTCCCTGGGAGGAGTATTTTTTGCTGTCTGTATTAGAGCAGATGGAAGAATCAGCCCCATCCTGCTGGATGTCACAGTCCCTCGTGGGGGAGAGGACAGATTTGAGTGTTGGCAGCTGTGGAGCACAGCCACATGGGGGCCCAGGACGGTGTGGAGGGCTGGGCCATCGCTCTGACAGATGGTGTGGTGAGACCGTCTGGTGAGGGCACTGAGAAGTCACCTGTATCCCTGCACATGTCTCAGCTCCCAGTGATAAAGCTGGTGTTTCAGGGACAAGGCTGCAGCTAAATCAGCCAAAACAATCTGTCCACAGGTTTAACCCCTCATTGTGCCAAGCCTGTGTCTTCCATCTTCACTGCATGCTGGTGATCAAAGCATCAGCCTCTTGAAGGAGGAGGGAGATGGGAAGCAACTGGTAATGTGTGTGTCTGGGTGAGCGCTTGGATTGCCATGCCAGGAGCCTTGTAACAGATGAAGGAGCAGTGACATACCATTTTTCAGGGGCTCAGTCACTTGGGGATTCAATCTGTCCGTGAGAGCAAAGCTGCCCCTGGTTGGCTGGGGCTGATTTATTTCCAGGCTCCTCGCAGTTCTCCGGGGATTGCAGCAAACCCTGGGGATTTGAGACCACTTATGAGTCAAATTTGTTAATGAGAAAACATCTGCTTTATGCCAGGCTAGTGTCACTGGGTAGTGTCGTCATGGTGGTGAGGACAGGTATCAGATATGGCTTGGACTGGGCTCCCTGCAGTGTGTCACCCTGCCACAGCCCAAGGGAGTATTTGTGCTGTGATACCCAAGCTGATGCCAATGTCAGTGAGTCAGGAGCTGCCAAAAGGGTGTCCAAAATGGTGCTGGACCCTGCAGTGGCTGGGTTTGGCCGGCACATCCATCAAGACAAAGTGCCCCAGACAACAGCAAGCAGCCCAAGACCTTCAGCATCTTTTCTAACATGAAACAAGGCAGAGCATAACTTGAAACATTGCTGGGCGTAGGGCAGGGAGGGGCCCTTCCCAGGGGCTTTCTCCTAGCAGGGATTTTGACTGGTGCTCTGCTTTCTACCTGGCTAGCATTGTAAAGACCTTCCTCCCTTCTGCCCAGAAGCTTGGCACAAGTGCCTGTAAACCCCCTGTGATTTCACGCTGTCTGTCTGCACAAGGGCACTCATCTTCTCCCGCAGCAGCTTCCAGTGCTTGGCGTCTCTCCCTGCCCAACAAAGCCTCGTTCGGTGGGAGCCGAGCTAATTGAGTGGAGACCATACTTTGTGGAGTCCATCAGAAACAATTTAATTCTGGGTTGTGGAAATTGGCAGCCACCACAGCTCCTATCCCAGCTCTTGGGTCTCATAATAAGGCCAGGACTGATGCTGCTTTTTTTAACCTGCTCTATTTACTTGCCCGGATCAGTGCATTGCTGCTCAGCAGGAGCTGGCTGTGCTGCTGGGCTGGAGAGCAGAGGATACAGCTGCCCAAACTGAGGATCCCAGGACAGCTCTGTAATCAGAGCTGGCTACTCCTGTTTTTTTTAAATCACTTGCTCTTATTTTCGAATGGGTTCATTCAATCGCCACTGTGCCGTGACCCCGCCACAACCCCCCTGACCTGCACAGCCTCCCCTCCCCGCCTGGGCTCGGCCCCCGTTGTTTTCCCAGCCCTGAGAGCTGGTGTTTCACAGATGTAAAAATAAGAGCTTTAACATGTGGGATAACAGGGGCGACACAGGAGAGGTTCCTGCTGAAGAGGCTGCTGGGCAACACGGTGCCGCTGTCGCCCTGGTGTTGGTTTAGATGGGCAGTCCATCTGCTCGGCTTCCCAGCTGTCATGGTGGGATGGAGCAGCAGGGATCACAGCGGGGCTGTCTCTTCCTCCTTAGTGAATAGAGGAGCCACTTATCCCAGCCCCCACTTGCAGGCACTTGGAGAGCCTGCAGCCAGACCCAGAACCAAAGAGCCTTGCACAGGAGCCACTCTGCAAGGCTCCTTGTTGGGAAAGCATCTGAGGTGGGCACGGAACAAGCTGGGCTCTCCCCTGGAAGATGGGAGGATGGCTAATGAGACACAGGGCCTGAACAGAAGCAGGAGAATGCTGAAACCCATGTGTGATGTGAAAGTTCATGCAATCCTTGGGGCCAGGCAGGGTCAGCTGGCAGCCAGCAGTGGCTTCGCACCTTTTGCTCTGTGCTCGTTTTCTGCAGCACCTGCCTTGTCCCTGCACAGCCTGAACTGAGCAGCAGGTGAAGGGCCATCAGCATGCAGGATGTCATTAGAAGGACCATTGGCTGCTGGAGATCTTGTCTCGCAGACCCAGACCGCGCCAGCCTCACGCGGGGTCCTGCCACCATCCTTGCTCACTCTCTTCCCTTGTTTCTCCCCCCTTTCAGATGGCTCTCTACTTCTGCACTGGTGTCGTGGAGGACGAGACCCTCTTTCGCCACTATGCCCTGAACGTGCCCTTCTACACCCACTTCACCTCCCCCATCCGCCGCTACGCCGACATCATCGTGCACCGGCTGCTCTCCGCCTCGCTCGGTGGGTCTGCCCGGCTGCTCGGGGGTGACCTGGGCACCTGGGTCCAGGGTGCCGTGGGGTGGCTCTGTAGCAGGAGGGAACACGGGCATGTCATTGTCACTTGTCCCCTCTGCAGGTGCCAGCTCCCCCATGAAGATGGAGAAAGAGGACATCCAGAGGCAGGCGGAGCACTGCAACGACCGGAAGATGGCTTCCAAGAGGGTGCAGGAGCTCAGCAGTGACCTCTTCTTCTCCGTCTTTGTCAGGGTGAGAGCCAAGACTGTCTTCCCTCAAGGCGTCTCTGGATTTCCCTCTGAAGGCTCAGCCTAGATGCCACCAGGCAGGGGGCTGTGGCTGCCCACTTGGCCTCAGGAAAGGCAAACAGTGAGGGGACACACTCAGCAACCACCACTCAGCCATATTCCAGGAGCTGGAGACACTGGCTCCCCTTGGGGATGGATGGATGGATGAGGGCTGCTGTGTAGTGACAGCCCTGTCTCTTGACAGGAATGTGGTCCTCTGGAGTCAGAAGCCATGGTGATGGGTGTCCTGAGCAAGGCCTTTGATGTCCTGGTGCTGAAGTTTGGAATCCAGAAGCGCATCTACTGCAATGTAAGTGCCTCACCAGTGTGAGACAGTGCCAGCACTCTCACCAGAGGTGGCTGCAGCAGCCTGGGGCCACTGGAGGCAGTTGCTGTACTAGTGCCCCTTTTGTGCCACTCTGCAACCAGCAGAGCTGCGCACAAGCCAGGCCAGCCAGAGGGGAGGGAGCCTTCCTGGAGTTTCCACTCCATCCCTCAGCCCAGGCAGGCACGAGGGGCTGAGGGTCTGGATCAGCTCAGGTTCTGAGGACCAGCTTCTCCCTGTGACGTACTGGGTGATGTAGCCTAGGTAAAAGGGAATAAAGCCAGATTCAGCCCAACAGAGATGAGCTTGGATCTGAAGCGAGGGCAGGCAGCGAGTCTTGGTTTTCATTTCATTTAATCAGATGGTTTATCTGGGGCTGTGACAGCAGTGCTGTGGACCAGCACCTGCGATTGGTGACAGCATCCTCTCTTAATAACCTGGTTATATGGCTGGCAATGACATCTTTAAACAGGACATAGAGCATGATATATAGGCTGATGGTGTATCACAGCAGCCCCTGATTTACGTGCTCGGCTCAGGCTCACAGGCTGCTGCATCCCAGTTGTTAAAGAGCGTGCAGGGCAAAGCAGCGTCAGCCCCATCCACAGGCAAAGTGAAGGAGGAGGGCTGAGTAGGGGAATGTTCCCAATATTCTTCCTGCCTGCAGGCGCTGCCCTTGCTGGACTTCCGCTTCCAGAAGATGGGGAAGAAGCCAGAGCTGACACTTGTGTGGGAACCAGAGGAGCTGGAGGAAGAATCTGTGCACCAGGTAAGACCCCCACAGCGTGGGATAGGCTCAACACCATGAGGGTGGTGTGCAATGCCCACCTGTGATGTCTGGGAGGCAGGACTGCCTCGCAGGCTATCGGGTCCTGCTGTCTCTCTGTGTCCCCAGTGAGCCCAACTTCAATCTTAACCTCCTTTGACATCCAACCCTGCTCCATCCCATCACTGCCCTCACATCTGACCTCTCTACACCCTTTAGTCTCTGCCCTGCCTGCTGTGTGTCCTGCATCCCAATTCAGTTTCCTCCAGGAACTGAATTAACATGCTGTTTACTTCCTCTTTCCATATCATCAGTTAAGACGTTAAGTAAAATCAGGCTGAAAGCAGCTCCAGTCTAGACCCTTCCCCCCATCCTGGCATTCTTTGCCCCCTCACTGACATGGCCTTTTCTTGGGGTTTCCGTCCCTTTGTCAGGGTTGAGCCCCAATTAGGAGAAATTTTTTACATCGGACTTCCTGAGATGCAGTGTCAAATGTTTTAACAGCATTTAGAAATCTCTCTTTTGTGTCCCTGTCATCTATTAACTTGGTAACTCAATCAAAGGGAGCAATCGCATTTGTCTGGCTTGATTAAGTGGTGCTTCTTTGCCAGCTTTTGTCTGGCATCGCTCTAAAATCACAGCTGTGTTGAGTGTTGTGATCCCTGCCTGCTGCCAGGGTGGGGATGGGAGGACTGAATCCCAACCTCTCCCTGCACCACTCTGGGGGCTCTGCACTTGAGCCCCATTGCCATCCAAGCCCAGCACAGCCCCGGGCTCCTAATACAGAGCACAGTCCTTTCCTTCCCTTCCCAGGGGTGAGGTTGCGGTCAGAGCTGGCCGAAGTCCCTGGCTGCTGCAGACGTTTCTGCAGGCCTCCCTCCCTTTGAAGCTGAGCTTTCCTTTCTCAGCTTGGCTCAGAGAAGCTCCCTGGATGTGGCCCGAAGTGGCCTCCATTCCTCCTTTCCTACAGGAGCAGGGATCACTTACACCCAAGCAGAGAGCTGCATGAAAAATGACGCCCCAGCATGAGCAGGGCCCATTTTGGTTAAGCAAACAGTTGGTAGAGGAAACTCCTTCACGAACTCTCCACACCTCCTAAGAAAACACCAGAGCTCTCCCGTGGGAGCAGGCAGATCATTGAGTAGATAAATCTCCAGCCCTGGGATGAGCCAGTTCCCTGTGAGCTGTGCTGAACCACGTTAGATGTCTCCCAGACACCCCATGGCACCAATCACCCCACCTCCCCACCCAGACCCGGTGCTTGGCCTCTGCTTCCCGCTTTACCTCAGCCTGGCCAGGCAGTGGGAATGTCAGTGAAGGCTGTTAATGGAAAGCTGTGCAGGGGTCTGGGCTGGCTGTCCCTGCCACAGAGGGAAGGTGGTGCCCCCATCTCTCCCTGATCTCAAGATGACCAGAACCTCAAGTGTGCATCACTCAGGACCGGAGTATGAAGTGGATCTAAGACTCGTGGGAACTTGATGTGAAATTGTGCTGTTTTGCAGCAGTTCAGCAAAGGGATGAGGCAGGATTGCAAGGGAGAATCCTGATAATCCCCATTTGACTCCCCCAGGTGTGGGGGCTGCCCTTTGACCACCACCCCCTGCACTGCAGCCAGCTAGGGTGGGCAGGGGCTGGTGCTCAGTAGCCAGCAACTCTCTGGGCAGCCAACTGCAGAAGGATTTCCCTGCAGGTTGCTCCTTGCTGGCCACTTCAGTACATTTAAGTCTCAGTGAGATTTTCCTGCTCTAAATGATTAATTGGGAGCAGCTGGCACTGGATGAGCTGGGAAGGATTGGACAAGGTTACCTCGGTAGCTCCGTGCTCTCTCGTCCTGCGGGCCAGCCCCAAGCAGATGGCCCCAGCGAGCCCTGCTACAGCACAGGGCTTGGGGACAGGCTCCAACAAGCAAATCCCCAGGTGCCTGGCTGTGGCCCCAGGAAAGCCCTTCCCAGTGTCCCAGCCAGCCCCTGAACTCTGCCTCAAGGGCAGACTGAATCAATGCTTTACATTTCTGATCCATACAGTTGCAGGAAGAGCTGGGTTCAGAGGAGCGGGGAGGTGGCAGCAGCAGCACCATTCCTGAACAGGAGGGATTGATTTTTTGGGAGTTTTATTCCCTTGCATCTGTCCCATCCATTGTGCTTCCTCCGGGTTTCCTCTTGCTGTGGGAGCACAGGCAGGTTGTTCCCTCCTTGTGGGATGCTGATAAAATGCTCAGTGTGATGTGGAAAACGCTTCTGACCGCAGCTCCTGTTGGAACTTGGCCAAGCTTCATTAAGGGATGATGTGGCTGGAGTGGGAAGGCACGGGCAGGCTTGAGGGGGGTTGGGATCCACAGCCAAGGGCATAATTGCCCATAATCCTTCCCAGACTGTGCAAAAAACACAAATGGGGCCTGATCAGGCTGGAATAAGTGAGGATGTTTTGGAAGGCTCGTTTAGGTCAGTTTGGGTTCCCTGTATGACTTCAGAGCCTATGGTATTGCTCTTAAAGATGCTGCCTCCAGCCCCAGCCCCACGAGCACCCTGGACTCCAGCAGGGCTATCTGAATCCATCTTGCTCCATTCCTTCGCTCCCCACAGGTATACTGGTGGAGGCAGCAAAAGCCATCGTGGCTCTAAGCAAATCTTAGTGTGTTGCCAATCACCTGAAAGCTCTCTTTTCTCTGTCTTTCTCTCCCTGGCTGAAGGTGATCAGCATTTTCACGCTGGTGGAGGTGGTGCTGACGGCGGACAGCGGCTCCCTCAAGTACAGTGCCCTGCTCAAGAGACCGAGCTCGGAGAAGTGAGCTCGGAGGAGGCTGCACGTGCTCCCGCTGCCAACGCTCCCTCACCTCCCAGGCCCTGCACCGGCACCTGCCAGAGGCGGAAGGGACCCACGAGGACTTTGGGGATTGAGTTTTAAAACCAGTGTGGTTTTATTTCTGGTTTGGATTTTAACTCCAGCTGGGAGAAGGGCTCAAGGCTTGAGCCTGCCCCAGGCAGAGCATTTCTACTCTCGGGTATTTTTAGCTTGATGCTTTCTTACTTTTTTTTAAAAGCAGTGGTGTCCATCCCCAGCTTCTGGTGCCCGTGGTGAAGGCCGAGTGGGGATGCATGTCCCCAGGAGCAGAGAGGGGCTGGCTCCATCATCCCAGGTGGGATGTGTGGTGGGATGCATTGGGATGCAGCTGTGGGGCCATGCAGGAGGGTTTCTTGCAGGGTTGTGTGTCATGTAATAAAAGCCGGGTCAGCAGCCCTATGTGGAGCTTGTGCAGGTTTTATTTTGTGCCTTCCATGTGTCCTGCAGTCAGGGAATCCCAGCAGTAACTCATCTCCATGGCAGTCTGATGCCTCCCCTGCCTCTGCTTCCCAGGCATTATGAAATCCAAGTTATCTCACCATCTTTCCCAGCCCCCAGGTATGCTTGTCCAGAAGGTGTGAGAGATCAGGATAGGTTCTCCCTGTCTGGTGGCTAATCCCTCAGTCTGAGCCTTCTCCAGGAGTCCCCATGTATTTGCTCCAGTTCCTCACACCGTGGCCTCCAGCCTAACCCTTCTTGGGGATGCTGCAGCACCATGTTCTTGCTTCTCCATGCCAGTCAAGAGAGCATCCATCTTGCAGATGGACCGATCTCTCTGCAACCTCCAGGCACCTCTGTCTGCCCTCCGTCCCCATGTCCACCCTCCCCAGTGTGCAGGATGTCTCCAAGGGCATGGGCTGCTCTGACAGCTCCCATTTTATCACAAGTAGTGGCTGGTAGACAGTCTGGCAAGAAGGAATGGATCCATTCTGCCAGGAGGGAGGAAGGGAGCCCTGCATCACTCTTCCTTGTCAGTGGTGACAGCTGTGGTGCTGGCACCAACACATCTGCCCTTGGCAGGAACCAGCAGCTGGCCAAATCTGGGATGCCCAGCTCAGAATGGAGGATCAGGTCTTGGGATGGGTCAGGAGTGGGTAAAACACACTTCCCAGGAGCTGGTGAGCCCTGAAAGCCATCAGGGACACCTGCAGTCCCTAGGGGTTGTGCTCCTGCAGCGTCTTTCCGGAGGGGCTGATACAGTCACGGATGGATGTCACCTGGTACTGGTGACATGGGGCTGTTCCCTGCCTGCAACAAGTACCTCGTTGTGCAGGTGTGCTGGCATGGGCTGCCCCAGTGCACCCAGCAGGTTGGGCACGGGCTGTCCCAGGACCTGGCAGGCTGAGTGTGTGACTCTCCTGGGAGAAGGGACTGGAGGACACTGACACCTAAGCCAAGATGTCCATCCCCTACCCCTCAGCCCAGTGTCCCCCTCCTTGGGTTTGTCTTGGGGAAAAGCAGGCAAATCCAGCCCAGCCCAGCTCAGCCTGTCTGCAATAACAGCCCTTTGCCCTGCGCCCTCCCTGCTGCTCCCCGGGGTCCTGCAGAAAACTGTGGAGCTGAGGGCCACGAGTTGTCGGTTCCCGGGGATGGGCCTGGAGGTCCTGCCTCGCTGGTGGGGGCAGGGATGGCCCCAGGGGGGTCGGGAGCATTGGGAGGGCCCTGGGAGGCCTGAGAGATAGTCCCTGAATGTTATCAGCCCATCGTCTCAGGGACAGGGAAGGGCCATAAAGGGCTGTCCCCTTGCCCTGGACACAGGCAGCATTCCAGGAGGCACCTGGGGTGGGCAGCATGGGACGGCCGCTTTCCCCTGGAACTTACCTTCTCCTCTGCTTCCTCGCTCAGCTCACCGCTGCAGCCACTGACAGGGGACGTGTGGGACAGTGGGGTAAGAGCCCTTGGTGGGGGGTGCTGGGGCTGGTGTCACTTCCCTAGGGGTCTCTGGGGACCCTGTTGACTTCCCATGGGATACCAGCAAAGGGGAACCCTCACAGCCACCTCAGGACGGTCTGAGACCCCAAACTTCCCCCCAAAGCAGGCCCTGTCCCTGCTCCCCCCATCCCTGCTGTCCCCAACCCCCCAGCACTGACTTTGCATCAAGCGACTCTGTAGCCACAGCCAGGGGGAGTTGCCCGGCCATTACACCCTCACCATGGGGGCCTGTGCTTGGGCACCCCACTCCCTCTGCCAAGAGACACAAGGAGCTTCCCTACCAAACTCTGCCTCAGTTTCCCCCTCTGCAGGTGGGTTCTGAACAATGCTGGAGTGCCAAAGGCCATGCTGATTCCCAGAGGATTCCTGGTCATCCCTGGGAGGGGGCTTTGAGCAGCTGAATTCGTTTCAGTTGGAGATGCCCATTCTGGACCCCTGGGGTGTGCCCCTGAAGACCTTCAGGGTGCTCAGTGCCCCTGCACACCCCCAGCTCTGCTCTCACCTCCAGATGCTGAGAAGTCCCCAAGCTACTGGAATAAAGGGGCCAGGAGGAGGCTGGAGTTGGCCCTGGCATTGCAGCCAGAGGCACAGCGGGCCAAAAACATCATCCTCTTCATGGGTGACGGTGAGTGCCCCAGGTCCCTGCCTGGCCCTCAACAGCTGGTGTATGTGGCTGATGAGAAGATGGGGCTGGTGCAGGTCCCAGGGCAGTGCCTGGGAAGGGCAGGACTGTCCCTGGTCCCGGCCTGTGCCACCTTGTGACTTGGACATGCCCACAGGCATGGGGCTGTCCACCATGTCGGCGGCTCGGATCTACAAGGGGCAGCTGGCTGGTGGCTCAGGTGAGGAGAGCGTGTTGGCCATGGAGACCTTTCCCCACATGGCCCTGGCCAAGGTGAGTGGGGCAGTGCAAGGGGGGACATTCTTGCTGCCCCCGACCAAAACCCAACTGGACCCCTCTTGCTTCCAGACCTACACCATTGACCGTCAGGTGCCCGACAGTGCTGGCACAGGCACTGCCTACCTCTGTGGGGTGAAAGCCAATGCCAAGACTCTGGGGTTGAGTGGGGCGGCTGTCTATGGAAAATGCCGCACCACCTTCGGCAACGAGGTGGACTCCATCCTGCACCGGGCCAGGCTGGCGGGTATGGGGCAGCAGGCGACCCTGTCAGAGGGCCTGGCATGGCCACCCTGTGCCATGCAGGGCTGGATGGGCTCCCTGTAAACCCTCGCCCACGCTGCAGGCAAGTCGGTGGGCATCGTGACGACCACGAGGGTGCAGCATGCATCCCCCGGGGCAGCCTACGCCCACTCGGCCAGCCGGAGCTGGTACGCGGATGCCAACATGCCCAAGGAGGCACTGCGGGACGGCTGCAAGGACATCGCCTACCAGCTGGTGCACAACACGGACATCAATGTGAGCTGGGGAGCGGGTGTGGGAGGGAGGGGCCACCAGGAACACTGGGAGTGTCTGCTGAGCTCCCGGGCAGGTGATCCTGGGTGGAGGGAGGATGTACATGACTCCCAAGCGGACTCCGGACCCCGAGTACCCAGAGGACTCAGACCAGAATGGCACCAGGAAGGATGGCCGGGACTTGATTGCCGAATGGCTGAGTGCCAAGCAGGTAACATGTCGGGACAGAGGGAATGTGCCTCTGTGCATGGGGCACGTGCCATTGGCACTGGCTCTGCTGTTGCTGGCAGGGTGCCCGCTACGTCTGGGACAAGAAGGGCCTGGATGCGGTCAGAGATGACTCTGTGAGCCACCTTATGGGTAGGAGCATCACTGCCTGCACCACTGGCAGTGCTTCCTCCTCAACCCCTCCACAGAGGTGCTGGTAGGGGCACAAAGCAGCCCCAAAATGGACCCCCCTTGCCTTGCTCCCCCAGGCCTCTTCGAGCCCAAGGACATGAGGTACGAGCTGAACCGCAACACATCCACAGATCCCTCCATCGTGGAGATGACAGAAAAGGCCATCCGTATCCTGCGCAGGAACCCCAATGGCTTCTTCCTCTTTGTGGAAGATGAGTAGCTCCAGGAGGGCAGTGTGGCTGGGATTGGGGTGGGATGTGGGTCTTGGGAGCAGGTGGGCTCCTAGGGGATCAGGGGAAGGTGAAGGCTGTGTTCCCTGTGCAGGTGGCAGGATCGACCATGGCCACCACAGCGGGCGGGCCAAGCAGGCGCTGATGGAGGCCGTCATGCTGGACCGGGCGGTGGCGCGGGCGGGAGAGCTCACCTCCCCCTTGGACACCTTGACCGTGGTGACGGCGGATCACTCCCATGTCTTCACCTTCGGGGGCAGCACACCACGTAGCAATTCCATCTTCGGTGGGTCTTGGGGAAGGGCAGCGAGCATCCCTCTTCCCACCTCACCCTTCTGCTCCCACCCAAGGCCCAGCTGGCCCAGACGTGGAGCGAGGTGTGAGGTGACAATGTCTTTCCCTGTGCCAGGGCTGGCCCCCAAGAAAGCCAAGGACAAGCGAGCCTACACCAGCATCCTCTATGGCAATGGTCCCGGCTACAGCATCGGCGACGGGGGCCGTCCAGCCGCCAGCCTCCCCGCTGCGGGTAGGAGTCTTCTGGGGATGGGGTGGAGGCACAGGGTGGCTGGGGACAGCATCCCTCTGGCACGGCCACTGGGGACACACCACGAGGCTCAGGAGTCACTTGGGCAGGAATTGCTCTGACTGAGGTGATGGGAACTCCCCCCCCCCTTGGGAAGCCTCAGGGAGCCTGCTGTCCCCAGCCCCATTTCTCCTCTCCCCCTGCAGAGGACAAGGACTACAGGCAGCAGGCAGCCGTGCCCCTGGAGATGGAGACTCACAGCGGGGAGGACGTGGTGGTGCTGGCCCAGGGCCCCATGGCCCACCTCTTCCACGGGGTGCAGGAACAGCACTACATTGCCCATGCCATGGCCTACGCAGCGTGCCTCGAGCCCTATGCCACAGAGCCCGGGTGCAGGACAGCCCGCAGGGCCTCCCACAGCACCCAGTGCTCCCCACAGACCCCGCTCACCCTCCTGGCCCTCTGTGGAGCTGCCCTCATGGTGGGGGGCTGAGAGCCCCTGGCTGAGTCCCTCTGAGGGTCTTGGCAGCCAGGTCACCACTGTGGTCAGAACCAAGGGATGCAATAAAACACATGTTGTTTGTCTCAGTCCACTGTGCAAAGGTTCAAAGTAGTGGTCAGTTCCTGAGGTGCTGCCCTGTGCCTTCATTTTTCCAGCTGGTCATGGCTCCTAGTTCCCCCAGGGACCAGCACTGAAAGCACTGGGGTGAAGGAAGTAAGGAAATGACAGTGAGAGGAGGCCATGTCCTCCCCAGCTTTGCCAGGCTGGGGCACAGTACACAGTACACACGTGTACAAGTACACATTCCTGGAAAGGAGCTGAGCAAGGAGCAGAGTTTTTGTCCACATCCATGGATTTATTACTCAAGAAAGTCTGGGCACAGAGCAGGGTGCTCAGTGCACAAGTGACCCTAGGTGCTCCTGATACCACTGTTGTCGCAGTTCCAATGCTCAGCACTGCCCTTGGCACCTGGGGACAGGGCATTCCCCTGCCTGGCACTGCAGCTCTGTAGCTGCCAGGAACTGCACATCCTCTTGTCCCTGCATCTGTCTGCACCCCAAGCCCATCTGTGCCCCAGCAGCCCCAGCTGGAGTGCCAGGGAGGTGCCAGCAGCCCAGCCCTGTGGCCTTTGTGCGAGCTGCCCGGCCGAACGCCCGACTTTTGGACACGTACCGAACCCCTCCACACACCCTGCAAGGGCTGGTCCCTGTCCAAAGTCCCTCCCTGGATCTGCTGGAGTTGCAGACACTACCAGTGTCATTGGGCTGTCGGACCCCACCATGAAGCTCCTGGCATCCCTCACCCTCTGCCTCTGGGCAGGACTCAGCACTGCTATCATCCCAGGTGGGTACAGGGATGGGGTGTCCAGGGAAGCAGGTCATCAGCCTGGCTGGCCACAGGGAGGGCTTGGGGAGGAAGGCAGGGGCTGCCCAGCTCTGCAAGGGTGAATAGGGTTTAACTTTGCTTCTCTGGGGTCTTTGAGCCAGTTTTCTCATGGGTTCCTGCTTGTTTCTGGGCTGGGGGCTGGGCTGGGGGAAATGCCTTTATCCTCTATCACCACCCCATTACCATGGATTTGACCCCATCCCACCTGCAAGATCACTCCCCGTCATGTCTGGTTTTGCTACTCCCCTCCTTCTCTGCCTCAGGACCCCAGTCCAGGCAGTAGGTGCAAGCCTGCGTGGTGTCCTCCCACCCCAAATAACACCCTGAACCCCTTGGTCCATGTTAGAGAAGGCCCCAGCATAGGGACGCCCAGGGAATGAGTATCCCTGCTGGTGTGCCCCAGGGATGCAGGTGCTGGTGAGCTGGGACTGACTGACAGGTGTTTACCCTGTCCTAGAGGAGGAGGAGAATCCATCCTTCTGGTACAAGCAGGCAGCTGCAGCCATCGACGCCTCCTTGAAAATCAAGCCTAGGATAGGCCAAGCCAAAAACCTCATTCTCTTCCTCGGGGATGGTGAGTCCTGCTGGCACCCCCGGCAGGCAGGCTGGCATGGCCAGTGCTCTGCTGAGTGGGGTGTGAGGAGGGCACCTAGTCCAGAGGGTGACTAGGACCCTCTCTCCTCGCCCAGGATTCGGGGTCCCCACCATCACAGCCACCCGCATCCTCAAGGGGCAGCTGCAGGGGAGGCTGGGCCCTGAGACCCCTCTTGCTCTGGATTCTTTCCCCTACGTGGCTCTCTCCAAGGTAAACCCCACCATACTGGACAGGGGCCAGAGTGATCCCGGGCACGGGGCCATGGTGATGCCCGTGGGGCTGCTGGCAGCACAGGGATGCACGTCTGGAGTGCGTGGGGTCCGTGCCCATCTCACACTTGTCCCTGGGTGAGCAATGAGTGCAGCAGGGAGTGCTGGGGGGGCACCCCCCTGTGTGCTTCTGCCAACTGCCCCCTGCCCTGAGCCCCTCTGTCCTCGGCAGACGTACAACGTGGACCGGCAGGTCCCCGACAGCGCGGGCACAGCCACAGCCTATCTCTGCGGGGTGAAGGGCAACTACCAGACAGTGGGGCTGAGCGCGGCCGCCCGCCACTCTCAGTGCAGCACCACCGCAGGCAATGAGGTGATCTCGGTGCTGGAGCGAGCCCGCAAAGCTGGTAACAGGGGCTGCAGGGCTGGAGGGACCCCATGGGGACGAGGGGCATCACACTGGGGGCTTACCCCCATGAGCACCCCGTAGCTGGATGGTGGGGAACCCTGTTACCCTTCATGGGGTCTGACGGCTGGGGGGTTGGCAGGGAAGTCGGTGGGCATCGTGACGTCCACGCGGGTGCAGCACGCATCGCCCTCGGGGACCTACGCCCACGTGGTGAACCGTAACTGGTATGCGGACGCCAGCATGCCCATGGATGCACGGCAGGAGGGATGCAAGGACATCGCCTGGCAGCTGGTCCACAACGTCGACATCAACGTGAGTGGCCGTGCACAGGACGGGGGGAGCAGGAGTAGACACTCCCCCCCAACCCCAGGGCAGCCCCATTAACACTGCACCTGTCTCACCCCCTCCAGGTGATCCTGGGGGGTGGTCGGAAATACATGACCCCTGTGGGGACGCCGGACCCTGAGTATCCCACCAACAGCCAGCAGAATGGGATACGGGAGGATGGGATAAACCTCATTGACACGTGGCTGGAGGCGCGGCCGGTGGGTGACGCAGCAGGGACAGTCCTCTGCCCACTGCCCCTGGCACAGGGCCAGGCAGCCACTAACCTCCCTGTGGGATTCACACACAGGGTGCCCGCTACGTCTGGAATAAGACAGAGATGCTGGCTGCTGCTGACAACCCCAGTGTGAATTATCTGATGGGTAACAAATGTGCCGTGTGCCGGGACCCAACACGCACCAGGACATTTGAAGGCACTGAGGTTGTCCCCAATGTGTCCCCTCCCAGGTCTCTTTGAACCCGGGGACATGAAGTACAGCCTGGTGCGTAACACCACCCTGGACCCGTCGCTCACTGAGATGATGGAGGCGGCCATCACCATCCTGAGCAGGAACCCTGAAGGCTTTTACCTCTTTGTGGAAGATAAGTTGGGGCTGGTGCCACTGGGGCTGGCGAGAGGGGGGGTCCCGCATCCCAAGGTGGGGGTAGGAGCTGGGGGTGCTGCCCTCGGTCCCAGCCCACCGCGAGTGCCCGTCTGCAGGCGGCAGGATCGACCACGGCCACCATGACGGGGCAGCCCAGAAGGCGCTGACGGAGGCGGTGGAGTTCGACCGGGCCATCGAGCGGGCAGGGGTCCTGACAGACGAGGCACAGACCCTCACCGTCATCACTGCTGACCACTCACACGTCTTCTCCTTTGGTGGCTACACGCTGCGTGGCACCTCCATCTTCGGTGGGGCTCTGCCCTGTGCCGGGCACTGCTGGCTCTGCGGCACCCTGACTGAGGCCAGAGGGGTGATACGGGCATTCCTTGGCTGATCCTTCCCTTCCATCACCCACCCCCTCCCCAGGTCTGGCCCCCTCACAGGCCATTGATGGGAAGAGCTACACATCCATCCTCTACGGGAACGGGCCAGGCCACGCGGGCCCCGACCGGCCCAATGTGGACCATGACACAGCCAGTGAGAGCACAGAGACCATGGCTGGGTGGTGGGATGGGGCTGGGAGCAATCACTGCCCCCTCTCACCCCTTCTCTCCCCTCTGCAGTGGATTTCGAGTACCTGCAGCAGGCGGCCGTGCCCCTCGACTCGGAGACCCACGGCGGTGAGGACGTGGCCATCCTGGCCAAGGGCCCCATGGCCCACCTCTTCCATGGGGTGCAGGAGCAGACCTACGTGGCCCACGTCATGGCCTACGCCGCCTGCATCGAGCCCTACACCGAGTGCCGCCAGCGGGACTCTGCCCCTGGCATCCGTGCCACCCCCCTGGTCCTGCTCCTGCCCATCCTCCTCCTGCCCCTCTTCCACTGACTCCGTGTCAGTGGAAGCTGCTATGGGAGCTGCCAGACCCATGTTCCCTCCTCTCCCCACGGTGCGGCACCTGCAGGTGAGCAGCAGCTTTCCGAAGCATCCCTGCTCTGGATGCAGCAGCCAAAGGGTCACCAAATCCTGAGCATGGGGCGGGTCCTACACCACCCGAACCGGGAGTGTTAAATAAACACGGGGTGTGACACTGGTGGGACAAGCATGTTAGCAGAGGGGGGGTGCCACGTGGGCAGGGCTGGGGATGCTGCCCACTGCTCCCATATACCAGCCATGGATCCTTGCAACCGCCCGGCATATCCAGTGCTTTATTGACCAGAAACAGCAGCGAAAAATACAGCAGATGTCTTGTGTTCCCAGGCAGGCTGGCATTGCCAGGCCCCCAGCTCTGCCACTGTGCCCCCCCCACTGGCAGGGCTGGTGAGGGGGCAGAATGAGGCTGGTGTGGGGGATGCCAGAGAGGACACGGGGGAGGGGAGACTTGGCATGGGGCAGCCCCATGGTGACTCTGGATTGCTCTCCCTGCCTTGGATGCTGGGCTGGATGTGGTAGGTCTGGGTGAAGGGTTTGGGGTGGGTGGACAGAAGATGGGGTTCAGGGGTGCCTGGATGTGCGCCACCCCAGTGCACAGGGCAATTAGTAGGAATGGGATGGGCAGGAGGCAGCTGCCCAACAAAAGTGTTTCCTCGCTGCCTCCACCCCTGTGGCGGGTGCTTGTCTTTGGGGTGACCCCCTGTGTCACACAGGGGTGCCCCTTATGCCTGGAGAGTAGGAGAGGGAGACGGGAAGGTGGGGAGTGGGCACAGGGTGTCACTCAGGCAGGGACAGGGTTGGGGGCTGCCAGCCTGCCAGAGGGGTATTGGCCTCACCACACTGAGCACTTGTGCACCGGGTTCATGGGAGAGTTCTTGGGGCAATGGAAAACCCGTCCAAACTCCTCAAACTGCGAGACACTGCCCAGGACCCTGTCGGGAGAGGAGGGCACCTCAGAGCTGAGCACCCCCTGCTCCTACTGCTGCCACACACCCTGCTCAGGGCACCTGCTCATCCCAGCACTACCCCCTCTCCTGTCGCAGGGATATCCACCCAAAATCTGCTGGCACCAGCACCCCAAAGGTTGCCCACCCCATTCTGTATGGCACTGACAGCTGTGGAGGAGGCTGGCACCATCCATGCCCCTTCCATTTCGGGAGCACCCAGTACCTGTAGTGCTCGGGAGCGTGTTTGTCTGTCAGCACCTGCAGGTAGATGGACTGGGACCGCCGCTTGATGCACCAGTTCTGCAGGGGAGAAAGGTTCCATGGGTGAGCCAGATGGGGCACCTCAGGTCCTAACACCTACCAGGGCACAACGGCCCTTCTGGCTGCTGGGGGTTTAAGCCAGCGATGCCCCAGTTGTGCTTGTTATTATAGGGTCTCCCAGGAGTCTGTGTATGGGGTGCAGGTGGGTTGAGAGAGTATAGAGGCACGTTTGTTGTTGTAGGGTGTCCTGGTTTGTGAGCTGCCTGGCTGTATTGTTCTCCTAGAAGTTTGGGATCACGTGTATTTCTTACTGTGGGGCCTCTGGAGGTGATGGGGGGGAGGACACACGTTTGTTATTGTAGGGTCCCCAGGGGCAATGGGGCAATATGGGGTGTTCTGTGCGGGGCTGAGCCCTGTACCCTGAGACCAGGACCTGCTGATGCAGCTGAGCCTGGCTCCTGGCTATTGGCACTGGGTCCCCCAGAGCTCTCTCACCATCCCTTTGGGCTACCCACACAGGGTGACCCTCCTGCCCCAGTACTTGTTATGTGTGGGGAGGACAGGGGCTCACCTGGGCAAAGGCAATGAAGAAGAGCTGGTCGTGTGTGTATTTCATGTGGTGCAGAGGGTGCTCAGGTCCGTGCTCCCGCACCCACTTCTGGTAGGCCTGGAGAACAAGGGGTGCCCTCAGCACGACCTCCTCCAAACCTACCCTGAACCCACCCCTCAGGGCCCCCATCAACCAGTAAGCAGGATCATGCCCACTCCCTGCTGCAGGGAGCAAGGGGGGGCTGGGGGGTCTCCTGCCCACTCAGTGGGGATGGCAAAAGCAGCTGTCCCGTGGCTGTGACACCCCAGGGTGGGGGGACACTTACGTAGTAGGCAAGTTTGAGCCCCCCCATGTCAGCGATGTTCTCCCCCAGTGTGTGTTTGCCATTCACCTGCCAGGAGAAATGACAGAGTGAACAGAAATCTCTCCTCAGCCCAGCATCCTCTCATCCCCATCCTGGCATGGAGGCTGTGCCTCAGTTGCCCCCACTCAGCACCCTGAGGAATTTCCAAGCTGAGGTGTGATGAGTTGCTGGGTCTCAGAGCTGGGCCGGGCAGAACCAGCCTCTCCTGCAGGCACCAAGCCACAGCAACAGAGCGTCAGGGCCCCCCCACGGGGCAGTGTGTGCCCTGGGGGGCATTGCCCAGCAGTTGAGGGGGCTCTCACCCGCTGGTTGTAGACGGTGAAGTTGTCGTAGAGGTTGACGATACACTGCGCCTTCTTCAGGAACTTGCTGTAGGACCGCTCTGTCCACCAGTGCACCAGGTTCCCGTGCCGGTCGTACTGTCCCCCTGCCAAGGCCACCCCCATCTCCAGTAGTCCCAAGGGACCCAGGCATCCTGCCTGGCTGCCCCCAGCCCGCCCACCTCCCACGCTGGCATGATATGGGGGGTACACTCACCCCAGTCATCATAGCCATGGGTCAGCTCATGCCCAATGATGGTGCCAATCCCACCGTAGTTCAGCGACCTGTTGGGTGGGGAACAGGGGTGAGAGGGTGGAGAGCAAGTTGCTGGCAGGGATGGCGGTGACCCCAGGACATTGGCACCCCATCTCCCACCCTTACACCCCCCGGCCACCCTCCAGCCCCACACTCACTGCGGGAACTCAGGATCATAGAGAGTGGGCTGCAGGATGCCAGCTGGGAACACTGGGGACACAGGAGAACATTGTAGTTGGGGGTTACCCTGCCCTCTACCCACCCACAGCATCACTCAGTGCCAGCAGACCCTGGGCTCTGCCCCCGCCCCAGATCCTTGCCACTCCCCCACCCCAGGGGTAATCAGGGGGTGGGCAGTGCTCACCCATCTGGTTCTTGTTGGGCAGGTAGTAGGCATTCAGTGCCTGGGGAGGCAGCAGCCACCTGCAAAGAGAGACAGCAGTGCCGGGCTGTGGGGGCACCAAAGGGCGTAGACAGGCCACCCCTTTGCACAGCTGGGGAAAAAGGGGGCATTCCTGGCTTGTCCTCTGCCCTTCACCCTGTGGGGTGCCACTGGGCATGGGAACAGGGGGCATTGGTGGGGCCATGCTGTGCCCCCTCATGTTCCTCCCAGGGCAAGGGGATACCCACGCAGACTTGTCCACCTCCTGCCGGATCTTCTTCACTGAGAGCCTGATGCCGAAGGCGATGCTGTTGAGGATGTTCTTGAAGTAGGTCTTCTCATCCACCTCAAACTGGGAGGCACAGCCACATCAGAGGGGATGCCAGCCCCAAGACTGGGGGCAGCAGGGCTGGGGCATTCTCCCACCCCATGAGCCTTAGTGAGAGAGAGTGTGGGGTTGTGGCCATGGGCTGGATGTGGCACAAATTTGTCCTCATATCCCATACTGTGCCCACAGGAATAGCTGCTTCTCCATTGTCTCTGTGGGGTCTCTGGATCATGCTGGCAATCCCAGACCTTGCTGAGGATGGGGCTGAGCTCTGGGGGTTGTGATGTGGGGAAGGAGACACCATCCCAGACCCCAGGGAGAGTACAGCACTGCCTGTGTGGGCACCCTGCCAGTGGTGGGTACAATGAGCACCAGGAGGTGGCTTGTTTTAGGGTGGCATCTCCACAGACCCTTATGTGGGGAAAATCTTCCCTCTACACATGCCCACTCCCCCATGTGCTCCTGGCCCACTCCTTGCCTCATACTCCTTGTCAATGGCCTCTGGCTTCAGCAGGAAATCAGGGTACCCGATCATCACCATCATGTACCGGAGCTGTGGGCAAAGTGAGTGGTGGGTTCAGGCTCCCAGCCCAGGCTGGTTATTGGGGCAAGGACAGTGGTTCATGCTGGTGGCCACTACCTTCGCTCTGGCTGCTCTTCGTGTCTCCTCATCCATCCAGTCGAGCTCGTCCAGGCGTTGGTCCAGGATGTATTTGATGTCCTCCACCAGCTGTTGCACCTGTGATGGGTCACCACAGTGCTGGCACAGCATCCTCGCCATCCATCCCCTGCCAGACAGCCCTCAGTGGGGTGCTGGGTGGCAGTGGCATTTTGGCAAGGTGATGGGAGGGTCGTGGTGGCTTCATGCCCATAGGCAGCATCACCTACCTTGGCTTTGCTGGCAGAGGAGAAGTGCTCCTCAACGAAGAGGGCACCCAGGGCCATGCCGAAGTGCTTGTTGGCCTGGCTCAGGCAGATCTTACCCGGCTCAAGCTGCTTCTCGTTGCCCTCCATCTCCTTGGAGAGCTCGTGGATGGCATCGCGGAAGGGGGTGGAGAGGTGCTCACTCAGCACCACCACGATGCGCCACAGCATGTAGTTGTGAAGGATCCTGGTGACAGGGGGCAAGATCAGCCCTGGGCATGTCCTCGGGCACACAGGGAGGGCAGGATCATGCGCCAGGATGGGGATACCCCTGCTCAGGGACACGGGGGGGCCACGGCCTGTGGGGGTACAGGAACAGTCTGGCACTGTCCCTCCCGGATGTGTGATGAGCCTGGTAACCTCCAGCATGGGTGGCTCAGCAGGTGTCCAGGCATGACCAGGATGCTATGGGGCTCACAACAGTGCCTTCTTCCAGGAGCTTTCTCAGGTTTCCTGTGCCCAGCCCAGCCTTCCCAGGAAGAGGGTGATGGAGTGGGGGGGACCAGCCACAGCCACACTGTGCCAGGCTGGGGAAGGTGCTGGGGGCACAGGGGGTGCGAACCCCCCTCACCTGCTGGGTGTCACACGGATGAGGTTGGACACCTTGTGCATGTAGTCGCTGGCCAGCAGCACCACCTCCTCCTCCTCCGAGAAGTTGTCATGGAAGATGCGGTCCAGCAAGCGCTTCCACTTGAGCTGCCAGGGCAGGTACCGTCAGGGGGGCACAGGGACCCCCACTCCTTGCCACCCCTTCCCACCCAGAAAAGTGCAGGATTCATCACCCTCAAGTAAACTTAACTAGGGGCAAAATGGGGAGGTGCAGCGAGGGCATGGAGCAGGGGGACAGGGACAAGTGTGGGGCACAGGGCAGATGGGGAAAAGGGCTGATAGGCTGGCACGAGGGATACTCACCGTGGGGGTGATGCGCTGCAGCTCACCCAGGGTCACTTTGTGGTACATGCTGCTGACATCCCTCCGCACGTCATCATACTCAGACACCGTGATCTGCACAGAGTGGGCATGGCTGTCACCATCCCACCCTGAGGGGGACACAGGGATAGGGCACTGGGATGGGGCACAGCTTCGGGGCAAGAGGGGTTACTGACCCACATCCTTCCCGCTCCCTGCCCCAGGAACCCTCTGCTGCCAGTGGAGCTGATTGTAGGGTCCTCAAGGAATTGGGGTACCCAAAGGATGGACACAGGGGTCCCCCAAGGACCAGACTGGGGTTTCCAAGGCCTTGGTATGGAGTCCCCAAGGGCCTAGAGTGGGTTCTCAAGGAGTGGATGCGGGGCTGGAGTGGCTGTCCCAAGGGCTGGGGCTGGGTGTTCTCAAGATGTGGCTCTCAGTCCCTGAGACTCCACCATGGGGTTCTCAAGGGGCTGAGATCCCCAGGGGCCAGGCGTGAAGGTCCCCAAGAGCTGAGAGTGGAGGTCCCCAAGGAGGAACTGTAATGATGTCCTAAGGGAGGTCCCCAAAAATCTGTAACTGGGGTGTCCAAGGGCTGGGCAGGGGTACCCCGAAATTCAGTGCTGGCAATCCCCTCACATTGGCGAGGTGCTGCTCCAGCTGCAGGATCTCCTGGGCTTTCTGCTCCACATTCTCAGCCCCCAGGAGGGTGAGCAGTCGCTCCATGAACACCCGGTATGCAGCCAGGATCTGTGAAGAGGGAAGGGATGCTGAGTGCCACCCCACACCGCCCTGCAGCACCCCAGGCCCTGACACTGCTGCAGCTGGGGTGCCCTCTGTCTGCCAACCCATGCTGGCTGCTGGTCCCTCTCCTTGGTGTCCCAATGCAACAGTGTGCCCCCCTCACCTTCTCGCTCTCCTCATCCTGCCCCAGGTAGAGGGTCCGTTCGGGCAGAGTCAGCCCATCCTGGTCGATCTAGGGGGGAGAAACGGGAGCAGTGGATGAGCAGAGAAATGGGCTGTTCTGAATCAGGCACCCCTCGCCTTCTCCTGTATTGCATTGTGCCCTTGGTGCCCCTGGAGCCATGGGTGGCAGTGTAGTGGAACAGCCACAGGCATGAGCACATCGGTGCCTCGGTTTCCCTCCTGCTGGAGGCTGCTGGAGCTGCATTGGCCAGCATACAGTGGGGTGGGAGTGCTGGGCAAGGGGCAGGCCACTGCTCCAGGTTGGCACCCAGGCTGCCCCACAGCCTGCCCTATGATGCCACCACACTCCACCCCGACCTTGCCCCATAGTATCCCCACACCTGTCCCATGGCCAGCCCCAATCCTGTGCTGCATCCCCCCATGAGGGGCCACAGGGATGAGCTGCATGGACATCCACACCCTCTGCTATCCTGTAACCACAGGCACAGCCTCTAACACATACACACCTGAACACATTTGCACATTTGTGTACACACGCACCTGTAACTCATCCCTCACGGCACACACCTGTGGATACTCACAACCCATGCATCTTACCCCCTCCCCGTGCACATGCACAGACACAGACGCACACCCCCTCCCCTTGTCTCTGTCTCAGCCTCCCGTGTCCCACACACACAGCCACGATGCTGCCCGGAAAACCAAGCGGAACCCTCAGCCTTCCTTCACCACCTCCCTCATCACCCCCTGCCCTCTTTGCTTTCCCACACGGGTGCTGCCACACCTGCAGTCCTCACACACACACCCGGCCCCCTCACACCCCCCCTGTCACGCTCATACCCATCACACACCCACCTCCAATCACACCCACTACATATACACATTCGGCCCCGACACACACACCGCTCCTCCAAGCCCCGACCCCCAGTCCTGGCTGTCACACCCATCTCCCCCCACTCACGCCCACGCCGTCCCACCCCGGGCACACCCGGACCCCGCTCAGCCCGCCCACCCTTTCCCTGTGACACACGCTCCCTCTAGTGTACACACGCTCGGTCCGGAGCCGCCACCGCGCCTCCCTAGCCCCGCACACTCATTCACACTCCCGTTCACATTCACACCCGCCAGCCCCACCATCTCACAGGGAACGGGGCCGCTCGTCCCCACCGCTGTGTCCTCCCCCTGCTCCCGCCAGCACCATCGCCTCCTCCCCACCACGCCATCACCACGTGCACCCATGTCCCTGCTATGCCCACCCTGTGCCTGCTATGCCCACCCCCACGCCACCCATGGTATCTCTGCTGTGCCATTGCTGTGCTCCCACCATGCCCGCCATTGCACCCCCACGCCCACCAGAGGTCTTTGAGGCTTGGCCACCTTGGTAAAGCCCACCCGTTCCCAGGTGGCTCCACAGGGCAAAGAACATGGGTTGGAAGGAGTGGGAACAGCTGACAAAGCCATGGGCAGATGCCCTGGCACCCTGACATAGTGCTGTGGGGTTGGTGGGCATCCCCCTGCCTCTGCCTGGGGCTTGCCCCTGAGTACAGATGGCAGCCAGAATGCCAAGGTGAGGGGTTCGGATGCCAGCACTCTGGAGAACCTGGTGCCCTGCTGGGCTGCCCTCAGCACCCAGGTGGGTGGCACTGCCTCACTCTGTGCATCCTCCTGCCCATATCCCCACCCCTGTTCTGGAGGTGCCATCCTCACCCCGGGGCAGCCTGACACAGGGATCCCATGGTGGGGAGACAGGAGGGTCCCCAGGGACAGAGGCATTCCCCAGCCCAGCCATATGCTGCAGCCAAGCCCACACACCCAGTGCCACTGCATCAAGGACAGTGACATCAGGCAGTTGTCACCAGCACTGGCGGTTGGCTGGGATGGGGGGCAGCCCCAGGGGCAGGATGCCCTCACCCGGATGACGTAGCGGGAGGTGTTCCTTTCATCCAGGCTGACAGTGAGGGAGAAGAGCACGGCAGCGCTGTAGACCCCCTGCGTCTTGTAGAGCAGCTCGTTGATGTCCCCACGGTCTGGAGGGGCGTCCCAGCCACCGCACTCCGCGATGACCTCCAGCATGGGCCGGGGGCCAAGCCGGTCGATCTCAGCCCGGTCCAGGCACGAGCGGAAAAACTCCTTGACCTTCCTCTCAGCTGAGGCAGGGGCTCGGCGCCGCACGGGGCGGCTCAGCAGCGCCCGCAGCTTCGCCTCATTCTGCTCGGCGATGGCCCCGATGGTGCCATACACCAGCTTGTCCTCAGGGATGCCGTGCCGCCGGAGCCAGCCGCCGCAGGCGAAGGAGTAGAAGTCCTGGCAAGGGTCGATGGTAGCATCCATGTTGGCGCTCAGGAAGCGGGACGCCCGCAGGAAGGCCTTCTTCTCCTGGCACCCCTCCAGGCAGTAGCTGTCCCCTTCAGCCGCCAGGTACTTGAGGACCAACATGCACGTCAAGATGACGCAGAGACCCGCAGCGAACACCAGCCCTGAGAGCAAACAGACCTCCCGGCGGCTCCAGCGAGGCAGCCCCCCGCGGCGCTTCTTGGCCCCTGTGCCCAGCTGGAGGGCGAAGCCATTGGGCAGGGTGCCGCTCTGGTACTTGCTCACATACTTCACCTCCTGAAACTCATCATAGTGTGCTGTCAAGGAGTAGGTCTTCTCCATGGCCGGGGATGAGGCTCCCTGCCAGCAGCACAGGTGCAGAGGGCTCAGGGCAAGTGGAGGGCAGGCTTAGGCACCCCACGGTTCATGCTGGAGCTGTGCCTGGCACAGGGAGGTGGTGGAGGGTGTCCGGGTGAGTCAGGAAGCTCCTGGAAAAGGCAGAGGAGATGATTGAGGGGGGGAGTTGGGAGGAGCAAGGGCGGGGGGGTTGCTTCTTGTCGTCATTGCTGTCTGCATCACCATCCCTGCCTGTGCGCCCCACTGGTGGTGCTGGGACTGGCCCCAGTGCCCAGAGCTTGGTGACAGCTCTATCCCATGGCTGTCCCCTCTATCAGCTCCTTTGGTGACAGAGCAGGGGCCTGCCTGCATGATCCCAGGTAGGTTTCAGCCCGTCACAGCTTTATCTCACACACACTCCATGCCCACATAGCGCACCAGCAAGAGCATCCACACTGGGTGGATATCCAGGGGAGTCCAGTGAGTCCATCCTCACACAACACCTTGAGAACCCTTCCTGACCACGGGGTGCACAGAGTTGCCAGTCCCTCTGGGTGGGGTACGGATGGGGTGAGCAGCTTGGGGAAGAGGGGCTTTGGGGAGATTTATGAGGGGAGGCGTTGGGTTGGGGTGTCGTGGGTTGGGTGGGGTTGTGTGGCCCTGCGCTGTGCCATTGCATTGTGTTGGGTTGGGTGCTGGTGTGCCGTGTTGCATTGCGTTGTGTCAAATCGTGGTGCGATGCGTGATGTGTGAGCAAAGTTAATTCCAGTCCGTGGGGAGCCCTGGACCCTGTGGACATCTCACAGCATTCCCTCACAATCACCACCACCATCCACCCAACTGCTCCCCATTGGCTGCTGCCCGATGGGCAGGGGTGTCTACGAGGGGTGACTGGGGAGGAGGGGGTCTGCCCATGGGGAAGGGAGGGTGGGGGCACAGATGAGTTGTGAGCGCGATTTCAAAAGGAGACCCTGCGTCTCGCTTGGTGTAGAATGGCATCCGGATTTGCAGGGTGGGGAGGACAGGCTGGGGATAAAGACCCGCTCGGGAGGTGGTCAGTATCCCCGCGGCGGGGCCGCCCCGCGCCCCGCACCCCCGTTCCCTCCGCAACTTGGGCGAAGTTGTGCCCCGGCCCCGCAAACCGGCGGTGCCCGTGCCGGAAAGCTGCCGCCGTCGGAAAGTTAGCGGAGACGGCAGCGAGCACGGCGGGGCGCGGGGGCGGGGAGGGAACTGACCAGGAAGCTCGGAGGATGCTGCTCGGGATGCTGCCCAAGATACTCGGGGGATGCTCGGGGGTGCCCGGGGGACGCTGCCCAGGATTCACGGGGGATGCTGCCCGCGAAGCTCGGAGGACGCTGCCCAGAATGACGGGGAAGGTGCTTGCCGGGATGATGCCAGTGATGCTCGGGGGCATGCTCGAAGGCTGCTGGGGAAGTGCTCCCCGGGATGACGCCCGGGATATTCGGGCGATGCTCTCAGAGTGCTCCCCGGCAGGCTCGGGATCTGCTCCCCGGGGTGCTCGCGGGGTGCTCACCGAGGTGCTCGGGGGATGTTGAGGGTATGTGCTTCGGTCTGCTGCCCGGGATGTCCGCGGGTGCTCGGAGGTCGCTCGCCGTTTGCTCACCGAGACACTTGGGGGATGCTCACGGGATGCTGGAGGGATGCTGCCCGGGATGCTCGGGGACGCTGTCCGGGATGCTCGAGGGGTTCTGGGGGGTGCTCACCGGCTCTCCCGGGGGGTGTCAGGAGGCTGCCGGGGGCCGGCCGGCCCCGCGCTGCCCGTCCGGCTGCGCTCCCCGCACTCCGCTCCGCGCTCCGCGCCCCGCGCCGCGGCTGGCGGAGCGGCGGGGCCGGAGGGAGGCGGCGGGGCGGGGAGGGGGTGGTGTCTCCAGCCCGGCTCTCCCGCAGGCCAGGCTCCATTAACGAGATTATTATGCAAATGGAGCAGCCCTGTGCCACCCGCCAGCCTTACCTCATCCCCGCCGGCAGGGAGACAGGGCAGGGGGGTCCCTCGGCCCCCCACCCCGCGGGGATGGAGCACGGCTGGAAGTGCCATTCCGCCTGACATCGCCAGTCCGGGGACCCTGCTGCCACTCCCCGGACAGCCGGGCACCTCGGAGGGGCACGGGTGGGCACCGCCGACGGCTTGTGCCAGGAGTTTCCCGGCAGCTCGGTGCCCCTCGCCCTACACAGGCACTCTGGGTGGCCCATCCCGTCCTGCCACGGTTGGTGCAAGGGGACAGGACTGTGGGTGGGTAGGAGACAGAGCCTGGGAGGCTCCAGGTGAGAGGGTGGGCATGGGGGTGGCATGGGGTGGCACAGGGAGGGGGCCATGCGTTCACACACACACACGCGAAGGTCCGGGAATATTAAACTGCATTGCAGATAAATCCCCAACATAAATATCGTGAGCTGCTCTGCCACGGGGGGGCCCAACACGGAGATTTATAGCCCAGCAACTCCCACCGCCCGCGGTGGTCCCCTGTAGCGGCTGCGTACCCTGGCCCCGCACGGCTGTCCTGCCTGCCATGCTCAGGGGTGCCCTGCTACCCTCCCCCCACCCCGAGCCAGCACATCCCTGGGTGCTCAGAGGGGGCTCTGAGTCTTCCTGGGTGCTGGGGTGGGACAGCACATACTGGGTGCTGTGCTACGTCATGGAGCCCTGTTTGCCATGGGACGGGTGGCTCAGTAATGTGGGACCCACTGCCTAGTCCCTGTGGGCACCATGAGCTGGCCCCAGGCACAGCCCTCACTGCCTGGGGCAGCTGAAGCTGCACTCTCCTATGCTGGGATGCCAGGATGCTGGGCATGGCCTGGGCAAGGTGCCTTCTGCTGCAGCAGGCACACAACAACACCTGCTCAGGTAGTGGCACACGTGTGCATCACATGTACACCCGCACACATGGACACGCACTTGTACAGACACACACGCTGTGCCTCCACACACGTACTCACACTCAGGCGTTCACTGGCACCCACACGTACCCTCGTACACTTACAAGCACATTAGTGTGTTGCAGCACAGCTTTCCTGGGGCTCATGCCAAGGCACAGAGTTTCCATGAATCCTACCAGAGAGACACCCCAGGCGTGGGCATCCCAAACAGCCAGGCACCACCAACCCCAGTGGGGTGCAAGGGCACCCAGAGTCAGGCTGTTTCACAGGTGGGCATGGGGAGCCCAATCCTGCTGCTCCATCCTCCCCATGCCTGCACTTACCCAGTGCTGAGACACAGTTGGCACCTTGGTTGGAGCATGATGGATGCACATGGAGGGGGCAGGGGAAGGCCTGGTGTTATTAACAGCCCTGGGTATTGCTCCAACAGGGCTGTAAAAATTAAAGGCGTGTGGATATAAAATAATGGATAAATCTGAGCCGGCCGCAGAGCGCTGCAGCGTCCCGCAGGTGTTGGCATCTCAAAAAGCCAGGGTACGGCAGGTGTGTGATGGGCACCTGCATGTACATACAGGACATCAGGCAGTGCCTGCACCCACTTCCATGTCCTGACTCACCCCCAAAAAGTCCACTGAGTGCCCTGAAAGGATGCACAGGCACTGCCAACCTGTAGAGCTGGCACTGTGAGGGAATTGGCTGCTGCTGCAGCTGGGATGGAAGAAAAAGAGTTTATACCTAAGCAGACAGGGCTGCAGGTGCAGGGCACTTGCTCCAGGAATCCCACAAGTGATGCCCAGCCCATGTACCCCCAACAGGCAGGATCCATGTCATGGGGTCAATATACACAGGGATCACCAGGCAGGTGTGACCCCGGGGTCCTGCCCACCCCACAGCCCAGGGCTCCGATCCAGAGCAGGGCCCCTCAATCACCCACCTCGCCAGCCCCACTCAGCCCTGCCCATCCTGTGGGCCACCCCGCCAGCATCCTCATTTTCCCCAAGATTAGCCGCGGCGCGGGAGCCTCCGCGCATCGCCAGCAGGTGACAAATAAGATTTTTCCACTCTCCCGAGCACCCGGCATGGGTCTGTCATTGAAAATGCAAAGCAGTGCGGTGCCAACCTCCACCACCCGCCCTCACCTCTGTCAGCCTCTCAGTGCTGAGCACCCAGACAGATGAACTCCCCCACTATCACTGCTAGACCCCCTGCTCCACCCGCTGCTGTCCCTCAGCAGTCCTGGGATGCTGGGCATGGTGCCCTCATGCCCAGTGGGGCAGGTTCCCAGGGGGTTTCTTAGAGAGATGCTATTGAGGAGTGTCAGCCTGGGTGGGCAGCATGGCCTCATGGTGTCCTTGGGGTGCACCCAAATGCCCAGCGCTGCGGGTAGGTGAGCAGGGCAGGGGGTGCCTCGGTGTGCCCACCAAGTAGGGCATGTGCACCCCACCAGGGCCTGCCTGCTTCCAGAGACAGTGTCAGGTTCTGGGGCGGGCACGTGGCAGGATCATTCTAGCGGTAGGGGGTGAGGAATTGCCCTTCATAGGAAACGCTTGGCCCAAGACACTAATCGCCCCAAAAACCCTACCCCAAGGGATTCCATCCCCAGCACCCAAGTGGGGAGCATAAGAATGCTCCACCCCACAGCTGGGCACATCCACCCAGCACCCATAACCTGCACCCATGGACTCAACTCTCCCAAACCCCTCAGGCCCCCACAAGCCCCTCCATTTCCCCCAACTTCAACCCTGGCTCCTGTTACCCACCATGCCCCCAGCCCAGAGCCATGCACCCCTCAGCAGTCCCCAGCCTCACTCCCCCCGCCGCCGCCACGTCTCCCCTCCACTATTGTCAGAGGGTTGCCTCTGCCTCTGTCTGCAAAATTAATTCGGAGGTGGAGAGGGAGAATTATGTAAAGTGTGGTTATTCTGGAGCGGCGGGGGAAGCGCGGCTGATGGCAAAGTGCCTTTTTGTGTGTTTAATATGCATTTTTTTCCAGCGGTGCATTTTCAGGCGGGTAATTTGCTGTCTTTTCAGACCCCGATCAGTATCATTTCTCCGGCAATGACAGCTTTTATTTGCACTGAAATGAATGCTGCGAAATTTCCAAGAAATAGCCGGGGCCCTGTTGGCTGCCCACCCCCACAGGGCCAGGGCATGGGCCCCCACTGGTGCCTGCTCCCCGCAGCCCCCTGCCCACGGCCCTGCTTGGCAGTGGTACCCTGGGGTCTTGGGCATACACATGTGCCAGTCTGCACATGTTCATGTCCACAGGTGTGTATGCTTCCCTGACTCCCCCCTTCCTTGAGCCCTGTGTGCACATCAGCACGTCACAGCTGGGGTGGGTACATACACGCACACCAACACATGTGCACATACAGACACCCCTGGTGCGTGTGCACATCCCCCAGCACAGCACCCCCCTCCCATGTGCACATGCACACACACACACATGCATACATGTCCACTCTTGCGCGCTGGAGGGTCCCCCCCACTTTGTCTCCCCCCACACCTTGGCATAGCACCCCTAACCCAGAGCACCCAGCCACCAGAAGGATTTGGAGGTTCCCCATTCATTCCTCTCTGCTCCAGCACAGCCCTTCAGGAAACTGAGGCACAGAGGGGGCAGGAACAGGTGGGTGCTCTCCCCACAGCCTGTTGCCTGCAGGCACTGACAGCAATGGGTGGGAGCCTGGAGGAGATGCAGGGGGTATGTGTGGCTGTTTGTCTGCACATCTGTACGTTGGGAGGAAGGAAGAATGCTGTTTGTGTAGGTGTGTGCCGCGTGGGCGTTGCGTGCCGGAGCTGGTTTGCCGGAGCCGCGGTGCTGGCGTGAGATGCTGCCTTTGCAGCGGCCGTGGTGCTGTGTGTGTGCCCGTGTCAGCCCCCAGTCCGTGTCAGCCCCTGGCCTGTGTGACGGTGTGTCTGCAGCAGTGGCACGGGCATACATGTCCATGCGGTGTGTGTGGGCATCTTGGACAGGGACAGCATCCTTGTGTGTGCCCAAGCACACATGGTAAACAGGGGTGACGAATGGTGTTGTGAGGTGCCCATGCATGTGCAATGCTGCACCCCACAACACTGTGGGGGGCTGCACAGTCCCAGCCTTGGGTCCCACACATGCTCAGTTGTGGGTGCCCAGTTGCAGAGGAGCTGGTGCCTGGCACGGCCAAGGTTAACTGTGCTGGAGCCCATCGGCACAGTGCTGGGAAGCTTTAATTTAATGAAGTGTGAGGCTTTTTATGGGCTTTTAATTACGTGGTGATAATTAACATTATAGGCCGCTGGGTCCCGCTGGTGCCCGGCTGCCCTGTGCCAGCTCCTGCCTGTTTGTAAATAAATCCCGCAGGCCGTGTGGTGCCCACCTCAGGGCACCCACCTCCCACGGCAGGGAGCAATCCAGCTCCAGTCCCCTGCCCACCCACTGGAGCACAATCCACTCCAAAATGTGGGGAGTAAGGGTCCCCACCATTTTTTCCCCACCAGCAGCACCCACCCAGCTGGGTTTTTCCAGCCCTTTGCCTGAACAGAGCTGGCAGGCGGCAGTGCCGGGCTTGGTGAGAGCAGGCACAGGCAGCAGTGCCATGCTTGTCACCCCTGCTGTAGGCCAGCCTGGCTGGGAACAGTCCCCCCACCCCCGTGTCCTGGGGCTAATAGGAAGTGATCAATCAGGCAGCTCTGGGCACGCTGCCCACCCGCCAGGCACCCGAGGGATTTATCTCCAGCGCCCAGGCAATTTCCTGCCCTCCTCTAATCAATAAGGGGGGGCAGGGGGCAAGGCCAGCTTCCCCCCTGCAGGTCATGGGAGATTACAATGCCCCGTGAAACAGGGCCCAGAGCAAAGCCAGGAGACCCCCACCAAGGGGGGTCTTGTGCAAGGAAGGATCCCCACCATAATCACTTCCCCCCTTCCTGCCAGGACCAGGAGCTCAGCACCCATGGGGGTGGGGGGGATTACAGATTAAAGCATGTGGGTGCCCCCCACTCAACAGCACTGGGGGTGCTGAGCAAGACCAGGGGCACCATACCCTGCAGCCATTAGGGCCAGCACCCCCCAGCCACCCACCCAGCCTCACACAGGGAACCCAGGCCTCTGGGCTCCCCTCCCCCACCCTTTCCCATTTAATTTTTCCTAATGAAAGGCAGAAGGATGGCGGGGAGCCGGGGCACCAAGGTCGAGGCTGCCTTTAATCAATCCCCGCTGCTGGCTGGGTGCCCGGAGGAGCTGGCGGAGAAGAGGATGGGGGCTGCGGCAGGGGGGAAGCGCGAGGGGGGTTGCAGGGTGCAACCAAGGGCCTCCCAGCAGCCAACTGGGGCACCCAGTGCTTGGCACCTCCTGGAACCCCACTAACCCCCACCACCAGCCCACAGAAAAGGCACCGTGAATGCACCGTGCTGCCCGGCCAGCACCAGGGTTGTGTCTGGATCCTGCCAGGGCAGCTTTAATCCTCTGCAGGAGACAACCCCAAAAAAGCAAACCCTCTTCCCTACCTATCTCCCACAGTGGGGTACCAACCCCTCTTTGCCCACCAGGGTGGGGACACCAGGGCTGGGGGCATCCCCAGGCTTAGGTTGCAAAAGGCACTGGGCAATGGAGGGTGCAGGGAGCAGGGTGACCTAGAGCTGGGTGCTGGTGACGGCACTCACCCCGTGCACCAGCACGGTGGGGCCCAGTCCGCGGGTGAGCAGCTCCAGCTGGTGCAGGTAGAGCGGGTAGAGGCTGGTGTCGGCCGGCGGCCGTGGCAAGTAAAGGAAGCGCACGGCCGGCGCGGGGCTCTGCTCCAGGACCAGTTTGTTGGCTGCACACACGTACTCATCGGACACTTGGGTGGTGTTGGTCGGGAAGTTCACAACCCCTTCCTCTTCTTCCTCCTCCTCCTCTGCTGGTCCCCCCGGGGGTCCCCGGTAGGTTTGCCAGTGCAGGCGGGTGATGGCATCCCAGGGCACCAGCTGGATCTGGGCCTGGATGCGCAAGTCCTTGAGGAGCTGGCGCAGCTTCTCCTCCTGGGCATGGGGCATAGTACCCGCCTCCACACAGAGGAAGAGGCGCAGGCGGGCGCGGCGCCAGGCCCGCGCCATGTTGAGGACACAGGCCATCTGCAGCAGGAACAGGCTGCAGGTGTCGGCGTAGCGGGCGCTGTCGGGCCGCAGCAGGTTGACTGGCCAGACGTGGATGGTGGGCGGGGGGCTGGCAGCCCGCCGCAGCTCCCAGGCCTTGTCCAGACTCTCCAGCTGCCGGGCCAGCAGGACGTTGCGAAGCATCTTCAGGGCATCAGCCACAATGCCCACGTACTCCCGGGCCGAGAGCAGCTTGGGGGAGGTGGGTGCCCGCAGCGGGGGGAAGCCCAAGGGAACCTCCTCGCGGGTGCTGGTGAAGGCAGGGTGCCGGGCTAGACCATCCTGCGGTGCCTCGTCATCATAGAAGCCCAGCACCAGGGTGTTGGGGCGCATCCCACCTGCCAGAAAGA
The DNA here is from genome assembly GCF_022539395.1 of Myiozetetes cayanensis. Classification (NCBI taxonomy): domain Eukaryota; kingdom Metazoa; phylum Chordata; class Aves; order Passeriformes; family Tyrannidae; genus Myiozetetes; species Myiozetetes cayanensis. Next base: position 14,443,760 of record NW_026086937.1, read on the forward strand.
CCATGCCAACCCAGATGAGTAGAGGTGGAGGGCTCCACCAGCCAAGTTTGACTTTGGCATTGCTCATACTGGTGACTCCAGACCCCTCAGCATCACACACAGAGATGCCTCCAAGACCCAACATGGTTTTGGCATAACCCACCCAGTATCTCTCCAAGTTGGCTTTGGCACTGCCCACACTTGGTTCTTCCAAACCCCTTGGCATCTCCCATCCAGGTGTCTTCAAGCCCCTCAACACTGCCAACACTGATGCCTCCAAGGCTCAACTTGGCTACAGCACTGCTCACCCCAGATGCCTCCAAGAGCAAACTTGGCTCTGGCATTTTCTGTCCAGGTTCCTCCAAACCTCTGGGCACTTCTCAGCCCCCAGGGACAGCAGGATGGACCCTCACCCATGTCCAACCCAGGTGTCACTCACCAAGGCCAGAGGTGAAGAGGAGCTGCCGGACACCGTGCCGGACTGAGGGCGCAAGGGTGAGGCTGACGAAGGCCTTGACATTCAGCTTGTCCACCAGGCTGAGCCATGAGTCCTGCTGGGACTGCAGCGGGTCTGAGGGCAGCGTGTCTGGGTGGGGAGCAAAACCAGCATCAGAAGATGGGTACCCCATACTGTTGTCTGTCCCTGATGCAAACCAGTGCCAATCCCTGCACCCACTCCAGCACCCAGGAGACAGAGAGGGGGAAGCAGATGCTTACAGACAGAGATACAAAATCATACATAAATGTGTAAAAAAGTACCCAGACAGCCCCATCCCCACTCCCCAATTTCAGGCCATTAGTCACCACAGCAACAGTGGGGAGCAGGGGAGCAGAGCCTGTGCATCCACTGGGGTGGGATGGGGACAGCCATGACGTGTGCCAGGGAGCAGGGGTGTGCAAACCAGCACACACCAGGGTGCGAACATGTCTGGAGCACCTGGACACAGAGCAGTAGGTATGAGGTGATGATGGACACAGGCACATGCCCATGTCGGGCTGTGCTGAGTGTGTGCCCATGCGTGTGCTGGGTGTGCACAGGCGCTGATGGGGTGGCACGTGCCACGTGTGCACAGCACTGACACGGGCAGGAGCCCCATGTGCACATGCAGGGATGAACATTTGAGCACACGCATGTACAAGCTTGCAGCACACGGGACAGACCCAAGCCACCAACGTCCCTCATACCAAAGCCAAGCTCATGGTGCCACAGCTGTGCCCAAAACGCTGACATTCCCATGCTGTGCCCACTCTGCCAAACTGACAGCTGAGCAGCAGCATCAGTCCACAAACTGAGAGTACACTGACACCACAGCAAGGGACAGAGTCCACCAGCACTGGGGACAGTGCAGATCCTCACCCAAGTCCTGTAGCTCAACATGTCCCAGGATGTAGAGGCCGCTCTTCTTGAGGTCATTGACGAAGTCGATGAGGCGGGCGCTGCCTCGCGGGTTCTGCACCATCAGCAGCATCTGCGGGCGCCAGAACTTGACGTGGTCCTTCCGCACATCCAGCATCAGCAGGTACTTGCGCACCTGGAAGAGGAAGGGAGGGGAAAAGGTGAGGAACACTTCTTTCAACAAACCACCCCATGGGGATGCCAGTCCTGAGGATGTGCTGCCCAGGACAGAGCTGAGCTGCCACAGGGACACCAATTTCCCACCCCATAAGGGGATAGCAGGAGGACAGGGCTCACCTGATGAAAGATGAGGGCCTGGCTGATGTAGCCCCAGGTGCTGCTGGGTGAGAGGTAGTGGAGGGCGAGGAGGAGGAGGAGCAGGAAGCCCAGGCTCGCTGAGGCTGACACAGGGCTGATGAGGAACATCATGACGCAGCAGCCTGCGATGCCCAGCAGGCAAGTATGCCAGGTGAAGTACCGGAAAGTGGGCCTGCAGCAGGGAGGAGGGGACACCTGCTACTTGGTGGTGCCCATGCTGGCTGCAGGGAGGGCACAACAAGGGGAGCTGTGCCAAGGGGACACACCAGCCACCCCAGTGATCCCACGGTGCCATCCTAGGGCATGTTGGGTACCCCATATGTCTGCAGGAGAGGTTATGGAGGGCAGACGGTACCTCCCAGGGCAGCATGCAGCCCCCTGCTGCCAGCCCCTGGCCAACAGGGGCAATGATGGCCATGGGGCTGGTGCTGCCCTGGCACACTCAGGCAGAGTTGGGCAGAGCGTGGCAGTGCTAGCAGCCACAGTGCCGGCTCAGTCTGGTGCAGGGAGGTGGAGGCGGGGAGGCGAGAAGCTGTTATTTTCTCTAATTGCTGTTTTTCCTGAAAGGTAATTAAAATCCTTTTCCGCTGTGCTTGATGGAGACCTTAGTGCAGGGGGGGGGGGAGGTACCAGATGTGGGGTGGGCGAGGGGCCTGTTGCTACCCCACCCCAGTAGCTTACCCCAGGCACTGATCCTGCCCCATCCGTGCCTGGCTAAGGGAGTAGCTGGGCAGGGTGGATGGGGGCCAAGCCCCATCCTGGCACAGACACCAGCTCTCCCTTGGGAGTGGAGTGCTCTGGGGGACCCTGGGGCAGTGCCACCTGGCCCTGCTAGGACACCACCTCTGTGCTCCTGGGGGACTCCCCCTAATGTGCAGTCACAGCATCCTGCACTGAGGGCAGTGGGCATCACCCAAGGGGGAGATCAGGCTCCCCCTGGTTGCTCTGCCAGGACCTCACATCCCAGATGTGAGCAGCCCTGCCAACCCAGCCCCATACCAGAATACCCCACACCCTGTGCCGCAGGCTGGGGCTGCCTGCCACACGTATTCCTCTTTCCTGGAAGATCTTTTCTCCTCCCCCCACCCAGGATCCCCCTTCCTCCCTCCCCCTTCTCCTTAGTTTAATTAGCACTAATGGAAAGTGGTCTCCATCACCGCTTGGCAAACTGCCCGGGGGATGCCGGCCGGGCACAGGCTATAAATTACCTCTGGAAAGCCTAAGGGGAGGGGGCGGGTGGTACCCAGTGGTGCTGGATTTATCTGTACCCACTCAGCAAAGCGGTGCCAGGGCATGAGAACTGTGCCAAGCCAGTGCCGTGCTGGGACCTGTCTCCTTCTCCGTCCCCAGGGATAGGTGTGCCTCTGCCCCCCCTAATGTCCAGAAGAGGGGTGCTAAGCATCTCTGCCCACCATCTCATCATAATGCCCAGGCACAGGGAGGCAAGGGAAACAAAGACAGAAGGATGGAGGGATGGATGCCTCCAAGCATCTCAGCACAGCCCCTCTCCCTTGTGCCCATGGGTACCTGAAGTTGGGGGCTGATGCCCATTCCAGTGCCAGGCAGGCCAGGTTAACAGTGGCGTAAACCAGGAGGAAGAAGGTGGTCACAACCCCTGCAATGGTGTTGAGCTTCCCAGAGAAGAGCACCAGCTGCAGAGATCACAGGGTGATGTACACCTGAGCCATCCCTGTTTATTTGGGGCGTACCCAAGGGGTATGATGGGAAAGTGTACAGGCAGGAATCCCTGCCCCTTGTGATTTATCTTTCATATATGGGATATTTCCCACCTCAGGGAGGGAAGGGAATAACCGCAGTGGGACACCTAGGGCAGGGCGCCTGGGGGAGGAATCCCCAGGGGCAGCGGGACAGGCCAGGCTCCACAACACCCAGCCGAGGTGCCAACCCCCCATCACCCAGCGAGGACAGCAAAGGAGTGTTGCCAACAAACTCACCTGCACCACCAGCCAGGAGAGGATCACCGCCATCACTGGGTTCCCACTGGCAGATGTCTTCTTGGCCAGAGCCAGCGCCCGGCCTGCAGGCAGAGTGGGAGCTTGGGCTGGGGCACCCCAGTGGGCATCAACAGGCTCAGCCACCAGCCACAAGTCCCATCCCCACCCTGGGTGCTGGGGCAAGTTGCAGGGCACACACAGGTGACCCAAATGGACACATTCCAACTCACAAAGCAACACCCCCATACCAAAAAGGGAGTTCCCTGACACCAGGGCTGGTCCCCAGCAGGGAAGACCTGCTGGGTGGGTTCCAAGAAGTGCCAGCACACTCTGGGCACTCACCAAAGAGATCATCCCGGGCCAGGGCGTACAGGATGCGGGATGCCCCGATGAGGTTGCTCATAGCTGCAGAGAGGGTGGCAGCGTAGATGCCCACGGTGACCAGAGGAGGGAAGATACTGATGTCATGCAAGAAGCCATAGTCTTTCTGCAGGAGGACCCTGGAGAGGGACATGGACACACTGGCACTGCCTTGGCTCAGGCCAGGATGACCTGGCACCAGGCACAGCCTGGTACTGATGGCCCTGGCTAGGGGACAGGTGGCCTTACCTGTTGCAGGTGGCACACATGAGGAAAGCCAGCAGGTTGTAGACGAGGTAGGTGAAGAGCACAGCGGAGATGGTGCCCCGTGGGATGGAGTAGCTTGGGCGCTTCAGGTCCCCTGTGGACAGGAGCAGGCAGCATTAGTGCCCATAGGCAGCCCCAATCTCCTCCAGCCTCAGCTCCCATTCCTGGTGCCACCCAGCCCAGCACCTCCTGTCCATACCTGACATGTTGGAGCCTGCCATGATGCCGGTGCAGCCGTTGAACATCACCGCGAAGACGGAGCTGAAGCTCATCTGCTGCCCGGTGGTGTAGTCCACCGCATAGTCACCTGCAGGACACACAGGCAGGGGCTGTGACAGGCTGTCCAGGGTGGCACTGCTCCACCATATGCCCTCTCCTCAATGTCCCCATACAAAAAACACAGGAGAAACAACCCCACGACACCTGCTTTGTGCCCACAAGCTGCCCCCACCCTCTAGCAAGCCGCTGCTGATGGGGCAGTGCCAGTGCCATGGTGGGTAAGGCAGGCAGGTGCGGGGAGCCTCTCCTCACCTCCCAGGTTTTTTTGCAGGGTGTCGAAGGAGAAGCCAGTGAAGGAGCCGTTCTCGATCTCTGAGCCATTGAGGTGGGGCAGGCGGATGGGCACCCTGATGGGCCGTTTGGCAAAGAAGCTGACAAGGACGGTGCCCAGGACACCCGCGACGATGAGGAAGATGAGGAAGGTGGCCTTGGCGTAGATGGAGGCGCCCACGAGGCACACGAGGAGGCAGAGCGCCAGCAGCACAGTGCCATAGAGCAGCTCGTACCAGTAGCTCTGGGGCAGGACGTGGACACCTGTGCCCTCTTTTTGCCCTATAGGGAGAGACAAGTCAGGATCAGTGAGACTCAGAGGGGGCATCACTGGGAGTCAAGAGCTACCAGCATTGTGCCAGGCACGATGGGCAACAACTCATTATCCAGAGGGCTGGGTGAGCCATGCTGGCTATGCTGGGCACAGTGCTTGTCATGCATGGTAAGGGACACCTGCTGTCCCCTGCCATCATACATGGGGTTACTCACCAGGTGGGATCCCAAAGCTGTCTACGACTGCCTCCACCAGCCCCAGCACGTAGAGGGCACTGCCACACACATTGGCCAGAAAAAACATGATTCCAATGCTGCCCCCGAACTCCGGGCCCAGGGCACGGCTGATCATATCTTGCATGAGTCAAGGGAAGATGTCAGCAGTCCAAACAACCATCAGGTGCCCTCACCCCTCTCTCATGGGCCAACAGGGTCCCAGCCTCAGCGTGGCACCCCGAGGTCACTGGGTAGTCACCCACCTTTGGCCCATATGCTCTGCCCCAGCAGCACCCACAGTAAAGGATACAGTAGGCTCCTCCAGCATCCAGCGCCCCGTTGGTGGCGATGGCACACACAGACAGCACCGTCATGCCGATGATGAAATAGGCCACTGCGAACATGGCCAGGGCCTGGTACAACCCGGCATGACCCACCACAAACCCTGTCGAGGACAGAGGAGAGGTCAACGTGCCCCTTAGCTGGGCATGGGTCACCCCCAGGACAGAGCCCCTGAGCACAGCCACCACAAAGAGCTCACCCCATTGAGGCACGAGGCTGCTCCCATCCCCACGCCCACAGCTCCCCTGAGGATGTGCCAGCCTCTTCCTTGCCAGTGTGGGGATGTTCCCACCTCCCACCCACAGCAGCACTCACCAGTGTCCCCACCTCAGGGCATCTTCATCCTCCTGCCATGCCAGGCCCAGGCATGTCCAGAAACCCAACAAACAGGGCATGGGCTCTGCTGCCCACCCCAGAGATGCTAGGAACCCTGTGCCTGGATGCCACCCTTGTCTCGCAGTGAAGGGAGTGAGGCGCTCCCCACAGGGTTCCTGTTGCTGCCCTGCTTACCTACAGCTGAGCAGGAAGCAGAAGCAGTCCTGGGTGTCCCTGCCAGCCAGGGCACCACTCCCCTGTGGGCGGGAGTGTGTACTCTGTGGTGAGAGGGAACCCAGAGCCCCCCCGGCCCTGCCTGGGCTGATGGGAGCGATCCCAGCTGACAGCGCTGTGGGCAGGAAGGGGACACCCGCGGCTGTGGGCGATGCCCTATCTCAGCCACAAGCCAGGCCACAGACGTGCCTGTGGGGAGGCAAGGGGGGGTTGACTGGGGCACTGGCAGCACAAGGAGCCCTCGGGGCACTAGGCTGGGTTTTGGGACACCCACTGTGGTCCCCAAAGGGCTGGAGGGTGCTCGAGTGCCAAAAACAAGGGCAAGCAGGGGGGTTGGGGGAAACAAAGGGCTGCCCCAAAAGCAGTGCAGGGATGAGTAGGAGGGGGTGCTCACCCTGGAGATCTGGGGAGCATCTGAGGCGTAGGGGACATGGGGAACTGACGGGGAGGGCAAAAGGGGAAAGTTCCTCTTCCTGGCAGCTTCCCTCTTGCTCCACCCCATACTTCCCCTCCAAGACACTCCTGGGTGGGGGGACCCTGGTGCCCGCTGTGGGGTTGGGGTGTCAGAGCCTGTGTGAGGACTCCAAGCAGGGGAGTGAAGCAGTAATGGCAGGGGAGAGCCCTGCGCCCAGAGTGGGGGGCCCGCCAGGCAGGGGAAGGGGCTCAAGGCCCCCGCCCCCAGGGCCTTCTGGGCCTCCGGGCATGCAGCCAACTCCTGCCTTGGGCTTTCCGTGGGCGGAAAGTGAAAGAGGAAAAGCTTTTCCCGTTCCTGGACTAGAGCGGACACTGCATGTCTCGGGCCTCTGCCTGCCCCAGGCCATGCAGGGGCACCCCAGGGCCCCCCAAAAGGCTGCCAGTTGCCCCAATCCATGCCCAACCTGTCCTCTGAGTTCTCCCAGGGGTCACAGTAACAGACTCATAACCCAAACTGGGGGCAGACTGGGAACCAGTCTGTACCCTTTACACACACAGAGGTGCAGCCGGGTGTCTGACGGGGGACACCAGGGTCCTGCTCTTGGGACATCAGGTGGGATGTGGGAGAGAACTGGGGTGGTGGAGCCTGGCACTGGGGGATGCCCGGGAAGCAGTGGGGTCCCAGCACTGTGGGACAGGTGGACACGAGGGCACTGGAATCCCATTTAGGGAAGGCACTGAAAAGACACAGGAGTTCTGCCCCAGGGACACTAGGGCTTTGGACCAGGGTCCCTTACAGCGGTTCCTAACTGGGTTCCTGTCCTGCAGGCTCCTGTTCCTGGGTCCCCAGGCCCCAGACTGGTGGGGTCAGGCAGGGACACACAGCACTGGGACCTCAGCCCGGGAGAGAACTGAGTGGGCACAAGGAGGGCACTGGGACCCCAGACTGGGGGCACTAGGGTAACCACTGGAGGGGAGCACTGAGACTCCAGACTGGGGGCACTAGGGTAACCACTGGAGGGGAGCACTGGGACTCCAGACTGGGGGCACTAGGGTAACCACTGGAGGGGAGCACTGGGACTCCAGAGACGGAGGTTCAGAAGAGGGCACTGGGGACTCAGACTGGGGGGCTCGGGACTCCAGATGCGGGGGGTCCGGGGCTGGGGGTAACACATACCAGGCCCGAGATGGGGGTACCAGGCAGGGCTGGTGAGTCTCAAGGGGCCCCGGGACGCGGCGGGGAGCGGAGGGCGCCCCGGGGGCGGCGGCACTCACCGAGGCGCAGAAAGAGGACGACGCTGAACATGGAGAGCAGCGTGGGCACCACAACGCCCAGGAATGTGGGCAGCTTGCGGGGGGCGGTGGCGGCCCGGCCGCGCTCCCGGCCCCGTTCCTCCTCGGCCGAGCCGCCGCACAGGCGGTACGTGAGCAGAGCGCTCCGCTCCGAGTTCTCCATGGCTCGGCGCGGCTCGGGCCCCGCCGGCCCCGAAAAGCTCCCGGTCTCGCTCCCGGTCCCGGTCCCGGCCCCGCCCCGTCGACCCGGGCCCGACCCGCCGGGCCCCGCCCCCGCACATGGCCCCGCCCCGGAGAACAGGCCACGCCCATGGCCCCGCCCCGTCATTGGGCCCCGCCCCACCCGGTCAGACCCCGCCCACAGCCCTGCTCAACAATTGAGGCCCCGCCCCCTCTGCCACATACCGTCCCCCTTTATTGGCCCTGCCCACAGCCCCCGCCTTCATTACGACCCCTTGTCCCAAAATGCTTCCCCATCCTGATCCCCTCCACCTCCCCCCAGCCCCACCCCGACACCCTCACAGTGATCCCCTCACAGCCCCAGCGTCACCCCATACCCCGAATCCCTACAACCCTCGGCCCTCCCGGGGTCTCCGCACTCTGATACCCAGCACTGGCATCCCCCTCGCACTCCCGAACTCGCCCCACTCCTCCTGGCACCCCAAACCCGCCGCCTGCATCGTCACATGCCCCCTTGCTCCCGACCCCCCAGCGGCCGAGACCCTGATACCGACCCGGCACCCCCATCCCGCCCGCCACGCCCCGGGCACCCCCAGGATCCCCGGTACAGCCGCCGCCAGTGGCCGCTCCCCCGCCCCGCGGCGCTGCCGGCCGGGCTCGGCTGCCCGCGCCAATTACCGGACAATCGGGGCCCCGGGGGCGCCGACCCCGCCCCGCCCGCCGCCGGGGCTGGGATCTGCTCGGGCCCCGGGGTCCCACTGCCGCCGCCGCCCGGGGCGGCCGAGCGCCTCGCCAATTAGGTTAATGGGGTTGGCACCGGCACCGGGGCCGGGAGCGGGGGGCACGGTGCGGCCGGAGCCGAACCCCACGTCGACCTCAAGTACCCGCGTGGGCGCCGGCTGCGGTCACCGAGCGGCTGGACCCCCACGTGTCACGGGTGGGGAGGGGGATCCGCGCGGGGACACCGGGGCGGGGCGCGGGACCGCTGTCCCGCTACCATGTGTCCCCCGCCCCGTTCCCGCGTCCCCCGTGGGGCGGAGGCGTAGCGTGCCCCCGCGGCCGAGGTGGGAGCCCGGCGGGGCCAGGGCTTTCATCTGCGGCGGGCCTGTCGCCGTGCCAGCCGCGGGCAGCCCGCGCCTTTGATGTGCCACTGAAGCGGCATTGTCCGCGCCCCGCTGGCACCATCGCAGCCGGGGGGGCCGAGGGGAGCGCGGGCACGGAGGCGCTCCTGCCCCTAATGGGGACGGGCACCCCCTGGACTCGAAATGCGGATGGGGACACGGGCACCTCCTGCACCTAATGGGGACAGAGAGCGGGGGATAGGTACTCCCTAAGGAGAACAGAGATAGGGACACGGACACCCGCTGTCCCGCAGTGGACATGGGGACACGGGCACCCCTTGCCCCTAACAACGACAAAAAAAGGACATGGGCACCCTCCAAATGGACGTGGGACCCAGAAACCCCAGTCCTCTTTACAGGGACAGAGATGGGGGCACAGGCATCCCCTGCATCCCAAATAGGTGATAGACATGCAGCCGCACCCTGTCCCGCCGCAGGAACTGAGACTGAGCCCGTGGGCACAGGAGGATGGCAATGGGAGCAGGACGGTGGCATCTCAAAAGTGTGGGACCAATGACAAGCCGAGCGGCAGGCACGGAGGGAGGCATCCTCTCCAGCTGGGCTGGTGAGTGCAGCCCCCCATTCCTGGGGCCAAGTCTGCCGCCAACCCGGGCCCGCGGCTTAACAAGGGCAGAAGAGCAAGCAAGAAGGACCGCCGGTGCCCCGGCCCCACTTGCCCCCAGCCCCCTCCCCGGGGCACATCCTCCCTCCTGCACCCCAGGCAGGACACGGAAAAATGGGAGAGACACCGGAGGGGGGTTCCCGAGGACAACCTGTGCTCAGCACGGGGAGGGGGGCGGTGCTGGGCACGGGATGGCCCGTTCAGCCAGGGCTGGGCTGGCACAGAGAGACGGGGACACCCCCGCCGAGCCCCCACGCCTCCCTTCCCCCGCCTTGTCCGCCCGGCCGCTCCCGGCCCGCTGCCCGCCTTTGAAACCGCCGGCGGGGCTCCCACGCCCAGCCCGGGCCCCCCGCGCCCGCAGCCGCCGGTGCGTTCCCACCCGCCCGGGGCCCGCAGGAGGGAGGGTGGCGCGGCCGGGGCTTGGCGTGAAAATGATCAAGGGCCGCGGGCAGCGCCGGAGCGCAGCGCCCGTCTGATGCTGCCCGCCCGGAGGCCCCGTCGAACAAAGGCGGCATTGAGGCCCCGGCTGCGTCCCCCCCCCGCGCCCCCCGCCCCGAGCTGGCATCTTGGCGCGACATTAATGAACTCGCCTGTTTGTGCTCCCCCGGCCCCTCTCTCCTCCCACCGCCCGGGGGGCACCGTATATATCCATCCCTCCTCGCCCGCCTCGGGCATTTCGGGGGCTCCCCCCTCTTGCCCCCCTTTGCCCGCCCGGGGATGGAGCGAGGAGGGAAAAGGACGCGGGGAGCTCTCCTCGGGGTCCGCCTCGTCCCCCCCTTGCTTCTGCCGCTCCTGCCGCTGCTGCAGCTGGTGCGGGGGGCCCCCCTGGGCCAGGGGCTGTACCCCATGCCATCCAGCATCCTGCAAGGTCAGTGGGGCACGGGAACGGGGGCATCTTTGTGGGACGGTTTAGCTGTGAACAGGGCTGCTGTAGGAGCTGGGACCTCTGGGTTCACTTTCAGGAGGGGAGGGAGCACAAGCAGAATGGCCAGGTCCCTGGTGAAGACCCCAGATCCTGGGACACAGCTGTGCTGCCTGGACTGGGTGTCAAGTGCTACCAGTGGCACTAGGGGGCACAGGGGATGCAGGGAGTGCTGTGGTTCATGCCCTGCGGCCACCAGTGCTACCTCCTGCCCAGGTACCTTTGCCAGCCCCAGGGAACCTTCTACCAGGGCATGGCCAGCAGGAAGGTGGTCACAGGTAGGGACACAGGGGGGGATGCACATACAGGGCACATACAGGACTGCACACACATGGGGACGTGCAGACATGGGCACATGGACCCTGGCACACACAAGTATTCACTCACAGTGCAGACACAAGTGTGCAGAGGTACCTGCACACCAACACGTGGGCACACCTGCCCAGGCTCACACCCTGCTGTATGCCCATATTTGCACACACGTGTCCACGGGGTCTCCATGTACGATGGATACAGAGAGACCTGGGCAAACACCCAGGTGCCCATGTGCCAACCAGCAGAGAGGTGACACTAGCGACTGTCACCCTAGGCAATGTCAACAGGTGACAGGCCATGCCCAGCCTGACACCCACCACAGAGATATCGGGGCACAGGCACCAGGTGGGCTGGGGGCACTCGGTGGCTGTGGTAGGGGGCAGTGGTGGGGGCTCTGGGGGTCTGAGCACCCTGTATGTATGTCCATCAGCACTGTCGAGCCGTGGGACGCTGGTGCTGGAGGCAGCACTGAGGAGTGCACTGCTGGCACTGGAACGGGCGCTGTCCGAGCAGCAGCGGCAGCGGGGGGCCTGTGGACTCTGTGCCCCCTGCCTCTTCCCACCCTGCGCCAACATCACCAGCCATTGCCCACGTGAGTCATGACCCCATGGCCCCACTGCCCCATCCCCAGGAGGCCCTACCCAAACAGAGCCCAGGATCCCCACCCAAACACAGTCCAGGGGTCCTGTCCTAAGACCATTCCATGCCCAGAAGACCCTGCCAAAACCTTCACCCATGCCTAGAAACCCTTCCCAAATATTTCTTTGAGTCCTTACCAAAGCACACCCTCATCCCCTAGAAATCCTAACAAAATTGGACCCCAAGATCCTACTTAAACTGTACCTTCTCCCCTATAGGCTTACCCTAAAGGCTTTACCAAAACAGTGCCCAGATTCCCAAAATGTATCTCTAACTGCTAGAGACCCTACCAAAACACCATCTGAAGACCCTACCCAAGCAGTTCCCATCTTCTCTATATCGTAGCCTATCACCTGGAGCCCTATCCAAAACATTGCGTGATCCCTTGTCTCCTTTTCAGAGACCCCCTCAAAAAAATACCCCAGCACACAGAAGACCCTACCAAAATGTGCTGACTACACAGCCCATCATGCCCCCTTCCCACCCACACCAGAGCAGAGCTTGGGGTGGCCTGGGCAGAGGTGGGCAGGGAGAACATGGTGATGCCCACAGCCCTGCTGTCCTTGCAGCACTAGCCGTGCCCCCCAGCTGCCAGGCCCTGCTGGATGCCCAGGCACTGCCCGAGCTGCCCCAGCGCAACTGGGCACTGAGCCAGGCCTGTGCCCCCTACCAGCACCTGTGCCCACCTGAGGGGGCCCCACAAGCCTGTGCCCCACTCAGCGCCCGGCTCTGCCAGCACCGCCTCCAGGAGTGCCGTGAGTGGGCACCCGCATCCCCCTGGCTCCTCCCAGAGAGGGAAGACCCTATGATGAAAAGCGGGGCATTCCCAGGGGAGGCTTGGAGGGGATATGGGACATTGGGGGTGACGGGATGCTGGGATGGAGTGGGGGAATGGGAAATGTAGGGGTGCAATAGAGTGATGGGGTATCTTTGGTGGGATGGAAGGTTGGAGGGGATATTGGGATCTGGGTTAGAGGTGGAGATTTGGGGGATGGAGGCATTGGGAACGATGAGCACATTGGGGGGAATGGGACATTGAGAGGTAATGGAGAATCTGGGATGGGAGAAGCGGGCAAGGGAAGGTGGCTGAGAGATTGCAGACGCTGAGTAACTGGGGGTGACAAGCCATCCTGGGGTGGTACAGGGGTGTTTGTTCGGGGTGATGGGGTTCTGGGGGCACTGAAAAGAACTGAGGGGGACTTGAGGACAGCAGGGATGTGGTGGTGACACCGGAGGGGAGTGTCCCCACGTGCTTTGACAGCCTGTCCCTGCAGAGACGGCAGCCGCAGTCCCGAGTCCGGACGCAGCAGCAGAGGTGGCAACGCCAGGTGAGCCGGGGCGGCCCCGCGGTGCCCACGCCATCCCCCCACCACGCCAGCGGGCGCCCCCGGCCCCCGGCTGCCTGCTGGGCCGGGGGGCAGAGGTTAGCGTCGGCAGCTGCCGGGCTGCGGGGTGCCCCCGGCCCTCCGCCCGCTCGCCTCTGTGAGCACGATGAGGCTTGACAGCGCGCCCGACGCGCCTGAGCCCCCGCCACCCCCTCCACCTGCCGCGACCATCCCCGGACGCCCCGTGCCCACCTGGCAGAGGGGGTGTCCCAGCAGTAGGGCTGCAGGGCCCCCTCTCACCCCGGCTTTGTTTGCCAGGGAGCTGTGGGCGCCGCGGGGGTCCACAAGCCAACGCCACGGCCCTCCGAGGACGGATCATGGGCGGCAGCGTGGCCCCGCGGGGCGCCTGGCCTTGGCTGGTGTCGGTGCGGCTGCACGGGGAGCTGATGTGCGGAGGGGTGCTGGTGGGGCGCTCCTGGGTCCTCACCGCGGCACACTGCTTTGCCGGGTATGGCGTGGGGCATGGCAACGCGGGGACGAGGTCCCTGCAGAGGGGTGCACGGGGTGGCACCCTGACATCCCTGTAACTAGCTGCCCCCCACCCTGCCAGGAACCGTAACGAGCTGGCGTGGACCGTGGTGGTGGGCGACCACGAGCTGGGCAAGCCGGGTGTGGGCGAGAGGGCAGTGCCCGTCCGGCGCATCTTGCCTCACCCTAAGGTGGGTGTAGGTGAGCACCCCAAGACCCCCCTGAGCATGCCCCAGGGCCCCCCACTGACACCCCCAAATCTCCTTCCAGTTTAACCCCAAGACGTTTCACGGGGACCTGGCATTGCTGGAGCTGGCGGTGCCACTAGCCTTGTCACCCACCGTCAGCCCTGTGTGCCTTCCCAGTGGCCCCACAGAGCCCAGCCCTGGCACCCCCTGCTACATCGCGGGCTGGGGCTCCCTCTACGAAGGTAGAGCCACTCTGACATCCTGTGGGGTGTCCCCCTCTGTGCCCTCTCGTGTGCCAAGTTCCAGTGCACCGAGCCAGGGCCAGAGATGTCCAGGCACAGTGGACCCTGCAATGGGTGCATTGCCTGGCAGAGGGACCAGTGGCCGATGTGGTGATGGAGGCGCAGGTGCCCCTGCTCAGCCAGGAGACGTGCCGGGGTGCCCTGGGCAAGGACCTGCTCACCAGTGCCATGTTCTGTGCTGGGTACTTGTCTGGAGGCATCGACTCCTGCCAGGTAACACCCGGGCCTGAGGGACTGTCATCACCCCACCTCAAAAATCCCTTGGGGCACACAGGGCTGCTGGGCTCGTGCCACAGCTAGTCAGTGTGACTGGGGTCCCAGCCCAGCCCAATGCATGGGCATCTCCCCCACAGGGCGACTCAGGGGGCCCACTGGCGTGCCAGGACCCCACTTCACACCACTTTGTCCTCTACGGTATCACCTCGTGGGGTGATGGCTGTGGTGAGCGGGGCAAACCAGGAGTCTACACCCGCGTCACTGCCTTCACGGACTGGCTCAGCCTCCAGATGGACTGTGAGTGCCACTGGCTGCACCATAGTGGGGACAGAGACACTCAGGGAGGTTTTAGCACCTCATTGCAGCCCCGGTTCTCTCGTAGCTGCCCCTGGCAGCCGAGAACCGAGCTGCTTTGACCTGCTGGCGCTGGCCCAGCTGCCCCCAGAGCGGCAGAAACCCGAGCGTGCCCGTCTCTGCACCTTCTACGCTGGATCCTGCCGGGCACCTCAGGGCCGGACCACTTGTGCCCACCTGGCTGAGGAGACCTGCCGTGCCAGGATAAGACGATGTGGTGAGCTGGGGGACTGTGGCAGAGCTAGGGTGTGGGGAGGGACCCCTTTTCTGGTAGCGTGAGGCTGGTGTGGTGCCAGGGCCATGTGCACACAGGGTCCTCTGTGCCCACAGAGCTGCACTCCTACGCCCAGACCCTGGTGGATCTCCTGCGCCAGGCTGGGGACTTCATCCGAAACCAGTTTGATTTCTCCTTCCTCACCCGCACTCTGCCCCAGCTCCTGGGCAAGATCTATGGGCATTTCTTCCCTCCCCGTGTCCGCAGGGATATCCCAGGTACTCTCCTGAGCTGGACTACCCCACACTCACTTGGGGTCCCATCAGTCTCCCCAGAGCTGATGGCTGGAGCACCAGCAGCCTGCCCTGTCATCCCCATGGGACTCTCCTGCCCTTTGTCTCTCCTCTCCCCTTCTTGTCCCCTCAGACCTGGCTGTGGCAGGGGGCCATTCAAGGCCCACAGCAGAGGGACCCCAGAAAGTCCCCACCAGGTGAGGCATGGTGGGCATGGGATGATGGGCTAAAGGGGTTGGGGAGGTGGTCAAGATGCCAGTGGACACTGGTATGGCTTTTTGGGGACAGCCCAAACACTGGGGTCTTGTTCCTCCTGCAACCAGGGCACCCTCCCAGGGGTGCCCAGTGGTGTGCACAGGGTGGCACTGCCCTGGGAATGGGTGCTACTGGACACCAGTCTGAGCTCAACTCATGTGCTTGCAGGTGGAGGGCCAGGCGGCTCCCCCCCTTTGCAGACCTCTTTGAGGCAGTGGGGCCCCAACTGCAAGACTGGGTGGAGGCACTGAGGGCCATGGCAGGGGGCAGCCCTCTGGTGCCCACAAGGGACAGGAAACAGCTCCCCGGGGAGATGCAGCTCTTTCTGCAGGTATGTGGGGAGGGACAGGCTGCAGAACCCCCTGCTCCTCTGGTGATTGTGCTGCCAGGGACATCCCATGGGTCCGTTGTCCCCTGTGCAACCATCTCACTTTACCATTACAAAGGGGGCATCTAATCCTCCCCAGCTGAAACCAGTGCTCCCAGTCTAGACAGTGCAGAGCCAGCCATGGGTCTGACCCTGCAGCTCGGCCTCCAACCCAACACAGCCACAAAGCAGTTGCATGTCCCCAGTGCCCCATCTGACACAAGCCCAGCCATGCCCTGCACTCTGTCACCGGGCACCTGGCTGTTCTCAGAGGTGTCCTGTGGGTGCCCCATCACCCCACCTTCCCTTCAGCAGGGTGAAGATGTGGTGGAGGAGATGGTGGGACAGGGACGAGCCTTCCTCACCCAGCTGCAGGCAGAGTTGGACCTTGGCACCGCCCTGGAACCTACGGAGCCACGACAGGCACCCGGAGAGCTGGCAGGGACCTCTTTGCCAAGCCGTGAGCCCTGTGAGCCTGGAGGGTCTGGGGACAGTGGGATGTCCACTCTTTGGCCGTCTCCGTGCCCGGGCAGTGCCCACCGGACGCGTCCCTGCTGGGAGTTTCACACCTCTCTCGGTGGCAGGGTCCGCACTGAGGGAGAAACGTGAGCTGGTGTCCACAGAGCTGCCCAGGGTGGAGGAGGAGGAGGAGGAGGCAGGCACTGGCAGAGGTAAGCTCCCACAAACCCTACGGGATGCCATGTGCCACCATGGGAACAGTGACAACCCCAGCCTCAGCCTTGCACCCTGGTCCCAGGACTGGTAGTCCCATTTCAGTGGGACAGCCCTTGGTTATATCCCCTTCCACAGGGATCCATGCTCCCATAATGTCCCCAGGGCTCCTCCCTGGGCTGGGCCACAGCATGGTGTCCCCGCAATTCACCCTGATGTCCCCCTCCATGTTTCTCCTGCCCATTCCTGGGATTGCAGCCTGCCCCGGCCTCAACGAGTCGGCAGTGCGGGTGGGTGCGGTGCGGGAGCTGTACGCTTGGGTGCTGCGGGTGCCCGAGACCGACCTGGCCATGACCTTCCAGGAGGTGAGTGCCTCACCCATCTGCTCTGATCTCCCCACCCTGGCAACCAGTAAGTGCTCCCCCCAGCCCATCACTGTCCTGCTCTGCCCCTGGCTCCCCCAGGGGACTCACGGTGCTGTCGTCTCCCCGCAGATCCTGGTGGACTTGGGCTCCAAAAACACCAAGGGACTGTACCGGGCACAGGTGCGGGCCACTGTAGGGGGCCGCCCCACGGCCTTCACTGGCCTCGTGGGGCTGGAGAGCGACTCGCTGGCCCGCAGCATGCCCGGCCTCGTCGCTCTGGCACTTGAAGCGCTGAAAACCTAATGGTGCCCCTGGGGCAGCATTCCAGCAAGGGGAGAGGGCACTGGGGCAGGTGTCCCTTATGTATTTCAAACACAGTCCTCTCCCTGTCTTAGGTTCTTCCACCCTCATTGTGCCTCAGTTTCCCTCTTCCCACCAGCACTTCCTGCCTTCCCCCCAGGGCAGTGGTGCCCCAGGTGCTACCTGGAGCATCTCAGCCAGGAATCACAGTCCTCTTCTCTCCTGGGACCCCCACCTTGACAATCCTTACCCCATCCTCACCCCATTTTCCCCAAAGGTATCTAAGCTGTTATTTATTTGTACAGAAAACGTTTATTTTTCAATAAAGAAGGGCTCTATTTTCCAGTAGCCAGTGAGTGTGAAGCAAGTGCTGTGCCATGCGGTGCTGATGAGGTGGGTGACAGTGGAGGAACTTTACAGTGGGGCTATGACATCTCATTGCGTCTCCCCCTTTTCATCCACCCTGAACCCCAAAGTGATGCCCCCATCCTTGATTCCCGCTGGGTCCAGCCTGGAACAGACTCTCTAGATCCTCCAGTTGGACACTCCTGCCCACTGCAGCACCCACGGCACAGCACTGGTGCTCATCCCTGGTAATACCCCATCAGGGACCCACATTAAACCTCACAGTGCAGGGGCCAAGTGTGCCCTGGGCCATCAGTGGGTGGTGGGGTGGTGCCACCCCTGTGCTTGGGCATCAGTGGGTACCAACACCTCCCGCCTGTGGGGACTCTGCCACCCCGAGCAGCATCGCTGGGACTGCTGAGCAGCAGGGAAGTGACCGCTCCTCCCTGAGCCTGTGCTGGGGTGCCCAGGCTCAGGGTGATGGGCTGTCACCCGTGGGGCTGGTGAGTCCAGCTGTGCCTGCCTGTCTCCCCTTCTCTGCACGCCAGGGTGCCGGAAGAGAGGGCTGGGAATGGGTATCCGGTGCCGGTACCCTTCCCCCTCAGCACCTGGCACCATCCATCTCCTCGGCTGTCCGGCAGCCGGACATCCGCTCGGCCAGGCCAGGTGGAGGCAGCCAGGGCCTGGCACGGCGTGAGGGCACCGCGGGCACCGCATGGGGAACCTGCTGCAGCAGCTGGCCCTTCTCGGGGCACTGATGCTGTCGGGTGAGCGGGGTCTGGGGCATGGGGTGCCCTATTGCTGGGGCGTTCCAGGCCCCCTCAATGGGGTTGGTGGGGGATAACGGTGGCAGGGTCCAAACAGGGCACAAGGGTCCCCAGGGCTGCTTTTTGGGTATTACCTGTCAGAGTCCCCTCACTGTGCATCCCTTGTGCTTCTTTCCCAAAGCTGTATCTCAGCCCAGGTCATGTGCTGTCTGTTCCCAGTGTCACTGCATCTGTGTGTCCCTGTGTGTGCCTGTCTGTGTGCACAGTGACACCAAATCTCTGACCACGTGTCCCTGCATACACTGGGTCCATGTCCATGAGTGCATGTGTGCCTTTGTGTGTGCATACACCTGTGTGCACAATGCCACTGGATCTGTACCCAAGTGTCTTGTGTCTGTATGTCCCTTTGTGTGCTGGGTCCGTACCTGTGTGTCCCTGTGTCCATGCCCACGTCCTCGTCCTATGCCCACGTGTGCCCATGAGCTCCCACAAGTCTGTCATTCCTGCATGCCCATGTCCATGGCTGTGCTCCTGTGCAGCAGACATGCAGTGTCCTGGCCTGTTCCTGTCTCCTCCATTCTTATACCACCCTATGGGGTGGCACTGGGCCCAGTAGCCCCACCAGCTCCCTGGTTTGCCTGACCCCACACCCCCAGGCAGGCTCTGCGTGAACCAGGAGGAGAGGCTCATCCACTACCTCTTCGAGGAGAAGGGCTATGACAAAGAGGTGCGTCCTGTTGTCTCCACTGATGAGGTCGTGGACGTCTACCTGGCCCTCACCCTCTCCAACCTAATCTCACTGGTGAGCCCCAGTGGGCAGTGCCGACTGTGGGGGGCCCCACAGCCATGCCTCACCCCCAGGGCTGGCTGGATGCTATCCCTGAGGCTGCTTCCCCTCCACCCTGCTGCTGAGTGTTGGGGGTCCTGAGCTGTGGGGACACCTTGGCATCTCACTGCCCCACACTGTTGTTGCAGAAAGAAGTGGACGAGACGCTCACCACCAACGTATGGCTCGAGCACGTGAGTAGGGACAGGTGTCACGGCATCAGTTGTGCCACCGTGGGGTGGCCCAGCATGGTGAGGGGGTAATCTGGGGTTCCTCCCCTCCAGGGCTGGACCGATTATCGCCTGCAGTGGAACAAGTCAGAATTTGGGGACATTGAGGTGCTCCGCTTGCCGCCAGACATGCTGTGGCTGCCTGAGATAGTCCTGGAGAACAAGTGAGCTGTTCTTCAGTTTCCCCTCCCAAACCCCCTGAACTGTGCCTGGTGCATGCCCAGAGCTCCCCTGGCCCCTTCCCAGCCCCACCAGCACCTTGTCTCTCTCCTGGTGCAGCAATGATGGGCTCTTCGAGGTTGCCTACTACTGCAATGTCCTCATCTACAACACGGGCTACGTCTACTGGCTGCCACCTGCCATCTTCCGCAGCACCTGCCTCATCAACGTCGACTTCTTCCCCTTCGACTGGCAGAACTGCACCCTCAGATTCAGGTGCCGGGCAGCTGGGTCAGGGCAGCAGGGTGGGCATCCCATCCCCCTGTGGTGCCTGCTGCTGCCAGCACCCTCCCCTTGCTCTTGGGGCACAGCAAGGTGGGGGTCTGCGGGTGACCCGGTGGCCTGAGTCCATCATGCTGGAGGTCAGGGTGGGTGGGTGGTGTGTGCTCAGTAGCAGCTGCAGCTCCTCACTGCCTGTGCCCTGTGGTCCAGGTCGCTGGCATACAGTGCTCTGGAGATCAACATGCACTTGAAGACAGACACCGACCCGGACACAGGCAAGGATTACCCGGTGGAGTGGATCATCATCGACCCCGAAGGCTTCACAGGTAAGGCTTGTGCTCTCTGCCATGTCCATGTGGCAGCGGGACACCCTGTGGAGGGCTGGGGGTCACTCTGGAGTTGGGGCACCCTGTCATAGAGACACCCGTGTACCCGGGACTCTTGCACCCTGGCACCCAACCCACCAGGCTTGGAGCTACCCAGACCCTGGATGGGGAGACCAGTGCTGGTGGTGCTGGTGAGGATGGTCATGGCAGATGTCCCCATGCCGTGTGCTGTTCCCTGTGCCCTGGCAGAGAATGGGGAATGGGAAATCATCCACCGCCCAGCCCGCAAGAACGTCTACCCTGACATTCCCCCTGACACCAGTGAGCACCAGGACATCACCTTCTACCTCATCATCAAGCGCAAGCCGCTCTTCTATGTCATCAACATCGTCATACCCTGTATCCTCATTGCCTTCATGGTCATCCTTGTCTTCTACCTGCCTGCCGACAGTGAGTGAGCCCTGTGGCATGGGAGTCACAGCCCCGGGGCACTCCATGTCCCACACCTGCACCAGGCCCTGGGACAGGGGGACACCCCAATGCTCAGCACGGGGATATCCTAGAACTGGGATATCCCCATGTAAGACACCATCATCTCAGCCAGACACCCTAGTAGAGGCACACTTGGGGACAGGATACCCCATGTGGGACCCTGGGGTACCCCCATAATAGAAAACCCTTATATGGGGCATTGTATGGTGGGACACTGCAAGGGCAACCCTGGCACTAGAGACACTGGGAAAGGCACATGGGGCAGGGTTTTCTTTGAGCTCAACTGCTCTCCAGGTGGTGAGAAGATGACCCTCGTGATCTCAGTGCTCCTGGCCCAGTCTGTCTTCCTCCTGCTAATTTCCCAGCGCCTGCCTGCCACTTCCCATGCCGTCCCCCTCATCGGCAAGTGAGTCCTGGGCACCACTGGGTGCAGTGGGGACATTGTGAGGTCCTCGTGGTGCCAGAGGGCAGCTCTGCTGTGCCCAGCCCCTGTGGCGATGCCAGCTCCAAGTCCATGCTCCCTACCAGGTACCTGCTTTTTATCATGCTTCTGGTGACAGCTGTGGTGATCATCTCTGTTGTGGTCCTCAACTTCCACTTCCGCACCCCCAGCACCCATGTCATGTCAGACTGGGTCAAAGAGGTGAGCAGGGCGTGGGGGTACTGGTGGGTACAGGGGTGACCCCGTGCCCCACGGAGCACTCGGGACAGCACAGCCCTGGCATTGCAATAGGGTGTCCCATCTCTGCCACATGTAGTCTGTGGACAGAAAGTGGGGACGGGGTGGCATCTCACTGGGGAGGTGTCCAAGGGACCCAACAACCCCTCTTGTGTCCCAGATCTTCCTGGAGAGCCTGCCCCGGCTGCTGCGCATGACGCAGCCGGACGAGAGCCCGGCGGGCGCCCCGTGCATCCGGCGCTGCAGCTCCGCCGGCTACATCGCCAAGGCAGAGGAGTATTTCAGCGTCAAGTCCCGCAGCGAGCTCATGTTCGAGAAGCAGTCGGAGAGGCACGGGCTGGTCAGCCGCGTCACCCCTGCCCGTGAGCCACAGCCCCTCCGCTGGGACAAGGGGAAGGGTGGCGGAGCGGGGGTCTGCAGTGGTGGCAGCCCTTCGGAGCCCACCTCACCGCCCCCCTTGCCCCCAGGTTTGGCGCCGCAGGGCACGGTCACAGGCGACGAGCAGCTCTACGAGCACATAAAACCTGTCGTTGACAACGCCAACTACATTGTCAAGCACATGCGGGACGAAAACAGCTACAATGAGGTGGGACCATAGGCATTGGGAGGGCAGAGGGGCCTCCCTGTGCCCACTGTGCCCCCCACTGCCTGGCTCTCGGTTCTCTCCCCAGGAGATCGACAACTGGAATCGTGTGGCCCGGACCCTGGACCGCCTCTGCCTCTTCCTCATCACCCCCATGCTGGTGGTGGGCACCCTCTGGATCTTCCTCATGGGCATCTACAACCATCCTCCACCACTGCCCTTCGCCGGAGACCCCTATGACTACCAGGAGGAGAACAAGCGCTTTGTCTAAGGGGTGTGTGGGGGTCCCATGTGCCTCTCCCTCGCCTGCCTTGGCTTGGTAAAATAAAGCTGGGTGTTTCTTGCCATGGGGCACTGAACTTGTGACTTCTCTCAGAGTCCCCCGCTGGGCACAGTGCCCACCCTGAGCACTGTGTGTGCTGGGGAGGGTGATGTCCATCCAGGGAATGGGTGATGTGGGTGTCCTGAGCATGGTGAACCTCAGCTGTGGCTGGAAGGGGTGCTTTCCAGAGGAGTGTGGTGGTACCAGCCCTGCTACCCCTGTGGGCTGGGCACTGGGGGCAGGATGGGTTGGGGAAGGGGATGTATCCCTCCCTAACGTGGCACTATCCCCTGCAGACACACTGCAGTGATCAGAGATGCCACCAGTGCCCACATAACCCCCCTTGCCCTGTGATTCCCCAGCCAGACCCACAGTGTTCCCCCCCAGCACAGCCCATCCCGCAGTGCAGAGCTGGGGGCCCAGAGGGCTCTCTCCTTCCCCAGCTCAGCAGTGGGATGCGAGGGCTGTGGTTTCAGGGGCACAGCTGACGTCCCCCCACCAGCAGTGGCCCAGGACAGCTGTCATATCTTCTCTGCTGAGCCAGGAATCTCACCACACCCCCATTCCCCCGCAGTGTGGCCCCCCTACATGTGGTCTGGCAGCATTTGAACCTCCAGGGTGGGCATTAATCTCCAGGCGTGGTGGGACTTGCCTGCCCCTTCCTCACCCTATAGCCTGCAAGCAGCCACTGCCCTGGTGGTGACAGGAGGTCCTGGCAGGTTGGCACCTGTTTTCCATAACCCATGGGTACCTGGATTTCCACTGCATGGGGATGCAAATCTCCATGGGGAGCATGGGGGAACTGAGGCACAGAGCTTAATTTGCCCCCAGCCCCAACCCCAACCCCTCTGGCACAAAACGCCAGATAAGCTTCGCAGTAAACTGGCATCACCCCACCAGCGGGGGGAGGTGGGTGGTCACCCGTCCCTCCCCAGTCCCCGTGGCTGTTGGGAACAGCTGACAGTGGCAGGGGACAGCTGTCCCATCCCTCCGGGCGCCCAGCCCAGAACAGCGTCAGGCAGGCAGTGGAGCACAGCCCCAGCCCCGGCGCCCCACAGCACCGCCATGCGCTGCCACGGCCTCCTCCTCGTCCTCTGCGCCCTGGCAGGTAAGGGGTGCCCGCCCCAGGGAGAGGCCTGGGAGGGACCTGGCCACCCCCCACCTTTGCACTGGAGGGTTTGTCCCCCCTGGGAGTACAGTGCCATGCACCCTCCTACCTGGGTGTCCTGCTAGCAGCCTGCTGTCCCTGTGTCCTGCCCTTGGAGAGGTCCCTGGGGTGAGTGGGGTGGGAGATATAGGGGGCAAGCACCCCCCTTGCTTGCATTGTGGGGCACTGACTTGACATTCAGGCTCACAAAGCCGAGTGTGCACACTCACAGTAACATACCTGGGCATGCCCTCCTCATGCACACCCCCTGCCTCCCCCTCAACATATCTGGTCTCTGGGGCATTGGTGGCCCCATTGTCCCCACTCCAGGGTGTTCCCTTGGCATGTGCCCTCTCCAGGGGTGGGCTGCAGAAACCAGGAGGAGAAGCTGCTCCAGGACCTCATGAGCAACTACAACCGGCAACTGCGACCAGCCCTGCGAGGGGATGAGATCATCGATGTCTCCCTCAAGCTCACCCTCACCAACCTCATCTCCCTGGTGAGAGATGCCCCCTGGCACCCATAGTGGGAGAGGATTTGTTCCCACATGTGGGTCAGCAGGCAGGACACTAAACCAATCTCCCTCCTTCATCCCCTGCCAGAATGAGCGAGAGGAAACCCTCACCACCAACGTCTGGATCGAGATGGTGAGACCCCTCACCTCCAGGCAGGATCACGCTCTGCCACGTTTGCACCTCAGGGTGGCACCCCATGGAGGGTTGGCACTGTAATCTGCATCCCCTTCTGTGGGTAGCCCCAGCTGAGTCCATTTTGTGGGCAGCACAGGACAGCTCACAGTCTCCCTTGTCTTGGGGAGCACCAAGACTCCTCCTCCTTTGCTCTCCTTCCCGCAGCAATGGTCCGATTATCGCCTGCAGTGGGACCCTGAGAAATACGACAATATCCAGCAGCTGCGGGTGCCCTCCACCATGGTATGGCTGCCTGACATTGTTCTGGAGAACAAGTAGGTGACAGGGCAATGGGGACATAATCCCACACAAGGGTGGCAGCTGCCCCCAGGCACAGTTTGGGGCTGAACCCACCCTTTTCCCCCTCAGCATCGACGGGACATTTGAAATCACTCTCTACGCCAATGTGCTGATATCTCCTGATGGCAGCATCTACTGGCTGCCCCCTGCCATCTACCGCAGTGTCTGCGTCATCCACGTCACCTACTTCCCCTTCGACTGGCAGAACTGCACCATGGTCTTCCAGTGAGCATGGGCTCTGTGGCAGGTCCTCCTGGGACACAGGGGTTAGCATGGGATGCCCACCTTTGCCCTGGGGCATTGAGCCCAGATAAATGGCAGATAAATGCCACCTACCTGTCCCCTGCTACCTGGCAGTAGAACCACGGACAAGCCAAGCACCCCAAAGCAGAGTTGGAGGTGGCCAGCATGACCTGGTGCCACACTGGCACCCTTTGCCCACCCAGGCCGTTGCATGCCAGCCTCTGCCACTGTCTTGTCCCTCTCCAGGTCCCAGACATACAGTGCAAATGAAATCAACCTGCTGCTGACAGTGGAGGAAGGCCAGACCGTGGAGTGGATCGTCATCGACCCCGAGGCTTTCACAGGTAACTGCAGCCCCCCACGGCATAAGGGTGTCCCACCATGAGGGGCATCCAAGTAGCAGTCTGCTGCCGTGCTGGTGGCTGCCAAAAGCAGGGCTTCAGGGACTATTAGCAGCTCCCACCATTACATGGGCACTTAAGTTATTAGTGGAAGCGGGAGTGTAGGAGAGATTTGTTTTTCTAACCCCCCCGGCTCAGGGCTCTCGCTGCCTGGCAGCCGCTCCTGTAGAGCAAGCTTGATTGATGCTGAGAACGTAGCTGTCATGGCCAAACAATGACGTTTTCCATCACATTTTAATTGCATATTGAAGGAACGAAATGCTTTTCGGGCAGCGAGATTTATTTTTTCATTACCGGCCTGAGTTGCGATCTTGACTGGGAAAAAATCTATCGCTCCTGTGGAGAGCAGGGGAGAGCAGTGTGCTATCACCCAGTGTCACATTCAGCTTCCCTCCGTGGCACCCTGGAGATGGGGAGACCCCAGCCCCACACTAAAGCCCTGGGAGCGCCCAAGGGGCTCACGGTTCCCCATATGTGCCCAGCTGCCCCATCCACCATTTTTTTGGGGTATTTTGCACAGGCACCATGGCATGTTGCACAGTGCTCATCTCCAAGTGGCTCTAGCACTGTGCCCAGCCTGGCTGCCCTGTGGGGCTCGTGATAATCACCAGTCCTACCCTTCCTCCTGTACCCGGACTGGGAGGCTGGCAGCCCCAGCGCCCCCACCAGGGCAGTGGGGCTCACGTGGTGCTGTGGTGATGCAGAGAATGGCGAATGGGCCATCAAGCACCGCCCTGCTCGGAAGATCATCAACTCGGAGCACCTCACCCCAGATGACATCCAGTACCAGCAGATCGTCTTCTACCTCATCATCCAGCGCAAGCCGCTCTTCTACATCATCAATATCATCGTGCCCTGTGTCCTCATCTCCGCCATGGCCGTGCTTGTCTACTTTCTACCTGCCAAAGGTACGCACTGGTGCTGTGCCCACTGCGGGCACGGGGGCAGCAAACACGCCAGGAAGGGCTTCTTGTCTCATCTGTGCTTGGGGACCATCAGTGTCATCTCTCACCTGCTCCTGTGATATCTGGGGGGGACCGTGTGAATTTCTAGGTACCCCCTGATTAAAGCCTCAAGGCAGGACTTGGCCAGTTCAGCTTTGGGGTGGGGGCTTTTTGCCTAAGGAGGGCAATGCCCACACCACTGCCCCATGCCAAACTCTGCCTTTCTCCCTCCTTGGCAGCGGGTGGGCAGAAATGCACCGTCTCCATCAACGTTCTTCTGGCCCAGACTGTCTTTCTCTTCCTCATTGCCCAGAAGGTGCCCGAGACCTCTCAGGCTGTGCCTCTCATTGGGAAGTAAGTGACACATGGGGACAGGGGTGCCAGCCCTGTTGTCACACTGTGCCAGCAGAGTCTCCAGGTGCTGTGCAGCAGCCAGTGCCCAGGCACAGGACTCTGGCACAGAAATAACCCCTAGCCCAGGTAGGGCTATAACTTCCTAATGTCCCACTGCCAGTCCCCAACTCCCAGTCCAGGAGGGCACTGAGAAGGACCTTGCATGTCCATAGCTTGTGACCCAGCAGCCCCACATGAGGGTCTGTGCCCTCTCTCCAGGTACTTGACCTTCCTCATGGTGGTGACAGTGGTGATCGTGGTGAATGCTGTCATTGTCCTCAATGTCTCCCTGAGAACGCCCAACACTCACTCCATGTCCCCAAGAGTCCGCCAGGTACCTGCCATCATCCCCCTACCCTTTACACATGGGGAACGGGATGGGTATTTGCGGTTTGAGGCCAGGTCCTTCATGGAGCAGGGTGGCAGGAATGTCTTCATCTGAGTGCAAGTCCTGGCACAAAGAGGGGCCCCCTAGATGTCCCCAGTGGATCACAGAGTGCCTCTAAACCCCTCCAAGCCACTCCCAACAGTGGGGAGCAGCAGGTGTCAACACACCCAACATCCCAGTAGGACAAGGGTACTCCATGGGGATGCTCCAGGCAATGCCAGGGGACCCAATCGCACCCATTGGGTGTGAGTGGGTCACATCCCCTCAGGTAACACTGTGTCCAGGTGTTCCTGCACCTCCTGCCTCGCTACCTGGGCATGTCCGTGTCAGAGGAGACACCAGGGCCACCACAAGCTGTCCGGAGATGCAGCTCCCTGGGGCTCATGGTGAAAGCTGATGAGTACATGCTCTGGAAAGCCCGGACTGAGCTGCTCTTCGAGAAGCAAAAGGAGAGGGATGGATTGATGAAAACTGTGCTGGAGAAAATTGGTGAGTGCCCCCATGGGGTTGGTACCTTCCCATCAAGCTGGGCAATGTGCCAGGGGGCTGAGTGTTCAGTGGTGCCTGCTGTGCTGCCTCTGCTGCTCGTAGGACGTGGCCTGGAGAGTGGCAGTCCACAGGACTTCTGCCAGAGCCTGGAGGAGGCAGGTCCCGAGATTCGTGCATGCGTGGATGCCTGCAACCACATCGCCAATGCCACGCGGGAGCAGAACGACTTCGGCAGCGTGAGTCAGGACCAGGGGGGAGAGGGACTCACATGGGGGGCACTGGGGACAGCCCTCACCTTCCTTGTACCACCGGCAGGAGAGCGACGAGTGGATCATGGTGGGACAGGTGATCGACCGTGTCTGCTTCTTCATCATGGCCTCTCTCTTCGTCTGTGGCACTGTTGGCATCTTCCTCGTGGCTCACTTCAACCAGGCACCTGCCCTGCCCTTCCCCGGAGACCCCAAGCCGTACCAGCCACAGTGACACCCGCAGGTGCCCACCAGTCCTCCTGCTGCCAGGACTGCTGGAGCCAGGAGCTGGCCACCCCTAAAGTGCCCTGGCTGGCCAAGATCTCTATGGGCACAGCAGCACCTGGTGCCAAGAGGGAGGGCTGGGAGTGGTGGGTCTGCCACACCCCAACAGTGGGTGGAGATGGGGAAAATGGGAACACGGGGTCGCCATGCTGTGCTAACTGTGGAAATAAAGCCTGTGACAGTCTTGCAATCCTCAATGGGATCTTTTCTCCATGCCAAACCCTCCTGGGCAGGCTGGATGTGCCACCTGTGTGGGCTGGCCACACACCTCTAGGCCACACAGTCCTGTGAGATGAGACACGGGGGGCTCAGAGCAGAGACAGGCATCTAACGGGCAGGGCAGCAGCACTGGCAGCAAGAGCCACATTTCCCCACTGCAAATTTACAGCTTCAAACCCACAGCAAATGGGGTCCCTGGAATCCCTTGCCATAGCAATGGGGCAGGAATGACAGCTACAGCCCACCATTCTGGGGCAGCAGCAGAGCCAGGGGTGGGCAGCTAACTCCTCCCTCCATTTATGCCCTGGCTGTGCTCTTGGGGACAGCTGAAGTGCTGTCCTTGATCCCTAGCAAGCAGCTTGAGGTGAGAAGACCTTGGGCCACCAGGCACTAAAACCTCCTCAGTGATGTGTACCCCTTGGTATCTATTCTGTTACGAGCATCAGCACATGACTCCCTCCCCCACCAGCCTTCCTTGCCCCACGCGATCAACTCTGTCAAGCACAGCCCCTTCCCCCCCTCCCAGCAATGCCGCATCTCCCCCAGACCCCTCAGTGACCTCTGGGGCCCCCTGGCTTTGTCCCTGCTGGCAGGGGAGATGAGAGAGGTCAGCTTGGGAATGGTGAGAAGCAGCATCTGCTCCTCTGTGATCCAGCTCATGCCACCTGTGCCTGGCTCTGGGACATGCTGTGTCTCCATCCGCCTCATGGTCCCAGTACTGGTTGTCTCTGCTGCTGCTGGGAGAAAACCAGTTGGTTACTGCTCACAACTGCTCCTGGCACTGCCTGCCAGAGGTGAGGGCACTGCAGGCATGGATGGAGGAGGGAGGCAAATACCCAGTAGCTGTGAGATCACAAGGTGGCTTTTTCTGCCTATCCCTACAAGATGTGGAGTGCCCACAGCACTGAGATTGGGTGGATCCGGTGCTCCAGGCTGGCACCTT
This sequence comes from Myiozetetes cayanensis, assembly GCF_022539395.1. Taxonomy (NCBI): domain Eukaryota; kingdom Metazoa; phylum Chordata; class Aves; order Passeriformes; family Tyrannidae; genus Myiozetetes; species Myiozetetes cayanensis. Next base: position 14,472,549 of record NW_026086937.1, read on the forward strand.
GAAGGAGGTGGGGATGGTGCTCACCAGTGTAGGCAGAGGTGCCCAGAGGACCTTATCTGGATCCTGTTCCCAGCCTGGGTCACCTCCCCTGGGGGCAGCCCTGTGGCCACGAACCAGGTGAGGTGACCAGTCCCGGAGCACTGTAATCCAAGCCACTGACCTCCTGTTGGTAAGTGATGGCACTGCACCGTACTCCCACCACAGCTATGTCCTCTCAGTGCCTAAAGGGACACTCTCCTGACCACGTGTTCCCAGCCCAGTGAGAGCCAGGAGCTGCTGTAAGCTGCCCAAACCAGAGCACTAGGCACACCTGCAGCCCCTGGGCCCTCTGTCCCTGAGAAGGTGCAGAATTAATGAGCTCTGGTCTGTCTTTGCCTGGCCATTTCCCATTGATTCCTGTATCCCCACTGCCCTTCTGCCAGTCTCTAGGGGCAGGTACTATCACCTCGTTCTCCTCACTCTACAGATACGCTGCTTCTTCCAGTGAGTTCAGTGAACAGCACAAGTGGAAAGAGATGAGCTCTTCCAGCCTGCCAAGAGCACATGACTGAAACCACACTCTCTACCATTCCCAAGCAGCGGTTTTACCAGCCCTCAGGAGATCTCTGAGGTTTATCACCACACCAGAGATAAGAACAGAGCAACAGCCAGCATGTCACAGTCTCGAGCAGTAGATGTGCCTTGCAGGATCTGCTGAGGGAATACCTTGCAGGTGCAGGGTGCTGGGGTGAGTTGCAGTGAGAGAGGAAAAGCCTCCCCAGCCCTATATCAGCCTCATGTGCCCACACTCCATCAGGAAGCACTAAGACAAGACAATAGCATCCTCTAAGCATTCCCCAACTGCACCCCTCCAAAACAGGAACTCGTTTTATTCTGTGGGCTGGGAAGAGCCATCAGCCCCCACTTGATCAGTTGTAGCCAGAAACACCCAGGACCCATAAGCCCACCACAGCTCAACATCCCCTTAGGAAAAAAAAGCCCAAGGGGATGCTCTTCTTTGGGCTCCAGGGCCTCAAGGGGTTCAAAGCCCTTCCAGTTTCCCCAAAGGCCACTTTGCAGGAATATGAGGAAGTACCCTTAAGGGTGTACAAAGCCTTCAGGATGAGGAAAGCAGGGAAGGTCCTGACTCACTGCAAATTTGGGGCTTCTGTGGCTAGAGGCTTCCTTACAGAGTGAAGAGGACCTGAAATCTTTTTCTAGAGCTTGACAGAGGATCCTTCTGCTCCCAAACAACCCCATGCTTCTGTTTTCACCACTCTTATTAGCAGGACACAGCAGACCACAAACCAAAAGTCCTGCCCAAAAACCGGTTTGGCTCTCCAGGCCATAGGAAGCACCAGACTTGGTGCTTGGCACTGATCGCACATTGCTTTCCTCCTGACCTCTGGAAAAGTTGTAGCCTTAAAGAGGACAAACTCCACCCCCAGCCAGCTCTCTCCCTTCAGGGCTGAGCAACAGGAACCACTGCTGAGTTCCTCCAAATCTCAACCACAGCGGCAGTGGGAGGAGAGGAACAGCCTCCCAGAGAAGGGCCCTTCCACAGCTCACTCGCAAAGCATATTTGAGGGCGAGCACAGCAGGACCGCAGCACTTTCAGATTTAATAGCAAGCCTGCACTCATCAGCACCAGCTTAGACGCGGGGCATCAGAGGCGAGAAGTGGGCGAGTACATGAAATAGCAGAGGTGGACGTGACACGCAGCTGGGCACAACAACAGCACTAAAACCTCAAGTGATGTCATCTGCAAGAAGCTAAATGTGCTGTGAATAAAGGAGCCTGCAGCTAGTATTTCAGTCCTGCCTTGCAAGGCTATTTTTGCTTAGATTGCCAGAATGTAATTACAACTAAATCCCCCCTAACAAATACTGGAGAGCAGCAGGGGAGAGTTGTATTTAAAAGGAATCTTAAGTAGCAGCCATAGTAATACCTGATCACAGCAGGGAAAACAAATTGTGCCTGGAATAGAGCATTTGGTTGAGAGCTGGTGACAAACATGTGGCAAGAGCAGGAACAGGACCATGGGGTCTCAAGAAACATGGAGAGGGATGCCACCACAGCTTGGGGAACACAGCCAGATGCCAAGTGCCTGACCACAGGGAGCAGTTAGTTGTTGCTGTCAGAGCACTGAACGTCTCTAGAGACAGCCTAGGACTGACACCCTCAATGCGGAAAACAAACCCTTCAGAAGACTGAATATTTTCAACTGCTTTCTCTGCCAGTCCTGGTTGTTTTCAGTCTAGACTTCAGTAGTAAGACAAGGAATTTGCAATTGGAGTCATGAGGCTGAAGGTCTCCCAGTCCCCAAGGCTGGTAATTGTCCCAGACACGGGTTGACAGTTCTGCGGTCACGACCAAATTGGCCCAAGCAGCCCCTTCTCCTGGGGGACTGTGCAGAGCACGTGGGGCAGGAGATGTGTCCCAGCACTGACTGCAGACTCCCCTCCTGGGCCCAGTGCAAAGGCTCTATTAGAAATGAAAGGCAATTGTGCGATTCCCCAAGGAAAAGGGGAAAAGGCTGGAGCTGTTAATGAGTACAATTAGTGTTGTAGTCAAGCAGAATCAGAGGAAATAATTAGCTCCTATTGTTTCCGTGGCATCCAAATTGCAGCCATGCTGGCTTTCCAGGCAACAACCCCTCATTCCAACCTCACCCCAGAGGACAGGGGGTCACTCACAGCCCCTCTTCTGGTCACAGCTGTCACGCAGCTATGAGCAGCGGCCTGGGCCATCCCCCCTCTCCTGCTACCCCCACTGGGGGCCCAGTTTCCCAGGTGGCCAGAGACTTGCAAACCCCACTGCACCCCAGAAACAGGTCTGGCCCAAATTCAGCCTTTCCTTGGATTCAACACAGGACAGCACTGCTGGCTCTCCACCATGACAGCCAGAGTCAAGGCAACTGACACCAAATGTCTCTTTGTCTTAGTTTAAGGGAAGCTCAGATCCCTCTTCCCAACAAATAAGGCGCTGCTAATCCAGCAGAGGCAAAGACAAAGAAAGCATCTCATTTTTTTAAGCAAGATGCTACATCTCTAACCCCTCTGCTCACATAACTCCACAAATACAGTGAAGTTTGGCCATCACTTGCACTTGGGATGCTCTGCAGCTTCATGCAGGTGGGCAGCTCAGGGGAAGATGCTTTATGGAGCTGGCAGAAGCAGGCCTGTGGATTTGCCTACAGAAATATCACCCCACCAAATTTCAGAGAAAAAAAAAAAAAAAAAAGAGACTGAAAGAAACAAAGAGACCCAATAATTTATTGGCAGAACTGAAAAGGGGCATTTGAAAACCACAGGGCTGACTCTCAACTGGGATGCTCTGCCCAGCTGCAGAGAGATTTATAATACTGGTATCCCTCAGCAAAAGGCTCTGATGTTGAGGCAGAATCCCAGAGATCCTGCATGCCATGTAGAGAAAGAGAGGAAAGTGCTGCAAGATGCGGCCCCAAGGGCACGCTGCTAATTGAAAGGCTGGCCTCCCGCCCCACTGCTAAAAAAAGTTTGTGTAAGACAAAATCGGCCTCTATTATCACCGCTGCTGGAGGGCTGCAGATGGATCCTTCCTCCAGGGAGGAGTGCGAGAGTGGCCCATGAGTCCCTTCAGAGGTCGAGGGCACCGGCAGAGACCCCTCAGTGCTTTCAACATGGAGAGAGGAGCTTAGTGCCAACTCTTGTTCTCACAATGTGATTTTTGTGTTTCGAAAGCTTGAATTATCCCTGGAAAACAGAGGGAAGAAAGAGGTTAGAGATGTGCATTCCTTCAGATCACAGCACCTCCCCATTCTACCCACCACAGCTACCAGTGTTGCCATCCCAGGATGTCACTCAAATGCTTATTAAACCTCCTGTGCAGATCTGCTTCCTAACTACAGACTTTTCACACAAGTCAACCTGTCACTCCAGAACACTTGGAACAGCGGGAGATCCTGGTTCATCCTCACTCAATGACAAGAAAGAAGTGTCATCTCCTGTGAGCAAAGCATATAATAGAATCTGGCAACCTCCCTGATGGATTCTGTTGTTTAAACAACTTGCAAAGCCTCTTCCTTACCAAACATCTGATTTCAGGGATTCTGCTTGGAGCACAAAATACCGTCAGACCAACCTCTTCCTGCCTCTGTCCCTTGTATTTAATCATACTGTCAACGAATTTAGTTCCCTGGTCTCTACTACCTTAAAAGAATATCTAATCTGACAAGGGCGTTTCTCTCAAGTTTAAATAAAAGAGTTTCTTCAGCAGCTTCTACTCACATGAGTACAGCCATGAGTCACAGGGGCTACTGACAAAGAAAGGACTGCTGGTCTACAGCCTTCCTCCGTACAGAGCTGCAGCATGGGGCAGCAGTGGAAGGTGGGGTTACACAAACCTGTGTGAATGCTCACTGCCAGCCTCGGAGCAGCAGCAACAGGCAAGCCTATTTACACATTGAGAGGTGGTGTGTTGGAAACAAAGGAGATTACAAGTACTTTGAGAGGATAGGTTTGGCAGCTATTCCCATAAACAGGGATAGGGCAGCAAGCTGCCCAAACCAAACACCCCAGGATGTCCCAGCACAAAGCAGACCAAACGGGCAGAGCTGGGTTGCAGAGCAAAGGCAGCAGCTTCAGTAGCAAGGTGCTCTGCAGGATTGTGAAATCCCTTAAACCCTTGAGCTAGCAGTGTGCGCTGCTGAGAGCTGCACAGCAGCTGTACCAGCACAGCACAATGCAGACTGGAACGCCTCCAGGAATTGGGCTGGGGAGCTGGAAGTGTAGAAGGAAGTGAAAAACACTTTGTAGAGTTAAAAAAGTTACTTTGCTATGACATGACAGCAAAAACCATGCTGGAGGCCATCTGCAGAAGATTAGGGTTCACCTTTGCACTTGCCAGCAAAGTAGGCTGTGCTGCCATTTGGGAACACGATTCAGGATTCATTAACTGGATTCCAGTTAATTTGCAACAGTCGTTTGGCTTTCTATCCCATACTGGACTTTCACCCGTGACAGTACACTTTGGTCAGCTCTTTCTTGGACATTTCCTCTTCTTCTGCCTTTACTGGGGTGCCCCAGTCCCTCTGCTCATCCTTGCTCAGCACAGGCAACCCAATACAGCTGAGAGCTAAATCAACTCTGCCACTGCTTTCCTACACCCTTGGCACATTTACTGCCTTCAGAGGCTGGTGTTTCATCAAGTGAGTTGGTTTCCTCTTCTGGAAGATCACCTGAATGTCATCTAAGAATAGCAACACTACTAAGGGCCTGTATAACATTTTGTAACCACTGATCCTCACAAAAAGCCAAACCTGGGAAGAGAGATATTATTTTCACCCATGACTTCAGAGCAAACTATGGGAACACTGCTTGCCCAACACTGTTGGGGGAGGTTTTGGGATCCCAAGCAGCTCCTCAGAGCTCAGCTGTGTTGGAGCAGCTACATACCACTGCCCAGGAATGTAAATGCTTCCTTCCAGCGGATTCCTCTGCTTTGGCATTCGGCAGTGCAGTGATCCTACTTGGCTACTACCAAAAGCAACTCTCATGGCCAGCCCTCTTGCTGTCCCTTTTTAAGGAAAGGGCCTGCCAGCAGGGAGGTGGACACTGGAGGGGAAAAACAATCTAAGCTGCAAGGCTCCCAACCGCCCTGAGCTCACCTGGGCTACTTTCTCTGCACATCTCGGCTGCCGCTACCAGCGGTAGCTGGTGGTCTTCTCATTAGCCACAACCTTATTTCTACATATAATAGCTACTCTGTGTCCTTTCTAAACAAGCTTTTATTGACCTGCTAATTTATTCTGCTCCAGCCCACTGTTAAGAGCAAAGGCAGTATGTCAAGCTCTAGCTGTCTCTCTGTGTCCATCACCTGGATGTGCTTAGGATTCATTTACCACTCCACACCTGCTTACAGTCAACCCTAGGCAACACACCCAAGCTGAAGACATACCTCTCAGCCTCCCGGGACCAGGTCTGGGATGCAAATGCCTCACACAGAGGAAGGACACATCAGCAAAATAGCACACAGCAAAACAGCACAACAGAAAATGCTGATGTCTGGTCAAAAAAAATGAATTTAAAAAAATCATTTTGACCTTTGAGAAAGAACGAATAGCAGAATGGGCCCACCATCAGGCCCATAAGGCAAGAGAACATGCCAGCCCACGGGATGAAGGTTGGAAGCTGAGAGGTATGCCATGAAGTCACATAGGAAAAAAGATGAGGCCCTACCCTGGGTGTGACAGAGGGAGGGGAAGCCTTCGATCAGCGGCCACTGCTGTTCACCAGGCCATGAAACTCCTCCCAGGCCCTGGCAAGCCAGAGGGAAAAAAAATGAAACAAAAAACAAAAAAATAGCACTTCAGATCAAAGGCTTCTTAACTTTTAAGGAGAGCAGAAACATTCAATGGCATTTGAAAGGCACTTGTCTTCAGAGAGCAAGGCAATATTCTCTGATAGCCCTAGTGGATAGAAGCATCCTTAAAACCCAGCCAAACATCTGACAGCGCGAGGCAGCTTTAGCGTTCTGCACAGACATGAAGCGTTCCCACTGGCTGCTGGTGATAAAGCCACATTAATACCCAGAGACAGGTATGACCTTCCTAGTCACAAATGGAATATCCATTTCCTATTGCTAATAAAATAGCCGATGTTACATCTTCCTGGAGGATTATCACATTCCTTGGCTGGTTAAACTCAGCCAGTTACTGGCCTTGTGCTTCACCACATACTGCATATGCAGGTAATCCCCCCAAAAGGGGCTTCTTTTAATGCTTCTTTAGTTATTACGAAATTCTTCAATCAGGCAGCAGAATCCAATTGTTATTAGAAAGTCTTACTTCCTATTGTAAACCTGCATTGTTAATGACAACCCAGTAAAAACATCACAGCCACTTGAAATGAAAACGTTTTCAGATAAAGTTGGAGGGACAGGCCTAACGCTGCATTCCCTGGTGGAGAACATTACTGATGGATGAAGTTAGCAGACTGAGAAATTGCTGTCGGTTTTACGAAGGCAGCATACTGAGAGCCCTCTCAGGGAAAAGATGCTGAGGTTAATGTGAGCATGACTATTATCTTCTGGGATCAGAGATATCAAAGAACCTCACAGCTCTCCATGCCCAGCGAAACAGTACTGGTGCCTACAGCACACGCCAAGCCATTTTCTGGATCCAGAGTCCAGTGGAGCTGGAGGGACCTTCAAGGAAACCTAGGTTAACCATAAACTCAGATGGCTCTGCAGTTTTTGTTGCTAATACTTACCAGCTACCTCACATTTTGATTTGTGCATTGCCTCATCAGGCCACTACAACACAACAGGAGATTCCAGAAATGGAAACCATTGGTTAGTCAGCATCTGTGCCAAAACCAGACCACTCGACTGGTTCTTCCCTGAGCCTCAGAATCAAGCTCCAAATCAGTATTTGCAAAAGCAGCTCAGTTCTTATGCTCTTTCCCAGCAAAATCATAGCCCAAATAAACACAGAGACACTGTGGGTACAACTGTCTCTCTCCAGAAGAAAGTTAGGGAGAAGAGAAATTCTGGATGTGAAGCCCTCTTAGCTGCTGAATATGGGGCTGGAAAGCTTTGCACATCTCCAGCCTTGTTAAATAAAAAGTCTCCACCTTCGTGTCTTCCCTCCAATCTCCCAGGCCTTGTATTTCTACCACATTCCCATCATCCACAATCACATCTTCTCTTTTTCCTGTCCCACAGTCCTCCCCAAACTTGTAACTTCTGTTCTCAGCAGGACGGACACAAGGGCAGATTATCTGTCAATATAATCGGTAATTTATTACCCCTTTCAAACTAAGGAGTTCCCTGTTCCAACAACCCAATAACATCATGCACACAGCCCTTCATCTGCCAAGTCCTCACAGACGTAGAGAAAAAGCTCTTACAGCCAAGAATTTTTAAGCCAAGACCCTCATACATATTATAGTACTAATGACTATCTGCTGACTTGACTGAAAAAATCCACCAGGATGTGTCCGCCCTGATGTACCGAAGCTATGCTAGAGAGCGAACTGCTCTCCATCCCGCACCGAGCGAGGCTGTTCTGCCAGTTCATTCCGTCTGGCAGAATCTTTACGACCTGTGACATGCCAAAGGCACAGCGCCAGAGAGACTAAGAGGTTATTTTTATGTATAGACATTTTTAGTACCTTATTGCCATACTGTCTGCCCAGCCATCAGATACTCAGTGAATTGATCCCCAACACTTAGATTATTCCCATTGAACAGATGGGAAATAGAAACATTAGCAGGCTAAATAAAACCAGCCAGTGCTGTTCTTCCACACTCGTTCCTGACCCACAATTGCTGAAACTTCCCACCATCTTCCCCACTGCCAAGGGTCAGGACCTAGGCAAGGCTCCCTTTATCTTCAGTAAGTTGGAGTAAAAAAAAAAAATGCAAAAAAAGAGCCGCTATCTCCTCAAAACCAAACCAAAAAAAAAAAAAAAGAAAAAGAGGAAGACTCCAGCAAAAAGAGGAAGAACAGAACAGTCACATCCACTTCAAGGGACTTTCCAAATCACCATTATGCAAGCAGCACTAGCTGTTTTCTCCAACCACCCTCAATCTGTATGTCATAGCAGTTTCCCTTCAGTATTTCCCTGTGCAGCCCTGCCCCTTAAGGGATTCAGAGAGTTCATAGTGCACTTATGCACCTCACAACAGGCACCAAGGTCTGGCCCTTCTGGCAGCCCACATGCAACTTCCCAGCACACTGACCACTCACTATGCTCTGCAGGTGCCCAGGGCAGCACAGCCTCTTCATGGGTGCTCCCCTTGGGATTTCTTCGCAGCCAGACAAAAACTTTGTGACTAACAGCTTTAAAAAAAAATAATCTAGGATAATCTCCTAGCCTGATATTATTCTTTCACCTACCTGGCAGTACCTGTAGCAAAAGCAAATAGAGAAGCCATCATGACTCTCAAATGAACAAAACTGAACTGTCACTTCTTTGGTAAGAGACAGTTCCCCAAGATAAGGAAGCCTTTCTCAAAGTCACGGACACTTATAAATAAAGCATGCTATGGGTGATGGAGAACAAATCAATGAATCCATCAATTCAAAGCCTAGGTCTATGGAAGTGCTCTTAGACTTGCAGCACCTGGAAACATTACTGGAATTGGAGAATGGAGTGATAAATGAATTAAGCCAGAACTGCAGAGATTCAGGAGAAGAGGACAGCTATCAGATCTGGAACCTCATTGCTCTCCTCTAGATTTTATTCCTGCTCTCAGACTTGAAGGAACGAGGGTGAAATGCAGCTCTCCAGACTGCCATGACCCAAGGCAACCTGCCTTTCCCTGACAGGCACCAGACAGTGTGTAAGGGTCCCACTGGCCAACCACCTAACTTCAGAAAAGATTAACCCTGAACACATCATTTAAGACACAGTCAAAGGCACAGGTTGACACAAGTAGGCCAGCAATATTCAGGAGTTCCCCCAAGGTTTTGGAAACTGGCAAGCAAATGGAAACCAGTGCTACAAAACCATAATAGTTATAGAATTAGCTGTACTCTGCTGGGACAAGGGAGACCTCACAAGAACTCTACCACCACCTGACTGTCTCACAAACGCTGATCTTCTTGTCCAACACCTGCTACTTCCACGGGGATTTCTCTTTCTTCTTTGTCACTTTTTTTGTCATTTGTCACTTTTTTTGTCCTGAGAACCTCAACCTTGTGGTCTTCTTACAGTCCATACCCTTACTGCCTTCATAGGGTATCTGCTTGTTTGTTAGCTAAAATAGTCTGAGGCCATTTCCTCCAGCTGCCTGCAGTGAAATGAACCCAGTGCCAGCTCTATTAAGATCAACTATTCTTCTCATTTACTCGAGCCATCCCATTAGTTATCAGTGGTGACTTTGAAAGGAAAGGATAGTTTTATACTCTGCTCAGCTCTCACTGCAGCAGGCACTTGCGAATAACTGAAGCTTTGTTTTCAGAAAAAGCAGCCTTGCTTTAGAGCTGACAGGACGATCCATAACGTCACACAGCAACCAACACATTTCCAGACCAGCCCTCTCAGTGGCAGCCTGCTGATGGCCACTGCTCTGCTCCCTCCTGGCACAGGAAGAAATGTTGCTGAATTTGCCTGGGATTCTTGGATGGTACTGCGGGTGGGAGCTCTCACCACAGGAGATGGTCACTGACCACAAAATTATCAGTGCAGAAAAGAAAGGCTGATTACCCCAGATCGGGCAAAGGTGTATGCCAGACAGACAAGAACTTCATGCTGCAGTGCTCAAAAGTCAAATATTACAATGTTCACTTCCCTTCCACCCCTCTCCCAACTGCGGTTCACTGACTACAGACACCTGTTTTCAGTGGCTTCACTGAGACATGGCCAGGCTGTGTCTGCAAACATCCTGCTTTCAAAAAAGCACAGTGCACTTCCTATGGCAGCAAAAGAGGTTGGTTTTTTTTTTCTTTAATTCCAAACCACAGGAAGTACCACTGTCCATTACCCACTGTCACTTCTGGACCATGTCACCTTCAAGGTTAACAATGCTGATGAACAGAACCCATTAAGTGGTTCACTGCATCTGAGTGCACCTCTCTCAGTCCACCTCTGAGGGAACAAAGAGCTACTGAAACAATATGTTTATGAAACAAGGTAGCCCACAAAACATCACATATGTACTCTTCAGGTGCTTAGCACTGTAACGTCTAAGGTACTATAAATCCCTTGGAATTAAACAGAGTCCAAGAGATTGTTCTAGCTCTCCTAGCAAGATTGGAAATTCATACAGACTAAGCTGACCCTTCCACTCGCTGGGATTTAGGCAGCTTGTCAATATCACAAGCAAGATAAAGGACAAACACAAGAAAATTGCAATGAAAGATCTGCTTATCTAGCTAAATGCACAAGCCCCACCACTGAAAGCAAGAAGGAGAGAATGCAGAACAGCTCCTTGGAATAGCTGGGATGCAACAGGTACTTTTCAGATGCCCCTTGGTAGCACTGCTGCTTTCTGAAACAAAAGGGGCTGCAGCCTCACTGACAATTCATGAAAAACGGTGTCTAAAAATGATTTAATATGAAATGCATCATCACAAAAGGAATACATAAAACCTGAAACACGGGTCTCAGGTTCCACAGTGAGGGGCATGCTAGTAATTTCTACAGAAGTGTTCATTTACAGTGTGTCAAAAGCTAATCCAGGTCAATTCACCACCTAAAAGTCAAGGTTTTGAGAAATGCCTATTCTTTTCTTGCTAAGCGTGCTCCCTTCCCTGAAGCACAATCAATGCCAATCAAACCCCGCACATGAGCAGAGCTCTAGTGGAGAGATGCAGCCCATACAAATGAAAAATGCCACAAGCCCCCCCTCAAAAGGCAGCCCTGACAAAGCCTACAGCACAGCTCTTCCATTAGAGCTTTTCATGAAACACAGCCAGAGTGTGAATATAGAGTGCTGGCTAGAAAGCCCTCCCGAGTCATAAATCACATGGTACATGTGCAGCATAAGTGGAGTTTATTCATGACGGACAGTATTTCAACAGGGCTTGATAGATGGGTGAGGAAAAGGAGCCAGACTTCATGGAGGATAGACCTAGTTACACAAGAGATTCTTCATTAGTGAGAGAACCTTAATGATATGAAGCGAAGCCAAGCAGAGTCAGACTGAAAGCTGGGGCTGTCCTGCTCTCCTCCATCACAAAGCAGCCACCGTCACCTCTCTGCAGCTGCTGCCCCTTTGCTGCCTGCTGGTACCAGGCAAGGGAGGCACAAGAGGTCAGTCTGTGCATCACTACACAGAAACTCCACTGACAGCAGTTCTGCTCTGAATTTACACCAGTGCCATTTGAAGGGGATGTTGGACAGCACTGCAATCAGACTGCTGCAGCTCAAGCGAGACAATGGGAAAAAAAGGGCTTTCTTGATGCCCTACATGGCAAAAGGTTAATTGCTTAGACCTACCTGATTAGGACACCATCAAACCAGCTTCTGTCTAACCTTCCTACCCACAGAAGAATGAGTGGGAGACAAGCCAGTCAGCCTCTGTTTAAGAACTGCTCCCAGCTGTAATCTGAACTACTAAACTTGATACCCCAAACACCTGTTATTCTCACACAAGCTCATTTTGCACCATACGTCAGCAACACAAAATGAAACTTGGATGCTATGCAGGAAGAGAGGGCAGGAAGCACAACACATTACACTGGTGTAGAGAAATAAGGCCACACTACTGGATGCACCATCACTCAAGGCCTGACACCTGCCAGAGCAGAAAACAGTTACAAACATTTTACAGATGCATCTTCTGTGCTAGGAAGTGCTAGTGGCAATAGTGTAAATGAGAAAGGCCACAACATTCCCATTCTACACTTGCTACATGAACCACCACCACAACTTAGGACAGCTGGCTCCATACACAGCTTTCCCTACAGAGACTGAGAGAAGTCAAACACCTCCTTCTTCTCACCACAAAGCCGCATCACCAGTCTGCAGTCTGCTGCTGCTGAACAAGAGTAAAATACTCTGCTATGTGTCCAGGAGAGCACTTTGATATTTTCCAACATAGAGAGTCCATAGTGCCCTCTCCTGGCAGAAACTGCATGAGAAATGTTACTGACAAAGTCATGGAAAAAAATCTTCTCCTTCCTTTTTCTTTCCCATGCACTCCAGAGGGAGGGCCACATGGAACACTAGGCTGTTTCAACAAGATCTCTGTATAATTACTTATGACCCACACTCAAAACTGGCCACAATCAGAAGCTAGCTGTCTACTAAAACCAAGACTGATGTCACCAAACTGTTTGACAGCACACTGATGACAAGGTGATTACGTGGAAACGACAAGCCAGCATAATGAAAGGAAGTCATGAAAAGTACTTGGCACCCTGATTACAGGCTAGATTAGAAAGCTCATTGCCCTATCAGTGTCTTATTAATTTGTTTCATTTCTTCCAGGTGCACCTTTTCAAGTGTTAATTTAACCAATAGGACCTAATCAGTGTATTGGTTTATAAAATTTAAAAGAAAAAAAAAGAAAAAAAATACATAACTCACCTCTAATTACTACCTATATATGCAATTTTTTGTCACCTTGTGGGAAATAAAAGTCACCCTGAATGGCCTGGTATGGTAAGGTATAACACATTTATTTAAAAATACAGCTGTCCTCTCTGTGTACCGTGATCTTCTAGTCTTGTTAAAGAGCCTCTGTCACCAGAGCCTGAAAGACTTAATATACGACGTTTATTATGATTAGAAATCATTTGTACAGCACTGTAAATTCACACAGCACTTTCCCAAGACCATTTATAAGTCTAATGGCACTATAAATCCCCGTTAGCTTCCGCACTTTATTCCCCAGAATCTCTATTTATTCAAATGATCTTGTCCCCCCCCACTGCAATCTTGTCTTTGAGTATATCAGGCCACAGTCCCACCCTGGGCTGCCCATCGCCCAGGTGACAGGCTGGGTGGATTGCTGAAATACCCCCGGACCACACATTTCAAAAAATAAGGTTTTGCTGTTAGAACCAGATGTCCCTAACAACAGCACCATAACAACACAGGTATTTGGCTTTCAAAGCACGCTGGCAACAACTGCTGCTATTTGCAGGGAACAGCCCTAACGCACACGAGCACTTCTTTCAGTCCCCACAGCCTGCGCTGACGTGCTCAAGCAACACATGCAACCTGCAACACCCCCCCTGCCCCCACACGTACTTGATGCTGTCGGTGTGGGTTTTGTATTCCATGATGGTGTTGGGAGGTAGGTTGAGCACTCGTCGTAACGTGTCGCGTATCCGCGCTGTCGTGGCCTGGTCGCTGGCTGTCTTGTTCCATATCGAGATAATGTCCTCCTGCGGAACAGCACGTGAGGGGTGAGCGGGCCATGCACTTTCTGTAGCCCTGCCAAATGGAAGCACGTGCCAGCTCTCAAAAGCACCTACCTGGAATCGGACAGAGACGACTGCCCCGCAGATTTCTTCCCCCACCATAAACTGTTCTCCCAGCATGGCCAGAATGAGATTCTCCCAGCATCGTGACGCTAAGCCCTTCCGCAGACGGATAATCCATTTACCACCGTTTTTGTTGGCATCATCCTAGGAAGAGGGGCAAGAAATTGATTTGTTTTCTTCGAGCTGTTTTTCTGCTACCCATAAGACAGCAGAGCCACAAATAGGAGCAGTTATTGATTGGGTGGGGCAAGGGACAGAATGGAGGTATTTTCAAGCAAAAGCATTTCGCTTCTCTCCCCATAGAAGCGGAGACAGAGGTGAAAGACTTACTTTGAATACGAAGTATTTGAAAACAATGGCTCTCAGCATTCCAGACAAAGCTCTATTCTCTGAAGACTTGAGCTCTAGTGTTTTGATCTCACTAGCAAGGACTAACACCAGCCTACCAACCTACACACAGACCGGGAAGAAAGGACCTTAAAACTATTCCTAAACCTAAGACTGATTCCCCATTTGTCTAATTCCCTGTGTATGTAGTTCTGCTTGTAAAACAGGAAAAATCCCTCATCCCAGAACATGGAAGGCCAGGAAAGAGTTTGCAAAGTGATATTTAAAAGCAAGCAAAAAGTAAATAAACGTTTTCCTTCCACATTTCTAGGGCTTACAAGAAAGAACCAGTCTGTTCTCTGGGAACCACTGACAGTATCACACATTATACAGCTGAATGTTTGTTGCAGGCTGTGGTGAGTCAGGGAAATAACCAAAAATGAGGGGAGAGAGTAAAAGAAAAAAATTATGCTAAGCACCCAGTCTATCACCTAAATATTGTCATTCTGTATTTTGCACCTGATAAACAGCTGGAAACTGCTACAGCCTCCCCTGCTCCCCAGAACATAGAGCCGTGTCAAAGAACAGCAGGACACTGTGGCATTGTCTCGTAAAACACTGTAGCTGGGAAATCTTACAAGATGAAGAGCGAACAAATTCCATCCAAAGCTGAAGACAGAGAGGTAGTAACAAGTCAAAGAGGTGGCAGTTAGGAAGGGGAAGGGAAGACAGGTATAGAACAGAAACAGAGAAGAACAAAGGATGACTCAGGGAGGACTGCAGAAAACAGGACATCCCTGGTCAAATCACTAGCAACCCCTTCTGCCAAGTTCGGACACATCTCAAAGACGCCAGGCAAGGCAGCCCAACCCTTCTTGATGAAATAAAATTAACTTTATTTTAGCCTTAAAGCTTCTCTAGAGCTCAGATAAAACTAAACATTTGTGTGCTTTCTCAGAGACAGCAACTGCTAACAAAGCAATCCTGAGGAAACACAAAGGGCCAGAATAATGGCAGCATTCACCTGATTCTTAGTTTTCATGTATGTGCTAAAGCCTGCACTGAAAGGGGAAGGTGTCAGCTCCAGACAAACCTCAAAGCACGACAGCAGCCATCCAAAACAACACAAGTTCTGGGAATGTGGCATACTCCCATGAGATCCAAACTACTTTCTGTTAAATGTCCTTGTTTTCCAAGTCGTGAACATCACACTTTGGCCTTTAAGCTGGGAGTTGGGTTTAACTCTTCAAGCTTTCCACAATGACTATGGGCACCAGAAGAGACACTGACGTTGTTTGAAATACCTCAAAGGTGGCTTAAGTAGGTTCAAGGCTACAAAGAGAGCAGTGACTGGGAGGCAGATGCTGTATCATGTGCCTTATGGTTATTGTTAGTTTTCCTTCAGGTTAAACAAGCTTCAGTTCAGTCAAGCATTTGATTTTCCTTTACCAGAATAACAATGATCTGCAGCCCAGTAAATCACCAGGGAACATTATGCTTAGTGCTTCTGACTTTACCAGAAAAGGCTCAGATGGATGCAGAAAAAGAGATCAGCTACATACAGACACATATGTGCCTACAAGAATGAGAGCAACTGAGGATTGGTTTGGAAGAGAAAAGAGCATAAACAAAACCCTACAAACCATACAGCAAAGGGAAGGCCAGCAGTAAGAGCCCAGGTCCTTTTCTAGAACTAAAAGAAGTGAGTGGGGCCACAGTAAAAAAACCACAAAGAATCTCTCCACCTTCATCTTAAAATGGCTACAGGGAAATGCTTTATAGAAATTCTGATATCATTAACTTGTGGACTCTCTGGTTGACACATTATCAGAGCGGCTGAATCACCAGGAGTCCAAAGAGGGTTAAACATTTTATATAAATTGTATTTGCAGTAACTGGCTATAAAACACCTTGCTTAAAATAATTGCCAACAAGGGTCACATATAAATTTCTCAGGACCAAGCGGTATAATTAGGTACTTCAGAGCAACACATAAAATCCTCATATTGTGAATGCTATTGGTCACTGCTGGGAGCAGGCCAGGAACTGGAAGAATGATTTGCTGGGCCAAGATGTTTTTAAATTTTTTTAACAGATTTAGATAGGAATAGAAGCAAACTCAGTGCCCTGGAACAAAAAAAAAAGAAAAATAAAGGGCCAAGTCGTTTTTCCATTTCCAGCTCTATATGCAGCTGTAGGCTTTTAACCACATGCACCTCTGCCTTCCTTGACTGAAAAAGGAGGGTTGGTTTTCATAAGCATTGTTGAATTGCACTTACAGAGGTCCAGACCTTCTAGAGGAAAGCCCTGCACTGGTGTCACTGGAGGCACTAAGGGACAAGTGTCTGTATTGGGAGGCACAGAGCTTAGCTGGGGTCCAGGCAACACTGCCCAGAGACCCTTCGGACCCACAGGCAAAGGAAATCCAGCAGCCTTTGTGTGGGTGCAACCAGCAAATACCACACATTCCCTCTCTGGCAGCACGTCCCAGGACTGCTATGGGACAGACCTCTCAGGACAAGTTAACAGGAAACCCTGAAGAAAGGACTGCACCCAAAAGCAGCCAGTGGAGTGCCATTTAACGACAAGAGTCCCTTTACTGCAGAAGGTCCCCTCCAAAATACTCTGGGAAAATATCCAGGCAGAAACGAGAGCTCCAACTCACCTCCCACATGGGTTTGATGCCCTCTTTGAAAAGATGGAAGTCACTATGGCCTGTCAGGTCCCCAGGACGTACCATGTGACTGTAAAACCGCCAAAACTGCTCCACCTGCAACAACAGGAACCACACAGTGAGGCTGCTCAAACTGTTCACAGTCCAGATTCCTACAGAAATAGGCTTCCATTTCTACACCAGCTGGCCAGTCACCTTCCCTTCTTCTGTTCTACTCTCCTGTCACACGGATGTTGATTAGGAAACACGGAAGGCAGCAGTAGGATCAGAGCTTGGGTGCTTGTTTCTGACTGGCTCCATTCCCAGATCACCACTTGAAATATTCAACAAGTGCCTCAAAAGTCATTCGGTGTTTGCCTGAAGAAATCTGTGCTAAGATAACAGCTGCTCTGGAGAACAGTTCCAAACATATCTTGTAAACCCTACTGCCCAAACTTTCAATTGCTGGATATGTGTCAAATGCATCAGCTACAGCCAAGCCTCTCTACCCTGCATAACCACTGCTCTCTGTGACCATGGAGACTGCAGGAGCTTCCAAATGAGACATTTTTTAAATTTAATTTTACTGTATCTAGATTTTAAGACAAAAAACATGCTCTGGTAGTAGTTTAAGATCTGTACACTTGGACCACTTCACTTTAACCAGTTCCATTCTGGCACCCCTGGGTCAGACAATCTGTCTGCAAAGAAAGGGAGTTATCTTTTATAGTTCTTAAAAATAACATATTCATCCTTTGAGAATCTCTGGGTAAGAAAGGATTTTAGAGATATAGATTTTTCAAACAAAACAAGGCAATGGAAGACATTATACTAATTTCCATAGCTGAAGAGGACTCTACTCATTAAAGACAACAGCTATTAAGCAGATCAGCAGTGCAGCTGGAGAGGTCAGACACCACCCCAAGTGCTTTTTCAGAGACCTTAATGACTCGGTCAGCAGTTGGAATTCTGCTCCAATCTGTGACCTCTGCCATCCCTTTTATAGCCAATAAAATTATGAACCAAGGCTGAGGAGGGGTCAGAAGCAATCTGTTTTTGCCAGACACATACAAATGCTGCGTGGAAATTGCACTCCAGAGTGGGGGAACATGCCCTCTAGTGGTTCACATTTCACAGCTTTTAGAGCTTTCTAAAGAAGCCAAGAATAAATCTGAACCCAGACTTAGCTCAGGCAATTCCTTCTGAAGCTTGCACTTCCTTCTCCTTAAACAGAATTTGGAACCAAACACGTTATCATATCTGCTGGCCAGTCTCTCTCCATCCTGACTTCAGCACTTCCAGCCTACAACAGCACCCACAAATTCTTTGCAGGAAACAACAGACAAAAGAATATGTGACATTTTTCCTCTAAGGAGCTAAAAATCAGTACTGATTTAACAGACTGAAAAGTTATTACCAGGTCATCAAGCAGTAGCCACATTTTTCAATCACTGAACTGAAAGCACTTGCTCACACAGGGTAATAGAAGCAGTAACTATCCACAACAACAAGCTCTTCACTCTTATCCTCCGTGGATGCAACAACACAACCCAGCTGCTCTGATGGGCAGACTTTTATGCAGCCTCCAGAAGGAATAAAGGGGTATTTCTACAAATTCTACTGGGGGCAAAAATTAACAAGGGACCCTGAAAAAACTGGACAACTACCAGATTTAAAAAAAAAAAAAAGAAAAAAAAGAAAACAGCCAACAGACTTCCTGGCTTTGAGAATGGTATTTCAATGGAGATATATTTTGCTTATATATCTTGGGTTCTTCATGACTGTTTTGCATTCCCAGTACCACACAACAAGCCAACACTGCCTTTCAAGGACATATTCAATTTTATCCAAGGAATAAACAACCACAAAGAGTGTAAGAGGAAAGGGAGAGCAGTTTGCCTTTTAATGAACTTCACTGCAAAACCAAACTGCACCCTGTCCATCACTTCCAGACAGACAACAGACCTCCAGGTGCTTGCAAATACAGCAAGCCAATGCCTGATCCAAACACAGGATCTTTGTGGTGGGAATAAAGGAAGCATGTGGGGGTCTGTACAGTCTTTCCTTCACACATACACCCAAAAAAGATGTTCCTTTTTTCTCTTGCTGGCCTGTCCAGTCCTGCCCCAGCCAGCACATCTGAGCTACGTGGGAGCTCTCTTTTTTTTGCTATTATTATCCCAGCTGCCACCATTACTTGCAGGCACGGAGGTCTAGCACGGAGCAAGAACTGCTCAAGACACATCACCTGCTGTTGTCAATTCAAGAGCTCATCTGTAAGTCCTGGCACGTCACTCCCCCCTGCTCCTGACGGCGAGAGCACAGCCTGTGTGCGCACGCAGGGACGGAGCAGCCACGGCAGCAGGGTGCACTCACCGAGGCAAAGGTGCCGATCTGTTTGATGTTCTGCTCGTAGCTCTGGGAGCTCGTGGGCCGCCCGGGCGTGCGTCTGGAGTACCAGAAGGTGTAGTTGTACTGCAAGGGGTGCTCAGCTGGCCCGGGGACAACAGCCTGCAAGACAGGAAGACCTTGGCTTACCCCTGATGTGCACCTCTAAAAGGGGAATGGGAAAAATTGCATCCACAGCATCAGAAGTCCACATGTTCCTGTTCTATAAACAAAGCGATCCTTGTTCTTACAGAAAAGGTCTGCCTCTCTTAATTGCCCAAAACAGCCCGACGATTAGGCTAGTTCAGAAATATTGGAAATTTGCAGTGCAGGGAAGAATAAAGAAAAGAATAACTTAACCAAGCAGAGCATCACAACAAAAGCCATTGTTATAACAATTAGAGGCAGCACTACTGAATTTTCCTTTAGTCCTTAACTGTGCCTGTCTCAAAGGCAATAAAAAACAAACTAAAAAGGGCAATGCAAGAGCTTTTTCAAATTGAGAAAAAATAAAAAAGACATTCTTTCCCTCTGGGAAGGACAAACCCCACTTACACTAACCCATGATTCAAAAGCAATTATAAGTCTTTGGTGACACCAACTGCCTTAAGCAACCAACACCCCAGTGCTCTGGGAGAATTAGGCTTGGAACTCGTTATGTCAGCTTTGGCAGAACCCATCACCAGCAGTGGGCAGCGATCACTTTTCAATTTCCAAAACACTGATTAATGATTTAAAAGACTTCTAATGAGCATAAAAGAGGCTAATGAGAGCTCATTACCCAAGAGTCAAAACTTACACAGAAAACCCAACCAAAGCCCTTATCGTGTATCAGTTGATGCTGTTACAGGTTGCCAAGGCTTAAATCCCTCCTCTCCTCTATTGCAAGTTTACAAGGATTGCATTAATTTAGACAGAGCGCCTTTCCTAAACACAAGATTAAAAAACCCCAAACCAGAACAGATACATGCCCTATGCCTTCTTGACCATGCTATACTAGGCACACAGACACATCTTATGAGTTACTTCATCACTGCCTGGTAAACCAACTGCAAGCCTCTACTGCCCAGTCAACCAATCCTCCCCCCCAACACCCCCTTCCAAAATAAAGGTTTATTTCTCATTCCTCTTCAAAAGCCTGACAGAGCACTAGCTGTGTTTGTGAAGGGAGCATTCACCCCTCAGATTACAGACCTCCAAATGCTACATCAAATTGTGAAAATGTGACACAGTCCCTCTGTCTTCATCACAGCAGTGACAGTGCGTTAAGAGACACAGCCCTCCAAGACGTATTTTCCTTATCCCTGAACTGAGGGCTGACTCTCTAGCACTCCCCCATCACGCCCTGGCAGTGGACTGATTGCAGATGGCAGCACCATACCTTCCTCTTGGTAGTACTCTGTGGCTTCTCCCGATCATTCTTTTCCTTCTCACTGTCTTTCTGTGTGTTATTTTCCTCATTCTGGTCATGGTCTCCACTATCATCATCTTTCAATCTGGTAAAGGAAAGGACAAAGAAAGCCAGTCTGGCACCACGCAGCTGGGCAGGTTCATACCAAATTCTGCTTCAAGGCTCCCCCGTGGCACAAGGGCCCCCAGGCTTTGGGAATCTGCACTTGACAGCCCACACAGTAAAAACTACTTCTACCTGGCACGGCCAGCGCCCACCACAGGCATCTTGAGCACACACTTTTCAGCTAAAGAGAGCAACAAAACAGCTTTTTAGAACAAACTCAAGTAATTTTGACTAATACTGACCTGCCAGAGAAAACCACAGCCACTTGTTAGAGGGGGACCGCACGAAGAGCCGTCACCGTAAGTCTGTAACTCTGTTGACTCTCCCACCCCGCTCCCCACGCCCCTCGGCACAGCACAGGCGAGCACACACACCCGGCACCCACGAGTCTCTCCGCCCGCCCCGTTCCCTGCCAAGCGCCGGGAAAGGCGAGCGCGCAGCGGGGCCACGAGGCGGCCCGCGGCTCCCCGGTGCGGGACTGCTGCCGTCCCACGGCCCCAGCCCTCGGGCCCGCACCCCCTCGGGGCCGGGCCGGGCCCCGGCTGCGGGGACGGGGCTGTGCGGCGCCCTGACTCATCGCGTCTGGCCCGAGGGGCGCCGGGGCAGCGGCGGGAGGCGCCGGCGGGGCGCGGAGCCGTGCGGGCCCTGCGCCGCGGGCCGCCCGGGGGGCGCGGGGGCGACACTCACGCGTCGAATTTGTTGTTCATCGTCGCTCGCTGCCGCCGCCACCCCCGTCCGCCTCAGCGCCTTCCGCCCCGCCGGGTCCGCCCGCCAGAGCCCTCCGCCGCTTCCGCCAGCGCGGACACAGCCCACGTTTCCCCCCGGAGCCGTGAGTGCGGCGCACGGCGGGACGGGGCGGGAACGCTTTACTGGGACCTCCCCTGAGGGTCAGGGCCGCCATCTTGGGCGAGGCTAGGGCCAGGGCCGCCATCTTGAGTGTGGCGTGGGGAATGGAGCCGCCATCTTGAGTGTGGCGTGGGGGATTGAGCCGCCATGTTGAGTGTGGCGTGGGGGATTGAGCCGCCATGTTGGGTGCGGCGTGGCTGGCGCTGGGCTGTCCCATCGTGATTTGTAAAGTGGGTTCACAAATTATTCGTACAGTTCATTTGGCTTTGGTAAGCACAGTTACGCGTCAGAGGGTTTGCCCGACCTGCCTCCTGTGGTTGACACGCAAACCCCGTCCCGGCCGCCATCCCCATCCCTTTCATGCACAGTGAGGGGGTGGCACAGAAAGTGGGAAAAACGCTGTCCCTGTAAAGAGCCTGCAACGCCTGGAGTGCTAGTCAAGGATAACGGACACCCTATATAGAGGACAAGGGAGATAGTCTCTCCTCCAGCGTGTTCTTGCACTTCGTGAATCCATCCCCAGGTTACTCCACGAGCACGGAATCTTCTCACAGTACTTTGCAAATATCTGACCAATAATTTCTCCTATCTGGCAGAGTTAGTTAATGGACTTCTGACTGATTCTGTTTGTCCACCGGTTTTTCATGTGGAGAGAGTAATAGATAATTCATCATCTGTGTAATCCTTTACTCAAGCGAGTAAAGTAAAACAAAAAATATAATAAATCACACTGTATTATAATGCTGTGTAACTTATTCTACTTTTACTTATTTATCCTAAACAACTAATATCTCTCAACACTCTGTCAGAGGTATGAAAAAAGTGTGTTTGACATATGTAAGGTCCTACATGTCCTCTGTTCTATACTGAGTGTATTCGCCCTTGCAAAGCACAGTGATGTGATGCTATTTTACTATTTGAAAGCAAAGGCAATGGATGTCTCAGCAATATGACTGAAATCACAGAAGTACAGCAGAACAGGGGGAAAAAGGTCTCCTAAGTCCTAGGCCGAATATCCTTACCACTGTCACCCCCATCCTGCTGTTTTATGGGCTCAAAACTGTGTTCATAATCTAATAAGACATAAAAAATTATTTATAAATACATAGTAGCAGAAATAGATTAAAAACTCACAAAGAATTCCCTGGTTGGTTGCAGTTACACATAAATGGCATCTTTGTGCTCTGAAGACTAGCAGTTTACCAAAATATTTCAGAAAGAATGTGTTACACAAATTGCTATGGAGACCTAACATTGATGCTGTTTCCTTTCCTGACCTCTCAGTCTCTGCTGATGTCAGTATTAGTATTATCCTTCCAAGAGCCAGTTCTTGATTAGCAAACAGGTTTGCATCCCCTGCCTTCTGAAGGGGCTTTAATCAGCCCTTGTTTTCCCACATGACAATCTACTTTCCCACCACAATTGCATTTCCTTTTATTCAGACACCAGCTCATTTTAGCTGCTTTTCCTCGAGAAAGTGAAGCTGCAGCAGGTCTCCAAAATCACCGCCTCCATTTTCTTCCTACATAGACCTTATTATGGGAATGAATAAAGACACTCATGGCAGGAGATCAGACGTTACAGAAGTTTTGGCCTGTGAAACAGTCACTGCAGGACAGCTGTATGCAATACTGAGGATCACTTTTACTTGCAGAAAATGGCATAAAAGCTTCTCTGTTCACAAAGTTTCCATCCTTGTCCAGGAAATGACCAGGGTTAAACTGTCAAGGACTCTCCTACTGCTCTTGATCACGCTGGACAGAAAATATGCTGGGGAAAATTGAAGTGTCTTAGTAAAATACAAAATGAAAATACAAAGATCTTTTTCACAGAATCAAAAACTAATGACTTAAATTGTCAGGGTATGAATGGCTCTCTTGAAATTCTTCAGTGCAAGTGCCAATTAATTATTACAGGGTGAGAAACAGGGTCACACTGTGCTATCTCCTAGAGAATAACTTATTTAGAAATTATTAGTCACTTGTCAAGATTTATTTTAGAGCACCAGAGGATGCAGTTATTACAGTAATCAAACTTTTAAAAAAGCCCACCACTAAACCCCACTGAACTAAAGGCTTCACACTTATCAAGACCCCTAACTTGGGTCTTGATTTTCCCAAAGACATATTCCCCCAAAGCCACACAGGTCTTATCTATTGGGAAGACCACCTACCTGAAGCTGGATAGGGATTTAAAGTATTCTGCTGATATAATAAATTGCATATATAGACAGTATTTTCCTAAAATTTCTGTGGTTTTTATATTTAGCTTGTACCAGTTTAAAAGAATCCAAAGGTCACTATACTGGTACTTTTATACACTGATCTAACTCTTGTAATACTGTACAGAAAAGTGGTAAAAGTAACATCTGTGCAACAAGAGGGGGAAACTGAGTACTTTATAGGATGTAAATAACATCCAGCATCCTATTCACAGTGAAGAGTTCCTCATGAGCTACTCAGACTCACCTTTAGGTAGTTTTGCAGCCTGGGACCAAATGTAAACATAAGATGTGGTGTTTAAGTCAGTGAGAGGGATGTAATGCTTGGCTTTACTTTGTTGAAGTGTGTCCCCAAAGCTTAGTGGCATTAACAGACCTCAGTGACATGACAGGGAAGCCTTGCAGTGTGGTGTCCTGGGATCACATAAACGCTGTGGCACTAGTGCTGCTATAACACATCATCTCTTGTAGAATTGCATTTGCACGTGGCAGGGTCATTCAGTCCTTATATTCAATTCCACAGGATGGACCAATGACAGCATCCAACACTTCTTGGACTCTTTCTGCAGAACAAAAGTATTCAAGAAGGCAGTTGATGTGCAGACTCTGTGCAGAAACTCAAAATCCCAAGACATCTTACAGTGCATGATTAGGGCAGCTGAACAACAGTGTTTTGCCTATTGCCCTGCCATGTGCAAGAACACAGCACGTGTAGGTGCAGCTATAAACATTTCCCACCTTGCACTTCCAGATATACCCTCATGGAGAGCTCAGCATAAAGGGAAAGTGGCCGTGTCTGAGCCCACTACAGAGAGATCTGCTATGAATGGAGAGAATGGGTCATCCTTTGCTTGCAGATACAAGACAGACAGTGAGATTTAAGGCTGTTTTAATAGCATAGCAAATTTCCAGCAACAGATCTGTTTTTCATCACAGACTCCATACTGAGTTAATGAAGCTGGTGAGACAGCAGCTATGTTGCTCTGTTAAAAAAATATGATCTTGCTGACTGAGGAAGACAGAATACAATAAGTTTTCTTTCAGTCTAGAGTGGAACAATATTACTCTCTTAAATTTTTAGGTTGAATCCAAGAAAAGAAATAGCTCAACAGTCTCTCAGGAGGAGAAGAAGGAGAAGGAAGTAGGAGTGCAGCTGGAAATACCTTAACTGCAAGCATTTTAAATACGTTTCAGCTACATAAGAGAAAATTACTTGTTACCTTTAACATCATGCAGCAATGAAGTCTTGTGGCTCTGCAGGCACCCAGCTCTTCTGGTGATTCCTGACCTTAGTAAGTGTTCATAGGTCCTGCAAATGTGTCAGTGCCAGCAGCTTCCTCATTAACATAGTGCTTAAGGGCCTCAGCAGAGATGAGAAAGTGCCATAGAGCTGTGCCTGGCAACACAAGTGCAAGGAATGCCATGACATCTTGGTTTCATAGTGCATTTAAAGCCTGAATGTTCACAGCTGAACTGTACCTAACCATTGTAATGATGTGGATGTATTGCTTGTTGGACTATTGGAATGAATGACCACTTAATAAAATAAAAAAAAAAATCTTGTAGAGAAGTGTGTGAAGGATGACCATTGTCATATACTTTCCAGATTGCTTGCTCTCTACTAGTAACTTTCAGGTTTGGGGGATTTAAATGCCCTCGAGTACAGTTTTTCTTATGTTTTCCAAGTGAGGTCTTTCCTAAATGACCTGTTCCTTCCTAAATTTCAAGTCAACACTTGTCTATAGTTCTCAAAGCCACATTCATGGTACCTTGTCCTGTTTTTTCTGGATAGCTTTTGCAGCCCAGTCTAACACAGGAAATCAGGGCTATTACAAAGCCCTTCAAGGCACAAGCTAAGAGGAAAAACCTGATTCTGGCCTCATGGCAAACTTGATGCTGAATAACATCTATGTGAAGCTAGGTCAGTCTCTCTGAAGAGACCTATTATAGGAAATTCAAGGGTCTGTAGACAAAGCAAGCCAGGAATGGTTGCAGAGGAATCATTATTGAGAAAGAAAGGGACAGCAGTGAGTGCTAGCTTTGGCAGAGTTCAGTGTTTATTTAAGAGCTCTTCTTCCTCTCTGTGCATTGGCAAAGAACAACCATTTCATGCCACAGCTCCCTGAGGAATGCAGTCAGGCCTTGATAAAATTACAGGGAAGCCCTTGCTCACCTGAGGCCAGGAGGTGCCATGGAATTCTGCCATGGCCTGGAAGGCTCTGAGCAGCCTCTGGAGTGAAGCAATGTCCAAAATCTGCTTGGTGAAAGAAGGGAGTGTAACAGAGACATCAGTGTCTACAAACAAAGCAAGCTGCATCACTGACTTCCTTTATAGGCTCTGACTCTTTGTTATGGTGAGCTCTTGATTTGCATGGGATTACGCAAATAGCTGAGCCTGCAGGAATCAAGATTCAGGAGTCTAACTGGGGGATCATTCTTCAGGCACCCTTATAATGAACAGGGGAAAGAGTCCATCCTACAGAAAAATGCATAATCAGCACAATTTGGGAGCCTCTCATCTGTCACTTTCACCCATAAAGGGTTAGCATGAGAGCAACGAGTCAGGTGTGATGTTCTAGGCTCTACTGTGAAAGCGTCAGCTGTGCTAACCTCCCATTGAGCCTACTCCAGAAACTGAACCTCCAGCAGAAAAAGCAGGGTTGGAAATAAGGCAAATGAATCCATGTCATGGTCATATACATATCTATATTTCAACTCCTTCTCTGGCAAAGACCTCATTCAACTAGCAAGCTTCATCCCGGATCTAGGCTTCCAGGATTTTCTTCCTTAGTCCTAGGTTCCTCAGTCATCAGCCTGAATTGTCTCTGCTGCTTCCAAACATGCCTGCTGGCAAAGATGATGCTGCTACAAAATGAAAGAGAACTGGGGACAGGTATGGGATTGGTGTCTCCATTAGCAAGAATTGTAGTGGTTCCAAGATTTACCACCATAAGTTTGGAATGACCTCTGGCAGTATTTATATGGAGAATCAGAGGGGTTTATGCTGCTTTATTCACATCTACTTGATCCTTTTTGTGAGAAATAAGCTCCTTACCTGGCTTCCTTTTTGTGCTACTCTATGTAGAACCGTGCACTCAACACATGCTGGGTCCTGCTGGCTGACATCTTTACAGTTTTACATTTTTTACCGCAAAGACTTCTTCAGATAGCTTGGTACCATGCCCAGTAGCTAAGAATTGCCCAGGCTATGCAAGTCTATAAATAGAAAGCACATTAGTTTTGTGTGCTGATGTGTCTTTGTGTTTGAGAAGGACATGCAGCAGTGGCCCTACAGCATCCATCTTGCTGCCAAGAGCAGCTCCTCTTGAAAAGAGGCATAAGGAGCAGGGGAAGTCATTGTCCCAAACCTCATTTTCTGAAGAGCTTTCCCTGCTGACAACATATCAGTACACGCAACAACAGAAAGTACCATAGGGGACTCCCACAAAATCCCTAAAAAAGGGTGCCAGGGGTTTTTCACAAAATCATTCTGAATGCCAATCAAGGCATCCTTCACTGCCTGAAATCCATCTTGCAAAACCACAGGTGTTTTTCCTAGACAGGGTATGTATGTATTTCCATACGTCCTGGCCACCTGGACAGACAGTGAGACACGTGAAGACAGAAAGATATGAGACATTTACAGAGAGGACCTTCCGCATCTTTGTGGTGCTCTTGGACCAGAGCTCAAACACTATTTCTATTATGCAGGGGCTGTTTTGCAACCCTTGTCACTGGCCAAGAAAGGGGTGGGAGAAATTTCCTCCTGCTGTCAGGAAATAAAAGAGGTCGGAATCATGTTTCACTCTTAGAATCTTAAAAGGCTTTCAGTGTTATTAATGCATTGCATTACTATTTATGGTGGTCATTATTCACGTGTCTGCAGCACATACAGCCAGCAGTGCAGCAACTGTGTCACGCTACCCAGAAAAGATTCAGCAGGATTTCTCCGTTCACATTGCCCACCGGAGCTGATTGATGGAAACTGCAAAATCATAAATACTGCCTTTATGACCTTTCCATGTTTCTTTGTTTTCCAATCCTACAGCCTTTTCGGTGTATCAGTACTCAGACAAGGACCAGCCTTCATCGCTAAGTAGAAATTATAGTTGTAATTAACAGGCACAGCCATTAGATGGTAATGTTTGCTCACCGCTGCACTGGGCTGTGCTTACAGGGTCTGTCACGGTGAGGCCAAACTTTTCCAACAGCCACTGATCTGGAGTTTCTCACTGGGAATGTGTTGAGTGTTCTGAGTGGCCTGGGAAGTACTTACCTCCTGCAGATCCTCCTGATTGCCACTGGAGTTTGGGCTCTTAATAGCTCTGCAAATCAAGTCCCTGGCATCTGTTAAACTAGAAACTGATTTTAAAGTCTTTGACCCTGGATAGTTGAGGAAGACCTAATTGCACAGAGGGAGGGGAGATGAGGTAGTGTTACCTTGCACAAAGATTTAGGATTTTAGATAGGAACAACATTAGTTAGCCTTTGACTGTATGGGATAGGAGATAAGGATTTCTTAACATCTGTTTCAGGGATTGTAAAATGTAAACCAGAGAGATGAATAATGATTATGTGTGCACCATAGGTAACTATATACATATTTATGTAGCTATATATATGAAGTGTGACCTTTTTCTGAGCAGTTGCATCACTTTGGTAATGTATGCTGGGCACTTAAAAGATGAAAAGGCACATCTCTGCTGTAGGGATTTTCAGGGAACTGGTGAAAACATGGCATTTGTAAGCCGTTAAGAGTTTGATTGAGCACAGTTTTCACTTGTGTCTTTGCTTCTGCAGTTTGCTATTAGGAATCCACTGGTAATGTTGTATTGTTCATTGCTTAGAACACCTATAAACAGGACTACATCTCTCTGGAGGCACGTGCATTGCTCCTTTGCAATTTTTGGAAACAAAAGATGTAGCCAGGGATTCTGGAATATGCTGACCATACTGAAAATGCATGCAAATCCGATCAGACATCTGGTTGCTGCCACTTGCTGTGAGCTGTGGCTGTCTTCCATAAGGGAAAGTAATTTGAAAAATGGTTTTCACAGCAGTTGGAGTCCAACCTTTTACCTTAATAGCCCAAGTAAGGTGGAGGGGGAAGAAGAATTAAGTGTTTGAATCCCTGAGCAGTTTTTCATCTAGCACCCAGAGGAACTGCAGAGCTTGGTTTTTCTTCTGTACACCCAGGAAGACGGGGTGCCTGAATGATGCACTTTGTCTCACACACCTGTAAGTCACAGGCTTCATGACTCCACTTTTTATCAATATAGCTGTTTTTCCCAGGACAGCCAGAAATGGGGTCATGGCATGAACCCTGAGCATGAATCCCTCCTAGCTCATCTTGGCAGATGCAGTGTGTAGTTCACGTTAAGGATTGTCAGTAACAATATTAATACCTTCCTTCTGTGTCTCTACACTGTCAAAAAAAAAAAAAAAGAAAACCAGTGTGTTGATACCCTACTGTACCAAACAACACATACAGTGTCACCTGGCTGCAGCTCTGTGCATTATGCAGTCAAGTGGATTAAGAATTTATTCTGCCCACTGGGTTGTTTTGCAGTGCACACTGTCTCTGATTATTACTGACATTTACAGCATGTTCCCCAAACAAGCAGAACTCCAGGGAAGAGGAAATTTTGTCTCAATACAACCTTTAGTATTGTAACACCACAGGTGACAATACTTATCTTCATCCTTTCCCCTTCATTCTCATCCTCAACAGCAAGAACTGGCCTGGAGTAGTAACACCTTTAATGTACTGCAGTCTCACCTGCTTTGCTGCTTCTGCACCAGGCAGGCCAGGCCTCTGTCCAAGGAAGCATTCCATGGCCTTGTTGTGACAAGACATAACCAGCAACATTGCCAAAATAAGGGCTACAGGATTCAGTCCTTAAGAAAATAAACTTTACTTTCTGCTTCTCTTTGAGAAGGTTTGATTACTCTTCCTGTTTCCTTTCCTTCTTCCTTGTAACTTGTGCTGCAATAACAGGATTCCTTAGACATTATATTTGGCCAGGTGACTGTTTAGCAATTTATATTATTTTCAACTGGTGCTACAAGGCCTTTCCCCTCACTATTTTTCCTTTCTAAAGTCCATCAGGGAGATAGAGGGCTTGAAGTTCTGCCTAGAAAGCTCACAGTTCAGATGGAAGCCAAGAAGGAGCCGAAAGGTGCTTTTACATTCTAGCCAAAGATGCATTAGGAGTCTACACCTCAACTACTTGGGAAACTATAAGAAGCATCAGTTCCTTCAAGAGTGTTTCATGGTGAATTTGGAAGTCCAGTGTCCACAGCTTGTTAAGGAGAGAGGGGTAAGCCAGCATTCTTTGGGCCTTCTGGATGTTTAGGAATATCAGAGAACAGAACATCCAGACACAGAGAAAGAGAAGAACACACATAAAAAGTTGACTTTTAGAAAACATTGCTGTTCTCATGTCTGTCCTCACTCAGCTGTGACCTGCTAGTCCCAGAGCCTCCAGCCCCTAGATCCACACTCACACAGGCATTAGGCACGTTGGAGCACTTGAACAGCCCAGGAAAATAAAACATATCTATTGCCAAGTGAATGCAGCTGGGCTGCAATGGAGTGTATCCCTTGCACTGTGCACAGAGTGAGCAGGAGAATGGATCAGGTGAGCTGAGGTGGGTCCTTTTTAGCCATCACAGTGAGAACAAAGCTGGTTCCCTGGTCTGGACATTGGTTTAGACTTTAGGACCTGGTTCGATTCCCCACTGTGGTACACATCCTCCTCTGTGATTCTGGGCAAGCTGCTTCATGTAGCTTCAAGTTACAGTCAGACTGCAAGCAAGACGCCTTGAAAACAGATAAGTCCCATCCCCTCATTTTCCCTTTCACCAGGGTTGGATCCAGCAACCATAGAGCTATAAAATACCTGGATTCATTTGGCTGATCTAATGCAAAGCCTTTCAGTTTTAGTTGCAGCAATAGATTTCTGCTGGCTCAGCAGTCTGAACACACTCACCTGCTGGCTACTGCCTCACTGAGCAGAGTGAGAACATGGCCAAGGACAAAAGGGGCAGGACGACCCCTTTTGGCAGACTCACTGATCATTTTAGCTGGCTCCTGGGGCTGCTGCTGTCACAAATATATTCCCAGTTAACCACTCCAGTGACAGTAGACAGAGAACTACCCTGTACAGAAATTGTATTACACTCTCTGGTAATTGTTTCTTTCTAATGCACTAAAACATTCTCAGCTAATGCCCTAACAAGATTTTGCAGGTATTAAATGTATGGATGGCTCAGGGATAGAGAGACATTATAATGGGAGAACTTCATGGAAGACGGAAAACAAATCTAATAAATTTGATTTTTCTCAGAAACATGGTGAAAGACAACGAAGCCTTGCAAAATACTTCAAAAGACTGCAAAAGAGCCCGGGAAACGCCAGCACTGTTTTCTCACCCAAATCAAGCCTTTCTCTGAGACAATCTTTAGCATTAGGAATTTGTAGGACTTTCAGAGTGTATACCACTGCTCAGAACAGGCTGTACTGGGGGAGGACCCTGGTGGTCTGTAAGGAAGAAATTACTTTGATCTCATGTTGCAGCTGTATGTCAAGATGGGAGTTTCCTTTCTCTCATTGAATGTGCAACTCACAACGCTGCTGTCTCGCAGGACCACCCTGGGAGAGACCTGGCGAACTGGTTGCACTCAGCAGCACAGTTGCAGAGACCTTGTAGTCTCTGCTGTCATTTTACAGGCTTATTGCATGCCCAGCTCCCTCTGCTTTCATTTTCTCACAGAAAGGAAGAAAGAGTGACTACTTCTTGCCAAGGAGCAAGGCAGCAAGATGAAGCTAACAGGCGTGGGTGAGCCCCTGATTCTCAATAAATCAAATGTGTTTGTCAGCTCACATAGAGTATGAATTTTCAGTTGGATGCAGTTTTACAAGTGTTTACCTTTATACTTTGTACTGACCTTGGTGTGTTCCCTGAGAAAGCACAATCCAAGCAGTTTTGCATGTGACCTCATTAGTCTCCCCTGTTTTCTGGAATAAGTCAAAATATGGAGCAGTGCCCAGTGCAAAGTGGTTGCTGCAGTTTCTGTTCCTGCCAAAAAGAGGTTGTGGAGAACCCAGGCCAGGCTGTCTTTGTCATATTGCAGAGCTGGGATTGCCTTTAATCTTCAGGCAAGAGAGGGCGAGTTCAGAGTACAGCCAACATTACAACATGTGGTTATCAGCTCCAGATGACTTCTGCAAACAATAGATAGCAGAATCTCTAATTTTCCAAAACAAATAAATGTGAAGAGCAGTATGAAATAGGAGTATCATCCCATAAGTCTCTGTCTTCTCATGTATGAACAAAGCATCCTGTCTCCTAGACAGTGTTAAAAAGTGTTTTGAATGACAGCAAAAGATCAAGATGGAAGTTTTTCAGTGGTAGATGTTTCTTTCAGAAATCTGTTGATCTGCTGAATTCAGAACACTCCATGGAGTTTTCTTATTTCAGTGAAAGATTTAGGACAAGTTTAGAGAGTCCCACTTCTCAAACATTGTCCTCCTGTGTCATCTTGCAGGGACAGAGCCCTCCAGTATCACTGAAAAATGCATCTGTTGTGTCTTCCTTCTTTATCAAAGAACGTGCAAAACATGCAAGCTCCTGAAAAGTGAAAATCTTCTTGTGAAGATCTAGGAGATGGTTTGGGAGTCAGGGCAAAATGTCATAAACCAGTAGCAAACACATAGCAGCTTTGCCTTTATTCTTTCTACTTAAATGCCTAGCAGTGCTCTCAACATATTGAAGTATCCAAATTACATTTTGACTGCAAGAACTGCTATTTAATTTTACCAAGAGATATGTTTTGACACCATAATGGTGGTCCAGTTTCAGAACTCTGATTGGCAACATCTAAAAATATGTGGCTTAAGCACCACTAGGAAACATCCAAAACACCTAACCTGAATGACTACAAAAAAAAAAGGACCTTGCCTGTGTTTTTCTTGGACATTCACATCCCCTGTGGTATGTTGATTTCTTTCCCTGGGAATCATCTTCGTGATAAGAAAATCATTCAATACTGGGTAATCTGATTTCTCCTCTCCCAGACCATATGACTTTCCCTCTAAGAGTCTTCATGGCTTTTTGCAAACTAGCAACATTTGCATTAGGGAACATGTGATCTATGAAACACTTCTGACTGTCTGACTCAAGGTGCTGGATTGTGTCCTTGAAACCAAAACACATACTTTATTGAATGCCAAAGTTTTCAGTCATTTTCCTCTCCTCTAGCAGTTTGAGTATCCTGGTTGCTCCATGGAATGCTTAAGTCACGTCTCTCCTTATTTCTCACTCTGGAGAGAATTTCTTATTCATAAGATCACAATGGACAGCAATAGATCTTAAGGAATAATGGGGTGGGGAAGAGTGAGACCTTCACTGAAATGTACTGGTGACTATGGGTTGTCATCAAATATGGCAAAATAAACGTAGGTAGGTTGGCATAATTTGGGCTAGTATTTTTTCAAGGAGAGAAGCTTAAATAAATCTGTATTTATTGTGTGGAGCACCACAGATTTCTTTTGGAAGTTTTTAAGTACTATAACTTATTTTGAAATTGGAAATATCCCGGTTAGCCTGCCTCTGCTTGCAACAGTAAACTGAAGTTTTTCAGACTGACTTAATTGTTCCCCGAGGGGGAAAATGCTATTTTCTTAACTGACTTTTGGCTGAGTCACAAACACTGTATTTTCATTCCCTCTCAGGGCTCAGCAGGCTCCCCTAAATCCATGTTTTTTTCCAGGGACTCTGGCAGTGCTGTATGTTTTCGCAAGAGTAAAATACAGATACAGCATCACTCCATGTATAACATACCTTATTTACATGGCATCTTTAGATTACTTTATCATCTATCTGCCAACTACTTTAAAATATCCAAGTTGTATAACTTCCTGCAGATGTTGTGTTGGTTGTGGTATCTGAAGACATCAGAGCCTGAAGCCTGTTTTCAGTGGTGGGGAGAGGAGCTGGCTCAGGAGGGCTGGTCTCCTTTTCTCAGCACAACTCGGACACTGCTAATTAGGAAAGAAAAACTGGAGCTGCTGAACCCTCCCTTGTCTCCTTGATGCTCCCCATCTGTCCTCAGTGCTTATCGGGATAAAAGCTGAACTCCTTTTACTCCAACAGCAGGAAAGATGTTTGTCTCCTTCCCACCACTTCACTAAGTTCCTTGTAAATTTTCTTTTCTGGAACCTTCAGCAGGGAAGGGGCTGCTGAGCTGAAGTTTGTTTAATAGATGACATTTTTCCACCAGCTATTTCTCACCCAGTGCACTTTAGTCTCTCAGCTCCTACTGAGACTCCCCTCTTCCCCCCAGGGAGGAACTGTAAAAGCTATTTTGAATGGAAATTTCATTTAAATTATTATTCCCCTCAGTACATGGAGGGAGAAAATAATTTAAATCCTTTTGATTTGGTCTAAAAGATAGGGTTCATAGCTGCTGTGTTTTTTAAATTTGATTGCTTTATTTCCTGTGGATGCCTCTGGAGCAAGGAGAAATCTACAGTGAAACCCACGATTTTTTATTCATTTCTATAAGATACATTTCCATACATGTATAAAGTCATTCATTTGTTCCAGCTAATATGAGCTCTTTGGAACCACCTTAACAGATCAATCATACAGATTTATAGTGGCTCCTCAGAGCATCCTGGAGAATGACCCACATAATTTAGGAGTATTTTTCCTGTGTTTTATCGTGCCCACATTTGTCTGGCTTTATCCCATGTATTATTTTGTACATTGTATCTTCATTTTTATGTTCAGCCAGACTCAAAAACCCCTTTTCCCTCTAAGAGTTCTGCAAGGAGTTTAGAATAATTGAAAAATGTCATATTGCAAAACATTTTCTGCTCTTCAACTCTTCCTAATCACCAGAGAGCACAGTAAATCAATTCAAACCTAATTCTAGATACCTTTGTACCATCCCTTCATACAGACCTTATCTGGTGCAGTGAGTATCCAACCATAGCTGTGAGTTTTTACTGAGACTCATTGAAATGAATCTTTCCATGCACCTACAGGACGTTACAAAACAGCCAAACCAAAACTGGCCATGGCACTGAACACACCAGAAGGATGTATCTAAGTGCCAGAAGGATATTTGTGACAGACAGTGCTCTGAAAGCACCTGCTGCCAACAGCAGGAGCACCAATGCAGGTTTCAGGCACTTGCCCATCTTTGAAGCCCTGGCACTGTGTACTCCAAAGGAATCACAGGGTGATTGTGGAGGATACCACAGAGGCATCTCAAAGGTGGACAAATATTATCAGTGCTCAGGGATGCAGGTTCAAACTCAGTTTTACAGAAACTAGAATAAGTAAAATGCTTACAAAAAATATAAATCAAATTAAAACTTTTCTGAGATTTGCAGTCACTGTGTAAAGCTGCCTCAAGACTACAGTACTCTCAAACTTAATGGAGGGCCAGAAATTTGCCCTCTAAGAGCAGTGGAGTGGAGACTGGAGAGAAGTTGGACAGCAGATGCTTCTTGGGCTTGAAAAACTAACATCACTACAGCCAGTGGCAGTGGGGCAGAGTGCTGGACATGGGACTGACTGAAGGGAGCTGAGGCACCAACTGTTGAAGTGGAGGCTGGGAATTGCCAAACTCTTCTAACAGGTGCCAAACTTCAGTGAGCAGCCGCCAGTTTTCTACCACTCATGGTCATTTCTCTCTCTCTTCCCCTGGTATATTTTTGGTTTTTTCCTTTCCTGCTTTATTTCAAGCACTGTTTTTTGCTCACCTGCCATCTCCCACAAATTCCAAACAAATTCCTTCTTTACAAACCATATTGCTCTCTCCCTCCAACACATCTTTCTCTGGAAAGTCTTTCAGACCCTGAGCCCCAGCATCTCTCCCCAGGTTTAGGAATCCATTTTTTCCCCAGTACTTTTAGTCCCAGTTCAGACATCTTTCCTCCCCTTTTCTGCTCACAGTATTTTATAAAGTCCAGCTATTGCCAGTCTGGTCCAAGCTCATCATCAGGTTTCACAAGCAGAAAGAGTGTTTTGCTCTTCAGCTGCTTCTGGCCTGGCCACAAAGCCACAGCTCATGCCTTGGCACTGTCCAGATTAGGCTTTACCCTCCTGCAAGCTGTAAGGAATTACTGCATTGCAGGGACCACTCAAAACTTTGGAGCCAGGCAGGAGTCTTGTTCATCCACTGCTCATATCCAAACTGGTCAATTCTCCCTCAGGCTGGGGTGTAACACCTTTTTGAGAACCAGCTACCCCCATCTCCCTTCTCAGGGCAAACGTACATTTAAACACTTAAACTTGAGATCTCTGATTCCCCCACTGGGTAGTGGAAGCAGGTTGATAGATGGGATCAGAAAATTAAAGCTCACCTATTGGAAAGATAAATGAAGATTTTAAAATTGCTGGTTTGTTGATAATGACACTGATAACTGAGTTGCATGAACCTCACCTCTTACAAAGTTCACTGGTGGGATACCTAAACCCTGTATGCTGTCTCATCACTAGTCTATAATCAGTCAAGAACTTTGTATACCACGCAGTCAAGAATGTAAGTGATGTTTTGGGGCAC
Organism: Myiozetetes cayanensis; assembly: GCF_022539395.1. Taxonomy (NCBI): domain Eukaryota; kingdom Metazoa; phylum Chordata; class Aves; order Passeriformes; family Tyrannidae; genus Myiozetetes; species Myiozetetes cayanensis. The sequence continues at coordinate 14,508,979 of NW_026086937.1, forward strand.
TTGCACTGCTAAATAAAGCTGTATTCCAGCTCCTGACTGGTGTCTGTTTCCTGAACAAGCTTCTTGCAACCGGCTACCTGCCTCTGCTATACCCTCTTAATACCCACAGAATGATAAACTCATCACTTACTGTTCTTTTATGTATCTTTTATATATCATGACTGTGAACTGGTTTGAACTCACTTGAGCTAAAAAAAACCACCCAACAAGCAAAAACTGTTGGTTTAGTAAGATTTAGTTCTCAGAGAAGGCACCTTCTTGGTAGAGCTGATTAGACCAGACCCCTGGTTATGAATTTCTGTTAAAAGTAAGGTGTAATTCACCTCAACAAATGAGAACAATTTCTAACAGTATGATTTCAACCTAGAGAGATATCTCAAAGGGTTGGGAGACAAGGATGAAATGAAATTTGCCTATGTGTGTTGGAAAAAGGTTGAAGAGTTGACCTTTTCCCAGGGACAGTTTTTATCCATGAATCTAAAATAACAAAGGGACTTGCTGATTCAAATTGTAGTGCCCATATCTCCCACCATTTGATTTACAGCTGCCTTAACTGTAATGTTTACAGTGAAATGGCAGAGCTTTTCTTCAGATCCCATGTTTGCTGTTGCTTGTGCTGCAATCACTATGTGGTGTGGCTTATCTCTCTGGCCCTTGCTTTATTCTGCAGCGCATACACAGTTCCCTCTTCTCTCTCTGCCACTGAATATTTGAGTTCATGATGATTTTTGTAAGTACATAAACTATATTTTTTACATGTTGAAACTCAACTGTCTTCAAATCTCCATAAATCTGTTCTTATGTGACACTGAGGTTTGTTGTTACTTTCAATTTAATTTGGCTGCAAACATTAATGTAGTAATGATAAATATAATGGAGATATTGAAGATAAAAAAGAAGTGGGCAGATAACATTTATGGCACAAGGATTTTATGGGGAGGGATTTCCTTGTCTTGGGTTACCCCTGTTCCCAGTTCAAGGCAGCCCTGAGAGCATGGAGTTGGATGTAGATCTCATATCTGATGACAAATGGCTCCTTAACAATGTGTTAAAGGAAGTGTGTGTAGCCCTAATTCAATTAGCATATTATCTCCTTTTTTACCATGAAATTTTGTTCTAGTACTAAAGAAAATCAGATTTCCTGTTCACAATGCTTTTTTCCTCACCTGAAGACATTTGGTAAATGAATAAATTAAGCTTAAAAAAATTCCAGAGGCAAACCTTTTAATCAGAGACAAATGAATAACATGAATGCATTTTGGCTCATACTCCAGGATTACAATTGCTTAGATGAGCATCATCTCCCCAGTTAAGTCTCAGCAGGCACTTGGTCAGGGCACTGTCTGAAAGAAGAGCAAATTGTTCAAATAGAAAATGTAAGATTATGACAATAAATGTTCACGATGAAGATAAATATGAAGCTATTTTAATTCTGAGTTTTAAAAAACTTCCACACAGCCATGGTGTGTCAGGTGAAAGTTTAGATGATCTCTTGTTCCATTTCTGACAGCACGTGTGTTAGAAAAGTTTGTGAGAGCAGGACAAACCAGAAACACTGTACTGGTATCAAACAAACCTAAAGTAATTTTCCTGCTGAAAATCTATCCAACTGCTGAACAGAAATAAATAAATACATAACATCCCATTATGAGGCACAGCTTACCAACAAGGCACGTGCAGTGCAACCCCCTCTGGCTCTTCTGACCCATCTCCATTTTGGTTGATTTCGATACATGCCAACCCTTCCACTGCAGAGACAGCAAACATTTCCTGTTGTCTCACCTCCTGCTTGTCCAAGACTTTCTAGACTTCCTTAAAAGTACAGAAATAGTTTCCCCAAATGTGTATGTTGGTGCAGCAGATAATATTATTTTTTCCCAAATCTAATCCCATAAATGTCAGATTCCCCTACTGTGTGCTGTAGATTCACTGGGTCCTACCCTGAAGCATCAACAGGGATGGTTTAGCCTGCGTCTTGGGCACAAACCAGTTTCCCAAACAACTTGTTTGAACAGAAGAGAAAAAAATCGACTCTTGCTTTTAGTCTTTGGATGGATGCAAAATCTACAAACTTTTACACAAGGCCCTCTTTGTCTCCAGTATCTGCTTTTTCCTTTTGCCAGGGTAAATAGCTTCCCTAGAGTTTGGCACATAGCCTGCTTATGGTTGTGGCACTAATATTGCTACCCAGTAGAGCTCCACCATGAAACAGAAAGAAAGACACAAGAAAAAAATTAGCAGAGGATCCTGTTGTCAGACAACTCGCTGGTATTTTCCTTAACTGTAATTTAGCAGAGCTGAGTATAATGTTAGGCAGCTCTCTCCTATCCATCAACATTGAATATTTTAGGTTTTGTGGGTTGACACACTCCTGCTATCCTGCAAATACGAAACAAAGCAACATTTCTGCAGATCTGTGACATGAACTGACTTTTCCCCAGAGGAATCACAGTGCTTTAAAAAGTAATACACTCATTTGCACATCTTTCTCTGGAATAGACTCGTGCAACCCAATTTCAAAACCTTCCAAGCGGTATTATTAAGGATGACAGTTCTACCTCAACTCAGAGATCTGAGGCTGTGGCTGACACTGGTTATAAAATAAAAAAAAGATGGGGTGGGAGAGTTAATCTCTGTAATTAAAAGAAGTGTTACACCACTGCAGCCATCAGCAGCAGGGCGTACACCTTTCAGCCTGGCAGCCCTTCGATGGCGTAAGGCAGACACGTACCATGGGCCTGTAACAGTGGGTAGCCAAGTGATGACAGATGATGGACAGGAGGGAAAGCAGTACTTGGAGGGGCCAGAAAGGAATGGGAAGGGCTGTGGACAGAGAATTAGGGAAGTCAGTTGAGAAAACTGACCATCTGGGCCAACCCGAAGTAACTGCTGTCATCAAACCAGTGCCCTGGGATCACTTCAGCTCTTTCCCTATAACTTGCAAATTTCTCCACTGCCAGAGGTTAGTCAGTCCAGGAGCTGGAGGTCTGCAACCCTGGACAGTTACTGAGAGAAGGATCTTTAGGAGGAGAAACAGTATGGTTTTCCATATCAGAAGCACTCCCAAGCTTCCCAAAGGAGGAAGATCACGTTTCCTGAGTTTGTTTGCCTTCCTCCATCATGTCTCTTCAAATCTTTACAGGAATACATGAGTATAAGTAGATGCTGTAGGTCACTAGCCCAGAAAACTCTCTCACTGCTTGTCCCATGTGGACTAATCCATGTAGGAGGTTACACACACCACACTGGCTCCACTGCTCAGGAATAGCTAAACTACTGTGTCAGACAGTCTGGAAACTAAGTCAGCCAAAGGTAAAGCAGGGGGTCTCCTGCTCTTCAGCCAGATTTTCTAATAGATTCTTCAAAAGCAAATATGCTTCTTTTTACTGCCTGGTAGGAGGCTGGTGGACAGGGTCCTGGAGTGGCTGAAATGGGCAGTACATTCCCAGTTCTTCCACCTTGTGCCACTCCTGAGCCCTGCCTAGTTATGGGGAAGCCGTTTATCAACAGGACTGAGCACAATCTCAGTGGATTTACTGTTTCAGCCCTTGAGCACAACCAGTTTCACACACATCTTATGATTAAGCTTCTTCAGTGAGTGGCAAGATGACAAGTGGAGCAGGCCAAGGCAGTGAGAGGCACCACCTCTAGCAGGGTTAGTGGAGAGGAGCAGGTGTGGGAGGGCAGGGTGGAGGATAAGTGCAGACAAAGGTGGAAAGGAGGCTGAGCAGAAGTGTGTAGGCCCTGGAACACTATTTGATACGCTATGTGGAGTAACAGGCTGGATTATTTATTACAGCTATTGCTTTTGTGAAACCTATTGCTGCCCTAATTTCCCTTCCAGCCCAGCAAGCCTGCCAAAACTGGATTGTGCCAGAGCTACAAGGCACACCACGATCTGGTCAGGCTCAGCCTGATTTTCAGTAGTTCTCACTTTTTTGTAGTAGCATTCTCCTCCATTATTAAATTCAGGGAGCTCAGATGTACCACAGTGATTTAATTACAAATAGTTTCTATTCCAACATAAAAGCACTTTTGGTCCTCAGTACAAATTCAATGCTAAGTTTACAGCAGTGTCTACAGGCAGCTCTACTCAACTCCAATATTTGAATCCTTTCCAAAAGTGATTTTTATTCGAGAATTCTGCAGAACTTTGCCTTAACAAAGCTACAGTTGAACTTGACTGTCACCTCCAGCTGTATGCTCAAACTGTCTTGGTCTTGAGTTGAATCAGTGCCAATGAACAGCTACTTGAAGTAATAGATATTTTAGAATTCCTGTATCACATCATCATTTATGCCTTTTCTTACACTAGGTCACTTATAGTGTGCCCTCCATAGTTACTGTGCTCTTCTTTCCATGATCTGGAGCCATAAGGAAAAAATACATCAGATTTTCCAAAATCCCTCCTGAAAACACACTGGTGATTGTTTTCAGTTCATCGTGGATTCCTTGACTAATACTTGTGCAGAAAAAAGGAGACAGAAGCTTGATGTCATCACATCAAGGTGAATCCTGAAATAGAGTTTATAAGGATAAAGGGTAGGTGGGAGCAGGAACTGAAACTGGGGAAGGAGGATTAGAAAGAAATTGAATGGAGAGCAGGAAATGTGGTGTGGGTTGTAATGAAAGAAGAAAAGGGTCCAGAGAAAATGAGGAGTATCAGGTGTTTAAATATCCCCTAGAGGCTGCCTTCCAAAGTCTCTATGTTCCTCTGCTGTGGAGTTACCAGTGAAGCCCACTGCAAAAATGACTCTCTCATCTCACATTTATACCTCTTCTGATAAGGATTGAGAACGAGTGTGTTTCTACATCCTTAAAATTAAAACAAGCAAACAAACAACTAACAAATAATTTGGCAATATGTTATAACCATGATCAGGCTGTGAAGTCACACATTCACACTACTAGTTAACACCAAATTTAAGTTTTTTTCTTCAACTTTAAGATGACTCTTTTTACCTTGTACGTGGAAGATACTTAACATCAAATTCAGACACAAATTACCCACATTCTAATGTGTTTCCTGGAATTTAGGTGTTGGTTTGTGGTTTTGTTTGGTTTTTGTTTGTTTGTTGGTTTTGGTTTTTTATTTGCAACATGTCAACAAATTAAAGTGTCTAAGTTCAGGACACTAAAACCAAAACAGGGCTTTAAAAGGGTGTTTTTCAGAGTCAAATTACATGAGGTTATCAGACCACTCACAGGAATGGCACCTACTCAGCTCTTGCTGAAATCCTCTGTTGAATTTTACTGAGGTTTGCTCAGGACTGAGCATAAGGATTTTGCTTGGCCAGGACAAGGGGACACAGCATGTTGGCTTCAGCTGGGAACCATAGCATCTGGCATCACTTGCTCTCCGAGAGGAGAAATTGGTTAAGATCCTTGCGAGGATATCTTTGACTTTCACAAAGACCAAACCAAAAGTACTGACAGTCTGGATCTTGGCTTGCGTCCACTTTCTGAGTAGCTCTGGGATAGACTAATATCAATATCCTGGCTAGTAGAAGGAGGTTTATACATTGAGAGGAAATTCACAGAGGTAAAGGTGGCTGTCTCGTGCTGGTCTGTGACTGCTGCAGCCTAGCGTGGAATGGCACAAACCCTGTATGGGTGGGGCTGCAGGGTACCCCCCAAAATGGGCTCTGTGTTGATCTCTGTCACTCCCTCGGGGAGCTGGAAGGTGAAAGCCCTCAGCAGGTTGGCAAAGAAAATAAAGAGCTCGGTCCTCGCTAGGTGCTCCCCCAAACACACACGGTGCCCTGCAGAGGGAAGAGGGAAGGACAGTGAGTATCTAGGAATTTTTCAGCTTCACAGTCACTTAGTTCATTCTTGTTGCAAGCAGAGGGTGTTTTTTTTTGTTGTTGTCAAAGGACAGGATCATGAAAGCCACAGAATTAAAACTATGTGAATTCCTTCTCAAAAAGATCCGATCCAATGTCACAGTTTAGGAGACACCAAATGAAAATTTCAATGAAAATCCCTAATGTACAAACATAATTTCTTTCTAGACCTGATAGAAAACTATTTTCCTTTTTCAGGAGATGTTGAGCTGCAGGATCATACACAAAGAATCTGCCAGCTGCTTGCACATCCTTTCTTAGTGAGTTAACATCAGTGGATCAGAATTACTTAGTAATGGCATTTGCAGTTGAACAGAGGCTTGGTCACCTCATAGGCAAAGCATGAGGCCTACTGTTCATTTCCCAGGGTTCTCCATTGGCACCAATGATGTGAGCAGAACAGGTGAATAATACATTCACATCTCCAGACTAACAGAAAATAAAAGAAAAAGCCATTTTCATTAAGAAACCACTGAATGGACATATAGGTGACTGGTCTGTTATATCAACAGAGAAACTAAAACAAAACCATCAGTAGGAACTTTACTGCTATGTGTGATTGCTAACTGTGCGTACATTGCTATCTTATTTCCTTCTTTTGCAACTGGATTTCCGGTTCTGTAAGCAAGAACCTAATCTTTTGTTTATCAGGATGCATTCTGCTTTTCTTTCATCTTGATCCTTTAAAAGGGATTGCAAGTAACTCCAGTACAAAGAAGACACACTGCTTCTCAGGAACGTAAGTATGTATAAAGAATACTACAGACAAAACCTGTGTATGACTGCAGCCTGCAACCAGCCCAGTTTGAGTGGGATTACCACCACAGAGTACTAAGGACAATTTGGGATATGATGGCACAGAAGCCTCTGCCTTGACAGAAACAAGCCAGTACTGTTCTTTAAAAGCAGCAAACAGCAGAGATAGAAGATGTTATCTGAAGAAATGCCATAATCTCACACTTCTATATTCTTCATTTTATCTATTGGGTCAGTTCAAACTACCAGTGCATTTACCTGCTGAGAATGGTAAGAAAGCTTCTCGAGGGATGAAGTTTCCTTCTTTATCCAGAAAATGGCCCGGGTTGAACTGTCGAGGTGTCTCCCATTCCTCAGGGTCATACAGAACAGATCCTATATTTGGTATAACGATGGTGCCCTGCAAAGAAGAAACTGTTGATTCCCTTCCAGATACTGGTCTGTCACCCATCAGTTTCTGCCTGACAGAAATAACTGCTGCTTGTTGCCATTTGCACAAGTGCCAAGTTGAACAGAGGAGTCTTAACCAGTGCTTTGGCAAACCAGTTTATCCTCCCAGTCCATCCCCAGCCAAGCAGAGCTGGTCTCTGCAGTTGTGATGATGGGCAGGAGCTCAAGGCTTCCCTGATAGGGGCCTTATCAGCTGTCTGAGCACCTACACATTAAGCAAAGGACTAATTTGTTTGGCCACAAATAGTAACCCTTCCCCAGGCACCACATTCCTGAGTTAAATGGCAAATGGCTCATAGATTGAAAATGGGTTACAAAACTGAAAGGAGAGCTAAATAAGTGTCTCTTTACTGAAGAAAGAACAGAAGCTGAAAATGTGTCTGTACCCTTTTGACAGGGAATCCTAGCAGTGTTGTGTTCCTCACACACACCCTGGGCATGCCCACAACGACAATGTTGCTGAAGCGCTGAATCTCATGGACCACAGCATTTGTGTAGGGCAGTTTTCTCCGGTCCTCATAGCAAATTAACTGGGAAGGACCCAGAACAGCATCCAGCTCCTTCTGCACTTTCTCTGTGGAGAAATATTCACCACTTCAGATGAGGAAATGTATAAAATATTTTAACTGGTCTCTTTTCTTAGAGCAACAGGAAAATTTATTATTTCAGCATAGTACATCAGGTCTATAAACTGCAATTTAATATTATTTAATACTAGAGTTTAATGTAGGACAATTAAAATATACAGGAAAAAACCACCAGTAGTGTGGTCCAGGAACACACTGGAGCGGTGCAAGGGGTCCAGTGGTTTGTGAAGAGCACTGGTGTGCTCAGCAAGGAGAGTTGGGCTCACTGCCTCACAGGAGGGCAGTGAACATAGGCTGCTATAAATGTGAGATGAGACTGTATGGCAAACACCACAAAGTTATGTCAACATTCCTCATACCCCAATGGTGTCAGGTGCAGATGGAACTCAGAGCTTTGATCTCTGTTCCTGCTGCCATCAGTCACCTGCAAACTCTCCACACAGAGAATCTCACTGACTTGTCACTGCCAAGAACTAACTTTGATCTCACTGCAAGTGCCTTCAGCCACTTGGCTTGGTCAGGTCACAGAATGGGTCTGTTTTTTTTCTCTGCTGCCATTCTTTGTATTTTCAGAGAGTGAGAGGCAGGCTGCAACTCTTTCTATTCAGCCATCATTAACATTTGTAGTACCCACAGCATTTCACAAGAATCCCTCTCACCTTGAATATCTGGATTCACGACCATATAGAGCAGTCCCCAGTACAATGTTGTGCTTGAGGTCTCCGATCCACCGAGGAAAAGATCATTTATGACATAGACCAAATTGTCTTCATCATACTTGGGCTTGACCCCCTCTTTAGACTGCAGATGATGATAAAAAGTTGAAGTTAAGGCATAAAAGTTAGGTTATCTTATATGGCCTCTGTGTGAGAATCCTTATTTCCACAGCTGGCATGTGCACAAAGAATAGCCAAAATTACAGTTTTGATTAATTCTGAGAGTTTAGTAGTTTCCCAAATAGACATGGTAAGTCTGCCTTGCTGTCTTTCATGAGGTGGAATATTCTTTCATTTAAAAAAGGCAATTCTGCGTCTGATGACCTAATCATGAAAACTTTAAAGCACACTACAAGTTTTGCAGTTAGATTAGAGTGTGCTTCTATACAAGTGCCCTACAGTGTGCCACTCTTCAGGCCTTGGTCTGCAAATGGTGCTAGAAAATACCAAAGGAAATCCCATCTGAATAAAAGAATCTCCAGAGAACACCTTGAAAGTAATTTCTTTTCTCAGTTCAGGATAAATGTGAACTGGGGGAGGAGAGGTATTTTCTTCTGAATAATAAGGGAGTAAAGTAAAAATATATTTGAGGAAAAGGCAAAACATTTTAAAATAATGCAATAAATACTGCAATAAATCACACCCCTGACACCAGAAATCTTTGCCTCTAAAATGCTTATTTTGACAAATCTTGTCATACTCAATTCAGATATAAAATGCAAGGTGACGTATCAGCTCCTTTCAGAGCCCCTGAGCCAACACTGTGAGGAGGCGGCAGCCTGATTAGCTATAAACTTATGATCAGATGTGGAAGCTACATAAACTTCATCTACCCCAGGAAAGAGATGCTTCTTTTACTTCCCAAAAGTACCCCAAAAAGATAAAGTTTGAAGCAGAAACTCTGGTGCTCTTAGACAGCCTCTCTGGCTCATGAGCTACTTCCTACTATGGAAAATAATAGCTTGGGTAGGGAAGAAGATTAATGCTTATTATAGCCCTGTCCTAGGCCATTCAATTAGAATATAGGTGCCAAGCCAACTAGGTCTCAAGGTGTGGGGAAATTAGAGGTAAAGCAGGGATAATGATTCCCTGCCAAGGGAGGAACCATACAGTTATGTGGCACAAGGACAGTCAGTGTTAGAGCACACACCGAATCCCAAAGAAGCACTGTCCTGTTTCAGGGAAATGATCTGTTTATGCATATTTAAACCCATTGTACACATGAGGTGCCTTGTTTTGGAAGATGAGGTGGTTTCTACCAAAGTTATGTAACCTACAGGAATAAACTGTCTCATATTTACTACAGGATTGAAGTATGCACATGAATATTTGTGGAAAGCAGATGATAGCTCATGAGTTCACCCCCTGACATACTGGGCCTTATACTCCATAAAGGTGCGATCACACAGAACAAACACTTACTTTCTCCATCTCAGCCAGGTAAAAGTCAATGAAATCCTGTGGCTCAGCTGGTATCCCTCTCTCCATGTGTCTTCTGACCTCCTTTCTTGCAAAAGAACTCAGGACATCATAGCAAGCCAATGCCTTCTTATGAGGCCCAGGGAGACGGCACATCAGCCAAGGGAGGATTTCATACATCTGCAGGAGTGACACACAAGAGGTAGTGTGAATTCTCTGTCACTAACAAAGCTGCTTTTAGAGACACCAAAAGGCTGAATTGTCCTATCTGGAAATGTTGATAGCGGAATAAACAATTTAGTATTGCTTTGAGCAGGTTTTTGCCATCATGTGGTAAAACTTTACTAGTAATTTGACACAATTCCAGGGGTCAAGGCAGTTCTGACAACACTCTGCTCATGCCCCTAAGATTTGCTGAATAGCTTTACTACCACAACAGCATTTTAGTTTGCCTTTTCCTGTAAAATTCAACTGTCAATGGAATTTGCCTGGCCATCCATATTCTCCATTACACACAGCTTGATGCTCTTTAAGGGTCTAAACTACAAAGTCTAATTCATGGGAAAAACTTCAAGTGCTCTTCAAGACCCTTCAAGTGCAAAGTTGTCCTTTATGGTATGTTGTGGGAAGTACCTACCAAAAACTCTCTGACAGAACTAGAATCGCGAGACTGTCAGAGAATGTTTGTATTGATTTTGCAATGTGTGAATTGGGAGCTATTATGAAGTAAGGAAAAAATTCATAATTAATATTTTGTTATTTGTGAGGGAGGAAAAAGCAAAGAAAATGTTCAGCATACAATTTGCAGAGTAGTAAAAAGCAGAACAGTGAATTCAATGATACCAATTTTTGGAGAGAGAAGTAAATAGAGGTGGGAGAAGCAGCACTTCAGAGTTCAGGTTTATTACAAACTCCAGTCTCAAATTAAATTTAAAGGTTTCTGTTAATAGTCTTAGAAATGTGGAAGCCTCTGTTGACTCCTTAGAAATGCAGGAGTCAACAGAGAGAGGTACCCCCTAAACTTGCAAAGAAACAAGACAGTTTTTAAAAATGTCCTCATAGCCAAAGAGGCAGTAATAAGGTTCCCAGGACACTTCTTCTCTCCCAACTTGCATTTGCCTCTTGTCTGTATTTAGTAAAGACACATTTTTGTATTTGCTCTTTCATTTTCTACATATTTCAGAAAAAAACCAGCATATGATTTACTCACCTGATGAAAAAAACTGCCTGCAAATCTGAATAAATTCTCTGTGGCATGGATCATTTCATGGAAGGTTTTGTCTTCATCAGAGAAGTGATATCCAAAAACTACAGCACAAATCACATTTGAAATAGAATGGAAAAGAGGGAAAGAAGGATCCACAGGTCTTCCTGCAAACACAGTAACAGATACTCACTCTCAGTGTTTTCTTAAAGTGTTGCTTATACAGATAGGACAAAGTGTTATTAGAGACTGCATAAAATGTTCCTTTTATCCAGCTGGGGCATGAATGGGGACAGAAATGTGGCACGAATATGAATTAATGAAAATAAGACATAGCCTTAGAGCAAAGGACACTGTTAAACTATTTCCTCATAGCTCTGAAACAATCTAAAACCCCTTTCTGTGAAATAATGTTGTCCAGCTAAGATCTGTTGCAGGATATCATATAAAATCTGCTGTCCTCAGTTGTCTGGAGGAAGACAAATCACAATATAAGAAGGAAAAAATGTCACTAGAGATGAACTAAGGGAATTCAGGCATTCAAAAACGTAAAGACTGGATGAACTTGGGAAGGTTTAAGAAGAAGAATAGATGGACAGGAACTGCAAAATATAAATAATAAAACTATTACAGCCTCAGCTGTGAGCAGTAGATCATCATATCTCTGCCTGATTTTTTTTTTTTAATTATGAGACAGACATCCATAAAATATGATTTGGGTAGAAATGATCCTGGCTTGGACTCTAGGATTAACCTGATAATTCACTGAAGTTCCCTCCCACCTCCTACTTTCTTTGATTCTCTTGCCAGTAGTTACTAAGCCAGACAGATTTTAAAATATCAGTGGCACCCAATGTCATTGAAATTACCAAACTCTGCAATACTCTTCAGTTCCCTGTTGCAGGCAGCCTGAGAACTGCTTGGCTGCGCAATTCAGCGGCATCACATCATTGTACAATCATGTTACAGACAAACAATCAGCCCATGGAGGTAGGATCTCAGAAGTTCACAACTTCATTAGGTTTATGAACAGCTATTTTAGAAAGAAGTTCCCACTTGTGATTCTGTGCTCTATCTGCTCTTAGGCTTTAGTAAGTTTGGATACACCGCTGTGGATCTAACCCTGACCCTAGAAAGGGTAAGTAAGTTTGCATACTGAAGATATGGATCCAGACTGAAAAGTGCTTGGTTTCTTAGCAGGCAGTTACCTTTTAGGTTCACAAAAAACTCCACCAGGTGAGAGGCCTCCTCTTGCACTCGATGCTCCAGGCCCTTTTTTCCCATTCCCAAATTGCGTAGAGTCATTATTCCAAAGCGTCTCTGCTGCTTCCAGGAGCGACCAGTTGCCAATATAATACCTGAGGGTATTCCCTGGCATATCAATATTTGCCACAGACATGAATGATTCATTTGAATATGTATTATAAAATAAATGGAATAAATCTGGGAATATACTGTGATACAAATATCTTTAGGTGAAATTATCGATAATCAGAAATCATAGCCGAACATACCCAAACTATAACTAGGCCACATCGTCTTAATATTGATTGTAGTTCACAATTGAAAAGAGCAGTCTAAGGATTTTCTGACTGCTCCATTTCTTGATGTCTTGAAAAAAAAACAAACAATACCTTAAGGTGCCTTTTTAGGAAATCTGCTTTAGCCATAGTCAAGTGATCATGCTCAGGACAGGAGTAACTGGATGAATTTCCACAGGGTGGAGTACAGGGCAGGGTATGTTTATGAAGGTATAGATCAATTGATGTGATGGTTGTAGGCTGAGGTAAGGAAGGTGAAGGATAAGTGACATTTGGTCTCTGTTTCTCCTGTGGAAGAGAGAACACTCCACTGATTGTTAAATTGAACCTGTGGTCACCTGAAGAGCTGCGATGGTGACGCTTTACCTACCTTTAAACAACCTGTGTCTGCTTTGGTATAGCAAATGCAGGGAAGGGAAAAGAAAAGACTGCAAACTGTCGGAATACACTAAGAAGAAGTGAGTTTTCCTGTGTCAGAGGCACTCTCACAGTCAGAGGATATTCAAAAAATGTTTAGGAGTGTCTGCAAATACAGCAATGCGAATTCTGAATGAGGTTTTCATAGGTCTCTTGCTCATGATGGAAAGTATTTGGCAACTATTACGTATAGTTACCAAACAAGCTTTGCATTCACATGATGTACAGCAAAATCATGTGCAGCACAATGGATTAGTCTGTGATGAGAGCAAGATCACTGAGTTCTGAGTTGGATCACATACATATATCTTGAAAGCAGCAAAAAGATCACCTAGAAACAACCTGGAGTGTTTCCCAGCCTTGGGTAAACTCAGTACGAAAAGCACCATAACAAATTGTAAGTTATTCTCAAGAGGTAATTGAGGACTTGGAGTGTATCTGATGGAAGATCAGGAGGGCAGAATAGTTTGCCAAGTCACCATTCCTGTGCTATATTTGTGGCAGGAAAATCTCACCTTTTCCTTTGGCCATTGCCCTGAAGAAAGGTGACACCAACCGTCCAGAAACATCGTCAGGGTGTGTGGTCATGCCATCCTTCACTGCTTGAAATCCATTCAGTATGATCACTGGGGTCCACCCGAACCACAAAGTATATATGTTACCATGAGTTTTTGCCAGCTGTAAGTGGAAAAGGTGCCAGGAAAGAACAGATTAAGTCCCATGTATACATCTTGAACAGACACTGCACCTGCTATTCACCAATGGATAGTTTTGTGCTGAAAACATCATCCCCGGGCATATAATTGTAGATAGAAGCAGAGAGAGACTGTTGTTTTGCTGAGAACAATGCTTTCAGCAGCCAATTTTATTTACCCTGGGGAAACTGATTTTCTTTTCAAAGCACAGCCTGCAGCAACACCGCAGCAAAAGAAAGAAAACTTTGTGCTTTATGTGACATCACATCCAACCCCAACATTTGTACCTTGTTGATCTGAACAGACACACTCTGCACGGCTCTGGGGTTCTGCGCCTCAAGTGAGCCTGTTCTTAGCAAAAGGAAACCAGCTGACTAAACCTGCACCATCTGTGCTCCAGGAGAGGATGTGGAGCCAGAAATTAGTCAACAGCTATGAAATGCCAGTAGGCTGCAGCCAAGTCCAGGGTTTCCTCAGAGCACTGAGGAGAGCATTCACCATTGGACACGGCAGAACTATTCAAGCAGAGATGGGTGTATGACAGAGGAAATCCAATCATTCATGGGAAAACCTTTGTACAAGTATGGGATTCTGCTCCAGCACACCCATAATGATACAAAAGAGATGGTACACAGTGTCTAAGGTGCCACTAGAATTACATCCAACTGCTCACACCAGTCACTTGCTTCTCCTAATAATTCTTCAGATTCCAGTTTTCCTCTCCCTGTTGGAGCATCACTGCCTAAGTCTGCTCTGCACTCAGTGATTCATGTGTGCTGTCCTAGCCATATTCACCTGAATTAGAGGTCATCTGTAAACCATTAGAAGACTTATTGCAGCTATCATTAAAAACAAGTGGCAAACAGATAGCCATCAGGAGGTGTAGGACGATGGGGAATGAATGCCCTTCCTGTGCTATAAGCATACATACACATTCAACATATTGTCCCTTAGTGATTAAATTAGGTAATGCCAGTCAGCATTTTCAAAACTATCACATAGGGACTTATCAGCAGTACAGAAACATATTTTATATTATTAGTGTTTTCCAACTTTAATAACAAGTCAGAAACCCTGTCCCCAAGTTTACTTGATTCTTAAGGACATTAGGATTCTCATGAAGATGACATATTCTACATAAGAAGGTGACCTGAATATAGGAACCAAGTTGATCTTTGTATATCCATACCTTGTCTGTAACTTTCTAAAACTTAAAAGCTTCAGTTTGGTTAATAACATACCAGGCTTTTTTAATCTGTGACTAAAAATGACTGATTAAGAACATCTTAAAAGAAATACCTCCATCAGAAGATCCCGGTGAAATTGAAAGTTCAGGTGCACCAAGTTTCCAAGCAATGGGAGAGGAGTTGGTCCAGGAGGGAATTGCTTGCAAGCTTTTCGCAGTTTGAAAAACTGAACAATTAACAAAAAAAATATCAGGACTACAAAAGCTTGAGTTACTGTCAGCATTTCTGAGCTGTTTTATTGGCTTGTCTATCAAAAAGGAGGTGTTGGAGCTTGGAAAAGGTGCTCTTCTTTGTTGTTCCACCAGTTCTGTGTGCAGACTGAGCTGTATGAAGTCTCAATTTCTTTCCCTCCCTCTGTCCCTCCCTCTTCATCACTGCCTGCCCTTTTGCTGCACCCCATATATTTGCCATACTGAGATACATCAAACTGATCCCTGTCCAAAAGCACACCTCTCTGCTTAAAGCAAACCTTGAATGGAAATGTGAAATCACTTGTACCCAAAGTATTTGTCCTGAAGCTTGTGCTAGGGAACTTCTAGAGTTTATTGGGAGATTTGGATTGGAGGGACACCATTTGAAAGCCCTTGTTGACCACTGGATATGAGACAAGTGAAACTCGGTTTCATCTGCCTCAGAAACTTTAAAAACATATGTAAGGGTTCATCTCAGAATCACTGAATTCAGATTATGAGTGTTACACATTGGTTAGATTATATAGTTACATAGAATACAGTTACAATAGTGCATAGTACATCCTTAACAATAGGTTAGATTTTCCAGATGCTTTAGTCACAAACATTATTAAATTTGTGGTTGTAAATTCAGATTTGATGGCCAGCACAAACATGTCCCCACAGGCAAAGACAAGAGTACCTGAAGACTAAGGATGCAGTTAGAAGACAAAATTGCTACATGTGATATCTGAAAAATTTGCCTTGAATGTTCAATCAAACTTTTTTTCCAGTAAATGGAAAAAATAAGTGTTTCACCAAGTGAATGATATGGAGATAGTACTTAAAAGCTCATATTACAATTAAATAATTCAAAAAATCAGAATGTTTAATTTCTTTATATTGTAAGATTAATCAAAAATGTAATTCCTTTTTATTTTTTTTTTTTTTAATATTTTGTAGCATGCAACCAAACTGAAAGCTTCATGTGCCTTGGTTAGTTTTCTACAATTTCAGAATCTGGGATATTATTACCAGTTATCAGTAAGTTTATAGGAGACATAAAAACAATCTATGCTCTGATAATGAAGGGATTCACACTGAGTTTGAAGCACAGACAGGGGGAAAGCACTGTGTGCCAATTACCAGAGGATTTGGTCTTGCATTGCAAAGAGAAAGTGTCTTCGCTAAAATTGAAGTACAAGTCTGAACAAGACATTGCTGTGCCCTCCAACGCAGACATAAATGTGCTGTTTTGCAAACCTGGCAACATGAAGAAAGTAATGTGACTCAGTGATAGCAATCCGTCTCCTTCGTTTGGCCAAACTTTGCAGCTCTTGTGGGTGCATACTTGCCTGCATGATACAATGAGGACAGCATGGGAGTGGAGTCTTTCACGGCCTTATCTGTGCCTGTGCTGGGCAGCATGGTGTGGTGTAGGTTGAGGTGGGCTCCATGGCCTTGCTGAAACCAGTGCAAGTCAGGTACCATTGCCCATTGTGAGGCTGAAATCAGCAAAACATAAAATCAGAAAAAATTGTTTTTTCAAACCAAAACATCAAGTTTAAAATTTGGAAAAAAGGGAAGAATGTTAGTTTTGTGCAGGCAACTGAAGTCAGAATAAATGCTGAATGACATAAATTTCATTAATAGACTGAATACAATCGTGTTCATCTCTTCTCTGTTTGGTCCATATTCCATTGTTTAATTTTAGATATTTCATGTTGGTGTAGTATTTTGACATCAGTAAATTAATTCACCTCTTTCAGAGCATGGGTCAGGTTTAACTGGAATCAAAGCACCAGTGTCAGAAGCAGAACAAAACCAAATGAGCCAGCCAGGACTTTATCCTGCCAGGTGTTACCGTTATCTTTCCTTTTGCAGTGTTTTCAGAATGTTCTAACTGTCTGAAATCCACATGAATGAATAGTTATTTACACCAGTGTCACCTCATGTCACTGGTTAAGCTCTGCTCAAAACCAGGCTGAGGGATCTTGTGTTGGCCTGGACCTCTTACTCTCTGGTGCCTCCTCTTGTGGACAGACTATCAGCAATATTTTCTGGGTTTGTATTTTTGGCAGAAAATTCAGCTTTCCTAAAAGATAGTAACCCAAGCAAAGAGCAGCCCAAAGAAGTGGACTCAGAGGCAAACCCAGCAAGGTTTAATGAAAATTATCAGGAAGCCAAAGTTTCAATAAGGTTTTTAGTGAACATAAAAGCACACTGTGAAGTAAGTCTCAGCAAATGCTTGCAAAAGTAAAGCTGTGCAGGTAATGTGACAATCAAACAAGCATGGTCCTGAAATCCTTGAGCAAGCAAATGTTTAATTTCAGCTCTGAGACACTGATACTTAAATATGAAGAATAAACTGTGATACATTCGGCAAGAGGGAATGTGAGGAATTAGTATCTCCAAAGCACAGGAACTGTTCATACATTGGGCACACAGTAGCAGCCAATTGCCTTGAGTGTGGCTTCAAATAAATAATATTTAGAAGTGGAAATTGCACAACACATTGCTACGCTTTCCAACTCCTCACCCACAAGTACCTTCAGAAACTTGCAAAATTCCCAAGCTGGAATAAGCCTAGAAACTGGGAACATTAAGGCAGGACTTGAGGTGGCACAAAGAGTGAGAAGAAAAAAATGTAAGATACCTTAATATCCAAAATAAAAATGGAAAAAGCAACATAAATGAGACTGGCATCCCTGATCCTAATTGCTGCAAGAATTTTCTTGCAGAAAGTTTGCCTAAAAGAAAAGTAACTTGATGTGCTCTGGGTGAATTACTGGGAACTGCATGATACTTCTATGTGAGTAACAGTTGGATGAATTTTTCAAGATGAAGGAAAATGCAAAGGACCTAAGATCATCTCCATAATTTCTGCATAACAAGCTTGAGGATGCAAACAAAATCCCTGAAATGATTAAGAAAATCAACAGGAAAAGACAAGTAAAAAATATGTTAGACGATATATTCTGAAGCCTAAGGGAAAAAAAATAGGTTTCTGTTTTCACAAAAGAGGCTGAAGTCAATATTCTGACATTAGAATTCCTCTTTGTAGGCCAACGGCACTGTGCTATTAATGCTAGAGTGAGGATGTACAGGCTGTGGGGTAAAAATAGAAGTTCAAAGTACCTAAATACATCTTTTCAGAAACGTCTAAGAGAAGCACCAGCAAAAATATGGCAAAAAACCTGTAAAATGCAATGCTGATGTTATGAGCTGGAGCAGTCTGTCATCTCAGCTTCTATCAGTGGTTTCTTCACAGAATGACTAATGACTACCAGGGAAAAGCACAATGACAAGACAGGGATGGCAGAGCACTTTTAAATTAAGCTAAATAAACAAGCTCCATAAGAGATTCCCACAAAACCTGACAGAAACTAAGCACCAAAAAATGTATGTCATAACAGTCTGCCACAAAAAATACACCAAAGCTAAAATCCAGGAGAGTTGCAATTAGAGAGTGAATGGCTAAGAAAACACTGAAAGCTTGGACTGACCACAGGTAAAAAATTACTTTTATTGACAAAGGAATAGGGAAAAGCCAATAAAACAAGAAAAAATAGGTGTTTAGATACAAACCCAAAAATGCTTCAAAGCTTACATTAATTAGCAAAACTCACATGTTAAAAAGTTCTAGGGTGTTGCTGTACAGGGGATAAAGGAAGAGGTGGAGAAAAGTTAATGCAAGACCAGTAGCTGACTGCTCATTTTTTTCATCCCAAGAATACCCAAAGAAAGATATTGACCCTGAAATAGCCCCAAATACAGAGCATGGCTGTGAGAACAGTGTTCCCCTTCCACTCAGGTCTGAGCAGTCTGAAATGACCTGGTCAATCTGATTTTGTGTTCAGAATAAACATAGTGAGGAGAGAGTCATTCTCAACTGAAAGCACCAGCTTCAGGAACTGACTCAATATAGTTACATCTTTTCTGCACAAAAAAAAAAAGAGAAAATATTTGAGACAGATCTTGGTTTTCTTAGGATGGTTAGGTCCATCTTACCCAGCAGGGAACACTGCAGATGAGTTTTTCACTCTTGCCATGTTCTTCACCAGGCTGGCTGCAGATTGTAAGCTTGGCCATTATGTGCCCAGAAGAACAGAGTCAGGAACATTGCCCTAAGACTCAAACAACAAAGCATTAAAAAACCCACAGTTCCAGAAAAGTCATATGCAAGAGGGAATAAGCACATGGAGAATAAACACCGTTTTAAAGGGGTGCAGGTGTATGTACCAGTGGTTGCAAAATGAGAAGCAGCTTTTAAAATAGGAGAAGGCTTGGGAACAAAAAAGGCTGAGAAGGTTGCAGTAACGTGCAACAGTGACCAAACAAGGTAATGGGTGAAGATTGAAAGACCAATATGACCTCCACCCTGTCTTTGTCTTCAAGAAATTCATAGGATCAAAATTATCATAACCAGGAGCTTACAATGTGTATTCGATGAAACCAGTGTTTAAAAACACCAAGATACAAGCACTGACCTAGAACTCTAACATACTTTATACAGTACTAAAAATAAGCAATGTTTTCCCTTCTTTAGATCCAACTCCAGCAAGTATCTCAGGGTGTTTTATCATTATTAAATACGTTTTAGGTCTGTCAAGGCAAAGATATCTATTCCTACATAAGAAGGCAAGAAATTACACAGCACTACAGGATTTTTTATAATTAAAATGTGTAACAGAGCAGACTTTCTAATTATACAAGTATTAATACCCCTAAATTTACATGGTAGGAATTTAAATGCCAAACATGAAAGGCAGAATCAGCACAACTCAATAATGTATTCTAATTACTACACTCAATGTGTAGCAATATATTATCCCAGATTGGTATAAATGGAGTTGTACCAACTCCATTACCTCCCTCCACCTCACACTTCCCATTGTAATCCTTTGCAAGCCAGGTATTTTCAACTCTTGAAAGTCTTTAATTAAGGTGTGGCAAAGAGTCAAGCAACAGGAGGCAGAAACCAAGGAAAGGCCGAGATAGAATCAGCCATACAGGCATAACAAAGGGTCAGGATGGGTCATAACCCAGAGAAAGTAACACATTCTCTGACCAAAACTAAAATTGTGTCTGGAAGTATTCTGTATTTGATTTTCCATGTCTTAAGTGGGAGGGGGGGTGAGGGAGTGGTGTGGAAATTAAGCAGTAGCACAGAATCTTAGTAACCCTCCATCGCACGCTCCTAAATCTCCAGCATGGTAGCAGGGACAGTAGCCCTTTTAAGTATTTCATTAATTGCATTAAGCTTCTAACAGAGGACATCTGTTTTCTTACAGTGGCAAAGTGACAATCAGCCTTGCGTAAAGTGCAGGGGCCAGAAGTCTGACTCGTGCCCTTTTTCCCTGTCCATAGAAGCTTTTTCTTCTTGCTTTCAAGGAGAGCTGAACTATGAGGACTTGCACTGCAATAGTGCTAATATGAAGGCAATGGGGATTTAGAGTTACACACTGTGTGTAGCAAGAAATTCCCTTCACAACTGATCATTCAGCCAGGACTCTGCCCCAACAGGCCCTGTTAATCTGCTCTGTCTCAGCATCTGTCTATGTGATGGTTCTTTGTTCCTTTTCTACCAGTTCCCTGAGGGAGGGAGAGAGAAAGGGAGGGAGGGAAGAAGGAAGGGAGGGAGGGAGGGAGGGAGGGACACGACTAACCAATGGCCCTCCACATTTTATCCGAATCTCCTGTGGCAGAAAGCAGTTAGACAGTGCTGCTTACGGCTTTACCATCCAGTGCCTGCCTCCAGGAAAGGACTCCCTGCACCTATGGCAACTCTGCTGGTGTGACTTTGAAGAAATAGGGCAAGCACACTCAGCAGCTTTTGGTATTGACAGTTGCTTATGGATCAAAGGGCAAGGTGGGTGGCAGTGATTGCATAGTAATTTGTAATACAGTATCTTGAGATTAGCAGTTGGTAAGGCATTGACAATGCAGTCCTTTAGACACAAGTTTCTCAATCGATTGCACGAGATAACTGCAGTACGTCAACACATCCCTGAAATTAAGCAAGAAAAAAATACGAAAAAAAGACCTAATTTTTTTAATTGTTCTAATTACTATATTACTGCTTGTGCAAGACAGTAGCAATGTCTGAAAAAGTTCTTTTTCCTGAAAAATATTCCATTGGTGTTGAGTTAAAATGGATTGAGAAATACCACTTGAAGTCAAAACTGTTATTCCTTCTATAGACATTGGGCTGCAAAAAATTTTATTGCTTTTACTGATGCTGCTAAGAGAGACCTCATACAAACCAGGAAAGACATCTTCTACCACAGAAAACAATCTGTATCCTCCTAAACATCCATCACTTTTACGTATTGTCCCTGTCATCTTCTCTGCAGCCTCCAGTTACCTGTGACAGCTGGAGTGAGGATTTATGGAAGAGAGTGGGCATGTCAAACATGCATGGGACAGCACAAGGTCACAGTTCTGGACCTGGGGACAGGGGTGAACAGAAGCACCCTCAGAGGCTGCAGAACTATTGTAGAGTTGTCAAGACAGACGTTGAGGCGCAAGTCTGATGAGGAGGAGTGTTTAGCCTGGAGAAAAGGAGGCTCAGGGGGTACCTCATTGCTCTCTACAACTGCCTGAAAGGAGGTCATAGCCAGGAGGGAGTCGGTCTCTTCTCGCAAGTAACAAGTGACAGGACAAGAGCAAATGGCCTCAAGATGTATGAGGGAAGATTTAAACTGGACATTAGGAAAAATTTCTTCACTAAAAATGTTTCCAAGCCCTGGCACAGGCTGCCCGTGGAAGTGGTGGAGTCACCATCCTGCAGGTATTTAAAAGATGTGTAGATGTAGCACTTTGCACATAGTTTAGTGGTGGACTTGGCAGTGCTGGGTAAGAGTGGGACCTCTTAGAGGTCTTTTCCAACTGAAACAAATCTATAAGTCTATAATTAGAGAAAAGTAGGGGAGCAGAAAAAGTGACTTCTTCCAGTCTTATTTGCTTCAGGAAAGATTTTTCTTCAGAACATCTTCTAAACCATTCCACCAACTGGAAAATCCACTCAACTTGCAGAGATTCTCAGGATATGTATTTGAAAGATAGTTACCCCTCCTCAAAACCTCTGTGAAGCCTTCAAATTCACTCCCCAGATCTCATCCTTTTCTATCAGGTATTTTCCCTCACTGTCATTTTTCTTGCTTTCCACACCACTCTTTCCTTGTCAGAACAGCCACATACACAAAGTAGCTCTCCACTGCCCCAAGAGACTGATAGCCTTTAGACAGCAGTGCTGGAAACTGCAGGGACAAGCACATCAAAGGACAGTCGAGTTCTTTTGGGCAGTTTCAACGTTAAAGTGATCCCACTCTTTTCACATGCTGCGACTTTCCAGAAACAGGCACAGCTTACATGGCAGCACGTTTGGGATGAGTAGCCAGGCGTCTTCTCTTGGGGCAAACTTCACTCTCTGGGACCTCTCCAAAGGGAAGATATCCTGCAGATTTACAACTAGTTTGAGGTGGATCAGCTCCCAGAATACACAAGTTAGAAAAAAATCCAGGAATAAATAGGAAGAACAAGATCTCTTCACTGACCTACGAGCCTCACAGGTGTTACTAAGGAATATGTGTCTCTCTCTTATTAAATATTTAGAAAAACGGTAGGATAATTTCTTATGCTGTTGCATTTGGTATTTCCTGTCCACTTGCATGAGGAGATTACACTGACCACTTTGTTCCTTCAGAAACCAGGAGACAAAACAGCATGAGAGCTTTTATTTGCATATACGCACATTATAACTCCAGAAACTGTAAAATTAGCAGACACAAAGCAAGGCCAGAGAATGGTGTTTGTCCACATTTCACAGCTGGTTTTCTCCACTTGTCTGTATTTTAAAAAATAAAAATAAAGTCTTCAGCAATATGAAGGCCAATTTTTTCTTTCCTGCAAGTCCTTCCTACAGATTTTTAGCCTATTAAATATATGCATCACGTGTATCCTTCTTTTACTGCTCACCATTTCCTCACTCATTTTAATACTGCTTTCCAGATTGCAGAGAATGTCATTAATTCTGTCACAAGCAATTTCCTCCAGCACAGCAGACATTGCTCCTCAAATATGCCTTGTCTACTTTATGAAAAAATCTTATCAATATGGTTACAATTGGATGATGTGTTTGCAACTGCTTTTGATGAATTCATGTTTTACCCCCAGAAATCCTTGTGGTGTTCAGTTTGTGGATGCAAAGGAGAGAACTGCATGACAAAAGGAGAACTAGAATCACAGATGGATAGTGCAAACACCGGATTTTGAAAAAAATTGCCTTGGATTCAGGAAAATCTCATCTACAGTTGGAAACAATAATGAAACTGCTTTTTATAAACAGAATGAACTTTTAACTGTTCAAAACAACATTCTGAAGTCTTAAAACAATTGAAAAGCTTTTTGTCCTTTTTTCAAAAATGTGTTTTGGTTTTTTAACTTAAGCTTTCAAAAACTCGGTACTTCAAATGGTGATTAAGCAAGAGTGTAGAAATGGTGGATCATAAGGCTGAAACAGGAAGAAATAAATACTTGTAAGCTCAGCACTGTAGCAAAGTTTTATGTCCCCCTTACTGTATGTCCCAGTACAATTGCATTAAAGCAAACAGTACTAGTTGCACATGTAGGGATATGCATATTTTAATTTCAAACTAACTGAATGATTACATGTCAACTTGAATTTCAAGTTCAGTGAAAGGTGGACAGCAATATCCAAGAGCACAGTTTGTTTTTTCCATGGCAAATTTTAGTTCAGACCTTAGTGTGAATGAAGACTTTAATTACCTGATGTATTACCAACAGGGCTGTGCCTGTCAGCCTCTGCTCTGTGAACAAATTCAGGTCTGTTGTCTCAGGCTTCACCTCTCTGATGCTAAAAATAGCAGAAAATAGCAGGAAAACCTTCTGACCAGCAGAAAACCAATTCTGAGAGCTGGCTTCTCACCATGAATGCCTGTGCAGTGCTGGGCAGGTCAGAATCCCCACCCTGCAGGTGCAGTCCATTTCCAATTATCCATTCAGTGAATGGATGTCTGTCTTCAGACAGCAAAGCTCGGGTCTGGAGCAGCATAACGCACTCACAACTTGCAGCCAACACAACTGTACTTTGAATACAAATATTTAATTTTATCTTATTTTAATATTTTGACACCCAAATGCAAACATATGCTAAACCTTCTGAAAGACTCAGGACTGAAGTACACAAGGCTATTTGTCAAAGTTGGTATAGAGGCCACGAGGACTGTTTCCCTGTTAGGAAAATCAGAGTTCCTGGAGCTGTGAAGTTCTCTTTTGCACAGTGTTCAGACAATACAATGAAGTTGCCACAGGAAATTATATGGATACATTAGTCATGCAGGATTTGTTTCTGTTCAAATTTTGGTGTTGGGATAAGTCTAAATATGCCCACTGGCTGCTAATGGTGGAGAGAAATTGAGAGCAACCTCTGCCATTAGTGACGTCCATCCTGCCAGTGGGGGTCCTGTAACTAACAGTCTGATCAAACAGCAGTGACATTTTAGCATGCCTCATAATGCAGGTCTACAAAGAGACTAACATAACCATGAGCAGTGTTAAATATAGAATTTCCTAAAGCCTAAAAGGACCACATGCACATAATGTGCAATCAAACAGGTGTCAATGGGGAGTGACACAGGTTGCTGCAGTCAGAGATACATGAGAAAAGTTTGAACAATAACAATAGATTACACTCCTTGTGTCCTAAACTTAACACGGAAATCACCTTCCCAGCATTTACACTGTAATGTAACCCACTAAAGGAGTCAGTGCTCCACAGAACTTTTGGAAAGGGGAGGATGGAAAGATAATTCCTCTGTCTTTTTTCATTAAATGCTTCAGGTTGATCTGTTGAGACATTTTTTACTACTCAGATTCATGAACTACAGGGCTTTCTTTGATTAGAAGACAGCACTGTTCAAGGAGAATCACTTTGGTCAGCTTTGTGTTAAGAATCCAGTCAAACACATCATAAAGGTAAAAGGCAATTTTAGTCCTAACTGTCTCCCCTACTGCAGAAGCTTACCTGCAAATCTGGATAAAAACCAACAGTAAACTAAAATTGATGAAAAGTAGCCAGAATTATTTGATTCAAGATTTCCTGTTTTGTTTTGGGTTTTGGTTTTTTTGGGAGGTTTTTGGTGTTGTTTTGGGGTTGGTTGTTTTGTTTTTTTTTTTAATTATAGCAAAGTTTTCTCTTTTATCTTGGCAGTACTTAACAGAAAGGAAAGGAGAGAGGCAGGGCAAATGGAATAAATGTTCTGCTTCTAAGCCTCATGGGTGTGATTCCCACATTTCAAATTGTATAATTACTTTGTTTTTCCAACATCTGGTCCTTGTCGAATGCCACCATCTCACCTAGATAAAATGAAAGTTAATGCAAGACGCACAATAATTTATTTGGGAGCTTCCTCAGTGCACTGCATTCCCTGATGTGGGAGAGATTCTAAGTACAGAGAAAATTAGAAACCTTTCATCTTGATCAGAGGGCAGAAGAACATGGTCACAGTGAATAATTTCCACATACCTTGTAATCAAGAAACCGTGCAGACACTGTCTTTACCAAAAGGTCCAAGAAATCTATTAAGGAGATTGTATTGTAGCATGTGAGTTTCATCCTCAGCCAGTCTCATACTGTCGGCGAATGAAGGTGTGATGAACTCCAGCGTACCCTGGTGACAGGTTTGTTTCAGAGCACAGCACAGCCCTGTGTGACAGCACAGCCCTTTGAAGGGCCTTTGCTGCCCTCTGCCTGGTGCGTCGGAGGGTGAGCTGCTGAAATATTAACGCGGGGTAATTTTGTGCTGTAGAATTCGTGCCTGATCTGTGCAGAATTAGCCTGCACTCTCCCTAGCAGCTCTTGGAGTTCTGCTTAAGCACAGACAGCTTCCCTCAGCTGCAGCATCAGACCCAACACACGCATCAAGACTACACCCCTGAACTGTGAGCTCTTGCAGAGCTGTGCCCAGTTCTGCCAGGACTCAGGCCAGTGCCACAAGAGTGTCAGAGAGTGGCAAGTCTGAAAACCCGTGTAACTCTCCCTGTAGATCCCATAATGGTCTGCATCTCTCTAGGATGCTCGTTTATGTCCGTGAGTGCTGAAGCTGCAGATACCCTCAATATCAGGGGTGAGTAGTAGCTGAGATATTTGTCCCTGCCCAAAACTACCCACAAGTAGGTTAAGGGAAGCTGACTGTCTGACAGAGAAAGGAATCATCTATAGCTTGCAGTTGTCAGTCCAAGCTGAATTTACGAGACAGAGCCTATGCATCACTGAAATAAACATTTTAATAGTGTTCAAAAAAGTTATTTCAAAAAGAATATCCTACAAAAGACTCCAATTTTTTTTTCCATTTTCTCTGTAATGCTCCTTAAAATGCAGTCCTTGTAGAATATCATCATATCACCAGCTGACCCCAGAATATATTCACATTATTAGCTCGTCTCTTGTCTCATCTGCTGTATCTCATAAACTGCTCAGGGAAAGGGATGCAATTTTATTATTGTTATTCCTTTAACATTAGAATCTCACACTGCAGGACAGCAAATAAATAGTTTCTGAAGTGTTAGCTAAAAATACCACAGGCTGAGATTTCTTTGCAGATATAAGGACAAGTTCATAAGCTTTTCACTAAGCAAAAGATATGCCAAAGTCATCCGAAATATTACTTCAAATTAATCCTGTTCATTGGGATTTTTTTAGGCCAATTATCTCAACAGACAAATATAGTTTCAAATAACCACTCAGAAATTCTTAATGAGGACCTTCTGATTTTCCCACTGTATCTTTTATTCCAGAAAATCTAAAGAAAATGGTTTAGCTCAGAACAGCAAACTTCAGTTTGAATTCTATGGCTTTTAGAGGCATTTTGAGTCACTGCAAAACTAAAATGTATTTTTCTACTGCGTGGGAACCATAATGATCAAGAAAAAAATCCCAGAGAAATTCCCCAGAGAAAACTGTGACTCCAGGAAGGAAGGAAGGAAGGAATAATAAGAGATGCTGGAACAGGGTCACCCTCACCTCCCCATCTATCTGACATTAAAACTGCTAAGAAGAAGTATCCACGCTTTCACAAAGGTAATAAATCAAAATAAAACGGTCCTGCTTTTAAGTTCTGTGAACTATGACAAGTTCAGGAATACCTGTTTCTCACCTTGCTGCAGGCATCAGTTTGGGATCTGATGGCATCAAGAAATTAGACACTACCCAAATCTGGTGTTTGCACTAACTATGAAGGTCCTCTGATTAACTATTGAACAGTAGTAAATGCATGACAGAATCCCATTCTGTGTATCTTTCCAGTTTGACATTCTTACGCATTTCCTGAGTTTTCCATGAAGTTTTACAAAGCTTCAGATACCCCACATTTCCATAGGGTTCCCAAGATAGTGTCAAAGCCACATTAAAGAGCAGTACATTATATTAACAGCCTGTCTCCTGAAAACAGACCTCTAACTATGTCATCCAACAAAACTAAATAACTTTGACATTATTGGGTGAGCACTGACTCTTTCTGGTTTCCTCCCAGTGCTTACAATTTGATTATTTTCCAGGATATTCTGAGAAGTACAATTAGGCTGATTGATTTATAACACTGCAGCTTCTCTTACTATCTGAAGACAAGGAAATGTTTGACCTTTTCCCCTCCTCCACAGGTTTTCATAGATAACTGTTAATAGCTCTGAGGTTGATAGTGTTCCCCTAAGTAACCTGGAATGAATCAATCCAACTAATCTGAAAACATCACGTTTATCCAGCTGTTTTCTAACCTATTCTTCTTAATCTAGACAGAAATCATCCATGAACATCAGTGGTGTTGAATGTATTGGTCTTTGGATCACTGTTGCCATTTTCATTGACAACCAAACTCAAAAAAGGCATTAAATTGCCCATCTGCCAGAGAGCCTTCCTGATGTACTGCAGTTTTGAGAAACCATCAGTTTCCTTTTTCCTCATACCCCTTGAAATATAGAATTTTTTTCTTTACTACTTACATTTGCTTTGTGTATAAACTTTCAGTGAAAAGGGTGTTAGATGAATATCGCAAATTCACAGGCTCTGAGCCTCTCCAAGAGCTACACGAACCCAAAATCTTCAACTTTGCCTCTCTACATTTTCTGTGTTTTCCTTTTTAGCCAGATCTTCCACTCTGTGGTTGAACAGTTGCATGGTGCCACTTTAGAAAATGGAGCCTTAGGAAGACATGAGAAATAACACAGAAGCAATAAAGAAAAGAAGAGAGAGGAATTAAGGATATCAGGGGTGGTCTCCAAGATACCCCTTAAAGATCAGCAGCCCTGGAGTGACACAGGTCAGCAGCCTGATTGGAGGAGACACCCCACAGCCAAGACTGAGAGAATTATCACAGACCTCATGAGTGGCATCCAGGCTTCTCTCAGAGCTGCTCTCAGCTTCATTGGCCTTCTGTGCCAACGTCAGCTGTGCTTTAAAAGGCTTTTAAAAGCTCAAAAAGACCAGGCTTTATTAGAAGATGAGCTAAAGTGACTCACTTTTAAAATAGGTCAGGCAAGAACAGAAATGCAAAGGCCCCGAAAAACACAGCTCTCCCATCTCATTGCTGGGAGCCTCCTGCTGATGTCCTGCTGCCACGTCTCATGTGCCGAGCAATCATCTCCTGGACACCTGAGCACAATGGACTAAAAATCACCAGTGAGCAGTTCCTGTCACAGACAGGCATTAGCACACCCACGTGTGAATAAACTGCCTGTGTGCGATGTCCAGTTTCCCTCTGAAGTGCCCTGCATGTCTCCTCTCCACCCCTGGACCAGTCAGATTTATGCTCCTTGGTTTGAGTCGTGCCATTCCCATGGGTTCAGGCTACTCATCCTGCTCTGGCTGTGTATGGGCCATCCTGGGCACACTTCTGTCCAGGCCAGTTTTTTGATCTTCCCTTTTGGAAGGAGGTCTGGGGAAGCATGTGGCTGTCAGGAGTGACAGCATCACATAGCTGTGATGTTAATGCTTGTAATGCTACTGATGTTTTCAGCTTCATTTTTAAGAAGCTCCAACATCCCCAGATCACAGCGGTTTCTGCTTTGCCTTATCTACCCATGCACACATGCAAATCCACACAGACTTCGACATCAGTTTTTAACAGGGCATAGTTTTCTGTCAAATAAAATGTCAGGATGTGCTCTTCCATATTTCACTTCTGCTGTCCTGCCATTTAATTTAATAACAGCTAAATATCAAGTGGTTTCTATTTTGATGCTGTGTTCCATCAGCTATTGAATTAGAAATAATGGGACTGGTCTAAATTTGTGATTCATGGTGAACTGCCAAAACTAATCTCAATCGCGCAGTGGACAACATCTAGTGATAACTGATTTAACAGATGATTGTCTGCTGAGCTGTCCTGTCCTCTCTCACAGAAATAGGAATATTAATAAAGTACAAGTTCACTCACACTTTGGAAGTCTTTTCCAGACAATATAAATACTCATTATGAGAAACAATTTTTTTTCCTTTTTGGCTATTATAGACTTTTTATTGCATTTGACAAGTATTTTGTGTATATGGCAAACCTTTGTGGCTTCAGGAATACTGCTGAACTGCTGAGGCATTTAAAAAATCTCTCTGGTGTTTTCCATGAAGATTTTTCAATTTACCATCGACTCTAACTACAGCAGACTTTGCCCAAATTGCCCCTTGGGAGAGTTCCTTGCACCTGCTGTATCAACTTCCTAGTGCTGATCCTAACAGGAGTCATGCATGGGAGTAAAGTGTTGCTCCGTTAGAAAGGACTTTACAAAACTAACAAGAATTTTAAAATGTTAAAAGTATGGGCCCCAAAATAAATCCTCTCTCTGTATCTTCGCTCTCCACCAAGTTTCAGCCTGTACTTTTTCTCTGCTGGACTCAATTATCCTCTGCCAGGTTTAAAGATGCCTTACATATATTTTCCTGGATCAAGTCTAGAAATTCTCAGTGAGCTGTAAGTCATCCATAAATAAAACAAAATAAAACCAGTTGCTAATTTTTCCTTCATATCTTTTATTAGCGACCATCAACAAAAAGTTGACTGAAATGTTACAATTGATGATAGTAACATCAAGAGACAGAATCTTACAGGTTTGTTTTCCTAAACTTCATTGCTTTTTAAAACAGGATAACTCAGAGATAATGAATTAATTTTGAAATCAGCTGGTCAGTTTTGTCATTTGCTCACCAGTGTACCAGATTTATATCTGCCAGGCCAGACAGCAACTGCAAGATTCCTTTATGGCTGAGAATGATAGTGCCTTACAGATCAAATTAACTTTTACAAAATAAAAGGATCACCTTCAAGAGCAGGTAACAGGGTCTGGAACAAAATTTTCTGCTGTAGACAAAAGGTGGTTTTTGGAGTAGAAATTCAAATCCAAGACAAAAAGCGTTATATGTTCTCAAGGCATACATACACAAAAACAACAAAGATGTTTCATGGACATTGCACATGTCCAGCCTAGCGGGGAATGGCACAAACCCTGTATGGGTGGGGCTGCAGGGTACCCCCCAAAATGGGCTCTATGTTGATTTCTGTCACTCCCTCGGGGAGCTGGAAGGTGAAAGACCTCAGCAGGTTGGCAAAGAAAATAAAGAGCTCGGTCCTCGCTAGGTGCTCCCCCAAACACACACGGTGCCCTGCAGAGGGAAGAGGGGAGGACAGTGAGTAAATTACCCTGACTTCAACAGCGATTGTATTCATTCTCACACAAAGCTAGGATATTTTTGCCTAATTAAGAATTTCTTCAGGACTTAATGCAATCAGTGACACAAAGTTTGGTGTAATTCTTCCTTTGACAAATCTTATCTGCAGCTATAGATAACTGTGTGCCCCTTCTGCTCCAAGTATCCCTTCAATTACCTCAAAAATCTCATCTTAATTTGACTGACAACTTGAAAGGAATTCTCTCTATCATATAAATGAAGAATAAGGACCTGCTTTTCCTGGGAGATGTCATGCACTGGTGTTGTATGCATAAAGAATCAGGAAGGCTGCTTGCAAGTATTTTCCAAAATGTATGTCTGGTGTGAAATGTATGCCCCAAATCAATAGACATGATCATTAGCAGAGAATTTCCTTCCAAAAATAAGGTTAGATATATACATTTGTCAAGACACCTCTGTTTATCCATGTTATTATTTGTTCAGTAGAACAAAAGTTACTGAAAATAATCATGTTGATATAAGCACTGTTTTCCACAAAAAGGTTTAAAATAGAAACCCAAAGTTTTTTAATAGACATCTTCATTCTACACTCCCAATCTTAACAGTTAATGCGTGTGCTGTCAGTCCATTTACCTATTGAGAATGGTAAAAAGGCTTCTTGGCTCACAAAGTTTCCATCCTTATCCAAGAAGTGACCAGGGTTGAATTGTCGAGGTGTTTCCCACTGCTCTGGGTCATACAAAGATGAAGCAATATTTGGAAGAATTATGGTGCCCTGAAAGGAGAAAAACACTCACTCAGTTCTGGCTGTGAGTCCTCACCCAGCAGCCAGAGCCAGCTGGTGAGACTGGTGTTTGTTCCCTCTCAGAGTTCAGGTTTTTGTGCTGATAGACTCAGTTCCCCAGTAAGGACTGTGAGGAACTCAAAATATTTTTGCTGCAAAATGTTGGTCCAAGCCAGACAAGTGAAATGACCATGTCAATAGGAACTAACAACTTTATTTGTATTTAACCCATTTTCACTTCCAGTGTTAGGATTTTCTGTGATTTAGTGTCTTTAACAAAAGCCAGTTGCAAACTGCCATGCTTCTCCCCAGATTTTTTACAGGCTTTCTGCACACAAAAATTCAGTCAGAAATCTTTCCAATGCCTTATCAGCACAAATCCACCACAGTTTCCTTCAGTATCAATCACAAAGATTTTATCTTCACTGGTTTGTAGAAACACTTTGCTAAAATATCATTTTCCATCCGGGTGCATTTTTCACTCCTGATCACCCTCTCCCTAAGAGCTGTGTAGCTCAGCCTGAAAGATGAACTCTTGTCTCTGTTCAATGGCACCCAGAGGTGTCCAGTCCCCTTGCTACTGAGGAGCAGCTCCTGGCTCAAACAGATCTTAATCCACACCTTGCTCTACTGATGCAGGAAAGGTGTGCAGCAACTTAGAAACTGCCTCTGTACCTTTTTGAGGGGAAAGCCAAGCAATGTTGTGTTCCTCACACACACCCTGGGCATGCCAACTGAGATAATGTTGCTGAAGCGTTGGATCTCATGAACCACAGCATTTGTGTAGGGCAGTTCTCTCCGATCCTCATAGCAGATTAACTTGGAAGGACCTAGAACAGCATCCAACTCCTTCTGAACTTTCTCTGTGGAGAAATATTCAGTGTTTCAGGTGGAAAAACCTATCAAGTGTTTTCACTAATTCCATTTAAGATTCTGTTAAAAGGAAATGGTTCTTACGTAGAATGTCTGCTAAGTGAAACAATGCCAATTAGAACAATGCCCAAAAACCATGAAAGAAATGTATCTACTCCTTGGCACCTACCTTTTGAACAAAAATAGCTTGTTTTAAATCACTTATTGCACTGGAGTCTTGGGAGGATTAACAAAAACAAAACTTTGTTTTATAAACCTCCAGAGAGGCAGGACATACCACCTAATAAAACCACCTTAGGTTTTTAATAAATGATCCTGTCTTTTTTCCAGGCTGCTTGAAGCAACAGTAAGATGTAGGGAGGTCCATTCTGCATCACATCAAGCCTGCTCTGTGACTGCCAGCAGTCCGTCACACAGCTGTGCTAGGCAGGCTCTGAAAACAGAGATTTAAGCACCTTACAGAGTTTAAAATGTATATCCAGAAAGATTTTTAAGTAAACTTCCTTCTATGAAGAACTATCTTGCAAAAGCAAGCATGACTACTTCAGGATCCAGTGTAGTTCGAAGTAATCAGTTACTGCATAATATATACACACATCTCTGTTTGGGTTACTGAGAGCACAAGGAGAGCCTGATTTAGTGATGAGGCAAAAGGCCAAATTTTTCCATATGTTACAAAATGGAACTGCACAACACTGTCACTGGTTGTCAACACAGGCAACAGTATGAATGGGTTCAGAAAGAAGCCCAGGAAGGATCACTCTGCACCCATCCTGCTTTCTCACAGATGTGCAAGGTATTATATTTAACTAAACAAAATTACACAGGTGAGTCAGTGCTTGCATAACCTTAATTACATAGGTGATAACAAAACATGTGATAACATAAGATTAAGTAGACTTTCTTGTCTGACAGCTACAAGATGAGCAATTTTTTCTTATGTTCATGTCTTTCCTCCATTTAAAATCCTGTTCTCCTCTGAGTATTTGCACATGTTCTGTGATCTAACAATGAGGTTTCTCTTATCCAGCATAAGACGTCCTTCTTCCTTTTGTTTTCATTCAGTGATATATGGAAGTGATTAATGGTTATTTAAAAACTAGACTTAAAAACAAGCTTCTTTAATACAAATATATGTAACAGATGAACCATCAGTTTCCCCTCCTGACTGGAATAATAATTTCTATTACAAGAAACTCAAACACATCACAGAGTTAATTTAATCACAGGTTAGATAGACACCCTGGTACCTTGGGATTGGAAATGGACTGATGGGCAAAAGTAAAGTCAAGGTTGGCAACTGACCTTCAGACAATTATCTGTATTTCTTCTGTGACCTACAGAGCACCAAGAGGGGCAGGACCCCCTGTAGTCCCTCTTACTGATACTCAGCAATACAAAGCCCAACTGAAGTAAGTTTCCAAACAGTGACACTCCTATTATCACACATCAGTTTCAGGTTAATTATTTTCAGCCATCAGCTAAGAGAGAACCCAAACCAATTTCCTGAAGCACCATGAGCACCCCTCACCAATGGCTGCAGCAGTGGCCACCGTTCCTTTAAGGAACACATGTGCAAACTACTGGCTTCCCAAACAGTGACTCCAGTCCTCTTATCTCTGCCACAGTCTTCATTTCCCCACAGACCCCTACACCTCAGTCAGCCCCAATCTCCTATACAGGTGCATAATTCCTGAGTGGTTAACTCAGAACTGCCTGTGGTTGCTCTAAGAGCTTGTGTACAGATCCCCTGCATCTACTGATGCTGCCTAGCACAGATACACCAGTACAAAAAGGTACATGTAGCACTAGGCATGTATCAGTATCTAGGAATAATCTCTGATCCATGCAAATGTTATAACTTGGCTGTTCTACTGCCTGAGAGATATTTGTGAGGGGCTTATCTACTCACCTTGGATGTCTGGATATGCCACCATATAGAGCAGACCCCAGTTCAAAGTAGTGCTTGTTGTCTCTGATCCACCCAGGAAAAGGTCATTTATAGAATAAACCATGTTGTCTTCATTGTATGTAGACCTGGGTTCATCTTTGGACTGAAAATGATAAGAAAAAATAGAGGCTTATACACGAAAGTTAGAAAACTCCAAATAGGGTTAAATATGATTTATAACTGGTCCCAAGCTGCAGTGTGTTTGCATATAGGACAATACAGAGACTGACAAGGAATGTTAGACACCAAAAATGACTATCAATACAAAAAGCAAACGTTTCACAGAGAGATAAGACATCTTTACTGCCCTTTTAATCATGAAGCTAAATTGCATGTTCTTTGCAGAAAGGGATTATCGGCTTAAGTGTGCAAATAGTGGTTCATTTAGAAGGTTTCATAAGTAAATCTTCCTCTAAAGATGTCTGCCAGCATGCCATTCTTCATGCCTCAAGTCACAGTCCGCCACTTAGTTTTTCTAGCAAGCAATGCAGTGACAAGGCAATGAACACTGGGCTGTGTAAAGTTCTTAACCTCTGGTATTCAGGTTTCTTCTTCACTACAAGGGCACAATGACTCACACACAGCTTCTCTGAGGTTTCACAGTTTTCAGTTAGAAGTGTGAGGACATGTATATATACACTGAAACCATAAAGGAACATCATTATGGTTTGGGGAAATTCATTGTCTAAATTTAGGAAGGTTATGCTCAGGGGTCTTGAACCTTTCTCTTGCCAGTGGAGCAGCTGAAAAGTGGGAAAGATGTTTTCCCCTGTTGTAATACCATCTAATCTTTTTTTATTGCTCCTGTGCATCTATTAGAGACAGTTCAATTTTTTTAATAAACAAACTTGGATGATTTCCATCCAGCAGACCCCAGAAGAGCTCACTGAAACAATTTCTGGTCCACTGATTTTCAAGACTCATAAATCTTAGAACAGCAGTGAAATGCTTCAGAAGCAGTTAAATGCTTCTGAAAGCCAGATGTGTGAATGTGACTATACAAAAAAAAATTGAAACAAGGGAATCCCAGGAACTAGAAGCCAGTTGAGCAGACATCCACCCTGGCCATAAAAATATAGCAGCTGATGTGGTAATTGATTAATAAAGAATTAGCAGTTAGAAATACAAACTGATGTTATTGGTTACTATATAGAAATAAATGATCATGGCAAGGAGATCTGATTTGACTCTTTGGCAGAAGTATCAGCTTGGACAATAATGACAATTTCACAGTTGCAGTGTGCTTGGAGCCCACAAGATAGTTGCTTTTGTTCCCGATAATAATAAAAAATCTTGCACTATAAAGACAAGAGCAGAAGGACTGAAGAGCAGGCTGGCAGAAATAGCTAACAGACTATGGATGGGAGGGATTTCTCCCCTGGCTGCACGTCTGTAGTGACTGAGCACAGCAGTAGAGCTGCTCAGGGCGTACACAAGGCAGGCAGTGCCCAGGACAGCAGCTCCCTTTTTGGCTGTGACAGGAGATACAGGATGAGTGCCTGCAGCCTGACAGAAAAAACCTTACTTTTTCAATATGAGCCAGGTAAAAGTCAATGAAATCCTGCAGTTCATCCAGTGTCCCACACTCCTTGTGCATTCTGATCTCTCTCCGTGTAAAGTTGCTCAGGACATCATAGCAAGCCAGCGCCTTCTTGTGGGGCCCAGGGAGACGGCACATCAGCCAGGGGAAGATTTCGTACAGCTGTGGGAGTGACACACAAGAAGCACTACAAAGTCTCTATCAGTAGAAAATGCACTAGAAAGGCCTGCTACAAAGAGAGGGTGATGTTCATGTTAGCATGGGGTTTGGACCTCATTAGCAAATATCCTGTCAAAGTCTGTGCTCATGCTTTCAAGCTGTGAAACAGTACGTTATTTAAGTTCTAGCTGTTTTGATGTTAGGATTCAGAGTTCCACAGGCTTTCAGCTCAATCACAAGGCAAATTACAATTATTATAACTAGAATGAACTGTGTTCATCTATTCAGTTATTTGACTCACGTCTTCAATTACTGTGAACTGCATTCAGGCATTTTAAAAGTGACATCCTGCCCTCCAGTGGAGAATACCTGGAACGGAAAAGCAAAACTTGCCAACTGTCCTCGCCAGGATGTGCAAAAGGAGT
This sequence comes from Myiozetetes cayanensis, assembly GCF_022539395.1. Lineage (NCBI taxonomy): Eukaryota > Metazoa > Chordata > Aves > Passeriformes > Tyrannidae > Myiozetetes > Myiozetetes cayanensis. The sequence continues at coordinate 14,545,453 of NW_026086937.1, forward strand.
TGATAAACCCAAAGCAAGGGTCGGCTGCTGGCAGCTGCTATACAGGCTGGGTAATCCCTAAAGCACTCTACCAATCGGCCTCTCAAGGGTCCTCGATAAAATTTCAAATATCTGAAATCCAGAAAATCTAAGGAACAGCTACCTAACAGCTACCTAAATTTGAGTGCTCTCCTCTAGAAAGGAAGAAGGTGTTAGCTGACACCAGATTAATTTTTTCCTTCTCTCTTACCGTTGGGGAAAACCTGGAGTAAGGAATAGCTGCTTTCTACCTATTCTGATAGCTAGAAAGTTCGTTCTGATTTTCAGCCTATCCTTATGCCTGGATAATTTGTATGCCCTGTTCTTGTATCTGCAGTGTACTTTCTCCCATCCACCTTCCTGGCTACTGGTCCTACCAAAACTCCTCCTCCATTTCTGGAGAAACACAGTCCACAGTGTTCTCCTGCTTAGTGCCTGACGGCATGGGATGCAGTTAGGAAATTGGGATGTGGATGCAGCAACATCCATTTTCCACACAATACTGAGTACTCTTTGCAACTGGGAAGTGGGAAGATTGCGGCCATCACTCTGGAAAGGTTTGAACCCCTGTTCTTGTTTCCCCAAACAGTATCTTATTCACTGAACTAAGCAAAGCCAGGATAGGAAGGAGGCAAGAAAGGGAGTTATGCTCTCTATCCTAAAAGCAGGTCTCACCTGCCACCACTACACACAGCTTACAGGACCAGTGCTAGGCTAAGCAAAAGGGAACTTGACCATAACCCAGTGAGAAGAATGCTCTGTGGGATGTGGAGAGAAATCTTTGTATTACAGGGATTGCTTATGTGTTTTACATTACGAAGTTACTGCATAACTTGTATGGGACAACTTTAGCAGTGGGACAGAACCAGAACTCCCAGAAAATTTTGAATTCACTTCTGTGCAAAGGAGGCCTCTAATGTTAGATGAGTCCTTGACTCCCAGATTGTTTGATTGCCAAGCTTAGAGTTACATTTGCTGGCTTAGCATTTTGCTGTCATCTGCTGCCTGTGTCTAGAGCTACTCCTCACTCAGGCTGAAGGAGCAGAATTTCTCTGGGAAGTCTTCAAGTCCAAGTCTTAAAGAGGATATGGAGATAAGTAGCCACAGGCAAAACATTTCAGTATTTGAATAATTCTTCTCTCTGTTCACTGTATAAAACAATGTCTAAATTTAGCACATGAATCACACTTTTAGACCTGACTTTTAATACTTAAGGATCACATTGTCCAAGGCAGGAGTCTGGTGCATAGAGGCTGAAAAACTGTGACCCAGGAGGAGTCCATGAGCCTATGCCTTGCTACAAAGAGTTAGGCAGAGCTACCAGAGTGCTCAAACATAGGACAATGAACACAAATGCCTGAGGCTGGTCTGTGGAGCATTACCATCACATTTTGAGAGAGTGCACTGCCCAGCACAGCTGCACAGGACATCACTCACTCATTTGAAAACTTTTGCCCAACAACCACCTCTTGAATCTGCATTTCTCACTCTCCATCTTATTTAGAGAAATACAACAGATAGTTTGCTTACATGATGAATAAAGCTGCCCCCAAATTTGAACAGATGCTCTGTGGCTCTAATCAGTTCATGAAAAGTCTCATCCTCTCTGGAGAAACGATGTCCAAACACGACAGCACAAATGACATTTGAAACAGAATGAACAAGAGAGAAAGAAGGATCCAGAGGTTTCCCTGCAATTGTAATAATAAATGTCACTGTTAATGTCTCCTGCTTTAGTGAAATCATAGAATGTTATAGATTACCCACAGAAGAGAGCATTGCATTTCACAGAGAAGCAGCAATCTTCTTACAAAATTGTAGTATCAAACCAATTCTTCACAACAGTGGTGCAATCCCATTATCCCAGGAATGTGTAGCAGCCTAAAGAAACACCAGATGTGTAAAGTATTGCATAATATGGTAGAGCAAATTTAGAGATAAGGAAAAAATTCTATGCAAATTTGCTGCCCAGCAAATTCAAAATATGTCTCAAGCATGGGAATGACTCAGAACACTGTGGATAAAGGGAACCTGAAGGGAGAACTGCAAGAAGGGAGGCAGCCTTATCCAGCAAGGACATATAGGCCACTATGTTTTGTCTGACCTTGCTACAGATGTACAACCTCCAGTAAAATAAAATAATGTAGACTCCTTTCAACCAATTGTGGCAGAAATACAATAATTCATTTTAAAGCAATTATTTGAAAACCTAATCCCAAGTCACTATTTTGTGACTCTGGAATAAATTACTGTAAACAACTGTATTTATGTATGTGTCAATACAACTGTCCAACACCCAAGCAATGATTCTGATTAGCAACTTATTGTTTTGTGCTTTTTTCTCCTGCATATATGGCCACATCTCAGTATCTCCTAGTTCTTAAACAGGATTGGGCTAGATTTAATTACTTTTAACTGATATAATGCTAGCCACGACATGTCCTGATTTATTGTGCCTTTACATAATGATCAATATTGGGAAATCCAACTCACATGATCCTAACTGGGTTGAGAAGGGTATTCATGACAAGATTCTAGTCACTGCTACACGAAGTGTAGAGTTACAGGCAAGACTTAATTCATCATCATTGATAGTGCCTCCATAAGTTTATGAACCCCCATCACGTATGAGCCAGCAATGCTGCCCTTGAGACAAAGACCAACGTCATCCTGGGATGCATTATGAAACTATTGCTGGCAGGCCAAGGGAGGTGATCCTTCCCCTTGGATCAGCAATGGTCAGACCCATCTGGAGGGCTGGGTCCAGGTTTGGGATCCCCAGTACAAGAGACATCAACAAACTACAACAAATTGGGCAAAGGGCCACAAGGACAATTAAAGGTTTGAAGCATCTGACATAAGAGAGGTTGGGGATATTGTTTAGTTTGGAGAAGAGAAGGCTTAGGGAGGCATCTGAATAAAGAACATGGGATCAGATTTTTCTCAGTAATATCAAGTGAGGCAATAGGCAAAAATGGATATACATTAAATTCTGCATAAACATAAGAACTTTTTTTACTGTAGAAGTGATTGAACAGCAGAACTGGTTACCCAGAGAGGTGGCAAAGTCTCCATTCTTGCAGATATTTACAACTCAGCCCTAAGAAACCTGCTCAGAGTGACCTTTCTTTGAGAAGAGGTTAGACTAGTCCATCTTCAGAGATCCCTTTCCCCTTAGGGCATTCTGTGATATAAATAATAAATAAGTTCCAGTTTTTCTTCACAGATGTAGTTGTTTTGTAAATAACTTTGAACAATAATAGTATCCTTGAAAACACAGAGTTGGGGTCTTTGCATTTTCGATCCTTTCCACATAAACACTGTAAGACTCTGCACACTTTTTTGTGGAACAAAAGTTGCCCTTAATTTCAGAGAAGTTCATACACTAAGGACATCAGACTAATGGCAGAAATGTATTGATATTTATTGCAGAGATACCTCTCATGCTCGCAAAAAAGGCTACCAGGTAGTGGGCTTCCTCTTGAACTCGATGCTCCAGACCTTTTTTCCCCAGGCCAAGGTTGCGTAGAGTCCTGAGTGCAAACCTTCTCTGCTGCTTCCAGGTGTGACCAGTTGCCAACATAATCCCTACATCCATTAAAGGAAGAGCTCTTTATCATGCTAATATTAATTATAGACAAGGCCTACATTAAAGGATATACTAAGCCACAGAATATAATTAAACTACTGCATTGCCTAAGAACATGAAGGCACAAAGGAACAATTCTGGCATGTAAGTATGTTGGCAGGACTGAAGAGGACAAACTCAGCTGGGTAATAAGATGACTTGCAGGATTAAGCTTGATCCAAGACAACCAGATATCTCAGGATGTCTGCCAGCTGCTTCTCTAGATGCTCTTTGTAGCACTTGTCTCACACCCTGCTGTGCCTGAAGCTCACCTGAATCAGGGTAATGATTCTTGTGAAGGGAAAGGGGGAAAGAGCTCTGACTTTTCACAGGCAGGGATAAATGTTCCTGTCCATAGGGCAGGAAAGTTCACTGCTTAGGCTTTCTGACAGGTTTGGAGAATTTCCAGTGTGGTTGGTGGTATGAAACCTACAGCAAGGTTGAAATACAAGCTCACTGAGCCTCTAGGTGTAACTGTGGGAGTAAGAAAACATTCACAAAAGGAAGAGAATGGGAAGAAGATTCCACTGTCAATCTCACTCTTCAACTGAAAATGTAATAGTGGGAAGCAACAAGTCCAGGATAAGGAAAAAAGCTGTTTCCTGCTTTTCCTCCACTTCTCTACAGCACAGCTTAACCACTGCCTCATCACATCACTCTGAATCTGCTCCAGTAAGTACTTCACACAAGACATTATGAATCTTTTCTCTTTTGCTTGTATTTTCCTCCTGCTACTATCTAAAAGCTATTTCACCCTTCCCTACCTTGCAATTCACCTGGCAGTCATTCCTTGTAGACAGACTCTGCTTCCTGTGGTTATGAGCTACAAAAGAGCTGCAATATGTAAAGATGATGCTTCTGTGCAATGTTTATTGCAAGAAATTCTCACCTTTCCCTTTGGCCATTGCTCTGAAGAAAGGAGACACCAGCCTCCCAGAAACATCTTCAGGGTGAGTGGTCATACCATCCTTCACTGCTTGAAATCCATTCAGTACAACCACTGGGGCCCATCCAAACCATAAGGTGAATATATTGCCATGAATTTTTGCCAGCTAGAGATGGGAGAGAAGCCAGAGAAGCACAGATGAAATCCCACACACTGCAAACAAATAGAGGATGAACCTGTTTTTGCACTGATTACAAGACCATCCCTGAAGTGGAGTGATGTTCTCCATCTTTCCCACAAGATTATAATTTTCCATGACAAAGCATAAATGTCTTTTCTAGCACTCACTGTTGGAAACAGCTGAGTGTTCCCACTTTTCAGAGTCACAGGTCTACGTTAAGAAACATTATGTATCTTTTATTACTGTATATAAGCCAAGGCTAGTTCTCAATGATTCATATGAAAAAGGGCATTTGCTATTCATTAATTTATTTCGAGACAGTTTCTATCACTTGCACAAGTAAAGTAGCACAAAGAACACAGAAATGCCAGAGGAATACCAAGCTTGTAGAAGTGGTACCAGTTACTTTCTTCTTTCCTCCCAACCATTTTCAATCCTGTCATTATAAGTGAGCACATAAACACGGAGTGCAATAAGTTCTATTTACTGCTCAAGCTAGAGACTGGCAGTGCTCAGCAAGCTACAAATTCAGGCCATAAAAGTAATTTTTTTTAAAGTATATTTTCCCTAACTGCAAATCTGATCTATTATCCCTAAAAGAATTTAATCCCAAATTATATCAAATTTCACATGAGTTTGTCAAACTCCGTATTAAAAGGCAATGGGTTTAAGCATCAGAATGATCTTCACATATTCCGAAATTCCAATACCAGTTTTCTTAGCTTGGCAAAATACTTTACACTGCAAGAACTTTTTCTTATTTTACAAACCAAACCAGAAGTTCTGAACCAAACCGGGTGTGATATCACTGTGGCCAGTTAACAGTTACACTTTGCTACCTGCATAGTTTCAGGAGAAGATGTTTTCAAAAAGAAAACAACATGAGAAAAGACAAAGACTTTTAAACAACTAGGAATATCTGAAAAAAAGTATCTTCATGAGGAGATCACGATTAAACTGAAAGTTCAGCTGTATCAAGGTCCCAAAAACTGGGAGAGGAATTGGTCCAGGAGGAAGCCATCTCTGTGCTTGCTGCAACTTTAAAAACTGGGTAATTAGAAGAAATACAGCCACAGCTATAAGAACCTGACTTATTGTCAACATTTTACCCTCTGCTTTTACCAGCTTGTCTTTATTCAAAATAGTCTATTGAAGCTGTTAAGGCTGGTTGCTCAACCAGTTTTTCCATAAGAGCTTCAATTTCATATAACAACTATTCCCGCCTCTAACCCTCCCTCTTTATTACCAACCACTCCCCTTTTGTCCCACTTATTACATTCTCATGCTGAAGCACATTTAATAGATGCACACCTCTCTCCCTTTCTCATCCAGATTATATTTATCAAATATGCATCACAGGATTTGTAGGAACAGCGTCTTAAAAGACTAGGGCCAAGATTGTCCAGGCAATGTAGATACACGTAAATTCTCCACCTAATCTTTCTGAAACAATTTTGGATGGTATGTGCTCCTACAAACACTCCACAAATGCTTTTAGAAAAGCAATAGCCATACATACAAATTAAGCATGCAAATGGAAGTGGACATTAAATCTTGGACTTTTTAAATGGTTCTATCTATATTCCATATACATGTTCTATCTAGTAATGGCAAGGCTGATAGAAGTTAAAAGCCCACATTTATCTTAAGGTACATAGACAACTATCCACTGTTTAATACAAAAAGCAACATTTGTGATGCTTTTGAATGTAATGGAAAACGTAACTGGTTTAACCTATGGCGTCACTTTTTTTCCCCCTAATCTATATGCAATAGGTAACCTCGCTGAAGTTTTGTCTGCTTCTGAAGTTCCCCTTTCAGTCTTGACATGAGATGGATACCCTAAAGGATTTTGGAGAACTCATCAGAAAGTTTATGAGACAAATAACACCTATAGAAAGTCCATCTAATATGAAACAGGTTAAAAAAAAATCAAAATATGGGAAAAACCTACCAGGGATCTTGAGCTACAACAGAACCTAAGGGCCCCAGCAAGAACAAGTCATGACATGTGTAACTTGAGAACAACAGAGTCTGTAGCCAAGGCTCTTTGCCACACCTCAACACACACAGGAACCATAAAGCCAGCAGAAACAAGGGAGTTCACATGCCTGGAAACAGACCATGAAAACCACACAAGGATTCTAGGCACCATACAGAAATGACCTTTGCAGTCCCTTTGCAGATCTAGATTGAAATGTTAATGGATCGGTGCTTCCTTGTCAAAAATGCACAAAAAGCAAAGCACTTGTAAAAGAGCCATGTTTTCACTGATATTCTGAAAAACCTACCATAATGACTTGTGCACCAGCTTGCTTCTTGCAAGTGCCCTGTCTTTGGGACAGAAACTACATCAAGGGGTTTTGGCTCTGGGACATTGAAGACCCTTATCCAGAAAGAACAGCCTGGAGTCTGCCGGTCCACAGTTTACAGGCCTCCAATTCAATTATCTTCTAACCCTGACACCTCCTAACCACTAATGCATAACTGATCAATGTGTATTAACTGAGAAAGGGATGTTTCTAGGTTTCCACAAAAGATTGTTTGTGTACATTGAACAGCTTGGTTTTTTCAAGGCAATCATTTCTAATTTATCTCCCTCCTTCAACAGGGAAAAAGAATAGTCTTTTAAAAAAAGAAATTTTGTTAAGTTTTGCCCGCTCTGTATCCAGTGCAATCTCACAAAATCTACTTCAAATTCACTAATTTATCAGCATTTTTTATTTAGAATCAAAGCAGTACACTCCCTGTCCTTTTAGATATGCAAAGATTTTCCATCTAAACAATTTGTCATCAGGAAAATTTGGTTTTGTCCAGTGATTTCTCTACTGGGCAGTGAAGATAGAAGTTACACCCTGAGGCCTTCACCCCTCCAAGGCTGCAGCCTCACAGCAGGACCTCTGTGTATCCTTCTTTAGTCTTGCAGCCTCCAGTTTTCCCATTAAGAGTCATTTCTCACAAGTCCAGGTATCCAAACACCCTCCAGCCCCTTGTCAGCCCCTTGTCACATCCTTTAGCATACTCTTAACACCAGCCCAAAGCTCTTCCTTGTGCCTTTGACATCCTTTCTGCTAAAGCATCCCTCTGATCAGGGCATCTGTGTCTCCTCTCGTGCTCTGACCCCTTCAGGAGGCTTTAAACCTTTTTCCTGGTGGTGTTTTCCCTGCACGATGCCAAGGCCCTGCCCTGGCAGCAGTCCTGTCCTCCCTCCATGTCTAAAGCAGGGGCAGGAGCAGCCAGGAAAAAATACAAGGGCAGGAAATGGAGCTGAAGAGGAAGCAGATTGGCACCTGTAGTCACCACTGTGCTGGAGGAGGGAGTGGGTGTGAGAAAGGACCCCAAGACCCAGCCCTCCCCCATCCCACGTGAAGGGGCCATTGTGAGAAGTTGGTCTGTCAGCAGAGCAGCCTTTCCCTCCCAAGGCCTGCATAGACCATGCCCCAGGGAGCCAGCAGCCTGCCTTCCCCTCAGCCTGGCTCCACACACCTCTGCAGGTGCTTTTGGCACAGGTCTTTCTGCCACAGTTCCCTCGCTTGAGAACTCAGCTGAGAACTCGGTTGCCTCCCTGATACCCACTCAAGGGAGCAGCTACAGCCTTCTCTCTGCCTGGAGGCTCCTGAAACAGTTTCCCCACCACAGTACGAGGCACCAGTGGCAACATGTCACCCATCACCCTTCTGCCTTCCTCCTGCACGCTGGTCAGAGACCAGAGTTTTCTCTTTGCACTCAGCTGCACTTTCTCTGTATCTCCTTTTTACCCAGTACCACCACTTTCTTCCAGAGGAACCACAATAAATTCCCATCCTTCTCTCCACCAGGTAACAATTGAGAGCTTAAACAGAATATATTTATGTTTTAACATTATATTTCTGTGGCAGAAAAGAAAGATTCCAACATCCACCTTAGATCTCCCACTTCTCCAGATTTATCTTTGTTTCTGCCAGAGTTTCAAGTGTGAAACTCTGAAACATTGTGGTCCACTTAATTTTCCCCATATATTTCTCCAGGATGACATTAGATAGCTTCAAGCTCTACTTGCTTTTGAGCTCAGTAGATACTTTAACCAGTGTTCAGCTGGAGCTAGCCTGGAATATGGTTCTATCACACTGGAAAAGGAAGGTGACTTTGGGTTGACTTAGACTACAGATGAATCTGGGATTCCTCTAACTTCATTTGATAGAAAATGTATTCAGGAAATTGCCTAGGCTCCGTTTCCTAAATAATTACTAAATGCAACCACCAATAGCATTTCTTCAGCACTCTCCACCAGCTCTTCTTTAGGATTAGTGGCTTTTAATTGGCTCAAGGCAAGTAACTGCTGCCTCTCCTCCTGCTATCCAGCTGCATTTAAATGAGCCACCTCTTACCAGTGTGGAGCTACTGCCAGGGGGATGTTGGCAGTTTGAGCACAAGGGGACTTCGTAGCAATCACCTGCCCGTCAGGACATGCTGGACATGGGTTGAACCATCCCATAAAGGTAATCCTGGAGGGGAAGAAACTGGCAACCCAGGTTTCACCCTGTATGCAGATTAGTGATCTCACACATGCCTGCCTGTTAGCCTGGGGTGCTTCAAAACACAAGGTAGGCAGAGGCACCTGAAACAAACACAGCTGTGATAGTGATGTCAGTTCTGGAGATGGCACTGTCAGCTAATCAGGATATAAAAGTAATCCTTCCTGTCTTGGCAGACAGCATCCAGTTTTTACCAGTAAGCAAATTCGCCAACTCTTAAACATCCACTTTTGCCAAGTCCTTAGTCACCAGGCTTCTAAAGGGCTTCAAGAATTCCTCAATGGTGCCAAGTCTTCTCTTGGACATGATATGCTAATTTATGCTGTCTGATGTACAAGCAGCTAACTGTGATAAGGAATTCATTAAAGAACTGAAAAAATAATGAAGCAGAATAAAGTATTGGAGGATCTGGAGCAATCCCCACCAGTAGATGACCTGTCGTGAAGAAGACATTCCCATTGCTGGCAACCAATGGGGTCGTAAAAAAGGACAAATTATCAACACTGTGACTGCTCACTGTTGTCATTTGTCTTCCAGTCTTGCTCATTGCCTGTGTTAAGAAAAGCTCTCCAGAACTGGCTGATGAGGCTGCTCTTCTATTTTCATCTGAAGGGATGAAATGCTGTCTGGTTTAGTGGGTGCAACCCTGAGCTGTCCTGCCAAGTGCCAATGATAGACTTGGATACAACAAGTTTGCTCAACAGCAAACTGGATCAGTCGGAGGGAGTGTTATCTCAGGTAATATTGTCTGCCTCTCTAGAAAGCTTCTTCCAAGAGCTTCTTATATCTCCTGCACCCACTAATATCCTGAGACAGACTGGAAAACCTCTGAGCCTATCTCCACAAATGCCTCTGTGGTTTATGGGAAAGAATGCCCAGACCCTCCAATTTATAGATGTCGCTTCAAGTTCTTTCCCTGTAAATCCTCTTTCCAGATGGTAATAAATAAGGACCAATTCTAATTCTTCCCTTCATCTTTTTATTTGTTACACATCAGGAGAAATTTAACAAGATTTTCCAAACAGAAAAAAAGAACAAAATAGGAACTCTTTGTAATTATAACCCTCAGGATGCAACTATCTGAAAAGCATCTTCCAGGGTAGCGATTAACCAAACGAAGAGGAAAGCAAAATCTGAAGACATGGAAAAAGGAATTCACATACAGAAGCAATCTTACAGAATAACTCTTCTCTGCATCGGCCATTTCCTACCGAGGAATGGCACAGAGCTGGTAGGGATGTGGCTTCATCGTGCCCCCAAAAACAAACTTGGTGTTTACTTCCTTCACGCCTTCTGGAAGGGTGAATGTGAATGCCTGTAGCAGGGTGGAAAAGACAATAAAGAGCTCCATCCTTGCCAACAGCTCCCCCATGCACACACGCTGCCCTGTGAAGAGACACAAAAGCAATCAGCCAAAGCATTTCTATCATACCTCCCTCCCTAATCTGCTCCTTTGCTTGTTTTCTGCAGACCTTGTCCTTTCCTCTTAACTTTGTCATTTCATGATTCAGAACTGAAAGGCTGCTCGTCTTTCCACAGGAAGTTTTGGTCTATATTTACAGCAGGCAGGAAGCCATTAGAGAAATGATTACCAGGGTGACATAGTTTCCATTTACACTCTTCCTAGCTCCATGGATTTTCCTGCTACTACTTTGATAACTGGATCTCTTCTCCAAGAAAAGCTGGCTCTGTCTCCCAGGAAAAACTTTCCCATGTGTCATTCCCTCTCTTCCTATCTTTTCTGCATACAGTCAGACCTCTCCCTTCTTGGAGATCTTTAGAGCAGTGCAATGTGTGTGTACACTCTTTTGTGGGTGCCTTTTGATTTATTTTGGGAATGAATGGATCTTGAGTTGTTATCGCAAGGAGTAAATAAATCCCTGTTCAGTGCACATACCTATTGAGAACGGTAAGAATGCTTCTCTGTTCACAAAGTTTCCATCTTTATCCAGAAAGTGGCCTGGGTTGAACTGATCAGGTGTCTCCCATTTTCCAGGATCAGACAGAACAGAATCGATATTTGCCACAATTATGGTGTTCTAGAAAAAAAAAGGAGCAGTGGTACCAACAGAAATTATGACCTTAGACTCTACTAATATTTAGGACAAAGTGCACCTTTCCTTGTGAAAGACCACCCATAGAGACAATCATAGCTTAGGGACACTGCTAGGATGCACAGGATACAAGAGTTCATGTCCCTAATCAGGATAACCCTCAAAAGCCTTTCTGAAATCATTTCATGGACTTAAATCAAAGATATTCAAATACACAGCACATTTGTACCTTTGGAACATGATATCCCAGCAGCTCCGTGTCCTTCACACTCTCTCTGGGAAGTGCAATTAAGACTATATTGCTGTATCGCTGGATCTCATGAACTACAGCATTGGTATAGGGCAACTTCTTTCTGTCCTCATAGCAAAATACATGGGAACAACCAAGGACAGCATCCAGCTCCTTCTGAACTTTCTCTAAGGAGGAATATTCAGCTTTAAATATACAACAAACAATTTATAAACTCTGCATTTGTAATTTTTCCTATTGCTTTTTACAGTCACAATGGCATCCAACAAGACGAAAAAGATATTTTGTAAGAAAGAATGCCTTCAACTTCCCATACAGATGACCTGAGTAAAATTTGACATTGAGGTAGGTTCTTTATAGGTGTCATACCCAAATAATACTTTATAAAGAACAGTAAGCAGATCAAGTCATTCTATAAGAATATGTAGCTTCCTGTTCCGTTTACTGCTCTGAGGTAATTTCTAAAAATATTTTTATTAATATTTATTTTTACAAGCAGCAAGTCAACTGGAAAAAATATTACTTGTGTATTAGGAGAGCAGTTTACTAATTGGTCAAGGCTTCTTCTTCACTCAGAAGCACATAGATATTGCTTGACATTACAGGTGGCCTAACTGCTATTCTGTAATTACATGCCTTTGGAAGCACTCACACAATTAGTTAATTAATTAAATTAATTTTTCTCAAGGAATTCTTTTCTTTTTTACTTTTAATATGAGCTGAAATGACAATTTCTGATTAATATTCTGTTAATACTACAGCCTTTGTAATTGCAATTTGAATCGCTCAAGGAAACTTAAGAATGTTTTAATATATCCTCAGAGGGTGAAAGATCATGTGAAAATTCAGCACGTGCAATCCAGTCTCAAATTTGGGGTCTTTTGAAGCAGTGTTAGGTAACAGATATTGGAGATTCTTTCTCCTTTACAATTCCACCATTTTCTACTTACTAGGCCCCTGCTGTGCCTGATCCCAAGCTTAAACTCTCAAATGTGAGGCTGTTGAAGCGATTCATATACCTTCTAATCCTTTCTATCCCATACATTCTGACTCTACCTTTTCACTCCTTTTACACTGCCAACCTGTATCTTTCTTCTCTGAATATCATTATTAAAAGCACACATTTTCAAGATACTCGCCCCAATATATTATAATATCTATTTATATATAGATATCTGTGTTTGAAGTTCAAAGCTCAATGCAATAACCACATATATTAGAAACATTGCACTGTATTTTAGTTCTTTCTGCTGCAAGAAGTAAGGAGCAAACCAAAGAAGAGCAGGCACAGATTTAAAAGGATGACCTGAAGACACCACCTTGTCCTCAGTGAAAGTCTAATCGTTCTTGTCTGTGGAGAGGCAATGGAACAGTTTCTCTCATCTGAGACTAAACTCCTCCATCTAATTAAATTAAGCTCGTCTTGCATTCTGTCTAGATCTCTGGAAAACAAAACCTGAAATGACTGGCCTGTATATTAGAAAGGGTACATCCAGAAACAGATACATTCAGTTCACCTGACTTATACTTGTATAATTGCTAACGAGTTGGAGACCTCTTTGGATGTGCTTACCTTGAACGTCAGGATAAACCACCATAAAGAGCAATGCCCAGCATAAAGTGGTGGCTGTAGTTTCTGTACCTGCTATAAAGAGGTCAAAAATAGCCTGAATCAAATTTTCTTCATCATAAGTAGCATCAGCATCTCCTTTAGTCTGCAGATATGAATTGAAAAGAAAGTTATGGCACACAAAAAAGAACTAATCCACCTCACAGGAATATTTACTGATGCTACCCAAAAAATCCCCACCTCCCTTCCCCCACAAACGAAAAAAACAAGCATGCACAAAGAAACCAAGAAAACCAAACCAAACCAAACCAAACCAAACCACACAAAACAACCACAAAATGGTTAGAAAATAAAATATTCTGCATGTAAGGAAACCATTTTCCAGTATTCTCCAATACACTTGTCAATTTATCTTATCCATATACACATCTTATTCTTCAGCCAGGGCACAATTACTACCAGACATACTTTCGACTCCTGCTGCAAACCTCAACATAACTGTCATTTCTAGTTGTAACTTAACCATATGCAGATCTTTGCTATTATCTACCTGAAAATTAACTTACTTTATTACTTCCTCCGCCTGCTACCATCACTTACTGTCAGGCTTTTTCATTCATCTACGTATAAGATTTTCTATGGAGAAATGGTATACTTCTATATTTGTATTAGATATCATTATAATGAAAGGAAGACTTACAATCGCTTGTTGTTAGTGGAGTGTGAGAGGAGTTCAGAGATACTCACTTTATCTATCTCAGCCAAATAGTAATCGATGAAATCTTGATTTTCATCTGGTTTTCTTTTTTCTTTGTGGCTTTCAACTTCCTTTGCTAAAAGAGCTTTCACAAAATCTAAGCTGGACTTAGCCTTTTTAAATGGTGCTAGGAAATGTCTTGCAAGCCAGGGAAATATTTCATATACCTATAAAATAGATAGTTTAGATATGTGATATTACCTATAAATATGTGGTATTTAGCAAACTAAATTTCAATCCTATACAGGCTTCTGCATAGTGGGAAAAAGCAAATGAAAGACTGATGACTGAATCTTCCCCATTAGATTGAAAGGATTGTGCCCATCCCATGTTTTATTAAAGCCTTTCTAAATCCCATTTTTCTCTTGAGCAGAATTTCTCTCAGTTTTATACTATAACATGATATTCGTTACATATATGTACACTATAAGATTATACAAGTGTGATGTACAAAAAACAAACTAAATTCCTCTGTACCCCAATTCTTTGAATGGCTCCACTATCCAAATCTGTCTTTATTTTCTCATGGCAGAATACTGAATGCATGAAGATTTTACTCAGATGTGCCTTTTTGTAGATAGAAGCAAATATATCACACCCATGTGATATGTAAAACAATTTAATGGTGTGGAAACACTGAGCTGTGTGGATTCCCTCCTGCTTATTCATTGTTCTAAACATACTCATACTCTTGTCCTTATACTGTTACAAAACCAAATCTCAGCAGATAAGAAATAATCATGCAAGACCATGAAAAAGCAATACGAGTTCCAGCAAGTTCTGCAGAAGCAGCTGCCTCATACATGGCTAAATTGTCTTTTTGACTATACACAGTACTGTGGTTTCCATTCATAAACGGTTCATGATAAAACTGCCCCTGTTCCAGCCCATCTGTGCCACTGCTTTGGCAGCTGCAGTCACAGCTGCACACAAGAACAAGAATGAATGTTTCTCTCCAGTGGACCAAACCACTGAATTCTGGTAAGGACGTGCAGAGATGGGACAGGTGTTGCTGCCAAAAGCTATAGGGGAAAACTACCATGAGACAATTTCATGGCATGTTACCTTTGCACAAAACACTTGCTCTACTTCAGTTTCCATGAAGTTAGTTAGCAGTAGTGAAGGAAGTAGTAAAGACCCATATTACTCTTGACATTAGTTGACAGCCATATCATACCAGAATGAAGAAAGCCACTTTGTCAGACAGAAATTAAGATAAGTCTATTTCTGAGCTTTTCAGGTGTTTGGAAATGTATTTTACTACTGAGTTTCAGGGATTGTTTCAAACACCACAGTTGTACAGGTAGTGCTTATGCAAGCAAGTCCTTTGTACGTCTCCCAGACATGTAACAAACCTTTGTGTTTCCATCCCTGTCCCCCAGACACAGGAAATGTCTGTCCTAGGATGAAACATAAGCATTTGAAACCAGTTGTGAACGAGGCATCTGCAAGTACTGTTCTGATGCGTCCTCCAGCAATTCCAGGTGCACTAGTTATAGAAGTAACAATCAAGTTGCCTTTTTCATTGTCTATCTACAGAAATCAATCAAACAAACAAACAAAACTAATTTTCCTCACATGAAAAGAGATGCTGTTCACAAATGCTATTATGGTGTCAATGGATTCAATCAAGTGGTGGAAATTTTCATCCTCTGTGGAGAAGCGATGTCCAAAAATCATAGAACAAATCACATTTGCGACAGTATGAACAACAGGCATAGTCGGGTCCAGAGGTTTTCCTGTAAACACAATGAACTGCAGTCACTATTAACACTTAACTCTTCCTGCTTTTCCCACTGACAGGAGAACTGATAACATTTTGTAAACATCTCTGACATAATTAGTTCACTGGAGGGCAAATCGTACTTTGTTGGTAAGAGGTCTGAGCCAAAAAGTAACTTCAGAAACCTAAAACACACTGATGGTTAAAAAAAGGCAACACTGCTGGTGAGAATGGAATTAGTAGCAATAATTACAAAAATGCCCAGATTGCACTGAACCTTGGCATCAGTAGATCTCATGTTTGGCAATAACCAGGGTACCAAAATGGTCAGCTGAGACATTAAATACTCCGAAGAATTAAGAACCACCTTCTATTCTTTGTTCATAGGATAGAATATTTGAGCCTCCTACCTATGGACTCACCCTGTTATTCAGCAGCACAACCTGAACAAACTCCCTGTCTTACTGAGAAGCTTCACCACAAGCCATGGGACTTGAGCTTTTTCCAGTGCAGTTACCAGAGCAGAGCACAGGGTCGTGCAGCCTTGATCAAAGCCTTTCATATTTTAGGCTTTGTTTTCCTTTTCTGCAAGGGGATCTGGGGTGTTGTGACACTGATTTTGTTCCTGTTTGCTGTTACCCTGATGCTGTTGCCATGAGTAATGTAAAGCTGACTCAGAAGTAGTAGTACTGACAGATAGGCACCAGTACATATATCATAGAATCATAGAATCATAGAATTAACTGGGTTGGAAGAGACCTCCGAGATCATCAAGTCCAACCCTCAATCCAACCCCACTGTGATTACCAGATCATGGCACTCAGTGCCACATCCAGCCTCATCTTAAAAACCTCCAGGGATAGAGAATCCACCACCTCTGGGCAGGCCATTCCAATGCCTGATCACTGCCTCTGTAAAGAACTTCTTTCTAACATCCAAACTAAACCTCCCCTGACAGAGCTTAAGCCCATGCCTTCTTGTCCTACTGCTGATTGCCTGGGAGAAGGGACTGACCCCCACCTGGCTACAACCTCCTTTTCAGGGAGTTGTAGAGAGTGCTGAGATCACCCCTGAGCCTCCTCTTCTCCAGACTAAACAACCCCAGCTCCCTCAGCCTCTCCTCACAGGACTTGTGCTCGAGTCCCTTCACCAGCCTGGTTGCTCTTCTCTGGACCCGCTCCAGCACCTCAATATCCTTCCTGACCTGAGGGGCCCAGAGCTGAACACAATGCTCAAGGTGTGGCCTCACCAGTGCTGAGTACAGGGGAAGGATCACTTTCCTCATCCTCCTGCCACACTGTTCCTGATGCAGGCCAGGATGCCATTGGCCTTCTTGGCCACCTGGGCACACTGCTGGCTCATGTTCAGCTTCCTGTCAATCAGCACCCCCGGATCCCTTTCTGCCTGGCTGCTCTCCAGCCACTCTGTGCCCAGCCTGTAGCGCTGCAGGGGTTGTTGTGGCCAAAGGGCAGGACCCAGCACTTGGCCTTGTTGAACTTCATCCTGTTGGAATCAGCCCAACTCTCCAGCCTATCCAGCCCCTCTGCAGAGCCCTCCTGCCTTCCAGCACGTTGACACTCCCTCACAACTTGGTGTCATCTGCAAATTTACTGATGATGGACTCAATCCCGTCATCTAAATCATCGGTAAAGATGTTAAACAGGACTGGGCCCAGCACTGATCCCTGGGGGACATCACTAGTGACCGGTCACCAGCTGGATGCAGCCCCGTTCACCAGCACTCTCTGGGCCCGGCCCTCCAGCCAGTTCTTAACCCAGCACAGAGTGCCCTGTCCAAGCCATGGGCTGCAGTTTTTTCAGGAGTATATTATGGGAGACAGCCTGAAAGGCTTTGCTGAAGTCCAGATAGACACATCCACAGCCTTCCCCTCATTACCAGGCGGGTCACCTGATCACAAAAGGAGATCAGGTTGGTCAGACAGGACCTACCCCTCCTAAACCTGTGCTGGCTGCTCTGATCCCTTGTCCATCCTGTAGGTGCTGTGTGATCGCACTCAGGATGATCTGCTCCATAACCCTGCCAGGCACTGAGGTCAGGCTGACAGGCCTGTAGTTTCCCAGGTCCTCCTTGCATCCCTTTTTGTAGATTGGTGTGGCATTCCCCAACTTCCAATCATCTGGGACCTCCCCAGAGAGCCAGGACTGTTGGTAAATGATGGAGTGCGGCTTGGCAAGCTCTTCTGCCAGCTCCTTCATCACCCTAGGAGCCACCCCTTCAATCTTTCCTACCCTGCCTATCCTTTCTGAAGAGCTTGTAGCCATCCATGGCAGCACTCCAGTCATGCGAGTCATCCCACCACGTTTCTGTGATGGCGAATATGTCGTAGTTTTCCTGCTGCATGATGGCTTCCAGCTCCTCCTGCTTGTTGCCCATGCTGCATACATTAGTGTGCACTTCAGCTGGGCTACTGATTTTACTCTTAATTCTGGCTTTTCATCCTTGGGCTTCTCTTTGGAGAGCCTGGATTCAATCTCTTCCCCCTTCAAACCTGGTTTAAAGCCCTCCTGATGAGCCCCGCTAACTTATGAGCTACAGTCCTTTTGCCCCTCCTAGATACATAAAGCCCATCTGATTTAAGAAGACTGGGTACTATGGAGTTTGCCCCATGGTCAAAAAAACCAAAATTTTGACAGTGGTACCAATCCTTTAGCCACCTATTGATAAGGTAGGCTTTCCTACTCTTCTCCTCATTCATCTCCTCATTCATTCCAGCAAGTACAGGAACTGAGGCAAATACTACCTGTGCGTCTGTCCCATGAACTGATCTACCCAGTGCCTTGAAATCCTTTTGGATTGCCCTGGCACTTCTTCTATTAATATATCACTACCAGCCTGGATTACCAACAGTGGATAGTAATCTGAGGTTCCAATTAGCTCCACAAGTCTCTTACCAATGTCCCTACCCTGGCTCCAGGAAGACAGCAAACCTCCCTGTGGGATGGGTCTGGTTGACATATAGGGCCCTCAGTTCCCCTCAGAAGCGAGTCACCTACTACAACTACCCTTCTTTTTTTTCTTATAGCTGTAGTTGTAACCCAGCTGGTAGACAGGGTACAACCTGCAGACAGATTTTCCTCTTGCCTGGCCTCTGCTTGACTTTCTGAGTCTAGGTCTCATATCTGTTCTTCAAGGGCACCCAGGGAGGTGATGGGGGTCAAGAGGGTGTTCTTTTACCTCTCCAAACAGGGACCTGTTTCCATTCCCCCCCATCCACTCAGTTTGCTCCATCTGCCTGACAGCAGGAGGAGCAGGGCCTCACTATCTCCTGCTGGACTTCCTTGGGGGTCCACCGGTCCATTTCCCTTTCACTTTCCCTAATGCTTCTCAGCCTCTCTACCTCTTCCTTGAGCTCTGCTACCATGCACAGCAAATCATTCACCTGCTCGCATCGCACAGAGGTGCCTCTCACAATGTCCTCTGGCACTGCTGCCAGGGTCAAACAGTCTGCGCAGCCAGAGACCTGAATGGCTGCATCCTTCTTGGAGGGTTCTGTCTGTGTCAACACACTCCTAGTGGTAACAGGAGCGACGACTTTCCTTTTTTTAGAACCCATTACTGACTTTCGTTGAAATGTGAAAAAATGTGAAAAAAATGTGAAAAAATGTGAAAAAATGTGAAAAAATGGGAAAAAAATATGTGAAAAAATGTGAAAAAATATGTGAAAAAAATATGAGAAAAAATGTGAAAAAATATGTAAAAAAAATGTGAAAAACCGACTCACCTGAGTCAGTTCCCGAGGAGCAGCCAAGCCCAGGCAGAAATCAGCCAGTAGCTCTCTTTCAGGCTCTTGTATAACCTTCTCGAGCACCAGCTAAGGAGCCTGTCCCACCCCTCTCACACCTGAGTTGGTTCGCGAGGAGCAACCAAGCCCAGACAGGAATCCTGTACATATATACCAGTATATGGAACCAGACAGGAGATTCCAGTTCTAAGCTCATGCTGTGGGGTTTCACACTCCTGCAGGTCGCATGATACAGACCTTTGAGACTCAGCTCTGCATATGCACTTTAAATCCATTGTTGTAATCAAATAGTTAGAAAAGCTAATGCTAACCCATTCTTCAGCAAAATCACCCACTGCACAGACTGACCTGCCCGCCAAGTCACATACCATTGGTTTTCTGTAAATATTCCACCAAATGACAGGCCTCCTCTTGTAGCCGATACTCCTGGCTTTTCCTCCCTACTCCCATTTTCCTCATTGTTGCAAGTCCAAAACGCCTCTGCTGCTTCCAGAGATGGCCATTAGAGAACATAACACCTAGGATCATAATGAAGTAATGTTGTCAATACCTTATAAATTAATGAATTGATACTGTTCATACATCCAAGGAGATGCCCTTTTATTCTGTTTTTTCAATTTTTTGCCAACATTCCTCTTTCCTTTCTTCTTGCAGTTTAGCCATCTATCTCCTGTATAGAAACTCTTACATTACTTCTATAGTGCCATTACTGTTCCAACAGAATCAGAAATAAAACTGTTTCAGAAAACTGGTGAGAATAATAGACTTTTTTCCCCACTGTAAATTGAGGACATTGAGGCTTCTAAATTAATTTCCAAAACTAGGGTTAGAACCAACACATGAAAGAAATTCTGAGAATTATAATTACCATTTCCATGTGACATAAAGGTGATAGAAACCTCCTGTGGGCCTTCCAGCAACATCTTCAGCATGGACAGTCAGACCTTCCTTCACTGCCTGAAACCCTTGCAGGACAACTACAGGACTGTTGGAAACCCATAACGTGAAGATATTACCATAACTTTTGGCCATCTGAAGAACAAAGCAGCATCAGAACAACATGGGTGAGGACCAGTACATTTACACCAAAGAAAATTAACCAGATGCCCCAAGGGTGACTGACCTTGAGAAGAGAGCAGCAAATCTGTTCTTACATATTATACAGTTTGAAGTCAGGTTTCTATCTGAAGTCTCCCTTACTAAAGATCAAGATGGTTCTAAAATGTCAGCACACATTGCCAAAGTCTGTAATGCTGTTTTATCCCATCTTACAATTCCAACTCATTGTAGATGGTCTCTTACATCTTCACCATTTATTACCAGAAAGCATTAGCTCATGAGTTTGACACGAAGCATCTACAGATTCCTCTCTGTGTATCAAGAGTAGCACAAGCAGCCAAGAGGGTGAGTGATGCAGGAATCACCCTCCCCTTTCCAGCTCAGCTGTGACAGCCTTGTCTTCACCTGCTGTGCATGCAGAAGTCACTGGAAGTGGGCAGGACAGTCCTTCCCTGGCTGGTGAATCAGGAATTAGAAAAGTAGCAAGTCTCTGAGGCAGAATAGGCTGGGAAGAGTGGGGTATTACCAAAACAGCCCAAGAAATTCCGGACTAAAGGAGTACAAAATTTTGCTGCTTTGGAGCAAACAAGTGGGAACAGGTATGCACGCTGAGTAAAAATGCATGTGCACATGCTTGAGCATTTGCATGTAATTTAATTTTTATTAGGACTACTTCAAGTCTTTTGAAATCTTGGGATGAACTACTCCTCAGGTTTGGAGGATCAGATATAGAAGAAGAGGCAGCAGACAGGCACTGGCTATTATTTTGTGTTGCACAATAATACTGCTTTGACTCGAAATATGCAGCTCAAGAGAACTTGCAAGACGTGGAAGAACCAGGGAAAAGGAAGGTTGAGAATAGAAAGGGAAAGTGAGGTGCTATTACTTATGCATATAAATGTTCAATATTTAATATATATGTATGAGGAATATAAAACAATATGATACAAACGTTAGAAATGCTACACATTACAAGTGGATTTCGAAAAGGGCTTGAGCATAGGCACACAATGAATTAGTTCAGTCACTTAAAAGCTCAGCCATGCTCAGCAGACTGAAGTCTCTTGTGAAAATCTGACCAAATTGTATGTCAAAAAAATATTGATTCTAAGATATTTCAAAAAATCTGTTGCATAAGTATAAAAACCCTCATCCTTTCTATACTGAAAACACATATGCCCTCCATAGCTATTTCATGGAATACTTAGAAATTGACAGTGCAACAACAGAGATACAAAAGGCTGCAGAGAATGAAAGACTCTGCTTTAAAATGTATCTTCTTCCTACATGTAAGGCAGGACTATTTGCATCAGTATGGTTTTGTTCATAAGCACATAAGGTTTGAGTTGGATGTTTCATTGTAAGTGCAAATTTTCATACCAAGAAACAGATATTTTAATCATCTCCACCTCTTTTCACATTTATGCAATTTAGAGCAAATCCCTCCCTAGCATTCAAAATAAGACTACGTTAAACACATTTTCTTCTCCCTCAGCTTATGAGTCAATTTATTAATTGCCAGAAAATACGTACTTTTTTAAGGTGCTCATGGTGAATTTTGAAGTTCATCTGCAACAGGTTTCCAAAGAAGGGGTATGGAGTTGGTCCAGGAGGAAGTCGTCTTCGCATCCATTGCACTTTCAGGAACTGTATAGAGCAGCAGAGACACCACAAAAAATACCAGCACCGCACTTACTGTTACCATTTCCCTTCTGATTTACACAGCAACCTTGTCTCTGGACAGCTGCTGTGTAGACAGAGAATAGATCCACTATATCTTGCTTTGCTGGTACCTCCCCTAAAAAGTGACAAAGATGTTGAAACTTCTGTGCCTCTCTATCACTTTATCCCTTTATCTTTATCCTCTTTATCACTTTAACTCTCCACCCCAGAGAATTAATTGTTATTATTTTCAAGTGTATATGACATCGCTCCATTATATTGCAGCTACAAATCTGTCAATCAGTGTTTCTTCAAGGGATGCAAAATGTAGTTGTCTTATTTACTTCTTTGTGCCATGACAGCTGCTGTGAAAAAAATCTCTGCCCGCAATTCTGGTTTCATACAAAACCTCTTGCAAGAACAGAGAAATTTAAAAAATTCCCACGAGTTTTCACACCCAAGGATGGTGGGACTAATGAAAGTTCAGGCTGATCAGTAGCCATCAAATGCACCAACCATGTGCATCGCTCCTTCACTTGCCCATATTATTGTTTGATTCTGATGTTCTCTGCTATTCCTTTCATATTTTGGTTTTCCTTATGGTCTGTAGTGCAAGGTCTTTGACCAAACCTCCTAATTTTGTGCCTGGGGCACATAAAACAAAAAAGACTCAATTTCATCATTGGGTAACAGGAGTTTGATGGTTATAATGGTGTAACACCCAGGTGTCCACACTCTGTGTTCAGCTGCACAGGTAAGTGGGGCTGCACGGTCTTCATGACAAAGCAGAAAGCATCATTTCTTCCTCCTCCTCCAGCTGCCTCTCTGCTAATCCCACTGAATTGCTTGCAGCAGGAGTAAACATGCACAGCTACCTCTTGGAGCTTCTTTCACAAGCACTCTCAGCAAATCCAGCTCTGCAAAGTGGGACATTCCAGACAATACAGCTTTGGCACTTGCATAGGAACAGCACTAGCTTAGACTCGGCTCATCTGACTTACACAGGAGCACGTGGCATTCTGGGAAGTCACCTAGATGGTCTTGCTGCTCACATGCCAAACTTATGGAGCTGGCACAGCCAAAGATGAAAGTTGTGAGGTGTGAAGCAAGTTGATTTACCCCAGAAGTGAGGCAGAGAGAACATTTGCCCAATGTTGCTGGCCAGCAATTGAACTGAGAGCTGGCATCGAACTGAAGAACTGAGTTACTTACTTCAGAGGCTGCTTCTATGACTTATAGTTCCTTCACTGGTGTTGTGCTTTCTCTATCTCAAACTGCTGCCAACTCTGAATTCGGTATTTCCCAAAGGCTCCTTGAGAGAGGGCACTCACAGCCCCCGAGGCTTGCCTGCCCTGGCACTTGCAGTCCCATCTGGCCCCTGCACGGTCCTGGCTGGCTACTCTGCATCTCCCCTGCCTCTCCAGACTTACTCTGACTTTTCCACACAAATTAACCACATTCTGGTGACTGTACCTTGCAGCCTAGATGTGAACTGCTTGCTTTAAAAAGGCAGCTGCCAAACAGCTTTGCCGAGGCTTTGGAAGAGACGCTAAAGGGAATACAAATTGCTTTCCTCCCCACACAAGATGGTTCTGGAGGACCGGCAAGAGGGAAGCCTGGTAAGATGAGATGAATTCAGTTCTCACCTTCCATGAGTCAATTTATTAATTGCCAGAAAATACGTACTTTTTTAAGGTGCTCATGGTGAATTTTGAAGTTCATCTGCAATAGGTTTCCAAAGAAGGGGTATGGAGTTGGTCCAGGAGGAAGTCGTCTTCGCATCCATTGCACTTTCAGGAACTGTATAAGCAGCAGAGACACCACAAAAAATACCAGCACCGCACTTACTGTTACCATTTCCCTTCTGATTTACACAGCAACCTTGTCTCTGGACAGCTGCTGTGTAGGCAGAGGATAGATCCACTTTATCTTGTTTTGCTGGTACCTCCCTAAAAAGTGACAAAGATGTTGAAACTTCTGTGCCTCTCTATCACTTTATCACTTTATATTTGTCCTCTTTATCACTTTATCCTCTTTATCCCTTTAATTCCCCACCCCAGAGATTTAATTGTTCTTATTTTCAAGCTTATATGACATCACTCCATTATATTTGAGCTATAAATCTGTCAATCAGTGTTTCTTCAAGGGATGCAAAATGTAGGTCACAGCTGCTGTGACAAAAATCTCTGCCCACAATTCTGGTTTCATACAAAACCTCTTGCAAACACAGAGAAATAAAAAAAAGGGTTTTCACATCCAAGGATGGTGGGGCTAATGAAAGTTCAGGCTGATCAGTAGCCATCAAATGAACCAACCATGTGCATCGCTCCTTCACTTGCCCATATTATTGTTTGATTCTGATGTTCTCTGCTATTCCTTTCATATTTTGGTTTTCCTTATGGTCTGTAGTGCAAGGTCTTTGACCAAACCTCCTAATTTTGTGCCTGGGGCACATAAAACAAAAAAGACTCAATTTCATCATTGGGTAACAGGAGTTTGATGGTTATAATGGCATAACACCCAGGTGTCCACACACTGTGGACAGTTCAGCTGCACAGGTAAGTGGGGCTGCACGATCTTCATGACAAAGCAGAAAGCATCATTTCTTCCTCCTCCTCCAGCTGCCTCTCTGCTAATCCCACTGAATTGCTTTCTGGTGTTGTGCTTTCTCTGTCTCAAACTGCTGCCAACTCTGAATTCGGTATTTCCCAAACTCTCCTTGAGAGGGCACTCACAGCCCCCGAGGCTTGCCTGCCCTGGCACTCGCAGTCCCATCTGGCCCCTGCACGGTCCTGGCTGGCTACTCTGCATCTCCCCTGCCTCTCCAGACTTACTCTGACTTTTCCACACAAATTAACCACATTCTGGTGACTGTACCTTGCAGCCTAGATGTGAATTGCTTGCTTTAAAAAGGCAGCTGCCAAACAGCTTTGCCGAGGCTTTGGAAGAGACGCTAAAGGGAATACAAATTGCTTTCCTCCCCACACAAGATGGTTCTGGAGGACCGGCAAGAGGGAAGCCTGGTAAGATGAGATGAGTTCAGTTCTCACCTTCCATGAGTGAGAATTTAATCTTTGGAGAGGCAGGAGTTAGAGCTCAGCAGAACAGAAAGGTATCCCTCTAACCAGTGAATCCTCCTGCTTTCCCTTTCCCCAGGAATGCTCCTGGCCTGTTCTCTTCTCTTCCTCCCTTCCAGCTCTCAGAAGAGGATCCATTTGCCCTCTGCTTAGGCTTTGGAACTGAAACACACCATGGCTTGTGCCCTACCAGCCTCATGGCAACTTGTCTGCACCCCATGACTTACACTCTATGCCCCAAATTCAGCTTCAGGAATAATCCCCACCTCCCACTCCCAAAGCTCATGGCCAGGCAAGTACTGGAGGCAGCTACTCAGAGAGGGAGCTCAACCTCCCACATTAATAACAGGGTTTCAGGACATGTTCCCTGTCTCACCTGCCTGTGGCCCTACCCTGAGAGGTGATGATAGGAAAGCACATCTTCTTAGATACTCTCTGGCAGGGATAAATATCAACAGCTAGAGAGAAATCATATGGGGAGTGGCTGAGTAAGTCAGTAAGCACAAGTTCTGATATGAAGCAATCTACTAATATGCTATTGGGTAAGAACAAACAAAAGCTCTAGTTCTAAAAGCAGCATTTAATGCATGTAGAGTATATTTCTCAACTCCAGCGTCCCTATGATGTGGGAGAAGATAGACTCAGCCTGGTGACTGATCTCAGCAGTTGCGGTGGAGATCTTATCCCACTTTTCCCCTATCCCACCTTACTTTTATTCTGTTTTCTTTATGTTTGGGTGGAGTTTGAATGGCTCTAGTCATTAATACCTTTTATTTCTGGTTGGTGTACCTAATGGGGGTGGCAAGGTTGGTTGTCGTTTGGCATCTGAGGAGGGGGTTTGACATGGCTGTTGGCTTCATCAGCATAACATCCTGATTCTCCCTTAACAGACAGGTACTGTATGGTCTCAGTAACCCAGTGTTCTCCCATTCAGCTGGGATGAGTATGGAGGGAGCCATGTCGTCTCCATTCCGCACTCCCTTCTGTTTCTCTGAGCAGATGTTTATCATTGTGCTGGGGAGAACGTTGACTTCAGTCCATCCAGGGAGTTGCAGCTGCTTTTCATCATAAAATTCTGAATCCCCTGTAGGTTTAACCCTATCCATCATCCCACAGCATCAATAAAGAGACATGGCCACCTCAGTCTGCTATACATCATGGTCATTGCAAACCCTTCTGTGTGAGAGGACTCCCTCTTTCATGGGATTTTCAGGCCAGCTCACTGCTCCATTACCATGTACACCCACTGTGTTTCACCAGCAGTGGGGTTCCCCTTTGCAATTCTCCAGTAGGGAATAGGAGTTTGCCTTTGCTTTCAGCCCAAGTCAGGAGCCTCACATCCAAATGAAGGGCTGTGCTGTTGTACCTCTGTTACTTCCAGTTTCAATCAATCATCTCCCCATGGCTCTCAGCTAAACAGAAAAGGCAGCTGCCTCACAGCCAGTTGAGATGCCCCTCCACTCTCTGTATTCCCATGCAACCACGCCTAGGCACTCTGGCAATGAGCCACCACCTCTGGGAACAGCATTACCATTCATCAGGATTTGAGAGCGTGTGGGAAGCCCCCTCAGCACCTGACTTTAATATTCCTTCACCCTCCAGGAAGATTCCTGATGAATTTTATTAATACTAGACAACTGTCTATGTTTATTTCAGTGGTAACACAGCAGAGAAAGAAAAAGAAGTACAGACATTTTCCAGAAACAGGGAAAAGCAGAGTATTTTTCAGGGCTGGTTCCTTAGACTTGTAACACAATAAGGATAGGTTCACACTGAATTTGAGCTAAAAATGAAAGCCATAGCAAACCTGTGGCCATGCCTCTTTCTTAAATCTCTAATACATTACAACCTAGCGCAGAACAGCGCAGAGCTTATATGGATGGGGTTTCATGGTGCTCCCAAAGATAAAGTCTGTGTTGACTTCCTTAACTCCTTCTGGTGCAGTGAACTTGAATGTCTGCAACAGCCTGCAGAAGATGATGAAAAGCTCCATCTTGGCCAGCACCTCTCCCAGACAAACACGGTGGCCTGCAGAGGGTGAAGGGAAAGAGAAGTCAGTCCCTGGTAAGGTCTGTAACCAGCACCTGCTTCCCAGCTTTTCACAGGAGCTGTGCTCAGCCTCATCAAGGAACAAAGAGCTTTGCTGAATTTGACGTTTTCTTCTCAGATTGAACTGGGCAAACAATTGAGATCTGCAATCCACCTCTGCAGGACCTGCTTGGATTATAGAAAAAGATACCAGGCTTGCTGCTCAGCAGTTTCTTTCTTCGCTTCCTAAATCTATAGGACTCCCCAGTTCTATGAATGGACTCTCAGTCTCTTGATTCCAAATGAGAAAAACAAGAAAGCATCTTTAGGTCCCCTCACAGCTTCCCCTTAGTATAGGCTGACTTATCTTCACAAATAACAGCAAAAAAACAGAATACAAGAGACATTCTACACCTGATGAAACATTTTCCCACATAATGTCTTCAGTGAAAAAAACTCGTTACAGAAAAACCTTTTCCCAATTTATTAATTAACTCCATGCACGACATAATTCCCAGAGACAGACAGTGACAAACTCTGAAATGTAGTGGTTAGCTCATTCAATTTGGATGTGAGAAATCAATGTTCAAAATGCTCTTCTGCCTAATTTAGTCCAGAAACCTGAGCCTGACATTTTCACATTTCTGCCGAGGGCTCTGACAACCAGGCTATTCCCTCCTTGCATGATACTCAAGAGTTTTTGTTTGTTTAAGCTTCTATAAACTCCCACGGTGGTGAAAGAGTGACTCCCGAAGCTCCACAGGAAAGACATAGCCAGCTGGGATGTATTTGATCAGCTTCCAGATCTTCTATTCATCTTTCTGCACTCATGAATATGGTACTATTTATACAAAATAAATCAGCTCCAGCACAGCAGCCTGCCACAGAACAGCCACTGTAAGAGCATAATCTGGCACATGCAGAGGATGACCAGGGACAACAGTGTAAGGACTCAAGTTCACAAGTGATTGGGAATTCTAGGGCCTTACTCCTTTTACCTTCTCTGCGTTTTCACAAAAATCTAAGAGCAAGTGTTTATACACTTACCAAACAACTTTTTTTTGGCAGTCAGTCATTTTTCTGGCCTGGGAAAACCATGTGCTTCTGTACTTTGAAATTACATTCCCCTTTGTCCTTCTCCACAGCCAAAATAACACAGCTTTACCTAAGCCACACAGGCGGGCTCAGTTCTCAGTGCACCTACCTGCTGAGAAGGCTAAGAAGGCCTCTCGGGTCACAAAATTTCCATCCTTGTCCAAGAAATGACCAGGGTTGAACTGATGAGGGGTCTCCCAGTAGTCAGGGTCAAAAAGAGTAGAGTCTATGTTTGCAATAATTAGAGTGCCCTGAAAGGAAGATGTTGTTGGTGCAGTTCTGCCTCTCAGACATCAAGAAGAAAAGGACACAAACAAATTCCAGCTATAATTCTGCGCATGGAGAGGCCACAGAAATGAAGGATTATTTTATTAGGGAAAAAAAAAAATCAATCTCAAGCAGTTCTGAGGGCTTTTTCTCAAAAAACAAATAAGCAAAGAAACTTCACTATTTCAGGCTCAGAGATTTCCCTGCTATATTCCTTCATGTGCCTTTATTTCCAATCTGTTAGGTGGCAGTTCAGAAGAAACTGGTTATGGGAAAACATCTTCATTATATTTCAAATATGATGCCAAAGAGGTGATAAATAAAAAAAAAAGAAGTCCTAGGTGAATGGAGTAGACGCTTAGTGTTGTCTCAGACATCACCAATGAAGAAAACAGCCCATCTCTCAGTTGTCCACATGACAGGCAATATCCTGGCATTAATAGTCTGTGGCACCTTCCCTATGGACACCACTGTCCATTTCGGGTAAGTCTTCTCTGAGGTCTTGTGGAAGTGTAAGAGCTCAAATGCTTATAAAGTGTTTAAAATCACAGGCTCTTGGAAAGTACACCATCAGCACTCTCACAGAACACTGGTTTAGTTGGGGTGAAACTGGGCTTTTGGCAAGCATTGTCAGTCATTTATTAGAAAAGTCACAGGCCAGAGGGCGTGGCAGGAGAGAAGTGCTGTCTGCCAGTGCCATCACCAACACCCATCCATCCTGAACTGGAGGGAAAAGGGCTTAGTGGTAAACAATACTGCAAGGACCTTAACTCATGGCCAAAGATCACATTGGAATACAAAGGATATCTGTACCTTTGGAAGCCGATACCCCAAAACAGTTGTATCCCTCACTGCTTCTCTAGGAATTGTGATTAAAACAATGCTACTGAAGCGTAAGATCTCATGAATCACAGCATTTGTATACGGCAGCTTCTTCCGATCCTCATAGCAGATGAGATGGGAGGGACTCAGAACAGCATCCAACTCCTTCTGAACTTTTTCTGAAAAGGAAAAAAAATCTGTTATAGATATAAGAACACTATCTAGCTTGAAACAGAGCTTTCATTTCCTTTTTGGATTATAGTAGTGATAGAAAAAATTACAACATATAAATAATTTATACTAATGGTATCTTAAACTCTAAATATGTTTTTATATCTATCTAGTTATGATTTTACTACACTCTATTTCCTAGTTGATAGGTTCTATGTTCAGACCCAAGAGATTTATTGAGCTTTATATTTAAAAGAAGGGGAGCAAACTTTAGCTCAAACAAAAACTTCTTATGAAGAGATCAATTCAGTTAAGCTGTTATTTTTACTCTAGGTAAATACAGACTCACAGCACACCAGTGAGGGTGTTGCAAGGAAGCCATCACAACAAACTGATACACACACGTAATGCTGAGAACTGAAACAGGAAGATATTACAACACCACCACCAATTGTTAATCTCTTTGGGCTGTTATGTCAGCGTCAGTAACTAACACAGCTTATAGAGTCTCAGAAGGTTTAGGGTCATATTTCATACCTAAAACTTACACTAGTAAGCTAAGAGGGTTTTTCCTTTTTATTTTATCAGCATTTGAAAGGTGTATGTGTGCACAGGGTTCTGTTCTTTCAGCATTCTAACACCAAAAGAATGAAAAAAAATATGCTTACAGTACTGAAACAATCTGACAAAAATCAGCAAGACAAAATTCACTATCAGAAGCTGAATATCCCTGAAATTATTTTAAAATATATCTCTGAAATTATTTTGCGACACTAGCTAATTAAAAGTAAACCTTAACAACGCAAAAAAAAAAAGAAAAGAAAAACTTGATCTTAAGAAAAACTTGATCTAGCCAAAAAAAAAAGAAAAAAAAGAAAACAGATAATTATTCAACTTGAATCATACCCATGTTTGTGTCTTCAACTTACCTTGGATGTCAGGATAAGCCAACATATAAAGCAGAGCCCAGCGCAGAGTGGTGGCCGTGGTCTCTGAGCCACCGAAGAAAAGGTCAAAAACAGACTGCACCATGTTGTCTTCATCAAATGTAGAATTGGGGATATTTTTAGTCTACAGGTGTCAAGGAGAAATGTAAAATGGGGTACACCTGTGTAACAGTTAGCACTGAGACAGACAGCAATCACTATATCTATAGGAACAATATTTCTGTAGGGCAGAGAAAAAATACAGGTACCTGAGCAGAACACAGGTATAGGCAAAGACTTTCCTCAGATAAGTACCCTGATACTGTTATGCTGCCTTTTGTTTTCTTCCACAGCAGAAAAACACATTTTAAGTATAATATATATGTTATCCTTTCAAAATATTCATACTTGGTTTCAGAGTAGAGACTGACATCATTTTAAGATTGTTCTGATAATCATACAGTACTACTAAGCCCAAAAAGTAATAAAAGCAAATATCAATAAGGCACAAAGAATCAGAATTAGGCAGGCCTCTAAATACCTCTACCTTTCCAAGGTCCTCCCTACCATCCACTGCCCAGCCCTCACTAAGGACTCCACAGGATGAAAACAAGCCAATGAAAAATAATATGTGCTACTAGAACAAGTTATTGAACAAACTATTCGAAGGTCATATTCTGAATTTGACAGCAGAGCTTTTAAGCTGTAGTTGTAGAGCTCTGTACTAATGCTGGTGTGTACTGACAACTGCAGGGAAGGGACAGAGAACCCTTTATGTCTGGATCTGCATCACATACAGCATGAATTACTCACTTTCTCTATATGATCCAGGTAAAAGTCAATGAAATCTTCTGGTTCACCTGTTCTGCCTTTTTCCCTGTGGCTTTTTATTTCCTGCCTTACAAAGGAATGGA
Source organism: Myiozetetes cayanensis (assembly GCF_022539395.1). Classification (NCBI taxonomy): domain Eukaryota; kingdom Metazoa; phylum Chordata; class Aves; order Passeriformes; family Tyrannidae; genus Myiozetetes; species Myiozetetes cayanensis. The sequence continues at coordinate 14,576,818 of NW_026086937.1, forward strand.
CAAAATCCCGTGAAAATTTTGCTTTCTGTAGAGATCCTGAGAGATGTTCTGCAGCCCAGGGGAAAAGTTCACACATCTGTGGAGCAAGCATTCAACATAGAGACAATAAGTGAAAACCGTATGAGAAGACTTGTGATACAGATACAGTGTGGACATTTTTTATGTAAATTGCTGAAATATTTTCTCTGGGGAAAATGCCGTATCATCAAAGAGAAATGTTTGGTACATGTGGGGTACATGAACACACACTAAAACCCCAAATCAAAGAGAGCACAGTTTCCACCCTGGAGTCTTTCCTATCCTTACTGCATAACTCCACTTATATTTGCCCTGTTAACTCACCAACATAATAATCTGCTTTTTCAGATAGATGTAAAGTATTATGATTAATAAATCTCATATTAATAAACATTTATCTCTATTACCTTAGCACACAGGAAAAAAAAATTCAGTCTCTTTCATTCTCACACAAAGTGTATCACCTCTTCACGTTAACAATCTTGGTGTTTTTATTACAGAAAAGTTCAGTATCCCAAGTACAGTGCCTTTGCTGGGACATTCTAATAAAGATTATTCATATAATATTCATAATTGAATTATGTCAAACCCAAAGCACTGCAAGTCCAGTTGATATTCACAGTCAAAGATTTTATCAGCATTAAATAATGCAATAACTATCATCATAGCTATCATTATATAATTATATTGCAATAAATAATGTGCTTGATATGCAATTTGCATATTAAATAAGTAATTTTCTCACATAATAAATGCGGCTGTTCCCAAAAGCCACAATAGAATTGTATGCTTCAATCAGCTGACGGAAGGTTTCATCCTCTAGGGAGAAGCGATGTCCAAAAACCACAGCACAGATCACATTAGAGACAGCATGGACAATGGGGAAGGAAGGGTCAACAGCTTTTCCTGTAGACAGAGAAAAGCATTCATCTCCAAAGCACTTCCTTTACCTCCTTTGCTATTTGGGAAACAAGATCACCATGACATTTTATAATAGATGTCCTCTATGACATTTAGACTGTTACTCACAAACATAAAATTCACTGGTAAATGTAACAAAAGATAAACCTCACTCAAAAATAAGGATGGCAAGGCACCAAATCTTTAACTCCCAGTGTTAGAGGGGTTTTGTTTGCTTTCCTTCTTTTCTTTCTCTTTTTTTTTTTTTTTTTTTTTTTGAATAATCTCAGTCTTGGTGTTGATCGCAAAAGTACATATTGCTGAGGTCTGAGAGTCAAACAGTTTTGATTGCACTCTAAATCTAAGATGTGCCCAAACCCACTCTATTCTGGAACAAAAAGTATCTTCACCCTCAGAGTCCTGAAGACAACGTGTCAGTTCCCAAGCACTGTGCCAAAGCCATACCATCTTTGTCTCTGAAGAACTCGACCAGGTAATGGGCCTCAGTTTGTATCCCGCGCTCCATTCCTTTATTCCCCATTCCCAGTTTTCGGAGAGCTCCAATTCCAAAATGCCTCTGTTGTTTCCAGATGAGACCATTTGAGACCAAGATACCTTCAACCAACAAGAACCAATTTTATGTCACGTTAGCATTCATATAATTGTAAATGATAAGCACCATAAGAATCACCTTCTCATCATGCTGCCACTCAAAGAGGAGAGTCACATCAGAGCAGTGTTCTTTTAATTGTATGTTATTAGAGGCAGAGTAAACAACTTGGTTAAGATGTTCCCAGCCCTGCAAAAAACCCACTCAGGTATCTGGCCTCACCCATCTGCTTTCCAAACCTAGTCCTGTTCTTCCTGAAGCATCCAAGAACAGCAGTCATTGCTCAAACCTCCACCCAGCAGCCTGCTGAAAGCTGCAATGATGTGGGTTGATTGTTGCCTTATTTGCACAGGCTTTGGAAAAATTTAATCATTCCCTTTATCAGTATAGAAAGGTTTGTAGCCCAGTTCATGCAATCTCTTACAAGACCTCATTTATTCTCTTGTACAATCTTCTAATACGATTAATACTTGTAAGCTGTGCTTGCCAACATCCCCGAGTGAACACTGCGTCCTTACAGATGTTGCCACATGTTAACTCTGCAGGAATGGTAAATGCAGTTTTCCTCAACCAAAAGTAAGTTCAGGTTTCTTCCACTTGGAAACCTGGTGGTATCTCTGATCAAGCTACTCACAGCCAACAGAGAGATTTCTGTGGAGGTTAGTGGGGAGGTCTGGGCATTTCCTGTGCTTGAGCTACTCAGCCTTACGCAAAACGTCTGGATATCATCACATCTCCCTGTTGCTTACGCTCCAAAATAAAAAGCCTTTAGTGAATAGAGTGGATAATTGGTTCTGAGCTCACACTATCTATGCTACAAAGTCTCTGGCTTTTAGGGATCCTGCTTCTACCAGGCTGTTTACATCACATACTGAGCTGTTGCCCTGGTCCAGGTCCCTCCTGGAAAGACAGCGAATCCAAGGAAAGAACCACCCAGCAAAAACCAGAGAAGGAAGAACAGGCTTTAGCCAGTCTGCAAACTGCTTCCTGGGACCAGAGTTCAGCTACTTTTCTCCACAGCACCCAGATAAAAAGTGTCAATACAGATCCTTCCAAATGGCTCCAGACTTAATACTTAATAATCTCTATTCCTTAAAGATGTTTTTCTCTACTTTTATTAGCTCGTACTATAACTTAAATGTTTCCAGATTGTAAATAACATGCAAGAAATCCTGACTGAGGATAAAAGCATGTGCTCTATATACTTCTGGATGGAAGTAAGTTCAATTATTTCTGTTTTAAACACAGAACTGCCTTTATTCTCCATCCACCACATTTCAGCAGTGTCTCTGATGGCACAATAAGAAGCTCTGAACAACGATACGTTGCACCTACACTCTGGCTAATACATTTAAATCCCCAATCATCTTCCTGTGACTTTTGTACTTCGGAACAAGGCTAGATCTTATTCACAGCACTGCACATCCTTTCCTACAGCAACCTTTGCTCTAAACAAACAGCTGGGAGCGTAAAGAATTACTTGAGACTCATCTTGCAAAGGAGGTTGCAAGCTCAGAATTATTTCAAACTGGGACATGCAGACAACACTAAGAATTAACAAATAAGACCTAGCTACATATAAATATTGCTGCTTTGGTGAGATTCTGAAACACATATGTGACAGTGGGACTTTGGAGACCACTTAGGGTAATGCTACAGAATTATATGATTCACCTTGAGCAGACAGAATAAGTCAACTGGGAACTTCCAGTAAGAAAAACATGAGAGGAAGCAAAGAAAGTCAAGGATGAAGTCCTGCCCCAGACATGAACATCTTACCCTTTCCATTTGCAAATCTGTTGAAGACATAGGTCTGTAGTCGCCCGGAAACATCCTCTGAGTTGGTGGTGAGACCGTTCTTCACAGCTTGGAACCCATAGAGCACCACCATAGGTCTGTGACCCAACCACAGGGTGCAGATGTTGCCATAGGTTTTTGCCAGCTGCAGGTTAGATCAATGCCAAAAAAATACCCATGGCAGAAACATCAGCCAGCATGCACACATGGTAGGCTGCTCTCTTCCAGCATGACGTTACTCAGGAGTTCAGGAGATGAAAAGGGACAGTGGTTGTGTTTTGCAGTGGGGGTGCCTACCAAAAAGGCTCTGGGCTCTTTCTGGGAACACACAATTTACAGAAATGGGAGCAGTGAAAGAATAAACCCTCTTCCCCTTTTTAACACTTGCCCTGGATTGCCCTTGCAATAGTAACCATTAGGTAAATGCCTCTGAGTACCTATATGAGCTTTCATGTGAAATTTCACCTGCCCTTTCTTCATTACAATTTTCAACTCAGGCAACAACCAGAACTTCTTGAAATTATGTATTCCAGGTGTAACTCTCCTTCTAGTACTGCAGATTTCAAGTTTCAGTGGCAGGAACTCTTTCCCTCTTATACACTGCCACCAACTGAGGCATCTGAGCATAGATCCCACCTCTGGGTAGTGATGGGGGCTGCTCTCAGGCAGTGCTGTGGGTATTCTGAAAGGACAAAATCCCTGACTCTAGACAAAGAAACAGTACAGCTCTATCCTCTCACAGTAATGAACATGTACCCATCAGAAAAATTAGGACCTCAATTAAGACCTTTTAAGTTCTCTTTTCCTGAAGCCAGCCTTCTCCAGCTGCAGCCAGGCAACCCCCTGACCTCCAGGCTGCCCTTAGCACATAAGGAAAGGTCGCAACTTGAAAAATATATCAACACACTGGATTCTTTTGTGATGTTTTGGCTCAGTGGTGGATGTTGAAAACCGAAAGCATCTGTATTAACATGCTTAGATGGATCTAATTCTTCCCATTAGGTCTTTCCTTTCACCATCATTTACACCCTTAGCTTGTCTGCAAGGAGCACATCCCAGACTGGGCTCCAGAGAAACAACAGAGCAAAGGATTTGGCTGCATACAGAATACAATCTTATCTCCATTCCATGACAGCAGAAGACATCCTGGTGTCCTTTTCACATCTTCTGAATTCAAGACACCTTGTTTTAAAAGATTTTCAATACGTGCCTGTGGTCCGAAATCTGAGAATCACTTTTTTCTTTCAAGGCCAAACACTCCCTTAAAAACAGAAGTCTTTTTTGAAGCAAATCTGCTGTCTTCAGTTCTGTTTAAGTTACATATGTACCAGCTTTCATATGAATCACACTGTCTGCAGATTTTACTTAACTGGTTTAGACACCTAATTTAACTTCCACAAGCTATCCTCTCTCAGGATTAAGTTCTCCCTGCTACCACAGCAGTCCATCAACAGCCACCACCACTTTTTTATGGGTTTTGCCTCAATAGCTCTTTAGGTCACATCTATACACATACCTTTCTCAGGCTCCCATGATCAGCTCTAAACTTTATCCACCACGTGCTTCCAATGATGGGAAATGGGGTCGGTCCAGGAGGAAAACCACGACTCTTCCATTGCAAAATCAGGAACTGTGCACTCAGAAGAAACAAAAACAGGGATATGAGAATGACACTTATCATCATTTCACACCTCCAAACTCTTATCACTAAGAAAGCTGCTATGAATCTGTCTGTTGAAATGACTCTGTATTGTTCTTCTTAAGTCTTCCCTAGCAAAATGAAGCTTTCTGAATTTTTCACCTCCCTTCTTTCTTACTACTCTTCCTGATCCAAGAAAATGAGAAGTCTTCCCATTCTTGAGTGTATTTAATACATCACTGTGCTGCAATATGCTAATAGCTACCATGACTTTAAGATCCAGTAGAGGCTAGAAGGCAGAAACCTCAGCCAGAAACATCCCTTTGAGCAATCAATCAGTTTGATGGAAGATGTCACTCAAAACACTGATTATGTGCACACCAAGAGCTCAGGTACAAAGCTGCAGCTGTCAGACAGCTACAGACAAGAACAGGAGCACTCACCAGGTAGCATTTTTGGGGGAGGGGCAAAAGCAAGCAGTCAGTAGCCTTGTGCAAGAGTGGGTGCCAATGCAGACTTGGGAACCAAGAGCAATGAGGTATTGTAATCTGAGTTTTCACAGTAAACAATACAGATGAACTGCAAAGAGAACAGTGAAGGATCAAACATAATTAACGCTATTGACAAAAAGCGTAACAGAACTCGTACCCCAGCTCATCACTGTTAGGTCCCAGGAGCTGCCTCACAGCACATTCCCCCTCAGCTGTGTGTTTGGAGCAACGGTTCCCAACAGTGGTTGCTCAGGGCCTGGCAGGTTTCTGATGTGCTAGGAGAGGGGAGGTTGCTGTGTGCAGTCTCGGGGGTCTGTAAGAATCCCAGGAGAACAAGTGCACTTGCTTTTTCTCATTTTACATGTGGAAAGGCCCTGGTGAGATAGCACTGCCAGCGATATAGGTCTTCAGAACAGCACAGGGATGTGTTCTGCAACCTGATGGGCTGCGCTTTACCTTGTGCCAATGACTTCACTGGCAGCAGCAGCCCAGTGAGGCAGTCCCACTGCACTCCTCTGGGAACACAAGAGCCTTTACTTTCGGTCTGCTCAAATTCTGCCAGAAGCAGTACACTGTCTCCTCACACAGAGTACAGGAGGGCAGGGAGCACAGGCCAATGCTTTTCAGGGATCACCATACCCCTGGATGAAAGAGTCCTGTTGCTTGTTCAGAAGCACAGACTGACAGCTCTTTTTCATACCAGGTCTAGAGATGGATGCCTCCCTCAGCAGCCAAGGTTTTCAAAGTCCCTGTTGGGACTGAGTTCTTGTCCACTATGAGGTTTTATGCATTTGCTTCTGCCTTCTCTCAGTAGCAGGAGTCCTGCTCAGCCACAATTAATGCCAGAGCCTGTAAATCTTTGCTTTATTTTGAATTCACAGTACCTGAAGCAGCACATACAAAGACTTCCTCAACACATACACACACAAAAAGAACCCTGCAAACAGGAGCAGTTTTTAGTAGATTTCTAGAGTGCAGCACGTGGAACTTGCTGTTTGGGGTGTTGGTATCAAGCTGCCTCATGAAGAACAGACCTTATAGGAATGGGGCTGCACAGTGCTCCCCAAAGGAGAGCTTCTCTAACTCCATCAGGCAGAATGAAGCTAAATCCCTGCAAAAGGCTGCATGAGATAAAGATCTCCTTGTGTACCCACTCCTTGCCCAAAAATATACATAGCCCTGCAGAAAGGACATGAAAGGGCAATTAATGCTCTCAATTGCTGCCTCCACCACACTCCCTGCTATCTTGCCCTGCACTTCCTCCAAGGCTGTTGTTCCTCCTCAGAGCAGAGCTGTCCCTGAGGGCTGTCATTCTCTCTCAAGATTTGCTGCCTAAAAAAACCTCAACCCATCTTTGCAACTCCACTTGCACAATCCATTGGTGTTATTTACTAGCTGGCAGAAAGGACATAAGGCACATTTGGAAAGATGTTTTCACATTGTATTCATTCATTGAAGTTCTTCAGTAGCATTCAAGGTACCTTCTCTCTACCCATGTTGAGAAAGGCAAGAATATTTCTCTGGAGAAAAAAAATTCTTTCCTCACACAAGAATTAATCTGGGTTGGACTCCAGAAGTTTCTTCCAGTGCTCAGGAATCAGTCAGGACAGTATATATTTGCAATAGCCACACTGTCCTGCAAGCAAGGAGGTCTCCCTAGGCTGGTCTCCCTGGGAAAGTCATCCAAACAAGCCTTACTTTGAATTTTCTGTTATGTCCACAACTTTTGACATTCCAAGTGCAAGAAGTAGCCAACAGGCTACTAGACCTCACTCTGAAAAACTGTCAAAAAGAATGCTGAAGCTGAAAATACTCAAACATTAGGAAATGCCATAATTAAGACTGTCTGCACAATATCCATTACTTCTTCCTGACACTTTAGTGAGAGAAGGGTAAATGACTTGTACTATGGTTTAGCCTATGAAATTCTCGTCTCTCTTCAGTTCCTCTGCAGCTGACTGCAGAGCACTGCCAAGATTCTACAGCACTGCACAAACCAGTGAGACTGAAAGGGCACCAGGCCTTTGTAGCTCTCACACCGTCAGGACGTACAGTGGCACAGCACCTGTGGAAGGTCAGCATTGCTTTCATTTAAGTAGCACTGCACTACAAAACCAAACCAAACCAAACAAACAGCCCAAATGAAAGACAGCAACAACAAAAACAATGGAAAAACAACATGAGGAATGTTTACAACAGTCACTTTCCTTCCTAATATCTAGGGCTCTTGCTTTTAGTAATCCCGCTCTCCCTGCATGCCAGTGATGCACTGACTCAATCTGCTACACCCTCAGAAAATGAAATGAAAATTAATAAATTAACAATCAGCCTTTAATGATAAATCTCTCTAAGATTACATATACCAACTGTTTTTACTTTGGGATGTCTGGATTAGGTATTACTAGCAGGAAGAGAAAGTGATGGTTATTACAATTCATTGTAATGCAGAGTGATAGTATTTAAATTAACTCAGTTAATGTGCACAAATTGTGAATTAAGGACCAAAATACAAACAAAGGAATGGTGAGATTAAGCAGGTAGAGGCAGGTGTTTACAGAGAACCTTTTTGCAAGGAGGTTGTTTTGGGGAAATTCAGTTTTCCTTCTTCCAGTATCTTCCTTAGATGTGAGCAGTACCTCTCCATGCAAGTTGCTCTTTATTATCTGACAGTGTCCCAAGAGCTCACAGGTAGAGATGGCAGATGTTCGGTCAGCTCAGAAAATCTCCTTTTCTAATGGTATTTTTAGACTATAGGAGTGGGAAGAAAATACAGGGAAAGAACACAACAGAAACAGTCATACCTGCCATCTACAACTTGGCTTTTGTTAGTCATTCTTCAAGTTCTTTTGAAAAGTGAATGTCAGGGTTGATTAGGCCCAGAGAGATAAAGTAAGTTCCTGAGAGTCACAGACAAGCTATGAACAGATCCAGGAACAGAATTTGAAGTTCTCAAGTCTTATTCCAATACTTTGTCTATGCAACCTAAATAGCTCATCAATCTTCAGGTCCCAACACCGCAGATAATAGCAGGAAAAGCTATCAAATTTATTTATAATGCATGCAAGCAAAGTTCTCTTCCTGAACTGAACAGAAACACAGAATGAGAACTTCATTTGCTCCCATTTCTCAGTCTCATGTTCACTCCAGCTCTGTGCTCTAAGCCACGCTCTCCCTCTCTCAGTGCTTGCCTGGACAAACTCTGTGAAACTCTCTTTCCTCAGAGAAATTCTGACCCCAGTGACCAACCAACAGCTCCTGAGTTGAAGCTCTTGAAAGACCAAGGAGTGCAGGGGAGGAAGGAACAGTTATGTCGAGAAATCCAAAATAGTGTCTCCATTGGGAAATAAACAAAACCAACAACAACAAAATAACAAACTCACAGAAAAAGCCAAAACCTGCTTAGCAATGTCTGCTCTGTTTAGCTTGACACCAGGCCAGGCAGCAAGCACATTACATGCACAGCTTGGAACCAGGCAGTGTTTTCTAATACGTGCTGAGCCTGTCTCTGCAACACACAAAAAACGAGCCCTGGTTTATTTATGGCAGAGCACATGGCACACACCCTGGGCAGAGGTGAGCCAGGAACCCTTTCCACCCCACAAACACCATGTTCATCCATTTGCTTTGCACCTTTCTGAAGATGCTGTCCTTTCCCTGTCCTCCTCAGCTGCTGTATTTGCTTCCCACTCCTATGGCCTGAAACCTTCATCACAAATGCAGGTTTCCTCATCTGTCCAAAACAACCACACTTAATATCTGTCATCTTAACTGGTGAGCTCTTGCAATAGTATTTGTGTCAGAGGAGATCAAGCAAGATTTATGCTAAGAGCTACTGCTCACATATACTGAAAGCACTAAAATACACAAGATTGAAAGAGCTTCCTTGCTTTTCCCTTCCTTGCGAGCTTCAGCACAAGCTTTTGTGAAATAACTTCACCTCAGCCTACCGTCAGCATACCCACAGGTCTCACCTAGCAGCAGGAAAACACACTGCCCACAGTGTCCAGAACATAAGGCTCAGGTTAACCCTCTTGGTGGGCCAAGCCTTACTCAGCAGGACTTCTTTCTTTTTGTTTTCTTTTTTTTTTTTTAAGTTGCATCATAATCACCCTCATTAATAGGCAGCCTCAAGGCTTAAGTCACCTTAATTCTGGTAGTCTTAAGTGTATAAATCATACCCTCATTGATGGCATGCATGCTTCAACAGCTTTCAGGGGGTGCAAAGCTTGCAAACTTAACCAATGATTCTGTGCACAAGCAAGAAATAGAATCGCACTTGCTGTCTTTTAACCAGGTGGGACCAGCTGGACAAAGCTAGAACAAAAAAAAACATATGAAGAAATGAAATTCTGATGCACTTAAGAGGCAAGTCAAGTTAGTTAGATAATTTCATCAAGTAACTCACTTTAAAGTCTCAAATAGCATCAAAATCTGAAAAACTGGGGGGTAAATGACTGTTCAATAGCATAACTCAGTAACACTGCAATTTTTGGTAAGCATATCAACCGACATGTCTGAATTGACTGACAAAACCATAAAATTTACTGAATTTCAAATTGCTTCTCTCCGTTTTTTGTCTTTTTAACTCTGTAAGTATAAGACATAGAACCATGCTGCTGAAAATGATGCTTATTAAACTTTACTGTTTCCATTTCTCTGCCCCAAAACATAAACAAATAGATAAAAAAGGTACACAGACATGGTCCTTGCCCTCTGATTGCTGCTCCACTTCCACACTTTCTGGAAAAGCATTTGCACATGCAGCCCACCAAAGCAGAAGACCTGCATGAAACTGCAAAGAGCAGTCAAGTGGTGGTTGTTCAGAAAAGTAAGGCAAGAAAATGCTGCAGTGTCGCTGCTGCTCTGCAGCCCCCTGACACTGCCCCTGTATTTCCTGTTTGCATCTGAAATTATTACAATCCACTAGAGAAAAAAAAAAAAAAAAAAAGACAAATTCTCATCTACATCTTTTTCAAGACTGAATGATGCAAGATTGCATTTAGCACATGTTCTTCTACTAACCCCCAAACAGAAAAAACTGAACTCATTAGAAAACTAACTGAAATTAGTATCCACACCTATAACTCAGTTTCTTGAAGTTTAATGCAGTTCTTAGGAAGCCCATGGATAGCATTAAACCTTTATATTTCATTATCATAATGTACACTGAGGGCAGTCAATAACCTTGATCTTGCAGAAACTTTATGAGCTGAAAACTGCAGACTGGAAAATTCAGCAAGCCTGCTCAGAGAAATTATGATAAAAAATTTGGAAACAGGCAACTTGTGCAATTGTATGGATTCCCTTAATCTCCTATATAGACTTGAAAATATACCACAGCATTAGCTGAGTTCTTGAACCAAGTGTCAAAAAGTCAAATCTAGTATATCAGCAAGTATGAAAAGTAAGTCTCTTAAGTTCATGTTTGCTACACATTGGTACAAATCTCTCCTGAAAGCTTATGGGGTCCACAAATCAGTAAAAATTAAAAGTTTTTCCCCTTTCTTAAGTTCATTTGCTCTGTTCCACAGATCAAATAGAACCTGTGCATTGTTTCATTTCCAAAATTTGCATCAGAAGAGTTTCAAACTTCGAATTAAAAAAATGAAAAAAAAAAATTAGAAAACACTGAACAATCTGTTGGACAAAAAAATAACCTGTTACTAGTGTTCCACATAACTTAACCTAGAATATGATAAAAGAAGAAAGTAAATACTCACCTTATTAATTATTAAATTGCCTTTTTTTGTGATTAAAGACATTAATTTAGCTTGATACTGCATTAATTCAGTTCTTTTTCATCTCAGAGACCATATTCTAACACACAGGTATTGTGCAGATGTTTTCTCTTCTTCTATAAAGAAACCACATGATATTATAGTATTTCAGAACAGTAAGAAATAGTGCATGTAAATGTTTAACTACAGGAAACTGCTTGAGGTGTTACCATTATGCATGACTCTTGATAACTTTGGATAACTGTTCAATAATTGGTACTTAGACCCAGTATCAAGACTGAAAGGAAACAAAATTCTAAATGAGAAAAGAGACAGATCTCAATTACAGATCGTAAAAAAAGAGTGGGTGGGGCTTGACTAACCACCAAGGATCACATATTTTGGTTTTCTAAGGACTTCAGCTTGGGAAAACTGTAGATTGTCTGAGAGAGATGGCTACAGCAGGCATATATTCTTAGAGTTTGGATTCAGTAGAAGAAACTCATCTACACAAATCAAAATATTCAGAGGAAGTCATACCCTAAAAAAAAGACCAAAAAAAAGCCAAAACCCAGGGAGAAGTTACAATTTTGACAAGATGTTGGGGATTTCTGAGATTTTCATAGCTCTAGTAGTATGTCTCCTGATTTTGCAGTTCCTAAAGCTGCAATGGATGCGTACCCAGCTTCCTCCAGGACCAGTTCCCCTCCCTATCATTGGAAATTTGTGGCTGTTGGACTTCAAACTTCGTCGAGAAACTCTCTCTAAGGTATTTATTTATCTCTGTGGTTGAAAATCAGTCTGAACCTATTTTAACTTACATTGTGCATTGCATAGGAACAGTGTAAATTGCTATTTTTTTTTAAACCTCAAGCTTGATTATTAGCCAATTTCAAAGACTTCAAGGACCCTGCATTATTAAACATATTTCTGAATAATAAACACCACAATAGCTTTACTCCTTGTTATTTTATCTCTCTTTTAGTTACATTATCACAAGCACTGTCATAGAATGTTATTTCCTTGACAGCTTCGTTCTGTTTCTATATTGATATCCAGCCCTGTAAGTCACCTCTCGTAGACCTTCCTTTGCATGGCACCAACGTCACTGAAACATATCCAGGCCACAAGCGGTCCCATCTCCTTCAGAAGACCAAACATGTACTCTAAATAGACTCTTTATTTTCTTATTTGTAGAGCAAAAAGACTTCTTGTCTGCAGTAAACAGATTACTAAAACAAAGCAGGAAAATCTGATTGCTGTTGCATTCACAGCATGGCTGCTTTATAAACCATTTAAAACTTTTTTTAAAAGTAAGGAACTCAATTCCAGCTATTTCAAGGAAAAATATAATCATAATCTGACAAAAGAGAATAGAGAAAAATAAGAAAAATCATGTGGAAGCTATAGAAAAGAATTCAAAAACCCAATTTTTTTTGCTTTCTTTGGAAATTAGAGGCAGGAAACCTATCATAATTTTGGTTCATTAATGAAATAAACAGAAAAGCTCAGGGATTTTGCCTATTTTCATTTGTTCTTTGACTCAGAGCTAATGGAGTAAACCTGCTGTTTCTCTTTCTGTGGAGTTTTCAGAGGTGTTCTTCTGAGAGATGTCCTTAATATCCATTGCACAAAGAACAATTATCTTTCGTTCCCAAAGCACGTTAGTAACAGAAGGATAAAGATTTCCAAAATCTGCAATTCAATTCAGTATAGGCAAATGAGTTTAGTTACAACTACAGAAAACTCTTGAAAAAAACAGTATTTGAATGTTTGCTTTCCCTGGTTTATAGTTACTAATTTCCTGTTATTAACTCCTCAGTTAACCAATATCTACGGAAACATCTACACGCTGTGGATGGGACAGACACCTATGGTTGTACTGAATGGATACAAAGCAGTCAAAGATGGCCTTGTCACCCACTCAGAGGAAGTTTCTGGAAGGCCTCTTACCCCATTCTACAGGGATATGATGGGCGAGAAAGGTACAAGGTGTTACCTTGGACTGAAATAGGAACAAGGTGTAAAGAAGGAAGGTGCTTCCCTGTGCATTCACTCACACATCAGTTACTGCTGTACAAGGGCACAACTGGGCTTTCACTCCAGAAAGGTTCCATGCAGAGCTAAGCACGTTAAGAAAGGGGAAAAAAACCCAAAAATTTCTTCTCTTATAAAGCACTGACTTTTTTCCTTCCCAGTAGATCCAAAGGAATATTTGCTTGGAGAAGTTGCCCTTCAATTGTATCACTTCTAAGCCAGAAGACTGTTCATGTAGAGAAAGTTGTTCAGTCCTTACCAAACCCCACTACCACTCAGTTTGCAGGGTCACATTTATGAGCAGCTGGGAGTCATAAAATCCTCAGTTACAGGTTAAAACTCAGAATCTAAAATTGTGGTATCTTGTTAGCAAAATATAACCTCCCCTAAATCTGATTTTGCCTCCTGCAGTGAAAGGATTTCTTTTCCCAGCAGTGAAATGAATGTTTCTGTGTTCTCCAGGTATTTTCCTGACAAGTGGCCGCACCTGGAAGCAACAGAGACGCTTTGTCATGACAATTGTAAGAAGCCTGGCACTCGGTAAGAACAACTTGGAGCATCAAATTCAAACAGAGGCCTGTCACCTTGTGGACATCTTTGCAAACACAAAAGGTAAACTCATTAGAAGAACAACACTAAGAACCTTCTTCTGAAATATTAGGGGTGGTAAAAGTTTCACAGTACATTTTTATAAATAATATAGATATTTTTCATACTAGTAGGGCTTTTACTGGCTTAACCGCATTCTTTGCAAAAAATGTTTTGTCTGCACAGTGGGCAATATGAAATAGTTTTTTAAAATAAGGTTAGTTAAATAAATATTTGTTATCAACACAGTCTCAAGGACAGCTGGTAACAATTCTTACATTCAAGAAGTATAGAAAAATCCTATGTTTTCCTCCATAAAATGCACATTGTGTGACCTGCTGCGAGTCATTTTAGGACAGCAGACTTTTAGGATTTGGCAGAGAAAGAACCCCAACACAAGGAATGTATCATTCAGTTGTCCAACAAAACTTTTTTTTTATGTTTGGATGAAATAGAAACCAATAGAATTTTAGCAAGATGCCAAAATAAAGCAATTAAATATAAATATTCTGAGCAGCCAAATCCCTCACCCACATTGTGTTCCATACTGATGTGAAAACACAGAGAGGTTGCCTGAGGTCTCTCTCCAACTCTCCTTGGACCAGGCCCATCTCCTTTCCAAGAGCAACATATTCACATATCTTTGAAATATAGGAGACTAAAAACCATCTACTCTGAGTCCCTGTACAGCCCAATTCCTTACCTGCCATGCAATCCCTTCCTCAATTTTAAACTCAATAAGTGTATTTAGTCTTTCCCAGAATGACCAAAAGCCTGAAGTCAGGAATGTATTTTCCATAGGAGTATAATTCAAAGGTTGTCCCTGCCAGTGAAATATGTACCTAAGTTTATGATTTCTGGATTTAACACTTTTTAATGGGGGCCATTTCCCATCCCATTACATGAGTTCTACCTTTTCAGCCTAGGGGAAAATATATACAGATGGTTGAACTGTCAAGCTGTTACTTGAAAACCAAAAGGAGATAAGTAATTTCAACATGACTAAGAAAATAAAACTCTCAAGTAATTTTTTTCTGGTTTTTGGAGGAGGGGGAATGCTTGTTTGCTTTTTAATTGCCAAACTTAAATATCTGCCTCCAGATTTGAAGGCATAAGTTCTAATTAATTGCTTGTGTTTCCACACAACCCAGACCCCAAGTCAAAGAAGGGAAAAGAGACCTAATGTTTGTCTGCTCAAAACCGATAATCACTGTATTTTACAAGAGCAAAGAACAGATTGAAATTTAGGATTCCCTGCTTTTACAATTCATGCGGTTAATATGTATGAAACCAGGGTTCACTTGTGTGAAATTTATCTAAAAGTAGTTTGATCCCCTATTATTTTTACCATTAAAAAAAATTTCTTCCTCACTTTTTTCACTGTATTCTATTCAGAAGTACTCACTGTACCTTCTGTATTCACAGGCAAACCTTTTGACCCCCACACTTCCATCGTTCATGCCATTGCAAATATAATTTGTGCTGTTGTTTTCGGTCATCGCTTCTCCAGTGAGGATGAATCTTTCAGCAAACTTAACAAAGCTATTTATTTTGTCATCTACTTTCAAGCTACTATCTGGGGAAGGGTAAGAATTTGATTTTCTTGTTCTTATTACTTTAAGTGCATTTGCACTTGACAAGTCAAAACAATGTGACGATTGTTCTGTGAGCCACTGTGAAGCAATAAATTAATACATACCTTGTATATGTTACTACTGCCTTATAATCCTTCTTTATGTCCACAAATCACATCCTAAAATTGAAATTCTAGATCATCACTGGTTTTTACAGATTTCCAACAACTAATCATTTGCACAATAGTGGGTATGTAAGATTCCTAATTCTTAAAATGAAAGCAACTTCTAAAATTCAATTTTTGTTTAGTCTTGCGAATACAGAATTGCAGTTAATAAGAATTAAAGCTTCGAAGTCCTGTTCTTTCAAGAATATATCTTGCTTCTCATGTAATTCATATTACCACCAAGACCTGAGTTATTCTGAGCTTCCTATAAAATACAGGCTACAATCTCATCACATCAAGAATAATATTTTTAGGTTCTTAGAAATTTATGTTGTGCAGATTTTGGCACACAGACTTTCTGTAAGATTATCAGGTTTTCCACATAGACCTGTCTAAAAAAATTACTATTAAAAAAAAAAATCAAGGTTGAGAAAATCTGTCTGTGGGTCAGATTCAGCCCTCAATTACTTTGATTCACCAATTTTCAGAACCTCTGTTGCATTATCAGGTATGCATCCAAAAAGCAAAATATATAATCATTTTCCCATAACATGTGTTGCAGTGACTTCACAGAGTTATCAGGAAATCAGAATTCCGTTTAAAAGAGCTCACACTCCTTTCTTTCTGTCTACAACCCCAGCTGTACGATGCTTTCCCATGGCTTATGCACCATCTCCCAGGGCCTCATCAGAAAGTGTTTGCATACAATGACTTCATGCACAGTTTAGTCATGAAGGAAGTCCAGGCCCATGAGAGAGAGAAGAAAAGTGATCCACAGGATCTCATTGACTTCTACCTAGCTCAAATAACAAAAGTAAGTATCTGTTTATCACCCTCCTTGGCCTCAATGCCTACTACAAACACTTCGTTCCAGAAACTGCCATGGAACTTTTAGATGCACATGGACTGTATCTGTGTAGCAATGAAGATGTCTGTTCTGGTGGGCTGCTCACTGTTTTCATAAAACAATGACAATTTCTACATGACTGATGAAATGTATGAAATTATCCACTTCATAGTCTTCTTGTGAATAAACCTTACAGACCAAAGATGATCCTACTTCTACGTTCAATAAGGACAACATGATTCAGACTGTGGTTGATCTTTTGCTGGGAGGGACAGAAACAACAAGCACCACCCTTCTCTGGGCATTGCTCTATATGGTACAACATCCAGAAATACAAGGTGAGCAAAATCATTATCAGAGAGAACTGCATTCAACATCATAATGAACATTATTAGTGTGTTAGCTCAATCACTTGCAATACATCAAAATAACACTTAAATAGGAATATGAATGGTAGTACCTCAACAACTGAGATCTAGAAAATGGAAAGTTAATGAAGAAAACAAGCAGGTGCTTTCCCCTCCAGTACACCAGCAACACTACCAAAAATTGGTGGTAGCCACTGTTTTATCTCATGAGAAGAGGGGTTGGCAAGACAGAATAACAAGTTAAAGACATTTCACATGCCATCTAACTTCCTCCTAAGATTCAAAGTGGAAAAGTTTTTTAAAAATACCTGGTCTGATGTGTATTTATAAACATAACAGACATTACATCTGTATTTTCAAATTTTAATCTATTTTTTTGAAACATAGAACTGTATTACCCTCATCACCAAGTAGGATGTGTCATCCTGTGCTTTAGGGATATGCACTTCCTTGATCAGCTGAAACCAATACAGCAGTCAAACCACCTGCCAATGTATTTCATTAGCAACCTTATTTTATTTCCCCAGTCCTGGATGTTCTCATACAAAAACCTGCAGGATAAAAAAAAAAAGGGGGGGGGGGGGAAGTGTAAGTATTTTCATTTCTCTCTCTGCAGAAAAGGTTCAGAGAGAGATAGATGATGTTGTGGAAGCCTCCCATCCCATCAGCTACGAGGACCGTAAGAAGCTGCCCTACACCAACGCGGTGATTCACGAGGCTCTGCGGTACAGCAACGTTACCTCTGTCGGGGTCCCCCGACAATGCGTGAGCAGCACAACCCTGCTGGGCTTTCACGTTAAAAAGGTACAGAGCTTCACATTTCTGTCCACGTTGTCCATGATTCTTTTCAAGCTTTGAGCTATTACTATTCAGTATTTATACGACGTGAGCTTCTACAGTTCCTAACTTTGCAGAGAATGTGGCAACACGTCACAGACACGAAGTGTGAAGAGTACAAAAACCAAACAGGAAGGTGTTATGATTACCCTGGCAAGCACATAAAGCAATCCAAGCTCCACTCCAGCTTAGACATGGAAACACTTCAGTAGTACTGACAGAAGATAACATAGACAAACATGCAATAGGTTTGGACAAACAGAAGGTACAAAGGGACGTGCACTTGTAAAAAGGCCAAGTTGAATCCAAACACCGGGCTGCAGGCATGGGATGCAGACTATTAGAGAGCAGGAAAATAAAAAAGAAGAATCAATCATACATGAAAAATACAAACTCTGCTGCTTCTTACAGGGCACACTTATACTGCCAAACCTGCACTCTGTGGTGTATGACTCTGAGCACTGGGCAACCCCCTGGAAGTTCAACCCAGATCATTTCCTTGATTTGGATGGCAACTTCATGAACAAAGAGGCATTCTTACCTTTCTCAGCAGGTAACACTGACCTTGAATATTCCTGTTTTCTGTGTCTCGCAGCAAGATTAGAAACACTAAGTTCTAAAATTTTAAAAACATACCTTTATAAAAATGTACTTGGCACAAAGATTTAAAGTCAGGTTTTCTGCTCTGTAAGAGCCACAAATGTTGTCTTGCATTTTTTAATTTTGATATGTTCAAACAGAGGATGAGTGTGGTCAGGAGACACGGTGCTCTCCTTGGCATATGTACAGCTCCTACTATAAGGGTATCTGAGCTTCTTAGTTCCTGATGGAACCAAGGTAATACCCTCAAATCAGAAAATTGATTTATTTTCACCTTACAAACAGAAAGCCCAATAATAAAAGAAATATGATTTTTCTAAATATACAGAGAAAATCTGTGATAAAGTAGGAAACCAAACCTCATTCTACTAAATCCTCCAGTAACAGTCTAGCATCAGGTGCCTAAATTGCCCATAAATCCTAATTCATCTCTGTAAAACAGGTACACAGCATCTTACCTCCTGTACTCACCAAATGCCCGTAGTTCACATCAATCAAGACGACTAATTTGGACTACCATTTCAAACCAGGCATAGGAAGATTTCTTTTTTAACTTGCCTTGGTTGTTTTCTGTTTATATAATCTGAGTATTTATATACCCTGAATATCTTCTTTTTTTTTTTTTTTTTTTAAAGTCTGGAATAGATAGTTATCCTGACATATACTGTGAAAACAATATGCCAAAATGAGTTACCGAGTCTGTACATCACCACACATGCCACTGTACATTTCACTCCCTTAGCTCACAGATCTGTTCCTGACAGTGTTAGAGATTGGGGGCTACAAGGACACAATATACCCTTCTGAATTTCTGTTGAAGAAAGCCTGATTACATCTTTCTCCTTGGCTTCAGAACTGCATCTTCAATGCCCCAGCCCACCCTCCTCAACAACCAAAGATAAGACTATCAAGTATATGAAACTTCTTAAAATCTTGCTTAACAGAGAAGCAATTTATGGTTCTCACAGAACAAGCAGCAAAAATTAAAAGGGAGAATCTTACACATGCTCCAGGGGTGAAAAAACCCCCAACCAAAACCAATTAAAACACCAAATGACACTCGACAGTTTCTCAGTTAAATGTTTCTCCCACCTCCAAAAGCATCTTCTGCCCTTACAGAGGAAACAGAATTTATGGAACTCAGTAGAATTTTGTGTGAAGTCCTTTTACAGAATTTTATACAACTAACTCTTTCTGTTTTCTGTCTGCAGGGCACCGTGTGTGTTTGGGGGAACATATGGCACGAATTGAACTGTTCATCTTCTTTACCAACCTCCTTCGGGCATTTACCTTCCAGCTCCCTAAGGGAGTGAAGGAAATCAGTTCAGAGTATGTTTTGGGTGCAATACTGCAGCCACATCCCTATAAACTCTGTGCTATTCCACGCTGATCTGCAACATACTACAGTGCAGAGGGACTCCAACCTGTCAGTAACTGCACATCCTTTATAAACACACACCACTCTCTCAATTGCCTTCAAATAGAGGTAGCTCAGTACAGCAAATTAATCAAGTGCTTTTGTTCAGGAGGCCTGACCTCAAGTGCTGAACTTTTTGAAATGAAGTGTACTTGACAAAGCTCATATAATTGTGTCTTAGGCATATACAAGTACACAATAATACATTTCAGAAAAAAGATGTATTTTCACACTCATAGTAGCAATGAATTAGATGTAGGATTTTAGAGAAGTGAACTGTATCAAGCAGTTTCCTTCATATGTGCTCTGTCAGGTATCACACTCTTAACATGTCACAGCTGTTCTGATGCAGTAAGGATGATGCCTGAACAAAAAATAAAATTTTCAGTAAGCTGTTACTCCTCTGAGTTCACAGGTCTTTCCTTACATCTTCTTGCAGGAGGTAACAGAGTACACACACCTAATTGCTGACTCCTTTTCCTTTCACACTCCCAGAAGCAATATATAGCATAGCACAAACTTCACACAGGCACAGCTGACTCCAGAAAGGGGCCTCTCATAACCATGGTCCATTTAGAAATCCTTACACCTGTTTCTACTTCCTCAGTTCCCACTTCATCACAGCTCGAGTCCCTATGCTTTCACAAAACCTTCCTTCTTCTGTTTATGAATATTATTGTATGATCCAATAATTTCCTATCTGAATTTCTTGAAAGGCTGATCCTTTCTCTTAAGAAAATAAATGAAAATGTCAACATCTGTTAAAGCACGGTAGTGATTTATTACTCAGGGTGTTTTCTTCTCTTCTTTCTCCACATAAACAGATGTAGAAGGTTTTGAGCATTTAAAATTCAGCTGCAAGCACCCTAAAAGTTTTCAGTTTCAAAGTTCAACAGGAGCCAGCATAAATTATGGCAGGATATAGTTAAAAGCAGAAGTAGAGTATTACATATTTCTCAGACATAAAACTAATGGAAGACTTGATTCTCCTCTCAGATATTTCCAATTTTCAATATTTCCAAACATATTCCCTTCCATTTGGTGAAAACCCCAGGTTTGTAACACACTGTAAAGTTTGGTGTCGCAGAACAAATGCAAACTCAACATCACTGACATTTTTCACCTTTTTAATAAAAGCCATTTTACTTTATTTTTATTGAGGAAAATATAACATTTAAAAATTCCTGCTTGAATAAGAAATACTTTCAATAATAAATTAGGAAAAATCTCTTAAACTTGATATTTCTTATAGTGACGGCAGATCTTGCATAAAACACATTCTTACAGATTTATAAAAGCAGTCTGACAGGATAGTTCAAAAGTTTTCAAGTCTTATCTTTTTCCTTTCTGGTGCTCATTAAAGAAAAATTCACCAAAAAAATTTCTCCTTTCCACACACCATTTGCATGGTTCCATAAAGGGCCCCAGGTAAAGTGCTCAGCAGCAGGACTGGCAGTGTCAGATACAAGCCTGGACTTTCTTTACTCCAGTGTATTTTGATGGTTCTTGAGGTATATCCTACCTGAAAACAAGATTCCATTTCTTTCTCCATGTTTACTCCTTTAGTCACTGAATTTATTCTGTCAGGTTGATAACTTTTTTTCCACAAAATATTGTTTTCTAATCATAGAACGGTTGCAATTGGAAGGGACCTTCAAGATCATCTTGTTCAAACCCCCTGCCACGGGCCAGGGGCACCTTCCACCAGACCAGGTTGCTCAGGGCTCCATCCAACCTGGCATTGCCCATATGCTTTTTCCAAAACTGTAGCTTGGGTTAAAACATGCACATATTCTTCACCTGTATTTCTGAAGAACTGAGGTACATTTTAATTTGCTGTACAAAGCTCGTTCTAAAAACAGGGGAAGAAGAAATATTCAGAGTGTACATGATTAAAGGAGGTATTTTTACTAAGAAGTCATTGTAGGCCTGATGGTTGGTACCAGTGAAGAACAGTTGGGCTAAGGGCATCTTCCTGTTATTTCATTTAAAACCAAGAACAGCAAGAGGTGAGGCATCCCTTGGATTTCCGATGTTTCTTGAAATGACAGTGGAGAATTCCAGGTTACCTTTTCATCACAGTTGTAAAGGAAATCTATAAGAAAATGAGCAATACAGAGAAAAAAGCTATTTCATGAGGGGTTTTTTTTGTCAGGAAGGAATTCATAAGGATTTAAAGTGAATCAGAGACAACAAATACGTAGAAATTAAGAACAAAATGCAAGCTTTCCTTGTGAAACATTGTTTAAAAAATCTTAATCATAAATCACTTCAGTAATGAGAAAACAGTCAAACTTCTAGAAAGATATACTGACATCCAGCTCTGTTGTTGTTATGTATCCCTTAGAAATCACTAGCCCCACTCCTGAAGGATCTAAGCAGTCTCCCTCATGGAAAAGTTAAACCCCCAAAAGCATGGAATGATTTCTAAAGTCCAGTCTTTAGAAAAGCCCATGCTGTTGAAGATTAAATTTAGACATTAATTTCTGCCACTGCTATTAAAACTATAACTGCAATTTCCAGATTTGTGAAGCTTTCAAGTCCTTAAGAATCTAAACTGTTTGTTCCCTTGATTCCGTTTTCAAGGAATATAAGAAACATATCTTGCAATAGATTCCTTCTGATTTAGTGGCCTTGCAATGTTTTATTTCCAAAACAACAGCAAAAAAGGACTTTCATTACATACTTCAGTTCCTAAATACTAAAATAAAAAGAACCATGTGGAAAGTACACACAGGTCTGTGCTCATTTTTGGGAAGCACACAAAATCCATACTGTTTGTGTGGTTTTAAGGACAAAATGCAACAATTGGTCAACATGACCTAGACTAAGAAAATGAGTAAGCCAGTTCTAACCTTGGGTGAAGAATTTCTCCTACAATTTTTGTTTTGTTTAAACCTCAAAACGAAAGACCCAAGTATCTAGATGGTCTTATTCCAACTAATAAGCAGAGTATTATCAAGGGCATGCTTTGATCTGCCATTCAAATCAAGTACCTTTACAATTGTTAAAATACATTCAAAGTTCTCCTCTTCACATACTGTATTAGTTACTCAGCATTCACAAACAGCCCTTCAGTATTACATACCTATCTAATCAAGCAACACACAAAGCCCAAGTATGAAATAGCTGGCATGAGCTCCATCAGAACAGCTTGCACACCAGGAAGGATTACAATGTTAGGATGCTATATGGGCTGGCTATAAGGAAACAAATAAAAGACTAAACTCTAGAGTGGTGAAAGCTAATATTTGAATTGCCTGTTTGATCTTCTCTTTTTGCTGTGTTTTCTTAAGTCTTTACAACACTATAATGCCATTAAATTTCAAAATCGCAACACGTAGGATACCAAATCAGTATCAAAGCCAATCAGATGGAGGAAGGGCACAATATATAATTAAAGCATGCTGTTCTAGGGTGACACCAGGAATGAATATATCAAAACATACCCATCAGAATGTGTCACTTACCTCTTGCAATACTTGTCCAAGTGTCTCCTGGCTCTGAATGCGCTTCCTGTTGAAAACCCAAACCACACTTATTTTTGCACAAAGCATTGAGGAATCTTGTAAATACCAATTATTTATCACACTTCCAAAAGAGAAGACTGTTATATCAGGCTTTGTTCCACGTCCTTTCCCTTATGGAATCTTGATGCAATTCTATGGAATCTTACTGCAATCTTTTGGAAGCTACAAACGCAGATGCAGACCTGTTGTTATTCACATCAGGAGGAACTACTTGGAGTAATGCTGGCTACTCATTGCATTTTCTCAAAAACAACCCTGATTATTAAAAAGCTCAGTTAAATTTCAGTATAAATCCTAAAATCCACATATAGCTGGTAATTAGTTGCTTTAGTGCCATCTTCTCCAGCACTAGACACCAGTTATTCAGGAAGTGATGCAAGAAGAGTTAACAAATAATTCTTTTTTTAGTCATTCTTCCAACATAATCAAAGTGACAAGTAGAGCATACAAACACAAAAAGAGCAAAACCAAGACTTCTTAAAAAAAATTTGCATCGAGAACACATTACTGCAATTATTGTTTCCAGCCTGGAGGAGGCTCAGGGGAGACCTCATCACTCTCTACAACTATCTGAAAGGAGGTTGTAGCCAGGTGGGCATCAGTCTCCTCTCCTAGGTAACCAGCAGTAGGACATAAGGACATGGTCTTAAACTGTGCCAGGGAAGGTTTAGGTTGATTATTGGGAAGAAATTTTTTACAGAGAGTAATCAGACACTGGAATGGGCTGCCCAGGGAGTTAGTGGATTCACCATCCCTGGAGGTTTTTAAGATGAGACTGGATGTGGCACTGAGTGCCATGGTCTAGTAACCACAGCAGTGTTGGATCAAGGGTTGGACTTGATGATCTCGGAGGTCTTTTCCAACCTGGCTGATTCTATGATTCAAACATCCCGTAATACATGAACGAAAGAGACTAGAAATGCAAATAGAAGGCAACAAAATGTTACCTGTCTATTTTGGTTGCTATGACCACTGTAAAATTGCCTTCTGTATTGGGCAAGTACGTAGAAGGTATGATGACGTAGCGTCCTGCAGGAAGCCTGCAAAGTCGGCTCACTTCCTGCGAATAGCAGTGAGGAACACAGCTCACCAGTGGCTCCAGGTGCAGAAAAGAAGTAGTTTGTGGTTTCCAGCTGCTGTTAGGCACCTGCAAAAAAGAATACAGACATGGCCACTCTTTCATCTGTTTCAGATCTCACAACGTTTCATTCCTGGCATACCACAGCCTGGTACGGTCCATCTCTATTCCACTACAGATACTCACTTTGCTGCACAGAGTTAGAGAGAAGGATGGGAAGGCTTCCAGAAAACCCAGATGGCAGTATTAAATATAGATTAATCATTCCAAGCATGTTTATAGACAATTTATGCCACCCACTATTCACACAGCTCTAAAGCTTTCTCTGTTGTCTAACCTCACTCTTCCCTGCTGTAGCCTAATGCACTTATTTTTCACCTCATGAATATGGTGAACATACTGTGTTTTCCTCATTCAAGTGGCCTTTCCTGTACTAAAAATGCACATTAGAACTTCACCTCAGTCTCCTATAGGCATAAAAATGCCAATCTTTCTTCACATATTGTATATTTGAAGCTTTGTGATCACTTCTGATGCTCAAACTCCAGACTTTTCACTTAAGTAACACCTTTTTGGAAGCGTGTTTTCTAGAAATAAAGCTGGCTTTCTCTGCAAAATAGTTACCTAACCAGCAACTTCTCATGCTACATTTATGCAACTGATCACTGGCACATGCCAGTGTAGAACCTGTATCTGTCCATACCAAATCATATCTTGTTTTATTTCAAGATATCACAGTCCTTTTGATCCAACATCACTTGCCTATGGAAAAGTAAGTGACGATTACACATGAGGAAAGTAAGCTTTCATGATGAATTACCAAAACGTCTGGTCCTCAATCAACAGGACACTAAGAATTCTTTGCAAATCCTCAAAAGAGTTCATAATTTCTAAAACTAATTTAGAACCTTGTAAGGGTTCAGTGGAACCAATTATCTGGTTATTATGCTATGTAACTATGTAGTTATTCTGTATCTTTCAAGGGTATTACTTCCCAGGATCAGCAAGTGTTTCTCCTTGAAGCAGCAAGTCCCTTGTGAAGTGCAAGGAGCCCTGGACTGAGTGACAAGTTCACCTTCACCCTTGGCAAACGAGCAATCCAACTGACCAGAAGCCTCACCTGGAAAATATGGAAACCTATCGGACGACACTTGCTATCCTGGCAGTGCTGACGGAGGGTAACCTTCACACTGCTTTTTCCTGGTCCTGCAGGAATGGAGAGTGGAAAGCAGGGATTGGTATGGAAGGAGGGGAAGTTCCTGCTACCTCCAGCACTTTGCCCATTTTTCCAGCATCCATGCAGCTGCACTGTCTCCCATTCACCAGCTGGGAGTTCTTCGCAGAGGGCAGCATCTGTGGGTGGTGGCTTTAGCTCACTATCAAACAAAAGAGAGAAAAGAAACTAAAATGTACAAAACCTGTGTAGCACCACAATATAAAAAAATCTGAACACCTTTTTAACACGTTGCCAACAGGACATTTTGCCCCTGCATACAGCACTAAGCTGCAGTTTAGAGTCAAGATGTTACTCATCTGGCTACCTCTGACTAGCATTTCAACAAGAGGTAGTAGCAGCTTCATGACAAAAATAAAGAACTAGAGCACTACTTACATGAATTCAAAGAAAAAAAAATGCTGTTACTTGACACTCTACACAACCCTTCCAAGTATTTTAAACATTCACACTTAGTACTACACTTCACGTATTTATGTCAACAACTATAAGAAATGTTCTGTTTTGTTTTAAACCTACCTGAGAGAGATCCTCCCTGTTGAAAATACACGAAGCAGGAAATTCCCTACTGCATCTTTCAGAAAAGTGCTGGGAACAACAAGATAAAAGCCAGGCGAGAGGTCACAGCACACATGGACTTCTCTATCGTAGGAATGGCAGACGGTACCTACAACTGGAGGAGCAGAGAGGGTCTTTGGAAGGTTAAATCGTTTCTTCTCCACCTAGAACAAATGCATAATGATGCATGGTGGTTTAGGAAACATGAGTAGTTTCTAATAAAAATAAAAATTATCAAATATTGTTTAAAGTATTTTTAAACATGAATAAACATGTTTCAAAAACAAACAAAGAGGGCAGTACCAGCACATAATCTGAACATAAAGGAGGAGTAGGAAGAGTTAATATTCAGGAGGAGTAAATTTAGGAATGGTCTTCAAATAACCAGCCTGAAATGTCATGCGCTAGTTTGGAACAATCCCAAGTGCTCAGTGATAAGAACAAAGTACTAGTCCACTAATAGTCTGTACAGGCAGTAACTGTGAGATAAACAGAACTATTCCAGCATAAATCAAGAGATGCAAAAAGGCACGACCCATTGAATTGTATCAGTGCCACAGGAAATGAATGACTTTGCTCAAATGTTTCAGTAGTGCTTTAAAACTTCTATTTGCAAAAAGAAAAATATCACTCACATATTACCTTCCAGACATGCAATCCCACAGCCTGGTAGTTCTTCCCGTGTATGCCTTCAGTCAAAGATGGATTTTCCTCTGCTAAATGAGCTGGATTTTGAATCCTTCCAGCCCAGTCAGTGCTGTATTTCCTGTGTTTCTGCAGCAGAGCAATGCACACCTCACTCGTTTCACAGACTCTCAACCAGAACTTGGGGTTGGTAGGGAAGCTGCTGTTGTTACGGCAGCCACCAGCAGACTGGCCTCTCACCCAGGATCCAAACAGATTCTGTGAGTGATACAGCACTTTCTCTAACAAAATAAGAAAAACATGGTGCAGATTTCAGACACGGGAGGCTACTTAATTTTATACAACAGATATAAGGCAGAGTTTCCCCAGCCCAAAAAAACACACCGTCACAACCCTGATACTTTCTTGAAGCAGAAATTCATGACCAAGATTTCGAGAGGCATGAGAATTAATGTCACAACTGGTAATGGCAGACTGATGACATGACTTTTACAACATGAAACTGTTTCTAGAAATCTCAAGTGTATCTACCATTAAAAACAAAACATCACAAGGCTGTTCAGAACAACAGCTTTCTAGACAGAGGACACTAATCTCTCAACCAACTAGCCAGTAACTAGGTTTCAGAGTAATATCTAAGCTTCAATTTCTTCTTGTCCTTCTGTTCTTCCCAGTAGAGACAGAAAAGGCCTGTGGGTCTAAAGGAGAGAGAAAAACTGAGAAATTAAGGTCTAGTTGGATCCATTTGCAATTCAAATCAGTCCTTCCCACTGGCATAATGTTATTTGCATGAGAAAGATGTTTTCTAATACCACACCTGTATAGAGGCTCTGAAGTTGTCCTTCCTCATTGACTGGAAAGCCCACGGTAATTTCATCAAATTCTCTGAAAAATTCCTCTTCATCAACCCAGAATTCTCCCTCTTGGATCTGTGAGAGCAGTTCTGAAGCAACTACTGGATCTAACTGGCTCCATCCTTGCCCGCTGCACATAAGACAAAAGTCAGCATTTAACTCTTTGCCCAACAGAATTCCCACAACAATGTTCTACCAAATATCTTATGGAATGGGACAGCAAGTAGAGATTTCTTCACTTTATTGTTAAATACTTGCATTGAATATTTCTGCACACACATTGGTGGTCAGTGAAAGGGATCATAGAAAGGATGAGTCACAGTATATTGAAGAAAACCCAGGAACAACATAATGCCAGACTGGATACAGTAACAGACTTCGGGGTGAAATAGATGCTTTACTTACAACAGTCGGTACAGCCCAATGTGTGAGTAAAATAAAGATTTTTAACAGTTGTTAGTGGCAAAAAAGTAAAACAAGCAGCACAGTGACTGCTCCGAAAGAATTTTAATGCTGCACATCAAAAACTGCCATTTGTATAAAACAGCTGGTTACCCCCACGAATCTGCTGGCTAAGTCATGATAAACCAAGAATTTAAACACCTCATTATTGAGGGGTCATTAAAAGCTAGGAGTTTCAGTATTTTTCATTGGTTCATTAGCAAAAAAGAACAGGGGTTTAAGGCCACCCAAGAAAGCATTATCCTCTTGCAACTACATGGCAACTTACTGTTTCACAAAGAAACTAAAGGACAGCAACTGTATAACCAAAATTCTGGCAAAAAAAAAAAAAACCAAAAACCAAAAAAAGAACCAGAAGTTTTGATTAATACAATGAAACCATGTTTTTAACTCAGGGGAAAAAAGCTTATTTCTATAAAAATGTTTATTAACATCATCGTATAGTTATCATATTTTAATGCTGAACGCTTGCTCCTTGGGTCAAGAATTGTATGTTCTTTTGTAGAGTCAAAACATGCTAATGTTTTTCAAATTAAGCCAGTGGGGTCTGCCCTTTCATTCTTGTTACTTTCCTATATGAACTGCTACACATATTTCTGCATCTCCTTTAACAGATCTCTTCTTTATTTCTACTTTATATGGACTCAGTTCCAGCTTCATACCAATTGTCCATCTCATACCAATCTACAGAAATGACAGCACACAAGCAACATAAGCATCCTTCATTCTGCTATATCTTGTTTCGTAAATACTCCTTTGCTTGTTTTCTGCAACTGAGCCAAGATTACATGAGAAGAGCCCAGTAAAGCTGAGTGACTCCAAGTCATAAACATGATCAGAGATACTCAGATCAACTGCAGAACAACAAAAAAGCACCACAAAAATCAGAAACAGAAAAAACCCCAATACCTTATCTCCACGAGAAGATATGATTTGATTAAAAAAAAAAGCTATTAAAAAAAATAAATTACCAGAACAAAGAGATCAAAATTACCAGCCTCAGAACCAATGAGCTGTGTGAACTACTAGCTCTCTAAAGGGCTGCACACACACTGCAGTCTCTCTCCTCCACCACAGACTATTTATTAGCAGTGTTTGCTGTTTGCCCATGCAACACAGAGATATGCTCTTGTGCTTCAGAACTTTCACAAAGGACTTTCCAAATGGAAAGAAACCTACTCACCCCTCACACCAGGGCCCTTTCCAGCACCGCCTCCCCCAGGGATTGCGTATTCGTAGCAGGAAGATCTCCTTGCCTGACACTTCAGAGAGATTCAATGTATCTATCACAATAAAGGCGTGAAATTCTCCTAGTTCACTTGCACCTGAAGAGAAAAAAAAAAAAAAGCATTGGAAAATAAAAAAAAGGACCTGTTCCAGATTTTAAAATGACATTAAACTGTTCTGTGAAAGAAGGTAATCTTAAGATAGAGGGAATTTTTTTAAAATCTGTATTAGAACAGCACAAAAAAAAAAAAAACACCAAACAGCTCATTTTATTTGTGACTACATAGATATAAAATAAGATTTTTTAACTTCTTAACTCACTCCTTGACTTCAAATACCTACAAATTCACTGTGCTAAACTCTCTGGATTTTTTAAGGTTGGTTTTGAGGTGCTTTTTTGAGGGGTGTGTGGAGGGTGTATTTGTTTTTGAGAACTGACCATATTAGCATCTAATATAAAAAGCATTCCTCAAAACCACCCTCCATCTTGAACTCAGTAACATCCTTAAATCTTTATTTATCCAAACTTATATAAAACTGCATCATGAAATTGGCATGCTACTAGAATCAGCACTTGCATTTGCTGGTTGCTTTGTGCTTTGAAGCCTGTTAAATAGAGACATTTAATATTACCTTGTCTGGAATTGAGGACTGAGCAGCTTATTACACACTGTTCCTTCAGATTCATTAATCTTCTAAACACTGCTTTCTCCAAAACCATGCCAGTCTTCTCTTTCTCCATGTTTTTTCCAGGGTCTTTTAGGGTCCATCTTTCAGCAATTCCTCCAGTCAGATCAACCAAAGCATCAGCCACCTGTCCTGCCCACAACTGCTCATAAGATCCATGTACTCTGAAAAAAACCCCAAAACCAAACAAACCAAAAAGTTTGTACAGGCAGCAGAACTAAAGAAACACAGTTCTTACATACTTTCAAACCCCACCCTATATCACAGTCATGACTGCACCCTACCTCATATCCCAAAGCAGGCAAGAAAAAGTATATACTATTTTATTTATATAGAATACAACATCTAAAGAATACGTAAGCCATCAGATATTCTACTGTTGAATGGGTAGTTTATTAGAATTCCCTCCATCCTATGTAAAAACTGCTGTAGTCTAGTACTAGTCACTTGTACTTTATTATCCATGCACTACATAATCTTATGTGATCATTCTGTATAAAGAACATTTCTTCCTTTTCTTCAATTATTCTTTGTTCACTGTACAGAGTAGCACTTCCTTCAACAATCTAAGCAAACCAAGAGACTACCTTAGCTGATGCAGCAAATGCAAAAAATAGCAAAAGCAATCAAGACTATAATAGAATTATAAGATTGAATAAGATCGCAGCTGAAAACAAAGAATATTACATTTCAAACCTACAGAGAAGCTTTAACGTGACATTGCTGCTTTACAGCTTCTGCTCAATGTATCTACAGTTGAATAAATTACTTGATGCTTGAAGTCTTTCTCTGCCCTCTGCTGGCAACCACACAATCTTCCACCCATGTTCTTCTGGATATTAGATGTCTATCTTACCAGTGCATTTTGTCTCCAAATTGCTTTGTCCATCTGGACAGCTTTTCGACAGATGTGTCATAAACCATAAAATAGCTCCATTTTCAAACACATCAACACTATGGTTGTTTCTTCTTAATATAATAAACTATCAAATTATGCAAAAGAGCAATGAAACTCACACAACCAGAGCCTCAACTAGCATAAACTTACATAATGTTGTTGCTTTCCATGAAAATATTTGCATGATTTCTGCTTTCATTGAGCTCTCATCTTCCCTAGTAAAATATCTTCCTTTAATTAGTTAGATGACCAATGGACAGTGACTTAACAAACATAATTTGCATCCTGAAAAAAGTTCTTACTTTTCATCAGAATTCTCTCCCTAAGACTACCTTACCTCATATGCAACTAAAAACACACTTTACAGATCTACAGTTAAGAAGCAACTTCTGCACAAGCCAGGATGGGACCACCAACTGAACAACACACAGATCTATGCCCAAAGCAGTGAGGTAAAATAAGCAAGCAGGAGGGACACACAGGTGTTGCATTTCTATTTTCCACAATAACAGTGTTCACATACTTTGCATAAGCTTTTTCCAAGAGTGGAAGCCAAAACAAATCCTCTGTCTGACACTGGGAAAAGCAGAGTTTACCCCCAAGGCAAGGTAAGCGATCGTCGATGGTCACTTCCACCCAGTGCCCAAACTGCCAGACCCGACAGGTGAAACAGCCTTGGTAGGACTCATCTGTCCAGCTGGGCTGACCTGGGGGGATTACCTGGAGGCCAAAAGCCAAAATGAAGACAAACAATGAATTTTTTTTTTTTTTGTAAATAAAGCCGGTTAAAAGTATACTGAACATCAACCATTTGTAGTAAACACAGAAAAAATATGTCAACAAAACCAGTAACACTGAGCACAACAAAACCGATACTCATATGGCCGTTTAGGACTCCAGAACAATACACAAACGTCAATTAGGTGAAGAAAACTTCTCCATACCTTGTTCAGCAGGTATTTACTCTTCTGCAAAGCTACACAGGCACACAGGAACCAACAGTCTCCCAAAATTCCTTGTTTCACTTGCACATCCTGCAGGTTGTTTGAAAATAATCGAGGAGAAGAACAAATGTCCTATAATTAAAAGAAGAGGAGTTAAAGCCAAATCCTGCATGACATTCTAAGAAAACGTGTTTCAGGGACTTGGAGGGCTCTAGAGACCTCTCATAAAATAAGGGAATTTTTACTTTTAGAAAGTTTTCTTTCCAGACACAGCCTAAGTAAGCAATAACAAATAAATGTCCTGTGACTATACTGCAGGTACTTTGTGTGATGTAAATCAAATTCCCACATGAATTTTAGTATACAAACATCATCAGGTGCAACCTTAGCAGAAGCAGCAATAAGTGAAAGACAACATAACTCATCAGCTCTTCTCTAGAGCTATGACGAACTGTGACAGAGCTGATGCCATCCACACTGAACTGAACGTCCCAAGTCACAAAAATCTTCAAATAAGTATAAGGGAAAAACCTTTCTTAGAGCAAATAAAAATAGATTAGTTGGTAGCAGGAGGGGTAATTTTAACTGTAAAGTCCTGAACACTTTTAATCACATCTGAAAGTGAGTTTTTCTAAATGGTTCTTCTTACCTATAAACACTGCAAGAGACGGAAATTAACTGATCAGTCCCCAGTAGCAATCAAGGTGTGAAGTACAAAAGCAGGAAGCTACACACTGGGCTCTGTGAAGTTATTTGTTTGCCAATTACACCTGACAAGCAACAGCTCTATCACTGTTCTACAGCCAATCCCAGATGAAGAGGAGAAAATACAACTGAGGACAACATACTTTTTTCTTCCTTTATATTTTTATAGCCTTTTTTTCCCCTCCGCACAAAGGCAGTATCATAAATACTTCACTTTAAGCAAGTATAGTGCCAAAAAGCATTCTAAAGCTGTTAGCTCTCGTATGGCTTGCTCTGCAACCCAGCTCAAAGTTTAAAAGCAGTACAAGCCATATGACATGTTATAAACTTTAAAAAGTTTTCTTTTTTGTTATCAGAGAAATCAACAATCAAGAAAAAGCAACATGCTTCTGAAAAAAATCTAAAATCCAATTGTTTATTTTCAAGGTAGTTTTGCAATATATCAAAAAAACTGGGAATGACAAAATGTTGCATTCAACTTAGTATGCACAATATTTGCATAATAAAACATATTTATAATAAAATATCTGAACTTCTACCAGTGCCTGAAATTTAAAATCTCTACAAGAGGATTTAAACCTACAAACAAGCACCCAGGCTTTTAAACTGTAACTCATGTATTCTTAACACGGACATACATTGGTTATCCCTTCTATATTTCTAAACAATAAAAGCACCCAGAAGCAGTCATTCAATGCTAACTTGCATCACTGCCTGAAAGCCCAATTGTGCTAAAATCACAGCTCTTTATACCTTAAAACTCACCTTAGGTCTCAACCAAGATATCTCGCCTCTGAATTGGGCAAGCGGGGTACAATAATCAAAAAATATAGACGTATCGCTGGCCGGAAACGTGGGGTCAGTGTAAAGGTCTCTTTTCACCATTAATTGCTTTTTCTCTCCCAGCATTTTCAACACAGTCCTAAGCAGGTTTTCCGGCTGTTCCCACGACTTTAGATCGTCAGGCACAAATCTGCAACAGAAACGAGTGTTACCGGGGAACTGCAACAGGGAAACAAACAGGCACGGCGGATTTATTTAGGGACTGTTCTAACAACGCAGCACCTTGAACCACCCCACTGCTGGTTGTTCCAGCACCTGACACCACCCCGCACCGCTCTGCTGGAAGAGAAAGGGGGTCTCTGAGCAGACCCACACCCACTTACGTGCCCTCCCCCTCGCTCCGCGCACACCCTCCCCACAGGGCTCCCCCCAACACCCTTCTCCTCGCACCCAGCCCCAGCAGGACCCCTCTGCTCACACCTCCTCCCACCCGGTAGCCCCCCCGTCCCCACAGAGCCCCTCAGCCCGGCCGCCCCCTCTCCCCGCTCACCGCGTGGCGGCCCCGCCGCCATTGCCCAGGGCGGCCGTTACCGGGCAACGCCACGGCCCGCGGCCCCGCCCACCCCACGGGTGACTGACGGGACAGCCGACCAATCAGCGGGCGCTACATCTGTGAGCACCACCCATTGACCCCGCCCCTCCCTGAGGGGAGGTCCCGGGATCCGCCGTCCCGTTGTTCAGATTGCCCGTCCCGGAATTCCTGGGAGGAACGGGAGATTGCCGGCCTGGAGCGTTACCTGCGGCAGTGTCACCTGAGCTGCTCTTACAGGCGGAGGGAAATGAAGCCAAACACCGTTTTCGTGAAGTCTGTGACGGAGAAGCTGTCAGAGAAATTGCTGATCCTCACCAAGTGCTTCCCCGGCATAATGGGAAGGATCACGTTTTCGGGTAGTTTATCACCATGTAACTGTCCAAGGACTGAACTGACATAGGAAATACTTCTCATACTCTTGATAGCTACTGATGACCAGTAAAATAGAAAAAATACCCTAAAAAATACTGAGTTGCTCAGTACAAAGGACAGAAACGCAGAAATAAGGGCCCCATGACCGCTTCAGCATACCGAGGTTTTGGGGTGGGTCAAGGCACACTGAAGCAGGCTGCTTTCTTTTGTTGTATTTGGGCCTTTCACGTCAGTGTTTCTCAAGGAGCTCAGGTGTGGCCAATAAAGCAGCTGCTGAGCCAGCGTGGGAGGACATGTTGTTTACAAAAAAGCCTGTTTTTCACACTTGCCTGTGATGTGTTTGAGTCTAAAGGTTATGTCTCCTGGTCCTTGGGTAGAGAGGTCATCTGAACGAGAGAGATCCACAGAAAACACGTGCCTGACTGGTTTGCATCAGAAATGAGCGCAGAAATCCTCCTCTAAAGCCAACCTTAGCAGATGGAAATGCTCACAGGTAACTGCAGCAACTGTCCACCCGCTGACTGATCCAGAAATAGGTTCTCTGGCCCTTGGTCATACCTGTTGTACAGACACAAGGCTTCTCCCCTGCATACTGCAAATTTGATCAACAAACAAGACTTTTCACGTTCAGTTTTGACCCATTTGGGAGAAGAAGAAACATTGCTGGCAGTAAGAATAAGGACCCCTCTTATCCACGGCTCATGCGAGGGAGCTGCAGCTGCGAGGGAGCCGACACAGGAGAAGTCTGTTGGGGGAGGGAGAGAGGGGAAAAAAGGCCTCTGTGTCAGGAACAGTAAGGCTCTGATCTGTGTGATTTCACCCCTGCGTTCTTTAGGGAACAGCGATCACAGATCACAACTGCATGAATTCCATTAAAGGACAGGCTCTAGAAAGCAGGAGGAGTGTTGAGCTCTAACTAAACACAGTAGGCCCGACCTGGAACAGTTAACTAATTAAACACATAACTATTTATGAGTTATTAGCAAAAGGAAAGAGTTGGATAGTATCTTTGCCTCCTAGATACCTTACATGCTTTCCTTGCCCCACTGCAGACTTGAAAAGGGGCAAATTCATGCATTATGCAGCTGATGATGTTTTTTTCTGTTAACCTGAACTCTTGGGAAAAAAAAGCAGCAGAGAATTTTCTGTTGGTTCTTGGCAATCCTGCAGAATTAAACCATGCCTGGAGAGACAAACACAGTCCTGTTGCTATAGATATTTAAAGTTAAAAGGGATTTGTGTCCAGCTAAATAGCCAGCTCATTTCCATATGAATGAAGACGACCATTTAGAATAGCATTTGATATTTTCATGATTATTTGTCAGATTTTGGGTTTCATCAACCCCATGTTTGCTTTTGTCTCCAACTCCTGGTGGTTCAAGGACAGGGAGACAAGTGAAAGTGATCGAGCAGTTGTGGCTGGGCCCAACGTGTGTGTTTGTTTCTGCAAATTATGATACATGGAAGTTGTTCACAACGGAGCTCTTCCAATTCTCTGGATCCTAATACCAGAATTAGGAAGTCAAATGCTTAGTCCCTGCAATATCACTCAGCTGACAGTGGTCGGCGCTGCATCAGAGGAACAGCACAGAGTGTCTTTTTGCTTAAGGGAGACTTTGGAAGCGGTGCTTGGCGTTATATATCTCTCTCAGTACCTCAGGCACAGCCGGAGGCAGAGCACAGCTCCAAATTTCCAGCCTGGCTACCACAGCACACAAGAGCAAGGTGGTACAAGACACCAAAATTAAAACAATGCACAAAGCTGATGCTCCCCTAGATCATACTCCTGAAATGTCAACCTTAACCCCCGTGATGCTTTACACAAAATCATGTCCTGTCTCCCACCCTTTCTTATCACCTCCCACTCTGCTGTAAGACCCTGCATCTCAGTGAGCATGCTTTTGGAAAAGGGTTCGATGCTCTGTAAAACCCACTAATGCCATTCCTTATTTACAGAGAGACTTGTCTACAGTATATTAAAACACCTTTCTTGTGGGGCACAGAGCACACTACGTTCAATATAATCATAATTCTCTGGACAAGAAATCTGAGGTGTAAGACTTGAGTTTTCCAGTGCAGAAGGTGCATGCACAAGGAGTGAGGGGAAGCGTTCAAACAGGCATTTATTGCAACCAGTTAGTCTCCCTCTGTATAGAGCAAAATTCACCTCCAGAATATGGAATAGCCCTTCTCTACACTCCTTTATCTATAAAAGGTTGCCATATCCAGACATACTCTAACTGGTGCCCAAATTACTACTGTAAATTAGTAAAAATTTACAGGATGAATGCACAATACTAATAAAAAATTCTTTTTAAGTTGGTGTGGAATATACAGCAGTATTTGAGGTAATTTCTGAGAAACAGTGTGCAATTTCCACTTTAAAAGGATGCTGAAACATCATGTTCCACTCCAGAGCTACAGCAATACATCAAGTATGGAAGATAAACCTTGCAGCAAGAGACTAATAAATGCATTTTCTTTAAGAATTAAGAAGAACTAACATGAGAAAGAGGTTATGTTTAAGAGTAAGTAGTTTACGTTTCACAAACAAAGCAGTAGCTTCCAGAGCTGGAAGATGAAACTAGACAAATCCAAACTAGAAACTGGGCATGCATTTTAGGAATGCATGTAATCAACAGCTAAAGCAACTTACCTGGGCTTCAACAAAATCAAATAATTCTGTCTCAGAGGACAGTGGCTTGATAAATCTCACACTGATTTCTAGTGCAGTTTCTTTTATACACTGTTTGATATTGTGGTCATAATGACTCTCAGATTTTATCAATCTGTAGTAAAAAGTGTGCAAACAAGTGTCACGTGATTTATAAGTGTTGACTGTACTGCGCTGTTTTATCTTTGGACAAACAGGGAAAACAGACTGAAGAAGTGTGCTTGACCTAAGTGAACTGTGCAGCACATGTGCTTAGATCTACAGAAGGTCCTGTGTTATCCGAGAAAGGTAACGGCCAAGGTCACTGCAGTGCGAGAACATGAGAGAATTTTGGTTGAATCAGAATATTTGGAACACTTGCTAGAATTGTTCTTGGTTAATGGCGTGCATGGTTAGGATGTTGCAGTGTATCATGACAGAAAAATCACTGATACAAGCTAAACAGAGTAATACTGCACCTAACAAGAGTTATTTTTAATGTATCAACCAACATGGCTATGAAATGCTAAAAAATTAAGTTAGAAATATTCCATTTTATTAAAGGGTTTGGCTCTTCTGAGCTTTTCGACAAGTGATATTTCTAGATCCCGTGTTGCCCTGCTCAAGGCTGCAATGACATAAAGTAATAGTTTTCATTTTCAAAATAAAAAAGATAACCAAATCTCTTGGTATCTGTTTAAATAAAATCAATTTGTTGTACTAATCTGACTTAAACAGATCAGAAATTAATGTACCAAAGATAAAACAAATAGTTTCTATTTAATCACAGTTTAATTTGCCTGTCAATGTGAAGCCTACTATAAATCAAGACAGAAAATAACCTGAAGCACTAATTTATTTTATGTCAACAAAAGGAAGGCTTATCTCTGCAAACTTGCTGCCAATTTTTTGTCTCTCCAACATAAAAATGCACTCCTTGCTCACAGGAGAAACAAAAGTACCTGAAAAAGAATGCATAGAATACTTTCAACAAATCTCACTCTGCTTCTATGTTTCAGAAAACCAGTCTGATGAAAAAAGCCATTTGATGGGATCTCAGAGATGATGAGAGCAGAAACACTAACTTAGGTTTCTTTAAAAATGAAACAGTCTGGCTCAGGCAGTATTTCCTTGCTCTGATGGGTGTATATGCAAACACACAGCTGATCTGATGTGTTTCCATCAGTTGTAGTAACAATAGATAATATTTACTTTTGATTATTTGCTTTTGCCACCTCTCCAGCTTCTTCCTGTTCAGCTTTTAAATAGCTTCCAAACTCTCTCTGTGCTGCACCCCAGAACAAAGACAACGTACCAAGTTAGCTCTTCCACACAGCTACAGCAGAGACGCTAAAAAACTGCCCAAAAGGCTGAACTTGTCACAAAGCTTAGTTTAATTTGACAGTCATCATAAGGCATCCATTAATGAAAAATTTCCACCAGGGTCACAAATATTCTCCCATGAAATAAACCGAGTTAAAACAGAGGCCTGTGATTCCAAAAGATGCTAGTGGTTCCTGCTCTTGGCCAGGCCGCCGCTGCTGGCAGTGGGGTCCAGGAGGCGCGGCACCAACAGCGGCAACTCCGGAAGTGTAAAGTCAGCTTGTACAAATCTCTTTCAATAGAACAACAAATGAAAAGGAAAGAGATTTGTGCAGAAAACATCATTCTCCGTCCTTTCTGGGAAAACAAAACAGAGTTAAAGAGATAATCCCATTCAAGGAGCAAAGAGCAGAGCTTGGAGTTCTGAAGCCCAACAATGCTGATGGCCCATTTTTAAAACTAATGAAGCACTACAGAGGCCTGAGTTTATTATTGCTTTATCCCAGTTCAGCCCAGGCTAAGGCTATGGTGAAGTCCAAATTAATTTAAAGCCAGAAAATGCAGATCCAGTAACAGCACCTAAGTCCCCATCCACACATGGGTGTAAACAGATACTTTTGGTGAAGAAAAAAAACAACCCTCCCAAATTTCCCCCTCTTCCTGTGCAGATCCCCATACAGGGCTGAAATTTGCCCTGAAGTATAAAACAGTTTCTCTCACATCTCTGTTAGCTGAGCCTCTTCCAAATGTTTCACCTTTTATTCAGACTATCCTGCTGATTCATCAGCTCAGAGATGCCTCGTGGGAGCTCACAGAGGGGCACACAGGCACCCACGTGTTAGAAGTGTTGTGGCACAGAGTCTATGAACCATCACCTGCACTCTGTAACACCCAAGGACACGTTGCCCTCAGCTTCCTGAGACTG
Source organism: Myiozetetes cayanensis (assembly GCF_022539395.1). NCBI lineage: Eukaryota > Metazoa > Chordata > Aves > Passeriformes > Tyrannidae > Myiozetetes > Myiozetetes cayanensis. Next base: position 14,615,895 of record NW_026086937.1, read on the forward strand.
AACGGCACAGGTGGAAGACATCTCTCCATCCTGCATGGCTGGCCAATGATCCAGAGAAACAGGACACCTGGTAAATTAAATGGCACCTTACTCCCACCATAAGTCAGAAAACAGACTTGGGTAAAGTGGGGCTTAAAAGTTTCTCATCAAGAAAAATGGTGCTTCCCTCAGACAGGGCAAACTGTTATTCAGGCAAACATTATTCAAGGCAGTAAAATTTTACCATGGATATTGCCAGAGTTGATTTACAAGCCAAGATATGCTGGGGATCTTAAGAATCTAAAGGTCCTGTTAATTCTTCCAAAAGGACAGAAGACACACAGACTGTATCTGATGAATACATGTGCCACACATTATGACACACTAACCAAGGTTGCAGCTAGACAAGAATTGATGGCATTTGGGCACCTAATTTGAACTTCTATGAAAATTCGAGCCTACACATTTTCTTATTGCTTGCCCCATCGAGTGCAAAGGGAAAATGGAGGGTAGGGTCAACTACAGGAGGATTTCAAATCCATCGTAAGGTTTCCCTGTTCTTTTTTATATATCTTTTTATATATATATATATAAAAAGCATTATTATTATTATTTAGCCACCTCTGGGCAGGGGGGAACAGGAGCTATTTAAAATTAGTTTCTTATTGAAGTATTAATCCCCTTCCTCCCAAATCCCAATACCTTTGTCACAGGAAGGAGCTTAACATGAAAACGTGTTTGCTGCCACTGACAATTCCTGAGTCTCTCCTTTGCAGAACTTTAGCCCAAATATCAGGGCAATGACAGCTTGACACATACACACTCCCCAGCAACATACACACACAGCAAGTAGGACGTGCCTCAGTGGCCTCAGACAAAAAAAAAAAAAAAAAAAGAAGAAAAAACCCCACTAATCAACAAATTCAGAGAAACCATCCAGAAGAGCCTCAGGAAAGGGAACTATCCACTTTCCATGCAGAAGCAACAGCTCAGGAGTCCCTGCCCAGTATAAACCAAATCAAAATATCCATCACACAGCGGAAGGAGATCTCTGAAACCTGACAGTGTCACACACTGGATACTTGAAGGCACATTTGCTTTGTGTTTTGGGAGAGAAATCCAGTTACAACGACACGCTGCAGCTGCAAGGCTGAGAGAAAGGAGGCAACGCTTGGTATCTTTCCTCTGTTCCTGTCCCCATTTTCAAGCTTTGTGGCTGGCATGAACTGGTGATCTAAGCAGACACGTTGACATCCCTGAGTGAAATGGCACCATTTGTGGCCTCTGAGACTTTGTCCTCAAGCACCATTGCTGGTGTGTCTGTAGTGACTGCTGTAGGGTCTATGGCAGGAAGTGGATTCAAGCCCTGTGATAAGATCTGTTGGATCGTTTTCCGCAAATTGGGGTGCAGCTGGTTTTGGGTCTGGTAAAAAATTTCTAAGGCAAAAGACTTGAGGGTGCCAGTGCAAAGGTCCTCATAAAGTGGAATTGTGTACATCCGAGACATCTGCAAAAGAGGAAAACTGGATAAAACCACTTCAATAAAAGTCAAGAAGTTCAGATCTACAGCTACACTCCAACAGCCCCGAATAACTTCAGACTGTAGACAAGCAACACGTTTCTTCAAAAGACAGATGAGTCTATTCTAAGTAAGTCTAATGCAAAGATTCTTATGAATGATAATAAGAAAACATCTGCTCTCTGAGCCACTTCCACAAATAACAGAAAGGCCAAGTAGAAGAGGCCACGCTGAATACATGCATTAACCTTTTGCTCCTGCACAATAACAACTACCGAAAGGAACTCAACGAGCCCTCGCCTTGTTTGAAGTGTAAATATTCAAATAATCACATGATTTAGTAGTGCAAAAACTTCTGGTTTGGAAAAGCCAGGGCTGCTACAAAGCAACACAAAAAAATGCACGGGGCAGAGCTGGGACAAAGGGTATTGAGTCAGGCTAGAAAAGCAGAGATTATCTGTAGGCATTTGAAATTACATCTGCCCATTCCTCCCCGCCCGCTAGCAGGTGAGCCATGCTCAGCCCCTTCGTAACACACCTGGGCTACACTTGGCCAGGAAGCAGAAGTTCCAAGGTCTTTCACGTCGCATGTCTCATGCACATGTCTCATGCACTGAGAGGTGCAGTGATTTTAATCCAGCAGTTAGTACCTGGTTTTCCAAGAAGCGACGGACTTTGTAAAGGTCTGGATAATAGTCATTTCGGACTACAATCTGCAACCAGCGGATACGGATTTCTGCATTCATGGAGTCCAGCTGAGAGGAGTAACATTCCGAAAGCTTTTTTATCACCTCTGAAGAGAGCACATACACAGAGAAAGAATTGTGACCTATTTTGTTGATTTTGAGGGTTATCAGAGAATAACAAATCATAAAATCAAAGAATCGTAGGATGGGTTGGGCTGGAAAGGACTTTTGAAGATCACCCAGTTCAATCCCTCTGCCATGGGCAGGGACATCTGGCATCAGGTTGCTCAAAGCCCCATCCAACCTGACTTTACATGAATGATAAGGTCATTTAGAATTCAATCAATTATTCCAGGAATAATTTCTACTTTCCTGATCAGAGTACTCACCATGTGGCAGTGGTGACCCATCCAGCAATCTGTCCAGGAAAAGCACAGTTTGGAACGTTCTCCATTTAGTGAGGTCAACGCTGCTGGCAGCAGCAACAGAGTCCAGGGGCTCTGTGGTCCAGAGTTTGAAGAGTGTCTCCACTGGTCTCGTCAGACTGGATCCCTGAGATAAGTCTGGCTCAGCTAATGGAGGTCCTGTAGCATTGAGCCAACGTTCAAACTCCAGTCCTGGAATGAGGAACACCAAATATGTGGAGCAGGAATCTCTGCAGGTAGCTTGGCTGCCTCAAGGTTCAGGACTGCTTCTAACATAGTTAGGAGAGGTTCTAACAACAGCAAATCAGACCAACCTACAGTTAGAGTGGCACAGCAGCATCATTGGGATAGCCTATGGAACACCTGCAAAGAGTGCCAGCAGCACCTCTCCAAACCTAACCATGAGCTTTCTAGAGCTCAACATTGCAGCAAGTAAGTACAAAAACCACACATGCCCTTAAGGCAGCCAGGCTGACGAGTTATCTATGATCAAACCATAATATGAGACTTTTTGTGCATGCGTTTCTCTTTCTCAGGATTATGAGGAACACTAAAGAAAATGGGGAAAACCTGCTTCATAAAGAAAAAAAAGGGAGGTGAGAGGGCTGACTAAACTCTTCCTGTCCACCAGTAAAAATGAGCAATTTATTTATACAAAAAATAGCAAAAAAAAAAAAAAGTTTCTGCACAAGCAGCAGAGCCTGCTTTCCAATACAGCTCTTTCCCTTCACCCTTTACCACCTCAGTACTTTTCTAACCCCTGGTAATACTTTCTGTTCCACTCCATCTACCCTAAAACTCATCTCTCCTGCATCCACTGAATATTAGCCAGGCAACAACTAGCTCATGCTGTGATTAACTTATTAGCCAACCTCTGGTCCAAGTAAAACACAGAGCTGCTGAGCTCCTGCTGCAGCTTTTCCCCACAGTAAGTTCACTCATCTACACCTCTCCACAGGCAGTTTCCTCTCCACAAAGCTGAAGGAATCCAGTATCTTTAAGAGCTGTACTTCCCTGCTGGTCTGGTTTAAACTGACCAATGGGTTTAATAACTACTTGCAAGGATGGACACATGGCAGGATAACATTAGTCTCATTTCTTTAAGCAAGTGGGCTAGTAAGTACCTAGTAGATTACAGACCTTGCATAAATCCCCCAATAGCTATAAATAGGGGATATAAGAGAGAGTGAAACATTATGGAAGAGAATTTATATGTTTGTGTAGGACCCTGGGAAACTTACAGTTCTCAAAGCGTGTTTTCTATAATTAAAATAGATGAAATTTCAAAGTATGTTCACCTTTTCCCTGCATTTGAGCATGTATAAATCTCACATGCACTGATTATTCTGTCTGCAGAGTGAAAGGTGAGTTAATGGGAAAGTTAACCAGGGGCCACTCACCTAATTAATGCCAAAATTGTCAGCAATTTAAGATGTTCTCATTCCCCAATGCAGTGATAGTAAAAATAAATTCTGTCACAAACACCTGGCTGTTGCCAAAGGGTTTTGTTCACCTTAGCATTTCCCTAAGCATCCTCCAAGCCAAGCACAAAATGTATCATCCAGATTTTCTACAGTATTTACAGTTAACTAAGTAAATCTCCTACCTGCTTTGCTCTCAACACATTGCTCTTTCAGCTCTGGAAAAAAATTCAGGAAGGAATCCAGAAGATCTTGAGCCACAACGCTGGTAAATTTGTACTTCTCAATGTAGGCCTGAAAGAGTAAAAAGTTCAAATTATGGTTGGGAGAAAGACAGCTTCCTTTTAATGCAGAACCACTGCATGCAACAACAACAACAACAACAAAATAGAAGAGTGAGAACAAGCATTTGAAGATTTAAAAGAAATAATCAAGAAAAATATTCACCCTCTTTGCGCAGACAAGTGAAGCACCATAAGGAAAAAATTGAGTAGCTGCAAGCACACTGACAGCTGAGTACCATTCCTTTTTCCTTTTCAAAAACAAGTCAGTAGAGCTAACAATTTTCTACAGGTTTTGCAAATGTGCTCCAAGGCACCAACCTGCCCTTTGTCACCCTGGCAAAAAAACAAGCTAACACTTCTTAGTAGTGAGTCAAGCCACATCACTCCAGTCACAGACAATCTGTGCTGGAACAGCTTTCTAATTACTTGGAACAGAGAACAGGAGAGAAAAATACACTACTACTCTGTATGTAGCACCTCCTAAGCTCAGAATCTAAGAAATCTCGTAGGAAGATTCATCTAGGTTGACAGACAGGCCCACAACATTCCTCCATCTCAGACACCTGTGTTCAACTTTACCCCTACCATTTAGCCACAGTGACAAAACCCAGGAAAAAAGAACCAAACAACAACAAAAAGCAGCTCTAAATTGCAAGAGAAGAACGTGCTTATTCACACTCACTCTTAGGAAGGAGTCAAAGTGTCTTGGGTCACCACAAAGCTGGGACAGGTAGTAAACAAAGCAGTAGCCTTTCTCATAGGTGAAGAGGTTCATTAAATTACTGGGATTTACACCTGAAAGGAGAAGATGCCGTGGTAAGACACTCTAATGAGGATAGTGATTTCCAGCCCTTCTGAGTATACAGACCCCTCAGAGATCACCAAGTTGAAAAATAGTGACTTAAAACCAAAACAAGCCTGTTGTCAGTACATTTAAGTTACTACAGTAAATCAAATGGATGCAGTCAAACACACAGCCTGATAAATAATAATTAAAAACCCAATTATTGTAAGGTAAGTACTAATTCCTAATGGAACAAGTCACTCCAAATTAGAGGTCACAGAAAACATTTGAAAACAAATCCTTTTTTCCTTCTTTCAGTGTCAAACTCAGGGAATTGTCATACCACAAATTTTCAAAGATATCAATATAAGGTAATCATTACTTGCTCCTTTTTTAAAACTTCCAACATGTGCTTTTCCATTCCATTTGGTTCCAGTATCATCTCCAATTGCATTTTAGGTTATTTTAAATATCAGCTGGATTGAAAACTGCTTCATCCCTCCAACAGTGACCACAGAACTAGAGAACTATCAGTGAAGGAAATACATAAATCTGGAATGTACTGTGCATCTGGCTCAGGGAAGGACCAAATAGCCTCTGCACAGCTCAACTTGGAGCAAGTGCTTATATTTATCTGCATGCACGCATACATAGTTCTTACATGAACACATAAAAACAGGAACATTTAACAGCAGAGCATTTCATATGATGTTTCCAAATATGTCCATTATAAACTACTTTATTTTATAAATTCAGAATTTCAAGCCCACACAGTTTTCAAGCTCTTTCTACGCAGTGAGTCTGTTCTGTTCTTACACAGAACAATATTTATAAAGACAGGTTATCTAAATTCGAAGAAAACTTCAAGGCCAAGTTTCTTTACTTACTTTTAGCCTGGTTTACAAACCAGTATTTCTTTTTTCTCACTTTTATAAATTTTATGTAAAAATCAATCTTTTTGTCTATCTTCCAGCAGTGATATACAAATGTGTATAATTTTTGCACAGCAGCCCCTGCCAAAAGCAATACCTGGCTCCAGTTTAACCTGAAGTTTGCTGACCGGGTTGTCTTCTCCAAGGAGCTTCATCTGTCTGTGGAGAGCATCGAGGCGGAATGCAGTCTCCAAACATGTGAAGGCAGCTCCTACCCCAGAAAATAACTTGTTAGTTGTGGGAAAATGACCAGCAAAACCTGACCTGTGCAGGACTAGCACAGCTGCAAAGTAAAAGCTGCTGAAGGTGCAAAAGACACAAGAGCGAGACAGAATCCCAGTAATGTAATGGCAGAGAAACGTGAGCGCAAAACATCCTTTCAATTTGTAGTGGAAGTCAGAACCTAACCCAGTAAATTTCCTCACTCTGTTTATTCAGCAGGCTGCACTGAAAAACAAAGCAGCACGAAAACTAGGCTAGAGTTACATCCTTGACATCATCTTATCAATTCTTGCAAGATAAGCAGAGCAGCACTGAAGTAAGTATTGTACAGGTAACTTTCAGGGAGCAATCAAGCGCTACAAAACCATAATGCCACTGGTAGATGAGTAGGCAATTCCATATTCAGTGCCAAGGATATTAATAAGTAAATGTCACCTCTGGGTGAAAGAGAAAAGGATTAGATTTGGTTGGTATATTACTGATCCTGTGTATCTTTTTTAACCTTCATCTATCATCCTACACATATTTTTGTCATACATTTTTCACCTTGCACTCATTAGGACTTTTTACAACTGCGACTGGGTAGGCTATTCCTTCTCTTCTTCCTAACTGCAGTGCAGAGCATTCCGTGCTTTCAAGCCAAACTAGCTGTATTACACTGGCAAGTCAAGAGATCTTTCCTATACCCTTGCATAAGATAAAGGCAGAAGAAAATGGATTTTCAGATTCAGAAGACACTCAACATCCATAACTATTAACTTTTTAGCCTTGTTTGCTAAGTTTTCAATTTGAACGATAGTGTTTGTTACACAGATCCAATCTCAGTCTCGATGTATGAAACAGCAGAATCCAATAAAAACAAAATGCGAAACAGGATATATCTGGAAGACAGGAGAACCTGTATGGGCAGAGCAAGGGGCGGATGTGCTTCCCAGGGGAAAGCAAGAACTGGGATAGCTAGCGTTAAGGGCAATTACTTCAAGCTACAGGGAGGAGGATTAAGATCCAAGAGATGCGGTAGTCAGTGGACTCAAATTTCTCTAAACAGTGTCTTTACAAAGATGCTTTTTTATTAACAACAGAAGATACTCCAGAAATTGTGTCAGAAATGGTAAGATTTAGATCAGAGGTTTGTATTAGAAACAGAACAGAATGGAAAAAGAGCTTACTAAAGAATGGCACAGGGAAAGGCATTTCTTAGTTTCCTAACAAACACTTCTTGAAACAAGCAGTTCTAAATTTCAAGAGAACAGATCAAAATCAGCAAAGAGCTTGTTCTGAGTCAGAAGGACAGACTAAAATGGGACAGAGAACAGATCTTCTGACCTACTCATATCACTGCCATGTATAACGTGGTCAGTCCTAACCACTGAGAATTACTCAACATAAAGCAGCTTTCAAAGATATATAATATGCAAGGAAACATCTCCATAGATGCTCAGAGCACTTCTTTCCCTAAACGTAATTATTATCAGTTCATCTCCAAAAACAATATACATGAATAAAACCAAAAGCAATCTTCTAAACACTCTTGCTGCCAAGATTTCCAGTAATTTTTCCAAGATTATTCTTACACATCTGCTGTAAACACACATGGAACTGGCTTTTAAGAACATAACAGAACAAAGTAGAAAAGCATATATTCCCATTCTTCACTTCAGTAAAAAGCCAATTAAACTTAAAAGTAAGAGGAATGATTTACTACTTATATATTCTAAAGGTAGCACCAACAACTGGCCTGTGAAATTCACTGACATAAGCAAAGGCAGGGCGGTACAGTCCTGCAGGAAGCCTCCAGCAGATAAACAGACAGCTACATAAATGTGTGCTTTTTTTTTTGTGCTATCGCCATCGTTCATTCTAACAGCAGGTACCTACTAACTGATCAGGATTACAAGGGCACTTGTTCAGAGGACAGTTACTTCACAACATAACCATAATAGGATTCCTTACATCTTTCTCTGAAGTATCTTCTGCTCACCTTGCTCTGACATATGAACACCTGCCTGGTACCCAACAGTAATTCCAAAGTCCCTACAACACTGTGCTAATACACCTCACTCAAAGCCCCTGTTACGATATCAGGTATTGATTCCACCCAAAACCAAGACAACATTCCAACTCGAAGCATTTAAAGTGTTCAATACAAAGTTTGTGGCTGTGTGAGGGTGTGTGTTCCATAAATAAATAAATAAATGAATAAATAAATAAAACCTGAAAACCAGCTCCCTACAGACTTTTGAGTTTCCAAGGCAAATATGCCAGTGCAGCCAACTCTGTTGTGGTCAGGTGTAGGTAAGGGGCCAGGTTTCTGCAGCTGTACCGTAGGTCTCAGTGGTGATCCGGCGCTGCGCGTAGGTGGCCAGGCCCTCGCTCAGCCACATCTCCTCCCAGGTGGCGTTGGTGACCGCGTTTCCAAACCAGCTGTGGGCAACCTCGTGGATGACATCAATGATCAAAAACTCATCGCTCTCCAGAATGGAAGAGATGATGAAAGTCAGGCACGGGTTTTCCATGGCAACAATAGGGAAGGATGGAGGAAGAAAAACAATGTCATATCTAAAATGAAGAAGAGAGGAGAGAGAGGAGGTAAGTAAACTACAGCTACTTCAGAAGACACACAGTAATATTTTTCTTTCTTTAGGAAAGGCTCATCTGAGGCCTTTATATGACTTCATGAACAAACTTTCTAGACCAGTGTGCCTAATTCTTCTGATCAGGGAATCAAGTATTTATTCTGTTGTCCAAGGACCTGCTCACATTTGAACATAAAGACTTAACAGTCCTTTCACATGCAGCAGATCCAGCACTTCCCAAAAGCATCATGCTCCCTTCACACACACAGACTCATCACAAGGTGTGTATCTGAGAGCCAGAACCATAGACAGTAGTGTAACACAGTGTTGAGTCTCCAGAGGCCCCCTGGAAAGAGAGAGACTGGGAAGCTATCAATGAATTAACTGATTTGGTCTACATGCAGTGTCAGCAAAATAACTCTGATCTGTCTGCTTCAGAACACAACAATAATATTTGGGTTGTTTTCTAAATTTCTCTACCAATGATCAGTATTGGGCAATTTTGTCAGATTACTTCAAGCAACATTTTGTAAGTTAACAACAACATGATCTTCCTGCTTAACTTTAGCAAAGACATATAGGAAGCCTTTATAAACATTTTCTCCCATCCAAAGAATGAAACTATTCTCTTAAAAACTTTTTTTGTTATTACATAGTCAAGCTTAATTCAAGAAGTATTAATGTTGGGTTTGGGGACTTGGATTCTCAATGAGTCTGTACTGAGATTTTTGGTATCTTCAGGCCTACCACAATAAATATATCACATCTCAAGTGCCACATGCAGAAATAAGTAAGATAAATAAAACAGCCATACATTTTAAATGGTGTCTGGCCCAGTGCTGGACTTGCATCACAAAACATCTTCACTCCTTAGGAAAGACCCACTGTTTAGAAACCTCCAGTTCTAACCCATAAACCAGGTAAAACACATCTGTGCCTTCATGGTCCTCCCTGCCACTTCTGGAGACAAAACCCTGGAGTTTATTTCCAGCTGCTACAATTGTCAGTTGAAACGCTCATTTGCCTTGCTGTTGTATAGGGAGAAAGCATGATCATTTCTCAATATTGTTTTATTTTATTCCCATTATACATTCCTGGGAAACTGATAAAACTCACCTTCCCCATATATAGGGGCCATACAGGCTCTCTGCAGCAGTCAACCAGCGTTCAACGATGCCAGAAAGCTTGCTGATGGCTGTTGGCAGCAGGCAAGGCTCTGCCCACACTCTGCTCCTGTCAGAAAACAGAAAACATCAGGTGATACTTCAGCAAACTGAATTATCTCTTAGAAAAAAAAACCTGACTGCTCACCACACTTCCATGTATGGTAATAGTGAGAGGAGGCCTCTCATCAGACTCGGGCCCTCCTCGGCTAACGCTCCATGGCAAGAGGTAACCAAAGATCCCTTCAATAAGGCAATGAGAAAGCAGCTGTAATGAGTGCAGGGGACAATAGGCAGCACTTATGAAAGAGGAATATATCTTTGCCAGTACAGTGCCATGAATTTCTTTACACCCAACTGCACCTCAAACTCTCTCAACACTCACAGCTCATGGACCCAACTGTTTAATATCACTGACTCAATGTCATTAATATTTATAATACAAAACACTGTACAGAGACACAAAACACAGAATCAACTCAATGCAAACCTTACCTTGGACCTATGTCTGCATGTATAAGGTCTCCTGCCACCAAGGCCACTAAGTAGGCAGGAACTGGATATTCCATGTAAAACTGATATACACCTTCCTCTTCTAGGTAGGAACTTTGGGTGGCACTCATCAACACCTGTATGCCTGCTGGAGCCTGGAAGACCAACATCATACACATCAACTCACCAGATGATCACAGCTGAATGACTACACCACAGATCTCTTGTCTATTTTCATCTGTGTCTGAGGACGTGCATTAAAAACAATCAGTTTAGATAACACAGAACGTAAGATTCCTGTGAGGTTTTTATACCACAATCTGCCCAGCCCATGAAAACATACCAACCAAAAATATTACTCCTCCTATATGCCAACTGCCCCAAAAGCACCCACGTATCAAATTATTGCATCTATACAAGATGCAACATTATTTGATGCTGCTTTCAAAAAACTTTTGTTTTTTCCTTTCAAGAATTGGTAAAATACAGTTGAGTATTATCATCAATAACCACTACTGGAAAGAACCAGCCAAATTCTCTCACATACTATCCAGTTCACAATTACTCTTTCAGCATTAAGTACAGGGGAGGCAAGACCCAAGTGTGATAGGCAGCAGAGTTACCTTTGTGGCACTACCCTGATTCTGGCCCAAGAACCAGAATGGGACCTAAAACATGCAGTATTTTTCATAAATCTGAATCACAATTAACATTTTTATCATGTGTGCATACATCACGTAACTGTGCTTTCACAAGTGAACAGCAACTGAGAGCTCCATTCCCAGGCATTCGGTCCCTTACCTTGACAGTAGCTGAGTAGGTGCATTTCACTGCAGGGGTGTCAAAGCAAGGGAAGAAGGAGCGGTTACACACCGAGTGGCCCTGCGTGAAGACAAATGGCTTGGCATTGCCGTACGTCAGCTCTGGATCCAGCCACCAGATCTGTTGAAACACGACGTGAAGAAGAGGTGAGGGAAAGGGACAACACAGGGATGAACTGCCAAAACCTAAACCTGAAATCAAGAAGATCGTGGGGGAGAAGCACCACCTCTTCTGTTTGGCCCCCCAGATGAATACCTGGCACAGAGCACATTTCCATCTCTAACAATACATCTTTCTACTCCTGTTTATTTGCTGGGACTGCTCACAGGAATTTCTTACTGCCTGACCGCTGAGTGGTGACACCCTGCATAGTGACTTCCAGCCATTCACTATTTCTGTTGTGTCAATATGCGTGGTTAATAGCAAGTTCCTAACAAACATCCACACAACCTTCTTCTCAGAGGGAATACTCTGGATATCTTCATGTTTATAACTCAACATGAACAGGAGTGGAAGGGGTCAGGTAACACAAGCTGGGAAAAAAAAAAAAATCCACCCAAAACAAACCCAAATCCTCAAACTAAAAAACCCTGAGGCTGAACAGTGTACACAACATTATCTGTGACCCTGACCCTGCCCTCCTGGCTGAATCATCAAACATTTTGACACTATGCAAAAAAGTTGGTATATGTAAGAAACATCTGGTCAAGGACACTGAGGCCCCTTTTTACAGAATGGATAAGGAGATTTTGGGTGGTCACAAAAGCAAAAACCAAAAAAACATAACACTGAGCATGTCAATTTTCAGTACCAAACAGCAAATAAATCACAAATCAGACCCTCAGCAAATAATTAGAACAGATCAAGAATAATAAGAAAAAAATGCAATTATTTGCCTTTTGTTTTTTCTGTTTCAAAGTTTGTGCTTTCACATGCTCCCTGCCTCCAACTTTAAAGTGTAGGAGCAATTTTAAATAAGGATTTTCTTGTAATCCTAGAACTCTGGAGCTGAACTTTAATGGAAAATATCAAATATTGTGAAACTCGCAATAAAACTGGAACCACTGGAAGTCTTGGGAACAGTCAAGCACAAGGAATAAAACTTCTGAGTCTGCTGAATTCTTAGATCAAAGCAACCAATAAATCTGAAATCAGGGAATAGCAGTTAGTGCAGACACTAGTTCAGTTCTGGTCCTCAAGAGGAAGCTATGAAACACAGAAGAGAAACCTGAGTACTAAGTCTGCTCATATTTTAACAACATATTACAACTCTGTCTCCTAGTTAACATGTCTTCTTGGAAGTTAAAGTTTTCTCTCTCTTCTGTCCTATAAGGTTACTCTTTGTTATCTTCTTCCCTTGACTTTAAACCTTTTTCCTCAGCTGCCAGTGTACTCCTCTCCCAAATCATCCACTGCAGCAGCACCCCTGGGGATCAGTGAAAGGTAGGGACAGGAAACACACTGTCAGCAGCTTCCAGTTGTTCACATGGAGGCTCACACTTCCACTGGAAAACGTTTGGGTTTTTTTAGGTGGGAGGCATCACAAAATTAAAAACCTCTAAGGAGATGTAAAATTAATCTCAGATCAGCATTCTTATCTTAAAATTTGGTTTAAGATTACTCTCTTCTGTTTGAGCCTCTAGGGCCAGAAACATGCTTAAAGCAGGACTTCTGAGGAGGCCTGTCTGCTCACGGCACGAGGGCTCATGCTGTGCCACTGTTCACATCCACGTGCTGCATTTCAGCACAGCACTGCCCACACTCCTGGGTCACAGCCCGGGGACACTACATAGCTACAGATTTCCACTGCATGGATACCTGCATTTCACAGCAATGAATATTGTCTCTGCAATGAGGCATTGTGAAACTGGAGACAACTATTCCAGAAGGCATTTGGGGACATATGTCTCATTAAACCCTACAGTTTGAAACTAATAGCTTTCACCCAGATCACACATTCACAAAAAAATGCAACTGCTGTGTTTTAAGCCAGAGTAGCAGCTTTCTAATGATCCAGGGAGGAGGCTCAGAAATTAGATTTTTAAAGATCTGCCCAAATGTCAACTGTTAAAAGCACTCCTCTGATCCATAGCTTTGTGCTTGGGTCACAAAGTCTGACTTACATATCGCTGGCCCTGAAGACACTCATCCTCAAAATGTTCTGTTTCCTTTGCTTTTTGAGAGACAGAAGAGGCTAACAAAGAAAACAGAAAGATAAGGCACCACCAGACCTAAGTTGCAACACTTGAGTAGCAAGGAAAAACGACTGACAGACGATGTCTTTAGAGCAGAGAGATAAGGGGAAGTTCACCCTGAGCAGGGCAGGAGGAAAACATAAGCAGGAAGGGGAGGGAAACTGAGAGCCGATTCTTGTTTACAAGGAACTCCATAAATTAAGGACAATTTCATTTCAACCAGTTCCCCTTTATTTGACATTTGGTTGAAGTTAAATGAAGCACCAGTCCCACAAGCCAAGAGGGAAAACATTTGCAGAGGATGAAGTATTTTTTTCCCCTGTTTTCTAATGTCTGCAGCTACATGGCAAGCCTCTGTCTCTCTTTCCAGAGGCACTTGGAACAATGATGAAAGTTATCCTGAAACAATATAAATAGATCTGTAATATAAATAGACCAGGCTATGCCACTGGACAGAGGCAGGGCTATGGGCTGGGGAAAATGACTATAAGCAGCATCCCAGAAAGGAGTGTGAGGCACAGGGTGCTGCTGGGGCGGGTGGTGGAGCCCTGCACAGGGACAGAGTGGCATTTGAGGCTGTATCATCTACTCCACATCCAAATCCCTCCTGCACTTCTCTTGGGAAATACACATGACATCATCATAATGCACTTCCTTTTTATCTAGCTTTCCACGTATACAGGAAAGCTGTTTCACACATTAAAGCTGTTCTGTGATGCATTTCAAGCAAAAAAAAACCCTGCTGCATGGTTCCTCTGCTGAACAGAGGCTTTGGGCAGCCCAGGCTTCACCCTGCCCACATACTGCAAGAAGCTCCCACTTTCTAAGACACCTGCCAAGAGTATAATTCTTATTGACTTAGATCATAATCTTTTACCCAAATCTGGCAAATGACGAAGGCAATTAGCTAAGCCTCTTTCAGTTTTAAATCTCTCCATGTTTCTACATGTGTTATTGATGAAGGTCCCAGGAAGAGCTGCCACGCCACAGCTTCTGTTCTAGACAAACAAACCACCCCATCCGATGACAAAGTAAACCAAACACCTGAGATGCAGATCATGTGACAGGAGCAAGGCACACCTGGGCAGCAAATCACTGTAGGGGGACTGAGGAATCAGGACAAATCCAAGGAATGACTGGGAAGTTTCCAGCACTGCAAAGAAGGCTGTCCTTTTTGCTAAATCCTGAAGATGAGGAAATGCCGTCATTTTTTATACCAGAACACAGAGCAGGATTTGCATTTAAGGAAAGAAAATAGCACTGATGTTAAGATGTGCACTGCCAAATCAGAGGTGTGACACAGTGGGCAAGAGAGAGGCGTAAATTTTTCTCTCTAGGGGAAGAAAAAAAAAAAAAGGAAAATATCATGCAAGAGTATTACTTGAGGGGTGAGGGAAAAGAAGGGGAGGAAGAGCAGAACTACAGTCCCTGACACACCTGATCAGTGTGTGCCTTCAGCCCACACTGTGAGAGATACACAATGATGATGACAGTCTTGCCTCTGATGGGAACTGGTGATGTACCAAGCATATGGTTTCCTAACAGCACAGGGAGCTGGAATGCTCTGTGAAAGGCAGATTTAGTCTCTCAGCTGTCTCTCAATGTCCATCAAACAACCAAAGATCTTGGCTCCTTCCTCCACACGAGAAATAATGGGACAGTCGAATAACATATCCAGATGGCTCAAACCAAGTATATCAAGACAAAAGGTTTCCAATTTTAAACACTCTGCTATCTCTGCTGCTGATCTTACTGCCAACACATTAATGCTGCACTGTAAAATGAATTTACTGTTTTATAGGTCCCATAAGTATGTTAAGGGTCCCACAGAAAATAAACCCTGACCTAAGGAGAATATATTCCTAGAATGGCCAAAGAAAACAGAACTCCTAGAAGAGAGAGGTCTAACACTGCAAAGTGACACAGAGAAAAGGAACTGACAGGATACATACAAGACACAAATACAAACAAGTTCACCCTTATACACATATGGGTTACTCTTCCCTGCTAAAGTGCAACACTGGGCTGGAAAACAGCAATGACAGAGAGCACTACAATAGCACCAAATCACCTTGGATCCAAAAAAAATAGTTCAGCATACTGAACATGAAAGGCTAGAACAGGTGCTACTTGAGGACAAATATTTTGCCAGCCAAAACCTACAACAGTGAACAAGTAAACACAGTAGGATTCCTGTCAGTGAGCATGCCTGCTTCTGCTTTCCAGTATCACTCGGGAAGGGCAGTGCATGCCCCTGACTCTGACCATCAATAATCTTTTGACATGAGTCCTTGCAGCTTTATTTCAACTGAAGCAGTACACGCTGTTAAAGGCACAATAAAGACTTCAAAAGACGGGATGAAGAAGAGCTAGTTCACCTCTGATCCAGGGGGAGAAAGACAACAATAGGGAGGATGGAAGAAATTCTCTGCTCTCAGCATCCTCAGATATGGGACATCCACATGGGACGGTGTGTGGGGCCAAGGTGAGACTAAATGGACATCACATCAATCAGTGCCCTGCACCTTCCAGTGGTTTTCAGGTCATTCCCGAGACTCAAATGAGTACTGCACTACTTCTGAGATCATTTCTCCACAGACTCAGCTGCCCCTTTGGCAACAGGGCTGGCAAAAAACAGGGGTAAGCACAGGCCAGCCAAAAATAAAACAATTTGTTCAAGAGGAGGAAAGCGTGTTATCGTGTACTTCAGATCTGGCTCAGTCAGACTGAGAATGATTGCACACAGCAATGCCAAATTAGCTTTAAAGCTTTCTCACTACAAACAAGGCAGAAAGAGTGGGCAAAGAAACAGATTTCTTCACAAGCCTTGGGGAAAAAAAAAAATAAAGAACGGAATCTTCTGAACTCACTGTGGGCTACATGGAAGAGTATTGTACAAGGAAATGTTAAAACCAGGAGTTCCAAAGGTGAAATGGAACAAAAAGAGCCAGAATCTTACTTCATTTTTACACTTTAAGGAAAGGACTAAAACAATAAAAAGTTACCATATGACCACAGGAAACTTCTGTCAATAAAAACCTTCATGTGCAACTCACTGTTACAAGTGAGCCAATGTATTAAGACTACCCAGATGATTCTCAGGATTAATTTCGTGAGCTTCAATGCAGGGTTAAAACCAGACAGAAAAACATCCAGCAAACTCGTTCTCTTCAGTAACACTTTCCTATCTCAAGGAAAAGCCTACTATTTACTTGCTGTTGGGCTGTTTTGCAAGAAACTGTTATGTTCAATTCCTGCTCTTGTTAAATACCTTGTAACAGTCAAATAGATCCACACATTTACTGATTTTGACCGGTGCAACAGCAACACCAAACTGGTGGGCTGAGTCAATTCCTTTAGGCAAGACAGAGGCAGCAAAGTTGCAATACTCTCAGAGAAACATTCCTTTTGCAAATAGGTTCATGAAGCACATAATGAAAATCACATCAGTTTAGTTCCCAACCTGAACTGACTGTACAGTAACTAAAAGAACCAATGTTCCAGCGATAACTTCATATTTTCACTGTCATAACTTCTTAAAAGCACAAGATCTGCTAGGCAGCACCTAGAAGGCCAGGAACAAACTGCTTCTAAACACCAGGGGTTTAAAAAAAGTGACAGAATTTACAAAGCATCTCACTGACGAAAGCTTTGAATCAACCAACATGTGGAAGCAACTCCACGGCCACATCCAAATGGGTGTTTTGGGGCATTTCTCATCCCTTTTTTCCAGCAGATAACTTGTAGGAACATGTGGAATCGCCCTGTTCTTCTCAAAGCTCCTGACCACAGCTCTTTGGAACGTCAGCCTGGGAGTGCAAGGCCTGATTTTTTAAGCGCCTGGCAAAACCCCCAGGGAAACTCCTGCATTGTGGATGACATAACTTGTCCTGAAGAACTGAGTCGAGGCAAGAGTTCTCAAATTGTCACTCTCCTCGCCAACAACTGCAATGCCCTTAAAGGACAAACAACTTTTAAATTACTATTGTGGTGGCGGATGAACAGCCCTGGGGCCACAGAGATGGGGGAAGGCAGGAGGGAGAGCGACTGGGTTGGTACGAGCATCGCCGCTGAGTGCGGGGCTGCGGGTGGGGGCTGGCACAGCCGAGTACCCCTGCGGGCAGGGACAGATGATGCTGCTGCCGAGCGGGCAGGCGCTGCCAGGCCATGGGGGACGGGGACAGGAACAGAGGGGCTGTCAGTGAGACACCTCCCGACGCCTTCGCTGCGGGGCCGGGGCGCTTCCCCGACGGTCACTCACAACAGGAGCAAAGACGCGCGACGGGCACGGCTGGCACGGGAGGGCTCCGCCAGACACTCCGGGACCCCATTTCCTACATTACCACCCCCCGGTACTCACGGCGGGGCCGTCGGCCGTGGTGTAGCGAACGATGATCTGGAAGGGCTGGTGCGGCTGGAGGGCGGCGGGCAGGGAGACCGTGAGGGACGAGCCGTAGTCGGTGAACGGGTCCACCCTGAAGCCGACCGGGCAGGCGGAGCAGGGCGGCTGGGCGAAGAGGGGCAGCGGCGGCGGCGGCTCGGCGGCGGGCGGGGGTCCGGCGGGCGGGTCCGCCGAGGGGGCGGCGGGGGCAGCGGCCCGGCGGCGATGCAGGGCGCCGAGAGGAAGGTGGCGGTGGCGGGCGGGCTGGCGGCACAGGGCGGCGCGCAGGGCGGCGGCGGCGGCGGGCAGGGCGGCAGGGGCGGCGGGGCCGGGGCGGCGGCGGCCTCGGCGGGCGAGAAGGCGAAGGCGCAGGGCGCTTCCCGGCGGCGGCGCGGCGGAAGGCGGCCGAGAGGACGCGCAGCGCCGGGTGCACGTCCAGCACCAGGGCGCGGGGCTGCGGGCGCAGCGCGCAGAGCTCCAGCACCAGGCAGCCCGCCAGCGCCCGCGCCTCGGGCCGCAGCTCCAGCCCCAGGTGCAGGTGCCGCAGGCTGAAGAGCTGCGAGCTGGACGCCGACGCCACGTCCGGCGGCGGCTCGGGAGGAGGCGGCGGGGCCGGCGGCGCCTCCGGCCCGGCCGCGGAGCCCTTGCGGCAGCAGCACAGGCCGGGCGGCCGCGGAGCCGGAGCCGCCATGGAGCGGCGGCGGAGGAGGAGGAGGCGGAGGAGGAGGCGGCGGCAGAGGCGGCGGCTGCTATGTGAAATCCATGGGCGGGCAGGGAGGAGGGAGGCCCCGGCGGCCGGAGCGGCCGGGGCGGGGAGGGGGAGGCGGAAAGGACCGGCCGGGAGAGCGCAGGGCCCGGGCCCGGACGGCAGCGGCGGGCGCGGCCGCCGGGGGCGCCGGGGGCCCCGCCCGCCCGCCGCGCGCGCGCACCCGCCCCGCCCTCAGAGCGCCCTCACAGTGCTCGCCCGCCCTGCCCCGGGCTGTGCCTGCCCTGGCACCGCTCCCGGCCATCCACCCACCCCTTCGTCCATCCACCCACCCCTTCGTCCATCCACACGCGTGGGCGCTGCACGCCCAGCCAGGCCCACGCGTGCGGACCCGCGGCTCCATCCAGCTGTGGCCCCTGTTCATCGCGCACCCCCCCACACCGCCCCCCTGCTCTCCCCACACTCCCCAGACCCCGCCGCCTCCCCGGCCACGCAGCGCTCCTGTGGGGACGGCCCTTGGTACGGCCGCAGTGCCCCGCTCCGGTCACTCCTGTGCCCTCGCAGCCGGCTCTGCCCCCTCCTCACCGCCTGAACGCTTCATTTTCACCATCTCCCTTGCCAGCTCCACGACAAACACTCCTAAGCGCTCCACACTAGGGCTTCTAGCCGGGCTGACCCTTGCACCCTCGTCCCACCGGTACCTATTTTGGCCTCCTCCCTTCTGGTTACACCCCCACATGTAGCTCACAGGCTAACACTAAAAAGCCTCCCTTCTCCCTCCACACCATACGCACTCTTTTAAAAATCTCTTCCCTCCCACCGTTGCCTGCCTCCAAATCTCACTCCAAACTGCCCCCGGAGCCCAGCTCACACTTAATGTACTTTCCTCTTCCCCAAACCCTTGAGGCAATCAATCACACACCATCCACTGCTGCCTTCCTAAATCGGGAAAGGCAGAAACCACAGAAGTATCAGCTTTGTACAATCGCTTGTTTTTCTGCATGGCAACAGCAGGAGTCAGCAAGCTGGGAGGAAGGTGCTGCAAGTAACTGTGATTTGCACTCCCCACAGCCCAGGAGCCACGTACGGGAAATCAGCCCCATGTGGTGACACTTCTGTAAGTTATTTTCACTCTAATTTTCACTGGTACACTTTGCCTACACCTCAGCTGCCTGATGAGGCTCCAAGGCACATACTTTAGATGACACGGGAACATTTTTTACATGGTTGTGGCTTTACTGAACCCGTAGTGGTACATTCTAAAAGCATCCCAAGCCTTGCACTAACAACAGCATCTGCACCAAATTCCAGTTGAGTTTCCACTGCGTTGTGATGCTGGAGTCAGAAACTGCGGCCTCAGCACAACGTGGCTGCACTCACCGGCTGAAACAAGGGTAAAACAAATCACAGTATCACCCTAGACAGACCTGAAGCTAAAGAAAACCTTTGTGTAATCACATATATATAGTAGAACACATGCTACAGTTGCAGTAAAAAATAACAATGTAGCAACTCTTCGGTTGCTGAGGGTAGAACAGCCACCCTGTACCTTCTCAGTGTTCTTTCAAAGCACCTTCAGAAAGCAATTTTGTCTTTACAATCCCCTTTGTAACTAAGAGAACTGTTTTGTCCTGCTGTCTTTGCTCTCCACATCCTCTAATAAATCAAGTGTTCTGCATTTATCCTTCTGACACCATCTCTTGCTCACACCACTTACCTTCTGAAAAAACTTGCCTTTCTCAAATGTCGTTTTCAGTGATGTACCGAGACTGGTTGATCTGGCTCTGACCTACAGGTGATGTGCAGAGCACAGCCCCGGCAGCCTCAGGATCTGACCCCCTAAAACCTTCACCCCAAGTAAGGGTGAAGTCTCGTCCGGTGTTCAAGCCAGTACAACTTCAGGGACTGATTTTGGGCTTAATTACATCAGTCTCACTGCACATTAACTCCACTGGGAAATTTTAGAAGAATCCTACCTGTGCATTGATTGAAGTTCCAAGCAAGTACAATGTTTCCACTCATGAGACAGATGAGATGAGCAGGAACACATTCTCTTGAAGAAGCTCTAAGCTTATGATAACGAATCAGAATTGGCTGCACTTGCTGCATTTAGACAAAATAAGCAAAACTGATGCAATTTAAATCACAGGGAACAATACAGCAACCAGTTATCCCAGGCAAATCTCTTTCCACTTGCACACCTTCTGGTCTTGGGCCAGAGCCTTCGCTGTAATGTGTGTTGGTTTTGGCTTGGGGTTGAGTGAATTTTCTTCACAGTAGCTGGTATGAGGCTGTGTTTTGGGTTTGTGCTGAAAACAGCATTGATAATTCAGGGATGTTGTAGCTGTTGCTGAGCAGTGCTTGCACAGAGCCAAGGCCATTTCTGCTCCTCACCCCACCAGCAAGGAGGTTGAGGGTGCTCAAGGAGGTGGACGGGGACACACAGCAGGGACAGGTGACCCCAGCTGATCAAAGGGTATTCCACATAGCATCATAAAAGCTAGGGAAGAAAGAGGAAGGAGGGGACATTCAGAGTGATGTGTCTGTTTTACCAAGTCACCATTACACGTGATGGACCCTGCTTTCCTGGACATGGCTGAACACCTGCAGGCCTGAAGTAAGTGGAGAATAAAGACCTTGTTTTGCTTTGCTTGCATGGATTTTGCTTTCCCTGATAACTTGTCTGGATCTCAACTCTCAAATTTTCTAATTTTTACCCTTCTGATTCTCTCCCCTAACCCACAGGACTATGTGGGGTTTAGTTGCCAGCTGGGATTAAACCACAACAGAAGCATGTGTTATCTCCATGCTATTTTGGGTTGGATCTCTAAGGAAAGTCTGTCCCAATCCCCATGTCTTGTTCTATGCCGCATAGGATGAATTCTTCTCTGGGATAGCACACTATAAATTCTACAGCAGAATCCAATTCCTGAAAATTTCAATCATCATAATCAACCTCTTGTAGAATGCTTCAAAGATACAGATGTTTCAGTCTCATTTGTAAATACTGATGTTTCTTCCTTCCACTTCAGTGACAGGGCCCAGGGCCAGGCCTCAACTTGCTCCTGTGATTCAGGATGAAAGCCAGTAAAAAAATTACAGCTGCTCATGTGAACAGCAGTACTTCAGTAAGTCTGTGAGACAAGTACCAAGTGAAGCAGAGAAGCGATTACAACAGAAAGAACGTTTCCCTCTGGCAGTCTCTGTCTTTAATTCCAAAATAACAGTGCTGCAGCCAAGGTTTAACAAAATGGTTGAGCTAATCCCTGCTGTCCACAGGTGACTGTTCACCTGCTCCATCACAGGTCCTTGCTTGACACCTTGTTGAGCTATTTCAGCTCACCAAAACAGCAGGAAAGATTCAGCTCTTTAGGAGAGCGTGACTGGGAAGCATCAGTTGGGTGCAGTGAATGCTGAGCATGGTTTCCTCTCATACCTATTCTACTGTTACAGTCAGCACCTACTGAAAAGGGCAGCCCCACTTCACCTCCCTTCCAGCTGTGCCTTCCTGTCTCCTTCTTTGTACAGCATTCCTGCTTTTGGAGGGTGAACTTTCTGCAACTTAGCTTTCTGAACTGGGTCACTGCTGGACCACACAAGAGACACTCCTGCATCGGGAAAGGAGGAGGAACTCCCAGCCTGGAAGAAGAAGGAGGATAAGATCAGGATGGCTCCCCTTCTGCCCAGACTGCCATTAGCTCAGCCTTAGCTGCAAAACGAAGCCACACACTGACACCATCAGCACTCAGGAACTAAGTACATTAGCCCATTTCCTTCAAGGGAAATCCTGAAGTTCATGGGGTAAACTGTGAGCAGGGTAAGGTCTGTGCCAGTTAATTCTTGCTTAGGACAAGAGTTAGGAACAATCACAACAAATTATGCTTTTTGTGCTGTCTTCAAGCTACGTTCCAAACTCTGTTAAAGCCACAATTTGCTTGTGGTATTGGTACGTAGAAATGCTTGTTACTGTGACTTTGCAGAAATGTGACGCTATAAACAGTACCATTTGCAAGTAAAGAAAATAGAAAACCTGAGCCCAAGAAGGATTCTGATTCCATCTGACCTCAGTCCTTCTACTTGGCCTAAAAAACTTGCACTATACGTTATTACTCCCTTTACTGCTCAACATACAAGTATTGCAAGCCATTCTCACGCTGGAGGGCAGAAAAATCACCCACTACACTTTTAAAGAAACAACTCTACTCTGAAGTAAGATCAAACCATGGTGTATGACCAGAAAAAAAAACAACACCAAAACAAACCAACAAAAAACAGCCTGCAAACCTGTCCCCCAGGGTTCAAAAAGGTGAGAAATCATTCACGTGTTAAAAGCAAACCACTTAAGCCAATAAAATTTACAAAACCCAAAATAGTTTTATTTACTTTTCAGATTTCTGCCTCAATGAGACATTTTGCAAACATGCTAAGGCTACAAAATGTCCAAGTTGACAAAGACATGCAACGCTGACCATTCAATAAGTCACGGCTATT
Organism: Myiozetetes cayanensis; assembly: GCF_022539395.1. Lineage (NCBI taxonomy): Eukaryota > Metazoa > Chordata > Aves > Passeriformes > Tyrannidae > Myiozetetes > Myiozetetes cayanensis. The sequence goes on from NW_026086937.1 coordinate 14,638,973, forward strand.
ATAGGAGCGACCGTGTCCCCCTGGGCCACAGGTCCCAAAAATGGGGATGGTGTACAGTGATCATGGCAACGCACTACGCAGGACCCAGTAACCTGAGGTAGGTCATTTACAGTAAGAAAACCATGTCCTACACCAGTGTTACATCCTGATCAACAGGAACCTGTTTAAGGTTCCAGAAGATGTGGGGTCGAGGACTGCTTCCTTAACAAGTGTGCAATAAAGGAACAGGAAATTTTGATGTTGTTTAATCTTAGTATAAGTGAGCAGAACAAAGAGTTAGTGTTACCCATGCCAGTGAAAGCCAACCTAAACCTCTGAGGAGTGTTAGCAGCTTCAGGGTAAAGGAGTCAGTCAGCTGAAGCAACTCTAGAAAGGCTTTCCTGCTAGCACACAGGGCATGATTTGAACCTTATGATTAATTTGTTACAGATCATTCCACGAACAGTTAGATTTTGGTTGTGTTAGATCAGCGAAGCAGGAAGAGCTTGGGCTTGCTTGCATTAAAATAAACTCTGCTGATACAGTAAGAAATACTGTGTCAGGACACTGAGAAAATACAAGGCCTTAACGTGACCCAGGAGTGGTTCTCCACTCGGATCACTAAAAACCCTGCTTTGGAAAAGCATCATGGGAAGCAGCAGCTGCTGCCGTGGTGAACAATAGCGATGCTCCAAATAGCTTTGATAAATTACAATGCAATAGTTACACCACAGAGCTCTTCTCTGCTGCGCTAGACAAAGATGTGACAATAAAGGACACTATTGCAAAGCTTCACTTCCACTCAGACACAGAGAAAATCTGGCACTAGGAAAAGGCGAACTGTAAAAGACAAAACGGTGTCTGATACAGTCCGATAACAAAGCCAGATCTCTGGTACCATAAACTGTACAAAAATGATAGAAAAGAATATGCACTGCTATTAACACAGTGCTTATTTTAATATAAAATAAACAGCTTACATTTCCACTGTAAATATAGGCTATATACAGAATATGTATAGATATAGCTACATGTATAAAGCTTCATTATAGGCCTCTGATACATTTATAACTATGGCTCCCTGAGCCATTTGTAGAGTGCATTTAATAACAAAAAATTAGTAATATGGAATAAATACAATAATAAAAACATGAAGAGTTCTTCCGACATGGTTTTAAAAACTCTCTGGCTTGACACATTGTGCTAAAAATTAAAAGATGAAAAGGCAATAATCTGCTTGGAGGAGAAGGAGGAGGACGAAGAGCTGGCCTGCCACAGGCAGGGAGTGTCGCTCTCCAAAATTAAAGTGACTTTGCCCTGAATTTTAGCCCTTGACAGCAACCTTGTTCTCTGCAGCAGCAAACATAGCGTAGAAGCGCGAGTTCTCGTTGGCCAGAAGGGCAGACGGCGTGTCAAATTCCACTACCTAAAAGCAAAACAAGGCAAGTAAAGTATGTCAGTAAAATCCAGTAGAAAATGGATTCCTACCTCTTGGACTTGTGACATGGTAGTACAAATCAAAAACACAGCATTCATCTTTAGATTAGACAACAGGCAGTGAAAGTATGTGTGTTTATGGATACATACTGTAACCTGGAATGCTTTGGACCGGCTCAAACATTGGAACTAATCCACAGGAAGCAACCCCTGGTGCCTCTGGCAGAGGCAGATTCTACAGGCTTTTGCCTTCTCTACCTTTAAGAGTCTTGCCCACTATTCATGCACTTAATTTAACTGTTCATAGTTCCCAAATGGAAGCCTGAAAATAGGTTAAGTATCTGTCATAGACTTGCTTGATGGCACAAGGCTTTATGAAAGTAATGGGGAACCACCACTGAGCCCCAGAGATGTAGGTTAATTCTGAAATGGATAATAACAAACAACTGGAGTTTAGAAAACACTTTTAAAGACAGACTGTTACTCTATGATACCTTCTTGGAGTGTAAAAGATATTTTGCCCTCTTCGATCTTGTCACAATCAATAGCAACTGATTGTGTTGGAGAGGTTTTCCCACCCTGTAATGCTAGCTGTTGCCCCAGTTCAGCCTGCACACACGACATCACCAGGCAACAGGGGCTGCAGCCACAGAAGCCTTCCTGCTCACCTGTCCTTGTGTCAGCACCATGATCCGATCGCAGCCCAGTACCGTGTGCAGGCGATGAGCAATTGTTAACATAGTGCAGTCTGCAAACGCCTCTCTGATGGTCTCCTGAATCAGTAGGTCTGTCTCTGTGTCCATAGCAGCTGTTGCTTCATCCAGGATCAATATCTGAAAGCAGCACAGAATCCTGGCTGTTACTCACAGTCACACTTTCCCTCCCTAAACATAAAAATACGTAGAGTGGGCAGAATTGCCATGGCCAAGAGTTGTCATAACTGGCAATCCCTACAGAGTTGTGGTCACAAAGGTAATTTTCACAAACACCCTTTCAGTTTTCTTCATGTAATTGCCTTCAAAATTACTCTATAGATCACACTTGCTTTTATCTATCTTTCTCACTGTAATCATTGTTTGCTTCCATCCCTGCAAAACCTTTCACTTTGCTGGCACAGCATGACCCCAAATTCCGTTTGTAGATCACATTTTAGTGGAATACCACACAGATGGAAAAAAACTTGTCTCGCACTCACAAAAAGGGTGGAGAAAGAAAGAATCTGATGCTCACCACTAACAGGACACTGAATAAATGATTAGGCCAGCCTGACACACTATTGTTAACACTGGCAAGCAGTGCCTTTCCAATGGCAGGACATTACAAGGAGCTCACAGCTGGCTACAGATGCCTTCCTAGTTGTTCTAACCCTACACCTCGCTGGGTTGCAACAATCATTGGTGTGATTCCTCTGAGAATCTGGCACAAAAAAGGCTTGTTCATTCCTATCACTTTGATGTCTCCAGCTGTTTCTCTCATTGTTGTACTCACCTTGCAGCGACGCAGTAGAGCTCTAGCTATGCACAGTAACTGTCTCTCTCCAACAGAAAAGTTTTCCCCATTTTCCATCACTTCTGAATCAAGTTTCATAGGCAGCTGTGCAACCTGTGGGGGAAGGAACAGGTAAAAAAATCTTAGAGCATTGCACAAAATCTTATAAACAAATACAGATCTCCTGATAATCTCTGTCATCAAGAGAAGAGCGTAAACTTAGTTCCTGCAGGAATTCCTGCAGCCTGTGTTCCATAGCCATATGTGCCACTTGACTTACAAGAAAGGCAGGTTTTAAGTTCAGTATAAATGTGCACATGTGACATGCACACTCACAAATGTAAGTGCAGAATACACACCTAAGGCACATACAGAAAAATATCATTTAAAGTGTAAAAATATCACTGGAAATGTTTTAACAACTTAAGAATCCCTGTGACGAAGCAGCACTCTGCTATGCTGTTGACTAAAAAGACTACACACAGAATATGGCATGTTCTCAAAAAAAAACCCAACACATCAGTCTGATAAAATAGTGGGGGAAAAAAAATGAAAAAAGCTTTATCTAAAATAGCTACCAGCAGAATATGTTGGTTTGGAAGCCAAATACAAACACGTATCTCACAGGGCACATGATACTTACACACTCCTTCATATGAGTCCTTTCCAAAGCAGCCCAGATTTGTTCCTCACTGTACTGATTGAAAGGATCCAAGTTTGATCTGGAAGGGGAAGCAGAAAACAACCAGAATTTTAACTCAGCAATCAATGGCAAACCAGCAGCATGCTAATTCATCCAGACAGATGATTCACATCTAGCCTTCCAATGGCAGAATTTCCTTGCCAAGGAAATCAGATGTTCCCAGCACACTGGCGTTACAAGAGACAAAGAACAAGAGTAGAGACGGAAGACAAAGATAGAAAAACTTCAACCAAATATAAAGGGAGAGCAAGACTTGCAGAGACGATGATCACACACAGTGCTGAACTGGGCCAGTTAAAATCATTTAGCTCTGATTTTTTTTTGTTTCAAAAGCAGAGCAGAGGCTAGGATGCCTGAGAGCTACCACCTCAACAGGCACTTATTTGAGTTCAGGTATAAGCTGATAGATTGCTCAGTCCTTCTTGCCTTCTTACAGTTTGACCAACCTCACAGTGCCACTGAACAGCACAGGTTCCTGAGGGATTATGGAGAGTTTGCTGCGAAGATCTGCCAAACCAATGTCATTTATTTTCACTCCATCAATTTTAATGCAGCCTCCAGACAGTTCAACAAGACGAAAGAGTGCCATTCCAAGGGAAGACTTCCCTAAAAAGGAGACAGGAAAAACAACACTGCTGTTTATACAGAGTCATAGCAGTTTTCATATGAAAAAGATTTTTAAATGCTGTCCATATGTAAGAAAAGTATTTTACACTACCATAAAGTCCTGGCAAGCAAACCCAGGGTTTAAACTGGTAAGCAATTGTAGGGGCAGCTTCTAATCTCTCCTCACAGAAGCCACCCCACTCTCACTGCCAAAACCTTGCCATGTGAACCCAACACAGCATTATTAATCACTTATTTTGAATCTACATTTTGGAGTTGATTTAAGTCATCTCACAAACAGAGGTTTTGATTCTTCACAGTACAGACTTCCAAGATAGTTTGGAGCCAAACCTGGATGCAGCATCAGCACAAAAATCTTCCAAGACAGTCAAATAAGGTGCATGAACATGTTGTAGTTACATTCTGTGCTGCTAAGTAGCTTGGAGAGTTAAACATAATGAATATACTGGCTCAAGCATAGTAGGATATCACTCTGCTTTAAATGATAACTTATTTTTGCTATTGTTTACAAGCATCTTGCTTATGTATGCACATGAACAGAATCCACCACTGAGACTGCTGGACCAGTGCTGTGCAACCAACAGTTTATTCAAACACAGGAGACATATGACTGACATATTCTTTTAAAGTAGTAATTTAACTCTGCTGAGTGTTTTTCCTTACCTGAGCCTGTCCTTCCCACAATGCCAATCTTTTCCTTCGGTTTGATGGTAAAGGACACTTTTTTAAGTACTAGAGGGAGGTTCTCTCGGTACCGCATCTCTGCATTTTCAAAAACAACTTCACCTTCCTGTGGCCAGTCCAGAGGAGGAGCTTTACTCTTAATTCGAGCAGGAGCTTCCAGGGAAAGTGTCTTAAAAAAAAAAAAAATAGAGAAATTCAGTTTCCAGTGAACAAACCACCAGAAAGGAAAATTATCATCTCCAGCCTTCAGCAATTCCTCCCTGCAGACTCAGCCCAGATCAGTTTATAGCAGTTTCATGATGAGCTGTGTGGTTGAATGTGGGCCCAGTGGATCAGGAGTTTGCTGTGTTACACTGACCACACTGTTATTCCCCTCCTGTTGCCTCAATAGTGACATCAGTCCTTTTATACAATCTCTTTCATCAGTGGAATTCAAAATGTATTTTATGCTTATTATTTATCACCACAATCCTATTGAGTTTTGTGTCCCTCCGAACACTGGATGCAAAATCTGCTGCATTTCAATGCCTCATTTGCTGTGCTGTGCCTGCGTCACCTCTGTTGATCCTGACACAGAAGAGAACGCCCAAGTGACATACAATACAAATGTCACCCTTTTCCTTCACCTCCTCATGTTCCCCTGTCCTATTAAATCACTGAGTCAGTCACCCCCTTCCAGCTTGCTCACTTTTGCTATTTTACTCTGCCCCCTAATAGGTCCCTCACTGAGCAGTTCACCAATTACACAGAAGAAAAATAGAAGCACTGAAAGCCAAACACAAGCCCTTATAGCATGTTTAGTGTGAAGCCAAGGTCAATTCCCCATATTTGGCACAAGCAGCCTCAAAGAATGGCAGAAATCAAGTCGTGGGATTCACCTTGAATAACTTACAAAGTAAAACCTCCAAACGAACCAGGCCCTGATGACTCCTTTATAGTCTCTACAAAAGAGAGATCTCTACAAATGCTATAAAATAGCATTTCTGGAGTGTGATTTTTCTCATTCTAATATAAATACTTAGAACCGGTAATAAATTGCCCTCTGGAGATACCCATTTCCTACACTGACCACTGAGAGATCCAACAAGGACTGTTCATAGACATCTGCAGCATCTAATTAGAGGCAGATTAATTGTACCCCAGGGGTTTGAGAAAAACAGCCATCTGCTACAATAGTGCTCCAATTCCTTGAGCTTAGTCCATAACAGCACCTCAAACCCTCATTGAAAAAAGCCAACCCTGGGCCTTGGTAAGACCCAGGACCTGCACAGTGTTCCACTGCTCACCCACCCCTTCACTTCAGCTTCAAACTAGTTTTATAGTTTCATAATAAAATGGCTGTCTAGAGATCCAAATAATAAAAGCCACAGATAGTGTTGCCCTAACATTGATATAAAATGATAGACATAAAACATAACTTTAAAAAACCCCAAACAACCTACAACTGTAGGTTTTGCCACTTAAGGCCTGACCCAGCCCAGCCCAGTGGGAGATAACAGGCAATATTTGCCACAGTTGTCAACTTGTGTGGTCACCACGTCTTCCATACACAGAAATTTTCTACTTAGATGCCACAAGAAGATTTATATGTTTAACTGGGGGAGTGGGCAGTGGGGTTTTTTATGTCTGTAGTTAAATCTATAGGCTACAAAAATTCTACAAATATCAAGTACTACATAGCCCAGATTTACCAAACAGATGGAGATATCTCCCTCTGAAGTTTACAGTGAACATTCAGTGACAAAGCCTTTCACCTCACAGACCAGACCCAGTAGAAGGCTTTCTCCTGGCTACGCTTTCCCCACTGACCTATGCCCGGTTCTGCACACACAAATCCTAGTTACAAAGAAAGAGTCACAGATAATCAGAACAGCTTGCTAAGCATTTAGCTTGGCATACTTCTCATGTTTAGCTGAGCACATTTCCAACAAGAACAATTCCTTGACTTTTCAAGCATACAGAAATATGCTACGTAAGACAGTTGTGGAAAAAGTAGTAGGCTTATCAGGATGAAGCAGAATTACATGTACATAAGAGTAGCAGTTATCTGTGTTTAAATAAAGAAGTTCCGTTAGGTTTGGAATGACGGATGCCAGAAGACCATCCTTTTGCTGTAAAACATTGTACTGAATCCCCAGTTGCCCCTTTCACACACTCCACTCTTTACTGAGAGCACCAGAAAACTTTCAATATCACTATGTAACTCCAGTGACACCTGTAAGCTCTTGGGCCATTCATCCCACCAGTGCTTATATATGTGCTTCATAAAGCAAACTCTACAGTATTACAGCACAAGCATTAGTGCCCTTTTGAGATCAGAAGCACACATTCTGTACTAAGGCAGATTATGGTAACGTAACAAGCAACAAGAGATTTCACAACAGGCAGTTGAACACATTACAGCCCTACCTTGATATAGTGGTCAATCCTCTCCACCGAGGTGAAGCGAGCTTCTGTCTCTGAAGCAAGTCTGACTGTAAACTGGAATAAGCCTGTCAGCTGAAGGAATGAAAGAAAACAAAAATTTTTAGAGAGCTGTGATTTATTATTGAATTGAAAGATGAACCTACTGCATAGTGCAACCAGCAGGACCAGGGCAGTGACCATCCCCTTGTACTCAGCACTGGTGACACCACACCTCAAATCCCGAGTTCAGTTTTGGGCCCCTCACTACAGAACAGACACTGGGGTGCTGGAGCATGTCCAGAGAAGGGCAATGGAGCTGGTGACAGGACTGGAGCACAAAACCTGTGAGGAGTGGCTGAGGGAGCTGGGGGTGAAGAAAAGAAGGTTCAGGGAGGACCTTCTCACTCTCTGCCACCACCTGAAAGGAGGTTATGGCCAGGTGGGGGTTGGTCTCTTCTCCCAAGTAAGAAGGAATAAGGCAAGAGGAAATGGCCTCAAGTTGTGCCAGGAGATGTTTAGACTGGATATTAGGAAACATTTCTTTACTGAAAGGGTTGTCAAGCACTGAACAGGCCACCCAGAGAAGTGGTGGACTCCACCATCCCTGGAGTTACTTAAAAGATGTGTAGATGTGGCACCTGGGGACATGGTTCAGTGGTGGGTTGGCAGTGCTGGGGTAATGGTTGGACTCAATGATCTTAGAGGTCTTTTCCAACCAAAATGATTCTGTGATATTTGATACAAGTACTCTTGGCACTGGGTACCATATAACTAAGGTGTTCAAGGCAAGTTAAATTAACAGTTGATTTTAGAATAACCATAATTTATGAATCACTTGAGAAACCAGCAGCTTAGAAACATTTCCCAAGAGCAACAGCTTTAAGTATGAGCCATCTAGGCTTTTTAATTTCCCCTCACTACCACGAGGAGGCAGAAGAGGCCAAACAGCAGGTCCAACACCAGCACTCCAAGCCTGCAGCCTCTCTGACTCAGCGCTGAATGCTGTTTGCTGTGAGAACACACTGCAGGCAATACATTAAGATACTAGTTTGGCACATGTCTGATGTACCATCAATCATATCTCTGGAAATATCCAAGAAAACTGCAATTTTCAGCATATGCCTCAAACAGTTTCTACTTCTTTACTTCAAAAGAAGCTGCTTCCCAGCACAAAAATCTTAATCACATAGGCTTCTCAGAATTTGTAATTTGACTGCTAAAGGTCACGACTCTGAATTGCTTTCCCTTGCTTTACCCAAAGAGATAACAGTATATTTTCCCATTCTAGTGCATTAAGGAAAGTTTTAAATTATGTGTTTCTTTTACCTTTTAGCAATACCTACATTAAATGAGAAATTAAATATTATAGTATGTGGACACACTCACCTGCACAGCATATGAGATAGCCAGCCCAGCATAGGCAGGAGGGATCTGGCCATGCATCAAGACAATCATAAGGCCAGTGGTTGTGATAAGAGCAATGCTGATAATGTCCAGCCTCACAGCCAGCCAGCGCATCGCACAGCTGAACAGGTAAAACGGTGCCTGATTGTCATCCAGGAGCTCCTGGTATCTGAAACATATACAGGAAATGTTAGCAGACTCCATGAACCTGGTGTTCTACAAACAGCAGAGCTACTTAAACCCCTGCTCCAGTATCAGAATTCAGGATAGGAAGGCTCATCATTGACAAAGTCTCAAACTAGACCATGAAAGCAGGGTTTGCAAACTTCCCTGAGAATTGTCAGATATGGATTTAGCTCCAACTCTCAAAAGTCACATCACCAAGTCTCTCGGTGTAACAATAAATTACACCAGGGTGAATCAAAATCAAGGACATCACATGTGCTTTCACCACAACTTCACCTATGCAAGACCTTTCAGAAGGCTACAGATCAGCTACAAATTACTCCACGGTTAACAGAAGCCATGCTTCAGAATATGTGTTATTTTACACACAAGTATAAAAATAAAGTCTTGATAGAACTGGTGACACTAAAACACATCAACAGCACCTTAATTTACAACCCTGACACTGCAGAGCTGAGAAAGTATATTTAAGGAGGGACTCTTAAGAGATTCACAAAGCCAGTAAATAGATTTTCTGATCATCCAACTCAATCCCTGTTGCACATGTGTGCAGTGCCTTAGTGCTCAAGCAACCAGCAATGCCAAGGGATTGCTATTTGCACCTCTACAACCTTTCATCTAAGCTGGTGTAGCAGTGCCTTTCCAGAGCTTCTGTGGCAATTCTCCCTGCACTCCCACGCTACTGGTCTCACGACTTTGCACCTGCAAAACCCTGATACTGTTACAGCAGGTTCTCATGGGAAGCAACTACCACTTTTGCGAGAAATGTTTTGCTTTCCCTCACTAACATTTGTTTTGAAAATTTTAGTTTATACTGGAGAAAACCAAGCACAGAGCACAAGGTGGCCACAGATCACTGAAACAATTGATAAATACTCTCCAATTACACATGTGCACAGAGACAGCTCATCAATACTCCCACTGAGGTTTGGTTAGCATGCCTTAGGTAATGCCAATAACATCACAAGGGAAAACAGCCCACAGAACATATGAGCAGGACCTGATGAAAAGCACATACTAGTAGTAAGGAAAAAGCATGGTCAAAAAGTTGTCCTCTCCATTACCATGGCCACCTGCTCCACTGCAGAGAACTCCAAAGGAGGGTATTCACCTGGGACCCCACCACTGTTCTTCTCACTTGGCTACTGGCAAGTTTTCCCTTCTTGTTCTCCCTCATTTTTTCCCAGAAAAGTAACTTTCACTCTCAGAACCAATGATGCCATCAGCTACAGACCCCATTAATAAATCTTTCTGAATGCCAACCTGTTGCACCCTGCTTTGTGCTCCACCCCTCTCAGATGGATATCTAGACTGACCTGTGCAGAAATTCCTGCCCTTTGTGGTAGGCATGGATTGTGGAGAGACCCTGAATGCTAGATGTAATGTGAGACAGGAATGGAGACTGTGTGATGTTGTCCAGACGCTTGAGCTCCCGAATAAAGACTCTGGAAGGAAAGAAGCACTTTAAGCACCATGTAAAACCACCATATGCCAACCACTACCTTGCTGCACAGGTACTTGAAGGTCAAAGTATCTGTATTTTCATTCAAAGCAGCTGATGCACTTACCTAGACACAACATGCAGAACTGTGAACAGGACAATGAGGGGCCCCACTGCCACCAGGAACCAGGGGAAAACCCCAGAAATCACCCCCACACAGAAGAACACAAGGATAACATTCTGGATGAACATTTCCGCTTGAAACGGCAAACGGACATCAACTGGAAAAGATGGAGGGAAGAGAGGAAGATCTTGAGTACAGAAAGCTAAAACGACCTAGATAAAGCAATTCAGTCCAGCTGTACATCATCATTGACAAGGACAGTGATTTCATGGCTTATTCAAATTAAAAATGTACATTTTCACTGGGGTGCTTTTACCCTGTGAGCTGCTGGTAGTCTTTCCAATTATTCCCATTTGCAGAAGTAGCACTGATGGAACTCTGACCTAATTACCACCACTGCTGCACATCAGCCTCACCCTGATGTTTTAGGTCACCCCTGCATTAACTGCTAAGAGCCCGTGTGCAGCCTGTAGGTACAACAGCAGCTGCACATTTTCTTCTTTGTAAGAGAAGGGACAGACCTGAAACATCAGCTGCCTTCTATAATCATAACCCAGGCACATCCCAATTCCAGCTTTGTCTATTACAAGTACACATCTGCTATAGGGTATGATCACCCCAACAGCAAGAGACTGAGACAGGAATTAACTGGGAGGTCTGAATGAGGAATTTACAGCACACACAGTAAGAGATACCTTCATCCATGTCTTTGGAAAACCTGTTGAGAATCCTTCCAGTGGGTGTAGTGTCAAAGAACTTCATGGGGCTACGAAGAATCCGTCGGAAAAGCTCGTCATGGAGCCTTGAGGATGCTCTGAGAGTTCCCTGACAGTGCAGACATCACAGTGTTATAATGGGGTGTTTGCATTCCTGTCACTGCATCTCCTCTGGCTGCAAAAACATTCTGCTCAGTTTCTCTGTCCAACCATAAGGGGTTTTTATTGCCTTCCGGGCTTCCAAACAGCAGAAGGAAGCTCTTAATTTGGGCAGAAGTTTAGCAGAAAGCATGGTGCAGCCCCAAGAGGTGACACAGAAACATCACAAACCACGACTGACTTCTGGTTCAAAAGTCTCTCTTGGGAGATGACCAAAGAACCACAGTGACAGCAATACACAGGAGCAGAAGGAATGGGGGATAATAAAACCAGCACTGGCACGTACCTTTACAAAGACCACACCACGAACAGCTTTCAGGATCAACATAACTGCCATAGACAGAGCATAGATGCCAGCATAGTAATGCATGTGAGGGTTATCTTTCATACTGTTGCTTATGACAGTTTCATTCCCCAAAGTCACAGTGGTGTTCTGCAAAAAAATCAAGGTTTCAGTGGTTAGTTGAGTCAAGGACTAAGCATGTACACATTACATGTGGTAGAATTTAACTGTCTCGTGTCCTCTTCCACTATATTTGATATTTCTTCTTTAAAGTACTTCAGTGACCCTTGAACACTTCTGAAGTTTTTCCCTGGCAGAGATACTTGACTTGCATATTTGTAGCCCTTGGCCTTTTTCCTACCATATCTTTCAAAATACTACAATACCTACTTCATTTGATTCCTAACCTCTCATTTCATGTTTATTTCTTGTGTTCTTCTGAACAACGCCAGATATTTGCATACTACCACTCCCGTTACACAGCAATATTCACCTTGGATAGGTTCAGTCTTCAAACTGTTGTTTTCTGCCAGCATGTAGTAAATTCCTTAAGGTCACACTGTCATGCATTCTCATTCTCTCTTTTTATTTTTAATCTTTGAGAATGTTTAAGGACCTCATTGCTTATTTTAATATTGTTGGCCATCTGCACTTCATTATTTAATCTCTGAGGTTATTAGCTTGCTCTCTGCATCCCCACTAAAAAAAGTCTTTTAATTATATTTAAATGCAACAAGACTTGCAATCAAAGCCCTTAGAGTGGGAAAAATCCCAAACCACTCCAGGTCATCAGAATCTGCAAAGAAATTCCCCAAACTCATTTGACTTAAAGCCATATTTAAAAAGATTGTCCTGTTACATGTAAGATCATGCTCAAACAAACAAAAAAAACAACATTAAAATTACCTCGTTGGCCCCTTTCACATTTTCACTTCCTTTCCTTAGACTAACCAAGACAAGGAACAAGAGGGCAGTATAAAACCACATGAGCTATTATACCTTTCTTATTACTTGAGCTTTCTTATTCTTGGAGATTACATCCCTAGTGAGATCACCTCCTGGGGAGCCTGAGAACTTGCTTAAATTAGGAAGCACCATTTGGTTTCACAGTACTGTTTGGGATTAGTCTAGCTGAGCAAACCCCTTGCCCATTAGACACAGGAGTAGAAAAGCTATTTAACTTACTCCACTGCCCTGCTTGATCCAGAAACTCAGCCACCAGTTGCTAAAAGCTGTGCTGCCCACATTCAGCACAAACAGTGCCATGATGATGAGGAATGCAATTGGGCCTCCAGCTGCCTGAATGTAAACACCATAAACAGACCAGGGGACAGAGCCTTTGCCTTTCTCTTCCAACTGGACCAACTGGCCTATGAAACAACAGAGGGAGTGAGGAAAAGAAAGCTGTTCCATAAAACCGTAAATTTAAGAACATACACAAAATTAGTAAACTTTCAAACTGTACAAATTACTGTCAGAAACACAGATTTTACTTAATATGTAGAACTCAATGGTTCAAGCAGTCTTTGAAAAAGCCCCATTTCCTCTGCAGAACCATTTATGTCATGGTACGTCTGAAAAAGCATCATCAGCACAGACTTAAGTGTTAGGCTGGTATCAGCCTCACTATTGCTTTTTAAACCCTGAAGTTCAAAGTTAACATTAAACAGAGAACTGCAGAGGTCAGACCTTCCAATTCTTCACAGATAAATGCCATGTTCTACCTAGGCCTCTGAGTGCCAAGCTATACACATTGCCCTGTAGGAGGGAGAGGCAGTGTGGGAAACAGGACGCAACCAGCTCCTTCATGCTGGTGGCATCTGACCAGAAGCAGCCTGACTGAACTTAAAAACATAGTACAGGCACCCAAATTTAATGAGTTAATGAATGCTCTTTGCCCACTGCCTGTGCCCTATCAACCATGCTGAGTGACTAAGGATTAAGACAGCTTTCAAAACCTTCACAATACACTTTCAAAGCAAATGTTTTGAGCTTACTAGATTACAAAATAATTACAGCCAGAAATTTGATTACATAGTTACCCTCCTCTTCCTTCTTTACAACTTTCTCCTTCTTCACAGACCCTGTTTTAGTACTTTTATCCTGGGGCCTTTTCAGTGAATTGTTTGTGTTCTTCTTTATATTAATCTGCAGGAAAACAAGGACATTAAACATATCGAAGTAATTTGCTTTGACATTTTCATATCTGAACCTAAACTTCTAATAAGCTGCCTCCAAGGGACAAAGGCTTTCAACAGAAATGTCAAGAAGGATATTAACTTTGCTGTTATTACAGATGAGTCCCATCTCTGGTGGATTACATTGTCCTCCTCTACCAACCTGAACTGCTACCAACCTGTACTAGGAGTGTGCAAGGTTAATTCCCAGAATCAGTGACATTATGAGTGTGCATGGCAGAGGAATAACATTCCCACCACTGAGAGAAAGATACAATCCCCTTGATCCTTTTAAAAGTAACTGACAATTTTTTTAAGAGGCTTTTTCCCCCCCAAACACCCTAGTACTTCAGAGACATTTCTTGAGACCTTTCCTAAGAACAAAGTCAAGTTAACTTATGTTCCAAAAGTCAAACGTCCAAACACTAAGCTGCACAGACAAAAGCACTGTTCTAAAGCCAGCCACGTTTTAACAAATGGAAGTCACTACCTATTCAGAGACAGACTATGTTAACCAAAACTCTCCACACACCAGCTCCAGGGTCATCTTCTCACACTTTATGTGAGAAAAAACGTCTCACACAAACAACAGAGAATCTAACTTGATCATCCATTTCTTTTTATCCCATAGGGAATGCAAATTAATGCTCTTTCCATGAGCTAGTGTTTACAGAGAGACACAGAAGGTCAGCCAATCATGCAGACTGAAGAACCTCTTCTCAGCTGTTATTGCATTAACCTTAAAGGGGTAGAACTATAATCTTCATGCCTCTAAGGATATGCAGAGCAATGCATTATATCCTTTTCCTTCTTTCACAAACATCTACCAGGAAAATGTTTCATCAAGCACCTTCTATATCTGTATTCTCACAATCCTTCCTTGTCAGAAACCTTTTTTCTTTCTGCAAATGTCTGCAACTTGTGAATAAGGAGACCCTTATCTCTTAAAAAATAAACTGCTTATCTACTTTTAATCTCTTCTTGCTAAAAGAAAATGCACCCAAAACTTAGAGAAGTAAGTTATTATGAAACAAAAGACAAAGTTCTTTACTCCAGAGATTAACTTCAGGAAACAAAGAGAAGGATAGGAAAAACTAAATTGCTGAAAATTTAAATGCTTGTTGTACTGAAGGGTTCTTGTTATTTTCTAGATTTACATTTTTTTCAAACACTAAAATACTTGGACACATATCCAAGTTTGCAGTTACAGACCTTTTTCTTAACAGTAGTAGTGTCAAGCCACAATTTTTTTTCTCAAACCCCCTTAAAACAGCATTTTAAGTTACATTTCCAAAATACTGTCACATTTAATTTTCAACAAGTTGTGTCACTTTTGCTGTGCCTCAGTCACACTCCATTGAAAAAGTAGTAACAAGCCAGTAAGAATTTTTTCAGACAAAGGTTGCTTGAGGTCTGTGCTAATTAGAGGTAAATTAAGCAGTGGGTTGTACAATAAGAGAGACAAGCTTCCTGCTCTGAGCATCACCAGGGGAGACACTACATTATTTTCACGATCAACTCATAAGCTCATTGGCAGAATCCTCTCTAGTACACATTTCCTAAAAACAAACTGCTTCTGCAAACACAAAGTGCTAATGAAGCACAGATTATTCAATAGGAAATCTATTGGTCAGATCAACACATGTGTGAAGCCCTTTTCCAGTCTTCCAACCACATCACTTGGTTCATCTCATCAGAACAGTCAGCATTCAGAACACTTTAAGACAACCAAACAAGTACCTCAATATGTGGTGTTTCTCCCAGCTGTAGGCTATTAAAAATAGTTGCATAATCCCCATTTAAATTCATGAGTTCCTCATGACTTCCTCGCTCAGTAATGCAGCCTTCTTTCATGAAGATCACTTCATCACAGTCAACAAGATACTGGAGAAAATGGCAGTAAGAACAAGTCTCTATCATTACATCTGATAATCAAACACTCCCACACAATCCTTCCCTTCTCAAGATAAATACTTGCACACAACACCTATTCCCATGTAACAGACACCTGATTCTCAAAGGTCCTGCTCCGACCAGAGCACGATTGCTCACATGACACATATAAAAAGTGTTTACGTTCTAACAAAGCAAACTTCTTGTAGTAAACACAATTCAGGATACTTAACACTTCAAATACTGATAGACTATACTGATATTTCTAAGTACAGAAGATGGAAAAAAAATAATCTCAGGATACATCAATTCTGATTTTCTGACATCAAATCTGTATGTTTTCTGATGTGGTGAAATAGATTTATAGCAAGATAGCAGAAGTGGTTTTGAACAGGGTATTTATTTCTCTGGTGAATTTTCTTTAGTCAAGAGTTACCAGTCCCAGTCAGACACCAAGCAGCACAGATATCAGATAAACAATTAGACTGTGCTCAGTGCATATTTGTAGATACAAACTATTCTATAGAGAGAGTTATGCTGTTACAGGTCAGGGCACAGAAATTTCCAATATGAAGGCAACCAATTAAACACCATTTCAAGAAAGCACAAGAAAGGAGGTATTGAGTGATGCAGTACCTGAAGCTGATGTGTGATGAAAAGGACTGTCTTTGACTTCAGGTGTTTCCTTATTGCACTGTTAAAAATGTGATTTCCAACGTGAGCATCTAAGGCACTAAGAGGATCATCAAGGATGTAAATGTCCCTGTCACTGTACAGGGCTCGAGCCAGACTGATTCTCTGACGTTGTCCTCCGCTCAGGTTAGCACCCCGTTCACCAATCTGCAAAGGGACACACACCCATTATTTTATCTCTACAGTAACACAGACACTCAGAGCTTAAGAGGTGACCAGAATGAAGCAGATCATAATATGTATATATATATACACATAACCATTCCTTTGTAACACTATATATGAATACATATATATAGTTTATGTGTCCACTTTGTGAAATGTGTTAGACGTTCAAAATCAAGGTTAATATGCTTGAAACATGGTAGTACTACTGCTTCTTTTACCTTTCTTTTACTAACATAGCCATGCCTTTTTTTTAGCTATTTTAAATCAAGTTCCAATAGGCCTGATTAAGGCAGCTAAATTTACAACACAATAAAAAACTCGAACTGTCAACATCTGAGCAAAAAACACTACCCAATGCTCAGCACTCCAGGGCCTGCATAATTAAGCCCAGCTCAAGAAGGGGCATTCAACAGCTTAGCTCATTTGCACCCAGACTGACATACCCTCAACCCCAGTCTAGTCTGTCAAACCAAAACTTGTTTATCCATCAGTCAGCTTAGTATAAGCAAAACATACCTCTGTCAGGTCACCGTTTGGAAGGATGGCTAGGTCAGGCCTTAGACAGCAACCATTCAGCACCGTATTGTATCTGAAGGACAATCAGATAAATAGTAAGAACGTGTTTTTTCCCCCCAATTATTTAGCAAGTACAGCATTATCTCACTTTGTACACTACTAGCAGATATTGCAACAGCCTAAACCAAATCATCTGCCTTGGATTCCCAGAAGGAAACCAAGGATAATAATTAACCATCTACTTCAGAAGCATTGTTAAGATAAGGAGACAATTTCTTTGCAGGGATAGCTGGCACAGGACACAGGAAAGGCCCTCACTGGAGGAGGGCTATGGAAGAGGACAATACATTGCAAACAGCAGTTGTGTTTAAAGAGGGCAAGGCCAGGACAGCAAGAGCAATTGCCACTTCAGTGCTGCTCCACAGCAGCTGCTAAAAACAGAGGTCAGGCAGCACCTCAGCATGGGGTACAGCCTCAGTGCTGGTGAGCCATGACAGGCACACTGACAGCCACCAGCCACAGCAGCCACGTGCAAGAGAAGCAGACTCCTGAATGGGACTTAAGGCAGAGGCAAACTCCAGAAGGATATATAGGCTTTATCTGCAGTGTGCTCTCCATTATATTTTTCCCACACTTGGGCCAAGAATTACTAAGCTCTCACAAAAATCAGCAAACAGTCTGGCAAACCTTTCTTCATCATATTCCTTGCCAAAAAGAATGTTGTCTCGAAGTGTGGCGTTGAGAATCCAGGCCTGCTGGGCCACGTATGCAAATGTTCCACTTACTGCAATGCTCCCCTCCAACAGGGTCATCTGCAATTACAGATAAACTGTGAAACTATGCTAGTCCATGTTTAGAGTAGACCTCATTCTACAGAGCACAAGTAAGTGAAATAGGAGATGGGAAAGAATAGAATTAGTCAAAACAGAATTTCTCACCTGTCCTAAAATTGCTGAGATAAGTGAAGTTTTTCCACTCCCCACACTGCCACAAATTCCAACAAGTTTTCCCTAGACAGAAAAAAAAAATTAATGTACTCATTTCTTACACTTTCCATCTCTTTCAGAATCTGGACTACCTTTAGTACCTGTGAGGGACATTAATAACAGCTGAAAGGGGACAGAATAGACAAAAAAGCAAGAGTCAACATTTTAACTCTCAAATAGCACTATCCCACAGTGAAATAAAACCGAAATCAACTCCACAGCTTACCAGGCCTGATACAGGCCCAGGGAATCAAACAACCAAAAGCAACAAGGCCCATCTGAACAGAATGCATCAAGATGCTTTTGAGAGTGGTAAGGAAAGATACAAAGAGGGAAAGTCTGAAAGAAAAGCAGAATTTAACATACATGGTCTAGTAAAACTCCTTGCCTATGAGATCCAATTTCCTAAGAAAAGGCCAGAATTCAGTTGCTTTGAAGAATTTCTCTTCAATAAAATGGGTAGGTTGATACCCACATTAAACAATTAATTCACCAAAACTGTTTTGTTCCTTATCTAAAAAGGTAAAGTGAACAAAACCACTTTATAGCTACTTGTGGAACACGTTGCTGGCCTCCTTGTTAGCAAACTTTTGACAGAACACTAGCCTTCATGTTTTCAAGTAACTGTATTCCTTTTTGAAGCAATTTTTTAAACTATCTTCTTCTCAACAGTTTAAAGTATGGGGATTTTTAATAGTTTAAAATATTTGGAACTATCCACCTATTCATATGACTACCAAAGGAAATCTAACCATAAACATCTTGATAAGTGTATGGATCCCATTACTACAACATCCAACTGCCAGAATGCAAAGCTTCTATTATGTATTAAGTTCAATGCTTTTTCTTTGACATTTTACATGTTTTTACCCATCTTGGAATAATAACTTCAAATGTTACTAACTCCTTTAAAATATACGTCCTTCTACTGTACAAAAATTCTCAAGGAAGAAAATGGTACATTCTCCAATGAAAAGTACTGTTATGCTCCACTGGAACACCTAATTGCCTAAAATGTTCACCCAGAATATAGTTGAAACCCTGCAAAATTATCAAACCACTGCAGGAACACACTGCTCACCAACACCCCCCTGGTACCTCTACTGCCCTGTGGATTTTTTCAGCTCAGTGCCTCATATGCTGTACTGAGAGCTGCAAACCCCTCAGCTGAATGTGGAAGCTGCACAGCCTGCCCTTGTTTCACAGGCTGTTTGCAAAGATCTAGTTTGCTAAAATGGCACAGCTGTTTACAGCAAGATCAGGCACTGCATCCTGGATACTGCAGTTGCCATGGATATTACAGGAGAGCACAAAAGCAATATGCTCCATTTTGTGTGAAAACACACAGCTCTCTATTCAAGGGACAGCTAAAATGAGGCCTTTTGAAAGCTCAGATTTCCTCCTTTCTTCTCTTACCTTTTCTATCTCCAAGTCAATGTTATAGAGAGTCCTCTGAAGCCGAAGGTTAACCAGGTGGATGATTTTGTGCTCCTCTTCAGGGCTATGATGGTCATCACTGTCCACTAGAAGATGGCCCTTCTGCTCTGCCAGCACAGCTTGCTGTCCCTCATTCTGCAGCTTCATTTTCTCTTTCTTGCCCTTGGTGACTTTCTTGTCTTTTTTCACTTTGGGGGTCAGCTTTGGTGAGCTCTGGACGCTGGCGTGGGAGAAGTCCCAAGCCAAGGTAGCATTTTTCACCTCTATCGCGGTGTGAGGATTGGCTGGTTTTTTCTTTATCATATGAACCTCTTCCATTAGAAATAAACTCTGATAGGAGTTGTGAGAGAGGTGTAAAGATGAGACACCTGATCAAGACTGGGAGACAAGCCTACGGCACACTCACGCAGCAAAACACATCAGGCTATATAGTAGGAGGAAGCTGAAGAGCAAAAGGTAGCTCATTAGTGTAAACTAACTCCAGGTCTGCTAAGTGGCTGGGGCATTCCTGGATGTGGTGGAAGCACTTAGATACACTCAGACTTTTACAGAACTGCAATATTCTGGGGATTTGATATGGCAGGGGCTTATTCTTTTAACACTGTTTGCAACTGCAGCTCTGTAAGCTTCAGATTAAAAACACGTGAGTAAAACACATGGGTTGGAAAGGAGAGGTCACTTTGAGGCAAAGTGACTGACTTGTCCTGCACACCAATTCATTAGGCAAGGAGAGGGAATGGCTTGTAACTTCAGCCTTTTCCCTTCAACTTTTCTGCTGGCAGAAAGTCATCTTGACAAATGTATGTAGCTGACCTACCTTGGGCTGCCCAACACTAAAAAGTAATTCATTAAGTCCACTGTATCGTGTTTTCCACCACATCCATCAGTATTTACAATCAACAAAGGTTAGGAAGACATTTTTCACACAGTTTAATTACAAGATAAAATGTTTGCCACTTACATACTTTGTTTTGAACTAAGAAGCCTTCTGTGACTAAAAACTTTTCAATTCCCCGCCTTATTTACTCTTGCAATTGCTATGCCCACATCACACATTCATAAGAAAACTTATACTCATTTACAGAGCCAAAAAGTCAGTTATATTTATACTATAATGTGAGACTATTCCCACCTGTGTTGCATTTCCTACACAGATTAAACAGGTTACAGTCAAACTGGGAGATAATACAATTTCCCCTCTCCTTCTCTTCCCTCCCAAAAAACTCCCTCTGGTGCACTTGGATTCAAGGAAGACTGATTTAGGGTGACTCAGAAGATGAAACAAAATTGCTCAAAAGCAATAGGATCTCAAAATCACTCCATAGATCCTGTTCTTCTCACACAAAGGTTTGTTTCATGAATGCATTACACAGAATTCATGTATCTGTCAATGCCTGGGAAAATCTCTAATTTGAAAATTGCTATTTTCTATATGTAGTGTTATCTTCAAAAGAGAAGACACAAAAAAGGCCTATTGTCTGAGTTCATGAAGTACACACAGTGTATTCATCCTTCAGTTCTCAAGATATAAGACTGTTCATCCATTATAAGCATTTTAAATTTTCTGCCACGTTTCTGTTCTATCAGATCACAACTGCTTTTTATCCATATAGTGGAGTTTCAGTCACTTCATCTGGTCTGAAAATAAAAATCCTCAGTTTTTCATGACCACAAATAAAACTCCAGCAGTTTGGGCAAAGCTGCCTACAGAACTCATGACATTTCCAAAAAGAGAGTTTTATTAGCAAAACATGAAATATCACTGCAGACATGTTGCACCGTCTTTTCAAGCAGATGGCCTTAAAAGGGAGTTAAGAATTATTATACTCTGAGCCACCAAGTCCTGCACTCACTCTCTCACTGTGGCCAACATCAAAATCCTAAAATCATTAAATTAGAATATTTTGCTTCTTACACTTCTATTCCTAAACTTCTAATATCCCTTCACTAGATTTGTATCTCTTTTGAAGAATCCAATAATCTGGAGTGCCAAGTGTAAAGAAAAAGAACTCCTCAACCATTAAAAGTCACGTTACCTCCCAAGTGTTCCCTTTGCATCTGCTATACACATACAACACTCCACATTTACAGGGAAAACTTCAAGGCCAAATGATTGCTTACCTTAAATCTGTCAACAGAAACAGAGGCCTCAGATAGAGACTTCACTGAGAACGGAGTCACTTTGAGAGCAAAAGTCATGGAGTTAAAGACAGTGACCACTGTGAATGCCTAAAAATGAGACAAGAAACAGAATCACATTTGGATGCTATAACAGCTCCAGCCTTCTAAAAGCTGAAATGTCACAGCAGCAATTCAAAGTCATAGAAAAGGCCCAATCCAAAACTAACTATTTAAATATTCAACATATTCTCAAACAGCAGAAAACAACAGATCTACTCAACTCTTTCTCCAGTGCTTTGTAAAAGACCAAGACAGACATCTTCGGCATCTGTAGGTCTAACAAAAGCAGCAGCAAGCAAATTCTGCATTAACCTACTACTTGTAAAGATACAAGTTCAAATCTTGTTTTTAGAATTCGTGCTGTTTGCATCCAAGCACACTGCAAAACAAATACATCCAGGAATCCCAGTGCCCTGTCTGAACAGCAAACACAAAGGTTCATTTACATTCACATCAAAACCTGTTCTGAGGAAGGTCAGGACAAAAGAACACCGGGAGCTTTTTGTGAAAGATATAAAACTAGACCTGCTGGTGTCACACCCAATCAGATGTTCACTTCTGGGAGCAAGGCTACAGCCTGACCATGGGGGGACAGACAAACGGGAAATGGCTTAGCAGAAAACCTACAGAAGCAATAGCATAAAGAATATTTTCAACAGTGCAGTAAATTACCTGGGCTGCTGTAAGGTCATAGCCAAGGATCATATGGACAGAAAAGGTCACCACGCTGGCAATGACCACAACTATGGGAGCCACTCCCACAGTGATGCTCTGGAAGTAGCCCGCACGCTCCAAGATTTTACGTTCCTCCTCACGAATTTCTAGAAATATAAATAGGGGCACCACATTTAAGTATGATTTGGGGGGTACACATACATACAACAGATGCTACCATAACATTATAAACAGTGAGTTAAAAGGCCTAACTCTAAGTTTAGTGTTTATGACATTATAACCCTTTCAAAGACAGCACTTTTAAAGAGAAAGCTATAATGGTCTGTAAATTTCCAAGAGAATACAGGCAGTTTTTTACTTTATTTAAAATAGAGCATTTATTAAGTGACAAAAGAGAAAAAAAATTTTGAAACTTAAGATGAGTGCCAAGCCACAAACATCATTATGCTAGAAGGTGAAATTTTAGAAGCAAGTCTGTTTGTCCCGCCCATTGTGCATAAACACAGGAAGCCCCAAGGAACAGTGCTGTTAATACTGCACGTCCACCAGCATCTATGGTACAAAGTCAGGATACAAGAGGATACCAAGCAATGGGGCATCTGCACAAAAGGAAACAGTTACAGACTGAACTCACTTTGAACATTCTGAGAAAACGGTTTGACCCAGGCATACATTTTAATGAATTTAATGTAATTAAGAACTTCGTTCATCTTTTGCACACGCTCATCTGTTGTTGCTACGCATTTTCTTCTGAAATAAGCTGTGAGGCGTGATACAAACATCTGAAACAAAAGGCAACACCACGCAACATTAATGGTGAATCAGAAGAAGCAAGTACATTCAACTCCTAATTACCAGAGAAAAGTAATTTTGAATCTGAAAAAGGGATTCAGGGATAGGGCAAGGCAACTGCTGTTCTAACATAAAATGCAGGCTGGAAACATCACTGATATCCTCCCATCCCATCTGCACTGAGCACTAGACTCATGGCAGAAAATTTCAACAATATGTGAAAATAAAGGTGTGTGCTTTTACCAACATTCAAACTTTGTTGAAGTTTCTCAAGCACAAAGATTACAATTACATTAACCTAAAGACACACCAAGTTGACCCTCATTGCAAATGCACTTTAGCCAACCTTTGAACCCGTTATTAAGGCAAAAGAGCAAAAAGGACTTTACACAGCCAGACCAATTTCTATTCTATGCCAGTGCTATGAAGGTAGTAAAACAGTTCTAACATTTTTACTACACCAATCTAAACATAAACAGTTGTTTATGTGTTTTTAAGTATCTACTACTCTTACATTCATCCCATTCCTAGTCTGAAATTAAAACCCAACACATTACTTTAGGAAGCTTTCAGCTCCTTTCCCTTTTTCATACTCCTGCAAACTCTTCTGAAGTTCCCCATAGAGAAGACCGTTGCAAAGAACTGAAAAACATGATCAAACTCCACTTCCCATTCCCCTCCAAAATATAATTCCCATTGTGAAATCCTTACTTTAGGCCAGATATATTGGACCACAGTGAACCTCACAGTATTCAGCCTCCATGCTTTATAAAACATGTATTATGGATAGAATGACTAATCTTCAGCAGTCTTATAGGCATTTTAAAGGCAAGAAGATTTTGGCTTGAACTAGCCTGTTCACAGCTTGGCAGAGGCAGAAGTAACTCATCAAGAACACCCTGAACCAGATGTGGTGCTTTTCAACGCCTTTTTTTGAAATCAAGAACAACACTGCTCATGCAACACTGAGCTCCTGTACACAAGTTGGAGGCCTCATGTCTTTCCAACCTCAACCACAAGCACCTGAGCGTTCTGCAGTTTAATTTAGCTATGCATAATAACCTCAGCCAAATCTACCGGCTTTCCTATCTCCATTTTCTAATTTTATCATTTTGAGCTTTCCTGTTTCCAAATCTCTGCTTTATGCACCATCTTTAGAAACACCTTCCATAACATGTAGTGCCATAAATGGGCTAAATCTAGCACATTTCAACACCTTTTATTCAGAACTACACATATGTCTGACCCAAGAAAAAAAAATGAAGCAAGTCTTAACTCTTTCCAACTCACCATTGCAGGGTAGAAAAGGATGAAGACAGCAGAGCCCAAGAAGCCTGTTGGACCCAGAATAATCACATTATAAACCATTCCCAAAATGGCCACAATAGGGCCTCCAGCCAACAAACTGCCAACTGCTGCAGCTTCAAACATCCTCTGACCGTCATTGGAACACACATTTATGAGCTGAAAAACAGACGTAACAGATCCTTTAGATTTAAGGCACAGCTCACTCCCAAGGGAACATATTGCACATCCCTTTTCATGCTGCAACTTCAAAAACCATGCTGTAGCTTACCTCTCCAAGAGACTTCTCCTTGATGTTCTTCAGCTTAAGAATTTTCTTAAATGCCATTGTCAGGACAGCTCCACGCAGTCTAACCCCCGTGCGGTAATTCAAAGCCCAGGTTAGCGCCAGGGACCAAGATCGCACAACTTCCGTCATAAAGATGCCAAAAACTAAAAACAAGCTGTACTGCAGGTTGGACTCACTCTGTTGGGTATACTCCAAAAGGTGTTTCACAACGAATGCCTACAGGAAGAAATACAAGCTTGCATGAGCACCCCATCATCTCAGAAGACCATGCAACAACTTTATGTTAAGTTAGAAATAAGTAGGCTACTCTGTTTTTAAAAGAGCCATTTGAAATAGAAAGCATCTTCTTTCCAGAAGTAAAAGGCACATATACAATACAAGATGTACTGTAACACAAAGCCCTGCTGAGAGCCAAGCACTGAGTCAAATTTAGTAAGTAGAGAGAGTTTAATTTGGAACCATATTCCTCGCAGCACGCTTCTAATCCTCCGTGTCTTCTAACTTAACATAAATGTGTCTGTTAGCTGAAAGCAAGGCATTATCATATAGAAGAGTTTTAAAATATAGTCACTACTTATACATCTGCACACATTAAGAAACATTCCTTTACGTGACATTAAGACCTTTTTTACTTTATCTTTGGTTTGCTTCAAACGTGCTTATTTGATAAAAAGGAACAATGTACCTACAGTTGTAGAGGGGAAGAGTGAGAAGGACATTTGCAAAACATTCCTGGAAATAAACATCAGCAGTTTAATAGTAAAGAAAAAAACAAGCACAAGGTACGCAATACCACAAATCATTGGGGACAGGGAGAAAAAAAAAAAAAAGACAAAAAATTAACCATTCAATCCCTCCCCATACCCTCTCCCCCCCCCAAAACATGAACACTTTACCTCAGGAATCACATTTCAAACATCACCTGCAAAAAGAAGACAGCCCCCAGAACCACCAATTCCCACCTCCAGCTCTTTTGTGGTCCAATGGCACAATATAATATCATACAACTCACAACCACCAGCATTAAATACTATTGACTGCAAAACAATAAGCTTTTATTTGAAATGAAGTGTCACTTTAAATGGTAACATCTCCAAAACACTGTACAACAGGTAGAGCATTGTGTAAACATACAGTCTGCACATACAGAATAATAGTAAAGGGCTAATATCTAACAGTCAGTCTTAGCTTCTCACATAAACTAGATTTGAAACTACACACAGAATTATAAAGATACAAAAATAGAACGGTATTTGTTCACTAAGTCCAAAAGAAGTCAAACTTGCAGGTACCAACAGAGGAGGCTTCTGAGGCTGCACAAATTCTGAAATCTGGTTTCAAAAGAACCCTACAGAAAGGCTTCACAGACAGCAAAAGATTTCCTAGAAAGTTTTTCAACAAACAATGTTTTAAGATATTGGTGCTTCTGATATACTAGTACAGAGCAGAGAATTACTTTTGCCCACAAGAAAAAGCAACAAAAAAATCTGAAACCAAAGAAAATATTTGAGAAGCCTTTCATATCATAGTCCGTTGAAGTCCTCTTGGCTAAACCATGTCTTGCAAGTAAGAGTTCTGTATAGTTTGAAGAGAGAGGAAAAAACCAAAACCCCACTACTGCAGCAAAGGTTTTGATAGCTACAGCCCAGCACCAAATACAGAAAAAAATGGAGATCAAATTCATCTGTTCTGAGGAAAATAATCCTGTACATCAGAACCAAGGAAACATGCTGTAAATAATTTTGCTCTTTTTCACAGGTGCGAATTAAAGCCGGATGTCCATCAAGTTCTAGAATGGCCACTGAGAAAATTTACATATCGGTCACTGAAAAAATGTGAGGAGCTCACATTCACAGATCTATTGCATTCCAGCTTTCTCCTGATTGGATTTAATTTTACATCAGCTGTTTGGATCACAACTGCATACAGTTGGTTTGCAGTTACTATGGAGATTACTGACTTCTTTTTCCAGTATTCAATCCAACATATGCAACTGAGTCACTGAGCAATTGGGGTGAAAATCCCCCTTTTTCCTCACGAGCTGTAACTCAGCATGGTCGCAGACTGCAAGCATTTTCTCACACACCACAGCATTGCTGGAAGTCTCCAAGAGAGGATGTATAAAGATAGCAGATGTTTCCTGGGGTCTCATTCCTCCCAAAACTTTAGTGCAATTTTGCAGCACTATTTTACAGATTCAGCATCTCGTGTGATGAAATAGAGACCAGCTTACATTATACCCCAATTTTTTTTTTTTTGTCCGGAAGAAAGAAAAGAGGAAACAGCAGATTAAAGAATTTCAAAAAGGGAGGGGAAAAAAGTCACAGAAAATTAACATTTACATCTGAACAAATACCATTTGAATTCATATTAGTTTAATGACAAGAATCCATCCAGCATAAAGTCATTCACAAAACAAAAAAGTTACAGTGTAAAACCTAAGCTAAGGTGGGGAAAGGAGCTCCTGTGACTATTACCGTAGTAGTCGGTACAAGCTGCTCAGCTGTCTTAAGCATTCCCATTGAATAAACATTACCTTACCTTTGCTCTTGGCGTTGGCTCTGCCCAGCAGGACTGTCTCATTCTGACGCAGAAAACAGCCATCCTGAAAATGCTGAAGAACAGCTTCTGTCACTGGTCCCACTGCAGTGCCGGCATCCCTGCTGCAGCCAGCGTGCGACAGCACGGGGCAGGCTGCAGCTGGAGCCAACTGGGAAACCGGAAAACTTACCTCCAAGGAGCTTACCACTCCCCCCTCCAATAACTGACCAAACTGTCAAGCTGTGCTCCACTAAACATCGCAAGTCTCCCCATCTCCCAAAGGGGAAGAATAGCTCTGAACAGGTGCACACGGATACACTGTTCAGACCTGGAGTTAAACTGATTATGTCTAGTAACCAAAAAGCTTCTTTGCTCCTCAACCAGAACTTGAAAGTTTTGGTATAAGATCAAATAGCAGCAAGTATTTATTGGAGATAAATAGTGTATCACCTATACTAGTACATTCTGATGGTTATTGCAAGGCAGTCTGACACATGCTGCTGACTCATCAGGTTATTGGTTTGGATTCTGTGCCAGATGCAAAATTTATCAAAATTAAAAAAGAGGAAGACCCTTGAAGGATCTATCAGATATTTAAAAAAAAAAAAAATACAACCCACACAGGAAATCTTGAACTCCTTTCCAGTTATAACCATCACAATGCTCATTACAAAGCCATGGGTCTTTGCTGGCATTTCAAGGTCATAGACATTCAATTAAAAGTTTTGAAGCTAAATATGGTGTTTAACTCCACTTCTATAATTTTCTCCAATACATGAGATCAAGTCAAGTGCTTTTCCTGATCTCCCTTTTCACCTTCGGGTGACTGAAAGGGTGTAACAATACAAGAAAGCACTGATACTTCTGAGGAGACAGCACAGGCATGCCCTGAGGCATGCCATTTTTAAAAACAGGGAGGAGGGATGGTAAAGACCTATTTTTCATGCCAAATGATGGAACCCAGTCAATTGTGCCTTATTCAGAGAAATGAATAAGGTTGTCTTTAAACAGGCAACTGTCTATAGATAATGTGAGGTTACCCAAATTAAGCATCAATAGCAGCAGTAGCCCTCAGCCTAGTCAAGTTGGTTTGTTTTTTTCTTGCCCCTCTCGCTCTTTCTCATTCAGCAATTTGGCTGAGACAAATTGAGAAAAAGTTACACTACAGAAATTAGGGGTAACCCTGCTGCAAGTTCTTTGCTAAAGATTAAAGCAGCTCCTAAAGCCCTGTAGTGAAACAATGACAGAAGCTCTTCTTGGGAAAAACTAGTGCTGTTAAAACCTTAATCATGATTTATTGTTAATTACCAAAATATGTTCAGACATTTTATAATACAGGCTACTATAAATTATTACCAACAAAACAATACCACAAAAACATTTATTGTTATTCGTATTACATGAAACAAGGCAAACTTTAAAAAGACTTAAAAAACAGAACATCATTTTGATAAGACATTTAAAAGCAGGAAAACATTTTAAAAAGACATTTCACCTAACAGTGCACCCAAGTGTACTTACCCAAGAAATGAACCTTCAGCTTACCAGCACACTGAAACGTGTACTACTAGCAGTAATACTGCTCCTACTCCTCAAGGGAAATGTGTAGAGAATAAATTTAGTCAAAATTTCAACTTTAAATCTGCACAGCATGTGCAACAAACAGGTGACAAAAAATGGTGTGAATGTCAAGTCCCATGTTGTTATCTTCATTACGACCCTTAGCAACAAACAGCAGCAGTTCCTAGAGGCAATAACGTTTTCTAACACTTCTACATGAAACCTGTCTGGCCATTCTCTGTAGGATCAGTAATGCCCACAGACTTCTCGAGACCTGCTCACATTAGTTTTTAAGCAGTGCTCTCACAGAACTGGTTCGGGTCCACTTCTTGAAGACTGTTATCAATGCCAATAATTTACGATTAGCGTTTTATTAGCCTGAATTTTATTCCAAGATAAATTTACAGAATTTCAAAGAGAAAAACAATGAGAAGACCTGCACAGAGGAATCTTATGCAAAAAGTAAGTTATGCAGTTAAGCTTATGCAGTTAAGGAAGAACTTTAAACTATACTCAAAACCAAAGAGAAAAACCAAATGTGCATTTTCTCTAGGATACCTAAACTCCCCCTCCCTTCTCCAAGAACTTGCCTGGGTATTCAGCAACTGATCCATCAGCTGTAGGAAACCTATCTTGGATTATTGAACCGCTCTGAAATTTCGCCTCAGAATTTCTAGCTAGTCAAAACATTTAAGTGATTCTGCAATGAAACCTTAAGATTTTACAGTTGGCCATGAGATGGAGCCCTCTGGGGTTGTTAAAAAAAGGATGGATATTACTTACTGGTCCACTAAAACCCGCAAGCTGCGTGATCATCAGACACACTATGGAAAGGATGAGCCTGGTGCGGCAGAAAATCCACACAACCCTCCGGAGAGAAGCATCATCAGGACCATTTTCTTTCAGTTCTTCCTGCCACAATCTCTCCAGTCTAATAAAAACAGAAGACTCATGTCATAAATTTTTCACCATGAGAGAAGGTACAAACTCACAGGTACTTCTCCATGAAAATTCCAAGTGCATCCTAGCTCAGAACAACATAATAATTATCAAGAGAAATAAATACATTCCATGATCACTGAGGTAAAGAGAAATAGCTACATCTTGAAATATCTATGCTGTGTTCCTTTCATATAAGAGAGGGATGAAAAACACAATGCCTTTTGCTTTGTCTGGAGTCTTTTTGGCAATCTTAATATAATGACTTGTCACAGCCTTTCCATGCTGATCTGACAGAAGAGTTGTGGGGTCAAAACCTCAGAGAAATTCTCATTAGCCATCGAAAGTTAGACTGATCACAAGATCTGACCCATGTTCAAATCACCTTGCAACTGCCAGTATTACTTCATTATTTTAGCACAAGATTTTTTTTAATGCAGCTCAAGAAAGAACTTTGTTTTAACAGTTTAAAGACATGAAAAATCAGAAGAACCACTACAAGACACTCCTGGATATATAACCCTCTAAATTCACTGAAATCAGCAAGACTACAGAAACTGTGTAGCAGGAAGAAGTGGTCTATGAAGGATAAAACTGAATTCCACCATTCTGAGAAAGTCAGAACAAAATATCAGTGCTGCTCTTCTAGGGCAATACTATACCATTGCCTGTGAGGTAACATACAATAAGTGGAAACAAGAAAATAATAAGGAACAAGATGTCTTTACCTTCTGCAATTGACATCTGAGGACTCATGCCTTGATAAAGACCACACATCATCCATAAACAATTCCCCTTTCTTGTATGCTCTGTGGGCCAAAGGAGTGAGCCAGGAGAAAGTCATGGAGGAGAAAAGCCCAGCATTATCAACAGGGTGCTGGTGTCTAAAAGAAAAACAAAAATCACAAACAAATGAAAAAGGAAACAGAATTGTAAATCTTTGAGAACAACAAAGCCTCCTCTCACTGAAAGCACTCAGAGTACCAAATGGTCCATGCCAGCCACACTCGCTAAACAAATTCTGATGTTTCCAGTACCAGTCAGCAGACCTACAGCTGCAATTGTGCTTTGTGACTGGTCTGAAAAGCAAGTGCTGTATCAGTTGTTTGGTAGCCTAAAGACGTACTTGGAAGTGGTCCGTATGGGTTTCAGTGCGTTCAGACCATGGTGGTATTTGCCCTTGTGATGCTCTTCATCCAGCATTCGCAGCTGGGAATGCACAGAGGTGTCCAGTGGCAGGCCCTCTGCCCGAGCTGCTGCTTCCAAGGCATCCTGGCATTCAATCTGCTTTTATAAGAAAGACAGCAGAGTCAGACTTCAAAACTACATTTGAA
Organism: Myiozetetes cayanensis; assembly: GCF_022539395.1. NCBI lineage: Eukaryota > Metazoa > Chordata > Aves > Passeriformes > Tyrannidae > Myiozetetes > Myiozetetes cayanensis. The sequence goes on from NW_026086937.1 coordinate 14,670,096, forward strand.
GTCCACGACTCCCAACTCCAGCAACTTTGCACCTCTTTCTTCTGTAAATTATTGTGCAACAACAATCACGATCATTTTAAGTGTCTTAGACCACAGGCTTCATCCTGGCAGAAAAGCCACGGAAGGCACATGTTCTAGGTCTGCATTAGATTGCTGCATTTGTAGAACATAAATTAGCACCAGTATTTTGCATGTGCATTCAAAGGATAAATGGATAGACCAGACTAACCCTGTATCCTGACACAGGAAATACAATAGAGAAAAATTACAACATCAAGTACTTATGACATCAGCTCAGGAAATCAATGACTGACTTACGCACTGAAATTAAGACATACATTCTTGATGAATTTACACCCTCTTAGCATAATTTAGATATTCTTATCCATAGAAAATTCAATTTTTTTTCAGAATACTGCAAAAGTCTTTTCTTCAAAAGTACTTTAGATCAATAAAACCCCAAATATGCATTAAGCAGATTGTACGTCCTTTTTATCATGTTTCCTGCTTTTTCTTTTTTCCCCCCCCTAATCTAAATGGATCAAAGATGACAATTTTCTCTGCTCCCAATCACAGCTTCTCAACGGCTCAGCAACTTTAGTAACAACTATTGAAAAGGAAAACCTTATCTGAGGAGGGGAAGAGGTTTCCACAGCGCTAGTGAAAGGCAGACTTAAGTGCTAATCTAAGAGGAGAAAGGAAACATCAGTGATACAGAATAGTCAAAATGTTGCAGATTTCAAAAAAACCTTTTGATAAGCAGCCAGATGTGGTAAAACAACACCAGGAGATCAGCTTGTTATCTGTACTGGCAAAAGGGCTCTCGACTAGTTCTAAGTTAATGGACCATTTTTTGCAGTCTTCTGAAATGCAGTTTTTAATGGAAAAAAATAATTTCTAAGGTAAAAATCTTCCTGGTTTTTTTACAAGTAATAATACTATGATTCTACCCTTATTTGAAAACAGCAGTTATAAATGCCTCCTAAAAACACAGTATCTGCAAAGCACTAAATGCATATCAATAACAAACACTCGGCTCCTAACTTTCCACCATGTAATTTTTGTTTGAAATGCCACCATTTATCATAGACCTTGTCTGTACTGCATTCACATATAGGGCATTAAGATATCCAGCTTCCACCCACGTGAAGAATGAGAACAGGAAACTGATAAAGTCATAAATCTGTCCCTTATTTATTTAACTGAAGTATTTAAACAGTGCCTAAGCATGTTGTCATCAACACGTTTCTCATCTCAAAGAACATATTTGCTAAGCTATCACCTAAAGCTATGATAACACGAGAAGATAGTCAAGTAATGAGAAAACAAAAGAACATTAAAACTTTATGACACATGGAGTGACTCAAAAATACGCAACACTTGAAATCTGAAATAAAAGGCTTCTCACTCAATTTATATTCCGTTACTGACTCACTAAAGCAACACCGCCTTACTAGATCTATCCAAATCAGTATTTAATAAGGGACCTGCCAAAAAACATCCAAAAGGAGTCAGTAGTGGGGAGGAGTTCTGCACCACTGCTTTCTGGTTACAGCAGAGGAATTCCTAACTGGTTTGCTACGTTACCCTCACGAGAGGCCCCAGTAGATCTGCCCAAACACCTTGTTGTTGATAACATGATGGTTTTTTTAAGGGATGCCGTAGGAGAGTCGCAGAATCATTGTTTTTCAGAGCACACAGAAAACTGCCTATAAGTTAAAAAAAAAAAAAAAAAGTCTTCCTAAACAGAAAACACTATGTTTATGAGCATAAAAGTGGCTTTTCACCACTTACAAACAAGAACAGCTCTTCAATAAGAAAGCACAATTGCAAGATTTTCACGCAGTCCAAAGATAATGTTCTTAAACACTCTCTGTGAAAAATAATTAAACTCTCCAGAGCTGCTCAAGAGAATTCTCTCAGCAACAGTGGAAAAGCTACATTGATACAGACTAGGGCACTGCCTTGGAAAGGCCTTTATAATGCTTTGCCATAGACGCAAGTGTGAGCACAAACCCCTAGCTGAGAATATTGTTCATCTCCACCTTGGCAAGGTTGTCAAAATCCCATGTGTAAGACTATCAAGAAAGAAATGCATCACACCACTGTACAGTAAGGATTCTAAGAATGATTCCGTGGTTCCGTGTAGTTTTTTGAAGATTAGAAAATCTTCAAAGCAGAATTTATCATGAAGAAATGAGACTCCTAAGCAGTTCTACAATGTACTTCAGGAACAAAAGACTGAAGTAAAAAGAACCCACCACAGTTAATTTAGGTTTCTGATTAGGTTTCCTGATTGCCTGCATGGATGTAGAGTTTTCTTGGAAACCAGTGCCTTGAAGAAGTCATTACTAGTGTGACATAACACACTCCAGCACTGCTATTGACATAAATGTCTAATAAATCAAATACTATCAAACAGAAATCAGATAATACTTTTTCTAATTCATGAACTTACTAATATACCAATACAAGCAACAAACCAGGTGATACAACACGGTATTGGTAATTCTAAAGAAATGCTCACAAAAACAAAACAAGCCTAAATCAGGTATCACAAACTGGAGGGAGAGGAATCATTCAGATATTTCTTAAAAAACAGTAGTTCACTACTCAGCATCAACAAAAAGTCAAAAAAACAATAAAGAATTGTTACAAAAGGCACAAAGGATAAAGTAGGAAACATTACCATACCACTTAAAACCCCCTAGGGTTTGCCTCCTTTTTGAATACCAAACTCCATCCCCTGTCACTTCAGTTCAAAAAGGGTATTATACTTAAAATTACTTTCTGTGAGTGATGACAACAGTTGGGTTTGGAATGGCTTCCACAAAAGCATAAATTTAAGATTTTTCAGCTGCACAGAAGGAAGGAATAAAGATTCAGGTATTTGAGAGGTCCAAAAAGTCACAAATGGCATGAAGATGAGAACTAGAGAAGGACCACCAACTGTTCTTACAACAAAAGAACAAGGCACACTTAAATTTAGAACTCTCTGTCATAGGATACCTGCACATAAGGTAATGTGAGAGTCAAAGATTACATGTTTGGCTCAAAACGTGTCATGACAGAAAGTCTGAGTGAGGTGAGGAAAATAAGTTCTTTAAGGGCAAGGAGAAACTATTTGCTCATTAAGTTAGAGACAACTGTACCAAATTCATAATCCGAGGTCATGAAAATAACAAAAATTTAGAGGCCAAGCTACAAAGCTGTCAAATATACAGGATGCCAGAAGTTCTTTAGGAAGCAAGAAGGGCATGAGGAACTTTACACAGAAAGGTAAGCAAAATTCAATAAGTGAATCTGGATACTTTTGAAAACCTGCCAAGCCAGCAACACAGGTATTTATCTCCGAGTATGGGGAACAGGTGGAGGGAAAAGAGGCAGCTGTGATGTACACAGGAAGGAAAAATCCACCCAGTGAGATTCTAGCCTTTCACCCAGGCAATCCCCTTTTTAAGGGAAGGTAGCAATTTATTGGTTTGACAACTGTAACATTATATGATAACAGCAAAACCAGACGAGACTGGAGGCAATGCAAAACAGATTTTTCCATCCCTTACTCATCTTGCAGAGGAAGAATTTGATGTGTCAACATACAAACCAAACCCCACCCACCAAAAACTACTGTCCCTTCTTCCATAAGGCAGAACATCTTCCAGGACTCAGATCATGACAGGGAAGAAGCTTCATCTTTTCTGGCCCTACCCCTACCTGACAAAAAAATAGAACAGACCTATAAACACTTTTTATTAATCCTTGCAGCTGATACAGAATGCAAAAGCTACTGTGACTGACTTACTATTACATAAGTTAAAATTGTTTTATTTAAGTAGTAAAGAACCCTGAGTTGACAACACTGCAGAATGAGAACTCCCACCTCTTGCATTTAGCAGCCAGAGCTCAGCAAGCCTCCTCACCCCTTTCTTCAAGTTGCCAGCAGGGAGAGGCAAATAGGAAACCAACAGAGCTCAGGACTAGGTGGGTATGTGATGTTGATGAGAGGAACATTATATGATCACCTGTTCTCCTCAGTGCCTAAAGCACTCTCCACATTACAACTCCAGGATGAACAGCAATTTAAAAATATTTAGGACTTCAATAAAGAATTGGTGTTGCAAAACAAGATTAGTTATTAGTTTGCATGGGCTGGAGAAGAATAGGATCAACTGTCCTAGTTAGTTTAAGGGTAACTAAAATAAAACAAGAGCCTAGGAAGAGATACTCTGAAGTTGTAATTACATTCTTCTTCCCAGAAATTCCTCTGAGTCCAAGCATAACCCCACTTGAAAGTAGTTAGGGGCTTTATACATTGCTTTTCCAGGTAGCACAGGCAACCCTTAAAGCACTATTGTCCAGACTGCAAGTCACCAAACCCAGGAGCGTCAGCAAATTAAGTAGGTTTGCAGATCCCAAATCTACTGTTGCTTGGTGAAGCAGCAAGTGCATTATAAACTTCACAGTCCACTAAGGCAATTCTTTTCTCCTTTCACTGGATTTGATGCAGTACATTATCTACAAAAATATTAACAAAGGGATTTGCAGCATTAGGCTCCCAGCCTTCTCTGTAGCTAGGATACTTTATAATACCCTGCCTGATTAAAACATGAGCCTATTTAAGACTAGTTTGGTGTATCATCCACCCATACCAGCTGTCTCCCTGTCGCTGAGGCAGCAAGGAGCAGGCACTGGGCTAGATCAGAGACAGTGGGTGTGAGGAAGGAGGCATTGATCCTTTAGGGACCTGTATATATTGATTGTAAAGTACAGATAGCACAGCTGAATTCACACAGCACCAAGGCAAGAACACAGGATCGTTTTAGATGCCCAGAAATCATGGTTACAGCTTCCAGAACTGCTGAAATGAAACAGAACAAGAAGTTAGAGCCTCCATTTTCTTCCATCTCCTGACAAGGGGAGTATAAATGAAACCTCATGTCTCTGCTGCCTTCTCAGCTACTGCTGCAGGGAAGAACAGCACTTCACAGCACAAAACATATATTCAAATCCAGGAATAAGTACAGCTGTGCCATATTTCTCTTAAGTGAAAAGAACTGTTCAGAAGTGTGCTCTGATTTGCCACAACAGTGGCAACAACAGCTTGAAGCTCAGTTAAGCACTCTAACACAGTTACACGTGACTTCATTACACAAGATGACTCTGCCATTGATTTCTCAGTCGCGATTAGCAGAAGGTGTGTTAACATCTGAGTCATGGTGTCAAAGCTAGCCTGAGTTTATGCATCCTCAGATTAGAGCAGAAGTCTGAGTAGTGCTTGGCACTGATATCAAGGTTCTGTAGCAAAACAGTATCAGGGTATGTATGTCTGTGATATATTTTAGTCACATTTATTGAGCACTTTTAATTGAGGCACATAAAGTCCTTGATAAGGACAGATATATCAGCTTCTTACAGGAGTACTTCTTTTACCTCGCCCTTGAACTCTGGCCAGCCTCAGTACTGAAGTGAGATGTTCTCAACTCTTTCCTAGCAAATCCACTTATTCCTGAAATCCAAGAAATACAGAGTTTGACATGAAGTGTTCATGTTACAATTTTACAACTGTAGTTACTGTGAATGCATCCCACTAGCAGCTGTGCACCTGCTTAGGCTTCTGGTATCCATGAATCCCTGTCTTTTCTTATGCATAAAAAATTGTATTCATGATCTTGTAACTGAAGGATACAGGACTCATGCAAAACTAATATTGTGCACTGATCATCCAGCACTGGAGCTACACAGTTTATCCACAGTAACAGCAGACTCCCGGGGAATTGGGAGCAATCAGCTTTAACTATAAGTTGCCCTATAGAATCAGTATCCTACATATCTCTGACCACAATGATGGAAACCAACTCCTCACTAAGCAGATCAAACTAGCAGAGCACAGGCTGAGAATTTGGTTCCTGCCTTGCTCAGGTGAGTTCTGCTATCCTGAAGTACGTGCAGACACACTGCCATACGCTGTGGGTGTTCTTCAGTAACATCCCTTACTCGGGCTCTGCCTAAGTCAGGCCACAATAAAAGCTACACAGGGGAATTCTGTGCAACACGGGGAGTATCAAGGGAAGCTTTGAATTTAAACTTCTATTGAATGGAATCACCAAAGAATGACAGCAGTGGCCTTGATGCTACAGCCTTTACCAAGCCTAACAACAACAACAGTCTTTTATTTAACTCACCTTCCCGTACCAACACATGCTTCCACAAGCAAGGGGTACGCCACTCAATTGGCAAAGAAGCTAGTAAACTAAACAGTTCAGGGCTCTAAACACATTGACTTTGAAAATCTTTAACCTTAGTCCTCAAAAACAACTGAAACACAGGTTTTGGTTGTGGAAAAGCCACTTTGCAGTATGAGGTTCAGACCACAACTGACTACTCCTTATCACCAGGATAAGGATGTCCAAAAACTAATAATAACTATCTCACTGTCTCAAGGCATCAGAACTCACTGCAGATGAATTTTGACTTGTTTCAAGTTAAGTTTTCCAGTAGTTTGGGATAGATGCGTTTAATACTTCTGGCAGCTCTTATAACTGTACACTGTGTTTCTAAAACAGCCAAAGGGAAGAATGTCTCCAGCACATTGTACTGCACTGGAAAAGGTACTGCAAGATTTCCTTCACTGATGGCTACTCTGCTCCCTACACACTTTTGGTCATGAGCAGCCCAATTCAGAAATCTGCTTTGAACAAAGGAACAACAACCAACAGTAGGCAAAGACAATACCAGCAAGTGGTTAGATCTGAGGTTTTATCATGTGGCTATCACTTAGACAGAAGATGTCTAGTGCACTAAGGCAGGCAGTCAAGTTTGAATGGAAGCTGTGAATTATCCAGAACATCAGTGTTCCTCTAGAGAATGTCTCTGCCCAGTCAAGGATTTTACCTTTTTGTTCCTAACATTAAGTGGAAAGCTTCTCTGATACCACAAACCCTCCTCCAAATTTCAGGTAAACTTTTGATTCACTGCTGGTGGTGGATATGCTTCTCTCAGACAGTGTTATGTAGTGATACACAGACATGGAAGACAAGGTAGAGATATCTCTTCTCCAGTGTAGTTAAAGAGTCATCCTAAAACATTCAGCAAACAAGTCCAGGATCTTCTGTCAAATGATCCTTCACAGAATCTCTTGATTCTCTGTGATCACTCTGTCAGTGGGTGCTTTATTAGCAGAAGTTCAACGGTAAAACAACTTCACAGAACCCAACTGTAACCAATACATTCAGTTCTTTGAGGATATCATGGAATTAATGTGTCTTTAGTACCATGAGTGTTTCCTTCTGCACAGTCTAATTGTGTTCAAAGTTTTCAAAGGTAACAGAACGGCTGACAAAACAGATTTTTAAGTTTTGCTTCCATTAGATTTGAAAAAGTAAAAAGAAAAAGTTCTGTGTTTCATTGGTTATGAAAATATGCAATCTTCTGGGAAAATGCAGACATCCAGAAGCTTCAGCTACAAACAAAAGCTTATAGTTAAGTTGTCTAGGGCTGCTCTAAGCATGGAGTACAAAGGCAGCACCAAGGCTACATTCACACTCCTATTTTTGAATCTGTTGTTCAGCACAGTTGATTCAGACACTTCCAATGCTTCAGAGAGGTTGAGGTAGAATTGATCCTACTATTAAACACTCAGACAGTGATAAATCACTTCAAAGCTATCAGTGCTTGAAGGATTTACATCAACTCCAACAAGTTCTGATCACATTCCCTGCTGTCTTTGGCAAAAGATGTCAGAGACAAACCTGAAAAACAAGAGATCAAGGTGAGGACAAGGGTATTAGTAGGGCTCCTGATACCTAAAGTTCAGAACACATTTTCCCTTCATGTTTGAAGCAATCTCTGCAGTTCCACACCATCCAATGCCTTGAAATGCAGCAATTTGCACTTGAGATTTACCACAGATGCAGTCATTATGCTTCAGCAGCAAGAACCTAATCCTGAGCAGTACATCCAGTCAGAACCAATTACAGCTTCGAGTACAATTTGTAAATTGGTACCCTAGCATCATTAACTTAGGGATTCAAATTCCAAGAATTGAGTTTTCATAAGTATTGTGTACCACAAGCTGCTTCTACATCCTCCTCCATCATGAACATAATGGGGTAGGAGGCAAAATCCTCACTTAACTGATGTTCCATCAAAGAAGCACAAAATCTATATTTGAGAAGTGCCTATTCCAAAACCACCTCAAGAACAAGTTATTTCTCTTCCTCATTTGTCATTTTATAGTGTATTTCATAGACACAGTGGGGTCTGCCCTCCTCAGGACACACTGCTTCTGTAAGAAAAACTACACACAATTACTCTGGGTACAAACTGAAGGGCACACACACATTCTGAGAACAGAAAGTTCTAAAGGTGTAAGTATAAGTCAATATTTCAAAACATTCCTTAATTATTATTCACTGGTCAATCATGTAACAGCTTCTTACAGATGCAGACTACTGACTACAGCGCTACTAGGCAGCAAGGGCACCCACAAGTTACCGTCATCCAGCCATGCCCCCACATACAATAAGCCCAATTAGTATGGAACTATGCACTGGGAACATGTAGTTAAGACCCTGTTTTGTAAGCTACATTAAGGTCTGCAAAGACTTAAAAACCAATTGTTACAGGAACACACTGCAGACACTTATTCATGAGGTGAATATATGTATTCGCAAGCTGAATAAATTTTTTCTTGAATTTCAGTCCCAGAGTGCCTATTTCAGAGGTCCATATTTCTATAGCAACATTCCCATTAACCACCAGGAAATATTGGATTAGACCTACTTATATTGCAGAATAATTTCAATTATGATTCCAGGAAGCCTATTTGAAAAGCTCCTGTCTTTCAAAGAAGTGATCTTTCAAGCTGTGACCAAGCAGCATTTAAGCTTCCAAGCAAAGAATTGCAAGTTCTTTTTCATTATTGCCATGAACACACATTACAGCATCCTTTCAGCAGGAAACAAACACCAATATGGAGATTTCAGGACAGAAAATGCAAAGTTGAATAAAATCTTCATGCAATGCAAAGAAGAGGCTCTGGGACCTTAGCTCAGTAGTAAAACAGGTCTTTCACCTATAAAAATCTCGATCAGAAAACCAACCAGACTTGTCTGTTTCAAGTTAAGAAGGATGCAGAAAAATGCAGCAATATAGGCAACAAAAAAAAAGCCCCAGTGAGTCATGTTATTGATCAGTCAAATGTACCTGTAGCCCTGCCAGAAGTGGTCATAACCACTGGCCATGAACCAGTGGTCCTTAACTACTGTCCTCAGAGGACAGATTCTACCTCACTCTATGAGGTACCTGTGCAACACGCTAGCAAGAAGTCTACCTCATGCAGTGTAAGTCCGCTGCAAAACAGTCCCAAACCTGCATTTCACAAAGATCTGAAGTTAGTGCTGAAGAAACAGCCTTAATCTGCATGCAGCTTGTTCCTGGCAATATAGATCATAGACCAATAGCTTCGTCATTTTCTGGTCAAACTAGTTCAAATCCTGAGACAGGTTTTCTGCAAGAAATTTGAGAGTCACGACATCTCTATTGATGGCACACTGGACTCTGTTGTCCAAGTGACAGAGCTCCACTACAGCTTAACCCCTCCATCTGAACTGCTGTGCTCCCACCCTTCCTCATGATATCAGCCTTCCATTGTGTTCTGTCACCAGCTGTGTCAAGTAAGGCATCTAATCCAATCCAGGTTCCACAAAAGATACAGCAAAGGACAGAGTCCCTTCTCTTCCCTTGAAATACCACCTTCTTAACAGCTTCTACCCTTTTGTTACCGGCGGAGGGGAAGTGCTTAACCAAACAGACCAAGTTCAGCCTTATGAAAGGAAGTCTTTGCTCTCCCCTGTTACCAAAAACATGAAGCATCCCAATGATAAGCCAAGTATTCTGCTGAAACCAGAGCTTGTTTCAACTAGAAAGGAAGGAATTCAGTCCACAAACATGAACATCTAACTTAGATTAAGATGTTACGAATTCAGCTCCTTTAACTTAACCTCAGTATTCTGCAAGTAGACAGGATTTAATCTCACTGACATGTAGAAACAAATTCAGAGCTGTTTGTGTTTATGGACTAGATATACAAGCTGCAAGGCCAGAAAAACAAAAAGGGCACCACTGTCTGAACTAGAAATTAACGTAACCCCGGCATACTGAACAAGATTACCAGCAAGTAAAGTGAGCAACCTGTCAGAACTAGATAAGAAAGGAAAGTTAAGCTCATTCCTGTACTCAAAGAAACCAAACCAGATAAAGCTCAAGGTAGGAACATGAGTAAGCCATTCTTTTTTTTGCATCAGTAAGTACAAATTTTACAGAACCTCTGCGTTTCAATCCAATTATCTGGATCTACTATCCTGTAGTCATAGGCAGCATATCAAATGGTAGAGGTAGAAGGGTAAACAAGACTACAGCAACAGAGTTAAGCTGACCTGAAGCTGCCTCAAAGATTTTCATGTCAGGCAATACAGACATGCAGGACTTTGCTTACTTTCAGTCTTCAGAAAAAAACAAATATGCTTGTTTTGAGATTTCATAGAACTAAAAGGTTTAAAGGTAAGACAAGGATGGTTTTTTTCCAAAAATTAAACCCTGATTACAAGATATAGACCAATAGGGAGAGATAACATGCCATGATTACTGCTGAACTCCACTGCCACTGGTCGGGAAACAGAGCTGCCCACCAATGGAATCACTGTTGTCACCAGTAATTTGGCAGAGCAGATTTGCTACTGGACAGGGTAGGGTGGATGGCAAGCCCGTGACATCGACATAATAAATGCTGTTAAAAGGCTGCACCGAGACCCCAGAGGGCTCTTGGTTCTGCATCAGTGCCTGCTCTAATGCAATCAGACACCACCTTCCTCAGAACACCGTCAGCAGCAGTCTGCTGAGTCATAGAGCCTGTGGGGACACCGGAGCTGCAGGGCCTGCGAGCGCTCCCTGCACTCAAACTGCTGCAGAGCTGAGCACTCCAATCACAGAGAACAGCAGTGCAGCACCGCCAGGCCACAAACTCCTGGAAAAACCCCTCAAGCCCCAGTGAAACAAGGTAAGCCTGAGCTGAAGTACACAGTATCTCAGCACCTTGCATAACCCAGCAAAGCTTAAGCTGGTTTAAAAGTCTTCATAATTCTTCCATACAAGTACAGCAAGTTCCCCTGTTTCCAACCTTCTCACACCTATGTTGGCACAAGCAATCCATATGAAGTGACCAGCAACACATCTGCAAGGATCTTGTCATTGCAAAAAAATCAGACATAAGTAGTATTATTTGTCTTCAGAAAAATCTACAGTGTATGTATCTCAATACATAATCTCCGTGTATTTATATATCTATGTATATACATATCTCTATCAGTCCTGAGAGTATTTCAGAAGAGGTTAAGAACAGGATATGCAAGAATATCAGTGCTAGAATTCAGAGCAGCTAATACCTTTAACCTTCTTCAACCGGTACAGGTTATTAGTTTCAGATCGTATCTGTCACCAGCATGGGCGTTTCCATTTATCTGAGCTTTTTTTTTTTTTTTTTGCCCTATTGCACTTGGTATATGAACTCTTTTCAGTGAAAACAAGCTCTAAAAATTACAAGCTCAGAACAATGACAGGCTAGCTCTAAGCCAGTCATTATTTCAAAACCCAGCTCTCAAAATAAACTAGTATTATGACAGCACCTCACCATATTAAATATACAGATGTACAAGACAGTGCTCAATACTAATTATTTCCATCTGAGAGAAAAAGTCATACTGCTAGAGCAAGCTAGACATCTGCTTTAGAAAATTAATCCCTGAGAAAACCATGGCATGATTAAGAGTTTTTTCAGCTGCCAACACTGAGTGGTGCATGATTTGTGCTGAGTTCTTCACTACTCTTGCTTGGTTGCAGTGATTCTAAAATACAAAGGCTTATAAAGTTTCCTTGATTCACATCAACATCTGAACACTAGAAATAAAAAGTATATTTTGTTCAAGTGTTACTGAAAAGCCACATTAAAAAGCGAGAAATGCCTAACAAGTCCTCAGATCTGTTACTAAAACAGCTACAGTACCCCTTGGAATGACCTCTTCCACACAAAAGGCAATATTCATTATTGACCTTCAATGCAGCAAATCTATATACAGCTGGCACAGCAAAAAGGCCGCTGCATGTAATTTAGTAAGCATAAACACTGAAAAACAAATAATGAAAAAGTAAACTGACCTTATGTTTAGAATGCTGAAAATTTGACTCTTCCTGCTCTTCATGCTGCACCGAGTCAGCTCTGTCCCTCACACTCCTATACCCAGGACTGGGTATAATGTACTCTTTTCCTATGTCGATGTCTTTCATCTTCTGTAAACGCCAGGGTTTACACGTGTGCTTTCACCTCAAATATCTGAAAAATAATTAAATTTCACTTCATTACATGCTGCGCCCAACACACCAGTTCCTTTTAGTCAACTATTTTTAAGGTTTATTTTTGAAGAAAAAATCAGAAAGCAATTGTAAAAGAGTTATGTTACAACAGGACTGTAACAACACGACTTTGGAAGTCCACACAAGAGTACCTTCTCGTGAACTAGTTTAAACATACCCTGAGGTAACCAAATAGTACCATGACCCTCAATGCACTAGAGTGCTGTCATACTTCCTCTCTTAGATCTCTGAAATACAATTATGCAATCTGACAGATTAAAGTAATAGCTACAGCATCTAGCTGAAACCCTGAGAAAGTTGACTTGGAAGACAAAATCCCAAAAATCTTTTGCTAGTTTCTGAAGCTGCACATACCCAACAACTTATCAGTACAAAGTTCCGCAAAACCGATCTCCCTAGAGATATCGCTTGGATTAAATTAGTTATTATACACTCTTGAAAATACCTCCCTTCTCTATAGCTTTGCTCGCTTACACCGTAGGCTGGAGCTACCACTAAGCACGGACGCGCACAGAATGAGTCACACCTTCAGCGCTGCAGGTTTCCACTCAGTCTATCAAACTGCACTGTAAGGTCAGGAGGAGACTCAGAGCCCCGAAACAAAAATCACAAAACCCCACTGCGGGACCCTGTTTTATAACTCCGCTCTATTGCATTCCGCCACCTGCCTCAAACCAAGGCGACGGGAGGCGCCTGCTTGCGCTACCCGGGTCCCGCTGCACCAGCAGCTCCGCCGCCCCCAGTAGCGCAGCCCCCGGCGCGGCGGGGCCGGGCGCGTCACGGCCGGCCGAGGACGCGGCACCCGCGGGCTCCACGCCCCTCCCGGGGATGCGGGACAGCCCCCGCGGCCGGACACCCCCTGCCCTGCTCCCCCAGCCCCTCCGCACCGGGGTAAACACAAGAGCCCCCCGCCCCGCCCAGGCACAGGTGCCCCCCGCCCGCAGCCGGGGCGGGACGGGCAGCGGCGTGAGGGGGCACCGCGCAGCCCCGTCAATCGGCGGCGAGGCGAGGGGGCTGCTCGGCCGGGCTCCTGACAGGAGAGGGGACAACAAAGCCGCCCGCTCGCCGCACAAAGGGCCGCTCCCTCCCCGGTGCCGGTCGCGCTCACCTCCGCCCGCCGGCGGCCCCGCTGCGACTCCCTCGCTCCGCGGCCGCGAACCCAAACAACGCCGCTTATAGCGGTTCCGGCGTGCCCACTGCGCCTGCGGGGGGGGGGCGCTGCGGCGGCCGCTCCTTCCCGGCGCCCCACGGGAGGTGTAGTCCACTCCTCGGAGCCGGCCGCCCCTCGGCTGTGGGCCGAGAACTACGCTTCCCAGCAGGCGCCGCGCGGGCCGGCTCTGTTCGGCCGCGCCCCCGTCCCGCCGCGCCCCGCCCAGCCCGGTCCCGGCGCTCCTGCCGCAGCGTGGGGGGTCTGGAACGTTCGCCGCCCGCCGGGGCACCGCGGGCACCGCATCTCACCGCACCGCTCGGCACGGCGGCAGCGCAGCGCAGTGCAGAGCAGCCCAGCGCCGCGCCGTGCCGTACCGGGCGGTACCGGGCAGTGCGGGAAGGACGGCGCCTTCTACCGTTGGGGAGGGGCGGGGTCCGCTGTGTTCGGACGCACGCAGAGCCGAGGGGCGGGCGCCGTGCTGCGGGGAGGACGAGGAGGGTGCCGGTGCCCCCCGTGGCTCCGCAGGGCGCTGCCCGGTTTGCGGGGCGGAGCGGCGGCTGTGCCGGCGGGCAGAGCAGGAGCGGGGGCCGCCCCTCCCCGCCGGTCCGTGGGTTGCACCAGCCTGTCGCTCGCTACCGGTTATCGCAGCCCTCGGCCGGTGAAAGTGCGGACCTGCGCTTATCTGGGGCTTGACCTCGGCTCGGCCGGGCCCGCAGTGCCGCTCCTGTGTGCAGGCTGTGCCCCACGGCTGCTGCTTCCCAACGAGCCAGGCTCGGAGCAGGACTTGATCCCCTTGCCTAGCCCCTACTGTGCCTCTCTAGCTCCCAATCGGGCCAGCTAAACGACAGTGAACTTGTCTCAAGGCTTTCCCAGCCGAGCTTTGCCCACTGAAAGCTGCGGCTGTGTGGTGATGGCTGAGGGCCAGCAACCCTGGTTCCCTAAAACAGTGTGATACAGGGTGTCCAGCCTCAGGGGAGTCAGTGAAGGAGGAGATGGACACGGCTGCATTTCATCTCACAAAGGGCTGTAAATATCCTTAACAAACCCTGAGCTGTAGCTTCTCCCCTGCTGCGTTTAAATACCCTGTCCTCAGCTGACATCTTCCTTCCACCAGCCAGATTTGGCTGATGTCTCATTTAAGTGGTTTATATAACGAGTGCCTGTTTGCACCGCAGTCCTTGCTCTCCTGTCAGGAATGTTCGTGAGAGTCAATTTAATAAAAATACTGAAATAAACTGAGGTAAAGATGAGAGATGGGAATCTGGAAATAAAACTGGACCAGAATATTCCCTCCAAGCCCACAAGCCAACAGTACAAGTAAAAGGTGTCACCATGCAAACAGTTCAAGGATACCCTTAAGGTACTAAGAGAATCCCTGCTCTCTGACACATATGGTCACACATCCTGCAGACCTCCAACTCCATTTCTGGGAAAAAAAATGAGAATCAGCTCCACTGCAGGTACTCTAACATTTTGAGACAGGAGGACTGACAGACAGGCAGACATACCTTGCCGTGGTATGGCAGCCAAGTACACAAGTAGCTGCTGCATTTTCCTACAGTCTGTTGCCCAGGACTCACGATAATGCAGTTTGAGATTGGCTTGACTGACATTTTATTGGGGAAGGAGCTGCAAGGTGCACTTCATGCTATGTCCCAGAAAAAGGTGGATTTTAAGACAGAACCCAGGAGACAATTTAGAGTAAGTCTCTGAACAGTCATTTAACTGACCTTTATCTCCATTAAACACACTGGAGTGTAGGAGTGAGTAGATGTGCAATTACTGAGCCATGCAGTTAAACAGCATAAACAGAAAGGACAAAGTATGAATGATAGGGAAAATTAAACTGCGTTAAAGCTTCAAGGTGAATCACTTGTATTTTATTTTAGGGTGTTGACCTGAAAATGTTCTGAGCAGGAGCTTGTCTGGCCCCTGGGCTGTGGAAGCAACAAGAGCTGCTTTTTGGAGGTGGCTGTCTTGTGAGCTGATGACATGTTGAAGCCCAAAGGCTCTGCATCATGTGCCTGGAGAGGAAGAACATGAACCTCCATTATGGCAAAGTCATTACAAAATGTGTTCGGAAAGATGAGCAGAGAGTGTTGTTTAAGCCAAGGGAGCCAGGGCCCTGCCTATGCTTGTTCTGTCCTCTATTTCTCCAGTGCTGGAGTAGATCTGAGAGTAAAAGGGAGGACATGAGTACTAGCAGAAAGCTGCTGTTAAGTAACAATGTGTACGCTACACTCAGACTAGCTCTGGGCAATGGGCACGCAGCAGCAGCAGCGTTTTCACACCTGTGGTCCTACGAGTGTACATACTCCCTTGGTATGATGGTGGGATGAAAATGCTTATGTAGGCATAACCCACTTTTTAGTGTGTCACGAGTCTCCTCCAGCATTTGTTCTAAAGGCTATAAATGTACTGGTGCTACCAGCCAGAGGAGTTACATCTTTAGCTCCAGTGGTAGCAGCTAATGCTTTTAGTGCTGTGAGTCCCGGATTCACCCCTGAGGGATGGCAGCTGTTACATAAACAAGGCCTGTACAGTATTAAAACTTGCCCTGATTCAAGATCTGGGATTTGCCGTAATCAGCCCTGACTGCACAAGAAAAGCAGAGCCAGACCAAAGAGATAGTGGCAGTTTTAAAGCCAAGGCCTGCAGACCATGTGGATGAGGAAGAAACACCTGACAATTAGTTTTCTTAGAGGTGCTCCCCCCCAACTCAAAACAAGCATCAGCAACAAATATAATGTTTGAAACAATGTGATTTGAGCCACTAGAGCTGAAAATGGAACATCTCTGGATTGACCAGGAAAACCAAGGCTCAGTCTGTGTGAGTGTTGGTCTTTGTTCATCTATCTCTCCTACTACATCCTTCCAGATAGGATCTTAGGACCTGCTTCTGCCTTTTGGGGAAATGGAGCATGTGCTGCCCAGGTGACTTAACTGAGCTAAGCCTTGGATGGAAACAGAGATACAACCTTCAGGAGATGTCCCAAGTTTGAGGAGCATGGCCGCGCTCAGTGCTCAGCATTCAGGTTCTCATCACTGCAATTAAGACCAGCATCTCAGACACACAAAACCCTGTTGCACATATGACTGTGAAGCAGAGAGCTTCTTGCGTGCTGATGGGACCCAAAAGCCTGGTGGGCCCAGAAGACTGGAACTGTGTAGGATACCAGGAGATGCCTTGAGCTAACAAGAGTGGAGAGCTCTAACACTGAACTTGCCACCTGCCCGGTGGCTCCCTTCAGACCTATGGGCTGTGCGAGCTGTCTGGGGAACACAACATGCTTTGGCCAGTGTGGATGATCCTTGAGGAGGCATCTTCCTTTGGCACAAATCTGAACACTACTGTGGAGAGCAGTTCTCCCTTTCCCAAATCCCCTTTCCTATATACTTCATACACAGAGGACGTCTTCTTACCCTTCCCCACTGGGATGCTTGGTCCCAGATGCTGAGGCTTGCATTTTCAGCATGAGTTTCCTGAGTGTGTCCCTCCTGATGAGCATGCTGACAGTTGTTATGCTTGCTAGTGCTTTTTTACTCTCTCGCTGATCAGAGCTCTCAGCCATGAAGTGCAGAACTCAGAAATTAATTGGACAGCTTAAGTAAAAGTCCCATGACCAAATTTAGCCTGCAGCACTGCAAACCGTAACAAGTCCAGAAATAGAGAGGTCTGGAGAGAGTGCATTCATCAGCTTGTTCATGATTCTCTATCCCTGTGCAGGGCCCAGTCTTTTATTGATCATCATGTCCAGGTCTCCCTCCCACACACAGCCTATTACTGCAGGACTTTGAGCTCTCAGAGCAGACCAGAAGATTTCCTGTTGCACTGCAGCTACTGCAAGTCATTCTTCTGGAAAGCAATAATTTAGCCTCAGCTGGTCCATGTGAGCCACCAACCTTTGTGGGCAGATTGGCAGATTGAAACAAGCATCAGGTAGGTACAGGTTGACAACAAACTGGACAGTAAAGAGACATTGCTATTCATTTTCCTTTGTATCTTATATCAACCTTCACAGCTTAAGAGGAAATGAAAAACATTTGTGGCAAAACCATCAACAAGAAGATCACTGAGAGCAGTCCTTCTTAATCCACCATCCTTAGGCTCCAGAGTTAATATTCCATTGAAGAGACAGAGAGGAGGACAGAAGTCAATGTGGTATTTAAAGTAGGGCTTCAAGAGACTGCTGTGACTTGCCCAGTCTTAAATCTCACTGGCAAACAAACAATTTCGGAACATACATGGTCTAGGTTTGGCACATGAAAACCACAATCCAGCAAACAATGACGTTAATAATCAGCAGTAACGTTGCATAATAGGTCATTACTTGTTACAGCAAGAATTGGGCACCGTTGCCTTTAATTTAAGAGAAGTTATGATATCTAATGGATTTGATCATGGCTTGCAATTGAAGAACAAGCAGAGGCACAAATACTCCCTGCACATATTTAGTTCTGCTGGCATACGAATCTTCCTAAATATCCTGATGCTGTGCATAGGGGCTGGAGAGGCTCAGGAACACTGTCCTCTGAGCTGCCTGGATAGACCCAACTGTCCATGCTGTGCCAGACATCTCCCTGTTCTACTAGACCATAGATGCTTGTCCACAATATTATGCATACACCACTGTCTACCTGGCTCCATCCAAACCCATGGCATAAGGCTAATAATGTCCCCATATGGACCTGGTATCGAAACCACCTCCCCATTCCAGTCATAGCTGCACAGAAAGAGGTTAGCAGGGTCAGAGAATGAAAGACCTAGTGCCATGAGCCAATCATTTCCTGGAGCTCAGCATTTTCTATGTGGCTGCTCTGATTTTCAGGGCATATGAGGCACAGGACCTCGTGGGATGCTCAAGACCTAAGCAACGCCCCAGGAATCCCTCACTTAACAGTATGGACACTCTCAGAGCTCTCACGTTTTCATTACTGCAGTCTCATTGTGCTTGCAGTTCTGCAAATGACTCATGCAGACATACAAGTCCATGTGCTTTATGTTGCTTCAGCGCTGAACAATCTGTTTTGCTGATCAGAGACTGGTGAGAGTGGAGGCCAGCTCACACAGCACAGCGAGGAGCCGTGATTTCCCCACCCCTCCCCCAGAAAAATACAGAAGAGGGATACGATGTGTTTGGACATAGAGAGACTTTCCCTTTCCTCCTGACCTGTTTTAGTGGAAAGAGTTCATTAATATCTTAGTATACCTGTGCATTTGGCTTTCCTGGAAGCAAACTGTACTGCTTGATGTTTGTGTGGAGCTGTTAGCAAGTGTGGGCGTTCACACTGTGATTGTGTTTCAGAGGATGAGGCTCCTGGGCTGATCCAGGCAGAAACACCACTCCAGTCTACAGCAGTACCACCCATCGCCTTCCCGTCAGTTCATGTGGGAGGATGAACCTTCCTGGCCAAGCTAACGGTGTTTTACTCTTGTTCTCAACAGCTTCTACAAATAGCCATGCTTTTGCAACAAATGCCTTGCAGTGTTGGTTGTTGGTTTTTTGTGTGTTTTTTTTTCAGGTTTTGATCATCCTGCCCTATTTCTGCAGCATTTATGCTTGTCAGAGTGCAGAAGTAAAAGGTGCAACGCTGTGCTATATCACACAGATTAAATTTGGGTTGTAATTCATCATTCAGGTCAGGAGGAGAAAGCACTGAAAAAGTAACTTATTTCATATGCTACCTTCACTGGGTTTTGGGAGAGTGGGATACAAATAATACCCTCCCAACGCAATTAGCAGCAACTTATTAAAAAATTTTTTTTTCTTACAGGGAAAAGCAAGAAGCTTTCAAAGCTGTTGCAACATTTAAAGTGTAATGCAGCGCAGAAAAACAGTTTAAGGCAGTTCTGTTTCTAGACTGATTGTTCAATCTTTCTTCTATAAACTTGATGATTCGGAGGACAAGATCAATTCAAGGTCAAAGTGCTGCCCAGGATCCAGAAGCCGGTGCAGACCTATCCATTGTAGTAAGTTGTGTGCTTCCCAGACCTTGCACCACACCCATGGTTAATGAGTAATTGATAGAAATCAGCAGCATGGGTCACTCTGGAGCCTGCCTGCTCTCACTGGCACAGCAGACTCGAGCCTTGGCTATATGCTGTATGGTTGTTTGATGAACTTAGTGGAAAGGACAAACAAAGCTGCAATAAAAACGCTGGAGATGTGTCTGGATGAGCATTAACGAGCTGGTATTCATCCTAGCTTCACAACCTCTGGCTTTGGAAGTGGCATCCTTTCAGCTGTCTATCCATGCTGCAGATGTGCAGCAGTGACTTTGGTTAGTCTGTAGCATTAGGTATGCGGGGGAGAAACTCCTCTAACCCCTCTCCAAAAGCAGTAGAGGATTATCCCCAAGTCCAGGCATAAGGAAAGGAAAACAGGCATGTCAGAGTGGTGTGTTCAGTTCAGTCTGCTTTTCTGGAACTGGTTTTGGTTTGGCCAAGCAGCCATGGCCAGAGTTATGCTGGATGAAGGTTGTGGTGGGGGAGCTGGTTCAAACCTTACAAAACCTGGAGGTGGTGGCCAGGGCATGACGCAGCATGACCTTCCTGTCGGCTCTCAGGGACACGGTCACAGCCTGCTGCCAGGGAAAGGCACACTCTGTCCACTGCTTGTCTGCCTCTGTGAAAACAAAGCTGTGGGTCCACTGAGGTGAAAGTGTCACCGCTTCCAGCTGCGTGGAAACAGCAGAGCCAGGCACAGCAGCAAGGTCACTCAGCTGGCCTGTATTGGGATTATGGTTTCTTACAGCTGCCTGCTTATATGGCTGTGCAGGGTACACTTGATAAGTGCCATCAGGATGTAGTGTGGAAAAATGAAATATGGATGCGGCCATGAAAGCCCCGTGCAAGAGGGCAAAGTGCTGCCTCCTGCTGCTCTCCCCACCTGGCCCCACAGTGTTGCAGCTCCTCTGAGTAGCACCTGGTTCATGAGGTGCACAACAGGCATGGACAGACACCACCTCTTTCATCTTCCAGCAGATGATGAGTTTACCCGTTGCTTGTGTCTTCCTTCCTGTTCCCCCAAACACTTCCCACTTCCTACATTCGTTCTGAAGTGACCCTGCCAGCATCCATCCAAGATCATGTGATGCTGCATAGCAGTGACACCCAACATCTTCCTCTGCTGCTCTCTCCTCCCCCAAGACACAGCTTGTGGGTGCCAGTAGCTCTCTGACCACCTGCTCTCATCCTCTGTGGAGATGCTTGTTGATGATAGCCCAGCTGGCCATTACGTACCTCACATCTGCATCTGCCCCACTCCTGGGAACATGGGATGGTGCCTGACAGCAGGTCTGTAAGGAAGGCAATGCTGTGAGGACTGCACTACTGCTGGAGTCAAGGTCTCTGTGTCCCCATGTGTTCTCAGGCCCCTAGGGCTTTTCCATAAGGGAAATACAGCCAGCCTGTACTTGCCCCCATACTCCCAGGTGTCCCTCTGAGGTGCACGGGAAGGATGAGCCAGCCTCAGCAAGCACACAGCAAGAGCCTGTGGGGAGAGGACCGTTCTGTCCCACTGGAAACACCTCAAGCAGCATGAACAAAAAAGGCCTTCAAAAAAAGGAGAAAAATAATTAAAAATGCTGGGAGCCCCTGGCGGTGCCTGGAATCCCACGTGGTGGAGAAAAGGTTGGCTGGGATGCCAATTTTGGAGCTCGCCAGTTTTAGAAGCAAATGAGGACAGCCAAGGTCAGAGAGTGTTGGGCCGCTGGGATTATTGCTGTGTGGCTGAAAACTGGGAAAAAGGGGAACTGCAAGTCCAACACAGCTCTGTCCTTGCCTGTGCAGCTGGGTCTGGGGCTCTCCTGGGTCCTGGGATGGTTAGGTCCCAGGGGCTGGCCCAGCTGCACACAGGGGTGATAGGGGCAAGAAGCTGCTTTTTGGAGAATCCTCCTTGGGGTTGCAGGGAACACAGGCAGTTCTGTGTTCAGACAGCAAGGGAATGGGAACTCCAGGCAGCAGTGGGTAATCATCAGGGCTTGGGAGACTTGTTTTGCTCTGTCGCTGCGGGAGAAAGCAGAAGCAGTTGTCTACTTCTTTCTCCTCCCAGGAAATGGTTTCCTGGGGGCTCCTGAGACAAACTCCCTGTGTGCATCTTGTTTTGATGAGCTAATTGCTTTTACTTCCTTGGGAAGTGCTGCCTGAGCACCAGCAGCCATGCTGCAATGCCACCACAGCACCCTGGTACCCACGTCCCCAGGGACCCCCACACTCCCCTCCACGCATTGCTAATCCCAGCCCCCCCAGGGCTTGTGTAGGACTGGCACAGTGTGTGTTGAGTGAGCAAATGTGTCCCAGGGGCCTCTTGGCCCCCAAGTGACAGACTAGAGCCACTGTGGGTCTTAGTCTGGGTGGCCATGGCACTTGCTCAGACTTCTTTCATTGCTTCAACCAATGGGACCATGGAGACTGATGTTGTGGGACACCAAAAAGTTTGGGACAAAGCCTAGGCAACACCCTGGGTTAGCCAAGGCAAAGCCTCCAGTTACAATGTACCCCAAAAGGAAATACGGATCAGTCTGAAACCTTGAGGCTGCCTGTAAGGCTACAGAAACCCCTGAAAAGGAAGGCATACGTCTGCTGTAGGTTTGCTTTGCCACACAGAGCCATGCCACGTGCCTGTCCCATGCACTGCAGACAGGGACAGTCCCCCAGCTGTTTCTGAGCCACTAATAGGAAAAACCCTATGTTTAATCATGGCTTAGTCCACTCAACTGGAAACAAAGCACTCTGGCTGCTGCATGCCACTCTCCATCACAACGTGGGAGGACAGGAACCCCCCCCAGCTGTAGCTGCAGGGATGAGACTGGTGCTCGAGGATCTAGCATCTGCAGCCTGGTCAACTGAAAGAACAGCCCCACAATGCTTAGAGTAACGAACCCAGCCTAACACTAATAACAATAAAATAGCCCAACCTCCAGACCTGCCCTGCCCTCTCTCCTGGACTGGGAGTGCAACACATGGGAGCTGGGAACTGTAAAGACTTGGAGCATCAGGACCACAACTGTATCACATCTCCAACTCATGGCTCAGTTCCTCCTCCTAAAAAAAGCGTGACTGCTGGAATCCGTGTGACAGAGGCAAAGCATAGTTGATGTAGGATAAGCAGAGCAAAGTCTCAAACTGCTGCTGGGCAAAAGATCCTTCCCATGAGTGAGCAGCATCTGGCTTTCTCCTGAAGACATAAGATTGAACCAGTTTGAACTAATGGAAAATACTGCTCAGACCCAGCTCCTTGTCAGTTAGGCACATGTAGCATCAATCACCAGCTGCTCCTGACTTGAAAATACAGCAGCTGCTCATGTGGGTGGGAAAAATGAGCTACAGCATTGCATGGCCTTTGTGAATCCTACTGCTGCCTCCTCTGTCTTCAAAAAAGCCAGGGCCTGTTCTTTGCAGTTCACTTGATGTGGACACAGTCTGGTATGAAGTAATTCTAGCTTTCAGTGTTGTTTTGTCACTTTTCTGTTTCCTCAGTGTGTTTGCAGTGATGCACAGAGATAGTTTAAAACCTATTTTACTGCATGCTTTTATCAGATTAATCAGATGTCGCACTGATGTCCCGTGACTGCAGGCAGAGATACATTTTAGATCAAGTTTCTGGCTGAACACCTGCGTCACCTGCAGGTAAGAGTAGGTCTGGGTGATGACTCTGCAGGGATGATCCCTTCACCATGCAGCTATGGGGGAAAGAGCTGAGCCCTGTTGTGCACTTAGAGCTGCATGTTCTAGACTCTCCCCTTGCATCAGCACCAAGTTGAGTTACTGCAGTCATGGTGTCTTTGGGCTTACCTTTGCCCTGTTTTGCATGTCACATCATTGCAGACACCCCTTCAAAGTCCAAGCCAGTGCTTTATACATGCCCCTACCCAGGAGGTTGTTTGTGATTCTGCACTGCAGGGATCAGAGCCGTTGGGTTATCTCTAAGGGCCAAGGATCAAAGCTGAGTATAATGATCCTGCTAAGAGTGTTTATTCTCCTACATAGCATTGGCTCTTCAGCCATGCCTGGAGTCCCTCTTTGGAATTAGTGGCCCTCTAATAGGGACAGCCAGCACCAGAGGCAATCCAGCCTGGCTCTGACAGCATGCATGAAGCCTGGCTGGGTCAGGATGTGCCTGAGTGCCGAGGAGGGGGGTGTGTTCCTGCCCAGTGGAGCTAATAATTTCATTTCATCTCAGGTGACTGCATCAAGAAAGAAGCAATTTTGATAACTACAAGGTGGCAGGTATCAAACCTTGTGATTGGTAGTGTCACCAGTGCTTCAGATTCTGGTTGATTGCAAAAAGATGAAAAAAAGTAGAAATAATACATCTCTTTAGGGCACCTGAGCCAGCACTTGAAGGAGAGTGGTTGCAGACAAGTGGAGGCTGGGAAGCTCCCAGAGACAAAGCATCCTAACTCCCACTGACGTGACAGAAAAGCGATGGGATCACTGTGATGAATTCCTCAGTGTATCTTCTGTACAGGCCCTTCTCACATGGCTGAGCACATTGCATTATAGCATTATTCATCGCTTTGACTTGAAAGGAACAGAAAAAAAAGAACCTCTAATCCAAGAGACTTTATTTTTTCTAGTTTGCAGTATATTACCTTTTCTTTGGTATCTACTACAGCTGGAAAAAGCACATCTACACTACCAGGAAAAAGGTCATTAATCAGCAACTTCCTTCAACTTTTCTGCAACCACGTGCATATTGCACTTTGAAATATATCCCTGACAAATTAAAAGAAGTATTGGAATGAGTCCATGGAAAACATAAGTTCAGTAACCCGATCCGTAGTGTACAACATCTGTCAAGATAACATGATCTCTCAGCGGCTTTGATGTGATGGAAGGGGGCCGCTGAGTTCCCCTGAGAACGTTTCCCTTCTCTCTCTTATTAATTAGATCTGAAGGCAGCCCTAACACAAAGATTTTCTAAAACAAAACTCTGGGTGCATGAACAACTGAATGGGTCCTTGAAAAGGCACAGTTACTGAACATCACTCAGTTCCCAGCTATCCCTGAAAATGCAAAGCCCTTTGGGCTGAAAGTGCTAATAAATGTGCCTTTCCTGTGGAGCTCCAGGCTCGCAGGGGGAGGAGGGTTAAAGGAAACGTGCCCTCTCCTCTGAACAGGGCCCTTGCAGGAAAGGCAGTGATCGGAGCACAGATAGCTGTGCCTTGATCAAAGCTCCCCCTCGCCTCTGGCAGACCGGGCAGGCGGAGGGAAGCAGAGCTGCCTCCTTCCTGAAATGATGCATCTGCTGCCGGCAGCGGGGAGAAGGCAGAGGCATGGAGAACTCCTCCTCCTCCAGCATCTCCTCAAGTCAGGGCTGGGGCTGCTCCAAGAAGGAAAGCTGCAAAAGCCCTTTTCCTCCTCTGGACAAGATGAGGGATGAGGACTTACCCTGCCCTTGTACAGGAGAGGAGCAGCCCCCTCTTGACAAGGGAGCAGGAGCAGAGCAACAATTCCTGCTGGTGCGTGCTCTGTGTCAGTGCCGTAAGGATAGGCTGGAGCCAGCTAGGGAGCTGGAAATGAGGCCCTGGGTCAGAGAGTAGCCAGCCAACTTTCCAGGTATTTGCCCTGGCTGTTTGGAAATAGGGAGTTCCCTCCTTGCCCCTGGCAGCCCTGAACCCATGGCACCACATGTTCCCTTGTTATGATACAGGTGACAGCAGGTCCTGTGCCTGTACTGCTTTGCAGTATGGCATTTCTCTGCCCATCTCCACAGTCCCAAGGCTGTGGTTACCCAGCCCCACACATTTTTCTCTCTGGCTCAGCCCACGTATTCCTTTCTAGCAGATATTGCTGAAGCCTCTCTGGGCTACCCTTATCCTATTTGAGAAGGGCTGTTCCCAGCTTCTCTTGCTACAGGAATCCACGCATATCAGAGCTGGAAATGGGTTAGCTGGGAAAACAGGAGGCAGCTCTGCTTGTGCACCACTGAACTGGGAAAAAGAATTTGTTCACAGGCTGCAATCCCATTTCACATGGCTCAGTGCAGAGCCAAATGGGAGCACAAAGCTGGGGGTAAACCCTGGACTAAGGTACGGTTTGAAGGGCAGGGACCACAACGAAGGAGGTTACCCGTGCAGTAGTGGTGCAAAAAGTTTTATGTGAATAAGGAACACAGAAAGGGCAGGGGAAGTAGCTCTGAAGACTGACAAGCCTTTCTCAGGGAGAAAGTGATCTCCTGGGTGTTCATGCTCAGCCAGTCCCTGTGTGACTGGGACTGCTGGTTCTTGTGACTGCTCCAGCACTGTCCCCAATGGGAAATGTGTTTTGCTCTTCAGATTTGAGCGGCTTCTGGGGTCACGGAGGGTGGCTGCCTCTAGGGACTGCCATCCCTGGGGCTGGAGCACATGCCAAGCCCAGATGGCCGCTGACTCATTTTCTACTCCTGGACAGGGTGTCCTCACTGAGTTCACTGAGAAGCCTAAGCCCAAAGCCTCATCAGTCTCTGAGAGGGACCAGAGAGATGAATCAGCAAAGGACGGAGCCAGAGCATGAGCAGGGATAGCAGAAGAGCAGCACACAGGTGATCCTGCAACTGCACCATGGTTACCTAGGCAAGACCATGTCTGTTAGTTGGACGTGAGCACCATCACTCTGGGGCTGGTGTTTCTCCTCAGGTGAGAGGAGATGCTGGTGAGGGACAATGGAAGCAGCTACCTAAGAAATCTGGAAGTTGCTGTTGCTTGCTGAGGCCATGGGGATAGAGAAAAAACATTGCAGGGGGGAGAAGCTGGAGCAAGGCTTGTAAAGAAAGGGCTGGAAACTCAGCTAAAATATCCAAGGCAATATGGCCTACAGCTCAGTCTGCGTCAGTGAGGCCAGAGCTTGGGACCAGGAAAAGTCACAGAATGAAGTAAATTAGAGAGATGTTTACTCTGTGACTTAGCTGTGCTTTCTCTGCCTCTCCTCTAATTTCAGGTCCCTGAGCTCCAGGCAGGGCTGGTCAGTGGCAGACAGACTGTCACATGGATGTTCCTTCTCTAGAGTGGGGTATTTCTGCTGTCCCCTGTCTCTCCAGGGAGGCCTGTGCCACCTGTGGGGAACCTGTTCAGCTTGGCATACCTGTGGGGTACCCAGTGGCATGGGACGAGCATCCACAAGCAGCACTCTGCTGCACTCTGCTCACTGTGAGTGTTCTGCTCCTTGCAAAGGGACCCCTCCAGTCTACATGTTTTGGCAGCTGGGGAGGTGCTAGTGCAGAACTTGTCTCATTGCACATCCCATCTGGTACAGGGGCAACACAAAAAATGGGCGGTACAGGGAGCTGTGGCAGCCCAGAGCTCAGGCAACAGTAATACATCCTCCCTGTTAGCAGGTGAGTGATGCTGTGCCCAGCATCCCACTGGTACAAAGGACCACCAGGGAGTTCTGCAAGCAGCACCCCTGGGCAGCTGGAAACCTGTGGGGATGCAGACAGGGTGGCCTCATGTCTTTGGCTCCCCTTCTCAAGTCTGCCAACCCAGAAGCCAAGAGTGGAGGAAGCTCAGCAGTTCATCTGGCAGAAACCTTCTGCTGAGAAGCACAGGAGAGGCCCAAATGAGCAAAGAGCAGAGGAATAGCCTGTGAGTCAGTGTCCCTGTTGTCCCGGCTTGGCCGGAGCCCAGGGCATGGGAGGGAGGGAGGGAGACAGACAGAAGGGTTGGGATGTAGAATCTGTCTGGTTTTCATGCTTTCTGACTTGTGGTCTGCAGTTTTCTTTTTACCTGCAGGACTTGGTTCAGTGCTCAGGTAAATCTTGTGTCAGGCACAGAGTCATTTAGGTGAGCAAGAGGGCTGGACAACGTCCATGTCCTGGCTGTTTGCTGCCTATCCCTTCTCCCAGGGCCAGGAGCTCTTCCAAGGGTGCTTGGGGCCGATAGACCCCTCTCTACACCTGGCAAGTGAGTGTCAGCTGTCCTGGGTAAGTTCAGGACAGTTCCCTAAGCCCAGACACCATGTCCCAGGGTTCATGGTCTGCCCCTGTCACCTCTGACACTGTGTGGGGATAGCTCCAACCAAATCAGGCTGTCAGCATGGAATGGGCTAAGAAGAGCTGAGTTTAGGCATTAATTTCATCCCTGACCCGGAGCTGATATAACAGAAATCCCATAGCTCTGCTGAGGCACCCAAGGATGCTCCAAGGGCATCAGAGCTGCTGGCCACCAGGCAAGACATGTGAGGGGAAATCAGCCTTGTGCCAAGCTGGTGGTTCTTCCATGTGACCTCCTGTAATTCTCCTCATTGCAAGTCTCACCATCCTGGGGACCCCCAGGTCCCACTCAGCCCTGATCAATGTGCTGCCTAAAATAGGACCAAATCTGGAGGTACCTGCCAAGGCTTAGTGATACCTCACGGACCATTGTCTATGCAGAGGGAAAAGCCAGGGAACAACTAAATGTCCAGCAAGAACAACAAATGAAAAAGACACGAGGAATAAAAATGTAGGGAGAGGGACCAGGAAGATGCCCCAGAAAGCAGAACATCCCCCCAAGGCTCATTATTCCCAGAGTTCGTATATGCTGCCCCAGGATGCTATGTCCAAGGATATCCAAGGATGAGGGAGCAAGGAAAAGTCCCACAGCCTCTGGGTCTTCCCACTCCACTGCCCAGCCACTGCTGGATACTGGTATTGATAGACCTCTGGTCTAACCCAGCTCAGTCTCATTTCCATTTTCATGAGCTAATTTCAGTTTTAAAAGCTCCATGGGAATTACATACTGCTTTTAGAAAATGTTTGGCCTGGGTGCTATTCGCATGGAAGTTCGCGACGAAACCAAAGGGAAATGTGTGTGCAAAGGCTGAGGAATATTTATCAAGCTGATTTTGAGTTCAGTTCATTAGTAATTACCTTGATTTGTCTTCCCCTGTACTTGCCAATTTACCAGGGCAACGTCTTGGAAACTTGCCTCACTTGGAGAGAGAACAGGATGTAATTAGCCAGATAATCCACTGATTCCCCTGTCAGCCTCTCCGTGCCTGGTCCCAACACGGCCAGTGGCTGTGCAGGCTGGATCAGACCTGATTTCTGATGCTGCTTATGCACTTAGTGCTACATAGGCAGGAACCAAGATGCTGTCCTGCCCTCAGGCAATGACAAATCCACCTCTTGGATCACTCCTCAAGCTGTAACCCCTGGGCTGAAACCATCTGGGAACATTTGTCCCGGGGTTAGCTTCTTTGCTGAGGCAACAGGATTCCCAAGAGTATGCGGGTCCCTATTTTTGAAAAGGATGGGGATGATTTATTCCCCATGGGCAGCTCATTTCTATTTTCTTGCTGTGTCCACCCTTGCTGCTTTTTGTCAAAACAGTTGCTAAGGTCAAGCGGCTCAGCCGCAAGGTGCGGCACAGCAGGGCTCAGT
Source organism: Myiozetetes cayanensis (assembly GCF_022539395.1). Taxonomy (NCBI): domain Eukaryota; kingdom Metazoa; phylum Chordata; class Aves; order Passeriformes; family Tyrannidae; genus Myiozetetes; species Myiozetetes cayanensis. The sequence goes on from NW_026086937.1 coordinate 14,699,016, forward strand.
CACAAGTCACTGGGCACAGATGGCACCACGTAAGCGACACCTGAACGTTTTAACTGCTAAGGGAAATTTTAGGGATTGCCCAGTGCTGCAGAGTCCTTCAGGACACAGAGGAGACTTTGTTTTCTACTACGTCAGTCCTGAACCTGCAATTCAGCCGGTGGGAGGAATGCTGCATGTTGCATATCAGAGTCTTCTCCCCCTCACCAGAGACCCCTCAGCACTGCCACGGGGGCTGCACGGGTGCCCGACACTGGGACAGTGCTGTGAGTCTGTGATTAAGTGGTGCCTCCTTAATTTCCCCCGTCACCAGGATGGAAAGTCCACACTGTGTGCCTTGGGCTGATAACCCCGTGCCACCTTCCGCCCTAGGGAGGGGCCCTGTTACGGAGGTGCAAATGTCCTGTTTTTCTCTCTTGGATTGCAACTGAATTGTGTATCAGCTGCTTGAGTCTCTGGCCGGTCAGTCAGTAGCAGATGACAGCACAAGGATCAGAGCAGGTTGTCACAGTGGGTCAGATTCTGGGGAGAAAGTGGCAGCAAGAATCCAAGTGAGGCGGCAGAGCAGGGCTGTGACTGCCTGTCCCATGTGGAGAGGGGCAGAAGCGTGACAACAGGGGAGGGCAGAGAGCACCATTTTACCTGCAGCACCCAGTGCCAGTAAGGGCTCTCCTGCTGCCATCCCATCAGGAGCTCCCTGGGGAGGTCTCTCAGCCTGTTTCCCTGGTTTAGAAGGCAGGGGTTATCACACAGCTTTCCCTGGGTGACAGATGGGCAGAGAGCAGCGCAGTGTGAGCCGTGCCAGGTGAGAACTGCAGCGCTGCCCGGCAGCAGGGAGAGGCAGCAGAGGAGGGACTGAGCCCTGGGCACGTTCTCTGTGCCGAGGTCTGGACGTGGCTGATCTTCTGAGGGCCAGGAGAGTATTGAAGCACATTAGGAGGGACGAACAGACCCGCGTGAGGGCAGAGCCTGGGCTGGGGCAGGAGTGGCTGGAGGGGATCAGGGTCCATGGAACGGAGCAGGGGACACAGCCGGACACCCTCGCTGCAACATCCTGAGCCAGGGTGCTTCACCGAGCTGAGGGCAAGGCAAATGCCATCCCCACTCCAGAAACCACGTCTTGTTTCCTCCCCTTTGCTCTGGAAGGGTCTCTGAGTGGGCTCCGAGGGGCCCCTCAGGGGCTGTGGGTTTCGGAGACACCTCCTTCTGGAAGGGTGCGAACGCTGATGCGCGACTGCCGCCGGGCTGTCCTTCGCAGCAGCAGCGTCTGGACACCTGGAAACGCAGCACAAATACCACACTGATAGGAAGCGTAGCAAGAAAACATCACAGCTTCCAAAACCGGGCATCACCGGGGTCGCATCAAAGGACATCCCCCCGAGGCCACCGGGGGACGTCTGTGGGGACGTTCAGGCCTTCCCCTGGCCGAGTTCTCGGCTTTGCTGCTCTCCCGCCTCTCCCTCGGCGGCGGAGGCGCTGCCGGGTGTGGCGAGAGGATGAGGGGGGGGTGAGGAGGAGCTCCCGCCCCGCTCCCGCCGGGACGCGCCGCCCCGCGCTGTTGTGTCCCCGCCGGGCGCCCGTCGGCGCGGGCGGAAGCGGAAGCGCTGGGAGCCGCGTGCGGAGATGGCGGCCCGCGGCCCCGCGCGGCGCGGGCAGGGAGCGGGGCCCGCCCGAGGGCCCGGCCCGCAGGACGAGCCCCCCCCGCCGCTCCAGGCCGTGCTGGTCGCCGACAGCTTCAACCGCCGCTTCTTCCCGATCTCCAAGGACCGGCCGCGGGTGAGGAATGCCCGCGGGGCGCTGTCACCGGTGCCGGCTGTCCCGCTGCGCGCCGTGCGCGGGCGGGCGGGGCGAGCGGGGCTCTGGCGAGAGGCGAGAGGGGAGGGCTCGCCCCGCGCCGGGTCGGGGGGAGGCGGCGAGAACGCCCCGGGCTCGGGCAGCCCTGCCGAGGCTTCTCCCGCCTCGCCCCGCGCTGCGGAAACCCCTGACAGTTGTCTGTAAGACTTTATGTGCCAGAGTCTTTAGGAGTTTAGTTAAGAATCCTTGGGAGTTTATATTCCCCGCTGCTCGCTTTTCCATATGGTACCGCGCTGCTGGCTCCTCTGTGCGCGGTGCAGGAGCGGCAGCAGGTTTGGACAGGCTCGTTTCTGGTAAAGAAACAAGATCGTGGTCCTTGTCAGCGGTGTGTGAAAGAATATGGCAAAAAAATGGATGGGAAAAGCACTTTAATTATCCAGCGCAGAAGGCTGTGTGTTAAAGGAGCACAAAAAGCTTCTGGAGAGTTCAGGTCTGGACAATTCTCTCTCCTCGTTTGCTGATTAGATGTTTGTGGTGCTCATAATTATACACGCGAACTCAGGCCTCAAACAAAGCAGCACCAGAAATTAATTAAAGAATAGTATGAGATCACTCAGTTGGGAATCAGTAACTCAGTTTAGAAGTGTGAGTTGGATCTCAAGTCAAGGGAATACTCACTTCACTTCAGGTTGGGTTTTTTTTCCCCCTTGTTTAATTGTGGACATTCATAATCCTGTGGCTTCATCATTCATGTCTGACAGGTTTTTCTTGAAGCAGTTAAAAGCCTGAGTCAGGAAATCAGCACTCTGGGATTTTTTTTTTTTTCATTCTTTGTCATTTATTTGAGTCATCTTGAAGAGTTTTCTGTGATAACCTCAATTTTTTATGCCTTCCTCTCTGAAGTGAGGGTCTGCCCCTATAGAAGATCAGAAATTTACTGCTTAGATCAACTCTAATAGATTTTTATAAAAGGTGGTGGAGCAGTTACTTGTGTTATGTTTCTGATATTACTGATGATATTATATCCCAAAGTTCTAAGGGGCTGTTGCTGATGTTGGGGTAACAGTGTTTGTTTGCCCATCTATTTGCGTTTTGCTTTTGTTTTTTTTCCAGGCTCTCTTACCTATGGCAAATGTGGCCATGATCGACTATACCTTGGAATTTCTAACAGCAACTGGAGTGGAAGAAACCTTTGTTTTCTGCTGTTGGAAGTCAGCTGAGATAAAAGAGCATTTGCAGTAAGAATCTTTTCTTCTTTTTAGCCTTATCATGGAGAAGATTCTTCTGTCCTCCAACAAGCCTCAAATGCCTCACTGATCCTCCTGAGAAAAACTGCAAGAGGTTCCCTTTCAGCAGTGGTCTCCTAGCGTATCTCAAAAAAGACCGTTCCTCCTGTGTAGGAGAATGGTTGTGCAGTGTATTGGGGTTGGGTGTTGTGGGACTGCCCCTCAGTTCCCCTGCTGTGTGCACAGGAGTGTCCCCGGGCCTGTCGATAGCGGGCTCGCTCTGACAGGATCCTCCTCGCCTCCCCTTACAGATGAGCCATGCACTGGGGCACTGTGTCCTAGTGTGTTCTCTGTAGGAACAGCCTCTTTTGTGCCTTCAGGTTTTTTTTTTATTTTCTCCCTGCAGACAATCCAAGTGGTGCCGCCACACGTCTCCCAACACGGTGCGGTTTGTGACCTCGGACCTGTACCGCTCCCTTGGGGACGTCCTGCGGGACGTGGATGCCAAGTCCCTCGTGCGTTCCGACTTCATCCTCGTCACTGGGGATGTGGTGTCCAATTTCAATATATCCAAAGCCCTGGAGGAGCACAAGTAGGTGCCGCTTGCCTGGTGTGCCGAGGCTCTGGGCTGTAGGTCTCTGAAGAGCCATCTCAGAGTTCTGCCCTCCTTTTTCAGGTTGCGTCGTAAGATGGAGAAGAATGTTTCTGTGATGACGATGATATTTAAGGAGTCCTCCCCTGGCCACCATGCCAGGTGCAAAGAGGATGACATTGTTATTGCTATGGACAGTGCCACAAACCGTGTCCTTCACTACCAGAGAACCCAGGGGCTGAAACGATTCCGCTTCCCTATGGTGCGTCTGAACCTGACAGGTGGAAAAGGGTTGTGGTAGTGAAGCAGCCCATGCAAGGAGGGGGTCCTCCTTGAATATGGGCTGGGGAACAGTTCTTGCTACTTCTCTTGGAGGAGCAGATGATAGGAAGTAACTTGTGGTAAACTAGTTTTTTTTTTCCTCAACGTGTATTTAAGGCTTGGTGAAATCGTGCTGGGACAGACATGCTTGGACTCATTTCAGTTTGACAGTGGGGCAGATGTATTTCTCACAGTTCAGGTTTTGCCCTTTATTTCCTTTTCACCACGTAAAACAAGGGAGGAAGATGATCTGTGCTGTCACAGGGACTCACAGATTGGGATGCATATACCACTATGCACAGACCATTTTCAGAATCATGTAGGTTGGAAAAGACCTGTGAGATCATCACATCCAACCTTTGGCTGATCACCACCTTGTCAATTAAACCATGCCACATCCAGTCGTTTCTTGAACACCTCCAGAGATGGTGGCTCCACCACGTCTCTGGGCAGTCCATTCCAACCCTTTCCTTTTGAAGTGTTGTTGAGCCTGACTCAGGGGGTGGAATAACAGCAGGTGTGAGGAGTGGTGCCTCCTTTTATCTCTGCCTGTTCACCTAATAATGTAGTTAATGCTCTGTAAGTGTTTGCAGAGGCACTTTCTGCAGTGAGATAGATGGACTATTTTTTCAACTTGGAACTAAGGCTGTGATTGTATAGTATTTTCATCCCCAAATCAGTAATCAGGAAGTTGTTTTATGCCTTCAAATGAAAACACAAATCACTGTAGAAAACCCAACCAAACAATAAAAACCAAAAACCTGACTCCACCCCAAAAGCTCCCCCCACCCCCAGAACCCAACAACACAAAACCAGCCAACAATTGTAAAAAATTCACAGGGGGACTTCATAGCTGTGAGCTATGAAAATTGTATTTTGATTTATCAGGGGTTTTTTGTACATTTGTAGCTCCCAGAGACTGCCATAAAGAGCCTCCAGTAGGAAAAGTGATTGTTGGAAGTACAAGCTGTTTCTTGGAGAGCTGCAGTGTGTAAGGGTGAGGGCAGTGTCTGCTGACTGACACTCAGCTCTTTGTGTGACCAGGCTGTGCCTGCTAAGCTTGGGTCTAGTGTAGATCATAGATTTCTCTGATCTCCAGAACTTCAGCCACTTTAATATTCAGTCAGTACTTCCCCTGGCTCACAGAAGGCTTTTGGGATTCGGTACTGCTTGAGTCACTTGGATCATCTGAATTTTTTCCTCTTTCAGAGTCTGTTCCAGAACTCTATTGAGAACGTCGAGGTGCGCCATGACCTGCTGGATTGTCACATCAGCATCTGCTCTCCGCAGGTGAGCTCTGCCCTTCCAGGAGTACAAAATTCAGTCTGCATTGCTCCCTTTGTACTGCTGGTGTGCAGGGGGGGCATGTGGCCTGAGTACTAGGCTTGGAAAACAGAACTCTCAGTGACTGAGCTGAGGGCCTGGGTGGTCATGTGGTGCTGCTCTGTGGAATATATGGGTGCTCAGCCTGTGTCTGGCATCCACTACTTGAGCCCAGGCAGAACTACACAGTGGATGTATCCAGAGACTGGCTGATTTGGCACAGAGTGAAACTATTCCACAATTAAGTGATTTCATTTTGTGTATAGTAACATCTGTGGAACAGAGGTGTTGACTGTGTTGTGTAAGGTGTCAGTACCTGCAGGCTGGTACCATACTAGGGCAACATTCAGAGTTATTCCAGCCAAGCCTCACTAACATCTCTTCCACAACGGATAAAGTTTGTCTGCACCCTTCCCTTGGGAATGAAACTACAAAGTGAGGCTGGGCAGATTGCTTGGAAAAGCTAAAGCAATGTTTTGTCCCTTCTGAAACCCAGAATCTGTTCATGGATTCTGGCGGAGGAGGAGGAGATGGGAAGGTCAACATTCCTAGCAGAAGGAGTCAGAGCTTTATTCCAGGCAAGAGCATCACTTTCCTATATTGTATAACTTGGCTCTCTGAGAACCACTCAATAGCCACTAATTACCAGGCTTCCCTGGCAGCATTTTCTCTAGCTATATTATTTCCTTGTATTTTATTCCTAACAGGTGGCTGAGCTGTTCACAGACAATTTTGACTACCAGACACGGGATGACTTTGTGCGTGGTCTGTTGGTGAATGAGGAGGTAAGGAGAGGATTGTTACAAGGGAGACCTCATTACCTTGCCTTAGACAATCTCCTGACGTGCTCCTGCCTGTCTCCCAGGTCCTGGGGAACCAGATCCATATGCACGTAACGACGGAAGAGTACGGTGCTCATATATGCAACCTGCTGATGTACGAGGCTGTGTGCTCCGACATCATCCGGCGCTGGGTTTATCCTCTGACTCCGGAGATGAACTTCACTGACGACAAGAACCAGAGTTACACGCATTCCAAACACAACATTTACCGAGGGGTGGATGTCAGCCTTGGCCACGGCAGCGTCCTGGAAGAGAACGTGCTCATCGGGCAGGGAACGGTCATTGGCAGCAACTGCTCCATCACAAACAGTGTTATTGGGCAGAACTGTAGGATAGGTAAGTACAGGCATGGGGGACGTGCCAGCCTTGCCAGGCTGGGGCATAGGTTGTTGGGATTTAGTTTTTAATGTGCATTTGGCACTGAGAGGGCATGATGGGTGGGTGCTGATTGACTTCTAATGGGAAGAAAGGAGAAAACCTTGTTTTTCCAGCGGGGGAAATAGATTAAAGTTTTCAGGGTACCACAATGAACCTGGAAGGTGAAAGGTACTTCATGCAAACGAGTTGTTTCAGCCGTAGACAATGCATGAACTTTACTGATCTAGAGTTACCACCCACCAAACTCATCCTGCAAATGAGGGACATCTGTTCCCGTTTTTGTGAGCTGCTTGGTACTCCTTCCTAGCCTTGGCTGGATTTTCTGGGGTTTTGTGATTTGACTGTATTTGTCCAAAACCGAGATGTCAGTCGTTACTTTCAAATTAAGTCTCTGTAGAGAACAAACTGGTCTTTCAGTTTTGGGTAGGAAGGGGCCATAGGCCTCTAAGGCAAATTTTTCCCTGTCATCTAACGTCCATTGTGCATCAAGGGTGTTGGGATTCAGTAAGATGCTGTCTAGTGGACTCAGCAGTGTGGGAGAGCAGACTGCCTTGCTCAACACATTTGTACTTCGTGCTGTATAACAGGTGATAAAGTCATTTTAGATGGAGCTTTCCTGTGGGACAGAGTACACATAGCAGATAATGTGGAGATCCACCATTCTGTTGTCTGTGATGAGGCTGAAGTGAAGCAGAAAGTAAAGCTAAAGCCGCGCTGTGTCCTCTCTTCTCAGGTGAGCAGATTTATGTCTGTTCTGCTTTGTGTCTTTCTTGGCAGGTTACTAAACTTGCACTAGACCATACCAGAATACAGGGTTGCTCCAAGGCTTTTTGCAGGGATGGTGGCTATGCTACTCTCCCACATTTTTTTTTCTCTTTGTTTCACTGGGGCAGTGTCGTGTAGGATCTGGCAGTGCTGATGTCTTCAGTTATACTTGTCAGTAACAGCCTCTCTGGAGCAGCTGTTGTCCATGCTGGGGGAGGTACACGGGGGTCAGTCAGGGTGTTGTTTCATTAAGATACGTTGTACACATTTGCAGGTAGTAGTAGGTCCTGGCATTACTCTCTCTGAGGGCACAGTGATCTCTCTGCACCCCCCAGACGAGGAGGAAGAGGATGATGACCAGTTCAGCGATGATTCTGGTGTGAACAAGGAGGAGAGCAAAGTGAAACTGAAAGGTATGAGAGTCTCTGGCTCCATGCACCAAGGCTGTGCAAGGGCTTTGCCTTCCAAGATCTTTTGAGGTCTTTCCCTCCCTCATTCAGCAGTGCCGGGCTGGAGCTTAGTGCTGCATCAGCTTGGAACCTGTGTGTTTTCATTAGGGCAAGCAAGACTATTCAGCTCAAAGTTGAACAGTGAGATATACCTCAGTATCCCAGTATTAAAATCTTTGGAGGCTCAGGTATATTTAATTTTCCTTTGAGTAGGAGCCCTGTAGGAGACAATAAGATCAAGTTGGAAGAGATGCTCAGTTCAAGGCAGTTGCAAGATGTATGTCCTCGTACCTGGACTGTGTTCAAGGGCTTTGTCCTTGTGAAGTACTTTTTCTACAATCTGGGTCTGTCAAGGGATCTAAACACGGTCTGCTGAATGCTGCTGCTGTAGGGAGGAGTAAATCGGTCACTTGTCAAGACAAGTGAGAAGATAAAAGCTGAAATCTATATGCATCTGCAGGAATCCCAGCTCCCTCTTGATGAAGGATATTTAGGGGCAGTAATGTGCAGGTTATACCAGTTTATTTCAGGGTTGCCTGTTAGCAGATCCAGTACATCTGTGCTCTGATTGCTGATTCTTTTTCAGGTTACAATAAAAAGGACGTAGGCTCAGAGGGCAGAGGATATCTCTGGAAAGCAGATGACAAGGATGAAGAGGATGAAGAAGAGCAGAGACAAAGCCTGTGGGGTGAGGAAAAATTTAGTGTGGTCAGCTGGGGATGAACAGACAGACCTGTGTTGGGGAAACTGGCCAAGTGGGATGCTGATAATTGCGTCTAGAGCAAGACTTGAGCTTTGTGAAGCAGACTGGCTCCAGGTAAAACCTGTGCGTGGAGGGAAGGTGAGAGATGAAAGCAAGTGATGGACCAGATTCTCTCTTCCTGTGCTCTGTGGAAGGTGTTTATTAGATAAGTGACTTGCTCTAACACCCAGAGCTGTTTGTGCTGTGGATGCTGCACTATGGGATACCAGGCCCTCCCTCAGAGGGAAAATGCTTTGGCTATTCCTGGTGGTGCTGGCTTTCTTCCTGCGAGTGACAGCGTCTGCTGACATTGCTCCATCGTGAGTCAGCAGCCTGCGCAAAATGCATTTGCTTCTATCCCTGTCCTTTGTTGTCTGCCTGCAGACTCCCAAAAAATGCCATTATCCTAGTGCCAGCTGCAGCATTCCCTCTGCAGCAAATCTAATCATCTGGACCTTAAATAGAAGCTTCCCTGCAAGGACAGATAGTTGCTGACTTGTTTGGGAAATCCCTAGGACACCTGGTTTCTCATGCATGTGATAATTGCAGCTTTTGAGTGCTGAATGGTGCCTCTGCTCTTCTTCCTCAGGCCCAGCTGTGCATTCAGAGGAAGAGAGCGAGTCAGACAGTGACCTGAGCATGGGCTCTGAGGAGCCAGACAGTCGGGCAGCATCCCCTCAGCTGGATGACATCAAAGGTGAGAGATGGGTGGAAAGAACTGTGGTGACTCTGCAGATAATGCAATGTGCGAGATTTGTGCTGCTTTCTCTGGGTGTATTGGAAAATTTGTGGGCATCTATAATATGCTGTTTCCTGACCTCACTTTCGGCATTTTCTAAAGAATTCTTTAATATTCTCTGTATCCCTGCTGTGTTAACCCAAGGCAGCCAAGGATGAGAAACTAGACAAAGATCCTCCATCTTTCTCATTCTGATCACTGGGTCTGCATGAAAGAGCTCCCTGAATTGTCTGTTTGAATGGCAGTGCCATTGTCTAAACTCAGAGACTATGGGAAGGTCCAGCAGAGTTTCCTGTGTGGACAGCTTAGCACTATTCTTGCTGGAGAATTAAATGTCCTTGTAGGAGCTGCATCTTTTGGCAGAGATGTTTTGTTTTTGTCTTTTGTTATGTTAAGCTTATCTGTATTTGAAGTGGGTTCAAGCCAAATTGGAAAAAAAACCCCAAGTTTTCATGTTGGAAAATCTCCCCTAGGGAAATTAAACCAATAAATTTTAGGTTAGAATTCATATCTTTAGTTATGGGAAGATGAGGTTTGTCTGAACGAGAAAAGCTAGGTTGTGGAAGTATAATAGAAATTCTGCTCTAAAAGGTTACCTGTAGAGGTATATAGCTTTGTACTGGTTTCTGTGGATAGATCAATGATTTCTAGTAGGTAGATTCCTATATTTCCTATATTTGAATTATATCTCATTATTTATAAGCATAGTTGCTGTTGGTTTGTGTCAACTTACAGAGAACAAATAGACATAAGTGTTCGAAAACTTCCTTTGTGAAGGGCATAGTTGCTTCAGTAATGAGCAGTTTGAAGAATCTGTGCTTTTCCCTCACCTCTAACTGCCTGTCCTTTCTTTCATTAGTTTTCCAGAATGAGGTTCTGGGTACATTACAGAGGGGCGAAGAAGAAAACATTTCCTGTGACAACCTGGTCCTGGAAATAAACTCCCTCAAGTGAGTGTTCCCTTAGGGATGGTGTTCCTTATGCTGAATGGTCGGGTTTGACAGCAGACCTGTCGTAAGTAGAGGAGAAACCATGTGAATGCTCTTGTTTGATTGTTGAACATTAATTTTATCAGTATAGAGCATGAGAAATGCAGCTTAGAGATCATGACTGAATGACAGCAGGAGTTGATGGAGAACACCAGCTGCATCTCTAGCATCCTTGGTGGTTAGGCTTTTCCTGCCCTGGTTCTGTAAGGAGGGATTGAATTGCTGTTAAGTAACTGTGGACTGAAGAGAGCAAGCCAGTTCTTGGCTCGACTGCCTGTGAGTTCAGGCAGGGTCTGCTGCTCTGTGCATTGCAGCACTCAGGCAGCTGCCTGCAGCTGGGGCTGTGCTGTGGCTTGTTTTACAGCAGCAAGCCTAGAGTGCCTTTTACCCAGTATTTCTCAAATCCAAACCTGTTTCCCTTCTTTTGTGCAAGAGCATTGCTACAGCACTCCTGTAAGTGTGAGGGTGCTGTCCCTGCTTGTTCCACTGTGAGAGCAGATTTTCAGGACTTGTGGCCTTTGAGGGGCCTGATGTAATGCAAGGTGGTTTTATTGCCTGTATATTTGGAAAACCAATCAACCAAGTGAAAAAACAAGTCTGGAAGATGAAAATCAGATTTTCTGCTGTATCTCTGTGAAGAGCCACAGTCTGCAGAGATTGATAGTGTGAAGTGTTGAGGTGTTTTTGCCTTTTTCATCGTAGATATGCATATAACATTGGCCTGAAGGAGATGATGCAGGTGCTCAGTAAAGTGATCCTGGAATTCCCACTGCAGCAAATGGATGCAAACCTGGACTCCCAAAGCTATTTCTCAGCGTTACTTCCTGTAAGTCCTGATCCATTTAACTCTTCTTTGGGCTTGTCTCCTAATGTGTAGCCATCCCTTTGTGTGCCCCAGATAGTTTCTGCCTGAAAAGTCTCTTTGGTTAATCCTGAAGCCACTTGAATTCCATGAGTTCATAAGCCTCTTTGTCTTCTGTAGAAGTAAAAGTGAACTGAAACTATTTTACCAGCTTGACAGGCTGAGATTGTAGATGTGGGAGCTCTACTTCAGTACCTGTGGTTTGTTTCTGTTTCCTGTGTGGGCCAGGAGGGCATCACTGGTGAAAAAAAGGTCTGTTAGTGATATCTTTACAGGGTTGCGTTCCAGGAACCCTGTTCCAGTCTATCTTAAGCCCTGTCCCTGGGGTAGCAAGGAGCACTCCTCTCCCAGTGGGATCCTTTCCAAGATCTTACTTGTCTGCATATTGTAATTGGTGCCAATTTTTTTTCCAGCCAAATGCAAAGGCACAATATTATTGTTTTTGTGTGAAGATAGTTTTTCTTGGTCTCTAGAGAGATGGGTTGTATAATTGGGTGAGAGTAATTTCAATTTCCTGACTTACAGAGTCAAAATAGGGCAGGATCTGTTCTAAAAAGCAGGCAGTCTTGTCTTAATGGTTTTGCTGATCCAAGCTGAAATCATTGTAGTATTTTTGTCTCTTTATAGCCCATTTATGCATTTGACTTTGCAAAATCTACAAGTTACCAAGCTGCTCTTTCAGAATGAATGAGTCTGACAGACTGTCAGTGTTTGGGACAGACTACTTTAATTTTTTTTTTAGGACTCCTTTTATTTTTTGTAGGAGATTGATCTTAAGAGGAACACCAGACTTCCTCCTAATCCTTCCTCTGAGAAAGTGTGTGCTTTCAATTGATGGAGAAGGGAGAAAAGCTAGTTCTCCTTTGTTGACGTGTAAGCATGGTACTTAACACCTCTTGGGTGTGTGGAGATGCCTTCTGCAGGAAACTTCCCTGTGAACTGATCTGTTTATCAGATGGCTTAGTGAGATCTCAACAGTGAGATTTTGCTGTTCACTCTTTAAATTCTTTTTGCTTTTGTTCATTTTCCAGACCGGTTTTTGAACAGCATGTCCTGTCCTGAAAAAAGAGAATTGAAGGGATGACTGAAGAAAATGTTGGAGCAGGTGTTAGATTCTAAGTGGAAAGCACTACATCTAGACAACAGCTTGTGTGGAATCAGCAGCTGTGTAGGATGTTGGGTTTTTTATCCCATCTAGGATATGGCATCTCTTTCTGTCTCCCAGGTTGAGCTCCTAATCTTGTATGAGTGTAACAGGAAAACTTCACTGCAGCACCCAGTCAGAAGAGGTTCTAAGTCTGGAATGAAAAATATAGCTGCATAAAGTCTTGTGTAATTGCCCAAAACCTCTTTAGAAGCTAAAGACAGTGGAAGTACATGAAGGGCTTACTTCTGGGTAACTATGTCCATATATATTTCATCAGAGGAAAGCTGGTGCTCATGTTTAACAACAGAGACAGCAAATCAACTCAGCTTCAGAGAGATGCAATAATAATCTAAATTTAATATTCAGGGAGACCATGCCCCATGTCATGGGCAGGTGGAATTTCTCTAGACAGGGTGCTGTGTTGATTTATGAAACACAAATGATTCATCCAGACATTGCTGGTTTTCCAGGGCAGCAGCTTCATGTATTTACCAGCAGTGCTCTGAAGAGAGCAGTTCTTCAGGCAGATGATGCACAGCATCTGAAACTGTGGCTTTTCTGCAACTTGTGGTTCCCTTGTTAGTAAAAAGTACACTCTTAATTTACTAACTGTTACACCCTGGGTATAGGTTAGTATATAATGAAAGCACATGGTTGAAATGTGCAGCTAAAACTGCTTAGTGGTACTGGGCTGAGATCTGCTCACGATGGTGCAGATATGACAAAGTGTTATTTTGTATGAGGTGGGGATACTTGCTTTCGGAGAGTGATGGACATCAGAAACCCACTGAACCTTGCAGAACTGTTTTATGTTTCTCCCCCTCTTTGTAGCTCAACTCTGACCAAGAGATGCTGAAGGAAGATGTGTTGCTTGTGTAAAACCAATGGTAGAGCAGTCCCAGACAGCTCAGGAAGGGAAATTGTGGAAATGCCATAGTTATGATGAATGGTTTGACTTGAAACCACAGTATGTGCTCTGAAGTGCTGGCCCCCAAGCATGAAGCTCTTAAGTGTTGCAGCAGTTTTAGGAAACAAGCATCTGGTAAAGGATATGCCTGTGGGTATGTTTTTCAGATGAAACATGGAGGCTTGAGAAATAGAGGTATCCAGTTTGATGTATGCCAGGCGTCTTGTTCAGCTCTTGCACAAGTTATAAAGCAGAGACCTTTCCTAGAACTGCAGACAGAGATTCTGTAACGTTGTGCAAGTGAACAAAACGTGGGATCGCTTATATCAGGGACCAAGTGGATCTTTGTTTTCACCAAAGCCCTTGATGGTGATCAGCACAGATGCTGTTGTGGTGTAACAGGTTGGAATTACAGCTTTGTCCCTCATGTTTTGCATGTACATCATGATGGTGTTCTGTGCTGCGGGTAGGTGTAAAATAGTTTTGGTGTCAAGACTGTCCTTCTGACAAGAGAACTGGGTCACAAATCTCTGTGAAGTTGATGTTGTTACAGCATCGCTGACCAGATTTGATGTAGATGAATCAACCTGTCAGAGAGATTTTATTCTCCAGACTGTAGACTGTTTTGAGGTGTTACCTGGGTAGACTCAAAGCCTAGAAAGTTACAGTATTGTCCATAGGGCTCTCTGTCAGGTATCTTTTCGTGCTTTTCAGTGTTTTATCAAATCCAAAATAATTGTGAGCTTCTAATTCTCCAGTTCAGGGTTTTCATGAACGCCCCAAACAGCCTCTCTGGTCATGTAGGCTCAGAGGGTGTTTTTGCTGGGGGGCAGTGCTCTCCTTTCCCCAGTAGCACCAGCTACAGTGCAGTGGATGTTCTCAACCTGAGGTATATTTTTTTCTCCTTTCCCAGCAGTAGGCACACTTGATTGAGTCCTGGGGTTGTGAGAGTTTATAGCTCTAGTTTCTTTATAAATAATCTACTTTCAGAAACTCAATAGCTTCTTTTAACAGAAAGGTGTTACAAAATGTTGCTGAGCCTGGAAGGAACTGGATAGTGGCTTTACTACATTTGAGGTGAAGGTTCTGAAGAATAATAAAAATGCAGGAGATGGTTGCAGAGGAGGGGAAGAGTGTCTAGGATTAAACATTTTGCTAAAGGCTAAAATACTTTCTGGAAATATGCCACACAACCCTCAGGTTTTTGTTGTGATACCGTTGTGATTAGGATCATTCTGTGCTATTACTGTTGTTCCTTGAGCCAGTCGATGTAGTGCTATACAGATCAGTTTGTACTAATCCCCTCCTTTGTTTCTGCTTGAGGCATGCGAATTCCATCCTGGTTGCATGGCAGATGTGTCTGAAGAAGTGATGGAATGTAGTACCATGGAGTAGATGAGCAGTTTCCCAGCACAGGCTGTCTTTGGTAGTCCACACGAGCCTGGACCGTCACCATAGGCTGGGTTCCAGCTCTGCTGTGTGTCCTGGAGCTCTCACTCTGTCAGGGCTACTGCCTGTTAACAGTTGTCCTGGACAGAATAACACTGATTAATCCTGAATGTAGGTGACTCAGGGCTCCTTCATCACACCCCAAGCCCCTGTGAATTACCTGCTTCCCTGAAAAACAGACCAGAAGTGTTCTGTGAGGGGACACTGCTGAAGGCACAGCAAAACAGGATCTGTGCAGATGTGCCAGGGATGTAGTTGCAGGATCATCTGCTGTTGAATTACTCCATTTGAAAGATGTGGAACTCTGATTTAATGTCCTGAAATGTTTTTGTAGAACGACCTGGTCATGATGTGGCCGGTGCAGAGTTTTTGTACGTTATCTGAGTTCTGATATCTTTTAAAATTGTTATGGGCAGGGATCTAAGTATTACCTCCTGTCCCAGATTCAGGTCAGTCTGTGCTGCTTTGCAGAGCTCCCAGCTGCTTGCTTCCCAGATATGTGCAACAACTGAAAGAGCTGTGGAGGACTTGGACAGAAATATTATTTGAAGAGGCAGCACCAAAATCATGAAACTTAAGACTTCATAAAAAATGAGCCTTAGAGGAGAGAACTGAGATCAGCTAATAGTGTAACAACTTCTTGCACTTCACTCTTCCCACCCATTCCCTGCAGCAGACTCCAGGATCCAAGCAAGCCTGTAGGCACACAGCTAATGTGTGGCTTGCATTTAGGGGCTGCTCTGCTGCCTTCCTGTTTCAGGGGTAGCTGTTTTTCACTGTTCACTTTCTCTCAGCTGTTAATTATCCTGGCACTATCTTTTTCTGTGTTTTCTTATTTGTTCTTCTGCTTTGAAGGAAAATTCCACTGAAATGTCAAATGCTCTGGGGTGGGGGGAAGCTTTGAGTAGCATGTATCTCTCCTTATTGGTCTGCTATGATTTGCTTTAAATACCAGACTCCATTGAACACATTTACTGTGATGATTAGGTATTCCATCCAGAGAGGCAAAACCAAGAAAGTTAACGGATGTCCTCAAAGCTGCTTAGTAAAACCAGGTCCTATGTGCACATGGACAGTGGAGTAAATACATGAAGTGGTCAGCTGAATGGTTTCTTAAAATGCTTCCCTGGGCCAGTTTCTTAGTGAGCACAGCTGAGAAGCAGGGCTGAGTGCACCCATCCATCTCGGCTCAGGAGCTCTTCTCTGTTTCCCCCTGCAGCTGTTGAAGAACTGGACCCCGTTGTTTAAGAACTACATAAAACGGGCATCAGATCACTTGAATGCCTTATGTGCCATTGAGGAATTCTTCCTGGAACATGACAGTCTCTGCGCATCGATAGCTAAAGTGAGTACCTGCTCGCAAATCTGAGGACCTGTTTTTGCTGGATTCACGGTGAAATGCATCTATTTACATCATCAGCTTGTCTGCTTTAGAGGAGAGAATTTTGGGGTCTCAGTGGAGAGGGCATGTAGGAAATCCATCTATAACAATTTCTTTTAAGAAAAAAAAAGTTCTGTGTCTGCCTGTGTCTCTGAGGGAGCACAGCTGAGGGTGAGTATTAATTACCAGCCTGCAGCCTGCAGGGAGCTATTATTTTGCAGCTTCCAACCTCGATGCCCTTGTTGTGTGACACAGGAAGAGGCAAGGCCAGAGGCTTGCTTTAGGAAGAGCTTTACTTCATTTGTCTCTCTGTGGTCCCTGGGATCTAACTGCTAAATGGCTTATCCTGCTTTAGA
Source organism: Myiozetetes cayanensis (assembly GCF_022539395.1). Taxonomy (NCBI): domain Eukaryota; kingdom Metazoa; phylum Chordata; class Aves; order Passeriformes; family Tyrannidae; genus Myiozetetes; species Myiozetetes cayanensis. Next base: position 14,715,275 of record NW_026086937.1, read on the forward strand.
GCACAAAACAAGCAAACATGGGAATAACTGAGATTTTATTTGGGCTGAGCTAGTTATAAAAGTAGGAATAAAGAGAAGCTGACGTGGCTAATTACCTCTGTCCCCAATTCTGAGAGTTTTCAGTATATGCCTCTTCACCCTCCTTCACAAATATTTTGTCCCTGCATTTTTTCTTCCCTGTCACATGGAGAGCATTTGACTTGGATTGCAAGTCATTCCTTTAGCAGGGATTCAGGAAACCCCTGTCTTTTTTGGAAGAGCTCTCCTAGAGCCTGCTTATCTCTTGGTTCCTCAAGAAAGAGTAATCCTAACTTCTGCTACCAGTGCTTCTAGCTGATGGCAAACCACTTAGGATTGGAGCCAAAAGCCTTTAGTTTGGTGAGCCAAAATGTCCTTGAATTACAGCAATTGTTTGGCATGTGTCCATTGTTCTAGGGGCCTGATTTTCCCTGGAGGCTGGGAATTGAAGTGACACTTTATATTTGGAGTTGGCAGCCAGCTTTGTTAGTGCTCTGCTGCAAGGAGACCGACTGCAAAGTGCCTGCTCTGCCTGAGCACAAAGGCACCCTGAGAAAGCCTGATTGCCTCTCCTCCTTGTCTCCTCCTCACTCACTGGGCAGGGGCTTGAGCTGATGAATGACCAATTGCTTTGACACCTGCCATAAGGCACTGCTAAGAGAGAGCTGGCAGGAGGAGGGAGCCTGGGGCAGAGCTGCATAGGTTCATGCTTTTCTGCACGTGTCCCCGTTGTGTGTATGTGGGCCTGCATCAGCTGCTTGTTAGATCTGCTTTGGGGAGGGGTTTGGGTTGCTTTAAAAAGAGAACTTAAATAACATCTTGAACTGACATCCTCTGTGGCCCTTTGTTGCCCATAGCCCTCATACCTGTCACCCACAGGGCTGAAGCTGATGGGGCTTGAACTTTGACTCATTATGTGTCATAGCATTTAACTGTCAGGAACACAAGGCTTGGTAGGAGAAGCACAGTTATTTTTAACAGTAGAAGGAAGATGAAGCAGACTGAGTGCCTTCTGTTGAAGATGTAGCTGAGAGACACAGATTATGTGCAAACTTTGTACTTGGACGTGAGCTAGCCCCAAAAGAGCTTATAGAAAGCCTGTTGCTCTTTTCTAATTGGTGCAGGTGTTGATGACATTTTACCAGCTGGAAATTCTGGAAGAAGATGTAATTCTCAATTGGTTCTCTTTGCGGGACACGTCTGACAAAGGAAAGCAGCTTCGGAAAAACCAGCGGGTAAGTCCCGAAGGTGTTTGAAGAGGCCAGGGTTGGGGGACTGAGAGACAACAGCTGCTGAAAGAAACTTCGAGTGGAGTTTGGTGCCACTGTCACCTTCTGTGGAGCAGCTGCTATTACATGGTAGGCCAGGAAACACACCAGTGCACTGAACATTGAGCAACACAACTTTGTTCTCCAGAACAGACGTTTCTGTGCATTCCGCCACAGTCATCCTGTTTGGATGACGAATGGAAGTAGTAGGAGGATTGTTTTTAGTGGGCTCCCTGTAGCACGAGGCCAGCACTTTCTGCAGTAGCAGCACAGCTTCTCTAAGCCAACACCCATTTGAAATGGGCTTTAGGCCAATGCCCTGTGTGCTGGCCCCATGCAATTCCTTTGAAGCTTCCATTCCTGGCTCACCAGTCCCTTCGCATATATTTCTAAGTGTTTGCTGTACTGAGTGGTTTCATTTGGCTTCTGTTGCAAGGAACATATAAACTTCCCTCCTCCATCAGGCAGAACTTTGTGCTGCAGTTTGGTTGAGCCCTGTTCCAGTCCTCCCTGGATCTAGAAGAGGAGCAGGGGGAAAAAAGCCATCTCTGAAGAACAGCTTTGTTTAAAACCTTTGCAAAGTCAGCTATTAGTATAGGTCAGCAGTGCTTTCAGCTGCTTGTTCAAGCCCAGTTAAAAGGTGAAATGAGCTGCCTTTTTAATAGCAGTTTCTCAGGGAGTAGTTTTTTTCCCAGCAGAGTTTTCCTAATACGTCTTAGCTAAGGTGCAGCTGTCATCTCTTTGCCCTCAAGCTCTGAAAAACTCTCAAACTTTTGTCTTTTAGCTGAGTGTTGTGGGGATTGTCTGACTGGAGGAATCTCCCTCAGGAATTTAATCAGTCTGCATTTGTCTGTGGCATCCCAGTTGTTTTTCACCTAACTGTCTCTCTCTCCCTCAGTCTGTCTCAGTTTCTATATCTTCTGGAAACACTTTCTCTTTCTTGTGCATAATAGTGATGATCACTCACACAGTGTATTTGTTGAGCATCTCTTTGGTGTCAGTTGTTCCCAATTATGTATCATTCTTTCTGCAGCTCCAGAAGTTTATCCAGTGGCTGGAGGAGGCAGAGGAAGAGTCGTCTGACGGCGACCAAGACTGACATGGTGGCTCAGCATGAGAAAAGGCTCTCACTGCCTTTCTGGGCCGAGTGGGCAGGGCAAGATCAATGCCAGTGCATGGTGTGTAGATGTGGGGCCTGACATCAAAGTGACTGACAATCCCATCATCAATTCAGTTGTGTGTTCCCTACTTTGCCACTTCCCTCCCTCCCTCACTTGCCCCTTATGTTGCAACCCAGTGTAAAAACCATAAGGGAAAAGCAGGAGATGGTGATACCTAAAATCCCTCTGGAACCTGGATATGATATGCCATATCATATACTATCATACTATCTTTGGGGAGGTCCTTGTTACTAATACAAAGGGAACGAGGAGATGCAAATGCATATGATGCCCATTTAGATCTAACCGTTGGGGTTGTGGAAGAATGGTCATACAGCTAAGGTATTTGGAGTCATTGTTGCTTCTGGAGCTAAGAGAACTCCTGCTGAAGAGACACTGGCAAGGTTGGTGAGTAAGAGCACATGGATTAGGATCTGGAGTGCAGGACTGGGATTCAGGAGTTCCTGTGCCTGGAGAAGATGCAATTGTATGAGGATGCCCAAGGCATTTTGCAGCCTAGAAGGCACTTCTGTGATCTTTCCAAAAGGGAAAATCTCTTGCCATCTGCCATGCTAGGATCTAACACGAGGTTGCACAGTGGAGTCGGTAAAACCATGTGCTTCCCCTGCTGTAGAACCGGGGATGGTGTGTGTCAGCTCCCCCAGCGGGGTTGGTTAGCAGTGGATGTGCACTGGCCAGTGAAATGCTGTGCGGGTCGACACATCTTTCATGTGATCCGTCTTCTGTGCACCCCAGCTTAGCAGACATGTTTTAGAGAAGTGTCTGTTTCTTTATTTTTTATATAAAAAGGGAGCAGAGGTGCCTGACTCCTCCCGCTGCACCAACTACACTTGTGTTTTGCTCTGGGGGGCACTGACTGCACCAGCTGCTTTGAGGAGGATGCAAGTTCCTAAATTCTGCTCCAGTGTGAAAAGGAGCGAATGGTATTTCCTTCAACAGCACGTGGTCTGTGTATCCACATGATTTCAGTTATACAAGCTTGCTTACTTCATGTCCTTTTATTTATTTGAAAACTTCCCTTCCCTCAGACAGCTGGAAAAGTGCTGCAAAACCACTGTGAAGTTCTGCAGCTGCAGAGCAGCTCGGCAGGCAGCAGGGAGTGAGCGTGCCTCTGGCACTTTGTTGCCAGCACAGACAATATGGGGCAGCAGTAAGGCCTTTAAGAACAGCTTCCTTCAAGTGTCACTGTGCTGTGTTCTTCCCCGCTCTCAAAGAACAGAGCAAAAAGGGCACAGCGAGCATCAGCGTGTCTTCATAGGTGGGTTATTTGTTGGATGTGCTGACCTTGCCTCTGCCCCTTCAGGAGGAGCATGGAATAAATCCTTTGCAGGGGGAAATGCACTGGAGCTCCCCACTCAGGATATATTTACTTGGCTGTTCCATGGTGCCACGACTGTCAGTGAGGGGACAGCTTTGGATGCTGGAGACCAGGGATACTGCCTCTTAAAAGCTGATGTGCAGGCAGGGCAATCTTGTGCACTCACACTACCAGTTGCCAGGATTGTGCATAAATGTCCTTGTTTTCTGACATTGCAAACTCAGTCTTGTAAATGTTGGGGAAATAGTTGGTATCTGAATTTTCTGTATCTGCCAATATTTAATTCAGGGAGCAAATAAAACCTATCCTGGTGTTAATGGCTTGCTTGCTTTTTTTGCCTTGGGATTTTATGTCTCCAGCTGTGGTATGTGCCTGAGCAGGGCTTCATGTGTAAGCTAAATAACTCATTGCTACTTTCTCCTGAAGAGATTTTAAGCACACAGTAGGCAGGTGGGACATCAGGAGGGCATTGAATTGGTGTAAGTGTTCATTGATAACTCATGTTTACAACTAGAGAACAGTTCTGAACATAGAATCCTGAAATGGGTGAGGTTTGGTTTTGTACAGGATTATGTTGCAAAGATGAACCTTAAATCCAGTGAAACCTGTTATCATTTGTCATTTTGAGAATTAGTGGGAATGGTGGCTGATAGGCACTGCATTGTGCCCTCCTGATGCTGGGGAGTAGGAACTGGCAGAGATGGGGAAGGACAGCTACAGGGCTCTTAATAAAACCATTTACAAAACAGCTGCAATACTTGGTAATTTTAAATATTTTCTTCCTTTTACAATGTAAAGATAGCTTAAAAATAAATTTAATGTGTAATGCTGTAATTAGCTCAGATTTGCCAGAAGTTTTTGATTCTTTGTACCAAATAACAATTCCACTTTTGTTTTTTTCCACATTCCTTTCTCATTTGCTCCAACTTATTTGTGGTGAGAGCTGCTTTCTTACTCTGGGGGGAAAATGTTCCTCTATGGCCGTATATCCTTATCCTTCAGGCCTCAGTGGTGTGTGTGGTGGGGTGGTCCTACAGGTGCCAAGAACAGAGTAGAAAAAAGGAGACAAATTAGGACACTTGATACTCTCCAAGGTGGAGTTCTGGCATGGTGCAGCATCCTTATGGGCAGGTAAGTGTTGTACTGAAAGGAGTGCTGATTGCATTGCTTAAGCACAGGGTGGGCTTGATGCTTTCTGTTGCTTTCAGTCAAGACTTCTCTTTAGCTGGAAGACAAGAAATGCCTTTGGGAGCAACCCTGAATGTGCAAGCATTGCTACCTATCTTTTTGAGCAAAGTTAGCAGTAAGTATTTTTACTTTTCAATAAGGCTGTAGTAGTCAACATGTCTGACTTCCCATCTGAGATGGGTGGATGGATGGATGGATGGATGGATGGATGGATGGATGGATGGATGGATGGATGGATGGATGGATGGATGGATGTCACCTGGTTCCTGTAGCAAAGCCATAACTTCAGTTAACAGTAGTGAGCCTTTCAGAAGAAGATAATAGTTTTGTGTTGCTTAAAGGTGTAAGTGATGGAACTTAAATACATCTACCTCTGCTTTGGGCTGTTCTGAGGTGCACTAAAATGTCTGGAGCCTGTTTACTCTGTAAAGAGAAGCAATGCTACAGTTTTTAAATTGCAGTAATTGCAAAAATAAGCCAACAGGGAGTTCAGAAACTTCCTTGTGGACCTGGAGTGCTCAGCATCATCCCCTACAAGTAATTTCTTTGTCTCTGTGTTCTTAACTTTAAATCATTCAGTGTGTCAAACAGCACAAGGCATCTGTGAGCAGTTAAATCGATCAATCATTGAATCTATTTGAAGACTTGGCCTGTTTTAAATGAAAAGGCAGCTGTAACAATGAGATTTCATCTACTACCACCCTTTAGGGGGTGTGGCACCCCTCCCCTGGGCTGCATGTGCTCCCTTGGGAGGCTCAGCACTACAGAAACTTGCCCTTTTGGTAACAAAGGTGTCTAATAGGTACCATACAGGCTCCAAGGTGCATCCACAGCTGTGCTGGGAAGTGGGCAAGGGAGTATCCCTGCCGGGGGCTGACTAGGATTCTTTACCTTGTGCCTGCTTTTGGGTCAGGGAGGTGTTGTAAAACAACTTTCAGATTAGCTCTGTCAGGGTTGACACAGGAAAAAGCACCTTAAACTAAACTTTTCCATTCTGACCTGGATTCTTTCCAGGTCCACCAACTTCTACCACAGAGCTCCAGGCATGAGGAAGTGACAATTTTCTAAGAGCTGATATGGAAACATGGGAGAGCCTTACACCACTTACAACTCCTGCTTACCTGAGGACTTACCTTGAATTTTTTTTTTTTTTTTTTTTCAGTTTACTGTCAGGTTCTTCACCCAGTCTAGCAGTGCTGCCCAAGTAATTGCTAGCCTGCCTGTAGGAGTCTTTAATGCAGGAGGAGACTGTTTAGCTCAGCTTGTCTGCCAGCTGGAGGAGCTTGGCTCTGTTCCCTAGAGAATCTCTCTGGCTCCTTTTCCTACTGCAGGGGAGTCTGGCGCTGAGGGCTGGTGCTCTGGTCTCATGCCTTGTGCAGGCCCGTGGTGTGGTGCTTCCTCTGCATATGTTCCTTCTAATCCAGGACAGTGTGAGGCGGTTCTTGCCCTTCCTGGTGGTGGGTGTTCCCAAAGCTCCATCCAGCCCAGCTTTGCTCTCAGCCACAGCTCTGGGAAACTGCTGATGGAGACGGTTCCTCGGTGCCCCTTGGGTGCTTCAGAGGTGTCCAGAGGGGAAACCAGCCAGCCTGGGACTGCTGCAACACAGAGGCAAGTCCTGGGGGCTGGGATCACAGCGGTGACGACTGTAAGTAAGAGAAAGATGGGGTCGGGTGACAGGATAAGGAAGAAATCCCAGAGCCAAGGGGTGCACAGTTGAAGAGGCCATGGTACGTGAGAAGAACGTTCATGAAGAGCAGAGGAGGGGAGTCCACTTGGTGAGGAAGAGGGGCTGGGAAACTTGAAGGGACAGTGTGGTGTCCAATGCCTGACTACCAGGGATGGTTGTTGGATGGTGACAGGGTGTTCAGAGGGAAGCCAGCTGGAGAGGAACTGGGGTGGGAGGTAGTCCCTGTGTGTGGTGGCCATCAGAGACACAGTATGGGGAGTTCATATGGGTCTGGACATGGGAGGACAGGGTAGAGAAGGGTATTACCTCATGTTCTGTAAGTTGTACTCAAGGGGCCTGTAGCTGTGTGAGGAGCATGGGGAAGGTTGAGATGTGTGATAAAGGACCAGGGCTGTAGAGATGGGAAGGGAGGGCTGCGGTACGGACATGAAAAACATTTGTGAAGTTGTGAAGCAGCTTCAGTGGGTGTCAAGAGGGGGTGAAAGCTGAATGGGGGTGGGGAGACCAGGAGGGGTATATAGGCACACGCCAGCTGGGACTGGGAATGTGGGTGCGCGGGGAGTGCCAGGCTGTGTGTGAGAGGACGTGGATGTAAAGGACGAGCCCAAACGCCCCCACACGCTAGCGGTGCGCGCTCCCGGGGCCCACGCACCCAGCCGGGGCACGGCAGGGGCAGGGGCGGACGGGGGCCAGTCCCAGCTGGGGTTGGGCCTCCTATGGGTGCAGGGTCTGGCTTGGGGCAGAGTGACGGTCTGGGCCGACCCTCCCGGGGTGCCCGCTGAGCACGGTCCCATTCCCTCGGGGCGGGTCGGGGTGCCGGTCCCGCTCCCTCGGGGCCCCGGGGCCGGTTCCGGTTCCGGCGGGGCCGGGGCGGCGGGCGGGGCGGGGCCGTGGGCCGAGCCTGCGCCGTGCGGGCGGGCGGCGCTGGGCCCCGCAGAACAAGGGGCGCAGGGGGCCCGGGCGTGCGGAGGCCGCAGCCGGGCCGGGACGCGGGCGGGGGCCGCGCCGGGGCCGGGGGGCCGCGCCGGGGCGGAGGAGGAGGCGGCGGAGGCGCGGGCGGGGGCCTGGCGGCCGGGGGCCTGGCGGCCGGGCAGGGGCGCCATGGCGGCGGCCGAGACGAAGATCATTTACCACCTGGACGAGCAGGAGACGCCGTACCTGGTGAAGCTGCCGATCCCGGCCGAGCGCGTCACCCTCGGCGACTTCAAGGGCCTCCTCAACCGCCCCAACTACAAGTTCTACTTCAAGTCCATGGACGACGACTTTGGGTGAGCGCGGGCCCGGGCCCAGGTCCCCCGGGGCCACGCGTGGAGCCCGGGCCCCGTGGGCCTCGCCGGGGGCCGCGGGGGGACACCTGCCCCGCTCGGGGCTGCGGCCGGGGCTGGCTCCCCCCTGCGGGACGGCGGGGCCGGGACCCCCGGGCTGGGGAGGTGCCCTGAGGGACTGGCGGCCCGACTGGTGCCCGGCGCGGGGAGGGGGACCCGCATCCCTCCCCCATCCCCGCTCCTTGCCTTGGAGTGGGTGGGGATGGAGCCCCCCTTGGGTTCGATCTGCGGGGGACACACCCTCCGTGCGCCCCCAGTACCTCGCCTGGGGGAGGCTGGTGGTGATACCCCCCCGTGCACATTCTCTGGGGCTGGTGGTCCCTGAGTGCTGCCTCCGGGCACAGCCCCCCGTCCTCACTGCCCTCATCAGCTCTGGGGACGCTGATAACTCCCCTGTGAGGGAGCTGGGGTATGTCCCTTTTCTGGTGCTGCAGAGATACCTTGGAGGAGACCACTGCCCCCAATCTGAGGGTCGCCCCCTCCCCGTGCTCAGGATGTTTGGCCAACACCTTGACCGAGAGGGCATCTCCCATCTTGGGAGTGTCTAGGGATGGTGTCCCCCACCTTGTGTCCTACTCGGGATTGTTATTCCCCACCTATAGGGCCTGGGCATCTCCCAGTGTGCCTGCCTGGGGAAGGTGCCCCTTGTTCCCTCCACCAGAGGAGTGTGGGGGCAGTGCTGCCTCCATCAGCACTCCCCAAGAAGTGGATTTGGGGACAGTTTTGTTCTCCTACCATCCATTTTGGGGAGGGACATCCATTTTGGCAGCTTTGTCCTCTGCATCTCATCTTAGGGAAGAATGGGTAGAAGGGATGAGCTTTCTGCTCTCCTGCCTCCATGGAGAAGGGGAGCTCTCCACGTGCTGCCCATCTCTGAGCAAGGGGTGTGTGCAAGACCCACTGTGCCCACATACATGTCCCATCCTCAAGATGAGATGTCCTGAGCTAGATCTCTGGGATGGATCTGTATGGAAGAGGGGTGCAGCCTGCCTCACATCCCATCTCCTGCAGGGCAGCTCTCTTCCATCACTGGTATTTTCATTGTTTTTGTGATACCCTTTGGTTCCGCCCATCATGGGTGGCTGTTTGGAGGCGAGGAGATACGTTCTGAACCTTGTTTAGATGTTGTACTGCCTGATCTTCTGGGGAGCCCCTGCTCTCTCCTCTCTGTGTAAAGCTGGTAACTGTTCTGGGGAGCAAGCACCACATGAAGCCAGCTCTCTGTAAGACCCTTTGTCTCCATTTTGTCCAGAGTCTTCATACATCTGACTCTCCTCTAGCCTTTTTGAGGGCTCTGTTTCCATCTTGAGAATGTAGCTTCTCTTGCCCTCCACAGTGTGTGATCTTTACTATTCCTAGCACTTTGGTATTTGAAGGAGTTCCATGATCCTCTTCCTCTGAATATTTTTCTCCCCTCTGAAGATTTAATGTTTACAGTAGGTCTTGTGTATGAAGCTGGGACTACAAAGTGTTTTCAGTTTTATAGTCTTCCCAGTGTCTTCTCACTGCACCAAATACCTCCCTAGGCTGTGATTTTGGCTCGTACCCCACACTGAACAGGGCTGGGCCTGTTTGGGGCTTGGATGAGATCGGTGTGGCTGCCTCAGCAGGGGGTGCTGTCCCCTCCTCAGCCAAATTATCCCAGTGCCCAGGTTCCCGTTAGTATGAGAAGTGCCAACTTTCAGATGAGGCTTGAAATTTGGAGTCGCTCCTTTGACCACAGTCTGGGACTCTTTGCCTCCCTAAATTCTTCCTGACCCACTAGAGAGCTTTAGTCCTCAGAAGCTTCCCCCTTCTCTCCTGGCAAATAGAAGTCTTCAGCTCTCATTTTCCATAAATTTCCTCAGCAGTATCAGTTGTCTGTGGATCATTTCCTGTCCCTCAGCTGTTGAGTAGCGTTGGGTGCTATGAAACAGCTGCCTCTCCCGTCTCGGAGGGGACCACGTTCATTGGTGGGAGAAGCGAATTCTCCATGCACGCTGTTTGTAAACAAATGCTTTGGGATCCTTTGAAATGTTGTTCTTGAAGTGAATTCAAACTTGTCTTGAATGAAACATTGCCATGTGGGTGGGAGAGTGTCTGCGTAACTATAAACAAAATTTAGTAATAAATAGCAACGTCTCACATTGGGAAGAGGGGTCTGGTGGCAGCAAAGTTCTGTGCTATGCTTTTTCATCATCCTCTGTTTCTTTAAGGCTCCACAAGAGGAGGCAGATGGTAGATTAACGAAACTCAAGGATAAAACAGCATAGGGAGTTGGTGTGGATGATAGCAGGGAAAGGGGAAAATCACTCAGGAAGACACAGCAATTTTACTTGTCGGAAATGCATGGGATGAGATTTTTGTTGGGACCAGTTCAGCTAATATGTTTGGGAAGAGTGAACCTCTCTGGAAGGGAGGGTGCAGCTGAGAGGGGTTGGGGGCCGTGTGTGGGTAACCTGTTCTTTGGAGAAGTCCTGTGCATTGAGTTGTACCGTTGGAGCAGCATGTGCAAGGCCTGGTGTTGGACGGAGGGAGAAACCCTCTCATGGTGTCACCATGGATGCTTCATCAGGAAAGCTGTCTCTGCTCCTTTCCAGAGAGCTGAAGAATGTGCTGGTGGTTGGCTGGAGCATGGTGGGAACAACTAGAGCAGTCCAGCTGCAGCCTTGTCTCTGAGAAGCCCTGAAGCCCCAGGCATCACTCAAAATAGAATCATAGAATCATTTTGGCTTGAAAAGATCTTAGAGATCATCGAGTCCAACCAAAAAATTTCATGATCCCTGGTAGTTGATGTGCATTAGAAAGCAAGCCATGGGTCTGCAGGGACAGAAGGGCAGGAGGCACCTCAGCTGCTTGACTGTAAATGCATGGGCATTTAGTGAAAACCAGGTTAACAATGACTGCATTCAGAAGTTGTGTGACAGGGAGAGTGTTTCACTCTCACAAATGTGTTCCTTTCAGCCCTTTCCCTCAGGATACCCTATGCTTGGCTTGTGCTGGCAAATTCTGACCTGGGCTGGTATCTGTCAGCTGGGCAGTGTCCAGAAGTCGAACGCAGGGCAAAGCCCCTTCATGAGAGTTGAGGTGGATCACCTTAGGGCAGTTGATCAATAAGGAGGATGCCTGCAGATCCCATGGCTCTGCTTTTCATCAGCAATTGGACCTTTTGAAGGATCCATGTGGTATAAAACTAAGTTCTCCTCTCATCTATTATTGTGAATGGAGGCATCTCACCTTCCAGGGCCAGCTAGAGCAAGACGTGGTCCAGTGTTTACCTCACCTTTGTTTCCCAATCTGAATCTGTTTCTCCTTCTTCCTCCTTTTTCCAGGCTGTGGATCTTCAGCTTGGCATTCCCTTCAGCTCATCCCCAAGGCAATATTACAGCCACAGTCTTGGTGCATGGGATTTCTCATTCTTTTGTTTATCTTGTTAATATTTGTTTGCTCTGAGAATCAGAGTGGTGATGGAGCAACTTCAGTGTTTACATCTCCTTGAAAATGTGAACTGTGGCTCCCCTGGGTGGCTCCAAAGTTGTCAGTTAGTTCTGGGTTTCAAATTAAGAAGACCCCAGAATGGTGTCGCCTCTGGGTGGGAAGGAGGAGGAATGGGAAGATTTCATTCACCTGGTCCTGGGGAGAGGAACTGTGAGCAGCAGGAAGGCTGCAGTGTTTCATTGCCTGGTCTATCCAGTGTGCAGTGAGCTACAACTGCACATAGCAGGGTGCAGATATTTGTGCCCTTCTTGGGCTTTATGTTTTGCTAATCCCAGAACTGGAGGCATGTGCGGGAGATCAGCCAACGGATGGAGTAAGTGTGACAGTTTATAGATGTGGTGCGCTCTTCTTGGACCTGAGGTGCTTTGTGTGGATGTGTCTCACCATGAAGTGTGGAACGACCCTTGGCCTGCTAGCCTTGTTCTCATTAGAGAAGGAAAGTTTTTCCTGCAGCTTCAGTCTTTTTATGAAACATTTCACAGGTAAGAGGCGTGTGCTGGTCATCAGGAGAGCGCCTTAGATCAATGCGGTCCTGTCACCACTTGTGAGACCCGTGTTCTCCATCAAACCACCTGCAAGTTTCTCATGAGGTTTAGAACAGACTTTTAAATTTCTGTGGGTTTTTTTTTTTTTCCCTAATCTGTAAGATGGAATTTCCAAGTGTGCCTTGTCTTGTCCAATTGACACTAGGAGCTTCTTGTGTAAACACTCGTCTGGATCTTACCATGACAGAGCCCTCAGTTCCATAGAGGTCTGCAGGAACCGGACTTAAATTCTTCTGGGCACCTCTGCAGCTGGGAAGGGAACAACCATGCTGTGGTAGTTTGTAGTTTGGTGGGACATGGGCTTCAGTCATGTGTAAAATGTTATCTCCTGCCCAAGTCCATCATAAGAAATATACGTGTCTCTGGGCAGCGTGGACCTTCTCACCAGCCAGTTTATGTGCTTGTTTGCCCCAGCTGAACTGTAAGTTTGACTCTTCATTTGGCCAGGTGGCTGGTATGACTGTGAGGATATTCTTAAATCAGTTGAAATGTGGTTTCTTTTGACTCATTTTTTGCTTGTAATTGATGTTGTTCATTTTCTGTTGGTGGAAAGGTGTTCCCACAGGGGCACACCGAGGTTTAAACTAAACTTTTCAGAGCGGTTTCAGTTAAATGAGTGCAGTTTGTGTGTCCAGGTAAATTCTTAGCACCTGGTCCGAAGTTCCATCTCATCTTTCCTTAAATTCTGGAATACCTAAAAGTTTGAATTTCTGCGTGTGGAGAACGCAAATACGGTGATCATTTTTCTTACCTCCACTAGGCCACCTCCCCTCTTCTAGGCCAGAGAGCAGAAAGGCCATGTTGTCCTGCAAGGGGACCATCCCTCCCTCCCCATCCTACTGATTCTGCATTGCTGGGAGGACACCAGTGATCCAAGGTACAGTGGTGGGATGGTGCTGCTCCTCCTTCCACTGCTATTTTCTCTCTTGCAGGTCTCGATTCCAATTTTAACTTCAGAGCTGTGGTGAGTGATTCCTTGGCCTCAGCTGTGAAGTGAAAATTGGTATCCAACTAATCACTAGCCCAGTATCTTATCCAGACCTGCTTAATTATCACCTGCTCTCCAAAGCCTGGTACGAGGCAGTGATTAGGGCAATGCTCTGGAGGCAGAACAAAGCGGGCGCTGCTGGAATTCCCAGTACAGGGGTCAGATGCCGTTGGTATTTGGCGACCTCATCCCCTGCACATGTGCATGGGGAAGCGCTTTGACGCTCACTGAAAGCCTGAGTGATTTATTTTTATTGCAAGGTCTTTTTGAAATTGATGCCAGTGGTGACTGTCCTTCTGGCTGGAAGTACTGGGAGCTGGGGAAGGGATCCTAAATTTAATAAGCACTGTCAGTCCCTAAGCAGTGGTGAGTGCTGGCGTGGTGCCCCTGCCTTTCCTGCCAGCTCTTTGAGCATGAGTTGGGGGAGTTTTATTTTAATTTTTGGGAACTTTTTTAAAATTTATTTTTAAATTGGAAATTTTTGCTGTCTGCAGAAGACCTTTGCTTGTCCCTAGTGGGGACTGCTTCCATGTCAGCATGGATTTCACACTGGGAGAGGTTGACAAGAGGTCTGAGAGTGAAAGGGCCTACAAAACTCCCTTACATGCTTACGTCTTTTATAGTGGCCTGAGAGGCACCACCAGCCCTGCTGAAAGGTGGCCGCTTTTCTCCAGTTTGTGGTCAGTCCCTGTCCTTTTCTGTGTGGAGGGCAGCATTTTCCATGTGACGGGCCACAGCACCCCATCTGTTGTGCTCCCTGCTCCAGAGGAAGCATGTTTCCCTGCCTGCTCCCATGAGGTGTGCTGCCCTGGGTAGCAAGGGTCCACCAGCACTTATTTCGTACATTTTACATGTAGGTTACTGCAGCCTGTCCTCTCCTGGGCTGCTGAGGATTTGGCAGGGAGCTGCTAACCACTGTCTGCGCTTGTGGTGGGGAGTTCCTGTAATGCTGCCCATGCTGAGGGTGGCCAATGGACACTGAAGCTGGTCCTTGCTGGAGCTACTGCTGGAGGCTGTTCCCAAGTGTTGTGGCAGTGGTGGTGGGGGCCACAGCAGTGCCAGGGCTGAGGTGCAGATGGAGAGGGTTAGTTGACAGTATTCGCTGCGTCCCTGGGTTGTATTGTCTGCGCCTGGCAGTGTGTCCTGCTGTTCAGACCCAGCTATTACTGACTCTGTAGGTGTCCGGCTTTCTCAGTTGTGGTTGGAGCTGTGCTCCAAAGGCCACAGTGGATGGCAGTCATAGCCTGGTTTCTTTGCCCAGGGGTGGCATTTGGAAAGCCAAGTTAGCCAAATCGGGCTGCAGACCAATTTCCCTAAGGCTTTGTCTGTACTATGCAAACAATGAAGCTTTACAGCAGCTATTTGAACTTATTTGCAGCCAGAGCTGTTCAGAATTTTTTTTTTGACTGAATGTGTTTCCTCCCAAAATATGGTGTTATGTTGAAGCCAACATTTTTCTTGGAGAGGTATTGTTTTCTGTTATGTTCTTGATGGGAATGTTTCTTAATTTTAAGCCTCTTTTGTCATCTTGGGAAAAAAAAGAAAGAAAGGTCAAAAAACCTTTGCTCAACCATGAGAATGCAGCTGTTTTGATGCAGTTCAGTGTTTTGAAATCATCTGGAGGACTCTGGGCCTCCAAATTCCAGCACAAAGCAAAAGCCTACCTCGATGTCTCAGAAATTGCTGTAAAGTAAATCAGTGCACCCTGACTGTGGTGCAGGGATAGAGACAGATGGTCCATGAGCCCAAGGCCGATCTGCTTGAAGCTCTGAGCCTTCAGTAAATCCATCTTCTTTCTCCAGCATGCTCCTGACCTCCTCCTCCTGTGATTTCCCCACCTGATCTCCCAGCAGGCAGAGATGTCTGGGTCTGCAGCCTGAGCTCTTGAAGGTGGAGGCAGCCAACCACTACCATGCATTCAGGGATGGTCAGGGAAGAAGGGTGCTGTGAGTACAGGCAGAGAAAATCTGGTTTCCCCTGCAGCTTTTCTACTGCAGAGATGTGTTTGGCCTTGTTCCTTTCTCAGGGTGGGCATCAGGCCCTTCTATCTGGACTTGATGACTGTGTGCCACTGTGTACCTAGAGGTGTAGGAAGCATAGTTGAAATTCCTCAAGTCCTTTTTGAGCTCAAGGTACTTAAAGTTGTGGGAAGGCTTTCTTATGTCTGCATGGCAGTTGCTGGACTGTTCTGAGCTGAGGATATCTGGTGTAATGAATTGCTACTCCTCCACCCTTGACTGCATCCAAATAGATAGAACAATGTTGTGGTTTAGGACATTTGATCTGTGTGAAAGCCCATGAAGGGGAGCTGGGCTTGCAGAGACTGTGCCTGCAGGAAATTGCCTTCACGTCGCACCAGCTTTGCGTCGTGCTGCACATCTGATGAGGCAGCAGCCCGGACTGTGTGTTTTTGGTGTTTTCTATTGATTTCCTCCTCTCTCCATCCCTTGTTTGTTATTCAGAGCCTGCCCTTCTGACCCGTGCTAGATGGATGGTTGTTTTCCAGAAGGGGGATGTGGCACCACGTGGCTGTGTTACTGTTTGTCCTGCTGGTGTTGGCTTGTTAGGCAGCAGCTGGCAAGTTAAATAAAACTTAATCCTGCTGGTGGCTGCCATTGGAAATTTTTGGACCAAATCCTTTTGTGAAGGCTTTTTGGAAGGCGTTGAAATAAGGTACAAATCTGGGAATTAGTCTGATCTCTGTGACTTTGTCTGCTTTGTCCATGTGCTTATCTGTATAATGCCATGGTGGTGTTAGGAGAGCGTGTGAGCTCTTGGGCTGTGAATATCACTGTCTCCAAGGACTGCATTAGCTTGCAGAGCTGAAGCATTAGTATCTCCCTGAGCCCCTGAAGCTCATGGTTTCACTTGTTTCCACCCGCTGCGTTGTTACTATTGTAGCACTAATATTAAACCCATCCAGGAATGGGCTGGAACTCTCTGGAGGCTTTGGCAGGCAGCGATGGCTGGTGCTGAGCTTCCTGTGCCGTGTAATCCTCTATTGCAGTGGAGGGTTGGGACTGCTGTTGTTGTTGTATCAGTTATTTATTAAAGGCGACATGCCAGAGGCCTTGTTTTTCCAGGCACAGCTGGCTATGGAAGGCAGCAGAAGCAGCATTTGGGTACCCTGCTCCACTAAATCCTTTGTGTTGGTTATCCCCTCACTGAGGCATCTGTCCGTGTGTCTTGTTGGCTAAAAGTTGATATTGTGTGAGAGCTGAAGGAAAAGACAGTGAGTGGTGACTGAATTGCTGCAGTGGGAGTCTGTCCTTCTGGTCCTGGTTGAAGACAGGAGCTTAAGTGGGAAAGGCTTCCTCGACTTGGAGCAGAGA
Organism: Myiozetetes cayanensis; assembly: GCF_022539395.1. Classification (NCBI taxonomy): domain Eukaryota; kingdom Metazoa; phylum Chordata; class Aves; order Passeriformes; family Tyrannidae; genus Myiozetetes; species Myiozetetes cayanensis. The sequence continues at coordinate 14,731,602 of NW_026086937.1, forward strand.
TCTGTTTCTGAGAGAGCTGGCACTGGCTACTGTGTGGAAGGTCTTTCCTCTGCTGGTTTTTGACCTGCCCCTAGGATTTGGAGAGGAATTTATTTGCTGTGTGGCCCTTCTGATCACTGGCAGCTGTCTCCGTGATAGGATGGGAATTCAGGATCTGGGTAACAGAGTCTGTGGACTTTTCCTTGTTTTCTGGTGCGTGGCAGCTCCTGACATGTACAGGCTGGTTCTGGGGACACTGGTGGTCTGCCAGAGGAGTCTGTGTTTTGGGAACTCTGGCTCTGCATGAATTATCATAGTGGGGAAGCTGGTGCTAGCACTTTAACCTGCCTATTCCTGGGCTTCAGCTCTTTCCCTCAGCATAGCTCTGGCCTCCTCGTGGTCTTTTTGTGTCTCACCATCTGTGAGCAAATAGGTTGTCTCTCCCCTGTACGCTGCACTGTGCTGTGCTACCATAGTCGACAGCCAGAGCAATGTCAGCAGTGGGTGACAACCCTGGCTTGGTGGCCTGACACCCTCAGCAGGGCAGGGAGAAGGTGGCTGCAGTGATGATGGCTGTTGTCTGGTTGGCCTCAGGGCACAGCAGCTTCTTAAACTGAAGCTTTTTCCAGAAGCTGTGATGGATATGCAAACTCCATACTTGTGTTTGCATATGGCTAACCAGCTGTCCCAGTTCATTCAGCCCTGCCTGGCTCAACCAGTATGTTAGTGCCATTCACACAGAGACTTGCCTGTGGGCCTAGCTGGGGCTGTGCTATACTGGAAGTCCATATAGGGCCTTAATGCATGAAGTCTTGCCATTGCATTGTGTTAATTTGAATTTTTCTTGCTGGCTTTTGTGACTCTGAGAAGGGTGGATTTTCGTGTATCTGGCTGCAGAGCTGTGTCCCTTATGGGGGACCTCCCTTAGACCCAGAGCTGGTAAATGCACCTTTAGGTACTGAAGGGGCTCCTGTGAGACGGATTTTTCTTCCAGAATGGAAGTGTCTTGTTTTAGCTGGGGCCAAAAAGTTTGTTTGGGAAAACTCTTAGGATTATTCCTTGTCTAGGCATCCTGGAAGTGGCAGGGGACTTTGAGGATGTCAACATCTACTTCACTTTAGGGTAAGCTGTGGGTTTCCTTGGAGCAGTTCTGACTTAATGCAGGGATGTGTAACAGGGTGTGCAGGTTGAGTCTGATGCATTGGGGCTGGATCAAACTCGTGCAGCTCATGCCTGTGCTGCTGAACCCCTCTGCAGAAACACAGGAGCCCACTGCAGCGGCCTTCTTGAATGAGCTGATGTTGCCAGTGTGAGACACCACTTAAAAAATCTGTGTGTAAGTGTTGCCTTCATGATGTTTCTTGTGGTGCAGTTGGTACCTGTGCTGTGGTAGGAAGCTGTGTGGCACCCAAACTTTCCCATGTAGAGAGGTGTGTGGATTTGAGGGGGCAACTGTGTCTGGCCACCTTGTCTGTAGGGACCAGGTGAACTCCTGGGTGATCAACACATGGTGGTGGCACCAAGTGTTCATGGTGACTTTACATATGACTAAAGGAGAGATGCTTCATGAGAGTTTGATGTCAGCATCACAGATAAGTAGGAAGCTCAAAAGCAGGGTGGTCTTGTAACTTGACTTACCAACAGATCCACAGATGTGGGAAATGGCCCTACAGCAGTAATAATGTGACAAAACTTGCTGGGCTGTCCATGGGAATAGTTAATGTGTACAATGACAAGTTCAACACAGTTACCAAGCTCATGGGGTATTTACAGACTGCAGACAGGTTGTGCTGCCTTCCACTGCACTCCTCCATCCTTGAAGGACCTGGGAGTTGGCAGCTCTGGCTTTGAGACCTTCCACAAGAAGAACATTTCATGTCACATGTGATGGTGACTTCTGAAGGTCACTGACTGTTACTGTGCAGTTGTCAGAGACAGCAGGTGGAAGGTTTGGAATGGTATGTGACGGGTCAGGGCTGGGAGTTCACAGTGTCAAAGAAAAGCAGCAGCTTTGAGTTGGACCTGCCGCTGCAGTGATCCAAAGCACTGTCCTCTTCTAAATTGTGGGGAAACTTGCCCTCTTGTTGAAAATTATACTAATTCCTGGTGTAGAGGTGAATTCTGATAGCATCTGGTCTGAAGTCTGTACGTGGCACCTCACACAGACTTTAAATTTACAGTAATTTATTGGGTCCTACTTTATGGCTCCCATCTGCTTTCTGGACCTCCAGTGGAGTAAGTTGCATGCCAGTACTTGCTTGGTTTGGTTAGGACTCGAGCATCCCTCTTGTCTCTTCCAGCAGTTGAGCAGTATTTGCATGTTTGCTGGGTTGCTTGCTGGAGGGCAAGCCTGGCTGGCCTGGTAAAGGCTGCTTGGTAGGAGATTACTCGTTGTATTCAGGAGTTTAGCCCTGTGTCTTGAACGGAGTTTGGTGAATATGCCTGGTATTAGTGAAATTAATGAAGTATATAAAAGGCTATTAAAATGTGCTCTATTTGCTATCTCTCTGTACAGGGAATTTTTTGTACCGTCCCCTGCATGACACCATCAAAATCAGGTGAGGAAGAAAAAGAACATTTGTCCCTGTTCTAGTGATGGTCAGAAATGGTTCCTCTGAGTGTTCAGACCCCTCATACTCTCTGCTGCCTCCTGCATTTTAGAACCAGAGGGATGCAGTACTGCTGTTTGCCCATTTTTCAGAATGCTACAATGACTTGGGATCAGGAACAGAGTTCTTTCTTTGCCATCGTGCAGCTGTTGTGACTCTGAAAGGCTCTTCTTTGCGTGAGTCCTTTTCATTGTCTTTGGCAAATGTTTTGTGGTAAAACTTAGTTGTGAGATTTATTAACTCCCTGTTGGTTTTATAGGAGTTCTCTGTATGTCTTACAGATCCAGTTAGCAGAGATGTTGCTGATGGCAGCTGAGCTGGATGTGCAGAGTAGGTGCAGTCATCTACAGCTTGTCATGCTTCAAGGCCCCTTCCCACCGGGTAGGAGGTTGAGCTGGTTTCCTTGGGAGACTCTTGCAAAACTGTTTGTGCAAGGAGAGAGTAATGTGAGCTGGTCAGTGTCTTGAGGGCAGGACACACGTGGAGGCTGCTTTGTCATCTCCTTGTGGAGATCTGTCATTAAATACAAATTAATTGTTAACATGGTGGGGGAGAAATAAACCTTACTTCTCCTTCCTACAGTCATCTGCTTTGGTTTGTGCAGTCCTAGACCTGCTCTGGAGGCAGAGGGCTGGTGCTGGGCAGGGCTGTGGTGCTGGCAACCCAGGACGAGAGGGTGCTGGCGAGCAGCCTGCTCTGTGGCAACTCTCTGCTTCCCCAGGTGTGGAAGTCCAAGCTTTCAGGCTTTGTTTCCCACCCTCCCCCTCTTCCCATTTTTCCCCTCTTCTCCTCTCCTTGCTCTCCCGCTGAGTTGATGCTTTTCCAGGAATGAGCTGTACTGCTGGCCCAGCACATTCCACAGCAGCAGCACTTTCTTGGCAGGAGCCTCGCTTGCTGTTAAGAAAAAGCAGGACTGACTTGGTGTCCCTCAGCTGAGGACCAGAAAAGGAGGGCCTGGTCCTGCATTCCTCATGGTGCATGCAGAACCTTCACGGACACCATGGCCCTCTCCCTAGACTGTTGTGTATGTGCCAACTTCACACTGTCCCCCCAGCAGCCCTTGGAGCCCTCTACAGCTCCTCTCTGGCATCTTAATCAGCATGAAGTCCCTGGACGTTGCAAGGGAAGCTGTTGCTTTTCTAGCCAGCCTAGAAAGGAGTGTGTGACTTCTCGCTTGTTTGGAGTTGTAAAGTGGAGCCTGAACACCTCATCCACAAGCTCCTTGATATGTTGTTGTTGTGTCTTTTGCATTTTGTTACCAGCAGTAGCTGGATGAAGCCTTTCCCCACCTCTGCACTTCCTCCACCTCTCTCCCTTCCTCTCTGTCAACAGGAGCTGCCATGTTGCAGCTCTGCCTTGTGGGCTCTTCCTACTGTCTGTGTCCAGATGGAGCTAAGTGTCACAGCAGACCAAGCCTCCTTCCTCCGATGTGTTTGCTGTCTCACAACAGGAGTGTGAACCACAGCAACCACATCAGGATTTTAGCCTGTCTCTTGCTGGGGCCTCTTTTGGGCCTATTTCTTCTCCCACCTTGAATAAAAGCCCAGCTTTTGGTCACTGTTATTATATCTGTGGAATTGTCTCCATTCCATGAAGGTCATTTCTGCAGATGTTTAACCTCAAATCTTTCTTTCTCACAGTGATTCCCTGCACTTGTCTTGTACCCTTGTGTTGGGCTGTGCAAGCTTAGAGTTATTGAGGAGCTGAAATTGAGCTACCAGGGTGAAGAGCCTTGCTGGGCTTCTGCTGGAAGTTCCCGTTTGTCCTGATTTCCAATTCAAAGAGACTGAAAGTGTCACTGAACCTTCTGCGGGGAGGGAGGGGAGGGGGGGCTCGAGAATGCTGCCTTTGATGATGTCTGTAAATGTCCTTCCGGAGGTTGGAAGCATCGCTTGGGCAGGGCAGGATTAATTAGCGTGGAGGTGCCTCCTGCAGTCCTGTGCAGCTTCCTCCTCCCGGTCGGTGGAGGACAGGCCTGTTGGGCTTGTTTGCAGAGCAGGGCTGCAGCCAGATGGTCACTCCGAGATCAAGGCGGGAGGGGCCGCCAGGGCTCACTGGGAAATCAGTCTGTAGCTTTGCTTTGATAAGTGCTGCTCCTTGGCAGGCCTCTGAGGCCGAGTGGCTCCTTCCTAAATGCCATTCCTAAATACCAGTCTTTGGCATTTAGTCTGTCCTCTGTCATCTCCCACCAGTGACTCTGGTAGGACTGAGCATAGGTCCAGCTGGAGCCAGGCATTGCCTGGACTGCTGGGCTCTGGTTGTTGTGGTCTACATCCAATGGAGTGGTTGCAAATGTGTTGATGAGGGGTTCTCAGGGAGAACAGTTGGCATCTTGGGTATCTGTTCAGTCTTGGGTGTCTGTTCAGCCCTGGATGTCTGTTCAGCCCCTGCCTGGCTGACCATGGGGAGAAAGCACAGCAGAGGGCTGGGGCAGCAGAGGTGAGCATGGTTGAGGGACTGGTAGGCCCATGGCAGGGGGTTTGGAACTAGATGATCCCTTCCATCCCAAATCATTCTCTGAAAATAAAAGAGGCTGCTCTTGTGCTCATGAGCACGATGTGCCCTCTCTTGAGAAGAGTAGGTAGTAGCTTTTTGAAATGGGTTAACCTACTCCCCAAGGAGTACTTGTGATGCTCCCTTGTTAGGAGAGCAGGGGTGGTCTTTCCTACTTGAATGCAGAGCTAAATGCAGAGCTATGTTACTGTTGTGGTAGCAGGACAGCTGCTAACAGCTGGTTTGTGCTTCTTGATTCTTAAGCACACCAGGTAAACATTATGCTGCAAGGGAGCTCATCTTCACATGGGGTGCAGGGACAGACAGGAAGACAACACTTTCTCTGGGGAGGTGCTCTGACAGTTAAACAATCTACAAATGCGTGTTTCCCTATTTACCTGTGCTGCAGCATAGAGAAGCAGTGGGGAATATCCTGTCTGGGGGCTTGGGAGGCAAATTAAATGGGAGAGTGACAGTCTGTTTATGCTCAGAGAGCCCTTTTCACCCCAATGCACTGTGCAATTTGTACTACTCCTCCTCGCACAGAAGGTATAAATACAGTGAGGAGGACCCCAAGAATGGCCTGGGTTATGGAGACAGACAACTCAAATCCTCTAATCCTGTTTGATGCATGCTGTTTGCCTGCAAAGCCCAAGGTCTCACCAATACACGTGTGTATGCTGTGGTTGGGCCTGTAGCCCCTGGGGGAATTGTATCCCCATGGGAAGCACACATATCATGTCTGGGCTTAGTCTAACAGGAGAGTATTTCCCATCTGAGATCCCAACTCTCTTGGAAAATAAATGTCCACTTTTCTCATCTGGTGAAATGGCTGCAGATCTCATCCCTGTGGCCCCAGCATTTGAGCTTGCAGGAGAGGTGAGAATTTTGCTCTAGAGCCAGGAGATGCTCACATTTGGGTGGTAACACAAAAAGGTGCTTCCTTTTGCTATGCAGCATTGTTAATCTATACAATCATTTGGAAGCAAGACATTCCTGCCCTAAGGGATGTATGTTACAGGTCTTGAAAATGAGATCACATTTCTGGTGGGTAAATCCCTGAAGCTTTTGCTTTTGGGTAGAAATGTCTCCTGAGTGTTTTTTGTTTGGTTGGGTTTTTTTTTCTTCTTTTGCAAGTTGTAGGAGGTGGGGGCTGTTAAGGTCAGAGGAGTGACCAACCTAATCTGTGCACTTTTGGGAGGTTGTCATAGAAGAATAAGTTTATAATTGAATTTCTGGGCTTTACATTGTTGGAAAAAATGTTGCTGTTTTGTAAAGGTCTTTCCTCTTAATAAGTGAACTAAACAAAGGAGATCATCTTACTCTTTCATCTCCTCTACTAGCTTTGGATCTTTTTTGTGTGAGATTGTCACTGCTCAGTTGTCTTCTCAATCTTTTTATGTTCCCGGGGAACAGGCTGCTTTTCATCTTGACCATCAAGCTGTCCAACATAAGGTTGAGCTTCCCTCACCTCCCTTCTTTGCGCTGACCCCCCCCACCCCCCCTTCGATGCCAGATTCAGTTTTTTTATTTGGCACCCCGTCTGTGATTGCTTCTCTCCGAGTATCCTCCCTGCTGCAAGCCCTTGGATAGGCAATTCGGGGGACAGGACTGCCAAAGACAAGCAGCAATCACTGCTGAGCTCCAGCCTGCTTCCAAATCTGGGGTTCAAATCCAGCGGGAGCCTCTTGGATTTCTTCTTTTGCTGGGCTCACGTTACTCCATCTGAGTTCTTCGCAGGAACCTTGCTGTGGCTGGTGGGTCCCGCTCAGGAGAGACCAGAGCTGGCTGAAGCTGGAAACTCCCTTGTATCCACATCCTCAGCCGGGCTGGAGGCCACCGAGGGGAAACGGGGAGGCTGGGAGCACAGCAGCTGCGCTGGTAATGTCTGCGCAGCCGGGGTCTGACACGGTGCGGCCGTCCCCGCGGCTTGGGGTTTATGGCCTCCTTTCTCTCCTGTGCACGCTCTCGTTCCCCACCTTCCCTTCATTCCTAGGACATTACTCTGTGATATAAAATACCCTCTAATTTCCTGAGCTGGGCTGGAACTCCCCGGAGAAGGCAGCGTCTGCCCGCCTGTCCCTCACCCGCCTCTGCATCTGTGTTCCACACAGCCAGCTGCTCCCGCCGGCAGGCACCGGGAGGGAAGCTGGGAGCGTGGCGTCTTCCCAGGCCGTGGTGAGAGGGTCTGCTGGCTCCTACGGAAAATCTGGTGGGAGGGTAGGGAGGGAGCCAGAGTTGGAGCTGGGGTTCCTCCACTTCCCTCCCTGTTGCCGGGTCTGTTCTTTCCCCTCCCCCAGCTGCATGGGAGCAGATGTGCTGCTTGTGTCAGCCCTGGCAGCCCCCTCCACACACCCCAGCCGGGCTCCTGCGCAGCCAGAGCCTTGTCCCCTCCTCCTTCTCCTCCCCCCCACACTCCCCGCGCTAGGCCCGTGTCGCCGGGGATGGCGGCGGAACCATCCGCCCACTCGGCCTGCCTCCCCTGTAACCCTCCCTCCTTCCTCCCTCCCGCAGATCTCTTTGTTGGAAAAACTCAAGGCAGATGAGTGCTGGGGAGCACTGGGCCTGCAGGCCAGGCGCTGAGCCCGCAGCTTGGCCTCGGCATGTCTGCCGACCCCGGGGATGGGACCAGGGTCACAGGGGGATTATCTGGGCAGAGCAGCAGCATCAAGGGACCTGGACTTGCATTCACCTGGGCAAGGCTCGGGCTGCCTTCACGTAGAAGGGGTTTTTCCTGGTCACCATTCTCAGTCGTGTTGTGCCCAGCCCCCAGCAGGACTTTAAACATGGGGACCTTAAAAACCGGATGGTAAACTCAAAGCAGTCCCTCTGAAATCAGCCTTAGGCAGATGTTTTCTCTGGCTCTGGTGGCTTCAGCCAAAAGGAAAGGCTTGTAGAGAACGGAGAGAGCGTGAATTCTTTCTGGGTCTGCTGTTTTAGGATTTCTGGGCTCAGACCCCATCAGCTGAGGGCTCTTCTCAGCACATTCACAGAATGGTTTTCCCTGCCAGCACATCCGCAGGACAGTTTATCTCATGGCTGCCTCCCCGTGCAAGCACGGAGCAAAAACGTGGCACTGCTCACAGCTCCCCCAGAGGCTGCTCGCTTGGTGGCTCTGGCTTGTGAACCTGCGGTCGAGTCTGTGTGTCCGTGTAAGAAGTGTGACTGGAAGGGTGGTGAGAGGTGGGAGGAAGACTGAAACTCAGGCTGAGGCTGGAGAGGAATGCAGGACATGAATAGCTGGGATGGTGCAAGGGGTGACAGACGTGAGCAGTGCTGCAGAGATATTCCTGCTCGGCATGTGCCTGACTCCAGCACTATCAGTTTTTGCTCTGTAGAGTCTAAATATATAATCCATCATGCTCTGGCATCTGGGTGATAAATAGTGATAAATAATGTAGTGGCTGGGGACGGAGGGAGAAAACTGCTCCAGGGTGGAGCTGACCCCTGGGATGTCTGGGGCAGCCACGGGGTAATAAGAGTGAGGAGGGACCAGCTCTCAGGACAGAGGGAGCTTGTTCTCTATCAAGCATTGCAGCTGAGGGTGACTGGGCGGGTCTTGGGGTTGGTTTCCTCTGTCCCCGCTGGAAGTGGAATAGTTCATTTGTGCTGAGCAGTTGGTCACCTTGACCCAGTGAATATATCACCCTGTCCCTTCACCCACAGGCAGGGCTCTGTGTCCCCGAGCAGTCATCATGCAGCACTGAAAATTGGCTCTGCCTGAAGTTCTCTCTAGGAATTGGACACGGTCCAGGCTGCTGGCGACAGTATGAATGGATGCTAGTGCAGCCAGGGCAGGGTGCGTGTGTGCGTGCACTTGGAAATGAGGAGACAACAACTTGCCTGGCTTGGAAAGGGCTGACGTGGGCACCAAAAGGGATGGGTCCTGGGGGGACACTGCCTGTGTTTGACACTCATCCTGGGCTGCAGGGGCTTTGGGCAGAGGCTGGCACAGAACATGCTGAAGAAGCATTAAGCCAGCAGGGTTTTAATCCATCCTCACTGCTCCTTTCCTGCTTTTCCTGCTCCTCCATCTGTGCAAGAGGAATTAACGCACATCCTGGGAGTGGATTAGATTGCTCAAACCGTGACCTCCTCATCTGTGCCTTCTGGGGACGGGTAGCCTTTGTCCGATCCCTTTTCTGTCTCTCCAGTTTGGGCAGGGATCGTGAGTGCCAGCTGCCAGCAAAGGCCTGGTGACGTGCTGCCTCTCACCCCGCGGGACAGCCCTTTGCCGAGCGTACATGACACTGACACTGACACAGCCAGCAGGGCTGGCAGGGTGGAGCGAGCCTGCTCCCCGGGTTTGGTGCTTCCAGCACTGTTCATTTGCCTTTTGCTGATGCCTTGTGAGTGTTGGCAAGCCTTGCTGTCCTGTGTTCGGTGGCGGCTCAGGCAGCTGTTGGCACACCAGGGAGAGCAGCCAGGAGCCCAGAGTACCTGTTTCTCCGAGCCCCAGCGTGCTGCAACTTGATGGCAGTCTGGGGCAATGGGTCACAGCTCCGCATCCCACGCCTGCATCCTCTTCGATTCTCCGTGAGTTGGGGGCTGGCTTGGGGACCCTTCATAGCTGTTGATGGGATGTCCCTTCTGAGTATTGCTAGTTACTTGTAATCTATTTATTTTCAATACATAACTTCCTGTGGTTTCCCATTCATTACTATGTTATTTTTCTGTTGGACTCTTCCTCGCCCCCCCTCCAAATAATTTCTTCACTATTTAGTTACTACATTTTTTAAAGCACAGTATGTGTCAAGCTGCCTTAGATATAGCCTGGAAAGGGAACTAAGTATCACAAATTACTTGTAATTAGTCTTTGTATTAAATAAGAGTGCTTAAAATGTCATTGTGAAGAAAAGAAAATGAGCTTGATAAAGTCTATTTTGTGACTGGATTCAATTTGTCAAAGGTGGTATTAATTAATTCTGCTGAATTTACAAGTCGTTTTGATTGCAGATTCACTGTGGAAAAAGTATTTAGGTGTCCAGTGATATTTAAAATAAAAAGAATAAATTTAGTCTCCAAAGAAAACTGATTTTTTTTTTTTTTTTTTACTGTTGGAAGAAAAAGTTATCAGTGCTCCTTTGACTATGAAGTCTGATAATGTAGCTGTTTGTGTAATGCAAGAACATGACATTGTGGCACAACTATAAAGCTCAAAGTGATGTTGAAATATTACGTATGTAATTAAAAAGCAACAGTAACATTTGGGAGCCAACATGTTTAATGTATTTCACTTTCATCTATTAGAAATCTCTGGCATAAGTTGCAATTCTTTCAGATCATTATAAAGAGGTTTAAATTATGTATTTCTTTAGAAATAAGTGAACTGGTGGAAATATGTCTGCTGGAAATACAGCAGAAAAGTCTAGGAAGTTGCTGGAGTGTGTTGAAGAACTTCCTGACACAGTGGCTGAGGGAGCCAACTAGGGAAGGTTCACATTGGCCTGTCATTTGTGAGCAGAGAACTGGTGGATGATGGGGTGGCTGGAGACTGCCTTGTGCACAGTGCTCACAAAATGATTAGAGTTTTTGATTCTCACAGAAATAAGGAGGCAGGGTCAGCAGAACTGCCGCCTTAGACTTGTGGAGGGCAGACTTCGGCCTGGTTAGGGAGCTGGCTGACCGTCCCCTGAGAGGCAGTCCTAAAGGACAAAGGAGCCCAGGAAGGCTGGACATTCTTCAAGAAGAAAATCTTAAAGGTGCGGGAGCAGGCCCTCCCCATGTGCTGAAAGACAAGCCAGTGGGGAAGAAGAGTGGCCTGGCTGAACAGGGAGCTCTGGCTCAAACTCAGGGGTAAAAAAGAGTGTATCGCCTTTGGAAAAAAGGGGAGGCAACTCAAGAGGGCTACAAGGATACTGTGAGGTTAGGCAGGGAGAAGTCTAGAAGGGTCACAGCCCAGCTAGAACTTAATCAGGCTACTGCTGTAAAAGACAATACATATGTATTTACGAGTAACATCAGCACCAAAAGAAAGGCTAAGGATAATATCTGTCCTTAACTGAATGCAGGGGGAAAACAGTGACAAAGGATGAGGAAAAGGCTGAGGTACTTAATACCTTCTTTTCCTTAGTCTTTAACAGCAAGACCAGATGTTCTCAGGGTACTCAACCCCCTGAGCTGGGAGACAGGGTTAAGGAGCAGAATTAAGCCCCCTGTAATCCAAGAGGAAATGGTTGGCAACCTGTTATACCACTTAGACACATGCAAGTCCGTGGGGTTGGGTGGGATCCCCCCAGTGGTACTGAGGGAGCTGGTGGAAGTGTCACTTTCAGTCATTTACCAGCAGGTAATCCAGGGAGGTCCAGTTGACTGGAAGTGAGCAAATGTGACACCCATTTACAAGAATGGCCAGAAGGAGAATCCAGGGAACTGCAGGCCTGTCAACCTGACCTCACTGCCAGGGAAGGTCATGGGGGAGACCATCTTGAGTGCCATCACATGGCAAGTACAGGACAACCAGGCAATCAGACCCAACCAGCATGGGTTTAGGAAAGGCAGGTCCTGCTTGACCAACCTGATTTTCTGTGACAAGGTGGCATGGTTAATGGATGAAGGAAAGACTGTGGATGTTTTCTATCTGGACTTTAGTGAAGCCTTTGACACCGTTTCCCACAGCATTCTCTGAGAGAAACTGGCTGCTCAGGGCTTGAGCAGGTGCACAGTTCCCTGGATAAAAAACTCTGGATGGCTGGGCCCAGAGAGTGCTGGGGAATGGAGCTGTCAGCTGGTCACAAGTGTGTTCACCAAAGCTCAGTACTGGAGTCAGTTCTGTTTAATATCTTTATCAGTTATCTTGACAAGAGGATTGAAGGCACTCTCAGTTCTCAGATGACTAAATTGAGCGGGAATGTTGATATGGTTGAGGGTAGGAAGGCTCTGCAGAGAAATCTGGACAGGCTGGCTCAACGGACAGTTGTATGAGATTCAACAAAGCCAAGTTCCAGGTCCTGCAGTTGGGTCACAACAACCCCACACTGCTCTACAGGCTGGGGGAAGAGTGACTGGAAAGCTGCCTGGTGGGAAGGGACTTGGAGGTGCTGGTTGATAGCAGCTGAACATAAGCTAACACGTCCCCAGGTGACCAAGAAGGCCAATGGCATCCTGGCTTGTGTCAGCAATAGTGTGTCCTGCCAGCAGGACCAGGGAAAGTGATTGTCCCCTTGTACTCTGCACTGGTGAGGTCGCACCTCAAACCCCGTGTTCAGTTTTGGGCCCCTCACTACAATACACTACAGCTGAGTGCCTGGAGTGAGTCCAGAAAAGGTCAATGGAGCTGGTGACAGGTCTGGAGCACAAGTCTAATGAGGAGCAGCTGAGGGGGCTCAGCCTGGAGAAAAGGAGGCTCGGAGGAACCTTATTGCTCTCCACAACTACCTGAAAGGAGATAGTAGCCAGGTGGGGATCAGCCTCTTCTCCCAGGTAACAAGCAACAGGACAAGAGGAAATGGCCTGAAGTTGTGCCAAGGCAGATTTAGATTGATATTAGGAAACATTTCTTCACCAAAAGTGTTGCCAAGCATTGGAATAAGTTGCCCAGGGAAGTGGTGAAGTCACCGTGCCTGACATGTAGATGTGGCACTTGGGGACATGGTTTAGTAGTGAACTTTGTAGTGCTGGGGTAGTGGTTGGACTGGATGATCTTCAAGGTCTTTTCCAACCTAAACGATTCCATGGTATGCACCTGAATTTTGGTTTTACTGATTAAATTGTGAATTGAGGGATGAAACAGCTGGATGCACACAGAGAGGCTGTTCTGCCTTTGTCTTCTCTCCAGCCTGCCAGTCATGGCTGTGACCGTAGGAACCTGTGACCTGGTAGCAGGCAGGAGTTGCTGATCCTCTCCTGCTCCATCTCCAAGCCTGGGCTGCTTGTTGTTGGGTGCAAATACCCACCTGGGTAAGTCTCCTTTTCCTCTGAAATCCTGGACCAGCTCTGACTGCCTCTTCTCCCCTCTGCAGGGTGGTGAAAGAAGAGATCTCAGATGACAATGCCAAGCTTCCCTGCTTCAACGGCCGGGTGGTGTCATGGGTAAGCAAACCCCTTGCTGTGGTATCTCTCTGCCTGTGTCTGCCCTCTGAAAACCACCATTTGGATGTGTAGTGCCGAGTAAGGCACAGGGACTGCTCCGTGCTGTCGGTGTGCTGACTGCTAACACAGTTGATGAGCTGGATTCCCACACTCCAGTCCCTCAGCTGCAGAAGGGGCTCTGTGGTGCTGGGTGCCCTGTGCCGGGGAAGATGTGGGATGCCTCTGTTAGAGAGCTCATGGTAACTGATGCCTGGCAGAGGTTGTGGTCATGCCCTGTCCACAGCATAACCCGTGTGCCCCTATGGCAGGGTCAGCTTTCCAAGGGAAGTCCCGCTCCAGTGACTGGTGCAAAGGGCTTAAGTGACTTTAGTGCTGGTGAAGCGGACTGGATTTGACTGCCCTGAAGACTAAAGGTACTGCCTGGGCAGCTGCAGGACAAGCTTTTCCCTCTGTGCCGTGCCATGAACATGCTCTGTCCCCTGCCTGCATGCCTCCCTCAGCCCCTAGGGGACCCTCTGTTAGTGGGGGGAGAGGACATTCAGTCTCCACAGCCCATCATCCCGTTTTTCCTGTGCTGAGCTGCAGTTTGTGTTGGTGGGGATGTGTGGATCTACACCAAGAGCAGAGCCAAGACCAAAGTGCCTTCTTCCAGAGGCCTCCAGATAGCCCCTCAGCAATTCAGGCTAGGTCAGACCTAATTCTGCTTCTATCCCTGCATCAGACAGTGAGGTCTCAGCTGGGGGGCTGTGAGGAGGGGATGACAGGGGCGGGCAGGTGCCCACTGCTGGCCTGGCTACTGCTGGGATTCCAGGCAAGGGAACAGAGTGCAGGGTGGGCTCCTGCCTGAGCCTTGCACCGGGAGGAAAGGATGTGCTGGGCTCTCACACAAAGAGCAGGGGCCTGATGCGGGCTGTCCTCCCTCTAGCGGTTATCCAGGCCCTTCGGAAAACAGCCTGTGTCCAGCTCTTGGCCACCATCCATTCCTCTGCATTCATCCCGCTGCTACTGCATCTGCACCAAGATGTCTCCCCACCCTGCCTTTTCCAGCTGCCTTTTGCTTTCACCCGCCCTATGGGGAGTCCCAGAGTCTCTGAATCCTTTCCCTTACTTTTTTATTACTTGGTGTGCTTTTACTTGTCCTTCGTGCATCCATGCAGCTGCTGGCTTTCCTTGTAGGATCTCTGTGGCTGCTCAGTGTGATTGACATGGATCTGGTGTGGGTGGCATGACCACCATGCTGCTGCTCTGCTGGGCTGGATCCTTGCAGGGAACTTGTGCCCAAACTGGCTCTTGTGCACAAAGGCGTGATGGCAGTCCCAGAGACCTTCATGCACAGCTGATGGTCCCTTTTTCTATCTGTGCTGAGATTCTCCTTGTCCATGGGTGGTTTGGGGCCTGGGGGGCAGCACTTGCTTTGCTGCTTCTGACAGACAGGCTGAGATGAGGCTATTTCAGGAACACAGTTACTAATTTTAGTGACCGGGAAAGACGGGGGCTTGAATCCAAGTGAGTATTTCCTGACAGTATAAGAGGGAGGAAAAGTGCAGGGTGGTGATCAAAACCTTCCCTGGAGGAAATCCCAGCTTTGGGAGTGTTAGAGGAAGACAGCATCAGTCCTCCCAGCTTGGGAACACCCCCTCTACTCTCCTCACTGCTGTTTGACAGATGCCTGTGGCTAGTTCCCTCTGTCCAGATCTATTTGCCTGATCTTGCATTGAGATTTTCAAGCATAAAGTGTTATATGACTTTTCCCTAGGCAATGCTGGCCACTTCCAGTATATCTGCTCCCATATGCTCCCGGGCAGTGGCTGCCAGAACAGGGATGTGGCCCTTAGGGAGTGGTATGTGTCCTGGGAAGACACGTCACTGGGAAGGTGCCAGGAGCAAAGCCAGGCATGTGCCTGGGGCTTGCTGGAGGGAGGGAGCTGAGCCAGTGTGAGACAAGAGCTGGTTAGACAATTGTGAGATCAGGAGCCGTTGGGCTTGTCCCGAGGCTTGTGGGACGGGCTCTGCAGCTTTTGACACCCCAGGCAGCTCTCTGCTCTGTCTGCTGCCTTGGCTGCGGCTTTTTCAGGGCGGCTTTGTCTTCCTTGCCCCAGCTACATCCCTGTCTCGGTTCCCAGTGCCTCTCTGGCAGTAGACCTCTCTCCCCCTGCCCTAATGATGATCTGTGGATTATCTTATCAACCCCTTATCAGGGTTTTCCCAGTTCTTGAAGGTGGGCAGGGCACAGCTCTTTCATCAGTGATGCTGGCATGCGCTCAAGACCTGTGTAAATGGGCTGTGCCTCCTGCACCTGAGTTGGCATCTGCTCCTGGCTCCATGCAGATGTGGTTCCCTCTCCAGCAAGCAGTAGTGCTGCCTCTGCACTGCCACTGGGCGTTATGGTTTGGGCAGCAGCTGTCAGCTCCTTTCCAGCCCATGTTTCATGATCCTCCTGTCCTTGACCCACAGTGGGGCATCCTTCACCTTAGATCTTTTCTGGGCCCTGTCACCTCTGCTCTGGGGGTCCTTGAATGCCTCTTTCAGGGAAGAGGCTTTTTATTGTCCCCTGTTATGATTAGATCCTGTTCATTACAGCTTGAAGAGGAGGGAGTGCAAACCTGGATAGGGAGCAGTATTGGGGAATAGCTCATTTGGACTATCCTGTTTCATTCCACTGGCAAGCCTATGGAAGCTCCACCTCGTTCCCTGAGCCCTGAAACTGGTGGTTTATTACAGAGACATAGATGTGGGTGTGCCTGGACTGCCCCACAATTATGGCTGGTATAGAGTTCCTGGGGTTTGACCCTTTCTTGAATTTCTGTACTGGGGAAACTGTTGAGTCCCCCAGAGGTTTGCTGGAGATTGTGCCCAAGCCAATAAGCTGGGCAAAGTTTGTGTGGAAGTCAGAAAAAGATCCTGTTTCAGGAATCTATTTCAAAGCCAGCCTCAGCCCTGAGCTCTGTTATCCCCAGCATGTGAGGGCTGGGGAGGTGAAAGTCGTGCTGGTCCCACCTTGAAGGCAGAGCTGTAGAGGCTGCTAAAATTGCGGAAGGGAATGACTGGTAGCTGGCTCTTCCAGTGTGAGAAGTACTGGGACGTGTGCTAAGGGTTACCTGAGTGTGTGGTGTGGGTGTGCAGGTGATATCAGAGTGTCCAAGCAGGGCTGTCAGCCACCTGGGCTTCACTGCTGGGTCAGGAATTCCTGAGCCACAAATAGCCGGTGTCTGGGAAGGCATGGAGAGGGAGTGTTGCTACATGCTTGGCCTGTTCCATACCCGCTCCTGGGCATCTTCTGTTGTCTGCCATGAGAGATGAGATCCTGGGCCAGGCAGGCTTTTGGCCAGCTCCTTTGGCCACTGTCGTACATGTTTTCCCAGTGCTGCAGCCGTTTCCTTCTCTGTCTCATCCCTCCAGCTGGTGTCTGCAGAGGGTTCCCACTCGGATGCTGGCTCGGTCTGTGCCGATAACCAGACAGAGCTGCCACCTTCCATGGAGCGCACAGGAGGAATTGGAGACTCCAGGCCCCCCTCTTTCCAGTAAGTTACCTGTCATCTGTCCTAGTTTCCAAGGGACACATTTGTTGTAATCCTGAGCAGGGGCTGGGATGCTCCTACGCAAATTGTCAGGGATCACAGCCAGCAAGGGGGGAGGAGGATGGGGCTGTGAGCAGATTCGAAGTGGAGCTGCATTATTCAACAAGCAAGGACATGCCGAAAATAGTGCAAGGAAGCTGGCAAAGAGCTGGCACAGTATGCCCAATCCTTTGCCCTGCACTCATAGATGTGCTATGGTTATTCATATCCCTCAAGAAGGAGACGGCTGATGGCTGGAAGCTTGTGCTGGCCAGCACAGAGGTGTAGAGAGAGCCTGCCCAAGTTGTTCCCTGTTGGACATATTTGTTCCTTTTATCTCATCACAGCCCTAACACCGGGGGGAGTCGGGAAAACCTGGACAATGAGACAGAAACAGACTCAGTGGTGTCGTCGCAAAGGGAACGACCTCGTCGGACAGATGGGCCTGAGCATGGTGAGTGTTGGTAACATGGCAAGAGCTCTGCAGGGCATGGCTGGGGCATGGTGGGGGCACCAGCTCCAGACTTGGGGCAGCTTTCTCTGCTTTGCAGAACCTTACCAGCATAGAAGGGCTGTTTTATGGCACTTAGAAGGGCTGTAGCCTCACACTGGAGGCAGGAGTTAACACCTGTGTTGCATCAGAACTTTGGGACCAAAGGAGATGTCTCCTGTAGAAGCCTCAAGTGGAGGCAGTAGTACCTCAGTCCTTTGTAGTTGAAAAGCAGAGTGTGCTGTAGCCTTGCCACTCCATGCTGCTTCTTGCTCTACCAAGGAAAGAGCTGCAAGTTTTCTACAAGTTTGGCAGCATTGCTTCTAGTGGCCCATCAGCCTCTTCCCCATCTGCTAGTAATAAAAGTATCCCACAAGAGGTGGATCTGATCTCAGGGTGGACTAGGAGCTGGATGGCACTAGATGGGATTGTCTGATGACCAGATTTGTTCTGAGAAGGCTGCCATGAGCCCTGCTTAGGGGAAGGGGTTGTCTCAAGCACACTGAGTCTTGTCTTTTCATAGCACCCAGGGTGAATGGGACAGTGAAGGGAGAGCGGCGCCGAGACCTGGGCGGGTACGAGAGCTCCTCCACTCTCATGAGCAGTGAGCTGGAGACCACCAGCTTCTTCGATTCAGATGAAGATGACTCCACCAGCAGGTAGGAGAGCTTAGGTCCTGGAGAAACGCTAACTTTCCCCTTCCTCCCAGCGCAGAGAGATGCCGTTGCAGGGCACAGTAATCCTGGGCTCAGACTTACCTCTGTCTCACCCAGCAGCCCTCTCTACTATTGTCTGTCCCCCATGTGCATGTTCTCCCCTCTGCCCTGCAGTCCTGTATTCCTTGTGCTATTTCCATGGCTCTCTTGCTGTCAGAGCCACCACCCTGGCAGCAAGAGAGCTGACTCTTATTTTTGCCTGCAGATTTAGCAGTTCAACAGAGCAAAGCAGTGCTTCCCGTCTCATGAGGAGGCACAAGCGGCGCCGGCGGAAACAGAAGGCTCCACGCATCGAGCGGGTACGCAGGGAGGGGCCAGGGATCCTGGGGAGGGAAGTGCAGGGCAAGGTGGGCTGCCTGGTGGATCCCTCTCAGGGATTCAGCTGTGTTTGTTGTGGTCACAACTTGTGACAGTCCAAGTCTCCAAGAGACTTTATTAAGTGCTGTAAACATTTTCTGGGCCAATGTAGCCACAAGAGCTGGGACCACAGGCCTTGTCCTGGCTGTGGAGAGGTCATAAGGACCATGGCTGATGTTCTCTGGCTCTGCAAAGCTCCCAGCATAAGAGTGGAGTTGTGGGTGGGGGCTGTGGTGCCACAGGGAGTGGCAGAGAGGAAAGACAAGTGGAGGAAGCTGGGGCTGGGAAAGTTGCTGAGGCACAGGAGGACATCTCACGTTTCACTTACGTTGCAGTCATCGTCCTTCAGCAGCATCACAGACTCCACCATGTCCCTGAACATCATCACAGTCACGCTGAATATGGGTGAGTGGGAGGTGTGCGTGGAGCCTGCAGTCCTTCCAGAGCGGGATTGGGTGGTGGAGAGGGAACTGGGGAGGGGGCAAAGAGGACACATGGAGGAGGAGTAAGGAGATGGATTCTGTAGAAAAGTGACTTGTCTTTAAGCGCTGGTCTCTCAAGAGTTTCTTTATGTCCCAGCTCATCTGGGACAGGGGTGCAAGCCACCATAGTTAGTACGTGGTTTGTCTGAGCTTAGGTCTGGTTGTGCCTGCAGCTTTGTGGTGTCTTACTGCTTTCTCTTTCCATTCCTGCAGAGAAATACAACTTTCTGGGCATTTCTATTGTGGGACAGAGCAATGAGCGTGGCGATGGAGGCATTTACATTGGCTCTATCATGAAGGGTGGCGCTGTGGCAGCTGATGGCAGGATTGAGCCAGGGGACATGCTCTTGCAGGTACTTCACGCCCACATATCTCCATCTTTGGGCCTGGGAAAGCAGTAAGAAAAGACCCAGAAGCCTCCCTGCAAATTTTGGCAGGTTAAATCCAGGAAGCTGTGCTTGAAAGAGGGAAGCTGAGTCACTGCTGAGCTGAGTGGGGAGCTCAGCCTCTGGTCACATCTCTGGGACTCACTTCTTTGCATTGTTTGCAGGTAAATGACATCAACTTTGAGAACATGAGCAACGATGATGCTGTGCGGGTGCTGAGGGAGATTGTGCACAAACCGGGGTAAGTATTTGGGTTGTTCCTTACCTCCAGGGACAGCTGTACAGTGTGTGCTTGGGGTGTGTGAGTCATGTCTTCAGCCACCTCTGCCAGTGGCTCTGTAGAAGCTCAGAACTTAGGTTTTTGGTGTTGCTTTGATTCCTGGGTTTTCATTCCCAAAGCAAGAATTGGGGCCAACAGAACGGTGGGGAATTGGGGTCTGTGCCCCTTTCTTTGTGGGAATTCTGGGTCCCTGCTCACTACAGGGCAGTTGGAATAGATGACATTTAAAGGTCCTTTCCAACACAAACTGTTCTTTGATTCTCTATTCTATTTGGGTCATCAGCAACCCTCAGCCAGGGTCATGTCATTTTGTTCACATCACTAAGGAAACCTACAGCTAGATTGAAACAAGGGCAGTTTACTGCCAGCTTCTCCCTGTCTCCCAGGAGAGAGCCAGCCCACAGGATCTGTCTGTCATGCAGGGGTTTGTGCCACCAGGCTCTGGTTCTAACTCTCACCCTTTTGTTGCAGGCCCATCACCCTGACGGTGGCTAAGTGCTGGGACCCCAGCCCACGGGGCTGCTTCTCGTTACCCAGGAGTAAGTGGATAGCTGACCCACCCTTAACGCTGGTGCCCAGCTCATGTGAGAGCCCTGCCTTAAGCACTTACTTGGTTGTTGTCTTGTTCTTCCCCTGTGTGTTTGACTCCATGTGGCACTGAATTGGGGTTTGATGGGGTACAGCTCTCCTTTTAGGAGGCTGATATGTCCTATTCCCAGACCAAAATGCCCATAAGCCCAGCCCTCCTTCCCACATCACGCTGGGGACGCGTTTCACTGGGGCAGGGGGGTCACTTGCTCGGGGCGCCAGAGGAAAGAGAAACCCCTCCTTGAGCCATAGGAGGATCTCTCCCTCTGCACCTCTCCTGCTGACCCTCCCTCTCTTCTTTCTCTCCCAGTTGCTCCCCAGCGGATCTGGGCTGGGCCAGACTCTCCATGCTCGGATCCGGGTGAGTCCCGGCAGATACTGGGGATGGAATGGGCTGTGCTGAGTCCCTGTCCCTCCCCAGAGGTTGTTTTGGTGATGCGATCATTTCTTCCAGCTACTGACTGACTCTTTCTTTTCTGGCAGGTGAGCCCATCCGGCCCATCGACCCGGCAGCCTGGGTGTCTCACACAGCAGCGATGACTGGCACCTACCCAGCGTACGGTATGAGTCCATCCATGAGCACAATCACTTCCACCAGCTCCTCCATCACCAGCTCCATCCCAGAGACCGAACGTAAGTCCTTGTGCCTCCGTGCTCTGCCCACTGCACGGCTCTTCACCTTCACTGTGCTGTGAAGGGAGCAATACATCTGCCTGGGGACAGCTGGGGTGGGCGAGATCTGCCCTGCCAAGGGACTGGGAAGAAGGCAGCTCTTGACAGGCTGGCACTTGGATCAGTGGGAGTTCTGCCTGGGTGAAATAATACCACATTTTTCAGCTTTCTCTGTGAGGAGAATAGAGGAGCTTGGGTGCAATCAGGAGCTGTGGCAGATGCAGAAGAAAGGCTAAGACCAGTCAGGGTTAGCGTTTGAGATTGCAAGGCCAGAGGGATTCAGCATGTCCCCGGAGCAATTGCTCTCCCAGACAGCAGATAGGGCAGGATGGAGGAGGCAGCTGGAAGCAAAGAGCCTAGCAGTGGGGCAGGGTCCTGCTGAGCACAGGGCTCTTTTGGTTGCTTTCTGGAGGTTTTGGATAATTCTGGTATACGGAGCTCTGAAGCAAGGGTCTGGAGAGCTGAGGTGAGGCAAAAAGCTAGGAGTTTATTGTAAGTTTGTGACTTTTGCCTGCGTTTTGCCCAAGAGGAAATGGCTGATGTGAAGGATAACATGTGAAGGGGCTTACACAGCATGTGCCCCAAGGCTGTCTGCGATGTATTGTTCCCTGGCCCATTTCTCCTGCGTGTGATGCTTCCATGTGGCCCCTTTGTCTTTTCTGTCCTCTCTCACCTCTGCCTCCCTTCCTTCGTCCACACCACAGGCCTCGATGACTTTCACCTGTCCATCCACAGTGACATGGCCACCATTGTCAAAGCCATGGCCTCACCAGAGTCAGGCCTCGAGGTGCGTGACCGCATGTGGCTGAAGATCACCATCCCCAACGCTTTCATTGGTAAGAGACTGTACTGCCTGCAGCAGAGGCAGGGACTGGGGAATGGGTGGCCTGTTTTCCAAGCAAATGTCCAAGGGAGCATCCCTGTCACCGTAAACTAACTGTTGACCAAGCCAGAGTCACAAATTGAACCTTTGGCTGTGTGACCCCTTTTCACCTTTGGCCCACTTTGTCTTGGCTCTAGTGGGGCTTGCTGCCTCAAGAGCCACTGTCTTCCACTCTTTTGCCACATCTAACTCTACGTTTGGTGGCAGGTTCAGACGTGGTGGATTGGCTCTATCACCACGTGGAGGGCTTTACAGACCGCCGTGAATCCCGCAAATATGCCAGCAATCTGCTGAAGGCTGGCTACATCCGACACACCGTGAACAAGATCACCTTCTCGGAGCAGTGCTACTACATCTTCGGCGACCTCTGTGGAAGTATGACCCTTGGCATGGGTGGGAGGGAGAGAATGGCCGGTTAGAGGTCCTGCAGAGCCCTGATGACACTATGGGAACACAGTTACAGCCATTGCCGTCAGGCTGGGTCCCTTGTTCTACAGACTTTGTTAAGAGGGCAGTAAAGAATATCCCAGCTCCCTTGTCATGCTGCTGGGGTAGTGAAGTTGGAAGCAGCATTGACAGTGTCACCTACTCTGAGATCTTTTCTCTTGGGCAGCTCTGGCAGAGTCTTAGTCTTTACTGACTGTCTCCAGGCTCTGAACTTTCAGTGCTGGCAAGGAGCTGGTGCTCAGGCAACTGGGTTCTATTCAGATAAGAGGGATGGGGAAAGGAATTGGCGTGGTGAGCCTGTAGCTCTGGTGTGGTTCTTTCCCACCAAGCTGGTTCCTGTATTAGAATGGCAGCTTGGACTCGGCCAGCCTGGCTGTTGTCCAGCCAGGAAGCACAAATGGTGGCACTGACTAGCAAGTAGAGTGCCAACTTCTCATGTCTCCTTGCATATTCTGTCCTTGTCCTTCAGCAAAGATTGGATGGAGAGCTGCTTCATCACACATGGTTGTCTTTCTGCTTGGATTAACCCCTGTTCTCTGCTTTCTTGCAGACATGGCTAATCTCTCTCTTCATGATCACGACGGCTCCAGCGGTGCCTCCGATCAGGACACTTTGGCTCCGCTCCCCCATCCAGGAGCCGCACCCTGGCCTATGGCTTTCCCGTATCAGTATCCACCACCTCATCCATACAACCCCCATCCTGGCTTCCCTGACCCAGGCTACAGCTACGGAGGGGGCAGTGCAGGCAGCCAGCACAGTGAAGGTGAGTAAAAGGGACTAAAATATGCCTGAGGGTGGGCAGGTGCCCTGTTCAGTACTGGGAAGCAGCAGGAAAAGGCTTAGGTGAGGTCTTATGTGAGGGGAGCCAGGGCAAAAGCCACCTCAGAAGGATCGTGGGACTTGGAGATGAAAAGAGACTGAAAGCACAGACTGTGCTGGCAGATGGCTGTGCTGGAGTGTGCTGTAGTTCTTTCTTGGCCAGAGGAGCATCCGCTCTTCCTGACTTGTCTGAGCTGCCACCTAACCTTGCCTGGTGTGCTTTGCAGGGAGCCGAAGCAGTGGTTCCAATCGCAGCGGCAGCGAGAGGAGGAAGGAGAGAGAGAAGACCGGGGAGTCGAAGTCAGGCGGCAGCGGGAGCGAGTCGGACCACACCACGAGGAGCAGCATGAGGCGCGAGCGCGCGGCCAGCGAGCGCTCGGTGCCGGCCAGCCAGCACAGCCAGCGCAGCCAGCACTCCCTGGCTCACAGCATCCGCAGCCACCACAGCCAGCAGTCCTACGGGCCGCCCGGCCTTCCCCCTCTCTTCAGCCCCCCCATGTTGCTGATGCCTCCACCACCTTCAGCCATGGGGCCCCCCGGGGCGCCGCCGGGCCGTGACCTGGCCTCTGTGCCCCCCGAACTGACAGCCAGTAGACAGTCCTTCCGAATGGCCATGGGCAACCCCAGTGAGTTCTTTGTGGATGTAATGTGAAGCGCCCGTCCCCTGTCTGTCTGCTGCCCCTCCTTCCCCCCTCCATCCCCGTCGTTTGTTTCCTAGGACCAGCCCTGGCTTCACCCCTTTTTTTGGTTGGTTTTTTTTTTTTTTGGTTTTGTTTTTCTTTTTTATTTTGTTCTTTTTTTTTTGTCTTGATAACGAAAAGAAAAAAAAGGGAAAAAAAATAATAAATGGAACTAAACCTTGATTCTAATCCCTCCTCGAGTGGGGTGGACAGGCCTGGCAGGCCTGCTGGGTGCTGCCAGCCCATCCCGCCACCAGACTTGTGTATTGCCAATGGTAATTCCCTCCTGCCATCCTCTCTAACCCCATTAATCTGCATCCATCCCAGCGCCCTGTGCTGCTTGCCCGTGTGTCGCTGCTGCCTCGGTCCTTCCGCCCTAAATATCTCTTCTTTCTTTTCACCCTTTTGTGTTTCTTCTATCAAGCAGCAAAGAATTACGGGGTGTTTGACTTTCTCTGAGCCTGCCGCCCGTGGGGGGGAGAGCTGGAGCGTGGCGTGGCCCGACAGCAGGACACGGAGCTCCAGGGGCGCTGGGCACGCATGGCGCTGAAGATGGCTTCTTTCCTCCCCCTCGCGGAAGATGCCCTGCCCTTCCCACAGCCTTGAGAGGGGAGCAGGGACCAGCCTTATATATGTATTTTAAATCCCGTTGTAGTTGCCTTTTGGCTAATGCATGAATGTTCCAGGGCTTCAGTGCCTCTGGGGAGTGGGGAGATGCTGCCACTTCCCTCTTGCCTCCCTTCTCTTGCCCACATATTGGGCCAGGTCCAAGCTTGACACTACGCCATGGCAGGACCCTCCTTTTCCTTGCCCAGGCCACGAGGCTCAGGGCTGGGGCTGTACCTCTGTGTCCAGCCCGGAGCAGTGGTGAGTGCCTGTGCTCAGTCTCTTACGTAGCTCAGTGCCCTACGCCTGCCCTTGGGTACTTTGGGGGCATTTAAGGGCAGAGCTCTGCTCCCTCCATCCTGCTCTTTGTCCTCCTGCCTGCGATGTGCTGCTGCCTGTCCCGTTTGTAGGGGCTGTCCCATGCCTGGGTCTGGCGGTGGCAGCTGTGGCCTTCTCCCTCCTGCTGTCGTGCTGCTCAGCAATGTGATACCTTCAAGGGTCTGGACAGACTTAGAAGGCAAGGAAGGGGCACAACTGGTTTGCTTTCATGCTTTGGGGGAACGTGGAGGTCCCCTGTATTTGCCCTACGAAGGGCCTGAGTCTGCCTCCCCCTCTGCCCAGTGCCATGAGTGCTGCTGGCCTGGCTGCCAGGAGGGATGAGGCTCTGGGACAGCCCTGCTCCCTCTGGGCTGTGAGTGGTGCCTGGTGGCAGCACAAGCTCTCTGGGAAGGGAGACTCTGGCCTGAACTGTGGCTCAGCGCCCACCGATCTACCAGAACAGTTGAGTCTCTGCTCCAGCGCTCCCTGCCCTTCTTCTTTCCTCTTCTGGGTACTCAGAGATGTGCCTTGGGCTGGGGCAGCCCCTTCCCCATGCCCAGGGCCAAGCACGGTACAGTATGAACATGCTCAACCCTGCTGCTGTTGGTGCTGGCGCCTCGGCGCCCTCTCCTCCTGCCACACCGTGGCTTTCACCAGGCAACTGTTGCCTCCTTTGGTCTTTCTTGTGTTTGCGATTTTTATATGATGGAGATTAAATGTATTTTGCTCCTTGGGGGTCTGTGTTGCCCTTGCAGCCCCTCTGCCAGACCTTACTCACCATCAGTTCATCTCCCTGACTCCTCTCCTTCCCCTCTGCCCGCTGGAGTCCCCAGCAGCCTCCCTGGCCACTGCTCACCCCTTGCCCTGCCCTACCCACCGGGTTTTATAAAAACAACACCAATCTCCTTGTTTTTATTTATAAACATAGTTTTATTGGACTCCTGCCTTGTGTCGTTCGTTGTTTTTTCCTCCCCCATCCTCTTCTACCCTCCTGCCTTTTGCTCTAAAGGGAGATCCCGGCGGGATGAGGGCACTCTCTGCCGGTGTTCCAGCTGCCTCTTGGCGAGGTGCCGATGGCTGCTGCGGTCTGAGCCATCGCCAGGCCCGGCCTCCTCCTTCCCCTCCCTGCGCAGCGGATCCTGTCCGCGGGCGCTCGGGGCTCCCGGGGTCCCCGTTTCCAGCGGGGAGAACCAGGGGCTGGTTCCACCGCGGGCGCAGCGCTGCGAGGGCGGAGGGGGGGGATGCCTGTGCGCGGGGCCCGCGGGAGCCAGCAGCTTCGCAGAAGGGCACGGCGACCGCAGGCCCGTGCGCGGGGGCCGCAGCCTCCTGCCCGTGCGCTCCCCCCGCCCGTCCCCGGGCTGAGCGCGGCCGCCATGCTGCCCTTCCCTGACTACAGCTCCCGGCATGCCCAGCGCGCGCACACGGCCTTCCCGCCCCCGCCTAGCGGCCCCACCTCCCACCGCGGCGCATGCGCGGTGGGCGGGCGCGGGCGGGGCGCGCGCGCGGCGGCTCTGCAGTGCGCGGGGGGGCGCGGGCTGAGGGGGGGCGGCGCCGCCATCTTGGGCGCGGGGCGGCAGCGGCGGTGCCGGCGGCAGGTGAGGAGCCCTCGGGCCGCGCTCCGCTCTCCCCGCCGGGCTGCGCGGCCTCCGGCCCTCCGCCGGGCGGCTGCCTGCGCCCAGGCTCTCTCTGCCGCGAGCGGCCGGACGGTAGCCGAGTCGCCGCGGGTGGCGGCTCCGTGGGCGCTGGCCGAGGGTGGGGGTCCGCGGGCCTTCCCCGGGGCGGGAGGTGGCTGCGGGGCGAGGTCCCCACCGGCTGCCCTTGGGGACGGGAGCGGGAGTGGGTCCGCGGACGGGAGGGAGGGTGGAAGCACCCGGGAGGGCTTTTCTTCAGCCCCATCTAAGGGGGTGCTGGGCGACCCCGTTGTCGCACATTGTTTGAGGCTCAGGGGGCTTATTAAATGCTTCTGTTAACGAGCTCTCCGCCGGGAATACCTGTGGGGCAGCCCTGCGGTGCTGCACCAAGTGAGGGTGGGGACGGAGTCAGGCTGTGTGTGGCACAGGAAGGCCGGCACCGATGCGTCAGGTCAGCCTGAGCAAAGGTTTTTTTCAGTCAGATCTGGCCGGAACTTCACCGAAAATTATTTGTCCCTACTGCTGATCCAAACGTGAATTAGGTGGGTCATGGCTTGCACCCTTTGCTTCCTCCCTGGAAAACCTGCTGAGGCAGAACGCAGCGCCGCTGATGCTGAGCTGCTTGTTCTGAGGCTTAAAGCAGGCTCCCATCCAGCAGCTCTCCTAGATGGGTTTCCACTTCCATTCTTCCCTGGGCTAGGTTTTTGGATTCGGGAAAACTGCAGGAAGCACAGCCCGTGTTTATTGCCCAGTGCAGTTGACCTCTCTCTCCACTGGGAAATGACTGGCTTTTGATCCAGTCTTCTCTCTGTAAGCTATGTGAGTCCATGATCTGTTTTCTGCTTGCTTTAGTATGACAAAGCTGCTATCAAGTTTTAGCCTCAGGCTGCCAAAATCTGAGCCTGGAACTTTCCCAGATAGGTGAGTCTGGATGGCTTCTGTGGCTCAGAAGTCTAGGTATTGCAGGCTTTTAACTGTATATGGGCTCATGTGGTGTCTGGTTGGGCAATGTTTGCTTGAATGCTGTCAGAGCTGTAGCTACTCTTTTTTTCCTACAGTAAAAGCTGTGTGTGTTCCTGTGAGTTTTGCTTGGAGGGACAATCTCAAATTTGAAGAGATACTGCCAATCTGTCTACTTCCATATTTTTCCTGTCAGAAGGGAGGCATCACTCCTCTTCTGTAGGAAATACCATCTTACTGACATCTAGTGACAAAGATACCTGGTGTTCTTTGGGCTGCAGAGTGGCCATGTTCCAGGGAGAGGACTGGAGATGCCTTTGAAGGGTATCATGGCTGGTTCCTCCTCCTGAATGAGAGAGCACAGTGCTGGTCCTTGGAGAGTTGAGTCTTGAGGCTGTGCAGGGTTACATCTTGAGTTCTTTCAAACAAAGAGGACTGGAAATGCACTCTAGCTTGATGCTATCTCTGTTGGTTTTTTTGGGTGTGGGTTTTTTTGGTTTTTTTTTTTTTTGATGGAGCAGGAACAATCACTAAACAAAATGGGCTTTGTAAAGAAACTTCCTGTGACCCTTAATTAAACTTTTCTTGTCTCATCCCTGCATCAAGAAGTAGTAAAGCCCAGAGTGTCTTTTGCAGCACAATGTCTTGCACTGGTTTTTTAACTGCTGAAGACCATTAGAGTGTTTAAAGGCTGTTCTTAGGGTTAACTGGAAGATGGAGGGAAGTGCAGCCTCTGGTGCCAAAACATAATTGGTCTGAAAGGCAGAGTCAGCTTCTCTCCTTTAGTGAGTGACCTATGGAGTCAAAAGTTACTGGCAAGTCCTGTATTATTTTGATCTTCGTGGGAGGTTGGCAGCTCAGCTAAAAGCTTGCAGGCAGAGGCACAGAATGTGAAATGCAGTTATCTACTCTCCAGTAACAGTAGAGAGAGAAATGCTGGCAAGTCAGGTCACCTAGACCATTAGTGGTCTGCAGACTACAAGCTCTAACTCAAACTGCACTCTGTACCTCTACCCTCTTCTGTCAGGAGACGAATAGAAAGCAAGTTACTGTTCAGGTTTCCAGCTCAGGATTGAAAAGCAAGCAGAATTTGCTTTAGACTGGCTTCAGAACTGGTAGAAATAGAAGGCATTGGGGCCATTCAGATAAGGTTGGGCTCAAGATAAGGTGGAGAGGTGTGTTAAATGCTGTTCCTGTGATGTTTTACCAGAGTAAGGGAGCTTCTCGTCTTTCCTCATGTCAGTATTTATCTCCTGTTACTCTTCAGACTGGCTGCGTGCGGTACAGCACACAGAAGGAGGCTGTAGGAGGAGAGCCTGGTAAGAGAACATGCTTTTCTTCCTGCCCACTGGCTATGGGGATTTATGGGATTGGGTTTAAAATAGGGACAGTTTCTCTGAAACTGATGGGTTTATCTCAGGAGCTCTTTAGCTCAGGGTATGCCCCTTAAGTAAATTATGCAGGCTGTCTTCTCCAGGATGAAGTGATTGCAACTACTCTTGTTTAAAACAAAGTACAGCCCGTGGCCTCTGGGAAAGTGACTAATGCAGCCCTCTAAGCAAAGCTTAGGTGCTTGGATTAGCTGGTGGGGTGATGGCATCGTTATGAGCCTTAAGCCTTTCGGGTAGATATTGGCTAGCACTAGCCTGAAAGGATGGGTTTTCCCAGCAAGTCCAGTTTGCCAAAGCAGCCTGACTAATCCCCCTCCTGCTTCAACTGTTGTCACTTGTCCAAGATCATACTGATTTCTGGAATGCAGAAATGGTTGCAGTTGGTGATTTGCCCTCAAGAGCTTCAATACCTCTCTTGGTTTCTTCCTGGACGAGAACTTGAGCAGCTAATGTACCTTGAACTGCTTAGTTAGATAAGCTCATTAATGCACAGAAGTCTTACTTGCTGTTAAGTCAGAACCCAAACTGTCTTTTAATAGACTACTAAAGGGGTTGGTTGGTTGCTTTACACCAGCTTATTCTCTGACTTGTGATTGCTGTTTCCTGGATGTGCTCTGTAGATTACAGAAATCAGCATTCCTTTTTTCATTCAGAGTAAGTCATGTCTGTGCTATGGGAAACTTCCAGCCCCTTAATGGAAGTGACAAAGTCCAAGTAGCTGGGTCTTGGGCACTTCTGGTCATCTTGTGTTTATTTGTACCCTGTACTGGATGGCACAGGGGATTCAGTGAAGCTCGTGGCCTGTATCGCCGTGGGGCTATGACCAAAATGGCTCTGCAGATGAGCAGGAGTCCCCTCAGCCCTGCTCATCCAGCCTCAGTGGCTTGCTCTGTCAGTGGCTGGTTGAAGGTAACTGGCAGACTGTGTCTCGTGCTTATTTTTCCCACTTGTAGTGCCAGACACTTTCCTGGAGAGGTCTTTCGGTGGTGAGGATAGCACCTGCATAGCTGGCTTTGGAAAAGACGCTCTGATCCCAAAGTTGCCTCCTAAAATGAAAGGACAAATGCACTCTGCACCATCGGGGTGCTACTGGTACTCATCAAATCCTGGGGCTGTTGGGGTCATAGTGTGAACCTGTAGTTACATTCTTACACTGACAGCATAAGAACTCCTGTCTCTGCAGTGACACCGCTCCTGAGCAGTTATTCTTGAGCTGCCGTGTCACCACTGCACCTCTGAAGAGAGGACACAGAGGATTTGCTGATCAGACGCCATGAGAGCAGCCAGACATGGCTCAGGAGTTCCACAGGTTCTGCTTGCATTGGGCTTAGAGAAACTGGTGTGGAAGGATACAAACAACTGTGCTTTCCTGAGGCAGAAGTGCCAATATGCACCCCAAATTTATGGTGACTCTGGTACCATTAGGCTGTAGGCACATTATATTGATAATGACATGTTTCCTCCACACAGCACCTCATTCTTGTAGAGCTAGAACAACTAAGTATCTCTTGTCTTTGACCTGCAGCTGCAGTTACTGCAGCCATGTTCATCTTACCACTGCAGAAAACTGACTAAAAATTCACTGGTTTTCCTCAGCAATGAATTTGAGCAGATTTGTTTGTTTGTTTTCATTTGTGCAAATACAGTTACAAAAGGCAGAGAACTGTGTTCCAAAGCATGTGATACAGGTTGAAGCTACCCCTGTCCCTGCTGGTGCAGGGAAGGATTAATTGTCTACGTGGTGTCATCTGAAAGATCTCAGGTTATGGGACAAATTCGAGAATATAACTTGTTTGAATATCTGTATCTGGGACTTGGGCTAGAATTTAGTTTTGTCTTTCATACTCTAATGAATGGATGACTGGTACTACAGTGGTGTTTTGTTACTGGTCTTGTTACTGGTGTAATGCTATGGCTTCTCAAGTAGGAACACCATGGGAGACTAATGCACTGGACAGAAACTGGAGGATTGATACCATGTGCTGTGGTTCCTGGAAGAGTTGCTGCACAGGGAGCAAACTGTGCTGGTTGGTTGATTCCTTATGTGTGCCTTGTTTAGTCTAAGAAAGCTCCGTGCTGCTTGTTGTTCATTTTTCTACAGCTATTCTAAGTCAGAATCGATGAAGAGGACATGGAAGAGGAAGGCTGGGCTCTTACATGCTGCAGGAGGAACCAGCTGAATCTTGACTTGCTAGTGCAGGTTTAGTGTATCATCTCACTAGGTACCTCCCAGTTCAGCCACTTGTTGCATCCCAGAATATGTGAAGCTACTGACAGTCCAGCAACAGGATTCTGCTGCCTGACCCTGTGCTCCTGACTGCACCCACACATTCCAAGTGGATGGCACAGCGTAGACCTGAAAAGGCAAAGTCTGGCTTTTGGAGGACCACCTGTTTTTAGGTCAGACCTAGAAAACACAGCATTTTCCATCTCTGATGGAATCAGTGGACAAAATCAGGTTTTCAGATACCGTGCTTTATGGGCTCCCTTGGTCTGCAGCTCACCTGCTGCAAACTGAGTTCTGGGATTTCATCGTGCTGTGATGGTTTGAGAGTCTCTCCATGATGCACATCCCCTGCACAGTGAGAGCGGTGTGACATGGTTTGAGACAAGTATGCTTGATTCTTGAGAAAGCACCTTGTTACCATGTCAGTCACTGTAGGTCCAGCTAATCCTGCTGCTTTTCTGTTATGTAACTGCTGAAATGCATTCAAATCTGCATCCCGGGTGCTTGGTTCTATGCACATTCTCTTTTTGTAGCTGGCTGTCTTAATGCTGTAACTGTGCCACAGTTGCTCTAAAGGTGTATTTTAATGCTCTCATCTTCAATGGAGTGAAAAGGTGTTCTGGAAAGTCATTTCCATGTCATCTTAACTCCTAGCGGGTTTATAAGTTATGTAAAAGTATGTGGCCTGTCTGTGATGCTCTTCATGATCCTTTTCTATTTACGGGTTGAAATAGAAGTATGTGGGAATGTGAGCACTTGGCAGAGGGTAGGAAGCATACTGGCCTTAGGTGTTTGTAGGAGCTGCATTCAGACATTAGATGTCATTCCTACCCCGGTAGCTCCTTGAAGAATGTAGAGTGTATTGGGAGAGGGCTGTTTTTCCTAAATTGAGGTGATTAGTCACCAACTGGTGTGAATTAAACATACATGTGGATCATCTCTGTACCTTAACTAGAAGAAATCCATCCATACTGGAACTAGAAAACAGGGCTGTAGCTACCAGTGTGGAGAGGGTCGCCATATGTTCAAACTGGTGAAACAGAAGGAGTGGAGCTGCAAAGCTCTGAAAATGCAGTTGATGGATCATTAACCCAAAGGTTTCAGCTAGAGTCATCCTGGTTTCCAGGCACTTGGTGATAAACAGTTGAAGAAGTGGTGGGCTTTGCTCTTGAGCTGTGTCTGACAGTGAGATATTAGGCTGAGGAAGCTCAGAAGCAGTGTAGGGCAATCTCCCTAGAAAAGGCTGACTGTGGAGAGGAGCAGAATGAGTCACTGAAAGCTGATTGAGCAATGCTTTCTGAGTCATGTCGCTAATGCACAGTGAGCAGATGAACCCATCTCCTGTGGTGGATTTCTTATTCTGGGGCCTTCTGATTCCAGCAGCCATGAGTCACTGAATGTCAGTCTCAATATAATTTGAACCCTGTTCCCTGCAGTTCTTAACCACTGCAAGCACTAGGATCTTTCACTTCCAAAGCTGATCTGTAAAGAAAACTACTAATTGTTTTAAAATGTCTGAACTGTACCACAAAAATCCTCATTCTAGTTGCAGTGTAACCTTGAAATAGTTGAAAGGAGGATCTGTGAAACTTGTACTGAAGCACAAAGGAGTATCAAAACAAAGCAAGTTTATTTTCACTGCAGCCACTTCAAGGAGAGCCATTGTCATCTTAAAGAGCCGTTCTTCTTGCTAAGCTTTAAGCAACTTTCTTTTGCATGCAGCCCTTTGTATAGCTTTCTTCTCTGTTCATAGACCTCTGGTCTTGTCATTCCACCTCTTGAGTTTCCAGCTGTGTGGACATGCTTCCATGAGCTGATGGAAGTATTCTGTAGTGGAGATGGAGTGCGGTCACTCTGATGTTGTGTCTCACAGGGATGTAATGCAAGGCTTGAGCAAAGACTGGAATGTTGTCCGTATTCCCTGAACTCCCATCATGGGCAAATTTGGTGAAGGTTGACAGAAAGCAGTAAGTGCTGTAAGCTGTGTTGATGCCATTGTGCTGTCTATGCTTGTGATGCTTGGAGCTCTTCAAGATGTTGAACTGCAGAAGTCAAGGAGGAGCAAGGGAGCTCTGCTTATAAATGTGTTAAATACCTCGTGCAGTTGAGACCTCCTTGGTCCCTGATGCCATTAGATGGGAGTGCAGCAAGAGTTTACACTGTGTGTGTCCTCCAGCTACTACAGAGACCCGACTGATAGCTGGTACAGTTGGGTCAGTCATCTAAAACTGTTTCCTTGTATTCACTGCTTTTAGCTCATGTGACTTTGCTGGTACTTGGAAGCACTTTACCAACTGTCTGACACAAATCAAGTTGGTAAGTTGCACTTAAATGTGAATTCAGGGTAGAGCCGTAGAATTGTGGGTTCTTTCAGGCTTGAGGAGGATTGTAACTGTTATGGAGGCAGGCTGCTGCTACACGTGGAATAATACTAGTGTGTGTGTCTCGGGCATATTTATGCTGGTAGGCTGCCATTATAAAACAAACTGGCAGAATTGTCCTGATCTTGTGGCTAAATCTGTAGTAAGAAAAAGTATCACCTCATATTAACCAGGGGCTGACATAGCACAGAGCCAGTCCCTTCTGACTCTGAGCAAGCTTGGTATTATGTTGCATTGCCAATGTAGAACAGCTAACACCCATCTGCTGGTTGGTGGCAGATCTCTGTGTACTTCTGTTTTGTACCAAACAAGGATTTGCAATAAGAGCACTCCTAGTTGGTAATCATGGTGGGGGTATGTGTGTAGATATGAGGGTATTCAAAGTAGTAAGGGCAAAGTAGATCAAAGAGGTGCAGATGTGACTATAAAATGGCACCCTGAATTCAAGATACATATTTGTACATTGATGCATATAGGAGGTGGGTGGATGAAGGAGGAAAGGCAATTCTAGCAGTACTTGTAATGTAGTTAATCAGCTTGGTGACTGGATTCAGTGTGATCTTGGAGTAAGGATAAGTGATGAAGTAGTTAGCTTCTTGCTGAGCGGTGGTTTGAAAGTGTAAGTCAAATACCAAGAACCACTAAAAACAGATCAAAGCAGGGTATGTGGGGTTGTCACAGTCTTTATCGTGCTTTGCTTACATCTTGAAAAACTTGTGCAGTTTTGTGCTCACTTCCAGAAGCAAAGTGTTTAGAGGAAGGCAGTAAGAAGGACAAGAGCATAAAGCAGTTTCCCTGTGAAGAGCAAACTGAACAAGGTGGGAACACCTCATTCTGGGTAAAGGGTGATGGAGGCAGTGGAGAAGATTTGCAAAATCCTGAGTGGCCTGGAGATTAGAGTATGGGGGCTAGTTCTTAATTGCCTTTTCCTGCACTTGAACTGGAGGCCATTAAACAAAGCAGGGGTAAGGAAGAAAAAAACAGGCTTAAAACAAAAAGGAGGATGTTTTGTACAGTGATTATAAAAAACTGTTGTGTGGTTTGTTGTTTGTTTGTTTTCACCCTGGCATGCTGCTGATGAGAGGAAACTGGGCGAATATTTAAGACATCCATTGAGAGTTCTAAAATAGAAAAGCGGGATCTCCTGGAGAGTGTTTTCTTGACCTGTTCTGTTACCTGACTGTCCCTTCCTTGGTGACACTCGAGACAATACAGTGAGCAAACAGCTCTGCAGTATGAACCAATGCAGCTCCTAAATGTGCCAGTGAAGCTGGAACCAGGAACTAACCGTGCATAGAAAGTTTGAGGCTTGAACTTAGCTCCCAGTGTATTTTGTATGAGGAAGAAGCCTAGAATTTCACTGCATTGATGAAGATTTTTTTTAAGATTGAAAGCCCTTGAATCATGCTGTATC
Organism: Myiozetetes cayanensis; assembly: GCF_022539395.1. Lineage (NCBI taxonomy): Eukaryota > Metazoa > Chordata > Aves > Passeriformes > Tyrannidae > Myiozetetes > Myiozetetes cayanensis. Next base: position 14,765,999 of record NW_026086937.1, read on the forward strand.
TGCTCTCCATCTAACATGTTTTTACTAACATAAAAGATGAGGAAGCAGTTGGCTCTGCTGCCTAGTACTGTGATGCAATTAAAAATGCTGATTTCTGCCTGTAACTTTAATGAAGCTATTACAGAATATGTTCTAATCTAACATGAGAAAGCAAAGCCTCATTATCTCAGTCAATATTTAAAGTTTGTAGATCTTCCTAAGAGGAGACTTTTAATTTCCAGTGCTAAGCTTGATCAGCAGTCTTCTCCATGTTTTACAGTAATATAGCAAAAATTCAAGGCTTTTTCAGAAAGTGAGTGGCTCGTTGTGCTGGCAGGAGGCTTTGTCTAGTATATGCCTGCATGTCTGATCCTGTTGCTCATCAAAGCAGACGTTTCCTTTATGCTAAAAATAGTTAAACAAATAACTTAAGCAGCATTAAAACCCAAGAGGGAGATTATTTTTTATTTTTAAGACTAAGATGTGCTTTCTAGGATTCTTCTGGAAAGGGTTTGTAGGATTCTTATGATCCAGCTTTGACCAGTTGCATAACCTTCCAGGAAGCTATTCTATACAGCACAAGTCTTAAAGGGGACACGGGAACTCTTCCTCACCTTTGATTGTAATAGTCCATATCTGAATGTGGAGGCCAGCACTATAGCAGTCTGAAAACACATCCTTGTTTCTTATCTGGAATGAAAAAACTAGTAAATAGGAAAGAATTTCCTAGAGTGGGCAACAAGTTACTTTCATTGTTGTAATTGCTCATTTTTTTCATCATTTGGCCTGTGTGAATGACCTTTCAGATGTTTGCTGAGCTACAGCTTCGGCATCTGCCAGACTTGTTGGGCAACTGTATTCAGTTCTCCATATTTTGGGTTCCAGCCATGCAGGTTATCTCTCGGTGGCTTCCTCGTGCCTGTTAGGGCTTGTGTGTGTAAGTAGTTGTCAGTCTGTGGTACAGCCACTTCCTTAAATCTGAGACAGTGGTTTTGTTCTGTTAACCATCGGGATTGTCTTCTGGTGTGGGAATGCTGCCCTTGCTGTCACTGCACTGTAGCTTTGGTCCACCTGTGTGGGAGAGTGAACAGCCACAGAAGGCTTTTCCTATTGTGTAACCACAGGGGAATCTCAGACTGTGTTATGCCTCTGTCCTAGTAGATAGGGTTACGGAGACTTATCCTGGAAGTAAATTCTGAAGTTATCAAGTGTTAGTTATGGGAATGGAAGAAAAACATATTTGAAAAAGTCTTCTGTGCTAGATGGAGTCTCAGACATCAAAAAATGTTGATGACAGTGCCATGTGAAGCCACTGACAAGTGGCAGAAGGCAGCCTGTTAATAGCCAGAGACACTTGACCAGCAGAATGTGGGAGTAAAAGCCAGAAAGTTCATGACTGAGCTTTGGGAAAACTGTTGCTCTCTTTCTCACTACTTTAACTTAACAAGTGACTTTTTGGTTCTTTTTTTTTTCTTTTTAATGAGCAGAAGCAGCCATCTGGAAGCTGAAGACCCATAGCAGAGAAGTATGAGTCATGTTTTTCTGTGAGGACTCACTAGGTATAGCTAAAAATACTGGCGTAAAGGTTTAAGAAATTAGAAGGGTATTTTTTTTTTTCTTTCTAAAATTAAAAGTAGTGGCTGCACTGTAAACCTTGCTTTAGCACAGAACTCACATCTGCAGTACCTTCATATGGGCAGCTACTTTAAATTATGTATTCTGACTTCTAAAGGATATGTTACTTTTGATAATCCAGAAGTCATTTTGTCCCTCTGATGTGTGTATTTTTTTTTGTATTCTCTTTTTTTCCTGACCTTTGAGTTGATCCAAGGTTGGGTCACTTTAACTTCATTGTTGCTCGAGTGTTCCTGAACAGACACGTATCAGTTCATCTGTCTCTAGGCTGGCCTCACTTTATCCTTTCCACCCAGCCCAGACAAGTGGGTGTAGGCTAACCCACCCAAACAGCAGTGTGGAGATGGTTGTTATCTAATGCTCTGCAGTGCCAAAGCTGAGAAGTATGTGCGTGCTCATCCCAAGGCCTGCCCTGTCACGGTTGGAGTGTTCTTCTCGGGACTAAGCCAACCAGGCATTGCTGCTGTGGGTATTACAACTTGGACCTAAGTAAATAGGAGGGCATGTGACTCCAGGAATGGAATCTGGTGAAGCAGCTGTATATTTTTAAAAGTCTTCTGCATCAGTAATGTCTACCAGCTTTGTAGCTCTCTCCAACACAGTCTTCCTTTGAAGAAAGAGATTAGCAGTTTAAGAAGGTAACTTCTGAGGCACTATCCCCTGATTCAAGTGGGTCATGGTTGAGATCTCCCATTCCAGTGGTACCTCATGGCAAATTGCTCTCAGTTTGGATTCTGAACTGTGTCTTGGTATGGCTACTAGGGATTAGCAAAGGCTCTTAAATTAATGTGTAAAAACTGTGTCAAAATGGTGATAAACAGAGGTGTACTTGCTGCTAAGAGCCCCCTGCCATACGGTAATAGGCTTGGTGACATCTCAAATATTTGTGTGAACTGTATTCAAAAAGACTATGAATTACCTCTGATTTATACCTCAGTCTTTGGAGAGATAGAGGGTCTTTGATTTGCTTGTAGTTCCAGGCCTATGTTTTTTCTCACATTCAGGGGGTATGTCATGGATACTAATACTTGAGGCTTAATCTGTCCATGCTGATTTTTGTAATGAGAAGTAAGCCTGCATCTATTTCAGTGCCAATTTTAAGCTTCCATCCTGGCTACAAATTGTTTCTGTGCAGCCTATTGATGTATGTCCTCTCTTACTCCAGGTATTAAGCACCATGGGAAGTGAAGACTGAAGTTCCATCATGATCGGAGGCTTATTCATCTATAATCACAAAGGAGAGGTTTTAATCTCTCGAGTCTACCGGGATGACATTGGGTAAGTGCTTCCTGTTGCATCCCTGGTCTTTGCATTTCTGTCTCATTTTGATGCAGTACACAACCCAGAGCTGCTTTGTTCTGCATTAGCTGTGCATGCATGTAAGACTGCAACTCAACTTGCTGCTCTAGGCTTAGTTCAGAAAAAAAAAAAAAAGTTTAAGCACTGGTCACCTACAGTAAAGGATGACCTACAGCCAAACCTGGGACTTTCTTTTGGATGGTAACGATCTGGCCATTATTCCAAATGCTTCAGTAACATGGACTGCCACTGTGGGAGTCTACTTCACTGTAATCATTAAAACTTTACAGGAGCAGTAATGTGGGAACTGTCTGCCACACACTGTAGCCAGGGCTCTGAATTAGTTTCAGACACTGAAGTCTGACATTAAGTAACAGGCAGGCAGGAGAACATGGTCTTGGAAAGTTTTATCTGCAAGTAGTCTCGTAGTAACCATGGCTGTACTCCTGAGACTGGCATTCTGTCCCCCAGCTTTGTATGGCAGCCTGCTATGTGAAAAGCTGACATTTATTGGATAATTAGAGTTGTGGGAAGCACTGAAAACCTTCAGTAGATTGTAGGTGTCTTGTTGCACTTCACACAAGTGTTACGATGCTCGCTTAGAGAGGATCTGTGCAATCCTTAGGCTGCTAGTTCCCAAAAGGGATCTTACTAAAAATGTGGTGTCTTGTAGGCAGTGGAAAGTGCTATAAGGATCAAGTATCAAGCAATGGTGATGCTTGGGCTGAAAACCTTAAGTCTAAGTGTTTCTTGCACAACAGTCCTCTTCCTCTTGGTTTTTCATTAGTCAGGCAGGCATTAGCTGGAAGTTAGTAATTAAGTTAATGAGTTAAGACAACGAATGGAAGCAGAGCAGTGGTAGATGTTAGTTCAAAGTCCAAGGAGAGAGATCCTTGAAGCTAGTTTAGGAAAAAATAGTTTGTATCAGGTCTTCACAGTGACTAGTGGTAGGATGTGCTGTGAAATAACTCATTGCTATAAATTACAAAAATTGTCAAGTCAGTCTGCCTTCAGATTGGTCTGGTCTGAAGAGTGTGTCCCTTCTGGTTATGGATTGTCTAGTGGAGGTTAAAAGTTGAGGTAGAACTAGTAGCTAGTCAAGGCTTGTACTGTTTCACTGAAGGAGGAGTAATCAACACGGTGTCTATAATGAGGCTTCACCTAATGAGCTTTTAAGTCTCTTGGCTTGTTCTAGGTCAGCTAAGGCAAAGAAGCTGTTCTAAGGTTGACTGTGTTATTCCAGGACTTCCATACCTAGCTGAACAAAGGAAACATTGTATTTCTCAAGCAGAAAGCCAGTGGCTATGAAGTTTTACCTCTACTATATAAACTCATTTCAGTCTTCAGTACTTGTTAACTGAAGCTCTTCAGAGCAGTTCACATGACAGGTCTGACTTTGTAAAGCCGGTGTCACGGTGACTGAGCCGAGCCAGTCTGGATTATAGATAAATCTTGAGAATGTTTCGGGTGAGGGCTAGGGACACTTTTATTGCAGTTTCTGGCAAAAATATTTTTTTTGTGGTTTGCAGACTTGAAACACTTAACAAGAGTGTCCTCAAACTGGTGTTTATTCAAGAAGGCCTTTTAATTTAAATGGCATTCTGGCTGTGGAGATGTAAGCTGGGGAGCAGAGAAGTTGTTTTTTATGTGGTCTTCTGTTGCTTTTTATCTTGGCTCATTTCTCTTGCAAAGTGAATGCCTTATGTTCAGTACGTGATAAAGTACTTCCTGCTGGCCAGCCAGACAAAACTAGAAAATGTGATTTCCTTCCTGATCCTGTCCTAACTTTTTCACTTGGCAGAGGGTGCCAAAAATATTCCAGTGTTTTCTCTCGGACTTGAGGAGTTGGTGTTCCCTTGTGTGAAATCATCTGTTCAGTTCCTGTGAAAGTGTCAGTCTTGTGACTTAGGTGGAACTGGTGCTGGCTGTTAACCAAGCTTGCTCCCCAAGGTATTGGATTCCTTCTCAACAGGCCTTCAAACTGTTCAGAATTTCTTAAAGTGTGTAGCCTTACAGAACAAGGTGGTGTAAAATGGCTGTGTCTCATCTTGTTGTATAATCAAGTAACCGAGAATCTTGCCATTTCCCAGCCTGAACATTAGCATCAATGCCAGGTCTACTTAAAAGCTTTTAGTATCCTAATCTTCAGGGGGAGGTAGGGAATAGCTATGATACTGTAGCTTGTACTCTGTAGGATTACTGTTTTTACCCAAACAACCAAGTAGTAGACTTCTAGAATACTATACAGGTCTTAGTTCCTAAGCAGTAAAGTACTGAGGGCTGAGCCCACCCAGCTTGTGGGGAGGTAGGTTGAATAGGAAATGAGCATAACTGCTCCCTGTCTTTGTAAGTGATTGACTCTTAAGACTCCTTGGTCTTGGCCATTGCCTTTGGCATTCTGAAGCCTCAGCCTCTGAGTTGGGAGATATTAAAGGTCATCTGTGGTTATGAGAACACCTCCCCTTGCACTGTTTAAGGACCTAAAAGAAGTACATACTGGCTCAGATGTAATGAGCAAAGTGACAAACAATGAGGAAATCCTTCTTCTGACTTCGTTAAAGGCAGAAGTACCACAAAACTTGAACTTTCTTTGCTTGCAACTTAGAATGGCTTTGTTGCATGTAGCGCGTCTGTCCATGTAGCAGCTGGCTGCATGTATAAGCAGCTTTATTAAAAAAAGAGGCAAAACACCATGCATTTAATTCAGGGTACCATGGAGGGCTCTACTGTGATTTTCAAGTGCCTTGTTCTTCAGTGACTTAGTCGTTGGGGAACCTACCTGCATTTAAGAATGCAGCTATGTAATGAAAAATAAGCTATTTGGAACTGAGCAGCTTACATGATAAACTGCATGCACTTTAAATGTGTTAGACTTTGGTTTCTGAGCTTCTAATACATCACGTCGGCTTCGTGGCTCTTGATTCTTAAGGAAAAAGTGCAAGCTGGATAGAGCAGTGTCTGAATCTGCAGGATGTGCCCTATCTCTCCAGATGTGCTCCAGCTCTATCAAACTTGCTGTATTTCCTGTTGGCTGGACCAAACCAGAAAGCATCAACCCAAACAGCTTCAAATGAGAAGTACTGTCACAGAAATTCCCACCCAGACATGTAGCCCTGTTCTGAGGCAGACTGGGAAGAAGATACCTGATACTATGCAGTCCCCAGGTGATGCCTCTGTCTGAGGCTTTGGGGTTTTTCCTCTCCAAGGCCTGCTACCTATATTAGCAGAGCAGACTGGGTATCACTGATGTGATACAGGTGCAGCTCATCTGGACTAAATGCCCAGTTAGCCCTAAAATTCAGCCAAACAAGTCTGTCCACACTGGCAGCCTGACCGTGGCATGTCAACGTTGTACCTTGGAGGGCTTCATTGCTGCCGTAGCTTGTTACTGTCCATCCAATACCACCTTGGCCTTTTGTGCCCAGGAGCAGGGGGAGGGGGTGCTGTTTGGTCTCTTCTTATCTCTTTGGATTCATTGTGCCTTGTGTGTGTGTTTCTAACCCTTTCTCTTGTTGCTGTCACTCCTCCTTTCTCCGCTGGCGCCATTTCTGTCCATCCCATCTCATTGGCTGCTGTAGCAATAGGTAAGAGACCACCACTGGCACTGCACAGTGGGCACCTGGTGTGCTAGAAAAGCCTTCCTGACTTGAGGCTTCTCCTCTAGTGTGCACCAGTCTGATTACTGGTTCTGGTTCTTCATCTAGTGGGTTAGAACTTGAGGCTGGGAGGGCTAATGCTCCAGAACAAACTGGACTCTCCTTACAAGGTTTACCGGAGGGGAGGATCGGGGCTTTTAGATACTGTTATTTTATATTAGATTAAATTACTTTCTTATGGAAAAACTTGAGTAGAAATGAAATATTAATTTGACTCAAACTTGCAAACCTTCTGAAGCAGTAAAATCTGAGAAGTATTGGAAAGACAGAATTTTGCTTATGGGGAATGTGTTTACTGATGAAACTTCTGCATATGTCCCCAGACCTTCAAGGAGCAAACACCTGCTGTGATAGCATATGTTCCTTTGAATATCCTTTGTTTTCAAACTTGGAACTGTCTGTTGGATTGTTGACAACTCTCAGTGCTTACAAGCATTTGTATGCCTGTATCCTTGCTTGCAAGGATGATATTACTGTCTGTTTTCAAACATGGTTCTGCATAATCAGTACCATGGCCTTGATGCTGCAGTCAGACCCTCTGTTCTACAGTGTCTGAGAGTGAGTAATAAAGCATGACTAGATGAGTCTTGGCTTGGTGTGTAGACTGTTGCTTTAAGTCTTGGTCTTGTCATATAAAGCACTTGGGCTTCCTTCCTGTGTTCTCAGGATTGGTGGACTGTAACTTAATTTGGGAAGTTTATCCTGATTTGTAGTTATCGGATAAAGAAACTGTAGTGTGAAGAGCTGGCATCCAGAATGCCATCAGAATCCCTGTTTAGCCAGGAGTGTTTTCTCCCCTGTTGCTAGTGCACAGACAGTTTGGATCAAATATGGCAGCAGCTTGCACAGTGCCTTTTCAGCACTGGGCAAAACCCTTGACTATAAATGGTCCTGGACCATGCAGTGCTGCTGGCACAGTGCTGTTGCACTGTGGGGACCCTATGTCCCAGTGCAAGAAACCTGTTCTGAAGCCAAGCAGGCTTGAGGTGATGTCTAACTGGAAAGCCAGCATTGTTCCTAATCCTGCTGCTGCTTTGAGTCTGCTCTCCAGGGTGTATGGGGTATGGAGGTGAGGTGGATCTGAGAACTAAAGCTCTCTTTTGGGGTGTACCTGGGCACTGAGATCTGTTGGGTGACTTGGGCAGGTTTTTCTGTTTTTACCTCTTTGGTATGCCTGGAAGAAACTGCCATTGGCACATGTCTTGAGAGACTGCAGCTTGCTTTGGGGCAAGAGTGTGAAGGCCTGGGCATACTGTCTATGCTGCAACTAGGTGTTTGGTCAAAACTTAACTCTTGGAGCCATAAGCTGCTAATGTGTTTGTTCCCAGCTATGGCAATCAATTTGGAGTGCTGTCAAAATTAACTGAAGGGAAGGTTCCTTTGCCATCTGACTCCTGACTACAGTTGCACTGTAGTCCAAAGCTCCCTAGAGACCAGTAACACTCACTCTCCTTTAGTTTGTTCACAATTTGGTGTCTAACTCTGCTCAGAGCCTTGACTTGTCCCTCTTAGAGACATCCCCAGGCACCCTTTCTAGGTGAGCTTGGTGTGTGTAGTTCAGTGTCTGTACCCGCATAAGCAGAACTGTGCAGCCAGCTGGGGTTCGTGCTCAGGGTGCTGACTTACCTCTGGTGGTGGTCTCGTAGGCGGAATGCTGTCGACGCCTTCCGCGTCAATGTCATCCACGCACGGCAGCAGGTGCGCTCGCCGGTCACCAACATCGCCCGCACAAGTTTCTTCCATGTCAAGCGCTCCAACATCTGGCTGGCTGCTGTCACCAAGCAGAATGTCAACGCTGCCATGGTGTTCGAGTTCCTTTACAAGATGTGTGACGTGATGACTGCCTACTTTGGGAAGATCAGTGAGGAGAACATAAAGAACAACTTTGTGCTGATCTATGAGCTGCTGGATGGTGAGATGTTTTCCTTATCCGCTGCAGGACATGGCACTTGGTCATTCTAAAATCCTTAGTTTAGTTTGATGTAGTAATAATCCTTGAAGTATTTTTAACATGTGTGGTGGAGTTCAAAATCACATGTTCTCCTTTCTAATGCCACTTGTACTGCGAGTGTGGATGGCACCTCAAGCTCATAGCCTTGTGCTGATTGTGGCTGACTTTCCTGAAGCATTGGGAGCTGTGCACTTGTGTAACTGAGGCAGCTGGTACTGGAGCCCAGCCTCTGAGGGGATCCTATGTAGCTGTTGGCCTGTCCTTACACTGAGGTATATAAAGAGGACTGTCAGTAGCACCTCCAAGGCCAGCTAGTGCCCAGGTGGCTCTAGCACTGTATGGTAGCAGTCACTCCAAGCTGTAATTGGTTGCCCCTAGTGAGTTGCCTTTTGGGCCCACTCCTGAACGGGAGGAAATCAATCAAACCCAACCTGCTCTGCCCCAGCTGTACCTCCCCCAGTGATACAGCTCCAAATCACACCACAGATTAATGATATAGTGTCCCTTCAGCTGCTTGTGATATCAGCTTGCCTGTGGAGGTGTCCTTGAGCTGTCCCTGTTTCACATAACACGAGCACTTTGTATTAGTTATGTTTCAATTTGTTTTCCAGACGAAGCACCACATCTGTGTGTCCTGGGATTCTTCACCAGGGGTCACAGTGATGTTCTCTCTGTTCTCTCAGGGTAGACCAAGAGACTTCTTTTTCTCTGCTTTGATCGGTCACTGCTGTCTCCTTACGGGCAACAGTGAGATCAAACCTCCCAATGTGGTGTTACTCAGTATCATGTTAGTACCTCTCTCCTCTAGGTCTAGTTCTCTTGAGGGCTGTTCTCTTCCACTTTGAGGGCAGTAAGTGTTGAGTGCACTGTCTGTAGTTAACATGTTTCCCTCCCACACTGATCAGCCTGCAGTGCCACTACTCAGCTGTTGTTTTAGATTTTGGTTTTGATTACATCTTCATAAGAACAACAAAACCTAAAAAATTGCTGTAAAGATAGATTTCTCTGCTGTTGGATTAACCCTCCTTATTGTCCTTTGGATGTTTTCGGAAAAACTCCTCAATGTGACCTGTGCACATGGCTACATTAGTTGATATTTAGTCCTGAAGTGCAGTTATTTTTAAAAACCAGCAAATTCATCAGTTGGACAGCTTTCCATCACCCCTTCTCTCCAACTTATTTCACTAGGAACTCAATGTAGCAAGAATGTTTCTTTTCTCTTAGTAAGAAATGCTGCAGCGACTTATTGAGAAATTCAGTGTGTAAGCAGTGCCTGTGCAGTAGTTGGCTCTCCTCTTACAGGAATGGTTAGCACAGTTGTGTGTTTATACCTTGCAGCTCTGAACTAACCTTCTTGTACCCTTCTGTAGAAATCCTGGACTTTGGCTATCCTCAGAACTCTGAAACAGGCGCCCTGAAGACTTTCATCACTCAGCAAGGCATCAAGAGTCAGGTAACCCGGGGAACTTGGGGTACGGCGCTGCTCTGCTGGTTATTTTTCTGTAAGCCTGTTCAAGAGAGTATGGTCTTAGTTACCATCTAAGTATTTGACCTGAACTGAAGGAAGGTGCCTGAGTGGATTGAGAACACTGTGGTAGAGGTGTAGCTCAGTGGCACCTTGTTTTAGGTGCTTCTGCTCTATGTGACCTCATGTTCCCTGGTACATGATAAGACGAAGGAGGAAGGGCCCAGACTTAGGCTAATGCCAGTCCCTTGTCCCATGTAAATTATTACTGGTTTCAGGCTCTGCTCTGTGTCAGCTCCTGACAAAGGATAAACAAATCTACCTGCTGAGCCAGAAACAGCTCTTTTGTGTGTGAATCTCACTGAGCAGGTCTGTTCTCCACCAGCCTTAAGTGCTTTGAGCTGTCAGGCTTTCGTGCCTGCCTTGTAATGAAGTATTCTTCAGCCTTGTGAATCTTGCTGTCAGTCAGGAAGCTGATGTTGTTCTGTTGCTGCTTGTAACATCCTTGCAGATCAGCATCGGTAAGGCCTGAGCCTTTTCATGTTAGAGATGAGAATCTCTCCTATGCATTTAGCATAGTATTAATCCTTGCAACAAAGTTTACATGGAGGCAGAAGATAAAGGACACCTTGGGAAAAAGACACTTCAGTGAGACTGGTTTGGGGAATGTGTTTAAACTAGTTCTAAACCTATTCCAGGCTGCAGCCCTCAAAACTAGACTTCCTGTCTTGGAAGCTCATGCTCAGCCTCTGAATCCAAAGGACACTTACAGTCTGTTTCTTGTGTTCCCAAGGAATATTGTTCTTCTTGTCCATCTAACACAGCTGTGGAAGTCAATAATGAGGACTTAGCCTGAAACTCAGTCCTCTCCCCTGAGTAGCAGTGAGTCAGGAAAAAAAAGCTGGGAGTCTGTACTGAAGCAGTCTGTGGCAGAGTAAAGCTTCAGCCCCAGGTACAAACAGAGGCCAAGTGCTAAACAAGAGCCTGTGTGGTGACTGTTCTTGTTTAGGACAAGCAGAGGTCAGAGTCTGTGGAAGCTCTGATTCAATTCAGTTCATCAGCACTGACTTACCGAGAACTCCTTCTTAAACTTTTAATCTAGTAGCAAGACTAGCTGCGTTGCAAGAGGAGAGAGAAGCTGCCCCTGAGCAACCTGTTTCCTGCTAGAACAGCAAACTGTTTTGCAAGAGGGCCAGATGTGAGTGCATCCGGTCTGAATCCCCATCACGAGCCCTACTGTAAATCTGTCTGGCCTTCTGCAGCCTGACAACTTGGGCAGTCAGCACTGAAGATGGCTGAGTCAGCTCCTGTTCCTAGGAAAACTCAAAACTAACCACCACCCTCATTTCCTTCCCTCACTTTTTTTGCTTTTGTCTGTTTTAACAAACTCTTGTGCTGCTTGTGTGCAAACCACGGCCACAGCATCATCCTTCATTCCTTACAAAGAGGAGTTTGGATTTCAGCTGTACATAAGTAAGCAGTTCTTCTGCTCAGTGTTGGAATTTTGTTCAGCCCAGTTCAAAAAGCAGAAGTAATCGACTGCAGGCACATTATGGCAAGGACAACAGTGGAAACACTACTTGCCTTGTTTCCTTATGTGCTCTCTGATACGTCAAACCTTCAACTCCTTGTTGACTTAGAGCCAGCATCACACAGCTACCTTGGACCAAAATCTGGGACTGGGTGGCTTGCCATCTGTGTTCCCTCTCTCTGCTTAGTTCCTGATGGTGCTTTCCTTGGGCTTGTGTCCTGCGGAATTTAAGGACCAAAATCCAGTTATGGCAGACTTGACAAACCCAACTTTTTTACTTTATTCTCAGTGAAAGATTTGAGGCATCCTGAACTGCTGCACTCTGCCTGCCCACCTTGTATGGCTACAATGGTCTTTCTAGGGCAGGTGATGTTGGAATACAAGACCTACTTTATTTTCTTTGAAAGTGCATTTGATACTGCTGCTGCACTGCTTGCCAAGGAAATGGCCCTGTGCTCTGGGAGTGATGTGCCACACAGGTTTTAAAAGTTACTGGTGTGCAGATGGTTTCACTTCTAGTCCCTGCACATGAAGTAGCCCACCAGTCAAATGGCAGGACTGCAGGTTGGGCTGGTGTTGTGAACCGCAAGTGATGAAGGCATTGGCTCGGGTATCTTCCTTCAGCAGAGGATAAACCTGCTCTTACAGCTCGAGGTGGAGCTGTGCTCTGTGTTCTGTTCTCACTCTTCAGATCCTATCTACATCTGTCCAGACTTCATTACCTTAGATGTACACTGTCATTTTCTTGCTCTCCGAGTGCTTTCTGGGAGTGTTAGTTGGGGAAACATTGTAACTAGGAGCTGACCAAACCTTAGATATACTCAGTGCTAAAATGCTAGTGTTACTTTTTAAAATGAGCAGGGGGCTGCCACCAGCTGCAAGAGCCTAGAAAACCTGCCAGTAGCTGGCTACCTTTAACCCGGTTAACAGGCTGGCAGCTGAGCACAAGGTGGGTGTTCTATGGCCATTTTAGTTGACTTATTTGTCCAGCTCTGGGAAGCACCAGCTCCTGAGAAGGTTCAGACCCAGGTGTCTTCAGTGCCTTCCATAGGGAATGCTCATGCTGCTGGGTGATCTCCATCCAGTGACTTTGCAGAGTGGCCAGTAGAGGGTCACAGTACTGGTGCTGTTGCAGGAGATGAGAAAGTCATGTATGATCAGTGTCCCTTTGGAAGCCAAAGCACTGGGTATTAAACCTACTGTTCCTCTTAAGCCTGAACAAAGCTTTAAACAAGGCAAATTAAAGAGATGGAGGTTTTTTGTGGGACAGGCAAGGGAGGTACTTTGTGTACTGCATTGAGCACTTACCTAGGCAGTTCCCAGGGGAGTGTAAAACTCTGTTAGATCGTATGATAATGGCTCTGCTTGCTCAGGGAGTGACCGTGTCTGTGGCAAGAGCGTGTGAGAAGCCGAGGCACTGCTGGTGTGAAGCTGAGATCATGTAGTGCCCCCCTGTGGGCCCAGTGCAAGGCTGCAGTGGGCGAAGCCGGTTGTGTGTTGTGCAGTTGTTGTGGTGGAAGGACAGAATTAACAAAGATTTGACCCAGACTTAAGGTGCCTGCTACTTCCCATAGTCTGGACATCTGTGCCATGGTAAGTATCCAGGGCTTGCTTTAGGAATGCCAACACGAGTCTGCTCTGCGTTAGGAACGTTGTTGGGAGTGGTATTTGGCCTGTCACTCCCTCTGTGCCACCATGTATTTGTATTGTCCATAACGGGCCACGTCTGAAAAGCCATTTCACTGCTTGGGGTGCTGGGTTTCCTGCAGGGAGCTAAAGGCCAAAACCCCTCATCTTGTTTGTGCTAATTAGCTACCTAATTAACAAAGAGCTGACCTGCTTTGTTCCTGTCCTCAGGTAGCCTTAAGCCTAATCTGCTTCTTTCTCCCTTCCTCCCTTCTCTTGCTACTGACCTGCTTGCCTGTTAACCCTGTCTACACTGCACTTGCTATTATACATCTACTTCTTGACTTTCTGCGTGTGACTGGACCCCGCCTGTAGCATCAGGTAGGAAACCTCTCTGTCTCTCAACACAGCCCTTGGTGCTTTTTGGAGACTTAGAGCCTGGGTGCTGTTTGATGCATGCTAGGTTAGTGTTGGTATGTAACCCTAATGACTGCAGTCATTAAGAAACAGGCCTTGGGGATTATCTGTCTTGTGGCCCTGGGGTTTCATGTTTCTAAGAGTGTGAACTGCCACACCAATCCACATTAAGCTGCCTCCGTGCTTAACATGGATTAATGTGACAGTCTGAGACATGATTTGAGTGCCACTGGTGGAGCTCATGCCTCCCTGCACCTTGATGTAGCCTAATGGACTAGGTAACAAAACAGAAGAGACTTTGCTACTGTTGTTATGACCAATTTTTGGTTAGGCATAGAATTTGATGTATTGAGGAGAGAATTGTGAGGTGTGGCAGCACCTGTATCTAAGTGACAAAAGCATTTATGTGTAATACATGGCAAGTGTTTGCTATTAGATTTAGAGCAAGGTTTCTTAGTATTTGAATTTATTTAGAGGTCTAAGATGTCATTTCTTCCCTTCAGACTAAGGAAGAGCAGTCCCAGATCACCAGCCAGGTGACTGGACAGATTGGATGGAGACGTGAAGGGATCAAATACCGTCGCAATGAACTCTTTCTTGATGTACTGGAGAGTGTGAATCTCTTGATGTCCCCGCAGGGTAAGTAGGAGGTGTTGAGCTGGCATCCCTTCTCCCCCTCAGGGTTTGCGAGTGGGGACTCTTGTAAGTGTTCTAAACTGTAATCTTTTCTAACCAGGTCAGGTTTTGAGTGCCCATGTATCTGGCAGAGTGGTGATGAAGAGTTATCTAAGTGGAATGCCAGAGTGCAAGTTTGGCATGAATGACAAGATTGTCATTGAAAAACAGGGCAAAGGGACTGCGGATGAAACGGGGAAAAGGTAAGAAAGAGGTGTTGGACCTGGTGGCCACTTGCCACCAGGGACTCTTATGAAAGGGCAACCCTTAATAGCTTTTCTGATCTGACAGACAAAAAGCTCATTTTTTTCTTCCCTTCAGATGTTAGTGAAAACTTTGGGTAGATCAGTTGTCATGCAGACTACCAGCCTGAGGGCCTCAATACAGAGCTTCTCTACAGCTCTAAGTATTTTCAAACATAGTCTTAGATGTAGAGTTCTGCCATCTGGAAACACTTCTTCAAGATGGATTTTCCCAAAATCTGTATCTCTAGCAGTTCTAGTCAGCGCAGAGGCTCTGAATCATAAGAGCAGTAGCAGTGCTCCCAAGGAGAAGTGAAGTAACTCCTCTGACCTTAGCCTGCTCTACCTGGACTGTTCCCACAAAGTAGAACAGATGACAGACTAACAGTGGGTAAGCCCCTCCTGTGGATTACAGGTGGTCAGTGGCTGTGTGGGTTGGAGGCACATCCTCTCCAAGAGCTCAGCTTCCCTCTCCCACCTGCATCTCAGCCAATACCCACAATGAAGCTGAAAACAGCTTTTAGGCCTTTTCCAGCCTTCCTGCTTGGGATGAAGAGATAAAAGCAAAAGGACTGCCACTTTTTTCTCGCTAACAATTTGCAACTCATCTGTATTTCTCTTGGTTGTTTGTTTTGTTTTTTGCTGACCCCCAGTGAATTGGGAAGGTAGATAATCTGCTTCAGCTGTGTGTGCATTCTGCTCTCCCTCTGTCTCTTGCTTCGTGTGACTTGTGCATGTAACTTGGATCTCAGACACTTTCCATGATGGTTCCTGTAAATGGAGCTGAGCTGCTATTTGCCTTTTCTCTCAGAACCAAGCCAAGAGCTATCACTTCACTGTCACCTTTAAGCCATCTTTCCTGTACCTGAATTGAGCTAGTAAAGTGGATGAGCCTGAGATGGCTGATGAGCCCCATGGGGATTTAGTCTAGTGAAAATGTCAACTGCATAGGCCTCTGAAGAGTCAGTAACACTGTCCCAAAGCTGCTGTGCCAGGTGCCTTTGCCTGTTAATGCACTATTTTTTTGAGTTACAGAAGCAAGTTGAACAGGGACTCATTCTAGGTGGTTCTCCCTAGCGATTATCCGGTGGTTAAGAGCTTGGAGATATTACTCTCCAGAAGTGTTTAGTTACGAGGTGGTCAAATGGGACAGCTGCTGCCAGTTGGTTTTTGGCATCTAGCATGTGGCAAGGCTGCCTGAGACTTGGAGCAGTGCTAGGCAGCAGGGCTTTCCCAGTAGTTTTCCAAAGAGACAGGAACTAGTTGGCTAACATTGGCTGTCATCTGGGCAACAGATTAGGAAAGACTGCCACTTGTGAAGCACAAATCACAAATACCACTGGGCTGTGTAACTAGTCAGCCTGGGGTCAGTCTGCTTCCCCTTTGAGTTGGTAATGGTGGTTCCTAGAACAGCTGAATTTGCCTGTAGTGCTCACACTGTCTCAGCACACTTGCACGGTTGTCCTATTGCTTCCAGCAGTTGAGGCAGCCTAGGTATCACATTGCTACACTGCCACACCTTCTCTATGCTGCTGCCTCTTCTGTTGCTCCTGCCTTCACATCTTGTGGTCCCTCTCGGCAGCCAAGGGGTTTTGGTTGACCTCAGGACCTGTATTTTCAGAGACTGGTACCCAGCCCAAGTTCAGTGCTGACCGGTTAGGCTGGTGTGCCTAGATGGACGGGTGGTATCTGTGTAGATTTTAGGAGGGATACAGACTTGTATGTCAGAATATTCTGACCTTGGCGATTCAGTTCAGAATCAAACCATGTCATGGCAGTGTGGAAATGAACAACTGCTAAGAGAGTTCTGAACAGGGAGACCCCAAACCTGGCATTTCCTGGCTGTGTGGCAGTGGGATAGCTTTGTGGACAGGAAAGTGTTTTCTCTCTTTTGAACTATGCTGTGGGAAGACTTGGGCTGGCAGAGTTGTCTTTGCAGTACTCAGTGCTGCTGGCAGGCAGACCCAAGCATTGTGTTGCTGGCTGTGACAAAAGGGTGCTCCTGTAAGCTCTCTCCTCTTTGGGGAGAGGAGGGAGAGAATTCTTTCAAACAAGTTTCCTGAAATACGGTTTTTATGGTGGTGAAACAAGGAAAGTCTGAGCCAAGAGGCTGCTGTCCCCTACATCTCTCCCTGCCTCCCCATTTCCTGGACACCTGTGATGGCAACATGCTCTGTAGAGTAGTTTCTGCCTGGACAGACTGTGACTGCACCAATATACCAGGGCTGCAATTTGCACTTGTTTAACTTGTGTCTTGTGTTTTTTAGCGGCAAACAGTCAATTGCCATTGATGACTGCACTTTCCACCAGTGTGTGAGGCTCAGCAAGTTTGATTCCGAGAGGAGCATAAGCTTCATTCCACCAGATGGAGAATTTGAGCTCATGAGGTACTGTGGTAGGAGGGTGAACAGGCTGGTGTTGGCATCTGCTTCCTGCTACGGTAGTGTTGCTGCTCCCAGCCAGACTTGCAGCCCTTGAGCGCTTAAAAAATACACACTGACCGCCTTCTTTTCAGAGTGGAATCTGTAGGGTGTCCTACAAATCCATCTGTTACAAATGTGGGCGAAGCTCAGCTGTGTAGTTTTCTTTGCCACAATCATAGTTTTGGGTGTGGGTTTTCTTACCTTCTGTGTTTGCTATATCTGGTTTTTTTAGTATTTAAAACTGGTGTCTTTGAACCGGGCCGTTGATAGGAACCAGATATAAAACTTGAGACTCAAGAAAATATTGCTGCCCTATGGCAGCATAGATCCTACTGCTGCTTCTTTCTGGGACGGTTCCCCCTTTTTTTTTTTTTGGCTTATGTTTCTAAGCTGTTTGATGTGTGCAGAGACTCTCTGTTTATGAAGGTGATACAATTTGAGACTATAAGGGCATTAACTTCTCCTCAGAGTTCACTATAGCTTCCATCCCTGCAGATACCGAACCACTAAGGACATTATCCTTCCCTTCCGTGTGATCCCACTGGTGCGGGAAGTGGGTCGGACCAAGCTGGAAGTGAAGGTGGTGATCAAATCAAATTTCAAACCTTCCTTGCTGGCTCAGAAGATAGAGGTAAGAGAATAAGAACCTGTCATCTCTTGTGCCTGGCAATCATGCCACTCGCTTTATGTCCCCTGCAGTGGAGTCTTCACAAATGAGTCTTCAAGGTTGTACAGGGCTAAAAGAGTGAACTGAGTGTCCCACCAGATGTGTGATGCTGCTGTGCTGTGGAAGGGAGCTGCCATTGAGTAGGAAGGTGGAAGCTGTTTTCATTTGCACAGCCACCTTGACAGGGGCCTCATTCCCTGCAGCAACTGTTCACTTAATCTTTCAGCCACTCTGAAAATTTCATGTTCTTCTGCCTGCATGATCCGATGGTATGTCAGACAGGCAGCAGGCTGTGAGCTGTGTAAGACAGGCTAAGGATGGCTTTGCAGCTTGGTCCTCATCTGGGAAGGGCTCACTGCTGCAAGGCTGGGCTGTCCAGAGCCTGATGCAATGCCGTGGCCAGTCTGGCATCCTTCCTGAACTCATCTGCCCAACATTAGCCAGGTTTCCTGCAGCCTGGAGGGCTCTGCCCTGTTCTTTACTGTCTGTTGTGGATTATGAAAGTGTGTTTGAACCTTTACTTCAAAGCAAGAAACTGGAGGGCCAGCCTAGAGTGCTGTTGATAGGTGATGTTCTCTGGGCCCTAAGACAGGAGAGAGAAGGCCAAGGAGTCCAGGACAGACAGTGTGAGACTGCACAGAATGCCCAGGCTGCAGTCTCCTTGCCCCTGCTCACCAGACTCTGCTTTCCAGGTCCGGATCCCAACACCCCTCAATACCAGTGGAGTGCAAGTCATCTGTATGAAAGGGAAGGCGAAGTACAAGGCCAGTGAGAATGCCATTGTCTGGAAGTAAGTGAGCGTGTTGGGGGTGGGCAGGGCTTGGAGGGGCAGAGTCTCTTTAGTGCTGCTATCTGCCTTGAGCACGTGAAGCAAAGGGGACAATGAACTCGGGCACCTTCTCACTTCTGGGCTTTCTCTGATAGGATAAAACGAATGGCTGGAATGAAGGAATCCCAGATCAGTGCAGAGATTGAACTGCTGCCCACCAATGACAAGAAGAAGTGGGCTCGGCCTCCTATCTCCATGAACTTTGAGGTGAGTCCCAGCCTGCCTTCCAGGGTGCACCTAACCTCAGAGAAGCTTAGTCCCTTTTGGGAGTTAACAGGTTTGAGTGTTCACTATCCCAAGCTGACAGGTGACTCTTCCTAGCATGAGGTCAGCCAGGTGGCAAACCTAATGGAAGAAAACTGCCCTTAGAGCTACTGCAGTCTGACACCGTGCATGCAGGGAGTAGGGAAGGGAACAGTGGCTCTTGGTGTCCATTTCTAGATGCATAGCCCAGGGGTCCTCCAGCATTTGTGCACGGAGAGCATCTTACCCTGTTCCAATGCTCTCTGTTGCCTTTCCCTCTCTCAATAGGTCCCGTTTGCACCCTCTGGGCTGAAGGTGCGCTACCTGAAAGTCTTTGAGCCAAAGCTGAACTACAGTGACCATGATGTGATAAAATGGGTGAGGTACATCGGCAGGAGCGGGATCTACGAGACCAGATGCTAGCCCCAGCAGGCTGGCGGGCTCCCTCTTCTCCAAGCCATGCTCTGCCTCTCCTTGGTCTTCAGCTACATTCAGAGAAACGTCTGCCTGGCCCCTCGATGGAGATTGAAAGACCCTGTGGCTCACCCCGGGAGTGGACTCGCCTGCCTGTGCTCAGTTACCACCCATGCTGCAGATGAAGTTCAGAACCCAGTCGTGTGTAGGGGTGCAGCAGCCTCCTGCTGCCCATCCCAGGGTGGGCAAGGGCTAGTCTAACTCCCATCCTCTTGTGATCTTTCTAGGGAACGTCCACCATTAAACTCCTCTTCTGTTGGTGTCTCACTACTTGCATCATATCCTAGTATTTTTGAAGTTCTTGTGCATATGTACTCGTAGAATAGACCTAAACATAGACTGGACAAATCTGAGTTGAAGTTACCCTGGCTTCTGTACTAGCTATTGCTGTTGTGGTAGATGTTGCTGGCCAGTCTGAGATGCCTGGGGTGGTGAGTTTGTCGGGCCTCCACCACAGGAGATGGTGGGCTCACCAGATCTCACCACCACCACCTTATTTCTTGCAAAGTCGTCAGTATAGAGTCCTGCCATGGAAGGTTTGTGACCAAAAAGGATGAGGGTTTAGGCTCTTGCTGGTGTGTATGTGGGTGGCACAGCATTTCAGGTCCTTGGAGCATTTACCCCCACCCACTGCTGGCTTGAGCCACTCTGTCCTTTCCAAACAAATTGGAGATGTGGCCCCGCTGTCCCAGGGATCACGGGTCAGCTGAGCTCTGTCAGGATGTGAACAGGGTCTGTCCTCGGGGAATCTCAAATGCAGTTGGCAGAAAGAGCCCCCTGCCCCAGCCTGCCCTCTCCACACTTCTACCAAACGCTTCTGGGCCATAGGAATGCTGCTGCTACCCACAATCCTGCTTCTGGTAGTGTGGTCTCCATTTTGTACACTTTGTGATTTGTCCAGCTCTGAATCTAATAAAGTATGTAGAATGGAGAAGGCTGCTGTTTGCGACTGGTGCTGCAAGAGCCTGGGCAGTTCCCTGGGCTGTGCCGCAGTGTCTTGGGGCTTGCTTGTGCTGCTTCCCCAGCCCGGGGCTGCCTGGGGGTTGCAAAGGACAAGTGATGTTTTGTTTTCAGCTGTGTGCTAGTGCTGCAGATCCCTGGGGAAAGGATGGTGTTCTGGGCTTTCCCTGGGCCTGGGATGAACTGAACTCTTGGTGAGGTGTGTCCAGCCTCCTCTAAGCCAGGCTTAAATGAACCTCGGTGGCCTTTCCTTGTGAACAAACTTGAAGCAGTTTTCCCTTTTAACTTGTTTTTTGTGGTGAGGGCCAAGGCAGGTGCTGTGTCCACTAGCTCAGGGCACCAGCTGTACCTGGCCCTTGGCTCAGCCCCTCGGCTTTCAGTCTGTGAGCAGATGAGGGTATCCGAGTGCTCATTCCTCGGGCCTGAAGAGAAAATCAAATCCAAACCCCACCCGACGTGTCATGACGGTGGGTTGAGAGGAGAAACTCTTGATTTTAAAGGAGGCGGGGGGGAACAGAAAAAAACACAACACGGACACAAAACAACACCACCAACACCCCCCCCCAAAAAAAAAAAAAAAAACCAAACAATCTCCCCACGCCTCTTTCCCGTGACGAGCCCCTCCGCTGCTCCCGATCCGCTTTCCCGGCCCGTGCCGGCCGCTCGCGTCGCTCCCGGTGCCGCCGTCCCGCCACATGGCGGCAGGACCCTCCGGCCGCCGCGCTGCGCATGCGCGGCACGCCCGGACTACATCTCCCGTCGGCCCCCCGCGCCATGGCGGCCGCCCGCCTCCTTCCCGGCAGCGCGGGCCGTCCCTTCCGGTGCGAGCGGCGGCGGCTCCGCGGGCCGGGCCCGCCCCGCCATGGCGACCTGCGCCGACATCCTGCGCTCCGAGTTCCCCGACCTGGACGGGGAGCTCTTCGCCTACGTGACGGGTGAGCGCCGCCCGCCTGCCCGCCGCGTGTCGCGACACCTCCGCGCTGTGGCGACAGCGCCCACGTCGCGACGGGCGGCCGGGGAGGGACTGGGAAGGGGGGAGCGGGCGGGTGCCACCTGTCGAGACAGCGCCGGCGCCGTGTGCCCGCAGGGATCCTGCACGGCGGCGGGGCGGACTTCGAGTCGGTGGAGGAGCTGGAGGAGGCGGTGGGCGAGCTGCTGCGGGAGGTGTCGCAGGACACCAAGGACGACGGCGCCATCCGGGAGATCTGCCAGCGCCTCTTCAACACCCTGCAGCTGTAAGGGCGCCCGGCCCCCCGCACACCCCCTCGGCCCGCTCCCCCCACTCACCCTCCTCCTCCTCTCCCTAGGGATGAGGGCCAAGCCCAGCGCTGCAGCCAGGTGCTGCTGGACGCCCCCATCCAGCTCTCCCAGATCACCGATGGATATGGTGAGTGACTCCCGCCCTGCCGTCAGGATGCCGGGGCTCAGAGGGTTTCGGGGCTTCGGGTGTGCACACCTGACCTTGAGGAGTGGAGCTCGGGCACCACTCACATGTGCACCCCTCTCTCATCCTGCTGCTGAGCTGCGGGCAGCAGTGCCTGTGGGGTAAGCTGAGGTGAAGGAGATGCCCTTTGCTCCCCTGTTCCTGTTGGGAGAGGGATCAGTCATGCCTGGGCTTGGGCTGCCATTAAGGCAGTGCTTTGTGGAGCGTCCCTGATGCATGAGCTGACCAGCCCAAATGTCTCCTTGCAGGTGACACCAGTGCGGACCTGCTGCCGGGGCTGCTGCTGAAGAGAGGCCAGACCTCGGTAAGTGGAGGCTGTGCCCTCATGGGAGCATCTGAGAGGTGGGGTCACAGGTGACCTGTCCTGCTCCGGTCACCTCTCCCTTGGAGAGCAGTGGGAACAGGCTGGTCCTGGTTAGGGGCACAGCTGCACGGGATGCTGCTTCGCCTTGTCAGGCTCACTGTACTTTGGGAATCTCTTGACCTTAGTCTGGTGAAGGGGCTCAACAGGTGTTATTAACAACAGGAGCGTATTAATTTGACAAGATCTATTTTGCTGTAATTTCTCAATGAGGTTCAAAGCACGGTTGATGCAGTGGTGGTGCTCAGGGTGCAGCTTCTTTGACTTTCATAAGGACCTTTGGTTCCTACAGCAAGGCTTTTGATTGAGAAAATACGATGTCCTGGGATGGCATCTTGAATATTCAATGAGAAATAAAGTCCTGACTAGGGGCAGAATGTGGGGATGCTACAGGTGGGGAATTAACTGAGAGCTGCTGCAGGGGAGGTTGTAAGCCCAGCTTTAGAAACAGCTGTAGGTTGTTGTGCTTTGAGAAATAAGATCAGGAGTAGAGAGGTTTGGAAGCAGTTACACTCCATGACCTGAAAGAAAGTGGAACATCTCTGTCAGTGGAATGTGCAGCTTCTCAGGAAAAACCTGGCTTGCCATCTGTTTTGGCTGTGCCAGAGTTTGAGTGTCGGTGAGGTGCAGTTGTGCATCTGCAAAGCAGGGAGCTGTACAGAGTAGGCAGTATCTCTACCAGGCTGGTCCCTCACAGAGCCCTCCTTTCCGGGGGTTAACGTGTTGAGGATGAGAATCCCTTGCTTGGAGACTGAGACCTAACATGATCCCCACATGTCTGAACGGGAGTCTTGAGTAAAAGCTGGCAGCTGTGGCTGGTTTTGGCACCGGAGTGTTGCTGCTGGGTTCACTTTCTGACTCTCATGTCTGCAACTCAAAAAATAATCTTCAGAAAAATTGGAGATGATTCAGAGAATGCTTTGAGAGGCCTGTCAAGTTTTGGAGGACATGTCTTACTGAGAAATTCAGGGAGCTGGATATAGTTTACAGAGTGACTCGATCTGTCCTGTAAGTGTGGGGTCCAGTAGCTCCAGTAACAAGATGTGCTTCAGTCTGGCATGCAGGTCTGTAACGTGCTTTGGTAGCTGCAGAGTTGCCTAGAAATATCTAGGAGTGTTCTTGGTCAGCCACAAATATTTGACTTGATTCAGGAATAAGCTGCAGTGGGCTGAGAGCCTGGCCAAGACCAGAGGCCAGGTTAAAACACTTGGCGCCTTCTTTCCATCAGGTTAATTAAATGCTTTTTGTCTGTGATCCACTGCACAAGCTGAGTTTGTTCCAAACTGGCAAGAGTTTAACATGTTGGGAAGGGAAACACCCCATGGTGCTCTCTGAGGGTGGGTGCAGGGTGTCCAGACGAGGCACTGGGATAGCAGGTTGCTGCTGTTGGAATGACTTGGCTGATCCACGTCCCTGGAACTGCAGAAGCTGGATGTACGACAGGTTCAGCCAAACTCTCTGCCTTGCTGAGGCAGAACTTGTGTATAAGCAGTTGATTTAGGACCTCATTCCTGAAGTGGTTTTCTGGCCTGATTAGCCTCCTGAAAATATGCTTGAATCTGTCCCAGTTTTCCTGTCCTACCTCCCTCCCTTTCTTCCAGGCTTAAGAGGGTGATTGATCTCTTTTCTCCCAGAGCTGGACTTCTGTAGTTTTTACTGAAGATGCTCTCTCTTCTTCAAAGTCTCTGTTCTGTGTCCCAGATGGTGAATGCCAAGAAACTGGAGAAGGCAGAAGCCAGGCTGAAAGCCAAGCAGGACAAGAGGCTGGAGCGGGATTCCCTGAAGTCATCTGGCCCTCTGTGAGTATGGAGGGTGCCTCCAACATCCCCATCCCGTTCTGCTGAGCAGGGCTGGGATTTGGCTGTACCAAAGCTTTCCTGTTGAGCCCCGTCTCTTTCTTCCGCCGGCCTGCAGAGTCCTTGAGGAGGCGTCTGCCAGCCAAGCTTCCAGCAAGAAGGAGACTCGCATGGAATCATCAGGCAAGAACAAGTCGTATGATGTGCGTATCGAGAACTTCGATGTGTCCTTCGGTGAGCGGTGAGTGCGGGTGGGGAGGTGGGACAGATCCTGGCTGGGATTTTGGACCGTGAGGGATTGAGACTGGATTGGAGAGCAGTTGACAAATTACAGAGAAATCTGATCAGGAAGTGAGGTGGACACTGTCCCCTTCAGCTTTGGGCAGGAGAAGCCTGTGATGGTTGCTTGGCTTCAGCACAGCCTGAAATGCCCCCACCAGGGCAGGTGGCTCTGGTTATCTCCTCTCTGTGGGTCAGTCTGACCCCAGACCTGCCTGTTCTCTCGCTTTAGTGTCCTGCTGACGGGAGCAGACCTGAACCTGGCCTTCGGACGGCGCTACGGGCTGGTGGGCAGGAACGGGCTGGGGAAGACCACGCTGCTGAAGATGATCGCCAGCCAGAGCCTGCGCATCCCCTCCCACATCAGCATCCTGCACGTGGAGCAGGAGGTGGCAGGGGATGAGACGCCAGCGCTGCAGAGCGTGCTGGAGTGCGACACCACTCGCGAGAGCCTCTTGCAGGAGGAGAGGGACCTGACGGCCAAAATCAATGCTGGCAGGTGAGGTGTCACCGCTGGACTTACAGCCCTTCTGTGGCCTCTTCACCACAACGTCTCATTCTAAGGACTCTCCCTTCCAATGAGAGGCTTGGGCAGAGCTGGGCTGCATCTTGCCTGCCTAGTCCTACCTGGGAAAATCAGCCTCCCCCAGCACTCAAACCCTAACCTGGTGAGTCCCACACGCTCCTCTTCATTCTGCTCCAGGGGAGAAGGGACAGAAGGTGCCAGACTATCAGAAATCTACGCAAAGCTGGAGGAGATTGAGGCAGACAAGGCTCCAGCGAGGTAAGAAAGCCCCATGGGCATCACTGTCTGTTGGCATGACCAGAGTTGAATAGTGGTTTGGGGTATGGAAGGGTGGGTATGGGGTATGGGGTATGATGGCCCTGGGATCCAGAGTATGGGGATGAGGCTCTCCCTGCTGCTCCTTCTTGTCTCTTCTGTGCCACAGCTCTGCTGGGTTAGGAGTAGTTGAGCTTCCCTCTGAAGCCGGAGGGATTTTTTTTTGCCCCAAATGACTTGCATTGTTGCTGCTGCTCCTCTTGGACCTCCCTAGGTTCCTGGTATCTGGGGAATGTTTTTGGGATGTTGGTGGTAGTGAGACTCTCTTCCTGGCCCAAGAGCTGAAAAATCCTTGCAGATCTCCTGGGACGTGTGGATGCTGTGCCCCACTGGGCTACATTTCCCAGTGAAGTGCTGCTCTTGGGTGTGCAGGAAAGTTTTCCTGCACCAGAATGGCTTTAAGCCGTGCAGCAGAGTTCCCTTGGTGGGTGAGACCTCAGATTGTGCTCTGCTGTTGGATGCTGTACCTGGATTCCAATTGTCTCCCCTTTTCCCCAGGGCGTCTGTCATTCTTGCTGGGCTGGGCTTTAATGCAAAGATGCAACAACAGACAACCAAGTGAGTTGCCAGACTCTGGGTATGGAGGCAGAAATGGGTCTGGGGAGGTGTTCCAAGTGAGCCCTCAGGCACTGCTGTGGCTGTAAAGGAGAACATGGGTCTATCCCTGCCCATCCAGTGTGGTCTCCTGCCCTGGGGGTTGCCAAACTACCTTCCTGCTGGACTGCAGATCTCGTGCTGTGCCTGAGATACCTGCAGGGACAAGCTGCCTCTGGATGACAGCAGAGCCAAAAGAGCCTTGGGAAAGGCTGGCAGACAGGCAAACACAGTGGTTCTGCACTGAACAGTAACCCCTCTGCATTCTCTTCTCTTCTCAGAGAGTTTTCTGGAGGCTGGAGAATGAGACTGGCCTTAGCCAGAGCCCTGTTTGCCAGGTTGGTGTCCAGGCCTGCATGCTATGGGGTTAGGCTCCTTGCTGTCCATGCTGCGAGGTGCAGGGGTGCTGTCTGGGGGTCCTCTCAACTCAGGCTCTCATGTTGGGGAGGCACTGGAGGCATCACAGCTCTGTGTGTGTGGTGAGGCACTGCACTGGTCCTATGCTCCTTCTACTTCTGATACCCATGTCTTCTTTTCCCTAGGCCAGATCTCCTTCTGCTGGATGGTAAGTTGATACTGCAAGTCCCCTCTGACAACGCTGCAGGGCCTTGCCTGTGCCCTTGTTGGGGTTGGGAACATGCCATGGCCTTTAGCTGCCTGCCCAAAATAGCCCCGTGTGACAGGCCTGCCTGGCAGCGCAGTTGGTGCTCTGCTGGCACAGGAAGTCTGCTTGGGCAGCCACTCTTACTGCACTCAGCAGAGCCCTATCTGTGCCCCAACCAGGTGGTGTGTGTGACATCTTGCCCCAAGTGTTGTTCCCTTTCCCTCACTAGTCCCTGAGATCTGCCCTGGCTTCCAGTCCATGCTGGGGGCAGTCCCCAGCTTGGGTGGGAGATATGGGTGAGATGCTGCTGTGGGACACCAGGGTCTGGGTACCAGTATGGAGTGGGGGCAGAATCCCTGCCTGAGCCTCAGCCCACAGTGCCCACACCCCATCACACCCTACACACGAGTCCCCTGAGCTGGAGGGAAGGTCCCCATTCAGCCTCTCTTTCTCCCCAGTGCTGATCACTAACCTTTCCTCTGGGGAAAAAAGTGTAATTCAGCCATCCCCATCTCTCCTGACCTCAGTGCCTCTTTCCCTTCCCTCAGAGCCCACGAACATGCTGGACGTGCGGGCTATTTTGTGGCTGGAGACCTACCTGCAGGTAGGGGGTGATGGGAGGCCTTGATACAAAGCAAGAGGGAGGAATGGAGACGTCCTTCAGGCTGGTGTCTCATCTGGCTGGGTGGTGGGACCAACCCCTGCACTCTGGTGCTCAGGCCTCCCTCTCGCTGTCTCCTCCAGACTTGGCAGTCGACCATCCTCGTGGTGTCCCACGACAGGAACTTCCTGAACGCAGTGGCCACGGACATCATCCACCTGCACTCGCAGCGACTGGACACGTACCGTGGGGACTTTGAGAACTTCATGAAGATCAAGGAGGAGCGGCTGAAGAACCAGCAGCGAGAGTATGAAGCCCAGCAGCAGTACCGTGAGCACATCCAGGTACTGGGAGAACCCAGTAGAGCCGGGGCATTCTTTATCCAGCCTTGTGTCTTTCTATCTGCTTTTAGACCCGTGACTGTACTGCTGCAGGAGGTTTGGCAGCAGAGCAGGGTGGCTGGTGCTGAAGCGGACTTGGAGTTCTCTGATGCTTTTCTCTCTTGCAGGTTTTCATTGACCGCTTTCGCTACAATGCCAACCGGGCGTCCCAAGTCCAGAGCAAGCTCAAGCTGTTGGAGAAGCTGTGAGTGCCTGTCCTGCTCCTCTCTGGAGGTTGGGGAGGGGTGGTGCTTGTGGGAAGAAATGGAGGTTCCCAGGGTGCTTGGCAGATAGAGCTGTGGTTTGGGCTTTGGGCGCTTGTCTCTGATATGGAGGCTTTGGCTACAATGAGGTGTCACAGAGCTGAAGACCACCTGGGCTTCTGGTGTGAGAGCAGACCCTCCTTCAAGGCACCTTGGTTATGTCTCCTCTTTTTGCAGACCAGAGCTGAAACCTGTGGACAAGGAATCTGAGGTGATCATGAAGTAAGTGTCACCTGAGCCCTTACTTGGAGGGTGCTTTTGACATGAACTTCTTCTTGGTCCTGTCCCAGCTGGGACAACAATCCCTTTGTGTGGTCCAGCCTTACTCTGACGGGGAGCCCAGAGAGGCCCCTCCTTTCAGGCTGGGTTCCCTCCTGGGGACAAGGCTGCAGGTCTTTGTCTCCTTCTCATGACCATCCTTCCCAGAGGCCCTGCATGGTAGGGAGCCCTCCTTGTCACCTGGGGGTTGCAGAGGTTGTCCCAGGAGGGCTAGGAACAGGGTCTGGGAGGTTCCTGGTTCTCTCACCTCTTCCTGCCTTCCCAGGTTTCCCGATGGCTTTGAGAAGTTCTCCCCCCCAATCCTGCAGCTAGATGAAGTAGACTTCTATTACGAACCAAGTCACTACATCTTCCGTTCCCTCTCCGTCTCTGCTGACCTGGAGTCCCGTATCTGTGTGGTATGTGGGATTGCAGAATAATGGCAGCTGCGAGGGACCTTGCAAGTTCCCTGTTCAAAGCAGGGACAGCTTTGATGTTAGGTCAGGTTGCTCAGGTTCTTGTCCAGTTGAATTCTGGGTGTCTCTGGGGAGGACTGTTTCTCCCATTCTTCTGGGTCCCATCGCAGCATTTGTTCATTCTTATTTTGAGGAACATTGCAACATTTTTCCTAATACCAGTTAGAATTTGTGATTTGTGCCCATTGTCCTTCATCCTTTCACTGGGTGTCTCTGAGGAGAGACTGGGTCCATCTTCCCTGTAATTCCCTGTCAGCTGACAACAGCATCTAGTGGGGGCTACATTGGATGGGGCAGCAGAGATGCTGTGTGCTTACGGCTGAGGCTGGGACCAGGAAATCCTTAGGCTTGAGAGTGAGGGGGGAATATCTCCTAACTCTGCTGCCCATGCTGCTCATCTGTGATAGAAATGCAGCTTCCTGCTAGCTGGAGTCACTGGTTATTCTCCCATTCTGCTCCCCCTCATCATCCATGAGAGATGAAATTCCCTCTCCAAAGTACCTTCATGGGTTTCACATTCTCCAATGCTGCTGCTGCTTCTCTAGGTTGGGGAAAACGGAGCTGGCAAGTCAACCATGCTAAAGATCTTAATGGGGGAGCTGGCACCAGTCAGAGGGATCAGACATGCTCACAGGTACCTGGGAGGAAGGGCGGGGGGACTGGGAGGGATAGTTCAGCTGGAGAGCTCCTGGGCTGTGTTTCGGAGTGATGGCTGTCCGAGCAAAGGGGTTGGGTCCAGCACATCCACACATGTGACCCCTCTTTGGTAGCTGCAGCTGCAAGTGCCATGGTTGCAGGGCCTGGTACGAGTTCCCAATTCTTCTCATTCTGCAGAAACCTAAAGATCGGTTATTTCAGCCAGCACCATGTGGATCAACTGGACTTGAACATCAGTGCTGTAGAGCTACTGGCGAGAAAGTTCCCAGGTGAGTTTTAGAGATGCCTGCAAACCCCCTGCTTGGGAGGGAATTGCCTGGAAGTGCTGCTGAATTCCTCCTGTCGTGCTGGCCTGGCACAGGATGCCCAGCTGCGTGAGCTCAGTGCCGAGGGCTCTGTGTCATGCCAGGTGTGCCATAGCTGTGTTGTGACATGATCCTGCAGGGAAGACAGAGGAGGAATACCGGCATCAGCTGGGGAGCTACGGCATCTCGGGGGAGCTGGCCCTCCGTCCTGTGGCCAGCCTGTCCGGGGGGCAGAAGAGTCGTGTGGCCTTTGCCCAGATGACGATGCCCTGGTAATTTTCTCCCAAATACTGTTAATTATTGCATGGCTTCATCCCTGCAGTCTTCTTCACTGGGAGGAAGGCAGGCATCCAGGGTCTTTCTGCTACCCCACGGAAGCCTTGTTCTTGGGGGGTTTTATGGGGAGGGAGGTTGTCACCCTGGGGCGTTGGGGGGATGGTGTGGAAGGAGGCAGGTAGTTTTCTCCCACTGCTTTGGGCTCAGGGATGAGATGTATCCCTGGAGCGGGGCAACACCAATTCTGGGGTCAGGCACATGCCAGTGGCTGTGGCTCTAAGTGGTTAAAGCAGCAGTTGGTGTGTGGACCCAGCCCAGGCCTGTTCCAGTGCATCCTCAGAGCTGCCTTCTCTTCCAGTCCAAACTTCTACATTCTGGATGAGCCGACAAATCACCTGGACATGGAGACCATCGAGGCACTGGCAAAGGCACTAAATAAGTTCCGGGTAAGGTTGTCCCAGTAAGATCTGTTTTTCTAACAGTTCCTGCAGCCTCCAGCTCAAGGTACTTGGTATCTCAGTGAGAAGCGGATGGTCAATACCAGTGGTGACTTCAAGTCTAGGACAAAATTTGGGAAATCAGTCACATTTTTGCCTTAGCTGTCCATCCTGATGCTTGGTTTTATTTGTTGGCTTTGGCTGAGAGAGGCAGCAGCAGCCCAGAGAGCACCTTGTCCCCCATCCTGACCAGCCACTTACACTCTGTGACTTCTCACGTGCTGTGTGAAGCTCTCAGCCCTGCCTTGGGGCTGCTCAGTTCTTTCTTAGGCACGTTTTATGGCTGATCTCCAAAGACTCAGGCTCCGGATACGGCTGTGATTGCCCTGGATATCAGTGGTTGTTGCTCAGGTTGGAGCAGTTTTCCTGTGAAAGAAAAGCTTAGCTGAGGTTGCTCGGGGCCTTAACCAGACACCTTTTCACTGTTACTGACTTTGCATGGATTCTTCATCCTTGAAGTTGTCGGAGACCTGGAGAGCCAACAACAAACCTTGCACTTACCTTCTGAGAGTGGAGACTGAATATGTTCCTGCTGCACATGTCTCCTCTGTATGTGATCTGTCTGTCCCCCTGAAGGAAGAAAAGGCTGGAATGAGGTCCCTGCCAGTGAAATACTGTTCAGTTTTCCCTGAAGCGGGTGGAAACCTGAAGTGTTGGGCACAGGCTGGACAGGGGCTCAGGATCTCCATGCCACCAGCCGTGAGCCCTGGGTTGTGCTCCACTAAGTTCCCATTTTTCTCCCTTGTGTGTTGGCAGGGTGGTATAATCCTGGTTTCCCACGATGAACGCTTCATCCGCCTGGTGTGCCAGGAGCTGTGGGTGTGTGAGAACGCCACTGTGACCCGCATTGAGGGTGGCTTTGACCAGTACAGAGACATCCTGAAGGAGCAGTTTCGGAAGGAAGGTTTCCTATAAGGGAGGCGGGAGGCGGACTGCGCCGGGGGCTGGAGGGCAAAGCTCGGCCACCTCGGCATCCATCCCAACTGTGCCTGGCAGAGCGCCGAGGACGCTGCTGCCCACATGGACTGTCAGCCATGCTATCAAACTGCCACCTGAACTGCTCTCCCCTCCTGGGGCCGGGTGGAGGGACAGTGTGGGAGCAGGAGCCTGGTGCTGTGCGTGGACAGGGTCACATCACGCCGGGGGCTCTGCCACCGGCCGGGGCTGTGCCCAGCCCTGGGCACACTGGGAAGGCTGTGCCTGGAGCTGCTGCTCTGCCGAGAGGAGGGAAGGCGGTGTCGCGTCCCGACCCCTGGTTTAACTCCGTGCTCTGGAGGGCAGGAAAGGAGCTGTTCTCTGTCTTTCTTTGCTTCACCCTCTGCCTTTTTCTTTCTTGGTTTTTTTTTTATTTAACTGCCTGAACACTAGTCCAGCTCCATCACATGCCACTGTCCTCCCTGCTGCCTTGGAGGGAAATGAGGCCTTTGCTGCTAAAAGTGACCCCTGCCTCTTCCCCAGCCCCCTGACACTGGGGCTCGCTTGTGTCTGTAGTGCCGAGGGAGCCAGAGCCTGGTTCACCCAGGCCCTGCTCCCTGTTCCTTTCCCTGTGCTGCTGCCAGTACCGCCTCGCCTGCCTTGCCTTTGAACCAGCCCGGGGGATGGGCTGTCCAGCATCCCTGCCTGCCCACCCACACAGAGGTTGTGGTGTAAATAAACCCAGAACGCAGTGGGTGCAATGCTCTCCTTTCCTTAGGGGGCTGTGGGGCTTCGTTTGGCGGGGTGGGGGGGGGAGGTTGTCCTGCCTGCTCCAAGGGCAAGGTTGCTCAGGGGGAGATGCTTTCCAGATGATTCTTTCCAAATTAAATGTCAGCTCTGTGCTACAGGGGAGGCCACTACCTGCGGTGAGTTGCATGGAGCTGTTACAGAGTCCCACTGGTCACTGGGGTGCCACAGGCCACCTTGAGGGGCAAGGTTGGGGTCCAGTGTCAGCTCTGGAGGGCCCAGCATCCAGTTGTGATTTGAGGGCTGTATGAAGTGGGCAAGAGGAGGGGACAGAGCTTTAAACTAGATTTAGCAGCATAAGGGGAGGTACTTCTGAGTGTCCAAGAGGAACCAGGAAACACTAACACTTTAGGAAGCAACCGGGTAATACCTATAAATCATTGAAAAACAATTATGAGGGAGGGCTTCTCCCAAGGGGTGAAGAGTCTGATAGCCTCCCTCAAGTGTCTCTACCCCAATGCACACAGCATGGGTAACAAGCAAGAGGAGTTGGAAATGGTAGTGCAATTAGGAAACTGTGACTTAATTACTATCACAGAGACATGGTGGGATGCATCATAAAACGAACACTGCAATGGAGGGCTACAAGCTTTCAGAAGAGGCTGGGGAGGAGGGGCAGGGGTGTTGGGCCCTGTGTTAAGGAAGGGACAGATTGTGAAGAGCTGCCTCTGAGTAACAGCCATGAACAGGTTGAGAGTCCATGGGTAAAAATCAAGGACTGGACCAGCCAGAGACACCGTGTGGTCAGGGTCTGCTACAGGCTGCCTGCCTGGGAAAGCCTGCTGACTAGGCTGCCTTGCTTCAGATACAGGAGGCGTCACTGGCAAACTGTGTACCTCCAAGTCCTGCATCCATGTTGTTTATGAAGATGTTGAAGATCATTGGCCTTAAAAAATTGAGTCCTGGAGAACCCCACTAGTGACAGGTTGCCAGTCTGATGTCACCCCGTTCACTATTACCCTTTGCACCGGATCTTTTAGACAGTTGCTCACCCATTGCATGAGGTGTTTATCCAGCTGTGTGCTGGGTATTTAGTCCAGAAGGATCCTTGGAATGACAGTATCTAAAGCTTTACTGAAATCCAAGTAAGTTACATCTTTTTGTGTCAAGGCTTCCTTTGATCAACTATACCTTGTAGGTGTAGGTCACCTTGTCCTAAAAGGAAATTAAGTTTCTCAAGCAGGACTTTCATAGTCCTCATGAACCTGTGCTGGCTGGGATCCATGCCTGCGTTGTTCTTCAGGTATATTTCAATAACTCTCAGAATAATCTCCATAATTTTACCAGGCAGTGAAATGTGACTAAGAGGCCTGTAGTGACTAGGATCATCCCTGTTATCTCTCTTGAAACTGGGACAGCATCTGCCAATTTCCAGTTAACTGGGACCTCTCCAGATTCCCAGGGCAGTTCCAAAATTACCAAGAGAGGTCTCATGATGGCATCCAGCAGTTCTTTGAGTGCTCTTGGATGAATCCAGTAGGGCCCCACAGGCCATCCCTGTAAAGTGATCCAGCTGGAGAAGCAGATCCAGCACGAGTTTGGGGAGTTTATCATTCTCACAGTCATGATCCTCCAGCTCAGGGACCCCCAAAGCCCATCACTGGTGTTGAAGACTGAATTGAAAGCGTTAAACATCTCTGCCTTACCTATGTCCCTGCTCATGGGGTGCCCATCCTCATCCAGTAACGGGAAAATGCGATTTCTGGACTGGATTTTGCTGTAGAAATATTTAGAAAAGATAGAGAGGAACTTTTTATACAGGCACATAGTCATAGGACAAGGGGGGAAATGGCTTTAAACTGCAAAGGGGGACATTCAGATTGGACATTAGGAAGACTTCCCCTAGGAGTGTGGCGAGGCAGCGGCACAGGTTTCCCCGAACAGCTACGGATGCCCCATCCTGGAGTTGTTCCGGGCCAGGCTGGACGGAGTCCACCCCCGGCGTGGTGGGTGCCGCCCCGCCCCCGGGGGCGCGCGGGGACCGTTCGAGCGCGGTGTTCCCCCCGAGCCCCAACATTCCATGAGCCGCGACCCCGCGCGGGCGGGGGGCGGTGCCGCGGCGTTGCCGTTGGCGGCGAGTCCGGGCGCGTCCAGCCCGGCTGCGCTCCGGTGTTCGGTACCGGGAGGGGCGGACACTCACCGGCACCCCCCCGCACCGGGACGGTCGGGGCGAGGCCCCGCCCCCGCCTTCCCCGCCACCAGGTGGTCCCGCCCCTGCGGCCGGGGCGGTGCTCGAGCCTCGCTCCCACCGGCGGCGGGCACCGCACCGCGCCGCACCGGGACTGCTACCGGCACCGGCGCTGCTACCGGCACCGGCATGAGCGCCGGCGGGCAGCCGGCGGAGCCCTGCCTCCGTGGCGGGCCGTGCTCGGCGGGGAGCAGCCCCGTGCCCAGCCCCGCGTCCCCGGCGCCCGAGGAGGTGAGCGGGGCGGCGGGGAGCGGATCGTGCCGGAGGGAGTCGGCCGCATGCTGGGGATCGGGGCTGCGGGGCCGCCGAGCCCCGCCACTCCCGGGGCACGGGAGTGCCCTCAGGAGTGGGGAGGATCGTCTGTGAGTGTGTGTGCGGGGGGGCGGCTAGTGTGGCTGTGTGTGTGTGCGGGGGGGTACCCTGTGTGTGTGTACGGGGCGGGGGTCCGCATGTGTGTGTGCTGGGAAGGGGGGTCCCTCGGTGTGTGTACGGAAGGGAGGGTGTTCCCCTCTGTGTGTGTGCGCCGGAGGGTCCCTCTGTGTGGCTCTGTGTGTGTGCGGGGGAGGGGGTCTCGGTGTGTGTGTACGGAGGGCGGGGGTGCCCTCTGTGTGTGTGTACGGGGGTGCCCTCTGTGTGGCCGTGTGTGTACGGGGGGGTGTCCCTCCCTGTGTGCTGTGGTGGGGGTCGTGGTCGTGTTTCGAGTAGGGCCTCGTGGGAGAGGATCTGTGCGGGGGGTTTTGCCGGAGGGGAGGCTTGGTTGGAAGAGCAGGGGGTGGGGGCTCCGTGTGTGTGAGCGCCTGTGTGTGCGCGGTGGGGGCGGGTGGGAGCGGCTCCGTGTGTGCCCGCGGGGGCTGTGCGTGGGAGAGGAGCCCTCGAGGGGGCGGCTGTGGGCACGGGCGGGGATGGTGCCCGGGGGGTCGCGGCGGCGGCGGCACTCGGGGTCCCTGTGGCTGGGCGGCGGTGTGGCTGGGTGTGCTGGGGGTGCCGGGGTGCGCGCGTGTGTGTGTGTGTGTGTGTGCGTGTGTGTGTGTGTGTGTGTGAAGGGGAGCGGGGGTGCTGTGCGGGGGTGAGGGGGTCCCGTGTCGGCGCAGGTGCCGCAGGCTCAGGGTCCCTGCGGGGGCGGGGTCCCCAGGCCGGTCGGCCGGGGCAGGACCGGCAGCGCGGCGCCATCTTGGGAGCCATCAGGTGCCCGGCGCGGGGACGGGCGGCGCGGGGGGGCCGCCCCCGACACTCCCTCCCATCGCCGGCCGCCGCCGCGGGGCGAGCGCCGCGGACCGGTCCTGGGCCCCCCCGGGGCCGCCGGGGTGCGCGGTTGTCCCGGGAGGCGCCGGTGCTACCGCCGGCGCCCGCCCCTCCCGCCGCTCCCCCCGCGGGACCGAGCCCCGGCCTCTGCCCCGGGAGAGTCCCCCGGCCCGGAGTCACCGCCCGCGGGTGGTGGACAACCTGGCACCCGGGCCCCGAGGCTCTGAGTCAGGCTCCGCCGGCGGCTGCCGGGCTCTGGGTGTCCCGGCATGTCGTCACGGTGTCGTCGTGTGTGTCCATCCCCCCGCTCCCCCCCGCCCCCCTTCGCGATCTGGGTTTAAAGGGAAGGGCTGCGTCTGCCTCGGCAGATGATGTGAGGATGGGTTACGGGAAAGATGGATATTTGAGTAACCTCGATATTCTGTGCTTATAAAACTGCCGGGCACTCCATGGCTGCTGCCGGCGCCAGCTGTAGTATCAGCTCAGGTTGGGATATCCCGGGAGTTTAATCCACTTGTGGTGTTTGTTGCAGCCACTTCAGAAACGACGGAGAACTGTGGAGGATTTCAACCAGTTCTGCACCTTTGTTCTGGCTTATGCAGGCTACATCCCCTACCCTGAAGAGGTAAGTGGGCTTGCAGGATGCTCCTCCACAAAGATGCTGGTTCCCCTGGATTCTGTGCCATGTGGAGACCCAGTTCCTCATCATAAAGAATTATAGAATGGTTTGGGTTGGAGGGGACTGTAGAGATCATCTAGTTCCAACCTCTCACCATAGGCAGGAGTCCTACCCACTAAATCAAGTTGCCTAGGGACCCATCCAACCTGGCCTTGAAGTTTGGATAGACACGTCTGGAGAGTCATCCTCCAGCCCCAGTCTCCCCCTCTTTACCCTCAGTGTCTGTGCTGCAGTCCCCCATGCTAATCCTGCATCTTCCCCTCTTGCAGTATGTGCCCTGGACCCACGGAGGCAGCATGAGTCCCCAGAATAGCACAGGGAGCACTCAGGACAGTGATAGCTCGACCTCATCTCACTCTTCTGACTGCCACATCCCAATGGACAATAGGAAGAGCAGGAATGCTGTGGCCAGGGGAGTTGTGGACAATGGCCTGCTTATGAGCAGCCCTGTCTTTTCCACTGGGTTCTACAACGTCCGGCCCCAGCAAATCAAACGGAAGAAACCACCAGCAAAGAAGCGCATTCTGGAGCAGGAGGTGAAGAAGAGGGTGCCATTGAGTGCTTGGAAGGACTTTGGGGCAGAGCAGGATGGGGTGAAACAGCTGGCCGCACTGGCAGGACAGCTGTCTCCTGTGAAAGAGGAGCTATTGGAGCCTTCCCCCAACTTGTCTGGGGACCCTCAGCCCATCTCCCTTCTGGAGGAGCCGATGAAGGAGGAGAAAAGCTGGATGTACGGAGCGCAGGGGACCGAGAAGCCAGCAGGAGAGGATCCTCATCTAAAGGAGCATGACCCCTTCTCTGGAGGGAGGAAAAGCCCCAGTTCCTGTAATACCTTGGACCAAAGCAAAGGAGAAGACATAAGCAGAGGGACCTCCCAGCTCAGTGGTGAGTGTCAGAGGAAGGTGCAGAGGGTCCTGTTGTGCTGCAGCCAGTGCCAAGCATTGTCCCTCCCTCAGCTGGAGCCACTCATGCTGGCCACAGGGAGGGCTTGTCAATGGCCCAAGCCTCTCCCAGCAAGGGGAGTACCTTTGGGACCTGGAGGGGACTGAAAAGCAGAGGGCAGGGAGCTGACCTGCCCTTTGGTAGCTCTATTATGCAGAGTGGGTGGTGCAGACCTGAAGTGGTCTGAAATGGGGTGTAGGGTTGCCTTGCTCATCTGGTCTTCCTTTTTTTTTCTCTCTCTTCCCCCCCCCCGCCTTTTGCAACTTTAGCAGTCGAATTTGCAGAAGTTCCCAGCACCAAAGCAGAAGGTGAGTGGTGGGCTGTCCCATTTAACACTAGAGGAGCTGGCTAGTCTGGCCACAGCCAGACCTGCAGATGGTAGCGTGGTTTCTGACCAGTGTCTCTCTCTCCCTGACCAGACGACGATGCCTGGGATCTGATCACTTGCTTCTGCATGAAGCCCTTTGCAGGGAGGCCCATGATCGAATGTAATGAATGTGCTACCTGGATCCATCTCTCTTGTGCCAAGATCCGCAAATCCAACGTGCCTGACATTTTCATCTGCCAGCGATGCCGGGATGCCAAGCAGGAGATTCGCCGCTCGAACCGAGCTCGGACAGTGCCCCGCAAGCGCCTCGTTGATTGAAGCTCCTGCAGAGCAGGAAGGCTGGGGGCCCCTTTTTAACCTGAAGACAATCAATGCACTGGCAGGGGAGGGGCTGGGACACAGGGCCGGACTGTCCCCCTCACACTTCTGACTCCCGAAAGCTGCCACGCATGTCCTCCCTGAGGATCACATCGGCCACGGAGTTCGGTTATCCCAGAGATGTGTGGGGGAGAGGAGGGTGGTCCAGCCACGATCCCTATGGGTGATGTGTTAGTGTTTGTGATCTCCTGGGGCCCCACATGCACTAGCTGTTGGATCCCACCTCCTCCTCACAGCCCCTCCAAAGAGCCCTGCCCATGTGCCTTCTGCACTTTCCCTGGGGGATGCAGACCCCACTCCTGTCCTGGTGACACTGAGCTCAGTCCCCACCTGCCAGTCCCCATGACTATAATTCTTAACTGGGTTCTTTCCTACTTGCACATCTGGTTACTGTGGGACCACAGCTGGGAGGAGGGTGTGGGACAGCCCCCTGTCACACAGCAGCCCCCAGGCTAGTCCCTGTGCCTCTCTCCTCCTGTGGAAAGCCTGGGCCCCAAAAGTGCTTTATGTTTTTATAGTTTCT
This sequence comes from Myiozetetes cayanensis, assembly GCF_022539395.1. Lineage (NCBI taxonomy): Eukaryota > Metazoa > Chordata > Aves > Passeriformes > Tyrannidae > Myiozetetes > Myiozetetes cayanensis. The sequence goes on from NW_026086937.1 coordinate 14,803,705, forward strand.
TTGTATTATAGTTAATTTGTATTATAGTTACTTTGTATTATAGTTACTTTGTATTATAGCAAATTCTGGTCCTTGCCCTGTGGAGTGTGACTGGAGTCTTATGTATATAATAAATACTTTTGCCATAACACTGGTGGCCTTGGCATAGTTTGTTGACCTTGGTTCTCATGTCCCTCCTGCACCCGAGTGCTCCCCTTCTTCCCTTCTGCTGTGGCTGGGAGGGGACCTGATGTGGGGGTCCCACTCAACCCCACTACCCCTCCAGGGAAATTCCAAGCTGCAAAAATCACAGAGAATGACCAGACCAGTGCATCTTTTTTATTTAGTAGAGTGATAACCCCCTCCCCACACTGCTGCATAGGTTCACAGGGATGGCTCCACAGAAAGGTCCTCAGGAGGTGCATGACTTGGGGGATAACCTTCAGTGGGAACCTTGGTCCAGAGGCTGCAGCCATCTCATGGGGAACGTCATGGGTTATTCCACAGAAGCAGCAGGTCTGATGGCTCAGGGAGGGAAGGTGTCCACATGCTGTTGCTCTGACGCTTAAGGCACATCACTGTTTAGATGAGTTTTGCTCTTGGGCGCTGACAAACCTTGCCTCTGTCTCTACTCTGGAGTGCAGTTACGATTTAGTCCTGACAGCAGTTGAGGTGCTAATGGTTCCAGTTTTCTCCACAAAATAAGTCTATTTCAGGCTAATTCAAATTCAGACACATCACTGGCTTTCCCTGAAGATCTAGAGGTGTGCCAGCTTCCATCAAGTGTGCTGTTAGGTTAAATGGAGGATGCAGTGAGGGAGACAGGGCAAGAAGACTCTGGGGGACAAGCACTGATCTGCCTGGGGCAGGAAGAAGGCACTGTTTGTGGGAACCCCTACCTAGCAGGGTCCTGCTGGTACAACATTTCAGTCCTGAGGCTATGAATGGTCCAGGAACAGCAGCTAACAAGGATGTAATTTCTATGCTAGGGGTCAAAGCTGGGTTTATGCAGCCAAGCAAGCATCTAGGTGAGGTAGGTAGGTGGGGGTCTACTCCTCCTTGGCCCAGACAGAGCCACCTGCCTTCTGCTCCAGGTGGGGAACCACTGCCTCCGAGTAAAACTTCTCCAGCTTGGGCTCTGTCTTCCTCCAGAACTCAGCGTCAAACTGCACGGGGACTACGGCCGTCTCCTTGTTGGTGTGCACCACAAAGTCAGCCTGCTGGAAGCCGGCTGTCGCCAACTGGCACTGGACCTGGGTGAAGTAAGGATGATTCTTCTTCAGGGTGTAGGAGTCCCCATCCACCTCCAGGCAGAAGTCCTTGTCCTTGCAGGCCTCACGCACCGTCCTGTTTCTGTGCTTGTAGGGACACTTAACCTCCAGCAGCCCCAGGTCCTTCCCTGTACTCTCCTCTTTGATGACTCCATCTGGGCTGGCAGCAAGCCACTTCTTGTCTGGGTGAATGAAGAGGCCACAGTCCTCCACCTTCACTGGCTTGCCCACCGCCCTCGACTTCTGCTCGTAGGCCTGCACGGCCGCCTTCTCATTGCGAATTCCCCAGGACATGGCCGGGGTCTGCAACCCAGGGCCAGGGTTTACCACAGCTTTCAGGTAGGACTGGGGCACCTCATCTGTCTTGCCATTGGCAAACTTGCTGTTGGCAATTCTGGAGGCCACGGAGGCCGTGATGCGGTTCTCCCGCCACTCGTACCACTTGGGGTTGCTCCACTGGCCCCGTGTCTCCTTCTCCACCCGTGGGATGTCCTGGCTCTCCACAGGGGGCAGGAACCGGCTCAAGGCTTTGCTCGGGTCAGCCCCAGGCTGCTTCTTCTGTGGACATGAGGCAGGTCTGGCCGGACCAGCGGTTGCTTTGGAATCAGACGACTTCCTCTGGGTTGTAGAGGAACTCCTGGGAGATGCTCTGCTCTGGTCCCCCGCATCTCCTCGGGCTCTACAGGATGCTGTGGGTCTTGTCTGAGCAGAATCTGCCTTTCTTCCCTGCCCCTGACTGGGGGTGGTAGCCTTGGCAGCTGGAGCACTTTGGGATCGGCTGCCTGCAGTCGTGGTCCTGGCCCGGGTGGCCGAAGCGGAAGGTGGTGGCGCGGCAGGGGCAGTTTTGGAGGCAGTTGTGGCCGCTCGAGGGGATGATGTGCCAGCGGACTCCTTCCTGGGTCTTCCCATTGCTATGAGTCAGAGAGTCTTATGCTGTGGGCATGGAATAAAGTTTAATGCAAGTCCCCAGAACACTCATTTCCTTTTCCTTGCCCCTCCCTGCGCCTGCCCCAGGGCGCTGTGTCCCTGCCAGAGCTGCTGTACTCACCCCCTTCTCCGATGTGCCACTGTGGAATGGCGGCTGATCCTGCTGGGCTGCTTGTTCTCAGCCCCCTTCCCCGCATCCCAGCCCGGGCCACCCCAAGGACAGGGCGGGGGAACAGCGGGACTCCCCAGGGCCACCTCCGTGGGGACGCGGCAGCGGTGCCCGCGGGCGCCGCGGTTGCCCGGGGACCGGGCGGGATCCCCGCGGGCCCATCCGCTCGGCCAGCGGGGATGCCGGACACGCACGGGGGGCCTGCCCGGCTCCGTCCCGGGGACCCCACGCGCGGTCCGAGACCGGGGCACGGAGCTCCCCCAGCCTTCCCACCCGGAGCCGCCTCTCTCACCGCTCCGCCGCCGCTCCGGAAGCGCGTCCCGCTCGCACCACGTGCTGCGGGGGCGGCCCGAGGCGTGCGGGGGGGACGTGCGGTGCTGGGCCGAGCCCCCGGTGCCCGCTAGAGGGAAGCAGTCGCACGGCCATCCCCGCCGCGGGATATGCCCGGACCTGCCCGCTCTGCTCCCGGCCCGACACCCCCCTGCCTTCCCCCGATTCATCCCCCACCTCACCCGGGCTCCCCAAACAACATTTTACTCCGGGCTAGGGACAAGCCCCCACAGCCCCCACTCGCGGCCAGGGGAAACCGAGCCTGCCCCCCGTGTACCCCATGCACGCCCGTGGGGAGCGGTCCGAGCCTCTCGGGCTCCACTGCGGAGGGACAGGCTGACCTGATGGGACCCCGCCGAGCCCCGGTGGCCCAAGCTGATCGGAACCTCCACGTCCCACCACGAGCAGACCCTCGGGGGAAGGATGGCAGCGAGAAGCTGGGGCAGCAATACCCACCGTCGGGCACCCGCTGCCCGGCTGTGCTGCCGTGTGAGGAGGGTCACCGCGCAGGGACCGCACAGCTCTGCTCGGAGCCCCGCGGAGGGTTCGGCCGCTGTGGAGGAAGCAGAGAGGGCAGGGCTTCAGCGGCACGGGGAGTTTCTCTTTCCTCAAATCCGGGGTGTCGCTTTCCTGAAATCCGGGGAGTTTCGTTTTCGGCAGCGAGCCTGGCGCCGGAGGGTGATCCCTGGCGGGGTGGCTGCTGCGCGACCCTCCACGTGCCCCCCACAAAGCCGTGAGCCCCCGCTCTTTCCGGTTGCGGAAAGGAAGCTCGGCAGACACCAATGCGTGTCCTGGATCTGGGTCAGAGCCAGCCCCACAGGGGCTTCCAGCCCCATCTGCCTGCGCCAGCATCCTGCAAAGACTTCAGTTTAGTTTGGACAGGCAGAAGTGCTGGCAGCATTCCCAGCCCCTCTCCCCAAGGAACCCCGATGTCTCCACCAGCCTCTCTATCTCTGCTGATGTGTTGTTTCTTTTTTTTCCCTCCAGCCCCTCTGTAACTCCCTGCATCTGGGCAGACCAATATTACACAGGTTAAGCCAAGGTGCACCCGATTTTGACCAGAAGTATCGCTAGCATTCCCTTCCTCCTCTATGCTACCCATCCTCAAGATCTTGTTTAGTTCTTGATGATTAGGGAGCAGCCAAACAGGACACCCCTGTCCCTCTCCCTGCAGGCCAACGCTCTCCCTTTGCAGCTCTAAGTGGGGTCTGAGAAGCTGCAGCTGTGCCGAGAACTGCCAGCCTGACACCAGCTGGCATCTCCTTGGGTTTGGGTTATTTCTCAAATAACTAAACCCACACTAAATTCACAGGGATACCTATCAGTGACTCAGGACCTGAGAGCATCTGTAAGAGCTCTGTGGTTCGTGCCCCTCCAGCCAGCCCTGTCTCTGCGTGATAATTCAGTTCAAGGTATAGGGTATTTGGGGATAAATACCCAGGCCCTGACTGGTCCCTTGGGCTGTGCTGTGGCTGCTGGTGAGGTCTGTGTGGGATCACTTGGCTGTGTGGGGTCACTGGGGTGTGAGGATGCTGAATGGAGCCATTGGACTAAGCTGGGCCTGTGTTTACAGGGTTTAACACATGCCTTAGCTCAGCACTCTGCCGAAAGGCAACACCGAGCTCTCCAGATCTATTTGTGGCTGTGATGAGCTACTGTAGGGAAGCTGTGACAGTGCAGAGCAGGGACACACACGCCTGATGCCTGACACTGCTGGGAACACTGTACAGAGTAGGATGGAGCCTGTCTATGTCTCCCTGGGGCTGCTGTGGTCACCAGTGGGCTGGGGGAGATTCAGCTGTGTCCCCAGTGCTGTGCATGCTGTTGTTATTCACCTGCTGTCACGCCGAGACCAACGTCTGATACCGTGGGCTGGCCAAGCTCCACCACCCTGGCTGGTGGCACTGACCCAGCACTCGCATTTGGACACCTCTCTTTGCCTCAGCTTGGCCTAGAAATGATATCTCAGAGAAAAATCAAAGCTTACAGGGTTTTTTGTGGGTCTGGAGCAGCTCAGCACTTGCCGTGACGATGGGAGCGGGAGTCTCGTGCACGCCGCAGGCTGTGAGGATGTGCTGTGGTGCGTGCGGGGCCTCCAGCAGCTCCCAGAGCTGGCAGCTGTCACAGGAGGGATAATACATGGGTTAGCATCCTTCTTTTCTAAATGAGAGGGAAGGGGAGCAGCTGCACACTTCAGCTCTCCTCTCTCCTTTTGCAGCACGCCGTAGGGCATCTCGCATGGGAGAGAGAATGGCTCAGAGTGCTCTTGCAAGGACCCTAGGGAAGCATAGAGTGCCTCTTGGCCAGATAATTGTTGCTTGAAGCACAGGGTAAGGGGTCAAGAAGGGGGAGTGTGTCTTATGTGCAGCAAAGGATGCCTCCCACCAAGATTTCCCTCTGTTGTTCCTGCCATCACCTGTGAAACCCGTCTCAAGAAGCTGAAGCTGTAGTGACATATGGGTCAACTTAGAGGTGAGATACAAAAATACCTGCCGAGGACTAGGGACTGCTCCCTTCGTGGTGCTGCTGGAGCTTTCTGCCCCAGTTTGTGCCTGGACTGGCTCCAGGTTTGTCATGGCTGCAATGGTGGGTTCTGCAGTGCTTGGGGGTGGGGTGGGGGACTCCTCTCTGTGTGCTCTATAAAAAGAGCTGCAGCAGCACAGTCCTATCTATAGCACAGGGAGCTGCCTGGAAGAGGCAGGGCAGGGATTAGTCCCAAATCAGGTGGATTTCTCTGGTCCCGCTTGGGAACACAGGTCTGTCAGGGGTGGCTGAGGGATTCCCAGTGCATCTCAGGCTGTAAGATCTCCCTGCCAGCATTCATGTCCTGACTTCACTGGGACTTCCTGACTGTCTGCACCTCCCCGGGGGGGCGGTTGTTGTCATACTTGTCACACAAAAGTTGGGCTGTCCCTGAATTCCCCCTCTCTCCTGCTCCTCAGGGCTGGGATTTCACTACAGTCTAATGGGGACAGCCCAGTGGGACCCCAGGGCACCTGGGTTTGGGGTGGATGTGCAGCATCTGGCTGTTTTGTGGTGGTTCCAGGGCGGCTGAGACCTTTCCTGACAGAGCTGGTTGTGACACTTGTGGCCCATGGCATTTATACCAGAGACTTCAGCTGGCTGATGAGGACTGCTTCGCCCTGTGCTTTGTTTGGGGGGGAGCGGGGGGAAGGGGCACAGGGATCGGTTACATGTCCCACTTAGCCAGACTCTGTGGTTTTGGGTGCTGCAGCATCACCTGGGGTCTCACCAGTGCCCAAGTTTTCCTTGAAAGTGATATTCTGTAGGTGCAGAGCAGCCCACAGCCATTGACTCTGCTGGTTCCTGTCACTCTCTGGGGGTGTTGGCCATCCCCTGGGACCCCCAGCATTCCCTGTGAGAGCATCCCCCGTCCTCCCCCCCGGGCGGCGGTACCAGGGAGTGTGTCTCTTTAATGAGGCTGGGCTTGGAGCAGCTCAGCTGCTGGCACAGGGAGTGAGGGATGGAGCGAGGGCGGTGAAGGAGCCAGTGCCAGAGAGGGAGCCTGCAGCAGGGAGAGGCAGGGAAGGACCGCTCATCCCCCGGGTACCGCAGCCATCCAGCCAGAGGGGCAGCGAAACCCATCCCCAGGGAAGAGGGCTCTGCACAGGGCAGGGACCCAGTGGGTTCTGAGCCAAGCCTGCAGCCCCTGTGTCATCCTCCTCCTTCTCCTCCTCCTCCTCCAGGTAAGGGCTAGGGCGGGGGGGAATCTGGGACTACGGTGGCCTAGGACCCTGCAGGTGTCCTGCGATTCCTTGGTGTCCCACAGTCGCACACCCACTGGCAGTGCAGCCCCGGCTCACACGAGGGGTGAGAGGTGGAAGATGAGGTAGCAGGGCCACGAAAGTGCTGAAATCACCATCCGGCAGGGACTGGGCAGGGCTGACTCCAGTAACTGCTGGGAACATGCTCCAGGGTATCTGCAACCGGTCCCTGGCCCACGCCACAGCTGTCTCGTGGTGAAGGAGCACTGGGACCCTTCTGTGGGGCTGCCCCACTGGGATGTGCCCATGTCAGGGGAAATCCATGGGACTTGGACATTTTTTGGGGTGGGGGGTGCCTGTGTTAGGATGTGTTGAGGGCAAGTAACTACTGTTCCCTGGCATTGGACTGAGGTTTTCCAGGGGTTTTAGTGGCTCTGGGGAGGCAAGAGCATCAGCACAGGTCCTGGAGGTGGTGGTCCTGGATGTGGTGTCGGAGCTAGGGCGTGTGTGCATGCTTGCATGCGTGTGTGCAGCGGACTCTGCTCTCTATTTCCACTTCCCAGCAGACAAAGCAGACAGTACTACAGGCTAGAGACTCAGGCTGGGGATAACCCCTTGCCCCATCTGGGAATCCTTTTCCCCTTCAATCGTCTTTGGTCTCCGCAAAGTGGCACATGCCATAGGCACAGGACAGCAGCACCATCACCTCCTGCCTCTGCAACCTTCTCCATGCTCCAGGAGCTGGGATAGATCCTGCCCTTATGTCTTTGTGCCCCATGGGATGTCCCACAGAGAGAAAAGGTGAGGGAAGCAGGGGTAATGTGGACGAGCAGGAGAGGCAGCAACACTTCCTCACTCCAGGCATTGTTGCAGAGGCTTGGTCTCCTCTCCCTCCATCCTTCCTCTTGTACCTGCCTGTGTATCTGTCACCAGTGGAAATTTCCACTTGGTTTGCCTGTGCTGGCGCTGGCCCCCTCCTTCTCTGGGACCACCCTGAACTCTGACACGGGTGGCTGTTGCTGCAGCAGGTGAAACTCTGACAACTCGTCAGACAGCTAAGGAGGATCAGCTGGACTCCCTGCAGCAGCCTCACTGGAAAACTCAACCTGACCATTGGCAATAAAGAAACCCTGAGTTATTCTTACCTAAGGAAGAGTTACCCCTTTGCCTTCAAAGATGACACTTAGCTGCCATCATAGAAAGCTGCCCACTGCCTCCTGTGGCCCCTCTGTACCAGGAATGCTGCTGGTTAAACCAGCTTGTGTGGGCAGTAGGTGGGAAGGGAGGAAGAGGAAGAGGTTGTGAAGGTGCTAGAAATCATGCTGGGGAAGGGAAGAGGGCTGGGGACCTGTTGGTGATGCCACGCTGGCACCTGAGGACAATTTGTGGCCCTGGGGAAAGAGGGCGAAGAGATTGGGGTGAGGACCATCGGGTCTGGTTTTATTCATTAGCACAGGGCTTAGAGCAGCCAGCACAAAGCGTGGCAGGGCCAGATGGGCCCTGTTTACTCTGTGAGGGTAAATGTAAAGAGAAGTGATAAAAAGCAGCCAGGACACCTTCTCCAGTAAGTCCCTGGTAAACAAGCTGGCAGTGACCTGGCTGATGGGTGGCACGGCAAATAGCGGGCAGGTTGCTGAGCATCTAACTGGGTGCCTTGGGAACAAATGGAAGAGCTTTGGGGTGAAATATGTCTCTAATGGCTCAATGTGGCTGGGTCAGGGGAGTCCTGCTCTCCAGAGCCTGGTTGGGTGCTGTGGTCAGGGCAGGAACAAGCTGATGATGTTCCCATCTGTGGCACAGCCAGTGTGGGGGAACAGTGGGCTGTGCAGGGACCCTGTGCAACCTTGTGTTCTGGGAGAGCACTTTGGGGGGCTCAGTAGTGTGTGCAGCGTCCTGCACACAGGTTGAAGGATTGGCGATGGCGGGGAGTGGGTGGTGGCCAGGACCTGCCAGCATAACCCTGCAGTGCCTGTTGAGCAGGTAAATGTCTCTCCTCCAGCATAATGGACTGATTTTTCTGGGATGCAGCCATGTTGCTAATGCACTTCTGCACTTCTGCGAGTCTCCCTGCCTTGTGCTGGCTGTGGGCTTGCTCCTGGTGCTGCCTCCAAGGATGTATCCCTGCTCCACTTTCAAGGGTGCTCTGTGAGAGGCACTCTGTGACCGTGTGCCGAGGGCACCCCAAGCCTCCCATTACCAATGCTCTTATGAGCTGTACCAGGATGAAGGCCACTGGAGTGGGGGCACCAGATGGCTTACTCGTACCTGGCCTTGTCCTTGCCCCAGGCATGTTGCACATTGGAGTACCAGCACATGGTGTTGGGGGGGAGCCTTGCTGCTCTTGGGGCAGGCAGGGGATACAGAGCAGAGGTCGGACCCATGTCTGGAACAGACTCTGTCCACACCATCCCCACATCCACACAGCCGGCATTAAGGCTGACACAAATACTTTACACAAATATTTGATGGCATAGGGTGGGCTGATATTAGAGAGTTGTGTTGGCTCCAGACAATTACTGCTCCTCCTGGGTATTTTCCCCAAGGGGAAGAAAGGTGTGGACTGGGTTGTGCCCTGGCTGGAAGGCATCCCCAATTGCCTCTCTTCCTCCCAAAAGGTGGGACACCAGACACATCCATTTCTGGTCAAAGCATTACTCTCCCAGAGGCGAGGATCGTCCACTTGCCAGGCTCCACCCTGCAGTGCCTTCCCCACTGTGCTGTTCTTCAGTGCAGCGCTGACCTTGTTGTTAATTATTAAACCCCCAGCAAACACTGCTCGTGTCTTTGTCCTAGTTACATTGTGGGCTTCTCGCCCTTCTGGTTTTGGTTGGGGTTTTTCTGTTGTTTTTTTTTTTAAACAAATTACCTTGGTAACCTCTGGGGGTGAATGGAGATGGGAGCAGCAGAGGTTCCTCTCCCAGCCATTGCAAGAGATGGCCTGGGGAGGCTCTGGAGCTGCTCTGGGGTGGTTGAGAGATGAGTTGGGTGTGGCTAGCCAGTATCCAGGAGTCCCTGCTTGTCTACCAGGGCTTGGGGCTTGCATGTAACCACTGCCCACAGGAGTTTTGTTGCCCTCTGTGGACTCCTGTGGCTCCAGTCTGAGCAGAGACCTGGGACCAGGTGTATGTGTTTTGTGGATGCTGAAGAGCAGCATCTTGGGATGAGGGAGGGCTGGAGACCTGCCCCCACTGCAGACTGGGCAGATGGAAATGGCTTGCATGCAGAAACCCATTGCAGCAGACTTTGTCCCTCAGCACCCAGTCCCTGCCTCCCCTCTGCTCACAGCTGCACGCTGACAGACCATGCCAGGCCTCTATGCTCTCTCCTCCTGGGAGGCTCTACCCCTGAAGAGCTCCACGGTGAAGGCTTGTGCCAACGGATACTCCTTGAGCATCACTGCTCACCTCAAGTACACCAACCCCCACGAGGAGCCTGTGGAAGGTAAGAGGGGGTTATCAGGGCTGGCAGAGACCCAGGCTGCCTGCACGGCCTTCTAAAAGCCCCTGGGATGAAGAGCATCTTGTCTCCAGCCCACCTGTGTCCCAACCCCCAAATGTTGCTCAGTCTGGGGAGCAAAGGTGGAGGCCAGCAGAGGTGGGGGCACTGCCACCCATTGCGGGCAGGAGGAGAATGAGACTGAGTAAAAACATTCCCATCACCGAGAAAGAGGGGGATTGCATCCTCCCTCTGGGTTGCTGAGGCTCTGGGTCCTTCCTGCATGGTGCCTTGTTCTCATGCATCTAAATCACCTTGCAAGTCAGAGAGGGTCTCAGCAGGGCTACCACGGGCTATTCAGTGCCACGGATTCAGCCATGCTGGGATCTGCCTCGGGGCTCTCTCCCGCCTGCAGGCATCTTCATCTACCCCCTGGAGGAGTCGGAGGTGGTGGCTGGCTTTGAGGCAGCAGTGGGCAGCCGGCGGGTGACATTCCAGGTGCAGAACCGGCACCGGGCGCAGGACTGCTGCCTCCAGTGCAGCCCCAGCCCCGGCCGGCCGTGCCGCTGTGCCAGTGGTAAGTGCTGTGGTTTGGGTGGTGCTGTTGGCTGTTCCTGGCCGGGAGGCTCAGAATGGGCAGGGGTGAAGTGTGGGGGGATATAAGGGGCTGGAAGCCCCTGCCAGGCCACCCCAGCATCTTCTGGGGGGTGTCTGGGGCTGGAAATCTCAGCACCTCCTTTCCGCTCCCTCCACCTCTCCCAGGGCTCTGCCCATCTTTTGCATGGCCCACATGCCTGTTCTCTGCTGCCATCTTTGAGAGCAGTCAGGGCCATTAATGCCCTCCTCCACAACCCCATACGCCTTGCTGACTCCGCTCCCATCCCTCCCCTGCCCAGGCCACATTGTCCTGGATGAAGATGCAGAGCGTTCCACCTTCATCATCGTCACGGGCACGCTGTGCCCATCGGAGAGCCTGGCTGTCACCCTGAGCACGGCGCAGGAGCTGCCCACGCTGCCGGACGGGGCCCTGCGCCTCCTCCTGCCCCCCGTGCTCACGCCCCGCGTCCCCTCCGACCCCGAGAGCGAGCCGGCAAGCTTGTGTGACGACAGGTTGGCCCTATGGTGATTTTCATGGCTTCCTCAGTCTCCACCATCCTGGGGGGGGGATGCAAATGCTGGGCAAGGGGGGAGAGAGGGCAGGAGCCATCACCCGCTCTCCCCTTGCAGCCCCACCAGCTGTTTCGGGGGGCCAGGTGCCCGGAGCCAAACACCCACCATGGCACCTGTGGAGAGCATGGATGTCTTTCGGGGACGACCCTGCAACCCTTTTCCTTATGAATTTGCCTTCGAGCTGCTGGTGAAGGGCCCCTGCTTGCTGGCAGGTAGCGAGGACGGCTTGGGTGGTATCAGTTCTTGGTGGTGTCGTGTCCCCTGGTTCCTCCATGCTTCTAGGAGGACGTGAGCCCCTGTCCCTGGGCATCCTCTTGCACTCCCTGCAGGGGAAGAAGCCCTTTCCCCATCCCACCCTTGGGGCTGGGACCCCTCAAAGTCACCCTGCCTGTGTGTTTGAGAAGCTTTAGGTCAACAGCCTCCTGTGACCCAGGGAGACACGATGGATAGGGGAGAGGATGGGTGAGGAGGTGGGGATGGGGATGTGCTCCTGGCTGCTTGCCCAGTTAATCCCATTAGATCTGGCAGGGAGTAGGCATTGCTGTGGAGTGTGGTGGGTGGGGGGGTCGAGGAGGGGGTGTGTGAGGGGCTGCCCTGCTGCACTGCTCTCTCCGCAGGGCTGGAGAGCCCATCCCATGCCCTGAGAGCTGATGCGGACCCTTGGGCCAGTTCTGCCACCACCACCTGCGTCACCCTGGCTGAGCCCCACCGCTACGACAGCGACCTGGAGATCATCCTCTACCCTTGTGGTGAGAGGGGACGGTGCTCTTGGCGGGTTGGGGCATCACCCCAAAACCATCCTGAGTATTGCCCAGCCCCTTGTGGCACAGGCTGGCTCCAAACTCTCCTGTGTCCCTCAGAGCCCCACCAACCCCACCTGGTGATTGAAGATGGCACCATGACATACCCCGAGTATGAGGCCCACATCCGGAGCCGCCGGGATTATGTGCGGATTGCCAGGAAGGACAGCAGTGGCGAGAGACAGGTGACAATGCTGGCCCACCAGGGAGGAGGAAGGGGGAGAGGTGCTGGCATGTGGGTGAGGAAGACCCTGACATGGTCCAGGTGGTGTGAGAAAGCTCCTGACCTGCCTGGCTCGCAGGTGGCTTTTGTGCAGAGGCGTTTCCACAAAGACATCTTCCCCAACCCTGTGCTGATGCTGAACTTCTGCCCAGCGGTGGAGGGCATCCCTGGGGACCTGCAGAGTGTCACCCGTGAGATCCTCTTCCTCATCGACCACAGCAGCTCCACAAGCAGCCCAGACCTTGAAAAGGTCAAGGTGAGGCACGGCGAGGGGTCCAGGGATGCTCCCTGGGTGGCTGGTCCTTAGCAACACTCCCTGGTCCCCAATGTCACCCCAGGAGGCTTTGCTGGTGGCCTTGAAGAGCCTCCCATCAGGGACCCTGCTCAACATTGCCAGCTTTGGTGCCAATGTCAAGCCACTCTTCCCATCCAGTCGCCTCTGCAGCAACGTGAGTGCTGCAGGCAAAGCCCCCCACCAGCCCCTCTCCGTCCCTGCCCCAGCTCCCTGGGGCTGGGGCTGTTGAGCTGAGGGACTGCTGTGAGGCTGGCTCTCTGTGCTGACAGGAGACCCTGCGCTGTGCCTGTGAGCACCTTGGTGGGCTGCGGGTAGACTCCAGCAACACCAACCTGCTGGCAGCCCTGGGCTGGGCGTTGGCACAGCCCCTCCACCACGGATACCCCCGCCAGCTCTTCCTCTTCACTGGCACAGCTGTGGGCAATGCAGGCAGGATCCTCCGGCTGGTGCGCAGGCAGGCCAGCACCGTCAGGTACAGCACTGGCACTGCGGCAGGTCACGGTGTTCTCCATATCCCCTGTGCTGTTCTCACCTATTTCACTTTGTGCAGCCCAAAGTCTCACCTCCTCCAGCCCCGAGGCTGTCCTTCACCCATCACATCCCTCAACCCACTGTCTTGGCTCTCCCCGGGGTGGCAGAGCCCAGCGTGCAGCCAGGGCAGCACTCCAGCTACCAGACATTCCAGCCCTGCTGCTGAGCTCACCACTGGGCTTGCCAGACACTGGCACCAGCCCGGCCATGGCTTTCCATTACCCATCTCTCTTGCAGGTGCTTCAGCTTTGGCATGGGCCCGCGGGCTTGCCGGCGGCTGCTGAAGGGCATGGCCAGGGTGAGCCGGGGCCGTGCTGAGTTCCTGAGCCCGGCCGAGAGGCTGCAGCCCAAGGTAATGCCCAGGCAGGGGCAACGGGGGGCCCTGGGGGCACTGCCGTGTCTGACACCTTGTCCTCTCCCCACCCCAGCTGATCAAGTCCCTGAAGAAGGCGATCGAGCCGGCCGTCAGCGACATCACCATCGACTGGTACGTCCCCGACAGCATGGAGGCTCTGCTCTCCCCCACCGAGCTCCCAGCTCTCTACCCTGGCGACTGCCTCATCAGCTACTGCGTCCTCTACAGCATCGCCCGCTTTGGCAACAGGCACCCCCCGGTATGACTGGCACCACTCTGGCGCGTGGAGGATGGCACGCTCCCGGCGCTGCTGGCTTCTACCCAGACCAGGGGGCTGATGGTGGTGCCCTCTTTCCCTTAGGGCCGGGAAGGGGCTCGCCGATGTTCCCGGGGCTCAGCCTTTCCCTCCCAGGAGGAGGTGCCCAGTCCTGGGGAGAGCCACCAGCCACGCCAGAGCAACCCAGGATCTGGGGATGCCTCCCTGGAGCTTTTTGCTGGGAGTACGGAGGTGTCAGAGCGGAGTGAGTGGGGGCCAGGGCCAGAGTGGGGAGCAGGTATGGGAGCTATGGGCTGACAGGGTGTCTGTTCATTGGGCAGGTATCGATCCCATATCGGGGGGAGACATCTGGAAGCGGATTTACCAACCCTCCTACATCCAGGAGCAGTATGTCTTGACACACTGTTCTGTCAGCACTGACCACAGCCGGGGGCTGCTCTCCCGCAGCTCCACCAGCAGTGAGTCCACTGGCTCTCGGGATGTAGCCCCTGAGGGAGGCTCTTTGGCCCCTGGTGCCGATGTCACCTCCCAGCAGGGCCAGAAGAGTCTGTCCCTCTGTGAATCCTCCACCAAATCTGCCCCACTGCCCTCCGCCCCAGCTGGCACCAAGGTAAGGATGTCAGTGGAGTCCAGGGGCTTGGGGTTGTCCCTGACTAAGCTGGGGTCTTGCTGCTCTGCTGTGCCCAGGCACATGGCTACTGGGCTGGGAAGCGGAGTGCTGTAGCCTGAATTTCAAGCAAGGATCAGCCATGGGTGTCATGAGGAGGTTCTTTGGGTGGTTTTCACTGCTGGAGTGGGACAGCTGGGGACCAAGCCGCTGGTCCCCCAGTGTCCCTGGCCAGCCATCAGCTGGGTGTCTAACAGACCCCTGAGCCTGCTCAGTGCCTCCTTGATGCCACAGAAACCAAGTGAAAATAACTGGGCCGGCATCAGGTAACAAATCTGCTGAGAGGAGGGGCCGGCTGGCTGAGCTCCTGCCTGGCTCCTTCAGCTCTCAGCAAATGCTGCCAGATGCTTCATTAGCGATGGGCCACATCCCTGCTGCTTCGTACCTGGGCTTAAAACCCAGCTGGGTCACTGGGATGGGGAGAGGCAGCTGCCCTGGTGATGATGGCCCTGAGGACGGGCGAGGCCAGCTGTCCCCCAGCCCCAGGACATGCTCCTTCCCGTGGCATGGGTTAGGTAACCCGCTCTCATCGCACAGCAGCACAGCTGGTGACCTTTGCTGTCGAAATGTCAAGCGTAAGTGATTTCTTTGCAGTGTAAATGATCCTCCCAGGCTCCCTGCTGCCTGGGCGAGAGGTGGTTTGGGTGCCGCTGCCCTGACATGGCTTTTAGGGGAAGCATCTTAGTGTGGGGACATCACTCTGCTCTGGGGACTGCATCCCACTGTAGCATCATCCAACCTGAACATCCTGGCTAACCCCGCTTCCTGCACACACACAAATCCCTGGCAACTCCAGCATCAGCCTGAGTCAGTCCCCAGGGATGTTTGCAAACTCCTGTCTGGGTTCTTCCCACGTGTATGGAGCCAGGCGAGCATCCTGGGAGGCTGCTGGTGCCAGCCTGCAGAGTAGTGGGGCTGGCAACAGCCAGTGGCTCCAGCCATCGACCAGAGGGGTGCAGATGCCACATCATGGCTCGGTGCAATCTGGGCTCTGTGCCAACACCTTTGCCGGGCTTGACAACAGCCTTGTCCCCACCACAGGTGACGGTGGCCCTGAGCACAGAGGAGCTGGCACGACAGAAGAAGGTGCTGGCACGTGGTGCCTTGGCTGGACGCAGCTTTTCCACACCGCACGGAGAGCTGGACACCCACCGGCTGTGCCGGGCCCTGGAGAAGGTGTCGCAGAAGAGGAACCAGTCCCTGCAGGGGCAGCTGGATGAGCTTGGACCCCAAGCACGGCAAATGCAGCCCAACACAGTGGAGTCAAGTGTGTGCTGCCTCTGGGGACAAGGGCGGTGGGGAGAGAGTCAGGTGCCCCTGCCTTGCTGATCCCAAACCTTGCCATTGCCCAGATAACCTCCTCTCGCCCACACCCCTGGACTGGGACATGCTGCTGGAGCCCTCCTACCTCTTCAGCACCTCACCAGCACCTGAGCCGAGGCAGCCCAGCCTGGGTGATGCCAGCCTGCCCCTGCGCTGCCAGGTGGTGATCCACGCCCTGCGAGCTGGCAAGCCTGTGTCCTGGGAAGTGACAGCCTCACTGGAGTCACTGCTGCAGCCCCAAGAGGGGCTGGGCAGGGAGGACCCACCGCGCCGGGGGGCCAAGGCCTGGGACAAGCCGCTGCACCGCCTGGCAGCGCGCTCCATCATCCGGGACAATGAGAGCGCGGCACAGCGGGAAGCTGAGCTGGAGCAGGGTGGGTGCCAGTGCGTGTCCCCCCTCAGGGCAGCCCTGGCATTTCTCTCTCCCTAAACACCTTGCTCTCGCCAGGTTTTGCCCGCCGGTTTCGCCTGAAAGCCGTGCAAACCAGCAAAGCCTGCAATGTGCCTTCCCTCTACACCCGCCTGGTGCCTGTGGACAGTGCCACACAGGCAGCACTGCCTGCAGCCCCCGAGGTGTGGAGCACAGGTATGGACAAGGGTCTGGTAGGATGGGGAGGAGGCAGTGAGGGGACAGAGGGTTGAAGTGGCATCATCCCTTGCAGCTGGCTCAGCCAGCCGGACACGAGCTGCTGCGGCAGGGAACTGGCACCACCGCAGCTCCTCAGCTGGGCAGGGCCAGCACCAGCATGCAGAAGAGCAGGATGAGGCCCCTGGCACTGCAGGTACCAACTCAGGCCTTTATTCAGCTTATGCTTCCGAGGGACTGGCACAGGGGTCCCTGGGGATCCTCAGCTGGTGGTTGCATGGGTCTGGTCCTGCCTGGAGTGTTGTGGATGCCTGGAAAGAGGCAGCAGCTGTGAGTGATGAGGCTTCCTGGAGCTCAGGGCCCCTCAGGACTTTGCTCTTTTGCAGAGCAAGACGAGACCCCCAGGACTCCAGCCAGCATCTCCTCCCCCACCTACGGCTGGGAAAAGCAGAACTGCTCAAACGGTGTGTCCAGGCTGGCAGGGACCAAGGGATGGATGAGGGGGGGACACAGGGGGCACTCTGACACCCTACTGCTGGCAGCTGAGAGCTGGAGCATCCACTGTGCCCTCTCCACCCTGGGCACACAGGCTGAGCCACTGTACCAGGTGGCGGGGAATGGGATGCACCTCTGCGTGCATCATGTTCCCGCTGTGCTCAGCTCTTCCCCCTTGCAGGGCCTCCATCCAGCCCCTCCACCACCTCCATGGGCTCCCAGAAATCCACAGAGAGCATCGCTGGCTCCAGGTGACGCTGTGGGATGGGGGGATGCAAGGGACCAAAAAATGGCATGTTGTGGGGAGAGGGGAACAATACCACTTTTTGGGTGCTGCTGGTCCAATGTCCTCTGCCAGCTCCTGCAGCATAAGTGGGGGATTTGGGGCTCCAGCCCCTTCCCTGCAGCAGGCTGGGGTCCAGCTGCCCTTTGGGAACTTCCCCCCGCCCTGTTACATTGCCTGTTGCCCCACAGGTTTAGCCTGAGCAGGCGCAGGGGTCCCAGCCTGGCGCTGCGCCCGCAGTGCCTCAGCCCGGAAAGCGAGTGCTCCAGCAACCATGTGATCCATGACTACCTCCCACTGGTAAGGACCCCATCCCAGTCCCTATCCCCATCCCACTGGGGGGACATTCCCTGCTGGGTGCCAGCCAAGCTGCCCAGGTCACACCCAGCAGCACCAACAGCAGAAGATGCAATCCTGGTAGGTGCCTGCTCAGCCCTGCTGCCTCCTTGAATGTCTCTGAGGATCTTGGCCGGCATTTTGGGGGCCACTGGATTGTCCCTGTGCCCCAGGGACACTCCTGCAGCCCTGTCTTCCCTTTGCAGGTGCAGCTGCAACAAGCCACGGGGCCATTCCAGCTCACCGAGAGCTTCTCCGAAGTGGTGCAGATCCCCCTGGACCGCCTGCGCCGGGCCTCCCCCTACGCCTCCCACCGTGCCAGCCTCAGCCCCGTGTCCCCAGGGGCCAGGAGCAGCCCCAAGGCAGGGTCCACTGGCGAGGAGGGCGAGGAGCCCACCACAGACCCACAGCCCAGCTCGCCCCCATCCCGGAGCACTTGCTCCGAGGTGCCCAGCGCAGCCGTATGGGCGCAGGCGGACAGCGGGCACGGCTCCGAGTCCGACACCTGCCCCCACTCAGCTGCCCCCTCCGAGGCTGGTGTGAGCTGTCAGGACATGGCACCGGAGGACCTGGAGAGTGCCAGCTGGGCCACAGCAGTGGCCTTGGCGTGGCTGGAACATCGCTGTGCTGGATTCTTTGAGGAGTGGGAGCTGGTGGCGGCCAAGGCAGATGCGTGGCTGCAGGCGCAGCAGCTGCCCGAGGGGGTGGACGTGGGCTGCCTCAAAGGGGCAGCCAGGCACTTGTTCCTGCTGCTGCGTCACTGGGATGAGAACATCAAGCTGAACATGCTGTGCTACAACCCCAACAACGTCTGACAGCCACCCGCGGGGCCAATAAAGACACCTGGCTCCGAGCCATCTGCACTGGCGTCTCTCTTATGGGCAGCAAGCCGTCGGCTCCATTCAGGCCACATCAGGGCTCACTAGAATCCTGGGAGGGGGTCACCGCCTTCTCAACCATCCACCATGGAAGGGAGCAGACAGGGAAAAGGAAAAGTTGGCCTGGAGGGATTCCTGGGCTCCATCAAGGCAATTCAAACCTTGAGGCAAAGCTGTTTTGCAGATTCTCTGTTTTAACCCCACCCCAGAGGCTGCTCACCTGCCCTGGGCCCCCCTCTCCCTGGGCTAGGAAGGGAGTGCCTGTGGCTCCAGCAGCTGTTCTGCCTTCCCCCAGGTGAGCCAGGTCCAGGGACAGCTGCTCTGACACCATCATAGCACAAGGACGTTGGGGAAGGGCACATAAAAGCCCCCTTTATTGCGGAAGTCCTGCCTTTTGGGGGTCCCCACACCACCCCCCTTTGCACAGTTCCAGGGCTTATGGCTCTCCTGAGATGACTGCAGGCAGCCTGGGAGCCAGGTGGGGAAAGAGCAGGCAGAAGTGGCAGTCCCAGAGGCCAGTTCCCATTGTCTGGCCTTCCACACTCTCACTGGGCTTTCTTGGACGTGGCTGTGCGTTTCCTGCTCGGTGTGGGGGTGTGTGACACCGGCGTGGGGGCCGTTCCGTACCAGAGCTGGAGCAGGATGAGTCCATGGCAGATGTGGAGGGAGAGGGAGCTGCAGACTGTGGAGGGGTAGGTGTTCCAACAGAGTTCGATCACACCCAGGAGAAGCACCCTGCAGGGGAAAAAGCTGGGGGTCTGCATGGGAGACATACACGAGCCCCCCTTGCTCCCAGACCCCCAGCAGCTGGGTACTCCCCCTCTCTGGCAGCACATACTTGGGCATGTGGGCGAGCTTGCTGGTTGGGGTGCACCAGAGTAAGTAGGGCAGTGTGTGGAAATACCAGACGTAAAACTGGTAGTGCAGGGAGCGGCTCCAACAGACACCCAGGAAGTTGGAGGAGAAGAGGATGAAGACAATCTGTGCACTGGCATTAAGGGGGCAAACATCAGAGGCTGGAGGTGTGATCCCACAACAGCTGCCCAGCTATCCAGCACAGCTCCTTCCTCCAGGATGCTGGTCCTGGCATCACTGAAGGACCTGGAGCCTGACCAAGGTCCTCCCTGCCTTCTCCCTGCCCTTGCTGCCCACCCTGCCAAAGGATATCGTTGACCGTCAAGGGAGGGGATGAGGGTTTCCTTTTGGCAGGATCCTTCAGCAAAGTCAGGATGCTGTCTTTGGAACTGAGGGAGAAGCACAAAGATCAATCTCAGCTACTGAAAGTCTCTTCCACCCCAAACCTCCCCTGTGAGCCATGATGCTTGGGCAGCATGCTCCCCAAAACAAAACAGTAACACCCCCCAACTCCCACCTGCAACTCCAGGAGTGGAGCACTGGGGGGGAAGGCGAGTCACGGATCTGTATCCTGCGCTATGGGGACTGGCAGGGACCAGCACCCAAGGGGAACCCCAGCTCTCACCTGTGCCACCGGCGCAGTGCGAAGAGCCCCAGGCCAGCCAGGTGAGCCAGGAGCAGCGCGGTGTGGAAAGCCCGATTCTGGAAAACCTCTTCTGGGAGGAAGCGCCAGTTCACCGTCCATTTGAACTGGAACTGGCGGCCCAGGTCGAAGGAGCGGGTCAGGTACCCTATAGGGTTTACCAGGAGGAAGGGCAGCCCTAGAACCACCTGCCAAGGACATACCAGCACCATAGCAGCAGCCGTACGCCACCTCTGTCACCTCCTCAGTGCCATGAGGGGCGACAGGGACACTCATCCAAAGATGAAAGCCCCGTGAATTAGATTATTTATCAACCTCCAGCTTGTTGCATGGGGCCAGCACAGCTGCTGGTGCCACTGTACCCACCCATGGCTCTCCAGCCCGGCAGGATGCTGTGACACAGCCAGGCAGCCCACTATTCCTTGCTCCTGTAGCTACTGCAAGCAGGGACCCACCTGGAGCAGGGCACAGATGCAGAGCTTGGGGATACAGCCCAGGAGACCGAAGCGCCGCAGGAGAAGGAAGAGGAGTCCAGGTGCGAAGAGCAGGATGTTCATCTTCACAGACACAGCCAGGCTGAGCGGGAAGCTGCGTTACCACTTCGGATCCCACACAGGAGCCCGGGCAGCCCCCGAGCCCAGCACAGCCTCCTCCCCAGGGCCCAGCTGGCTCAGGCCCCCAGCTCCTTACCTGAAGAGGAGGCAACCCCAGGACCAGCGCTCCTCCAGGAAGAGGTTGATGGCGAGGAAGAGGATGGCCATGGCCACGGGGTCATTGAAGAGCCGCAGCACAAAGATGGAGTGGATGCGGTACGAGGCACAGCACATGAAGAAGAAAACGTACGGGGGGACCTTGCAGGAGGCAGAGGCACACAAGGGTCAGCACGCTGTCACTGAGCCCCTGCTGCCTCTGAGCCCCTCCAAACCTGAGAGCCCTGCCCGTGTTGCCGGGGTGAGGATTCAGCAGTGCAGGGCAGGCCCTGAGACGGCCTGCACGGGCCCTGGCCCCAGGGTACCTTGTTGGTTCGGCAGTAGATGCGGAAGACAAGGAGGAGGTTGAGCAGGTAGAGGGCAGCGAAGAGATACTGCGCCAGTCGGATGTCGGAGCCATGGCCCGTGGCGTGGTACAGCCCGAGGAAGATGTAAACGAAGCCAGCAGGGTAACTGTGGGGAGATGGGAGTGAGGGGCCAGGCCCTGCGGCCCCTCTGGGAGCCACCAGTCCCAGGGAGCTGGGTGTCCCTCACTCACACCAGTGGTCCCGTGTCACCCTTCAGCTGGGTGTAGTCCAGGGTCCCGTTGGCGAAACCCTCCACCTCCTGCATGTAGGCCTTCCAGTCGATCTCAGTGTCTGTGAGGACAGAGAGGGGGTCAGGTGGGGCAAGGGGGGCCGGGGAGCACTGCAGGGCATGTGGGGGCTTATCCACCTCCAGACCCGCCAACCTGTCCCTGTGCCTCCCTGCCATGCTGCCAGCCCAAGCTCTGCTCTCCTGGCCCCAGCCCCATCCAGGGCCCCAGGCTGACCCCTCTGTGTGCTGCTGGACCCCCAGCCCACCCCTGCATCCCCCCACCGTCCTACCCAGAGCCCCCCAGCCCATCCCTGAGTGCATCGCTGCGCTCATCCAGGACCCCCATCCCATCCCTGTGTCCTTCTCTGACCCCTCCAGGACCCCCAGCCCACCCCTGCATCCCTCCCATCCCTTCTAAAACCCCCGGCCCCTTCCAAGGCCCCCTTCCCACCCCTTTGGCCACCCCATCCCCGTCCAGGACCCCCAGTCCACTTCTGCACGCCCCCGCTCCTACCCAGGACCCCCAGCCCGACCCCTGCCAGGGGATGCCTGTTCCCCGCCGGGGCCGGAGCGGCCCTGTCCCCCGCCCGCGGGATCCCCGCCCCAGGGCCAGCCCCTCCTCGCCGCCCCCCCGGGGCCGAGCTGTCACTGTCACTGTCATTGTCACTGTCACTGTCACTGCCCCCGCACCGCCCCGCACCGCCCCGGACCGTCCCCGCAGCCCCCGCGGGGCCAGCGCCGCACCGGCCCGGGCCGCGGCACTCACACGGCACCCTGCGGATGACCCAGAGGTTGACGCCGCCCTCGGCCAGGCACAGGCAGGCGGCCACCAGCGGGGTGTAGCGGGGCTCCAGCAGCGCCGCCCGCCGCTCCCGCCATGCCCGCCGCAGCGCCGCCGCCCCCCGCCCCGCCGCCATTGCCGCCCCGCGTTTCCGCCCGGAGCGCTCAGCGCGGCGCACTCGGCGCGGGCCGGAAGCCGCACGTGGCTCCCGGTGCTCCCGCCCCGCTCCCGCGCATGGAGCGGCGGCGCGCGCCCCCCGCCGCCCCCCGGTACGGCCGGCGCCGCTTCTGGGGCGCGCGGTACCGGCGGGAGGGCGCCGAGACACGCGAGTGGCTGGGGAGCCTCTCGCGGTTCCTCCCGCAGCTGGAGCCCGAGCTGCGCCCCGGTGACCGTATCCTCGTGCTCGGTACGTGCCCCGTGCCCGGTGTGCCCGGTGGAGGGCGGGCAGAGCGCGGGGTCCCGCCGGTGGATGCGCTGGCCACCAGGGGGCGGTGCGGCACGGCACCAAGCCGGTAGCGGGAGGTGCTCCCGGCCCGGCCGCGGCCGGGGGTGCGGGCGGGCGGGCGGCAGGGCGGGTATAACCGCCCCGTAATCCCACCTGCAGGCTGATCCGCCGCCGGCCCGGCGGGATTAGGCGGGTGTAATCACCGATCCTGTTAGCGGATCAGCCGCTGCCAGCTGCGCTTAATAGCTCCCAAATCCGCGCCCCCCCCGGAATCCCCCCTGTCACCCCGAGGAGCGGTCGAGCCTCGGCGGAGCGGCTCTGAGGGTAGGGCATGGGAGGGGGCGTCTCACAGTGTCCTGCTGGAGAGGGTGCTGTTCCCTGAGACATCCCTCTGTCCGTCCATCCAGGTTAAATCCCCCCTCCGAAACTGCACGTTCCCCTACTTTCCTACTGCAATTTCTCAGCAGCTTCTTAGAGAGCATGGCTGACTCCTGACCCACAGCACTGCTGGGGGAGGACCGGGAGCGCCTCCTGCCCCCTCCCTACCTCCAGCCTCTCCATCTATCCCACCCCAAGGTGTGGGGATCCAGTGTGCAAGGCTGCCCCAGGACAGGAGCCCAAAGCACCCATCTGACAGGATGGGGGTAATTAATAAATATCCCAACACTCACTAACTGGCATCAAAGCAATGACCTGCCCCTCTCCAGCAGCCCCAGCCCACCCACCCATGCCCTTTCCTGGGTCCAGAGGAATAGATCTGGTCCAGGTGCCAGCCCCCCTCCATGGGCATCCCCATCCCCATGGTGAGCTGTGCCCCCCACAGGCTGTGGCAACAGTGCCCTGAGCCACGACCTGCACAAGCTGGGCTACACCGACGTCACCAGCATCGACTTTTCCCCCGCCTGCATCGCCGCCATGCGCGCCCGCTGCGCCCGCTGCTGCCCCGGCCTGCGCTGGGCCGTCATGGACATCCGCGCCCTCGCCTTCCCGGACGCCTCCTTCGATGTGGTGCTGGAGAAGGGCACCCTCGACGTGCTCATGGTGGAGGAAACCGACCCCTGGGATGTCTCGCCCCAGGCAGCTGCCTCGATGCGCCGGGTGCTGGAGGAGGTACGGAGTGGGGGGAGCTGAGCAGGGGGCAGAGGGTGGTTCCTCACCCCTCTTTGGGGTGGGGGAAGGTGCCGAGTGCCTTCTCGCAGCCCTGCTTCTCTGTGGGTGCCCCAGCCAGTGGTTCTGCTCTGCCAACTGGTGCAACCCCCTCAGCTATGCTGCAGGGGGACACCTGGGGGGCTCCCAGCACCCCTGGGGGTTGGGAGACCCCACTCTCATCCCCCAGCACCTCCTCTGCAAGGAGGTGGATGGAGCAGATTGTGTCCCTGGGTCCTGTTGCGGGAGTGGATAGCCCCTGTCTTTATTTGCACCTTAAGTATGAAGAGTTGGCAGGAACAATGAGCTCCAGCCAAGCGTGGGTGGCAGCAGGGGACCTGGGGGGACAAGCTGAGGTGGCCTTGCCTGCCCAGGGCAAGGTGACAACCATGGGGCTGTGACGAGCTCTCACCCCGCCCCAGCTTCGATCTCCTTAGCCGGGGTCCCCATCATCTGGTCTGGGGTTGCCATGGCAACTCCCGTCAGCATCGACAGGGCCATGGCGTTGCCACGGGGACGGGCGATGCCTCGGGGCCCCGTTAATTGGCAGCCGTGGAGACAGGGAGCGGATTGAACCTGCCCCGGCACTGGGGTGCAGGTCCTGACAACCTCCCCCACCCTGCGGGAAGAACCGGCAGGATAATGAATTGCTGTGCCTGCCTGGCACCCTGGGGTGCAGACACAGAGTGCTGGGAGGGTGCTCATGGCTGTTGACACCCCCTCATCCTCTCTTGTCTCACTGAGCCCGGGAGGGAGTGGGACCCCCAGCAGGGCAACGGGGCTGTGCTCACCATCCATGCCCTGCACTCCCTGCCAGCTCTGCTGCCTGTCCTTGTCATTTTGCCAAACGGCAGGGATTTAATTTTCCCTTTTTTTTTTTCCCTTTTTAATCCCCTGCTCAATCCCTGCCCTCCCCCAGCATCGCTGGGTACAAGCCTCCACCCGCGGCCAGTCCCTGCTGTCCTCATCCCCAGGGGTATTTGCTGGGTGTTCCCACTGGCTCACTGCTTTGGGGGTCCCTTCAAAGGGGTCTGGCCATGGCATCTCCCTTCCTGTCCCCATCCCGTTTCTTGTGGGGGGTTCACAGCTTCTGTCTTGCTCTTGCTCTCTCTGGGGAGGGGATGTAAGGACCCGAAAATCCACCCTGCCTGTGGGGACTCCCCAGGGATACCCCATCCCGGCAATCCGGGGGCAGCGAGTATGGCAGGCACCGGAGTGGGGAGCAGCCCCCGCAGCCCCCTCTCCCCCCCCACCAGGCTCTGGCTGGCGGATGGAAAGGTTTCCTGTTCCCGTCTCTAAGCAACGGCAGTTATTGCTCTATTAACGAGGGATGGGATGCGGACATGCGGGATGCCTTGCTCGGCTCCAGCCGGAGATCCCTGCCTACCCCCAGCCCCGGGGACCCCCCTCCCCACCCATTGGTTGGGAAGCTCTGGGGTCTTCCCAGGGCAGATTTTCAAGCACTTCCCAGGAGGGATGCTGAGCTGGGTGCCCGGGGAGGGATGCAGGGACCTTCCCCTTTTCCTGGCCAAAACCACTAAGGTTTAGTACAAAATCCACTGCTGCAGCAGGGGAGGACACGCAGGCTGCCTGTCCCCTCTGTCCCTGGCCCCAGCCAGTGCTGAGCTGTGGAGCTTCCCAGCAGGATTAAAACAGAGCTTGGGAAACCCCCCACTTGGCCCCCAGCCCTCTCCCCTGCAGCGGTGACTCTCTGCCCTTGCCGGGGGGGTCTGGGGGTGTCCCCGCCTGGGGCAGGGTGGCCGGGGGGGGGACCTGGCCACCCGCCCGCCTCGGGCAGTGCCTTTGCATGCAGAGCACGCGGGCGCTGGCCGTAAAAGCCTTTTGACATTGGATAAAGCCAAGCAAGAAAATTGATGTTCTTTTCCATCCTGTTAACGGGGCTTAATTCCAGCAGGGAGAAAATGGTGATTAAAAGGGTTGAATCCTTTCCCATCAAACACCCCTTGCCCTCCCCCCTCAGATTCTGGGTATTGGCGGGGGGGTGGTACTGGGTGCCTCAGAAAGGGGTGGGTGGGATGGGCATCCCATGCTGTGCTGAGGGTCCCCTGTGCCCAGGAGGGTAAAGCTTTTACCCATGACAGGGTTGGCTTTCCATGCTGTCTTCTGTGGGCAGGGGTGAAGCGTTTTGGGGCATGGGGACCCCATTCCTTATTGCCACGGGGCTGTGGGTGATCTGGGGGAAGGTCAGAACTGGGGATGTGTGTCCTGGACGGTCAAGGTTAAGACAGCGGATTTGGGGGTGCAGTGGGAGAGTTTGAGGGGGGGATCTTTAGCAGATGGTGCTGGAAGTCCCTGGAATTGGAGCCAAAGGGGCAAACCTCACTGTGTCCCCACACCCCATCCTGGGGGTTCTTCCACCACAGGTGAGCCGGGTCCTGCGCCCTGGGGGCTGCTTCCTCTCCATCACCTTCGCCCAGCCCCACTTCCGCAAGCCCCACTATGCCCAGGAGGCCTTTGGCTGGTCCCTGCGCCACACCGCCTGCGGGGACGGGGACGCCGGTGCCTTCCACTACTTCCTCTACATCATGCGCAAGGGGCAGCCCCTGGACCCCCGTGATGTGGCCTTGGGATGCCGCCTGCACCAGCCCCCCTCGCCCCCTTCCCCACCACCGCCCTCCGCCCCCCCAGACGACGACGAGGACTACCTCCTTGCCATCCAGCTGTGACTCTGGGGGCTTCCCCGACCTCCCCACACCCAACAAAGCCTTAAGCTTGCTCCATCTTCACAGGTGGGGGATGGGGAACCAGTGTATCCCCCCCGAAAGCTGCCCAGTGATGTGAGTAATGGGGGGGTTGGCCTCCTCCCGGGGGGCAGCGGGATGCTCCGGTGATGCTGTGCTCCCTCCCTGGCCTTTCCTCGCCTGGCTGGAGAGCAGCCAGGACTCCGGGCTTTGCGGCCGGTAATGAAACCAAATCGGGTTTAATTCCACCCATCCATCTTGCGGGGAGTGGCTCCCTGCCCCCCCATCCCTTCCCCTCGGCACAGGCAGCTAGGCTGAGGGCAGAATGGGGATGCTGGCACTGGGTACAGGGAGGTGCTCCCTGCTTAACACCCCCACCCCATCGAGCACCAGGACTCCTGCCCCAGCCTCCTTGGCTCTGGGGGTGTGCAAGGACACTGTGTCCTTGTCACCCCCAGCCAGGTGGTGGGAGGTCTAGGATGGGATGTGCCAGCATGGGGCAGGGAGCACCACGGGGCACGCAGGGCGGCACATCTGCCCCTGTACCCGTCCATCCCCACTCTTTGGCTGTGGTGACAGCCCCAGTGTGCTGCACACGCCTGGCCCACATCTGCCCGTGCCTTGGGGCCAGCAGTGCGGTGACAGGCGTGCCACCGTGTGCTGGCAGGGCTGGCTGCGCGTGGGTGCCGGCGTGGCAGGTATATGGGTGCTGCCAGGGTTGTCACCAGGGGCTCTCTGGGCACCAATGCTCCCTGAAGGGGGCACAGGGGAGCCCTCCCCGGTGGGGCAGCGGTGACAGACCACAGAGGCACCAGCTGCTGGGCTGCTGTTCCTGCACAAAGGTGTAAGTGCCTCAGCTGGTGGCTCCCCCCGCACCAGGAACCAGTGAAGGGGTCTGGGGTCAACACCTCACCACCCCCACCCGTGCTGCAGGCACCCCAAAAACCAGCTGGCAACACAGAGGGACAAAAAGGAACAGGAAGCTGCCGGCCTCACCTCGGTACATGAATGTATTTTATTCATCGCATTTTGTTCACCAGTACAGTGAAAAATGGCATTTAAATTTACAATGGATCATTCGTAGAACATCATGACACAAGTATTTTTTTTCTTTTTTTTTTGTGGTTTTTTCCTCAGGTGTTTTTTTTTTTTTTTTGTGGTTTGTTTTTTTTTTTTTTTTTTGCGTCGTTGTCTCCATAAATGCCACTCGTAGGTTATTGAAAAAGATGATGAGTTTCTCATGCACATCAGAACCCCCCGAGAAGCTTCTTAAAAAATAAAATTAAATTAAAGTACAAAATTAAAAACAACGACTCAGGACAGTCCCTGCCCTCCCCACTTCCCTCCCGGCCCCACCACCCTCAAGTGAGGGGCAGTGCTGGGACCCCCCAGCACCTGCAGCCGGCCCCGGTGGGCTCTGCCCCGGTGCTGCGTGGAGGGGGCTGCAGCGGCTGGTGGTGCTGCTAAACCCTCCGGTGCTCCTGCTGCTGGCAGGGGGTCAGGCCAGGGGTCCCTGCTCTCCTCCCTGCTCCTTTCGCTTTCCTTGTGCTCCCTCCATCACTCTGGCCCCCATCTATTTCTTCCCTTCGTTTTTTTCTTCTTTTTTTGTCTTTTTTTTTCTTATGGAAAAAAATATGAACCTTTTTTTTGTTGTTGTTTGTTTTGTTTGTTTTTGTTTGTTTTCCTGATGCGGTTACTTCAACATCTCAACGTCAGCAGATCGTTTTTAACAAAGATTCGGATATAAAAATACAAATATGAGGAGTTTCTGTTTAAAAAGAAGCGTGCCGGAGTGGTGGGGCTGACCCTCGGCCCCCGGGCCGGCCGCCCGGGCCACCAAGCTCATGCAAAAAACGATGGAGCAAAAAATGTCTCTGGACAGCAGCGCTCCCCCAGTGCTCGTGGGGCTGGGTCGCCCCGGGATTCGGGGACCCTCCGCCAAGGAGGATGGGGGGGACGCGCCGCGGAGCAGGGGGCTGGACCCCTTCCCCGGGGAGGGGGGGTCCTCGCCCAGCGTGGGAGGCTCGGCGGGTTGTCCCAGCCCCGGGGGGAGGCGGAGGGGTAAAGTGCATGGCTCGGGGGGGGGTGGTGGTGGCTGCAGGGCCCCCCCCCGGGCCGGGAGGGGGGCAGCGGGCATGGCCTCCCCCTCCTCGTCGGCGGTCCAGCCAGCATGCGGGGCGGCGGGCTGGAGCGGGGCTCGGCCGGCGGGTCCTGGCGGCGGGTCCCGGCTTACACCCCCGGCGGCGACTTCTCCGTCATGCCCTTGAGCACCTCGTCTATCCGGTCATCCTCGATCACCACTGCGGGGACAGGCGGGGGGCGCGTGGGCGAGGGGACGCGTCAGTCGCTGTCCCCCCACCCCCCCGGCTCTCACGCCGCTCGGGCTCCAGGTGTGCCCCCCAGATGCTGAGGAGCGGGGCAAAGGGGGTTCAAGTGGGTGCAATGAGGGTCAAGGAGGGGGTATCACCCTTCCCCCGCCCAGCTTGGTTAGGGGCAGCATCCCTCCCTGCAGCCAGCCGGCTGCCTCTGGATGTGTGGTTGGGGAAGTGGGGGGGCAGGAATAGACCAGGAAGGACCCCCCCCTCCTCTCTGCGGCAGGCGCTGATGAGAGCAACAGGACTGGAATGGGTAATGACCCAGCGGGGGGAGCACCGCCTGCTCGGCGGGGGTGGCAGCCAGACCCCCGTCAGCATCGCCCGCTGCACAGGACACCCACCCCCACCACCGGCATCACAGGTGAGGGAGCCGGACAGTCCCCCACTAGCACGGCGGGCTGCACGGACCCCCACCATCAGCATCACCATGGAAGGCTGAACAGCTCCCTTGTCATCGCCACCTTCCAGAGAGCCCCCTCTCAGCATCACCCACTGGGCAGCCCCCTCCCGACTATCAACATCACCGGTGGGAGGCCGGACAGACCCCCATCAGCATCACCGTCAGGGGGCTACACACACACACACCCGCTCCAACATGATGGGCTCGGCAGGTGCCTCCCATCACCATCGCTCTGGGGGGTGGAGGACAGACCCCCCCTACCCCAACATCACTACCGGTCTGTAACCCCTCATCACCCCCCTGGGGGAAAATTGACCAGACACCCCCCACCTGTCGCCAGCATCACTGGGAGAGCATCCAGACCCCCAAACACCACGGAGGGAGAACCATTACCTCCCTCCCCCACGTCCCCCCCCGCCCCGTCCCTGGAGGGGACTGCTAGACCCAACCTCCACCACCACAAAGGGGGGCAGTGGAGCAGGCAGTGGCTCTCCCCTCTGCGGGGCTGGGGTTTATTTGTGCTGGGGCGGGGGGAGCTCTTCCCCCCACCGCCATTGCCCCTGCAGCTCAAGGAGGGGTGTTTGCCTATGGAGGTCCCCCAAGTAGGCAGGATGGGGGGCTGCAGGAAAAGTGGGGGCCATTCTTGAGGGTTCACAAAGCATCAGAGAGGATCGACAGTGACAGATCAGGGTGCACGGGGAGGGGGGGCATTTATTTGGGTCCTGGTGGAAGCAAGGGAGACGCTGATGGGGGTCTCTGCAGCAGGCAGTAAAGTGGGGAGGGCAGGACATGGGTTCATGGAGTCCTGGGGGGACAGTAAAGCAGGGGAGTGTGGGGGTGGGTGTTTGTTGATCAGCATTGCTGGAGGCTTTTGATGGGGTCTCTGCGGCAGGCAGGCAGAAATGTGGAGGGAGAGAGGTTTAGGGGGCTAGGGAGGCTGTTCCTGGTGACGATGGGGAGGAGAGCAGGGGCTTATTTACAGGGAATGAGAGGGGGGCAGTCCCAGGGGTACTGAGGAGAAGTTCCGGGGGGTCCCGGGGGCACTGTGGGGGCAGCCCCAGGGATGCTTGGGGGCAGTCCCAGGGGTACTGAGGAGAAGTTCCGGGGGGTCCCGGGGGCACTGTGGGGGTAGCCCCAGGGATGCCTGGGGACAGTCCCAGGGGCAGCCCTCAGGGAGGCTGAAGGGTAATCCCGGGGGGAGTCCCGAGATGGGGGTAGCTTGTGGGACAGCACTGGGGGGAAACAGTGTTTGGAGCAGGGAGTGGGGGAGCCTGTGGTTTTATGGCAGTGGCTGCTGTCAGTCGCAGAGCTGGGAGCTCTCAGGATTGCTGGGGGGCAGCGCCGGAGTTGATGTAAGGCAGAGATGGAGATTCTGGGGATGCAGGGGGCAGTGCTGGGGATACTGGGGGAGCAGTGTTGGGGATGCTGTGGGGCAGTGCCAGGGGCGGCAGGTGACAGTGCTGGGGATGCAAGGCAGAGCTGGGAGTCGCAGGGATGCTGTGGGGCAGTGCTGGGGATGTAAGAGCCGGTGTCAGGGGTACCGGAGATGCCGTGGGGCAGTGCTGGGGATGTTGCAGGGCAGAGACCGGCAGAACCAGGGCAGGATCGGGGGTCCTGGGGATGTTGTGGGGTGATGTCGGGGGGTGGCCAGGGATGCACTGCCCAGTGCCGGGAACGCTTGGGATGCAAGGGTAGAATCGCGGATCCTGGGGATGCTGTGGGGCAGTGCTGGGGATGCAAGGGCCAGTGCTGGGGATGCCGGGGAGCAGCGCTGGGTGTGCCAGGGCAGAGCCAGGGATGCTGCAGGGCAGAGCCGGGGATTCCAGGGCAGAGCCGGGGATGCAAGGACAGATCCGGGGATGCCGTGAGGCAGCGTCGGGGATGCAGGAGGCAGTGCCGGGGGTGCCGGGGATGCTGCAGAGCAGATGCAGGGGTCCCGGGGATGCCATAGGGCAGCGCCGGGGATGCAGGAGTCAGCACCAGGGATGAAAGGACAGATCCGAGGGGCTCGGGGATGCCGTGGGGGAGCGCCGGGGAGGCAGGAGACAGCGCCGGAGATGCCAGGGATGCTGCAGGGCAAATTCGGGGGTCCCGGGACAAAGCCAGGGATGCTTCAGGGCAGATCCAGGGGTCCCGGGGATGTCGTGGGGCTGAGGCGGGGGTCGGGAGGGCAAAGGTGGGGGTCGGGCGGTACCTCTCTTGGCGCGGCCGATCTGTCCCAGCTTGGGGGGCCGCTTGCCCTGGTTGCCCGCGAAGAAGGCGTTGGTGTCCTGCAGGCGGCAGCTGAAGGGCAGCTCCCCCGCCTCGGGCTCGGCGCCGTAGCGGCCCACCTTGTCCTCGCCGTAGGGAAGCACCTGCGACATGGCGGGGCCGAGCGGGCCGAGCCGCGCCGCGCCGAGCCGGGAGCCGGTCTGCGGCGGCGGCGGCGGCGGCGGGGAGGAAACCCGGGCGGAAGGATGAAGTCATGCATCCGGGGGGAGCGGGGACCCCCCCGGCGGGGGGCGGCTCCGGAGCGCCGCGGCCCGGCCCGGCTCGACCAGGACAGAGTCGAGGGACCCCCTGGGTCGGTGCCCAGTGCCCGCCCGGTTGGGATGGGGACCTTCCCAGCCCGCCTTACCAGCCCCTGCCCCGGCCCCAGCACAGGGTGGTACCCCCGGCACAGCCTGGCTGAGGCGGTCGGCCCGACTCGGGCATGCCCTCAACCACGGGGTGCTCCTATGGAGAGGGGAGCCCTTGGCACAGCCGGGTACCCCCGGGTCAGACAGCTGAGGACCACCAGACACAGCTGGTGCATAGAGGTGATGACAAAAAGATCCCCCAACACCCTTCTCCAACCCATCAGCTTCCTGCAGCCCAGAAGGCTCAACCCCTCAGAATCCAAGGCCAGCTCCCACCCCGGGTCTCCCCAGCCAGGCTATCCCCAGCCCACTGCTTGTGTCTCTTGGCCTACATCCATCCAGGCACCGTCTCCTGCAGGCTCCCTGTGTTGGGATCCCCCTTTGGAGCCACACCGGTCCTGCCCCAACTCCTACCAATCCCCTTAACTCCCCACGTGTGGGTCTCTGCACATGCATGTGGACGTATTTGTACACATCTTCCCACTGCATGTCTTTGCAGAAGTGCAGGGGCACACAGGTGTGATTCTGCAGGCACCTGTGAGTGTGGCCACGTGGGGACTGTGCCCCAGGACGCCCCGTGTTACATGGCTTGGCCCTTCCCTGTGGACAAGGGGAAGCGCCATCCCCTGTGGGTACCTGCTATGGGTAAGCAAGGAGTGACCCCATTATCTCAGCAGAGCCCCATTCACATCTGTTCTACACACCTCTGTCCCAGGCCCACCCTGGTGCTATCCTTCTGCGTTTTTCACTAGGCAGTGATTTTACTAATTGGCATCAGTGGTCCTGATCAGCCTCAGCTGGGATCCCCCCCATTCAGGTCACCTGGGGCTAGGGTGCTATTTAAGCTCAGGCTGAGGCTGGTTTGTCTTTCCTGAGCCTTGGGTACAATCCTGACCCCTGGATCAGGGGATGATAATGACTGTGGATGCTTGGAGAGGACCACCCTGCCTTGGAGCAGCACTGTTCCTGTTGCTCCCTCACATCTGGGCCTCACTGCTCATGTGGGGATCCTGGGTTGCAGCTAAGCCAGAGCCCTGTATGGAAATGGCACTTGCCAGCCCCAGAGCAGACCTATGAGAATGTCATGAGGGTTGAGGGGGGTTTTACAGACAGGCCTGTGGTTCATCTCTCTGTGCCAGCATTCCCATGGCCTGAGATCCTTTCAAAAGGTGCTGCAGAAGGGCATCAGCTAGAATGGTCCATGACAGTGGGCAGGTACTTCTATTTTGGGAAGGCTCAGCCATGCTTTTACCTTTGTGTCTGGCTCTGCAGAATGTTGGTCCCTGCTGTCCCCTACCAGAGCCAGGTCAGGGCAGTGGTGCCCACTCTCCTGGCAAAGAAATGCCTTTATTCCTGCCTTTGCTGGGGAACCAGGTTGAACTTTTTCATGTGAAGGCTTCTGCTCCCTATGAAAAGTGCCTGGGAAAATAGGCAAGAGGCCCACGCTGAGATGTGGCCTGCTTTTCCCATCGCTGAGCCCACGTGCCACTGCCCGTGGGCAGGGACCGGCAGGCCGTGGCACGCGCGGGGCCGGGGGCGAGCGAGAAGAGGAGCAGATGGGTTGTATGGGATGTGAGTGGCACCGGTGCAGCACTCCAGGAGGGTTTCCAGCCTGGCAGGCTGCTGGGGAGAGGCTGGAAAGGGGTCACCCTGGGAATGGCCCTGCTTATCCCACACCTGTATCTGTTACAGTGCCTTGCACTCAGGGGAGCTGCTTGGCTTGGCTATGGGGTGGGGGACGCTCTGCAGGGCTGCCTGGGATTTGGGGTGTGGGAAGGACCCTCCGCCCATCCCAGGCAGGAGGAGGGCTGGATTTGTGCCAGCACAGCTGGGCTGTCGGTGGGACATGGCAGTGCTGTGTCACACATCCCTGGGCAGAGGGGGAAGGTACCAGGGACCTGAACGTGGGTGAGTGGACAGTGGGATGCATGAGGGACCCCCCTCATCTCCTGCCATTGCAGATAGCATCCCCACTGGTGAACCTGACAGAGCACCCTCCTTCCCCTGGCTCTCATCCCACCTTCGTTATCCGCCTTTTAGCAGGCACGTAATCTCCTTTCTCGCTTCCTTTGCAGCCTTTTGTCCGACACAAAGCCAACTGCAGCAGGAAAAAGGAGCTGTGGGAGTGGGAAGCAGGTGGTTCTTCCTGCCCTGGTTCCTTAAACCTGGGGAGTAGCCCCTGAACTGGGACACCATGGGGGTCATGCAAGGGCTGGGGGCCAGCCACGCCACCCAGGGTGGATATGGGGCTGGGCAGGGGCATGGGGCCGGATCCTGGCTGCAGTGGGTCTGGCAGAGGAGGTTGTGCTGCATTGCCTGCACTTGGATGATGCTCACTGGTGGCTGCCAGGCCCCAGCCCCACATCTGGATGCTTCCCCTGAGCCCTGTGCCCTTGGTGGGCATCGGGGTGCCTCCTCCAGGTGCTGTGATGGAGGTGAGGGGTTTTCCTGCAGTCACTGGTGCTTAAAGTGGTTCTACAGTGGAAAATCACCCTGTGTGTGTGCAAGTGGCTTGTGGTGGGACATGTCATGTTCCGCTGGGGCCCCTGGGCAGCTGGTGTTGGATTGGATGGTAGCGCCTGGTGGTCCCCAAGGCAGGCAGTTACTGGATGCCAGGGTGCTTGGAGGAGGTAGGAGGCATCAGCCACAGGATGTGAGGCTTCCTTAGCTGGAGGTCTGGGAAGCAGTCAGTGCTGTCACCCAGGGCGGGTGCCACAGGGCTGGGGGCTGCCGAGCCATGCCAGGAGGCTGGTGCGGGTACCTCCATCTGTGCTGCTTCGAGCCCTGCCAAGAAACATGAAATGGCACTTCTGCTCCACAGTGGTGGCAGCTGCAGCTTGGGGGCCCTATCCAAATGCCTGCTGCTGGCACTGCTGCTCTCCCTGAGCCCCCATGCTGGCGTGAGGGACTAGATCACTGGTAAGGCTGGGGATGTGCCCATCCCTGGCTGTTGCCACTGGATCTCAGTAGCCAAGGCCCAGGTAGGAATGCCGCTTTGTGTGCTGCCTTTGCCATGGTTTGGGTCTTTTGGGGGAGCAGAGACACACACCAGAGCTGGGTACAGGCAATGGGGATGGATAGCCATGTGGGACAGTGGTTGTGGTGACCCTTTGTCATCATGGTGAGGAGGTGATGGGGGACAGGCATCCTGCTTGGCAGCTGCCCCACAGGTGAGCCCAGGGCAAGTGGGCAAGGGTGGCATGTTCCTCATCTTCTGCTGTCCCTGCAGCTGCTGATGTGGGAAGATGAGGCGAAAAAGCCTTTCCTAGAGAGACAGCGCCCTTCCCAGGGAGGAAGAAGAGGTGGTCACTAGTGAGATGAGTTTGTCTGTCTTGGTGCACAGCCTGGAGTTTGGAAGAGGGTGCCCTGAGTGGGGTCCAATTGTGTCAGGGCAGGAGGATGGCACTGCTCCCATCCTTCACATGAGCTGCCTGGGGCACAGCTGTGATCTCAACATCTGAGCAGATGGAGCACTCTCAGCACGCTGCATGGGGCAGGGGTTTCACGGAGAGTCCCCTAACCAGACCTGAGGGTGATGGGGGAGAGCAGGAGGGTGGAGGCAGCCGACCCTGCTGGGCAAACAGCCCTGCTGGGGTGTGAGGCTCCATCCTCGCCTGTCACCACATCTCTGGTCACCATGACAACAGACAGGGAGACAGGCGGAGCAGGCTGGCAGCTCTGGGGGTGGGGCGGCGGGTGAAGGCCGCAGGCACGGGCTGGCACCCAGGGGGATCCTGGGGGAGGGCAGCTGTCAGGATGCCTTGGTCCTACATGTGGCCTGTGTGCTGGGGAGGGAGGCTGGGCAGCCCTTAGCCCAGGCACTGTGCGCTTCCTGCTGTCCTGCTCCAACCTGCCCCTGGGGGGCACACAGCGGGTTTCTCTGGGGGTGTGGGCACTGCAGCGCGTCTGGGCAGCCCCTGTGCCGGGGCTTTGGCACGGCGAGGCTCTGGCTGGCTGTGAGCTGATCGGGTGAGTCATACTGCCGCCCAGAGCCGTGCCAGGCAGGGCTGACAGCAGGGTCTGCAGCTGGGCCGCTGCCGGGCTGGTGGCCTCCCGAGGGTGGTGGAGACCACAGGGGAAAAGAGTAGGGCTGTGCCCAAGCACGGGGGGCGGCAACCTCCCTGTGTGTTGCCAGCACAGGGGATGTGCTCCCTGCCCCGGGCACCTCTGGGGGCAGAGGGAAGCGGGGGCGCAGGTCCCTCTCTACCTGTCCCATCCCCGGCTGGCTGCTGGGTCCTGGGGAACAAGAGGAGCAGTCTCTGGGAGCAGGGGCAACCCCCGCCCTCCCCGGCCCACGCGCCTACTCGCGCCAGCAGCTCTTGGCACGCGGGGAGTGTGTTCCTGGCAGCCCAGCCCTCTCCCATCTGGTATTTATCTCCTTCCCGAAATCCCTCCTGCTGCGGGGGGGATGCCCGGTGCAGGGAGGGGGGGACCTGGGCCCCACTGCTCACTCCGCAGCCGGGAAGAGGGAAGAGGTCGGGCTGCTAAAATGGGGGCTGGGAGGTGGAGGAAGAGAATTTCCACACACCGGCCCACCCCAAAAATGCATGCGGGTCCCAGGAGGCTTCACTGGGTACTCCAGGGCTTCGTGCCTGGGGGCAAACCCACAGGGGCACCTTTGCCCCAAGCAAGCCCACAGCCCAGCAGCAGTGTGGGGCACTGCCCGGGGGAGGTGGTACATCATTACCCTCCAATCCCAACACTGCTGCCTGGCTGACAGTGGCTGGCCAGCACTGCCCCCCACCCCCAAACCCTGGGTGCCCCAAAGCCGCAGAAGCCAGGAGAGCCCATGGGTTACCTGGGCAACTGCAGCCAGGCAGTGATGGGGAGCGGTCCAGGAGATCGGTTGCCATGGAGACCTGAGGATTGCAATCACCTTGGCAACAGTCCTGTGTGTCCTGCCACCCCCATTCAGGGCTGCATCCTGAGGAGGTGCACCTGGGCTTCTCTGTGCACCTGGGCCAGCTCCCTGGGTGGGGAGGGAGGCAGTGGTGCCCACCCAGACAAGGGAGAGCTTTGGCTCCCAGTGCACCCCCCCAGTGCCCACTCAGCCCCCTGACTTAGCGGCGCAAAGGAAGAGGAGAGGCCGAGCTTGGCTCCTTGGCTTTATCACTCCACATACCACTGCAAGCCGTTCCTGCACCCGGTCCTGTCCGAGAGGTGGGCAGCACAGCTGGGTACAGTGGGGCAGACATGAAGGCAGGCTCTGGGCACCCCAGTGCTGTTCTCCCACTCAGAAGGAGAGTGGAGACACCGCAGAGGGACATAGCCCCCATTCCCTGGTGGTAGAACAGCTGGCAAAGAGGCTTATCACTGCTAGCCCCTAGGCATCCCCAGCATGGTCTGGGCTGTGGCTGCAGGCACATGGACTGGGGTGGTAGGACAACAGTGGCATCAAGGTGTGCTACTGCAATGGTTCGGGGGGGTTTGAGTCTCTGCCATCCCACTGTGCCTGCTGTGTCCCACCAGCCCGGTCTTGCCTTCATCATTCTCCCAATAAAACCACATGCTGGAAAAAAAAACACAAGGGAGAAGTTCTGCATGGCTTTGAGGGGGTCACAGCTGGCAGCCAAAGGAATGCCCCAGCACGGGGCTGGGGTCTCAGCTCCTCAGGACAGGTGTTGTGTAGGTTTTCCCCAAGCCTTCACGTTTAGTAGGGGGGGGTCCCTGTGGCAGACAAAGGGAGGATGAGGAAGCTGTAACTCCCCCTGCCCCACCCTCCCAAAGGCAGATTATGGGGCACACCAGGACCCCTCCCTCCCAACAGGAATCACACAGCTGCACACGAGCGGACAGCTGAGATTTCTGCAGGCTCCAGGCTTGGCTTGGTTTGCACTGCCCTTCCCTGGGCAGCACTCCCAGGTGCTCTCAGGCCTGATAGAGGGGCACCACACGGTCAATGGGTCCCCTGCAGATGGGGCAGAGGCGGGTGGGCAAGGCCTGGAAGCAGCGGAAGCAGCAGCAGATGTGGCCGCAGCCCAGGAGGACACACTCGCGGGGCCGTGCCAGGCAGATCACGCAGGAGTCCTCGGGCGCCCCGTCCCCGGCCTCCTCCCCATCCAGCTCCTTGTCCTCCTGCTGCCGCTTGGGGCGGGAGCGGCGGTAGGCGCGGCACAGGGCGTGCAGGAGCACGGCCAGCCCCACCGCCGCACACAGCACCGCCGCCCCCTTCCAGAGCCCGCTGGCCGACTCCAGCTCCGACAGCACCGTCTGCCAGTCCCCAAGGCACAGGAAAAACTCGCCCCCCCAGGCCGGTGGCTGCAGGTGCAGGGAGCCGTCGGGGTGCAGGGACAGCTCCCCAATACCCGTCAGCCCGGCTCCCACCCGTAGCAGCTCCTCTGTCTCCAGGATGCCCTTGGGCTTCTCCCCGATCAGGTACTGGCCCAGCAGGTCGCGGAAGCCGTGGGTGGGCTGCTGGAAGCGCTCATACACCATCTCCAGCGGCAGGCAGACGGCCTGGAGCGGGCTGTCCACGCTCACCTGTGTCACCGCCTCGGGGCCTGGCGAGGCCAGCAGGAAGGGCACGGTGTAGATCTGCTCTGAGAGCACCCGCTCACTCTCACTCCTGCAAGCAGAGAGGGTTGGGATGCGGACAACAGAACCACAGAATCAATAAGGTTGTAAAAGGCCTCTGAGATCACTAAGTTTGGTCTCTGACTGAACACCACCTTGTCAACTAGACCATGGCACTTAGTGCCACATACAGTTTTTCATTAAACACCTCCAGCGATGGTGACTCCACCACCTCCCTGGTGATGAAGCCCCCTGCTCCTGCTTTCTGGGCAGCCTATTCCAATGTGTAATCACCCTTTCTGTGAAGAAATTCTTCCTAATGTCTAACCCAAACCTTCCTTGGTGCAGCTTGTGGCTATTTTCTCTCATCCTGTTACTAGTTGTATGGGAGAAGAGGCTGACTCCTATATGGCTACAACCTCCCTTCAGGGAGTTGTAGAGAGCAATAATGTCACACCAGAGCTTCCTTTTCTCCAGCCTGAATACTCCCACCTCCTTCAGCTGCTCCTCATCAGAGCTGTGGCCCAGACTCTTCAGCAGCTCTACTGCCCTTCTCTGGACTCACTCCAGTACTTCAGTGCCCTTCCTGAATTCAGGGGCCCAGAACTGGACAGAAGACTCAAGGTGTGGCCTCATCAGTGCTGACTACAGGTGGATTATCACTGTCCTGGTCCTGCTGGCTACAACATGAAGGAACACCTACGACTGAGCCAAGCATAGGGACTAAAGTCTTCAACCAAGTTATTTTCTGCCTCTCAAGCAGCCCCAGAGTCTGGAGTGTCTGGTGCAAGCCCATCCCTGCAGTCTCTTCCCATCGCTCACCAGCTCCGGGCCAAGCTGTTCCAGATCAGCCGATGCTCCTTCAGCAGCAGTTTCTGGATCACGCCCTGCAGCCCCTCATGGTAGTGGCTGGTCAGTGCAGCCTGGGCTGGCAGCACTATGCCTAAGGACAAGGGATGTGTCACAGACAAAGGAGAGCCCTGCCCTTGTCCCTGGTGCGGGGCCACAGGGGGTTCTTACCTTCCAGGGCAACATAGGGCAGGCACCTCCCCTCAGCCGCAGACACCAGGGCTGGCAAATCGTCATCCACCTGGAGCTTTGGGGCCTCCTGGAAGAGCAGGGACTGAGTGTGAGCATGGGCAGGGGTAGGGAGAGGGTGGGCCAAGCACGGATCTCTGGCAAGATGTATCGACTTGCTCAGTCCTGAGTGTAGTGATGTTGGCAGAGAATGCAGCAGGCTGCAGCCATCAGTGAGTACACCCAAATCAAAGGGTGTATGGCACTGGGGAAGGGAAAGTGGTCAGGAGAGAGCATCTGAGGGACGGGGCTACCTGTATGCGTGCCACAACTTTGGCTTTCTTCCTGTACATGTAGTAGAAGAGGCCGGAGAAGGCAAGGCTGGAGCCCAGACAGAGCAGCTCCCCTGGCGTGATGGGGATGTCCATGGCTTGGGCAGCAATGCCTGCAAGGTGAGTATGTTGGCTGGGGGACAGGGCCATGCCACCCAGGAGCAGGGATGTTCCACAGGCCCTGTGCCCAGGGCAGGGACCTCCCTGCACTCCTGTCTCCAGGAGCAGGGCCATCCCACTGCCCCTTTTGGGACGTCCCAATGCCCGGGGACATTTCCCAGGGCAGGGACATGCCTGCCCCTCTGCCCCCAGGGCAGGGACAGCCCACAGCCCACTGCCCTGGGGGCCAGACCCGCCCGCGGCCCCGGTAGGGGCAGTTCAGCTCTAGCACCCACAGGTGTCCAATACCCGGCCCGACCGCGCGGCCCCGGCCCAGCGAGGGCCCTATGCCCACCGTGTACTGCACACGAGATCGGGCCGAGGCACAGCACCCGTGGCCCAGCCCGAGGTCTGGCCCAGGGTACCACCCCAGCCCGTCCACCAGGCCCGGCGACCCCGCTCCGTCACGGCCCGGCCCGGCCCCGCCGCCGCCCCGGCCCCGCTGCCCCCGTACCCCTGAGGCGCCCAGGCCCGGACCCTGGCCCCGCCGCGCTGCCTGCTGGGAAATGTAGTCCGGCCCCGCGGCACAGCGGCGGGGCGAGCCGCGCTCGAACTACCACTCCCAGCATCCCTCGCGCCGAACTACAGCTCCCGTCGTGCCTTGCGCCGCCGCGGGCAGGACCACAACTCCCGGCAGACGTTGGTGGCGGCCCCCGTGGGGTCCCGGTACCGGCGGGTCTGCGGGACCCGGTGCGCAGCTGTGGACGGGCTGTGCGGGGAAGGACCGGCCAGGACGGGCTCCGGGAGGGAACTCGGGGGCGGCTCGGCCCCAGGGCAAGTTGGATTCACCCGTGCTGGGGGCAGCAGGACCCCCCGGCTGGACTTTACCGGGGACCCCCGTGCTTCTAACTCACTCCCCCCGCCCCTGCCGTTCTTCCCCACACCTTTGCTCCCCTCCCTCCGTCCATCCAGACATCCTATCTCCGTTTCCCTTCCCTCGGGATGTCTCAGCTCTCTCGCGTCCCCCCAGACTTTGTGTCATCCCCGCGCCTTCCCCCCAGCTCCAGATCCCACCTCTCTCCCAGCCCCGACACCGCCAAGGTCCCCGAGCTGCTGGAGTAAGTGGAAACTGCTTTTATTCGTTAAATAAACTCGGCCACAGCCACCCACAGCTGAAGGCACCAGAGTCCCCGCTGCCGCCCGCTGGTCCCAGCAGAGGTGGATAGGGAAGCCAAGCTGGATGGGAGGGGACAAGGGAAGTGCGGAGCCGGGTGGCCCCCAGCCTCCATCTCTGGCAGGCTGCGGGTCAAGAGCGGGGGTATCTTGGCTCTAGTGCTTTCCCTGGGCCCCCTCTGACCTGCCCACCTGAGAGGGGGATGCGGTGCAGGGAGACGCTGAGCTGTGCCCAACACAAGCGCATCAGGGTTGGGGGCAGAGCTGCGTTTTGGGGGTGCTACAGCCTCTGCCGGCCGCGTCCAGCCCCAGGCTGTGGGTGGGGCTGCGGTGGGTGCCTGGTGTGGGGCCGCGTGTGCCGGGGAGGAGGCAGAGGAGAGGTGTGCGGTGTGTGCACAGGAGAGGGACCGCGACAGAGCGTGACCTCCGCTCTTTGCCCGTGGCCAGCTCTGGCAGCCAGCGAGGGCCGGGGGCGGGGGCACAGCACAGCGTTGTCCCTTCTGTCCACAGGACCCTCCCCCTCCCTACCACACCTCACAGTGCTTGCCGGGGTTCATGGGGGAGCCCAGGGGGCAGCCGAAATGTTCGACAAAGTCCCGGGAGTTGCTGAGGGTGCCGATGACACGGTACTTGTCGGGGCTGTGGGGGTCGGTCACTAGCCCTTCATGGGAGCTCTCGGGTGTCCGGACGGAGCACCACACCTGGCGGAGCGGGAGCAGCCTCAGGGGTGGGGACAGACCCTCCAGGGCAGGATAGGGGGCTGTGGGGTGGCTCTGAGCAGCCAGGGAGGGACAGGAAACCCATCACCCCTCTCAGCCCTACCTGCGCAAAGCCCACGAAAAAAAGCTGATGGTTGGTGAGCCCCAGGGCTGGCAGACGCTTCTCTTCTCCGTTCTTCTGCAGCCAGGACTTGTATGCCTGCGGGAGAGCTGGCCTGAAGCCCCGGGGAGGGACAGACGGGGGATGGGGGGCGGTTCGTGTCCCGTCCGGGCGGCAGCACTCACGTTGTAGGCTGCCTTGAGCCCGCCGTTGTCAGCGATGTTCTCGCCCAGCGTCTGCCGCCCGTTGACCTTCTCGCTGTGGACGGTGTAGCGGCCGTACTGCTCGGTCATGCACGCCGTCCGGTTCTTGAAGGCCTCCAGGGAGGAGTTCTGCCACCACGGCCGCAGGTTTCCCTCCTTGTCGTACTCTCGTCCTGCGGGACCGAGCCGTGGGGTGGGGTGGGACCAGGGGACTCTGTCGCCCTGCAGCTTCCCTTCTGCAGGGGGTCCCGAAGCAGAGTGGGGGGCGGTGGGAGAG
This sequence comes from Myiozetetes cayanensis, assembly GCF_022539395.1. Lineage (NCBI taxonomy): Eukaryota > Metazoa > Chordata > Aves > Passeriformes > Tyrannidae > Myiozetetes > Myiozetetes cayanensis. The sequence continues at coordinate 14,845,444 of NW_026086937.1, forward strand.
CACCAGGGGATGCCGGGGGACCTGGCACCTTGGGTCCATGCCATGGGGGGATGGTGTCCCGTAGTCCCTGCTCTGGGCAGGCTCTGGCTGGGGCGCAGCTGTGCACTTGGGTCCCCAGCCATCCCCCGGTGCATTCCCACTATCTCAACCCAGATCTGTGATCCCACATTCCCCCATTGACCCCATGTCTGCTCCGGGGCTGTGGTGAAGGCACAAAGCAGAGCGGATGTGAGAGGGACCCGCCCCGTGCCCCGCGGGGAGGAGGGTGAGGAGGGGGCTGGGGCTGCAGACACCGTGTCCTCACCAAGCGGATGGAGCGAAAGCTGCACAGAGAAGCCGGGGGGAGGTGTCGGCGGGTGCCACCTGGGGAGACAGGACGATAGAAGGGGGGGCGGCCGGGGGGGCACGAGCACGTATGATGCAATGGATGGCAAAGCGGGACCCCTGCGCACCCAGGGCACCCCTTGCCCACGCCGAGGGCAGGGGCGGGTGTGGGGCTGGGGAGGGCAGGAAGGTCACAGCGATCAGGGCTGGGGCTGCCCATGGGCTCTCACCTTGGTCGTCGAACGCGTGGGTCAGTTCATGCCCCATCACCACGCCGATGCCACCAAAATTAAGGGCTCTGTGGGGCCATGGGAAGGAGCCAGGTAAGTACGGGGTGTTGGGGTGCTGGTGTTGCAGTCTGCCTCTGCCTGGACAGCCCCTCCACCACCTGGGCACCTGACCAGAATCTGCTCCAGCCGGGACCCAGCTGGGAATGAGTCCTGTTGGGGACACTGGTGGCTCTAAGGGGACTTTGCAGGCTGTCTTGGCTGCAGGATGTAAAACCTTGCAGGATGCTCAAGCCCCCCAGGGCTTTGCTTTGTTACTGTGGTGGCTCTGTGGCATGCTGGCCCTGATCCAGCCCATGCCCCCCCACCCCCAGGAGGTGTCCCACATGCCAGGCTCACTTGGGGTGGTTGCGGGCATAGAAGGGGGCCTGCAGGATGCCAGCGGGGAAGACAATCCCGTTCTTGGTGGGCAGGTAGTAGGCGTTGACGGTCTGCGGTGTCATGCTCCATCTGAGGCGGGGAGGTGTGACAGGGGACAGGGAAAGGCTGTGTCACCTCTCACTCAGCCCCAGCACCCTCCTGTGCCATCACCCACCATGGCTCCCCTGTGCCACCCTGCCCCCGGGGCTGGCACTTTTACCTCCATCCTGTTACCAAGGGACCATGTCCTGGAGGCGAGCTACAGCCACCACAGGTGACCTACAGTGCTGTGCTACCCCATGAGGGGACCTCCTCCCCACTGAGCCACCCAGGCACCTCGATGTCACATCCTCTGTCCCCCCACAGGCCCTCCCCCTTACTGGTCACGGTTTGGGGGTTTCCGGAGCTGGTCAGCCATCACTTTGGCAGAGAAGTTGTAGAAGTTGAGCATGTTCTGGAAGAAGGAGTCTTCAGAGACCTCGTACTGGTGAGGAAGAAGAGGGATGAGAAGGGGTCCACTGAGGTGGTTCCCCACACCCCGGCCAGGATGCACTCAGTACCATGGTGGCTGTGCACAGTGTCCCAAGTACATTGCCCAAATAGTGACATTACCCCACCATGGGGCCCCCCAGAGCTTGGTGTGAGCAGGGACCAGCCCCCTACCCCATCGTAGACATCGTCCAGCTCTTTGTTGTCCAGGATGAAGTCAGGGAAGCCAATCATGTCATAGATGGCATCTGCCTGCGTGGGGAGAGGCCCCGACAGTGAGATGGGGGGGCTTACTGGGAGGACATGAGGTCTCCCACCCACTTCCATCCCTGGGATCACCTTCTCCTTTGCAGCCTGCCTGGTCTTCTCATCCATCCAGTCCAGCTGGTCCAGAGACACCTCAAAGGCCGCCCGGATCTCACTAATCATCTCCTCAGCCTGGGGAGGGGAGGGAATGAAGACCCCCTAACCCCACCAGCCCCTCGATGGGGAGAGGGTAGACAGGATACAACCTCCCAAGGGCTGGGGGTCCCGATTCCCAGCTCCCCACCTTCCAGCCCTAGGATTGGCAGTGAAATGGGATTCCCGCGGGTGGTGATGGGGAGGGGGTGGGGGCAGAAGTGTCCTCACAATGGCCTTGCTGTCCCGGTCAAAGGTGGCTTTGACGAAGAGGGAGCCCAGGGCAAAGCCCAGTGTGTCATCCGTGTTGGAGATGCAGGTTTGCCAGCGGGGTGTGCAGGACTGTGGGAGTGAGATGAGAATCTGTGAGATGCCCAGCCCACTCCCCTACTCCCCTCCCTTCACCCAGCCTGGCTCAGTCTCCTCACCAGAGGGGAGATGCTCAGCAGTTAAACCCCAATCCCAAAAGATGATCCCTGGCTTCCCTCTGTAGCATACAGGGCTTAGCATCCCAAGGGCATCCCAAGGGCAGAGGAGGTCCTGGCTGCTTCCAGGCCAGGAGCAGAGGGGGCTGGTCCCAGGACCCACTGTTACCTTCCTGGTGCCATAGAGTGTCTCCAGCAGCCTCTCCTGGGCTGTCTCGAAGCGCTGATCCAGGCTGGAGGCCGTCTTCTGTACCAGGTTCCAGATCAGGTAGTTGTTCAGGATGCTGAAGGAGCAGAGAGATGCCACAGCTCACCACAGTCTGTGGGGATGTGCCAGACTCCAAGCCACTGATGAGCCCAAAATGTGCCCCTGCCATGGGGGGGCACAGCTGAGGGCATGCAGGAGCCTCACCTCCTGTCAGTGTCATTGATGAGGTCAGAGACCTGCTGGAGGTAGGTGTCCCCATACACCACCACGGGCTCCGTGTCTGACAGCTCCAGGGGGGCCAGGGAATAGGACAGGTAATCCAGCCAGTCAATGGCAGGGGCCAGCACCTGGAGGGGACATGAGGATGTGGCACCACGAGGGGGATCTCCTGGGGCAGGGGGCTGTGCTCCCTGGGAAGGTCCCAAGGTCCCTCACCACACCAGATCTCACTGCCACCCTTCCTGCTGCTCTTAATGCTGCAGGACAAGGAGGGGACCCCTGGATCCCACTGTGCAAGGTGGCAGCTCCTCCCAAATCCTAACAACTGGGTAGATAAGCACCTCACTCCAGCACCCAGCACATGTCCCAGAATTGATGGGGCTGCCCAGGGTGTCCTGGAGGGCGGAGAGCAGTGGGTGTGGATCCCTTGGTGTCCTAATGGACAACTTCCCATATGTCCCTGGAGGGTTTCCCCAGACTTCACTGGGCTGTGCCCACCTGCAGCTCGGCAATGCTCATCTTGTGGTAGATCTTCTCATCGTCCCTCCGCTCAGCCTGGGGCACGGTGATGTTGGCCAGCTGGGTTTCGAAGTCCAGCACCTGCTGCATCTGGAGGCGGGTGGGCTCTGGGGTGCCTCCCAGCAGCGTGCCCAGCTCCACCATGTAGTCCAGGTATGCTGCCAGAACCTGCAGGACCCCAGGCCCTCGCTTAGTGCTGGCTGCAGCTCCTTCCACCTCCCTGGGGTGAGCATCCAAGGGGCGGGATGCAGGTAGCAGGTGCATCCCAGAGCTGCTCGCACCCCATTGCCATGGCTTTCCCCTGATTGCTGCCAGCAGCATACCCAACACCCAGCCTCACCCTCTCGTTGGCAGTCTTGTTCAGATAGTAATCTCGGGATGGGAGGAAAAGGCCTGACTGGTCCACCTGGGGGGAGAGAGGAGTAGCATAGACAGCCCAGTGCCACCTGGTGCCTGCCACCCCTCAGTGCCAAGGTGCCAACCTGGATGACGTTGCTGTTGGAGCTCTTGGAGTCTGCACCCACGTACACTGTGAAGAAAGGGGTCGCGCGGTACGTGCCTGACACGCTCTTGAGTACCTCCATGAAGCTGGTTTGATTCCAGGAGCCAGTGATGTTCCACCCCCCGATCTGCTGGCAGACAGACCTGGCACCTCAAGGAAGGATGGGGTCCATCCCCGAGGGCTGCTCCCTCCCCAGTTACATGAAGAGCTGAGCAGGAGATGTGCTGGGCTGAGCCCCGGCAGCTCAGCTCACATGTGGGTAGATGCCCACCTTGTCAATGAGCTCCATGAGGGGCTGGGATCCCAGCTCCTCTATCCTCTGTTCCTTGAGGCAGGACAGGTAGTACCGCTGTGTCTTCCGCTCTGCCTCGCTGCTGGAGTTGAAGGTGGCATTCTCTGTGGGAGGCTGTGGGTCAGCCCCAGGGACACAGTGGTCACCCCCTCAGTGTTTGTGACCCCTTGGTGCCCACCTAGGAGATGCTTCATGATGGCCTGGTTCTGGTCCCAGATGCTGTTGAAGGTGCTCCATTTGGAGCGCCCATTGGGCAGTGGGTTCCTCTTGATCCAGCCCCCACATGAGTACTGGTAGAAGTCCTGGCATGGGTCTGTTTCTGTATCCAGAGCCTCCAGGATCTTGCTGGCCACCCGGACGCAGGCAGCGGTCAGGCACGTGCTGTGAGAGGGATCTGGCAGGGAAGGCATGCCTGGGGCTGGGCAATTGGACAGGGGGAAACCGAGGCACAAGCCCTGCCTGTGCCCTGAGATAAGCAGAGCACCCAGAGCAGGTGCCCCAGGCTTGACCCATCTCTCCTCATCCTCCCATGTCCTCCCAGGTGTGGGGACACCACTGCCAACTCGCCCTACCTCTCTGGTACTGAATGGCCAGGGTGACGACAGCGACGCCGAGCAGCAGGGCCAGGGAGACGGTGACGGCGCAGAGCACCAGCTCCAGCTGGCTGCGCGAGGCCAGGCGGCTCAGCAGGGTCCCCGGCCCCTTCCGAAATCCCACCTGGGCAGGAGCAGGACCTGCCATCGCACCACGGGGGGACCGGGCATCACCGCTCCCCCTTCCCTTCCCTGCCGCTCTCTGGTGCCTGGTGTGGCTGCATGAGAAGGTGGGGACCAGGGCATCCCTCCCCACCAGCCCAGCCAAGACAGCAGTGGGTGCTGGCAGCTCCCCCCCAGCCACAAGGAAGGACAATTGTCCAGGCACACTCTGTACTGCATTTTGGCTGCCTCCCAGCACATCCCTGGGGACAGCCAGGTCTGGCTTGGCTCCCAGCCCTTCTCCCACTGCCCACCTGGCTGCAGGCAGGCTTGGACTGAGGGGGAGGGGGGAGGGTAGGGAGGATGGAGAGGATGGAGAGGGGGAGGATGGAGGAGATGGGGCAGACCTCACCTCCACGCTGTCTGGAGAGGTGCTGCCATCCCCTGCTGGCTCCGGCCCCTCCTCATCCTGCAGTGTGGCACGCTTGTAGTTGGGCATCTGCTAAGGGAGGGAGTGGGTTGGGACAAGGGCATGGGGGGCTGTCACCCACCCTGCAACACCCTCAGGCTCTTATGGAGAGCGGGGCAGTGTCTGCTCAGTGGATATAAAGAGGGGTGAGGCAGCCCCTGACCCCCCTTGGTGCTCCTGAGTCTCCCCCAGAGGTTGTCCCCAGCCCCAGGTGCTCTGCAGAACACAGGGAGAGCTTGGGGGTTGCCACTGGAGCATCCCTCTGCATAGCCATAGCAGCTGTGTGGCATCAGCCCTGCTGACAGGTGCCACATTGCCACGGAGACGTGGTCCCCGTCACCAAGCAACTGTTGCCTAGTGCTGCTGCCTCACCCCTCCTCCCCTGCCTGGAACTTTCCATGCAGATGTGCACTGATCTGAAACATCTGGAGGCACCTCCTGCCCCATCCCAGCCCTGGGGGTGACCAGGGTGCAGGACAGAGTGTGGAGCGGAGAAGGGGCACTACAAGGGTACCAGCCATCAGGGCATGGTTCCCCTTACCCCTGGGCTTGCAGGGCAGCGTGCACGGACCCAGCCATGAGGGCTGCTGAGGACTCAGCCAAGAGGGAGCTGGTGGAAATGAGCCAGCAGCGTTGGAGGGGGGGATGAGCTAGAAGAAAATGCTGGGGGTTTTGGTGGAATAGACTCAGCAATGCTGCTGGTCGTGAGCTATCCTTAGGCTTCAGAGTTAACGCCTGGGTGGCTTGTGGATCACCCTCCGGTCTGTGCTGCAGAATGAAGTGAAGGCCCAGGGCTGCTTGTGGGGGCTGGTGTCGGGGACCAGGAATGGGCCAGGGTGGGACAGATGATGGGTAGGGGGTGAAGCAGAGTGAGTGCCTCATGCCCAGCTGTGCCCACTGCCACACTGCTGGGATGGGGAGGGGTCATTGCCAAGGGATGCTGCTGTGGGGTGATGGGATTGACAGTTGGTAGGAACCCCCCATTGGGGGGGTTCCTGGGAGATACTGGCATTAGGAGGGATTGTTCAGCATCCTGTAGGAGCTTGGCCAGCCAGGCCCCCTCCACTGCCCCACCTCCCCCCAGTATGCTCCTCTCCTCTCCTCTGCTGGGTGGTCCTCATCCTGGACAACAGCCGGCATCCCCTCTCCAGCGTTCTTAAAGCAGGAGCAGGATCTAGTCCTGGACCTCCTCCTATCCCCTCTATGGGGCTGAGATGTGCAGGGACAGGGCTTCCTGCCCCCACCAGGGGTGCTCTCTTGTGGGTCACCCTATGAACAGCATCACTGTACCCCAGGTGGGCTTCATGCCTTGGTGGAGCAGGGTCTGTGGGGCCATGTCCAAACCACCCTGGTTCCCTCTGTTCAACCCCAGCCAGGGGTCTGGGGGGCCTTCCTCCCCCAGCCATGGAGGACAGGGGACCCTCTAGCCACTTAGTTCCCTTAGCCCCGTCCCCACGCAGTCCCTGCATCCCCCAGGCTCTCACTGCCACGAAATCCCCCATCCCTCCCTCCCACAGGTTCCCGAAGCTCCCCCAGCGCTTCCAGCTCCTTGAGCCCTCCAGCCTCCGGGCTCTCCTGTGCCCGGGCCCCCTCCTGTCCCCCTCGCCTCGCCCCTCGTGGGTCCCCCCATTCCCCTCTCCTCTTGCCCCCCTCCCTGCCCGTTGCCCCCTCCCTGCCCCTCCGCTGCCCATGGCACTCACGGCGTGTCCGAGCTCCTGAAGGGCCACGTTCATCCTGGCCATCCCGGGCCGCCTCCTGCCTAGCTCCTCTCCCCGCCCGGGCCGCGCCGGGCCCCCGCCGCCGCCGCAGCGCCGCCTGCCTCCGCCGCCGCCATGGCCCTCACCGGGCGCCGCGCTGCCGCCAGGACCGGCACCGGCGCCACCGGGATGGGTCGGGGCCGGGGCCGGGCAGGGATGGAGTGGCGCCGGAGGGATGGAGCCGCGGGGTCTGGGACCGGCGGCGCGCGGACCGCAGGCACCGGGCGGGGGTGACGAGCGCCGGCGGCCCGGGAGGGGCTGGAGCGGGGGCACCGGTACCCAGCCCGGTCGCACCGCTCCGGTCCGCCCGGCCCGGCCCCGCCGCCAAGGTCACCGCCGTGAGCACGAGATGAGCTCCTCACCGGCACCCGCACCGGTATCTGCGCCGGCACCGCACCTGCACCCTGAGAGAGCCGCACCGGCACCCCGAGAGAGCCGCACCGGCACCCCGAGAGAGCCGCACCGGCACCTGCAGCCTCCACCACCGACACTGGCACTCGGATCGGCACCCGCAACGGCACGGGCAGCACAACCCAGGCTCACACCGCAGCGCTCACCGGCACACAGACACACGTACCGGCACTGGGCTTCAGCAGCCGGGGAGGCACAGCAGTGCCGCACAGCACCGGCTGCTGGCTCCGGCAGCGGCAGCGGGTGGGAACGGTGCAGAGCCGCGACAGCATCCCCTGCTCCGGTATCCGGGCACACGCCCCAGTGCACCAGTACCCGCACACGCAAGGTGGATTCACACACGCACACTGACACTCCATCCCGGATGGGATGGCACCCCCATGTCACCCTCGGGCCCGTGCCGCAGCACACGCACCCAGTGGTGCACAGCTGTGGTGCTGTGGGAAGGCCGTGGCTGTGCACGACGTCACACCCTGCCCTGACACCTCTCCAGTCCTGTGTGACCACCTGCCTGGGACAGGGCGTCGCTGCAGGTCACCCACTCGGTGCCTGGGGTACTGCCAGGCAATTCCTCAAGGAGCACAGCCCTGGGTGCTGCTCGGGGGGGGAAAGAGAGCATCCCCCAGGTGGGGCTGGGTGAGGCAGTGCCACCTGCACAAACTGTGGAGCCAGGGCACGTGAGCAGGAGGGGTGTGTGTGTGCACAAGGGTGACACAGATGTCTCTGGTACGCGGGTCCCCACCGAGCCTGCCAGTCCCGGTCAGTGCCACTTCACCTGCCTGGCTCGGCTGATGGCATGCCCTGTGCCAGGGTGGCAGAGCCCTGGGGCCCTGGCTGTCCGTGCTCCCTGGCAGTGCCAGTGCTGCTGCCGCTGCCGGTGTCAGTGTTGGTGCTGGTGGCAGCGTCAGTGCTGATGGCAGTGCCAGTGTCAGTGCTGGTGTCAGTGTTGGTACCGGTGTTTCAGTGTTGGTGTCGATGCCGATGTCAACTTCAGTGTCGCTGTTGGTACCAGTGCCGGTGTTGGAGTACCGGTGTCCCTGTCGGTGTCCCTGTCGGTGTCCCTATCGGTGTCACTGTCCCTGTCGGTGTCACTGTCACTATCGGTGTCCCTGTCGGTGTCAGTGTCCCTGTCGGTGTCCCTGTCGGTGTCACTGTCCCTGTCGGTGTCACTGTCACTATCGGTGTCCCTGTCGGTGTCCCTGTCGGTGTCAGTGTCCCTGTCGGTGTCCCTGTCGATGTCCCTGTCGGTGTCACTGTCACTATCGGTGTCCCTATCGGTGTCACTGTCCCTGTCGGTGTCACTGTCACTATCGGTGTCCCTGTCGGTGTCCCTGTCACTGTCGGTGTCCCTGTCGGTGTCACTGTCACTATCGGTGTCGCTGTCGGTGTCACTGTCGGTGTCCCTGTCCCTGTCACTGTCGGTGTCGCTGTCGGTGTCACTGTCGGTGTCCCTGTCCCTGTCACTGTCGGTGTCGCTGTCGGTGTCACTGTCGCTGCCGCTCCCGGTACTCCAGCACGTGGGGCGGTCCCACCCCGCCCCCGGCCCCGCCCCCGGCGCGCGGCGGTGAGGTCACGGCGCTGCGCAGGCGCGGTGCGGCAGCGGCGCGGCGGGGCGAACATGGATGCCGGCGGCGGCGGCGGCCAGAGCCGGGTGCAGGGCGGCCCCGGGGCGGGCGGCGACGAGAAGCCCACGCCGCCCTGGGGTCGGGACCGCCGGGACCCGCCGGCCGGGCCCGAGAAGGAGCAGGAGCTGGTGAGCACCGCCGCGTCGCGAGTCGCAGCTGAGTCACGGCTCGGTCGGGCCCGCGTCACCGGCGGGGCGGGACGTCATCCCGCGTCACGGGGGCGGCCGGCATCCCTCCGGGAACGGGACGGCATCCACGTCACGGGGGCGCCCGGCATCCCTCCGGGGACTGCCCCCGGCTGGGCGCCGTGACGTCGTGGGGTGCCCGCGTGACGGAATTGGGGGCTCCCGGTGCTGGGCGGGGGGCTCGGGGGTCTCGATGGAGCGGGATGAGGGGGGCTGTGATGTAACCAGGGTGTGCATGTGACAGTGGGCACCACGGAGGGGTTCCCACTTTGCCCAGCAGGGGGGTGACCTTGGCTTTGGGGATGCCCATGGGCTGGGGGGCGCAGGCTGTGGGTGAAGGTGTCCTCCCGAGGGGCTGTGCCCTGACCTGCCCGTCTGGGTGTGTTTTCACAGAGCAGAGTGTAATGAGGGAGGCACATCTCACTTCCTGGGAACGGGTGGTTTCTTTGGGAGGGTATCCCGAGTAACGTGAGCGTTGCTCCACCCTGGCAGCAGTGGGGCAGGATGGTGCTCTAGGCAGGGAGTGTGTCACTATGTCCTGGTCCCCCTGCGGCTTGAGGTGACACTGCCCCGTCACACCGAGAGCGATGGTGCTGGACACCCTTAACTCTGATTTCTCCCGTGCATTTGGCAGTCTGAGGAGGACAAGCAGCTACAGGATGAGCTGGAGATGCTGGTGGAGCGTCTGGGGGTAAGTCTGTGCTGTGCCCCTCAGCAAGGGGTCCTGGTCAGGACTTGAGTTCATCTATCCCTCCATTATAGTTGTTCCTTGTGCAGTGGAGATGGGAGGGTTTGACCTTGAGCGTGGCCCCTCCTTGTCTGCTGCAGTCTGCCCGCAGCCTTACTGCCAGTTTGACCTGTGCCCAACGGGCCTCTGTGTCCCTGGTGTGTGGCTGGCTTTCTGCCCTGCTGTGCCCTCCATCCCCATCTTATGGGCTTAGGAGGCATCTCAGGGCAGGGGGTTGTTCTTCTTAGAGCCATGGCTGTGTTTGGGGAGGGCTGGTGCGGTGGTGGCTCAGGAAGCAGCTCCCAGGGCCCTGACAGGCAGCTTCCTTCTGCAGGAAAAAGACACATCACTCTACCGGCCAGCCCTGGAGGAGCTGCGGAGGCAGATCCGCTCCTCCACCACCTCCATGACCTCTGTTCCCAAACCCCTCAAGTTCCTACGGCCCCATTATGGCAAGCTGAAGGAGATCTATGAGAACATGGCTCCAGGAGAGAACAAGGTAAAGGCTTTTGGCCCCACCATCCTGTGTGACTGGGGGGACAGTGCTGGGGCAGGCGATTGCAGAGCTCTCCCGACCCCATGGTCTAAAAGCAGCCTCTGTGACTTGCTCTAGAGAATTGTAACTTGCCAGGACAGTCCTTTGCCACCCATGATGGTTTGTGGGAACAGGGAGGGTCTTGTGTCCCTGGCTGCCCCTGATTCCCTGTGCCTGGCCTGTGTCTGGAGCTCTGCACTCTTCCCGCAGCGCTTTGCGGCCGACATCATTTCTGTCCTGGCCATGACAATGAGTGGGGAGCGTGAGTGCCTGAAGTACCGCCTGGTGGGCTCCCAAGAGGAGCTGGCATCCTGGGGGCATGAATACGTCAGGTAAGCCTGAGTGGGACCAGGGCTCGGGGAAGGACAAGGGCCTGAGGGGGACTTTCTGGAGCACTTTGGCTTTGGCCTGTCTGGGATACGTCCTGACTTGCTGGGCATATGTTCAGCTGCCCTTGTCATACCTGCACACGTGTCAGTTCATGCTCTGTCCACAGTGATTTGCTGGCTGCAGAGATTTGATGCCATGACCTCCAAAATCTCTGCTCTTAAATCCGTTCTTGCTCTGGGCTTGTCCCCTGTAAGCTGTGCAGAATGTGGAGTCCCTATAAACAGCACACACCCTGGCTAACTGGCAGCAGCTGCTCCCCATCCTCATGGCTCAGTGGAACTGTTTTCTGTGGTGGTGATGTCCCTTTGTCCCTGCAGGCACTTGGCAGGAGAGGTGGCCAAGGAGTGGCAGGAGATCGATGAAGCTGACAAGACTCAGAGGGACACGCTCCTCACCCTGGTCAAGGAGATCGTCCCCTACAACATGGCCCACAATGCAGAGCACGAGGCCTGTGACCTGCTCATGGAGATTGAACAGATGGACATGCTGGAGAAATACATCGATGACAACGCCTACTCCAAAGTGTGCCTCTACCTGACCAGGTGAGGGGGCTCGGCAGGCTGAGGCGCTGGAGGGGGCCTGGTCCCTGTGGGGCCGAGGTTGCCCGGTGTGGTCCTCACCCTCACGCCTGTCTCCTTCTCAAAGCTGTGTAAGCTATGTCCCAGAGCCTGAGAACTCGGCTCTCCTGCGCTGTGCTCTGGGCATCTTCCGCAAGTTCAACCGCTACCCTGAAGCCCTGCGCCTGGCTCTGATGCTCAATGATGTGGAGCTGGTGGAGGACATCTTCACCTCCTGCAAAGATGTGTAAGTGGAGATGTTCCCTGTCCTCTGTTCTGCCCCCTGGGGCTTTCACTCATTGTGGTGGGGCACAGCTTCCCATCTGGTCATAGCTGAGTTGGATCCTGCCACTACTGAGGGTGTCTGGTGTCTGTCAACTTGGGATGGAGACTCTTGTCCCTGAAGTCGGTATGGGCAGGAGTGGGTTGTCTCTGCGTGCCTCTAGGCAGGGCAGGTTGGCTTACCCTTTGGTGAATCTGTGTTTGTGCTGGGGTTTGTTGGGGTCCGGGCACTTGGGAAACCTCTCCCCTCTGCACAGAGTTGTCCAGAAGCAGATGGCCTTTATGCTGGGCCGCCATGGTGTCTTTCTGGAGCTGAATGAGGATGTGGAGGAGTATGAAGACCTGACAGAGATCATGTCCAATGTCCAGCTCAACAGCAACTTCCTGGCCTTAGCCAGAGAGGTGAGTGCCCCAGCTGGGAAAAGCACCCCGGCTTGCCTCCAGCTGAGGCTGCCCTGGCTGCTGGGCTCTGTGGCAAGATTGAGAAGAAATCCTTCATCCCTATGAACTTGGCCAGATATCTGGAGAGGTTGCCACTGTAGGGTGTGCTGGCCAGGAGATAACCCCCTTCTCCCTTGTCTCTGCAGCTGGACATCATGGAGCCCAAAGTGCCGGATGATATTTACAAAACCCACCTGGAAAATAACCGTAAGGGCTTGTGTTGTGGCCTTTCTCATCCCTGCCTGTGGGGAGTTCCTGGGGCTGCAAGGCAGCTCCGTGCCAGTGCAGTCAGTTGTGTATCCCGAAGTGGGCAGATGGCCTGCCTGTGGTCTCTGACCTGTGGTTTTGGGCTTTTCCTTTCTGCTGGTGGTGGGACTGGTCTCATCCCCCTGTGGTGTAGGATGGCTGCATGGTGGAGGGCTTCTCTTGCTGTCTGGCTCACCCTGATGTTGTTCCCCAGGGTTCGGGGGGAGTGGTTCCCAAGTGGACTCAGCCCGGATGAATTTGGCCTCCTCCTTTGTGAATGGCTTTGTGAATGCTGCCTTTGGACAGGACAAGCTGCTGACAGATGATGGCAATAAATGGTTGTACAAGAACAAGGACCACGGTGAGGGATCTGTCTGGGCAGGGGCTTGGAGATGCCCCTGTGCTTGGGGTCACTTTTGGGAGCCCGCTGAACGGGGGCTTGTCAGGCATGGCTAGCCCATGTCCCTGGCCACCACAAGCCCCAGGCAGGGCACATCAATTCAGGGCTGATGTGGGCCCTTCTCTGGAACCGCAGGGATGCTGAGTGCTGCAGCCTCGCTGGGCACAATCCTGCTGTGGGATGTGGATGGGGGGCTCACGCAGATCGACAAGTACCTGTACTCCTCGGAGGATTACATCAAGGTCAGTGACTCTGATTCCGGCTCTATGTCTGTGTGGGGCAGTCCTGCTGTGAGCTGGGTGTGTGGCTGGCTGGTTTTTGCCTTGGTCCACTGTGTGGCTGAGTTCTTACATGGAGAAGGGTCGGATACCCCGTGTCCCAGGCTTTTGAGCAGCTCACAGCAAGGTGGGGAGCTCTTGGGGACTGCTTGAGGCACCTTGGGGTCGGCCTGTCACAGGGATATGAGTTTTGGACTGATCAGCTGGATCCAGAGTAGTGTTGCCCACTTAGTATCAACTTGCCCATCCTGGGGAGTGGGTGTGATGTGTGGGATGACATCAGTCACTGGCTGGGAGGGAGCTTTGTGTGTTGGTGACTGGTGCATGACAGTGCTTCTGCCTTGCAGTCCGGAGCCCTCCTGGCCTGTGGCATTGTCAACTCAGGGGTGAAGAATGAGTGTGACCCTGCCCTGGCCCTCCTGTCTGACTATGTCCTCCACAACAGCAACACCATGAGGATTGGAGCCATTTTTGGGTAAGGGCCCGGCCTCAGCATCCCCGTGCTGTGCAGGGTGGTGCAGTTCCCCACTGACACCCCTCTGGATTCTCTGCAGGCTGGGGCTAGCATACGCAGGCTCCAACCGCGAAGACGTCCTGACTTTGCTGCTACCTGTGATGGGAGACTCCAAGTCCAGCATGGAGGTAGGGGGTGAGGCAGGGTTTGCCTGCAGTTCGTGCTTCCACATCCAGTCCCCAGCAGCTCCTGGGAATGTAGAGTCTGTCCTGCAGCTGGTTTTTGCTCCCAGAGCAAGGCTACACATCTCTGCTCAGTGCTATGCTGTGCCAGAGCATGACCTCATTTTCCCCATCTGAGCTGCTGCCATGATGGGATTGCAGCAGATGTCAGAGGGTAGGAAACCATCAGGTCTCCCAGTAGCCCAGACTTTTGCAGGAAGTGGGGACCAAGGGTACCCAGTACCCAGCTCACTCTGTGCTGTCCCCGTGTATGACATGTCTCCTTCTCTCCTTTACCAGGTGGCTGGTGTGACTGCCCTGGCCTGTGGGATGATATCAGTGGGCTCCTGCAATGGGGATGTCACGTCAACCATCCTTCAGACCATCATGGAGAAAACAGAGCCGGAGCTGAAGGACACGTATGCCCGGTGGCTGCCACTTGGCCTGGGCTTGAACCACTTGGGTAAGGCTGGACAGTGCCAGTGGCTCATGGGTTGGGGGGACAGGGTGGGAGCATCGCTCCACCATTGTCCCATAACCACCACACCTTCCCTGGCAGGGAAGGGAGAGGCGATCGAGGCTATCCTGGCAGCGCTGGAGGTGGTGTCGGAGCCATTCCGCAGCTTTGCCAACACACTGGTGGACATCTGTGCCTATGCAGGTGAGTTGAGCTGGTCGAGGTGGAGGGAGGCAAGAGCAGGTTCAGGGCCCTCTGCCTGTTGATCCTGGTCCTCTGCTCTCTTCCCAGGCTCAGGGAATGTTCTGAAGGTGCAACAGCTCCTGCACATCTGCAGTGAGCACTTTGACTCCAAGGAGAAAGAGGAGGACAAGGACAAAAAGGACAAGAAAGAGAAGGAGAAGAAAGAGAGCTCAGCTGACATGGGGGCTCACCAGGTGGGGAAATAGGGCATTGGACCTGTGTCTCTGGAGCAAGAGTGGCTTTGGAAGGGTCCTGAAGGCCCTTGTGGGGTCATAGCTGAAGGCAAACAGCCCCCAGCAGCATCCCCTGCTCTCCATGTTCCCCTGGGCTTGGGTGGGCACAGGGGATGTGAGAACTTGGATGCTGGGTTGGGTGCTCTCTGGTGCTCAGTGCCCGTGTCCCCACAGGGTGTAGCGGTGTTGGGGATCGCGCTCATTGCCATGGGCGAGGAAATCGGTGCGGAGATGGCCCTGCGCACGTTCGGCCACCTGGTGAGTGACCCCAAGGGGACAGAACAGAGCTGGGAAGGGACCTGAGGGTAAAAAGTGGGTATTGCCTCACATCTCAGTAGACCTTACTGCACTTGGTGATCTGGGTCTAATACCCACCGCCTTTCCCTGCAGCTGCGGTATGGGGAGCCCACCCTCCGCCGTGCTGTGCCCTTGGCCCTGGCACTCATATCAGTCTCCAACCCCCGGCTCAACATCCTTGACACCCTCAGCAAGTTCTCCCACGATGCTGACCCCGAGGTCTCTTACAACTCCATCTTTGCCATGGGCATGGTGGGCAGTGGTAAGCCTGGGGACAGCCTGGTTTGGGGCTTGTCTGGGGAAAAGTGGGAGACCTGAGCCATGTACTCTACTCTGCCTAATTTCCTTGTCCCCAGGTACCAACAACGCCCGTCTGGCAGCAATGCTGCGGCAGCTGGCCCAGTACCACGCCAAGGACCCCAACAACCTCTTCATGGTGCGGTTGGCCCAGGTGATGATCCTGCACTCACTACTCGCGTGGGGAAGGTTGGAATCCCTGCCCTTGGTGGGGGAGGGGAATGGAGTCCTGGGGGTGTCACCCTTCTGGGAGCAGGGCTGGGTGTCCCTGGCATTACGCCACCACTCTCTCATGTGCTTTTGCTGCCACACCAGGGCCTGACCCACCTGGGCAAGGGGACGCTCACCCTGTGCCCGTACCACAGCGATCGCCAGCTCATGAGCCAGGTGGCTGTGGCTGGGCTGCTGACTGTCCTTGTATCCTTCCTGGATGTGCGCAACAGTGAGTACCATGGGCTCTATCCCCCCAGCCCCCACTGCCCCGCAGGATGTGCATCGCTCAGCCCCTTTACTTCTGTCTCTCCTCCAGTTATCCTGGGCAAGTCCCACTATGTTCTCTATGGCCTCGTTGCTGCCATGCAGCCCCGCATGCTGGTCACCTTTGATGAGGAGCTGCGACCTCTGCCCGTGTCGGTTCGGGTAGGACAGGTAAGGGGCAGCCAGAGCTGGGGATGGGGTGTTCAATTTCCCTGGGTGTCCCCAGCACTGACCTTGCTCTTCTCTCACAGGCTGTGGATGTGGTCGGCCAGGCAGGCAAACCCAAAACCATCACTGGCTTCCAGACTCACACAACACCAGTACTGCTGGCACATGGGGAGCGGGCAGAGCTGGCCACGGAGGAGCATGTGCCCGTGACACCCATCCTGGAGGGATTTGTTATCCTGCGCAAGAACCCCAACTACGATGTTTGAGCCAAAGGGGGGCTGGGGGGTGGGTAGGTGGTTTGGGAGGGGAGGGAAAAAAAATAGTTTGGTTTTTTTTTTTGTTACTGAGAGTCAAGGAAATAAACTATGTGGAGACTCTAGTGCTGCCATCCTTTCCTTGTGCTGGGAGTGCAGGCTGGGCTCTCATCCTTTTGCGGTGCCTGCTGCCTATAGGGGCCAGGCACAGTGCAGACCCCGAGAAGCAGGGTGTGAACACAGAGTTGTGGGGTGCCATGGGTACTCCTGATCTTCAGCACCTGTCTGCCCTTGCATGTGTGCCTGGCACAGCCACGTGTGCTGGCAGTGTGCAACTCCCCTCAGCCCAGTGCTGCCTGTCCCTTGCCAGGACTGCCTTCTTGAGGCATCTTGGCTGGCAGCTCCCAGCTTTCAGCTGTCCTCCCAGATGCACTGGGTTCTGCCATCCTTTGGTGCTGCTCCAGAGCTGGCACTGGGGTTAAAATCGGTCTTGGGGTGGGATGAAGGCCACAAGGGAAGTATTTTTAGAGAAGAGGAAAACCCTGTCCTGTTTCCAAAATTGACGGTGTCCCCACCCCGCCCTGACCCAGGATGGTGGCTGTGGAAGGCTGTGCCTGGGTGGGTGTGGGGTGCTGGATGGAGTTTGGGATGGGTGTTTGGTGTTGAGTCCAAAGGGGAGTGGGATGGGTGCAGGGTACAGGTAAGGTGCCGTGTCTTGGTGGGGGGAGGGTGGAGGGCCATATCACCTGTGGGTGTGAGGAGCTGGGTGGGTCCTGGGTAGGTGCAGCTCCTGGCTGTGGGAGTGGGGCGGGTGCCGGATGGGTGCAAGTCCTGCATAAGATCAGATGCCAATGGATGCGGGTCCGGGGTGGGGAAGGTGCCGATGAAGGTGAGTGCGGCCGCGGGTGTTGTCAGGGCAGGGTTCGGCTTAGGGTTAATGGAGCACAGGTGAGTGCAGGCCGGGGCAATGGCAAATTCTGGCTGTGGGGAGGTCCGGGTGAGGCCGGATCCCGGGTGGCTGCGGGTCCCGGGTGGCTGCGGGTCCCAGCGCTGCCGGTATCACGCGGTGCCCACGTGACGCCGCACCGGGTGGGCGGGGGAGGGGCGGTGGGCGTGGCCTGAATCAAGGGGCGTGGTCTAACCAGACCCTTCCCTCCTATGGGGCGCGAGGGACCGCCCCCGCCCCTCCACGTGACCCGGCGGCGCGCGGAGCGGGGGCGGGGCCGGGCGCGCCTCCGGGCGTGGCGGCCCCGCCCCCGCGCGCCCTCCCCGCGGCGGCGGCGGGCGCGCGACCCCGCGGCCCCGCCCCCTGCGCGCGGCGCGGCTCCGGAAATGGTCGTGCTGCGCTGCGCTGCGGCTGCGTCGGGCCGCGCGCGCTGAAGGAGACTGAAGGTAACGGGCGGGGGCAGGGCGGGCGCGCCCCGCGGGGGGGCGCGCGCGATGGGGGCGTCGGTACCGGGACCGCGCGCGCCGGGCCCCCCTCCCCTCCCTCCTCTCCCGGGCCTCGCGCCGCCGGGCCCCGCCGCGCCGCCGCCACCACGTGGGTGCCGCCCCGCCGCCACCCTCCTCCTCTCCCACGCCCTGCCCCGTGCTCCGCTCCGTTGTTCCGCCCGGCGCCGCTTGTCCTGGTGGTCCTGCCGTCCCGGTCGTCCGGCGGCGGCGGCGCCGCTCCGCGCCCACGTGCCGGCCGGTGCGCCCCGCCGCCGCCGCCGCACACGTGCTCCCGGCGCCGCGCCCGCCTAGGCCCGGCGCTGCCGCCGCCGCCGCATGTGGTGCGAGCCCTGCCGCCCCCGCCCCGCCGCGCCCGCCCGTGCCGCCGCCGGTGCCCGCGGGGCCGCGGCCGCGGCCGGCAGTGACACGTGTCCTGGGCAGAGGCCGCCGCCGCCGCCGCCGCGGGGGAGCGGGATCGCCGGATGCCGCACTGGGCCCCGCGCCTCGCCCTCCCGCCGCCGCGACGGTGGTGCCGCCGCCCCGGGACGGAGCCGGCGGTTCGGCCGCCGCCTCGGCCTGCGGGCGAGGCCGCGCTTGGGCCTGGCGGGGCCGGCCGCTCCCGGGCCGCCGCTGCGGCTTGTCCCGGCCCCGCCGCCGGCGATCCCCGCCTTGTGTGTCCCTGTGCGCCCCCGCAGGGCCGCTCCCGTCCCCCGCTCGGGCCGGGCCGGGCCGTCCCGGGCCCCCCCTCGGGCAGGGACCCCCCGCCCCGCCGGCAGGCCCAGCGCAGGCCGCAGCCCGGCCGCTCCCGGCGCGGGGGAGGCGGCGGCGGCTCCTCCTGTTACAAACCCCCGCGGCGGTTCCCTTTTGAACCCCCGGGACGGGATTCTTCTCCCCCGGCACCGCCGAGCTGGTTGGGGCCAGGGCATTACGGGGCCGGGCTCCCCCCACGGTGCCCGGCCTGACCTCTCTCTCTCTCTCTTTCCCCTCCCTTCTCTCTCCCAGTCAGTCGGATGAACGGTCTCTGCAGGCCCGCTCAGCCGGCCCAGATTTTTCCCGCGGGGGGGTGAGTATCCTGCTCGCTCTGGGCTGTGGGGTGCTGGAGAGACCAGGTCTGGCTGTCCCTGGATGTCCTTGTCCCCTGTGGGATATTCTGCCCCCTCTCTTTTGGATGAGCGGTCTCAAGGCCGAGCTAAGCTGTCTCAGGGATGGGCTGCCTGTGCCAGGCGCCTTTGGGTTCTCGGTGAGAAAGGGGCTTGGGGGAACACCAGGGGGTGAAACCCAGCCCCTGCCACCTCCTGAAACCCTAGCAGGACCCATCTCCACTGTGGGTTCCTGTAATGGGGTGGCACCCCCATAAGAACAGACTTAGGGGTTCTGAGTGTCCCATGTTC
Organism: Myiozetetes cayanensis; assembly: GCF_022539395.1. Taxonomy (NCBI): domain Eukaryota; kingdom Metazoa; phylum Chordata; class Aves; order Passeriformes; family Tyrannidae; genus Myiozetetes; species Myiozetetes cayanensis. The sequence continues at coordinate 14,864,389 of NW_026086937.1, forward strand.
CGGTGTTGGTGGGACGTGCCTGGCAATGCCCGCAGCGGGGCCGGGGGCCGGCAGTGCTGACGCGTCCAGGCGTCAGGTTACAGGAGGCACCACGGCTGCTCCCTCGGGTGCCCGGCCGGCAGCAGGCTCACCGAGTGCCATGGTGTGCACGGGACCCCCGGCAGGGTGCAGGATGGAGGGTACTGCCTCTCCTTCCTGCCCCAGCGGCCTTTGCACTGGGGCGGGGAGAGCGGCACTGGCTGCCAAGTCCTTCCTGGGACAGCCGGGAGGGTGTCTGGGACACCTGGGTGGCGGGGGGCTGCGAGCTCCCCCGGGCAGGGCCGTGGTCAGGAGTGTCAGTGGTGCGGGGGGGACGCGGGAGCTGCTCCCTGCCCTCCCTTGTAGGCGTTTGCGGTGTGTGCTGGGGACCCGGCGCCACCAGCAGGAACAGGTTTGGCCGGCCAGGGGAAGCATTTAGTAGGTCAGCCGGGGTGGAGCTGGGCACAGCTGACGCCGGGGTGCCGCCGGCCCACCCAGCCCCCCGGAGCTGGTGGTGGCCTGGGTGCTGGTGCCCGATCCACCTGGGCACTGGTGCCCACTTGTGTGAGGGGCCCAGCTGGGCTTAGTGGTGTCACCTGGGGCGGGTCAGTCCTCCTGGTGGGCATGTCTGGGTTTGGGGCATGATGGGGGGCTCTACTCTGCAGGCTGTGAGGACCTGCCTGGGCTCAGTGATGTGGCAGTGCTCTCCCCTTCCTCCCTGTGGCCCAGTGGGGTAGGAAGGTGTGGCTGGGAGTCTATGCCTTGGCAGGATGCTATTTGTGGGGCATGGCTGGTGCCTGGTTTTATGCTGGTAGGGCTGGAGATGTGCAGTTCTCGGGTCTCACCTGGACAGGGGGCAGATACCAGGGGTGCTGCCACCTCTGGCTTATGCCCACTGTCCCTGTCCCTGCAGATAGCAAGGGGATCCTTATGCACAACCCCATGAAATGAACAAAGCTCCACAGCCCACAGGAGGAGCCCCAACAGCCCCACACCCTGCCCCTTCTCCCGGACTGCCGCAGGTAACTGTCCCTTTTTGGGGAGGGGGGACCCAGCTTTGCCTTACCAGTTGGTGCCGGGGCAATGGTGCCATCTCCTTTCCTCCCTTCCTTCTTCCAGCCGACGTTCCCACCTGGTCAGACGGCACCTGTGGTTTTTAACCCGGCACCGACCTCACAAATGAATACGCCTTCTCAACCGCGCCAGGTAAGGGCTTTACCCGCTGTTGGAGGGGGTGACAAGGGGTATCCAGCAGCTTTCTGCCCCTTGGCTGAGTAGTGCTCAGTGCTGCAGAGCCCAGGAGCTCTGTGGTGCCACTCAGGGCTGGCGTGCGCTTGCGAAGGGAGAGTGCGCCCGTGATCCGGATCACAACTGCTACCTGAGGACTTCCTGGCCCTGGGGTGGGTGGGCAGTTACCTCCAACTGGGGTGCCCACCGAGTGACTGCTCTTCTCTCCTTCCTCCCCTGCCCCAAACCTCCCTCTCCTCCTCTCTCAGTTTCCAGCAGGGCCTCGGGCTATTCACCAGCAGGTACTAACCCGCTTCCCTTACCCTGCATGCTGAACACCCTGCCCTGACACTGCACAGAAACACCTGTCGTGGACCTGAAGGGGCTGGGGAGCATGTGAGGACCCCAGAGCTGGGGAGCAGGCTTGTCTGGGGAAAGTAGGGGCCACCTGTTCAATTTTGGGTTAGTTTCTCTGCAGTGTCTCTCCAGTTCCCTCTTTGCATGAAGCCTGCAGCATGTGGCTGTGCCTGTGCTAACTCCAGCCCAGGCTGTTGCTCCTGTCTGTGCCCTTCATCTTCCTCTTCCTCCCCACTTTGCTTGGTCCAGGGCCCTGCAGTGCCATGCAAGGCTCTGGACCTCCATCAGCCCTCTTGTGTGGAGGAGCTGCTGGGGACGGATCTGATAACATCCTTGGCTGTGCTGTCTGGGAGCCCCTCAGACCCTTCCCTGCTCCTTGGGAGGTCCCTACAGGGGACCTCAGTGGATTTGGGATATGGGCAAAGGGCTCCTTGGCCTCCTGTCCTCTCCTTTGCTAGCCCGGTCCCAGTGCCGGTAACTCCTGTCTCTCTCTTTCCCCTTTTCCCGCTGTATGCGTGCGCTTGCTAACAGGGAGGATTCAGGTCTCTTCAGGTAATGCTTTCTCCTTGCCCCGGGGGGTGCGTTCGCGGACCCTTCCTAACCCATTCATTGCTGGGCTGGAGCTGCTGCCCCCGGGGATGCTCCTGCCTGGCAAACAGGCCGGGTCAGGATGAACGGCATTGGCCGGGTTGGGAATAGCCAGCTCCACATGCTGTCCGGCTCCGGCACGGCGGGACTACAGGTCCCAGCATCCTCTGCGAGTGTTGGGAACCGGTGCGGAGCACGCCGGGACCCGCCACCGCCGAGCTGCGTGCGGCCGTGACCGGCCCGGGCGCTGGAGCTGCCGGCCCCCGGCGGGCTGGGCCAGGGCTGTGCCGGGCATGAACTGGGTCGGGTGGGCCCAGACAGCCCCGCAGGTGCGTGGGGGCAGGATCGTGCTGGGGTGGGGGGTGACTTCAGGGCATGCAGTGGGGGGCTACATCTCGGTGGGGGGGGTGTCTCCCCTCCGTGTGGCGGTGCCGGATGGAGGTGCTGGCAGCCCTGCTGACGCTGCACCCCATCTCTCCCCAAGCATTTCTACCAGAACAGGGCGCAGCCTCCTGCCAGTGCGTCCCGCGTGCAGAGTAACACGACGGCTCGGCCCGGTCCTCCTGCCCATGTGTATCCGGCTGCTTCCCAGGTGATGATGATACCCTCCCAGATATCCTACACACCTTCCCAAGGAGCCTATTACATTCCCGGACAGGTGAGGGCCATGCTCTGGGCTCTGTGGGAGGGGGCTGGGATGGGCACCAGTGGGAAGTGTTGGGAAGCGTTGCCTGGGGTTGAAACCCAGATCTGTTTTGGGAGGGTGCAAGTGGTCTCCCAGGCTGTCTGAGCACCCACTAATTTGAGAAGGGTGCTGCTGGCTCTGTAGAGAGGCAGCACTGGTCCCCTCCCCAGCAGCTCCCCTGAGGCAGTTGGTGTGCACTTTGCTTGTGTCCTGCTCCCTGCCCTGGTGCCCATCTAGTTCACAGGCAGCTGTGGGTTTACGTCAGTGGTTTGGGGGTATGTCTGTGCCCTGCAGGGGACGTAACTGACCTTTCTTTTTGTTCCCCATTGCAGGGTCGCTCCACGTACGTTGTCCCGACCCAACAGTACCCGGTCCAACCTGGCGCCCCTAGTTTTTATCCTGGAGCCAGCCCCACAGAGTTCGGGACTTACGGTACAGACAGAGGGGTTGCTCCATTCCCTGGTGCTCTTCCAGTCCCAGCACATCCCCCTTTTTTTACTCCCCTGCCTGTGACCTCTTTTCATCCCCCTGAGCTTGGGAGCCGAACACAGACCCTGTACTTTTACGAGCTCACTGTGGCCAACTTTTTGTCCAGACTCCATTGCAGGCTGTTTTGGGGGGGAGGGAGTATTGCTCGTCTCCCAACAGCACATCGTGTCTCACCAGTCCATTCACCCCCGCCCTTTTCCAAATCCGGGCTGATTAATGTTTAACTCTCCTGGCGGAGGGCTGGGGCAGACTTTATCCCCTGCTCCCCTTTGCTTGCTGTCAAGGTGGTGAGCAGTTCAGTGCTTGCTGACCACCCTCAGCTCCCGTTCCCCAGGATCTGAGCCGGGGTGCTCCGTGTCTGCCCTCTCCCGGCGCTGGGGAGTGCAGTGTGAGCAGCCCCTCCTTCTTCCCCCCGCTCGCATGTGGTCACCCGGGCCGTGACTATATTTAGGCTTGGTCGGTCCTGGGAGGCCTGGCAGACACAGAAATGTGAGCCGAGGCCTCTGGCCTGGCCCCGGCACGGCAGGGAAGCATAACCGGGGCAGAGATGGGCTTCTCCTGAGCCAGGTACGTGCCCAGCCTCCCTCCCTCTTGTCCCAGGGCCCAACCAGCGCCTCTGAGGAGGGAGATGGCCCCTGGCAATGGTTGGCTCCCGTGCTTGGGCCAGGGCACGGCTGCACCTTTGTGCACAGCCCTGGGTATCTGAGGTTTCAGGATGGATTTGCCTCCCCACCTCTGCTTTGGGGCTGCTGTGCCTCTTCCCAGGGGAGCTGGCAGCATCTTGCCCCTTGCCCACAGGACTGGGTGGGTGACCTGGCATGGTGTGCCCCTTGATGAATGAGTCAGATTATCCCTCCTGTCTCTTGTCTGGTTCCCAGGGCTGGGCAGCTCAGGGTCTCCCTTCTCCCTGTGCTTGGCCCATCCCAGGGTGTGAGGCCCATCCAGTGCCCCTACATCCCCTGTGAGCAGAGGGAGAGTCCCTGAGTCAGGCAGGGATAAGGCAGTCACCAGGGCACCATGGGTGATTTCCAGGGCCAGTGCAGTGGGGAAGGCACCTTAGCCAAAGGGAACCAGGACCCAACTGTGCCTATCCCACCACACCTGTATCCTTGTGGCACTGCTCTGGGGTGATGCTCACGGATGCCCTGGCAGGAGTGGAGTGCTTCTCCAGCGCTGTGCCAGCCCTGGATGGGGTCCAACTCTGCCTCTGGCCCCCAGCACAACTCCCTTCTCTGGGCTGAGCTCGCCAGGAGCTCCAGCTGCATGGGGAACCTGAGCCCCTCGGCCTGGGTGTGAATGGAGGGTGTGGATGGAGCTGCCTGGTGCCGCCCTCAGGCTGGTGCTGGCTGTGGGGAGATAAGGGTGGATAAGGGTGCCGGCAGCAAGGAGGCTGCCTGCAAGGAGGCCACCTGCAGAGCCAGGACGCCTGTACCTGTCATGGCCGAGTGTCCAGGCAGGGCTCTCGGTGGCAAGGAGCCGGTGGGCAAGGCGGGCGCCCGCGGGGCCTGGCTGGGCGTGGGGGCGGCGCAGGGACGCTCTCTGCTTCACAGGGAAGGAATTTGGTCAGGCCTGTCAGGCGGGTTGGGATGATCCAGGCCGGATGCGATGGGGGTTCGCTGCAGAGCGGCAAGAGCTCCTCAGGCTCCTGACAGACCCCTGTGTTCGGGAGATCAGGGAGGCCTCAGGACGGGCTTGGAGGATCTGGGTTGGCTGGTCTGACACTCTCTCCTCTCCTCCAGCGGGTGCGTATTACCCAGCGCAGGGTGTGCAGCAGTTCTCGGCGGGGGTCCCCACTGCCCAGGTCATTGTGAGCCAGCAGCCACCGATCCCCCCAAAACGAGAGCGCAAGACGGTAAGAAGCCATCTGCCTCCAGGCATGGGGGGGGTTGTGTACAGGAGGGCTACTGTGCCAGCCCCATGTGCCGTTGGTGTGTAGTATGGGATGCAGTGCGTCACGCCAGGGAAGGGGGCCGGCACAGGGCTGTGCCCACGAAGGCTGGGGGGCTTAGCGAGGGAACTGGGGTGCACGGTGGGTGCTGGCGACCTTGGCCGTCCCGGCGGGCAGCGTTGTGCTGAGTCATGGCTCCCGGGAGGGCGGGGGTGCCGCGGCTGCCAACTGCTGTCTGCTCCCGGAGATGCCGGCACTTGGAGGCCTCGCATGGGGCCTATTTATAGCGGGGAGCCGGGTGGCTGCCGGCATGGCCCCACGCTGGGGGGCAGGGGGTGCTGCTGGGAAGGGGAGTGCTGGCATTTCCTTGTCAGAAAGGGGTTGAGCTCTGCACTTGGTATACTGTGAGCAGGTCATGTTTACAAGGTGGGGAGAACAGGACGCTTGCCTGCACTGTGCTGCCCACTGTAGTCCTGGCCAGACCCACATGTCTCCCCCACTTACACTGCAACAGGGTGCCCTGTAGCTCGGGCTGCACCCACGGCAGGCACGGGGCCAGTGAGACTGCGTGCTTATGGGTTGTGCCTGGGTGACATGGAACTTGCAGTGATTTCTGTGTGCTGAGGCTGGTTTCCTGTGTTGTCCCTGAAGTGGAAGGAGGTCCCTGCAGTCCCTGTGCCAACACAGTGATACCTTGGGATCCCCTGACATCTGGAGACGGACACTGGCCTGGGGACATGGTGCTGGCTCCAACTGCCTGTTGTGATGGCTTGCAAGGCACTGGGACAGGCCTGTGTCTGTGGGACACTGTGCCCTGTGGTGAGGGGATGTGGAACCCACTGGTCCCCAAACTGTGTGTGGCTGGGGCAGGCACTGCACTGAATGAACCTCTCCTCTCCCTTTGGATAAGGGAGTGTTGGCCTCAGGGAAAGGGGGTGGCTTGAGTGCTGTGTCCCCACCTGGCCAACAGCTTCCCCTCTCTACCCTGACCCTTGGACAGATCCGGATACGAGATCCCAACCAAGGTGGCAAAGACATTACTGAAGAAATTATGTCTGGAGCAAGGACCTCATCCACCCCCACCCCTCCACAGGTAAGGGGACCCTCCAACTCCCCAACTGGGGCAGCAGGAAGTGCATGCAGCCTGTTCAACTCCTTCTTTGCCCCCCCAGGCTGGAAGCGGTTTAGAGCCCCAGGCCAACGGAGAGACCCCCCATGTAGCAGTTATTGTCCGGCCTGGTAAGTGCTTGTGCCAGGGCTGGGTGTGCCAGCTGGCATGGCTGCTGCCAGGCTCCCCGGAGTTGGCACTGTGGGGTGTGACATGCCAGCCCTGCTGTTCCTTGGTTCTGGGGCTTGTGTGATCAAATGCTTTCCATATATACCTGGAGACCTCTGTCCCCATATTGGGTCCAGGAGAGTTTATGGGGGATGTGTGCTCACCTCAGCAGCCGCCTGGGCACTGGAGGACACCTGTTGTTCCCATCACCTGTTTGTGATGTGGCTTGGCTCATCTGTCCCTACTCCTGTAGATAGAGGGATCTGGGGAGGAGTGCGGGGTGGACAGAGGATCAGAGCCCCTCATTAATGCCACCCACCTTGCAGATGACCGCCCGAAGCCCGCGCTGGTGGTGAACAAGCCCGTCCCCCTGGAGCCCAGCAAGTCGGCCTCCCCATCGCCTCCCCCTCCCCTCATCCCTGAGGCGGAGCCCGTGGTGCTCTCGCCTGTGACACTGATGCCAATGGAGCCTCCCGTGGACACGGACACAAAAGCGGAGCAGGGCGAGGCGCCACCTGACCCGCAAAAGACGTTTAGCGCCATCACTACAGTGCCAGGGCCTGCAGAGCTGCCCCTTGTGCCCGCACCCAACATGGACATGGTGGCTGTGCAAGAGGAGGAGGAGGAGGAGGAAGAGGAGGTTGCTATTCCCCTCCCAGAGCCCACCCCGCAGGAGCCTGTGCCCCCTGAGGTGCCGCCGGTGGCCGTTGTTCCCCCCATGCCAGCCGTGCCCATGGTGCCGACCGCGCCGTCACCACCACCCATTGTACCACAGGCCCCCGAAGCACCCGCCAAACCTGTCTCCCCCAGCCCCCCACCACCCCGGGAAGAGCCCTGCCCTGAGCCCACTGCTGAGGCCAACGGGGTCTTGGAGGAGGTGCCCGAGCCAGTCCTTGAGGCGCCTGTGTGCCAGCCGGTGCCAGTCCCTGAGCCGGTGCCCGCGCCCACCCTGGACTCCCCTATTGCCCAGCCTGAAGAACTGCCCCTGCCCAATGGGGTGGAGGGCACTGGCAAAGTGGAGCCGAGTGAGGAGCAGCCTGAGTCGGATGTCAGCCCCACCTCGGAACCTGAGGAGCCGGCCCAGCCCAGCACGCCTGCCTCCCCCCAGGCAGAGGAGGAGGAGGAAGAGAGCGAAGGCCCTGGCGAGGCCCAGGAGCGAAGCTCGAGTCCGGCCCCTGCCCCTTCGCAGACCTCGGAGGCGACTGCTCGAGGTTGGGAATGCTGGGCTGGGGTGTGCGAGGCTGTGGGGTGCCCCAGTGTGGTGTTGAGTGATGGGGGGCATCACATGGGTGCAGTGCTAGGCATGGGGTATGTGGAGAGGGTCGAAGAGAGGCTTGGGGTTGGGGACACAGGACGTGGACCTATGGGATGCTGATGGGGACTGAGTGCCTGTGGGTGGTGGGATAGGGAGTGCATCCGTGTGGAGGAATATGGAGTGGGTATAAGAGGGTGTGTGGGGTGCCATGTGGAATGGAAGTGTGTTTTACGTGATGATTTATGCAGGGCTGCAGGGTTGGTGTATCAGGGTTGTATCTGAGGACTGTCCCCAGCCATTTGAAGACACAGGGAGGTGGAAGATTGACAAGGAAGGTGTGGGGTGCCCTGTGTAGGGTTATGCAAGTGGAGTGCAGAGGAGTGCCTGGGGAAAGTGGGATGCTCTGAAGATGTGCTGGAATGAAGATATTTCTCTCTTTTTTTTATTTAAGCACCCTGCATAGGAATATTGGGGTTTCAGAGGAGTGATGGGAAAGATGGGTGCACAGGATGTGTTTATATGGAATGCCCTGTGCAGGGATACAGCAGGGGCTATGGGAGGGCAACCTGAGAGCAGGTGTGCTTCTGGGGAACACATCTATATGGGCTGGTGTACTGTGATGCCAGGGAGAGGAGTGTATAGGGGACAGAGGTGGTGTGTGGGGGAGGGTCCACATAAGAGCTGCTCTGTGGTGGGGTGTGGGTGTCTGCAGAGATCCCTGAGGAGGATGGGGAGCACTGCACTAGGGAAGTGATGTGAATGGGAGGCTTTGAAGAAGGACAGGGTGAATCAGGCTGCAGCAGCTGGATGGGGAGAGGTGTGAGATGTGTCTGTACAGCTATATTCTGGGATGCATGCTTAGGCAGTGGGCTGCCTTGGTGGGATGTGTGTAGGATTTGCAGGGCTGCAGATACCCAAGTGGTGCACTGTATTTGGGGATGGGGGCTGTGCTGGGGCGGCAGGACCATCATGGGACCCTGTGGCCCCATCATGAAGCTCACCTGGTGTTACTGGGGCTTTGCTGGTGACCCAGTAACTGGTGTCAGGGTACCTGGGGGACTGGGAGGGTTCCTGTCTTTCACTTCCCCATCTCTCCTCTCAGTCGCCACGTCGGTGCCAAAGAAGAAGCGAAGGATGAAGGAGCTGAACAAGAAGGAGGCAGTAGGTGATCTGCTGGATGCCTTTAAAGAGGTGAGTGTCCCAGGGGTGTCCAGGGATCACCCTGTGTCCCATCTCCTCCTGTGATGAACTCTGCTTTGTGCCATCGTGTCTGGGCCACTGATGCTCTGTGATGGTAATGAGGATCTGAGGCGGGGCAGACACCAAGGAGTGGGGTGGAGAGGGCAGGACCAGTCTCATGAGATGACTGCTGTCCCTGTTCCTCTCCCTCCCAATACAGTCTCAGACTGGTGACAGTGCCTCGGAGGCAGAGAACAAGCCCCCCACGTCCACCCCTGCCAGTGAAGCAGAGGACGCGGCTCCTGCCCGTCCACAGGAAGAGTCGGAGGAGACGTGGGAGGAGAAGGAGGACAAGCTGGCCCCGGAGAAGGGCAAGGCTGCCGGCCAGAAGTACGGCTACAAGGAAGGTGAGCTGTGCCTTGGCACAGACCTCTGCTGGCAGCCACCACCTCTGGATCCAGTGGTGGGGAGGGTGGGGGTGGCATGTCCTAAACCTCCCATTTTCCTCCCGTCTTCTCCTCAAGCTTGGCATGGGGTGGAGGATGGAGGCCCTAACATGAAGGTCCTGGCAGGAGGCAGGGAGCTGGTAGCATCAGGCTTTCTAAGCAAACAGTGCCATGTTCATGGGTGTACCAGGCTGGAGCAGCTCTGTGGTTGTCTGCATCCCACCTCACTGGTCGCTGTGTGGACCTGGACCTGCCACAGCTCAGGGTGGAGGAGGATATGGGACAGACCACATCAGAGTCTCCCTCTTGTTCCCCCACTGCAGAGCAATGGAAGCCACTGAACCCTGAGGAGAAGAAGCGATATGACCGAGAATTCCTGCTGGGCTTCCAGTTCATCTTTGCCAGCATGCAGAAACCTGAGGGGCTGCCCCAAATCACAGATGTGGTGCTGGACAAGGTGGGTGTGGCCCTGGAAATTGGGGAAACGTGGGTGGTGGACCGGTGGGGGTCTGACTCCTCTTTGAGCCATGTCAAGGCACGGCAGGGACTTAGCTGCTGTGCTCAGGGTCCTGTTGCAGCACCTGCAATCCCCCTTGAACCTGGGTTCTGTGGTTGGGGGCACCTCTGGGGCCTCCTTTCCAGTTCCTTGTCCCGGCGCTGAGGCTGGGGGATGGATCCATCCCGCTCCTCTGCCCCCGGGCATCCTCAGCCGTGTGTACCTTCGCAGGCCAACAAGACCCCACTACGGGCACTCGATCCCATCCGCCTCAGTGGCATGAACTGCAGCCCTGACTTCACCCCCTCCTTTGCCAACCTTGGCCGGCCTGTCATGGGCAACCGGGGCCTGGTGAGTATCTCATCACTTCAGTCGTGCTGTCCTGCTCCGCCTCTCTGTGATGATCAAGCTTTCGAGCCGCTGTGTCTGGGCCACTGATGTCCCTGATGGAGTTGAGGATCTGAGCAGGCGGAATGGGGACTCACTGGGAGCCGTCCTGGCTGGTCCCAGAGCAAAGAGCTGAGTTTCTTCTCCCTGTGTCAGCCTTCAGGGTTGGGTCCTCGCCGCTCCCAGCAGAGCCAGAGGAAGGAACCCCGCAAAATCATTGCTACTGTGTCTCTCAATGAGGATGTCAAGCTGAACAAGGCTGAAAAGGCCTGGAAACCCAGCAGCAAACGTGCTTCCGAGGAGGAGGATCCTGAGAACATCAAGACACAGGTGGGAGCTGGGGCGGGTGGGCAGTGAGAGGGCAGGGAAGGAATGTGCCTGGCTCTTGCTGATCCTGTTGTCCTTGCAGGAACTGCTCCGCCGTGTCCGCAGCATCCTCAACAAGCTGACACCCCAGATGTTCCAGCAACTGATGAAGCAGGTGATGGAGTTGTCCATCGACACGGAGGAGCGGCTCAAGGGTGTCATCGACCTCGTCTTCGAGAAGGCCATCTCGGAGCCAAACTTCTCTGTTGCCTATGCTAATATGTGCCGTTGCCTTATGGGGGTGAGCAGAAGCTGGGGGGGTCTCCTGCTGAGCAGGCAGAAGTTTGTTCAGGTTTCTAAGCCTCAGCTGAGCTCAACGGTGTACAGGTCCTTCTGTGTGGTGTGGGAAAATGGATGTGTGGGTGGAGTACCAAAGTTCAGAGAGTTAGCAGGGCATCACAAAGTTGTAGGGTGGCTTTTCCCTGGTTTGAGCAATACCAACTTAGCTAGTCAACTTTTGGGGCAGACACAGCTCATGCTCCTTGTCTGGGTCGTACTTCTCCCTGCAGCTTAAAGTGCCCACAACAGACAAGCCCACAGTGACTGTGAACTTCCGCAAGCTGCTGCTCAACCGCTGCCAGAAGGAGTTTGAGAAGGACAAGGACGATGATGAGATCTTTGAGAAGCGGCAGAAAGAGATGGACGATGCCAGTGCTGTGAGTTGGGGTGGGAGGCTGCAGCTGAGGGCTGGCGTGGGTGTCCTTGAGGTGGCACTGGGCACTGAACTGTCCTGCTGTGCTTTTCCTGCAGCCTGAGGAGAAGGCACGCATGAAGGATGAGTTGGAGGAGGCGCGGGACAAGGCCCGACGACGATCCCTGGGCAACATCAAGTTCATTGGAGAGCTCTTCAAACTGAAGATGTTGACGGAGGCCATCATGCACGATTGCGTAGTGAAGCTGCTCAAAAACCACGATGAGGAGTCTCTAGAGTGCCTTTGCCGTCTGCTTACGACCATTGGCAAGGACTTGGACTTTGAGAAAGCCAAGGTAGTCCCTGCCCTGCCCTGCCCTGCCTTGCTTTGCCTTTTCCTTGCCTTTGGGAGGGATGTGACCCTGGCTGTGTTCCTCTATAGCCCAGGATGGACCAGTACTTCAATCAGATGGAGAAGATCATCAAAGAGAAAAAGACATCATCCCGAATCCGTTTCATGTTGCAGGATGTGATTGACCTCAGACGGGTAAGGTGCATGGAATGCTGTTTGTTGCCTGGGGACTGTCCTCTGTCCCCAGCTCCCGTGGAGCTGCTGGCCTGCGTCCTCTGGGTGTCAGCAGTCCATGTGTCCCTGGGAGGGGAGAGGTGGGTATGTAAGTTGTGGCCAGCCCCAGAGACACCATGCTAGCCCCAGCCCTTGGTTATCATGGTAGTGGTAGTGGGCACACAGTAATTGGCGGCTGTTTAATGCAGGGGGGCTCCAGAAACTGAGCCCTTTTGTGCCAAAAGCTGCCACAGGACATGGAGAATGGTGATGGCTGAGACAGGAACCAGCCTGAGATTTTGAGGGTGGGAAGGGGGGATTTCACTGCCTCCATTCACCAGCCAGCTCAATGCCCTCTTCCCTTCCTCCCTGCCATCTGCAGAATAGCTGGGTGCCTCGGCGAGGAGACCAGGGCCCCAAAACCATCGATCAGATCCACAAAGAAGCAGAGATGGAGGAGCATCGGGAACACATCAAAGTGCAGCAGCTCATGTCGAAGGACAAGAGGAGAGGACCCCCTGGGCCATCCTCCGGTGGTGAGTGCCTGGGCTTGGGGGCACCTGAGGCTACCAGGGGTGGGTTGCTTTTTCACTGCTGGGAGCACTGCTGGAGGCAGGGCTGCACCTTACAGCTGTTCCCCTTGTGCCCAGGGCGCAGTAGCTTGGTCGCAGACGATGGCTGGAACACTGTGCCCATCAGCAAGGGCAACCGGCCCATTGACACCAGCCGGCTAACAAAGATCACCAAGGTGAGGCGGGGGCTGTGGTGTGGCAGGCAAGGCGGCTGCCTGGCCTGGATGCTGCCTTGATGTGGGGTTCAGGGCTGACTCCCTCTCTCCACCTGCAGCCTGGATCCATTGACTCCAACAACCAGCTCTTTGCGCCAGGTGGGAGGCTGAGCTGGGGCAAAGGCAGCAGCGGAGGGTCTGGCGCAAAGCCCGCAGATTCAGGTAGACAGTGTGGGACTGGCTGGGTGCTGCGGGATGAGGTGGGAGAGGGGATCCTTCCCCCAGCAGTTCCTGTACCGGGGAGGTGCTGAACTTGAGACTTCCCTCTTTTCACGCCCAGCATCTGATTCAGGGCGACCAGCCACAAGCACCTTGAACCGCTTCTCAGCGCTCCAGCAGTCGATGCCTACTGAGAACCCGGAGTCCCGCCGTGTGGTGCAGAGGTGAGGGGCCAACCCTGCCTTGGTAGTGCGGGGAAGAACCCTGAAATCGAGCTGTCAGTATCTAGGGAAGTTATGGTGTCTTGACTGAAATAATCCCCTGTGGGACTTTGAGGGGGCTTGGAGTCAGTGGTGAGTCCTTGTGGCAAGGAAGGCTGATGCCATGCTGGGTTTCCTCCTTATGGTTTGGCACTTGGGAGACCACATCTGGGTACTGGGTCTGGCCTGGGAGTCCTGGAACCAGATGAACATGGATGGACTGGAGGGAATCCTATGAGGCTGGTGCGTGAGGTCCCCAAGGAGAGCTGGAGTTTGGGTTTGTTCAGGAGAAGAGGAAAACAGGGTTTTCTCCACAGTTTGCAGCAGGAGGAAGGTGTGGGCAGGATGAGGCCAGGCAGTGCTCAGCCATGGCAATGGACAGAGTGAAAGGCGAAGGGCGTGAGTTGGAACGGGAGAAAGGGAAAAGTGTTTTCCCTCAAGAAATGATCAAGTGCTAAAAGAGGTGGGGACTGGAGTGGGACAGCCTTACTCGAAGAGCTCTACAGTATTGGGTCAGGGAGGGTGGTGGCAGGCTCTTCACACTGTGTGCATTTTTCTCCCACTCAGGAGCAGCTCCAGCCGTGACAGGTCAGAGAAGGCTGGGGACAGAGGGGACCGGGAGTCACGTTCGGAGAAGGGCGGCGACCGTGTGGAGCGTCCCGATCGGGGAGAGCGGTCAGACAGGAACAGGTCTGCCCTCACCAAGAGGAGCTTCAGCAAAGAGACAGAGGACAGAAGCCGAGAACGGGAGAAGCAGGGCGGCCCTGAGGCTGTGCGCAAGGCTGCCAGCATGACGGAGGAACGGGACCGAAGCCGAGAGACCAGTGAGCTGGGGAGCAGCAGTATCCCGGGGTCTGGCTATGGCCTGTGGCTCTGCCTGTCCCAGGAGGTACCTGATCCTTGCTCTCTCCTTGCAGTTAAGCAAGAGCCAGCACCTCCTGCAACATCCACCAAGCCTGCGCTGTCAGAAGAGGAGCTGGAGAAGAAATCCAAGGCGATCATAGAGGAATACCTGCACATTAATGACATGAAGGTGAGAGGATGGGGTGGCCAAGCACAGCACCATCTGGTCCCCCTAACATGCAATATGCATCCTTACATGGCATGGGCAGGGTGCTGTTGGTGCCTGGATGCAAAAGAGGGGAGTCAGAGCTGGCTGTGGGGCAGTACTGACCCCCCTTTTCCCTGCAGGAGGCCCTGCAGTGCGTGCAGGAGCTGGGCAGCCCCTCCTTGCTCTACATCTTCGTGCAGAATGGCATTGAGTCGACACTGGAGAGGAGCACCATCTCCCGTGAGCACATGGGGGCCTTGCTCTGCCAGCTGGTGAAGGCAGGCACGCTCTCCAAGGAGCAGTACTACAAAGGGTGAGGGACCATGGCAGCCTGGTCCCAGGCTAATATTTGCCTGGCTTTGAATTTGGCCCTGCCTTGAGCAGTGCTCAGCACTGAGAACTCCTGAGGTCCCTCCTAGCTGAGGGCACGGGACTGCTGGATCCCAACAGCTCCCTCTGCTCTGCAGGCTGCGGGAGATCTTGGAGATTGCAGAGGACATGGAGATTGACATCCCACACATTTGGCTGTACCTGGCTGAGCTCATCACCCCCATCCTGCAAGAGGAAGGCATCCCTATGGAGGAGTTGTTCAGGTGAGGGCTGTGTTCCTCAGCGGGGCTGGCATGGCAGGGCTCCTCGTGACAGGTAGCTCAACCAGGTTTTCTTGTGCCCCACAGGGAAATCACAAAGCCCCTGGTACCCATTGGGAAGGCCACCACACTGCTCGTTGAGGTGCTGGGCTTGTTGTGCAAGGGCATGGTAAGTTCATGGGGCTCATGTGACTGCTGGTTGCTGCCTTGGGGACTGGCAGCCCACTTGGGGGCCAGGTGACTGTTGGGGGGATTGAGCCCCCCTGCCACCAGAGGGGACGATGCATGTCATCCCTTGCAGTGTCTGGGTCATGGGGGTGGTGTGGCCAAGCTGCAGTATCTTTTTCCCTGGAGATGGGAGGGCATGGTGTGCTGATGCTGACTGACTGTCCCACAGAGCCAGAAGACAGCAGGCAAACTGTGGCGGGATGGGGGACTGAGCTGGAAGGAATTCCTGCCTGAGGACCAGGATGTCAACAAATTTGTCACAGAGCAGGTGGGAGCTTGATGGTGGTGAGGGACAGAGGTGGGCCATCAAGGGACCCTGAAGGACCCTGCTGGGAGCGTGGTGCTCCCCTGTACTCTCTTTACCAGCTCTCTCTGGCCTGCTTCCCTAGAAATTGGAGTACACAATGGGGGACAGCTCGGACACGCCGAGCCGCAAAGAGCTGACTTCAGAGGAACTGTGCAAGCAAATGGACAAACTGCTGAAGGAGAACCCGAACAACCAAAGAATACACGACTGGATTGAGGTGCGGATGTGGGTGCAGTGCTGGTGTGTCTGGGAGCTCCTTCCCAGCTGTCTCCAACTCACAGTCCTCTACCCTCCCCCTTCTAGGCCAACCTGAGCGAGCAGCAGGTCTCGTCCAACACATTTATCAGGGCCCTGATGACGTCTGTGTGCCACTCGGCCATTGTCTGTGAGTACCAGGGTGAGGCAGGAGTAGGGGGGTTCCCCTGCTCCCACTGCCCCCCTCTCATGCCCCATCTCCCGCAGTCGAGAACCCATACCGCGTGGACACCATGGTCATCCGCAACCAAGCCAAGCTGCTGCAGAAGTACCTGCGGGATGAACAGAAGGAGCTCCAGGCGCTCTACGCCCTGCAAGCCTTGGTGGTGAAGTTGGACCAGCCTCCCAGTGAGTGTGGGATGCGGGTGGGCTGAGGAGGGGAGTGGCAGGTGTGTCCCCACACCAGCAGGCTGGCTGGTGGCTGGAGAATGGCAGAGATCCCCCTTTGTCCCCCCTAGACCTGCTGCGGATGTTCTTTGATGCCCTCTACGATGAGGATGTCATCAAGGAGGAGGCTTTCTACAAGTGGGAGTCCAGCAAGGACCCAGCAGAGCAGCAGGGCAAAGGGGTAGCTCTCAAATCGGTGACAGCCTTTTTCACCTGGCTCCGTGAGGCCGAGGACGAGTCGGACAACAACTGAGCAGCTGTAAGGAGGAGGAGGAGAAAGGGGGGAGAGAGAGCGGGGCACCCCGGGGAGTGACTCCATCCCCTCCCACCCATGGACTTGCTGACGCCAGGGCCGAGGGACCTGCTGTGCCCCCTGCAGCCCCCTTCAGTTCTTCTCTCCCTCCTTGCTCTGTCCTGGTTCTGTTTGTGAGGCCTGTACTAGTTTGTCATGATGATAATAAACGGATGCTGACCGAGGCAGTAGCTGCCATGGGTCCCCTTGGGGACCCTCCTTGCCCCCCTCCCAGCACAGGTGCACTGGGTTTCTGGGAGTGGGGCAGAGCACCCCCGGACTCATGTCATGGAGAGGGGGGATGGGATGGGGACACATCTCTCCCCTCCTCTCCCTCCTCTTCTTTCTCCTCCCCCCTTCTTGCTGAAATATAGAGAGATTATATATATATGAACTTATTAAATTTGGTTTGGGGACAGGAGTGTGATTTCTCCCCCTCCCCTGTCCTCTCTCTATTCCTCCATCACTGCCTGGACCTCCCCCTCTATGGTTTTTAAATTTTAAATATAAATCATTCCCCCCCCAGCTCCTGCTCTGACACCTGGGGAGGGTGCTGGGGACTGGGTGGGGGGGGAGAGGGGGGCGGCCCCTTCTCTCTGGGCCAGGCTGAGTCCCCTCCAACACCCCAAAAGCTCCCATCCTCCTCCCAAACGTTTAAGGCCACAATTGGGCAAGTGACAGGGCGGCCCCCTCATCCGCGTCCCCTGTATTTATAGAGCGCCGGATGTGATGAGCCGCATGTGTAATTATTAAAACAAGGATTCAATTACTGGTCACGTGAATTTGTAAATAATTTTTTTTTGCCTTTTTTTTTTTTTTTTTCTTTATGGAGTATTTAATTGAAGATTTAAAGGCATCTTTTCACCTTAAAACTGGAAATAAAAGAACATTGCTAAATAATGCCCAGTGTGCCGCTGTTGCCGCCCCCCTCATCCTCCCCTCCCCGTCCCATGTCACTTGTGCCTGGGCTGGTGTGGGGTGCCAGCCTCATGCATGGGCAGGGACCAGTCTCCCCCATCACCTCGGGGCAGATGGTAGGTACCTCCCATTCCAGGCCTGGGAAGGTGGCAGGGGGGTTGGGTTGGATGTGCCTGCAGCCAGGCCCCCTGGACTCCCCTAACTGACTCTGCCTGGCACAGGGTGTCCCGTGGTGGAGCAGGCAGCCCTGCCAGAAGCTTGGCTGTGGAGCAGAGAGCCCTGATTGTCCCCAGGTGTCCCTTTTCCCACAGGCACAAGTGGCAGAACCTGTGTGGTCTCCTCAGGGTAGGAGATGGGAGATGTGTGCCAGGTTCCCTCTACACCTTCCTGTGTGGGAGGGCATTTTTCTCTCAGCTCCTTCCTGCCTTGTCTTGCAGTTGGAGATGGGGCAAAGCTGGGCCCTGCTGGGGGTGCCCTGTGGGGTGTCCCTGCTGGGGACAGAGGCTGGTCCCCCTCGGGGATGGAGGCTGGTCTTTGCTGCCTTGGGCAGCCTCTTGCTGAGTCATGCTGGCCATGGCCCAGAGGGTACAGAATAATTAACTGGAGGCTGTTCCCCAGATTAGAGGCTGATCAGTCTGAGCTGCAACCCTGGCAGCACTAATGCTGGGAAGCAGTTGGCAGGGAAAGGCCTGGGGCCGGGGACTGGCCAGGAGCTCCCCCTGACTGGGAGTGAGTGATTAACAGGGAGGCCTTTGAGCGATTTTGGGTAACCTGCTTTCCAAAGGGAGGGCGGCACTCTGTCAATGCCCTCCTGTGCCAGGCAAAAGGTACCGCAGCATTAATTGCCATCAGGAGGTTTCAGAATGAACACATCTTTAGCTGCAGGTTAACCCCTCAGCCTGGCCCTCAGCACGGGCCTGGATCTCCTGCAGGGGACGTCTCTGTGATGCCATCAGATGTGATGTCCCAAAGCCTGCACCCACCTGTTCCCGACCCGGGACCCCCTGCCATGGTCTGTGTGCTCTCACCAGCATCCACGGCCCCTCGGGGGAGGGTAGGGGCAGGCATGGCCACGCCAGCCATTCCGTGAGCAGGCCTGGGGCTGAGGGGTGCCCTGTTGCTGCAGGGTCCCAGCCCCTTGTGCCCCCCGGGGGGTGCACGGCGTCCCTGGGCCAGGCGGGGCAGCGCTGTCCGCGGTGCTGGCACAGCGCTCTCCTCGGTGCCCGGCCTTCCTCTCCTCCTCCTCAGCCCCCTCCTCTTCCTTAGTCCATCCTCCTCCTCCTCCTCGCGCCCCCCTCCTCTTCCTCCATCCCCCTCTTCCTCTTCCTTCAACCCCCCTCTTCCTTCATCCTCCCCGGCTGCCTTCATCCCCCCTTCTCCCCTCTCTCCTCATCTCCCCTTCCTTCTCTTCCTCCCGGCCTCCCTCTCCCCCGATCTCCCCTTCCTTCCTCTCCCTCATCCTTCAGCCCCCTCCGCCTCCTCTTTTTCAGCCTTCCTCCCGCGCATCCTCCTCCTCTCCCATCCTCCTCCTCTTCCTCCTCCTCTTCCTCCCGCCTCCCCCTCTCCCTCCTCTTCCTCCCCCAGCAGTGACGTCTCTGGACGTGCTGCTCCCCGGCCCGGCGCAGACATCGCTCGGGGCTCCGGCGTCGCTCGGGGCTCCGGTACCGCGACCCGGCCCGGCCCGACAGCGGCTCCGGCGGGGCGCGGGCGCTGCCCGGGGCCGCCCATGCGGCCGGGGGGCGATGCGGGCGGCGCGGAGCCGGCGGTAGTGCCCGCACCGGGGCCCCCCCGGGAGCATGGGCTGCATCGGCTCCAAAACCACCATCGGTGGGTGAGCGGGAACCGGGATGGGACCGGGGGCTTGAGGGGCTTGAGGGTTCCTAGAGTATGGAGGGTGTTTTGGGGATGGGAAGGAGGGGGTGTGCGGGGGCTGCTGGGGACGGCGGAGGGGCTGCAGTGAGGGTGTCGGGACTACCAGGGCTGGGGGATATGGGAAGGTGGAGAGCACGGGGCTGCTGTAGGGGAGCTGAGGGGGGTCTAAGGGATGGAGTGGTGGTGTATGAGGTTTGGGGGCTGTGGGATATGGAGAGTTATGGAGGTGGGGGGAATACACAGAGAATTGGGGTATCTAAGTATGGTGAGGGAACAGAGAACCTGAGGGCTCTGAGGGACTTGCATACATATAGGATGGTGTGGGCTATAGATGGGTGGGGGTTTGGGAGCTCGGGGTACTGCTCTGGGGCAACTGGGTGGCCCAGGGAGTGCAGGGAAATACCGGGACATGAGGATGTGTAGGGGTTTGGGAATTAGAGAGGCTGGGCTGCAGCTCTGGGGGTGCCGGTGGGGTGCAAGGGGGCTTGGGGGATTAGGGTGCTGATCAGAGTCGTGGGAGATTATAGGGGTGCTATGAGAGAGATAAAGGTGTTTGGGGGGCTATTGCATGGGCTATAGGGGCTGGTAGGGGTGTGCTGCAATGTGTGGGGTGCAAAAGGGGTGCTGCAGATGTCTTGGGGGTGTTGCAGGAGGGATGGAGGTGATGGGGGTTGTGGGTGTGATCTGAGGGTGTTCTGGGAGCTGGGTTGGTGGGGATTAGGACAGTGTTGAGGGTGTTGCAGGCATGCCAGAGGCGCTCTGGGGGTGTTGTTGCTAAGGGGGTAGAGGTGTTGATACTGGAACGTCACCACAGGGTGCCCCTGCCCACAGCTGGGAGTGGGGGCGATCCTATCAGCAGTTTCTTCAGGAGCCAGGGTCTACCCTCAGATGAGGGTGGGAGGGAACATTACTTGGTCCCCCTGTATCCTGCTTCATGGCTGGTTTACGTCAGCCAGGCCCACCTCGGTGCAGTGGAAATTAGGCTCTTCAGGGACACCCCAGCCCCTTTGGGACTGGCATGTCCAGGGGGCTGCAGTGACAGGAGATCCCCTCCCCGGGCCAAGTGCTTGGGAGTCAGTGCCTGAGGGTGTGGGCACTCATCCGGTTGGGGTGCCAGTGCCAAGAGGTCATGCTGTTGGAGTGAAGGATAGGTATGTCCATTGCTCCTATTCCTTCTTGCTTCTTTCCTTCCTGCCCCAGAGGTGGGGAATTGGAGAGGGGGATTTTGGAGACAGTGGAGGAGCACC
Source organism: Myiozetetes cayanensis (assembly GCF_022539395.1). Classification (NCBI taxonomy): domain Eukaryota; kingdom Metazoa; phylum Chordata; class Aves; order Passeriformes; family Tyrannidae; genus Myiozetetes; species Myiozetetes cayanensis. The sequence goes on from NW_026086937.1 coordinate 14,884,595, forward strand.
AGCCCCCCGCAGGCATGGCCCAGTGCTATCTCCCTCCACACACCCAGCGCCTGGCCCCATCCGTGCCCCCAAGCCTGGTCCAGCCACCCCATCCCTGCTGAAGCAGCTGCCAAGCTCGGACGGGCGCCTGGTCTCCAGTGCCAGGTTGGGGCCCTGTGTTACCGCTGACACAGGCGGAAGAGTTGCCCGGGTGTGAGTCACTGGTGCTGCAGCAACGAGTTGTGTCTGGTCTCAGACTGGTCAAGAAACTGCTACTGCAGGGTGGGAGGTTGAGGGGGCTACTGGGGGGACAGAGGTGCTGAGATTGGACCCGGCTCTTCCTGCAGTGGCCGTGGACACGACGCTGTGTGTGGAGTGGAAGGAGGTGAAGGCACTGTCACCTCTGAGTGCTGCCCGCCCGCTGCCCCGGCTGGTGCGCCAGGCCTCCTTCGACAGCCAGGACTTCCTCCAGGTACCACTGAGCCCAGGCATGTCCAGCTGGGGCATCTCTGTGCTGGTACCCCATGGCGGGGCACCCATCCTGGCCATGGCCCTGCCATCTCGCAGCGGCTCGGGGCTGCTCTGACGTCAGCCATGAGCCGGGCTGTATCCTGGGAGAAATCAGTCCACGGTGCCTCGTTGCCATGGCAATGCAATTTGTTGCGCGCCTCCAAATCCCACATCGCTTCCCCCGTGGCCATGGGCTCAGGGCCTGGCATGGCTGAGATAGCAATGGGGACACGCAGCGGGATGTCCCGGTGTGGTGTGTGTGCTGCCAGGGAGTGGGTGCTGGGGAATCCATTTGCACTGGCCTGGCACATGCGTGTGCACAAGCTGGGGAGTCAGTGGCACCGAGTAACACAGGGCACGCACGTGTGTGGGTGCACAAGTGTGCGGGTGCACGTGTGTGTACAGCGAGTTCTCATGTGTGCACAGCGGGGATGTGCCCCCATCTCACTCACATTTGCATGTCTGTGTGTGTGTGTGCATGTGTTTACCCGAGCAGACACGTGCAGGTGTGTGTGTACCGAGCGCATCTGTGTGTGCACATGTAAGAGTGCAGGTGTGAGTGTGCACAGTGCATGTGCACACAGTGCCAGATCACAGATGTACGGTGTGGGAGAGTGCACTCACGCACAGGGGAGTATATCCATCTCCCTGCGTGTAGGGACTGTGGCCACCCCTCTGCACACGTGTATGCCTGTAATGTGTGTGCACAGACACCCCAGGTGCCTCGGGATGGGCACCAAGTGGGGTTGAGCCCCCTCCTGGAGCACGGGGCTCACAGAAGGGGAGAGGTGCCAGAGTCTGTGACACCGCTGCCCACTCTGGCAGGTCAATGTTGAGGACACTGTCGAGATGCTGCCCAAGTCACGACGCGCGCTGACCATCCAGGAGATCGCTGCCCTGGCCCGCTCCTCGCTGCACGGTAACTCTTCACACAGGGGCACATCCAGGCAAGGGGATCCCCTGAGATGAGTGGTCTGGGCCTCCTGGGGAGGGCATGGAGGTCAACCCTGTGGAGTTTGGGTGGCTCAAGGGGTCCCTGGTACCCAAGAGGAGGGTATGGGGTTGCCAGGTCTGAAGGGCTGGAGGCGGGGAGTTCTGGGTCCCAGGGCAATGAGCTCTGAGGATGCCTAGGGGATGCTGACATGGGGACACATCCCGTAGGCATCTCACAGGTGGTGAAGGAGCACGTGACGAAGCCGACAGCCATGGCACAGGGCCGCGTGGCCCACCTCATCGAGTGGAAGGGCTGGTGTAAGCCAGTGGAATCACCTGCTGCCCTGGAGAGCGCCTTCAGCTCCTACTGCCACCTGAGCGAGGGCGAGCAGGAGGCGCGATTTGCTGCTGGTGGGCACCGTGGGGAACGGCCGGTGGGCATGGTCCCTGCTGTGGCCGAGGGCAGGGGTGGTGGGACGGGTTGTTCCCATCCATCCATCCATCCATTCATCCATCCATCCATCCATGGCACTGGGGACATAGAGGTGCTGGGGCAGGGGGGTTTTGGGGGCACCTGCCTGCATGCATTTGACCTATGCCTGTCCTGTGCCAGGTGTGGCGGAGCAGTTTGCCATTGCTGAGGCCAAGCTGCGAGCCTGGTCCTCGGTGGATGGGGATGACTCCAATGACGAGTCCTATGATGAGGACTTCTTGCCCTCCACAGAGAGCTCCCAGGCCACCGGTAAGTGCCATGGGGAGCAGGCAAGTTGCCCAACTGCCAGTGTAGGTGTCCCACCACTGAGGGTTGAAGGAGCTGCCTGGCACATTCCCCAGCCTGGCCATCGCTACACAGGGCAGTGCCCCTGCCTGGCACCCTGGCAAACAGTGCCCGTGCCAGGGATGGGGAAGCCCTTCAATGTGACACCCTCCCTGGTGCCAGAGCGTGTTTTACTTTTCCTTTGGTGGTTACCAGTGCATGCAGCAATTTGTGGGCAAAGGAGTCATGGGGCTGCTCCCAACCTACTGGGCACGGGGTGGGGAGGGCAGCTGACATCCATGGTGCCCTCAGCTTTGGACTGACCCAGTGTCCTGGTTCCCCACAGAGCTGTCTGGCACGATGCCCGCCAGTGCGCTGCTGCGAGACCTGCTGCAGGGCCACCTGTGCCAGCTGGGCGTGCGGCACAGCTCCTGCGAGCCCGAGAGTGACTCCTCGCACACCCTCTCCCCTGAGACTCTCTGCTCCAGCCTCTGCAGCCTGGAGATGGTGTCCCCCTCTGAACTCACTGCCAAACTGCTGGGCTCCCTGGGGGGCGAGGACCTGCTGCTGCCCAAGCTGCCACCCCCAGCCAGCCAAAGTGCCTTGCGGGGCCTGGCACGGCTCCGGTGCCAGGACTCTCTCTACTCCGTGTCCTACGCCGAAGCCTGCCTCTCGCCCACGGAGGATGAGGTGGTGCTGAGCAAGGACTTCCCTCTGCGCCGGAAAGTCTCTGATGTCGCCTCCTCCGGGGTGGCATCGCTGGAGGAGGAGGAGGCCGAAGAGCCCTGATGCCCCCCAGGGTGCCCTGCCTCTCCTGGTGGGGGTCCAGGCCCCCTGCCAAAGTCCTCTGGCCAGACCCCATGCTGGGCGAGGGACGGGCCCTGCTGCTGCTCCCCCTCGCTATGCAGGCGCAGGAGGGGCTTGGGGGACCACTGCAGCCCCCCCAGCCAGTGTGCCCCCACTGTGCCCTGGCCCTGCTTGGCCACATCGTTGCCCTCCTGGATTTTTGCATGAGAGCAGGGAAGAGGCGCAGGGAAGGGCTCGGGGGGTCCGTCCCCCACCCTGATGCCCAGATGTGCCCCCCAAAACTGACAAGACTAAATAAGTGGGGCTGGCTGTTCGCATGTTCTCCCCTAAACCACCCTGGGCTCTGCTTTTGGGCACAGGCCCCCTTCCCCACCCCGCCATTGGCATGGCTGAAACTCTCTGAGCATCCCGTGGTGCCCCCACCACCCTGATCCAGGGTGGTGGTGGGCATTTGGGGTGGGAGGGGCTTTTCTCCTCTCTCCCTGGCCAGCTTTTATCGGACCGAGTTTTAAACTGTGAACTGCTGCCTCGGTATGTGGGGCTGCCAGAGAGGTACTGTGGGGGTGCTGGGTGTGCTGGGGGGCTGTGGATGTGCCGTGGTGCTGGGACTTTCTATACTTTTGTACATGCATGGAGCTGGCACAGGAAGACTGCAGGACCAGGTGGGCATGGGCCCTCAGGCTGGTGGCTTTGGGTCACCAGGACAGCCCCAAGCCAGCCCTTCAGCAAGGGGCTCAGCCCAACCAGAGCTCCCCAAGTCTACCATGAGGCAATGCCGGGTGGAGAGAGGGGGTAGGCAGTGGGACTGATGTCCCTGTCCCCAGGCCACTCACCACTAGCAGGGAACCAAGTGCCTACATGAAGGGCGACCAGCCCCCCCTGTCCTGGCTGGGGGTGGCACCCCCACCTCGGGGGCCCCCCCAAGCCCATGCCAGGGGTTCCAGGCACGTGGTTTGGGGGAGGAATGCCAGTTTTTGCCAACGCTTGCACGCCCCTTCCCGCATGGCACGTGTTCTTGTGGGGCCACTCTCTCCCTGCATGCTGCTCCTTACCCAGCCCAGCCGTGGTCCCCTGGCCTCTCATCCCAGGGTGCCCCAAGCACCTGCTGCGCCCCTGCTCCCATGCACCCCCAGCACCCCCACAAGCCTTTGCTGGGCACAGCCCCTGTTGTCCCTCCCTGCCTTGGGGTGCCCATTGTGGGGCTGCCCCCCAACCCCGCCCCTTCATCGCCAAACTGTGAGGGGCTGCAGGGGCTGGCAGGCCTGACGCCACGCCAATGGACTCCCTGCCACCCACTGCCACTCCCTCCCGGGGGCAGCGGATGCTCCCCAGGGTACAGGGATAGGATGGGACGGGGGGTCTGGGGTGCCTGCAGATGGGTGAGGGGCTTTGCTCTGTGTGTGTGTGCATGTGCACACCTGGGAGCGCATGGGCATGTGCACGCATGTGCATATCTGTGGGGCTGCCTGAGCCCCCCACCCCGCTGCGGCGGTACCTGTGGGGTGTCCACACCGTGGCACCCCCTCCTCTATCCTGCCAGGTCTTGAATAAAGTCAATTGTGCGAGCGCTGCGCCGGGAGCCTCTTCTTGCAGGTGGGGAGCACCTCCTCCCCGCGGGGCCAGAGGGGTGGCAGGCCAGTGGTGGCAGCGATGTATCCCCCTCCGCGGCCCCACAGGGTGACGGAGGCATCAGGCATTGTTCCTTATCTCACATTCCTAGGGAGAGGGTGCCTAATTATGGGCATCTGCAGTGGTGTCTGGCGTGCGGCTGGACCCTCCCCACGGCAGGGCTCTGGGGGGCGCGGGCAGCAGGCGCCATGGCATCGCTCAGCTCAGCCTCGGCGTACCGTGCCGAGCTCATCAGTGCCTATGGGCAGGGCCATGGCGAATCCCGCTTCGAGGGCGACCGGCGGCACGGACCCTTTGGGGCACGGGCACATGAGGTGTTTGGGTATCCAGGTACTGGGGATGGGGAATGGGGGGCTCCGCTACCCTGGGGAGGGTTCCCTCCAAGGGTTACCCAGCTGCTCTGTGCCTGGGCACAGCGTGGGACTGTGCCCCCAGCACGGCCTGGGGAGGCTGGAAGGTAAACCCTAACTTCCACCCAGGTGCCCCGTGGCTCTCTGGAGTGTTCTCCAGCCTCATCCCCCCCCAGGTGCTTTTATGCTCTCCCTGTAAGTCCCCAGTGCCTCCAGTGTCCCAGCTGTCCCCAGGACCACTATGCTCCCTGCTACCCTCTCCCCAGACACTTCTGAGCTTCCCAGTGTCCCCAGAACCCCTCATAGCTTTTTCCAGTCCACCCCAACCATCCCACCTGCCCTTGGATGTCCTCAGCTCCCCTGTGCCCCAGACCCTTTGATGTTCCCTGTTAACCAACTCCCCCGTTTCTTGTACAGCCCCAGCAACTCCAGTGCCCTCCTCCACCCCAGCCCGCTGCCTCCAGACTTTCCTGGTCATCCCCAGTGTTTTCAGCTTGTGTTATTTTCCTGCTGTCTGCACATTGTCCAGTGACCCCAGACCCTACCAGTACCCTCATCCAGACCCCCCATTTCCTTATTCGACCCCCAGACCACCACAGCAGACCACCCAGTATCCCCCTACCCCGGGACACCCAGTTCCCCCTGGAACCACCTCAGCACCTTCAATGAGTGTCCCCAAACTCCCACTGTTGCCTGCTACTCCCAGCCCTCCCTCTCCCAGTGTCACCAGACTCCCACAGCCCCCAATCCCTGGGCACTGTGCCCCCGTGCCCATTAGCCCTGCAATGCCCGCAGAGTCCCCAGGCACCATGTACCCCTGCAGCCTGGGCACCTGGGTGCGTGCCCAGGGTGACACCTATCAAGTGGTGGCCGACGTCAGCCAGTTTGAGCCCCCTGACATTGTGGTGACCACTTCCAACTGCCATGTCTCCATCCAGGCAGAAAAGGTGAGGCACCCCGAGGGGGCAGCATCCCCCCTTGGCCATGGCACAGTGGGGGTCCTGCCCCACGACACCCCTCTCCTGAGGTTGGGGGGATGGGGTGGTAAATTGGGAATGGTCCCTACTGGCACTGGGGTAAATGGGAGCTGTGCCCTAGCGATGGGACAACAGGTAGCTCCTGCTCTGCTGCTCCTCTCCTGTATTGGGTAACTGGGAACTGTCCTCACCGAGAATGGGGCAACTGGGAACTCCTGCTCTGTTGCATTCTCTGCTGGAGGTGGGCAATTGGGAACAGTCACTGCTGACACTGGAGCAGGTGGAAATCACCTCACAAGACCTGGGCAAGTGGTACCTGCTCCCTGTTGGCAATGGGGTAATTGGGAATTGTCCTTGAGTCACTGGGAACTGCCCTGTTGAGCTCTCTGCTGGAGCCAGAGTGACTGGGAGTTGCCCAATTAGTAGCACCAGGTTTAATTGGGGACCACCGTGCACCACCGTGCCACGCTGTAGTCCACTGCACTGGCACTGCCTCCCCACAGGTGGCTGAGGATGGCACTGTCTGCGATACCTTCACCCACAAGTGCCAGCTGCCAGAGGACACGGACCCGCTGTCGGTGAGCTGCACCCTCACCGAAGCCGGCACGCTGGTCATCACCGCCCGGCGCCGCGCCGGTACCCGCCCCGGCCAGCCCCCTCCGATGCTGTACCGCAGTGAGGCCACGCTGTGAGCGGCACTGGGTGACGAAAGGCTCCTCGCCCCAAATGATGCCAACCCCGGCGCTGTGGCGAGGCTCAGCTGGTGCTCACCGGCTGTGCCCCTCCCCGCCCCCAGCCCCTCAGTGCTCCGGTTGTGTTTATAAAGTCCTTTTATTAAATTAATATAAAAATCTCTGTATTTACAGGGGGAGGGGTGCCCAGCAGAGAGGTGGCAGGACCCCCCAGTTCCCAGCTAGGAGGTGCTGAGAACAGGGGGCAGTGCCCACCCATGTCCCTGTGGGCATCCCAACCTGATGTCCCTCTGCCCCCTGGGCCACCCCAAGCAGGGACACTGTGGTGTCCATGGAGGGGAGTAAGGGCAGTGGCCCTTCTGGGGGGCACCAGGGACTTGGGGGAGTGCAGAGGTAGCAAAGTGGGAAGCCCCAAGAGCTGGCAGATAGTTGGGGAGCAGGGGCAGGCTGGGGGGCACCCATCCTATTCCCAGCACAGGGAGGGGGCAGCAGCACTGGATTGAGGGTGCTCGCTCCTGTGCTGAGCCTGGCGTGAGTGGGCACAAGGCAGGCATTCCCTGGCACCTGCCAGGGGCCCCTGCGGCTTCTGGGGACACAGGTGGGACCTCAAGGGACTCACTGGCCCTTGGGAGTGTCATCATCGTCGTCGCCCCCGGGACTGGCCTCGCGGGGCATGGGGTGGTGCTGGTGGCGGTCCCAGAGCTGCCGCAGGGCCGTGGTGTCGGCATCGCTGGTGCTGGCGGTGCTGTCGCGGAAGCTGGCGAGCGGCGGGCGCACCTTCACCCCCTTGCCCGTCAGTGAGCCCTCAATGGCCTTGCGCAGCTGTGGGCACCCCAAAACCATGGGCAAACAGGTCCAGGTGCTGCTCCATGCCCTTCCAAGTCTGCTGCCCCCCCGCTCACCTCCTTGAGGGACACCATGCCCACCAGGCGCCCGATGCTGGTGACGAAGGCGTGATCCAGGCCCAGCAGTGAGAAGATGGTGTGGGTCTGCAGGAGGAGTGGGGGCTGAGTTGATGGTCTGAGGGGGGTGCGGGTGGGGATCTGGGGTGGGGTGTGGGTGCACCTTGTGCAGTGAGGTGTGCTCCACCAGCTGGAAGGGTGCGGGGTCGATCTTGGCACTGCTGAAGTCCACCAGCTGGTCCAGCTGCTGCTCCTCCCACTCCAGGATCTGGGGAGGTTGTGCCATTGGGCGGGATTAGGGACATGGCCTCCCCCCAGGAGCCAGCAAAGGCCCCCCCAGTCCTCCCTACACCCAGTGTTATGGAGAAATCTGTGTCATCCACCCCTCACCCCCCCTGCCCACCTCACGCCTTGGCACCCCGTTGGGAACTCTGGGGTCCCTGAGGGCAGGTAGGGTCCTACCTGCCCCTGCCCACCCCCTCACCTCTGCCGGGGTCATCTTGTCACCCAGGATCATCTCCTCCTGCAAGAGAGGTGTGTTGGAGCCAGAGGGTAGCAGGCAGCGTGCCCGCACACTGGCTGCAGGCAGGGTATGGGCAGGACACAGGCAGCACATGCAGGCAGGGCACAGGCAGCACATGCAGGCAGGGTGCAGGCAGCACAGGGGCACGTTGTGGGCAGAGCAGGTCAGGTAATATGATTGGTTGACAGGACATCGGTCACACCCTGATTGGCCAAGGTTGGACAAGCCAAGCTTGTGATTGATTGGTGGAGAAAATGAAAGGGGTGCCATGATTGGCTGAGCAAAGTGGGGCAGAACCCATGGCCATGACTGGCTGAGAGGCTCCATGTTCTGACTGGCCAGGAAGGTTTGGGACTGGTAATTTGCACACCGTGATTGGCTGAACAGAATCGTAACTGTGTGGAATTGGCTGCACAGACACAGGCCTGATATGATTGGACAGGCAGAATCTTGGTAGGTCCCTGATTGGTTCAGAGAACCCATGGTAGGCTCCGATTGGCTGAGAGGAGCTGTGCCCAGGCTGTGATTGGCTGCAGCTTACCACAATGGAAATGCGGACGCGTTTGGCCTTGTGATAGGCTGTGCCCTGGGCCTGGCACCGCAGGAGAGACGATGGAGTTAGGACAGGGCATTGAGTGGGGTGGGATGGGATGGGATGGGATGGAGTGGGATGCAATGAGTTGGGATGGGATGGGATGGGATGGGATGGGATGGGATGGGATGGGATGGGATGGGATGGGATGGGATGGGGAGAAATGGGATTAGAAGGGATGAGCAGGCATTGGCAGGGAAGGGATGTGACAGGCAGGGATGGGTGGGGAGAGGCAGGGATAGGCAGAGATGGGCAGGGAATGGAAGGGGCCAGGAAGGGATGGGGAATGATGGAAAGGATTGGGAAGGGACAGGCAGTGTTGTACAGGATTGGAAAGGGATGAGACAAGAATAGGGCTGGGAAAGTCTGGGCAGGGCTGGGATGGGCCAGGCAGGGATGGGCAGGGCCAGGAAAGGCTGGGCAGGGCTGAGCAGGGCTGAGGAGGGCCAGGTAGGGCCAGGCAGGGATGGGGAGGGCTGGGCAGGGCTGGACAGGACCAGGCTCTCACCTCAGTGGGTTCTGCAGCGGAGTTGGCACAGAAGAGGCTCTTGAGGGCGATGCCAGTGTGGTCGGTGGCGCCAGCTGTGGGCGGGGAGGGGGTGTCATTGGGGGACACGGGGGGCTGGGGTGTGCTGCATGCAGACTCACCAGGGGGGCTGTCAGCAGGGCTGCTGGGCACCCGCTTCAGCGCTGGCTTCAGGGGCTTGCGGAGGGCAGGGCGGGCAGGGGTGCCCGAGGAGGCCTCTGTGCTGATCTGTAAAGGGAAGGGGGTGATGGGGAGACAGCAGTGGGGGGCACCCTGACCGGGCATCTGCCACGGCAGCTGTGCTCCTCACCTGGAAGCGGATGCTGGAATCGGAGAGCCGGTGCCCATCCTCGGACAGCACCTTCTGCCGCAAGGTCAGGACACGGCGCTGGGGGCTGAGCTGGTTGCTGAGCAGGGCCCCCACCTGTGCCCGCTCAATGGAGCCCAGCAGGATCATGGACTCTGCCAGAGGAAGCAAGGGGCAGCATTGACTCATGATGTCCCCTTTGCCACGCACCCACCATCCCAGCACGCCCCATGGCTGGGGTGGGCACCGGCAGAGCCCCTGTCTGTGTCTCACCGGCTGACTCCACGAGCGGCAGGTTCTTCATCTTGGTGCTGCACAGGACCTGCTGCAGGTCCCGGTACTTGCAGTTGAGGGTGACGTAGCGGATGTCCCGCACCATGATGTCCTCCACCCGCACGTTGTATTTCCTGCCCACGGAGGGTAACGGTGGTCTCAGAGTGGTGCTACCCCCTCCCCTTGTGCTTGGTGAGGGGCTTGGGGATGGGACATGGGACACACACTCACTCATGGTGGCCCCAGCCCAGCTCAGGGAGGTAGGGCAGCTTCTTGATGCGAATGATGCTGTCGTAGAGGGAGGGCTGGAGGCTCTGGGCCACGGCGTTGGCCAGGATGACAGCGATCATGACAGGCAGGATGTGTGAGATCTGGCCTGTCAGCTCGAAGACGATGACGGCCGTGGACACCGTGTGGGTGACAGCACCCGACAGCGCGGCTGCCCCTGCCGCCACCCCCGGGAGACACAGGGGTGGCTGTCAGGTGTTGCCCACCAGGCTGGGTCCCCACCCTGGTTTCCCCCCTCTAGGGCATCCACCACACCTGGAGCCCTTGGGACCTCCCAGGGACATCCCCAGTGGTGGTGTCACTCTCAGTTCCTGGGGTCAGTACCTCAGCCCTGGGGAACCCACCGGCTCCTTCAGAGCACTTCCAGGTGATGCCCACCATGGTCTCCCCGTTCCAGCCCTGTGCTTACCCACCACAGCGTAGCCCCCTGGCACGATGCGGTAGGTGTTGCTGTCCGTGTGGATGCCATCAGGGAACCAGGCTGCCATGCTCTCCCCCACCAGGCGCCCAAAGGCTGCCCCTGCTCGCAGAGAAGGGCTGGGATAAGGCACAGGGTTCTCCTGGCACTCGACCCAGCCTCATGTCCTCTTCTCTGCCTGGTGCTACCAGGGGAGGGAACACCTGAGGACTCCTGAGGTGCCCAGTATGGGCTGGCAGTGGCTCCCTCCTCCCGCCATGCCCACACAGGGTACAGGGTCTCACCAATGACGAAGACAGGCATGAAGGCTCCACAGGGCACTGGGATGGTGGTGGCCAGGGCTGACATCCAGAACTGTGGGGGGGATGCAGATAGCCGTTAGTTGTCCTCCCTGACCCAGCCCTGCCTCCTGTCCCTGCCGTGACCTGCAGCTGGCTGCTGTGGAGCAGCACGTGGGCACCACACCCTGCCACGGGCATGGGCTCCTCCCAGGGGCATCCTGCCAGCTCCTACCTGGTGGCACCTTGGAGCAACCAGCTAGCACCTCCCTGGTGGCACCTTGGTGGCTCCCAGCCAAGATGTCTTTGATGGTGTGTCAACAGCACCCAGCCAACACCTTGGTGGCCTCTGGGAGCAGTCACCCAGTACCTTCCGGTGCCACCTTGCTGGCAACCACCCAGCACCTCCCTGGTGGCATCCAGGAGCTCCTCTCCATAAATTCCTGGTGTTACCTTGGGGCTGACTGGGGTAGGAGGCACCCACCTTCATGAGGATGAAAACAACAAGGGTGACGAAGACGTTGGAGCGGGGATGGTGCCAGGCCTCCAGGATGCCCAAATATTCGAACTCATCACTGAGCCCCTGCTTGGCCCACGTCTGGTTGTCAAAGAGTGTCACCAGGGTGTCCTTCTGGGTGAGCTGGTGATGGGCAGGGGTCAGCTAGGGCTGCTGGTGGCCCTGAGGTGGGGACCAGTGTGTCATCCCACATTGGATACCTTGCCAGCCATGAACTGTCCGAAGCCGGGTGGGAAGGTCAGCGTGGAGATGATCAGCGTCACCAGAGCAGGGAAGAGCAGGCGCCTGGCAGGGTGGCACAGGGCAAGGAGTGACTTTGGTGCAGCCTCAGCTGCACCACCCCACTGCTGGGGACCACTGGTCACCTACTTCTTCATGAGGAAGCGGTTGATGGTCTTCTGACGGCGCATGAACTGCACGATCTTGCGGTTGAGGTAGACGAAGAGCGCGCCCCCGAAGCCGCTGGCGATCCTGGGCAGAGCCAAGGGGTGAGTGCCCACGTGTCCTGCTGCCACCACCAGCACCACCAGCACTGCCACTGCCACCCCCAGGGCCATGGGATGAGCGCTGGGATGGCCCCACTCACCCGATGACAGCGAAGGCAGGCAGCTCCTGCAGGTCGAAGGGGAAGTCGAGGCGGAAGCGGGTTTTGAACAGGGCCGTGATTGTCTCTGGGGGATGGTGGGGATCAGCAGGGCTGGGCAAGGGACCCCTGTGCCCCCACCCTGCCAGAGGTACCTTCATCCTTGTTCCAGACGGCAAGGACACGGAAGATGAAGGCACTGAACGTGGCGGCGAAGAAGCCGCGCCAGTAGTTGCGGACAGCGAAGAATGTGGAGGTGACCTCAATGCTGAAGAGGACGCCTGGCATTGGGGGGAAGTGCACAAGGGAGGTGGCTAAACCCAGACAGGCCCCCAGTGCCTGGCATGCTTCTCACCCCGAGCCCATGCTTGTGCACAGCCCGTGGCAGTCTGGCTGGCCCCACAGACACACCACGGGGCAGTTCAAGAGCTTCCCTGGCAAAGCACACGGCCAGTCCCAGCTGGACATGGCACAGCGTCAGTCTGCATGAGTGAGAGGGTAGCACAGGGGTGTGGGCAGCGACATGAAGGGTGGCGCTGGGTGGGGTGCACACAGATGGACAGACAGACAGATGGGACAGTGCAGCAGGCAAAGGGCAAGGAAAGAGTTAGACACATCACGAACCTACAGGCAGGGCTCAGTGGGGCTGGAGTGGGGAGCTCCCTGGAGTGCAGGGCAGTAGAGGAGAGGACAAGAGCAGATGTTACACCTCTGGGAGGATGGTGCTCACTCCTCCCATCCTCCTCCCCCCTGCACAGCACTGTCCTCCCCCACGCCAGCTGTCCTGGGGGTCCTACTTGCCTCGCCGTGGTGCCCATGTGGAAGGTGAGGGGAGTGTGGGGGCACCAGGGTGACCCTACCTCCAATGGGGGCTGCGAAACAGCAGCCGACACCGACGGCACAGGCGGCTGCCAGCATTTCGATGTTCCTTGCCTCATTCTGCAGGGGAGACAGGGGTGAGTGGGCACTGCCCACGCACCTCTTGCACTGCCAAACCTCCTGGGGGACACAGGTTAAGCTCTCCTGGGGTCAGCCTGCCTTGCTCACCTCATAGAAGCCTCCGAAGAGGGAGAGGAAGCGGCTGAGCAGGGCTGCACACATGCTGGCGATGTGGACGAAGGGACCCTGTGAGGACAAGAGAGGGAATGAGGACAGTGCCCTCCCCCCACTCCTGGCCACCTGCCCACCCTGCCCCAGGCACTGCCCTCACCTCCTTGCCCAGAGGCATGCCACTGCCCAGGGCACATGTCAGCCCGATCACCTTGGCCACAAAGGTCTTGAGGGTGAGGTACTCCTTCAGCACAACGCCCCGCAGGATGGTCTTCATCTCGGGGATGCCTGAGCCTGGCACCATGGAGACAGCCTTGACCCACAGCCATAAAGTGGGGGACACTGGGGAGACTCTGTCCCACATTTGTGGGGGGTAATCCTTGATGCTCTGCCACACCCCACTGCCACAGGGAGACCCCAGAGACACCTCTCTCCACAGTACATTTGGCAGGAGCAGCCCCATTACAGTGTAGGGACAGCTCAATCCATAGTGCTATGTGGACCCCAGTCTCATAGCCCCCAGGATACACCCTGAAGATCAGATCTTAGCCCTAGGAAGATGCCCAAGACTGTTTGCCTCATAGCCCAGGAGGAAACCTATCCCTTAACTCACAGGAGACTCTCTGAAGATGACCTCATATGCCTTGGAAGACCCCAGCTCCATAGCTTAGGATGACAACCAAATCATAGCCCCCAAGGAGACACTCTGAAGACCAGCCCATAGCCCTAGAAAGACCCCCAGGACCCCCAGGAGGACCCCCAGTCAGCTCCCTGTGCACAGCCCCAGGGAGTAGACACCCTGTTAGGGTGCAGGCAGCCCCCAGTGCCCTACCCACGGCCTGGGGGGCGAGGATCTGGGTGAAGCCAGCTGAGAAAGTGATGAGCACGGTAGGGTAGGTGACCCAGGCCATGTACTGCAGCAGCACGTTGGTGTCCAGGCCCCCGTACATCCACTTCTGAGCTGTGGGAACAACCGGCCAGGTGGGGGTCATGGGTGGCACGGGACATGGCATGGCCCCACGGCATGGCCACCCCCTGCCCTGCCATGGCCCCAGGAACCCACTGGTGCCCGCTTACCTTGGAGGCAGGTGGCAATGGCAAAGTCCATGGCCCAGCTGACCAGTGCCATGACCAGCCCCAGCAGGATGAGGAAGACCCAGTCCTCGCCCACCTTGGAGATGAGGAACCGTTGGCACTGCAAGGCACAGACTGCGGACACAAAGGCAGGCTCAGGGCCGGGTGCCTCAGGGGTGGGCACACCAGGGTGGTGGGGCCAGGCTGGCAGCGACAGAAATGCTCACAGCCGGCAGCACCGCCGCAGTGCCGCTGGTACCGTCTGGTGCAGGAGCACCCCTGTGCCCGGCTATCACAGTCAGCTGGCTGTGCACAACAACTCACAGCTCCACTGGGCACACATCTCCCTCCAGCACGGCCCCCCTGGCACGGCCCCAGGCAGAGGGGCTGGGGGCCCCCAGTCCCTGCGGCGTTCCTGGCTATTTTAGGCCATTGTGTCCCCACTGCCCGGCGGGCAGGTGGCATTGTCCTCGGCGCCGGTGTCCCATGACAGCCAGAGAAACTCTACCCGCCACCACCGTGGAGGGGTGGGCAGCTGTGTCCAGACTGCGCTGCTGTGGGGCTGTGCCCACCTGTGCCCACCTGCTGTGTGCCTTATCCCAGTGACCCTTACCACGACAAGGGGCACAGCGGCCCTGGGTGTACTCCAGCAGCTCGGAGGGGCGGCGGGGCCGGGGGGTGTCCCCCTCCTGCAGCCGCAGCCGGGCTGCCTCATCCTTGGCAAAGGTGCCCAGGTCCTGAGTGTAACGTCCATACATCTGGGAGAGAAGGAGTAGACAGGGGCGTCATGGGGGGCTGGCACTCCAGCTCCTGCACCCAAGTGGGGGAACTGAGTCAAGGGAGCAGTGGGCACACTGGCATGGCCTCCCAGCACTGGAGGTGCCAGGCGAGGAAACAGGTAGCCATGGCACCCCCAGGCAAAAGGGTGGTGGTGCCTGTGGGAGTGCCCGGCTGCCCGGCAGGGCGTGGGAAGGAGCCAGGCAGATAAGGTGTGTGTGGATCGATGGCAAGTGTTTTCCCCATGTGCCCAAAGCAAGCAGTTGAAATGTTGGTACCAGTCCCCGGCCCTGCCCAGGTGCCCCAGGCACCAGGCTGGGCTGATGAAGGGTGGAGAAGGGCCTCCAGTGATGGGAGC
The DNA here is from genome assembly GCF_022539395.1 of Myiozetetes cayanensis. NCBI lineage: Eukaryota > Metazoa > Chordata > Aves > Passeriformes > Tyrannidae > Myiozetetes > Myiozetetes cayanensis. The sequence continues at coordinate 14,899,695 of NW_026086937.1, forward strand.
ATAGCCAGCTTGGCCAGGAGACTCTCTGAGGGCTGATACTGGGGTTGTGCTGGCGCCCTGCAGGCACCACACCCCAACATTGCTAAGAGAGGGCTGAGATACCCCCCTGGAGACAGCCTCAGCAGGTCACATGTGGCATGAGCTGGCTGGTCTCAGCTGGTAGCAAGGAGGCAGGAGGACAGTGGGAGAGAGGGTGTATGCCCAGTTCCAGGAAAGAGGAAGGCACAGCATCAGGCCCAGAGCAGTCCCTGGGCTGTGAGGAGTGAATTTAGGGAGAAAGGGGGTCCGAGTGGCTCTGTGCCCACATAGGGGTCACCTTCCCCACTCCTCGGGTGCTTCCTGCCTGGCTGTGGCACGTGGCCTGGTCCTGGCAGGGGGGGTGGCCCTGGCAGTGCCCCCTGTGCAGGCCAGGAGCTTTTTGTGCCCATCCTCCCCGCTGAGCCGGGGGCATTTGTCCCGCACTGGCGGGCACTGCCAAGGACTCGGTTGCTTGGTTTCCGCCTCACTCCCCCCGGCAAGACCTGAATGCCAAGTGCCAGAGGTTGGCCCGGCACAAAGGGAGGCTTCAGGGCTGCGGGGGCCCTGCCAGGCTCCCACGTCGGGACAACGTGAGCCCCATGCTGATGGCGTGCCCACCCGCCGTGCTGTGCCAGCACAGCGCGTGGCTGCCCAGCCAGGGCGCAGCCGCCCTCCTTCCCGGCACGGCCCGTGCCGGCGCCCGGCAGAGGGGCAACGCCACGGGTGGGCACTGTGTTTGGCACGTGGGCAGCCCAGCCCCAGCTGATGGTGGCAGTGCCCGCCCCGGATGCCTGGGTCCCGTTTACAGCCTCTTGGCCTGCTGGCACGTGCCAGCTCCCTGTGGGGACAGCGCGAAGATGCACTTCTCACGGGGCATTGCTCCTGCCCAGGTCCCTTGGGTAGGGAGCAGAAAGCAGCCAGAGCGGCGCCAGGCGGATTCTCTGCTGTCTAATACCCAGGTTGTGCTCAGCAGTGGGAGGGAGGGTAGGGATATCAGTGGGGAGAGGAGGGTACATTCATTTCCATTGCTGACCCTCTCCTGGCATGGGTTTTCCCCCAAAATCCTGCTCAGCATGGGCTCAATGGCTCCTTGCCCTGTGGAAAAGTGCTGGGAGGAAAGCACGGCCACCTGGAGGGGTCAAATCCAGCACTGACTGCCAGAGGAGGACCCTGGCCCTGCATGGGGTCTTGCTTTCAAAGGCTCCCCTTGGGTGAAGCTTGTTTGCTCTGGAAGATGAAATGGGCCAGCACTCCAGGAGTGCTGTCCCCCTGCCAAGCCCCCGCCTTCCCCAGCCCCACTGCTGACCCACAGCCAGCCCCAGCCGAGATGGGAGCACCCCCAGGTTTAGTGCCCCCAAACTGGCTCTGTGCCCACCTCCTGTGAGTGTGCCAGGGGTTGCTATGCTGCCCCCCAGGTGTTGGGGCATGTGGTGGGATGCCCAGTCCTGGGCAGTCCAACCTGGTTGATGGCAGTGGGATTTGCTCCCCCGTCTGCCCCAGTTCGCAGCCAACTCCACTTGCTACAACAGGGATGCAAACAAAGGGGCTCTGCCACCCTGTTGCCACCTGCCACCCCCTACCACCCCTCTGCCACCCCTCTGCCCTGTGCCATGCCCCCCAGGCAGGACATGGGACCCCCAGGAGTGCCTGGAGCTGAGCAGCCACCGCTGCTGTGCCCACAGCCCCGGCATGGCCAGGGAGGCCCTTGGTGGGCTCTCTCCTTCTTCCTCCTCCTCCTCCTCCGCTCGGGTTATTTTTCCACAAAGGCCTTTTGAAACACAAACAGCCCCGGGACTCCGGCCTCCGCCGTGAAGCAGCTGAACAATCACAGTGCCGGGCGGGCAGGGAGCGGGCACAGGGGGGGCTGGCGGGGGGCACTCGGGGACACGGGCACGGGCCAAGGGCGCTATGTCAGTCCCGGGCTCCTGTGCTCTGAGCACTGGCTATGCCACAGCCCCCTGGGCACTGCCAGCCTGTGGCGCCCACTGTGCCTGGGTGATGCTGTGCCTGGGGCAGGCACTGGCATCTGGTGCTGCCATGTCCCCGTGCCATCCTGTCCCATAGCACTGAGCTTGCCTGGCAGCAGTGCCCACCTCCACATGGCTGATGCCAGCCAACCTTCTCACCCAAATTTCCTGTAGGGGGACATATTTAAAGGTAAGGGGGGTGGGGGGCTCCTCTGGGCTGGCAGTGGGCAGGCAGAGGCTGGGGAGTGTGTGTCACGCTGCCCGTCTTAGCCGAGCTCTAATCACCCTGAGTAGCTCCACAAGGAACAAGGGCAGTTTGTCAAGCTTAATCCCCCCACTCCAGGGGCCCTTTGCTTCCAGCCTGGCATGTGGGGGTACTGGGGCCGACGTGCACTCCAACACCCTTGGCATGCCAGGGGTTCCCACAGGCACCTGCCCAGCGTGGGTACCCCAAGGAGGGATGCCATGGCCTGGGGAGACCTTTAGGTCTGGGCCCCAAGGCCATGGCCATAGCAGACCAGGGCTGATGAAATCTGGTGGGGATAAGGACATGGGATGGGGATGGGGCTCTTTGGGCACAGCTGTGCACAACTCTGCAGCCTGGCTGTAATGGCTTGGCTGTGGGCACGGGCAACAAGGGCTGTCCCCAGGGCTGTCTGGTTCAGACCAGCCCATGCCAGGCTCCAGCTGGATTCTAACCCTTCTGGCAGGTGCTGGCAGAAGCTAGTTGTGGCACAGATGCACTGGGCAGGGCTGGGCACCCGTCCTGCCCAGCATGTGCCTGGGCAGCTCCCAAAATCCAGGTGTGAGGCTATGGGGCAGGAGTCCACACCCAGCCTCACCCACGTGCCCCAGGCAGTTTCATGAACCTCACTGAGCCCAGAGGCAGTGGGGATGGGCACTCTGGGGCACTCTGGGCACGGGTGCTATCCTGCCTGAAGAAAAGAAGGGCAAAGTCTGCTGGTACCGTGCATGACTGTCCTGATGCCAGCCCAGCGTGCCTCTCCCCTCACGCACTGCCCGCAGGCTCCTCCGCCCCGTGGTTCCCTGCTGGGCTGGCCTCTCTGCTCACCCACCGTGACCAGGGCGCCGAGGGGGGCAGTCCAGGGCTGGCAGTGGGCAGAGGCACTCCCACAGCTCAACCCTGCACACCCCTGCTCCTTCCCCCGACTGCTCCCTGGCCCAGCCTTGCCGGGAAGGACCGCAAAGCCAATAAGGTGGTGGAGATGCTGGCACAGCTGGGTCTCCCACTGTGGACTGGTGTCCCACAGCCACCTGACAGCAGTGGGGAAGGGGCAGTTTGGGTTGGGCACTGAAAGGCACCACCAGACAAGGGGTTGGGGTGCTTGGAAAGGCAATGCAGAGGGTGCACAGCGCAGCAGTGCCCTGATGCTGCCCCGTGTTCCCATGCCAGGTGGGCAAGGCTCAGCAGGACCAGCCCTGCTCATAGCAACTGGCTCAGGCTCTCAGTCCACTTGGGCAGCTGTGGGCATGGGAACTCTGTGGCCACTCAATCTGCTTCCCTGTCCACCTTCCTGTTGCTGCCTCTCCGAATGCTTTTGCCAGGGCAAAGTACCCTCTGCCTTGGGCACCATCCCAAGCAGAGGCCAGAGAAAAGTACCTTTACCCGTGATGTCTGTGGACAGTGGAGGGCCTGGGGGCACAGTGGGGAAAGAGGGCACCTCAGGACAACAGGGCATCCTGGTGCCAGTGGGGAGGCCCCGGAGGAAAAGAAGTTGTAAACATGGGGCTAAGGTTGCAGGCAGGGGAGATACGTTATCTTGGGGGCAGAGGGCCGGGGACATGCAGTCCGGAGGGGTGAGGGGTGCCCGGGCGGTGCCCCTGGGAGCCCCCACAGGGTGGGCATCCTTCCCCAGTGATGAGGGGTTTTGGCGGGGGGTGGTGAGGTGCAAAAGTCCTGCCCTGGGGGTCGGGGATCAGTTGGGTTCCTCCACCGCTGGGGGGACTGTGGGTGACACCCCAAACTGGAGACAGCACCCCAAACAGGGCACCGTGGAGCTCTGCCGCCCTGAGCAACCCAGCACCCCTAACCCCCCAAATATCCCAGGTGCCTCGTCGCGCCCCGCGCTACAGCGGTGTCCGCTGCCCCCCGCTGCCCCCCGGTACTCACCAAAGTCTGCTCATACTGCAGCGCCCGCTGCGCCTCTCTCTCTGAGGCCATGGTGCCGCCGCTGCTGCCCCTCCGCTCCGCGCCGTCCCGGTGCCGGTGCCGCTGCCGGTGCCCGCGGCGGCGGCGGCTCCTCCCGAACGGTGCGGGGCGGGCCCGGGGCACTGCCCGGGGGAGGGATCGGCCGCGCTCCGCCTCCGCCGGCAGAGCCCGGCACCGGCGGCGCCCGGTACCGGCACCGGCAGCGCCCGGGCTGGGTCCGGGGATGCCCAGCCGGGAACTCAGTCCTGCGGCGGGGCCCCTTCCACCCGTGGGCTCTGTCCAGGATTGCACCCTTGGGTAGCCAGTGGGTGCAGGTGAGGGTAAAAGCTGGTGTGGGACGAACACGGGTCCAGCTTCCCCCTGGGACACGTTGCTCCCTCTTCCCAAGGGTACAAGGGGCTGGGCACTGGTCCCCTGTGGGTTCTCTCCAGTGGGATGTGAGAGGACCATGCTGGGGCTCCGCAAACAGGCATCACCAGGCTCATGTCCATGCCTGACTGGGGGACAGATTTGGGGGGCAGAGTGCCTGAGGTCTGTAGGGACTCACCACCCAAAGCAGACAGGGAGCTTGTCCTTACCGTGGTGCTGCTTAGCGTCCCTGGGCTGTCAGCCCCCAGGGAGGGAAGTGGGCTTCACTCTTCCTTGCCAAATCTGCTGGGCAGCAGCGGCTCGGTCCTCTCCAGAGGGGCACACGGGTAGAGCTTGGCAATCCTTGGGCAAGGCGCTCCGGCATGGCAGGCTGGCTGCCGGGACCTCCGTCTCACCGCTGCTGCAGGCTCAGGAGCAGCTGGGGTAGCTGGCAGGGCCAAGCTTACCCTCCTCTCTGGGACACCGTATGGCACCTTTGTGGCAAGAACTGGGTGCAGGGAAAGACAGAGCTGTGGCACCGCTGGACTGGTGCTGTGGGATCAGGAACAGGCTAGTTCTCACTGTCCAGGTGCCACCCTCTGGTTTGACGTCGGCACCCCCAAGGGTGGGTGACGATGGCTGGGCTGGGGGCTGGGATATGCCCTGTGCCAGCCTGGGAGGGTTCATTGCCGGACACAAACCGGTTTGAGGCAGGGATGTGACAAAATGGGCTGCCCGCTCATTGTATCCCCAGGCACGGAGCTCCCTCCTTGCTCGTCAGCTCCTGGCAATGCCCTGTGGCAGCAGGGACGCTCATCCGGAGGGGAAGCCGTGTGCCAGGACACATGCTCTGCCCACTGCTACCAGCCCAACTATGGGCCACCAGCACACTGCAAGGCCACCACGGGTGATGCCACCCTGCTGGCACAGACACTTGTGTGGCTGTGGATGTGCAGAGGGCAGGACACCCAGCTCAGCCCACAGGGCTCTAACCCAATCCACTTTCCCCCAGTACCATTTTTCTATTGCCCTACCTCTACTCCTGCCTGGCCCAGTGTCACCTCTGGTGCAGGCCCACTACAGCACTGTTGTTGTACCAGTATGCCTTGCCGCTTTCCCAGTACAGCCCAGTGTTACTTTCCCTACAGCCCTGGCACTGTTCCAGCATTGCCCAGTATAGCTTTTGTAACATCCCTGTCATTCTAGTGTATCCATCCCAACACAGCATGGGTGTTCCCAGAGATACCCCAGTCCTCCACATTGGGGATGGAAGGGCAGGTGGCAGCACTGGGTCTCTCCCACGGGCCTCATGAGGCCTTAGTCCAGAGCAGCTGTAGCGGAGTGACTGTTGCCCCAGAGCACTTGCAGTGGCCTGCTCTGCACTGCCATGGGTGTCTGTGCCCAGCCCCAGGCACCTGGCTGGTTGTGGTGCTGTAGGACAGTGCCTCCATGGATGGGCTGTACTCATTGTGCCATCATGGAGATGTGGGAGAGAGAGTCCAGCTGTCCCTGTGCCAGTGGGCACCACTGCCAAGGACTGTGCCCGCAGCCTCCACCATGAAGAGAGGCATGGCTGGCATCGTGGCTCCAGCTGTGGGCACTGGACACCGCTCTGGTCCTCTCCAGCGCCACCCCACAGCCCATGAGGTGTGGCCCCAGCCTGGCATTGACTCCCATGTCCTGTACCCCACAAAATACACACCCTCAACCCCAGCAATTCCAGGGCCTGCAAACCCCACTGGAGCTCAGCATGGGCCCGCTGCTGCTAGGAAGAGACAGGAGCCAGGTAGGCAATATCTCTCGTTTTAATAAATACATCTTGACCCCTGTCCACAGACACCATAAATTACATGAGAAGCCCAGCCGAGCCAGGGTGGGTGCAGCAAACAGGGGCCAGAGGGATTTTACACTATGTACAACGTGGGCGCAAGGCCCGCTGGCCAGTGGGGCTTGGAGGGGGAGGGCAGCAGGTGCCCCAACTTCTCTGAGCCCAGCCTATGCCCACTGGCATGAGCAGGTAGGGCAGTCCTGGCATCACAGTCATGCTGAGATGGGGTGCCCAGTCTGGGGGCCTGGCCGTGTGCACCCCGCTGTGCTCCTCTGTGCCCCCCACGCTGGGCGGGCAGGGGCAATAGGCAGCGGGGACTCGCCCCTGCCACCCAGCCTCACTGTGTGCTTGCCCTGCTCCAGGCAGCAGTCACTGCTCAGTGGCTCCATGCCTCCACCTTGTCATCGAGGACCTTCTCCTGAGCATCCGAGGGGGTGTCCAGGGCTGTGGGGAGGAAATGGGCTGAGGAACGGGCACAGGATGTTCCATGAGGGCATGTGGGGTCGTTGTGCCAGCCCTAGCTCAGCACCAAGGGTCCTGGGAGGTACAGGGGAGCAGACTGTGGAGCGGCACCTACGTGTGAGCAGCAGCACTCACCACGGCACTTGGTACAGCAGGGGTTGTCCCTTGTGGCAGGGCTGGCGCAGGCAGATGGGGGACACTCCTGGCGCTGGCAGTGTGTCTCCCCTGACTGAAGGACATAAAAAGGGGCTGAGCACCACAGCTGGGGGGCAGCAGCTCCTCAGGGTGCAGTGGGTGCCTGGAGTGCTGCCCTTCCACCCGTCCTCAAAGCCCTGGGGACTGGCACAATGGCACCTTCCCCTATTGCTGCCCCAGATGGGCACACTCACCACACACCAGCACAGGATACACTTCATTTCCCCAAAAGGGGGCACGGAGGGATGCCAGCTCTCGTTGTTGAGGTACCAGCGGCGCCCAAAGCGGCACGCCCGTGGCCCATCTGCCTGCATGGAGTCAGCCAGCTCGGGAACACTCTTCTCTGGGGCTGCAGGAGAGGGCAGGGGGAGGCTGCCTACCTGTGGCAGGGCACCCCGTGGCATTGCCAGTGGGGGCATGGAGGGGCTATGAAGGGGGAATGGAAGGTACAGGAGGGGTGCAGGTACCTGGGCACTGCTTGCAGCAGTCGGAAGGGTTGACCCGCACAGGGTTGGCACAGGTGAGCCGCGGGCACTGCACCTTTTCACAGTGCACTTCACCCGTGGTGCCCTGCAGGGAGTGCATGGGGTTCATGGGAGGCACGGGGCGGCTGGCAGCCCACTCCATGGTTTGAGTCCCTGCCCAGTAACTGAGAGCACCCGTAGGTGCCAGACCAGTTTGGGGGGCAAGTCTAGAACCTGCACTCACCTTGCAGGTACAAATGGCACATTTGATAAGGCCAAAGGGGGGCACAACAGGGTGCCAGCGAGTGCCAGAGCCTCGCCATGTTTTGTCCCCATCAAAGTAGCAGCCTGGGAGAGAAAGAGAGAGGAAGAAGAGGAAGGCACAGCCCTCGTGAGGGTGTTGGGGAGGCTGAGAGGAGCAGAGCTGCCTTCTCAGCCTGTGCCCACTAAGACTCACCCTCACTACTGTCCCGTGCTCGTTCCAGCTTCAGCTCTTCCTGCTCTCTCTTCTTCTCTACAAGGAAGAGGAAGGCCATGAGGGGGTGCACACAGTGCCAGCAGTAAAGTCTCAGAGAGAGACCTTGTTCTCAGAGGAAATCCCTCAGCACGGAAACCCCTCTATGCCCCAGGTACCTTCACAGATGGGGCAGCACAGCTCTTCAGGGTGTACCTGGTGGGTACAGTTGAGGGGCTGGCACAAGATGGGGTCGCAGATCACTGTGCGTTTCTGGGGACAGCAGGGATGGGGTTCATTACAGGGGCATTACTGATGGGCGCTGCCCCCAAAACACATCCCCCTGGCTTGTACCTGGCAGCTGCAGATGGAGCACTTTTTGTCATAGTCGGGTGCCCAGCGGGTGCCGTGTGCCCGGTGCTGACCCTCAAAGAAGCAGGAATTGGGGTCCTTCTTCACCTGCTCCAGGTCCCTGGTCTTAGCACCCTCCGAGAGCTGGGCCTCACCCAGGGCCTCCTCTGGGGTCAGGCGGGTCCCTCCTGCATGGCACTGATTGGGGATGTGCACCTGGAAGGGGACAGGAGGTTACTTTGTTACCCTCCATGGTCAAGGCTGGTGAAGGAAGCACCCACAACCACAGAACACATCGTGCTGTAATGCTGGAACCATGCAACATCATTTCCCTCATCCTGTGCCCTTCCACCCTGCTCCAGGCAGTGCCACCCAGCTGGGGACCCTAGGCAGCAGTGGGGATGGGAAGGGATGCCCTGCCCTGATAAGGACCTACCCGTCCCCGCATCTCCCCATGGGGGTGTGCTTTGGTGCTGACTTGCAGGAAAGCGGTGCCCTGGGCCAGGTGTTGCAGCAGATCGGCATCCAGGTCCTTCACCACTCCCTGAGCCTGTCAGGGCAAGAGGAGGTAAAGACGGTGAGATCTGGCCCAGGCCCTGCCATGGGGTGCCCCGACCAGGTGCCCCCCTCACCTCAGTGCTGTAGAAACCCTTGAGCAGGCGCTTGTGCTGGTGGGGGCGGGCACCCATCTCGCCCAGCTCGGCCACCCCGTGGAGGTGGGCACTGACAGTGCCGTCACTTGGGCGTCCCAGCCCTGCCACTGAGATCTCATAGTGCAGGTGGCAATGCTCATCCAGCGAGAGCCAGGCATGCCCCCCAGCGCCACTGCTCACTGGGGGGGATACCAGCTGCCCTGCCAACGCCACGGGCATCTCTGTGCACAGATAGACAGGGGCCATGAGGGTGGGGGTGGTGTGTGAGAGGGCTGCCCCACTGCCCCCTGTTACCACCCCATGTGTCCCTGGATACCTGTGTAGCGGGCGAGCAGCCCACTGTAGGGCAAGGAGATGACTTGGCCCCGCAGCTCACCCTCCGCCCAGTCCTTGGTGGCCACGTTGAGGAAGAGCTCGTTTTGCAGAAGCATATGGGCATCACGGGCACTTGGGCTCTGCCAGGCACCCCAGGCCTGCCACCAGTGGGAGACAACACGGGTTGGGATGGCCACTCACCCAAAGCTTCTGTGCCACCCCCCCACTGTCACTCAGTGCTCACCAGCCCATCCTTGTAGCTGGGTGTCATGTCAAACAGGATGTTCCTCTTGCTCTTCCGTCGGGGTTTGGTCTCCAGCGTGATGCCCACCACCTCACTGGCAGTGCCCACCACCCGCACCTGAAGGCAGGGTGTCAAGGGGCAGTGCCAGGGTGGTAGGTGCCCCTGGGATCCTTGTGAGGGAGATGGGTGCCCACCACTTACCTGGTACTCCAGAGTGCCATTCTCATGCAGTGCCAGCTTGGCTGAGCCCACAGCTCCGGTCTTGGTCGGCATCAGGGCGTCTGCTCCGCACAGCACGCTTTGGATGGCTTCATCCCGGGGAGAGAGGCACAGGGGTGGGTGAGGTTGACAGCGGGATGGGTATGGCCACCCCCCTGCACCCCAGGGCGCCTGCCCCGTGCTCACTGTCACAGCTGCGGCGGGTGGTGATGGTGCCTGCCAGCTGACGAGAGTGCCGGCCCTCCGTCTCGGCCACGATGCGGAGCTGCCCCTGCACCAGCCACTGCAGCTCGTGGGCGGACAGATCACTCAGCACCTCTGCAAAGTCGGGGTCCTGCCAAGGGGGGTACAGTGCCATGGATCAGCCCTGGTGCTCTGGGCACTGTGGTTGTCAGGGCATGCAGGGGAGCAGGTGGCTTTACCTCCCTGGTGATGTTGGCCTGGACCTCCCGCAGCATCTGGCCTTGGTGCAGTATGCGGACCCTCAGTGGGACTGAGGAGGATTCTGGACAGGGAAGAGGGAAGTGGACCCACTGGACTAGTGGTCTGCAACCATTGTCAGACCACCCCTCTGTGCCTACCACCCCCAAACCCCTGCACCCATTCCCCCCTTTCTTGACAGCTACCTGCCCTGTATGCCTGAACCCTCACCACTCCCTCCAGCACTCCCCAAATCCTTGCACACCCACACCCCAAACCCATCCTTCTTGTACAGTGACCCCCACACTCCATACATGCTCCAGCATCCCCTGGCCTCACACTCCCCCATAGGTGCACACCACACACCCCAAATCACACAGCAACCCCTATTCACACTTCACATTCCCTGCCATATCCACCCCTATACCCACCCTGAGCCCTACACCTAGTTCAGACACCCATCCTGGCTCCATAGATGCTGACCCATGCATCCTGAGCCACAGATATGCCATGCACCCCTATAGCCTATGCAGCCCCCTCTGGACAGTGCCAGGCCCCACAGGGTGTCCCTGCCTGCCCTCACCCCCAGCGCCAGGCTCCAGCAGCCCCCGGGCCATGAGGATGAAGTGCAGGTTGCTCTCAGTGTCGCTCAGTGTCAGCATGGCCATGCCCCCAGCACCCAGGTGCAAGGGGTCCGATGAGGTCAGGATGGCACCAAACGTCTCTGTGCAGAGAAAGGGGGCATGAGGGGCATTCTGGGGGCACCCAGTGGGTGGGCATGCAGGAACTGGACTTACCTGCGAAGAGTGCCCGGTGCTTGAGGATGTGCCCATGGACCTCTCCGGAGGGCTGTGCCCGGGTGATGAGGGACACACGGAGCTGCTCCCCCCGCAGCAGCTGGACATTGGCTTTGGACACTGTCCTCCACATCCCACAGAGCTGTGGGTGACAGACGAAAGGGCTGGGCAGGGGCTGGGGGGTACCGCACACCTGGGCAGGGAGTGGAAGGGGCACCACGCAACCCTGTCCTCCCAGCCCCTCTCACCATGCCATCCTCGGGGGCAGCACTCTTCTGCACGGGGTGCTCGAACAGCACGTTGCCCTCAGGGTCACTGAAACGCACCCGGCTCGGCCGCCCCAGCCTGCAGGCACCAGAGGGTGAACAAAGACCAATTGCCTGGCCCCCTTCCTCCACTGGCACCACCCGTACTCAGAATTAGGCATAGGGGTGTGTTGGGGAGGGTACATGGGGTTCACCCAGGGATTTGGGGTGGGCAGGAGAAGGACGGGGTTCCCCTGGGGTGCCAAGTGCCATGCTCTGCCCACCCATGCCAGGACTAGCCCAACACTGCTGTCCTGTCATATGCCAGCTTGGCAGGGGTCCTCTGGGCTCCCCTAACCCAGAGCAGAGTCTAACTGGCACAGAACAGAATGGGGGTCCCAGTTGGGAAAGGCAGCAGGACCGGACCTGCTGGGAGCTGAGTGCTCAGGCTGTAAATAAGAAGCATTTTCGGCACCACTTGGCTCCCCCAGTCAGAGCTGGAAATTAGTCACCACTTTACTATGCAAAGGGGCCTGGAAGCGAGGAATAACAGAAGAAACTGGAGCAGGAGGAGGGAGGGAGAGGAGAGGCTCTGCCGCTGGCAGGCATCCGGGGAGGGCATGGCAAAAATAGGGGAACCTGGCAGCAGCGCCCTGGTGGTGCCCACCAGCAGAGCCTGCAGGGTGGCACAGCATTTCTGCCAGCTGCACCCACAGGAGCCCTGGAGCTGTTCCCATTTGTTCCCACTCCAGACCTGGAGGCAAATGGGTGAGGCCAGGCCGGCGCCGTGGGTGTGCCGAAATCCCGGCCACTGACCCAGGCTGGAGCCCCAGCACGCTGCTGCCTCCCCAAATTTCTCACCCTGTCAATGCAGGGCTGTGGCATCACAACAGGGGATGTCAGAAGGGAAACTGAGGCACAAACACTGTAGCATCCCCTGCTGAGAGCCAAGAGCTGCCTGCTGTGCCAGCCTGGGCAGGGGGTGGGGAGCAGGACTCACCGCTCGTAGCTGATGGAGAAGAGCAGGGATGAGCGCAGCAGGGTGAAGCGAGCCTTAGCCACTGCACTGGATGTAGGGTGCCACGGCTCCAGGCTGCTTGTCAGCAAGGCCACAAACTCTGGGGAGGGATGCTGATGGTGACTGGGAGCACAGAGGGGTGCGGTGCCTCCCCCCGCTGCTGCCCAGGTGGGCTGGCGGCTCACCTGTGCGGGCATCGTCACGGGCCAGCCCCTCGGAGCTGAGGTAGGAGCGGTCATTGTAGGGCTTGTCCAGGTCATCCTCCTTGTCCTGGAAGTACTCAAATGTGTCCAAGTGGGGTGCAAGGTTTTTCTCTGGGGGGCCTGGCAATGTTGGCATGGGGTGGACACAAGGGGAGACCATCACACCAGGCTACCTGTGCCCAAGAGCTCAGGGAGGGGGACAATAATAAATCTCCCCTCCTGAGCTAGACCGAGAAGTGCCCTGTGAATTACTGTGGGTCTCTGAATGGGGGTGCAGGGGCATACTGTGCACAGACACATGGACATTTAGCCCTGTGTGCCCTCCCTGCACCCCTTTCAGGGTGGTTCAAGGATGACAGTGCCTTACAGAGCTCCTCCATGCCTGACATATTGTAGGCACTGGTGACTTCCATAAGAAATCAATCAACTCTTTTCAGACGTGTGTGCAGTGCCCCCTTTCCCAGGCCCACGGGAAATGCTGTGGGTGCTGGGGGATTCCCTGCAGGAAGGCACCTGCTGTCCTCACCTTTGGGGCAGGTGTGGCAGCAGTGCCCAGGCAGCAGCGTGGCCCGGGGACAAGCAGGCACGGGGCAGTCCTGCTTCATGTTCTTGCAGTTCACTTTCCCCACTGGCTTCCCCCGGCGGTTCCTCTGCTGAGGGGGGACCAAGAAGAGTCTGTGAGAGCCATGCCAAGGTGTGCCAGGCCATGCCAAGGTGTGCTAGGCCATGCACTCCCGGTACAGCCTGGCTTTTCCCATCTGGAGCCCCCGGACACCTTGCACAGCCCCCAGCTGCCTGTAAGACAGCCAAGCCCGGGCTCCCCTCCCCACGGCCCCCAGCCCCCTGACCAGCTGTGCGTGGCCCCGCCAGTCCCGGCCTCGGGGGGCTGCTCGGAGGGAGGGAGGAGGCCGGGGGCCATCCCCGAGGAGAGAGAGAAAGAATGAAGCCTGATCCTTTAAACCCCCCTTCTCCTCCCTGCTGCCGCGGGGGAGGACATCCAGGTGTCCGGCTGGCTGGAAGGATCGCGCTTCTCTCTTCCATGGGAAGGAGAAGGAAAGAAAGGGCTGTATTGAACGAGAGGTCGAACTCTCTCCCTGCCAGCCCCGTCCCCAGCAGGGTCGGGTCCTGGGGGTCTGCTGGGCAAAGGGGGTTGCGGGGCCACTCACCGGCTCGCAGTGGCAGATAACGCAGCGCATCACCCCGAAAGGCTCCCCCAGGTCCGGGTGCCACGTCTCCTCCAGGGCATAGAAGTGCCCCCCGAAGGCGCAGCCTGCGGAGACATCACCACCACCCACCGCCGTCCCCGGTCACCTCCGGGCCGCGGACACCCCCCTGCCGCACCCCCGGACAGGCCGGCACCGCCCCGCCGCCCGCTGCGCTCCCGGTGCCGGTCCCAGTGCCGGTCCCGGCCAGCCGCGGGGCCCGGGGCGGGATGCCAGAGGAGGGGGGTGCAGACATGCGGTGCACGGACGGGAGTGCGGGTGGCAGGGAGGAGGTGCCCGACGCGGGATGGGCGAAGTGGGGCGCGGCAGGGGCTGGTGCAGGACGAGGGGAGCGCGGAGCGGGGGAAGAGGAGGGGTGTAGGGTAGGGGGCTCCTACCTGCCGCCCCGCCGGGGGGCAGCGGGTCCGTGTCGGGCCGGATGGGCAGGGCGAGCTTGGGGCGGGCGGCGCGGCCGGGCAGGGGCCGGAACGGGAGCAGGGCGAGCAGCAACAGCGCGGCGGCGCGCATGGTGCCGGTCGACCGGGGCGGGCGGACCGGGACCGGGGGCGGCGGCGGGGAATGGGGGCCGGGCGCTGCCGGGCGCTGCCGCCGCCTCTGCCCGGCTGCCGGCTCCGGCTCCGCTTTATAGGCGGCGGCATGGGCAAGCGGGAGCTGCGAGTCCTGTGCAAACAAAGGCCCTGCTAATGAGGCGCAGGCAGCGGCCGGCCGGGGGGGATGCGCCCCCCGCCGCGCTCCGACACCCCCCCCGGCCCCGGCTCCGCCGCTCCCGCCGGGCACGGGCCGTCCTGTCCTGTCCTGTCCTGCGGCACCCCGGGGCACGTGGCTGCCCCGCTGGGCAGGGAATCCCCCCTATACGTTGTGCCCTCCCTGCCCTGGGCGTGGGGTACCCCCGAGTGTAGAACATCCCCACTCCCATGCCAGCCACAGGGCATGGGGAACCTGAGGGATGGGACTTGGAACTAGGTGATCATTAAGGTCCTTTCCAACGCAATCAGGTCTATATGATATGATATTCTATGATATAAACCTCCCTCAGGGCACTGGGCACCTTTAGGGGCTGGGCATCTTGGGGACCCCCTTCTCCCAATTCACACAACACCAACTGGGACACAGGGCACTGTGGAGACACCACCACCACCATACACACCCCTTCCCACAGACCTTGGGGTGTTTCAGAGCACTGGGCATCCTTGGTATGCCCCCATTCACATGCCCCTCTCCTAGGCAATGAGCCCCCCAGGGAGTCCCTCATCCACATAAGCCACCTCGGGAATAAGGCATTTGCAGGGCACACCCATTCAAATGCCCCTCTTCACAATCCATATACTCTCTTTGGCATGGGGCACCTACTGGGAACAGAGCATCCTGGGGTCTCCCCATACACACGGTCCACCCTCAGTCATGAGTCCTTCCAGGGCTCACTGCCCCCCTGTTTTGGGCATGAAACATCCTGGGGACTCCTTCATCCACTCAGACTGCTCCCAGGCCATTTGGCAGCCCAGGACATGGGGTACAGCAGGGCATTGCCTGTCCACAGTCCCATTCAGAACATGGACCCCATGTGGGACAGACCTCTCCCTGCATCCAGCCCTTCTATGGGACTATGGATCCTCCATCCACTCAACACCCCTGAGCATGGACTCCCAAATTAGCCCACCCCCACCCTCCAATCCACACTGCACTTTGCAAAGTCATACACCCCCCACAGCTTGCAACTTGTGCCCTCGACATTCCTAAATTCCTCCAGCCGCTGCCCACCTTGGGCAGAGGAAGCCTCCAGAGTGAGACCCTGGGCTCCTGCTCACCAGTGACAGTGGCTGTGAGGGCACAGGAGCTGGGATGCCTGGGTTCCCTTGCTCAGGGTTGGAGGGGGCAGCTGTGGTGGGGAGGGGGCTGTGAGAGCAGCACCCAGCACCAGCCCTACTCTTCACCCACATGTGCCTGGGCTGGCCAGGGTGGCAGTGGTTGGCAGTGAGTAGACACCATGGAAAAACCTGTGGAGAGCATCATCCAGCTGGGTAAACTGAGGCATGAATTTTAGGGAGGGGGAGCCGGTGAGGAGTGGGGCCAGTGTGTGTCACCCATGTCCCTGTTGCCACCCCTGCCGAGGGGAGGCAGGAAGGGGCTGAGGGTGGTGGGTGCATGGCAGGCAGGCGCCCGGTGTGGGGAAGACGGGTGGGGAGGGGAGGAGGGGGAAGAGCAGGGCTGCCAAAATCAACTCCGGGCGGTAGAAACACCCGGCCAGCTGCGCGGTGTAGCTAGGGAAACACAGCACAGCTGGAACGCAACAGGCCCCTGCCTCCCCAGAAAGCTCCTCCTGGGCCTCCCCACAGCCCCTGAGTGGCTGGGGGGGCCTGCAGCCCACCTCCCTGTGCCCCCAGTGGCAGATCACGTGGGATTGACCATGCCCAGCTCACCCATGTCTGCCCCATCCTGTTCTGTGTCCCAGTTTGGCACACGTCCCCATGCAGTGGGCACCTCTCCCAGGGAGGGCAGTGGGGCACGGGGGCTTGGCCATGCTGGGGACCTGGCCCTTGGCAGGAGCTGGCAGAAGGCAATGAGGAGCAGCTGGACTTCCCCAGGCAGGACAGCCCGTCAGCATAGCCAGGGCTGGGACACTGCCAGGACCCCAGGCATCCTCCCGGGTATCCCCCCGGGCATGGCTGTGCCCGACACCCTGCTGCTTGCAAGCACTTTCTGCAAGCAGGAACCATGCCTGGCAGCATGGCATCCCTTGTCCCTGTTCCCACCCTGCTGTCCTCAGCAGTGTCACTGACCTGTCCCCTCTCCTCTCTGCCGGTATCCTCGCTGGCTTGGGATCCAGTGACGTGGAGGGCAGGGGAGGGTTGGGGTCTGTGTGGCTGTGCCAGCGTTGCTTCACGGTGCCCGCTGCAGCGCGGCAGCGGCCCTGGGGGTGGCGGAACGTGAGCAGAGCTGAGCAGGGAGGAGGCGGGTGATGGCTCCCAGCTGTCCCGCCAGTGCCAGGAATCCAGTGCTGGCTCTGTGCACCCAGAGCTCGTCACAGTCTCCTGGCTCGTCTGCGGGACACAGGGAAGCAATGGGGGAAGCTCCCTCCCTTTTCCTAGGGAAAGGAAGGAGCGATGGGAAACCCTTCTGGCTGCAGCTCTCCACATGGGGGAATCCGAGGCAGAGCGTGGCAGCATGAGGGAGAGAGGGGCTGCAGATGTATCCTGGCACTTCCAGGCTGCCCCTGGATTGGTACGC
The DNA here is from genome assembly GCF_022539395.1 of Myiozetetes cayanensis. Classification (NCBI taxonomy): domain Eukaryota; kingdom Metazoa; phylum Chordata; class Aves; order Passeriformes; family Tyrannidae; genus Myiozetetes; species Myiozetetes cayanensis. The sequence continues at coordinate 14,916,514 of NW_026086937.1, forward strand.
TGGCATGGGGCCTGGTAGGGCAGGTGGGTGCTGGGCATCCCTGCCCAGGGAGGGGGCATGGCCACTGCAGTGGGGGCACCTGAGCAGGGAGGAAATGGATGCCCCAGGCATGCCTGGACTTCCATTGTCCACAGCCTGATCTGCCCCTGGAAATGCCCCCCCCTCATCAAGGGGCAGAAGTTGCTTGCCAGAACCTGGGGGGTCCCTGTGCTCTTGGGGAGGGGTGGTGCCTGCTGAGGACAGCGCTGGGAAAGGGTCCTGGTCTTGCCAGCTGCTTTCCAGCACCCGCACATGTGTGTGAGCAGCAGCGCCCTGCACAAAGGCAGCTCTGAGGCTCCGGAGCCGGGCCTGGCGTCAACACATCCCCAACGGGGCTGCCGGCTGAGGGCAGCTGGAGCTGCACCAGGATGGAGACAGCTGGCCACAGTCAGCCCCAACTGCCCCACCTGGCACCCGCACCCCTCTGCCACCTCTACTCAGAGCAGGCACTGGCTTGTCCCTGTTGGGAAGGTGGTGGTCCCATGAGGTATCATCCCATCTCAGCACAGCCTGGGTGGGATGCCCCACAGGTGCCCCCCAGAACAGCCTGCAGTGCTGCCAGAGCTTCGTGGGCACGTGCCCTGCCCAGTGGTGAGGGTTCTGTGGAGGATTCCAGAGGGTCGTGGTGCTAGGGCTGTGCCATGCCTGGCAAGGGGGCATTGCAGCAGGCCCTCACCCATGCTCTGCCCCATGCAGTTCCTATTGTCTGCCCTCATTAGCCACTGCCTGCTCTCGGCTTTGAACATGAGCTGGGTTTGGGGCGGCAGGAAGGAGCCTCTGCTCCCCAGGGATGGGGTCATGGCGAAACTGCATGCTCTAGCCCCCTCTTCCCGCAGCTTCCCACTGCCTCCTGGGCATCCCGCCCCCGCTCCAGGCATGAACCTGGAGATGGGAAGGCGTGTGGGTCACCCCTTCTCTCCAAAAAGAGCCCCCCTCGACTGACCCGCCTTGTCACGGGGCGTGGAGAGCCGTCAACCTCCCCAAAGCTTTGTGCTGAGTGCGGCTTGTACCGTGTCTAATCCCCCTGGCCTCACACACACGCGGCGGGGTGGGGGGGGCTGTCGTAATGGGTGGAAATATCTCATAATTCACGTTGGACACAGGGATTACAGCTGTTCCGGCAATATTTGCACAACTGGTAGGCGACTTGCAGGGCTGGGCTGTCCCAGATGAAAGCTAAGGGGGGGTCTGGGGATTGAGGGGGTTTTCGGGGTGGCAGGTACAGAAGGGGGGTGCAGTTTGAGGGGTGCTGGATGGGGGAAAAGTGGATGTTTTCTGTCTGTGAACATGTGGAATTTATTACAGAGGGTGCGTTGCTGTCATGGTGGGCACGGCTGGGGCTCTCGCCTTCATCCCATCCTGGTGTGGTGGCCACGGCTCAGGGAGCAGAATGGAGACCCCAAAAGAGTCTCGTCTACCCTGCCAAGCAGATCCTGGCAGTGCCCTTGAACACCACACCCGGTCCCAGTGCACCATCAACACCACAGAGCTCCCTGCTCATAGGAGCACCCAAAGGTGCTGGTGTCCCCCTGGCCCCGAATGTCCCCTCCTCAAAGGCTTTGTGGAGTGACCCCAGAAGGAGGAAGGTGGGGGGCATTCAGGGCATGGGGGATCCTTGTTTGGTATGGGGATTAGCAAGCTCCCAGAAGCGATGGTGGTCTCCCCCCTCCCCACCGGACATGCAGGCAAATATTTGTGCCCAGACTTCGCAGGACAGCGAGAAGGAATTTCATTCTTGCGCCCACCTGCGGCTCGGCTGCCTGGCATTAACCCCTTCACGACTCCATGGGATGAAGGGAGAGGGATGAGGTGCCCTCCCGGCGTATCCTGTGCCCCACTTTGGAGTGAGGAGTTCAGATGAGGAGCAAGATGGGAGAAGGGGCACAGTGGAATCACCCCAGGTGCCAGCAGAGCTACTGACACAAGCTGCCCTTGCCCAAAGCAGTAGCTGGAGGGTTTGCCCATGGGCATCCTCTGGGAAGCCCCCCGGGCTCTGTGCTGGGCAGCAAGTGGCCTGATGGCAATTGGGAAAGGTGGGAAAAACTGTGCCAGCCTTCATCCCCAAGCTGCAGCATCCTGACCAAGGTGCCCTTTGCAAGTCCCTTTGCCCAGCAGCGTCACGGTGCTCTCCTGGGACAGCTGTATGGGAGCAGTTCGAGGAGGATTTGCCCACGGATGTTTATTGGAAATTTGCAAATATAGAAAAAAAGCCTGGAGGATCCAGGAGGGACTCTGCTCTCGTGGACTGCCCGTGCCCGGTGAGGGGCAGCCCGGGTAGAGAGTCCCCCGCTGCCTGGCACCCCCAGAGTCCCTCTGTGCTCCTTTCCCTGGCCCCGGGGCCAGCTGTGCCCTGAGCAAACGGGGCTGTTTGCTCACGCCGGGATTAGCCGCTCCCTTTGTTCCTTTGACTTTCTCTTCCCTTTATGCCAGACCCTTTTATGGGGGCTTCAAAGGGGGTTGGGACCCCCCTCCCTGCCGCTGGAAGGCCAGGTTTGCTTCCCATGCTACCCCGGCCTTGCACTGACATCCTGGGGGTACCCATTGAGCACATCTGGGTGGCCCGCGGGGACAGCAGCTGTGCCACCGATCCACAGTCTCCCCCCTAACCCGGTGTCTTCCCCCTCGTCCCCCCCCTCCCTTGATTCCTGGCACCTCCTGCTGTCTTCAGCACCTTGGCAAAGTGGGTGCGAACGGCTGCCCCTGCAGCGGGATTCCCGGCACTTTGCACCCTGTAAGGAGAGGTGGGAAACTTGGCACCCGGATCCGGCCAGCTGTGCAGTCCCTCGGCCCCCGCCTGGCTTCCTGTCCCCTGCCAGAGCCCTGGCTGCCTGGATGGAGCCCCTGCATCATTCTGAGGGTCCCTGTGCCTCACTACCTCTGCACCCTCTCCCTCCACGGCACACAGCATCCCTGGAATCGGGTTGGGGCCCGCAGTTGGGGCTCACACACACACACACATCCTCCTCTGCCCCTCTGGCACGGGCAGCAAATGCTGGCATCCCCCTTTCCAGCAGAGGAATACCAGGCTGCCTACGGGCACAGGTTGACACTGCCCGATAGCTTCTGGCATGTCTGAAAAGGAGCATTTTGGAGTGAAGGGACTATTATGGGCACCTTAGGGTGCCTCATTGCCCGTGGGACCCCATTAGACTTTCAGTTTCCAGTTGCTCTTCAGTTTCCCCTGATGGGTTTGTTTGCCTAATGAAGATGGAATGCAGGGCACCTGGCGTCGCCAATGGCTTTGCCAGGGAGGGACGGGACATGGGCACAGAGGGGAGCATGGCAGGGACTAAGATGGGGCTGGTGGTGGGACTGGGGCCAGCGCTGGCAGAGGGGTTGAGGGTGCTGACTGGTGTGTTTGCAGCTTGTCACGTCCGCAGATGGGCCAGGCGGGGGGAACCTGGAGGTGTTTGACCCCGGTGCTCACAGGTCCAGTTGCCGCCGGCTGTGCCCAGGCGGGCTGGGCTGCCAGTCTCATTCCTGGAGCTGTGGCACCCACTGGACCCCCCATCCGGGTACCCCGCAAGGTGGGCTGTTGTGGGCTGAGCAGGGCTTGGGGCAGGCGGAGCAGCGCTGGGTGTTTACTCTGACTGTTGTCACCCGGCCAGGCACTGCCGGGAATCGCCGGCCGCAGGAACAGGGGTGGGAACGTGCGAGCGTGTGCGAGAGCCGGGGTGTGAGAAGGAAATGCACGGGCTATGGCGAGACTGGGAGCAAGAGGATGTGGGCTGGGAGCGGGGTGTCCCCCAAGGGGAAGTCTGTGGGAGGCTGCTGGGGCGGGGGGTTATCGGGGCGCGTGGCCTGACGCGTGCCAGGGGAGTGCGCATGAGCACACGTGGGTCTGAGGGTGCACGTGGGGGGTGTGTGCCGTGTGCCATTATGGACACTCACGTACACAGGGGTATGAGGCTCTGCAACCCCACTCAGAGTGCCTGGTGGGGGCTGGCTTTGCTGGGGGATGTCATGGCCATGCCAGGGCCTGGTGTTGAACGTGCCCTCGGTGCTTCTCCCACCCACTGCACTCTAAATCAATACCCCCAGTGAAACAGCCCTGGGATCATGCGCCAGCCACATCCTTGTGCTCCATCACCCTTCCCAGCTTAGAGGAATCTCTGTGCATCACAGCCACCCTGGGGATTTCAAGCTCCCCATGTTGCCTCTGGGTGATGGATGCAGGGATCAGACCACAACTCTGAGTGAGGGTTAGCAGGGATGGGGTCTAACTTTGGGAAAAGGCCACCAGGGATGAAGTCTACCTCTGAGAGAGGGTCACCAGGGACAGGGGTCACCTCTGTGAGAGGATCTTCAGTGGCTTTCATACCTGTCTGCCACAGCCAGGAGCTGATGCTCCCAGGGCTGTCCAGTGCAAGGTCACTGACGCCATCCCTTCTGCAGGTACCAGGGACACCCCCACCCCGTGGACAGGCACGGCAGAGGCACTGACCACCGAGGCGCCGGCTGCCGAGTGCTCAGGACGGGTGGCAGGTGAGCAGCGACCGAGGGCGCCCAGGGACGCCTTTCCCTAGCCCGGAGCCAAGGGAGGAAGCGGCGGGAGGCAGGAAGCCGTCCCCCGGGCCCGGGGCCCCTGATGTGATTTTGCTCGAAGGTCAGCGGCGACACAACAGGAAATCGTGCTGCCTCGGCTGGGCGGCCGGGCCGGAGCCGCAGAGCCGCGCTGTCCCGGGGCCGCTCCCGGCCTCCGGCCCTCCGTCCCGGCTGGGCGGCTCGCGGGGAGCCCGCGCCAACACTGCCCTCCATGGAAGGGGGACGGGAGCCGGGGAGCAGCCGCTGGCCCCAGGGCGGAAGATGCAGGGCCGAAGCCCCCAGCTGAGCATGGAGCTGAACAGTGAGTGCGCGGCTGGAACGGGGGACGGGAGTGCGCAGGAAGGGACAGTGGAGGCTGCGGCCCCAGAGCCAGAGTGTGCCCCGCGTGATGAGCCCCACAGGTGGGCACCAAACCACAAGGGTGGCTTTGGACTGGTTGGACTTTGCCACGGCCAGAGTGCGAGGGCAGCCAAGCATCTCTCCATACCCATCCTAGGCAAACAGGCTGTGCCAAGGCCTTTTGGGGACAGGTGCAGTGCCAGGGCACGCAGCGAGGCAGGACGTAGGGAGGGCCTGTGGAGAGGAGATGCCTGTTGCCAGGATGGGCAGTCCCTGGGCACAGCGGCATGCCAGCAGCACTGGGGGAGGCAGTGCTTGCAGGAGAGCACTCAGCCAGGGCAGCAGCAAGGACCAGATGTTCCCTGTGGGACATTGCAGGCTGGGATTCCCGAAGCACATGTGACACCCGGAGCTGCTCTTGGCACAGATCTGGAGGGCTGGCCCTGGCCTGGACAGGGAGTGGAGCTCTACTCCCTTGCTTGGAGCAGGGCTGAAAAACCTGGCACAGACATGGCTGTGGGGCCCCTTGGCACTTGCCACTGGCACAGAATCCCCGGCTCTCCCCAGTGAGCACTGGGCACCCTGTGCTGACTGATTACAGGGCAGTACCAGGCCCTCCTCAGCCCCCAGACCTCTCCTTGCACACTCACCACAGGGTCATTGAGGCCGCCACTGGGATGGGGGGAAGGCTTGCCATTGCAGGCATGGCCCTGGGCTGGTGCTGCCCAGGGAGGGTGGCACAGTGCCCAAGGTAACCCCATCTTCCCCAGGACTGCTCCTCCTCACATCCTTCCTCCTGCACGTGAAGGAAGACCGTGCCAGCCCACAGCGGCTGGTCTGTGACAACAGGCTCATCCAGAAGTATATCCTGGAGGCCAAAGACATGGAGAAGAGAGTGGTGAGGATACAGTCCCCCCCAAAACCCAAGGAACACGCACAGCTCCTCAACATCTCCTCTCCCCATTAGGGCCAGTGCCAGGCCCTGCCTGTGCTCAGCTGCCCTGCCGTGCTGCCCTTGGTGGAGTTCAGCCTCCAACAGTGGAAATCCAAATCGGTGAGAGGGGCTGGGAGGAGGGTGCTGGCACTGGTGTGCCCATGGGACTGGAGAAGGCACCTTGGATTGGCACAAGCATCAGAAATGCCAAGCAAGATGCCTGTGGGCATACCTGGTGGCATGGGGAGGGTAGAAGACCCCATCCAGACCTAGGGTGGGCACAGGAATGGCTCAGGCCACTCATTATTTGCTCCTTCAGAATGAGACCAAGCGGCGGGAGATCCTGTGTGACCTGTCCCTGCTGGTGGGTGCTGCCACAGGGGCCTTGGGCCAGGTGAGCGAGGAGTGTGGGGCAAGGCAGCTGAGCCAGCTTTACCGACACACCAACTCCTTCTTCCTGCTCCTGCAGACCTTCAGCTGGGAGGTAATAGCTCCCCACATGGGCCAGACCACCATGGCACAGGTGCCAACTGGGCTGCGTGGGGCACAACGGTGTTTGTCACCCCTCTGTCCCACTCTCGCCCCTCAGGCAGGACACTGGGAGCCGAGCTGCTCCTCACACTCCATGGAACAGACCCACATCACCAGCATCTTCCTCACCTACCGGCAGCTGGTGCAGGGCAAGCTGCGCTTCTTCTTCCATGACCTGGCCAAGGTCTTGTGCAAGCAAGGACAGGGGGCCAACAGAGACCCTCCGTGCGGGGCCCGGTGAAGCTGCACACAGGGTTCACCCCAATGTGACTTTGGAGCAATCCTGCCGGACACTGAGCTGTGCTCTGGGTGCCCAGGAAGATGCCCACAAGGAAAGGGTTGGCTCCTGTTCCTCAAGTCTTCGGAGACCATGCAGCCCACAAAGGCAAAGAGCAACACCCACGTGGGTGGGCACAGGCCCTGCTCCCACCTGGGCAGGCACCTCTACTGTGAATGCTTTTTGATTAAAGAGCTATTTTTCTAAAGGGTTGTGTGTGTCCTTCCCCCCGGGCCCGGGGCAGGAGCAGCCCCTCTGGGACACGCTCCCAGCTCTGCCCAGCGCCTGCTCCCTCCCGCGGCAGCCACCAGCACTGCACGGACTCCGGCCCAGCCCTGCACAGGGCCTGAGCTGCCACTCCTCACCCTGGCACCCACCTGCCCCTCCCAGCCCTAGCACAGTCCGTGCCCACAGTAGTGGTGGCTGGAGCAGAGTCCGGGGTAGGTGTGGAGTCCCCATCCTTTGGGAAGTGGCAGGGTCCCCCTTTGTGCCCTGTGCAGGTGTATCCACTCCCTGCCAGCCTCATCTCTCAGCAAGCAGAGCCAGGACTAGAAAACATCCCAGTTTAATCAAAACCAAGTCAGCCTGCCTGGGCTCCTGAGGGAATTGTCCCCAGCCCTGAGGCAGGCAGGCAGCTGTCCCAGTCCGGCTGCCCCTGGCTAGAGCCAGGGCTGAGCCTGCTGCTGAGCACAGGAAGGTGGAGGTGAGGAGATGCCATCAGGCAGGACTGGAACACATGGCACCGTCTCCACTTGGATGTCAGGCATCTCTCTCCTTGCAAACAGAGCTGCAGATCCCAGCAGGAGTCAGAAGATGTTGGGATGAAGCGGGGGACTGCTCCCTTCTCCCCAGCTCCAGGGAGGCCAGGCAGAATGGATGCTGTGGCAGAATTTGGGGTCTCAGGGTTCCTGTTTGCTCGCCAGCAGGATGTCTGTGGAGCAGCCATGGAGGTGTGCTAGAAGGCCAACTTCTTCATCAGCAGGTAAACACGAGAGTCCACCTCAAACCCGTGCAAGTTGTTTGCATCTCCCTGCAGTCGCATAAGCAGCCCCCCGTAGGACACGTAGGCAGAGCTGGGATGGGAGGAGAGGAGCAATGAGAGCAGGGAATTCCATGGGAGAGCCAAGAGGAGATCCCAGTGCCCCCCACACCACCCCAGGGCACTCACAGGCGTGTGGCTGCCTCTGTGGAGGTCTCGTCCCCTTCGATCCGGTACACCTTGCCGTACATCACGTACTCAAACTGGTCTGCCCTGCAACAGCACAGTGTGAGGCCACCAAGGGATCAAACCTAGGCAGACCCCCAGCTCAGTGTCTTCTGGGAGAAGGTTTCGCACAGTCACAGAATCAATCAGGTTGCAACAGTCCTTTGAAATCATCACTGACCGACCACCACCACGTCAGTTAGGCCACGGCACTCAGTGCCATGCCCAGTCTTTCCCCAAGCACCTTCAGGGATGGTGACTTCATCATCTCCCTGGGCAGCTCACTCCAATGTTTAATCACCCTTTCTGTGAAGAAATCCCTCCTGATGTCCACTCAATCCCAGCACTTCCCCTTTTCCCCCACTGACGCTCACATGGGTCCCAGCTGGGCCCTGTACCTGGACGGTCGGTCATCCGTGGGGTTGTACTCGCCATCATCCAGGGTGCCATCCTCATACAATGTGCTGGCGATGACCAGGCGGAATTTGTCCCCTGGGAGGAGGGCAGAGGAGAGGCGAGAAGGTAGAAGCACAGCCAGAACTCAGGGTGGTGGTAGATAGCCCACCCCGGCAGGTGTTTTACTTGTGATAGAAAAGCCCTGCCCCTGCTTCCACTCCTCCACCAGGACTGCGGGGAATGAGCGAAAGGTCACACTGAATTCTGTGTTCCCCTATTCCCCACACTATGGAGGAGACCAGAGACACCAGGACACCACTTCTGGTGTTTTTGGGGGACACAACCAAATATTCATAGGGAGAGTCCCAGAGAGCTTGGCTGGATCCTGGGCAGCAGCGTGACCCCTGCAGCACCAGTTCCAGCTCTTCTGTGCCTCACTGAGGGCAAATTCTCTTTTTGACCCATTTAGTGTATTTAGCTGCAGAATTTCATTTCAGGTCTCCCTTAAAGCTTGGCCATCAGCAGGTGAGACAGTTTCCCCAGACAGTGCCTCTGTGGAATGGGACATTGGTGAGTCTAAACACACACAGGGTGGTGAACCAGAACCCAGCTCAGCTCCAGCACACTGAGAGTGCCCAGAAGCTCCCGTGACCTGGGACAGTACAGGGGCCCAAGGAAGTCTGGGACAACTCATTTCTTGTTCACAGCAAATTCGGGCTCCATCCTCGGAGTGCCCCTCCGGCCTCCCCCACCAAAGCTGACACTGGCCGACCCTCTCTGGGCTACCAGCCTGATGGCTTACCGAGGTCCACGGGGTAGATCTGGATGTTCACGTCCAGGATGAGATCCATCTTGAAGGACTCGCTCTCGCAGTGCAGGCGAGACACTGGGGAGAGCAGCAGAGTTAGGGACCAGCACAGAGAACATCCCCGGGGGCTGGGTGGGAACAGGGCCCCCTCCCCGCCCCTGTCGGGCACCCGAGCTGTTTGGGGGTGGATGCGGGGATGGATGCCGGAGCGTGGGAGCTGGCGGAGGTGTGCGCAGGCAGAGGAACACGGTGGGGCGGAGAAAGGAGGGTTCCGGGGACCGCGGGGACGGGAGGGGCACAGCAGCGGGGCTGGGGATGCCCGGGGAAGCGGGACGCTCCGGGGGAAGGAAACAAGCGAAGGGGCCGAGGCACAGCGGCCACCGCCGGCGGGAGGAGCGGAGTGGGGACCGGGAGGGGACGGGGGAGGGCGCGGGGCCCACTCACCACGGTCGAACTTCTTGCCCTCGGGGTCGATGTCCTTCACGTCGAAGATGTCCTCGAAGAGGATCCCGGCCATGGCGGCGGCTCCGTGCCCCGGCCCCGATCGCGATCCCCGCCCCGATCCCGGTCCCGGTCCCGGCCCCGATCCCGGTCCTGCTCCCGCTCCCGCCCGGCGCGCGCCGATGACGCGCCCTCCCGTCCAGCGCCGGGCGGAAGCAGCTTCAGGGCGGGCGGGGCGACCTCCCTGCCAGCACCGGGAGCCCCGCGGTCCTAGTGCCCACCCTAGTCCTGGTGCCCCGCGGTCCTAGTGCCCGCCCTAGTCCTGGTGCCCCGCGGTCCTAGTGCCCGCCCGCCCCGGCGGGGCCGGCAGGGGGCGCTGCGAGGCCGTGGATGGAGCCGCGCGCGCCGCGGCCCCGCCCCCGGGCACGGAGAGGCCCCGGCAGCGCCCCCGTGCGGCCGGTCCGGGGTGGGGAGGCGGGGGGGACCCGGGGGGTCCCCGATGGGGTCCGGGATGTCCCTGGGTGAGTCCAAACTGTCCCGCGGGGGTCCGGGCTGCCCCTCGAGGGGGTCCAAGCTGCCCCCGCGGAGGGTCTGGGCTGTCCCGTGGCGGTCTCGCAGCCCGCGTCCCACCCTCGTGGCACAGAGGGGCTTCACCTGCGTTCCCCGGCCGCAGCCAGGCATCGGTGTGATGAGCTGCGCGAGCTCAGCCAGCAATGGCCCCAGAGCCTGCAGCCCCCACCGGCTCCTTCCCCCTTCCATGCCAGCGACGGGGAGGTGGGGGTTGGGGGGCAGACGTGTGACACCGTCACCCGTGTCCTGCCGATGAACCGTGAGGGGAGCAGGGGGGTCTGGCACGGCCGGGGGCTGCTCACACGTCGGGCACCACGGGATGCTCCATGCCTGGCATCTGGTCGGAGCCGCCGGCGCGGGTTCAGGAGTTCAGCCCTTTTCCCTCCCCGTTCCCCGAATGCCACCGCCAGCCTGCCGAAACAGATTTTTCCCTGGTTCAGGCAAGACGTGGCAGCGGGGACCCTTCTCCTCCTTTGGGCGGCGGGTGCCCAGACGTGGCTGGTGACCCAGAGGGTGCTGTCACAGGGGCTGGTGGGGCGGGCAGGTGTAACAGGGACTGGGGAGGGCAGGTGGCACGGCTCCGTGTGTGCGGCACATGCCAGCAGCTCTCCGTGAGTGGGGACATCTATGGGACACAGGTCGGTCCCTGTGTGTGGCACTGATGCCTGCAGCGAGGTGGGGCATAGCCCACGCTGTCCCCGTGAGCCAGACATCTCCAGGTGGTCCGTGGTGGTATCCAGAGCCGAGGTGACCCTGCACCTGCACCAGACTGCCTGTTACAGGATGTCTGTGGTGCCCAGACCCACACAGGTGTGGCCTCCCCACGGCGTGTCCCCTCCGTGACACGGTGTCAGCGCATCCCCGCAAAAGCCTGCAGCGCAGGCAGCGGAACGGGGCAGTGCGGGGACACACCAGGGACACCGGCTTGGCGGGGGTGCTGCTGGAGGGGGCTGGTGGCCTGCTGGGGGGGTGCGGGCGGTTCACGGCGGGGTCACCCCGCGGCGGTGGCACTCAGCAGGGACAGTCTCTAATGCGCTGGGACGTAACCTCGGCTCCTTCTAATCATCGCCAGGACGGTGATCCCTCCCAAGCCCCCCAGCCCCCTCCCCACTCTGCCCACCCAAACTCGGGTGGGGGGGGGGGTGGTACAAACCTCGCTGCCAGAATGTGAGGCCATGGGCAGGGCAGGCACCTCACCTGGTGCAAAGCTTGGGGTGTGAACCTCCCACCCCGGTGTCCCTGTGCCCTTCTGCACCCCGAGGAGCTCCTGCGTGCTTGTCTAGGGTCTAGGGCTGGGCTGTGGGGGGCCTGGGCACCCCTGGGTGGGGGCTGCGGGGGGCACCTGAGGCTATGGAGGTTGCCAGGGGGTGGCAGCAACACACCGAATGTGGCAGAGCACCCCCAGGGTGTGCCGAGCCGCGGAGTCCTACCACAGCCAGGCTCACCAGTCTGACCAGTGCCCCCTCCAGCATCCCCAGGTTGCCATCCTGGAGGGATGTGACCAACCAGGCGGGGGCCAGCCGGGGCGTAGTGGTATGGGGTCCAGGGCTGTTTTTTTGGGAGGAGTCCATGTGCCAGCCTCCACTGTGCTCAGGGGTACCCTGGTGTGATTCAGGATGAGGGGGCTCTGGCACAGCTGTGCTCCCTGCTTGGATGCTCTCAGGGCCACTGCAGGGTGACACAAAGGGCTAATCCCACCTGGCTGTCCCTGCCTGACCCTGCTGAGACCTGGCACACTCGGTGCAGGCCAGCAGGCAGCTGGGACTGTGCTCACCAGCTGGCGAGGCAGCCCCCCAGGGGTGCTGCTACCCACCGACCCCGCCAGCCTGCACTGCCTCCCTGCCCTCGTGGCACAGCTGAGCCCCAACCCTGGGCACAGGTGGGCACGGCCCCACATGCGGGTCATGGGCACACAGCCGCCTGCAGGGCCAGCTGGGGAGGGGGTGTCGGGGGGTTGTTTCCAGGTGCCCCCCAGATGCCACAGGATCGGAGTGGCAGCAGGAGCCTGGCACACCCTGAACCTCCCGGGTGCTGGCTGTGTGGCAGGGCCGTGGTGCCAAGACCCCTCCTTGGCCCCAAGCCCCTTCCTTGGCCCCATGCCTGGCCAGCCTGTGGGGCAGGATTGGCCGGGGCAGGGCTGGCCCTGGTGTGAATCCGGCCAGGGCTGGCAGAGGATGGGACACCCTGCTTTTCCCTCACACTCCATCCCCATCTGCCCTGGCTCTGCCGCATGCCTGCTGCCTTGCTGACCCCGTGCCATGTGCCATGCCATGCCGTGCTGTGTCACAGGATTGTGGGTGGCCAGAGGGGCTCATGTGCCCAGCTAATGCCAGCCCCGTGCTGCCAGGGGCAAACAGACGGTCCTGGTGCAGGCACTGGTGAGAGCCAGGGGAGTCGGCACTGTTTTTGGTGCCGTTGCCCAGGGAGTGCCAGTTTGCCAGCCAGGTGCCTGGTATCGCCTCCTTATCTGGGATTAAACAAACCCTCCTTAGATCCGGAGCCCTTTGGAGGTGCTGTCCCTCTGTCTGTGGGACCAGCCCTTCCCTACCTCCTGCCCTCATCATGCCTGCTGCCCTTCCCCCATGCTGGGCTGTGTATGAGTCACTGGGCTGAAGAGCCCCCCACATACTGAACCCAGCTCCCCTTGGTCATGCAGTAGCCCCTGGGGTCTCTGCTCAAGGCAGGCAGCACCTCCAAAGCAAGGTGCAGAGTGGGACCATCTCTGCCCCTACCTTGGGGTGCTCCCAAAAGATCCCAGCACAAAATGGCACTCACTGGAGCGTCCCCTTGTCCTGCCTTGGCCAGGGAGTTGCCCATGCCCTCAGTGTGATGGATCCTGGCAGCTCCAGTGCCCGTGGTGTCAGGCTCCCTGGAGAGGGGGTACAACCCCCTCCCTCATTAGTCCCTGGTCTGTTATCTTCTGCCGATAAATTATACAACACAAGAGCCTTTGAAAGGCGGCCAGGCCTCCATCCGCTGGGGCGGCCTTTGGGGGGCCCACATCAGCCATTGTGGGCTGCTGCCAGCTGCCTTTGCTGGGTGGGTGACAAGGACAGGGGTTTGGGCCCTGCCCTGGTGACAGGATGCTGGTGGCGGGCTCCTGGGCTGCAATATGGACCCAAAGACAAAGCAGAGGAGCAGTGGGGGAGGAAAACGTGCCTGCACCCCTGCCCGCACCCTGTGCTCATACTTGCTGATTGGAACCCTGCCTGTACCTGCCACCCATCCCTGCCTGCAACGCTGACTGTGCCCCCGCCTTCACTCCTTGCTCATATCCCCGTATTGTCTGTCCAGTTTTGGGTGCGGGACGGCAGCGGTGCCCGGGCTGGCGGCCGGTGCTTCAGAGGAAGCAGCGATCCCTGTTATCTGCCGGCACAAAGGAGCCGAAGCGCCGCCACCGTTACTGACGCAAACAAGGGCAGGGTGAGGCTGGGAAGGTGGGCAACCGCCGGCACCTGCGGGCACCTCCCACCGTGGCATCCCTGCCCATCCCAGTGGGGTATGGGGCAGGGTGGCACCGTCCCCATGCCCAGAAATGGGGGTCCCCCCATACACCTCGATGTCAGGGAATTAGGGCCGTGTGGTCTGCCCAGGGCAGTGCTGCCAGCCCGTGCATGTTGCACATGTGTGTGCACTCATGTGATCTCCCATCAGCTCCGCGGGTGCCCCCATGGGGTGCAGCAATGTGGCCTCCGTGTGCCCATCCCTGCACCCTGCTGGGCTGGTCCCCACCTGGGCTGAGGGTCAGGAAGGAAGAGATGAAGCCGAAATTAAGCTGTTAATGAACCCGTCTGTCACCAGGCCACCAATTACCCGGGCTGGGAACGAGGAGATGATGGACCGTGACTGGGGGAGGGGAGCAGGATGTCAGGGTCTTCGGCATGGGGGCAGCTGGGGGGTGTCGCCATGTCTCGGCAGCTTCCTCATCACCACCTGCCACCAGCCACCCTAGGGACTGCCAGACGTGTCCTTTGGGGTGGGGGACAGAGGAGACTGAGGGGTGACAGGGCCACAGCCCCAAGGGATCTTGGAAAGGATTTAGAACCTTCTTTCTTCTCACAGAGGTCCTGGGTGAAAAAATGGGGTTTGGGAGAAATCAACCCCAACCACTGTCCCTGGCTGGTACACGGGTGTCACCAGCGTCACGAGCTGGCTGTTCTCTGCACTCAGAGCATGGAGGGACATGTTTCTAAGGGGAGCAGAGTCAGCAACTGTACCCTGGGGATGCTCCCAGACCCTCTGGCTGCTCCTGGCCCTGGGAAGAGCTACAGCAAGGAAAGGGGCTTATAGCTCTCCCCCCACTTTGCCAGTCTGCTATGGTGCGTGTAAGACGCCCCTGTCCCTGTCAGCTGGGATGGGCCAGGATGGCCAAATTCCTCTGAGCTGATGCTGATGTCAGTTTTTCCGCAGCACCTCTCGGAACGGGGCCGGGTGCCTGTCCGGGCTGGCAGAGGGACAGGCCATCTCCCCAGCTGTCATCACTCTCGCCTGTCCCCACGACGGCCCTTAGTGGCACCAGGCCCTGAGAGGGACCCAGGGACTGCTGGAGCCTGGACTGGGAATCTGCAGGAGCGGGTTCCTGCTCCTTCATGATGACAAGAGCCTCTGTGCTGGACACTGGCAGCTGCCCACTGTGCCCCTGCCAAACCCACCAAGCTGGAGGGTGGGCTGGGATGAAAGCCATGGGATTTTGCTGGGCTCAGAATCAACTTAATGGCTTTGGAAGACAAATAGATTAGGGAGCTGCAGGGATTGGGGCAAGGATCAGCTAAATTGGAAGCAGAGGAGGGCTGGAACGTCCTGCCCAAACCCTGCTGCCCCATGCCCAAAGCCCCACCCCAGCCCCATCCCTGCATCACCCAAGCCCAGGGTGCCTCCATGGGGTCCTCACAGTCCCCTCCCATGATCAAGCTGCTGGTGGGACTGGTTGGGACAGACTCTTCTCTCCAGCCCACCTCTTGGCTGCACATCATCAGTCTCCAGGCATTGCTGCCTTTCCTTTTCTTGGCCGTCCCTTTTCCTCTGTGGCCCTTTCCCTGCCTTCTCTTTCCCCAGCATCCCACATCCCCACCAGCATCCCCACTGCATCCTGGCTGTGGGAATTCCTTTGCACCTCTCCTCACATGCTGTGAGGCCATAGTTCTGAAATAAGTGGTCCCAAAATAAGCTCCCTCCTAGGACCCTATAAATCTCAGCAAAGCACAGAGTCCTGGGGTCAGTCCTGCAGTCCTTTTTGCTGGCAGGGTGCCGTGCCCCATCCCCACGTGTCCCTCTTGGCACCCCAAGAGGGTTTGGGGTTTTGTTGCCACCCTGATAGTATCGGGTCCTGGGGGCATCTCTGCTCACTGGAGATTGGATCAGCAGTAATGAACAACATCTGCTTGTGGAGTCTGGGGACAGAGAAGATGGGGGACACCCCCTCCAGCAGCCGAGGCACAACTCTGGGGACATTGGGCAACACCATGGCTTCACTACCCATCTTGGGGTGACATCCTCACGGCAGGACCCCCAGTGCTATTCATGACCTGAGCCTGGTAGGTCTCAGCCAGGTTTTGATGGTGCAGTGGGGAGAAAGTGCCTGGCCTGGGGGTCCCCGAGGAGGAGGGGGCTGTGGTGAGGAAGGCTGGGTGTGGGGGACAGCCTCCTGCTGCCGCGGCCCCCCCGGCGCCCCCGTCCCCCTCCCGCCTCCGCTTCCTGCGCAGGCGGCCCTGGGAGGCGATGAAAGCAGCCCCAGCAGATGTTTCTGGCTTGTTTTCATCTCATTAACTGTTTCCTCTTTTATTATGGGATAAATTATTAATTGTTCAGTGCGAGGAAGAAAGGAAAGAGAAATCCTGACGGAGAACCCTCAGGCTCCGGGGAGGGCGGCAGGCAGGGGTTGGCACAGCCTGGGGCAAGGGGTGGGCACAGGGGATTTGGGATCTCTAGGGTAGAGGCAGCCCCTTGCAGTGACACCAACCCTCAGCTGTCCCCCCGAAAAAGGGGGGCAATGTGGAATGCAGGAGGTGGTCCAGGATTGGGGCAGGAGGGGGCTGCCGGCACCTGGCCTCTGTCAGCAGCTGAGGAAAGTAACCCAGACAGACAGAGTAACGGCTGGGCTGGGCATGGGATCCAGACATCTGGGCACCAGTTTCCAAGCCCCTTACTCAGAGACCCCCAACCCCTTCTACCTGCTCTCTCTGGCCCCTGCGGGTTGAGAACGGACACTCGCTTCACCTCCTGGCCAAGGGATGGGTCTCAGCCCAGCCCTGACCCCCCCAACTCCCCAGCCCCTGCCCCCCTGAAATATTCATGGCCCACAATGACAAGCTAATTTAATTGCCCTGATGAGAAGCTGAATAATTTACGTTCTTTTGGAGCAGGTCAGGAGACATCATTAGCAGCTGATCTCTGAGCAGGGAGGGGAAGTGGCCGAGCCCCCATCCCACTGCTTGGGGACATCAGGTGGGCAACAGGGACCCAAAAGTGTCCCCATCCTGGAATCGCCATGGCTGCGTGGTGTGTGATGACATCTGAAGTACCAAGCCCCCCTGACCATCCTAAACCCAGCCAGCACTGTGGGGTGGGAAGATGACCCCAACCCAGTGTGTTGTGGCTCCCGTGGTGCTGGGGTCCTGGTGGGCTCTGAGGCACAGCCTCCCTCCATCCCCACCACTGACGCTTTGGTTCGCTGCCAGCAGCGATGGCTGGGATGAAATACGGCTGGGAGAAGGGCCCGGCGCGCTCCGGATTCCTGAGATAAGGGGACAGGCGGGACAGGGACCTTTATTTACATTTTTTCCTGGAAATTTCAGCCTCTCTCTAGTGAGACTCCATCCGGCTGCCATGAAGATAAGAGGGGCTTGTGAGGGGGCTCTTGGGGGTCAGGGGGCTTATTCCTTTCCCAGCCCTGATGCTTGCCCCAGTCCGCATACCCTGTGCGAGTAGGGGGCACAGCTGAGCACCAAGGGGGGGCTCAGGACTGTCTCCTTCCGCATCAAACTCCATGTTTCTTCCTCTCCACTGCTATGATGGAGATCTAGGGGGCCTGATCTACCACATCCCCTCACCCCACCGTGTCGAAGGGAAGTGGTGTCTCCTGCTGGCTGGGCCCCACCTTGGTGGGAAAGGCCCAGCCCGGGATAACAGTGTTGTGATGGTCATGCCAGGAAATTTTGGGCCAGAGGCCACGGCGAGGGCTGCAGCCGGCTGCCTGATAACGCCTGGATTTCCTCCCAGTGCTGCCCAGCGTCCGGCTGGTGGGGAGGGATGCAGTGTGGGGGCTGTCCAGCAGCAGCCCCTTGTATGCTGGCCAGAACAGCCCCAGGGGGCTGCCTCGTGACCCTGGGGAGCACAGTGGAGCCCTCTGGGGGTCTGGCACTCTGGCAGTGCCAGGGATTCCAGGCTGCGCCCCTTCCAGCACTGGGAGCATCACTGTCCCAGGGAGGGATGGGTGGATGGGAGGGGCTGCTGCAACCTGCAGGTGCCTTCTGCACCTGAAGCCCCGGGGGTCCTGTCCAAGCTGCCCCCACAGGGTCAGCTGGGGAGGCTCCCTGGGAGGTCCAGCACTGGCTGGGGTGGGGGACAGAGCCAGGACTCACTGCGGCCACCCCAGTTGCCAGTTGGGCAGGGGCACAGTGGCATCCCCACAGCCAGGTGTGCACCCACATGCACACCTTTGCACACACAGACACTAAAATATACATGCACAGCTACACGTGGCACTGAAATCCCACACACGGACACAAACACCTCCTCCTCCGTGCATTCAGACACACACAGACAGGTTCACACGTATGCACGCACCTCCATGTTTGCACACACGTGCACCCAAACACCTGTACAGGTACACAAACACTTGCAGATGTGCATATCAGGAGATGTGTAAGTGTGCACACACGGGCACTCATGCACATGCAGGCACACACCCAAACCCACACATGCACACACCCACATGCACACACATACACGGGTGGTCCCCGTGCACACACACCCCCCATACGTGCACACACACAAGTACACATGAACTCACACGTACAGACACAGCCGTTCTCTGCTGCCTGCACGTGTGCTGCCTGCCTGGGGTGCCAGCGGGTGCTCCCCACGCAGCCGCTGCCCCCCGGTCACTCTCCGGAGTTTGAGATCGAGGAGGAATTTTAAATGCATTGACCCCTGACCCCTCCCTGCCTGCAAGGGGAAGCCAGACCCCGGGCTGCCCCCAGCCGGATGGGGACGGGGGGGGCCACAGGAGATGGTGAGCCCTCAAAGCCCATGGAGGGTAAGGGGGGCACTCTGCCTCACCCCCCGTTTTTCTGCACCCCATGTGCCTCCTGCCTTGGGAAGCACCAAGAGGGGTCACACCAAAACATCGCTGCCTGCAACACTCATGGCTTGGTGATGCCACAGCTGTGTGCCACACACCAGGAAGGGTCTGTGGGAGTGGGTTGCCCCTGCCATGCCCTCTGCAAGGGTTGCTGGGCCCCCTACCCTGCTCCTGCCTGGCTCCTGGCATTCCTGCCTCCCGCGTGGAGGGGCTGTGGTGATGGCAGTGTAATTAAAAACGCAATTAAGTGCTGCCACTTAGCAGAAAAGTCATACAGTTTGGGGATAATTATCTGACAATATAACAAGTTGCCCAACATTAATCAGGCGCTGATCTGCTCCGGCAGCTGTGCTCCCTGCTCTGGCCGCACTCTTAATGGCATCATTCGGGAGACAGCAATAAATCAGGCCCTTATGTGGGCCCCGGGGGCAGCACACTGTCCCCGGCCTGTGTTTGGGAGTTTTTGGGGTGCCAAAGCAGCATGTTCCCCGCCCAGCCCCTGGGTGCTTCTCTCCTGTCTGAGGGTGCAAAGAGCTGCCCAGGGCAGTGGGGAACGTCCTAAGGGATCAGCCCTCACCTTAAGTTGAAAGGATAGTGGGGCACCCCTGAAAGGGGACCTGCTGTGGGGGGAAGGCTGTGGCTGGGATGATGGCTCTGCCTGGGGGAGATCCCCAAGTGGAGGGCTGTGCACTCTTCTGCAATCGACATCCACAACTCCCTGCCCTCTCCAGGGGTGGCAAAGAAACCCCAGATAGTTGAGGAACATGGGGTGGGAGAGGGCACATTGGCTCCCAAACCCATCAGTGATGTGGGGTATTAATGAGTATTTATGGCTTGTGTTTGTCAGTGTTAATGAAGCCTTTGCGCTTAAACAATATTAACTCTGAAGCAGAGGTGGGTCCTCCCACTGCATCACCCCAGCATTGCCCAGAGACTTCCCACACCAGGGCAGACCCAGACATCATCCCATTCTAGCTGCCCTCCTAATGCTGTTCCCTGGCTTAGGTGCTGAGGGGTCTCATGCCACAGGGACTACATCTCCCTGAGATAGAGGTGAGCCCCTCCCCCAAATTTGCCCCTACAGCCAATGTGTTGGCACAACTTGCTTGTGGCATGTTCCTCCCACGCTGTTTTGCCATAGCCCTGAGCTCTGCCCGTCCCTGTTCCCATCTCTGTTCCAGTCTGTCCGTTTCGGAGTGGGAAGCACAGCCCTGTACATCTCTGACTTCTAAGGACCGGAGATAAAAGCAGAGTTCATCGCCTTTGTTTGGGCTCTGGCCGGCGTGGGCTGGGGAGGGGTAACCCACCAGAAAGAAACCAGCAGCTTAACACATTCACTTCGCCCCTAATTTGCCGGTTCTGCCACAAAATCCCATTACAAAGAGCTTAGCGCTGCGCCCAGGAAGAGGTCACTGCCGGGGGCCCCCAAGGAGATTTTCCAGCCACAAAAAGCGCGAGAAAAGAGCAACCCCATCTCCCTTGAGCGCTTCCAGGCACGGCGAGGGATGGGCACCCTGTCCTGGGGTCCCCTGTCCCCTGCCCATCCCCTCCATCCTGCACCTGGCAGCAGGGGAGAGCAGTTGCAGAGGCGCAGCTGGGTCAATTCACCTTTATAACTCCCAAAACAAATAAAATGCGGATTGGCATTGATCTGCAGGTGTTGAGCAGGGCCATAAAACACCAGTTCCAGCCAACGGGCGCTGCTGGAGAGCCAGCTGCATTGGGCTGGGTCCCTGCAGCCTGGTGGGGGATGTGGCTGTGGTGGGCCCCCAAAATGCTTTGGAGGCGATGGGGTGACCCCACAACGGGGTGTACAGGGAGGGTGCTGGAAGCTGTGGCAAGCCCAGAGCTGCTCCTGGTATCCCTGTGCCACAGGGACTGGCTGTGCCGCCAGAGCCCTGGGCACCCTTCTCAGGATAGGGGTGGGGGGATTTGGGGGACCCTGAGGGCAGACAGTGTGCGTGGGGGTGAAAAAAGGGCAGAGTGGGTACACATAGCTGGAACTGGTCGTGGGTGGATGGGTGTGCATCCACGCAGCTGTGTGTGAGGGAAGCACACACACCTCTGAGCAGGGCAGCCCGTGCACGAGTGGGCACACGCACCTGAGCAAGTGTGCACAGACACGGGGACCCTCGGCTGGGCCAGGACAGAGCAGCTCACTGAATATTGCGTGGGGCGGCGGCACACACAACAGCTCGACACAGCGGGGTGGGGGCATGAACCCCCGGGATGGGCACAGTGCGGGGCTGGGGCACAGCTGTGTGCTTGGCACTGCTGCTGCAGGCTCCGGGACGCTGGTGGAGCGGGAAGCGAGGCCCGTCGGTGCTGAAAGGAGAGGGGGCGAAAGCCCGGGCGGGATGGAAATGAGCCCCCGGGGGTTCGCACAGCACAAAGGCGCCTGCTGGGGTGGGCCGAGACCTTCCCAGCCCTCGCCACAATGTTTGCAAATACCAAAGGCCACTTATGGCGAGGCCGCCAGCAGGGAGGGCGAGGGGGGCTCCCAGCATCCCCCTCTGGCAGGGGGCTCCTCGACCCCCGCAGCGCCCCATGAATGCCCCCTGGCACCCCAGATGGCCGAGTGAGGCAGGCAGGGGCTGCCCATTGCCCTTGTCGGCGTCCCCGGTGCGGGAGCCAGGGGAGCAAGGAGTGTCGTGGAGGAATGTCCCCGCTCAATGCCCACCACGCCGGGGCTGACAGCCCTGAAATCGGGCTGTCACATCCCGTCTGGGCAACGCTTCACCTCCATTTGTGGGAGCTTGTTCGGCTCCCGCCTCATTCAGCCAACACAAACAGCACTTAACCCTCTGGCTCCCACCGGCCCAGGGTGGGGGGCTACCAACCCCAGGCACAGCACTGAGCATCGGGATGTGCCCGCCGCCATCCTGCTGCAGCGTCCATAGGGATGAGGTGAGATACCCCGTGGTGCCAGGTTCTTTGGAAGGGAAGTTTAGGGTTCCCAGGACCTCCCACCCTCACCTCACAGCCCTGAAAAGACAGCCCGAGTCAGGCCCCGCTGCCTGCCCCGGGATGGGGGGGCTCATGCCAACCCCTCTGATACCCCACACCCTTCCACCACCGCCTCCCTCCAGCCCCCACAGCCACCCCGAGATGCCTTCCCACCCCCCCGCGGGGACACCCACCCTGCAGCAGCCCCGACCGCCGATGAAAGCAGGAGCAGGAGCCTTTCCTTTGACACAATTAAGCAGCCCGGGGTCCCAGCGCCTCGGCTCGCCGCAGTGTGTTAAATTAATGTAGCAGAAAAAATCATTATGCGGGGACACAGATGGAAGTGACCAAGCAGAAAATGCGATGTGCAGCGGCAGAGGACCCCTCTTACCCGTGTAAACACCACAGGGAAGAACAGGTTTCCCAGCTCCCAGGCGAGGAGGTGACCGCAGCCTGCCAAGGGTCTTCCCCCCCACATTGCCACCGGGGCAGATCCAGGATGGAACCAGACATGGGGGTCCCATGGGTGGGTGAAGAGGGCAGGCGGTGGGACCCCCTGGGCAGCAGCTACCCTGGGTGTGGGAGGGCCAGCCAGCGAGCCGGGCAGTGCGTGTGGCCGGGCCGCCGCTCACAATTACCATGTCATTATGTGCCGGCACAGCCGTGGCTAACGGAGCAGAAAAGCGGCCTCTACTCAGCACCCGTGGGCAACGGGGTAAGGGGGCCCCAGGGGAGCACCCAGATACATGTGTACATGCACCCATACAGGCACCCAGCACATGTCCCCAGGGGTGGAGTCTCATTCCCCAAGTGCCACCAACACTGAGGACCTCTCCCTGGGTGCACACCCTGGTCTCACCTGCCTTTGTGGCCCCCAAGGGACCTGCACTCACTCTAGTGACCCTCTCAGCTGCCAGGGAGGCTGCCCTGGAGAGGGCTTCTGCTCCCTGGGCAGATAAACCCAGGGCAAACAAGGTCCTAGGGCTCAGCTCAGCAAACAGCAAGAGCTGCAGGGCTGCTCCCCCAGAACTTGCACACTAGGAACCCCAAACGCTGGGCAAAGGGTTCCCACAGCAGGACACAGCATGGGGCACAGTAGGATGCAGAGGGAGCAGAAGGGTGCTGAGCACATGGGAAACATGGGGTCTGATGTCATCAAGGCAAACTGTTCTCTCTCGTGGGTCCTACCTGCTTCTTGGACAGGAGCTGGAGCCTCCCAGCATGACTCCACAGGTTTTTTGGTGTGGCAGGGGCTGGACTGCCCCTGTGTATGTGGGAGGCTCCCATTGTCCCTGGGGGTCCCTAGACAGCCCAGCTCTTCTCTTGGTTGGTTGACCTTATACCCTACAGCCTCCTCCAGCCTGGATTTTCCCCAGCTGGCCAACTCCTGGCAAAGGAGGCCTGATTTACATGCTTGCCCTCATTTCCCAGGAGCTCTCAGGTGTCAGCGTTTGGGTACTTCCCATGTCACCTCCCTCCAGGGCCTGGGATAGTGGGACATGAGGACGGATGGGGGGTCAAGGGGGTGACCGGGGGTTGGCTGGGGTTATCGCACTAGGGTGGTGTGGGATGATAACCAGAGCTCCCTCCTGTCAGCACTGTGGGGTGTGAGAGCAGGATGGGGACAGGGACCATCCCCAAGCCCCTGTCTCCCACCTTGGGGACACCTTGGGATGGTGGGTGCCTGCTCCCCGCTGCCTCCCTGTCTGGCCTTGTTTCCACTGGGCTGTGTTCCCACCAGCCCAATATTCATGTGGGCCCCTTCCCTCCCTGGGGGGCTGCTAATCCCCCCCGAAACGGGCCAGGGATTGTTGACCGAGCTGCCATATCCCTTGAACAAGCAAGCCTGGGCCCCGCAGCTGCCGCCGGATTAAGAGTCACCCTTTCGCTGCCACAGCCCCCGCGCCAGAGCCCACGGCCCCCTCAGTATGCTCAGCTCCTCATCCACGATGGGAGGGGCAGCCAACAGGACGCCAAGGAGATGGTTGTTTGGGGTACTCCTGCAGCCAAAGCTGACAGGTTTAGTGGGGCTCTGCCAGCACCCGAAATGCCTGATCTGCTGGGTCTGGCTGGGTCTGGCTTGTGTTGGCAGTGCCTGGGGAGCAGCAGCAGGAGCATGCCACCATGCAGGAGTGAGCCCCAGGAGGGCACGATGGTAGGGTGGCACTGGCATCAGTGGCTGCCCAGTAGATCCCCTTCCTGCTGCCACCAGCCATGGGCATGGGCAGAGCTATGCAGAGGGAGAGACAATGGCAGAGGGTGAGAAACAGCTCTCACGCTCCAGAATTGTGGGTCATTGGAATTACAGTAATTAGTGTGTGCTAATGGCATCTAATTAACACCCGGCAGTGCTGATGCAGAGCTTGCTAAGCTGGGCACCTGACCCCTGCCCTGCTGCCTCAATTTACCCACTGGCAGCAAGGGTGAGCCTGGCACCTGGCTCTTCCTGAAGCCAAGGGACATCAAACTAACAGGGAAATATCACACAAGCTGCTGGCTTGTTATCAGGGCCAGTTCTGCCAAGTGCCCCTGTCCGGGGCAGCCTCTGGCTATCTCGTTATCTCGTTATCTCAAGAGCTTTTTCGAGGTCGGGGTGGACATGTCTGCACGAAGAAGTGGGTGTTGCTGGATGCCCAAGCCAGGGTGGCTTGGGGGGTACCCAGGGGTGTCTTGGGGATGAATAAAAAAAAAGGCAGAGTATCCTGGTTCTGCTTGCTCCTGCTGCAGGGAGAAACAGTGGGTCTGCCTTTTGTAGGGGAAACAGGCATCCATGGGTGCTATTCATACCTGGAGAGATTAAAAAAAACACCTTTTGGCTCCACTGACAAGCCCCCAGAGCCTTGCAGCAGCATTCATCCCAGCTAAGTGCACAGGGCAGATAAAGGGTCTTCAAGAGTCCCTAAGGAGCTGTCTGAGATGCTTGCTGTCCTCAGAGTGCATTTTCTGTGGCAAGCACCTTGTCTCTCCCCTTGCAGGGACTCCCTGAGCCCTGCAGCAGTCTCAGCAGTTGTGCTAGACACCTAGTATTATGGGTTGCTAAGAGGAAAAGCCCTTTACCCACACTGTGCCCATCCCAGCTGCTCCCAGAGTTTCCATCTCCAGGTGACATGTGACCTCTGCTGGGGACACCAGTTTGAGGACAAGCCCTCCTCCCAAAGCAGCTGGTGTAGTGGGTACCATCCTCTGGCAGGTGGGCTTGACACCCCCAGTGCTGTGGAGATATCTGGAGGCTGTGGCAAGCAGGTCATCCTGGTTCCACAGGACACAGAGGGTTCTTCAGCACCAGCATTTAGGGGCATTTTGTGGCCAACCTCATCTGGGCAAGTGGATAGTGCAGGGGGAAAGGCTACTTCAGGAATTTCAAACCCTGGCACAAGCTGTCCTGCCTTCAATGCAGGCAGCGAGTGTGAAGTTAAGAGATAAAGAGGGAATTAGGAGATAAAGTCTGCGTAATCCCAGTTGCTCTATGCAATTAAAATGAGCTTCACCCCGCTGTAATTGGATGGAAGCTGCCTGGCAGCGTCAGCGCGACCGGGAGCGCTGGGCGAGCAGGCGCGGAGGATTCACCGCACCGAGCACCGAGACTTATCTCCCCACCAGAAAAACTGAGAGGGCAGCGGCACAGAGAGCGGGAGTTAATGAGATGAAAATGGAAAGCCTGGCACAAAGGATTAGCTCCCGGACCGCTCTGCTGCTGAAATCCCAAGGTTCCCTGGGAAGGCTTTCCTTGCATCACGGATGCATCCTGCCTAGGCCTGCCCTGCAGAGGAGGGATGTGCTTGGAGCAGCAAAATTTGGTTCTTCTTCACTACTCAGACCCCTCAGTTGGGAGCGGGCTGTCCCAGCCACCAGCTCCACCTGCTCCATCACAACAGTGCCCCAGTGCCCAGTTTCCCTCCAGAGGGTCCCTGCACAAGACGATCCCTAACAGCATTTACAGCTGCTGGTATTAAGCAGAAATAAAAAAACCCAAGTGCAGATTAAAAGGACACTGATGGAATGCCAGGAGAAGAATTACAGCCCTAATAAACTGCTGCCTTCTGCTGGGGGTGGGCGACAGGGGGGTTTATGAGGCCATTTAAACTTCACTGTCAGAAAGGTGTATTAAAGCCATAAAGGTCTCGTTGCCTCTCCTGTCCCCTGAATGCTGGAGCATGGCTGTGGTCATAAATTCACCTGCTCACAGCCCTAGGCGAGGGGCCCAAAGCCCCTGGTCCCTGGGAAAAGCCAGGAAGAGCAGTGAGGCCTCCTTGGCTGGGGTCTTAGAGGGTGACGTCAGCCCTGGCGCGAGATAAATGCCGACCGCGGGCCGGCAGGGACGGGATTATCTCGGCGCGGAGGCTGGGACGTGCCTCGTCCATCACCCACTGCCCACCCGCCTGGAGCGTGTGAACAGGAGCCCCCATCCCCGGTGCTAGTGCACCCACCCTGTCCCCTGCCTGCCACCTGGGCCCAAGGGACGATGGCTGGGACCACAGCACAGCTACTGTCACACTCTCGGGGGCAGCCTCTGCCCCATACCAGCCCCCAGATGTTCTGTGCTGCGGCTCCATCACCCAGGTCCTTGACCCCATGAGTCCCAGAGCTGACGGTGTCATGGGACAGACCCTTCCCATCCCTCTGCCTGGCTCTCCCCCATCCCTGTGTGGTTCTGAGTGTTTGTTTGCACAGGGCTGATGACGCTGGCTCACACACCTCAGCATTCATGCTCTAGTGCTCTTTCTCCAGGCTTGGCTTATCCTACTGCTCCCTTTCCTGCAAGGCTTGGCTGTGGATGGAAACATCCTCCACCTCCATGGAGCTTTTTGCCTCCCTCCTCCTCATCAGTGCCTCCTGTGGTGTCCTTCTGTGCCATGACATTGTGGGATGGGGTCTGGCACAGGGACAGGAACAGGGATAGATACAGGGACAGGAATGGGGATGGTGCTGGAAGGTGCTTTCCAGCACAAACCACCTGGCACAGCCTGACTCACTGCCCCAGGGATGGGTCATGGTTTCAGCTTTATCTTCCGGGGGTGCAGTCCTGGCTCCCTGCCTGGATGACAATGGGGACAGAGGGATGGGGGAAACTACACCAAGGAGGTGGCAGAGGTTGAGCCACTCTGGGAGGTGCTCACATGAGGCACCATTTTTCTCAGGCATCAGCATGGGGCTGCTGGGATGACAGGGATTGTGCTGGGGGTCAGTGGGGCTGGATGAGGAGCCCCAAGGGCAGGCAGGATCCCATGGGAATAGTTAGGCTGGGTGACAGCTGCCTCTCCCTCCAGTATGCTCTGCTAGGAGCCCCTCTCCCCCTCCACTGCCCCAGTTTGGGGGCCCTTACTCCTTGTTGCTTCCCATGCAGGCTCATTAGCGAGTTCAGAGCGAGGAAGCCCATTAATGGCACGAAATGACTTCAGGCTGTGGCATGGGGAGCGGAGATTCGAGCCCAAACCCTTGCACAGAGCGGGTCTGATGCTTTTCCCCTTCCCTTTGAACTTCCCCAGCTGCCCGAAGCTGCGGTTCCCCCGAGCACGGACCAGGGCATCTGGGATGTTGGGACACAGCAGGGTGCGGTACCCGTACCCCCCACTCACTGCTGCGCCTTCCCCCTCCCCGGGCTCAGCCCATCCAGCCCGGCTCCAAGGCAGTTCCCGCGTTCACGGCAGCACTCCGGAGCGTCTGGCTATTGCAACAGGATGGGTCGTTGGAGTTTTGGTTTTGCCAGGCTCCCGGTCATGCCATCCCCAGGGGAAGGCGTGTGGAGGGGGCGCTGCCAGGGCCCGGAAAGCACCGCGCTGGTGGCAAAGCCAGCGTGCCGGGAGGTGGCCCGGGGGCCCTGCGTGACTCAGTCGGCCGTGGAGGAGGCAGAGGTGGGGTAGCGATACCAGAGCTAAAAAAAACCTGGCCGAGCGCCGGGGAGAGGAAATTTCTCATTAGCCAGAAATGTGTGGCTGAACCAGTCTGACACCCGGGGCGGCCCCCGGCCCCGGCGGCGATACCGGCCCCGGCTCCGAGGGAGATCAAAGTGGGAAGAGGAGCATCAAGGGGGCTCAGCAGCAGTTGGGTTGTGGCTGTGGCGGGAGGGGGTGGGGGTGGAGGGGGAGCAGGGCAGGGCGAAGGGGTCCACTGGTGTGGACATGTCAGATTTGGGTAGCAGGAGGGGCTGAATGGGCAGTGTCCTGGGTGATGCTGCTCCACAGAGTGAAGGCAGCAATATCCGTGATACCCTGGGGATGGGTAGGGATGATGACCAGAGAAACCCGGGCAAGGCAAATTGTCAGGGATTAGTGCATCTCTACCTATTGCTCCTCCCCATGTGACAGTCCTTTGGTCCTCTCATTCCCAAAGGAGTCAACGTTTCCAGCTGGGGCAGCCCTTGGTGGCAACCTCAGCCCTAACAGCAGGGCCACCATTGCTTTCCATCTGATTTTCCCCTGCAGATCCAGCCTTTCCCTGACCATACTGGGTCGAGGCATTTCCCTGGTCTTGTTTAATAACCTAAATTTGCTTGTTGCCTCGTGGTCCATCACTGGGTCAGATTCTGCTCTGTGGATAGAGCAGACAGGCGCAGTGTGATTGATGTGGGTGCATTTGCTCTCTGGATGCTCTGCCAAAGACGATGTCAGCTCCCAGGCATCTGGGAGAGAGCTGCTTCCTGCTCCCCAAGGCAGCCCCCCGGCCCTCAGATCCCCTTTTCCAGAGCATCCCAGGCTGGCTGGCAGCTCCTGGGGGTCTTGTCCCCCTTGGTCCCCTTGTGGGGACACTCGGACCTGATGAGGGGGTGAGGATGCAGCCCTGGCAGCAGTGGGTAGGGAGGAGGAGCTGCATCAGCAGCAGAGGACGGACGTTGCACCATGTGCAAATCCCCTGCTAGCAACCAAAGGAGACTGGAAGGAAGGAATGAAAAGAAAATGATTAAAACAATTTCTTTTTTTCTTTTCTTTTCTTTAATAAAAAAAAAAAAAAAAAAAGCCCTGGGAAAAAGCCGTGTAGGGTCCTGGCACGTGAACAGAGTCTGTAAGTGGTCTTAAAATTTACCAATAAATAATCTTAACGGGAAACAGAAGGAGCAGAGCTGGGGTGTTCGTGGGTGTCTCGCTGCTCTTTGTGAGCATGGGAAAATGCGCCGAGTCCTGTCCCTCGTGCTGTAGGGACAGCCCCTTCCCGGGCCGTGGTGTGTCCCTGGCTCCAGCCACGAGGCACCGACCCGCCTGGCCGGCGTCCGGGCCGTCCTTGGCTGAGCACGTGCAGGATGTGACACCCCTCCGAGGCTGCGCTGGCAATTCCCGCAGGCACAGCGTGGCAGTGGGGACGAGACATGGTGGAGACTGCGGAAGAAGACCAAGCCCTCGCTGCCCCGTGCCTCGTGCTGGCCTGCCGGGTCATGGACGCACAGTGCCAAGCCGTGCAGAGCCGTGATCCCTTCCAGCTGTGCCGGCCCCAGGCGGCTGACGGGGCTGCGGGATCCTCTCCCTGCCAAGTCGTTGAGGTGTCAGCCAAGAGTTAGCAGGGAAAACGCCAAGCAGCCGCCGAGCCGGCCAACCCCTCATCCTCAGCCTTCCTCCTCCTCCTCCGCTGCAGAGAGCCTCCCACCCTCCTGCTGGAGCCCAGAGCCCCCGGCCCACCCCAGCAGGGTCCCCCCTTAGCACTCGGTGTGCCTTCACCCCAGCTGTGCCCCTAGGACCCCCCACCGCCACTCCCAGGGTGTCCCCCCCATCCCGGCCCCTCCACCTGGGGTGCACGTCCCCCTCCTTATGGGTCTGTCTGGAAAGGGACGGTTCCCCCTCCCCGAACTTTCCAGCTCTCTGTGAAGCGGGAACAATCGTAGCCTTTGTCTTCCCTTAATCTCCTGGTTAGGAATTAAAAGAGGGGAAAAAAACCCAGCAGCACAAAAGACTCTTTTGCATGGGCTGGGAGAGGGGAAGCCCGGGGTGCAGGCAGAGTGCAGGCAGGGCGCAGGCAGGGCTTGCCTTTCCCCCAGCCCAGCCTGGCCACCGTGCTCCCCAAGGGCCACCCCACACTTTTCCCATCCCTGTGGCCCCAGGATGTTCCTGCAGAGGCACCCAAGGGGTGAGGGCTCTGGGAGCATCCCCTGATCCCCTCAGCCCCTCAAAAAGTCCTCACCCACTGGTTGTTCTGGGAGGAGGCAGGGAGCATCTTTGGGGGGCGCTCGGGCTGGGCTTGTTGAGCCAAGTGCCTCCTGCTCACTGCCATGGGCTCACTTTTACACACACAGTGCCCAAACACACCCTCACCCCCCCAGTGCAGTGCTCCCTGGCACCCAGAGCCCCCAAAGAACCACACAGGCACCACAGACCTCCATAAAATTCCTTAAATAATTTAATTGAAAAAAAGTCTTTCCGTTAAAAAATATTTTTACAAACGCACGCTCGCATTGATTTCCCTGGCTACTGTTTTCTGTGTTGCTTTTCTTTCACCATGGAGCACAGCTTTCCCCTAGTGTGGATCTGTATGAAAAGGGAGGTGGCAGGTACAGCACATGGAGAGCTGCTGGGTGCACCCCTGGGTGCACTCCTGAGGCTGGGGGAGACCCCAGGCTGGCTGCAGGAATGCTGCGTCCTGCCCCATGGGAGTAGAGTGTGCATGGAGAAGGCTGGGAGAAGGGGCTTGTTGTTTAAAATGAGCAGGGCCCCTCCCCAAAGCAAAGCCAGGCCAGGAGGGAGGGTTGAGGTGGGGATGTTTGAAGTGCACTGGGGCTAGTGGGACCCCAAACCTTGCAGCAGCAGTGGCTGGAGGGGCAAGGGAGGAAAGGAGCAGACCCTGTGCCCCACAGGGCTTCCAGGTGAGGAATTAGCAAGCCCCAAATAGGCTCTGACAGCTCTTTAGCCACTTGCTCTTAAAAGTCTCCCAGTGCCGAGGTTCCTTGGCCTGATCTGGGAGAGGGGTGAGGTCTGCCCAGCGCTGCTGTTTGGGGTCCCACTGTGGCAGGGCTGGGGAGCAGCCAGGGTAGGGAGCAAGCCAGGATGGGAAAACCCTGCAAAATGGGGCTGCAGTGTCCTCAGCAGCCAACGTTCCAGATACATCCTGCAAAGAATAGATGGTGGGACGCAGGGAGACCGTTGCCTGGTGCAGGACCTGCTGCCAGCTGCCCTCCCGGACTTGTTTACTGTTCTCTGTTGAGAAGGACGGGGTTAATAAGAAACCCAAGGGCAGGCCAGTTCCAAGGAAAGGGGAAAAACAACACCTGCTGTCAGCCTGGGAAGGAGGGGAGTAGGGACAAGCACTGGGGAGCATAGGGGTGCACCTCCTCATTTTGGGGAGCAACTGCTTGCCCCTCTGCACTGCCAGCAAAGCACCCCATAAGCCAGCCAGCAAGATGTACTGCAGCCAAGAGGGACGTGAGAAACCTCGGACAAGCATCTGGCGGTCCCACCTGGCTACTATGGAGCAATCCCCCCTGGACTGAGGGCACAGGGATCCCTGGCTCAGCTCTCCCAGGGAGCTCTCTTGCTGCCTGCAGCCAGTTGGTTCACCTTGGTGTGTTTCCACCTGGCTCAGCAGCCGCCATTTCACAGGGAGGAGTGAGGCCAGTGATTGAGGGATGCCCAGGGGCTGTTGCAACACTCCTGCTGGGGGCCAGACTCTGCCCAGGGGGAGCAGAGGAGGAGCAGTGACCTGGGGAGAAGCCTCAGGGCTGTGGGGACCCTCTGGCACTGGGATGGGCAGTGTGCATGCCTGCTCTCCACTTGGCTTTCACATTCAGTGTTCGACTCCCACAGTTTCAGCCTGACTTGAGAGGATGGGGGAAAAAGTTGCCGAGCACCTCTAGTACATTAGACGGAGTTTCCCGACTGGCTCTGCTCTAGGACTCACAACCTCCACCCTAGGCACCCCATGTGGAGTGCACCGGGTCTCCCAGCACCACAGGGTGGGTACAGCAGCACTGCCTGGTCCCCATGGGACAACCTGAAAACATGACAGCAAGAGAAGAGGGGAGCAGAAAAGGGCATAGAGCCAGCTTGGGGTCGGCCAGGAGGAGGAGGAGGAGGAGGAGGAGGATGGCCCTGGTGGGCAGCAAAGCTGCAGGCAGCCAGGCCCATCCAATGAGAGCGCGATCGAGCAAAGGAAACTCGGGTAAAATTCTTATTGCCTTTATTCTGCCCATTGCCTCCCACAGTCCTGCGGCCAGCACACACCCACGCACGCATGCACACACTCACGCACACTCAGGCACGCTGGGAGTCTCTCCCTCGGCTCGGAGGAACCGGGCTGCAGTGAATCCTCAGGGAAAGGTGAGTGAGTCTTTTGGCAGCAATCACAGCGTGTGTCAGGAGTGGGCAGCCGCGCCGGCGGCACCTGCTCCTTCTGCATAAAAGAGGAGGCTGGGGGAGCTGCGGCCCCCGGCGCAGCCCCCGCCCCAGCCCCGCTCTCCGGCCCCTCGGGGGGAGCGCGGCTGCCGTCGGTCCGGGGGCGGAGGGTCCCTGTGCAAACGTGCTGACGGCCTCGCTCTGCAGTCCAGAGCCGGCCAAGAGAACCAAGAGGGTAAGAGATGTGGAGCCGGGCACCTGGTCCCCCTCCCTCCCCTTTCTGCTCCCTCTTTTCTTTTTTTTTAATATATCTTTTTTTTTCTTTTTTCATTTTTTTTTTTTGCCTAACTCCCTGCATAGTAAATCGGGTTCGGGTTCTGGCGTGCAAAGCCAAGAAAGGGAGTGAAGCCTTCCCTTCGGACACGTTCCAGTGCAGACCCTTGGGCGGAGGGCTTGCCAGGGCTGGAGGAGAGGAGTGATTGTCTGGGGCTGGTGGCCCCAGCCCTGTCGCCGGCTTGGCCTCCCCCAGCTGCTTCCATTTGAGGACTAGAGTTAGGGATGGCTTTGGACGTGTCTGATGGACTCAGTGGACGGGTCAACAGTCTGTGGCCTTGGGGAGGTGAGGGAAGTGAGGACTGGGGGGAAAACAGGGTGAAAAGAAATCCAAGAAGCAGAACAACTCTTCAAACCGATGAGCACCGAGACAGGGCGGGAAGCGGGATGTGCCATCTCTGTCCCATAATCCATCTTCAATATGAAGATGTGTTGCTGCCTCGCTGCTCCAGGACACAGGACGAAAAGCTGGGCTCCCTCTCGGCATGAGTGCCTTCGATCCATGGAAGGGTGTCCAGTCCCATCCCGTCCCAGGCGACCGCCCGAGGCAGAGGAGCGCCATGTGGAGGGGAACACGGGAAGCTGGGCTGCACCGCAAACTGAACCTGGTTGGCAGGTTCCCTCGGTCCATTCCAATGCAGAGTCCCCTGTGGTCAAACCTGCACTGGGAGCGTCTGGTTCATCTGCAGCCTCATGTCCTGAATGCTGCTCAGTATCTTCTTCTGGTGCCCTGCTAGCGTCACCCCTATTCTCAGCAGGTCCCTGCAAAGACAAGGTGAAGACTCAGCCCCCCACAAACAGCAACATCAGCACGTGGCCCTGCCCCATGTAGCTGCAAGGCAAGGGACCTATCCGTCTGCATTACAGCCCTCTGCCAAGCTCTGGTGCTCCTCTAACACCAGGGGACTGGTGAATCCCAGAACTGAACTCCCTTGGGACTGGATGCTAAATCCCAGCCTTAACTCAGCCCACTACATGCCCAGGTGGGAGGAGGCAGCTGTCAGAGAAGCAAGTGACAAGGGACATTGTGCAGCAGCCCCAGCCCCAGCCCCAGCCTCATCTCTCCTCTGCAAGCAGGGACTTACTCTGCAGTCATCTGTGCCACCAGGTCAAAGGAGGCAAACCCGGCATTGACAAAGTTCTCCTTGTACCGTCCCATTTTGATGGCATCCAGCCAGTCTCCCACGGTGGTGAAGGTGGTGTAATCCGGGACGGTGCGGTCCAGGAGCGGCTGGGAGATGCTAAAGGGTGAGAGAGCCACAGGTCACAAGCAGCAGGAGACACAGAGGTGTAACTGGAAGCAGGGGATATTTCTTATCCCTGTCCTCCCACAGTCTATTTCCAACCACTCCAGCATTCCGTGGGCTTGGGGAAAGCCCTGGCTGGAAACAGGGATGCCACTGACCCAGACTGGACGCTGGCAATGACTTTCAGGCTGGCAGCGTTGCGGATGAGCTTGTCCAGCGTGTTGACAATCTGTGCAAACTTGGGCCTCAGGTTGCGGTCCCGCACCCAACAGTCCAGCATCAGCTGGTGCAGTGCAGTGGGGCAGTCCATGGGGGGTGGCAGGCGGTAATCCTGCTCCACTGCATTGATCACCTGCAGAGAGACATGCAGGTTGTGAGACACCGGGGCTCCCACAGGCAGCCTACAGCCCCCAGTTCCCCACTCCCCAGGGAGCACTTACGTCCTGGTTGGACATGTCCCAGTAAGGTCGCTCCCCGTAGGACATCACTTCCCACATGACGATGCCGTAGCTCCACACGTCGCTGGCTGAAGTGAATTTGCGGTAGGCAATGGCCTCAGGAGCCGTCCATCTGATTGGGATCTTGCCCCCCTGCAGAGATACACAGCTCCCTGATTTAGCACATACCTGAGGTGTCTCCCCCCACCCCCTGACCAGTGGATCCCTCACGAGTGTCCCATACCAGGGAGCTGGTGTAGGTGGGGTCGGCCGGGTCGTCCTCCAGAAAGCGAGAGAGCCCGAAGTCAGACACTTTGCAGACCAAGTTGCTGTTGACCAGGATGTTGCGGGCAGCCAGATCCCGGTGCACGTAATTCATCTCCGAAAGGTACTTCATGCCAGCAGCGATGCCTCGCATCATTCCCACCAGCTGGATGACCGTGAACTGCCCATCATTCAGCTGCCAAGGGAGAGATCAGAGGGGTTTGCAACACCCCAAACAGATAGAGGAAGGATCCCAACGTGCCACCGTTGTCTCCTTCATCCCTAGAGCCATCCCTCTTCTCCCACCCCATAATGGCTGTGCAAAGCATAGCCCCAGGGATTCCATCACAACAACATAGAGGGATGGGGAAAGGCTTGGAGCTGCCATCCCTCATGAGCAGCAGCCTCCAGCCCAGGGCAGGAGGGTATGGATGCTCACCCGGAGGAAGGAGTCAAGTGCGCAGTTCTCCATGAATTCCGTGATGATCATGACGGGGCGGCTCTTGGTCACCACACCCTCCAAGTGGATGATGTTGGGGTGGTCAAACTGTCCCATGATGCTGGCCTCGCTCAGGAAGTCCCGCCGCTGCCGCTCGGTGTAGCCCACCTTCAGCGTCTTGATGGCCACAAAGATCTCACGGCGGCCGGGCAGCTTCAGGCGGCCACGACAAACCTCTCCGAACTCTCCTGTGGTGGGGAAGGAGAGAGGAGGGCAGCACAGTGAGCCACGGGACAGGGTGGGAGGTGGCAGTCTCAGCAGCTGCCGTGCCCAGCCCCAGGACTTGCCTGCTCCTATGACCTCCTCAATTTTCACACATGAGATGTCAATCTCCTTGGCGAATTCTCGAACGGCTTCATTGGGGTCCTCATAGGTGAAGGGATCAATGTAGACCTTCGTCCCAGGGGTAACTGCAAGAGTAGGAGTCATGACCAGGAGGGACACAGCACAGGTGACAGATGCCAAGTTACTTGGCTGGCTTTCAGCCCTCCCTCGTTAGCAAAGGCTGTCGCTTTGCCTGTGCACAGGGCAGGAACTGGGAGAGAGCAGGCAGAGCCCATTTGCTCAGTTCTCACACTCACCATATTGCTGCAGCTTCTCCGTGTACTCAGGGTCGGTGTTGTTGCGTTGCTTCCTGCCCAAAGGAGACGAGAGGAGGTGTTCAGTAACCATCCCTTTCCTGATGGGGCAAAGACATTCACTGCCAGCTTCCAAATCCCAGCATAGACACTCTATGCCAGAGAGCCTTCCCTCTGGCAGTCTGTGTGCAGAGCCATCCCTCCACCCAAGGTGCTATGGGAGGAGATGGCCTAGTTGTGCTGAGAAGATGGCAGAGCACAGCTTGTGCTGGGGAAGGAGACAGGCACAGTCCTTCCACAGAATCCAAGGTCTGGGATCCCCACACAGCAGGTCTAGTCCTTTGCTCTCAGACCGGAGCTGCCAGAGCTCTGCCCATAGGTCAGGGGGAAAGCTCTGTGGCACACAACAGCAACCCCCAAATCCAGCTCTGAACCCACCCTTCCCTGCAAAGCCAGTACCTGAAGCAGACGATAGCGATCACCACCACAACGATGACGAACACCAACCCTGCTGTGGCCGAACCTACGATCAGAGGCAGTTCCTGGAAAGTCTTGCTGGTGGAGCCTGGATGGATGAAGAGACAGGAATCAAAGTCAAGCAGGGGAAGGAGCATGCATAGGAGTGCTGGGGGATGGAGGCAGCCCAGTCCTGGTACCTACCACCCTCCGCAGTTGTCTGAAACTCCGTGGGGAGGCTGTAGCGGCCATATCCAGCCACGGTGCGTGCCCGGACCTGCACCATGTACCGAGCATTGGCCTTCAGCCCGTCCAGCCGCACCGAGTTCTTCTGGCTGGTGACCGTGTTGGCGATGCCATCACTCTGGCCTTGCTGTAGGGGAGACATGTGGGTGTCACCTGTGTAAAGCCATCCCGTTTGCTGGCTCCCACATTCCCCAGGCACCACCTCTGCAGTGGCCCCCTTTGCTATGGAGCTGATGGCCAACTAAGAAGGGCTGGAGGAGGGAAAAGGCTGCTCCTGCTTTACCTTCTCTGAGTACTTGATCTCATAGTCAAGAATGATGCCGTTGGGTCTCTCTGGGGGAGTCCATGACAGGGTCATGCTGTTCCCCGTGCTGCTGTGCAGGTGCATTGTCGGTACGGCAGATGGGGCTAGGAAAGAGGGCAGGGGAATAATGAGCCACCGGTGTCAGCCTCCCCCCTCCACCATCCCATGTCAGTGTAGGACCTGCTTGGATGATCTTGGTGGAAAGGCATGGAACAGACTGGCTTCCCCCAAGTTTCTGTAAGGAGGTGTGATCTCAACACCAAGGGGAGCCTCAGAAACAGCAGGCTTCGCCCCACGCCTACTGGTCTGGGGAAGGGCCCTATCAGCCCAAACTGGGGCTCCCTCCCCTCCTCCACTTGCCAGGAGCTCCGCGCTCCACCCCACCAAGACCCATGAAATCAGATCAGAGCGCAGTGGCTGGAGATTACCAGCACGCTGGAGCAGGGCCAGAGCAGGAGGAAGGAGGGAACGGCAGAGCATTTGGCTGGCTGCAAAGGTTTGGGCTGGTGCTGAGCCTTCCCAGGCCC
Organism: Myiozetetes cayanensis; assembly: GCF_022539395.1. Classification (NCBI taxonomy): domain Eukaryota; kingdom Metazoa; phylum Chordata; class Aves; order Passeriformes; family Tyrannidae; genus Myiozetetes; species Myiozetetes cayanensis. Next base: position 14,952,987 of record NW_026086937.1, read on the forward strand.
ACAGGGGAGAAATCTCATTTCCTTCCTCCTCCCTTTGCAGCAGGCACGGCATCTCTGGGGTAGGTCCAGGAGTTCCAGAGCTCTCTCGGGCATCTGCCAACCCTACGCTTCTCCACTTGCATGTGTTCTGATCTCATCTCCTCAGGGGACACGCGTTAAACGGAGAGGACAGTTCACCCAGGGGATTAGATGCAGACACGGAGAGCCAGTTACGCGGCACCACAAAGGACTGCAGCCTCCCAGGCTGTCAGCAGGAAACCTCTGCTCCGCTCTACTGCGGAGATCCAGCCCCTGCTCCCTTGCAGCTCCACTGACCTGCCTGGTTGGTGGTGATGTTGACAGAGGCAAAATGGGGAGGGTAGGGACTCTTGTTGGAGATGCCATTCACAGCCTGGATCTCGAAGGTGTACTGGGTGTGGGCCATCAGGTTGCTGATGTAGATGCGTCGCTCGGTGAGGCCGAGCTGGCGCGGCACGAACTCCACGTTGTCGTCGCAGCGGGTGCACAGGCGCCGCTCCACACTGCACTTCTTGCAGATGATGTTGTAGAGCAGGTCATCCCGCCCGCCTGTGTCCTGTGGCTCACTCCACTCCAGCACCAGCGACGTCTCGTTCACGTTGGAGATGACATTGCGGGGGGCTGAGGGGACACCTGCAGGGAGAATGGAGGGGTAAGGGATGGCATGTCCTCATGCCCAGCTCATGCCTGGTATGGGCCCAACACACTCATCCACCCCCAGATGCGGACCCTTGCCACGTCCACAGCTCCCCTCACCTCCCCTCCTTGCCCAGGGCAGGACTTACTGGTGCAGGCACTGTCTGCGGGGTCTGTGTCTGCCCGGAAAAAGCCATTTCGACAAGTGCAGACCATTGCTGCTCCAGATGTCGTCCGGCTGTTGGGAGGGCAGGGAGAGCAGGGACCTTCCCCCTGCTTAGACTTGAAGGTTCCAGGGCCACACGCTGGAGGAAGGAAAAACAGACGTGAGTTATAAAGTAAAACCAGAAAGCATCCACCATCCCCACCAAGGCTGGGCAGATCCTTCCCCACTGCCCTGCCAAATCTTCCATCAGTGGCTTGAAGGCTACTTACAAGCCTTTCCATCACTGTCAGCCATGCCCAGGGATGTGCAGTGTGGGCAAGAGTGGGCTGCCAAAGGGCAGGAGCAGCAGCCAGCCCAGGCACAGCTCTGCCCAGGAAATGCTGCGCTCCAGCAGCAGGCCCAGGGTAATCAAGAGGTGGGAAGAACTGGTCACCACCAGCAGTACCAGGGGCAGGGCAGGTCCATTCAGAAGAGCACATCATCAGTTTAGTTTCTTCACTGCTCTTCCCAAGGACTTTGTCATGCTCCCTTCCCCAGCTGATTTCCAGACCGAGCACCCTCTGTAGGGTCACTCATCCATTCTCCAGAATTTGAGCTGGAATTAAGGCTCAAAAGGAAAGGATTTCTCAGCCCTGCCTGCAGCAGCCCCTGCAAGAGGCCTCCACCATCCAAAATCAGCCACTCAGCCCCAAACCTTCCGCCTTGGGCTCTTCAGCCACTTCTCAGTCCCGGGGCGGTGGCACCTCCCAAGGTCGGCTCAAGTGGAGCGCTGAGCGAGATGAAAACATTCCTGCAGGTCCTTGGCTAAAGAGCTGCTTCAGCATCACTGCCACCTCCCTCCTCCACTTCCGATCAGGGTCCTTCAAGGAGCCATAAGTCCTGGGATATGGCCCGATTGGCACCACAGGGTGTTTATTTGTAATGAGGGGCACGTGAAAGGATTAACAGCACTTGAGCTGAGGAGCAGAGTGGCCTCGGGAACCCGACCGACACCTCAAAATAGCCCAATTTATCACAGTGCTGCCCAAGGAAGCGGATTCTGTGCTCTGTGTTTGCAGCCGGATGAGATGGGAGACCTGCTGGCGCCAGCTCTGCTTTGGCATAACCCTGTTTGCCACAGCTGGGGCAGCATCAGCACCAATGGCCCCAAGGAGGGCACATCCTCCTCGCTCTGCCAGGTTGGGGAAGCTCCAAGGGCACGTAACCAGGCAGCCCTGTCCCACCTCCCACCCTGTCACACATCACCATGAAAACAGGAGGAGATTTCCTGGTGCTTCACCAGGCTGTGGCAAGCGGAAGTTTCCTGCTATGAGGCATCTCCTGACACCCTCTGTGGAAGTTTTCTGGCTGGCTGCAGCCCCACATGGGGCGTGGAGCGCTGCTGAGTCACATGCTGCTGGGCCGGCCCCGCAGGGACCTGCACGCAGGTTTGGGGTGCCATCCTGGGCCCCTGGTTTGACCAGACACTGTGAGGCAGCAGCCCCAAGGGAGAAGCCCCACTCCAGCACGGTGCTGCTGGGCAGGGGTACGTGAGAGCAGCCCCTCACAGGGGGTGGCACCCCGCTGCCATGGAGGGGACTGTGTGCTCTCCAGCCCCATTGCCTGCATGGGTGGTAGGAGCTGCTTCCTGCTTCCAGGGTGTGAGCCTTCTGGCAAGGAGACTTCTTTGGTCAAAACAGGACAGACCACATGGCTCGACTCACTCCAGTTCCTTGACCTGAGTTCACCCAGCCTCTGGGCCTTCCCTTTGGAAATGAAAGCTTAGCCCGTCTCGACTGTGCAGGCTGGAGGGCAAAGGAGTGTGCAGACCTGCTCCTTGGCAAGTGATGGGAGGCCAGCAGGTCCAGGGCTCCCATCTCCCCAGCCTGGGACACCCTGGCCACCACAAATGTGTCTTTATGTGGACAGCAGATGCCTAGAGGTCGCAGAGCAGCCTCGGCACAGGCAGACCCACCCCGCTGGAGTCCCGGGCGGTTCAAACTGGGTGGATGCAGATTCACACATAAGGAACCAGATTGTTGAGGAATGAGAGATGACTGAAACCTCTTGGACAGGAATGCTCTGGGCTCAGAAAGCTGCCAAACATGCTTTGGTTATGGAGAGGAGCCCAGATCCATCAGGGACAAAACCCCCTGAAATAACAGGCTTGTTAGGGGGAGAATGAAGTCAGAGCAACCAGAGCTTGTGTGAAGCTGACAGCCCAAGCATGGCATGGGCAGCTGGGGACAGCCAGGTACTCTGCAAAGGATGCAGGAGGGATAAGGGCACTTGGCCTCCCGCACACGCAGGGTCAGCTGGTGCCCAGTGGGTTACAGGTATGGAGGGGACAGTGACCTCCTGGACACGGGAGAAAGGGACAGGCAGAGCTGCCCTTGGCACAAGGGCACAAGGGGTGCCCTTGCCACCCCACAGGAGGGCCCAGTGCAGGCACAAGGGGTGAAGGTAATTTCTTCGCATCCTCATGCTATCCTGGTAGAAGGGGGGTGAGCCACATCCTAGCCCTGTTAAGCAGGGAAAGAGCTGGAGAGGGACTGAGGCCCAGATGCACTCCAGTGTTTAAGTTTCCAACTCTGCTTAATAAATCAGAGCATAAAGACCTCGGTGGCAGCATGACAGCTCTCTGCCGCCACATTTGAAGGCTGTAACCGAGCTGAAAGCTGATCCCAGGTCCCCGGTGGATAAGCCGCTGTGTCATCTCTTCTCTGCAAGAAACTGCCTGTACAACAACCACTGTCTTGGCCGGCATGCCACGGAATGAGCCTGGGAGCTCTGGAGTGGGAACGTGACTCCATCCAGCCGGAGCTGGGAAGCCAGGCTCCCCTCTCCCTTCTGAGAGCTTTGCATAAGCATTTTTCCTGCTGAAGTGTCCTCAAATAAAATAACAACTCTGAACCTCTGCACACAGATCACATCTCCTGGTGCTGTGCTGCGGTCACCTCTGGGGAGAACATGACAGTCACTGACAGCCACAGGATAACAGGTCAGGGAACCGAAGCGGAGCTCCCCGGTCTGAAGAGGAGCTGCTGGTTTGATGGGAGGAAGAGGCAGTCTGGCCTGACAGCAGGGATCGGCCTCAGAGGGGATTTGTGTGGGGTGTGGGAGGGAGGAGGACAGTAACAAAGCCCTGCTGCAAAGCTACCCCTGCACCCTCTACGGAGCATTGCACAGCCGGCATGGCACGGCATGGCAACCCCGGCCATCCGGCCGCTTCTGGCAGCCCCTCCAGGATTTTCATCAGTCACCCATCTCCAGGCCCTGATCCTGCCTCACAGAGCTGCAGCACAGGGCTGGGGGAAGAGGAGGGCACTACTAACAAATACAATCCCCACATTGGTGAATAAAATCCAAGGAAGGGAGCTGAAAAAAACACCGAAATAAAACCTTCCTGGCAGCAGCAGAGAGCAGTGACTCATCCCACAGGCAGCCTCCATTATTGCACGGGATGCAGGCATGCAGCAACGAACCCTGAGTACATCCCCAAAACTTTGGGGTTCCCTCCCTTGGGAAAGGCAGGGATAGATGTGACACATTAGGAAACACTAGCCCCAAACTACCGTGTCTCATGTCTCGACTGCTTTCCCATTCACACTACACTATTCCAGCATCCTTCCAGCTATTTCTCTCCCTGTAGGATGAAGCAGAATGCCTTGCTTCAGCCTAGATAAATTAAACTGATCATATCCCTTTGCCCAACAGCCCTGTAATTTCTTTAGAGGCAGCTGCTGGGATTGCTTGGGACGATCTGTGCTTTATGAACCCGCATGGCTCACTCCCTTCCCACTGTTGTAAGAGGCTGCAGATGGAGCAGAACTGTGGAAGCAACAGCCTGGCTATAGCTGAGGCGGTAACTCTGTTTTTAAGTCTCTCTTAAAAGGCAGTTATTTAAAAAAAACCCTAAAATAATCACACTTTGGGTGAAAATATTTCACACCAGAGCAGTCCAAAAGTGGATGGAGCAAATCTGAAGGGAGGGAAGGGAAAGAGCCCTCAGGGGTTTGAAGTGGCATCCAAAGAACAGGCGGGAAAACATTTTTATTCTTTTTTTTAAAGAAAAGAAAAAAAAATTCAATAAGCAAAGCTGCCTCTCAAGCCACAGTGGGTCACAGGCAGGACAGCAGGGGCAGATTTCCTCGAACGTGTTACAAGTAACCCATTGTGGAGCTGCCTGGCTATAAACCGGCAGTTCTCCCTGCCTTCCCTGCTGCTGCCTTTGATCTGGGAGCCCGGGCAATTAATCCCAGGCAGTTTCACTTCCTGGGTTTCATGCAGCAAGCCCATGTTGCAATGCAAAGATGCAAACAGTTGGCAAGTGCAATGCTTGCTTGGCAATTTTTTTTTCTTTAATTCAGGGTGATGTTTCCATTAGTCACTGATTGCAAGGGAAATTTATTTTTGCAAAAATTCTGGTTTTGGCCCCAGCCTGACCTGCACTCACCTACTGACTGTGCCCAAATGTTCAGTGGCTGCTGCCATGAGGAAAGGGACATCAAAAAGGCTGAGAAATGGGTCTCAGGAGAGTGTGGTGTCAGGCTGAACACTGTCACCTCAGGTGCTCTTATGGTTCGGGTATCCACGGACTGCACCACACAGCTTCCATCTCCCGAGGGGGGCGTAGGCTCTGGGGGCACTGTGGCCCTCCTCCAGGACCCCCATGGACACGGGGACAAGCAAGGAGTGGGCTCACTGCTCACCCTGGCGTGGCAGCCAGCCAGACTCCAAACCTTTCTTTCTTTGCGTGAAGCCAACGACATGAGGGGTGCAAACCCCAGTGAATTTGGCACTGGGGAGCACCTTGACACCAAATCCTCTGAACAGTTTGAGTGCTTGCTAACCAAAAGGAGAAGAGATGGGATCAGGGGAAAGGCTGAACCCCAGGGACTGCAGGGCTTGGCGTGTAAATGCAGTGCGACCCTGTCTGTGGAGGAATATGGGGCCCTTTGTCCCCCTCCCTGGCCAGCAGCTCCTCTTCATCCTGCAAGAGCTGCCTCTGCAGCTCTGTGTGGCAGGGAGTGTGTGGGAAGCGGCACAACCCCCAGAAGGACCGTGTGCTAATTAAATAAAGATAATGAGGCTGAGAATGAGATGCCAAATCAATGCTGTGGCAACTCAGGACTAGAGCGCCAGGTACCAGCCTGGCGTATCGCCTTACAAAGCATGCCAAAGAAACTGTCTTCAGCCGGGCAGGATGAGCCCTCTGCTCCCGAGGGAGCGGGATACAAGCTGCATTGTAACAGGTCTGAATGCAAGGCCTAATCTTGGCTCCGGATGGAGATAAAGAGAAGGAGGAGGAGGAGGAGATCTTCAAAGGCCACTGAAAGTCTGGGGAAAGGGGGAGATTTACAACAGGGCTTATCCCATCTAAGCAGTAACAGGGTATTGTTATTTATTAAAATGCCATCTGGCACTCTGGAGTGCTGCTCGCCCGCGCGGTGAAGCCTCAGAGGGCTCCCCGGGATGGGAGTGATGAAACCCCAACTCTGTGGAGCTGCATCCACACCTCTCCCCATGGGGGCTGGGAGCCTTCTCGGTGATGCTGGACTGTCGAAATGGGGTAAGGGAACATCCAGCCAAGAGCAGAAAAGGGAGCTGCAGCTCCAGCTTCTCCCAGCCCTTCTTCAGCTGTTTCCACTTAAAACACACGATCATATGGCGGAAAATCTGATCCTACAAGCGCAGCGCAACTTTCCCAGAGAAACGTGAGGACACCGCCGCTTCTGCCCAGCAAGAAGGCAGGCTGCCGGATGGAGACGTGCCTGTGGCTCAGCGTGGCTTCCCTGCCTGCTGCAGAAGAAGCTGGGGCTTGGGGGGAAAATCAAAGGTGCCGAGAAAGCCACCACCAGCTGGGGGGATGTGGAGATGGGACCTCACTCCAGGCTCCAGTGATGCCCTGAGCCCAACCTGAGGAGCCCTCAGTCCTGCCTTGGGACACCCTGGATAGGCAGAGCCCAGATGCTGGCTGGAAACGGTGTCACCTTGTGCCCAAACCCCACTCTCTAATGGGAAAGAGCCAACACTCTGTACGGTCTAAGATCTCATAGTACAAGGAAGAAGGAAACCAGCTCCCCAGGATCGTGGACCCCAGTGCACAGTTTTAAGTGTGGACGGATGCCTGGCACCGGTGTCCATCTGATCCAGGAGGAGCCAGATCGGCTGCTCTCCAGAGTGACGTGGGGACTGGGACACTGAAGTCAGGGCTGTGCTGGCATTGATGGCGCTGGAGGCTCTGGACACCCGGCAGAGCCGCAGCCCTTTGGAGAATGAGCTCTCCCCAACCAGCCACAGCGGCACAGCTGACAGCCACACCACTCCCAAAGCCAACGGAGAGGCCAGCCTGGCCCGAGCCCCACATCACGGGCCGTCCCACATTGCGTGGCCCCTGCCAAGAGCAAAGGGCTGGCGCCAAGAATCCCGTCATCGGCGAGCACGAGGCATCCAGTGCTGGGGGCCCAGCCAGCATCCCACTCCCTGCTCAATGCCTCCAGCCAAGGGGAACAGCGACCTTTCTGCCCTAAACCCCAGCCACCCCAGGGCAGGGTCCTGCCTGCCAGAGAAAGTTCCCAAGGAAAAAATCACCCCAAGGGAAGTAAGATCCACCCAGACAGATTTTTCCTTATCAGTACACCCAAACTGGGGTTAAACTGCAACACCAAAGTTACCGTGGGAGAGCATGGCAGCTGCAGGAACCACACAGGGCTGTCCTACTGCTATGGTAGCTCTCCACCCCCAGCATCTCCATGGGCAGGATGTGTTTCCCTCTCTTTTGAGCAGGAACAGGGGGCTTCAGAACCCCTGCCTTCATGCTGCTCCCCACCCTCCCTGCTGCTAGCTTTCAGCACTGTCAGGGGGAACATGCATCCACATGGCTTCTCCCACAGCGCAGCGGAGCCCCGATCACCACCAGGGTTTCCGAGTGCCTCTGCACAAGCAGTGTGAAATCACACTTGCCAGGAACAATCAATCGCCCCAGCCAAGAGCACTGCAGGAGGGAGAGAGGGGAGATGCTGGATACGGCAGCAGTGGCGAGAGAAAGGTTTTGGTCATGCTCAGGGGCTTAAGATGCGCTGGATCCCTGATGAGGACCATGCCTGGAGCTGCAAGGAGATGCATCCTGCAGAGGGTAGCACTGGTGGTTGCAAACCGGTGTGTCACAGCAGACACCGCACCAGTCCAGACCACAAAGGCTTTAAGGTTTCCAAGTCAAACTGCAGGTCAGTCCTCTGAGAAACCACCCTGCTCCCTCCTCAGGGAAAAACCTCCAAAACCAAACCAAGCTCAACACAAAACCACCTCCACCGCGTCAACGCGTCCGTGGGGACAAGAGCCATGATCGCTCCGCCACGCGCCTACCTTGGCACTGGGTATCCTTCATGGCCGGCTCATACCCAGCGGCACACGTACACGCTCCCACAGGTACCATCCACTCGCCGTCGCCATTGCAGTACAGTTTTAGGGGCACAGACACCTCCACTGCGTTGGGGATGCAGGTGCCTGGCGCGATGACCAGAGAAGTGGGCTCAGCCCCTGTTAAAGTCTCCGGGAAGATAGCAAAGCCAGCAATGGTGTTGGAGCATTTCTTGTAGAAAGCCCGGACGGAGATGAGGGACATGCAGGCTCCCAGGTCCTGGAAGGCGAGGTAAAAGCCATTCTTGGAGAGGGGGCCAAAGCTGCGCACCTTGGTGTTCACGCGGCCAGACTCCAGCTTGGAGAAGCTCTCGTCTGGGGCAATTGTATCCACTTTGATATAGGGGTTCTCCATCCAGAAAGGGCTGTTTGCAGAGGCAGAATCCGTATCTGACTCATAATAGAAGAGGTTGAAGGTCTCTTTGCAGGAGCCAGGGATGTTGGGGATGCTGTTGCAGTCCCGCACAGTGAACTTCAGCTCCACATAGACGCGCTGGACGTCCTGGCGCTGGATGAACTTGGTGCGAAGCCAGTTGTTCTGGTTGGCCTCCCGTACGTTGCAGACCTGGTACGTGCGGATGGGGTTCATGGCCTCATCATAACCGCTGACTTCTTCCCACTGTGAGCGAGAGGGGAAGGGTTAGATCCCCAGCTAGGAACATCAGTGCCATGGACACATCGTAAATGTGGCTGGGGGTGGGAAGAGGCAACAGTCAACAGGGAAGGGCAGCAGCTGCACCTCTACCTGTCACAACCCTCCTGGTCATCAAGGTGACTAAGAGCAACCCAGGCCAAGGCCCACAGCACTCCCGCTTCGCTGACACAGAGTCAGGAGGAGATGGTTTCATGAGGCGAGGATAAGCATGGGAGGGAAGGACAAAGATGCAGCTCCACAAAGGCACTGGTGAGCAATCCTGATTCCCGTGGGGCCAGGGCCAGCTGCGCCCTTTGGAGGTCAGGACCAGGGCTGGCTCCAAACTTACCCCTGTCTCCGGATGAGTTGTCCATGCCAACTCAGAGGTCACCCACTTCGTGTCCATCAGGGTCTCTGGAGAGAAAGGAAGGAGAGAAAGAAGTAATTGGAGATGAAGGCCAAGATTAGTGGGAAAAAAACAGGAGGAGTGGGGGAGAGGAGAGCTGAGCCTGACATTTCTGTGGAAAACAGCAACTTGGGGGGTGAGACATGGTGGGAGGAGCAGGAGCAGAGCAGACAGACTCCAGATTTCTCTTCTCCCATCAGGAGTACAGGAAGAGAGAGGCGTCCCCAAAGAGCTGTGCCAGAGCAGGCAAGTAGCAGGACAAGGAGATGGCCAGGTGGTGAGGGGGGAATGGGGACGGGTTGCCACCCCTAGCCACCAGCACAGCCAGTTGTGCCCCCCGGCCAGCACAGGGGGTGCCAGAGGAGGGAAACCGGGCGCCCCCGTCTGCTCCCTCCCCCTTTGCTTTGGCAGGGTGCATATTTACTGTGGCTGGGGTTGAAAGGGCCCGTTCCCATGACAGGGCGGTGTGGGCCAGGCAGGTTTATCCAGAGGAGGAGGGACTGGCAGGCTGCTCTCCCAGAGACGCCCCACATCACTCATTTTACAAGAGGGGAGAAGAATTTGACCGTCTGGCCAACATTCCTGGAGCAGACTACAAGACAAACCACCCCGGCAGCATTCCCCAAACAGCCCCAGCCCCAGCCTTGGGGGAGCGGGACGCTTGTCTGGGAAGAGCTGCAATTGCAGGCAGCTGTCGCTAATCCCGGGTAGAGCCGCGTGGCTCCGCGCGAGCACTGCCGCAAAAACCAGGAGCAAAACGCAAGGAAGAGAGAACGGCAACAGGCTGTGGGGCCAATGGCCCCTCTGCGGGCTGCTGGCCCTGTGACCTCCACTCCAGGGATGGCCTCTAGGCTGTTTGGAGGGGAGCAGGCACCTGGAGGTGTCTGGATTGTGGGTCTTCTGGACCCTTTTCAGACTAGGGGCGGTTTGGCGCAAGAAGGGTGCAAGTGCCTCGAAATCCTGATGTGCTCAGAGGGGCTTTGGTGCCTGCCCCAAGCAGGACTCTGGACCAGTGCCAAAATGCCTCCCTGATGAGGGCATCTCGCTCCCCAGCTGCAGGCATGGCCCCATCCCAAAGCCCATGCAGCTCCCCAAGGGCTGTCCGTCCATCCATCCATCCATCCATCCATCCAACCATCCATCCCTCCATCCATCCATCCCTCAGCCCACCCAACCCCCAGATGAGGGGCAGGGAGCCATGGCTCACCAGCCCCTAGAACCAGCAGTGCGCTAGGATCCGCTCACTCTGGCTGGCTGGGGCACAGGACATGCCGGGGCAGCTCAGCTGTGCCGGCACCACGGCTCAGCCCCAGAGCAAGAAGCAGTTTCAACTTCTTTCCCTCCACCCCAGGAAAACCACAGGCTGACCCGGCCAGGGAGGAAGTGTGGAGGAGGAAGGAAATATTCACGCGTCGCAGGGTTTCGGATGAAGCCCGGCTGGAGGTAAACACCTTCCTCCCGCGTCCCACCCCGGGGAGACCCGCCAGCAGCTCCTGCGCCAGCACCCACAGACAGGCCAGGAGCATGGGCTGTGGGTGCCACTGCGGCACAGATAAACAAGCACATTTGGGGACACGTGGGCTCTCTGACCTGCCTTGTGGTTTGCCATGTTCCCAGCCAGGCCAGTGAGCATGCTTCTTGCCCAGGCTGCTTGACTGGAACAAACACAAACACAATCCCATCGTAGGCTGGTGGAACTAGCAGTGGACATGGCATGGGGGACAGAGGAAGGAAAACCCTCATGGTGCCAGCTCCCCATTGAGAGAGGGGCAGGGAGGCAGTCTGTACAAGAAGATACCAGCTCTGATTTGCAAACACAGAGGTGGTTACTGGGCAGTAGTTATTTACCATTCTTCAAAAACACAAAATAGAAGCATCTGGCAGAAATGAAGCGGGAGGAAGAAGGAGCCCTCTGCCAAGTGGGTAAAGCAGGAGGGCTGGGGCACAGGATGGGCAAGAAGGTGCTGGACACCCATGAGGCAGCCTCTGCTCGGTTCCATGGCACTACCTGCCCAAGGAACACAGTAACCTACCATCCCTGTCCTTTCCCATTTCCCACACCAGTTATTGAAGACTGGTAGAAGCTCAAGTGCAGCTCTGTGTGGCCACAAGACTCCCAGGGATGCTGCTGCACTCCCCAGAACCCTGCATGGGGTGGCTACCAGGGTAGGCGGGCAGCACCAGAACATGGGGGAGCAGGTTCCAGAGTGGAGCTGCCCACAGCTCTCCGAGGGACAGACCCCGTGCTGGCTGCCCTAATAAGGGCACAGCAGTGCTTTGAGGGCTCAGACACGCCGTGCTGGCGGCAAGCAGAGCCAAGCGTGTGCTCGGCACCGACAGCGCTGCACTGCCAAGTCCTGATGGGGATACCCTGTGTGGGTCCAGCCAGAGCAGGGCCCCACTGCCGGCATGGGCAGTTGGTGGGTGTTTCTATGGGAGGAGCAGGGAAGGGATGCCCTGCGTGCTCAGGGCTGGGGCTGCTGATGGATGAGCGGCTGCAGCAGTGAGTCAGGCTGAGGAGATGGGAATCTGGGTGCAGGGTGTGCCCACAAGCTGGGCGACACAAGGATCCCGTGGCAAGCCATGGCACAACTTGGACTGACCAGATCACAGGGGGAGTTTGCTTCCCAAACCTGTCCAGAGTGTATGGGAAGCCTCCTGTACTCCAGCAGACTCCATGTAGGAAGCCCTTGCCATGGCAGTCGTCCCCTCCAGCAGCGTCCTTCCCTGCGAGTTTCAGTCCTGAGCAGAATCTTAGCTTGGACAGGAGGCTTGCTGCCTGCATCCTAATTTGGCAGCATCTGCCATCTGACCAGCAGAGGAGAGAAAAAACTGACAGAGCCAAGCTGGCTGTTGGTGCGAGAGCCACGTAAACCACACGGAGAGAGTGGGAAGGGGAAATAATAAAAATAAAATCACTGAGCAACTCAGCTAAAGGAAATGGGCTGAGCGCAGAGGGCAGAGTGGGTTTCCTGCAGCCACAGGATTGACCCAGGCGGGGTCAGTGGAGCTTCCCAGACCCTCACAGCCTGCCACAGTGAAGGTTGTGGGCGGATGGCCCCATGGGCTGCTGTGCTGCATGGTCCCAGGGCTGGTGGCACATGCTGGGCTGAGCCACAGAAACCGCTCTCTGCCTGTAAAGCTGCTGCAGAGATCTCACAGAGGACTGGCACCAAACCTGTGTCCTCCCTCACACAGACACCGGGGTACTCCAACTGCTGGCAGCCCACAAAGGGCATGTGCTAGTGCCCAGGGTGGGGAGCCCAAGCACTAGGCTTCATTGGTTCAGGAGCAGACAGCTGCTCTCTCCCTCTGGCATGGGGTGCCAGAGGTGGGCTGAGAGGTGTCACTGGTGATTTCCCAGTCCAGTTCAGGTTTGCAGGTGCTTTGGAGGGACGTGAACAGTGTCAGGGCTGGCTGAACAGTGAGTCAAAGCCACTTCAATCCCGCACGCCACAGAGAGAGCCTGGTCCCATTAGTCAACGGGAAATTGGCTCCCAATTTCGCCAGCTTGGGGATGTCAGCCTAAGGCTTGCTTTATCACTGTCTGCAGCGCTGGGAGTTGTCCTCTCCTTACCTTCAGCTGGGCAAAAGCAAGGGATGGAGCAGAAGCCTTGCTATGCTCAGCGAATGCAGCTGTCATGGTCAACCCCATATAAAAGCAAAAGTTCTGTGGCAGAGTGGGATCTGGGGACAGGGAAAGAGCCTTACTCCTTGGTCAGGTCTTTGAGCATCACTCTGGCTGCCTCTTCCCTGCCCTGCAAGTCTCCTCCCAGGCACATCCTGAGCTGCAAACACAAGGGGTAGCCCCTCAGCAGCCCTCCCATTGCCTCCACAGAGTCCCAACAGTTCACTAGGTGTCTGAAGCCCTGGCAAGGACCCATCTGGAGCCAGGGACCTCTTTCTCCTGGTGCAGAGGCTCAGGAATGCAGCGTGCATGGTCTGAGGCCAGCGAAAACGTTTGAACTCCCCCCTTAAGAGGCCCAGAGAGCCCGTCTCGCGCTGTTGAGCGGCAGACGCGCACGGCAGCAATGGCTGAGCCAGGAAAGAGGGGGGAGAAATATCAAAATTCTTTCAAGATGAAGCCACTGGGGAAGACTCAGTCGTCTCCATCAATAGGCTCCAATTTGAATGCTCTCTCCTTTGAATACAGGGACTGATGGCTTTTGTCAGGATGTGCTGGCAACATAGCATACTAGCTCCTTGCCCCAGTGAGGAGAAGGCAGCTCGCACAAGTCCAGAGCATCCTGAAAGAAGGTAAACGAGGGAAGTTACTAAAGACGCCCACGCAGCTTTGCTGCAAACAGAGGAACCTGTTCTACAACGTGCCCATGTTTTCTGGGAGCCATGCACACCGCAGCACCATGTCTGCAGGAGCTCGGTGTGGGGCGAGTGGCTTGGACTGGCCGTATGGTCCACTTGCCCCATGCTGAGCTCCTGCACACACCATCGATGGCTGGGCCATTTGCCCCAGGACATGCCCCACCATGGTGGCTGCTCATAGTGGTGCCAGATACCTCTCCGCCTTGCTGCTATGCTTTTCTCCCCTGTAAGAAAAAGCAGCTTGTTTAGGGATGTACTTTAAATCTTGGTGACTGCCTGCTAGTCAAAAAGCCACCGAAAGGGGCATCTCCGCATATATTTTAATTTCCTTCTTGGTTTTGAAGATAATTACGGCAGGAGTGAGTGGCCTTGCATGCTCCCCATTCAAGCACCTATTGGTACAATTAATCCCGGCACTGTTCTGAGCAGCGGCACAAAGGGCCTTTGGTGTAAGGTCCTTTATCTGGGAACAAAGAGCTGCCTGTGGGAGAGAACCTGAGGTTGCACTTTTCCCGCTGACGAGCGTTTCCCATACACAAAAGCTGAGCCACACTGAGCACCCTGAGAGCGCGTCAGGTCTGGGAGACCCCGCAACACGTTTTCTTGAAGCATGCAGCTCATGGGGATCCTTCCTCCTCCTCCTCCTCCTCCTCCTCCTCCTCCTCCTCCTCCTCCTCCTCCTCCAGGAGGGTTCTTCCCTCTCTGACCCCAGCTAAACCCTGGATCCATCCTCCCAGGAAGGGGATGTCCCTGTTCCAAGGCTAGGTGACTCCACACGCTGCCTGCATTGAGGAAGCTCTCCCATTCCGCTCAGCCCACCACGCTCCGTGGATGGAGCACAGCAGCTTTGGAGCCGTCGTGTGCACAGGAGGTGGCGTGCTGGGAGGTTTCGGCACTTGGCAGCCCCTTGTGCTGGAGCTGCACTGCGGGGAGGGGAGGCTCTTGCTGATGTAGCTGAGAGCCAGGAGAGCAGGGAAGGGAACTGAAGCCAGGGAAGGAGGCAGCAGGCAGGACATCAGTGGACTTGGCAGCACCCAGGGTGGGCAGAGGGTACCCATGGTGGAGGTGCCAAGCGTGGGGTTTGAGAGTGTGGGGAAGGTTCTGGCAGGCACTGTCTGCCAGCTCCCTCTGCAGGGACAGGGCTGGCAGCACTGCCAGCATACTGCACAGTCCACATGCCCTTGTCCTCCCCTAGGAATCCCATCTCTCCCAGGGACCCTCTGCATGCCTGCCCAACCGAGCATCCAGTGAAAGGCCAGGGGCTGTGCTGGTCCCACCCTTGCCCTCCCTGGCTGTCAGGCCAGGCAGGCCAGGCAGTGCGGTTCAGCCCAAGGGAAGGGCTGGAGCACTCCCTATCACCACCCACGCTGGGAACCTGTCCTTATGCCGAGTAGGGCGCCTGCTGCTCCCCAGTGCCGAGGGGGAAGACGCGAGGCTGCCGTGGGAGCCGGCCGCCCACCTCATCCCTCCCAGGGGGACACGGGGGCTCTGACCGCCCAGTCCCACCAACGTTCACTTCCCCAGGTCTGGGGCAAGCCAGTGAATTGTCAATGAACTGGGAACAAAGGGAAGAGAAAAGGGGAAAAAAAAAAAAAAAGGGCCTGTATCACAGCTGTGGCCCTTCATGCCAAGGGCGTTTGGCCCATCATCAAAGGGGATTGGATTTGCTGAGGCAAATGATGACACATCCACTTCAAGCGGGGCAGGTTCTGCCTGCTGCTGGAGGCGAGCCACCAGAGTGAAGAAGTACTGTGGGCACTTAATAATAGACTCATTATTTCTGCATTATGGCAGGGCCCAGAGGCCCCAACTGAGATTAAGGCCCCTCTGCACACACACCGCGCATGCACGCGCGAAGGCAGGCAGCCCCTGTCTGGAGAGCCCAGCCAAGGGTGGGCAGCACTGCCAGTCCTGGTACCATGCACCACTGCCGGTTCCAGCCCTGCCAACACCATGGTAAGCTCACAGCAGGGCCCAAGACTACCATTCCAAGGATGCTCCAAGAATGCATCCTCTATTTCCCAATCCCACACCTGCACTGGAGTATTAACTTTATGCCAGGAGACAGTCCCATGGCTCTGAGCCACTGGCCTCCTGCATGTTCCTCACAGTCCCCCCCATCCAACCCCAAAGCCCTTCACCTTCTGCATGGGCCAGATCCAGCTTCCAGATGAGTGGGAGCTGCCTGGCATGCGGGACGGAGAGGGACAGGAGTGCTCCCTCCATCCAGCCCTGCCTTGTCACCGACCCACTAACCGACTGAAGAGGGTTTTCCGGCCGCGTGCTCCTCGCCAGGAGCTGTTTCCTGACGGCCATGAGACAGACTGAAGCATGTGAGGGAGGACAGGTGCCAGCTCTGCAAAAGGCAGATCAAGTGGCAGCGCCTGGGATGCGGGGAGGGATGGGTGCTCCTTTCCTCTTGGTCACACATCGGATGGAGGCAGGGAGGACAGATTTCTGCCATTTTACAAGCAGGGTCATGCCTGCTCCAGCACCCACCAGCATCACATTGTGTGCACCCCCTCCAAAGCGCTGCATTCAGAGCCTGGGACTTTTGCAGGACAGTAAGCTCCCGCCCTCCAGTTGCATGCCAAAGACACGTGCAGCCTGCTGTCCAAACCCTGCCAGGTCCCGCTGCCAGGTCCCGGTCCTGCAGAAAAGCCGTACGGACGCTGGGAGAGGACGGGAGCCAGCTGCTTGAGTCCAGCCCTGCACTGCAATTACTGTTCTATTAATACCACGGGGATTTCGGATGTCAGAGCTCAGTGTGCTACATGAGGGTCAGCTTGGCCAAGGAAGAGCTGCCATCCCTGCCCACATGCTGGATGCACCCTGGTACTTGCTGCTTCGGCTTGCCCAGGAGGAAAAGATGCTTTTCCTGTGGTAGGCTGTGGGCAAGGGGAATGGACAGACCCCATAGACAGCGTCTCATCCCTGCTGCCTGACAGCCTGCTGCTAGACACACTGCTGGCCTTAAAATGATTGCTGCCCACTTGGGACAGGAATGTCTCTGCCTGGCCCCAGGGAAGGGGCTTCCCACTGCAGCTCCCTGCCATGGGGAACACGTGACCAGCCATGCCAGGCAGGCAGGAGCTCTATGGCCAGCAGGCAGGACAGATTTATAGGTTGCCATCCCCAGCAAGAATGGCCATGCCTCTGTCCTCCACTGCCACAGAAATAACTCATCTGATCAGGAAATGCCAGACCTGTTTGAGCTGAGAATGCCATTTACTAGGACATAGGCAGGAAATGGGCTTGCAAAGCCACGCTCATTTCCAGGACATGCTATGATGGGGACATTCTTGCCATCTTCCTCTGTGACCCCACTGCCCTGTGGCCATGGTTTCATGGGGCAGGTGTCCCCAAAGGGCCATCAAGGTGAGCTGGACTGGTGCGGGTGGATGTAGAGTCCCAGAGTCCCTGGGGGAAGGAAGAAAAGGCAGTCGGTGCTGCAGACCTGTCTCCGCAGGGCAACTGTTTGCGGCAGGCTGAGATCCAAAAGGCCCCTCTCCCCCTCCAGCTCCATTTTTTTTCCAGGTTGTACTTTTGGAAAGTGCACAGAGAAAGAGTAATGATATTTAAAAGAAAAAAAGCCCCACCTCTTCCCCAAAAAAGGTTACTCGGTGCACATCCAAAGGCTCGCCCCACAGACGGGTGGTTCGGCTGCCAAGCTCCATCCCATCCCGGCAGCACAGAGCAGAAGTTTCTGCCAAGATCTCCCTCCTCTCTACTGCCTGGGGCAGTTACCCAAATCTCCGCACTGCTCTTTGCTCGCTTCCTCAGCTCTCTGAGAGCACCAAGCCCATCTGGAACTGCTTAAACCCAAATATTGCCCCCCCCTCCGCCTCCCCCACCCCCAAAGTCAGATTCTTCCAGAGTTAAAACAAGCACAGAGTCAGGAGGGGGTGCCGGGCCGGGCTGACTCGCTCCTTCATTTCAGTTTAATTTCTGGGGAACTAGAATAAATCTGTTCCTGGCGATCGTTCAAGCCCTGCACATTTTTCTCATTAATAAAAAAAAGGCCTTGGATAGCATGCCGCGTGTGTGTGCCCCCTCTCCCGGCAGGGTCTCCCCTGCGCCCCAGCCCTCGCTGGGCAGGCGCTGAGCACCCGAGAGACAAGCACGACTGGGTGAGGGAACACGGGGACAACGCTGTCCCTTCCCCAGGACAGGGACGGGTTTCGGCAGCCCTGTGCGATGGCCACACCTCACAGAGGAACAGGGAGGCTCAAATCCCCTTGCAGCTGCTGCTGGGCAAAAGAGTCCTGGGGGAGGGCTCCCCTGGGAGGGGACATCCCTGCTGCCCACCCCTTCAGCACTGCAGCCCCTGCGGGGCCCCCGGGGCATTCCTGGGGAGGGGGGCTGGGAAACAGGTGTTTGTCAACAGCTCCTGCCACATGCATGAGAAACACCAGGCCCCGCAGTGCAGCGGGGCTTAGCGATGGGCAAAAATAAAATTAAGAGACCCCCTACAGTAAAATCCCCCCCGCCCCAGCCTGGGACCCACAGCCAGCACACGCTGGCACGTGCATGGAGAGCGGCCATGGGGCTGGTGGTCGGCCCTGCCGCCGTCCTCCAGCCTCTTCCCAAGATGGCTCCCGTTCCTCTTCAGCGGGGCGGCCATGCGAAGCCAGTACTGGGCTCGCTCCCTCCCGCCTCAGGGAGCATGGGCTGGAGGGCTGGGCTGCGCTGAGGAAAAAGCAGTCACCAGGGGAGGGATGCAGCCCCTCGGGGAAAAGTGGTATTGGGGGAAGAACTGCAATTGCAGCAGTGGGGACGTTGCCCACTCCCAAGCTCAGCCCCAGAACTCCTCCATGGCTGTGCCGAGGGAGGGTGATACCAGTGCCCCAGTACGGGAGGATAAGGCTTCACCAACAGTGCCAAGCCTGTCCCTCCGCAGGCAGGACGCCCACCCGCCCTCCCGCCCTACAAAATGGCTCCCACACGGACTTCAGCTCTGCGAGGGAATGGCCCAACCTTGCTGCCAGCACCGCCCAATCTGAGCACAGGGCTGGGTTTGGAGCAACAACAACAACAAAAATGCAACAAAAAAACCAAAACACGCATTTGAATGGGACGGACCCAGTCGGGTGGAGTGTCACTGCAACAGGCTGCCTGGCCTTCAAGATGGCAGCCCTTCCCCTGGGGCGTGGGGCTGTACCCGGCTCTGCAAGGAGCTTCCTGCCCATGGAGGGACACCCCCATCCCCACCATCCCCCAAACACTTCATGGGAATTCACTGGACCTAGAAACAACACCAACTCATTATGGCTTCAACCACAGAGAAGTTTGTGGCTGCTCCACCACGGCTCTTGAGTATAGTCCCCGTTTCCCAGGGTTCTCCTCGTGGGGGAGGCTGACACCCACCCTCTGGTCTGCACCAGCTGGGAACGGGGATCCCGACCCCGGGGCCGCCCCAGCACCCTTCCCCCAGCACAGCTCCCAGGCGGAGACGCTTAATCCTGACAAACCAGTTTGACTCAGCACAACAGGAACAGCTACAATTTTAAAAACATGCAAGTCTGTGATTCAGATTGCTGGGGCTGTTTTAATTAAACGCCAAGCTCCCCTGCTCCAGCGGCAGCAGCAAACGGCTCACGGAAAGAAAATGCAACCAACTGGTTTCCCCAAATATCTCTTGCAGTAAGTCATCACAACAAAACAAGGAGTTTCGGTTCATTCCTTAAAAACCAGAGGCCGCTATTCCCAATCGCAAGGGCCAGGCAGGAATGTCCCCACAGCCGCAACCTTGCTGTACGTTAAGGGAGAAATGTGGGGTTGCAAATGGATCCCGGTGCTGCAAGTTTTCCCTCTCCCCAGCTCTCCGCATGCTCCGCCTGACACAAAGGAAAGCCCTTCTCCTCCCCTCCTTGGGAACACGGATAGGCAGGCTTCCTCGAGTGCAGTTTTTAGTGAGGAACGGGAGATTTAATGAATCTAGCGAGTGTTGCGGAGCCCCACGACCTGCTTTCCCTCACAGCCCTACCCCAAGCATCAATAAAACAGCAGGGCCAACTTGCCCCATCGCCCCGCTGAGAAACATGCCATTTCTGTGAAAAGTAATTAAACGGAAAGCAAATCTCCCTGCCAAGAAAATACCTGGCAGTTTCAGCACAGGGGTCAATTAAGTAGGGGTTTGCTGATGCAGAGAGGAGTGTGGTCAGGCTGTGTAACACCCGGTTGGGGTCTGGGAGTTGCCACTGGGCAGAACTCAGATGAAGAAAATCCCCCCTAGAAATCCTCCTGCGTTGGGGGCTTTGGTTACTTCACTAGAGCCTGAGTAGGCTTGGGACTACGTGCAGCAACACAGCACTTCTGCACGGGGGTTCATGGGGAAGCACGTGGCAAACCCCAAGTTTAAATGGAGTCCTGCATCCAGAGAGGCTGCTCAGGGCAGAAGCTGCCTCGGAGAGCAGCTCCTTAGGAGAGAAGGTCCCTGTCCCAGCCCACCTGCACCCCCAGGGCGACAGGCAGATCCAGCCTGTGGCTGTCCACACTCCCTTGGGACAGGGTATTTTGAAGCCTGGGGGTTTTACCCTTGGATGGTCGGCAAGGGCCTGGAACGCAGCATGTTCCCCATGCTGTTCCACCGTGTCTGCTCCCCACAGGGCCTCTGCTCCCACAGCCCTGCTGGGACAAACTCCTTAGTTCAAACCCCTGCACTGGAGAAAGGATCTGCTGTTGCCCCTGGATAGAGCATTCCTTCTGCAGCCGGCCTGGGGACTGCTGAACCGGAGAAGAAAAACACATTGTGACTTCAAACAGACCCAGCGCACTTACAGGATCTGGAGAGAAACCATTTTCTCCTCGGCAGCACAAAGCCCTCACTGAGCTGCTGCCGAGCGTGGCTTTTCCCCTCCACCCCCGTGGGGCCTTGTAAAGAAACTCAACTCCCCACCATCCCCCTGGGAATGAGGAGCGCCATGCAGCCCCAAAGCCCCCTGCCCTTCCAGCCCAGCACCAGCCGCAAGCCCAGCCTGCTGCCCCTCAGAAGGGACGGTAAAGTGGCCGGGTCTGGGGACTGCTCGCTGCTGTTGTCTGCAGGACGTGTGTGCAGATTTACGGTCACCCCAGATTTATGATCAGCACTAAAATATCCGAAGAAATGTGCACGCGAGATTTACAGTAACCGCTGGAACGCGCCGGTCCCCATCAGGAAGCAGCGTTGAGTGCGGACAGAAATGCCCAACACAGCAGAAGCGCGGGAGCTCTCTGACCCTGATGTAAGCAGAGGCTTCCCAAAGCTGGGCAAGGCAGAAGCCTCTCCGGGCCAGCTGAAACTTTCCCTCCAGCTCAAAAAAGAGCAAAGGAGAAAAAAAAATAAAAAAAAAGAAAAAAGGAAAAAAAGAGAATCCCAGGGGAATCGAGGCCAGCCCCAAAAATGCTGGGTGGCTGCCAGCCAGCCCTGAAGCAGTCCCACTGGGTTCGCACACAGCTGGGCCCTGACCTCTTGGATGGCGTGTTCGGCCCCTGACCCTTCCACACATTCGTGAAGCTGAAAAAAACTAGTGACTCCTCAGTAGGGGCTGTTTATTTTCTCTCCATCCAACTCTTCCCATTGCTCCATCCCCGGTCGGTGCAGGGGCTCCCTGCCTCCCTGGGGACACGCGGGACGATGCCCGGGCGATGCTTGCTGATGTTGCCAGCCCCCACATTGGCTATCCTTCCCCAATTCCCAAACCGCTGATGGGAAGCAGGTTGCAAGGCGCTGCCCGCAAGCGTGGGGCCCCGCTGGGCTCTCTGCCTGCAACTTCATCCTCCGGCACCTCTCCAGCAGCCAGGGATCCCCGGGTGGGTGCTCGGGAGCCTCCATCCCGGGAGGGCTGGGTGCTGGTGGCTTCTCCCTTCCCCTCCTGCTGCGGGGCTCCCGCTTAGCTGGGAGCTCACGGACCCGGCAGGCCCACCAGCTCTGATTCCTACGGCGTACAAAGGAGAAGGGATTTTAAATTTTTTTTTCCCTTTTAAAGGAGAAAAAAAAAAAATCGAACGGAGGGAGAATGAAAAGGAACTCGGGCAACAAGCAGCCCCGAAACTTTCTAGAAAGCCCAAAGCCAGAGGAACGATGTTCCTCCATCCACCACAGCGGGAGGGGGCTCCTTGCCCACGGCCACCCCCGGGGCCGCGGCCCGAACCCCGCAACGCGGGGCGACGGCAGCGCGAGCCCGAGCACGACACCGCCTCCGAGCAGCCCCCGCCGCCCTCCGCCCGGGCGGGAGGCACCCACAGCTCCGCTCCAGCCGGGGCTTCTCCCTTCCCTTCTTCCCTCCGGCAGTGGGTTCGGTTACCGGACACCGGAGCGCCGCCGCCCCTGGCGCTCCTGGCCGGAGCCCCGCACACTTTGTGCCGAGACAAAAACCCGTCCGGGCCCCCTTCTCTTCCTCCCCTCCGGTGCGACCCGCCTCGCCCGCCCGGGGATCCCCGGTCCCTCAGTGGGGCCAAAAGCCGCTTTCCTCGCTCAAACCTAGGGGTGCTTTGACACCCCGCGCACCGGGGTTCACCCTTCGAAGGGGGGAAAAATAGTCCCCGTTCTATTCCAAACTCCGCCGGAGCTCAGGGGTGTGTAAGCCGCGGAGCGCAGACCCGCTCGGGGGTGGATGCGGCACGCGTGGCCACTCGCCCCGGCGGTCCCACGCTGGAGCCGCGGGGGTTAAGGCGGCGGGAGCGGCGAGCCCTGCCGGGGAAGGGATGGAGCCGGACACGGCACACGGACACTCCTTCCGCGGCCCCACCAGTTCTGGCATGCCGCGAGCTTCCACTGAAAGAAATATTAATTTTCCAGCCCTCTCGGTCGTGGCGAAAAGCCTCGAAACGTGAACCGAGTATCCAACGAGGCGCCTCTCCCTGCCAGCAGCCGCCGTCTGCGGAGCCGCGCCGGGCTCGGTTCCACGGGGCGTTGACTCTGAAACCCACTGAGGGCGGCGGAGCGCGGGTAGCGGGGCTGCGGCGAGATCCCCGCGGGGACAACCGGCCGTCCGCGGCGCCACGACGAGCAGAGCCACGACGAGTCAGCGGGCCGGGGACACCCCGGAGGGTGCGTGCGCCCGTGCGCGGTCGCTCGGGCCCCGGCACGGCGGGCGGAGACGCCCGCCCGGTACTCACCCTCCAGAGCGCGGCGGCCGCCGGGGAGCAGCAGGAGCAGCAGGAGGGGGAGCAGCGGCGGCGGCGGCGGGGGGGCCCCCGGGCGGGCCGCGGCCATGGCGGGGGCGGTGCGGGCGGCCCCGCCGGGCAGTCCCGAGCTCGGCGCCACGCGCGGCTCCTCTCGCCGCCGCGCCACGATCGCGCTCTGGCGCCGCCGCCGCCGCCGCCGCCGCTGAGCCGTGGGGGCGGGGCCCTCCGCCAATCACCCCGCCCCTGGCAACCCGGCGCCCCTGGCGACGGCGAGCGCGGCGCCGATTGGGCGGCGCCGGGCGGGGGGGCAGGGCCTCTGCGGAAAGATGAATTGGAGGGGGCGGGCCCTGCCCGGCGCGCCCCCGCTGGCCCCGCCCCCGGCGCGCGAGGCGCAGGGCGAGGAGCGCGCCCCACCCAGCGGCCGCCCGCGGAACTGGGCTCTTAAAGGCGCCGCGCCCCCGGCCCGCCCCGCACACCCCCGGCCCGGCGTGAGCCTCGTACCGTGTGTTGACGGGCCCCTTCTGTGCCACACTACTGGCAGCCTGATTTACCTGTGCCACCCACTGCCATCCCATCCTCTACAGTCTCGTGCCATCCTCTCATGTATCCCACCCTGGGCCATCCTGTCTCAACCCATCACCCCTTAATCCATCCCATGCATGCCGTCCTACCTCACCCATCCCATCCTATTGCATTACATGCCTTCTCACGCCATTCCATTCCCACCGCATCATGATTTCCACCACAGGGACACGGATGAGTGCTGGGATTGTGGCCAGGGTGACAGTATACACAACTCTCCAGGATCCCTTCCCCTACCCCCAGAATGCCTTCACCATCACATTTTTCGCAGGAGAAGGTGCTGGTGACTGTGCATGCAGCCACAGCTTCCTAGCCTGTGGGTGCTTCAGTCTTCTTCCCCTTTTGTCCCGACATTGCCATGGAAAGGTTTTGGAGCCCTGTGTTGGACAGACTGCCCCCTTAGGATGGTGTATACACACATACTGTCCCTGTGATTGGAGCTGGCACTGCCACATTCTTCAGGACAGACACATACCTGCCATGCCAGGCGTGGGACATAGGATGTGACCAGTCCTGGCCCTCTGTGCTGCATCTCCTCCTCCTTGGATACCTGTGCTTGAGCTTAGCAAAATCCCCTAGGTCCTTGATGTTGGGGCACGTTGATGCCCCTGGTCCCAGGGGTAGTTGGAACTCCAGCAGGTCCAGGGGCAGTGGGGTGCACCACTGGTTGAATCACCCCAGGCAGCCTCGTGCCCCCTACACAGCCATCTGCGCTGCCCCCGCCGCAGCCACCTGCCATCTGCCAGCAGCACCTTCCTCAGTGCTTTCGCCCCAGAAACCTGGCCCAGAAATTCCGTAGCTGTGCAGACCCAGCCTCAGCTCTGCACCAGCGCAGCGAGGCGTCCACAGGCCCACGCTCCCAGCCACACTCCCCGCAGCTGCTGGCAGGAGCTGGAATTAGGGAGGTTATCAGACCTGGCTGTGGTTGACCTCTCCTCTATGCAAACAGCTGCAGAGTGTGTCCATATCACCTCTGCCTTCTGCTGCACAAACCGAGGCTGTGGATGAGCATTTTCCTTCCTTGTCCTGGGAGGGTTCAGATTCCCAAGCCGCAGCCAGAGAGATTGGCACCAGCCTGAGCTCTGCCTGGGCTACTGAAAATTTGGACACGACCAACTCCTTCTGCAGGAATTCTGGCATCCTCTGGGAGCTGCAGGGAGTCTCGGCAGAATGCCGTGCCCCAAGGACTGCCACAGTGCCCCAGCACCACTAAGCAAAGTTTCTGAAGGGAAAAGCCATGCCCAAGAGAGCCAGTGTGCTAATTTAATACAGGACATATGACATATGACTGTGATAAATCTCTGTGAGGGACAGGAGATGCAGCAAGTGGGGCATTGCACTCTCCAGGTGAAAGGAAGAGGTTGGGGAGCAAATCAGCAGTAAGGGGATTGTATTGGTGGAAAACACCAAAGTTTCAGCCAACAAGCAGAAGCTGTTGTTTTGGACACGCTGTCACTCAAGGAGATGAGCAGCGGAGAAGCGAGTGACAAAGTTGGCACCATTAACACCATGCACTGGGGTACAATGCTGCATCAGTGGAGAAGGATAGGGCTGGGGGCTGATGGAGATGTTGAGAATCTTAACCAAGGGCCAGACTCAGGGTGGGAAGATTTGCTGTCTCCCTATGAAATCACTCCTGGGAAATCCTCCCTGCTGGAGACACCGTACCAATTCCGGCAGCCAGAGCCTGCCGGCTTAGCGAGATGCAGAAACCTCGTTTATTCTGCAATTCCAGAGGTTTGAGTTACCCAAGCACAAAATTTCTGAACGGAGCACATGGGGAAATTGCTTATTCACACTTGAATAACTCAAAAATGGCTGAACCAATTTTACTTAAACTTTCTCCAAGAATTCCCCTTGGAGCCAAGCCATGCCTGGCAAATTTCAGCCCAAAAGGAATTTATTTCAGAATAGGATGAGAAACTGGAGCAGGCAGCGGGGGGGCGCGGGCTGGGGGAGGATGCTCCATACAATTGAGTCTCTCTCCACGTGCTGTAATTAATGAGCCCCTGCTCACTCCCACCGGGCTGGTGCTGCCAGCCGACCTCTCCCTGGGGCCTCAGGCTCTGCTGGTGCCGGCGGGTGCAATGCCATGGTCTTGACTGGAGGCTGAGGATTTTGGGGCAGGTCGACGGCCAGGGAGCCCTGGTCGCTGCCTGTGTGTTGCAGCTGGTGGGCAGCCTGGGGAGCAGCTCTGGCAGGGCTCTGACGCCTGCACAATAGGAAATAACTGTGGTAACTGCGTGGTATTTTCTGGCGGGGGCTGGCTCTGTAATGTCAACCCGCCTGCTTGGGCAAGGACTCAGTACTGAGGGCAGTGCTGCTGTGGCCCCCAGGGGACCGGGTGATGGTGTGGCTGGGGGACACACATGTTTGTATAGACATATGGACATCTCCCAGCCACACAATGTCCCTGCACAGACACCCAGTCTCAGTCCTCTCCACCTACACCTCCCTGGCACTTTGGGGTGATGGATGGAGCTGAATAGGGCTATAACGAGGACCCCATTGGCACGGCATGGACAGGGATGAGCTGAGAGCTGAAATGCAGTGCTGTGGGGTAGGCAGGGGAGTGTATCTGCAGCACTGATCTGAGTTAGGGATGTTTTGCCTTACAACAGCCTACAGCCTGTATGGCAAAACTGTGGAGCCCACAGTGTCCCTGGGAGGCATTCCCGTGCAGATAGGGAGCAGCAGAATGAAAGAAAAACCTCAAAAGGCAGCAATGGCCATGGAAGTTCAGAGGACAAACCTCCCAACCAAGCCCTCTCTCTCTGTAAGAAATTTCCTACCTAGAGACCCAATCCCGCTGAAGCAAGCCTGACTTTCACTCCCCATTTCTGAAGGCAGTCCTGATGTGCTCCAGTGATGGATCCACATCACACTCCACATCGCACGGGCACATGCACAGTGTGTGTCAGACCATGGCCCCGCACACGGGTGCACCCACACACCCTGCCTGCTGCACCCAGCCACCGCCCCTCACCTCCTTTGCATGCGGCAACCTCAGCTGCAATTTCATAAGGAAAGGTGATTAGGGAACAATTATTCCCATTTTCTTAGAAGATCTAAGGGGCATCAAATGAAATTACCCAGCAAGAATCTAAAAACAAACAGAAGGGAGTACATTCCTCACCAGGCAGCCAGTCCCAGGAGCGCATCGCCACAAGGTAGGTATAGGTACGTGTATGAAGGGTGGAACTGAGTGAATGGGGAAAAAACCCTGCAAGAGGCCTCCGTTGCCTGCTCACCTGGAGGGCAACTGTGCTGGAGATATGGGAATCTGGATGGGAGGGTTTCCCCTGTTTCTGAGCTGGGTACCTCTGCAGTGGGGCCATTATGGCATCAAGTGACATCATCAAGTCCCCTGTCCAAAGGGCAGCACTCCAAAGGGCAACATCTCAGCAGGCACTTGAGGCAACCATGTGGCTGCTGGGGGGTCCCCTATGCCTCCCCCGGTCCAAAGGGAGCCCCAGGGTGCCCTGTTCCCAGGGCTGGGAGCGCCGTCGGGTGCCAACTTGCCCAGCCGGTGTGTTTCCCGCCAGACCAGAGCCGGCTCCAGCCTGTCTCCTTCCCAGGCTCCCTGGGCTCTCGCCCCTCCGGGAGCTCCTCCCTGTGCTGCCAGGCGCTTGATGCTGCCAGCGGGTTGGGGTGGCTGGCAGCACCCATGCCAGCCCGGCTGGGCCCAAGTGATGCAGCCACCTCCTGCTGCTCCTGGTCCCCACTTCAAAACCCTCTCCCGTCCCACCCACATCCACCACCCCTCACCTCTGGCAGCTTCAGGATGCAGTTAAACACTTCAGCACTTAAAATTTCAGGTGCTAATTGCTTAGTAATGAAAACTTTAATCACAGGGCAATTAAAACCTTAAGTAGCTGTGGGAGATCCATTCCACGTCAACAAAAAAAGAGTGCCGTCACTGCTCCGGCACCACCCTGGCACAGAACGGCACGGGGCAGTCGGGAGAGCCCATCCTGCAGCCCCCACTGCTCCCTGCTTTGGGGATCTGGGGAGCCCCCCTTCCCACGCCGAGCAGGAGGTGGCCGAGGAATGATCAGCTACTGCCGTAAAACTTAAAACCCAGCTAATTTCGGATTAAGTGCCATATGAAAGGGTTTTGTTATTTTAAATCTCCTACTTTCCAAATTCCCAGGATTAAAATTCTCTGCGTTTATTTTAACCACATAACATTTGCAGACAAATCACTTCTCCCAGTGCAAAGTTTGAAGCAGGCTTAGCAGATCTAAAGCCCGGCCACAAGCTCCAGGGTGGAATCGCTGGAAGTGGCTGAAAGCAGCCTTCAGCCTCGTTTGCTGGCACGCACTTGCAACAGAGCTCAGCAAGGGGAAACCATTTCTGCAAGGGGAAAGGGCCTGCTAGGTGCTGGAGCCCTGGGAGGCAGTATGAGGAGGAAGGGTGGCTGTCATCCTGGGTCCTGGGCTGATT
This sequence comes from Myiozetetes cayanensis, assembly GCF_022539395.1. Classification (NCBI taxonomy): domain Eukaryota; kingdom Metazoa; phylum Chordata; class Aves; order Passeriformes; family Tyrannidae; genus Myiozetetes; species Myiozetetes cayanensis. The sequence goes on from NW_026086937.1 coordinate 14,980,707, forward strand.
CCTGCACTGGGGATGTGCCCTTGGGACAATCTGATGAGGTTTGTGTGTTTGGAGAGCTGGCCCCGTCCATCTGCCACGGGGTGTGTGTTGCAACCATGCTGATGCTGTCCAGGTGACACTGTCCACTTCTGCATCAGCCCTTTGTAATCAGATGCTGACAAATGTTGCACCAAAAATAAATAAAAATGCCTTTTTCCCCCTGCTCTGCAGCCCACTGTGGCCAAAAGGGAAAAGAGGTATCCAGCCTTGCATGCTTTCGGCTCTGCGGGAGGCAAAGGCTCCAGGGCTGGGGGACGATGTTTGGCCCCAGATGCTGGGAGGTGTGGGAAACACGGGTGCCTGTGGGCAGCAAACTGCCCCCTGCTCTTTATCAAAAGCAGCATCAGTGTCTGGCAAATGTCACTCGCCCGCGTGCTTCCCAGCTGGGAGGTCCATTTCCTCCTCCCATCGCCCCCTTCCCCTTGCAGCCTCCCAGCCCTGCGGCAGGATGGGGCACGGCAGGATGGGGACGCACTGAGGGGGGTGGCCAAGGGGTTGGGGGGGCCAAGGCAGGGATGTCAGTTGGTGATGCTGCGTGGGGGGGTCCTCACCCAGTCCCCTCCTCTCTCGGAAACTTTGCTGTCCAGGCAATTAGCAGCCTGGCCCCGTTACGGACATTTTAGGTGCTGCAGCTGAAATGCCAGTGCAGAAACCCTTTGCATGCTTAGCCCTGAGCTGGGGTCAGCTGCATGCCCGCTTTACTCATGGGAAGCAGATAATCTCCAAAGATTTAGGAACTGAAACCTGCCTCGTGCCACAGCCTGACCCCACATTCCTAAATGGGGCTTAGTGACCCCCAAGTGGGGTGACAAGATATTTGGGATTCATGCTCTATTCAGAGGTGATTGGTAGACCCTCCTGGCTGTAAAAATCTAAGAGGTCTCACCTGACCCTGCAAGTCCTGCAGAGATGGTTGCTCTCCTGGACTGAGCATACAGGAAACAGCACCACGTCCTCTTGGAGCTGCCTGGGAGCAGCTGCAGGTGACGGTGGTAGTGGGCAGAGTGGGGCTACAGCAGGGCCAAGCGTAGAGCCTGGACCCCACCAAACCCCATCTGCCCACCCCCTCCAGGTGCCATGGGCCAGGGGCAGCCCTCAGAGCAGGGTGGCTTCCTTGGACTCCGAGCCCAGACTTTGGCATCCCCCAGCCTTGGGGGGATACCCTGGTCCTACTTCCCATCCCACCTGGAGCATCCCTTGCCCAAAGCCAGCTCCGGATGTTGCGCCTCTCATTGCCATGGCAACCCCCATCCTTGCCGGGTTGCCATGACTCCCCGGCCCCCAGCCGCAGCAGCATCCTCAGCACTGAGAGGACCCAGTGATTTGGGTCCTCAGGGGCTGCCACCACGGGAGATGCTGTATGGGGCCTGGGAATGGAGGGATGAGCCAGGTCTGGGAAGAGGGCTGATGGCTTACTGGTATCTCCACATCATGCTGTGTTTGGGCTTTGGGACCCCGTGGGATCTTGGGAGGCTGGTGGGGATAGGGTCTGCCAGGTCCATCACTGATGGCACGGGAATGGCATCACTCCATGGGCCACCCTCACACTTTGCAAACCTGCCTCCTTCCAGACCAGAGTTTCTCTGCTTAGTGTAGCTGCCGTGGGCCTGTAGGGTTGGATTGCTGGGCAGACACACAGGTGCGAAAGCCCTTTGGTGTGGCTGTGTGCTGGCAACATCAACAGCGCCAAGCACGCGTGACCACTCTGTTATCCCCTGCCCACTGTCCCCTTGAAACATCATTGCACCCATTGCAAACACTCCACCAGACACTCGGGAGAAACCTCAGCACGGGGTTGCCATCACGGCACTTGCTGTGCCGGGGTTATGGCTGTGCTCGGCAGCAGCGGGAGCCCAGCGGGCTCCAGGCTCGGCGTGCTAAATAAACACAGCCACCGTGAGAAAAAGGCAGCCAGGAATAAATAGTCAAATAAAATAATAAGCTGAAGGAATAAACAAAGTGGGGATGTGCCTGGGCATGGCACAAGCCTTCGACGTAGCAATTCCAAGCCGGGCTCCAGCCCAGCCCCGGTGCCTCCAGGTGGTGGAGCCCAGCCTGCTGGCAGCGCCCTGGCCGGCCGCACCCCCACCCCAGTTTCCCCCCGGCTGCAGGGATCCCCTCTCCCCGTCACGCCACATTCCTAGGGTGCCCAAGAATGAAAGTGCAAACACCCTGGGAGAGGTGCCAGGCAATTCCTGGCCTGCCCAAGATTTGCATCCGCTGCCCTGGCGCTTGGCTCGGGAGGGATAAGCCCAGGCTTAGCTATTGCTTCCCCTGGGGCCGGTTGCCAGTTCCTAACCAGTTCTGCTGTAGCCCTTTCCCACACTAACTGGGGTCAAGGGAGTTGTGTGGCCTCCATCCCACCTCTTCCCTCCAGCACTCAGGAGCTTTCATGGTTTAAACAATTTGCTGCAAAGCAAGGGTGGGAAAGGGGCAGCCCTGAAGGCAGGGGTCTGCACTTGGAGGGACTGGGGGGACCCCGCAGTGGATGTGATACTGCAGAGGATCCACCTGCAGGCTGCAAAGCTGGTGTGCAGACCCACGGCTGCACGCTTGGAGCCTGGATAAGGTTTATGTGGTGGCAGAGTGGGGGCAAACTGAGAACTTGCAAACTCAGTGCTTCCCAGGGAAAGCCCACAACACAGGGCCCTGGTGGCAGTGGGAGAGAGGGCAGCTCAGAGGACTCGGAGTGTAACACACTGTCCCCATCACCACAAACCTCCTTTAAAACTCTCCACAGGGCCCTGACACTTCACCTCCATCCCTCTCCAGCTGGCATCCAGCGGTGCTCAGCCAGGGAACAAAGGAGCATGGTTTAAAGTAGCCAGTTATTTTAAGAGCCTGCACTGACAGTGACAAGGGGAAAATAGATAGAAAACCAGAATAAGCAACAAAAGAACATTCCCTGATACATACTCTCCCAGCAGTACTTCCATGCATTCAGTGTAAAATCTATTGCAGGCAAAAAAATTGAAATAAGAAAAAAATTGCCTCAAATCCCATCTGCAAAGCAGCACCTGGATGTCCCGGTGGGGCAGGACATCAGTGCCACGTCACTGCCAGCAGCTGGGCACTCAGCCTACAGGATTTTGCACGTAAACTTCACATCTGCAGGTTTGTTTCCCTTGGCTTTCCACCCTGAAAGGTTGAGTAGAAAACAAATTGCTGGCATGCCATGCTCCGCTCCACTGGCCAGGCAGATGGACCTGCTGGGGCTCCAGCACAGCCTGGCTCACCCCAAGAGCCAGAGACAGCAGAGCTGCAGCTTTGGCATGACCCGGACATCCTTTGTGTCCTCTGGCACAATTCTGCTGAGATTTCCAAGTGAGCCTTGTTTGATCTTTGCCTCCACATGTCTGGAGGAGCAGCTTGACTTCTCCCTGGTTGTGGTGGGATGCTTTCTCATGCCACTCAGCAGTGAGGCTCTGAGGATTCATCTTGATGTAAAGAGGTCAGCAATGTAAGATTTATCACCTCATGAGTGCTACATTCCTAAAAAGAGCCTGTCACGGCACAGCCCTCTCCACCGTTCACCGACCGGGATGCTGTAGTGGTTATCCTGGCTCCCCTCACTCGGGAAATGGCCCCCAAAGCCAGCAGCAGTGTGGGCTTTTCCTGAAAGCATTAGTTTGCACTATTATACTGGGGAAAACCCAGTGAGGAGGTGTAGAGGAATGCAGGATGTGTTGCTCCAGCAGCCTCTGGGTGCCAGGGCCGGTTCAGCAGGCCTGTGGTTTGGTGACCCTGGTGTGCCCCTGCCCACCACCTCTGTGTGAGCCTGGTGGGATGGGGAGGAGAAGGGTGGTGAGGAAGGACCTGCCAACTCCACACCAGGAGAAGGCAGGAAAAGCTGACAGGCAGAGAAGTGCACCTGGGACTGTGCTGAGTCCCAGAATGCCCCCAGGCTGAGAGCTGGTGGCCCCAGCACAAGAGGGGATCTGCTGTCCTTTGGCATGCGGGCAGACCTAAACCTCTTGGGCACGGTGCATATCAGGGGAAGTTGCCAAACTTCAGCTGGCCCAGAGGTGAGGGCCATGTGGGGTCCCCAAATCAGCTGCATCCCATCAGAAAGCAGCCACTCCTGACCCAACCAGGTACTGCTTTGTCCCCTGCAATGGCTACTCAGGATGCTGTGGCACATCTCTGTAGTTCACAGGGCAGTATGTTTTTAATTTGTAACTGCTTACTAACACCATGTTAAAACACCATGGAAAACATCCCCAACAAGCTGCTGGGATGCTCACTCCTTGGTGAAGTCCCAACCTGCCCTTATACCATGCCCAGCACCATCCTCACCTGCAGCAGGTAGGGCAGCACATGGCATAGACCGATTGGGAATGGGGACAGGGACCAGGGAGAGGACACTGACTTCAACCCTCCCCCTTGGTACCCACACAGACCCCCAGATGATGCTCTGAAGGCTGGTCAGGCTGTTGGGATGCTGAGCATAGCCTCTAGGACCTAGCTGCAGTGTTTGGGGCTGGGACCCCCAGGTGCAAGGCCCCCCTCAGCCAGGGTTTGGCAGGTGCAGCCAGGGGTGCTTCATGTCCACCCAGGTTCCTGGCCTCCAGCAGAGCTTTCGGGGGGAGGTCAAGGAGTTTTTTCATTCTCTCCCCCCTCCCTTTCCAAGATGAAGAATTTAATTTTAGTTTTTACAGCTCCTCCTAGGTGGATAAATCCCTTCCTGGCGAGTCCAAGCCCTGGAAAATCTTGTGAATCTAACGCTGGCCCTTCTGGCAGTCACTGCAGCAATTCCTGTTTCTCTCCAGCCGCACTCTGTAAAGTTTTATAGTTTCCTGGTTGTAGCTGAAAGGCCCCAGCCATGCCGAGGAGGGTGGCGGGGGGAGAGCCCAGCACTCAGGAACTCGAGGCCAGGGAGGTGAAGCAGGGAACCGCAGCCAGGTGGGATGTGCCAGGGAGCTGCCAGGTCCCTCCGCGGGCTCATCCAGGCAGAGATGTTCTGTGCAAGGGGTGGCACAGTCCTGCACGTCAGGATGTGGTCCATCATGGCTCTCATCCCATCCCAGGGTGGATCTGGGCCAGCTCTGCCTGCACACTGGGATGGTGGCATGGAGATGCCATCCATCACCCAGTGCGGGGCACGTGCCTGGGGAGCAGGCAGAGCTGCCGGTGTCACAGCCCTGCTGAGTCCGAGCGGGGCCCCACAGTGAAACCCTTGTGCTCCCCCCTAATGAAAATCAGCTTTATATCTGCTTTATGTCACCTTGGTGCTGCTCCAGCCCCGGGGGGTTGAAGAACCTGGAGAACAAGCAGAGTTGAGGTACAGCCTTGCCCATTCATCCCCATTGGCCATCTGCATGCCCTCAGAGCGTAATGTGGCACCTTCACAGGCAGGAAAACAAGGCACAGAGGTGCTGCCCTGGCTGGGAGCAGCTTCATCCTAGTGCAGGATGTGGTACTTTGCTGACCAAGTGACTGAGGAGGCCTCTCTGCTCTCATCCTGTACCTCCAGCTTCACAGTGGCGACAGTGCTCCCCACGGTGATCCACTCCCCTGGGAGCCTTGGGCACTCCTGCACAGAGCAGATGAAGCATCACATCATCAAATCTCTTGATTTTCTTTCTAATCCTTATCTGTATTTTGTGACTTCCGGTGGAAAATTTCATCCCTAGCGAGGTCAGGGGTGAGAGGATGGGTCTGGTGGCTGTGGAAGGCAGAGAGAAGACCCTGCTAAATGCACCATCATGGCTAAACATCCTGGTTGATGTTAGGCTTTATTAGGGAATCTGAGAGAGACTGAGTGCCAACACTGTAATGCCATCAGCTCTGTTAATACTTAAGCTTGGCCTTTGAACACCAAAGTCACCATGCTCAGCTCTGGCTGCTCTGTTGCCAAAAGGATACATTAAAAACAGCCCAGAGAGAAGCAGGAAGGTAATTTTGGGAGTGAAAGAGAGAGGATTAGCACAGAGAACATAGGAACAAGAGGGTTGTGACAGTGGTACACAGCCCCCTGCACCAGCCTGGAACCCTCTCACTGAGTCCCATGGGGCTTCAAGGCATCACAGGAATCAGAAGACTGTGGTTGGGGTGAGAAGGCTGGGTGGGAAACAGCATTTCCACCGCTGAACCCACACTGGGCCTTTCCCTCATCCTCCCCTGTCACCCAGCAGCCAGGGAGAATAGGGTGCCTGTGGATGCCGGGGCACCCATGGGTGCTGGGGGTGGTTGTGGCACAAGTAGGACCTGGGGGATGAGAATGTTCTTGAGTAAGTGCCACATGGGGAACTTGTTCCTCATCTTCCTCTTCGTCCCAGCGGCCAGGCTGGGATGTCCCCATCCTCTCTGACAGCGCCGAGTTGCTGGAGGACATCACAGGTCACAGAGCAGCAGAGAGACCTGTCTAACCCTTCACACCCTTCCCAGAAATGAGAGACCGGGGGAGGCAGTGAGGGGGGTCGTAAACTCTGCATTACCACTAATTAAGCACTTGGCTGTCACTGAGGCTTCCTAACACGCCTCTTTCCCTGACACTTTTACTGTTTGGGGAAACGGTGTCTCGGGCCTTTGATGAACTTGCTATGAAGTTGAAAGGAGCTCGTGGCGCAGTGCCAAGGCCCATCGCAATTGTCTCTTGGGATGGAGATGGGAAATGACCCATTTATAAAAAGTGAGGTGATAAATTGGACTGGGGAAATGGGAGGCACTGACTGTGGATGAAAGGCAGGATGGGCTGGACTGTCGGGTGCCCCTGCCTGTCCCCGACCCCGGTGGGTGCAGGTACAGCCAGGTTGGGGTGAACCCAAGGGGTGACAAACCTTGTCCTGCTGGTGATGCCAACCTAGCACCTGGCCCCTGCTGCAGTGGGAGCATGAGCTGGTGGAAAAGGTGACAGGCACCCTGCAGGACACCATGCAGAGAAGAACTCCTGGGGGAGTATTTATAATAGGGAATTTTTTTGGGCAAAGCAAATTTAAAAACTGGAAATCCAGGGCAGGGATGAGGAGGAACACACCCCACTATCAGGCTGTCAGGAAAAGCAGACATGATCTGCCACCACAAAGGCAGGTCATGGCTGGGGCTGAGGCACAGACCCGTCTGCTTTCCCTGGGGAATGTGCAGTCCAGGGGGCTATCGAGCCCCCATGCACATGGCTCAAAGTTCCAACAGGACACAGGGCCTGGCTGGGCTGAAGGTGACAGTGAGTATCTGGCCATGCATTCCTGCTGTTCCCATGTGGGGACCCCACACACCCTGCCAGCACAGATCCTCCTGTTACAAGGGGCCAAGTCCATCCCTTGGGTCAGGATGGGTCATGGGAGCCAACTCTGTCTGGGGTGCAGAAGCCCTACAAATTCATTTCATGCAACATGAGCCAGGACTATGCATACCTCCCAAGCACCTCATGTCCTGAGCAAGTGAAGGTGTGACTATGCTGATGCCTGAGTTTAGGAGCCATCACCCACAGCTACACCTCCAGCCACCTTCTGAGTTCTCCCTGTGCCTTGTGTCTGCCCTTGTCCTACCTCCATCTGGCCATGGGTCACGGCTCAGCTCTGAGCTGGAAAAACAGCCTAAGGGCTGCACTGCAGGACTGCTCCAGGTTGGTTCAGGGCAGTTCCAAGGAAGGCAGCTGGTTTTCCATGACTGGTGCCTGACCCCAGAGAGTGGGGCTGCAGGAAGGTAGTAGCAGCCTTCCCTTTCCCTGTCCTCAATCCTGTTCCTGTCCCCCAGGCTGGGGTGATGCTGGAGGATTCTCCCCTCTTCTTGGCAAGCTCCTGCAGTCAGTATGGGGCAGGGGGACACCAGGTCTCTTCTTGCATCAGCAGATTGCAATGGGCTCTGTAGGGCTTGCAAGTCCACAGAGTGAAAGCCTGCCGGAAAGCTAATTAATGACTACCAATTAGTACTCATCAGGCCTGGTCAGAGACTGGGAACCAGATGCAGCAGGTGATAGGATTTGCCGTGCAGTTGAAGGGAGAATCTCTGGGTTTCACATATGCAATTCAGTTGCCTGTTCGATGGCTGTGGATGGCCAGAAGCTCAACTGCACACAGACACAGCAATGGCTGCATGGGCTTGGACAGCTGCTGAGAGGCTGCGGAGGGTGCCTTGGTCAAGGATGCAAAACACCGGCACCCAGAGATGCTGCTTATCATCCCTCCTTGGGCTTCACCACCCACTGCAGCACAGGTGCCCACCAGGATTTCACCCCTTCCCCAGGGCAATGCAGGAGTAACCCTTGGCACTTCCCTCCCTTTGGCATTGTGCATCCCTGCATATCGCTGGGGAAGGAACTGGGGGAGATGCCTCTGCCTGTGGTGAGCTCCCGGGCCAGTTACGAGGCTTGGGGGTCCCTACTGCCATAGGAGACAACACCTGTATCCCATCCTTTACACCCCTCAGAATCCCTCCATCTGACTTTTAGGACTCTCCCTTGTGCCCTGCTCTTTGCCCCACATTTTCATGGCCTCTGTACTGCAATATTCCCTATACATTTGAGCCTCACTTATTCCTAGCACTATATATGAGTGTGTGTGAGTATATGTATACATATATATTCATCTTATCCTCCCTGCATTGTGTTTCTCATTAATTATTCACATCTCATGAAATAGGAATGAAAAGAGATTGCATGATGCTGGTCAGAGTCTCACAGGAGAGAAATCAGCCCAAAGATATCCTGCAGCCACTGCTGAGCTCAGGCATGAAATCTTTTGCCCTGGGGCACAGGGCACCTGGTGTCAGGGTTCCCCAGGCTGAGAACCTGGAGAAAGAGACCCCAACTGGAGCCCCTCAGCTGTGTGGAGTGGGAGACAGAGGGCTTTCCTGGCCCCTGGTGAGTTCCTGCCATGGTGCTCCAGCCCCAGCCTCTGGGTTTCGTTACGTATTTTCGACTGAAAGAAATCCCTTCCCTATGGAGGCACGTGCTGACTGCAATGGAATCTCATCCTAACCTTGTCTGGGATAGGTTAAATAGGTAGGGACCTGCCTCCCACTCAAAAAGCAGTTTCCCATATTCCTGAGCCCTCTCCAACCTTTCCACATCTTTTCTCGAGCCAGGATGCAGCATCCACTCCTGGTCTCACCCACTGTACACAGAGCTGGGCACACCTTCCTCCTCTTTCCACCTTTTCTTCTTGGACAGTCACACCCTGGACAGCACACAGGCACTGAGCCCTGGGGTCACTGCTCTGCACAAACGGGAACCACTGCTCCTGCTCCACCCAAACAACACTTGCTTTTTAAAATAGCTCTCTTTTCCCTCCTCCTTCTCCTTTGCTATTTAAAAATCTACTCTATATACTTCATCTATTCTGTTCTTAAGAGGTTATTAGGAAGAGAGACCTGAAGAAGGTCCCTCATTGTCCCCTTTTAGCCTCTTGCCATGCTGCCCTGTGCCCATCACCCTTGCCCTCCGCTCCCCCACGTGCTGGCCGTGTTGATTTAAGCAATGGTACTGCAATATTTCCAGTGCTTTGCTCCTTGCTCTCTGCCCATTGTAATCTTTTCTTTGCTCTTTTGACCATCAGCATATATTGAATAAGGGCTGTTAATTGAGCTGTCTGCATTGACATGTTGGGCTTGTACTTAGTGGCTATAATTAATTTAGGACAATATATGTGAATTATCTTGATTAGTCTATCCAAGATGCATCATCTCACACGGGCCCATGGTGAATGTCATATATCTTCGTGCAATCCTTTCCCACAGCAGCGAAGTCCTTCAGCCTTAACTAACCTAAATATGTCACGTTTTTGCTAACACGCTGCCTTCTCCACATCATTAATGAGCGTAATAAACCACACTGATGCTAACGCTCAGCAGCCTGCCTGGCCCTCCGCTAACCTCCTGCCACAGGGAGTAGTGACTGTTCTCACAGCCTGGAGGTAGAAACCACGACCTGGTGATGTGGAGGTGCCTGGATACCTGGATACACGCTGGGATGGGGGTGGCTTTGTGCGGTGCATGCTGCCGGGGGCTTTCCCTCCTCCCTGTCGGGTTGGCCAACAGAGAAATCAGCCCATGAGAGGTCCAGACAGGTCTCTTCCGAGGACTGTGCTATGGTTGGCACGTGGACCTGGGGATGCATGGTCATGTTTTGCATTTCTTTAGTGTCTTTTTCTGGGGGGAGGGGTGTGTCTCTGTCAGCTTTCCACAACTGAGGAAATAACAATGGTGAATATGCTCAGCCCTGCTCCTGTCAACTTCCCCACTCCCCTGCCTCTCCACAGCCACATTTTAGCCACAACCTTTCACACCCACCGCTTGGCCCCTGCAGAGAGCCCTTCTCAGGGTTCTCCTGGAAGTGCTCAGTGATGTTAGAACCTGTTTTCAGGCATAGTGGGCGATCCCCCACTCCTGAGGGAATGCTGGTATGGCTCTGGAGCCGCCACTGGTAGGACAGGTTATGCTTATGGGGACGTGTAGTGGCTCGACCTGGAGAAGGGCTGGTGCTGGCTCCAGGGCAGGCCCTTTTTTAGAAGCGGCGTGTATCACCACCGAGACCTCCTTTGATAGCTGTGCTACAAACAAACACGCAAACAAACCAACCAGACCTTCAGATATCACTCAGGCAGAAAAATACAATTACAGGGCTCAGGTTTCCAGCATCAACCTCACCCTGGTGCTTTGGAGAGCCCTGAAACCAGTAAATGCTTAACTCTGCATCCATTTTGCAGGTCGCTCTGAATTTCCCAAGCACTGCAGAGGTGTTTACCCAGTGCAACAGCGCACCGAGATGGAGGAAATTTGGCAGCCCTAGTGATGTCTGAACCCAAGGCAGTGGGGAGATGTGGCACACACACCTCACATGCTGGTAGCCTGACCTTGCCCAAACAACCACACACTGCTGGATCCTGTTTGGGACAGACTGAGCAAGATGGGAGAGATGTTTAGGCTAAGTCCTCGGTATTTAGCCTTTGGAATTTAACCCCGCTGGTTCTGATTATGGCTCAAGAAGTTCAGTTTCCATCACAGACCACCACTTTTGGCCACTTAAGAGCAGTCGGTATCACCTCTGACCCCCCAGCAAGCTTTATTGCTGCAGCTCACAAGGAAGCAGCCCCATCGGCTGCCTCGTAAACCCCAGGGCCGCCGAGGGTTGGTCCCAGCAAACAAACCCCTCGCATGTACTCTCCCCCCTGTGCACTCCCTGGGGTCCCTCAGGGCCACCCAGCATCACAGGCCCCATCACAGGGTTCCCTGGGGTGTGTGGGAGAGGGCAAGCCTGTGGCAGCCAGAGCACTGCCACACACATCCAGTGGCTGGTCCCTGGGGAAGGCTTCAGCAGGGACAGTGTGTCCACCTGGGGACACCCCTCACTGGCATGGAGTTTAGGTGGCACTTCTTCAGAATGGCCTTGTTTCAGCTGCTAGTTGGTATGGTGCCATTCCTGCCCTGTGAATGCTTCAGCTGCAGCCAGGAGAAAGCTTTCCTATGTTTCCTATGTGATTGCTGTGTGGGGACACTGTAGTCCCCCTCCTCCGCCTCCTCTCCCCAGCCTTGGTTGAATTACTGACACCCAACAGAATCAGGAGGGAGCTAACCTCACAAGTATCACTCTCCTTCCCTGCTTTGGGGGGACCTCCTTGCAGCCTTGCATGGGGGACATGTGGGCGATGGAGGGGAGTGGCTCCATTCTCTGTCCCCATTTCCTGGTGGGCTGGGAACTGGGAAGGTGGCCCCAAGAGGTCCCCATCCCCACTGGGATCTCTCCTCATCCTGAGCCTACTCGCTTGACATCATCCCAGCTCCTTCTCTCCTTGGAGCTTCTCCCAGGCACGCATGGTCCCAGGGGCTGCCTGCATGTACCCAGGCCCTCAGCTCCACAGGCCATCCCAAGCTGCTTAGCTCAGGGATTTCTACTGCTGGCCTGGGACTTCTGTGTGGACATCACAGCCAGTGCCCACACTGCTCCTGGCACACAAGCCTCCCTGGTGTCCCCTCTGCTGGCACCTCCTCCTCTACTCCCAGATGCTCTCAGCTGTGTCTGCTCACCCTGCCACGGCCTCTGCATCAGGGACAGGCACTGGTGGCACCTTGGCTCCAGTGTCCCTTGCTCTGGCTGCAATGCTGCTGGGGATTCTCATCCAAACAAGCTGAAGGAAAACCTCCAGGAGCTTTTCTGCTTTTGTACAATGAGCCAAGGCTGGGGATTTGTTTTGGAAACTCTCCCAGGGGAGGCTTTTTGGCTTGCATTTTTTTTTTCCCTTAGAAGGATGAGGTGTGCCCAGTTTGGGCTCCCCGGCCCTGCCTGGAGAGGGTTTGGGTTTCTACTGGGATGGTGAGTGAACTCACGGGAACAAAACTGCATGCCTAGGCTGGCCTGCAGGTCCCCTCCAAGGGGACACAGTTCCATACACAGCCAGTATCCTCCAGGAGAGATGAATCCCACACTGCTAACATGCACAGCAAGCAAACACATGGGTGTTTAAATTAAGAAAAGTTAGTCTTCTGGGTTTCCCCATGCCTCACAAAGCACCATGAAAGAGCACCCACCCAGTGTTCCACCCTCCAGGCCATCCCTGGTGCTCAGTGCCAAACCACCATGTGCATCCCAGGACCCAATGCTGCCCTGGGTGCAAGAGCCCTGAGTGGTTGTGGCAGCCATCACTGAGGCAAGGAAGCCGCATCTCTCCCTGCATGAGAGCCAGGGGATGGAGGCACCCCAGGGCACCCGTGGAAGGAAGCAGACCCAGCAGCTGGTACCCAATGGGGCTCAGGACCCCCAGGGCCTCTCAGGATGCTGTTGGTGCCAGGGCTCCACCCTACATCCTCATCTCATGGCTTGCTAGGAGGAAGAGTATTTTGGCAAGAGAGGTGGCTTTTCAGGGGGAAATGGGACAATTCAGGCTGAGCTGGAGTCCCCCATCTCCCAGCCCCTGAGTGCATGCAACAGGGATGTGCGGGGGCACTGCTGGCCGCGGGGACGCTCTCCACAGGGACACAACGCTGACGCTGATACTTGAGACACTTCAAACGGTACCGGCCAAAGCCCCCGAGAGCAGACTGACGGCAGAGCTGCTGGCGCCGTCCCCAGACGGGCTCCTCGGGTCCGAGGAGGGCTGCGAGCGCTCGCCTCTCTATTTACATTACGAGGAATGCACAAAACAGGGGGGCGCAGGATGGGAGGGGGGCGGTATTGGCTGATTGTTCCCAGGATCCCCTTGTCAGAAACCCTCCCTGCTCCGTTAGTGTCTCTTGATATATGGCTTGCATTAGGGGATGAAAGTGAGGCATAGCTTGGGGTTTTGGCACGACAAACCCCATTAAACTCTCTCTGGGAAAATGAGTCCAAAAAGCGTTTCGGGGGGTTGAGTCACTAACGGAGCTGTGAGCAGCATTCACCCGCACCTCCGCCAGCCTGGCCAGGGCAGGACAGGGGACGGTGCTGACGGCGGCCGGCAATCAGCCCCCCGCCCCTCTGCACCCATCGTCCTGCCGGGGACCTGGGAGTGCTCAGAGGCGGGGCAACCGGCCCCAGCCCTTCCACAGTGCTGGCCCCAAATTCTGGCACTCCTCTGCCACCTGGAAGTTTGGGGGTGATGGAGGAGTTGCAGATTTGGGAGTCTGCCTTGCTCTCTGAAAGCTGTTTTTGGTGAGGAGATGAAGACAATATTCTTCCCCACCATTGCAGCCCGACCAGAGAGGTCACCCCATACCCTTCTCCCTGAGATGCATGGGCAGTAGGATGCACCTCCTGGCACTCCGCATACCCAACTGCTTTTCATTTCCCCAGGGACAGCAGGGCAAACCAGGGGGGACCCAGCTCAGCCCTACTCGGGTGTGCCACAGGCTTAGTCCTCTGCTGCTTAGAGGTCAGGTGGAGCAAGAGTGAGCCATGCCAGGAGAAGACAAATGGGAGCTCTTATGGCCTGAACTGCTAGGTAAACCCTCTCTCTCCCCGGCAGCCAGGGACTCAAAGACAGGCAGGAGGAGGGAGGGTGAGAGCAGCCCTGAGCCCTCAGCCAGCCTCTGCCTGTCGTTCCCAGCCAGAGGGGCCAGGCAGCTCAGCCACCTGCCTGCAGCCCCCAGCCCCACAAAGGCCACTCTGCAGGTGATCCGCTCCAGGGCAAGGAGAGGGGACTGCCGAAAACTTTCCATCACCTGGTGAGAGAGCAGGAAAATACCTGCAGAGGCTGAGGCAGGAGTCAAAGCACCAGCAGGGATGCCTAAGCACAGGTGAAAGGAAAATTGCTCCTGGTCAGAGAAGGCAATCCTCTCCAAACCCAGCCCAAATCACCCTTTCTTCCCTGTTCACAGTGTTTCCTGCTCTCTTTGATGAGAGGCCACATGAATCCCTGAGTGCCAGTTGTGCAGCAGTGAGAATGTGTCAGATGCCAAGAGCAATGCAATAAGAAGACTGGGAAGAGGGACAGTGAGGACATTGTTTGCCTGCTTGCCCCCTGCCTCCCCCACTAGCTACTCTCTCACTGTACCATGCTCGCCCCTAGTTTCCTTTCAAAGGGAACAGGAATTTAGGCACCAGGGCCAATTGGTAAAGGCAGAGCATCAAAAACACCTCTGGATGCTGCCCACATTGGGTTCCTGAGGCTCTTATCTGGGGGAAAGGGGGGAAATCCCAGCCCCAGCACCTGTGTGTCCTCAGACAGCATCCCAGGACAGATGGTGCAAAGGCACCAGGGGACTGCAAGTTACACTCGTGTCACCATCCTGTGGGACATCAAGCCTGGATTACCTGGCCTGCCAACCCTGCCCAGTGCTGATGCCAAATGCCCCCTCAGCATCCCGCAGTGGGGTGATGCTCATGGGTGCCTATGGCACAGTCTCCTTGGGCCTTGGAGGGGAGGGGGCGGCTGTCAGGCATGAGAGGCAAGGCCCTGGAAGATGTCCAGCTCTATTTTAATTAACCTGAACAAGCCAGAGCTTAAGTTTCCGAGCCAAGCTGAAGTCTCCCTGTTAGGAAAAACCTGCAGTACCTGGCAGTAATTTAATAACTCTCATTTCGAGCTTTCTAATAGCAGCGCTGTGGAATGGCTCCAAACCCGCTGGTCTCCCTGCCTTTCCGCAATCAAGTTACCTTTATTGCTTTATAGCAATATTAACAGAGATACCAGTGTTAATGCTTCACCTCAAGTTCAGCTGGCAGGAGCCTGGCACGGCTGAGAGGAAACCCGGCGGCGCGTGGTGGGGCCGGGATGGCTGTCTCCCAGCACGCATTCCAGCACCCACCCCTCAGCCCCCAGTGTCAGGCATGTGGCAGGGTGAGCTGTCACCCCTGGGGATGGGGACTGGCTCATGGTACCCCAGAATGGAGGATGCCTGTTCTCAGGAATAGTACACACCGTCACCCTTGGATCCAGCCCTGTGCTGCAGGGTACAGGATCAAGTCCTTTCCCAGCCACCGCAGGAGCTCTCAGGATCCATGGGGGATGTGGCACCAGCCACAGCTGGCTTGTCCCCTGCAGCACAACAGAAGTTAGGGTGTCCTGTGTGGCAGGAACTGCCTGCCTTCCCCCCACACCTCACAGGGTTGCAATTAGCTTGATTGTATTAACCTAGAGGAGGGGGTCCATGGCTTGAGGTCTTTCAGAAATACTCCTCCCTCCCCTCTCAGGGAGGGCAGGATGACTTTCACCTCTGAACCCACAAGGAGGAGACGGACAGATAGGAGACAAGTCCCTCCTTCATTCTGAGCCCAAATCTTGCTGCTTCACAGGGAACACCCCATTGCACACCTGGAGCCATGTGATCTGTTTGTAGGAGCCCTCTCCTCTCCATCACTCACGTGTCCCTCTGTGGGGCTTTCCCTGGCTGTGATCTCTCCCAGCTGAACTCTGTCACCCAGCAGCTGATGCTTCAGAGGGGTTTCCCCAGTACTCCTGGCTCTGCAACAGGTTTGTGATACAACTGTGGTGCTCCAAGAGCATGTTTGGAGAATGTGCTTCTTCCTTGTTGGCTGGACATTGTAGGGAAAGCTAAGGCACAGCCCTGACCAGGGGTACCACACAGGGTGGTGTCACCCTAGACTCCCCTGGTCAGCCCAGGTGACAAGGGACAGATTTGTCACCAGTGCCATGAGCACCAAGCAGCAGTGAGGAAAAGGAAGGGCTGAGGAAGCAGTTGGTATGTGGCATCTCAGCTCTCCTAACCCAGGTGGTACCATCAGGGGAGTGGGGTGCTGGTGTGGGGAGGGCACACATGCCCCAGCCCTGCAGCACTATATCCCAGGGGAGAGTGGGATTGTGTAAAAGCCCCTGTCTGTGGCTGGCCACAGGCATGAGAGCTGACAAAGCAACACTGTTCCAGTTTATGGGATTGGTAACAGCTGCCGGTGGGATATGGATAACCTGACATGGGCAGGGACAGGATGGACTTCCCGAGAGGACAGTCAGACACAGAGCATGCCCTGCTGGGGGTTGCCCAAACCCTACTGGTCCCCACTGGTTTCAGCAGGGAGCTGGGCTGGGGCAGTGGATGCTCCCAGGACTGGTGTGCTTTCCTTGAGCATCTCCCCACTTGGGTGGGAGGTTTCTCCCCAAACAGGGGAGCAGAGCCGAGTGTCAGTCTGCGTGAGGAGCTGCTGCTAATACCTTCTTTGCTATTTTTAGCTCGGCAGCCTCGTGCTGTTGGTTTCAGTGTATTTTTTTTCCTCCCAGTAAATTCCAAATCTTTTTCCTCTTTCACCTTCTATTCCGGGATGCTGCCTGCACCATTCGGCTTTGATCTGCACTGATGCCAAGTGTGTTTTGAAACTCTAAGTATAGCACATCCCTTGAATTTCTCTTATCTAGCAAAGCAGTAATATCCTCAAAGAGCTCCAGCAGGCTGGTTAAAAACCTGACATCGCACGGCTCAGTCCACACCAGCTACTTCTCAGCCTGGTTCCCAGGCATCCTCCCCTCCAGAGTGCTCCTCAGGCTCATGACCCAGGCTGTGCTTTGCTGCTGGTGTCTAGAAGTCACTGTCAATCTTATTTTACAGCTCAGAGACTGAAAAGGGCAGCTAGGAGCAAAGAGGACCAATATTTATTTTTCTTTGTTTTCCCCCCAAAGATGCCTGAATGCAGCCTTGAATTTTGCATCTGTAGAATGACTGTAGATATAAATAATAACATTTTAGACTTCAAAATAACTGTTTCTCTGATGTAGGCAGGTAACCAGGCGGCCAAATGTAGTCATTTTTGACTGGCAGTGGATTGCAAGGGCAAAGATCTGAAGGCTGTTCTTAAATCCGTCCCCAAAATGTCTAGTGCTCTATACACACACACTGTAACAAATTAATGTCAGATGCTGCACTTGGTATAATTAGACAGGATTTAGAGTGGCAGAGCCAGCAAATTGCTACAATTTATGTGAAGCCCCTATCCTGAGGTCTGTACCCACTGCTGCTTCATCGTCACCCAAAACCCATTCATCAGTTGTTGGAGGCAGCCCCTGAATTGTTTGGCACAGTTTTGGCCCCAAATTTGGCCCCTATATGGGTTCCTGACGCCAGCTCCTTGGGATGCCCTTTGGGGTGTGGGGTATTATCAGTGGGAGCCCAGAGCTCTGATAAACTACATGAACCACGACAGACACGTACAGCATCCAGAGCCAGAGTGCTAGGAAGCACCAATCTGGTTAGTAAATCTTTTTCTTCCTTTCCCCAACGCACAGTATGAAATAAAAAAAGGTTAAAAAAAGAAAAAGTGCCTTCATTCCCTAGTTCTCATTAAGAGATAGACCCAGTCTGGCTTAACTAACCAAGCCAAGCTTTGGCAGCAGTGGCGCGTGAGTGGCGCGGGTCTGCTCCAAAGTGGAACCAGCTCCCAGCCCAACTCTTCAGGAAACATCTCATCCAGTGAACCTCGTATTTTTCCCACAAACTCCCCTCGAGCTGTAAAGCACATCTGGATAATTTTAGGCAGAAAGGGATTTTCCCAGAAAGTTGGAGGGGGAGGGTGGGGGGAGGCGAGGGGCTGGTTATATTTGGAAACCTCTTTTAAGCACGGAGACCCCATTGCGGCGGCAGCATCGTGGGGTGATTCTAAGCGGTGCGGCGGCGAGGGCGGCTGTTGCACCGGCATGGAGTAATGTCTGGCAGCAATTTGTGTCCACGGGTGGGTTTTTCTCCTTGCAGCTTGTTTTGGAATGTGCTTCTGCCTGTACTCCCTCGGCTGCCCTGGGATGAAGCAGGGACCTGCTAAAATTCTACGGAGATTTGGTCCAGTGGCTCCAGGGGAGTTCCGGACATGGCACTGCTCAAAAGCAACAGAAAGGCGACAAAAAAAGGCATTTTGAAAAGACAAAGTGCCCCAACTGCCTGAGGGCCCAGCCAAGCGTTTCTCGGAGGGGCCAGTGATGAGGGTATGAGGAGGCAGCTCATCAAGCCCTTATTAGCACAGGAACTACCGAGTGCAAATTAACGCCCCAGACTCCGTCTCGTCCCAGCCGTATGGTGAGCGCCGCGTGCGCAGCCACGCTGAGCAGTTTAATCAACTCAGAAAGCAATTTGTTCTCTCTCTTTATAACCTTGACAAGCTAGCAGGTTATTTTTAAGCACAGTGGCAAAGGCAAAGGTAATTCCCGTCCGGGAGGCAGCTGGCTGGCAAAGCATTGTGCTGGGCAGGTGAGCAACCTCCAGCCAGCTTTGCTGCCAAGCAGGCAAAACCTTTCCCCAGGCTCCAGCCCCTTCAGCCCCACACACCCAAGTCAGGGTCACTCCGCCATGGGTCCATCACCCTGGGACAATTCCCCAATGCTGTTGACCTGAGGACACATGTGCACCCTGTTTGCTCTGCGCTGTGCTATGGAGGTCAAAGGAGCCAAGCCATGTCCAGGGCTCAGGCACTGAGTAAGAACAAATGTGGCATGATGATTCCCCAGAGGATGGGTGAGTAACTGGGGTACTGTGATGTAGTGGCATTGCTAACCCTGCCTAATAATTCCTTCTTCCTGGAGAGGGCTGTCCTTGGGCAGAGAGGATGGAGGAGATGGGAGGCTGGGATGGCAGATCCCCTGCCACATGCACCCTGCCACCCAGCCCACTCCTTCACCTCTTACATCTGATCTCTCAGTGAGTGAAGGTAGGTGTTTTGCCAGGCACGGTGCCCACTGTGCAGCATGCCCAAGGTCACCCAGGCACTGGTGTTGAAACACCAACCCAGATTTTGGCCAAGGCAGCTCCCTCCCTCCCTGCCACAGCATCCCTCCTCCTCACCGCAGTGCTGGCTGGCTTTGTCCTGCAGAGCCTCCTTCTTTCCAGGGGCCAACTGGACCGCTATGGTGGGAGATATGGTGGGAGATATGGGACCTGGAAACCCGAGAGTAGGCGCAGCTGCCTCTGACATGCTCTGTGTCCTCAGGGCTCTGGGCTGTGTTTGCTTTGGCCTGTGCTGCCCCAGCAGCTGCTCAGATGTGTTGGTGATAACATGATTAGCAGCAAATTAGTTAATGCTTTCCCAGCCAGCAGGATGCATGGGGGCCAAGGCCACCTCCCCACCATGACCACCACGATCCTCTCAGACCCAGAGGTTCAGGGTGCTCTTGGGGATAATGCTCCCATGATGGTTCCCCTCAGCTGGGAGCTAGAGAGGGCTTGGAGAATGGGACTCCAGCCCCAGTGATGATATGGTTCAGTGCCTGCACTTCAAGCTGATTTAAAGTAATGCCCAAGTTTATAGAGAATTAGTGAAACTAAGGAACATTATTTTTCTTTATTAGGTTAAAGGGTAAGCAAATACAATCAATCTTGTCATGTATCACAAGATGTCAGCAACTTCCCACCTCAGCCAGAAAATTACCGGCTCCTCAGTGGATTGTGGAATTACATTCATAACTGCAGAAAACAAATATATACACACATATTTTAATGAAAGCACTGAAGGTTGCTATCTCACATCATCATCACAAATAGGTTACTGCTGAGCTAATTTAATAAATAACGAAATCCAGACTGCAGAGGAACCCCCATTTGGAGCAAGATACAGCCCACATACGGAGACAAAGGTGTTGGTGAAGGGATCTGTAAGGCATGAAGCCAGCAAACATGACCCCAAACCCCAGACTGGGCTGGTGTCCAATGGGGATTTGCTGTCCCAGCCCCCAGCCCTGACCCAGATGAGTACAACCATGGTGAGGTGCTCTGCCCTGTGTTCTAATGATGCTCTACCCTGTGTTTTAGCTGTAGGGACATTTTGCATCATCCCAGCCCTGGCTCAGTTTGGCTTCTTCATTTAACAGCTTCCTAATTCAATTGCAATCATCTCCACCCTTCCCTTGCCATTCCTGATGCAGATAACCTTGCTGAACTCCTCTTGGAGATTTACCAGCGGGAGAGAGCCCATTAACCAGTCCAAACTTCAGAGTTGCTAATCAAAGCTAATGAATTAACCAAGAGAGTGTTGATTTCCAATCTGAACATTCAGGAGGAGGGACAAGATCTGTCCTTCCCTCTGCCCCATCTCCTGCATCCCACTGCAGATCGTTGCTCTGACAGTGCAGGATGCTCCCCTCTCCTCACTCCGTCCTCAGTCCCACCTGGCTTGAGGCCAGGTGAGAGTGAGGTGAGAGGAAAGCCCTTTTGAGCTGGGAAAACACAAATAATCCTTGTAATAACGGCTGGTAGGATTCCAAGCTACCTGCCAAGATCATGAGCTGATCAGACAGCCCGAAGAGCGAAGGATGGACGTCAGCTGGCAAGGACACGGCTGCCCACAGTGGTGGCGGGGCAGAGGGCAGGGGATGCGGAGAGGCGAGGAGGAGCACAAGGCCGAAGGCTTTCCTGCCTAGCAGGATGAGGGATGTGGCCCAGCAGGGCCAGTCTCACCGTCGCGGGCACTGTGCCATGAAGGAAGCTGTGCGTGCCGGCCGGCGCTGCCGAGGGCTGCTCCTGCCCTGTGTCTGACCCTGCACTAACCCTGCTCCCCCCACGCAAGGGCGACTGAGCGACAGTTTATACAGTACCAGGCTGACTGTGTTGCTAAACATAAACTGGTGCTCTCCTCGCTCAGCAAAGGGCAGGACCAAGTCATCGCCTTTTGCGGCTCCAGGTTCCCAGCTCCACTGTGCCCACATGTCAGAGACAAAAATCCTGATGCAAAAACATTTGGTGACACTCAGCAAGGTCCCCCAGACTGCAGGCAGCAGGAGGAAGGGGGTGGCCCAGGCAAGCACTGCTGTCCCCTTGGAAGGAGAGGATTTTCCCACTCCAGAACAGTGCACCCTCCAAGATCTGATGTGGAGGGTGGGTGATGATGTCAATGCTGTTCCATGATACTGCAGCACTGTACCACAGTGGATTTGGATCAAGCCTTGCACTTGAGGTGCTCATAGCAGGATGTATATCCTTCCTGGAGATGATCTGCACACGAAGCTGGTAAGGCCCTCAGCCCTAGTCAGGTAGGTCACTGTCCCTGTCCCACCACCTGGTGGAACAGCCACACTGCAAGGTCTCTGACACCCTTGTCACCCAGCGGCCAAAGAATGTGTTTCCCCAGAATTTGCTCTCCAAACTTGTCCAGGGGGCCCAGACATCCACTCCAAGGGTCACACAGGGAGCTTGAGCCCTGTCTGGCAGTCATTGCTGCACTCCAAATCCCGACCAGTGCCTAGACCGTGGTGACAGGCACCATAAAACACACTCGCACCAGCAGACGCTCAGCAGTGCCGAGGGCTGGCTGGCTGGCTGCCTCCTCCAGAGAGTGTCCCTGATTCAGAAGTGCCCGTGGTTGCCCAGGCTGCTCAAGGCTCCCCTGGGAGCTCTGGCTCAGCCCCTGTGAATGGCAGGGGAATCATGGCAGCTCAGAGCTGCAGAATTACTGGGGTTGCACAACTTGCTGCTTACCCAGCTGATGTAGGCTGAGAGCTGCCATGCACACGCTGACACTCACTGGGACCTGCAGCAGGATGCTGTCTGTTCCTGTGTGGAGTTTGCCTGCACCACCTGGTGCCCACTGGACAACGATGGCTCGAGCGTGCAAAGCCCAGGGGCAGGTGTGCAAGTCAGCGACACGGGGCACAGCCACCACGTCCAACACCACAGCTGGGGAAGCTGAAACATGTGTGGACACAGGCACACAAAACATGCAGCCCCCTGCGCCTCGTGGCACATGCAGATCCCCAGTGTCAAGCTGGACTCCTCTACCTGAACCCACGGCTCTCAGTTGAACCTGAATACCTTTATAAAAAGTTTTCCAGCAGGACACGTGCAGGAGGATGGCGGGGATCTGTCTGTGCCTGGTGCTGTAGGCACCCTGCATCCACAGCCATGGCGTGCTGTCACTGCGCAGGGCGGGCAGCCCCAGCCCGCCCTCATTTATCTCCCCTCCAAATTGTGAATGAACGAACTTTCTCCCAGAATAAATAACAATCGCTCAAAAGTTATTTTAGGGCTGGTCTCAGTCGCTGGAGTTTCCGCGCCTGCCGAGGCCCATCACATTGTTTTCTGCTGCTTTCCTTGGCACGGCCCCAATCCAGGGTTCAGAAGTTATTACTATAAAAGTCAAATTGCTTTGAGGGGGGGAGGCTGGGAGAGGCAGGGTCGGCGGAGAGAGCGGGGATGGGATTCCTGGAAAGTCTCCAGCCAGGGATAATTGGAGCTGTGCGGGGTTGGAGCAGTCCCCGCCGTGCTCAGAGGAGCGTTTCACCTGGCCCGTGGCCAGCGAGAGCTGAGGCGAGGAGGAGGAGGAGGAGGGATGGGGTCTTGCAGGCTCAGCCCCCCCTGCAACACGGTACTGCTGGGGCTCGGTGTGCTGGTGGGGTCCTGGGGGACTCCAGGCTCATTCCCAGCCACCTCCTGGAGAGCCCCTGCCCATCCTCCTCCTCACAGCCCCTTCAACCTGTGCTCTCCCCGCTTCCATTTAATGCTGGTTATTTCCCCATCTACAGTACTAATTACTTTCCTGCCTTTACACTGAGGATTGCCTTAAGCCTTGAAGCATTAATGTTTTATTTCCCTTCTAAAACTTCCTCTTTCAGTGTTTGCCACCACGACTCAGTAAATTTTGGCCATCCCTAAAAGCAAATGTTCTGCCCCTTCACACCAGGCGCCACGCTTGGTTGCAGTAAAGCTGTTGACAAGATGCCAGTCCCCATCCTGCACCAAGCAGCACCTCCTTCCATCCTTTGGGCCCATTTCCCGGCTCTTATGCAGCCAGGGCTTGCCCTGGACATTCCTCAGCACAACAGGGCAGGAGTAGCTCATGGATGTGGGATCTCAGTGGGGATGGGGGCACAGGCCAGCTCTGTGTCCTTGTGGGATTGTGACCTGGCCTGTGTCCCACATCCTTCAATCTAAACTCGATTTTTTTTTTTCCTTTTTAAAATGAATTGCATGAAATGATCATGCTATGTGTCCATGCAACCTCATTAGGATTCAGTTTGCTCTCTCCTTCCCTCCAGGCTGCCTTATTTTTATTATTCTCATTATTTAAGGTTGACCTTACAGCAATGACCAGCATCCTCCTGGCAGATGGGGCCCCGGCTGTGCCGGCCCTTCCAACCCACACCCCAGAGACCGGCCCCAGGGTTCTCCCTGATCTGAAACTGGCACCTCTAACCCACTACAGTACTCGGTGCTGGGGAACCACTGCGAAGAGCCTGCAGGCAGGACTCCCAGGCTGGGAGCAGGCAGGAACACAGCCAGGAGATAAGATGTGGCTCAGCTTTGATACGTGCAGCTCTTAACGCCTGGAGCAAAATCATCAAACACAGGCCTCCACTCAGCGAGGTGACCGCTGGGCAGCGAGGCTTTGGAGGGACAGGGACCAGGCACGGGAGGTTACCTGGCAGCAGGATGTGGCAGCAGCAGACATGGCCTGTGGATGCACTTTGGAGAGGACATCTTCATGGAATCACTGACCGGAAGAGCCCAGCACTGCTCTCACTGCTGTTCCCAGTGCTTCTATCCCACTGGCACTCCAGTTCAGCTCAGCCACCCTGGCATGGCACAGGGCACATACCCAACCCCTTCCCTGCCCCATCACCTGACAGGGCGCTGGGATACTGCACTACCTGGGATGCTCAGCGTGAGCAAATATAAAAGCAATAACTGAAAATAAAAAAGAAAAACGTGATGAGAGGAGAGCAAGCAGGGTGAATATTAGCTGCCATGGAAGCTGGGACATAGGCAGGGCACAGTGTACCATGCACGAGGGACGTCCCTGCCTGAGGACATGCAGAAAAACCCTGTCCCAGGGCTGCAAGGTTGCCATTCCACACCTGCAGCGACCCAGCACAACCCCCCAGGCATAGCTGCTGGAGAAAGTCTCTGCTTCTTGCAACTCAAATCCAGCAGAAGTATCCCTGGGGCCACATCCATCTGGGCCGGTGGGTGAAGTGGGCTCCTGGCTCCTCCGTACACTTTTCCCACCCAGCTCTTCCTTTCTCTAAAATCACAGCATGGTTTGGGTTGGAGGGGACCTTTAAAGGCCGTGTAGTCCAACTCCCCTGCCATGAGCAGGGGCATCTTCAGCCAGTTCGGGTTGACCTTGACCAGGATTGACCTTCCAGGATTTGGGCATTCACCACCTCTCTGGGCAACCTGTGCCAATGTTTCACCATCCTTATTGTTAAAAGACTTGTTCTTTATATCTAATTTAAATTGACCCTCTTGCAGTCTGAAACCACTGCCCCTTTGTCCTGCCCCTTTTAAACCCCCACTGTGAGCCCCTACCACCCCGCAGCCTCTCCACCGCCCCTCTCCTGCGATCGCCGTCCACCAGGCATGGCTGGTTCCTTCCCTATTCCTTCCCTAATGGATCTGACAGCTGCTCCCTGCACTGGGCTGGGTTTCGGTTTCCCCACGCTGAGGTTTTCTTGCACAGTCTGCTGCAAAGCAAGAGCCAGGGCTGGCTCAGCCAGGCGGCACCGGTGCTCCCCCCACCCCAGCGCGGCTGCTTTGCCAGTGGGTCATCCTGCCAGGACCCTCCCGGGCAGTCACCGGCACGCTGGGGAGGGGAAGGAAGGAATAGAGTCGCAGGAATCAGATTATGAACTGAGTAATATCACATGTGGAAGGGCCTGTGGGGAAGGGGCTTCCAGGGCTATTTTTGCCCAACGAAAGTTGCAATTAATTTGCAGAGGAAGTCTCTCGGCATTAAGAAACCCTCCAGGCAGAGTCCGGACCCAGGGACACACATCACATTATTTTCTCGTTTAAAAACCATCGCGGTGGTGAAGGGGGCTGCTCCCTCCGGGCTGGCGCTAACGGGCAGCTCGGGCGGGGGGGACGGGGAAGGGGGGAGCTGGCTCCGGAGGGGCAGGCGTGTTTGGAGACGGAGAGGGAGCCGAAATTAACCTTGGAAAGCATTCAAATTAGGCTGTGTAATAAGAGACCCACTTCTCTGGGTAAATTTGTTAGGATTAGGGCTCACTGAGCTGTTGAGGAGAATTCAGCATGGCTCAGAGCCAGGGCAAAATGAAGCTCCTGGCTTGGTCGGCTGCGGGAAAGTCCAGGCTAATGGGCTTTGGTTCAAACTTTGATACGAAAAAAATCCAGGAACAAAGGCACTAATTCTTCCAAAAGCCCCAAAATCTCAGTTTATACATTTCTGTTTATGTTCATTCATAATAGATATACACAGCTGTTCTTATCATTCATATTCAAATTCCATATGCATCTTTAGCAGTTAGTACTCCTGCCTCAAAATGAAAAAGGAAAAAAAAAAGGCATGTGGAAGATTAAAGAAAACTGAAAACCAACCTGTCTGGGGGTGTGAATTCTTCCAGCATCTGTGTCTGAGCTCAGGTCCTTGCACTGGGGTCCAGCCTCGGGGCAGGAGAGGAATCCACTGCCAGCCTGGGCTGGACATTTTAGGGACTTATTTTAGGCTCTTTGTCACCTGCCATGGACCTGTCCACTGAGCTCCCTCTGCCCTGGGTATTGAGGTGGCTGGCTGGGGTTCAGCCCGTGCCTCCAGTCCCAGGACACACCGGTGTACCCAAAAATTCCCCAGTGATGCTCTACAAACCACAGAGGAGCGGGTAAACCTGACTGTTTCCTCAGGGCTGGGACATCTGTGTTCAAAGTGCCCTGGGTGAGCAGAAGGAAACTTTCCCAAATTCAGTTAAGATAAAAAAAATAAAACTGCGATTTTATATTACTTGGTCTTTTCCTTTAAAAAAGTTTTTTTATCTTACATTCTGGAGGATCTCTCTTCCTTTAAAAATTACCCCTGGACTAAGGAACAAAAAAAAAAAAACAAACCCACAACATTTAAATCTGGATATATCACAGAATATTTGCATCTTAAATCTTATTTTTTTGATCCCTGGAGTTTGCTGTTACAGACAAATCTAGTGCTGTTGAGTAAAGCTCATTAGTAGGAACTAGCTGCTAGAATGAGCAGCGGGGACACAGATAGCACAGATACTTAAAATGTTGTCACTAGGTTTCAGAGTTAATCCTGCTGAGAAGTTCCCGTCTTAACTCCGAGCTGTTGTTGTGCACATCCATGGGGGCTAGAGGCACCGCTATTGATTCTTAGGATTATTAGGGAGGGCTGAGGCTCCATCGTTCTGCCAGTGAATATGTGACCCATGGTACCTCACCGCAGAAAGCAGGAGCTGCAGCAGTGGGACTGGACTGATGCAACAGCCCCTGACCCTCCTCCTGCTCACCTCTGCACAGTGCCCAGGTGAGACTCAGGTTCTGCCACGGCACAGACATGACCTGAGCTGTTGCTGATGGTTCCCACACAGTTTCCAGAGCCAGGAAAGGGGTGACGCGCCCCGCGGAGCAGCGTGCTGCTGCCGTATTTACATTCCAGCGTAAATTGGCTTCTCCTCTGGTCTCTCACGTGTCCTGTCCCGGTCCCCTCCTGCTGTGCGTTCCCCCGGCCGCTGCAGCTCCTCCGTCTGGTTGAAATATCCTTTAATCGGGAGCTCATGTCTTCCGGCCACAGCAGAAGGGGGGCAGCCGCCTGGGGACAGGGGACAACTCAAGCACGCCCAGACAGGGCCCCCTGCCCACCTCGTGCTGTACCCCAGCATGGTCTGTAGTGCCTGGAGACTGAACAGGGTTGTACCAGTGCCTTCCCCCACATCCTCCTTGTCACCCAGGGCAGAGGTTTAACATCTGACCAGGACACTACCCCACATAGGTGTGTCCTCTACTCATGCCTGAGAGTTTGGGTGCCTGAGAGACACGAAGGGAGGCATCACCCCAAGGCCAAAAGACCCTCTCCACGATGCAGGAGGCAGACCAGAGGAGTGGAAAGCAGGCTCACCAGCCGTCTTTCATTTCATGAACAAACACATGAAGACCTGGAAGCAATAAATCCAAAGCTTGGACTACAAAACCAAACACAACTGCAGCTCTCCCTTGGAACAGGAAAGGGAGGAATGAGGACAGTCACAAAGCTAGCCAGGGAGCAGGAGCACCACCAGGATGCTTTAGAGGGGCTGGGTCGGGGTGCTCGGGCCAAAAATGTGTCCCCAAAAAGCTGTCTGTGCTGGTGCTTTTGAGCTGTGCTTTTGATGCTCTGATGCACAGAGCACCCTTGGAAGCAGTCTGGCTTGACAGGTCCCAGGGTGAGCAGCTGTCTCTCACCCTCCTGGGAGCAGCAGGAGCAGAGCCCAGGGGTGCAGAGGGTGCACTGGGAGGACACGTACCCTCCAAGTGTACGGCATCGCCTGCACCCCAAGCTCGAGGTGCCTGCCCATGCAGCAGCCAGAGCCCCACTGGGAGCTGTGGGCATGGGCTGCTGCCCTGGCACAGGGGGATGCCTCAGGGGTGCTGCTGTGGGAGGGGGCTGCCCCAAGCTGCTCTGTGGGCAGGGCTCTGCCTCTGCAGAGGCTCTCAGCTAGGCGTCCCCTAGCCTGGGTGCTGCCTGCCCACAGGAGCAGTGCAGTGCGGGACAACCAGCCTGACTCCCCCCTCCCACCGTCCCACAGAAAAACAACTGGGAGCCACTAGACCCTGCTGCTGCAGGCTCCTGTCAGGTCTCCTCAGCCCAGCTCTCTCACTCCTGCTGCCAAACACCCCCTCTCCCCCTTCCTGTCTTTCACTGGGGTCTGAGCTTTTGTGTTGCTGCACTGGCCCTGCCGAGATCATCAGGCTCATCTCCAGCTGCCCACACAGCAGGAAGGACAGGTGTGTGCTCAGGCCATGGGGATTGCCCTCCAGCCAACACAGCTCACTTTAGGAAGCCCTGATTCCCATGCAGTGGGGGACATCCCACTCACACTGTGCTGGAGACCCGGGGACGAAGACAGTGAAAAAGTGACAGCACAACCAATGGGCAATACAAGCCATTAGTGGGATCCCTGGCCATATCTGCACTTCCCCATGGCCACTCAGAATCCCAGTAATCCCAGAATCCCCACATCCCTGAGAGGTGCAAGGGAAGACTGGGTGCCCACTGGGTTCCCTCCCCAGAACCCTGCTCACCTGACTCGATGATCTTACAGGTGATCTTTTCCAACACAGATGATTCTATGATTCTGTGATCTCCCCTGACAGACGGGAAAGCTGCAGCAGCATAGGAGCTGCCTTCTCCTTCCAGCAGTCGGGCAAACTGCTATTTGTAAAACAAAGGGGAAAACATAAAATCGAATGGATGAGTCAGAGGAGAAGTTAAAAAACGGGGAGCGTGGGGAAGGGGAGAAGCAGGATCTCCATCTCCCCTCCCACCTGCCAGTAGGCAGGGAAGCAGGCAGGGAAACAGGCAGCACCTCGCCTGCTGGCAGCCCATCACGGCTTCAAAGCGGGCGCAGATCGGATCTAGCAGCCGGGGATGTACCGAGCAAGCGCTTAGCGGGGAAGGGAGATGGCTCCTGCGATAAGCCAACGTGTGAACTCCCAGGTTTAAATTAACTAAGGACTTCAGATGCTGCCGATAGTCTGCAGGGAATGGGGAGGAGTGATTTATGGGGGATGATTATGCAGACTAATTAGGCCAGCTTTACCACTTAGGAGTTACCCAGCCAGGCTGGGGGCTGTGCCTGGGAGGACACACTGTGCCCCAGCCTTGTGGAAAAGGATGGGGAGCAAACCCAGGGCTCTCCCTTAAGCCACGGGCACACTGGCAGCCTCCTCACCAGGAGCATCAGCAAGGGAGATCCCACCATGCACTACAGCGCTTGCCCACAGCTGCCTTTTCTTGGGTGCAGACATGGGATACTCATGGCCTCTCTTCTGCTGCATGACCTGCACCTCCCCAAGCTTCCCAGCTGGCATGGGGGGCCAAGGGCTCTGCTGACCTACCCCCCTCCCCGGACTGGTTTATGGCCATTGCACCACAGCTGCCAGGTGTCTGTGGTGAAGTGCATGGTCAACTGGACTCACACCAAGGCTCTTCCAAATCCCAGTTACATACATGCCAAGAACCAGTGATTTCCAGTGGCTGGGCAAGCACTGAGCGCAGCCTCATGCTGCACTGACTCACCGCTCTCAAGTGTAAGAAGTTGCTGTGGTCTCAGCCAGGAGAGCTTTTTATCACGTTATGGGAAAGCACTTGCAGTTTCCTTTTCCAGGAGCCCTGGATATAATAAAAAGGCCTCCTCAGGCTTCAAAGCGGGAGGATTTTCATTGCTTCCTGGGCCAAGAACAAAGCACCATTGAGCATGGCCAACAGTTGTTGTCTCTGTCCCTTGAAGTGCATCAAGAATCCCGTCCTCAGGGCTTGGTGACGGCTTGGAGGGTTCAGTTCACAGGGATGGAGACAGGTTCATCCTGCCCTTGTGCTGGACCTGAAGCACTCTGAGATGGGTTTGCCCCCCTTGAATCACCCAGTTTCACCATGAACTGCCAGGGTGGCCATGGGCAAGGCACAAGGAGCGCTGGTGGCCTGACCCTGGGGCTGGCATCACTTCCCCATCCACCCACTCAGTACCTGCGAGACAACGGGGTGCTGCTGTAGTGCATAACACGGTTTTCAGCAGGGATTGTATGTATGACTGTAAATAACAGAGGTACCGTGAAACCAGCTGTTTTCACGTTAAAATGGAAATTTAACAGTGACAAGCAGGAGCTGCAGGGGATGCAGCACAGGCTTCCTCCAGGAGCCCACACGAGTCACAGCTTAATGCTGGGGCATGAACTTCCCACCACTTCCAAAGTTCAGGGAAGTGTGGGGACTTCCTGCCCCTTGGCCTGGGGGTGCCCACAGGGAGCTGGATCCCTGCTTTCAGCCTGCCGCCTCTGGCAGTGTGATATGCCAGGGACAGACACTCAGTCGGGGACACTTCCCAGACGCCTTTGGAGAAACAGGAGTTCCTTGTCACCGCTATCGGCATGAGGCTCCTGAGCCCTTCCTCTGCCCACGCTGGGTCTGAGATGGCTTGCCTGGAGCCCTTTGTCACCAGTGCATGACCAGCTGGCTGGGGAGGGTTCTGCCTGGCATGATGCCACCAGTCCCATCGCTGGAGATGGGGTTTTGGGGAGAAGGAACTGCTGCGGTCCCCATGGCTCCTTCTCTCCCACGTGCAATGCAAAGAACCAGGCCCAACAGGACTAGGGTGGTCCCATGAGCCCCTGCCTGCTCCCCACATCCCCTGCTGCCAGCCCACACTCAGGTCCAACCACCTCACCTCAGTTTCCTGGGAAACAGAAAGCCTTCACATTTGTGCAGAGACAAAGGCAGGAAAGTTCACATGGTTAAAAAAAAAAAAAAAAAAAAAAAGAAGAAGAAGAAAGAAAAAGAAGAAGAAGAAGAAAAGTCAGAGGAAAGAGCCTGCCTTGTGCTGCCCCACTAACACCACACTGCTGCGGCTGCCCATGGTCTGCTCCAGCCATGCACAACATTGTTGGCAAGCAATTACTTGTTACACAATATTTTTGTTTCCTCAAACCATTAATGAATTATTTAGGCATCTCTAGCAGTGACATGGAGAATGATCAACCACTGCTCAGTGTGGGCTGCCTCAGTGCCTGCCAGGGAGCAGCTTTTGGGAAAAGCACCCCCACACCAGGACCCTCCATGTGCTCGAGCAGAGCCACAGCACTGCAGAGCTCACTGCTGCAGTGGCAGCAGGGCAAAGCACACCACCTCTCCCCACAGAGGCTATCGACCAGGAGTAGGAGCTTTTTTCCAGAGCTTGAAGAGCAAAGTTCACCTGCTCCACCTCCCCCAGCCCTTTCCTCCCCACAACGTGCTCCAGGCACCTGCCCAGTGCCAAAACCATGGAGAAACTCGGCACTGATTTGTAGTGCGTGAAGGTAATCCAGAGCTGGAGCAAACTGCTGCACTGAGTCACTGCAATCCTTGGCTACCTGCTAACGAACACAGGGCCAGGATGTCTGAAACCTGCAGAGAAAGCCCTGGCTGTAGCTGGGGGAGAGCTCTGGCTGCTGCCAACTGCAGCAGTGAAACTTCACGAGGGTGATGCTGATCCTGGACAAAACAGTTCCCTCCAGCATGTGCGTGGACTTGAGTTGTCTCATCACATCAGCCCATCTGCCTTGAGCAAGGTGCCACTCGGCATCCTGCACTAGCACTAACAGGTGTAAACTGGAGGCTCCTGAACCCAGGCAAGCCTGAGGGAAGGAGGTTTTCAAAACTACTCCAAGAAGCATCTTTATTCCTGCAGATAAATGCACCGAACACGGAACAATGAGGGGACAAAAGCACTCTCTAAGAAAACTTCAGAAAGACACAAGTTCTTTCATAAAATCACTCTTCCCTGTTGGAAAGGCACATGGTGAGGATGGACCACTGCTGCTCCAGTGCTGGGTGGTGGTCTGAAGGTGAGAATAGGACCTCTGGCTTGCCTGGTGCCTTGTTGCCAAAGGACACGGGATCTAATGGGAGAACTGGGGAGCTGGTGCTGGCCTGCAGTGAAGGGAGGCTGTAGGTCTCTTTGCCCTTGAGCTAAGGAAGAAGGCTATGTTTTAAAGCCAAAATCCCTAGTAAGGGATGGGAAGCTCTGCTCCCGGCTCTCCCTTTCCTGTCAGTATAGTCAGCAGGCTACTGATGCCAGGGAAGACGCTGGTCCTGAGGAATGACAAAGAAGCTCCTGGGTCTTTCAGCTCAACCATAAAGTTTCTTCAGCCCTTCACTCCCTCAGTCTCACACCAAGTTTACAACCTCTGCCACAAACCCATCTTTGGGCTCATCCTGGATGGGCTCGAGGCTGCACAGGGATCCTGGTGGGAGTCAGCCTCACTGGCTACCATGGACCTTGCCCCCCAGGAGGGCCTGCATCCCTCCTGGCAGCCCTCAGCAAACTTGGTCATGAGTTTCTCCCAACACTTTACCCTTTCCCTTTTCCCCACCTCAGCCCCCTGCATGGCCTCAATTACTGGCAAAGGCTCCTGAAGGCCCCAACCACTTGCAGCTGATCACAACACTCTTCTCAGACCTGGAGACCATCACCCCCTCCCCTGCTTCCATCTTCTGAATAATGTCTGATTCCTCTTGTGCAGGGTTTCACAGCTGTCTGACGTCTCAGTCATCCGCAGTCTGCCTAGTCCATGGCATCCCCATCACCCCATGAGCTGGCACACTCCTGGTCAGTCTTTTACCTTGTGAATTACTTCCCCTATGTGGAGGAATGGGACAGAAAGAACTGAGGGGGTGCAGATGAGGATGGAGCCAGGACAATGGAAGCCTGAGCCTGGATACCACTGTCTGGGTACTCAGCCACAGCAAATTCCAGGGGAGGGTCCCCTCCCCAGGGAAAGCACTCAGCCCGCTTTGGCTGCTTCTGAATTTGGTGGAGCACCTCACCCGGGCTCTATGGTTTGGGCAATTAGACCTTTCCCACAACGCACGGTTACCCTGGCGCTGGTCCCTCTGATGTCTCAGTGCTGAAAGCTGAGACGAGACCCGGAGGGAGGGACCCCCCGTAAGCGAGAGGGAGCTCGCAGACATCACTGCAGCTCCAGTTCCCCTCATTCATCCCCATCCCCAGTACGTTATGTGGCTCTCGCCTGCAGTGGGGCCTCCAACCAGAGAAACACTCGCTTTTTTTGTCAGGGCTGGTCTCCTCATGTTTATTTCCCTTTGCCGTGTGAGCAATTTCCCCTTCCCACACAGGGAGCGACGGCCCGCAGCCGTATCAAACGCGGCCGTGGGGATGGGGCCAGCCCTACCCCGTGCTGGCAGAGCCAGGCAGGGACACACGGCCGTATCTCATCCGCTGGCATGCAGCACGCCGCCGCGCCTGCAGGAAACATATGTCACTGGTTAAACAGATCGTGAAAGCTTCAATCACTTCCTTATGGCGGAGCCGGGCTGAATTCATACCAACAGCCAGCATCTCCCGCACCCTTTCCTGTGAGTGGGACCACCCCTCGCCCCCGTGGGGTGCTCCCCTGCCTCGGTGCTACCATGTCCCCATGGAGATGGGGCGGTCCCACAGGGAGTCGTGAAACACTACCCAGAAAGACAAACTGCTTCTTGTCAGCACCTTGTTACCTCCCCGAGATGCTCCCCTCTGCCTGCAAACCTGACCCACGGGGAGCTCAGGGGTGGAGAAAGTCTCTCAAATTCACAGTCCGTCACAAGGCTCCCTCCAGCATATTTGCCTCATGCACAGCTGCTGTGTTTGGGTCACTCTGTGCTTGCTGGCAGCACATGGTCAGAACCCAGGTGAGCCTCACTGGTCCCCAACCCCTCACTGACCCCTAGGGTAGCCTTGCAGGAGCTCAGTGCATTTTATGGGCATGGGCTGTGCATGGAGGAAGGGACCCCTCAGCTCTGCCTGTCCCCAGGGAGCCACAGGCAAAGCTTTCTTTGGGTGTCTCCTGGGCTTCGGCAGCATCTCCTGGAGAAATCTGCTCTGGAGCAATGTCAATCACACACTCTCTCCTGCTTCACTGGTGGGGTTATGAAAGTTCCCAGCGTCAATAAAGTAGACAGTCACAGCTGTCCCTTCCCTTTCAGCTGGGGTCCAGGGCTGCCCAGGCGGGTCCCTCCTTCTGCAGACGTGGGTAGGTGTTGGTGAGACGATGTATCATCACAGAGTCTCTGCCTTTACGCTCAGTTTTCTCCCGTGGGCTGGAAGTTGCTTTTTTTGGAAGAGATGCAGGCAGGAAAGCTCATGTGGGCTTTGGTGATGAGACTGGCAGCTGCCGTCATCTGAGCCCGGTAGAAGGAGATGTTGGCAGGCCAGGCCAGCCTGGCCATGGGTGCTGCTCTGATGGCAGACCACATGCCAAAGAGTTCCCCCAGTTTCTCTGCTGCCACCCTGCCTTGCCCAGAGGTTTCCCTGTCTCCCTCTGCCTTCCTGCAGCCTTCAGCCACCTCCGCAACACCTCTTGCCTGGGACAGAGGGGAGCACTTGGCAATAACATCTTCCTTATGCGCCTGCAACACCAGCCAAAATCCCAGGCCTTTCCTGGGATTGCATTTCAGTGAAATCCCCACACCCTTACAAAAGGAAAGAGCAAGACAACAGTGTTATTTCTGCAAATATAAACAGCTACAGAGATCCTTTCCCACCGCAGGCACTGGAGCCAAGGGCACACAGGCTGGTACCATGTCTGCACAGCTCCCACCTCCCCAAGCTCTGCTCACCAAGAATTCACCTGAAACAGCTGGTTTGCTTACGATGGTCCTTCTGCCTCCCTGCTTCTGAGCAGCACCAGTCCCAGAGCAGCGCCTGCTCATCAGCTCCGGCTCCTCTCTGCAGAATCGTGTTTGCTTACCCAAAGCACTCTGTTGCTTGTGAAGGACAAGGACCAAATCCCTGCTTGATCTCACTGGAGTGATCTGTCCGGGTGCCTTTGCTCCAGGACCACGCGCTGTGTTAGCAGCCCTGGTTTTGTCAGTATTGGCAAATCCAATCCCAGCCAGAGCGGTGCCTCCCGCCAGCTCATTAAGGAAGGGAGTAGTACATAACAGAACCTCCCTACCCAGCCCTGCAAACCACCTATGGGGTGCTGTCCTCACTCGACTGCTGTCTAACACACGTGGCAGCAAGTTGGTCCCCCATGTGGCCACAGTTTCTTGTGAGTGATGGGAGCCACCATGGCTCTGCCAGATCCTGTGCCTGCCCCAGGCAAGAGGTGGGGTGGCTGCAGCCCTATTCCACTGCTGCACACCCATTCCCTACCCCAAAATCCTCGGGGTCGGGTTTGCCTCCCACCCACGCCTGCTGTTTTGATGGGGAAGCCAGAGAGAAGCAACCACCTTCCCAGCAGGAAGGAGTTGGTGGAGGATTGTGCAAAGGCACAAAGCAGTTCACAGGGCTGGTTGCTGCCATGTTGATTGATGTTCCCGGGGAACACACCTTCACTCCAGTTCATCTGCTCCCTTTTATGTCCAGCACCTGGGAGCCATCTCCCTGCCATGGCAACTCTTGCATATCAGTATCAAGTGCTTGACTCCACAACTAATTTGGACAAATTAAACCAATTTTAAGGAGAAGAAGAGATGCAGACTCACTACCCATAAACATTTTGCTTTGTAGTCTACAACCTGCTCAAACCACGTAGCTCCTCATGG
Organism: Myiozetetes cayanensis; assembly: GCF_022539395.1. NCBI lineage: Eukaryota > Metazoa > Chordata > Aves > Passeriformes > Tyrannidae > Myiozetetes > Myiozetetes cayanensis. Next base: position 15,016,042 of record NW_026086937.1, read on the forward strand.
TAACAACATATAAACAACTCCCATTGCTGGTTCCCAGTCTGCATCTCCAAAAACATTTTCGGGCCAGACCCTCCATCCCTCCCCATCTGCCCACAACTCCAGTCCTTGGAATTTACCAACACTTAAAAATATTTTACACATCCCTGTAAAATCACACACATTTAAAGCCAGTTAAGGCCTGAATTATGTTTTAAGATGTTGTCCAATTTGTAAGCATCATAAAAATCTGAAATAAGTTATCGTAGAAATAACCACAGCGAAATTACCATCCTGACTCGCAGCCGAGGAGGCCGTGACCCGGGTGCGGGAGCAAACAGCTCTCCCCGTGGCTAATGCAGCCTGTGAGTGGGAGGGCTGCCGGCACTTTCAGGGGATCTATTTTAACCATCAAATTTGTGGTAACCCCAGGCAGCTTTAGGGCAGTCATTACATAGCTTGCCTGCTGCCATGAGAGCTTGGTTTTTGACCGAGCACAAATTTATCACCAGCACAGGCAGAGCCCAGTCACATTACACCAGGGAACCCCATGGTGCTTGAGGGATGGAGGATGGGGAGCTCCAGGAGGAGCATGGAGGGAAGCATGGAGGGAAGCATAACTTAGGCTGACAGGTTGGTTTTTTTTTCCCAAAAGTATTTCCTAGTGAGCCACGCTGGAGGAGATCAATCCCATGCAAAAAACTTTCCTACCAAGCCATACCATCTCATGTTTTGTGTTTGATCAACCAGGCAGGGACTGGTGATGGAGGCTGCAGACCCTCAACAACAGTAAGGACCAGCCAGTACATAGGGTGGCTTCTGCCTCCCAAGTTTCCTCCAATTCATCTCTGCAAGGAACCACTGCCCTCTGCTACATAACAATTTTCTCCATTTTGTTTCATTTCCAGTAAGCATCCTGCTATATCTTGCTTTTTCTCTGAAACCCCCTTGTTTTTGCTGCCAGCTTCCAGAGAAGGAAAGGCACCATGGAACAGGATGCACCAGCTATTCTTGGCACAGGGAGACTTCGCTGTGTTCCCAGTCTCTCCAAGCAAATCTGCCATATCTGGGCCTCTGACTTTCCACCACCTCCAAGCAGGCTTTGGACATCATGGATGGGCACAAAAGGTGGGTCACGAAACACACAGAAAAGGACATGGAGCAGGACCCGTGCTCATGAGTGAGCCAGCCCTCTGCATGGTGGGAGCAGCCGGACGCCTTCCCCGTGTTTTGCACTCTCCATCTGTCTCCAATGCAAGGCAGAAGCCCAGCCTGGAAACCCGCTGATTCTTTCCAGAGCTGCAAAATGAAGCTTTTTCATCCCAGGGACGCAGGCTGCTCTGCAAGCTGCCCTCCTGCTTCCCTAAACTCTGACCAGATTTCACACTGAGCCTTCAAAGGGAAGGAGTTGGAGCAGCATCCCCGGCAGGCAGCATTATGAGGACCGGCCAGCTGAGCCCCCCAGGGGTACCAAGGGGCCACTGGTCCCCCCGGGCAAAGCAACAAGTTCTCATGGCAGAAAGGTGTTAACGAAGGCCAACCAAGCAGGCTGCAGCTCAGCTGCTGGCAGGGAATCAGAGAGCCCAGGTCTGTTTTGCTGCCAGGTTATCAGTGGATCCATCAAGGGATGCCTTCAAGACGCCAAATCTATCAGCTCTCCCATATGGATGCCATCCACACTGAGCCATTTCCTGCCTAATCGGTATCAGCCCTGCTCCTCCCTCCCCAAAATCGCTCTTTACAGCCTGCTGCAACTCTACAAATATTTTTACAACAGGTAAAAAAGGCATGCAGTGCATCCTCCCCCCGCCCAACCCTCCCTCAGGGCACTCGCTGTGCACCATCATCACACCAACTGGGATGCAGGTGCGGGAAGACATCCTTGATTTCTGACATTACTTTGCACTCTGAATTCTCTCTGTGGCTTTGTGAACACCCCAGTGGGTACTGGAGAATTCGCAGGTGCCCAGGAACAGGGATGCAGATGACAGGGGCTGGACAGGACCTCCCTGGGTGCCAGCACAGAGCCCTGGTCAGGGTGTGCCTTATTTACCAGCAGAGAGGAGTTTACCTTGCAAAGGTTTCTGTGCCTGATAGCCTGGGATTATTTTGTCTTTCATGTGGTCTCTAATGAAAGGGAGTCTGGAACAGATGCAGATTTGAAAGAAAAGAGGAGGAGGAAATTTCTTAGCATAGGGTTTCGGTTCCCCTGCCTATAAACAGTGCTGACAGCAAGAGGCGGTGGTGATAAACACGGCGATAAGGGCCCAGCTAGACAGGTAATCTGGCACAAAAGGTCCGTCTCGAGAAGTTTACGCAGAAGTCGCCACACACTGTTTAAAAAACACAAAACCCTCAAGCCCTAACCAGCGTGAGCAGTTGCACCAGGGAATTTCCCCGGCTGCCTGGGCACAGGATGCCCCTGCCAGGAGGGGGTTTACCCCATTACTAAGCATGGCTCGTTTTCCTGCCTGGCAGCTGTGGGAATTCCCAGCAGAGGGGCTGCTTCCAGCAAAGGCACTCAGCATTCACTCCACAGCCCCAAAACCATTTCGCTTCCTCATCTGAAGAGCTGTCACATATTCTTAGAGTTAAACGTCTTCAATGCGCGCCATTCAGCGAAATAATTCCTTCTGTTTAAAGATTCATTGATATTGGTGTTGGAGAGAAAACCAGTAGTTTTCTCTTCCTTGTGGTCAGAAATCGCTGCAGGGCAGGGTAGTTTCTGATAACAATAAATAGCACCTTGGCCCAAGGATCATCCCACCGGTGGTACCGTTCCCAGGGTCCCAGGTAAAGGGAGCATAAATCCTAAAGCCTTGAATAAAGAGAGTAAATGTTTTAAGGCAGAAGCAGCACATATAAATTGTGCAGAACTTTATAAAAGCCACAGAAAATACATCCCTGCCGCACGAGCACCATAAGCCTTACACAACAGCCGGGATGATTCAGGGGAGTGGAGAGGCATGAATCACCGGAGGCGGGTGAAACAGGTTTCTACCCTGTACCTGTAATGCAGAGACAGCCCAGCTTCAGCACGGATCTTATCAATCCCATCCTCCCCCCTCGGCAGTGCTGCATGACTCGACTTGCCGGCATCGGCATTGCCAGGGTGTGATGGGAAGAGCCAGGGCAGGCTAAGGTGTTGTAGGAGAGCCAAGGAGGGTTTCTTTTAGACCAGCTTGTGCCTAGCAGGGACAGCACAGAGATGCCCATTATTTTCAGGTGATAACAACGAAATATTTCTACAAAGAGCAATGCCAGAGGGGCAGAGATTGTATGTCTGGCCAGCACAAAGCTTCTGAAGTTGAAAGTGAAATATCCAAAGGCTCTGATGGCTCTCAATCGCCAAGTGACCTGTCTGCTAACAAAAGAGCCACAAAGGGAAATAGCCTGTTCTCTGGCAGGCATAGAGACACATGTGTCTTTAAGGCTGCGAGAACTGAATTGATGGTTAGAGATGAAGGTGCTCCTAAGAAGCTTAATTTTAAAACCTGTAAATTAACTAAGTAAGAAGGGGGCAAGCAGTCCTGGCTTCCTGAAAAGAAGTTCATGCCTCTATCTGCTAGGATGCTTTCTTCCATTATCAGGAGGGCAAAGTAAGGAGAACTACTTGACATAATGTGTTTGGGGTTTCAAAGCTCTTTGACAAGGGTCCCTTACGAGAGACTATTAAAGGAATTAAATGCTTGCAAAGCAAATGGAAAAAGTAACTCTAATGGTTGGAAGCACAGAGGTTAAACAGCCTATATCAATGAGGGCTACCTTCCAGAAGGCTATGGTACCCGTGGGGAGGCTCCCCAAGTTTTCGTGTCAATAGCAGTTGTGTTAAAGAGATGCCTTAATGATCTGGAAAAGGAGAATGAAAAATGTCATAAGGAAAACCTGGCAGAGGACCCAAATTGCACAGAGTGTTCAGAACAAGGGAAGACTACAGGGAACTTCAAAAGGCCTGAAAAGAGCTTGATGGATGGGCCAGTCAATGGCGGATGAAATCCAAAGTAGACAAATGCGTAGTCATGCACGCTGCGAGGAACAGGCCCCACTAATTCAAACAGAATGTTAAAGCACAGAGGAACGGGAGAGATAACAGGGGAAATGCTCTGGTGCCAATACCTCCACTGATGGCACCCCCTCATTGGGGTTGTCATGCTCAGACCCAGTTGCTTCACTTTGGGTAGGGCCCTTTGCAGCCCTGCTTTCCCCAGGAGGAGCCCAGGGGCTGCACAGGCACAGAGAAACCCTGCCCTTTGTTAGACACTGGGATCAGTGCAGATGGAGGAGGTCTGTCAGGTGAGACTAAGCATCTCCTCTGTCAGGAAGTGCTGAGCAAGAGCCTGATTTTGTGGGTTGGGATTGCCCTCACAGGGACCCTCATCTGCCAGAGGAATAACCCAGTGAGATCTGCCAGGCCTTCATCCAGCTGAATAACCTCCTGACAGCAAGGTAAGGTGAAGTATCTTGCCACCCTCCCCAGGGATCAGTCATCCCCGAGGATGGCTGCTCTGAAGCAGACTGGGAAGATGGGAAGTCCCATGTGGAGCCCAGGTTTAACGGGATCAGCCGGTCTGGTGAGGTCGATGTGGTGCCTGACCCCAGTGCTGTCTCTCTCCTGGGGCTGGGTGAGCAGCTTGTTTGCTCAGCTGGGAATGGTCCCAGCACCCCACTTCGCTCCTCTCCCCCTGGTGCTGCCCAAACAGGCGCAGAAAAACTGTGGAGCTTGGGCTGGACTTCTTCAGCCTTGACAGGTCCCCTCAGTGGGTGTTGGAAGTGATAAACATCTACAGTGTCTTTGAAAGAAATGCAGATGTTGAGACGTATCAGTCACTGAGGGGGTGCCCCCATGGGCTGGGGGATAGATGCCAGCAGCAGGGTCCCAACAATGCACCGTGGTTTTGACGCTTGAGGGACGCTGGGCTTCAGTGGGAGCTTTGCTTTGAGAGAAAGTCCAGCGCCAGGACTGGCTTTGAAGAGCCATCACAGGCTGGGGAGGGAAAAAGCAGTAAGTACACCAAACTGAACACCACTGGGCAGTCTGGTGTGAGCAGGGACCTTGTGAGGGGTAGATGGGGAAGAGCTGGTAGAAGTGGTGCTGAGGAGGCAATGCACACACAACTAGGAGGGGGGGAGCGCTCGTTCCCACAGACAAAAGCAAGCAAAGGCACACAGAGAGCACTGCCGGGTTTTTCCCATCCACTCACAGCTTTGTCAATGGTTACTTTTCCGCAAATAAATTCAATATTTATTTCCAACAAGTGGCTGGTGGGAGGTAGGGGAAGGAAAGACACTTATTGAATAATTGCACAACCCTCAAGAAAAGCCATAAATTACCCAGCTCTGTCACTATAATTTCCAGCCGAAGTCCTAATGAATCTTTCCCAACAATAGTGTAAGGACAGGTCTGAAAATGTATTGAACCATCTAAGCACTTGGGTAAGCAAAGCAGAGGCATTAATAACCACCACGAGACAGCCCACACTGCAGTGGGGACAGAGCATTATTGCCTGTCTTCACCCCACGGCCTCTGCCACAGCCATTGCTGCCCCCTCACAAGGGGTGGCTCTGGGGGTCACCAGCCCAGAAGAGGAATTGGAGGTTTAAATATTTCAAAGGTTTTGATAATTATAGGCAAGAAAACTCAACAGCAGGAAGGCATCACTAACAGAAATCGGTGCCTGAGGTGCGTCTATGTGTAGGAGAGAGGCGACAGTTTTGCTGGTTTACCCTGTAGTTTTGATCCACAAAGCAAGAGAAGATGAGAGGTTTGTCCGCACAATGAGTCATGTTTCACCTACAGGCTTCAGCCCAGCACATTAATGTAAGAGCAGATAAAAAATACAGGCAATTTTTTTTTTTTTTGCCAGACAATAACAAAATACAGTAAAAGCTTCTTCTGTGAATTGCTTCTCCCAGAAGTGTTTCTTAATTCAAACATGTCTTTTTGCCTTTTCTCCTCAAACTCTTCCAGCAACCGGTGAAAAGGCAGGTTAAAAAAAATAATAAAAGTAAAGTACTCGGACAGTGGCAGGTGGGATGAGCAAAGCCCAGTTCTCTCCAGGATTACACTGACTCTCACAGCTGTGGCAAACCAGCACCCTGATGGCCATGGGATCGTGGGGGCCAGGGCACCCAAACCCCCTTCTCCAAGACAAACCTAGTCCTGAGTTGCGAGTCCGGTCAAATTCCTGAGACCCCGATACGCTGTATGCTTTCACTTCACATTTCACTTCTGCACTTCAAATACTATTCCCACCGTGAGGATTTACTGTTGCCAGGTTTGCGCAGCCCTCTGACGTGTATCACGTAATGCCATCTCCAAACCACCAGCACTGCTCTCTTCAGTGCTTACAGGACCCCCATTACTGATATCTGAGCACTTCACAAAAACAGTAATGGATTTAAGCCTGCAACCTCCAGCTGAAGCAGGGAAGAGTTATTACTTCAGTTTACAGAGGGGAAACCACGGCACAGCAGGAATGGCTTGCCCAAATCCATGATGAAATCTGTAGTGAAGCAGGTGATAGGGATGTGGTTTCGTATCTCTTGGATTAGCATCCTAATACCAAATTCGCCCTTCCCTTCCCATTCCCATGGATGGCCTTCCTCCACCAAGGTTTCAGATGTTATTGCCTGCCCAGCCACGCTGGAGCTTTCAATTCAGAGGGATATATCCCAGCCCTGCTCTGCCAGAGGGCACAGATAGCTCCTGGGACCCAGGGGGCAGCTGCGAAGGGGGGTCCCATGGGAGACCTCAGCCTCCCGCAAGCAGACAGATTAATGTTTCAACTTGTCTTGGTGTGACATTTCCATCTGGTTTGACAAACTAAACATTTGAGTTTGCAAATGTCAAAGTATTTCCATCAAAAATGTCGGTGGTGAAGTCTGACATTTCTTAATCTCTTTTTTGTTCCCATTCTGTGAACATTTTTGATATTTCAACTTTGTCTTGATTTGAGAGGGAAAACACATTGCAATTTTTTACCAGTTTAAGCAATTGCATGTTTTAACCTAAGCCATTAGCTAGGTCCTGTGGGCTATTCCTGCCAGGAATAGACATTGATGGTGGCACTGGACAATCCCTCCATGAACCCCGGTTATTTACAGAGGGGGTTCAAAGTCACAGCCCAGAGCATGCCGGGAAGCAAGCATATGAAGTTTCCTTCCTCCAGGCTCCAAACCGCATCCAACCTGCCCTTCACCTCCAACTTCTTGCTCAGCTTTTTCATGGGATCACGCTGAGCTCCATCTCCAGGGGCCTGGGCAAGGGGCTTCCCACCACCTCCTGGTGCGTTAGTGGAAGAAGGAGCAGAAGTCAATGCAGAAGAGCACGTACCGTACGGAAATCTATAGTCAGCTGCATTTTGATACAGTTCCCAAAGTACCTAATTATGCAGCTCGGATTTCTCCCTGCTCCTCATTCCAGAGATAGCTCACCCTGAATCTTTATCAGGCCTTCGGGCTTCGCAGACTGAAAGGAGACATTCAGCTCTCCCTTCTTCCCAGCAGGATGGGAGGGCAGAGGTAGAAGGGCGACATACTGCTCTTGTCAGATTTGCAGAACGCGATGTCAGGGAGCAGGCGTCTGTGTGCACATAACACCTAAATAAATGCCTGACTTCCCCGTGGAGCTTGGGCTCTGCTGGGGAAGGCTGGTGTGGAGCCAAGGAGGCAGCTGCAGCAGCGCAGGAACACGCTCCGAGGGGGTCTTAGAGGGATTTGGGAGAGGGACAGCATGCATGAAAATTGCATCAGAGCAAGAGCTAATTGCCAAGATTAACAGGCTCCAACAAGTGAAGGGTGAGCACTTGAAGTATGAAGTGTCGACTGAGATGCGAACATTACCCACAGGGCCAAGCAGGGATGATGTGGAGAGCGGCAGAGCTACTTTTGAGGGATGAGGGGGATACACACCCCCATTTGCACCCCATTCCCAGTGGATGGGCAGAGGGAGTGAATGGCCTACTGCCCCTTACCCACAGCAGGGAGGGTAGCTTTGGTGGGCAGATGTAAGGGGGCACAGAGCTTTATAAACCATGTTCCTCCACCCCAGGGGTTTGCATGTTAGAGGTTTCTCAAAGGTGGGGTCAAGGATGGGCAGCAGCTCTGCCAAGGTGCCACTGTGTGTTACACATAACATGTCCTCACCATTACGTCCCAAGAAAGGTGTAGAAATGCTATTTGCAATTAGGAACTGGTGACCTAACCGGAGAGATTTGAGCCCAGAGAGACTGGGAGGGAGCAGACAGGGGGGCGCAGGTGGATGCCTGCTTGGAAAACCAGAGCCAGCTGCAAGAAAAATAAACACAGCCAGCCAGCTCAGACGCTCAGCCAAGGGACGTATTAACTGCACAGCCAGAGAGAGCTGCGAGGTGGCTGCAGGAGCCGGACAGCTTAAGAGATGGATGAACACTGTGGCCAGGAGGATTTTTTGGTGTTTAAATTAAATGAGGATGGACATGGAGGTACTCTGGCTTTGGCAGACACCCCTGGGACTGCATACCTAGCACAAAGCAGAGGCTGATGATGGTGGTGTGCTGCAAGAGGAAAGAAACTGCCTACAGGAGAGGGCAAGAATACCACCACTGCCTCTGTGGATGAGGGGAGTGAAGAGGAACAGCTGGAGTGAGGGCTGCAGCCCAAGTCTAAAAGGAGCTTTTCATCAAGATGTTGCTGCGAAGAGGGAGGAGATGGATGGGAGCTGCCTGTAAGCACTGGACAGGTTTCAGAGCACACACCAGCCTTGCAATGGCAAAGCTGTTAGCAAAAGGATTCAAGGGAAAAGCTGAGATACGGAAGTAAAACCCAAAGGAGAAGACACAGGAAGCATCTTCTCCCACAAACAGAGTTCTTTTCTAATCAAGTTGATTCTGTAATTCTGTAAGTGGCCGATAGTGCATCAGGATCAGGAGAGCTGGGCATTAGTGACCCACAGAGGAGTGGTGCCCTTATGAATTTGGGCCTCCGGGCTCCAGAGGTGGGATGCAAACAGCCCTGCCAATCTGTTCTCTCCTGCTTAAATCCCAAAGGAAAAGGGAATGCTACACATCTGTGTTTGGCTTGGAAAGGCAGGAAAGCTGTGGAGGAGGATGATGATGAGACTCACACCAAGTCCTGGAGGAAATCGATGTGGGAACTGGAAGCAAAGCTTGGTTTCCCCAGTTGGCTGGCAGCATGCTGCAGGGCACCCACTCCTCCTTATAAGCACATCCCCTGAAACCAGGTTTGGGGCGGGCGTGATTCACAAACTAGAGAGAGATGAACTTCTAACAAACATTATTTGCAAACGTATCATTCAGCCAGCCCTGTTTCTAGGTTACACAGCTGACAATTTTGTAATGCAGAAAGAGAAAAAAGATCAAAACCAGCCAACATGTCAAGGAACATAAGCCACAGAAGACAAAACACAGGGGGAAAAAAAAAATAAAAAAGACCAGTTTTCAAAGAGAAAAGAGAAAGAAAACATTAAACCATGGGGTGCCTGGAGATCTCCGCCAGAACCAGGCAAGCCTTCCTCTGTACCAGGGCTGGGAAGTCAGAGTTAAAGCGATGAAAACTTGAAAACTCTTGAGGGGGGGGTTAATGGAGGGCAGTGAACATGGTGTGGGGCACGAGGGGGGCTCTGGCACAGCTGGGTCTCAGTGCAGGGTACAGTGCTGCTTACCCAGCGCCCAGCATGGGGATGTCCTGGGCTATTCATGTGCACAGTAAGTGGTTTGAACACAGCTGAGGTGGAAAGGAAAATGCCTGAACGTCGCTGCAGATATTCCCCCAAATGTGTCTATGCATAATGCAGCAGCACTCAAAACCCAAATAAAACATTATAGAATATATAAAGGGTGGGATAGAAAATACCGTTGTATAAAGCTGTCTTCACATCCAGGCTGGGGGCCTTTCCAAAGAGATACACTTCAGCCAAACAAATGATGGAGCTCGGTACAGGGATAACCGAATGAGGTTTAATGGCCTGTAATAGGCAGGAGGTCGGACTAAGTGAGCTAATAGTTTCTCCTGGCCTTAAAGCCTATGAATGTAGGAATAAATCAAGGGAATACTTGTTTAGTTCCAGTTCCCCAGCTGAAAAATTATGATACAGAAAGAGGATAGGGAAATTAGGGATGGGCAGTGGAGGCAGCATGGGATGAGGAAGGGGATGAGGGAGGTTCAGGGAGCACAGTGCTGGACAAACCCAAAAGCCACAGATGAAAATGCAGGGCTTTGCACAGCGTGTGACCTTGGAGCTGGTGGATGGGAGGCATTGCTGCAGTGAATTACAGACGTAAGAGGACAGCTGGGAAGGAGTGGCAGTTGCTGGGGCAGGAGGGAACACACGCCTTGGGTTGGGATCAGCCCACGGCCAATGGGACTGGGAGGAGATGCAAAATGGGAGCACAGGACACAAGAAGAGATGGCACCAGTCCCCATTCCCTAATGATCATGAGGAGAGGATGAAATCCCTCTGCCAAATACCTCATCCTGCAGCGGGTTGGGGCTGAGAAATCCCAGAATAAACCTGGTCAGTGAGGAGAGGGAAAGCACCAAAAGCAGGGGCATGAGGTGAGTAAAGCCACAGGGGTGGCAGCAGACTGGTGGAATAAGATGAAACTGATAAAATGTTCAAGGGAATACAGAGGGCTTTTAAAGGCATTGGGGAAAAGAAGCACAAGCGAGACAGAAGGATAATAATAAATGAGAAAGGGGCTGGAAGGAATGAAGAGCTTTAAAATGGCTGTTGCAGAATTGCTTTTTTAAATTGCTCTTTAAGGCGACAACTAAAGAGAAGAGGCATGGTCAATTAGGAAGTAATGAAGACCTTGTAAATACACTTACTGATAAAAAGCACATAAGGGAATGCCTGACGAGCCCAACATACACAAATCAGCCGGGGCGAACAACATGCGTTCTGAATTATTAAGGGAATTCACTAATGAACTTAGCAAGCCTCCACCACTTCAAAACCCACCACCACCACCACCAAAAATAAAATTGCAGTCGGCCAAATTCCGAGCTGGCGTAACAAATCAGTGGAGGACTCGAGGGGGTGGCGGGAACTGTCAGGGAAGGAAATAAGCACAAAGCAAAATTTAAAAAAAAAAAAAAAAAAGGGAGACTGGAAAAGGAGACTGACAATTAGTAGCCAGGAAATTTGTTTCATCTTCTAGGCAAGGAATGCCACAAAAATCGGGGATTAAGGAAAAGGCATTTGAAGCTCCCAGAGGAGAGCAAAGCCACAAGCAATGCCAAGGATGAATTTATTAAGGATCAACCACGACGGTCAAAGCTGACTGGTATTTTACAGGCATTGCATCCTCTCTGGAGGCAGAGACTTGTGGATAAAGCCTGGCAGGACACATAGCATTTCACCTTGTGTCTAGTAGACTTTTCTTGGAGGAATTAATTGGCTGCAAAGCGAGGCCAGCTCGGGAGACCACACGGTGCAGCGGCTGGTGGAGGAACCAGCACTAGGTTTGGTCTTGCTCGGGATGAACATTAATGATCAAGAAGATAAATGGTAAAGTAATTGCATTTGCAGCTGATGCCTAATTAGGTCATGCTGTGAACAGCAATAACACAACAGGAGCCAGGAAGGTTTGAAACACAGGTGGAACTGGGTGAGCAATGAGCCTGAAATGATGCAGGGACCTCAGGGGAAAAGGTATCCTCAATGTAGGTGGTGGGGACAAGCTGGGAGACAGCCCTGGAGCAGGGGGAGGCTGGAAGTAGCAGATTAGGTGGGATTTGTCAATGCATCTGCCCTGTACTCTCAGAGCTCTGAAAGTCATCAAGGTCCCTCAAAATCACCAGTGGCATGGCAGGGTTTAGCCAGGCATTTTGCAAGGAGGACACTGATTGTTGTCTTGCCTGGAGGTTTTGGGACAGAAAGGGTTGTTCTGGGGACCAGGAGGAAAATGCTCCCTTGGGTCCAGGGGGGGCTGGAGAGCCGGCTGCCTCTTGTGCCATGGCCAGGGCTGAATGGGCAGCCAGGAGAGATGACACCTCTGCTCTGGGAAAGGGCACAAAGACTTGCCCAGCGTGGGAGGAAACTCCTTCCCATCCTCCCAACCCACCCCCCCCAAACAAGGCAGGGCATATAAAAGGAGGGAGTCCCAGCAGAACGGGTGTTATTTGGGAGAGCTGTCAGAGTGCTCACTCCTGGGGCACCTCTGCTTCTCATCTGCCTGATGGAAGCTGACGTTGCATGAACCTTTCCGAGCAAACTCAAATTATTTTAATTTCTAAATCCAAACAGCTCCAATTATATCATTTCCCCTGTGCGAAGCTGGGTAATGCTCTCCCTCTGCTTCCCTGGCAGGGCTACGTCAGCTGGCAGTGCTGGGGGCCTGGGGCTTGTTTGGGGGTGCCAGGAGCTCAAACCCCTCCCTACACACCCCTCCTGCTCAGGGACAGCTCAAGGGGCACACTGGGACAGACCCTAGCAGGCAAGGTGAGGTGGGGTAATGGTGAGATGATTTAAATAAACAGATGGAACTTCCAAGGCTCAGTTTTGCACTTGTATCAGAAAAAAGGGGAAAAAAATCAGGCTTTTCAAAGAAATTAAAAATCTTTAGGATGAACTGTCCTACCCACAGCGGGGTTTTTTTGGTAGTCTTCCTTTTGCTCCATACAGAACAGCCTCCCTTGGCAGGCTCAGGGCAAATTTCACCTTAAGGATGAGCAACAAACAATTTGGTAGTTATGGAAATAAAGGGGTGAAAAAAGCAACTGAGGAAACACTTCCTAAACAGCTCTGCTTAACTAATTAACTGAATTTCTTCCTACACTAGCCTGTCCTCCACAGCTTCAGTGTCATCCCTTTGCAGAGGGTATATTGCACTAACACTTACATATCATAATTGTTATTATACACCACCAGCTGCCTTTGGTATTTTTTTCCTCCCACAAGGAGCTCTCCCCCCTTTTCTCCAAAATTGCTGCTTTCTCAGCACCCTTTTCCCACCACTGGTTTACCCACAGCCTGTGCAGGGCAAGCAGAACAATCCCTGGATGCAGCTCCTGCCTTTCACTCGCAGGTCCCTACAGCTTTTCCACCTCCACTCCCAAACCTTGTTGCCTCCAGCATCACCTCTTTCTCCTCCCTTCCCCTTGCTGCCTCCTCTTCCATCTCTCCCTGTGCTATTTTTATCAGTGTGCCAAGGTCTCTGCTTCTAGCAGCTCACAGAGTCTCTTCTCCAGCTCAGCCAAGCCAAAATCCAGGCATATTCCCCTTCTTGCACCCACAACTCGGTTCCCCAAATCACTGAGGGTCTTCTGCTGAGCCACTCATTCCACATAGTCCCAACAAACCTGGTCTCACGTGGACAAGCCAACCTGGATCTGTCACACACAGGAGATGCTGACCCTGCTGCCACCAGCTCTAGCATCCCTCCCTCAGCCCTGCCATCGCTGCCTTTCAGCACCTCTGGTCCTCTCCAGCATCACCTGGCTGCTGGCAGCCCCCGAGCCCCCCACCTTTAGCACCCCGACTGCACACTGACGGGAACAAGGCAGGGGTGAACTGTTCTTGCTCCCACCTGGAACCCCTTTGCTCCAGGAACCACAGCTCTGCGGCACCATCTCCCTTCTAGGCTCCACTACAGTTTGCCGGAGCACCCGCAAACACCCTCTCAACCCCTCCATTTCTGGTTTAAATTCCCAGCCCCTTATCACATTACAAAGTAACCGGGACGCCTCTGCAGTCCTCTAAACTTAAACACCTTTTATTCTCATTAAAGGGGTCTGTGCTTCTCTCCCACTTCTCTATCTCCCAGTTAAAAGCCAGTTAATTACTGTTGACTTTCCCAGCAGATGTTCTCGCTTCGGCACTGGTCGGAAACGCGGTGATTTGTGAACCGCAGGGCTCCGGTGTGGAGGAGTGAGGACCGGGACACGCAGGCCGGCAGGGAAGGGAGCCCTTCCCAGCCAGCCCAGCTTTTGAAAAGGGAGAGAGCATGGCTGTTTATGAGAAAGTCACTGGCTGTTTTTCTTGGAAAGAAGTAAAATCCTCAGATAGGGGTAAAATCCTGATTCCACAGAAAATGAAGCAGTGTGGATTTCAGTTGGGTCTGGTCAGAGGTTTATTTCCCCTTGTACAAGAAACCTCTCATAAATCACTGCTCTCTCCAAGGGCTTTTCAAAGCAGTGATGCAAAACAGAACTGCACTGTCCGCCAAAGGCTCACCAGCCCCAAAGCGCGCAGGGAAGTGGGAAGGAATGGGCGGCCATCTCCGCTGTCCCACTGCTCTGTCCTGCCACACTCCCCACTGCTCTGCATTTGTCCTACTCTCCCTGCAGCTCACAAAACACCAGCCGAGGGCAGCAGGGATGAGGAACAAATGGGTGCTGGAGTAAGGGGATGGGTGACAGCAATGGATCAGAGGGAGGACGACCTGGCAGCATGCTGCGTGTTCCGAGGAAGGGAACGCTTACTGAGGGCATACCATTGCCAGGGGGTCTATAGGTGTATTGGTGGGTATGGGCACCCCAATGGGCATGGTCACACCAATGGGGATGGGCAATCTGGTGAACATGGTATTCTGTTTGGTCAGGGCATCCAGAAGCTGTCCTCATGAGCATGGGCATCTTAGGGGCAAGGATATCCCAATAGGAATGGGCATCCTGGTGAGCATGCACAGCTCCTGGCTGGGGCTGGCATCCTCACCACTGCCTTTGCTCTGCTGGAGGTTCAGCACCCTGGTGCAGAGTGGGATACAGGGGTATGAAGTCCCCACCAACAGGGTGCATGTCAAAGGCACCTTTTTCTGCAAAAATGGTGCTGTAAATACTTGCAAATAGTGAAGCTCCTGGGCTAACAGCCATGCAAATCCCCCTGATGATTACAGTGACTTTCTAATATCGACAGAAACCTCTGTGCTAATGAAATGCACTGAAGTTAAGCAGCCGTGGAAATGCCAGTGTAAAGGAGAAAGGCCACCAAACAGGCACTAATGGAAACCCAAATCCCCAGAACTAACGGGCTGTGATTGGAGAGGAGAGAAGGGAGCAGAGGTCTCCTGTGCCACTGTCCCTGGACAGTGGTGTGACCTTCTCTGTCTTTGACTGCATGGTGCCACTGTCCTCAGAAAAGAGGGGGTGCATGGGTGGGGGTACCATTGAAACTGTACAGAAACTGGAAGAATATGGAGGAGTTTATCCCTTTATCCCTCAACTTGGGCACTTTGAGGTGCTTTTTCTTCCTGGGGAGCCCCCAGTGTGACTGGGAAGTGCCAACTGTGGAGCGAGCACCTGAGGAATGCAGCCACTTGCAGCCCTGCCTGGCCCTGACAGGCTGTTTCCCACTGAGCTATGGGTAGAAAATGGGATTTCAGCTTTTCCTTTTCATGGTAAATGTTTCTGATTCTGCCAGCCGATGCGTTCACCTCGCAAGTTAATAGGCAATAAGCAAAGCGGTGTCATTCTTGTTAAGGAGACAGAAAGGGCTCCATTTAAATGCAATGTGCCGGCAACATTGCTGGGCTGAGAGAATACCCTGCGCCTTCCGGCAGCGGTTCAGGGAGCAAGGAGGGCAGTTTGCATTTTCTCTGACAGCAGAGGCAGGCTGGGTGCATGGCCGGAATACACCAGCACTGAAAACAGGGATTTTTCTCATCTTCCCATCAGACTGCCAGGCGTTAGAGTCGAAAGTGACCGCAGACACGGGTCTTCCAAGTTGCTCCTGTGCTGTTATCAGGACACAGCAGGTACCCTCTCCCAGCCCCACTCTGCCCCATGTGCTGCCACTCTTTGTAGCTGTCAAAGAAGCACAGCCCAGGACTGTGCTGCTGCTGTGATCAGAATCTTGCTGAAAAGAGGTAAGAAATAGGGACAGAACCCCTTCAGACAACATCCATCTTCCCATGCAGGCTGCAAGGTGCCAGCAGTGTGGCATACCAGGGTGCCCTGTGCTGCAAGCACGTTTGCTGTTGAACACTTTCTACTAATTGCATTAAAAATCTCACACTAAGATGAGGGTAAAGGCACCTGGGCAATAAATGAGAACACGCTCAAATCGACTCATTACAAAATCTCCGTTACTGATAGGGCCCTCTTTTTAAATAACAAGTGTTGGATTCTTCTTGCTTTTTAAAATTCCATTAAAGGAGAAATTGCAAAAGCTTTCTGGCTCCTTTGATCATTTTTAAGGGTCCTTCCAATGTGGGAGAGAGGAGCAGTGCTGAGCTGAGGGAAGTGCTCAGAGGGGTGACTGCACTGGGCTCTTCTCACATATCTGAGGAGAAAGCCCTCAGCCACATGCAGAGCACTGCCCACCATCACAGATATGTTCCTAGAGCCCAGCATTGCTGCTGCAGCTGGCCAGGTTTAAATGGTACTGGTCCATGAGACCAGCTGGTGAAAGGAGAGGAGAAATGCCAGGGCCTTTGTGACTGGGGGAACTGCTGGTACTCACATGCAGTGTCTGTGTCACCTTGGAGGAGCCTGTGCAGCTTGCCCTACAAAGTTGAAAGGTGTCAAAATTTGTGTCCCAGCCTTGACCCCAGCCATGGCGAGGTGTTTGTGTGATGGGAATGGGGCAGCACGAATGGAGACTGGGTTGTCCAGCCTAAGTCAGCGTTGGCATGACCACATTGCTATCACCGGCCATCACCCTGGGGGAACCGCCACTGCCAGGACCAGGTCTGGGCTGTGCCAGGCTCACCACTGCCAAGGACATACAAGGTCATTGCTGAAAGCCTTCTCATTGCTGTGGCATGTGAAGGATCTGTTTCCGTACAGCCACGCACGTCCTTTGGCTTAAACACCAAAGCCCTGGCAGGTAAAACTGTTTCTTTCTTTTGTCTTTTTATTGAAGGGCAGAATGTGCATGGGAGGGAACAGCAGCCGGGTGTGTTCTAATGAACCCTGATTTCTAGCAAAGCCTTTAATAGTATCTTGGTCTTGTGGTATCTTGCTTGAAAAATTAATTCAAATTGGTTTGGATATAAGCCTTTTCACAGAGGCTGAGAACAAGCTGAAGGATCTGAAACAAAAGGGAACAATAATATCTTGAGCTGGAAGGTGCTGTTCAGACCCAGCAAGGATTGGTGTTAGGCCTGGTTTTATCTAACACCTTCAATTAATTATCTAGGAGAGGGAACAAACAGCACCTTAATTAAATCTTCAGCTGACATTACAGTGAGAAGGTGTTAGACACCAAGAGGGATGTAGAAAGGAGCTGGAAAAGACGGTGGAGAGAGCCTGGCTGACTCAGCCATGTGATCCAGGAGCAGAACCTGAGACAAGCTGGGTTCTTCAGGTACCCCTTTCCCACCCACTGCCTCATGCTGCATTCACAGAGATGAATGTGGACTGACTTCAGCGTGCCAGCTCTGTCCCCAGCATTCTTTTAGCCCCAGATTCCCATCTGAGCAGGTTTTGGTGCTGCCAAAGCCACAACGGTTGTAACAGCACCTGCTCCTCCTGTCTGCTGCCCCCATTGCTATGCCAGTTCTGATCACACTGGACCATGGAACACTTGCACTTCCCGTGGCTTCTTGAGCATCTTTGAAGCTGTGTCTGGGTTGGGTATGCTCAGAGCAAAGCCAAAACCCTTCAAGCAATCTGTTTGAGGTGGCAGAACCCAAGTGAACTTAGCAGAGGCACACCTACAGTCTTAACTGGAAATGCCAGGTTTATTAATAAAGAAACTGAGCTAAGGAAGTTCTGGGCAAAAAAGTTAATTAACTAAAAATGGAGCTTCCAGAGGAAGCTACATAAATACTTCTGGGAAAAAAAGTAAACACACAGAATATTTCCAAGAGAATTAAGAAGAGCCATAAGTATTTCAGCCTAGAAATGAGAAACTAATATTGTGAGCATAAAGATTTCAGTTCCTTTGCAGTTCATACATTTTATAACAGAAATCCAGACATCTAAAAACCAAAATAAAACACTCCAATAACAATCATAACTCTCTATTTTTCTTCTTTCCTGGCACCCAGACAATGGCTCAGAAATGCATCTCATAACTCGAGCTTGGCACCGGAAGAGACTTCTATAAAGTGAGATAATTAAGCAAGAGTAACGTGTTATTTTAGAAATTACATCCTCGCCATAACATGCTGGAGGAGGATGCTGGGCTGCCATGGGCTGAGACCACTGCTCGATGCATACTGGCACCCTCGGCGCTGAAGCCGTCGGCATTCCCAGTGCGGGGGTTACCGGTGGCTCAGGGTGGTTGCAGTTAGCCCGGGTGTTTTCAAGCTCTGCATTTGCAAAGACGTAGTCCTTAAACTGTGTTTAACTCCCGGGTTCTCTGCTGCTGGGGAGGGCGGAGGAGAGGGCGGAGGTCAAAGCAAGGCTGCTCCTGGCAGAATGATTAATTCAGGCTGCGAGGAGCAGGGTTGCGGTGCTCTGGGATGACAAGCACTGACATCTCCCCGTGCCTTATTCTGCTGCACTGAGGCTGTATTTTGCATCTTGTAGCTTGCATCAGATGTTTTTGGTGTGGTGTGGCTAATAAAACAGCTGCTGGCAATTCCCACTCCCCTTTTCCACTCTGGCATTTTATTGCTGGGGCTGTTGTCCTTCTTTTACATCCTGGTGTTTATTTTTCCCTATTGTTTAGATTAGCTTTAACTTCAGGTGGACGCCAGGCTTTTATTCAGAAAAATACCCCAACAATCCCATGAGCAGCCAGATCTAACAACATCTTGCAAGTACCTCTAAATATTTCAGGGAGAGAGTCTGTCAAGACTGCAGGGAACGTCTCCGATCTGTGCTCATTCATAGTTTAGCACATCCCTCGCCTCCTCCCACCTCCACAAGTGATTGTGCCTGAGCTCAAACACACACGCACCTTTCTCATGCTGAAAACATGTCAGCAGCTTCCTGCAAGGAGCTGGGCCAGCCCGGGCTGCCAACCCGACTGCCCTGGCCCTGTGGGGGGGAGAGGAGCAGGAGGAGAACCGCTGCCTCCAATTAATCCTGAGCAAAGTCCCAGTGCAGCCAGAGAGAGCTCAGATTTATCTCCCGACTGCCTGACTTGGCTCCTCTCCCCCAAAACATTTGGCAGCGGCGGCTGAGACACGGCGGCTGGTGGAAATCCGCAAGGGTCCACCGGCGCTGGAGCTGCTTCAAGGAACCTGCTGAGGGTCCCTGTGGTGGCGTGGGACCCTCAGGGCACCCCAGGGCGGAGGTGCCTGCCCTGCCACGCTCTGGTCCCATGGCGTGCTGACTCCTTGCTCTGACCCTCTCGCCTGCTGCTGGCAGCTCCCCCCGGTCACTGCGTGCGCACGGGAGCCTTGGCTGGGGTCCGCGCCAGGCAGGAATGCCGCGGGGAAGGCAACCCGCAGCCAGTGCCTCGCAGAAAGGATGAGCCGGCTGGTTAAAGAGGTGTGAAAATAACATTTTGTTTTTGTTTTGGTTTGTTTTTTTCCCCTAGTCCTATTAAAAGATTGTCAAAATCCCTGCAGCCAGGGCAGAGCCAGCCACGCTGGCAGATCCTCCAACCTTAGAGCAAGGACAGAGGCAAACGGTGGCTGGGAGCAACGCCGAGATGCTGCTTAACCTTGGAGATGACCCATCTGCCCAGTCAGCTTCCTCCAGCCCCGCTGCGTGGGCACAGAGGGATAAAAGGATTCATGCTGCCAGCACAGAGCAGTAAGTCACGCTGAAAAAAAGAAAAAGAGGAGCAGCAAGGGCAGAAGATTGAAAAAGGGGTGGAATAAGTCCTGAGAAGAAGGAAAGGTGAAGGAGCGTTTGGGTCCAACACTGCCTGGGGAGGCCTGGCAGGCTGAGCAAACCCACAATCTCCACTGCTTGATTCCCTCTGCGCCAAGAGGAACAGGATATCACACATCATTTGTAAATAAACCACGGCATCAAAGGAGTCCTCATCTCCGGCACATGTACCCATCCCAGCCCATGACTCTGGAGAGCACACCAGTGCTCCCAGGGAAGGAGCACAGGGAGGTATGAGGGCTTTTGGAGGCTGGTTCACTCACTACACAGGGTGGTGGCATGTCAAAGGGGGTTATCCAGGTACTTTGAAAAGGGGCACCTTGGAAGAGTAGGTGGAGATGTCTCCATCCCCTGCATCCCCGACTGGTGGTCATAAGCTGCCCTGCTGAGGTGCCAAGCCATGCAGTGACAGCTTCAGGAGATGCTCTGCAGGGTGAGGACTTGGGATAAGAAGAAGCTCACGGGTGCCACACGCCTTCCCCAGAGCCCTCCTGCCACTGCCTCCGCCCAGGCGCGCGGGAGCCCGCCAAGGGAATAAGAGCTGCTTCGGCTCTCCGACTTCAAAGCTGTGAGGGGAACATAATGATGTGCGAAACGCCGAGCTGCCAGCTCCCCGCGGCCGGCCCCACGCTTCCTTTGGAGTAAATAATGCCGTCTAACGAGATGGTTTAATTGTGTCACGCTAATTCCATGAGAAAGGAGACAAGATTGAGCATGTGCGCAGTCACGGTGGGTGCAGGATCCCAGCCCACAGAGTGTCCCCCTCCCCATGGTGGCCCGGTCACAGCGGCGCTGCTGCACGATGCTAAACCCGGGTGTGAGAGGCAGAGACCGCTCTGGAGACAAGGGAGTAGCTGGTAGAGCTGTCCTGTGCAAAAGGGCTCGCTGCTCCAGGGCACCCTGGGGTGTACATGGGTGGGTGGTGGAGAGATGCCTGGTACTGGGCAGAGCAAAGAGGCCAGGGAAGGTGCTATCCTGCACTGGGACCTTTGGTTCATGCCTTGAGAGCCTGTGTGTGCTGCTGGGATGCTGGGAGTGGTGCCAGCCTGGGAAGCTATAGAGTGAAGCCAGAGTTCTGGCAGTGTGGAAGGGATAGCCTGTGGCTCGAGTTTGTCTGGGCTCCACGGGCATTCCCGGTACAAAGACACAGCGTTGTCCTTGATCACAGCGCCTCAGGGAAGGATGCTGTTGAGCCTTGTCTGCCACTGAAGCCCTGTGCCGATACCTCAAGGCCAACCCCTGGGATGGCTGCAGGCAAAAACTAGATGGGAAAACCACAGCAGCAGGACACGCTGTGCCCGGGGCACAGCCATGTCCCTGGCGATGGGCACGGATGTTCAAAGACTGAGGAGGGCCATGAGCATCTTCTAGCTCCCAACTCCCATCCAACCTAGTTCTTCCAATTCTGTTTCTTAAATTAGATTAGGACAAAGGCCACAAGGAGCAGAAATGGTACAAGGGGTAAACCGAGCCTGGGAAAACCCCTTGGTGAGCCTGAGCTGAGACAGTGGCAGGATGTTTGGTAGTGATAGTCCCCAATTTCCATCTCCATGGCAATGTTGCTTTATCTGGTGGTGCTTCCTGTCCCCTTGCGCAGGCGTGCACAGCACCACAGTGCTTCTGGGTGGTTTATGGCCACTGTTATTCCTGTGGATTAGCATTTAGTTATTGTCTCCAGGCATCCTTACCCCAGTCCCCACACTGGGATTCCAGCTGGGGCTCCTGGACCCCAAAGCCCCCAGATGTGACTTCAGCCATTGGCCACATGTGACAAAGTGCTGAGAAGCCAACACCTGCGTCCACCATGAGCCTGGTCACCCTGGCCACTGTAAGCTCTTTCCTGGATGTAAACCCTTGGTTTTCAAGGCTGTTTTCTCACCAGATGAATGAAATAAACCAATGATTAAAAGGAAAAGTAGGAAAATAAATTGCACCATGTGCAGTCGTTTGGACACCCCAGATGGCTTGTCAGCAGGGTTTGACTTTCAGGTCTACAGCACAGATGGCTACCTCTGAAGCCAGGAGAAGAGTTGCTACCCATGGTGTGCGGCAGCTCCCGGCCCTCACGGCGCTTCTCGGAGGTCAGGGGCTGTGGTTCAGCCCCACGGCAGCCCCAGGGTCTCATAGGTCCCACCACGGGGTACTCAGCAGAGGCTCCACTCATGTGGTTGTTGCACTGGATGGGTGACGCTGTGCGAGTGCCCTTGGGCGCCGCCTCTTCTGCTGCTTTGTTTGCATCAGGTGATGCCAAAACACTTTGAGAGCAATTCAGCCAGGCACCACGTCAGGGGCAGGACGTGTGGGCCGACCTCAGACAGGGAGCACAGTGTTGATGAGGGGACATTGTGTCAGGGGAAGGCTAGGGCAGGCTGGGGAACCTCAGTGGCCACACCTGCCCTTTTTGCTACACACAGTAGTGATGATGACAGCCGGCCTGTCCTCCATGAGCCTGCAGCCCTCGGAGCTACCTTCCTCCTTTTCCTCACAGATGTATGGTCTAATTTGGAGCAGCAACTCCTTGGAATGGAGGCTGCATCAGTCTCTGCCTGGAACTGCCAGACACATCAGCGTGGTGGCATCGGCATGAGGGAGTAGCAGTAATCATTAGCACTGGGACCGAGGACTCCGTGCTGGCAGTGATGTAGCATTTCCATTAGGAGCCTCACACCGCTCTATTACTATGGCATTAGCAGGAACATCACTGCTGCTGTGGCAGCCCTGGGAATGGGAGAGGATGTTGGCTGTGGTGGGGCAACAACCGATCACCAAACCTCCCTGCTCTATTACCAGACAGGATGCAGTGGCAATGCTCATATCACCACCCGGGGGAAGAAACCTGTCCCCCATCACCAGAGGGTCACCCCATCACACAGAGGGGTCTGTCCCAATGTTTTGGCACTTGGTTTTGTTTCCTTTTTTCTTCCCCCAGCTCTCTGGTTTTCATTGTAAAGCTCCAAACTTTCCCCTCCACTTCCCTGCGTGCAACAACATTTCCAACTCTCCCCTCCTTGGAGACTCACGAAGGCTCCAGGAAGAGGGAGGTTTGTGATAAACAGATGGGAAATAGGGAAAATAGTCAAACAAAGAGAGGAATGAGAAGGAGAAGAGAACAAGGTGCAGATTCCTGGCCACTGGGGTGGGAGGGGGAAGCGGGTGGATTATTACGTTAGGAGCAGCTTCAAACTCCCAATTCTCAGGGCACGAAACCTGCACAATTTAAAGTAGTCAAAACAAACCCTTTGCCGCTATTTATACTTGGGCTGCCTGCAGGCGGCAAAACCTTGACTCCATATTCCAGGCCTAATAGATTCCAGGTGTTTTCCAATAAACTCCCCTCCTCCAGCGAGAAGACTGAATAAGCTCCAGGCACCTTTCGTTCCCTTATCCCCCTTGGAGCAGCCAGAGGGAAGGGGCTGGCCCCCAGGGTGACCAACGCGATGGGGCATCTCCTGCTCCCAACCTTCACTGCTGGGGCTGGAAATTCAGGCTGGGAGCTGGGGCTGATGCCACAAGGAGGGGGCTTTCCTGACTGAGGGGTGCAGAGCAGCTCTCTAAAGCCAGGCTGTCTCCCAGGGGTGATGCAATATGGTGTTCCATGGAGCCAGTGTGGAGTGGGAGATGTGGCTTGCAGAGGGCATGTTGTTTATGCCTGTAACATCCCCATCTCCCCTCCCCACATCATTACGGATGGCCATGGGAAGTCTGCTGCCTCCGGAGGGGATTCAGACCCATGGCCAAGTTGCACGGTGCAGCGCTCAAGGGCAGCTTCATCACCTTCAGCCTCCAGCACTCTGGGGTGAAGGCTTTATCCTGGCAACACCTCATGGTGGTACTGAACAAGGAGTAACCTGGGGAGCATCGCAGCATCCGGAGAGAGAGAGCCCACCTACATCCCTGCCTGCAGCCCTGCTCCTGAAGGATGATTAGATCTTGCAGACCAGAATTTCCCCTTTTTAAAGTAGGGGAGGAGAAGTGGTAAACCATGCTTAGCAGCAGGTAGTTAAGCTGGTGACAGGGGTCCAGAGCAGGCTGTGCATTTCCCTCTGCTTTCCTGTTGCTCTGCAAGGGTGCTGGGCACAGCCAGGCGTTCTCCTTGTTGCGACCCCTGCGCCCTCCCAGCTCACCCCAGTGTTCCTGGTAACATTTTACATATCAGCAGTTATTCCCCATGAACTAAGTGAGGTTCATTTGCAGCTCCCCAGGAAAAGGTGCAGGTCTGGCTAAAAATGTCATGTTTCAGAAATTACTTGAGTGGGATAACGCCTAACCCTGCTGGCTTATCAGATTTACCCAGCTCTCTGGGAGGAGAGTGCTGGGACAGGGATACAATCAGGCTGAGCCACAAAAACACACTGCAAATCCTGCTCCTACCCCCTCCATCTCCAAAGAGGTGTGTGTGAAAGAGCTGGGAATTGCTTTTGTTTTATTCATGTCTCAGAGCCAGCAGAGGCCACAGGCATTAGCACTGCACTGCACGTGGCAGAGAAAACTCCCCATCAGTTCCTTTAGTGTGTGGAGGAAATTAACCCTCAGCATTTGAGCTACACCCGCAGATTTACGGACCCATATCTGAAGGACCCGCAGCATCCCCTGGCTGCAGTGGTTAATTCCTCTCCCAAATAAATATTTGTGCCTGAATTCATTTTTTTTCTTCTCCTTTGAAACCTCCAGCTGCGGCATCCTGCTTTACCTGCTAAGCTGGAGAAGCCTCTGCTATCAGATATCTTCCCCTGGTGCAGCTCAGGTCTCCTCTCCTTTGATCAACTGATTGGGATCCTTAAATTTCTCACGGTAAGCAGGTCTTGCAGCTCAGCTCTGCCACGTATCTCAGCCTGTTTCTGATCTTGTTACTGTTTTCCAATATCCTTTGCAGGAATGAGGTCACAAAAACTGGACCCTCCCTGCTTTCCCCCTTACCTCTGATGCAGCATCCACCCTGTCCACCCCACATCCAGCTCAGCCAGCAGGTGTGACACAGGGCTGGCACTGCCATCATTTCTGTGGGCAGGAACCCCACAGACCCCATGGCTGTGCAGCATCCCCCATACCTGGAGACTGCAAAACACAAGCGAGGGATGGAGCAGGAGCTTTGGCACCCTCCAGCAGCATTTGCACCAGCAAGGTGTGTGCCCACTCCTGAAACAAACCCTGGTCATTGCATTTATGGTCAGGATTGACTTTCCTCTTTTTATGTGCCAAATTAGCAATTTACAGAGAAGCAGAGCCAGAGCATCTGAGGCTGCTTCTAAGGTACAGGAGAGGATCAACACTTGGGGCTGGCACTCGTGGCAAGGAAACTACTCCCTCTCCTGAGGAGGAAAAGGGGTAGAGCTGAGCCCTTTGGAGTCATTTAAAATGAGACAAATAAAAAGAAAGCGCGTCAGGAAAGACAAATAGTTTTCAGGCACTGTGTTGGCATTTTGGCCTAATGACTGATTAATCTAAAGTGGAGTCTAGTTACAGATTCATGGGTGTCGATTGGATCAGATCGTTAATTCCAGTGTGTACTGGCCGTGATTAGAAATCCAAACAGGCAGAGCCTGTGGGGGAAGGGTTAAGACTTGGGCCAGGAGGAGGGAGTGAAGCAGTGGGAAGTGGAAAGGCATGGTCATCCCTGGGATGAGTGGAACACAGTGCTGTCACTGCAGCAGCTGCTGCTGTGGTCCCAGGACTGATTTGCTCTGCAGCAGTGGGAAAACATTTTCGTATTGGTAATGAAGATCATCAAACACAACCTCGGGAAATTTTGATTGCGTCCCCCAAAACTGGGGCCAGAGCAGTCAGACAGGTCCAGCGCTGCTGCTCAGAGCAGACACAGCCCCAGAGTGGTCGCCATCCGCTCTTCAGCTGTCGGATGTCAACTGATTAATTTTGCCTGGGATTAATTAAGGATCAGCCAGCGACCGCTGTGCTAGCGGAGGGCGCCTTAGTGACCTCTCCACTGCAGGCAGCAGTGGGAAGCTGGGGTCAGTGACCTCCTCCATGGACACAGCCACCGCCGGGCCAGGCTCTGACCCCGGCAGGGAGAGGCAGCGTTGACCCCAAAAGCTGCCTGGGTCACATTTCATCCTGTGGAGACTCGATGCTAGGGCCAATGCTGTGGCAGTGCATCACCCCCATGTTGCACCCAGACACTTCTTATAGGTTTCCCTCCACCTCAGTACTGGGTTTAAGGCAAGTATTTTTCAAGGGTCCATGACAGCCTCTTGGAAAGGAGGGCTGCGAGGACAGGGGCAGGTCATGCTGGCTGGGTTGAGCTTGTTACCAGTTGGCACAGCCAGCTGTTAGGCAGGTGCAGGGCTGTCTCACTCACAGGTCTGTTGCCAAGTCATCACCTGGTTCAGGAACCGAGAGCCCTGGACAGAGATGTTTTGGGGAATCAAAGCACTGAGGCTTTGGCAGACTTGGTGGAAACCTGAAGACAGAAAGGAGGCAGGAGACAGATGGTGAGCAAAAGCTGTAGCAAAATGTGTTACGCTGGCAGAAAATCCCCATGGCAGAAGTGCAGGTGAAAACCTTGCTTGCTCAGGGCTTCCACACTGGCTTGCCATGCCCACACATTCTCCTTCTGGCCCTCCTGGGAGGACGCACCCCCTCTGTGAGGAGCAGTGAGTCCTGGCAGGATGGGGATGGATGGTCCTGCCGTGAGGGGTGAGGACAGCCATGGCAGCTGGCCCTGGGGTCACGTAGCACATCATGGCTGGAGCTGCTCTCATCGTGGGTGCAGCCATCCCAGCCAGCAGCTTGCCCTGCCTGCTCCTCCACCTCAGTGCTCCGGCTTTGAGGGGGTGGATAATGACAGCCTGCTGTTTCATGTGGACGTGAACACCTGAGAGCTGCTCTGGGATGGCAACTGGAAGGTGAATCATCACAAAAGACAGTCCGGTTTTCCTCAGGAGGAGCTGAACACCTGGGTGGTGCTTCACAGGCACAGGGGGTTCCAGCAACCATCAATGTGTGATGCACCTTCACTGTGCTCCCAGCAAACTCACCATCACACCTACAGACAGCTAACAGCCCCCTTCTGCTCTCCCCAGAGCAATGTCCAGGAGGTTGTAGCAGCAAACCCACACTGCTTGAGCCCCACCTACCACAGCTCCCATGACCCCCGCACTCCCACTTCCCTCCTGGAGCCACCCTGTTCAAAGCAGCCTGCTCACAGCCACTCCAGGTGAGACCCACCTCCACCTGGGAAGACCTCCCAGCAGAACAACTCAGAACAAAGCAGAGGAAGGACACTGTCTCCCAGGTCCCCAGCATTGAGTCTCAAGAGGTGTGCATTAAAAGCACTTACAGGGAAATCAGTTTCATGGCATCATCCAAGACATGGATGCTCAGGGACCCCTCTGACAGCATGATGCACATGGGTACTATTTGGTGGAGCACTTCAGATTCCATAGGAGCAAACCACAATGCTTCTGTAGTGCTTCCAGCACTGGAGACCAGATCCATTCCCCTTTCCCCTCTTGAGCGCTCTGTGCCTGGCTGTGAGGGGACACCAGACACTGTGCATGGGTTCCTGTGCTGTTCCCGGGAGTAGGTAAGGGAGTTGAGGGCCTACACTGCTGGTGGTCCCCAGGCTGGTGGGCAGACCCTGCATGGGGTGGCAGTGCGGGGTATCGCTTACAGGAGGCAGGCGCAAAGGGCGTCTTGGGGTTCGCTGCTCCTCTGCAGAGCCACCTTCATTTGGAAGGGAAGAAAAGAGAAGAGGGGAAAGAAAAAAATCCACACCATAGGGAAGATTTGCTCAGACTCCCCAGCTGGGACATTACCGCTGCTATTGCAAGAGATCCCTGTCAGAGTTTTACAAAGAAAAACTACCAGGAGAAATACATAACCTTTTCTTAACATCAGCAGCTCAATTAACTAATGACAGCAAAGCATTCTCCAGTGTCACCAGCCCCACTGACTGCAAGGAGGTGGGGGCGAAGGAGGCTGCCTCGTATTTATACAGCTGCACCCGGCCTTTGGCTGGGGCTGGCTACTTACGTTTTATCTCTGGCGGGATCTCTCCCGCCTCTCGCACGCGTGCGCGCACACATGCTTTTGAGAAGTGAGTTCCACTCTGCACAAGAAGGTTAACAAATACCAGACTGCCTCTAAAAATACCTCCCCAATCGATTCTGAGCATAAGCCAGCCCAGAGTGCCAAAAGCTGTGAGAAAAGCCGTTTGTTCCCTGCAGGATCACCCCTTTCCGTCTCCCTTCCATTGCTGCCAGAAGCTCTGGATCTGTCTCGGACGCCCATCCCACCTGGGTGCCTCTAAAAGTCTCCTACCACTCCGGCAAAAACCTCCATATTATATCATTTGTCTGTGTCAATTGATTCAATATTGAGACGCGACTTGTAGCCACTTGTATCTAAATAGAATCTAAATTGTTATTACGGCTCCATAGTCGCAGCTTCTCCAGCGTCGCCCCTCGTCTTGCCAGCTCCGCTCCACTCTAATTGCCTTCAGCACGCTGAAAACATGAGCGCCTACAATTTGCAGGGAAGAAATTATCATCACATCTCCTTTCAGATCTCACTAAATGCTGTTGTGTTTATTCATTCACCCTGTGATTGCTCCCAGGGCAGAGAGCAGCAGGCAGGCTAATAGCAGGCAGATAGTGCACACTTCTGATCAGAGGCCAAGAGGAACATGAAAAAAAGAGGGTATCCCATCTCTACACGTGCTGTGGGGAGAGCTCCTAGTTTCCCGTGACTGCAGTGACCTTGGAATGCAGGCTGTCACCATCTCACCTGCTGCACCCTGAGGACAGCTGCCTTGGTGTCACGGAGCCTTTCTTTGCACCGGGCTGGGCACTGCACTGGCTGCAATGGACATAGGGTCCTGTGAGGCTGCGGAGGCTGCGACTCCTTGAATGATGGGGAAACTGAGGCAGGGAGGGCAGTGGAGGTGTCTGGGATAAGAGCTTCGGTGCAAGGAGTCCTGCTCCTGAGGCTTCTTTGCAAGGCAAGTTATTTCCAAGGGTGATCCAGGGTGGAAGCAGGACTGGCTGCAGCCAGAACAGCTCGCTGGGCTACTGATCCTCCTGCCAGAGTTGGCAAGAGCCCGCTGCGCTGGACAGATCTGGCAGCAGCCACAAGAAAGGGGCACGGGCCCAGGATGCCCATAAATCACCCTCCACATGTGTGTCCCTCGGCTCTGACCTCGGTGGGGCTGAGATTAATGGACTATCCGTTTAACCCCACTAGCCCTTAACTAGCCGTGAAGCGCAGGAACAGCTCACCAACAGCACCAGTGGGAACAGTCCTGCTCTGTGGGTGGCTGGGGCAGAGAGGATGAAGAGCCCCTCTTTTCTGGAAGAAAGCTGCCTGGGAAAGTCATTCTCTCCAAGCAGGGGGGAGCAGCTCTGCCACTTCTCCCCTGTGCAGGACATTTTTCATAATTACAAGGAAGAGCTCAGTCACAACAGCTCGACACAGCTGCAGTTAATACCTAGCCTACTGCTGGCTTTTACAGCCAGTTCCTGCTCCACCTTCCTTCAGAGACATGAATGGAGGAGGTGGCATCTTTCTGGCATAGTGCTTCCCACACTGGCAGCACCAGTTATGTGAGAGAAGCCTGTGCAGAGGGGTGGTGCCAGCCCCTATGGTGGGTTCCCACACAGTGCCCCATACAGCTTAGGTGAAAGTATCCAGCCTTCATGGGGCAATGGGAAGGGAAATGCACACGTCTCCATCCCCAAGCCCCGGCAGTGAAGGATAGCTCACCCTCCCACCACCCCATCCTCTCTATTGGTGGCTGCTCATCTGCTGCTGCCCAGCATCAGGGTGAGTGTGTTTGGGGTTTCCCACCAGTTCCCACCCCGGATGCTCCTCCATCCTGGGCCTGGCACTGGTCCCAGTAGTACCCAGCCATAGGGTGTCTTTGCACCACAGGAGGAGGCTGTGCAGCAGAATAAAGCTCCTGAGGCAGAGCCAAGATGCTTTTGCAATTGCTGGTGGTGACAGTGGTGGGTCAGAGCCTCAGCTGCAGTGCCAGAATTCAGAGCCTCTAAGCCAAACCTGCTGCTGTGCATTTTACAGCAGCAGAAAGGATAGGAGATCAGCCTGGTGTGTCCTCAGACTCCCTCACCAGTCCTGTAAGGTCAGGGCATGGGGCTCCTGGCTCTATGTTGCAGCACAGTCCCCTTAAACAACAAACTGTTCTGCCTTCCCAGCCCCAGTACGGGCTCCTGGCTCCTTCCACCATCAATCTGCACACACATCCATCTCTAGCGTTACCCCACACCATGAGGGGCACCGCACCAAGGCAGTTTCCCCACTTTCAACTTGCAGCCCTCTAGCACCATCTGAAACCCCTCTGGGTTTCTGAGACAACCGCTTCTTGGCTGCAAATGCAGCGTCCTCATCAGTAGCAGGACCTGGGTTCTGTTCCTGCACCAAGGAAGGCTGAGGTACCGTGCTTTGTACTCTGTTTCTCCTTCTTCCCCAGCCTTGGAAAGACCTGAGGGGTGATGGCCAGCCAGCATCACAGCATCCCTAGGATCTGCAGGTATCAGCTCCCCTCTGTGGCAGCAGGGCTGGCTAGCTAAGGGTGGGAGTCAGATGTCCCCAAAACCGCAGTGTTCACTCTTTCAATATTGTTATACAGGAAAATGGAGAGTAAATATGAATGAATTCAATATTAACCGTGTGAGATAGGATGTCGTATATTCACACGGTTAAGTAAAAGAAAGTAAATGGAAATCTTTATCACTATAGACTGCTGAATATTAATAGTTATTGTTTGAGTTGCTGCAGCATGGAAAAGTCAATTATAACCTAAGTGCAAAAACGTCCTGAATTATAGATAAACTAGGCAAGGAAAGAGACGAATCTTCACCACACAATACAAAAACCGTGATAAAAGAAGAAATAACGGTGATAAGAACTTTAAAACAGTAGCTGTCAAAACGCACCGAACAATTCTTTATGTTAGTTAATGCTATGAATAAACTGGAATCCTGAAAGGGTTAAATGCCTGCATGTTAAACACTTGTTTTATTTCTGCAGCCTACACAGAGACATGGGCAATGGAGGGGAACTAACATGTTTGCATCTTCAGCACAAAGCCTGAATTTTCCAAACAACTCAACCCCCACACTGAGGTTGGGGTTTTCCAGCGCCCTTTGGAGAACCAAAATGGTCAGGTTTCCCAAAATTTTCAGGAACTGAGAGCTGAAAACACAAGGACATGTGCCTTGGCTGTGGCTGCCAGCCCCTGAGCATTTGGAGAGATCTTGTCATGGGTCCCTGCCCAGAAGGGAAGCATCCTCCCTCTGCTCTTGTTAAGGCAGGAGGTGCCTTTGGGATACCGCAGGTCACTGACTCTCAGCCTGGGATGTGAAGCAGAGCTGCTGCAGCCCCAATGCTTCCTCATGGTCACACTTGTGAGATCACTTCTGGCAGTGAGAAATTAGGATACACACCATGAGCATGTTTCCAAAAACACCACAGAGGCCTGGATGGGGCTTGCTGCACCCCACATCCCTTTTAGTCTGGGAACCAATCCACATTTCTTGCATTTATATCCAGAAGAGACATATGGATATCTCTGGGAGAGGACTTTACTTCCCTTAGGGACAGCCTAAAGCTGACTGAGGTCTGGCAAGGGGACAGTATGACACAAAGATCTGCACAGCACTCTAGGGAAGAGGGGTTGCCATTCCCCACCCACCCTGACACCACTACAGATGTGAAGGATAGCGGTCCCTTGCAAGATGTCACCATCGTTTTCCATGACTGTTGCTGGCAGTGTGCAGGCACAGGAGGAGGTCACACCTTCTTCAAGTCCCTCTGGATCTCACATCATCCCAGTCTGCCCTGCTGACAGCAGTGGTTTTGGCTGGTGTCCTCCAGCCCTGCAGCTATGTTAATCAACCACTCATCCCACCTTTGTTTCCCTAGCCACAAGCAAGCCTTTTGCCAGCCCCATGCCCTGAGATCTTGGTTGCCTTTGTGGCAGAAGAGGTGAGCCAGGCAATCTCTGGCCCCTCGAAGGGCCAGGATCTATTTATCACCCAAAACAGAGGTTCCTAAATCATGTTAGCCACACACATCATTGCTCCCAGGCTATGCCAAGTGACCCGTTATAGCAGGGGTAATAACAGCACAATTCCAGAGCTTCCAGAGCGAGGAGGTTTGACCCAACACCAAAGGTGATGTGCTTCCTCTTCAGTAATTAACCCCTCCTGCTCTCACCCCTAGCAAATGCTGTGTCATTATTTTGCAGTCTGGATCCTTCAAGCAAGTATCTCTGCAGGTCGGCAGCTACCATCGGCATCATTTATCCCTGGAGGGCAGCGCTGGAGTTTATTGTATCAGCATTCACAGCCGAGAATCGCTGCCCCAGGGCAGCGGAGACAGAGTCAGGCTGTCAGCCTGCTTCCCCCTGCTCCTGCCTGGGTGGGAGTGGAGCAGGGGGAGAAGTGCTGCCTTTGTGCTGGGACTTGCTGTATTGATCCCAGCAGGGAATTACAGGCTCTCACCGCTCCTCTGTCCAGAGGTGCTGGGTGCCAGCTGCACAATCCGCCGGCAGTGATGAGGGACTTGAGGCCGCTTCCATTCCTGTCTGAAGCAGAAATGGGGCGAAGCCTTAGGTCCGGATGGAGCGAGCCAGAGCTGTGTGGATGGTAGAAATGAGGAACATTTCCCTTGCCAGCCTCAGCCTGGCTCTCTGAGAGCCTCCTGTGAATGAGCATCCAAGGCCACCGAGCCCTCCTTGTCATCCCGTCACCATCCTTGGCTCAGATCTGCTGCATATACCAAACCCCACTGCTGAGGTTGCACAACTATTTCCATTAGAAGCCGTAATTAAGGTCAAAAACTATTTCTATTATAACCCTGCTTTACTCACTCAGAACTTCTTGAAAAATTCTCCTTTTGCTCTAATTTTTTCCATGCCCTGAGCCCAGAGGCAAATTGGGAGTTAATGTTTAAATTAAGCCTATTGAAGAGCATCTGAGAGACGCGAGAAGCACACTGTCCTGCTTCGGAAACAGCCTGCATCCCCAAACCAGCACCACGTCCTGCTCTGGAGGGGGGGCTTTGTTGGATCTGAGTGGAGGAGAAAGCTGATTAATATTAAACTGATTAATATGGGACCATTGTTTAGACATACCCCACAGAGCATTTATATTAATTCCACACTAGCACTGTGCTGTGACCCCGTGTACTGTGCCCGTGTGTGGATATTCATGTAGCCTGAATATTAAAATAATTTCAAAATAAGGAAATCTTGGCCACAGCCAAGATCAGAGCAGCGGCAGCCAACGGCCTGAGTCCCCTGCCCATGTGGTGAACTGACACTTCTGCTCGGCCCGGGTAACCATCCACGGCCAAAAGATGAACCAGCACAGAAACAATCTGGCCTCAAAGCAGCCATAAGTGTTTGGGTCTGGCAGATCACCTGCCACAGGTCCTTCAGTGCTGCAGGATGGGAGACGGGCTGTGGGAATGTTACAGTGACCAGGAGCAGACATCTGGGGGAGATCCTATCACTTCTGCTTGCTGCAGGAACGTGGGGGTTGTTGCAATTAGTGTAATTTCCTTTAGGAATCTAAGAAAACACCAGTTCTCCAAATCTGCTGAAATTCCTACCCTTCCAGAAGGGCAGGTTAGCAGCAGCCAGCCGGCACCTCCAAACCACCTCTGCTTGCAGACAGAATTTGTGACTCATTAAGGCAACAAATATGAACAAGATCAATATCACCATCTTGAACAACTCCAGGTACGATTGGCATGGAAAAAAATCATCTGATTCAAGCTGTGGGAGAGGAGAAACACACTCTGGGGCAGGACCCTGCAGGTATTCTGCCCGTGCCGGGCAGAGAGGCAGAGATAAGCTGGTGTAAAGGCATAAGAGTGTTCTTTGGAGGAGGTCTCCGTTTCAAGGGTAGTTTTTCCTCCCAGAGAGGCCGATCAGAGGTCTCAGGTTGTGTTCAGGGACCGGGAGTCAGGCAGACTGTTCTTGTGTGCATTAATCCCCTCCGTCTGCTCGCCATACGGGCTGCTGCGGCCGGCCCCGGCAGGGAGAGGAATGCTTTTGTTAGCCCAGCGCACTTGGCAGCCGGGAGGGATCTCTGGAAAGCAAAGCGGGCACTTAACGAGCCGCGTCCTTCCATTATAATTAAAGTGAGACCCAGAAATCAAAGCTGTTATCTGCCTGCCCGCGACAGGCGAGACACTGCCCTCAGTCGCTGCCAAGCCGGGGTCCAAGCCGGCCCATAGGCTTTCTGCCCCAAGGAACGGCTGTGGACACGGGCCAGGGCTGCCAGCGAGCCACTGTCACCAGCTGGTTTAATTTACAGGTAAGCCGTCTCCAGCACCAAAGAGCGGCTGCAGGGTGCAGAGAGACCTCCGGCTGTCAGGGATCAACAGTGACAAGCTCGCCCCCCCCCCCCCTTTTCCTCCCAAGACTTCGGATGCTGGGTCACCTTCAGATGGGAGGAAAGCCATGATTTTTGGCAGTGGTTCCCAGAATTGAAGTGCAAGCCTGGCTGTCATCCCCCACAGCAGGGCGATGGGGTGAGCATGGGGGATGCAACTGAGCCTTACCCTGCTTTGAACCAGCAGCAGTGGTCCAGTGACTTGGGTAGGCTGGCAGCAAGTTTTCACCCCAGTTGCCCCAGAGTTTATGTGCACAAGCATAGGATGAGGAAAAAAGGGTGGTTTTAGCAAGGAGGACCTCCCCTGCCCAGCATCCCAGGGCATCCCATGGGCATCAGCACAGCATCACACTCCCTGCCAGGCCAGGATGGCTCCTTGCACTGGGCTGGCGTCTCTGTGGCCGCTGTAGAGACCAGACTCGGCAGGACCCTTCTGGTTGGATCAACATCTAATGGCCACAGCTGGGGGGAACAGCCGAGCCGGGGATGAAGGGGTGAAAGGGCAACGACTGATTCACAAACCACCCAGTCACCAGAACAAAATTCTCCTTCTAACAAGGCATGGAGCAAACAAATTATCTTTGTTGTTAGGAAATCTGTAAGCACTTACGGTTATAATTACCATCTGTGGTTTTGCCATTCAGGTAAAGTAGCAGCAGCAGCTCTGATATGGGTTAGGCTCAGCCCTGCGAGCTGCTAATCAAAACCAACCCCTTTGCCTTCAGGTTGAAGATGATGTCAAACTTGATTGAACGTCCACCTTTGATGGCTTTACCTGAGACCTAGCAACATCTGTGTCCTACTCACAGTAGCTCTGAAAGGTAATATGTGTGGAAAAGTGAAGCTGCCTGCCATCCAAGCAGTGAGCTCCAACTGAAACATCACAGCTTCAGGAATCAATAAAATACAATTGAAAAAAAATATAGAAAAAAAAAAGTGTAAACAACAGAGACCAAAGCCCAAAGAACTGGTCAGAAGATTTATATGCAGCTTAGTTCAAATTTCTGTAATCTATTTAAATTAATAGCCACGTCCCATGCTAAATTGCTTCCAGAGACCAACAGCTTCCAGGTTATTTCATTCTTTGCAAGGGAAGCACAGAGGGGGACCTTGCCGTGGGCTTAACTACGTGGTGCAACTCATCCTTTGAGGGCTGAAGTCCAGATGTGGAAGGAACCTGGACATGGCAGTGAGCTGGATAGGTCCCCCTTAACTGCTGCCCAGCACGTCTCTGCAGGGAAATACACTGGGAAGCAGGTTTGGTGTTGCTGTACCCTCCTATTTGATGCACTCATTTGGAGCGGGGGCAGGAGCATCCTTCCGTGCTCAGGGCCCATCCATGCTGTGCTAGCTGAGCACATCAGACAGCAGCATGAGGTAGCCCAGTCTCCATTAAGGAAGTTCTCCTACCATGCCACATGCTCCAAAACTATTTGGGCTTGCCCAATATTTTCCATTTTAAGAGCTTCCCTCAATTCCTTATAACTGTGCCAGCATTTAGCCGGAGTTTTCAAAAATAAGAAAATCCCCCGGAGCTGGGGGCGCAACCCAGGCCAGGAAGATTTCAGCCAATGTGCCGAATGAGGTTCTGGAAAACAAAAATGGCCAAATCGAGAAATTCTTGCAACCGCTTCAAGGAGAGGCTTGAATGCCTCCGCATTTGTGGTGGAGAGCTGAATTCCCCTCGGGTGCTACAGTAATTTTCCCAGTGATAATTCTTCCAAGTTGTGCAATATTTTAAGCTTCTGAAACTCCTGGGTCACCCGTGCTGAACGAGGAGCTCGCCTTTGCTGACTGACAACTCAGAGAATTTATCCAAGCCCCAAACTGGAACTGCCAGGAGAACAGAGCTCTCTCTGTCCTTTGCACCTTGCAGCAGCCGAGGTGACTCACATTGCATGTGCAAACTCTTCCAATCCCAGGAAAGGAGAGAAGAGAGAAGAGAATTACACAAAGCAAAGGGAAAGGGAGGAACGTGCCAAAGTTCGGCCTGAGGAGGGATGGAACTTGGCAGGGGCAGGAAGAGTGCCACAGAAATTCCATAGAAGTTCTTGGGCTGGATCACGGGATCCTCAGCCTTCTGCAGTGAGATGGCAAGGCCATTTGTCAAATACCACCTCTTATTGGTGCTAGGAAGAAACATTTAATTCCCTGTGGGCGAAATTCCTGATGTCAGTACCTACAATTTTCTTGAAATGGAGTAGCATCAGACTACCGAGAGTGGAAGTTGCACCCAGCTTTCACCCTATGTCTGTAAGCTCCCAAGAAGGAAGGTGCTCACAAAAACAAACAAACAAACAAACAAACAAAAAACCCAAACCAAACCAAACCAAACAAACAAAAACAAACAAAAAAAATCAGAAAGGTTGAAGTGTCCTCCTCCCTCTCTGCATCACACACTTGGTATATCAACACAAAACCCCACCTAAGAAGAGTTTGATTTTAACTCATTCTCTCTACCAGATACCACCTCTGGCAGAAACCAAGCCCTGGGAATGGAAGCCCCAAAAGCTGAAAGCAGGAAAATCTCCTGGAAACCATTACACAACCCAGTACTGTTGCGACATGTCTGAGGTATAATAAACAAGGTGCTCGACATACCAGCAATACCATCGCTCTGCCCTGCGTCACTGCCACCCACTTGCAGGAGACTTTTGTCTGTCCCCAAACCACTTTTGAACCTCAAGGGCCAGACTGAAATCCTGGTCACCCAGCCCCAAGGAACCACCATCCTGGAGGGAGGTAACAGCCCTGGGAAAATGGTGTTGTGTGGATTTGGTGTTGCTGTTCTTCTGGGTGGGACGTCTTCTGAGGTTTCACTGATACCATTTCTATATGTAAGCACAGTAACTGCTCTTACTGTGAGTGGTAAAAGAGCCTTCCCTGCGCCTTACCTGCTTCGTGGAGTGCAGAGCCATGCACGGTGCCTGCAAAACCCTACATCCGACAGCATCCCTCCCCATACACCTGGGATCCAGCACCACAAGTACAGAACTTCTTGCCAAGGATGGAGAGGTTACCCCCCTCCCAGGGCAGCTGTTCTGTATAAACCATGTCCCACAGATTATCATCTGAGGGCAGTATTTTAACCACAAGCTATTACTGTTTACCCGTTATAGAGGCAGGCAGGTGCAGGAGGCACTTTACACTGAGTCATGACCGTGTGAGTTATGGCCGGGGGGAGCAAGGCACTCAGTGGCACTGAGAACTGCCATTACTCTTCCTTTCGGTGTTACCTGGAGATCTCCTGCAGAGAACCCCCTCAGTTTGTCTGTGACTCTCCACAGCTTTTTAACAAGCCCTTTCCCTAGGTACAGCTTCTCCTCCTGCTTCTCACTGTCAGCTCCCAGAAAGCAGCCCTCCAGCCCCAGCCTTTCCTTGGATTCAGTGACCATCATCCCAGTGCTGATCACAGGTGTCCCCTAGGAAGGCTCAGCTCCCTGTGTCTCCAAGGAGCAGGCAGCTCACAGGCAGAAGCCTGACAGATTCGCAGTCCTCGTTTACGCACCACCATCCCTGGAGGTGGGGGATGATGTAAATGCCCCAAACTGAATGTGCACTGCAGCAGGTGGCCACTTTCCCCCATTCCAGGCTGAGGGGGGAAGCAGCCTTTGGTCACCTTGGCACCCCGGCTCATCGCTGTTACCCGGTCACTGGGGGAAGGGAGGTTTTGGGGACAGTCTGATGGATGAGTAGAGAGCACAGTCTGGCAGCCAGCCTTGTGCTGGTCAGCATCACATTCCCTCTTATACAGCCCACTGGCAAATTTCTTCCTGGAAATATTTGTAAAATGTAGGCAACTCTTTTAATAACTCCCAGATGACATGCTTTTGAAAAAAACCAAAAACCAAAAAAGTCAACGGAGTGTCAACATTTCCTTCAAACTAATATCATGCTAATGGCTGAGCACAGTGAGTGGTGGAAGAAGGTGGATTTACACAGATGCAGAAGGTGAAGTGCTGAACCCCCTGGGGTTTTGTTCCAGCTCTGCTGCAGACTCACCTGTGCTGGTGGAAACATCTGTGCTTGTATCCCCAACATCCCATGCCTCAGTTTCCCCAATGAGCAGAGGAGAAGGGAGGCCAGGAAGTGTATTTCTACCCACCAGGATCTTCTGGAGAGATGAGTGAAGAAAGAGCACATTACCGATGAACTACCCAGGGAAGCCCAAGCTGCTGCCCTGCTTGCAGCAAGGTGACTGGGAGAGACCCAGCCCTGCCATGCACAGGGACTGTAATCCATCGGGATCTGGTGCCTGGCAGTGGGGACAGTAGAGGCTGCAGAAAGCATCTCAAGGGATAATTCCTAGTGCCTGCACCTGGCCAGGGAATGAGCAAGAGGAGATGCTTCAGTCTCCTTTGTCAGCCTAGAGAATGGCATGAGCAGCAGGGTCCCAGTCATGGATTCCCCAGTCGCATTTCTGCCAATTGTCCTGCAGGAGCCCCAGGAGGATCAGCTCTGCCTGGCACTCACCCAACCTGTGCAGCATCCTTCCCTGCCCTGGAGGAGAGAGGTGAAGGGGAAGGATGACACTCAGCCCTCTCATCCTGAGAAGCTTAGACCCTAGAATAGAATAGAATAGAATAGAATAGAATAGAATAGAATAGAATAGAATAGAATAGAATAGAATAGAATAGAATAGAATAGAATAGAAGTGAAGTGAAGTGAAGTGAAGTGATCTTGAGTTGGAAGGGATCCACAAGGATCATCAAGTCCAACTCCTGGCCCTGCACAGGACAACCCCAAACTCTCTCTGCTGGGCAGCCCAGGGGATAAGGTTCAATCCCCCCAAAAATCCCCTTTGGGGAGCAATCAGAAAAAAGCTTAAATATTCTGAAAGACCCTCTCTGTGCCGGAGAGCATCTCTCTACTCTGGTCAGCCTCCCACCCCAGGTGCCAAAAACCCCACACTGCAAATATCAGCGTCCCTTTTTCCCCTTGAGGGTTTTCACACCACGTGCCTTCCTCCACATTATCACACTGGCATGAGCCACTTCACCCTGTTTGCTAAAAGCATCCAAATGGGAGGTTGGTGCGGCCGACAGCTCCGGGATGGAGCAAGACACACTCACATCTTCCACGCCACTGGTTTCCCAGCTTTCAC
This sequence comes from Myiozetetes cayanensis, assembly GCF_022539395.1. Taxonomy (NCBI): domain Eukaryota; kingdom Metazoa; phylum Chordata; class Aves; order Passeriformes; family Tyrannidae; genus Myiozetetes; species Myiozetetes cayanensis. Next base: position 15,055,171 of record NW_026086937.1, read on the forward strand.
AGGGTTATGACTGTGCAGCTCCACGATGGCATTCACTGGCACAGGGAGCATTTACTGTGGGTAATGCTGGGGCTCTGCTGGGCTTCCAGACACCAAGATCTGCATGTCTGACAATTCACATTCAGGAATGCTCATACATTGATATTTCCAGTATTTGGGTACTGTAAAGCAAACGCAGCTGATGTGGAGTCATTAATATGTAATAAGTGCAATTCCACTGTGGGGCTTTGACAGCCACAGTTTTTCATAAGAGAATGACTCTTCTGAATACATTTTAAACCCAAACAAGCTTTTTCTTGGCAGCTGCCAGGAACTTGGTTTTTAGGAGGTTTCATTAGCTTAGAAGATTTCAGGGGTGCCTTTGCCAAGAAGCCATCTACCTTCAAACCTCTACAAAGGTACGAGCAAGACCCGCAGGGACCAGGATGACGGCAGCATGATGGGGGATGCAGGTGGGTAAGCTCATTTGGGGAAGTTCACCCCCCAGCCTGTCACGTGGGGTGGTGGCCAAGCAAAAAGGGGTCCTGCAGCCCTAACCCAAATGGGTGGCACTGCCCACTGGCCTGGGATCGGGTGGGATTTTGCTTGGGATGCTGTTGCAGGGGTGGATTTTTATTCCTTGGTTGTTTTTTCTTTAATTCCAGAGCCCTGGTTTCAGTCTGTGGGCTGACACTGGCTTTCAGCACAGACATCAGGCAGCGCAGCTCTTCCCGCATCAGCTCACACCTGCTTCGTAAAGCTGCTCTCCATCCAACACACACAGCCTGTTTGCAAGCTCTGCGTATGTTTGCATAACCTCGGGTTTTTTTGGCCGGAAACCAGGCTTTTGGGAGGATTTCTCAGGCTTTCAAAACCCATCATGGTGCTGGGGCCGTGAGTACGTGTGCTCAAACCACACAACGTGACGGGCAGGAGGAAGGAGCGGCGGCCGAGGGAGGGAAGGATGGGTCTGTCCAATCTGCAAAAGCAGACTTTTTGGGATCACACCTTGCTTTTTTTTTTTTCTTTCCTCGGAGATATTTTCTTTCGAGCATCATAAAAAGGTATTGGATATTCTTTCAAGGATGCCCAGGAGAGTGAGCAGAAGGGAAACCAGCCTGCAGTGTGCCTCTGTGGATAACTGATTGCTTTGCTCATTTTGGTCTGACCCAGAACAAATATGTTTCATTTTTCCAATGAGCTGGTAAAAAAAATACAGTCCCCTTATTTCTAGTTTACTTAGAGCTGGATTTTTTTTTTTTTTTATTCTCTTCTTAATGCAGGGCAATTTCAGAACAAAAAGACAAAATAGGGACTTGAAAAATCACTTTTCAGGGTTTTCTTATTCTTGTCAATACAATTTGTCCCGCTCAGCCTGATTTCACAAACTCTTTCAGTCACCTTGAAACACCTTTTTTTTTTTTTTTGGCCCTTTCACCGCTCTCCACAGTCACCCTGCCCAGGTGCAGTCCCAGTGCCCCCAGCCAGGATGGCACAGTACTCCAGCACCAGCAGCTCCCATGCAGGACATGGCCAGCAGTGTGGTGTTCCCCTCTTCGCTGGGATTGTGCTGGCTGCTCGGCTCGGTGCCGTTTCCCCAGCAAAAGACGCTTCAGACTGAAGCTGAGATGCGGTTTGCCAAAATATTTGACAACACGGAACGCTGCCTGGCCGGGTGCCAGAAGCCCCATTTAAAAAGTGAAATTCGGCATGCTCCAGCCCCAGGAGCCGTTCCCACGCAGTCGGGGAGGGCAATGGCAGCGCCCGGGGGTGGGGATGAGGCAGAGGGCCCATCGGGGTGGGGATGAGGCAGAGGGCCCATCAAGGTGGGGATGATGAGGCAGAGGGCCCATCGCCTCCCCATTTTGACCGTGGTGGAGCGTGAGCATGCCCATAGGTCCCAGAGCTGTGGGGCACAGGCTGCACGTCTCACACCCAGATGGCTGGGCTGAGGTGCACTCAGGCACCCTCTGGGAGGTCACAGGGAGCTCGCCTGGGATGGGGCATGGCTCTGGGGCAGCCTACCCTCCTCCAGCATGGCTTCCCACCGAAAACCCACCCTGACACAGCTTCCAGGTCCCCCTGGCTCCAGCACAGCCTGCAGCTGAGATGCCAGCCTGGGTGAATGAGCCCTCGCTGAATGCCAATGTTTCCCTCCACTCGCAGGTGGTTCAGGGGGACTGTGCCAGGCTGTCAAATGGTCCTGGCACTGCACTGTCTGCTGGTCCCCACTGGGAGCTGTGAGCCATATGCCCTCCTTGCTGCAGCTTTCACGGGACTCCCACCTGCCAAAAGCAATGGCTTGGGCGAGAAGCGGAGCACAGCAGGCAGCAAGGCTGCCATGGGGCAGAAAACCCCCCTCATGTCACTAGAAAAGGTAGAAGCTGCTCAAAGCTCCTGTGGCAGCAGGACAGGATGAAGGCCAGGGCACACACACTGCTTCTTTCCTTTGTAACTCAGTCAGGATTTAATGCCGGGTAAATCTGTCGCATGGACCTCATCTTTTTCCCTGCACTGTAAAGTGCTGAGCACACATCAGGGTGCTGTAAAACTAACTCATAATAAGAAATAAGGTCTTCCAGGATGAAAAACTAGTGCATTATCCTCAGCACAGTGAGAGGTGCAATACAGGTAAGCAGTATATTTGGGAGGCATCCCTGTCTTACCTGCGCTTTCTCCTCCTGCCCTCGCTCTGCTGGGTGTTGGGAACGCCTTGAGTGCTCACCCACCTCTGTCCAGGCTGTTGCCCCTCCATCACAGCCCTCACAGGATGCCCAGAGCTGCAGCGGCTGCACAGAAAGATGCTGCCCATTGCCCTCCCACTCCCCCCAGCCCCCACTCAGAATGGCCAGTTTGGTTTGACTCCAAACCAAACGCTCCAGCCTTTATTTGCATCACTTCATCTCTGTGCCAGAGAGAGAACAACAAAATTAAAGAGCAAAGCACCGCAGTAAATACAAATCTAAAAGCAGTGAGCAGCATCCCCGGCAGCAGTAACACATGTCCAAGAACTCCAAATCCCAGCGTAGAAAGATGGCGCTTCTGGAAAGAGGCAGCAGAAAAGAGGAAAGTCTTCTCTGAGATCCCTGAAGCATAAATCCCCGATTTGAGCTATGAAGTAGAGCATTAAGATGGAAAAAAAAAAAAAAAAAAGCCCAACTCTTTGCCAGTATGCTGATGTTCATGAAAAGAATAAATATCTGGAAGGAGAGTAGCTGTTATTGCTGGAATAACACAATCACAAAGGAACACACCGCAGAGAATTACACTGGAACTAAGAGGGACGGACGCTTGCTCTGTACGCAATTAGGCACAGCTCTGAGGCAGGGAAACACACATTTTTCTAGAAACATTGTGCTTCTCCATAGCACAGAAACCACCTCCTGGATGGTAGGATAAAGTTAAAAAAAAAAAAAAAGAAGAAAGGGAACAGAAATCTGCAGTATCATAACAGAAATCACAGATCAATGTGTTTGCCCTAGGAAATGAACAGATACACATCAGGACTTGGCAGCTAAAGGAGTCTCCCAAGCAAAGCAGAAACAGCTCAAAAGGGAAGGAACAAAACTGAGAGGGAGAGAAAGGGAAGAGGGAGCGGGCTCTGGAGCAGACACCATCAATCTACACATGTGGAGAAGGAGTCAGCAGCAGTACCTGCCTCCCGACCAGCAAAAGCTGTACATGCAAAGAGGGAGGACAAACAGCTCTGAGAAAATACAGATTACTTGCTTCCAAGGACTTTTTCTTGCCAAAATTTACAGGCCTGCAGTTCTCAGTTAATAGATGGAGCTCCCCTTAGAGCTTCTAATGGAAGAGGCTGAAATGAAAACCACCCGCTCCCTGAGGGAGAGGGGGGGTCAGATCCAACCGCCTGCACGAATGTGTTCTGCATCATCTCTGCCGGGACAGACCCCTGGACACCTCATCACACGCCCTGAGATAACGAGCTTTGTGGAAGTGGGAATGTGGATTTTTAAATTAAAAAGAAGAAGAAACTGCCTAGCACAAAGAGATCATCATCAGAGGGAAATCCCAGTCTCCTGGTGTGCCTCAGACATGTGGGGTTTTGCTTCTTCCCTCCAGCCTGACCACTGGTGAATACCATGGGATTTCTGTGCCTCATCTGCCTGAGGGGTGGAAAGGGTAAATCCATTAAAACCATGCAGATTTTAGCCTTCCAGCTCTGCTCCCCAGCAGAGTTGCTCACGTTTCACTTTGGTTCTGGTTGATACAAGGTGGGAAAGGGAGGGCAGAGCACTTCGCTCCTGGGCACCTTCCCTGCGATGATTCTGCCCCAGGGGAACAAGGGCACTTGAGGACAGTGGCCAGCGAGTGCTGTGCCCGCTGCAGCCATCTGAAAGAGGCACCCACCGCCAGTACCCAGCCAGCAACTACTCCAAACACGCCGTAATCAATAACTCTGCCCCGACGGAGACACGCTCCCAGACCTGCCCAGGCTGGCAGGCAGCAAATGACACAGTGGTAAAAAGAGGGACCCCAACAGCCATTAAACACAATAGGCAGCAAACGCCTCCATCGATATTCTGGACACACAACCTAACTCTCACCATAAATCACTCCCGATAACACTGAGAACACAACCTTTGCAGAACAGGGAGGTGTCGCGCGGCTCCGCGGGCAGCGTTAAATGCAAACTGTTTAGTTAACAGGATGACATATTTGCAGTTCGCCTGCATATGCCCTGCGTTGTCAGCCTATTCCCAAACATACAAGGCAGGATGCATTGGAGTCCTGGCACGAAGCAGGGCACTGATGGATCCAAAATGGTAATGGAAAAGTGAGGTGCCATAGAGGACTGAGGAGACTGAAAGCAGAGCAAAGCCCAACTGGCCCAACATCCAGGCTGTAACACCAGTTTAAAAGCGCTGCAAACAGGGTGTGAAGGGACTGATCCTGCCCCTTGAATGTTCTCAATTTGCACATTCAGCCCCCCTGTCCTCTATAGCCCTTTTAACCCCTGCAGCCAGTTCTCTCCCCGCTGGCAGCCCATGGGCAGCCAAGCAGGAGACAGGAAGGGGAGCAGGACAGAGCAACCCCCACAATCAGCTGCCGAGGAACAAGGTGACCATAACAGTGATTCATCTGACAGGCCAAAGGCAGGTGAGTGAGCTCCCATTGTATCAGGAATATACAGTGTTTCCCTTCTGAAGTGGTGCCACCAGAAAAGACTGAGTGTAACCCAGGAGCGAAACCAGCACTCACGACACAAGGGCACGCCGTGGAGGAGAAAGGCACACGCAGCCATATATGTAGTATGGAGTGTGCATATTTAATGTATTTGCTTGGCAGATGGAATAATTTTGTTAACAGACTATTTAAATTCCTGAGGGGGTACCTGTAACTATTAGAAATTGATTTTATGAGCCTGTTATACAAACATTACTCTTCAAGGTCTAAAGCATATTGAAATTCTTCCTGTTCTCTCTCAAACAGATGGTGCTAGGAATTTTTCTGAACCTACTCGTATCCATAAATACTACCCGCCAATCCCTCTTGCAAGACAGAAACGATCCTAATTAGAATGGTAAGCCCTCACCATCTTTTCCTCATCACACAGTTACTATAAAATGCTCCAGAATGGGACGGTTTTGGCAAACCCCTCCCAAGGCAGCAGCCGTGAGTACTCCCCTATGTTTGTCATGATAGACAGAACAAAAAGCGCTTCAGTGCCTGGAAACGAGGCAGAGAAAGTGCGTGGGATAGTGACACACAGTGTCATCCTGGGCTGAGGATAACACAGGGGTAGAGCTGGATAGGGTTGGGGATGCAATGCCAGCAGGATCACACCTCTAACCCCAGGTTCAGCAACACACTCAGATCTTCAGAGTACACCAAGAAATTGCAGAGAAATCAGTGTAGAGGGTGATATTCCCCAACAACAGATAAAAGGGCTGGAGGGATTGATTTTTTAAGGAAAAATTAAAAGAGCTCAATCTGCCAAGTTTGACTAGGCACCAGCCAGGAGCAGGTGTTGGGGTGGGGGAGACTGATGTGGAGCCTCAGGTGTCCAGGGTATTTACACACCCCCAGGAGCTGCTTTCCAGGGCATTACAAGCCGAAGTGAGGGGATCAGAGGCAGGTTAGCAGTGTAAATACAGCTCTGAGCTCCTCCGGGTGCCACCCGCTTGTATCTGTGGCCGGCTCGGTGGGTGTTCAACCAGAAATGAAATTTTGCTCACTGAGATATCTTTCAGGGCCGGCAAAAGATTCATTTAATCAAGCAGCCAGATTTGTTGCAGGATGAAATTAATTTTGCTCTGGGTAGGAGTGGAGGTAGCTGAGGGAGATGAGGGCTCCTATTCAGGGGAGAGAAACAATACTTGGTGCGATAAGGTGCCCAGCCTCTCAGTGTGAATAGCAAACTGCTGCTCAGATAGGTCACCGGATATTTTTTTTTTACTATACTGCCATTCATGAGCAATCCTGAGCTCAAATACTGACTTAAAGAGCATTCACTGAATGGAAAAAAATCATTAAAAATTGTGGTCTCTTCCTGGACAGCTCAGCAACAGAAAGTGCCAGCTACATTTGTTGAATAAATTGCTTGCAGGGAATAGTTTTTACTAGGTCTAAATGGGATGAAATTAAACATAGGAGAATGAATGCCAAGTACCACAAAACTATTCCTGGGTGTGAGAGGTACAAGGTGGGGAGCAGCCTCTCCAGGCAGACCTCAACAAAAAGCCATGTCCAGACCCCTGGTACCTCCCTCCACTGGGCACCCCTCAGATTTGGGGCTGCTTGGTCTGAATTTGGCACTTCCGTGTCTCATCAGCAGAGGGCAGGGGCTGGCCACCGAGTCAGGGACTGGGCCACAGCTGGGCAAGTGGGCATGAGGGGGTCCCTGCCTGCCCCCCAACAGCCTGGAAGCAGGTTTATCCAGATATCTCCCTGCCAGTCCCAGTCCAGTGAGGAGATTACAGTGGTTTGCTCAGATTTTGGAAGATTGGGCATCTCAGGTGCATGGGAGAGGAGCAGAGCTTGCAGGAATAAGTCCAGCCTTTCTCCTCTGGTTCCTGTGCTCCTCAGCTGCAGTAGATGTCCCCAGGCTCCCATTCTCAGTCCAGCCTCAGTCTTCCCAGGCTATTTCTTTCCCTGAGCCCCAGGATCTCCCCAAGAAACAACCATGGCCCCAAGAACAGAGTCAGGCCTGAAACCAGCATCAGGTAAGGCTTTCCACCCAGGTATTTTCTAGGACTTCAGGGAAGGGAGAGGGCCTTATTAAAGAAAAGAAGAGAAAAAGCAAAAAAAAACCCCAAATTATTTGCTTATTCCATCTGCTGTCTTGTTTGGTCATCCCAAAGCAGGAGTTATCACAGGATGGGGGCTGGCGCTCGCCAAGTGGACATTATAAGGTTGTTTCCCAAACTCCCTCCTCCATGGAGGAGGCAACATTTTCTTTCCCCTTTAACAGTCATTAAGACACAGAGCAGCTCAGGGCAGGAGGCTCACAGACCACAGCCCCCACAAGCAGGGACCTCTATGTCCTGGCAGAGGCTCTCCAGCCTGGCCTTGTGCCACTTGCAGCCAGACCTCAGCCCCACCAACACCTCCAGGGCAACAGGCACATGTTGAGTGAGATACCTACAGGGAATCCTTGAGCTTTGGCCCGTGGGTGAAAGGCATCTGTGTGCTCTCAGCGAACAACCGGCAAACAGAAGGTCCTGCCGTGCCCCTGGGGTGATGGCGCGTCGCAAATTGCCACAGACAGGGGACTGTAATGCAACCCAGCAGCAGCAAAGACAGCCAGCATCCTTCTTGGCTGAATGCACTAATGTGTTGTGCCATGGAGCAGGGAGGTGACAAACCCTTGCCAGGCAGACCAGAGTTGACACAGAGGTCCAGGCCTCTCCTGCAGGGAAGGGAGGCTCCAGGGGGGGATTGGGCTAATCAGCCTCAAGATCTCCTCAAGATCCGAGGGCAAGAGGAATGCAGCAGCGCTGGCCCTGTCCCACCCTGCTCTCTCCTGCCAATTTACAACCACAAGGATTGGGAATCCCTTGGAAAGCAGCTGGAGGAGGATGGGTATAGATGAGGGTCTGAGGACCTTGGGGTAACAACTCACCTTGAGCCATATGGAGCTTTTTGATTTGACACAGGTCCTGGCTGCCTCTCAGAGCTGTGGAGTATCTCAGGGGGTCCAGGTGGATGGTACACCCACACAGCCCCACTAGTCAAGGCAGGAACTGGACAGCAGGAGAGCTTCAAGGAACAAAGATGCCCTTGACCTAAGAACTTCAGTGGCTTCAAAGAAGCAGCTCCCTTTCCAAAAGCAATTCACCACTAGCCACATCCTGCCCTGATCCCACAACTAGATAAAAAACAAGCTGAAATTGTGTCTTGTCGCCTACCCTCAGTCTTGCTTCTTCTGTGGACGGGGCAAGACCCCTCAGCAGAAGGTTCCTACTTGTGTCCTCCTCCAGATGGCTCTGAGCCCCCCTGGGGGGACACTGATAGGAGGTGCTGTGCAAACCTGGGGTAACAGCAAAGCTCTGGATCCAAAAGGATCTTCCCAGAAAGCAGAACCGGTGGCTGGGTACATGCTGTGCAGGAGGTCACAGAGCTGAGAAGAGTATCCAGGCGCTTCCTTGCCAGCCTCATGAGCGTTTCCATCACACTGCTACAGTAATTACAGAATCAGCCAAACGGTTAAAGAGGCTGGAGGGTTTGATTTAAATAAATAATAATAATTTGGCTTCCAAATTGCTCCCACATTGAGGTGCTTCAGGCTTTGTGCAATGCAATAAAAACCCTCTCTAAAAACAACAAAACATGCTGAAATGTTATCAGAAAACACTACTCATTAAAATTAACAATTAAAACAAATTAGAAAGGCTCTACTGACACGGAGGGCGAGGGAGAGCATCCAAACAAGGAAAAATGCCTGGTAATTTTTAGTCACTGATAAGTAAAATAATGGTCTCATTTAGTGCTGATTACCTAGAATTATTTAATTTTACTTCAAATTATTCAATTTTTGGTTGAAGTTACCTAGTAATTTTTAATTACCGATACATAATGCAATGACGAATGGCTCTTATTTACCTCTGTCTGCACAGAAGCGTGCAAGAAATCAATAGGCATTTCTGGCAAATTATTAAGCGACTTGATGAAATGACAGGAATGCTTTTCCCATTAGCAGGAATTGCTGAGCCCCAGCTGAGGATGAGCGCCGGGGCTGGGCAAAGGGTGAGGGAGGAGAAGCCAGAGCAGCTCTAAGGCAGGGAGGCCCGGAACACAGAGCAGCTTTCGGGAAGCAATGGGGTCAGAGCTGGGAAAAGGCAAACCCACCCCCTTGCACTCAGGAAAGAGGCATTTGGTCCATTTTTAGCAGAGAGCAGGCTCAGCCACAGACTCTTGGCTGCCTCATTGATTTTTCTCTCTTAATGGAAACAACCTGCAGGACTGAAAATATTTGCAAACTGCTCAGGTCAAAAAAGGGAGCAGCAATAACAACAGGGGCAGAGGGGAGGCTCTTCCAGGGCAGAGTCGTGCTGTGCCACTTTCCCATCATCTCTAGGATGTTTGCTTTCCCCTGGGAATGCTGCCTGTCCTTTTTTTTTTTTTTTTTTTTTAAATCCCCAAGCAAGAGCATTCCCTGGGTATTTGCCTGAGGTGGACCAGTCTTGTTAAAGATATGAGGGTGGAAAGGGTCAAAGGAAGAGGAACTGACTCTGTCCTTAACCTTTACATGGCCAAAAATCACCTCTTGTCACCTGCTGCAGAGCTTGTGCCTCCTGCCATAGCCAGGAATGCTCAGGCAACTCAGCCAGGCAGGATTAGAGCTCAAAATGATCTACATAAATCAGATATAGAGCCAGGAAAAACAGGAGGGTGTTCACCAAGACAAGTTCAAGGTTCAACTGAGCAAATACAGGGTGGGGGGAGGAAGCCTAAATAAATACAGCGAGAAGCTGGCAAGGCAGCTGCTCTGCAGAAAAGAGCTGGGGGATGTAATGGATTGCAGGCTGAACACAAGGCAGGAGCGTTGCACTGTGACAAAAAAAATATTAAAATATTTTAAAAAAGTAATTTTGGAAGGTGTAAAAAGAGTATCTCACCTCCAGCACCCTCCCCAATCCTGCCAGAGTCCTGCCTGTGAATATGCCTCACTTTGGGTGATGCTGGCTGTGTAACATAAGTGGGAAATGAACGGCAAAAACATGGCCGGGGTCAGCGAGACCTGCCAGAGATCAGCAAAGCCTTGGAGCAGTTGTTTCCCTGGGAGTGGGCCATCCCCCAGGGAAGGAGTTGGGAGGCAGATACCCAGGCCCCTTGGGTGGTAGGATGCTGCTGGGAGGAAGGGCCTCATCTGTGCTGAGTGAGAAACAACAGGCTGAAAATTCGGGGGGGGAAAATCCCCTTTTGGCTGCAATGCTCTCAGCTACAAACCCAACAGGAGTATCACCTCCACCTCAGAGCACCTGAGAAACCTCACACAAACCCAGTGAGGCTTGAGCTGGTCCCCCCTTGGTGCTGGGCTGTAGCCTTGGCAGCTGCTGCTGCCCCCGGGGGAGGGGACATGGTGCCTCCCTCCTCAGCATCCCATGGTCACATCCAGACTCAGCTCACCCTGCCCAACACCACCAAGACAGTTTGGCTGCTGAAGTGTTTTCAGCAGTCACTCCTATTATTTTTTCAAATGAAAGAAATAGCTGTGAAACACATGATAAAAATCTATAGCTCTCACCGCCAGCTTGCAGATAGAGTCCCCCGACTGCTCATATTGGAAATTCAATTCCAATCAGCGTATTGGCAGGAAAGGATTAGGGTCAGTGCCAAACACATTCATCCTGGCCAGTGCTTTCCTGAGCCTCTGTGTGCTCCACCAGCTACTCCAGTACCTGCAGAGGGCCCATCTTGGGTGCCAGCTGACGGAATGGCTCTGTAAAGGGCTCTTGTGCCAGCACCCCATGATGTGCCCTGTGGAGGGTGTGGGCACATTCCTTGGTGATGCCTCCACATGCCCAGGCTGTGCCTGCCTCTCTCCTTCCCCGAAATGCTCCCCTGCAGATCAGTGAGTGCTGGGGCAGCTGCTCTGCTCTCTGCTGCACAAGCAATGAAGCCTGGTGAGCAAAACCTTCACTGGTCCTTCCAACACTGTTCCCCCCACCTTCTGCAAGGAACAGTCCCCACATCAAGATCCATATGGACTTTCTAGCACACTAACCAAGATTTAGCACAGAGCAAGGGCCTCCAGGATCCGTTTCAGCAGCTCTGGGGATCTATCCCATCGAGTATCCCTGTCCAAGCTGCTCAAAGCCATTATAACATACAGTTTGGTGTTCAGCAGAGACCAGGACACCAAATTGCCCTTGGGTGCATGGTGGCAGGGCCAGGGAGCACTATGCCAGTCTAAGGCAATACAACAGTGCACGTCACATTGGGTTCAGGTACCTCACTGTAAAGGAGATACTGGAAATAGGAGTGGAGAATTTCAAGCCATTGGGTTTTTTAGGAGCCTGGAGATAAAGCGAATAAAAATGAGTAAGGTAGAGGCATTACCCACAGGGTCTTATCTGATCTGGCACCCGAACCTGCTATTGCCTCCACTTCCCTATCTTGAGGAGCTTTTTAAATGCGCACAGCTACAAATCACACCCTTTCAGTTTAAGTGTCAAATTAAATCAAGACAAACGTTCCCCTGTTCCACATTTCCTTTGGTCCTTGGCTAAGCCCTGCAGCCCTTTCCCAAACCTCCACCTCCCACAACCTGGCACAACCCCAAGCCTTTGCCTTGGGAGACATCTTCAGCCTGAACTTCCCATCCCTCTGGCATGCAGAGCTGCTCCACTGCCAGCCCCTCTTCTGAGTAAGAAAGTTGCTGAAGACTTTTTGCAGAGGAAGATTTGCTGTCAGACTCTTCCAGTCACCAGCTTTAAGCCCTTTACCAGAAAAAGTCAGGCAAAACTGGAGCTCATCTTGGCATCCAGCTCACTCCATGTAAATGAGTGTCCATCCCTTACGCAGCAGTGAAAGTTCTACCGGGACAGATGGCTAAATTCAAAGACCAAAAGCTAAAAACTGATAAGAAACTCATTTTTATCCCAGCACATGATTAATGTGTGGAACTCATCGCCGTAAGATACAACGAGGCAAAGAGTTTTGTAAGATTTTAAAGAAGATCTGACATTTATGCGGCTAATAGAAGATTCTGTAGCTCCATGAGTCAAGGTAGATAAAAGGAAGATGCCTGGAGGGAAGATAAGGCCATGTGCTTCAGAGCATAAGCTAATGACTAATAGCAAAAGACAAAGAAGAAAGCACCCCTGGGAGGCTGGGTTTTTCCTGTGTACCAGGTGTTTGCTTGTACCTTCTCTGAAGGTCCTGGCACATGTTACTGCAAGATTGGATACGCGACGAGCTGCATCCCAGGCTTGCCCCAGGACAGCAACTCCCCTGCTCCTAAATTTCTGCGTTTTGTTTTGGTTTTAAATTAGACCCAGATCTCAAAGGCCCAAGAAACCTCTGTCATTAATCCTCCTGACACACAACCTGGCTACATGCACTGGAAATCATTGCTCAGGGGCTGGCAGGGTTCCAGGCAGAGGGGACTCAGTGCTGACTCACGGTGGCCCCAGGGATGCTGACACCACAGGCAGGCACCAATAATGCCATTCTGTACCCACACAGAAAGGTCTTGTCTGAGCAAGAGCATGGCACTGCCTGGACTGTGCCAACCGCTGGAAGGACATGGGTGATGCTGGCAGGACAGACAGGTGCATTGCTGGCTGGCTGAGCCCCATCTCCACAGGGAGGACCACAGACCCCACTCAGGTATCCTCATTTTGCTAGTTCAGGAGGAACAGTGCCAACTCACAAGCCTGTCCTGCGTAGCAGAGTTAGGAAGGATATCGTATATCCCAGGCTGGAGCCAAACCACAGGCACATCTGCACAGATGCTGGGTATGGTGGCATCAGAGCTTTGTGTGCACTTGTATTCCCACATCCCATCCCCATGCTCTTCCATCATATAACAACACTGCCACAAGTCCACCTCCCACCCCCACTGAGTGTGCTGCTTCACTGCCTTCTCCTTGGAAGCCCCTTGTGCCTGTGTATCCAGATCCAGAGCTGTCACTGGCTGCCTGCAGGCACGTGCTTTGTGCCTTGGTCCAACATATCTTACCTTTGCAGAGTTTACATGATCTCAGCCTCCTCCTCCCCCAGTCTGTCTGAGGGCTCTGTCCTGCCTGCCAGCACACAGAGCTCTCTTTGTACAGCTACTGTCCTCTGAGACAGGGATGTTTAGGTCCCAGGATCCATCCCCTTCCTCTACATCCCTGCATCCAACTTCCACTCCATCAGGCAGCTGTAGGGCCATTAACATCACCCAGGGAACTTATCTTGAGGTTTATGGGCCCAAATTCTCCTTATCTCCTGACCACTGCTTCCACACAGAAGTGGACCCCATCTCTGAGGCCAGCCTGTTGCTCTCTGCCTGGCCCAGCTCTGTGGGAGGCAGGGCTGCTCTGCCTGCACAGCACCTGGATGTTGCTCCTGGGAAAGTGCCTCAGCTGCAAGGTGGAGATGGAGGTCAGAGCACTGGAGGATGACGATGAGGCTGGGTATTTTCCCCATGGGCACTGCCACTCTCCTCCTGCTCAGCTCCATCAGCCCTGCTACAGCCCCCTTCCTCAACTCCCTCTCCAGGGCTGCTACATCCCCATCCCCAGCAGGGCTGGCCTCTCCCAGACTTCCCCACTCCAGGCAGGAGACAAGTTCAGCTGCAGCACTCCTAGTCTAAACAAAAACACGGGTGCAGCACCCCGACCTCCTCCTCCCCGCCAGTGCTCTCACAGCGTGCTTTTTTGTGCCTCTCCCAGCCACAGCCTGTCATTTACTGACAGCATTTCAGCCTCCCTAATTTGGGGTCGGGAGATCTCTGGGGAAAGATCACTTTTTCTTTTAATTGCATATTTCCACAGCACCCAGTCAGGGCACCAGAGCACACACAGCCCCATCAGGAGCCAAGTGGGTACCGGCTCCAGCTCACACTTGCGTTCGTGCCATGTGTTGAACAGCCACAGACCAGGGATGAGCCCACCTTGCCAAGGGCTACAAGCACAAGAAAGGGATCAAACCCTAAAATAATTCCCTCTGCAAGAAGTTGCCAGCAACCAGACCTGTTGGGGTAACCCATCCCACCCTTCATCCCCCTTTAAAAAGGCTCAGCTGCCGATCAGTGGGGAAGACCCAGATGTGAGGGGCTGACAAAGCCTCTCAGCATCCCGGCAGGTTGCAGTGAAAGGGTGTGATTTGCTCCACCCTGATGCAGCAGAAAGTTCCAGCTGTGGGTAGCACATTTGTTACAAAACAGATCTCAGCTCCCCCCCCTTTTTTTTTTTTTTTTTTCCTTCCCCTTTTCTTTTCTTAAAAGGAAAAATATTTGCTTCTGACAGCATTCAGCAGAGCGCTGTGGTACCCGCCGGCTGTCCCTGCGTTGTCACAGCCCTGGCTGTGTGGTGCCCATGGCCCTGCTGCCATCTTCAGGGCATCTCCCACCAGCTCCCGCTGGCCCCGGGTTACCGCGGCTCTGCGGGAGGGCGTTCCTGGCCACGGCTCCTCCGAGACCAAAGGCTGGGGGAAAAAAAGCCAACAGGCGAGTTCTGGAGGACTTTCCACAGCGTGATCCAAGAATTAAAAAAAGCTAAACAGATTTTACATATTAAGACTACAACCCTTTAGTGCAACATTAAAGACTATTTACTTAAGAGGCTGTGGATGTTACGCTGGGAAGTTTTCCCTTCCACAGATGCTCCGAGCAGCGATGGCAGAAGCCTGCAACGAGCAGTTTGTGGCGTTTTATCACGTCGCTGCTGGAGCCAAAAAGGCTCGTTTTCCTCCAAAAGAGGGGGTGTGCCAGTGCTGTTGTAATGGGCAGCTGGTCCCTGCCTGCTGGCTGTGGGTGCTTTGCTGCTCTGCAAGCACGTGCCCGGGATAGCCATGGGACCATCACCAGCAAGTCACTGCCCTCGTGGTTATTTATAGAGTGAGGGCCAAAGGAGACGTGGAAAAGCATCCACAAATCCTATCCTGTGCCATTATCCCAACATGGCATCGCCCAACTTTCCCCTCCTCCCCCCTCCAGCTTCTTTCCTTTGGATGACCCTTGGGAAAGCTGGAAGAATTAGGGATTAACAGAGAAAAATATTTCACCTAATCAAAAAAATGATATAATCAGAAGGGCTCATTGCGAGCCCAGAAACCTGATGGGCTTTAAAGCTTCAAGTTCTCCTCCCGACCGCAGGGAGCCATTCCCACTCCTCCATTGGAGGCGAAAAGAAAGCTAACGCCTCCTGCTAAATCCAGATAACCCCGTTCATCTTCTGCGGCGGATCTTTAAAGTTTTTACTGGAGAGGAGCCAAACACTGGGAAACCCAAGCTTCACCTCCAGCCCGCTCTTGGGCCACCTGTACTCATGTTGGCCCGGCCACGGCGGCCCTACGCTGCCTCCCGAGCCGGGCTGTGGTTTCCTCCCACCCCAGACGGCGCTCCTGGAGCTCTATCTCCAATTCATTATGTTAAATGGGAGGAACCAGAAAACCAGACTTCAGGTCAGCAGATTTTTACCGGGATGAAAAAAAACTAAAAAAAGAGCAGGTTTGGCTTTTTGTGGACACACTTCCCACTGCAAGAAAGTGTGGGAAACCCCAGTGGGGCTAAAGGAGCCATTTTGCCCCAATCTTTTGATTGCTCTTCCCTGTCCAGGTCTGTACCCGCCACAAACCCAGTGATGTCTCCCGTGGTTTTCAAAATTACGACCACCTGAAATTGTGTTTAGATGAGAATAGCAGCTTTCATTAATGTCTAACACGTCCCCTGTGTGCCCAAAACGCTCAGAAAGCCGAAGAAAAATTAAAAGCCATAATGTATTTTTTTATTCTTATTGATTTTTAAGCCTATCTCATTTTGGGGAGCTGGCTCATGATTTTGGAGCGCTTGTGGGATAGTATAAGTACCCGAGGCCTCATGGTAGGATTGTACAAAGACTTTTCCTCATGTTTTATTTTTCAGTAACCTTGATAACTAAACCCAGTCTTGTGGAGAAGAGTTTTTAATATTCAGGCTGACAAAAATAATTACTTTTCAGTATTATGTGATAAATCACCTGATGGGGCCATGGCATCGGAGTTCATGTGGGCAAGCTGGCCAGGACAGACCTCCAGCAAAGAGTGGGGACCAGCCACCCAGTCCCAGGGCTTCCCTGCCTTTCCCTGAATGTTACTGTACCACTCTGGACTAAACAACAGAATGCTGGGAGCCCCAGGATGCACTGGCATCTCCCGATGTTCATGAGGAGGCTCGGCTAGCTGTGCAGGGCACACCACGAACCCAGCAGCTCCATGAGTGCACATCCTTGCTCAGGAAGCTGTGCTTTAATCAAGGCTCTGGGATCCTTCCTTTGGTCGCCTGGGGCAGGGGGGATTTTAACTCTAAACACATTAGTGTGCGAGATTGAAAGGTAACGTGTCCTCCCGGGGCTGCCGAACAACGGAAAGGAGCCTGGGTTTCATTTGCACAGAGTGCACGGTGGGAATTTCCCTAATCAAATAAAAAGAAAATGAAAAACTCACTCTCTCCAAAACTTTAATTCTCTTAATTACATTAATTGGAGAAACATAGGAACCTCCTTTGCACGCCTTTCTTCTCTGCAGAGGAGAAGGGCTTTTTGTGCATGAGAGTGCAAGCTGGACCTGCATCCGCTGGCAGGATGGGACGGGGACGGAGGAGGGACAGCAGGGATACTCTGTGGTCATCCTTGACCCAAAAAGAGAACCTATAAATAATGTTTCCTCCACCTGGATCTTGTCCTGGGTGACTCTTGCACTGTCAGATGATCCATTCATCCCTGGAAAATGTAATGGGGATTTCTCTGGCCCTCACCTGATTCCCATCAGGTATCAGAGGGCAGATGGGAAGCAGATCGACTTGTCTCACCCCTGGCTTCTCCAAGGCATTTTGGCAGCTGGGAGGAGGCGTGTAGCCCTGGAGGGGGCTGTGCTGTGGGCTGAGGTCCTCTGGCAGCCCCAGCCGTGGGCACTCCCTGCCAGGTGCTGCCCACCTGCAGGGCCTGGCGCCACCGCCCCGTCAGCACACGGGCTCCGTTAACGCTTCCTTGGGGAGAGCGGGGAGGTGACATCATGTCGAGCAGCAGCAGAGAGGGGGGAGCTGCTTCCGCCCTGCTCTGCACAGCCATGGCCCCCCAAGAGCCCCCCGGGATTCACCCCGTCGGCTTTAACTCCTTTGCTACCAGAAGGAAGGGAGGAGCTTGCAAAACTGTCGGCCACGGGGCTGGATGTGTGTGCTGCCTGTCCCCACTGCTGGCCATCCTGAGCCAAGTGGGGGTGTTCGCTGCCTTCACTGGGACCATCCCCCAGTCCTTCACAGCAGGGAGATGACAGGGAGCAACGGCGCACATACATCACAAAGACCTGCAGATGTGTGTTTCCCAGCCCCGCCTGAAAATCAGTGCCTTTGGGAAATCTGGAAGGAAGAGGGGTTTTGATCTTCAACCTACCCCAGGCTCTGGCTGAAAGCAGCCTGACCCCCACCCAATCTGCCTCCAGCTTGCTGGAGGAAAACAAACCCTGAAGCAGGAACACGAATTGCTCTGCACTTGGGCAAAATGCCTTTGTCAAACGGTGGTAATTCAGGTTTCCTGGGGCACCCAAAGGGGTCTGGGGAGGGTGAGTGTTTGGGTGAGCTGGGGAAAACTGAGCTGGGTTGGACGGCAGCATCCCCCTCTGCACGCCAGCTCCCCGGCGGTCGGCCAGAGGCCAGCTCCCCACTGACACCCAGCAGGAAAGGTGACTTTATAACTATAACTTTAATATATAATGAGAAAAGTCTGTGTTTACTAAAAAAAAAACCCCACATATATATATATATATAAAGAAAATGGACATAGCCAGACCATTTGGCTGAATGCTTTACTTGGGTGAAAGAAAAAAAAAAGGAAAGGAAAGAGCCACCTTTGTAGGGGAGATCACGTCTGGAAAATTCCAGCCCAAATGACATAAATTATGAGCAATTGAAAATTTGGATTAGAAGGGAATCGAGCACGAAGCCTCAAGTATGAGCATCAGCATCCTGCTCACGGGTCCCCATCTCCTGAGCAGAGCTC
Source organism: Myiozetetes cayanensis (assembly GCF_022539395.1). Classification (NCBI taxonomy): domain Eukaryota; kingdom Metazoa; phylum Chordata; class Aves; order Passeriformes; family Tyrannidae; genus Myiozetetes; species Myiozetetes cayanensis. The sequence goes on from NW_026086937.1 coordinate 15,073,299, forward strand.
AGCAGCAGGATTGTTCCCAGGGTGCAATCTCTTCAGGCTGCTTTAGGGCGTGGGGAGCAAAGAAGGGGGAATCCCCAGGTGCTACAGGATGCTGGTAGAACAGGGAAGGTAGGGGAGAACCAGGCAAAATCGAGAGCATTCACACTGAGCTGTGAGTATCAGCAAAAAGCTGCTCCAAGACAACATAAATTACCCACAGCAAAACCCTTCACCCCAAAGACCTTCTGTTCTCTCCTGCCATCTCGGGGCAGGCTTGAAGCTACAGCCCAACCTTGGGTTGCACACAAAGCTGAACCTGCTGAACTCCTGTTGTTTCATGCTGGCTTAGCTCAGCTGGGGCAGCTTTGTGCCAGAAGTCTCCTAACTGAATTTACTCCTGGCTTGCTTCAGGTCAGGCTGTGCCAAGAAATGCACAGGTGCAAATTAAATCAATATACCTGGTGTGGGGAGGGAGGTGGGGGGGGCAGGGAGTGTCTCTGTGGAAGGTTTGCATGGCTGTCACCAAACTGGCTTTTAAAGCCAGATGAAGCCAAAGTGCTGCAACTTCCGTTTCAAAGCAGCCGTGGGTCTGCAGGGCTTTCCCAGGCCAGCACAGCTGTACCTGCCTCTAATGAGGGCTGGAGACACAACAGGACACCAGCAGGAGCACCCTCAGTGTCCCCACTCCTTGGGGACAGAGATGTGCCCGTCTCATTTTGCACAGCTGCAAGAGTGCTGGCAGCTCCACTGCCCGCGGGGTAAGACATCAGTAGGGGGTCCTGCCCTGGTTCCCTCGGCTCTGCTGAAGCCTGTTGCAACACTTGAGACTGGATGCAACAGGGTCTCCATCTGGACAAGGTCCCTATGGGATCAGAGAACCCCAGTGCAAACAAGATCCAGTGGGAACAACAAGCAGGGAACTGCTCCTTTTTCTGGGCAGGATACATCTGCTCTGCCCCAGTTCCACCCCATGATGCTCCTTCCACCACCCAGGCTGGTGCTGGAGATGCTCCTTTCTTGAGCTGCCATCCATGTCCCTCATTCACTTGGTGCCCTAATCTGCTGTGCATTTCACCATCATCAAGGTGATGAAAGTGAGAGCTCACAGTCCTCCTTGCAAGCTCCCATGGTGGAAGGCCACCTCACAAGCCTCCATGCTATGAGACTACCTTGTAAGCCATGGTAGGAGATTACACTGCAAGCCCCACAGCGGGAGGTTGCCCCAAGCCAGGCTCCAGAGTTGTCTTGGCGGGGCAAAGATGGGCCCATGGTTTAATCCCCCTAGCACAGGGGGTATGGCAGCCCCAGGCATGCAGTGACAACCCTGAGCTTCGCTCCTGCAAGTCCCTGCAGGATGGTGTGGCCATATCCACAGCCATGAACAAAATGGTGTCAGGGAGTGGGGAATTGTTAGCGCAGTTTTGGGCTGGGTAGCTCTGCTAAACACGACTTTGAGAGGCGTGGGGCAGGGACCCTTCCTGGTTGACAAGGTGGACATGGCCCTATCTGGGGTGCTCTGAGAGTCTGGGCTGCTTCGCTTCAGCAGCCTCTCCAGCCAAACTGTGGCCAACAGCCAGAAATCACACGAGTCTCTGGGTCTGATCCATACAGGGCAGCACTTACACTATGGTGTAGCCACAGAGGACGGGGATTCAGCAGCCCAAATACAGCAGTTCCTGCCAAGGTGGGTGTCCGTGCTGCCTTCCTGGCTCCATCACAGGGATTAGCCTGCCTGTGACACCATGCCCTAAGGCATGCAGATACCCACGGTAAGAGCCACTCTGTTCCCAGGCCCTTGCACGACAGGAACTGGAGATGCCCTTTGTCAAGCAAGGGCTCATTTGGGAGCCAGGTTTTAGTCTGGGAGTCAATGAACCCAGCCACAGACTGTCCCCAGTTTGTTTTAATATCTGCACTGTTTGTGGGCACCCAGACATGGCCCTGACAGTGAGAGGGGACATTGCACCCCTCTAGCAGTGTTGTGCACCCCCTGCACCAGCCCCAGAAGTCAGCACTGGAGAGGATCCATGGACAGCATCACCCCCCTTAGTGAGGGCTGGGAGAAAAACGGGATCAGTGGTGTTATTTTACTTAATTTATGACTAAATGCCCCCAGAAGAGTTTAGCCCTTATTACTGAGATATAATGGCCTATTAAGGGAGCAGCATTCCCTGGAAAGCAGCCCAGTGTCAGTGACTCCTTATTGCGATAAGAACTTAATAATCACACGTGGGGTGAGGACAGGAGGAAGCCCACAGCCTGCCCATGGCGCAGCACAGGGGCTCCTGCCCACGTGGGGAAGGGGAGTGATGGGAAGCCCCTTTGGGGGCTCCACTGATGGAGAAGGAAATCCCCGTGCTTGTAAATCTGTAATTCCTCACTAGATGCTTCGTAACGACAACAAATGTAAAGTAGTGTCAGAAACCCCTCATTTTCTTTTACAGTAAAGTCATGTCCCGAAGCCAGAGAAAGGAACTAGAGAAAAACTAATTGCTCACTCACTGTTTAAAACGTGCTGGTCTTCAGCATCTTCGCAGCTCCTTCGATCTGTTTTCCATGTTGTCCTATGGGCAGGATGGAGAGCTTGAGCCCTGACTGTCTCCTACCCTTGCAATCAATAATTTCAAATTTAGCTTTCAGAAGAAGGGACCCCCCTCCTCTACCCCCATTTCTCAGCACAGCGTTCTCTAAGTGTGATGGTCTCATTTGCTTCTGGGTTTGTTATTGAACAGGGAACATTTTCTCAGCAAAATGTAAGGCTGAGCGATAAGGACTGGGCAGGAACTGATAGAGACTTTGCAGATCGAATATGATGTTGTTTATTTGACTATGATGTATATTTAAAGGTCTCAGTTACAATTGGCCCCAGGCACTCTCTAATGAGCTGCAGCTGCCTGGACTCTCATTAGCTTTAATGACATCTTCTCAGTACATTTTTCTTGGGGTAAGACCTTGTCCTCTCTATGGTTGTGCACACACTAAAACCAAGAGACATCTCACCCTAAAAGGGCAGCCAACTCAAAACAGTGGAGCAATGATAAATGATGCAAGTGCCCAGAAGAGACAAACCTTTCCTGGAAGAGTCATTGTTTATTTAAGGCAAACTAAATGTAATTTACTTTGGCACGCCTTAGAATTAGACCGGGAGGTATTTGCGCCGAGGCTCAAAAAGTGGGTAACAAAGTCACCGTGTGTGTTCGGCAAAGATCAATTTGCAATTTCCCTGATTTTTGCCATTTGCCTTATTCAATGGGCAACCATCTGCCTTCCCAAGAGCCGCTTTCCAAGGTAGAAAAGCGGCAAGAAAAAAGCCTGGATTAGGAAAGGAGGTGAGAGGAGCAAACACAAGCCCCAGTGTTAGGCAGCACCTCCCTGCTCCCGCTCCTTGCCGGCGAGCACTCTGGCAGGCTGCTGCCTATTGATCCTGCCTCTCCATGCGGAGCCCCGTCCTTTTTTTTTGCTCCGGGTATGTCTTCTGGTGCTCTGCCCCTACCGCCAGCGGAGGCCTTATCCGACTTCCATCTCTTCTTCGGAGAATTGAGGGAGCAGTCATTAATCATCCGAGCTGTCCCCTCTGTGGGAGCACAATGGCCTTCTTTATCCCGCACTTCAACAGCCCTGACATGTACAATAACAATCAGCCTTGACGTATCTGTATTGCACCAAAGAGACTTACTCAAAGGGTTCTTTTGCAACATTTCGGGTTGTAGTTAAAATATATTGGTGTATTGTAAGGGGAGAGGTACAGATCATATCGGAGATGTATACGGGTTTCTAGGTAGCAGGGCAGCATCTCGCAAACATTTTTCTGGCTGCGTTGCTAACCCTGGCAGCGGAGGTAGCGCTGACTGGTGCAGGGAAGGTGATACGTGCTTTCATGGGGTGGCTTTCCATCCTTACTGTTTTCTCAGGGAATCTTTCTAGCGGGGAAGTTTGGCTGCCTCTTACTGAGACGTGAAGAGTTTAGGAAATTCCTCTCCCAAAATGAGCTCTGCTGCCATGATGGGCAGTAAGGCACCCTCTTAGCAACACTGGGGAAAATCAGATGAAACCAGTATCTCTCAACTGATGTCTTCAGACCAGTCCTACATTCCGGGATTTCTCGCTACAGTGCAGCACAGTGGAATTTTGTCCCCAGTACTCCCAGCAGAGACGCAGAAGTCTGCAGGAGCTGCTCATAGGATTTGTCTGAGGGAGTGTTTGGGCCTCACTGCCACCACCCCACATGTGCACACATGGTCACAGGGCAGGAGAAAACAAGCTGGATATTACAACCCCAGGGCATGAGGGGGACAAGGGAGCGCTCAGGAGAAGGGAAGGGAACCAAAAAGGACAGCAGAAATGCTGATTAAAAAAGCAGTGAGCTACCTTCACCTACATTTAATCAGTTGAAAGTTGTGTTAGGAATTTCTAAGCCCTCCTTAAATTCCTGGGCTCCAAAATGCCACTGAACTAGCAGAGGTATTTCTGGACAAGTTGCAGGAGCTCCCAAATAACCAGGGAACACTAAAAAAACACAGAAAGGTGGGGGTGGGGGAAATAAAAACAGGAAACAGGTGGGATTTACTTCTCCCTTTCCCCCCCCTCGTAGTTTCACTGCTTTCTGCAGGGGCAAGCTGCACCTCTGAAGCTCAGATTAAATAGTTTGCTACAAAATAAAAATGCGAGTGAGTTAACAAGCTCTGAGATTTAGGGAGACGCCACTCCGGGAGATACGCGCGTAGGTTACCGGGGCATTTCTCAGCTGTCCAGACCCCGTGGGTAACTGCTCTGCCCCCTCCACAGCCGGTGAAACCTAAGCCTGTCGTTTCCTCACAGCCAGGCAAGCTGCTCTCACTCAGCTGTCCCAGCAGCCAGGCCTCCATTTGGCTTTGCCGCTGAGGATCCGTCATCCTGCTCTGCCTGGGAGCAGCCAGGCCTAAAAAAGCAGCAGTAACAGAGCAAATTCTGGGATTATTTCAGTTCAATGGCCTTTCTTGAAATTACAAATTGGTTTCAGTCCCCTGTACTGGATAAATGGGTGGGCAAACTAGCACTGGGGGAGCTGCAGGGAGGTGGAGTTGTCCTGGGATCCCCATGCTCTCCCTGCAAAGCTACTGTCCTGCTCCAGAGCAGGCAGACACAGCTTCCTCGGCACCAAGCAAACCGTGCCAAGCAGAGCTGTGCATGCTGCCCTTTTGCAGGAACCTTTATTTTTTTAAACACATATTTTCTGCTAGCTGCCTCCATGGACTTTAAAAAAAAAAAAAAAAAAAATTTCTTTCTTTCTTTCTTTCTTTTTGAAGAAATGCAAGAATCAAAAGGCACACCTCTCACATCACACAGTGACCTGGCAAGTGCTGGTGCTGGCGCTGGCAGTGCTGCTGGATCTGGTATAGCCAGAGCCATGCTGGGCGTGTGCTCTGAGCAGAACTGTCCCCTTGGCAGCTCCAGCAGCAAAAGTAGCTTTTCCCTCTGACATAAACCACACTCAGATCTAACCTCTCATTCTCTCTCCTCAGTTCTCCCCCAGCCTCTCCACGGAGGAGTGCTGGGAGCCCATGGAGCACTTGCTGCCTAGCGCCATGGGTGGACGTGGGTGATCCACTGGCTGATGCTTCCTATTTAATCATGTTTTGGTGCAGTGGTTTGATGCATAATTAGAATTATAAATTTATCCCATCTTTCCTCCCACAGCCATGAATTACCCTGATCTCCTCACCATCTTTCATCATTTGCAAGGTTGCAGAGGTGGCTGAATTTACGGCGGGAAGGGCTCTGCATCCCTGGCCATGTGGCATCATCCCACCATCCCAACAAGGGAAGGGCATTCCAAACCAAGGAATGGCACACTGTGAGCAGGCGGAGGTGACTGAGATGGTTTGGGTAAAGCAGCCTGGGAGCACTGGGTGAAGTTGAAAGGACTGATGAGCTCTGTCCTTCTCCTGCTGAGAGCTCTGAACCCAAGCACAGACATTTCAGCTCGTGGGGACTTGCACATCAACATATCCATTCCTCCAGGTTTTGCTTTCCAGCCTTTCCCCAAGTAAAGTCTCGTGCTGCTCTGCAGCATGCTCAGGCCCCAGGCTTTTTATTATTTCCAAGGTCATTTGCTCTGCAGTGGGGCTGGAAAGCAGAATTGCCTTCCTTGTGCTGTTTATGTCTACCAGATACACACTACTTGCTTTTTCATTTGGATTCATTTTCTGTGCTGTCCTGAGAGAAAGGAGCAAAGCAATTTTCTATTTACTGCAAAATTCCAACTGAGCAATTTTGTGGATCTGGAGATTGTCAGGAAGAGGTTACTGGACTGTGTACACAGAGGAGGAGGAGAGCAGAAGTGATAGGAGAAGTGCACAAAGCAGGAGAGGCGATAGCTAAAGCTTTTGCAATCCCATCCCTGTCTCAAAAAACCTTTGCCTAAACACCCAAGACTGGTAACTATTACTGGATGTGTGAGTAATTCCTAGATAATTTTTTAAGTATTTGGAAAAAAACAATGTATAATGAAAACATTACGTTATTGTCGTGCTGCTGACACTGTTGGCCAGATTCTCATCTGCTGTGAATCATGCTCTCGCCTTTGACTTGAGCAGAATTATGCCTTATTTATCCCAGCTGAGGATCAAATCCATCGGCCAGCACTTTGCATCGCAGGTCAGAGCAAAGTTCTGCCTAAAAACCTGGTGAATTCTGTGATGCCTGCCCATGGCAGCCAAGGCTACAAACTCCCACTACAGCTGGCTGCTGTTGCCTCCAGCCCAGCCTGGATGGAAATGAGCTTTGTGCACATCTCCTGGTACTGGTGAGGACAGGCAGATGCCTTGCTGGATCTCCAGGATGGGAGTTTAGCTAGGGCAGGGCTGCAGCCAGGGAGCTGGAGAGCACCTGGCAGGAGGAAAGGATAAACAAGGACTGGTTAGTAGTTTGCAGATATAGATTAATTCCTATATGTTTTTAGAACTTAGAATAATTTATTGTAATTACTGTTGACTGAGTTGTGTTTGAAGAAGGCAGCACTGTTTAAAAGGATTTTTGAAAGGTATTGAATTGGGAGGCAATTATTAAAAAAAAAAAAAAAAGTTTAAGGATTATAAAAGTAATTACTGCCCTCAAGCCAGGATGTCTAATTATGCTAAACTGTGGCTTAAGACAGCACAGCTTTCAGTCTCTTCCTTGGGTGGCTCATGCAAGAGCGGAGCGCACGTGGCACAGCCAGGGCAGGGCTCAGCATGAGCAGAGTGATGCAGCCCTTGCAGGGACACAGGACAGACACAGAGGGGTGAGCATGGGGCCAAAGGAAGCAGGGAAAAAGTGGGGGGAAAGGGAGAAAGGGGAAAATCATGAAAGCAGTGGAAGTGAGGGACTGTGGGCACCAGCCTGGCACCCCCATCACCTCAGTCTTTGGGCACAAGCCAGACTGATGCCTGTGGGGAAGAGCTCGCTCTTGCTTTGGGGAACAGGCACACTGACCCCTCTGGGGCCTCTTCCTGCCCTGTTTTTCTCTGTTTTCCTCTGGGAGCCCTTCACGAGCAGCAAGAGAGAAGTATGCGTTTATTTTTCAAGCTTGCCTTTTGACTCCAGCTCCCCTCTGTTCTTCTGCCAACGTGTGAGAAACAAGTTCAGGTTTAAAAGGCAACCTGAAATGTGCATGCACGCACAAAACAGTTTTATTTTTATAATGCCATGATTTATGGGCCAGCTTGGGGCGGGGGGAAGGGGGGTGATTTCGCTGGTGATTTCTGAGTGTTTGAAGGTTGCCCATAGCAGGAGAGACAGCCAACATCCTACGTGCCAGGGAAGCAGCTGCCACAGGCAGGGCAGAGGGCAACAGAGGCAGCACTGGGAATGGCACAGAGGGTCTCTGCAGTGGCACTGCAGCTGCAGCAGGAGTAGGGCTGGCTGGAATGTGGGGAGGCACGAGTGGGGAGGAGGATGTTTCAGTAACAGGAATGAGAGGTGGAGCTGCAGGAGTGACAGGCAAAGCTACGCTTCAGGGATGTCTTAAGAGCTGCTGAGATTTGGGCTCAGATCAGAGGTGGGGGAACAAGGGGGAGTTGATCTCCTTTGTTGCCTGAGTGGGATGGAGGCTGGAGTGCAGAAATTGGGAGTTCTCCTTCGCCATCCCTCCCAGCATTTGGTATTGGAGGTGAGCTCACATGGTTGATCACACACATCAATTCTGAGTATGTATCACCTGGCTGATCCCTCTCAACCCACACCTCTCTTCTTCTCCAGGCAGCAGCAAGCCAGGAGGCCGTGGGCTGGTGGGGAGACCCACACTCTCCTCTTCCAGCATCTCTCAAAACAAGTTCACCCCATTTAACCCAAACTATCAAGTGGCATTGACCCAGAAAAGGCTGTTCCCGGGGAGCAGCAGCACAGCAGGCTGGAGCAGGAGTGAGGGCTGTGTCCCACACAAAGCAGGAAGGTGCTCAGCCCCAGGCTTGGGTGCAGTAGGTGAGTGGTGGCAGCATCCTTGGCCGCTGTTCACAGGCACTGGGGAGATACTGCAGGGATGGGACATGCAGTGAGAGGCGACAGATAATATCTGCTTTCTGGGAAGAGAAAGTGCTGCACTGCCACTGAGAGCAGCAGCTAGAAAGCAAACCAGGAGCTGCCAGCGCTGGGAGAGAAACAGCAGGGCAGCTTCCAGCATCCCACGAGTCTGTCAAGTGTCAGGGCTGAGTTTAGCTCAGCTGCACTAGATAGACTGGGGAAAATGCAGTCCCTACACAAGGTTTTTTTCAAATATAGAAAATTGTTTATCATTATTATTGTTGCTGTTGTTATTATTACTAACACTATTATTATTTTTCAGTCTGGCTCCCCAGTGTCTTTGGGTGATTTTCACCCTTGGAGGCTGCCAGCAGAAATACTTGGTGTGTTTTTTTTTTCCCAGAGCCACACGTGGAAGCAGTTCTTGGTGGTTTTGGTCCTTTGTATTCTGTGGATTATAAAAGGTCTCTCCTGTAAGTAGCCTGGAAAAAGAGAAGTACTAATTACTATTAACTCTGCCAAAGCCAATAATATCCTTGGGTAATTATCAGTTTACCCAATTTTCCTGTGAGCCTACTGTGTAAATACACCATTGTAAGAGGCAATTATTTCCTCTGTGCTCCACCTCGCCATAGCATTGATGGTTTCGGGCTTAGTCACGTGCCCGTTGTGTTCAGAGTGTTAATTTTGGTGGACGATCACCACCAATAATCAAATATAAGACAGGGAATGGCACGAGTTTGTGCGCTCCCAGCACTGTCCCAGTCCAGCCCGTTCTCTCTGCTGCAGCCTCACCAAATTCTGCCGAGCCCTCTTGCCCCAGCTGGGGCCATTTGACTCCTATTCAAAATCCAGCAGGATGCTCCCCAGTGAGCACAGCCACCCCTCCAACCCCTGCGCAAGTGGCACGGCACGGCAGGGACCGGCTGCCTCCGTGCCCGATCCCGAGCATGACTTTCCCTGCCACGCTGAGGTGGAGCGGAGGCAGGGAGCGGCGGGGAGGAAGCGTGTCTCACGGCAGGAGACCCGAGCCGCTTTCCCTTTCATCGCCGCTCATTTATTTGGATTAGAGTCAGGTCTCTCCTGAATCCTTTGTTCGCTGTTTGTTATTCCACATGCGCCCAGTGCTGCGTGTTCATCTTTATTAGCTTTAATTGCTTCCCCGTTCTAATGGGATCTCGCTATTCGCATACAATTGAAAGGAAATGTATTCATTAAAATAATTCTCCTCCTAACTGTTGTTTAGAGCTGGTGCTGTCAGTGCTGCTCACCGTGATTTTCTCCCTGCCCACTTCCGAGCATCGGGCGGAACCAGGACAGAAGCAAAGCTTCGTTAGTAATCTTCTGTTAATGTGAACTGTAGGCTTCAGGCTCAGGTCAGTTTGGGTGATGTTTGCTGACACAAGAAAGGTCACAAAACCACCTGGCTGCTCTTCCTGCTAAGCCTGAGGCACATGTGAAGGGGCAGCACGTGTGTGATCCCATCCCCGGGCACCAGACCTCTCTCCCAGCTGCGTCAGTGCCGTGCTCGACCCCACTCACAGTCCCACACACCAGAACTCCCAGACTTCACCTCCAAGGGGAAAGAATTAAATGGGAAAGTGGCAGAGAGAGAATAAAGCCAGAGATGCTTGAGAGCAGGAGAAACTGTGCTATGGAAAAGTCTCCAGTTGAAATTAGTGACAACAGGTGGCTTCAAACAGCAGACAAGGCATCTTCCCAACAGCTTGGCTTCTTCTCTGGCACTCAGACCAACTTTTCCTCCTTATTTATTTCCTCCCACCACCTCTAGTTAAGCATCTTCAGGGAACAGTTTAATGACCCTTATTCCTCCTGGCTGTTTATGCTGGACTCTCCCGTTCCTACCTGGGGCTGCTAAGGTACCATCGCCACTGTAGCTAAGCAACCTGGCCATTAGCACACGGGTGACTCAGACCAAGGCATCTCCTCACCAGCTTTACACAATTAGCCCTTTTAGGTTTTGTCTGTGTTGCCCCTCTCCTCTCCTCCCAACACCTCTCAACGTCTTGTTTCTGCAGCACTGTCTGTTCAAATGAGTAGATCTCCCTTTCAATGAAAAAACATCCCCTGCTTTATGACATTCCCAATCCTCTGTGAAAGCTGCCTTCCCTTGCCTGGCATATTTATGCCATAGTTTGTTAAGACCATCATGTATGTCCAGGGAGGGGAAACTGGCAGTTTCAGGGCTTGCAGAGCTGTTTCAGTTGAAATGGGCAACATGTTCTGCTTGTAAGCAATGCAGATGTGCAGGAGTTGTCCCTGAAAATGTGGATGCGTGGCCCTTCCTGCCGGGTCACCCGATGGGCCATGAGGCAACATCAACCTGGACCAACACGACCAACTTGGGAAAGACCTTGACAGAGGTGAGCCCTGCCAGCATCTCCCCTGCTCCTGTTCCCATCCCATGTCACCACTGTGAGGTAGCTTTGCAATCGGCAAAAAAGCTGACTTTTTTTTCATTAGCAGGGTATTCCTGGACATCCCAAGGCTCCCCTAGTACAGATACAGCCTTGCAGTTTTTCTGGAGCTAATCCTGGACTGGAGCTGGTCAGGGAGCTTTGTTTAAAATGCAAATGACTCAGTGTTTCCTAACAGCAATGTCATTAATGGGATGCAAGTTTGTGCCCTCTAATAGCATCCTGCAGGACTTCTGAAGTCAGTGTCTGCTTTGTCTCTGCATTTGTCTGTCACAAAAGAACATTGCCCAGGCCCTGGCTCATATTCTATTAATATTTGCTTAATTATGCTGTACAGAACGAGTGCCAGGCTGGCAGACAGACTGCAGAAGCTCTGCTATCACTGTAAGTGTTCTTCTGAAGAAGACAGTGGTGACATCACAGGTGGGTGACATCAGCCCTGTGACACACTTTTGCTCTTCCATCCCGCTTGGCAAACCCTTCTGACCTTGCCCTGCCAACCTTGGGCTTGCACATGGATGGGGGCTGCTGAGTTGCCCCCCTGGAGGTGACACATGCTGTGCTCCCCAACAACTCGCTGTGCACATCCCAACGCTGGCATTCAGCTGCCCAGTGCTGCCTCCTCCTCCCAGCAAGGGCTCGCCATCTATCTGCATTTTAGAAGTGCCTATCAAGCCCCAAAAGACAGTGTTAGACAGACAGTAACCATCTGCCTGCAGGTCAAGTGGCTGTGACAGGCGTCCTCTGGCCACTAAGACAGCGAGACAGTTTTGAGACCGTCTTCGGCTGACTGCAGAAATCGCTACCTGTTCTGTCGCTTTTTATTCATCCTTGGGATGTACTTGAGAGCTGTCAGCTCCCTGAGTCGCAGTGAGGCTGAACAGTCTTGCCAAAATGTGTGCTCAGGTAGCAAGAGCATGCTGAACTCTTTCAGCAGCACCAGGAACCCTGCCCTAGGCAGGGGCATTCTCCCTGGCATAGGTGGCTCAGTTGTGCACATGGCAAGGGGGGATCCCAGCCTCGACAGCCAGAAGCCCCCAGGCAGCAGTGGGAATTGCTGTGGCCACCAGATCCTTGCAGGTAATGGGGTACTTTCCAGTGATGCTCCTGCACAGTGTCACTGTGAGCTGCGTGAGAAGGTTAGTGAAGCACTGAGATGTGAACAGGGTGGGTGGTGCTGACAGCACCTGGTCCCAGGCTGGGCATTCAGCTCTGCTGATCCTTTTTTGGAAGCATTGCTGTTTATCTGGCCAAGTGGAAGGACAGAATGTGTCCAGTGTCCGAGCTTTCACCTCTAACAGCCTTACTGAGCTGCAGCTGAAGCTCAGGTCTCCTTCCTTCCCTCTCTGCCTTCTTCCTCCCCACTGAGGTATTTTCCTGATGCCTTCTCTGCCTTCATACTTCACTTCGGAACCCTATCCTCCTCCTTCTTCTCCTCCATCCCTTCTTCAGTAAAACCCACCTTCACAACACGCGCTGGTGGTTGATGCAGGACACCCTGATGGGTGGGAATTAGTAGCAGGTCAAAAAATAAAGAAAAGTAATCACCCCTTCCCAAAAACCCCACAAAGCAATAATTATGGTATCACACAGCAGCAAAGACAGTGGCTTGTAGGAGGGACCTCCTGGTAAAGCCACCTGAGCAGCCAAAAAGGTTGAGCCAGGGTTACCAGAAGAGGTGTGTGGGGGTCCTCAGGTATAACCCACTGACAGGGGAAGCCAAGCAGGGGGCAGGGCAGCCTGAGAACCTCTCCTGGGCACTGGGAGATCTTGCAGTGATTCATTAGAACCAGTTCCTGAAAGATCCTGGGGCATCTACAGGTCTGGGGATGTGCCACACTTCCAGGGAATAACACCCTCATGCTCTGGAAATGCATAGTGGCAGCAACAGGAGCTTTTTCTCTCTTCCCTGCCATGAGGAAGGAGGGGAGCCAAGGGGAGAGAGGACAATTCTTGCTCCAAAGAAAGTAAAATGAGATTATTATTTTTTGCCTCATTCTGCACATAAACCTAACACTTCCTTTGAGGCTGTCTTCCAGGACTTCCCAGACCCTGACTTCATCAAAAAGGAGAATATTTAAAAAAACTAAACTGTTCCACCAGAGTTGGTCTCCTGAAGCTTATAAACATGAGTGAGATTAGAGAGGCACAGGAGAGATGGGGAAACACGTGCCTGATCCTGCAAAGGGCAGTGGGTAGAGAAAGCAAGGAGTGCTGCTGGGGGGGAGATGGGGCTTAGCAGGGACAAAGCCGGGAGGAGAGGGGCCATCCTTTGGGGAGGGAGACCTTGGCCCTGCAGGCAGGGGGGCCACATCTCCGCAGGCATCATGCAAACCCCTCCCCGACTCTGGAGCCTTTGAAATATCTCCCGAGGAAGGCACCAGTGCCAGCAGGAGAGCCAGCAGCTGTGCCTTGTCCTGCACAGCACTGGAAACCTTGGCTGCCCCAAAGCCTTGGGGTTTTGGTGTTTTTGGCTCCTAATGAATCTTCTTTCTAAGCTTTACTCCAGTTACAAACCTGCGTGGGTTGTCGCTTGTGTTGCTTTACTATTTTTTTACTGTTTGCCTGTTTTTTTTTTTTTCCCCTTCCTTGTCTGACAGCCCTGTTCCCTTGCTGGGGTGTACCCCAGTCTCTGCTGCTGCTCCCTGGCAGCCCATGTCCTTGCCTGTGCTCCCCACCCCTGGCACAGGCACTGGCTGCTGCCTTGGACAGACACATCCCACTGACCCGACGGTTCCGTGGCATCTCACTGCATTCCCGAGATGAAATAATCCCCCCACACCTTGTCAGGTTTCCGCACCAGCGGCCCCACTGCAGTTTAATTAAGGCAAAATCCCTCCTTGTTGTAGAGATTTTTGCTCACCAGCAGATTTCCCTAAGGCCTTATCAACCGAAACACTTTTCTCTGCCCGCTCCTCCTCTGCCAGCAGTGCAGCAATCTCTCGCTGCCCAGGGGAAATGGGCGAAGTCTGGATTTAAGGTTCCTCTGAGGGTACCTGTGTGGGATGCCCTGACACCCAGGGATGTACTTGGGTGCATCTACTCATTGATCTGAGACAGGTTTTGTCCTGGGAAATGACGCTTTTAGTCCTAAGCCTGGCTTTGCTTCAGGCTCAGTGCATTGCAATTTAGCTCTTGTATCCGGAAACAGTTTTGTGGCCATATAGCCACTGCACAGGCTGGAGTTTGTGTTTGTTCTCCAAAAATATGTAGAGCTGATGATGGCTCTGCAGCTGGAACAGCAGCCAGGATTACCCAATTACCAGGATTTTTTCTCCCTTGAGCTCAACGATGACATTTGTGAAAAATTAAGAGAGGGCAGTGCTCTTCCCTGCTTAGAGGAAGAATGAGATCCTATCTGCCATAGGCTTCCAGATGCCATTTGATATTTTATAGAAAATTTATAGGGAACCCAGCTGGCCCTAGAGACACAGTGTGAGGCGCAAACAGTGAGCTGCCACTTGGCAGAGGCGACCACGCAGCACGAGCCAGCAGTGCTGCTGCCTTCCCAGCCGGGGGTTCGTGGCTGAAGCGATGCCGGTACCAGCTGAAGCCTCTGCCCTGTGCCAGGCTGATGGGGCTCAGCCTGCTCTCCAGTGGGCAGTGGAAGGGCAGTGTTTCAGGATCAAGGTGGGCTCCTCCTGTGATGGGTGGGAAGGTGGATGAGGCCCCCAGGCTGCTCCCGCTCACCAGCTTTCTGCACTCCTCTCTGCTGCTGGACCTGGTGTTTCTCTGGCAATCCCCAGCATTGCAAACTGTGTTGGAGCAGAGAGGGGAGCAGGATTGGCCTCTTCTCTGACTTTGTTTCACATTTTCAGGAACATGAATTGCCATGGTTACCGAAGCCTGGGCTCCTCATTAGCAACATTTGCTCTCGATGTCAGATTACCCAAGTTGTTCCCTCACAGCACTGGCAGGGGCTGCAGCTGTTCCAGCGCCTTTCGCCAGCCCGGGCCATCTCATCAGCTGCAGCCTGATGCCCGGCTGTGGGAAGGGAAACCAGTCACGGGAATCCGGCACCCCTGTGGGAAGGCAGCACCGTGACCAATGCACAGGGTGCTTTCCAGAACCCGTTCTGTTGCATTTCCACAGATCCAAATTATTTCCCCTGTGTCATGTAGAGATGCCTTGCACCCTGTATGAGCTGCAGGAACAGACCAACTTTAATTTCCCCTAACACATGCCGCTGGCAGAACTGTCTTTGAAAGCTGTTCGAATCACCACTCAGCCATGGCTACGCAGCCTCAGTGCCACGGCCACTGTGCCTTTCTGACCCGCTCTCTCTCTCCGAAGAGGAGCTATTTAAAGCATCATATTGAACCATATCTGGTGTCCATAGAGGAACTTCGAGTGCTCACACTATTTCACAGCTATGAAAACGCCTTCCAGGTGCTACTGCCAGCAAGGAGGGAGCAACTGCTGGGATCACCCAGCCCCTGCCAGGGAGAGGAGAGAATCGGCGGACACAATGGAGTGCGGGGGATGTGCCGCTCGGCTGGGCAGCCCTGGGGTGCTAATGGGGGAAAGAAACATCAGCTCATGCCAGGACCTGTGGACCTGACCAAATGCCTTCAGTGACATCACCATGACATCGTTACCCTGGCGATGTCATGCCATCAGGCTAATCCCCAGCGGCGCGTAATCCCCTGTCACTAGGACAACACCGACAGAAAGCAAACCTGGACCAAAACCTCCCATTTACCCAGACCTACCTAATCCCAGAGAAGCAAGTTAATAACATGCATCAGCTCAGTATCTGCTGGGCTTTTATTAAACTCCTCGCATAAGTTCTATATTATTTTGATCCTTGCTAACTCAAGCTGCCCGGCTGCAGAGCCGGCAAGGACGTGCTCGCAGGAGATGTTTCATGCGCAGACCTCAGGCTAAAACTTATTTTCTCTCTCTATCTGACGAATTCTTATTAATAATGAAAACATTTGTTTAAAGAATAAAAAAAAAAAGTAGGTCAGATCCCAAGCATTTTATGCACAGACCAGGCTGAGGACAATTGACCAGTCGATGTCACAACAGGTCATTGGATCAGCTCCTTTGGCAAGGATCTCCTTCTGGCATCCAGTGACTCCCTGGTGCTCACAGGGCCCTTCCCATCAGTGCCCGTTGTGGCATCCACGTGAGCCCTTACCCACAGCTTTATCACCCCAATGTGGATGAACAGGCTTTTCCTTACCCAGTTGTGGCTTAATAAGCTTCTCCAGTGAGCACAGATCTGTAAACAGCAGTATCAGTTATTCTGTCTGACCTGCAGTACAAAATTGTTTTTCTGCTTGTGAAAGAAATCTTCAGAACAGAGCTGGGGATACAAAAGGCAGCCCCATGTAGACCATAAATAAATATATATCAGTGCACGTGCTCTTTTACTTTGCACGCCTGAAAGCTAGAAATAATGTCAGATGCTTAGAAGAAAGGAAATATTTAGTTAAGAGAAAAAGAGAGAGCTGTAAGAAAGCAAGAAAAACACTATATATTTATTTTTTATGGTGTAAATGAAAAGTCCGTGCTTTCAGCTTTGCTGAATTATTTTACAGCATATCTCTGGCAGAAATCAAAAAAAGACCTGCTCGCATCCAGCCCCTCAATAATTGCATCTTGCTTTTCAGTGTGCCAAAATGACATCTGAAGAACCGGCAGGAAGATTTGCCTCCGCACTCTCCCTTGCATGCAGGAAAGCAGCTCCGCCGCGCTCAAAGGTGTCGGGAGATTTTGCAGCTTAGGTCAAAGGATGTTAATAAAGCACTTGAGCCTCCATATGGTATTTTGGCACTAAAATGTCAGCTGCTTTTCAGACACTGTACTTTAATCATTTCAGACAGGCCCCTTTTAAATGGTTTGTTTAGTTTGCTTAGAGAATAATATTTGTTATTTGGTTTTCAGAATGACTAATAAATGAACTGTCTTTGCTCGGGGAGAATAATGCCACTTAAGCAAAACCTAGTACTGCAGTTCAGAGCTATTTAATAAGAAATACCTGTCAGTGTCAGAATATATTTACTGTGCATTAGCTTTGAAGAATTGCAGAATAGGTTTTCCCCTCGCTAAGTTTACTTTATGTAAAATGTAACACATGAACTGTGAATATGTGGACAGCAAACAGACTGTATCAATGAATTCAGCCTCCCCCGGAAAATGCTGACAGTGGCAAGAGAAACACCTCCTCACAGACACAACTGACACCATCAAAAGCGGAACGTGTGACAGCTGCCAAGGAGCCGCAGCCCCCCGCCTCCCTCCCCTTGTTTAAAAAACAAAATCAAATCCAAAATAACACGCTGTAGTCTATTTATCCTCTTGTTTAATCCGCTGGGAAAGCATCAGCATAATTAAACGCTTTTAACCTTTCGGTTTTAACTCGCGATCAGGCAGCGGTGTAAAAGGGAAGCGTGCTGCAGGGAGCAGGAGCTCGGCACCGCTGCCGAGCCCGGCGCTGCAGCACCCCCGCTCTGCCCCCGCCACAGGGCATCCCCACCCCGAGTGCCACCAAAGCACCAGCCCCCCGCGGTGGTACCCACACACAGGAGGAGGCACTGCCGCTTTCCAGCAGTTCCCTACTCCAGATCCGGGGCTGCGAGCAGAGAATCTGCTGTACCGCAGCCGCAGCCACACCGTGTCTATTATTCATGCGACTCAGCACTTCCTTTCACAACCCAGGTATCGTCTTGGATGCTCCAGCCATCTGGGGCAGCTAGCTGGGAGGCTGGCAGTAGGTTGCGTGAAGAAGCAAGTTATTTACTTAGAAACTGTCTCTGTGGCATCTTGACCATCTGGAAAGAATATGGAAATGAGACTTTTAGCGAGATGGAGCTTCTCAGTTGATAAATTAACCAGGCATCTCCAGAAGTGGGCAGAGTTGATAAAAGTGAGCATTTCTGAGCACATCCCAGCCTGCACATGTGCCTGTAGGTGTGAGCGTCTGCAATTTCCCATCTCACCCACACATCTGGGGACCTAAGCCACACTCCTGCAAAATGCCCGGGTTTCTGGGTAAACAAAGCCCGACTCCCAGCTATAAAACTCACGTGCAATGAAAGGAGGGGCCAAGTAGGGCTGGGTTACACAGCTTTGCCACCAAAGCCCTACTTGCATCACCAAATCTGCCCCAGGCGTACCAAGCCCCGTCCCGCAGGGAGAGCAGGTCTGTGAATGTCCTGCTGGGGTGGCTGGTCAGCAGGAGCTCCTCACCCTATGGCATGGAAAGTGAGGTGCAAATGTGCACCCCAACACGGTACTTGCCCACTTCCCAAAGCTACAGCAGCCCCCAGGTCCCTGCTGCAGAGGGGGAATAACGTGCACAGCCTGGCACACACACACAGGAACCTCTCAACTCTTATGCCAGTCTCTTACTAATCAAAATATCATACTAGGCTGGAGTGGATCTGGCTTCTTTGAGTGTGAGTCACATCATTTGCTGATTGCCAGGAGAGTTCCCAGGAACTGGGGGCAGCAGGACAGAAATTGCAGCCGTCCTCTAAGCACTGTAATTTGTGCCGGAGCTGGATGGCTCTCCCAGCCACCCTGAGACAGGACAATTAAGGCTGGCTTCAAGCCAGATGCAGGTCGCTGGGATCAGAGCATGGAGCCCCAAATTAAGCACTGTGAGAACGGAGCCAGGAAACTGTACAGAAGAAGTTAGTGAAGTAGTGAAGTCCCAGGAACAACCATCCTGCCTTTCAAATGCAAATGCCATCTCAAGGAAAGTGTTTTGTTCTGCAGCCTCAAGAGTGCTGACTTCTAATCACTGAGCAGAGAAAATACACCCAGGAATGCCAACATGGAGAAAAGCCTCTGGGAGTGGCTCAGAGCAGGTCAGCGCTACAGGGAAACACGCTCCCACCAGCCGAGTCAATCCAAGGGCACACACGTTCAAGTAAAGCCCTGCTCTGTGTGCACAGAGGGTTTGGTGTTCATTTGTGTGCCTCTGCCATGCTGCATAAAAATTACCTTCTGGTTATGCAGCCCTAACAAACCATACAACTTCTCTAAAGCAGTTCAGGTATTTGGTACATTTTCTCCTTTTAGTATCATGTACAAAAAGCAATGGACAACAGCAGGCAGCTCCTCCATCATCTGCTTTCCAAGTGTCCCAGCTGGACAAAGTTGAATGGATACCCAGCAATCAAATTATAAACTGAAGGTAATAGATGTGAAACACCAACAAGAGTTCTAGAAAAAGCAACAGCCTGGCTTGCCAGCCCACTGGGGTGAGGGTGCTGCTAAACTCCCAAACAATTTTTTCTGGAAAAAAATTTCTGGAAAAAAGTTTCCCAGAGTCTCTCTCTCATGGGCTCAACATCAGCCAGGGGTCCTTCTGCCCTAGGATGGCACCTTTATCCCATCACCTGCAGGTTTTTAAATGGGAGTTATGGGTACGGTGGAGTTAGAGGTTGTATCTGGCTGCACCTGTGTGGGCCTGTTCTCCCTGCATGGGCATCAGGCAGGCGGATGCCACCAGTCCCTGGAGCCCGGGGGGATGAGACCCACAAGCTTCAGGAGCACCTGGAAGGGGCTGGAGATGCCTTGGCAGAGTACTGAGCAGGGAGCAATGTTCCAGGGTGACAAACCCACACTTACCTCTACAGGGCAGGGGACTATTTTGGAGAAGTCCTGCTGTGCCCAAGCCCTGATGTTGGTCAGCAGACAAGCAGGTTCCTCATTTAAGGCTCACTGTGGTCTGAAGATCTCCTTCCTGCTGGTGTTAGTGACTCTTGTGCACCAAGGGACAATGTGAGAGCAGCTGCTGAGCATCTGTCCCCTGAGGCTGTGCTGCAGCTACAGCCATCCATTGACACTTTTAACACTTTTTCTCTCTTGTTTCTTCTACATGTAGAATGCATCAAGCTCACATGTGCCCAGATGGCTTCAGGAAACCCATGGGACCTTAGAGTGGGATTTACTGGCCATAATACTATGTAAACACGTATGTATTTTGAAGTTTGTGATTCTGTTTTGCTAATTGACTGAAAAAACCAATGTGTTAAGGCAAAGCTAAGATCTGAGCAATGTCAGATGACCTTAGATACTCACAGTGCCAGCAGGGCTTGAAGCTGGAACTGGCAGAGGCTCAGCCCTCTGGCTACTGAGCCAAAGGCTCTCCAAGTGGACTCATCCTCAAACTGCCCACTGCAGCAGCTAAGCAATATGGGGGAACAAAAGCCTCTTCAGCAGGAAATATCACAAGAGGCTCCATCCTGGGTCCTGTGCTGTGTCCCTTTACTGATCAGTGACTCAGGCAATGTGAGATTTTGCCATTGCTGGAGTTTCCTGAAGTCATGAGGCCCTTGGCCAGCAACAGGATCCAGCTCCTCTGTACCAGCCAGTGCCCTGAAATTTTTCTGGAGCAGGAAAGGTCCGAGAGGAGACCCTCTCCTCTTTCATCCCAGGATCACAGGCAGCAGTGCTCACTTTCAGAGGAACAAGGGTCCTTTTTTAACACACTCCTCAGGTTTAACTCCCAAGGCATTCATAAACTCTATAACGGCAGGAATTAACCTGGGTTTTCAGAAAGACAGCAGAGTCTGTAATGCTTTTAAGCAGCGTTTCAGAGGCAGAAATGATCTTCAAAATCTTTTGACTTCAAGTTTTGAAACACTTTTTTCTTTGAAATTAGTCTAATTAAAGGATCACAAAATTAATTAAAAAGCAAAATGAAATGCAATGCTTCGCATCAGGTCAAATGAAACATTTTTGCAAGCTTTTAAAATTAAATCAGAGCTGGTTTTCATTTTGATTAAAGGAACCTCCCTCTCCCTCCCCAAGCTCCGGGAAACATCGATCCAAAGAAAATCCTCCTCTCCCAAACCTGCCTATTCCAGCTGGTAGAGGGGTACAGTTCTCCCTGCCCTGAAGTGTCAGGAACTGGACACTCCACACTCGACCCTCAGCTCTCACCAAAGGCACTTCGGCTGGATGATATTTTAAGTGCTCCTACTTGGTGGCGGCAGCTCGTTTAAAATTAGCAGCACCCCTAATTGGGCAGGGGGGAGCTCTGCCCGGCAGAAATGCCACCGCTGGCCCCCAGCGCAGCGGGGGCAGCCCGGTGCCACTCTCAATAGCCATCACTGTCAGAGGTGCATCCCTGGCCGTGGATAAACTGTTTAAATATAGCAAATCCCCAAATGTCAGGAGTTTTGGAGGCAGCTGCAGAATGGTGGCAGGGGGGAGGCAGGGCTGGGTGCTGGGTGCTGGCTCAGAACCAGTCCCTGCCATGGGTTGGGTCACTCCAGTGAGCTGGTGTAACACCCGAGCTTTAATTGCCTCCGATGTGGCCCCGTCCTGCTCCCGACGGAGCTGCTGACACAGCCCACTGTAGCTCTTGGCACCAGAAAATACATTTTCCTCTGAGACCAAAAATTTCAGTTCACTCCAAACATCAAGAGAGCGGCTTGTGATTAAGCAGTCAGGGTTTTACAGCATCTGAGGACATAAAGGGCTATTTAAGCGATAACTATTTTTACTGTTGCTATTTATTATGTGGGGCTGGTCAGTGCTGGGGTCCAGCCCCCTCCACATGGCAGGTGTTCCCAGCACAAAAGGCTGGTGTAATGGGGGTGAGCCTCAGGCAAGCACCACGACAGCAGGTGGCCACAGTCCTTCCTGCTCCTTTGGCAGGCTCCTGAAGGCAGGAATCAATGAGGGAAGACATTTTGGCTCTAGGGAGGGTGGTTAAGTCCACCTTAGAGGCATTCATGTTGCTAAACCCATGGGGGAACCAAAGGGCTGCTTCCCCACAGCAAAGCTGCTGCAAGGGGTGTATCCCTTGGGTTCAGTTTGGTTCGATGATCTTGGAGGTCTTTTCCAATCTAAATTCTATGAATCTATGATTCTATCCCTACGGAGTGGGGTGAGGCAAAACCAGGCACTTCCTTTGAGAGAAATGTTCCCTTTTTCTCCCCCTCCCCACACTGTGATCTGTCCAAGATCATCCAGCTCCTCTTGTCGCACAGGGGTGACAGTAGGACTGAAGCCCCCAACTCCCGGTACCCGTGCTGGGGCTCAGGCTCACAGCAGCTGCAGCAGTCTGGGTTTTACAGTTCCCTGCCAGCTACCCCATTTTGCTGCCAGACGTGACCTCCTCGGGCAGGCTGGCGGCAGCGTCCCAGCGGGGCGGCTGCCAAAGGGGATCCGCATGGAGGGCCGGAGGAGCCGGGGAATGCACCATCCTCCCTGCGGCCACGGCGCTCGTGAAGCCTTATTTGCACACAGAATAACATTTCACAGGATCGCTCGTGCGTCGCTGCAGCGCTCGGGGTCATTAAACCTGGAGGAGCCAAGACTCCTCTCCAGCAGGCACTGTGCCACCGCCAATCCCACATGGACACGGATACTCCAGCATCGTGGCAGAGCCCTGTCCCTCACCAGAGCCATGCATCCTCCTCCCCAAATGGGATGATGTGCTGCAAAGGCCCAAGGATGAGCTAAGCCAAAGCAAACCCCCAGACAGCTTCCAAGGGGTTAAGAGGCTGCACACACCCACTCTCCCCTCTGCCTTTCCAATCTCCTCCTGCGAAAGGCAAACAAAGAGGCTCTCCTAAGAGTACCTCTGTCTGCCATAATGGCATTAGGGGAAGGGCGGAAAGAGATCCTAACTCTCCACTCACATTTAAGCATACAAAAACAAACAACCAAAAAAAAAAGGGAAAAGTTAAAGCCATCTGAAAGTGCCTCCCCTCTCTCCCAGAAGGGTGATAAAGGCTTTTTGGCAGAGCGAGGTGGTGTTTATTTTGGTTTGTGTTGTGTTGCTGCTCTGACCCCCTCAGCTGTTAGCCGGCAAACTTGACAGCCTGATTGTTTTTACTGGACTGCGCTGGAGTTTTTCGCTTTGCAAAAGTGATCTGGGAGCAGTTTGCACTGATTGCTTCAGAGGGCTCTGACCAGGGCCCATCGCTGTGTCCTGCGCCGTGCCCCGCGTCTCAGCCGCGGCTGCAGCCGGGGCTCGGCCCGCAGCTGGTTTAAATCATCACTTTCTTCCCATTTCACTGCACAAGGCAGCGCTTGAAGATTTTCCTTTCTATTCTGCTGAAATGTGACTCTAATTAGATGATAACAAGGCTCTGACATTTTCTAATCGTAATCCTATCCGTGTGAGGGGACGTTATTAAAACGATTAAAATTATTGATAAAGAGGAGGAGGGATGCTCGGTCAGAGAACTTGGTATTTGGCTCACGGCGCAGGAGGGGGAGGACAGGTCTGGGTCTGTCCCCTGGGATAAAGGCTCTGCTGTCCCCAAGGACATGCCATTCTCTAAACACTTAAATAACACAATGCTGCCCACCAAGCTGGAGCCTCTCATCATGACCAGGACTTAGAGGAAAGGTGGTTTTGGAAACAAAAGGTGGCTTTTATGTAGAGCTGAGGAAGCACAGCTTCACCAGAACTGAAGCTACCAAGGAGGTGTCTGTACCCAGTATTTTCCACACCCATATGTGCTCATAGGAGACCCAGTGCAAACACCATCACTGCACACGATGTGGCTTTCAGTGCCTCTTCTGGGAAGGCTTTTGCTCCATGGGATTATCATGGGGGATGAGCAACTATGCTCTCATCTGCTCAGATGAAATCAGAGGGCACCATGTCCCTGTGCACAAGGTGAGCAGTACTTTTTAAAGCTGGGCACCTCTCTGCAGGTAAGAGTCAGAATCAGAGATGGAAAAGTCCCAAGGGCTGAAGTTTCCATGAACTAATGGTGACCAAGGCAAGACTTTACTGCCTTTGCACTCCCCAAGGCAATACAACAACTATCTCCTCTCTGATCCAGGGGACAGGCACACGATATCCTACACCCTGTCCCAGATGAGCCATGGACCCACAGTGGTGTGTGTGCCATGTCAGAGGCATGCCAGTGGAGCCTGCAGTGCCACACAAGTTATCCTGTGTCCTTGCCATCTGGTTACAGCCTACTGAGCAGTCCATGAACACCAGGGCCAGACCCCCAATACCTGTCTTGGGGTCCCCGACGCTGCATCGCTCCTGCAGGATCCCACTGTTTTGTCAAACACCCTTCTCTTTGCGGGGCTCTATGCCCAGTTCCACATCATCCCTGCCTGGCATGGAGGCAGGCAGTTCTGAGCCAGTTTTCTGCTGTGGAAACCTCGGGAATCTCCCTTGGTGTTTCCCAGAATAGCCCCAAGGCTCCTCTAATTTCCTACAGCTGCTGCACACCAGTGTGGCAGCGAGCCGGCAGCTCCACCCGGAGCATCCCCCTCAGAAGCGGCAGGGATGTCAGCGGCACAGCCCCAGGAGCTGGGGGATTCCTCATCCCTGGGGAACCCCCTACACCTGCAGAGAACAAAGCTCATTTTTTAACACTGAAACAAGGCAATACCAACCCAAAGGGGACAGGGATACACAGGCAGCTCAGCCTGTGCACCAGGGACAGTTTGCAAGCTCCAGCACCAGCCCTCCTCGTTCCGAGGGCAGGGGAGACACAGCACTACCCATCCCAACTGGCACATACTCCTGCAGCCCATAAGTTCTCATGGATGAAACAGAGCAGGAATTTTTGCAGCAGCAGCCGCTGCTCATCATGGTGATCTCCAAGTGAGGGGTGTAAGCCCCTGGAGAGGAGGAGCCAGAGGCACACTGGGATGGGTCAGCACAGGTGGCATGTGCCAAAGCTCAGTGTCTTTCAGATGCCTCCCCTCAGTTTCAGCCTGCACGAGGGTGAAACCCCCAGTCCACAGAGGACTGAAGACCCCAGCAAGCTACAGCGCTTCTCAAAGAGAAAAGTCCTCTGGAGCCAGCAAACCGTTTGCAGAGAACAATTTATTAATCCAATTTACATCTTATTTCTCTTTGCAAGCAGATCATAGTCTCCGTGAAATTGCTCATTGCTAGAAATTATGCAGCAAATATTTCAGGATAGGAATCTCCAGCAAACTGCCTGCTGCCAGGGCTGTTTCCCTGTCCAGAGTTGGAAATCTGAGCTGTTTTGATAGGACATACAGCTCCCACAGCACGGCGAATTCCCCACCACGGAGGCATGATGCTCTGTCAGCCTGGCACCAACAGGCAGCACTTCTTAGCTTATAAATAAAAAGTTACAACAGAATCAACCTTTCAGTGCAAATATTCATGATTCTGAATTTGAAAATCACTTCCTATATGAATAAGCCTGAACAGTTTGCATTAAAATATGCTGCTTCAGCACCATTCCTGACAGTGTGCATGTTTGTTAGAACAGCTACAGAGAGCAAACCTGAAAAGGTCAGGAAGGGAAAGGGAACAAATTTACTGAGGAATTAAAACATATGTTTAGTGCTGGTTTAAAAAAAAAAATCTGCTGCAAATACATAGATGGTGTCTTTGTCAGAGAGAGTGCCCTATGCAGAGCTTGCTACACGGGGACAGAGGTCTCAGCTAATTAAATTAACTGATTAATTTTTACACCTACCAACTTTGATATTTGGAAGGTTTTAATTTATCTTTAAAACGCTGAAGATTCCTTTGAAAAAGATTTAGAATTCATATTGGAAACCCACAAAGGAGTTTTTAAGACTCTACCTTCTTATTTTAATAAAATGTAGTTTAGATTTTTTTTTTCTTGGAAATATCTTCATTAAATAGAAGAAGAACTAAAGGGCATGGTAATATAATTCACAGACGATACTAAATTAGGATATATTGTACACGGCAGTGCGGACTGAGAAATAATACAAAGGGCCCCAGAGAGATTGGAAACCTGGGTAGAAAATAAATGAGATTCAATTTGGAAAAATGCTGTCGATGCCTCTGGGGAAAATAATTTGAAACACGCGGAAACCTGGGAAGCAGGAATGGCTAACATGGAGTTTAAAACAATAACAGAGAGAAAATTGTCTGCAAAGCATTACGGACCCCCTCGAACGCCCGCTGGTGTCAGCAAAGAGGTTCCTGCTCGCTGCTGTGATGCCCCAGGGACGGTCACTGCTGATGGCAGAGGCACAGGCAGGAAGGAGAAGAGGGCTCATCACCACAGCCTCGGGCAGTGTTTGTGCCAAAACCACGCTGAGGTGACAAAACCACACGGAGCTGACCAGGGACAGGATCAGGGCAGGGTCTGGAGGAATGACCAGGGCTGGGAGCTGTACCTGGACCAGCCCCTGGCAGGCTGGCATGGAGGTGCAGGGCTGGGTGAGGATGCTCTAAGGGACCACGATGAAGGTGAGGGGGAGTGGGGCAAGCTGAATTTTGATCCACCACCTCAGAGGATGTCCCATCAGTAAAGACCAAAGGCACAAAGAGCTTTTTTGAGAGCACAAAACTCTGTAGAGATGCATTCCTGCATGCAAAAGGAGAAAGGAGACAGGCTGGGACCCAGTTGGTCCATTCCTAACTCAAGTGTTTCCTCCTCTCTCTGTTTTGTCCTCAAACTGATAAGTGTTTATCAGACCTGCAGAGAAGAATGAAAACAGGAGCACAGAGCAAGTGTGATCATGGATCACCCGGATCCATCATGGGATGGATCATGACCTTGCTCAAGTCCCCTTTTCCCCCTCCCATTCACAAACACGTGCTTCCCCCGTCTCTTGGAACCACAGTTTTGAGAAAATGAAGTGTGGAGGATGAGGTCTCTCTTGGCCCCCATTTTGATGGCTGAGAGAAAGGGGGTCTGGGCCCTGCAGGGTGTCCATGGGCACAGGGGCAGCTCCATCACACATGTGGGTATATCCTGGATGTGCTGTGCCTGAAACCACAGCCCCAACCCTCTCCTGCAGAATGGCCCCAGGTCAGCCCACTGCAGCACAACCACCGATTTTTATTTTTTAAAATTTTCTTTTCAAAGGGCTGGGTACTATTTCTCCAGGGCATTCAGAGCTCTGCTCACCTGTCTTCTGTATTTCAAGAAACCGTCTAAGCCTATATATTCCAGATGATAAACTCCACCTAGCAATTTTCTCCCTTTCATTAAAATTATTTACACCAGAAGAACTTAAAACAAAAATCGATTTCAGGAGAAACAAGGAGGGGCAGACCAAGGACTCCGGCTTTCCACTGCTATTTTTTAGGTCCTGAAAGGCACACACTACGTTTATGAACTTGAGCATCACATATATATATTTTAAAAGGTAACAGCACAAACACTTGTTACTGTATCCATCATTTTTTCTTGACCTTACAGAAAATAGAGCTCATCAGGTAACAGCATTTCTGACATTTTGAAGTTGTTTTCTTTCACCTTTGGGACAGAAATAAAATCTTTAAGCATCCTGTTGAATGAGCTTTCAGAAGTGTGGCTTTCGAGACATCTAACCAAAAATCAATGTTTTTGTTTAGATAAGGTTGAAAGTATCCAAGACTTTCCAGCAACTCTTAAAAAAAAAAATCTAATTTTAATTCTAATAAAAGTTATCCTCTCCTAAAGAGCATTTCAAATTAAATGCAATTGTTTTTTCCCCCAGATGAAAATTCTGGCATGGTAGTGGAGCTGAGGATGGTTTTGATGAACCTCCCCAGAGACATCTGCAGGCTCTTGGAGACTTCATCTCAAATCAGAGGAACTTGTTTACTCTTTTCCAAGACTATTGATTTTTAAAGACATCTCAAAACAGTTTATAGCTGTTTCTCACAAGAGGGATCCTTAGGAATGAAAGGTGTGGATTTACAACTGGCTCTTGAAGACCCTGGGAAACACCAGAGAGGAGGTTTGAAAGGCATTTTCCTGCACACCAGGAGTGCCACAACCCATCCTCTCTGCAGTCAACATCGAGCTTCAGCCAGCAAGTGTTTAAACCTTCAGCTGAGGGCATGAGACAAATGAGGAGGCCTTGGGAACCCTGCCATGCACAGCAAACAGCCACCGACTCACAGCCTTGACTGTCTGCTCTCAGGTCAACGACAACTAGATTTTTTAAAAAAGGCCAACTTCGGGTGATTTGGGTCAAACATCCACTTGCCATTTAAAAGAAATAACCTGTGTCTAAAGTTGAGCACCACAGCACGCACCAAGGCAAAAATCTGAGTGTAATCTGTAATCCAAATACAGACAAAACATGATGCCTTTGCTCCTGAGGAGCCCCAGTTTCAGGGATGTGGGATTTTTAGCAGGTTACAAATCTAGAAGCAGCATCCTTACCTTCAGATGACAGCTTACACTTTGGGTACTCAAGTGTGCTGGGTCCCAACACTGAAACATCACATCAGTCTTTAGACTGGAACAAAGGGTGAATTTATTTACTTCAGTGTAATTATCTGCACATTTTGTCGCACAGGAAGCTCATCTCCTCATGCCACCAGTTGCCAGTCCAGCTACCAAGTGTAGGGCAAAGAGGATCTTCACCCAGCCCAGCTCAGATGGAACTGGGAAACCAGGGAGTCTTCCTGTCCTTGCTCACCCAGCAAACGATTCCACAGTGGAAGGGTAAGAACCATAAATTCTAGAATTTCAGAGGAAAAAAGCCACACAAACCATTTTGAAAACCTGTAGGTACTAAATCAGTAAATATAAGCCCTTGGTCTCCCATAAATGGCTTCTGGAAATCCTCTCCATGGCTACAGAGGCCCCTGGACGATGAAAAGCGTCATCGTCCTGTTGTGACCAGAATCTGCCACGTTCATTATCTTTTACTCAATCACTTTGAAATGCAAAACATGGCTTGACAAGTTTCCTTTCTGTATATAACCAGTTTAAAAAGTATATTGTTTATTTTAATTGCGTATCATCCTTCATCCAAGTGCAGTCCAACAAAATTCAAGTTAAAAAACATCTCAAGGTTACGTTCACTTTTTTAAAAGTGAAAAAGCTGAGGTTTTGAATACAAAAATTGAACTATGTAATTGTTTAAATGAGCATTCCTTTACCATATCATCCTCCCTAGTAAGAAGTAGTGCCATTTTTAATGCAAGCAGCTATATTTGGTTACAAATCATGTTTTAGCAATTATACTACACAGCAAGAATGAACAACTCTCTAGTTTTTAATAAAATACACATGAGAAGCACGATCTTCAATTTACATTTATTTTTATCTTGCCTGCTCATTAGAAGTCTTGTTCAAAAAACTACTTTGCCTTGTCCTTTCATGAGAACACAGCGAGGTTGTGCTTGAGCCCAGTGTGGGACTCCATTGTCCTGACCGGCTCCGAACGGAGCCACATCTGGAGGTCTCAGCTCAGATGCGGCACATCCACAGTTTGCAAAGGAAAGGGGCATCAATATTGCAGGCTGAGAAACACACTTGACATTTCGGGGTGGGAAGTGGCAGGATCCTCTCCCTCGAGGGGCAGCACCCTGCTCTCAGCCAAGCACAGCATCAGTCACCCCCAGCGCGTTCGACTGTTCTCAGTCTCACACCTACAGAGGTGAGAGCTACCCCTTACAGAGACCTTGCCACCTGCCTTCTTGATGCGTCCCATGGACAAACTAAGTGTTCCTGGTATTAAAATGAGCCTGTAAAGACAAAATTCCTGTCCTCATTTTAAAACATACCAAAGATTTCAGCTGATTTCCATTGCCAACAGACAGGTATCTTAAATTCACAATGTTTCAGCCCTTAACTAAGAGATGGAAGAAGGAAGAGGAGAAGGAAGGGCAAAAGAACGGAAAATAACAGGGCTACCTGGGAAAAAAAAAATGAAGAAATCTCCCTCAAAACACTCAAGTGATGATTAGGAGCTCACTACCATCCAGAGCACCTTGCTCTGCTGCTGCCCCTGTGGTTGGTCTGATGTTGGAAAGGATTCCCACATCAGCACACTTCACTCCCACTCTAGGACAGGCAAGGTTTCACCATTCCTGCTCCAGCTATTCTGTGCAGCAAGTACATTCATGTTTTTTATTGAAGATAATAATCTAAGTCAGTAGCTTGAGGGCAATGACTTTGGTGGACTTGGGACCACAGAGCTGGCTACCAACAGCAAGGGCACTATGCTCAGTGTTTTCGCAACAGGCTCTTTCAAGTTTTCCAAGACAAAGCCTTCCCTACACCCAGAACTTCAACAGCTGAGATGGGGATGCTGCAGGTCTCCCAACCCAAGAAATCCCACCAGCGAAGCAGATGGAGTAAAAAAGAGCCAAGGGCAAAGCCATCGCAGTGCAGTTCACTGCGGGGATTAGCATAATTAATGAACTATTTTAGAGGCTTTCAGACTAGGAAGCAATGCCACCTAGTGAACAGGACGGTGTGTGACAGACAGGGGACACCTCTGAAGGTTGGTCCCGGGGTGGGGTGTCGATGCAGCGACGTCCTGCTGCTGCTGTGGGGTGAGCAGTGCATGGATATGGCATCTGTGCAAGGACTGTACAGGTATCCCACCACCTGCCCCCCGACTCACCAGCTACACAAACACAAGTTCAAAGACATTTTAACTGATGAATTATTTAAAGAAAAATGCATTTTCAGTAGGCCATGAATTTAAATTTTCCTTCAACAAGACCTTTTAAATCTGGAAAATATACAGCTCGAGAATGACAGATGGCTTTAAAATTAGAGATCAGATTATATGGGAATTTATGAAGGTATTGCAGAGAAAAAGGAGCACTGAATGTTACTAAATTTAGGAAAAAGCCTGAGCAAACACCAGCAATTAAATAAAAATTCAAAAAAATCCATGGCCCAGAGGCTGTCACAGTGTTTGGCAGTGGCTAACAACCACAGAAGAGCCCCAGCTCTCTAACACAGGGCAATTGGTTCCCGCTCCTGCTCTGAACCATTTTCCATTAAAAGATTCCAATTGCGAGCAAGTCAGACTCTCCACACAAGATATTTGATGCAGCAGTTTTTTTGAGTTTGGGGTTTGTTTTCTTTTTTCCCCCCTAAACGAATTCCTGGTTTTGTTTAGTTATTTGCAAAACCATGTCAAGTTATAAGCATATGACCACAAATCAGACAGAAGTTGCTACTGATGTGGTTTCTCCCCTCCTCCCAGCATTTGTCATGGTAATACAGAGTTATAAAAATAACAGTCGTGATCTATGGTAGGGCAGTAGTCTGATCAGACTAAAGGCTTCTGGTATGCAAGGTTTCTCTACCAAAAAATGTTTCGGCCAATTTGTAAAATTGATGGGACTCTGGAGTAATCGCGCTGGAGCCAAACACTTACATGTTTGATACAGAGGGATTTTCGGTGGATTTGATGGTGGGTGGAAGGTGTGGGGGAGGGGGTTTGGTTTAACACACACATTCTTTCTGCAAGTGCAGTGCAGACTTTGTTGAGAAACGTGTGAGAAGACAACCACCAACGTGGCAGGCGACACGCAACCAGGACACCATGGCTTGGTCAACCCATGAGCAGGAGCTGGAGCGTGCGGCAGCACACGCTCTTCTGGTGGTCCTTGCGTGACATCTGGTGGCCAAAGAGTACCCTGGGAAGATCTATCTGACTCAGGCTGCACCCAGGGAACCCCCACAGCCACAGGAAAGGCCACGAGCTACAGCCCCGCTAAGAACTGCACGGGAACCCAAATGCTCCGTTCTGATGTTTCTTCTGGTAAAATGATCCCAAAATGAATTTGGGAGCTGAACCTGCATGCTCCCTGTTTTCTAAATAGCACTGATCCCTCAAAATACATCCCAGTTCCTTCTAAAGACTAGGACATCCTGTCTGGGGACAATCAAGTGCCTACAAGAATCCTAAGTGGCCATTAATTTAAGGCATTGTATTTCATTAGTTCTTAAGCATCTTCTAGCTGTATTTATGTTCTAAAGGAAAAAAACCCACATTTACCTGAAGGGTCATCCACCAGAGGACAAAACCCAAAACTCTGCCAAAAATTCTGCCCTGAAGACTCTTTTCTGCCCATTAATCGTCAAACAGAAGCATTTCAGTATGCAAAACTGAGAGCAGATGTCCTAAGCCAAGCTTCCTGAATGATTCACCTTAAAACTATCCGTACTTCAGACTTCTTTAGAAACAACCACCCCTCTCACTTCTTCCCCCCGTCAAACCTGAAACCCCAAAGAAGCTGGGAACTGAAAGGTGAGCTGGAATCGACTGAATTTGTAAGTGCCTTTGGGCAGCCCCGTGTTTGCAGCGGAGCAGCAGCCGCCTGTCAGCCTTTCAATGGGCTGGAGCTGTCAGAGAGCCTGAGGATAAACTGTCAAGGTCCGAGTGCCCTAAACAAACGTGATGTTCAGTTGAACACTGCAGAGGGAGTTTTTTCCTTTGCTGCAGTTGCTGCCTGCATTAAGTTGATCTAAAATGCACGGGCTTGAAGCAAGACATAGTGTTCCTACGTGCAGAGCAATGATCCCTGCAGAAGGCACCTCTTCCCTGCATTTCTCTCCCACTCAGACCAAAGGTTTCCTTAAACAAGATGGCTCCTTGTCTGCATCAAGCTCATGTACCATAAACATGACCTGACCCACATTATCCAGCTAAATACATCTTATTTAAAGCTCAGTTACTCCCCTGCCCTTCCTCCCACAACACATTTATCACAAGGTGGTGCAAGCAGATTCCCCAATGGATTTTTGATCCCTCCTCCTCTCACCCACTTCCCAAAGTTGCCCCAGGTAACCTTAGCATTAGGTAAGGTCTGTAACCTCAAGAAAGTGCTGCATTAGAGGAGGTGAGTTACCAGCAATGTTGAAATCAAACCTGAGAATTAAGAACTCATCAGAATTTCAGGCAGGAGCTAGAGCTGCTTCACACATGTTCTGCTTACTTATGTTGAGAGAAAACAAACCAGTTGATTTCTCAAGATATTTCACTCAGTTTGCAACAGTTTTTAGCTCTACAATTTGTAATATTATATGCTCTGAAATGAAATTCAATCCCCAAATCCTTCTAGTTGGTTACTCATAAAACCCATTAAGTTCAGGCACAAGCAAATCAGACTCATCTCCTTCCCTCCCAGTGCCTATTACATATAAATAGTAATTATTGTTCCTGGCAAGGCTCTAGTGTCTCTTATGATTCTGTACTTTAATGATCTGATTTCTTAGTACTTTCCACTGAAGAATATATTTAACAAGCATCCATGTTTCCTCCTCCATGATAGGATTTTTAAATTATGAATGTAATAAAGACAATGATGTTGCCAGTCTCATGATTAATAGCTTAAAGAGACATTTGCTAAGCCTTCATTCTCACCATTATCACAAATTCACAAGCTGTATAGTTTTGTAAAATGTGGCAAAGACAAGATTTAACTCTGTAGTTACACCGCTAAATCCACAAAAATTACAAGAAGGGCACTAACACAGTTGGATCCAGAAAAGCAATTTAGGTCCTACATGTTCTGTGTTTTTTTAAAAAACACAGATTGGTGTTTTTTAAAAGCCACCTTAGTAGAAAGTGTCTAATGCAAGATTTCCACCCCTTTTTATGCAATGGGTGACATCTCCAAACTTGTATGTTGTCAGAAGTCAAACCACTGCAAGACAGAGAGCATCATTAGCGTGCAGTTCAGAGCTATTGAACTAATCAACTGGAGAGGCTTCTCCTAATAACACAGATCCCAAAACAAGCTGCTACAAACATTCCCTCAACCATCACATCAGTTGCTTTTGAAATTAAACTGAAACCAAACCACTGAAAGAAAATAGAGTTTATGGTAAAACTCAATTTTATTACTTCACAGGAATGTGAGTTTCATTCAGTGCAAGAGCACACCCACGATGCACAGTTGCTGCTCAGTGGAGTTGACTCTACGTCACTTCCCAAGGTTTAAATTTTCACAATGAATTGAGTAAATGCTACAGTAGATAATGCCAATCAAAACCCTCAGAAAGTAGAGGTAGGTTAAGCGTCACACTGGAGATTCAACACAAGGCAACAACTGTGTGCAAGGCTGTCTGGCTCAGTAATCAGTGCATGAGAAACATTAAAAATATCACCTTCACACTCAATAGACCCAGGTAAGAACAGAGCAACTGCAAATTAGACAGCACAAAGGGCCAGCCCTCCATTCTGCAAGTACCCACCAGCTCAGCAATAGGCATCTCTCTACTCACCTTGCAGAATCAAGGCCACATTCTGCATTTATTGATTTGTATCAGGGACAGAGTAATTTAAGACTATAGATTAAAGCAAATGAAATGGAAACTGATAATTCATTTTCAATTCTGTTTAAGGTTTATTACAACTCAGGTAGCTTTAATTTGTCACACACGAGACAGAGGCTTCACCAGTTCAGGGACTATTTGTATAAATCAGCACAGCGAGACAATCTCTTTGGAACAAGTCGTGAAATTTAAGCATCCGCCAAACCAGTTCAGAGTGATTTATGAAAATCTGAAGATCACATTAATGGAATTGCTAACAGCCATAACTACATCCACATAAATGTGCCTCTCATAATAAAAACACTCTACATAGTTCTGAATGTTTTAAGAACTAGTAAAATGACTACAGATTATAGAGTCCATCTCCTTTAAGGCATCAAAGACATTCTCAAGGAGGAGTTAATTAGTCCAGTTTCACAGGATACACCATTACAGAGCCTGAGATTCCGACTGCCTGTGATTAATTTCAACCCTGCACCAACATACTTTGCTTACATTAGCTCTGTTTTCAATTTCCCCTCCTTTTTTTTCCGAGGCCCCTCACTGGTGTGTTCACAGCTGGAGACTCAAGTGCAACTCCTCTGTGCTGCCCCATAACCAACTGGAACACTTGTCAGGAAACCTCTAGATGACAAGAAAGCACATAAGAAGTACTTTCCAACATGCATGTTTCCCCACCCTGTTCCCCAGTTCACAAGGCAGCACATTCAAATGCAATCCCCCTCCCCTCAAACGATCTGGGACACATATGCACGTGCTTCAAAGCACCCACGTTAACCACACAGTTCACAGGAATACTGTGCTTTTGCTGATGCCACTGACAAAGGATTGTGATTAAAGACTCCTCACGACCTCTCCTATAGAGTAAGATGGATACCTACCAACCAGCAGCAGGCACCAAGCTTTAGGAAATGACTGCCTGTAGTCCAGTGCTCCAGCACATTCCCATGCAATGAAAAATATCCATCAACGTGGCAAATTTCACAAAAAAATAAGGGCCTTTCTTGGAGGCACTGAGTCTTCCAGGCTGATGCAGCATCACCTATCAAGCTTCCTTACCAAATACCTTAAGTTCTGAAAATAAAAGCCATTTGCTTATGCAGTTCTCTTTCTGCATTCCACTCCCTTTCTGCCAAGAGTCTTGTTTGAGAGTAAAGCCTCCCTTGCGTGCACCCAAAGTTGGCACCACCTTCATGTCTCTTCCTGGCTACCCAATTCTGAGTATTCATTCACACTGGTACATACATACAGTGACAAGTTGCATCGAGGTGAGAACTCCTCTGTCCTCTGGGTTAGCTGTAGCCTGGATCAGCTGTCCCACCACATGGCAGCATAAGCACTGGAGCTGTTCTTGTGATACCAGAGCAGAGAGAAGGCAAGAATGGCAGCACTGGCTCACATGTGCTATCCCCATATGAGAAACTACATCCCAAATTGCAATTTTCATGGAAGTCACCCTCCATTGCTCGCAATCACTTGCCCAAAGAAGGTGCTGCTGTTCCTACCAGTAACACCTCAGGGAAACACAAATAAACCATGTGCTGTGGGGTGCTCTGCGCTATACAATGGGCAAATGTATGTTTAGCCTGTCTGGGTCTTAAGGTTCTTTCTGATTCAATAAATTCCTTGTTTAAATTATCTAACCAAGTGCTTAAAGCTTTCCTTATCTTGCTAAATTAAGCCAGTCCTTGCCAGCTGCCAACAAGGGGAAGTGGGAACACGCAAGGATACTGCAGGAACTCCTCTTGCACAGCACAGTGCACATACGCTTCCACTTCCCAGCCTGACTGTGCTTGGCACTCCCTCACTTCCCCCTGCTCCCTCCAGTCCTTTAGGAGGGATTTGCACCTGGCTTAGCTCAAGTCTGAATTAATTTGCAAGACAGGGAAGTCAAAGTGGTTTTCCTCCATCGGAAGCCAGAGCCATGGACAGACACAAAGTGAAGCTGTGCAACAGATGATGTTTAGCAATGAAAATAGTTTTCCTCTGGGCTCACTCCTTTATCTGGCAGAAAAACACAGCAAAGACATTTGCTGGTGTAGCAGTGCCAGACAACAGTCTCTTCAAACAGAAGTAGCTCTCTACAGCAAGGAGCACATCACAGTTTATGGACCAAGGTGAAAACCCAACAGATCCACTGCTCTCACTCATCCCCGCCCAGTGCAAACAACACCGCAAAGTTCAGTGCGGGACTCGCAGCCTCCCACCCCTCTGGAGCAGTGACACAACCTCGCTGTGTCTGCACAGCACCCACCACAAACGCTGTTATTACCAACCAGACCCATCGGTGCTACTGAAAACAAACAAACCAGGGACAATCAAACAGCAGATGCAGCAGAAATGAATTAATTTATATTTGAACAAAAGCAAAAGCCAACGGGAGGTTAAAGACAACAAGCTTTGAAGACAGAGTCGAAGGAAGAAATGCCAAAATGGTACGTTTCACTGCATATTGTGGGTCTGAGAAATGACTCAAAGCCATTTGAGATGTAAACAGTTACAGCCAAGGAGTTTATCTTACTATCTAAGCTGCGACTCTTCAGGGCCAGCTTTGTAATTCTCCTTAATACACATATCATGGAGACTTCTGCAGCATCTAGGACCTTAATCTGACTGACTGAACACTTGTGTAGTTCCTATTGTACAGACAAGTGCTGAAGCTTTATTTGTGCAAAGGCTGCTTTTTATCTATAGGGACAGGCTGATAACAGCAGCCAGATAAATGTTAACAGAACAAACTTCATTATCAACTTGAACTATTTTAAAAAAGGGGTTTCACAAATTAAAACTGTAGATGAGCTTAGCCACCCTAAAAGTGGTATTCAGTATTGTACAGCCACAACAGGGACAATGTAACTACCAAATAGTTCTAGCTGTTCTTTTTATGGCATTGATTATTTTTTTTTGATACATTCAAAGCATTATTGCATCAGAAAACATACCATGCATCTTTATGATTCCAGACAAATTCACCTGTATTTGTCATTTCTAGCTACATCTCAAAGGTGCACCAAATCTACAGTTTTATGGTTTTAGTTGCATGCTTTGCTTATATGCATGCTGAGATAATAAATATTAAATACAGGAAAGAACATAAGAGAACCAAACTGACATTAGGAATATTCTATGGCAGCTCTGTTATGTTCTGCCAGTTAAAGAACTTGTCAAAAAATTGAGGTAACAACAGTGGCCACACCACTCAGCTGAGAATCGCTCAAAATTCTTGGAAGTTTTCAGAAATTCAAGTACACAAACACCAGCTGCAACTTGTCAGAAATGCCAGAGAAATTAGGTTGGCTGCATTTTATTAGTCTATTAGCTGGCGTTCACACAGCTCCTTGTAAATCCTTTTTCTCACTCGGGGCATATCTTCCTGGGAGAACTGAAAAGGCTGGTCTAAGGCGAGGCACTTGCAGTACTGGGGAAAAGGAAAAGGCTTGGTTGAAATAAAGAACATTTACTATATGAACAATACAGGCCACTGATTGTCAAAAAGAGTTCTCTTACCTGGAGCACAAAAACCCCACAGTCACTGTCATTTTTCTGTTGTGGAATGCACTAAAAAGAAAAGAAAGAATCAGAGACATGTTAGATCTTTATCCTTTTACTTATCCTTTTGTTCTTAAATTCCTGCTTAGAGTCCAAAAGGAGATCATCGTAATGATCAGTTGTCTCGTTCTCAGAGCTGTTCTGCAGCACCAGAAACTGAAGTTGCAATTACTTACTCTGATCTCTCATTTTGCAAGGTGACACTCAAACACCTTGTTAGAATAACATCCAACATATAGAAAAATATATAGTGTGGAACAGAAAATAAATTAATAGTCTTTATTTCAAGTTTATTTTCTTTTAGTGACCTGCACAGAACAGCTTCTCAATTAGTTTAAATAAATGTTTGTACAGCATTATCTGCTTTACTCAGGACAAAACTGTATCAGCAAAGTCACACAGGCCTAGAGGAAGATTACTCTCAGCACCCATGCTACCAGCAGTGGCCTTCTTCCCCCAAGCACAGCAAAGGGCCTCAGAGAACATGATGAATGGTATATTGCCAGACAACAGGACTGAACAAGGCAGTCTCAAATGATAACTTCCAACCTTCATTATTTCCTCAAACATGCTCAATTTTGATATGCAGAGCTAAAAAGTTCCACACACTAGTGCTGTTATGTTTCTACCACTTGAAGGGGAAAAGTAATTGTTTTTCCTCAACTCCCAGATCTTCTGCCTCACAGAATGCAGGAGAACGAACTGAATGCACAGGTTGTGCATGAGTGCAGAGAGGAATCATTTCATCATTGTATCAGCATCTAAAAATAAACCTGTGTGAGGAGGGAGCTGCTGGGAGTATATCTAGTGTGCAATGACCTGTTTTATATCTTTGGAGCCATTATGGGATGGCTACACAAATTACATATTCCCTCATTTACACTACACACAAGTTATTCCCTTTTATTGTTGCCAGACTTTGTTTACTTGCGATCAAACGCAATGTGCCACAAACAGCCCTGGAGACCAAAGCCCTCTATCCACAGCAAACATAAAATATCAGCAGTAGCAGCATCAGCCTGTTCCCTGCCTCACCAAACTCCATCCTTTTGGCATTCAGAACATCCCTCTCAGGAGAAGGGAGGAAGCTGAGTCTCCAGCTCATTCAGTCCTTGACCTCGTGTCAATATGGGCACCAGCTGCAAGTTTTGTTGCACGATATATAATTTTCCAGAGAAAGGCTCAGATCACCAAGTCACTTGCAGAAAGTGGCAAAGAGCTGGTGGGAGCTGAATGAGCAAGAGAGCTCGAATTCCCATGTGTAACTACCTGCATCACTCCCAGCACCCTCCACGTGTGCAGCAAAAACCCATTTACTACTTGTACAAATATATGGGTTTAGAAGCAGCCTCAAGAAATCTCCCACAAAGTCAGATTCCAGGGCTCAAAATGCTGCTATTACCTTTGTCACAGCAGTCTGCCAACCCTGAAGGAACTCAGGGCGATTCTTCTCTTTTGCTTCAGTCAGCAAATACTTTCGAATGTTCTTTAAAGAGGAAAGGAAGAAAGCAAGAATATTATTCACCAGCTAAAGAACAGGAGAAAGACATTGCCATCTTGTCTGGTATCCTTCTGACAAGGAGGACAAATTTCACATGAGCATTAGGAGCTGAGCTCAGATCTAGAGGTAAAGACATGAACTCTGGCGGGTACTTGTGCCTTCTACCATCAAGGCTCATTTTGGTCTATCAGGGGGAACTCTAACACCCCTCAGCCCCACTGCTGTACTTCATACCAGACTAGCTGTGGCACTCAGGCACAAGGTCAGAGTGCTCCCAGACGTGTAGAGAAAGACGGTGCAGCCTGGCACATGTTTCTTCCTGGCTTACTGGCTGACACCAAGGCCCTTACGCTCAATACGATCACATTTTCCTGCCCGAATCGCAACACAAAATGCCCGAGTTCTGCAGCTAATCAACAAAGCTCCAGGGAGAGTTTTAGTGACATACAGGAAAAAATAAGCTGACACAAGCGAAGGGAAGGAAGCAAGATAAATGAGACTATGGTCTTGGGTTAAGCAAATCCTTCTAGTTCTCTGTAAACAGGCTGGGGCTTTATAGCACAATTTAAACACACGGTAGCACACAAATATTCACCTTAAGTGTGTGGATCACAGTGGAGTTTGGGATATTGCTCCCCTCCTTCCCCTAGAAAGGGCAGCAATAAAAGTGTCTCATGTTTGTGAGACATTTAGGTACAAATGCCTTGCCTGGAGTGGGATGGGAGAGGGCACATTGCAAGACTGCAGGAGAGACTGTAGGGCTCCTGAGAGGGACCCCTGGTTTACGCTGCACATTCAGAAGCTGGAGAGCATGAGATCTCTTGCTCCCAGGACAAACATTAGCTTCATCCTCAGCAAATGCCAGCAGGCATACTATCTTCATTCAGAAGTCCTAGCTGGGAACTCTCCTGGGTACAATAATTACTACTCTTCTGTAAGCCAACAACTACACACAGTTAAAAGTAGAGGTCTGCTGCATCAAGCAAGCAATTAAGTTGACAAAATTAGCTTTTGTAGGAAAGTCATTACAATTTGCTAGGCCCAGCAAAAATTTCCTGGCTGCTCTTTACCAGGAAGACTGATAATTTAACTCCAGCGTTTAGGCTGCAGACTTTAAAGGTTGCTGGGTTATAACCAGAGGCAAACACCCCGTGTGTACCAATGCAGGCCAAGGAAAAAGGCAACACACTGTTAACAGCACGGTAACACGTAAACCCCACTGGGCAACACTACAGCATCTCAGTCCTGTTCTCTCGCCCAGGCAACCTACCCCCAAAAGAACCACAGTTCATCATTTCCTAAACACAAGTACCTTAACAGATGAAAGAACGGCCCTCACTCTCCTTGGAGCTCATCTTCTTCCCTACAGAACCGGGCTCTGAGCTCCTGCTTTTCGCAGGAGTAACAGAATCACCAAAAAGCTGTGCTGATTACATGGTCAGCCTAATTAGGCAATAGGCAATCTGACCTCAACTCCCAGCTCTGGTGTGACCCTCAAGATCTGTGCTTCAGACTCCTCAGCAGCACACGCTGATTCTCATTTCATACCCGGCAGGACAATGACAGACATAATGCACTTTAAGTTTATGGCTGAACAGAAGAAAGGGGGGAGTGTTTGTTTAAGAAAACAGTTCAAACTTCACAGACACAGCTGTCACTCTTACCTCTACACAAAACTTAAAATGAATGCCTTGGGAATCATAAAATGAAATAATTCGACTGGGGATGTTCACAGTAATGAGGGACCAGTGGACTTCCAGGTGAATAGGAATTAACAAGAGAGTCTTTTTGAATAAGTCCACCTGGCAAGAAAAACAACAAGATACATTAGAGACAATTCCACAGGCAGAACACAGCAAAGCAAAAGATTAATTGTATTCAAGTCTCCTCTCTGCCACCCTGTAACTGAAGTCTTCTTTTGCCCCCTCTGCTCTTTCACCACATTCCTCACATTTATCTCATAAACAATTTATTAGTAGGCAAAAAAAAAAATACAGTTACAGCCCAGAGAGTGATTGAGAAACCTTGTACATACCACAGTTAGTCATCAGTGTATTTGTGGCAAATCCTGCTCACGTTGCACTACAACATTGAAGTGGGATTTCTTAGGTAATGATGGTAATACAATCGAGCCCCAATTTAGGTCAGTAATGACACTCCTGCAGTGTGAGCAGATTTTTATCAGAGCTGCCTTGTGGACAGGTAACAGACTTTGGGGCATTGATTGACGAGAAGCTCAACACGACGCAGTAATGTGCACTCGCAGCCCAGAAAGCCAACTGCATCCTGGGCTGCATCGCAAACAGCGTGGCCAGCAGGTTGAGGGAGGTGATTCTGCCCCTCTGCTGCACTCTCCTGAGACCCCACCTGCAGTACTGCATCCAGCTCTGAGGCCTCCAACATAAGAAGGATGTGGACCTGTTGGAGGGGGTCCAAAGAAGGCCAAAAAGATGTTCAGAGGGCTGGAGCACCTCTGCTATGGAGACAGAGTGAAAGAGTTGGGGCTGTTCAGCCTGGAGAAGAGAAGGCTCAATGGAGACCTTATAGTACATTCCATTACCTAAAAGGGCTAGAGGAAAGCTGAAAAGGGACTTTTGACAAGGGCATGAAGTGATAGGATAAGGGTTTAGATTAGACATAAGGAAGAAATTCTTTACTGTGAGGGTGGTGAGACAGTGGTACAGGTTGCCCAGAGAAGTTGTGGATTCCCCAGACCTTGAAGTTCAAGGCAAGGTTGGACTGGTCTAATGGAAGGTGTTCTTTCCCACAGCAGGGAGGTTGCAGTGAGATGATCTTTAAGGTCCCTTCCAATCCAAACCATTCTATAATTCTATGAAACAGCTGTCATTACAAACACCCCACAGAACCAGCAAGCTGTGCAGTTTGACTCCCCCTGCTGTAACACAGGCTCTGTGACTTGCCAGAGGAAGGCAGAGAAGGAGCGCACGATGCTTTGGTGAGCAGAGAAAAGGAAGGGGAGATGGTAGAGCAGATTCATCCTTTCTTGATCTAAACTTTGTAGCAGATGTACTGTGGTCACAGGCAAGCAAACAAGGGAGAAGGTCTTGAAGTACAGAACAAGCAGATCACATGCAACACCCCCAGTGTCTGTGTGGCAGATGAGCCTTTACGCTTTTGGAAGCCAGCCAAGCCAGGGCTTTCATGATCTTCCTTCTCCCAGCTCCTCTCAAAACGGGTGTCTAATTGCTGGGGTTTTGGTGGTACGGTCCAGAAAATAAGCAAAAATAGAAAGCTGAACTAAATGAACTCATCCTGTGGGAAGATGCCTATTTTTTTTTAAGCACTGTGCAATTTGACCAGTACATAATTGCAACACTACTGGCAAAGACAGGTCTTTTGTAGGAGAGGAAAGTGTATTTTTTGAGTAACAGTGGGAAGTCGAAGAGACAAAAAGGCCTAAGCATTCACAGCAGTTATCAGCTGAGCCTTGCTCACAACAGTCCTTTGATTATGACAAGCATCAACCCTGCTCCCACCTGCAGCAACCGCTTCCTGACCAGATTACAGCACACTCACTACACGGCAATCCATCATTCTTGGAGAGAAGCAGAGGGATGTCAGCCAGCAGCAAGCTGAGACCACAAAGGAAAACTGGAAAAAGATAAATGAACTACACCTTCTGTGATGTCCAGCAACAGCAGAGCCGTGCTAAACTCAAGGGTCCTCATGTGGCTTTAGTTGTTGGATTACTGCAGGTGTGCAAACCTGTAGCAGAAGAGTGGAAAGAGGCAGCCAAAAGCTGGAAGGGTCTTTAGTTAAGACTTGATGTACAGGAAGAAAGGTGGCAACCCAGATTCACTTCACTGAGACAGCAGAGAGTCAGATGGCATGAGAATGGATCAGAAGTGCCAGTGTTGATCCTTGACCAGAAGGGACAGGAGCTCAAACCACTGCAGCAAGACACAGAACAGGATATCCTGTATCCCAGAAGAGCACATTTATAAAACCTATTGCAATATTCTAGTGCGTTTAAAGAGCAGAAACAACTTCCCCTTAATTTCATATTGCAGGATGAAGGAGTTTACAGAATCCTTCCCATAGAAACTGCTTAGTCCTCAATCTTGCTTTAGAGGTTCTTCAAGAATTTTAAGTGTAAAAGTCTAAAGAGCTATCCTGCTCTCATCTGGTACCTCCTCAGAAGCACTAGCAATACAGGTTCTGCTTCCAGAATCTACCTTCATTTCTGGGGTTTTTGCAAAACTTGGGTTGCTGGAGAAAAAGAACTTTTAAAAAAATAATATCTGGGAATATTTAGCACCAATATTCTGTCTCACTTTAAAGAGACTTTTAATAAATTATATGAATAGATTTTATATTTGGATAATGAGTTCATCTCTAGCATTTCACAGATGTGTGCTATTTAAGTGCTTCTGCAGAAAGATCATACATTCAGACATGGCCCTTGATTAGTCCTGCCCCATCTCCCATATTAGAAAGGACAAATGTTAATAGAAAAAAAAGAGTATTTCTCTTTGTATTAAATGCCTCTGAAAATATCATAACCCATGATCTGGTACAGGTTCTGGAAAGCAAGGTGAATTCTGTTCTTGCTATGAGAACAACAGTTTGGCTTATTAACTATGGGTCTCTAATTTCTGCTTTCTAGTACCTGTATGTGCTATTCAAGAGTAATAACTTGATTTTGTCAAAGAATGCCAGTTTGAGATAAAAGGAAGAAGCAGAATTAAGTCTGGTCTCCTGCAGATTAGTGTACCTGGAACTGCCAGGAGCAGTAGGAGACATTTCTTACAGTTAAATTAACAACTTGCATGAACATACACAAAGAGATAACCTACCACTGAAGATTTAGCCATTAGAAGTACATTTTCACAACATCCCCATACTAACTTGAACAGTGCCACACTATTTTTATCAAGCTCTCCCCAATTTGTACAGCTCCTTTGCCAATCCATCCTTTGCAGATAACACACTGTAACCCAGTTTCAAGTTAGTGATTCAGCCCAGCCCAGCCCAATGGAACCAGAGAACTAACAAGGATACCTTTTTAGTCCATCGTTTTACCCCATTATATCCTTTGGTTACGAGCTGTCTATGAAAAAAGCTGTTAAAGAAATGAACCTAAAAAGAGAGAGAGGAGAAATGAGCACAGAAATCTTCATGCACAGTCATTCCCCTTCCCCCAGGATAATTTATACAAAACAACTTGTAATGAGGCAATATTTAATGCAGGTTTAGAAACAGAACCCCAGTAGGGACAAACAGAGGCTTTGCCAAGCCTAAACTATTGCTGCTCTTCAGCAAGCTAATAAAATAAGCCTTATTTCCCTATAATATATGATGTGAGCCACTGCAGCATTTATATTTACATTTTTGTATCTCCAGGCATATCATGTTTAATTTTTTTGTTGGGGACAGACTTGGGAGAAAAACACCATGATAAGGAGTTATAGTTTTTGTTGTTCTTTACAGGGATCAAGAAAGAGAACATTGGACCGGAAAAGTGGGGGTGGTGAAGAAGGGAGTAACTTCTGGCTTTAGTTGCTGGAAGCTGAGACACAAAAAAAAGAAAAATTCATCAAAACATTTATGAGATTTAGTCCAACAACATGGTCTTCTGTATTCAACTACTATGACCAGCTCCCAACAAAAATAAGATTCTGCTATTGAAAAGTATTTTTAAGGTATGACAGATCCATTTTGTAAGTAAAAATTTACATTCATGACAAAAAAATGTAGGCTTATTTAAAAAAAAAAAATAGCTCCAGGTTAACACTATTACTCCCTGTGCTTAGCTTCTTGCAATTACAGGAACAGATTAATACAAATAGAAATCTGCAACATCTGCTTTTAATAATTCCGCTAGTGTAGAGGTGGTAGAAGGCTTGAGTTATTACTTGAAAAAAATAGTTAGAAAATTCTGCATCTGAGTCTAACACCCATTAGCTATGCCAACAGACTTCAAAACCACATTCTGAGGTACCAGCACAAAACCTCCCATGAGGATTTCAATTATGCACTACGAAGAAACAGCAGACACAAGCAAACAGATACAATCTCCACTAG
The DNA here is from genome assembly GCF_022539395.1 of Myiozetetes cayanensis. Classification (NCBI taxonomy): domain Eukaryota; kingdom Metazoa; phylum Chordata; class Aves; order Passeriformes; family Tyrannidae; genus Myiozetetes; species Myiozetetes cayanensis. The sequence continues at coordinate 15,118,226 of NW_026086937.1, forward strand.
CCCAACCCCAGCACACACTCGGGAAGTACGGAGAATACTAATGAAGAATCGCCATCACCTCCCAGTCAAAGCAACAATGCACTTTCTTCTGAGCTTGAAGATTTTAAGAGTTACATTCTGCTGAGCTAATCTAAGAATGGCTTTGTTTGGTTCTTCCTTTGTGGTCTCACCTGAAAATTGTACAGCCTTACTAGAAGACAGATGGGTTTTTATAATTGTCACTGCTGCAAATTTAGTCACAGAAGGGGGGGGGAAACTTGTTTTCTTGATTATTTTTTCTTTTGCTTTCTTTTTCTCAACTGCCACCAACAGGCACTGCAGTTACAAAGCAGTAAGCATTCTGTTGAGGATGCACAAAACAGTCCTGCAGAGTCAATACTGCCAAGGAACCAAGCAGCTCCACATCAATTCACATTCACCAGCCAGGCAGCTGACACAGCTTGAGCTGTTACAGCCCCCACAGCTACAAGGTGGGCGGGAGGGTGAGAGCAAGCAGCTCATGTGCATGGTTCAGATGCTAACACTCATGGTTTGTCATCTCAGCAGAAATTCATCTTCATCAGAAATTTCAGCTGAAACACCAGACTGGTGAGCAAGGGCATGGACGCAGCACTTTAAAAGTAAATAAGCTGGAGACAGAAACCTCCAGGGGAGAATGTGATGGGTGAAAACTGGGCAAGTGTCTTCTACAGGTACATCAGTAACACTAGGCTACCACAGAGACCACCTCCACAGCTAATATGAGTTCCTGAAACAAGAGCAACAGCACTGAAAAGGAACACCACTCAGAACATCATTGAGCTGAATCTCGATTCTGTATCTGAAATTCAGTCTCACCCTTCCCTCTCAATCTCTCATTAAGTACATTTGCACGATAGCAAAACCCCCTCACCTTTTCAGGGACTGCATCCATTACGAGTTCACCATACATGTTAATTATCTGTAAAAGTCAGTAAACAGTTGAATACATACAGCATAATATTGTAAGACCCAAATTCACAAGTTCCCATAAAACACAGGACCCTTCACATTAAAACGGCAATAAGAAGAGAAGCCTTTACAGCAACATGGTCTGAAGGGCAAGCACTCTGGAACTAATAGTGGCCAGCTTGAAGAGGGATCACAACTGGCTGCTTCAAGTCTGCCTCAATCTTAAACGTAGTTTAATTCAATTTAAATCTACTGGTGCATGCCCTGGGTTCTGCAGCCTTCTCGGTTTTTTGGCTGTGGGCCACAGCCTGTTATTTCACTTTGTCGTTCTTGTAATCTGCTCAAGCTTGGGGATGGGGGAGTTTCTAAAATCTGTATGGGTGGTCACTGCTTTATAAAAATAGTGCAACACCATTTTTTCAAAAGCAACCAGTCTAGTTGTGACACCTCACAGCTTCCAGACTTACTGCACCTGTCACTCTAAAAGCTGCCCACCATTCCTTCTATTTCTCAAATGTAAAGTAAGGATAGTCCACCTGTAATGTTAGCAGAAGATGCACAACTGATACTCAAAGACAAATGGGCTAAAAAGGGCTAGAGAAGCACATGAACATCAAGCATTTCTGACCTGGTCATTCAGCCAGTTCTGGCCTTCCAGTGTAGCCAAATCATCCATATCTAGCATGTGCTTATTATAGAAGACCCGGAAATTGCAAGTGGAGGTTTTTGGATGTTTTTCCCGATACTTCATTATTTCCCTGGTGATAAAAGGCTTTCTAAAACAGGATTGAAAACGTAGAGAAAAATTAAGTCAAGGTCATGTTAAACAGACCTCTGTTCTGCTAGTTGTTAGACATGGAGCATGCAGTAGAAATGCAAGCAATTTGTCCTTTACCAAGTGTAGAATGTGTTACACACCTATGGGAGAAATCTTCATTAAAGACTTCTTTTAATCTTCCCATGACATCTTTTTCACAGAGTGGTACTAAACTGCCATATTTCTTCATAACTTCATCTAGGAATCCTTTAAATATACCAGAAAAAATGAAAGTGCAAACATATAAAAACCTTCTGAGTCCACCAGCCCAACAAATCAGTCAGTTCTTACAAGTATAAGCAGCAATCACTCCGCACCCAACCAACACACAGCACCACACATGCCAAGTATACATTTAAGAAAACTAAGCTCAAATTGGCAGTATTATGTAAAAGTAGGGGTAGGGGAGGAAGGACAAAAATAGAAATGTGTGAATCTGATCACTCAGCTTTACAGGAAAAGATCAGACCCCGTTCTTGCCACATATACACAAATCTACGCGTACGCATATCTACAACAAACTTAAATCATTTTACTGCAACATGAAAAGCTATCGGTTCCTGCAACAGGTTTCACTGAAACCCCAGTATCCTGTCCTTCTGGCAGGCAGAATTACCCTTCTCAAATGCAGGCAGCCTTAGCTGGCAGAGTGTTTCCAGCCTGCTCAGTTCCACTGCCGCCACCATGGTGAATGGAACAGATGCCAGACAGACTGCCAGCAAGTTAAACTCCTTCACCCTTGTATCCTAGGGATGGCATTTCAGGTGACGTGGACAGCCATGTCAGCCTGCCATTGCCCAGGAAAGCACTGGGCAACCACAACAGCAGAAACAAAAGATATTAACTTGGAAGTAATGAAGAGATGAATGCTGGAGGAATTAAAAAACTTAGAAAACAAGATTTTTTTTTTCCTCAAATACAAGACTCTAACACTGGAGATAGAAATTCCACACAAGCATGCAAAACCACTTTGAGAACCAAAGAGAACAGGTATTCAACACTTGCTAACGAACAAGTGAAAAAAGACCAAGTTGTCCAGCTTTCTGAAAATAAATTTTCAAATGCAGCGGAAAACACATGTTCTGTGTAAAGAAAGCTGGATCTGAGATCAGAGCCCAGGGAAACTGCACTAATGCAAAGTCCAGGACTCTTCTCAGGCTGGGGTGTGATGGCAGAGAGCATCACTACACAGTGCAATGTTCAACACTCTGCTTACTAAGGCTTTAACAATAGTTCCTGGAAACTTTTCAAGATCAGGATAGGAAGAAGCAAGACGAGAGAAACATTTGACAGAAAAAAAGTGCCAGAAAAACAGGACTAAGAATAAAAAAAGGAAGGAGAGAGACCAAAAAAACCCCACCAGAACACAATGAGTCAAGAAAAGCAGTGAAGATATAACAAGTGTGACAGAAGGATGGCAGGGAGGATTGAAGAGCGAGATCAGACCACAAGGAAAACATTCTTCATGGGAAGATAACCTTTCCTGCAACTCTGCCACACACTTGCCTAACAACTTTTATCCCTTACATCTCAGTACACTGTGACAGGAAGGATATTTCTCGCTCAGGTTAGCAGTCTAGATCGACAACACACGGTGCTTATGACTGCACCTTATTCCCTTTTACTATATAAAAATTTAAAAAGCTTTTCATTCAATACACTGAGGAAGAATTGTTCTTGTCATTACAACTAACAGCAGCAGAGCTCCAGGAGACCTCTAGCTAGACTCTGACCTCGCTTGGGCTGGTGTAACTCAAGGAAGAAATACAAAGTTCAGCCCTGGTGCAAACTCAGATACCCATCACGAACAGGGTTTACCACGGGGCTCTGTTTGATACCTGATAGCACATCACAATGCACTAAGTAGTGCAGCCCATTAACATCCAAGTTCAGCTGCTGCGGAGAAATTCAAAACTTGAGAGCAGCCCTAACACATCTCCTTCAAGCTTCTACCCCAGGAACTCTTGCCAGGTTAGCAATATCTTTTAGGGTGCAGTTAATATTAACAGCACACCTAAACACACAAGAACTCCTATACACAGTTATACCACAACTAAAATTCTTTTCTTTTACAGCTTTTTCAGCTAGGAAAACTCAGAAGTGCTATACTAACAGTATGAATGTGTATGTAGTGTAGACTTGGCTTCGATCCTCTGAGAGGAAACCTCAGCTCTGAAGAAAATGGAAATTGGTCTCACCTACTTTCATGCAGAGGTTAGGTAAGAATTCTCTTAAAATTGTCAAGTGTGGGAAAGTTTAGTGCATTTGCTGTTTGTCTTTTTATTTTTTAAACTATTCAGGCCTCCCAGGAAGAAGAACATGACTGCCTACCAGACCACAAAAACTTGACCTCTGCCACTCTGATACAACCTTGGTTCTTGACTGTTACAGAAAGATTACATCCATTTTTCTGATGGGCAAACTTCTAATGTCTATTGCAGAAGTGGTCTGTTCACTGGGGTACCACAGTTCCTCTCAGTTTCTCAGTGTCTGGTCCTTGCTGGATCACGTAAAGCCAGTCACAGAGAAACACCTCCCACACATCTCCCATGCAGATATGGATGTGGAAAGCTAAATCCTCTTTTGAGGTTCACTGTCTCCTTTTTCACATTTTGCTTTAGAGAAACAATTGCAAAACTGTGGGCAGAAAAAGGTGGGCAGAATAATCAGAGCATGTCAAACTTCAAACAATCCCTTTAACAGTAGTTAACACCAGCTTCAGGTTTATGGGGCTCTATAAAGGCAATTTCTCCAAAGGAAGAGTTCAGTTGTCAGAACATCACTGAACTTACATTAATGGTATCAGATGGCACAACGTGTTAGCTTACTGCTCCTTACTATGTGTGTAGTATGCTGCTATACATAAATGAGACACCATTACTATTTTTATCATGTTCCTCTTTAGAGAGACTATCAAATATTGCACGCTCAGCACTGAGTAAAAAAATCCCAAAGCCTTTTTGCTGAACCTTTGCTAACTCTAGTCTTGTCTTTTTAAAAAGTATTGCCTAATAAGATTCATTAAGCCTACTTTATGAACAATCAGAGAGAAAGCTAAGAGACAATGAACAATATTTGGCTATTGAAACCTGAGTTTAAGAGATTTAGTTTCAGTCTAAGAGAGATCAAGAGAAGAGAGGATAAGGGTGGAAGTATTAGAACACCTAGGATTTTCAAGATTAAGAGTAATAATTCAAAACCATTTAAAACATTTAAAAAACTGAATCATCTTCTGCAACCACATCAGACATTTAAAATTTCCATCAACAGTTTTCCACAAAGACTCCAATTAAATTACATTGTATTCTCTAAAACAAAATAAGCAGAGGCACCCCTCAACAATCTCTCAGAATAGCTTGTCAGATAACCACTGATTTGTCCTTCCCTCATGCAGCTCTCCTCTTTGTAGCCTCACTTCATCAAGTGTTATGCTAAGCAGCCTTTATAATTCATGATAAGAAACCATTTTTATAAAGGAATTAATGCAACATGTAAAGTCAACAAAAAAGCCAGCAGTTTTCAGCAACTCCTGGATGCCCTAAGATATGTAAAAGCTGTACCACAAAGCCACGTTGCCAACTGCTCATCGGCCACCTGGGAAGTTTTCTGACTGTTCCTTTTGCCTCCCTTCCGAGTTCCTGATTTCAGTCCTGTGCTTTCCGGTGAAGGCTCCTCGAGAGGACTTTTACAGTAAGGGTGATCTAGTAATTTTGAACTAAAGATGTCCAAGGAGCCCTCTACTTCCATTTGGCTAGAGCTGTCCTCATTTTGTGTCAGCTCCATGGATAAAGGTCCATTTGCAAAATTATCATCAACAACAGAATCCTGCACGGAGGATTGTAACAGTGTCATTCCATCTACACCCATAACCTCCTTGGATTCTGCACCTTCTTGATCTGAAACAGCGATTTCTTTTTCTGTCACGGGGACAAAAATGTCAGAGCAATGATCCCCTGACAGAGCCCCATTGGTCTCCACCTGGTGCAAGGCCTCTGCCTCTGGAGAAGCTCTAACACGCAGTTCTGGTGGGGCAGCGTCCACTCTGCCATCCTGCCCTCCGGGTCCTGGACCCTCAGAACACGGCTCAGCAGATGGTAACGCGTCCTGTGTACGGCAGATCTCGGGTGCACAGATTTCGTTCTCCTCACCTAAAGATTTGGGTGTATTATTGTTCATATCTGATAAGCTGTACCGGTTCCAGAGACGGCTACTTTTAGATTTCCAGTAGGAAAACCACTTACACACTCCACTTTCAAAATCCCACTGAAGCGTCTCTTGATGGTCCCTTATAGCTTTCTTCACCCACCTTGGCCTTATTTTTCTCAGTTTGCAAGTCTTGCCTCTTGCTCGAAGTTTCGGGGATTTTATGATTCTATACCGAAACCTAACCATAGAAAGTTTCTTATGCATCATAAATAAAAATCTCTTTTTTACAGTATGATGATTAAATCTGGACCTCTTCAGAGTTGTCAAGGGGCCACAAGTTCCATTCCACTCCCTTTGCAACAGCATTTCCTTTTATAGTTGTTTAAAACTACCAGGACTGTGTTGCCCTCACCATTATTTCTCTCCTCCCCGCTACAGACAAAACCACCTTTCTTTACAGGTAAGGCAGAACCTTCCACAGTACCACATGAGACATAATGGATATTGCCAGAGATGCTATTAAGAACAGCAACAGTTTCAAATTCTTCATTCAAGGGATCTTCGCTCTCAAAGGGTTCATTGTTGAGTTTCCTTGCTGCTTCTCCGGATGGGCTTTCAGCTCTGCAATAGGGACGGGATCTTTTTGCTCTCAGTAGTTTTGCATGATTCAAATGTAGATTTTGGACAGGATTCTGCATTTAGAAGCACATGAGGAGCCCACCTGCTTTGGAGCTCAGGTGTCTTCCTTCTGCACTGCAGTCTTCTGTACAGTTTGTTGGGATTTAAACTCACAAATAGCTGAGCACTCTGTATTTTCTTCTAAGTTAGGAAAAATTGCTTTTGGAAGCAGTATTTCCCAAGCTTCCTGAAAACAGTGGTCCATCTTCCAGACTGGGCCAGCAACTGACTTCTTTTCCAAAGCAAATGTCTTCTATGGCTTTTCATTTTTCTGCTGCATTATGATCCTGAAAAACAGCTGAAAGAATAAGGGAAATTAATTCAGAGTTATCTGGAGTGTAACATAATAGCAAAACACTAAGGCACATTCCTCAGGCCACATGCCTGTCTGAAATTCCACCCCTCCTCCAATTACAATCCCACATTCCCTAGGACATTTTCACTTGCACCAAAAGGAAAACCAAGCAGTAGCTGCAATGGTTCTGTGTGTAAACAGGCTTTTCTCACTTACCTTCCCTAAAGGTAAAGCAAACAGGTAATTCCCACCCATCCCATGCTCCCTGTATATATTCCTGACTCTCTAGCCTGAGGTTAAATCTCTCTCACTGCCCACGCTGTAGGGCAAGCACAGTTAACTACCTTGCCTCAAAAGGCTTTTGAAAAACAAAACTCTGAAGTCCAAGTTATCAACAAGAGTGTGCAGGCACCGACTCCATCAGCACTGTACAAAGCCAACCCTTGCCCTTGTGCAATAAACATGAGCAGCCTCTGAAGACACTTCACACGCTCACACAAAATCTTCCTTTAAAGGAACAACAATGCACAAACTGCCACAGAAATTTTGATTCTCTCACTAAATAAATGGTAGAGTTTACTCCTCTCTAACAAGAGCAACACCTCCTTCCATACCATTCTATATTCTCACACCATCAGCTTGTATTATCAGTGTTTATCTTTGCATTAACAAAGCAATACCAGTGCAGCATACCAGTTAATAATCTTAAAAATCCCTTTTCCCTCTAAAAACCTGCATCTCAAAGTGTTCAATAAGGATATATCTGAGACTACACAAGAGTACACAGCCTGCATAGTAATATCTGTTTATCTTCACTACATAACTAAAAATATCAATTCCAAGTTAGAAGAATCCAGAAACACAAGGGGAAGGCATCAGCTGCACACACAACATGGGATGCTTCATGCAAAGTGCCCCACCCGCACCATGAACATCCCATCCTGTATTTCACAACAGTTTGAAATAGAATTTGTCCTGCCTCTCTGACTTATTCTGCCTTAGCCATGTCTGTCCTAATCACTACACATAGGTATGACCTAGCTAAAAATAAAGGAGCCTATAAATGCAAATAAAACATCAACAATTGGATTTTAAAGGCAAATACAAATGCTAAACACCTGCAAAACCAGGTATTCAGAGTCTGATTTAAGAATTCTTCTGCATTTTTCACTCTACTCAGACACAAACAGCAGTTGGCATTTTTTAAATTTATTTTTTTGTGGAGGAGTGAGAGGGGAGTGGAAATGCACAGAGGAGGAAGAATATAATTTATCACTAGGATAAGGTATTCCCATCATAAAGAAAACTGTCCAGAATTCACTAGACCTACAAATAGAAGAAAACCTGGTCACCTCCACTGACAGAGATGTGCAAGGCAGTACAGTCTAACAGTATAAAAGCATTGCAACAGGGTCTGGCTCTTTTGTAACCCACTACTAGTCACCATACAACCCAGTTATCATAAAAACCAGGACATAACATCTCATCATGCCAATTTTCTCACACTTTGCTCTTCTAGCGTTTACATATTTCTCTACACTAGATGCAGTTTATGCCTGCTTTTCTACTACAAACTCTGCATGTCTGTCTATCGTGTGCAGTACCTACAAAATATTCCTTGAGTGTCCCAGTAAACATCAGCCAAACCGCAGTCCTGCTAGGACAGCTTATTCCAGCCACACTTCATCCAGGTAAAACAAACAAATGCAGCAAAATTGCAGATTCTCAACAGAGCCTCACACATGAGGGGCTTCTGCCAACACAGTGAGTGTTCAGTACTCCAAGGAGAGCACAGCAGATCAAGGCAATGGTTTTGCTGCTTCTGAGGCTCTGCAATCTGTGGAGTCTTTACTTTCCTCCCTGGTCTCTCACAGCCCAGTCCAACAGCCTCCATGGGCACTGCTTGGGACGTGGAAGAAGGCTGAGCCACCACAGGCTTTCTGAACAGCCTGGAGTACACAGGAACTGCCACTGCTTCACCCACTGGAGACTGAACTACTGATCACAGTGAGAAAAACACTGAACTAGATTCTAGCAAAGATAAGTCCTGACAACAAAAAGGACCTGAGGCAAACCTGAACTGAGACAAGAGTGGTGCCACAGTTTCGACTCAATTGCAACAGCAATCAAAATAAATTATTTGCTCATCAGTGTTATGAAACCCAGCTTCTGAAACTGCAATGAAGGAAGATAATAGGAAAGCTACTCAACCCACCTGTTCCTCTGCTTAATTTTTAACTTAGATCATTAAAGAAAACTTCATATTATAACTCATAAGATGAAAACATACTTCATGGTTGTCTGTGACGCACGCATCAATTTCTCCACATTATAAATATTCTCTGTACAAAAAAGTTTCTCCTTAGAGTGGGAAAGAAGTCTGACTAAGCCATTTAATTCCTGCTCTTCCCTCTCCCTTTTCAAACATAATCACTTTTGAGTCTGGATTCCTTTAAAGCACAGGCCTTCAAGTCCTTAATCCCAGTCCTAGGAGCTGAAACAGTTCACTTTTCTAACAGCAGTGTTACTTAGAGTGACAAAAGATAATCCATACACAAATATTTAACTCAAGATACTGTTCAAAGAACTTACTTTCCACCAGTGCTAATGGTGGAATACCAGGATCCAGTCCTGGATACCAGGAGTATCAACAGTTTTACCTGGCACCATAAACCAGCAAGGCAAAAGAAGAGCTTAAAAGTGCACTACTAGAAAAGGAACTGAAGCAAGTAGTGCCAGACCAGAAATAAAGCACCACCCAAAGTTTAAGAACCTGAAGAGAAAGTGGCATATTTGCCCCATACATTGACACAGATGAAAAAACTCCGAAGCTGAGGAACTTGCACCATTAAGAGAGTCATTTGGGTGGGGTAAGCCACACCTCCACTGCACAGGGATGCTGCCAATACTATACCAGCAAACCTTAAACCCAAGATGTACAACTCCCAAAGACCACACGTGAGAGGAATTCAACATCATTAGTCCTCACCCCCTTCAGCTGTGTCTGACATACCATCTGCAAATAGCTGAATATTAAAAGGCACAAACTCTTTTCCACTGGAAAAAGACGACCCCAAACTGTTACAGCTCTGTATTAACAGCAGATTCTGATTATAAATTTGCTTTGTACTCAAATCTTTTAAAAACATATTTGTGAGCCACTATTTTCACAATAGATACTTACCCCAAGAGCTCTGGTAAGCTACAAGAAAGTATGACTGCATCAACTTTACACAAAGCTGGCCTAAAATTCACTGAACACTTGCACAGGAATGGAGGACCATGAGGATGCTGATCCTTTGAGTAACAAAACCAGCCCAGATAATGCTGTATTTTCGCTAAAGCAATTAGCAGCTCACTCCATTTTCAACTTACATGGCTGTAACTTAAATCATCTTCAGTAAAGATGAGTACTGGAAAAGACTATACATTGACATCTTTCACCCATTTTAAGCCTGTTAGAGTTTAACCACTCATTAGTCCTTGGAACTCCTATTTATTTTTAGCAGGTTTAGAAAGCCCAGGTTTTAAATGAAAAGCACAGAAAGGGGAAAGGCAGTCCCAGCAAATGCTGCTGACAGGACCCTAACAAAGGTTTCTGGATGACACCTGAAGTGTCAGACCACAGAAACCTTTTGCCTACGCCAGTGCAGAACAAACCCAGAGCACTGCAGCAGAGCTATTCCATGCTTAGATCACCACAAGCTGTCTATTGCTGCATCCAGGTGCCCAGAGGATCACGAGACACATAGAAATGGTAACACATACAGCTCACTTGCCAACTCTTAGGTTCTTATTTTTTAACCCCAGGGTGCCCAGATCTTAATACAGATACACAAATTATAAAAGAGGCTTGTTTTGAAGAGCACCAGTAACCCAAATAAAGCAAACAGCCTAGAGAGCGTGGCCTTGTGCAGGCAGGAGTAGGAGTAACTCATGCATCACCTGCTCCCATGGGAGGCAGCAGTTCTTGCAACACCGAGTCCAGCCTTTACTGATGGAGATCAGGGCAGCTCTCAAGGACAGTAATTAAGTAGGAAAGAGAAAGCCAGCCTGAGACTGTGGAGCTGGGACATGCTGTGCAAGGAGATGCCTTTCCTCCCCCAAGCGGAATCCAAAATTGGAAAGGGAGAGAGGAAGCTGGGGAAGGGTGTCTCTCTTCAAACCACCATGTGGCCAGACCTAAGCTGATAAGGTCAGGAAGTCTGAAATGACTCAAATAGCACATGCAGAACTGCCACAGACTCGGGGCACTGGGAACTACCTCCTCTTTGCTTCCTTTTCTGAGCAGCACAGTTCCGTGAACTGTTAACCAAACAGTTTGTTCCAGAGGTGAAACGAGCCCTAGGGAAAGGCACTTTGACAAAACATAACTCACTAGCACAAGACCATTCAGAAATGGCCAAAGTCCGAAGATACTGACTCACAGGAACATGGCAGGGCATGCAGCTGATGACCTCACGGTCACACTGCAAGGCTTCAACTCCTGCACTTACCATGGCCTCTTCCCTTCTTTCAACCAGCACTTTTGGGAACTAAACCACTGTCTCACCCAGCTGGCTACACATCTACTATATTTGTTTTTGGTAAGGTGACTATAATTTACTTGTGGAAACATCCTCCTTTGGACTAAACTACATTAGTGGAGATACTGTATTAGATAATAGAACAGTTAAGAGCAATACTGTCACAAATCAGAGTGATACAAATTTTCTATATTAAAGAACCCAAAGTTCCTTTTGTACAAGTAAGGCATAAGGACATAAATAATTTTTAATCTTCAGACTTTAGACTGACTTTAATGGAAAAGCTTTCATTAACTCAAGCTTTGTCCCTTCCTCCTTGAATACCTCTGCAGGGCAGAAGCATGGAAGTAGCTGAAACAAAGTCTATCAAACTTTGCTGTCCAAGCTCTGTGAAGGGAACAGAAACTGAGATTTCATTCGAGGTCCTTTCGTGTATCTGCGATCAAGGGTCTTGTTGATGCTTTCCAAAAGCTTTCCTTAAGAAAGAGTGTATTATCACACGTATTAAACATATTTTGCTGCAGCTTTGAAAGACGACTTATCTTCTTGTGTTAGCGACACACAGAGATAAAGAAGAGATGAGGGTATTACCAAAGGCAATCCACCTCTCTTCTGAGCTAGAAAAGTCTGGGCTAGAACAAGTGGAGTTTGGAAATGGGGGCAGGGAGAGCACATTAGTTAAACCCAGTGCTGAGCTGAGGAGCCCAGCTCTGCTGTGCCTGTCCCCTGGCTCAGCACCCACCTGTGACAGATGCCACTGCTGAGCTCCCGGCCCTGCCCGCCCAGGCCAGCACAGCCCAGCCTGGGAGGGCTCCGGGAGGGGAGGCCAAACAGCTCCGGAGCAGATCGGTGCTCTGCTTACACTACAGAGAGACTGGGGGTCTCTGTGAGCAAAACACAACCTGGGGGCAGAGCAGCGGGGTCGAGAGCCCCGTGACGGAGAAACAACGCTCTTGCAACGACTGAAAACCCCCTTCTACACCTTCCCACCAGCCCTGACTCTCCCAGCCTGCAGGTGGGCGAGAGAACCTCCCTGGATCCGACTCCCTGCTCCCGCCGGCCCAGCCAAACCCCCGCGGCAGCGCCAAGGCAGGCGGGCACGGCGGGGCGAGAGGCCGGGTCTGGCGGGCAGGGCCGGGAAGGCAGCGCGGCCACACACGCGGCACCCCGCGGCCTCCGCCCGCTCGCCCGCCCGCAGCCCCGCGCCGGCAGCGCCCGGGACCCACCGCTCCGGGCCGAGCTCCGGGCCGAGCTCCGCCGCCGCCCCCCCGCTCACCTCAGCCCGCCGCGCCCGCCCGGCTCGGCCCGGCTCGGCTCGGCCGCCCCAGGGCCGCGCTCCGCCCCCGCCGCTCGCCGGGCCGGAGCTGCGCCGGCGCCGCCGCGTCAGCGCTGCGACGGGCGGGGGCCGCGGCCAAGCCCGGCCCTGCTGGGCTCGGCTCCCCGGGCGGGCCCGCCCGGGGAGCCGAGCCCAGCAGGGCCGGGCTTGGCCGCGGCCCCCGCGGAACCGCCCGCGGGCCGCGCCCCCGCCCGGCGCTGCCGGGACCCCCGCAGGCCATGACCGCTAAGAATAAAACCCTTTATTTTTTTTAAAAATAAACCGTTAATTAATATCGCGGTGTGTGGATGCGCTTCTGAAAAGTATGTGTGTCCCCCTCCCGCCCTCCCCAAAAATTTTAATAATAAGAAACTTTTAAAATTAGCAACCCGACCTTTATGTAAAAAAAAAAAAAAAAAAAAAGAGACGTTAATGAATATTTCCCGATAGGTGCTGAAAAGCCGTAATTAAAAAGTTCTGCTGTTAACTCCGGCAGGCTGGCAAAAAACTGTTTCTCCCACGAGGCGGGGTTTGTTTCTCCATGTGCTGCCCTGTGTGGGCCATCCAGCAACTCCACATCCCAGCTCCCCCGCCTGAAGCCCAGGGAAGAAGGCACTGGCCAGTTTAACTGCTGTGCTGTGCTGTACAGGGACATCATGGAAGTGGGAAGTGCTCCAAAACCATTGCGTTTTTGTTGCTGGGTGGAGAAAGGTTACACTTCCTCTCGCTGGGTAGCCCCTGTGAGGAGAAGCGAAAAGAATTTCTCCAAATAAAAGAAACCAGTGAAGCAGGGAAGATTGGGAAACAGCCATGATGCATCGCTTTTTGCTACAGCTTTGCACGAGGTGAACTATTTTGTGATCATGCAGTATTCATTATGCTCTGCATTCCTTCAGGAATTACAGTATGCAGGCTGTGGGTTGTGAAATGCTATAACAAAGACATTTTTAAAAAAGAAGGGATAAACAAGACAATGGGGTGATGCAACAAACAAAACGGCAAAGTCCATGCCAAGCTGAGAGTTGCTGGCTTTTATTTGTTTGTTTGAAAAAAGTCCAGCCCGGCTCTCTCGTTAAATACAGCACTTTCCTAAGCAACCGTTTGTTCTTCCTGAACAGTAAATCCAGCCAAAGTTGGGCTAAGCAGTTTCAGAGCAATGGGATGAGTCCTCTGGCCTTTATGAAACACACAGTAAACAGGGTGCACAGGGCCATGAAGTTAAAACAGGAATATAATAAATGGAAAGAGGATTCCTCCCCCAATCCATCCGAGTGCTGCAGAGCTCTCTGGCTCTCTGCATCCAACAGCACCTCTGCACTCGAATCATGGCCTGACCCAGGCGATCATTAGTGGAGTCTACGCCAGGCACTTGAGACACATAAATGGGAGCCCAGGTTCACGAGATCCTCTTAAAAAAACAAGATTTGACTTTTTAAATGTGGGGTTTTATGAACCTTCTGGTTTTGCTTGTGAGGATCAGCCTTATGACACGTTCCTGTTTCCTCCCTGTCCATGAGGGCTAATAGCAGATCTTTAAAAACTGGAAGCTGAGATTCTCAGATGAGTAAGATGCCTGTAAACACCGAGGCTTTATGGAATGCCTGAAAAACATGAGACTCGTGAAAATGAATAAATAAATAAAAGCCAGACTTGGGAGCGCTGACAGAAAGGACTGAATACCAACTGCATTACGGTAACATTTTTGTGGCCAAACTTGCAGCCTCAATGTTTTAATGATGGCAGCCTTTACTGCATTTAACAGAAGCCTGGATTTGATTCTTTCAGAATAAAAGGGCTTTTGAATGCTCTGTAAAGGCTGTTTCCTGACTTCATTGATTGCTGACACAAACACCAGAATTAAATCTCCTACATCTTGAGCTAAAGCAACAATCCCATTAATTTGGAGAGCAGTGAGCTTGTACAGGAAGCAGTTGCTGGAAGAGGACATGTAGCATGAGCCGAACCAGTTGGCTGCTCTGTGTCTCATGTCGCCAAGCAAGAACAGGGCCAAGGTAAATCTCCATAGAACCATGTTTTATTTGGAGGCTGCTAAAGCCAGTCGAATTCACGAAAGAATGCGAATAGCCACATCAGGAAACTCAGCAAAAGATTATCTGAACTGGCAAGGTTTAAGAAGGAAAATTAAATTTGTTCTTTGTTGTCCCTGCCTGTTTTTCCACTTCTGAATAGGGATAAAATGAAGTACCACTCCAAAGAGCTTGCACATTCCTTCACATGCTTCAAGTTGTGATGTAAAGACTATACTGGAAGAAATATCTGTAGATCTCAGCACATACTTGTCATTAAACACATTGAAAGCTAAATTGCAATAAAGTAAAAAAGCTTTTAAAAAGGTACATGCACGGCAGATGAACTCTAACCTGAGCATAACTACGTGCATAGTGATGGAGCATGGCTACTCTTTGGCCCATGCTTTGCAAGTTTGAAGTTTCTCCAGGCCTTAGGAAATTTCAGGAGATTAGTCCTTCTATAATACAGGAACACAAGAGGTGGGAAGTCAGCAATAATGCAACAGAGATAGCCCAAGCTCCCTGGTGAGGAAACAGTCCCACTACGTAATCTCGCCTCTGTGCTTTCAGCCCCTGTCCAGTTACTGAAGAGAATCTTGGTCAGTCAGGGCAGCTCTGCCCCTGCTGACCTCCCACGTGCTCACACACTGCCCATGGCTCTGGTGCCTCCACCCCTACTTGCTCACTTATTCCTCACAGGAGAAGAAGCTCTACAGCAGCTTCTGAAAAGAAGATCACTTCAGCATATCCCAGAGGTGAATCTTCTAGACTTTAAACATCTCACTACATGCCAGTTATTCCAAAGCAAGGGCCAGCAATATAATGTATGCAGCAAATTCCAAATGGGATTTGCAAAGTAATCTGATTAAAAAAAGCCAAACCCCCAACCTTTTAAAAGCGGACTTCTCATACCTTGTTCAGGGCTACTCCATGGCCTGCACAACTCACCCAAGACAACTTCTGGCAAAGGTGGGGATGAGGATACCTCTGACATTTCCATCACTGCAGGGTGAGGCTTTCAGTTCCTCCTCTATGATTATAACCCAATTATATAAATACATGCAGAGCTTTTAAAGCACAAAACCACCAGTACTTTCACATTTACTCAACTGCATTTAAAATATCTGTACTTTCATAATTACAACATTGACAAGGATTTCAGAGGGAAGGCTTAATTTTCTTGAGGGAGAGCGCGCTTGGTGATTGAGGATGATGTACATTAACATTCTGCTCCACCCCAAACTCCTATAGTGAACCACCCTGTATCTGGCATTTCAGGACTGTGCTTCCCCCACAGTGGCCACCAGCACAGCTGGCTGGAGGCTGTCACCTTCTATATCCCAGCTTGCAGGGCAGAAAAGCTCCTGTTCCCTGTCCACTTTGCATGAAAGTCAGAGTAGTTTGGGCCGCCCTCACCGGTAGTTGAAGTGCAGATACCCAGGGTTGTGCTGAGGGATGAAGAGCCACACAGCCCATCAGCTCTGCTGTGGCAGGTGGCTACCCTCACAAAGGTGGGAGCAGTAAAGTCCAAGTGATTCTTGCTGCTTTCGAGGACTTCTCAGATCTCCCTCTACAGGACACAGACAGGGCTGCCTCCCTGCCTCGCAGGTGTGTTTTGAATGTAAGCAGATTGAAGTCAACAAGCCACAGATATGACTGTAAAAGTGACTGTGGAAGTGAAAGAAAGGCACCCCTAAAATAATGTTTAGCTTTGGATTTGGCTAATCCATAATTATACCTTGCTGTATGTTTGTACAGACCAGAGCTCACTGAGACCACGTACAGGCTATATTTAAACGAGCTATTCCAGGTACCACAGGCAGTGTCGTCATGGTACCAACACAGCACAGGCTGTGGAGCCCACTTGTGAAACCCAGAAAATATGCAGGTAACCACTGCTGCACTGTGTAGCTCACCAGCTGCTCAGCTGTAATGTAAAGCTAGCTCTAGGTACAATTCCACAGGTTTATTTAGGAAGCGATACCAATAGGGGAAGTTCTTGCCTCCAGTCACTGTTTTTTTCACTCCTGCATCTCTGTTCCCTTCCACTGTGTCTCCAGTTGTGCCATTAGTACTATCCACAAGACTCACTGGAAACCGAATGCTTGAATTTATCTGCATGGGAGGGGGAGGGGGGGGGAAGAGAGAATAAAAAATACCCAGCAGTTTTCTCTGGAGTTGAAAGGGATCACTGAAGGCAGGGGCTGAAGCCGTCAAGGCTGGTAGGGTAGGTAGGAATCCCCCTTAAATATATATAATCTTTCGAGTCCAAATGGTGTTGCAGAAAAAATAAATACAGTTTCTTATTTTCCAGCCAACTGCCAATACTCTTCATTAAAGCATGTTGGTTGTGTTCTTCTGGCAGTGACACACCAGGGACAAGATCTGGAAGAAGGCTGCCTCCTGGAAGCAATGCTGCTGCACAGCATCCTACTGGTACATTTTGTCCTTTGCTTTGCAGCCAGACGTGGGACTTGCTTTTGACGCTGTGCTGCCTTTCACTCATATCAGATTGTGAGAGGTTGTTTCATCAGAAACAAAAGAGTGAACTGGAATAAGGAATAAATTAGAAGCAGGAACAAAATGTTGTTGCAGTTTTTACAACTTGAGAGAAAAAGATGTAAAAAACGGCAGAGATTTGATTATTAGCTTCCCCAAATGACACTATTATTGTAATTACCAAACTCCTTCTAAAGCAAGATATAGCTACAGTGATTGCACCACCAGAACTATACATGGAGAATGATGCAGAGCATGCACTGTAGGACAGAAATGAGGATGTTACAATCAGTGAAAATTTTCATTATTGGGAGAGGCTGGAGAAGCTGAGACCATCTTCAGAGAGAAACAAGAGTGCTGGAGGGGCCTTCCCACGTAGTTTCAGAGCAATGAAAGGCAGTCGTGTTTATGCATTTTTCTTAGCCTGGGAGAATCAGCCAAAAGAAAATAAGGTCAAATGGGGAGTTCAAAATGAAGCAGGCAAGGATGTCAGCCTTTCCCAGTGTCCTATCAAGACATTCATGCAATATCACTCAGAGCTGCTCTGCCATACCTAAGGCTTTTCAAACACAATGAACTTTGCTTTTCAAATCAGAACTGACAAATAAAATAGCTTATTCATGTCTACTCAAAAACAGAAAAGAAAATCTAGGCAGGTTAGTTGGAGCCCCAGAACTTACAGAAAATATTTGTGAAGACAAGTTTGTTATTCAGACCTGTGCCCATTTTCCAAGTTGAAGTTATAACTGAAAGGGGAATGCCCTAACCCAAGCTAGGGGCCACTCCAGCTCAGGAACTATCATCCTAGAGAGATGGGCATGGTCTGATTTAGGTATTACAAGAGATGCAGCAGAAGGCCAGCACTTACTGTCAGCCTCTGTTTCAGAGACACCAGTTCATTCTTCGTCCTTGAAATTTTTAAAAGCTAAGCAGATAGCATCCTGCTATCCTGACCACATAGAGGGATCTGAAAGTGTTCAGACACAACTTTTGATTCCTTGCAGTCCCTGGAAGACCTACAGAAAAAAACACAGCCACTGCCAAAAGAGCTAAATCTCCTTAACTTCTGTATGAGTGTCTTTAAAACAAATGTAAACTCCCACATTAGCAGTCAAATGAAAGATTCCTGTGCAGGGCTGAGCCCCAGGTGAATAAACAACCTTAATAGCTTGAAGCATTAGTTGCTTGTGTTTGAAAGGTATCCAGTGTGGCTCACCCATGACTGGTGACTGTAAGCACTTGAAATTCAAACTGATAAATGCTGAAGGTTTAAGCACACAGATTATTACTAATGGCTGAGACTAAAAAGGGAAAACAGTGTTCATTAATGGATTCCATGTGATCTTTCAGTATACAAATAAAAAACAACAACAAAAACTTAACCAAGCAAATCCTGTACGATGTTACTGGAGCTGTGCTAGCACAAGAAACACCACGGATCCTACTGTGCTGAAATTCATTGTGGTATTAACCAAAATTGACTATGTAAAAAGGAGACATCCAGTCTGACTTGGCTGCCAGGACTTCTGAAAATGAACAGCAAAGTCCCTGCTTCTCCAATGGCAAGTCATCCCATCTAGATTGGAAGAGTAATCTCCAGGTGAAGAAGTCATTCCTTCTCCATTCATTATGGACAGACCGAGACAGTTCCTACAAGTTAAAGCTGAGGGAGATGGATCCTACCTTTAGTGAAGAACAGTTTCTTCCCTAACCTACCATCAAAGACAATGGAGAGACATCCCAATCTAGACTCAGCAGCTCCCAGAACAGGGATATGATAGGAAACTGCAGGTGGTAACCTCTTGATCCAGAAGATGCCACCTAAGGCAGGTGTTTACCCTCACGTACAGCGCAGTCACTGGCAAAGCCCAGCTAAACTCTGTAGCCAGACAATCCCTTTTTTAAACCAGAATTCATCTCTCTCCTGTACAATGAATGTTTTCTTGAATTATGAAAACATAATGCTTATTGTTTTGAACAAAATCCTGACTCATCCTTATTTGACCCAGTTGAGATTTTTAGTAGTTTTTCACTTTTCTGCATTACAGTGCTGTCAAAATATACCTGCAATAATGTTATAAAGATCAGGGCTCAACTTGCTTCAAGAAGGGTGCCTGTAGATATTCCTAGAGGCTTTTACGGATAGTGATCCAAATTCTGCACTCACTACTTTTCTCTGGATAGGAGGGAAAGATGTTTATATAGAGTATGTTAGATTATTATTTTAACTTACATTTCTTGAACACTTGTTTGTGATCCAGAAGATAATGTGATCTAGAATCTTACAAAATGTGTTGAATTGGTTTAAGAAGAGCCATGTACAGATCCCACCTAACTAACATGTTAAACTTGAATAAAGCCTGATTAACTCACAAGAAGATAAACCACAAACTACTCCAGATTCACAGCAGTAACCTGAAGGCTGAATATCTGTTCATGAAAGATTTTTAAAGTTACTGAAGTTCTGGCTGTTGAGCAATTACACATCTGCAGTTCTAGAGGACATTCTTCACATTCCCCAACTTCTACTAAAACCTGGCAAGGATAAATAAATGTAAGAAATCAGCAAATTAAAGACTTGAGTAGAGTGTCTTAGCAAAACACACTAATGGCTAATCATTGTGCAGTCCAAGAAGGTGCACTGCCATAACTTATTCAATAATAAATGAGAGAAAGTTCCCAGTGCAGTCAAACAAAATTTGTTGTAAGAGATTTCTAGATAGACTCCAATTAATATCATTTACAGGAGGTCTGATTTGTCTCCGTGGGTCCAGAGCAGCTGGGGCAGCCTGTTGACTGCAGGGATTTTCTTCCAGCTCACAGTCAATGAGTAGCTGCTGCTTTTGGTTGCTGTCTAAGCCTCACCAGTGGGATTTTCCTTGGATGGAGGCCTTGGCCACTAGAAAGTGGCAGGCAGTTTCTTGGGCTTCTCTGCTACTTTCTTGGCCAGGTGTTGGCAGTCAAATTTAGCAGAACAGGTCAAATGGTGCAGACAGCAGTGGCAACTGTGATATGTTTTTGCACAGGAAAATCACAGAATAAAATAATGCCACCACTACAAATTGTACCTCCAACCTTTTCTAATTCATCTGGCATTTAAGCACAGGTTGAAACGCTTTGTAGCATTAATAACATGAACTACCCACATTTGAATGCCTTTTTTACAATACACTCTCAGACTTCTCCTAAGGAAGAGGAAGGAATCTCAGAGTTTAGGACTGGGATAGCCTCATTTGGCAACATACTGTGATTGAGTTTCCAGTTGGTAACATAGGAATAACAGTTCCCTAGCCAAGGGGGGATCCTGTAAAGATGAGCATGTTCTGGGCATTCAGCTAAGACAGACATCATGACTGAATACACAGCTATTAGAAGAGCTGGAGAGAATCTTGCAATGTTATGTGGTCCATCCCCTTATTCCAGGGTAGTGTCATCGTAGGTGACTTCTAACCCTATCCTAAAATACATTTACATGTGCCCTATTTACATAGCCTGATGTCATCTCTAGATTTAATATGAATACCCCTTCTCAGGACTCACCTGCACAAACAAATCTCTGTTTTCACACCTTCCATGTAGTTGCTCGAGATTCTTAAAGAGCAGGTTCCTTTCCCTTTTATCATTTTCCAGAAGTTTTCAAACAATTTACTCCCATCTATCTGTCAAGACAAGCACACTCAGATGAAGTATTTCAAACAACCTTCTTCCTTTTCCTCCTGCCGATCTTCTCTGAGCAGTCTGTACATATAGACAAGCTTTAACCAGCTAATGCCTTCAAAAAACCTGTCCAAGTCTCTATTATAACTTGTCCCCTCCACTCTGAAGCTGAATGAGTTGCAGAGCCTCTGGAAGGATCAGACCTTGACTGCCGGAGTTTTTACAACTATGCATCCCTTTGATCCCTTTCCCAATATGCACAAAATACTGAACTTCTCTCCTGGATTTCATTACACATAAAAAGACATGAAAGTGCAATTTACTCCTTACTCATCAACAACTACCCATCAGCCCTAGCTCCAAGCTAGACCGTTCTGGCTCCTTCAAGAAATGGTTTTGAAATTTCCATTTCCAGATTGCCCTGGCAGGTATAACTGTGACTTTGCAAACAACTACAGCTGTGTGTGCTAATTGCTTTCCTCTAAATTATTTATGAGACATTTTTGACTGATGGGATTTCTCACAGCAGCATGTGCTAAGCATTGGCAGTGGAGTCCTGAACTGGTGGGAACTCCATCACCTGCCGAGCTGCGGAGGAGCCAGCTGTTAGTCCTGGCAGCCTGTGCACTGAGCTGCCAGGTCAAGCTCTACCTGCTTTCATCTCCTTTTCCTATAACTGCTTGATAGAAATTTATGTGTAAGCATCATATCTGCACATAACACACCCCCTTTACTTTTGGGATTAGATCAGAGAATGCTGGAGACTGCCTAATTTAGATAAGGCAGAATACAGGGTGTCAGTGACCTGTGGAAGACAATCCATTTCACTAAACAGGACATTTTCAAGCTCTGGTCCCAGAGGCAGCAGGGGTTCTGTAAAATGCAATTAGGGAAGCCAGAAATCAATAGGCTTAAATTCACCACATAGAAGGTAGCAGATTTACCAGAAATTTTTTACAAGATACATAAACTGAAAAAGAATGGAAAACACAACTACAGGCAGTACAAAATATTTCTCATGACCCACCACTCTACCACTGCTTTTTACTGGAGGGCTTATCTCTGCCATGCAGCTAAAAACTACTTTAAAAGCTGTCTGAAGGTAACCATAAGCCCTGTCAGTTAAATAAAAAAAAATGGTGTTCCAGGGACCAGCAAATTATGTCAGTATTTTCCCTTTCCCTTTCAGATATGAATAACTGATAAGGAGAAGCAGTTGGAACCACGTTGGGTAAAAGAAAAGCTTCATGTCTTGAGTTGCAGGAGCTCGACAAGGAGCAGGCAGAGGAATGAAGCAAAGCAGCCTGTTGGAATTACTGCTCACTATTGGTGTTTTGATTACCTTCCCAGGAGACTCTAAAGATTGCTGGGTGAGCAACCAGTGTGACATCTTCATGAGTTTCACAGCTGTGTTTAAGAACTAAGTTTAAACAGGATTCCCAGCCAAACCGTAGATGAAATTGTGCATTGGACATTTTCCTAAGCAGTAATTTTACCCTGTCCATCCCACAAGTTTTAAACAATTTGAATTAACCTTGTGCTGCTCAGTTATTCTACACATGCCAGAAGATTCAGTGTTTTCAGTACAAAAGTGTACTGACCCCAGATTTGGGAGTTCAGACAGGAAAGAGAGGGTGACGAAGAGGGCCATCTTCCTCCTCAGAGGTGAACTGGTATTTCAGAGCCAGGTCAGATATTCCTGAGCCACTGTGCTCCGTGCAGCAGGGATATAATCTGAATTGCTGTGGGAGGTATGCAGGGGACAGCACACCATAATCCATCTGTGCATAAGGTCAGCAGGAGGAAGGCAGGGCAGAAGGTGCTCTAAGAGCACCCAGAAGTTTTGTTTCCTTACTCCCTTTCTCACTTCCAGTGGAGCTGTCTCTCCAGCCGTGTCCTGTTCAGTGGGTGGCACTTGGAAATCGAAACAAGGGTCCCAGTTTCCAAGCCTGCTCCCTCAAAGGGGTGTACCACATGGACTTCTTGTACTTCCATGAAACGGCAGCCTAGGGGTGAAGAAATGGTTTCCCTACAGAAGAATAGGAGGAAGCAGGAAGGGGGGAAGCTCATGTTCCCATCACAGATGCAAAAGGAGACAGGACAGAAGGTATCTGTCTGGATCTGACACAGACTAACAGCATGCCACAGGTAAGGCTAGGAAGTCATTCATGCCTCATTTCCCCCACCTGTAAATTATTCCTCCCCTTTCATCCCCACAGGCACATCATTATGATTGCTCAATTAATTAACAGCTTAAAAGAGCTCTGAGACATTCAGATGGAAGAGAAGGATTGTTTTGTATTTCTGCTTCTCCAAAGTTGTGTGGATAAACACTGAACTTTTTAAGTCCTTTGCTGATGATGACAATTTACTTCCTGTTTATGGATGGGAAACTTAAACTATGGAAATGTTAAAGCACACATTTTGGGAAACAGCATCAGGTTCCAAGATCCCACCTTCTGCATGTTCAGATACATACAAACACAGCTTGACTTTCATTCTCCATTCTACATGTGAGCAGTCACAGGTGAAGATATTCATCTACTGGAGATCATGAGTTCAGGATCCCAAATCAAGTGTCTCAAAGTTTGATTCTCTCTAGGAAACCTAAATGAAAACTTAGCAAAGCAAACCTGGCTGGAAGCAGCTCACTGTGTTCACACTTGTGTTCAGCCAGAGCTTCAAAACAGCTTCATGCCATTAGAGGATCAGAAACACGACTGAGTCTTTGGGAAGTGTCTATCACATGTCCCTCCAGCACAGCAATTATAAATCAATGTATTACGGGAGTGAGAGTTTCCCCGACCAAAACAATTAAAAATACCACATAAAATAAAATGCTGAAAGGAAATCTGTCCGTTCTGCACTATTATTATGTTTAACAGAAAACCCAAGTTCCTGTCAAAAACAAGAGAATAGGCAATCTCCAGCCAGCTTTAATAGCAAGATCTTTTGAAATATTCAGCCATCTGTCACAGCAGGAGGGCTTGTTGTTCAGCCCTTCTGAAAAAATTTGGCCTTTATTTGAGAACATGGTGCTTTTGAAACTCCGCTCTCAGGCCCCTCCTAGAAACCACTTCTTCCATGGCAAGTCCTGCTCTTTTTGTGTTTACCAGAGGTGTCCTCAGCGCAGTGCAACCTGCCAGGAAAGCAGGTAGAGATGGACTGGAAGCACAAAAGTGGAAGATTACCCTGAGCTAGCCCTAAATCCAAGGACAAATAGGTACATTAGGTCCAGAACTAACTGTACTTTCATTTTATGTTGCTTATAAAAAACATTACAAACATATTTTAGCAAATGTCAAAATGCGTGTATCTCATGAAAAATGACCATAGAATACTCCTTTCCCCTCAGAATTATTTATTTCCCCCCTTCTCTGATTATTCCAGTTCTTTCTCTTCTTTCTTTCACTATTGTTGACATCTTTCCCGAGGTTAAAAAGAGGTAACAAAGGACTTCAGTCACCCAGCAATGGAATGAACTGCTCCATTCTATGCAGAAACAGCTTCCAAATCAGCCTGTCTGTGGGTTAAAAAAATCTGCTATGCCGAAAGGAAAATCCAGGAGCAGGTGAATCATCTCATGTGCTGGGAGCAGGCAAACAGAGATGGCATGATGCACAGCACTACATTAAACCAGGAGTCTAATCCCACTGTAAACACCTACATCTGGAACCTGCAATGATTCTCCTCCACAGAACAAACATTTTCCTCTGAAGACAGCCCAGCAAAGCAGAGCACTAACCTGGATATTTTCCCTTTCTCCTGCTACTGGTGTGTTAGAAGAACCTGTTACTGTTCCATTTTAACAAATATAGATTGAGTTCCTTGTGGTTCTCTGGGACAGAGACAAAAATCTTGTTACCCTCAATGAAGCAAGACCTCCTGCAAATGGATGGGACATATAAGAACACTTTTTATTTCTGAAGTGGGGCAAGAAGCTTTGAAGTTACATTAATACCTCCAGATAAAGAGTCACACAATCCCTCCTGCTGCAAAGGAAACCTCAGTAAAATGGCTACATGAAAGTCAACAGCAAAATTCCCACCAGTTTCACTGTGAACAAGACTTCAGGCCATAAATCTGTTCTGTAAAGGGTTTCCTACCAAATGTTTGAAAATTATTTTTTCCAAAGGGGGAAAAAAAAAAAGTTAATTGTTGCATTGTATTTTCTATAAAAAGCCATAACCAAACATTTCATTTTAGATTGGGTCAAATTTCCAGTTCCCACACATGTCTGCATGAAGCAGGAACTCAGTTGGCTGACATGTTCTGTTGCTAAACTGAACTGACACACAAGAGTGTGACAGTGGCAAGCAAAATGTTTTGCACTCTTAATCCCCAGAAAATAAAAGAAAATATAGCACATCAAGCTGCTTCTCCAACCCTCCCTCACAAGTTTGCATAGAAATACATATGGTAATACTGCAATTTTTCAAAGATTTTTTAAAACTGCAATTTACATCAGCAATGGCTACCACTTGGCACAATCCTACTGAAGTTAAGAAGTTACCCTGGAATAATAAAGCAAAATTTGGAACAGAATTTGTCCTGAAGAGCTCCAGGTCCCAAAGAGCCCAACAAAACCTTCCTCTTGGCTCTGCTCATTCCTTTTCAGGAAGAACCCAGCGGAAGGGAGGCAGTCAGTGTGACTGCCAGCTTTGCAGAGTCCATGAAACTCTTTGGAGACACGACCCCAGTTCTGGCTCTTGGATTTCCAACAGAGGACTCTATTAAAAATTATCCTCTCCAGGGCCCCAAAATCTTCACCCTTAACCTTTCTGAGTCATTAAAGAGTATTCAGCCCTATTACAACAAATACAGCAAATTTCCCTCAGAAGCCACTGAAACATTATAAAGCAATGGACCAGACCTTGTTCTGCAAGGCTGAAGCCCCAGGAAATGAAAAGAACTTCAGCACTTGCTTAAGCTTAAGCACAAGCTGAAATGCATGGCTGAATAGGAATGGCCTGAGGAATTATGCAAATGCTTAGATGAATCCGGGTCCAAATATGAATTACTTTAGAAGATAGAGAAGCAAGCAGTGCAATTTAATCATTTTTATCTCCTTACCAAGAATGCACAAGTTCTTACAGCTAATATTACAGCATCTTCTGCTGCTGCCAGAAGCCAAATGACCTATTCTTTAACAGTCAAGCTCTCCTCATTTTCAAACTGAAGATTAGTCCATTTATGCTGAACAGTGGCACAGAATGACAATTTCGTAATACACAGATTGAGTGCTATTCCACTCACATGTTACATTACCTTGCCCTTTCATCCACTGCACTTCCACTTGCAATTGACTATCATGGTAATAAGGTGGAGTTGCTTCTAATCTCAAATTGTGTACGTTCTGGGATGCTGGCAATTCATTAGATACTGCCACAGAGTGACCAACTGGATCTGACCTTGAATCTGAACACATAAAAAAAAAAAGTGGAGATAAAACTTATTCATATTAACAGACTGCAGTAAAGTTACAATGTGAGCTGGGCACTTCCTTAAAATGCTGAATAAAATGAACCTTCAGCAATGGCACTGCCAAGGGCAGGCAGCACCTCCCAGCAGACTGTCAGCACTGTCCACAAGGGATCCCAAAAACATGAAGGCTGATTGTGAAAATGCTTCTACACATGCCTAGTCCTTACTTCTGCAAATATTCTTGCCGATGTGAGCATTTTCAGTGTCAGATCCCACAGCTGTATTGCTAACAGGCAGTGTCCAACACAGATTCCAGTTTGCAGGAATATCAGTGAATCCATCTGAGTACGTCATCACAGAAAACTAATGGTTTACAGTAGGTTATCATAACCCACACACTAAAGAAAGACTTTATTTCACTGTGATCTGAGCAGATATACATAGCAGAAAGTGGAAGGTGATTAATAAATTCTGCTACCCAAAAAGAGGATTGTGGTAATTACAGCACAATTGCCACAGAAGATATACAAAAGAGCTCACTGAGAAAACACCCCAATTTAGACTGCACAACTCCAGGGACTGCTTGCTAATAAAATACAGAATATTTTACTTCTAGGTCACTGATTTCAATCTGGCCTCAAAGGAAAAAATGACTGAAAGTTAATGCCAGCTGACAGTGGTGTGAAAGCTGCAGGGTGGATCTCAGCCCACTTCCGAGCAGATTGGAGGACACAACCCAAGTATTTGTGATTTGTGAAAGCAATACAGCTAAAAATTCAGGGTGTGATTCAATGATACTGTAAATCCAGCTGCAGGACTCTTAGGACAAGGAGCTGATATGACATACACAATTCTGCTGATTCCAGCTTGTCTGAAACCTTTTGACAAGTTAACTGTGCACAAACAGGTGCTGGGGCCGATCAGATATCATTATGCTTTTTACAGCTGGAAGAAAAATCCAGGTTGTGTGTGCCAAGCAGTTCAACAGAAATGTAGGTAAGTGCCCACAGCTCATTGAGATCCAAACTGCCTGGTATCAAGGGTCACCAGTCCATGGCCTCCAAGCTTCATCCTTCAGTGACAGCAGGTGCAGGCTGTGTAGGAGCAGGCACATCAGAACTGTACTGTTTTATTGCTGCTGGTCACTCTCTGAACTGGAGACAAATGAAGGTGCTGTCTACACCTCCGTCTGTCCTGTGACAGGGTGGAGGGTTCCAGATGGTTAGCAAGTCACCCAGGACACATAAAGCCACACAGGCATTAAATAGCATAAATAGCGAGGCATTAAATGACACCATCCCTGCTGGCACCACATCCTTGCTCATCAGTGCTCCATTCATTTAAACACTTTAAAGAGAGCAGGGAAATAGGAGATTAGAGAGATGTGCTGCTGCCTTTGATAAGCCTGAAAATAGAAGCAATGTTTGTGTTAATCCTGTAGCTGTAATACAGAAAAGGCACGATTAACTGCAGTTGCAGGAACAGTCTAGTGCAATCTATTTTCCCAGTGAATTTCTCCACAGAAAGATGGGTCACAGGGCACACCTGCAAAATCCATCCAGACATTTGTATCTGCATTGTGTCTATGGCCTGTGCTCCAACAGATGGTTGGCTAAAGGATTTCTTCTTTTATTTTATTTTGGGTTTTTTTTTCCTTAACAGGAACAGAGCACAAGAGCAGAGCAAGCCCTCCTGCCAACAGCACAGGGAGTGCAGAGCATTCAACTATGAAGGGGTGACCTTGATTAGTGTCTAATCAAGTGTAGAAACCAGTTGCTTTTCAGCACATAATAAAGGAGAAAAGTTCTGCAATGATCTGCCAGAGTTCTTGAAGCTGCTCTAAGGAATGCTGTCGGAGATGCTGTCCATACAGTCTCTGCTTCAGGCACCAGTGGCCTTGATCCTTCCACACGTGTGGTACCTCCTGCTTCACTGCAAGATCACTCCCAGAGAGGTCTATGTACTGCTTTTTACATAACATGCTATTCCTTAATCAGCAGCACAGATGTCAGGGCAGCTCTACCTGACTTATGCGTACAGATAGAAAATGCAGGCAGCTTTGGTTAAGGTTCCTTATTTCCTTTTTATTTCCCTTACAAATATTATATCCTGGAAATAGTATCTATCTCTCATTGCTGCTAGCAATGGAGAGGAATGAACAGCCCTGTAGATAAGAAAAGAAGAAATTCTGGATCCACTGATACAGGGTGAAAATATCCTAGCTGAGTGTTTCCCTTAGAACTATACACCTTTGGGAAAGAAGCCAAAAGAGGTTGGATTAGCTGGTGTGAAGGCTTGCAAGATCAGCTGTGGCTTGGAAAGGCAATACTGTCATAAAGGTCCTACTGAGAATAGAGAGGGATTAACACGGTGTTTGAATGGATCCAGCAAGTCTTGGGACAAGGAAACATGAACAGTGTTGGCATTATGTGATTATAATAAAATCAGGCTGATGATGGAGAGGGGGGAAAAAAGTGGTACCTCTTCTCTACTGCATTACAAGCAAAAGTGCTAGTGAGAAGGCTGAGGTCCCTGCACACACAGCCATGTCTCACTGGAACTGCAGAGAAAACCATCCCATCTGGGATGCACTCTGCATTAGCAGAGGCCACAGAGGAACAGGAATCTGTTCATGAACCTCCAGTTCATGAACAGAAACAATAAAACAAGGAGTTTCCATGTTATTTAAAAACCCAGGGCACTCACAGGACAAAAACTTCCCTGGAGGCATGGGAAGGAAGTAAAATCTGTGCTTCGAAAGACAGAAAATTCACAGCTTATAAAAAGGAGGGTGGGAAACACAGATCTGGAAGCCAAATCATAGAATCATAGAATCATCCAGGTTGGAAAAGACCTCCAAGATTGTCATATCTAACCCTTGATCAAACACTGTACTGTGGTTACCAGACCATGGCACTCAGTGCCACATCCAGTCTCATCTTAAAAACCTTCAGGGACGGTGAATCCACCACCTCCCTGGGCAGCCTATTCCAATGCCTGATCACTCTCTCTGTAAAAAAATTCGTCCTAATATCCAACCTAAACTTCCTCTGGCACAGTTTAAGACCATGCCCTCTTGTCCTACTGCTGGCTCCTGGGAGAAGAGACCGACACCAGGGGTTGCACTCTGCGTGCAGGGAGAGGGGTGTTGCAAATGGGAGGAAAGATTTTGTGCTTTCCAGAGGTTTCTAAACCCAAAAAGCTTCAGCCTTCACTTCTATAAGGTACTCTGTGTTACACATGAATCCTTCTCTTCCATTTTAGAGTTTACCTGCAGAGGAAAATGTTAAGCTCTTAGCATTAAAAAGAAGGGGAAAAAAGGTAAAATGTTTTTAATTTTAAAAAGACAAAACTTCTTTATAGCTTCATAATTAGTTAAAATTTGCCTGTGGTGTTATGTCCATGTGCTAAGTTTCCTTAGGGATCCATTTGCATCTGCATAATCACCTATTTTAATTATATGATGCCATAGGGTATATGGTACTACATGGACAAGAAAAAAGACAAGGAGATGACAGTGGGACAGAAAATAGAGCAGCTACATTTCCATCAGCAAAAATGACTGTTACATGCAGTCATGAGCACGGGATGGGGGAGGGACAGTCATGTGAAATAAGTTGCTTCAGTCCTTCAAGTCCCTAAAATAAATTCAGTCCCTTGTGAGGCAGATTTTCTCTCTCTTCTGTTCCACATCTCAAACCCAGTATGATTTCCTGCTCCAGATGGTGGCAATACTCTTCAAGTCAGGGCATCCATCTTCTCCAGACTATGACCGCAAGTCTCTGCCATTTCAGAAGCCCCCACCTCACAGCAAACCCCTTCTATCCCAACTCAGAATCCCACTGTTTCTCCAACCTCCCTGTTATCACTTATACATATATAAACATTGACATTATCTATACAAAAGAGATCAGGAACTTCTGGTATCTTAAAAATCCTAGATCACTCTTTCCAACCCTGAAATGTTCCTGTTTCTAACCACATTTGCAATCCAGTAGACCACAATTGCACGGAGGTGATAAAAAAAATGAGAGTTGTTCACATCAACCACAGCAGAAGGATCTTCAAGTTGGAGAGAGATTGGGGGAATATGGCCTGTCACAGCCAGATCTTTGAGCAGCACATGTTGTTTATCACACCAAGCCAGAGTCATGACTGCATCTCTTCCTGGCAGATGCATCCTTTCTCTTCTCTTGCTTTTCTCCACCAGCAGCTGTTGTGCTCTCCCAGCACCTCTCAAAGGCCAGCAGAGACAGTGGTAGGCACAGTGGCAGCACACATGCATCAGCCATTTTCCAGTGATCTTTATTAGCTGTTCTGGCCCCCATAAGCTTATGCAGACTTTGTAATGGTGGATTTTTAGGTCTCTTTCTGGAGATGAATCCCAGCAAATGAGAGCACTGATGGAGGCACAGGGATGAGTGGTGAAGCTGTCCCACCTGAGACTCTTAAGGGCATCAGGAGGTGGAGGGTGTACCTGAAAAACAGAGCAAGGTACAGGGAGGAGTTTTCAAAAATGAAAATACCTCTAGCAGAAAGACAGACAGTGACATGAGCAGGCTAAAACAGCCACCAAGGTTTGGTTCTAATTGTCAGCATAGCACATCCTTCCACTGAAGGTCAGTTCAACAATATCTGGATTAGTAACTTTAGAAGTTCTGTTACAGACTGAGACAGGCTTGGGTGGAAAGGAGTTTCCAAACCTGGAACTGCAAGGGCTCAAACTTAGGTACAGACTGAGACTGTCTGAGCCTTAAGTCCTGAGCATACCTGAACTTTGTTCTAACTATAAGACAAAAGATGTGCAGGACAAAACTAAGCAGCTTAAAAAGAATATGCTGTGGGGCAGTTACAATTTCATAAAGAATGATTTCACCTACCAAAGTTAAAAGATGATCCTGCAAACGGGTAAGATATATTAAATTGGGAAAACAGTGCTAGCATGCCCTTAAAGAAAATACCCTGCAATTACCAAGAGACAGGATATGGATAAGCAGTTTTCAAGAGGAAAGCCCCTCTATCTCATTAAACAGCTGCTTTGCTCCTGCATTTTTTCCCTGTTCAACTCTTCACCTTTAATCTGCAATACTCAGCTATGCTGCACACACCAAGAATGCAAAGCTGACAAGCACAGGAGGGCCTCCCTTATCAGCTTAGGATAAAAGCAAGAGATCGAAAGGATGGATTGTCTGTGATTTTTCATTGCAGACTGGTAGATACTTCATGCCCGTTTCAGACAGGCTAAAGATTTGGAGATCTGAAGATTCATTTATCTTTAAAGATTTAGAGGAATATTGGTGGAAAATTACCAGTAAACTTCCACACAGGAAAGAAAGGAGTGCCATGGTGTTCACACCACCGAGCCATGTGACAGCACAGGGCTGTTGCTGCTGTGTGGCAGCAGCTGGGGACAGCAGGGCGATGCCATTCCTCCCCCTCACCGAGGACTGAGCACTCCCAGCGCTGGGATGTTAAGGGGAAGATGCAAATCAATGAGTCAGTCCTCTCACTTCAGGGATGCCAAAAAAGGGTATCTGCAGGTATAAAGCCTGCAGTAACACACCAGCGAAGGAAGTTTCCTCCTAATCTCAGTGACTGCCTTATGGCCTGTAGAAAGAGGATTTCGATTTTTCCTGAGGACAGCAGGTAACCCCACAACACTGCTGAGCCGCTGCGGCAGCCTTGTGCCTGCAAGAGGAGCACAGAGGCTCCCAGGCACTCTCTTCCTTGCTGTCTGAATAAAGCTCCTGAGTATGGCCTTCCTTATCCTCCCCTCCCTCCTGTGATCACAGGGAGCTCCCACTCCAGGCCTCTGATGTGTTGGCAGCCTCTATAATTTAGAGTAGCTGTGATTTATGGCTTGGACAGAGTCTGTACTTAGGGAATACAAAGGTAGGGCTGGCCTGACCAGTATAGCTGTGTCGTGTCCGGCCCTTTGTATTGATCAAATGAGTGATGGAAGTGAAGAATTCAATGGTATTTGCTGTCTGTAAGGATCAGCGAAGGGACAGGGAGCTGGGGTGGAGGCAGGTATTTAATTACCCCTCACAGCCAGCACCAGCAGCCAAAAGTGTGATGATGACACTCTGTGTATTGATGGGGGGGAATCGCTCTCCTCGACCTCCCTCTGCACCTCCGCTCAGTGAGGAAGGAAACAGAAAAAAGAATGAGGAAATTTTCTGAATGCTTCATCCTGCATTAATCACGTCCCATATCCTTCTCCTCATCTAGTCTCCAGGGGAATGTCACAAGCACTGGTACAAGAGAAATGAGGGGAAGTTTACAGTTGCCTAAATCTAAGGGAGAGAGGTGTTTGTGGCACACAGCATGTTGTAGCTCCCACTATAAATTCATGGGCAGATTTCCAACAAGTAATAGGGAGCCGAATCCTAACTACTTAGTGAAAGGCTTGAGCAACCTTTAATCAGACTCCTAATTGGTCTTTTCCTCTGTTTCAACATTTGTTATTTGAGGAAACCAGCAAAAGTTCCCAAATGAGCTTTTTAAAGTAACATTCAGGACATAATCAGGTCTCTTTGAAAAGGGACAGTTCTAAATCGAGTCATAATGTTTGATACTGTGTCTGCCAAATTTAGCAAATGGTTTTAGTGGGGACCTGTATTTATCAAATTACCACCTTTAAGACAAGTGCTTATGAGGAATGCTGTCTGCCTAGACCTTATTCTGCTAATGAGGGCATGCCCCATCTTTTCCAAAACACCACTTCTAAGACAATGGTCCAGTTTTTACATTACAGCCATGGCTGCCTTGTACTGGCTGAGTAGCTGTCATTTGGATTCCTCCTATCAACTCTGAATTCCCTTTCATCTAGGGTCTGTGTTATGTGATGGCAGCTCAGAGCAGTGACCTATGACTATGCTTGACTTCTTATCTCATGGCATATGGACTAACTTACAAATGCAGGTAATTAGTTAAAGACGTTTCATGACAAATTAGACTAATGGAATTGTAATGGTTAAATTAAGTTTTGGGGTCAGTTTTAAGGTCCCTTGTTAGGGGTGATAGTTAAAATGCAAGCTGTCAGACTCTGGGAAGTATCTTGTTTCTTTTAATAAAGTGCTTCTTTTGCATGTGAAAAGCCAAGGACATAACTGCTGCGATAGGGCCTGATCCAAGGAAAACAATCTGGTTGGCAGTTTCTGGATAAGGCAGTCTCCCCAGTCCTGCCCCCAAACTGTGTCCTGTAGGCAAGACATCCAGTGGAGCAGAGCAACAAGTGTGCAGAAGGATCAAAGCACGCAGCTTTGCACTGCTCTGAACACTAATCCCTCACTCTCCCCTTGCACCTTTCAGCTGGAAATTTCATCTGACATCTTTCTTCAGGGAGGAAGTTAATTTTGCAAAATCAAACAGTCCAACATAAATTAAACAGATAAATCATGTCCTGTTATCCGCATCCTTCCTCCAGGAGGACCTTGCAAGGCTCTCCCTGTAGGCTTTTCTAACAACAGAGCAACTTGATAACTCGCACAATGCTAAGGACAAATGGGAAAGGAAGAGACAACAAAATGGAAAACATTATTCTGCAATTTTGTCAATCCCTGGTGTGCCCATGTCTTGAGCACTGCATGCAATTCTGTTTGTGCAGTCTCAAAAAGGTTCATTAGAGCAAAGAGAAGCAGCAAGAACATGAGAGGTACCAAAGGGCTTCTCTAACTGAAGAGACTTCATAGCAAGGACTCATTTGCTTATCAAACAACAGCTGAACTTGGATGTGATTGAGGTAGTTAGCACGGAGCGGGATGGAGAAAGCAAACAGGGAGTGATTACTCTTTGCTTCTCTATTATGAGAAACATATTACTCTTTGCTTCTCATAATAAAGAGGAAACACATTTTACATAGTTGGTAGTTGAATGTGGGGGTCACTGATGTAGAGTCCAAAGGAATAAGTGGGCTCAAAAAAACCAGGTAAATTAATCAGAATACACTAAAGGCCACTACATAGAGTAGTTTGGATACAGCCTGGAGCTCAGGAAATGCCTCCATACAAGAGCACCAGAAGATGGAAAGATATACCAAAAAAAGGACTCTTGTCTCAGTACCCCCCTTTATGCTCTTTTCCTACCCTTCCATCACTGCAATCTGAGACAGGACACCAGGGAGTTGTTCTGACTCAACAGAGCCACTCTCATCATCCCATCTTAGGTCTCTTCTCACTGCAGACAACATATTAGTCTCAGATAAGGTTAAGCCACTTCCCTTCAAAGGCTGCCCTGACCTCTGATGGCCACGGCAAGGAACAGCTCGGCTCAGAGAGCCTTCTCCTGCCCCGGGATCCGGCGGGGATGAGGGGCAGCAGTACGTATGTAAGTACATGTACATACACATGTGACTGGGAATGAGATGAGGTCCCTAATTGCACAGACTCCATTTTTAGCTCTAAGCACATGCTTTGATCTTTCCTTTTCCAGTGTAAACACCGAGCAGAGTACAGATTTAGACAGACATTCCCCACTGAAACACGCTGCTCTGCTCCTGCCCAGGCAGGGAACAAGACAGCGAGTGACACGAGACAGCTGTAGCTACGTCGCTGTATCCACACTCCTTGGATATAATGGCAACAAAAAAAGCACAGTGCGAGGACCCCTAAGGAAGAGAAAGAGTAATGTGGTGTCTTTGTTCAGATATCATTCCAGGCAGCTCTGGCAGGCACAGCACCCTTCACCGCTGTTTACATCTTCGAACTAGGATCAGTATATTGAATTCACCTTAAAAAAAACACAAACAAACCCCCCAAAAACTCCCCCAAAACAAAAACAACAAAACCCCAAACAAAACCACACATAAAAAAAAACCCAAATTAAAACCAAACAAAAACAAAACCACAAAAAAACCCCAAAACCAAAACCAAAAAAAAAAGGAAACGAAAAAAATCAACCACAAACCCCAAAATAGAAGAACAGAACCCTCTGATTTGGTACCATCCACTTGGTCTTCTGCCTTTTAGACAAATAATGTCCTCCCCAGTCTCTCAATGCTAGTTGGCTGTAGGAGATGGAGACCATTCAATATGGATGTAAGATAGCAGCTGTAAGGGGACAGGAGCAAGTCAAGACAAACATCCACTCAGCGCCTTGACTTTCTGTATCTTTCATTTCTCTAATTCCTGGCACGTGTCGTTCATACCTTCTTCACATACGCATCAGGACCAAATGACAGATGCAAATGCAACAATTTTCCTCCACAAACAAAACCAGGATTCAAAAGCCCATTAATAGAACGATGCAGAATTCATTGCATTGTGCATCCTTGTAAATGTGCATGCACACTCTTTTTATATTTAATATACGTGAAATAGTAATAAGTAGTAAACATAAAAACATAAAATGAGAAGCTCATGTTGTTACTACACTACAGTTCTTTATGTGAGAGCTTTTAGCATTAATAGCTAGAGGAGTGTACACACAAGTCACTGAGTTTTGAGAGAAGTCATTAAGTTCTGCTGGTTTCTATTACAGAGATGGGACTATTTGGACCTTGAACATAAGACAGAAAGAAGTGAATAATGATTTATTTTGAACATGAGAGAGAAAATACTTCCCATTAGTGGAATAGCAACAGCTGTTAACTCTGTAGAGCATATATGTATTAGTTTGAAAAGTCTGTAGGTAGGGAAGATATTTCAGCCTCAAGTATCCTCATAAGACACTGACATACTTAAGCTGTAGTTTGCAATATGTTTGTAGAGTTAATGCTTGACAATTTTTTTTGCTTTAGCATTATTATACAGAAGTGATACCAGTATGGTGTTATCAAATAAATTATTATGTAAGACACATAACCAATGGATATAATATCAAAATTAATTTAAAAAATGGATAACATATCTAATCTAATATCTGTTCTTAATCTTGCTTTGAGAGATCCAGAAAGCAGAGCTATTCAGGAGTTTGCCTTTGGTAGAATACTTACTCAATTCTATCAATAAAGGATAATAAACACTTATCTTCTTTGCTTCCACTGCACAAAGATACAGATATTTCCTAAAATAACTTTGATATTTCCATGTAGGACAAAGCTAACTGGAAACTGAAATGCTGGTTGGAGGAGACCTCTGGAGATCCCCACTCCAACCTCCCACTCAAAGCAGAACTACTGCCAACACCAGATTGGGTCAACCATGGCTTGGCCTGACAGCATCTTAAAAATATACCAAGACGGAAATTTCACAACCACTTTCAGTGACCTGTTCCAGTGCTCCTGATGAAGAAAACAAGCATGAGAAAGTCTACTGAGAGTTGTAGTATTTTGTAAAAGACTAATGAAGGTCAACTAAAGTTTGGTCTTAAGAAAGAGACTGTCCATCCCTAGAAGTGTTGTCTCATTAATTCTCATAGATAGGGTAAAACCCAATTACAATATAGTATTTAACTGGTCTATCTCTATTTTACCTCCAAGCACCCAATAACATGTAATATTTTAATTTATCACTAGTGAATATCTCCTCAAAAATCACCTTCCGATGATATGGAAATGTTCTTAGTTTTATCTGATGGAAGGAGAACCGAGATGAATGGACACTGTGTATTCAATTACGCAGGACATCCAAAACAAAGCCAGGAACTGAATCCAGATTTTCCATCCACTGCTTAACTGAGTTAACCACAAGATCACTTTACTGTTACTTATTCTTCCTTTCCCACAAGCTACCACAAAGATAAGTTGCAAAAGGTTGAAACAACCCTCTAAGGGCAACAGAAGTGATGACAACATTTGTCGGGATCTGAAATTTAGACTCTCCCTTCTTTACTACCTAAGAAAGAGTCACTCTTCATAACCCTTATAAATATGGAACTCTCCAGGATCTCAGTCTGCCACTCCTTGACTTCACCTTCACTGAGACAAATCCTGCAGTTCCTCTTGGAGAATGTAAATCCCAGTCACTGACTGAGGCACACACTGACTTTGGATTTCTGTAAGATTTCAGAGATACCACCGGAGCCTTTAAGAAGGGTTCAGTCTGTAAGGAAACACCTAAAAATGACAAGTGGTGGTGGAAATGCAGCAGTAGGGGTGGCAAAATCAGAGTGCATATATTTACACTCCTAAAATGAATCAGTCGGAATGTCACTGAGCATCTCACCTGAAGAGCTGAGGAACAGCCAGGTGTCCGTGCTCACTTCCTATCATTTGATTCCCTATCATTGTTGTACCACAGAATCAGCTCATCTCACAGTAGGAACTGACTTCATGGAACTAGAATTTACTCCTGAGAATGGCACCACTCAAACCCCTGCAGAGGTGCTATTTTGTCCCTGCAAACCTTTGTGCTCATCTCGAGAGCGATGGTGAAAGATGCAGGATCCCATTACTGTCTCTAAACACACAGTCCCCTGTTAGCTGAGATCATGCAGTGCCCCTTTTACTGCAGCAATGTAAACATTTACCAAGAGAAGACAGGGAAATATGATCTGACACAAGAAGATTAAGCTGTATGGGTTTTTCACAGGAAGCCAAGTTCTTTAGCTGTCAGATAGAAGCCACAGAGTGATGCCTATTGTTTCTTAAAGAGTAATTACTTCTGATTGCTTCCGAGTACACTAATTTGTCTTGATACAGAATGACAGTATAACCCAGAGCAGTGGATAACTGCATTACTTCACCTGTGTGCAGGTTTTCTGGGGCTGGCACTTACACCCACGCTGGTTTGAGCAGCGCTGCTTTCTGCCAGGGCAATGCACTCACACTTTGCAGCGTCGTACCCAGGCACAAGCAAAACCTGGTGCCTCGCCCCTTGAGGGGCAGAGCCCTGGCTCAGTGGTGAGATGGGATCTCAGGAACCCGTGGCTGCTCAGGGGTGGGGCTGGCTCAACACACAGGTGCAGCCTTACAGAAAGAGCAGGGGAGACCAGAAACAGCCAGTTTCTAGAAAGGAACAACTAAACAGAAGGAATGAATGACAGGACTGCAATTGTTAATTTTCTGATCTGTTCTTATTCTCTTCTATTCTTATATACCTTACATGTGCTGCTACCTGAATCCATTCATGCACTTACGAAAAGCCTTTTGCTAATTTCATCCAAATAAGTTATTTCCTGTAGTTCAAGGAAGGCAGGAATAGAGAAACAGGGAAAACTCACTACCTCACAAAATTGCTGGAAACGTCAGAATACAACATGGACCCCGCCCAAAGTCCTATTGCTCAGGAGTGATGTTGCCACGTCACAATTTTACGTGCTTGTTGCAGGGCAGGAGGAACCTCTGCACTAGTCAAAAGAATCCTGCTTTGTCAATGCTTTGCTCCTGTGGTGCAGTCAAATCAGGAAAACATGGGAATTTTGCAAACTGAAAGCTGAACAAAATGTTCAGCTTAGGTCACTCAGGGTGTTCTGTTGTAATTTTTAAACATTTTGTTTCTATTTTAATTTTTTAATCTAAATTTTCTGATCTCAAATGCCTTGAAACTTCAAAGTAGAAAGTGACTTCAATTGAAATAAAAATATTAAGATTTTAGGTTAAAAATGTCAGAATATACTGTCATACACATTCTGAATAAGCAGTTCCATTCTTTAGCTGAGATAAAGGAGTTAGAAAAGGATCCTGGTTTATGAATCATCTCAATTTTGAAAAATTAGGATTTTTCTGAGGGGAAAACAGCAAAAGAAAAAACAAATCATAAAAGAATCCCTGATAGATCCTAAACAAAAGTTCACAAAGTCTGTCATCTGGTGATACTGTCTATTTGCAGAGAAGAACATTTTTATCATTACTGTAGTTTTAGTAACTGACCACACCCAGTCAGAATCTGACCAGGACTTGAAAGTCAAACCCACAGAGCCATAGTGAGGGGTCACAGAGCTGACCATCATGTTCCCAAATTTCAGCTGCCGTCCAGAATTTCAAAAGGCAGAGAACAAGCATTGCACTGTTTTTTCCACCCTCTTGCCATCCCTCAGATTCTCCTTATGCCACTTTACAAGCCAGAGCGGCTCCCTGCTGCTCTTCACGTTTTCTGACACTTTTCTAATAATTCTTTTCTTAAAAGTTCTTTGCAGGGAGAACAGTGAAGGCGTTTCAACATTTATTGCAGATTCTTTGCAACCTAGAAAAAACAACTCTCACCCCACATTACCTCTGTGGTGGCAAAATGATTAATATTTAACATCTGAGAGGTCTGGCTAAAAAGTTTGTAGTAACTAAAAGAAAACTCCCTTTGACTTAAGGGACGGTGATTGTTCCCAACTCCCCACTTCTGAGGCAAGATAATACTGGGTGTGCCACTGGAATGGGCTCCACCAAGAACCATCTCTCCATAAGGTCTCACTATTTGCTGTTTGATTCATTCTTTGAATTGTGGCACTTAACAAACTATTTAAAAGAGTCCATCCCTCCCAGGAATGACTCCCTGCCTTTGTTTGCATTGAAATGATTGTTTTCTTCACCTAGTTTTTTTTCTGAACCAGTAGGTAGGCTGGGTCTCTGCAATCACTTGCAGGAAAGGGGAGCAAAGGGGGAGACGCTGTCCAAATGTTCTCTTACTGATCATAGTTAACAGGACTTCTGTGTGTCCTGTCCTGAACTGTACTTGTCTTATGATGCTCTTGGAGTCCCCAGAGTCTCCAACACTTCTTACAGGGGAGCACATCTCACTGTGCCCTACCTGGCCACAGACACTGCAAAAGGAGACAAAATGTGAGGGCCCAGCACCTTATAAATCTCAAGGCATCATCACAGAATACACCAGAGCACCCAAGAGCTGCTCAGGGGGCTGGATGTCAGTGGGTGAGCCAGCCAGAACAAGACCTGAGACTGGTGGTAAGTTCACACCAGTAAATAACAAGGACTCAGCAAAACAAGACCTGCAGAGGATTTACACAACCAGTGGGCAAAATGAATGGCACAGAGATCAGGCAGTGATCGTGGCCACTTCCTCCATTCTCCAGAGCTCCTGCTGCCTGCTGTGCAGCCAGGAGCCCACTCTGGACTCACAGCAGACTTGGGCACCAGTTGGAACAGGAACAGGATCAGGTCTGATGGTTCAGCACACACCTGGTCCTCCATCATCCATCAGCATGTCACAGTCGTGCACCCAGTTAAGTACAGGCCCCAACAGAGTAAAATGTCAGCTGGCTACGCTCCTGAAGTGCCAAAGTGCATGGAAGTGGAGAAAAAAGCCCTATGACTTGTGCTGGGAGGTTTTGGAGAAGTTATCTCCATCTGTAGGGACACCTCAGGTGTCATCAAGCCAAATTCTAATCACAGTCAATACAGGCAGCTGTCCAGTGTGCAGCACCCATGGCATTGGACTCTGAAAGCAAATAGCATTTCAGAGTGACTTCAGTTATTTACTCTGCAAATTTTGCTAGAGTAGCAAAGAAGTCTGGCTCATGA
Source organism: Myiozetetes cayanensis (assembly GCF_022539395.1). Classification (NCBI taxonomy): domain Eukaryota; kingdom Metazoa; phylum Chordata; class Aves; order Passeriformes; family Tyrannidae; genus Myiozetetes; species Myiozetetes cayanensis. The sequence continues at coordinate 15,158,896 of NW_026086937.1, forward strand.
AAGCATAAAAGGAATCTCATGTATAATTTTTAGTAAGAATCTATTGATTTAATTCTATCTACAACCAGAACATTTTCCAATGGACATTAATTTAGAGAGTTTTTTGAATTTAAAAACAATAGAGATTAAATCCCAAATGTGAAATTAAGACGCAGTTCTTAAAATAACCTATAGAAAATTAAATTACATGAAAGTGTTAAAAATAAATGTGCATTTCTGCCAGAAAACAGTATTTCCAGATTTGAATTATGCATTTGAAATATAAAGAACATAATAAATGTCTCTTCTCATTTGTGTGGGCTTCATGATAAAAAGAACTGATAAATAGGTCAAGATAAAAAAAAAAAACAAATGGATGCTATGGTTTGGAAGTCTTGTTTTGTGTTATGGAAGTAATAAAGTAATAAATCAGCATTAACATAAACACATTCACTCCTCCTCTCCAAGGCAGTTAATTGTTTCACATTATCAATAAATATGTAACATTATTGATGTTGTTTTCTTTTCTTAAATCAATCCTGAAGTAATTCTATTGATTTCCACTGAGTTCCCAAAGACCAGTTTAGACCCTCTATGTCCATTTAAATATATAACTCTGGAAAGAACCTTTCCATAAGATCTGTGACATTAGTTGCCATTATTCAGTGTTTCCAAATACAGTTCTTCCATAAAAGTTATTTACCGGCTTCTTACACTGCAGTTTATCACAACCTTCATTATTCCCTCTAGGACTTGCACTAAATCACCCAGCTGACAGCTCAAGTGATCCAGTTCCCTGACTGCTGGTGCTTCTGAAATAATCAAGGTCCAAACTGCCTTCTATAAAGCTTCCATTTAATCAGTGCTGACATGCACCTTAGATTGCACTTCAGGAGGTGCCAGGAGAGCCTCCAGGGCTTTGTGGTTTATCAGGGAGCAGACAGAGCGATGTTCTGCTGGCAGGTCACGGCGATGAACCCAGCCCTTCACGTGAAAGTCACTGACTAGGAGGGGGACTTGCTTTACCTACCAAATCTGCCTGCACCTTTATGGTTTTCACCCAAGTATCCAGGGGGTGGGAAGTGGTGTTATTTGGTTTTACTACAAGGGAGCAACAAGAGCAGGAAGGCCCTTGCAGTGGCAGGAGCGGGTACGGCATCTGAGTCCTCGCCTGCACATCATGTGTCTGGTCAAACCACTGCCTTGATCAGAGGCTGGATATTTTTCTTCTTCTGACAAAAGCAATATCAGCAGAAACAAGTTTTCTTCCAGACACAGTTTATGCAATATGGGAAACTAGTTTGAAATGTATTGGCAAAAGATTACTGTTATTCTGCCAATATAAGCCATGTCTGCATTAGGGAGCTCTGCCCCCAGTGCTCAACCAGTCAAGCAGCCCTGTGGGTAGACTGACAGATATACAAAGAAACTGCCTTGCTTTCAGTGGTGCTAGCATGGATTTATCCTGATAAAACTGTGAAATAGATACTGGCCCTCTGTTCATTCTTTGGCACTTGAATGGTATTCTGAGGAGCCACAAGAGTCAGCGCTGTAACAGTGAGCCATAAAAACAGACAGAAAATATAAACACATCTGTCCCCATGTCCCATAAAAATTAACAACACTGCACTGAAGGAATACTTTCTAAGAGTTTCAGGCAAAAAATTTATTCCTTGAATGATTTTTAATAAAAAAAAGTGAAATTTTCCCACCAAAGACAAAACTTTAGGCAAAACAATCTTGTCAAGAATCCAATTTTCCACTGAAAAACTGAAAAGCATGATAGACACTCCCTTAATAACAATAATGGTAATCCCTGCTGCCAGTGTGCTAAAGATGGAGCAATGAAGCAAGAAAATAGCATGTTCTGTAGCAGAACAAAAAGAACAGGCAGCATTGCCCCGGACACTGAGCTAATATCAGGTTTTGATCTCGATGCAACAGCGTTTCCTGCAAGAGAGCTACAGCTGACATGGAGCACTGCAGGCTGCTTTTCAACACCTTCACACTTGCTGCTCTCACTTGGAAAACTGTCGAGAGGGAAACCACTACATACTGCAGCAGGATGAATTTTAATTCCAGTTTTACGAATTTGCACCAGAAAACAACGAAGACTGATGGAAGGAGGCTTATCTGGAGGACGAAGATAAGATCAAGCAGGAAAAGTCACTTCTTCCAGCTCTTGTGCTGAGGACTGCTGTTTGCAGGACAGAAATGTATCAAAAACAAATGCATAAATCAAAATATATCACTCTTTGGGATATAGAAACAAAGTTGTAGCAAAATACACAAGGTTTGGAGCAGAAGATGGGACAGAAGAAGGAAATGTTTTTTTGCAGCAGGCATGTCCTGGTTTAGATGAGGTACCAGGCAAAAGGCAGAGCTGAAACAGACTGCAGGGTTCAGAAGTCCTAAGATGAACTGCAAAGAAAAACTGATCAATTTACAGGATTCTGAGTAATGCCCTTGGTGGTAAGGAAGCAGAGGCGGGAAACAGAGATATTTTGTTAGTGGGCATTTTTTCTGTTTTCTATTTTGTAGATTCATCTATTTTTGTGCTGCTGAAGCAATTGTGCTTTAAAATCCCATGCAAAGCCAGTGCATTCTGTGCAAGAACATATTCTTGAATAGCATAAACTGAAAAGTTCTGAGTATCCACATGTCTGAGACTGGGAAAATCTATGCACAAGTGTGAATAGAGACCTCACACCGGGGCTGAGCACGCACTTGCACCCACAGTGGCTAAAAAATCAGGCCTCTCCCAGAGCAGCCTCAGAGAGGTTTGAGGAAGGGGAGCTCTGCCAGTGCTTTGTGGGTGTGACAGAAGCCTTTGAGTCTTTTAGTGCAGGAACATTTAAGCAGGCTTGACACATAACCAAGCCTTCCAGATTATGCACAGGAAAGACTGCATGAGGATTCAGCAAGTCCCTCCCAGCTGTGAGTGGAGGCACTGATGCTGGTGCAGGGGCTTAACTCATCACTTGGATGTGAACGACCTGGAGCACAAGGTGGCTGATGAGTTTTTTCCCCCTGATTTGAAGACTGTGGTAGGAAGTGTTTGACACAGCTGTCGTACCATTTGCAGGCTTGGCCCATTTTCTATGATATAACTGCTTGCTTGGCTGCTACTTACAAAATTTATATTTACAGAGTCTTGGAACCCATTTCACCTGTTGACAACATCAATAAATTGATGGCTGTATCTTCAGAGGATCCTGGAGTCCAACCCAGCACTATCTGAAAACAATGGGTATTTCTCCAGTGACAGCAAGAGGAGCTGGGATGAGCTGAAAGGGGAGGAAAGAGGTAGATCACTTGGTGGATCTACTTTTAAAAAATGCCTTCTAATCAACCGAGAGGCAAAATTGTTATCTCAGTTTTACAGATGGAAACAACAGTATAATTTGGGAAGAGTCCTGCACTGTGGTGTCTGAAAGTAGGTCTCTGCAGCAAACAGGCTTCTACAGAATATCTACATACAATTAAAGACCTAAGCACTCCGAGGCAGATACTCAGAAGTGGCAAGCAGCCATAATTCCTCCTGAAACCACTGGAGTTTTATGGATGGAACTGAGGAAGCACTCTTTCCACAAGAGAACTTGCTGACAATAAATCAGCAGCAAGTGTTGCAATTACTGCCCCACACAGTGTGATGCCTTGCTTGATGCTCCCTCCACAGCAAAGAAATTCTATTGATGGTACTTCTCACAGTGGCACTGGAAAAAAAAAAGAACAACAAACAAAACCAACTTCACAGCAGTTTTGGCACAAGGAAAGATCCAGACAACTGCCAGTCTGCACTTCAATACAAAATCCTGACCAGGAGGAAAATGACTCATGCAAAGTCTGGAGCAAGACATGGTATAATGCTTTCATATGGCCCCAGACACAATTATAATTCCTCCCCATCAGCTCTTCCTGCTGACATCAGCTTTCTCATTGGTTTGGCCTAATAATTAGAAAAGTTCTTAGAACTTAACCAGAACATCACTGTTCCCATGGAAAACACCCCACTGCTCCTGTGATGGGAAATAGCTTTTTTCCTCCTTCCTTTTGAAAATTTTACTGCTGATCTGGCTAGGCCAGGCTCCAAGTCTAAGCTAGGTTTCAGTGTGCTTTTACAACGCTGGCTTAGCATCGACATCTCCCACTGCTTCTGAAATCAGCCAGAGAAAATGAGCCTTTGTGGGGAGCGAGCAGAAATGTGTCAGGAAAACAGACGAGCAGCCTGGACGATACACTGGAACCAGAGCAGGAGGGGGAAAGGCTTCTCACGCTGTCCTCCCTGCCCCAGGTCCAGTCCCCCGGCTCTATCCTGCTGGGGAAGCAGGAACCCTGGTGCAAACCCATGCAAAGGTGACAGTGGCTATGGAGACAGCCAGGGTGAGAGGAAGAGAGAGCAGGTACTGAATGTCACTTGAGGGAGTGTGAGCTGCTCACTGTGTGGCAAGCAGGGGAGTGATCAGAGGCAGCAGCAGCTAACAGATGTCTGGCAATACAGCTCCAAGGGAGCCCCAGCGTGGTGGAGACAAGGGAGGGAGGGAGGGAGAGACAGCCTCCAAGGACCAGAGTGGATGGTCCCTATCTGCAGGAGCCTTGACAGGAGATATTCCTGCAATACCAATCCTGCAATCACTGGGGGAATTGGGTTGGACTTCTGTGGGAAATCCAGTCTCCCAACTTTCCCCCAGTATTTCCATATTTCCCCTTAAAGATTTCAATCATGACAGGCACTGTCACTCTGACTGCTCAGGCAGACACAAGAGGGTGAGATGGCCTTTGAATACAGAGAAGGTAAGGGCTGGCCCTTAACTGTGTCTGGTGGTGTGGACACAGCTCCACAGTGCTGTGGTCACACTGTGTTTGCCTTAGGTGAAGATGGGATTTGGTTCTGTGCCTTTACAGGCAGGGTTTTAGTGTCAGAAGTGTGCATGAGCTTCCAGCGGGTAAGTTATGACAGTGCCTGTCAGTTAACTGTCCCATTTACTTTTGCATGATGTTATAGGGATTTGGAGACTGGAGCTCCCAGCTTTAAGATGGTAATAACCCTTTTGCAGCTTAAAATAAAAAAACAGTAAACCCAGTAGAGGATACAGTTAAGCAGTAAACCAGCTTAAACTCAGTAAACCAGCTTAAACTCAGTATGTTTCATTTGCTTTTCTCACCATCCATCATATCATCTTGGGAGAGCTGAAAGCATCTTATAATAATTTGAAGAGGGAGAATTTTCTGGAAAGAGACTTGCTTGAAAATAGCTTTTTGACTCCTGGGCAATAGCAGTATTACAAAACAACTTGCTTTGCACACTGACCCTTTGCCATCACCAAGGAATAGTTGTTAATTTTCATTTTAAGGGCTCAATTTCAGATTCTTCCAGCCACATAAGCAGCACTCTTTACCCCAGCTATTCCACTGGAAGAGATGCTCAGAACATATTACGGATTTTATATATATATATATATATATATACACATATGCAATACTGCTCTTCAAAGCCAGGGTGGTGTAAGGAAGAACATCAGCCAAGCTGAGAAGCAGCCCAACTATGCACCACCTTAGCAGGCACTTTTAGGTGTAGTGACATGCTCTGTTCTCTTCAAGAGTGAAATGACCCCTGACTGTTTATTATCACCTCTGCACTGGGATGTGCTGCCAACAAAGATGATCCCTTGAGGGACTGTGCTCTGTCACTGGAGTGAGCCAGGGATGGCTCCTCAGGCTGGCAATGGCTTTATGTGCCTGTCTTCAGGAGGACAAAAGGTGTTCCCAGCTTGTGTTAATACTAGAAGGGGACTCTTCCCTTTTGCTGTTCTCACTGATCCATAGGGTGTGCTGTTGATTACTCCAGCATTACCTGTGTTGGTCTCTCTGAGAAGCTGATGTGAGTTTAAATGAATACACGTAAGATTCACTCACGAACCTTACCCAGCAATACAAAGTTGAACTGAATTTCAGAGGCACGCAGACAGCACATTTTAACCCTCCAAGTGGACAGCTGAATAGTTTAATATTTGTTAATATTGTTTCTGGGAATTGTGTGCTTGTTCTGATGAGGGCTGAGAAGGAGGATTCCTTGCTGGGCCACTTAACATTCCTAATGGTGAGTCACCAGAATAAACAACATTCTTCAAAGTGGAGCATAGTTTCCCATTGTGAACACAAATTTAGCTTTTAATTTATTCAAGATATCAGAAAGGAAAAAAAAATAATTCTTATGAAAGACAGAAGTAGCAGCAGTCACCTGTAACTCAGCACCAAGGGAAACAAATCACTCCATAATTAACTCTCACAGTGCTCCTGCCGTGAGGATGATTATGCCTTGATGCAGAAACCAAGGCATAGATGGGTGATGTGCTCAAGACTATGTACTGGGCCAGCAGCTCAACCAGGAACAGAACCCAGGAGTCCCAGCCCAGCAGCACAGGCTGAGGAGTTACCCTGGCATGTTGGGCAGATGCACTCTCCAAAAATTCATGAGTGGTTACTGTCTCCAGCTACCTGCCCTGCCCTGCCACCAGATCAGCAGGCAGACAGGACACAACAGGCTCTTAAAGGATGATCTTTTAAGCATTCTCAATCCTATCAATCAAAACAAGACAGGTTTATTTAAAATGGCTTAAGTAATAGCTCTTTGCTAACTGAGAGGATTTTGTCAGAAGCAACTTAAGGACCCTCTTCTGAACATCTCCACAAACAATCTGAGGATGTGATAGCATCTGTCAGCGAGATACTAACAAACAGCTGGCAGAAAAGTAAGGACTGGGAGACAATAACCCTTTTTTTTGGCACAGTTGGATTCAGAGATGGATATCTGATCCTGGCTTATCACAGTATCACCTGAATCACCTGGCAAGAAAGGTCCCACAGAGGAAAAGAAAGCTTCTTTGAGCACTTACCTAAGAACACCTCCTGTGGCCCACACACCAAGTAAAAATTGTGGCAAACTAAACAGAAAATACAGCTAATTAAGTTAGGGTTGTTGGGGGGAGAGGTGAGGGGTTGAGGTTTTGTGGGGGGGTTGGGGTTTTTTGGGTGATTTTTTTTCAGGGTAGAAAAATACCCAGAGGTGCTGTCTCTCTGAGCTTCATTTTAAGCTAAACTCATACATCAGAAGAATAATTTTCACCCAGCCTTAAATTTATGCATCAGTTTAATCCACTGCATTTTTCTGACATAGGCAAAGCTTTAGTTATCCTGTAGATATCATCCTCACTGTGCCATGGAAAAAGTATTGATCAATTAGTATCAATTAAAAAAAACCCCAACAACAAAAACCCCCTCACCAAAATAGTAATCCATGTAAACATTTCAGAAATCTTTGCTGTCTTTTCCTTACGTTGGTGTTAGTCAAAAATAACTCAGTGAGAAACAGTGTAAAGGTGCACAGAACCAGGCCTTTTATCTGTATTGCAAAAGGATGTTGTTCTGCTGAGGGGATCAGTGAGGCTTTAGCCAAGGTCAGGAGTTTAGAAAGTGTAAATGACCCCAGCCCTGCTGCTGGATAAGCTGGTTAACCAAGGCAAGGAACAAATCTGTGAGGTCTCCAGAGGTTGGTCACACTGGCACGAAAGAGAGACGTTATGAAGCCCAGCTACTGAAGTGCTCCAAGTTTGATTTGCCCCTTAGATGACCGTGGAGATTTACACATTGTTTTTTTCTGGGTTGACAATGCTCATTTTCAGGGCTACTTCTGAAAAACTAGAAGGTGAAAGTGTCACACAGGCATTGAAAAGATTTGGAGAGCTGCAGCAATTAGAGCTGCCTTTCCTTATGGCTGTCAGAGTGAAGGGTTGGAATGGCTCTGGTAGCAGAGCTCAGGGTAGCTCTGGGATTGTGCTGTTCCCAGTCACTCCAAGGAGGCTCACTCTGTCACAGGAGCCAGAGAGCTGCACTGTGCTGAGGGAGCCAATGTCCTGCCTAACGGAGAACACAACTCTGGAAGCACGGAAGGCAGCACCTTCAGGTCCTCCTTGGGAGTTTAGTCACAGTGAGAACTTTGAGAGTCATGTTTATAGCATGAAAAGATTGATTTAGGGCTGAGTTGTCCACATATCAGAGTTCATACGATGACATCGAAATTCTCTAGTCTGCAGAAAATCTCCTGTCTTAGGGGACAGCTCCTAACTCTACAGAAAGCATTTCAATCACTGAATTCATCACTTGGCTGTGTTAGCCCGGTCCAGGGCCCAGTCCCTCAGGTTGTTACTCAATCAATGCAGCTATTGATTTCATCAGGAGCACTGTCTGCATCAGATCAAATGCTAAGGAGTTCACAAGTTGCCAGGCTGATAAAGAGTTTCTCCATGAAAGAGTGGCTCTCTTTGTAGGAGAAAATGGCTCATAGTTATTAACTGTTAGTGAGCTAAACACAGCAGAGATCCACATAGTGCTGATGATGTAAAACAAGTGATTTATTAGACCTATATGTTGCAGCAACAAACTGAAGGAAAAAACTCCAAGTGACATCAGGAGGTGGTAAGTACACTACTAGTGTACTTTTCCTACCATCTACACCCCTGCAGTTTGTCCCCTTGTACCAGTTCAGAGCCTAATTTTACATTCTGTTCTGGCCTGAACCCTGCAAATCTTGGCACCCAAGAGTACTCTCACTGAGCACTATGAGACATCACAGCATGCAAACAGCTAATAAGCAGAAAATGTTTTCAGCAGCAGACCTTGAACTAGAAAGCATCCATTCCACTACCATTTCAGTATGATGCATGCATTTATAATAACCACTATTACACTTACACAAGGAGAACTGAAAAGTCTGACTCAAATTGAGGCTATGTACTTCTCAGGCAAAAAATGTGGCAATGGGGAACTGATTCCTCGTATCAAATTTTGTCCGCTCTCAACCTCATTTGTGTTGCAGTCTTCGTTTTCAACATCATCCTAAAGAATAAGAGAGTCATTAGTAGACTGCCATCAACCTTGACCAATTCCAATCTCAGTATCTGAAATATATGGTGAGGCTATTTTTTTGTTTCAGGGATTTCTCTTTTCCATCTTGTGCTTTGAATTCTTTGGGGTAGGGACCACTCCTCTGAAGAGCTCAGAAAGTACATGCTGATTTCAGACAGCAATTGCAATGGAATATTTCTGAACTTTGATTAATCTTTCCTCCTAAATAATCTTTCCAAATTATTCATAAGACTAAAGTATATTTAATGCCAGCAATATTTAACTTATCAGAAATGCACAGTTACGGGCTTTCTTCTTTTAAATGTATTTTATGGCTAAAAAAATGGTTCTTCCGGGTTTATAATAAGGGCCACTCACACTTTCACAATATAGAAGTCTTGATCTTGCACTGATTTACACAGGTATAAGACTGACCATGAAGTGAAATTCTGGCCCCACACAAGCCAGTGGCAAAACATTCATGAGGCTCAGACTTGAGCCACGACACACAGAGCCTGTCTCTCTGTAGCATGAATGGTCTTTTAGATAGTACCACACACAGAAGGACAAGGGTATATTTAGAATAAATATGCATTGTTATTTAATACTAATACTAGTACTGATAATATTTTGTAACTTAATTGCATTCTGCCCCCAGGAGTTCAGAGCACCTCCTGCTCACATTCCTGAATTAAGTGGCACAGCACACTGAGGGCACAGATTTTCTCCCTCCTTTTCAGGTGAAGAAACTGAAGCTACAGAGAGATTTAAAAACTTGCCCAAGGCTACAGAAGAAGTCTGGAATACAATCTTCAGACATTTTAAAATATTGCCAGTGGCTTAAGGTGTCTAATTTCTGAGAATTACAATTTTGGAGAGGCCCAAAAACACCAACAGAGATCAGATTGGGGGGAACGTTCAAGAACGTATCTCTAAAGCATGAGCAGAGCAGCCCAGTGATTATAAATCTCTCAAACTGTGCAGAGAACATTGAGGTTGGGAGTCAGGATACCTTCTGAAAACTCTGGTGTAAGGCTTCTAGAAAAATGAATGATCTGATGGAGGGAGAACAGCCTTTTGTCATTCTAAAAATACCAAGCCTGTATGTCACGTGCACGGAGAGAAAAGTTTCCGTGTGAGACATCCTGAAGAGACAGAGAGCTTCACACACTGTGTGATTGCCTCTGTCACGCCTAAACCTGTTTAACAAAAATGGGTTTCACTCTAGGCACAACTCTCTACGTCCAAAGCCTTAATGTAAAAGTGCTCACATACATTCTTTTATTCTTTACTGAGCCAGGGCTCATTTCAGCTCACGAGATACAGTCTCCACTGAAATCAGTTCATTTCTTGCATTCTGCAACAGAGAAAATAATGAGGACAAAGAGAGGCTCTTCTACACACTTTTATATATGTATTTTTGCAAATTTATTTGTTTTATTAAATATGAGTTCAGTATATTAAAAAATCCAATATATTATTTATTTGAATTAGTTCCACTTCCTTTTGTAGAAAGGTCCTACTGAAAGATGCTCCTTAAGATTAAAATAAACAGCACCACCAGACTACCCAGTCATATGGGACTCACAGTGTAAATCTCTGAATGCTCAGTTAAGCTGCATTGCTGAGTTTACACCCACTCTGAAGGCTCACAGCCCGAGCCAGCAGTGAGCTGTGTTCCACCCATAAATGGCTTTAGGAGCCAAAGCTCTCATCTTGAACAGCACCTGGCAAGGAGCTGTGAGATAGTGCAGTCTACAGAGCCTCAGCACAATATCCCCTTGCAGGCAGCTCAGAAAACCAAGTGAACACCTCGTTCTGCTTATGCTGACATTTCCACACACAGCATTACATACTTTCTTGAGATGGCAGTTCCCAATGACCATAACAACATCCACATCCAAAAGGCACAGGTTAAGTGTGTCCAAGAGCCCTGTAAGCTGTGAGTCTTCATCAGAACAGCAGAAATTACCTTGTTCTTTTCCTCATTTTGCAGTGATTGTTTGCATTCACTGGAAATTTTTTCTTTCTACTGATTTCCTTAGTCTGTCCTTAATATTCCTTCAGACCTCAAAATTACTAGGGAAATTTAGTGTTGCTAACATTACTCTTAAGTTAGGAATCTGAGGGAGTTCATTCTTTGTGCTGGCAAGCCTTCAAAATATCTTGATTTTATCAGCTATAATTCATGTTTTGTTCACAGGACAAGCTTTTTCTTTTGTATTATTTTGAGTCATCTCTGGAAAAAATCACCTCGCACTAAAATGTAATAAAATATGAGAAGAGATTATGACTTATTAAATTAAGCCAAAGCATACACCGTATTTTGCTATAGCACCATCCCTGGAGGGAAAGCGAATACATTTTCAAATGAGTTCTGCTTCCAATTAGGCAGGAAAACAAGTACCAAATTTTCAAAGGCACCCAACACACAAGGTGTTCAGAGAGCACAGGATACCAAAAATCCCAGCCCATAAGCAGCACAACAGGAACTGCTGGGTGGAAGACTGTGGGATGCACAATGTTATTTGTAATTTCTTGCTCCAGTCCTCCACCTAAAAACTCTGCTTGCTCTGCATGTATTTTGCTACACGGGTGAATCTGGAAGAAACGGTAAAGCATTTTTCACAGGCATCTTAATTCACACCTATAAACAGCTTAAGAAGAAAATGACCTTCTGCCTGTTGGATATCTGCCTCCTATCACTACGGGTCACTTATTTCAATTATTTAAGTTTGCAACATTAAATCCTCTACCACTGGAACAAACGAGGACTTTAGTCATTGAATTTAACAGTAGCAGGATCAGGCAGGTATTTACTTTCAGGCTCAGAGGAAAATGAAATAAGATAAAACCCCCTATCCATTAAGCATGCAGTGCCCCAGTATTGATAACCTTTAAAAATTATGTCAGATACACACGGCATGGGAGATGACTCAGCAGCTCCTAGATTTTCAGAGCAGATGGAACGTCGATGTCCCCATACGAGAGATTTCTATACACCTGCTTCTTGCTGAAGACACTGGTTCCAGTCATGGAAGCAAAGATTTTCACTGCAAAGCTGGCTTTGCTAATAATAAGTGTGAAATAAGGATATTTCTCAAGGGGATTTTCTAAATTTAAAACGCATTCTGCCTCTTAACACCTCCTATCCTAAGGAGTGCTTTAGCCTACCACAGTCTAAGTGCAGTAATTAAGTGTAGTGTAATTGTTACAGTTGTCTATGGCAGGACAAAAGTAACTGTCAGGGAACTGTCACATCTCCATACTATCCTGCTTCCAGCCCATAAGTCATGGCTGTGGGACCAAATTATTCCTCCTAATTCCCCCCTACTTCCACTCCAGCGTATTTCACTTGACTAGTGGTACCACGACAAATGTTAGGTACACTCCATCTGACTCTCAGTCCAAAAAAAGCAGGAATATGCCATATTTCTCACTATACAACCACAACAAAATCTCAACCAGCCTCACTGATATTTAACTTCCTTGATCCTTTTAGTTGTAATATTGGTTGAGAGGAGACACAGAGTGATGTCCTCAATGTGAAACGGAATGTTTGGTTTCCTTATGGATTTTGCGTCCTCTGTCCACTCATATTCAAAGAAATGGGCATTTCTTTCCTAAGGAAAAAAAACACCATTCAGATTCTTTGACACTACTTATGCTTATATGTTTTAGCTCTGTAACTTTATTTTCTGAATTTTTATATGGAGAGAGTGACTATAGCATATAGCCAGGAAAGATTTTCAAGGAGTAAATAGTAGGGCTGGGATTTAATTACAGGGCATTTGAGAAGTGCCAGTAATCTCTCCTTCTCTGCAGGGTTGTCCCCTCTCCATGCTGGCAGTGTTCCCAGCTAGCAGAGAGCAGAGCCAGGGTCTGAGTTTCTTTCCTGACCTGACCAAAGTTGGGCCATTAGCTGTTCCCTGTTCATGACCATGTCACAGGCCTTGGAGGAAGGACAGAGGTTTTCCCCCTTTTGGCAAAAACACCAGAAGGGAAGGGAAAAAACAGGCTAGCCCATCTTGGTGCTCTCACAAGACCTTCTTTCCCCATGGGCACCTAAGGAAGCAGGGCTAAGGGTAAAACTGGCATTTGGGCCTTTCACCTTGTTTCAGGAATTGTGAAATGATCCTGCCTAATAAATCTTAGTGGTAAATCCAACCATCCAGCCTTACTTCATTAGTTTTGCAGCTCTGAGAGTGGCAGGCTAGTTTTTCCTGTAACCCTTCTGAATTTCACACATTCCTTTAACTCTCAGCATTTATTTTCCCACTGGAGTCTGAAGTAATCTGAGAGAGCAACAAGCCACTGCACCATTATAAGCCCCAGTTTCTCTATCAGCATAATCCAAACGTGCTTCTTATTGTGCTCACTTCTGTCATCGAGGTTTGTATAAACTGCCAGGCAGAGACTGATGGTACACAACATGGTACACAAGATTGGTATTTACAAGATGATATTTGGTAACTGCCCAGAAAACAAGAAACATTAGGCAGTGCACAGTTAAGAGCAGAACTTGCTAGGATTTGGCTAAACTTGGCTAGTTTCCCCATTTAAGGTGACACTGCTGTTGCATGTGCACTTCATCAATGCAGAGGCAAGTCTGGGGTGAGGTGAGATGGCACACTAGTGTGGATAAAGAGATATTGGTCAAGGTTCATTTGGTACAAGTTATTCCCTTACAAGTGCATAGAAATTTCTAACGTTCACACAGATTAAATGGAAATCACTTTAAGTCACATTTGGAAACTCCCTGCCTACCATATTGCCTGTCATTTGGGCATTAAAAGGAAAGTTCAAACACATTTTCTGTAAGTCCAGTGAAATATTATTTCAGAGCTTTGGTGCTTTACTCAACAAAAACAATTCTCTCATTTTTAAAGGCCATGCCAAGTGTTCTAACAACTGTAGCTATAGATCATGTAACTGAAAACCTTCCTAATGTGAGCTTGAGAATTTTTACTAGCTCTAAAAACAGCTGGTCATGAACGTACTAGTCAGAAAAGAACACAAAACAAAACTAGTAAAAAGAGTGTTGATTGCTAGCTCTCTCACGGGTATTTTTAACCATTTCTTAAATATGTTTTGCCTGTCTGGAAGTGAGAATATTTACATTATTTATTTCACAGCTATCTGGAAAAAAAAAATCCTCTAAATTCCTAATGAAGTGCATTTGTTTCTGACCAGTACTTCCAAACTGAAACCTGGTGTATGTACTTACACAAAAAGTTTATTAATTTTGACTGTTCTAGGATGAAGTAAACCTCCTTGAAGATGAGTCCTAACCTCAAAAATGTTTTTGAACAGGTTTCAGGGATCTGTCTTGTGTAGCTCTGTGTGTGCACAGACATGCTGTGGGTGTAAAGGTGAGGGTGTGTATGTACAGAGAGAAGAGACATCCTGACTGTTCATCCTCTAAAGTGGACAAGCATCCTGGCACTGATTTCCGCAGTATTTGGTCAGACTATACCAACCTGTTTGCTCATACAATCTACAGGAAGCTTTCACCGATTTTGCTGGGATCTGGACTGAATGCTAGCTTTGGTTTTCATCACTAAAATTCTTAGGAACTGGTACCTGGATGTCATTATGGACTAGAAACTAATACTATATGTGCTCAGTAACCTTAACTTCAAGGGTAATACAAAAACATGATGAAAATATCAGTCAACAGGCATTGGTAAACAGACTTTTACTAAATCTTTGCCAATTATTGTGCACATAAGTCGTGTACCTTTTCACTGTGCAAAGCTGTATTAGACTACAGCAGTAAACAGGTAAACAAAACATGCTTTCTCTGGTTTTTGCTGCCACAATAAAGAGAAGTAGATTTGTTAATTTATCAGACATTTTAATGAATTGTGGAGGGTTACTGTAAAACTTGTAAAACAGGACAATAGAATGAATCTGATATAAAGCCATTCCTGAAAGGCAGGGTCAGTCACAGTCAAACTATCCTTGGTCAAAACAACCTGCTCTTTAAGTTCTTCATCTCTGTCTATGCTGTACATGAACTGCACTAACTGGCACCAATGCAACCTTCAACCCAAACCATAGCTCACCTTATCACTAAAGAAGCAGAGTCTAGTCGTTCATACTGGTTTGCAAGTATGTGATTGACCTTTCAGTGGTTGCTGAAAGGAACTGCCATATTGCAACTCTAATTGTCTCCCTGTAATTAGTCCTCATGGCAGTTTCAGAAAGTATGTCTAAGAGGAGTACCTGAATGCTTGAAATCCAATAAGAATATTGATTAGCACTAGTGACCTCTGCCAAAAAAGGTCAAAGGGAAAATTCCCTTTCAACTCCTCATCAGCTTTTAGCAAATGAGTGCCAGATCCCAAGCTTCCAGCTTAACAGCACCATGGAAACCGGTCCAGGTGAACTGCTTCCCATTACAAAAATCTGTGTTAATCACATGCATAAGGATGATAGAAGCGCTCCCTGGGCTCCCCAGTGCAATGAAACAATGTGACTTAATGGCATTTGCAGGATCCTATACAGAGAGGGAGGAAAGAATGGGATTTCCTTTAGAGATAATTAAGATATGGAACAGAGACATCAGTAGGGTAAAAAAAGGTTAAAATAAAGAGTAAAAAATCTGTGCTGCTGTATCTCAAGTTTTGCACCTTGGCCTTTCATATCTTTGCAATAATTTTCAGAGTGCCTCCCCAGTACAGGCCAGAGAGAATTTTTTATGAACTCCTGAAAATAGATTTAAAATTCACAAAGTCTCATAACAACCGCTATGCTTCCTGCCACTCTCCTCTATGGTCGTTTTTCAGCTGAGATCTCAGCAAAGCTCAACAGACTGACACGCGGCCGTGACTGGGCTGCTAAACACCCTCTGATGTTGAGGAGATGATATTCTACAGCCTTTGGCTTGTATGATTTTTAGCGGATTCAGATCTAAGCCTCTTTCGGCCTTTCCAGTCCCTCAGGATGATGCTGTTATGGAGATGCACCAGCAACATCTACTGTTCGTAGGCGCGTACTGCACCCTCGGCCACAGCCGTCTCCCTGCTTCTTGTGCTTCTGCTTATTCATCCTTCGAGATTCTCTGTTTATCTTGTAAGGTAAGATTAATAAAAACAGAGGCCACTTAGGCAGGAGTTGTGACATCAACACTCAGGAACTCACAGGTGGACGCACACTGCTGCAGCCAAAACACAGTCTGGAGTTAGAGAGCATGGGAGATGGAATAAATACATCCCCATGGCTTGGGAACAACTTTCTCACCTCCCCAGTAAGTGCTCACACAATAAATATGTTTCCAACTCATGAAATGAGGAAAGATTTATCTTCTATCACTAATTTAAGCTCACTGAAAAATCCGACTGCCTCTTTTACATAAGGAAATAGAGTGGCTAAGTCTGAATGTTTTCTGGTAAAAATCAGCATTGCTCCAGGGACCACCACTCGTGTGGATCAGAGCCAATTAACTCTGCCTTGTGTACAGAGGTCTGATAAGTAAGACTGTGCTGGGGATTAAGTCACCAAAAAGAGCACAGACAAGGCCAAATTTTATCTGCTGCTGTTTGCGAGAAAGGGTGAAAAGACAGTTGGTCAAGTGAACCAAACTGGGCTGAAAGCCAACTGGAATAACCTCAGTGACTCAGGCAGTAACTCCAGATTCAGGTCTGTGTAATGGAAACTGCAATCCAGCTCCCCCCCTGCAACTCCGAGCCATTTGACTTAGGTACATGTCCTAACTGGCACTCCCAAGTAAAACTGCCATGCCATAGGGGCTGCATCCAGCATACATTCACATGGCTTCACATCCATTTATTTTGTCCACCTGTGATGGAAAATCTTGAACAAGTCTTTGCAGTAGGTCTCAAGTTTGAGCTATTTTATCAGCATCCTCCAAGTCTCCTTTTTAAAGGCTACATAGACAAATGCCTATCAGCTCTGCAGTCAGTGCACAGCAGCCTCCCACACAGGGGAGATGGAATTATCTCCACGTTACTGTTCCTCGTCTTTGCAGTTTCTTCCTTTTTTGAGATGGGCCTGATTAGGGCTGTCTTTGCTCTAACGAGGGCCGTTGCTGCATCTGCAGGGACTGGCACGTGCCTGGGGCTTCCAGATCACTGCACAGTGTGAACACAGGCTGTGGAAGCTTGGGTGAACCGCTCTGTTTGAGTCAGACAGACTGTTCAATCTGCCCAGGGTTTAGTGACTGATAACGTCTGACAGGCTGTACTGTTAAAAACAAAAAGGCCTTTTTTGCTGTTACTTTGTCTTAGTATTGAATTTACAAGAATAAAAGAGCTACTCTTCCTTAGTCTGGTCCTGTATAAGGGTCTCTGCTCACCTTAGAAGCCTTTTCCTACAGCCATCTCCAGGGAAGGTCGCTCCTGAGATTGGTGCCAGACAGGGGTACGACACTGCAGATGTCACAAGTTCCCTGGGAAAAGGCATTCACACTTCCCTGTCCTGCTGCTCCTCAAGACACCATCAGACACTGAATTTCTTTTCCAGATGCTTCATGCTAACAGTCCCATCATCCTGAAACCATCCTAAATGCCACATTTTCCTGTCCCCTTATTTGTACTACAGATGAGTTTACAGCACTATGTTCTCAGCCACCTGGCTCTTCTTTCCTTTGTTATGTTTCATTCCACTTCTGTTACTCCACTTCTCAAGGTCATCTGGCCCTTTGTGTAGGATATTCTGATCCTCCTTTACTAATGGTGCCCTCTAAATGCTACCAGCAACTTGCATAAATATGTCCCTACCAGTGTGCTGAGAACATTAATGAACATATTAGAGCAGAATCAGTTTTAAGACTAACCTAACCTATCTGGGAAACATCACTATCAGTTTTCCTCCAAGCTGATACTTTTCCTATTTATAGTACATGTTTTTGTGTTGCCCCTTTAACCAGCAGAATTGTAACATGTGACTCTTTAGTAATTCCCCATATGACACCTACCAGATTCTTACTAAAGCCTAAGAGATCCACCACATTTTTCCTGACTGTGAAAACTGATTATCTTAAAAATAGTAGTGTGACATGACCCAATATTTGTAAAATCTTGTTACATATTATTCCACTTTACTCTCTCTGTCCCTCCTATCCTCCCTCTCATATTATTCTTCCCTCCAAAATCTATTTTTAAGTCTAACATGCTACTTTTTCAAGTCTAGGAACCCTGTTTTTACTCCCTGTAAGTACAGAAAATTTTTTATTTGCTGTTCTTCAAACACAAGCCTCAGGTTCTGTGAGATTAGCTCAGTTGGTTAGAGCACGTTGCTAATCATTCCAAGGTTCGTGGGTTTGATCTCTGAATGGGCCACTGAGAGTTGGACTTGTTGGTCCTTGTGAGTCCCTTACAACTCAGAATATTCCCTGATTCTGTGACTCTATTTGCTCATTTCATGTGTCCAGTCTGAAAGGGTTCTATATGATGAAAAGTTCCTTGTCTTCAGTGCCCACTTCCCTCCATGGAAGTGTACAGATTTTGCTGTGCAAATACAGATTTTGCAGTGCCATTTTCTCTCTTCCACCTTTGCCAGTGGCTTTTGTATTTTTTAGGGAAGCAGAAAGCAGGCAGTTTGCTCCTAATTCCTGTTATGGTTGGAGTAAGGCTGAAGATCATGATATAATGAAAAGATGCACAAAAAGGTTTATGTACTACTGTCATCAGGCTTAAGTGGACTGGGATTGTCTCTTGGATGAACCACGAACTGCTCGTGTGTGTCTGCAAATACGTAGCTCTTTCCAAGACTCACTCCTCTAGTTAACTCACACCCAGCCTCAGGTCTGCTCGGCTGCTGAAATACCCTCACACCACCCAGCAGTCTCCCCTTCTGAACCCAAATAACGTGGGCTTGTTTTGGGCAGATCTTTATCCCCAGAAAGGAAACCAAGCTCTGTTTCTTCCCCGGCGCAGGACCTGCAGGGACGCTCCCTGCCTTGGGCTGAGGTCACCAACTTCTGGTATTTCTTACTTCTTTCACCCCTTTCTGTCTCTTGCCAGCCTGGCAGTTGTTTTTTACCAAGAGCCCCACAGTACCTGTCACCAGGTCCTTCCTTCCTCTAGAAAGGATTCTACGGCTTTCTCCACTCATTTTCATTTATTTATAATATTTTAATATAATTCTATCTCAGACTTCTCCAATGAGATTAGGCTCACCTTAAGATATATATGCATTAATTCTCCCTTCCTGCAGATAACTTTTTCAAGGTCAGTGCAGAATTTTTGCATGAGTCCTCAAAATATAATAAAGTGCAAGTTAAAAAGAGAGTGACCGTGAACTTCTCCTTATTGCATCATAGCCCGACGGTCTGAGTATTTACTAGAGAAAGAAAGTGCTTTGATGTTGACTTAAATGTTGTTCATTAACTTCTTCACCGTCTCCCATGTTTCAAACTATGCTGAAACACAATATTTGTTCCTTTGGAGAACATGTTATGTAAACTTCTGATGAAAAGTAAATATTTTCTTTAAAGAAACTGGTTATACCTGATTCAGTCTGAAACATGGGAGCTACTACAAAGGAGCAAAGAAGGTTTTTATATTCTGACATCATTCAGTTTAGGTAAACAAGTATGACAGCCATTATCACATCAGGAATAGCTTCCAGGCAATCACGGTTTTAAATCTACTGACAAACAGATGAATATTTAGGGCTGTATATCATCCCCTCTTCAATGACATATGGCTGTATTTTTTCCATAAGCTGTGCTTAGAAGTCTTAATATTTGAACAAGTTCAACCTTGTACCTAAAACATTAATCCATATCACAAGCCTTATACAAAGGCCAGGAAAACCAGAATTCCTGTCCCCGACACCCAACAGCATTGCATGGTCTTGTACATCCTTCATGCTAAGGCAGAACTTGCCACCTGCAGATCTCCAGATGCTTCACCAAACAGGATTTCAGCTTCACCAGTGTGGGGTTACCCCTATTTCACACGCAGAGCGACTGACCCTGAAACAGCCGGTGCTTCCAACCACCACTGTAATGCCGGTGATAGTCTTGCTTTGTGTCGGCAGTTTGCCCAACTGATCTTCAGAGATTCCTTCCAAACAAATTTTTATGGTTAGATTATCCACGTTCCTTGCTGGCGGCTGTTGCTTCCCATGTGCCTGCACAGCCTCTTGCAAGATCTCTGTTAACTCAACGCCTGGAGTTCCTCCGCCAAAGAGCCAACCTCGCCACAATGAAGGATTCATTTTCTGATGGCGCAACTCCCCGCACCCCCTCACTGCATGGTTGGATGAGTGAAGGAGCAATGCCAGAGAAGGGTGAGGGCCTGTGGCTGGGAACAGGGCGTGGGACCTCCCCTTCCCAGGGCAGCTACCGGTGACATGAGCTGACCCGTAACGTCAACCCGCGCCTTGGGAACTGAACCTGCTCCATTCTCCACGCCTGCCCTGGTTCCCCGACCTGTCACAGCGTCACAGATGTGGTTGAGTACCTCTCATGGACATCTGCCAGATTGCCCCGAGTTTGCTGCGGTTGGGAAGCGCTAGGCACTGATCCTGGCATTGGAACTACAGGCACGGAGCCGTGGCTGCAAAACAGTTGGCAGCGGCAGTGCCTGAGCCGAGTGCTTAATACCTGTTAGTAGCACCATCTCCTTACATTTCTGCCAGCATGTTCACCATCTCACTGAAGGTACAAACCTCTCCACCCAGAATATGCCTCTCTGGGACACATCATGTGCAGGTTTTCCACAGTTTTCTGAACATTAAAATTTTAAGCATTAAGAGGGTTTGGTTGCAGGTAAAATGTTCTTAACCCCATGCACAGCACCTCCTCTAGTTCCTATCTACTCTGAAGCATTTTTTGTTTGTAAGTTCAGGTTCGTTTGCCCTCATAGCATCCCATCAAAAACATGAGCACCTTTCTGCTCTTATTTCAGATTCAATTTCTTTGACCTTTGCTACACAGCAAACTTGAACTTCTGCTCAGGAAGGAAAACCTGTTTATCTCTTCCTCTCTCCTACCACAAACATCCTGTAGTACTACACAAGTCTATGTAATGCAATCTTAATATATCTTTTGCTTTTGGTCATTTTCCATTCTGTAGTCCCTTCAAACTTGCTTGGCTAAACTGGTTTCCCACCTCAAGCTTTTCATTTAAATATTGTTCACCCAGAAGCCTAAGCACAAACTTTAATGTTAACTATCCAACATTGCCCCTAGTCTGAAGGCACAGGCCAGCAAGTGAGAAATGTTTTTTTAAAATATCTACAAAACTTTCCACGCTGGTTCTTCTAACCTGATTAGTTTCAGTGGAATTTGCTGGGCTTTCCTACTTTTCCCTACCACAATTCCTTTCACAGACTTCAGTTGCTGAGAGGTTTCAATTTCTGGCATTCGAGGTCATAAATATCCATAGATCTCCACTCCACCTCTCTGCTCTACCCAACTTCCCAGTCTGGCTCATTGCTCCCATGTTTTTTTCCACAGGCACTGTTGCACCTTCTCCAGTGTTTCTGGTAGAGATACACTGGATGGAGACAGAGTGAGAACTGGAGATGGAAACAGCTATTTCATAAATAACTCCTGCCCCTAAATAAGATGTTTTGTGTTCAGCTCCAGCTGCAGAAAGGACCTGTGGACTGGAATAGGGGAAGTTACTCCTGAGTACAGTGCTAATGTGTTGGATTCACATGTTACTTCTCAGTGACATACTTCTTATGGAATTACTACTTTTTCTGGATTTATTAGGGGTCAGCTTTGGGGTGAGTTATAGTTGATTTCAGAATGCAGAAGAAGCAAATTTATTTCTTGCAAAACAAACTGTCCTTTCCTGACAAACACATATTGATCCTAGCAGTGGGACCCAATTGTGACTGAGATCTATAATCCTTAATAGTTTATTATTTAGCAATGCAAAGGAAAAGGGTTTTCCTCCCTCATTACTGTTATAAAACAGAACAGAAATTGTTCATTTCAAACTGACTTAAATTTTCTTTTCAGCAAAACTGAATAGAAATTATTTAATCATTCATCCTCTATTTACCTTTGATATCAAAGCAAAGTTAACATAGGCAGCTTCATGATGCATGTAAAACAAATCCCACCAGAGACCATTCCAGGATTTTAGGGGAAATTATTTGCATCATTATTATTCTACCAGGCTGCCTGCAATTTTCAGCTCAAACCCAATACATTTTCCCCCAGTATCTGCAGTGACTTCCAAAATTATGCAGATGATTATTTTATTAGCATGTACCCAGATGGTAGACTGCCAGGCACAGTTACTGTCATTGCATCTAGCTCTCTGTAATGCAAGAATTACTAAGAAAACAGTGCATTTGGCCACTGGTTATATAAATTAAGACCAAACCAACAGTTACGAACTCAATTCAAACAGAATCAATAAAAGGTATGTGAATCATCAGACTAGTAATATTAGATGTAATGTTAACGCTAATCTTTTCTTTTCAGTCTAGCACAACACTGAGATGTGGGAAATGTTTGACAGGCTACTCCTGCCCCATATTGTCATTTCCCATTGCCTTTATTTAAAGCCAGTTCTATTTAAAGCAGTTAATTGTGAGTCTTGCAATTTACTCTCTGGCTATACCTTAGACCATGTCTGAAAGACAAGGACCTAAGAGCAGAGCAAACTACAGTAAAGAGGGAAAAATGCACATTCACTTTAAAAGATAATGTTTGTACCATGGCAATCAGGTCCCTTTGTGGCATTTGCCTTACTAGAATGGCAGTGATGTTTATTCCAATATTGTATTTTATAAAAATGCAATGTTTGTCTCTTCCTACCTCCAAGGGATAATTACCCATACAGTTTGTAAAACCATTTCGGATATGAAAAGCGCTGAGCATAATATTGGCTGAGAGGATAAAGTACCCAGTGTACTGTAAGATTACTCAGTGAATCACAAAGCCCCAGAACTGCTGCTGCAAAGAACGCTGTGCAGCCAGGCTGGATCTGTGTCTGGTGTGCACAGTGGATCACGAGCTGGCTGCAGCAGGCAGCCATCAGAGCCCCAGGTATTTCACCACCCATCCTCACACTGGGGCCTTTTCAATTGCTGAATACTCTCCTCTCCTTGCTTTGATCTCTTCCTTTGGGTGTCCATCTCATCTCTGTGGTTCCTCTCAGCAGCTGTGGAATCCTCTTTTCTGGCACCAGCACCTGCTCTTCTAGGGTAGTCACAGTGGCCAACTCGCCTCAGATGTGTCTGTCCTTACTTAGCCCCCAGACTGTGAAGTATTTTATCCTTGCTGAGCACAAGGACCAAATTGGGATGAGGGATTCCTTCTCCCACGAAATCCTCGACCTCCCTCTCTTCTCTGCAGCACATTGCACAGTGCACTCTGTCTTCCCCCAGACAGATCACTGGGTTAGAATGTGATGGCAGCCGAAGTCACCTGGCTTGCTCTGCTACACTGTGACAGGGAGGCAGAGAACTGTGGCACCGTTTGCTGCTTGGAAAACTTCTCCCCTCTTCTTTGGGAAGAGGCAGAAGGCTACCAGCTTAATCACATGGGTTAAGGCATGCCCCAAAAGTGTGAAAGCATAATCCACAAGAGCAGGAGTTAGCATATCAAGGAGACAGCAATCTGAATACACCTTACACTGTTTCAGAAATCTGTTCTCTATCTTTTCAGGCATGGGTGGGAAGATTGTACTATTGGATCTGGACGAGCTAGAAGCCAAGTGTTATATTAAAATCTGTGTGTCACAGGAGGCTTATGAACACAGGTCTTTTGTTGAAATGTACTATATATACTATATGAACAGATTGGGTTTAGCTTTACACCTTGATTCTTCTGGCACAGCTGTTCACATTAGGAAAGTCAAACATGATGACAGATCTGATAGCTGGCACTCTCTGATGCAAACATGGGAAGAAGGAAACAAGAGAAATCAAAGAAGAAAAATGTGTCTCTCCTTTAATGCACAACAGCAAACAGTCCAGCCATATTCTTGCTGAAAGGAATTTGATGTCTCGGTCAGTGCTTTGCCTAATGAGCTACCAACATCAATCTGTCATCATCTGTATTATTTGAAATGGCCTCTGCTGACACAAGGTATATTCATGTACTGGCCCTCCTGGGCACTTGAGAGTTCAAGTCCTGGGCAGTTTATACCACACTGAATGATAATGAAGGGTAACAGAATAATCTTTGGCTTCCTTCTCTCAAGGGGAGGCAAGAATGTTGTTGCAGGGATCTCCCTCAGCCAAGAAAGGCTTTTGATTACAGAGTAGGGAATATGAGTTATTTGTTTCTCTGTGCACAAATCGTCTCTAGCAGTTCTTTGCAACAGTCCTTTAGCTCTCCAAAGCACATGGAGTGCATCTATCCATCTGTCCTGGCATTTCCATGAGCTTGCCTCAAGTGTCTGACTCTCAAAAAACTTGCAGGGCTATATCAAAAGCTAAGAAAGAGGTGAACACTGACAATAGGTGGGGAATTTCAAGCAAAGAAATCCCCTTTTAGTGTTCCGTCTCTACCTGTTCCTATAACACACACGTAACATCGCACAATCATCTTTAACACCTTCAGCTGCACTCAGAAAATTACTTTTACTGGAAATACCTACTGAGAGAGATTTCAGATTGCAAGCTTTCTAACCAACACCCAGCAGTTATTTCAAAACCCGAACCTTTAACTTATGTCATTGGATGGAAGCTTCATATAAATGAAGCAAATAAATTGTCAAGAAACTTAAAACAAATGGCAACTACTATATTTTTATTGGTGCAAAGTTTACAGAAGATCTTGTTTCCTTTCGGAAGGTACCTGGGAGTTGCAACACCATAATCCTGGCCAGGCCTTATGCTCTCATGTCAATGCATACTTTCAGTTGCAGTTGAGCTTGAGGTGAGTTATATAACAAAACAAATAGCAATGTTTGAGACTGGTATTAGCAACCTTTCTGTTAGGAACTCAAAGGTTTCCAGATGTATGACCTAGGCCCCACTTCCTCTTCTATTGTAAGTAAATATTTTGCGTTCTTCTTTGTCAGTGGAAGGCTTTCATCCAGCTACCCCAAGGACAAGTCTCATTTGTGAGAATTTTGTGTGAACTACAGGATGGTTTCCTTGCTCCTCCATGCAGGCAACGTGTGGGCAAGAGTTAGGAGGGGTCAGATAAGACCATTTTAAAAGGAACATTTCATACCAAACTGCTCTTGGTAAGCAAAGAAGATAAGACTGTCCCTGGAGTGGCATTGCCACATGGCTCTGAAAGGTGGATTAGGAAAATAGCTGACAAAACAGAAATGCAGCAGATAAACTCACCATTTCAGGTGGTTTTCAAACATTTTCCCCTGTGAAGTCCTAAAAACTTCTCAGTGTAAGTACAGCTGCCTGTATAGTAAACACAGGTCTAAAAGTCATGAAACACATTACTAGAGATGATGTGACAGGGGCAGCTCTTCAGGCCCTGTGAGAATTCAGAGAGGTGATGGCCTCAAGGACAAGCTCAGGAATGGGATTCTTCCTGAAGAGAGTGAAAGAGACATCTCTGTCAGTGACATGGGCCTGAATGGCTCAAAGAGATGGTGATGGCAGGAGGGACAAGGTGAGATCCAGGTGAAAGCTGAATGAGAAGGTTTGGTATTGGGCAAGACCTTGATGATAAGAGAAAATGGAGCTTGATATTCTTGTGGATGGGGAACCACTTGCAGAAATGATGACATACTTGGCAGCCTTGCACAGGGAGTAGGACCAGTGGTAGAGGAGGTCATCATATGGAGATCAGTGTATATGAATATGCTGAGCTACAGTGACAGGTAAAATAGGGATTTCAGATATAATTAACAGCAAAAAAATTACGATGTAGACCCAGACTGGTTGTTAGACAAGAGGACTCAAAAAGACCCAAGATGACCTTCAAGAGACAGACCTGGGTGTCAGGGAAAGGGTGCTGCCACCAGCAATGAAGAATGGAAATAACTAATGGAAAAATTAGAAACTCTCTGAGACCAACGATGCTGAAGAGAATTGCAGAGGGGATACACCAGAGGCAAGGCTGAGATGCCCACTACAAAACCTTGCAGCCTCACCAAAGCAGTTCTGTGAGTTATCTTTACCTGTTTTATTATTAAATCCATGAGTACAAAGCAGTGTTCTGCACTAGCCAGTTATATGCACAGTTTCTATCTGGCAGAATTTAACGTCACTGTTCGGTTCAGAATTTCTGGGCTGAACGTAAACAAAGCTACAGCTCTCTTTCCTTTGGCATCACAAAATTTAACAAATTCACAAACACATCAGGAAAAAGTGTTGACATGCACCTCTTTATACGAATGTGACACTGGATGTTGTGTTTAATCAGCCCACGATGCTCACATTCCCATCTCCCTTTCTTTTAGATGCTGAGGAGAAGGTCACCTGGGCACTGGTGTGTCTGTTCAGAGTGCCTTGTGTTTATTGCTCTCAACAGCCTGGAGTCCCTGTCTGCTGCAAATCCAATGCTGTGTAAATTAAGCAAGGAAAGCTGTAAGTCTGGCTACTTTGTTGTCATAAAAGTCATTCGTACTTCATGTTTTACATGCAGAATTTCGACTCCTTAAGCAGGAATGTCCATATAAATTCTTTCAAACTGCACTAACTTGGAAAGACCCACTTCCCCTGTTGCAAATGTGTTATTAATATATCGCCTCCATGCTATTAAATTAAAATGTCCCCCTCATGTTTCCAATCCTACTTCCAGATTTTTAGCCATGTGGCTGGAAGGCAGCAGAAAGAGTTGAATAAATGGGTGATTTAGGGACATGTAGCAGTAAAAAAAGAGAAAATCTTGATCATCTGCCTCACTAAAAATAAATAAATTTAATTTTTTTTAAACTCTCTTGCTTGTCAGAGTTATGTAAAATCTCATTGGGATATTGATTGAGTTTGTCATGCCCCTGAAGGAGTGCTCCAAGGTGAGAAAGGATATCAGTTTGCCATCCTCCCACCTGCCATTCCCTAGCCCTGCCTGGAACAGCATGGACCCTCCTGTCACTCATGCCAATGAGACTCCACATGGAAACACATGCACCTTTTTCAAAACAGAAGCCCAGCATAAGTAGGGAACAATTTAATGTTCTCAGACTGCCACAGAATAAGAACGAATGTACAATTTTTTTCGACAAAACTCAGTGGAAAAAGCACTTACCTACAGTGCCAAGAGTGAACTTTGTTTGTCACATCAAAAATATGAGCATGTGGGAATCCAGAGAGCACAGCAGGCTTCCCTAACACTTGCTACTAAATTTCAGGATTTAACTCAGCAAGGGAAGATAACATGTGGAGTTATCATGTGGAGTTCTCCATCAAAGAGACTAACAGCATCATAGAACATGACAGCATTCAGACAAATTGTGCATTTACATCTTCAAACGTTCCTGTAAGTAGAAGGAATTAATGTGGCATGTTTCAATTTGTGTTTTTAAACTGGAGCCATGTGTCTGTGGATAGCCTGGTAATGCCAGGACAGTCACTGGTTCTCACAGTGAGTGGAGTTTTAATTCACTTAGCTTGACATGCTGTTCATGGAGATGAGGAGAGGTCAGTCTGACTGCAGGGTGTCTGTTTACTCAGAGTGAAATACTCTGTTTTTCTCTCTGATCCACTGTTTGCTCCTGCTGTTGAGCTCTGCGGTCCCATCCCAGGTATCTTGCTTTATTTGTTCTAGGTTATGATATGAAGCAAGGATCATGGGGAGCACCCACATAAGCTGGAAGATCAAACTATAGCATAAGGACATAAAGCCAAAAAACCCACTTCCGTAGCTGCTAATCTCTGATTTCACAGTCGCCACCTATCCATCTCCAGCACGGCTTTCCCACACCCATCAAATTGCACAGGCATGACACGGAGAGAACCATGACATCCCTGCAGGGCTGGAGCAAAAATATCCCACTGTTAAGAGTTGCATGGCAACATAAATAACTTTGACCTCGATAAAAGGGGAAAAAACTATAACAAATTTAGGAAGGGGGGGGTCTCCCACACCAGGTCAGAATAACACAGAGTAAGTCAATCAGGGGCTTGAAAACCCTCAACTCATAAAATTGCTCTTGTTACTGATTGCAACATCAAAACACAGAGCAGGGAAAATGCGGAAATGGGGAGGAAAATTTAAATCAATCAAAAACTTCACTAAGACAAAACATCTTATATAATCTTCCCACTGGGAAGAGAAGGAGAATAGACTTTCATGTAACAAATGCTAGTTTTGTCAGTTGATGTACTTCTGGAAGGCACTCAAGTATTTCAGTGGCATAGACAATAGAAGAGCAAAATAGAACAAGAGAGAACAGAACAGAAATAGACTTGGTTGGCTTTGTCTGGGAGAGCTGGTCAAAAATTAAAATTTCCATTTCAGTAAAAATTTCAAAATTCTTGACAACCATTTATGTTCTTTAAAAAGAAAAGAAAAATAAAAGCAGTCCAGTTTTTGAAGAAACTCTAGCAAATAATATGTTTCTCTGAAATAATCAATACTAAATCTGGGAGACCAAATTTCAACCCTCTCAATCCTGCTACATTTCTCATAAATCCAGGAATCCCCGAAGTTTTACAGAATGGTATCTGGTTTGTCTGACTCTTAGATTCCTCTAATGTTTTTAATAGATCTTTCTACCTCGAGAGATAGCAAAGCTTTTTACAAAATTCAGTGGGTTATTTCAGATCCAGAACAAAAATAGAAAATAGGTATTTTCATTTTACAGTTAAAAGAAAAGTGAGATTAACAGATTGAGATCAGTCGAGTGAAATGGAATCTCTAGCTGGGCACCCAAAACTAGAGGCTCCCAAATTAGATGACACGTGTGCACACTTTATTTCTCATGGTAAGAAATTCACAGAATCACAGAATACTCTGAGTTGGAAGGGACCAACAGGGATCACTGAGTCCAGCTCAAGAGAATGGCCATACAGAGATGAAACCCACACCCCTGGTGTTATTAGCACCATGCTCTAAGCAACTGAGCTAATCTCTCCCAACTGCAAATACAGCAAAGGAGGGCATGTGGTCAGCCTCCCTTCTCCTAAAGACTCTCATATTTAATAAAAAGAAATTAATTAACATATAATGTTCTACTATTACAGTCTGGCAAAACTGTTCAGACTTCACAGTTTTTCTGCAGCCTGAAATTCCTGGTTTAGGGACACTGGGGGACCTGGACTGAAGTGATTCTAAGCCAACTTACATCTGCTGAAGATTTGCCCATGTAGTGGAAAGAGGCCAATAAGACTGTGCATATCAATTAGTCTAATTTGTCTTGAGATTTTTCGCAGACCTCTATGGGTTTTCACACACTTTATTTTTAAATGCTGATTATACTGTCATTTAAGGAAGCAATATGCTGCCTTGACAAGACTGGTGACTTTAACTATCTGACATTTTCCCTGCAGACATTTTCTTGCCTTTGCGTGCAGGTTTCTGAGTAGGTGATGGCTATATAGGAGACAGCCCTGATGTTCCAATATCTTGTGAACTCTATGATCCAAAAGTAATGTACTTAATCAAGTGTAAAGCAAAAGGTGATTAAGTTTTGCAGTACTGTACAATGCCTGACTGCTCAGAAATGCATCTTTTGATGTGGTGCAGAGAATTGGACCAGTTCTGTCTGCTTTACCAAAAAATGACATTTTAGTAATCTGAAAAGAGAGCCTCAAAAATCCCCACAAGTGTTTAACTTTGATCTGAAGATTTAAAAAGATGATATTTATCTGTTTGCTTGGTTAATTTGTTTGAATTTTAAGCTCAGGAAGTGTCAATTTGACATCTGTGGAAGCAGTTCTTTGCTTTTTTTTCCAGATGAGGTTGAGCAGGGGCAGCAAATTTCCAATCATCACTACTTGTTCTAAGCATCCAACCAAAAAAAGAGAAAAAGAAAAAAAAAAAAACAAACCAAACCATCAACTCACCTTTCCATTGTGGTTTATATGAATTATTAAGAACTGAGATTCAGTGGAGCCTCAATCCTTGAGCATCAAATCAATACTATATTTTATATAACAAGGGCAGTAAACCCAGCTTGTTCTCCTTCCATCACAGTGAAGCCTTGTCAAGTCTCTCAGGCAACCCAATTCACTAGAGCCAAGCTCTAACCCCACTGACGTGAAAGGTGGATTGAGGTGGATTGAAAAGGGGCTGAAGGCTGGGCCCAGAGGGTGCTGACCAGTGGCACAAAGTCTAGTTGGAGGCCAGTAATTAGTGGTGTATCCCAGGAGGCAGTACTGGGGTCCAGTCCTGTTTAACATCTTCATTAATGATCTGGATGATAAGCATGTTTGTAGATGACACAAAACTGGGAGAAGTGACTGATATGCCAGAGGGTTTTGCTGTCATCCAGAGGGACCATGACAAGCTGCAGAACTGGGCTGACAGGAACATCATGAAGTCCAACAAGAAGTCTGAAATCCTGCTCCTGGGGAAGAACATGTAGGAATATATGATGGAGCCCACCTAGCTGGAAAGCAGTTTGGCAGAAAAGAACCTGTGGGTCCCGGCAGGCACCAAGTTGAGCCAACAGCGTGCCCTTGCTGCACAAAGGGTTAATGTTATCCTGGGCTGCACTGGGCAAAGTATTGCCTGCAGCTTTAGGGAGGTGACCCTTCCCATGTAGTCAGCACTGGTGAGCCCACACCTGGAATGCTGTGCCCCTTCTGGGCTCCTCAGTCCAGGGGAGACACGGACATACCAGAGACAGTGCAGCAAAAGGCCACAAAGATGACTAAAGCACTGGAGCATCTCTCCAGTGAGGAAAGGCTGAGAGAGCTGGGACTACTTAGTGCAGAGAAGGCTTGAGGGGATCTTAACGGATATAAATACCTGAAGGGAGAGTAAGAAGAGGATGGTAACACCCTGTGACAGGACTGGGGGCAATGAGCACAAACTGAAATAGAAGGTTCTGTTTAAACATCAGGAAATACATCTTACTGTGAGGATGACCAAGTACAGGTTGCCCAGAGAAGTTGTGGAGTCTCTTTTCTTGGAGATATTCAGAAACCACCTGAACATGGTTCTGGGCATCTCTCAAGGTGGCCCTGCTCGTGCAGTGGGGTTGCACAAGGTGACCTTCCTTCCAAAGTCAACCATTCTGTGACACTGTGATTCTGTGAAACACTTGTTCACCTTAGTGGGGTTGAGATGTCACCTTCTGCCCATGGAATTCAGCTCACTTTCTTGTGCTGTAGGATCTGTTTGCAGCCACTACTGAAGGACAACTTTTTACTATGTCTCGGACATGAGAAATAAGGGATCTGTACTGAGTTGAGTGGGAAGATATCTCTGCAATTATTGCTTCTTGAGTAAGGGCACATAAAAGGGCTAGTCATGATGAGACATAGACCTGGAGGGAACTGATATCAGCAATCCCACTTTCAGAGGGAATAATCAGGCACATCTGTGTCAGTCTGTATCCAAAAGATGAAAGGCTCCTTTGTCATGTCACCTGTAGCCAAACTACCTGAATGCCCTTTCAAACTCCTTTTCCAAACATGAAAACCAAATACAAATTTCCTCACACATCTTGCAGGTCACACATTCCACATTGCACTGAGCATAATCATGTGGGCACATTTCTGATCCTCTGTATGCCAGCAAAGAAAGTTCATCCGGTCACCAAGAGGGGAAGGGCTTGAGTAAGCCTATAGAGAAGCTAAGAGGTACAGCAGGCTTCAAAGTATTTCCTTTTTGTCCTGCTTGGTAAATCGAATATTGTATGTGAGTGACAATGAAGAGGGAAGAAAGGAGATAATAAATCCTGTTTGCTATTTGAGGTTTTAAGTTGTTCTTTGAAAATGGAACCTGAGTTGACTGAACTGGGTTATATATTATATTTAGGAATATGTAGAGCTTGACTGCAGAGATGTTGTACATCCTACAGTATTTGCAACTCTGAAGTAGAGAAGATGCAGCCTAAGAAACTGAGCAATGACCAGACTAAATTTATAGATAATGGTCTAAGTCCTTCACTGGGGTAATTGTATGTCACTCAGGTGAAAAACAGTTTCAATCTGCACCTGTTGGAAATTTACCTCAGCGTTTCATGCCAAAAAAAGGAAAATAGAAATTAAAAGATTTACAGGTTAGAAACTGAACCGTGGGTTAAAAGTAAAGAGTAAAATACTATCTTTATAAATGAATCTGTTGTGATTCAAAAGATACTCCCAAGGAACACTCAGAGTGTTTTTGGGACATCAAGCCTTCATCCTTTAAGTGTTCTAGGCCAAAGTCAGAAAGACAAATGATCATCCACACAATAGAACAAATGCCAAACAACACCTGCTTCAAGTGAGGGGAAGAAACAAATCACGCTGAGATCAATTTTTTAACGCAAGAGAGAGGAAAAGATTTCTTTTCCCCAGAAAAAAGGATTTCTTTTCCCCAGAAATCTCTTCAATATGAAAATTGTAGCCTACAAAAAGCACCTCATCCCACACAACTGAAGCAAATCATTCGATCTTTTTAGTCTTTTCCCATTCTCCTTCTTCATCAGCTAATCTGTCCACTGAACCATTTCTATTTATACTGTTTTCTCTATTTCCAGATTCTAGAAGAGAAAGGCATGACTCAAGACTGCTTCTTTTTCCAAAACTTTTAGCTTCTCTCACAATATCACGTAAGCTGGGAAATACTTACCTAAAGGGAAACTTATCACTATGCCAAAGTCCTCCTACCCACTTCAAATCTGCAGCTGGTTCTTTAACTCTTTAAAAATGACAACAGAGGTTCAAATATTTTAAAACCAAAAGGGACCTTTACTATTCTGCAGCCTGATCACTGCCATAAAACAGATCGTAGAAACCTACTCTGAAACCCCTGCAGGAAGAACATTTCTACTGGTTGAGGTAGAGTCTCTCTCACTAGAATCTATCTAGCCAATGTCATCTCACCTTAAATGAAAGATTCTGAATGCTGGGCACATCATAGAAATTCGGCCACACAGAACATTTTCCTTATCCAGTCACTGTTTTGTAAACATGTATACTGTGAATGTAAATATAAGCTGGGATCCAGCATTCCTGAGCATTTAAGCAGTTCATTTGCATCTACATTCTCCTTAAAACACTTTTGTGCTCTTTCGGATCTTCTGCCAAATCCTCAGATCTGTACAACATATTCCAGAAACATATCCACATTGCCTGCTTTGCAAACTAAAACTCCAAGAACTAGTGGACATATTCAGAGTATTCAGAGAAAGAAAGAGCTGATGTAAAGGATTTAGAAACTATGTCTCATTTCCTATTCCAAATAAATTCTGTAGCAAAAGCTGCTATACAATTACATTTATTGTTGAATGTGATCCTTAGAACTAATTCAAATTCCATTTTTAAATTTATCATATTACTGATTTCACAGTTTAGATCGGTGTCTGGTGAGATGTGGGTCCCAACAGAATGTGTCCTGTTTACAAGAACGCTTAATTAGCTCTAGCATCCCTACACATTTAACAGGAGGAATCATATTCCCCTTACATGGACAGTATTTGGTTGGTAGAAGAGTGTCTAAAAATTGTGTTACAATTTTGCTGACGCTTCCTCTAAAGCTGCTTTCCCAGACTTCGCAATATCCTACCTGATAAAATTTACTTTGGCCAATATTAATCAGTCAGCTTGATGTCCTAACATTTACTTTTCTCTTTTGTTGTTTGCAATGCTTCTTGGAACTGGGACAAACAGCAGCCATGTGCTCATGTAAAGTCTGTGGTATGTACTATATAAATGAGGCCGCAGTTCTCACTACCTACCTGCCATCTGAACAGCATCCTTAGATCTTTACTTCTGAAAGGGATCGGTTTTCCTCGGGTGCCATGAAGGCACTAATAGCTTTAATACTGCTTGTTCAGCTTCCAATTCACAAAGCTGTACCAGCAGCTCCCCCTGCTCCCTTGGGCTGTGATGACCCAGAATCTGAAGCAGCAGCTGAAGTTGCTGTGAATTATATTAATGGCCACAGCCACCACGGATACAAGTTTGCCTTAAACAGAATCGAGGATGTCCGGGTGGTACCGCAGGTAAGTGAGGAGCTTGCAGGCAGAGCACTGTGCTAACCTGGGGATGCTCGGAAATGACCAGGACAGGGATTTGCCAAGGGCTGTACCCTCACATGGGGAAATCAGCACGGCTCTGTTGATTTAAATGGGGCAAGGCCACCTGGTAGCAGTGGAGAATCCAGGTCACTAGAATGTATATCTCAAAGAGCAGAACAGAGAGGGGAGAGAGAAATGTTCAGATGTTTTTGTACAATGGGCTCGGTTACAGATGCAGAGGGCAGATCATTCCAAGTGCTGATTCATGAGCCCAGTAGCTAATCTGGAGGGAAACTGAGGATAATCTTTGAGATGCAGGTAATTATTTATTGGCTAAATGCATACCTATCATAACTCCATGCCATTAATGATTTTGTAGTGGGCATCAATTTTACGTAATATCCCACTGAGCTGACAAGGAATCTGAATGGAAATAACTGCAGCTGATTTTCATTAAGATCTATGGTCATCATTCTAGGCATCTAGAAAAACTATAAATGGTCATGAATACAATGTATGCACCCCTTTGATTCTTCAAAATGTTGAAAATGGTCCCAACTATTAACATGAATGAACCTCCTGGCTGTTTTCTACTCCCTATGGGAGAGAAGATACGAAAGTCATTTAGAAAAGACTAAAACAGACATAAATGAGATCAGAAGTGTGCCAAGAGTTACCCACACAGAAACACTGGTGACACTGCTTTGTTCATATTAATACCTTTACAGGAAAGCAACTTCATTGGTTTAAATGGAATCACTCATGAATCAAACTGCAGAATCAATCTCAGGGAACCCAGGGAACCATGCCTTATGTTAGAGTTGCAAAGGTTCAGAAACAGCCATAAAGGATCCTGCAGCCCATAAAACAAGAGGAGTATTGAAACTCAGCTGGTGCTGTTCAGTGTAATCCCAACAGACTAAACAAAACAGGTCAATATGCACCAGTGTTTATCTGTTATCTGGTTACAGAAACATGAAGTTTTTTCATCAAAAAGAGAGCTGTTGCTTTTTTAAAACTATCCAACAAAATAAATTCAAGTTAACTTAAGAGAATGGGCCCACTCTATACAGGCTGGACTTTCAAAACTTTACAGGTCTGTTCCTGATTAGCTGGAAAAAACCAGTGTGATTATTTTGACTTACTCCAGATCTGGAGCTCTGGTTTTTTATGAACTTAAATATTAAGGACCTTTTCAGTTACTCCAGTGTATGCCTGGAGCTACCCATGACAGTAAGCAACAGAGAGCTCAGTGCAGCCCCAGGGAAGAAATCTGGTGATGTTTTGTGAAGTAATTATGACAACTCCTGTGTTTTGTTATCTTTTTTTTCTTCCAGGGGCCAAATAATGAAATCATATTTCTTGAACTTGATTTATTAGAGACCAAGTGCCCTATTCTCAGCCCTACACCTCTTGCAAATTGCACCGTAAGGAGCTTCATAGAACATGTGAGTACCTAAACACTACTAGCTGGGTGCAAAGGCGCATGTTCAGCATGTTGATGACAGAGCCCAGCCTATCACCAATCAGATTCCCAGGCAAATGTTGTATCGCTGTACCTCTCCTTGCTGATTTCATTGCCTTCATGCCATGAAGGATTTCGCTCCTGGATTTCTTTTAAGTCCTGTTATGTGAAGAGGACAGATCACTGTAAACATAACATCCCCCATACAGTCCATGAATGCCATGGGGTTTTTTAGGGCCTTCAGATTCAGGCCCCCATTGTAAGCCCCGATGTCACTGCCTCATTGCAAACCAAAGATCATTGTAAACCTGTGCAAAAATAACCTTCCCTTGGCTACATGTAGGCTGTTACCTAGTGAAATTCCAACAAGTCTAGCTACCTAGTCCTGGCTGACACGGCAGAAGAGCTATTCCCTTCAGATAGGGCTCGGCCTTCTAGGTAATATTCAGCTGGAAATTACTGGCCTCAAATACTTTGTTCTTATGCAAGTGTGATCCAGCTCTGAGAAGCTTTCCCTGACCAAAGCAGCAGAAGTGTTGTCTGAGCACAGGCAGCTCTGGTTTCTAAGCAGAAAGCAGAGTGAGCAGTTGACAGTTTAAGCCTGCTGTTTCTAGAATGGGGCCCAATTCACAGAGCTCACTAAATATGAATCACGGTCCACCCCTGTATTCATCAGGGCTCAGATCCCATTTTCCATCTGGGGGGAGGTAACTCTGACTGTTCCCTCTTCCCAGTGACTCCAGCTTTGCCTTTGACACCTCCTCCCTGCTGGATCACGTTGTGTGTGAGGCAGCTCACACAAGGCAGCACACTCTGCTGTTACCATGGGCACTGACCAGCCGAGATTAGTGAGAATGTTATCAAACAGCTCTGCAGAAGGTCTTAATTCATAACTATTCATATTCTTTGCTCTTTATGAGAGAGGAACCTGTACCAAATGTCCATAATCTGGCTACCCTGACACTTCTGATACTTCTGAGACCCAGATTTAGATCTGAATTTTGTAGCTCTGATCTGCCTTTTACAAAATCACAGACACCAAGGCACGCCTAGCAGTGCCTTTGCAATCAGAGCAACATTGCCAGAATGCTCAGCCGGGATCCGTTCTTTTGAATTTAGTTGCCCTTTTCAGAAAATCTGATTTATCTGAACAATGTAACCCTTTGATTTTTGTCTCTCTCTAGGCAGTTGAGGGTGATTGTGATGTCAAACTGCAGAAGTTGGATGGGACAATATCTGTACTTGCTAGCAAATGCCACTCACATGCAGGTAAAGCCTTTGTTCTGTAGGTTTGAATCCAGAGGCTGGAGTATTATTATAGCAGTGGTTACAGTTCAGTAGCTTTCTCGATTGCAAACTTCTGGGTATAAATAGGGCATAAAGGATGACAGTTAATGAGTTTTCTAAATGCAGCTGTTTTGAATGTCATTCCCCCCCCCCTTTTTCTGATTTCATTCAGAAAATGAATGACAATTTACTATGACAAGATACTGTAAGACTAACTGGGTAGCAGGTCCCAGATTTGACCCAGAGATTGCTTGTCCTGAATCTTTTCATTCAGGGGTTTAACCTTAAGAATTTGATTTCTTGTTGGTCTGAGTTTACTTGAGCTTGTTGATTGTCATAACACCTTTGGAAGAAGCAGCTTATTTACCAAACCCAGCATTTTCAATACTGCCACAGGAAAGCAGAATGTCTATTCTGCATGCTTGGTGTGAGATCTCTGCTCTGTATGAGATATCTTGGGTACTACTTTCAAAGCTGGTGACTGAATGAAATAACACACTCACACAAACACAACTCCAATAAATTGAAATATTTTCATTTTTCCACCATTCCTGGTGTGAGCTGTCATAGACAGTTTGCCAGAAAGCAAATTTACTAAAAACTGAATGAGAACATTCAAAATGTGCTAATAAAGTCCACAGCACTTTTCCTTGCAGAAAGATTTGAACAGCCAAGTCGTGTGCCACACTGCCATCTATAGCCTGCACTGCAAAAATTCCTGCCACTGTAATTTGGGACAGACCATAAAACAGTGTTTCATGTGACTGAATAGGTCTATAATGCCTTTCAAAACAATTTAAAATCTGGTCAAAACATGATCTGTTCGGTTCCTCCTGCAGACTCAAGTGAAGACATTGGCAAAGTCTGCCCTGACTGTCCAATGCTGGTGAGTTTGAACAACACTGAGGTGTTGGAAGCGGTGTCAGCTGCACTCAATGACTTCAACAGCAAAACCACCGGTCCTTACCTCAGACTTCTTGAGATCGGAAGAGGGAAAATACAGGTAATTACTGGAACTATGCCTAGCCTTCCATGGAAACAGAATATTTCATCTTCAGCAACTGTGCACTGATAATTAGTCATGTTTGCAACAGATTCAATTTGCTTGCTCTAATTTGACCTACTGATCTGCTCTTAATTTCCCAAGTATTTTGTGCCATTTTAGCCACAGGATTCCTTACTCCAGTAGGAGATGAAGACACAACATTTGCCTTTTATCTTTTCTCTGCAGCTCTGCAGTTTCACAGTGCAAAGTCAGTTAAACAATTTTCCTGTTTTATCAGTATTTCCCATCGCATGTTGTTAGTGTTGAGTTTGCTGTGGGTGCCACGAACTGCTCTGCAGAAGAAGCCAAAGTTAACGTGGGGGCTTGTCAGCTGCTGCCTGAGGATCAGTCTGTGAGTATTGTCAGCACCAGCCCCAATGCCGACAGCTCAGAGGTGGAAAAGCAGCATCATGCTGGGATGAGCTCGCACTTGAGCAGGAATAGACCCCTGTGGGGATCAAAGTGCAGAGATGTATACCATCATGATATGATTTTCCATATATTATTCCTAAAGCAGTATCACACCTTTCTCTTCTCTCTGCAGTACCTGGACTGAATCCTGATGGATTTGAATGCATTTGAAAAAGGCTTGAGGACCAAAGTGTCCTTAAGATAGAATATTTTTAATCAACATAATACATATTTTTGTTTACTCTTCTTAACATGAGCACCTGAGAAAATCAGACTCTTCATACTGGACAGTACAGAAACACATTTTAAAAAAAAAAAAAAAAAAGCAGACTGTTAGAATTATACTGTATACTTTATCATGTTAAAATTCCTCTGTTTCTGATGAAATTGAGTCCTAGGCAGTTTTAGTGGGTGTGAGCTTTTTACCTAGATTCTTATATATTCATTGCCTCCTCATATTCAGATATACAAAGGATCTTACTTTAGAAGAATACAGGAGTTTCACTTATTTGCTGCTTATGCATTTAAAGAGCTTGGCTTTTGAGCCCAATAGGCTAAAAAGCAAACACTTCACTGCTCAGATAAGACATGAGAACATGTAGCAATTTCCAAATGTGTTGAAATTAAAAATTGTAATGCAGGCCCCCGCTATTTTCTAACTATTTTCTCTTGACTGTGTTCTGCTTTGCCAGAATTTTGGTTTCTGCACTGGGTCAATGGTAAAAATTCCCATACAGAACATTCGAGTGGACTGCCAGTTGTACGGACATCAGGTACCAACTCCAGATATTCCCTTGCTTTCCAGAATATTCTATGCTACAAGCATTCTGTTACAAGTTATCACCTTGAGTTTACTTCTTTCACTGTAGACTGCATTAGCTATCTGTGATAATATGAGTTTAACTTTGTATCCTAAAAAGCAAGGCCAGGTAGCTCCTGACTGTCCTATGGACTTCTGTGCTTAGAATTATGTCACCTCTGCCATCAACATTTGACAGTTTGTCCTTTTAACCATCTGGGAGATTCAGTAGGGCAAAGGGAACCAAACTCTGCTCAGCTAGAGGGGTAAGACAGATAAATGTAAAACAGAAATGAGCACTGAGGTGGAGGAAATCAGCTGGGAGCTTTTAGTAGTCCTTAGACATGACTGAATTCAGGGACACTGCCCTGCACTGCTACAGCAAGGAGAGGGAAACATGTGCACTCGACCTGAGTGCTCTCCAGGTATTTTAGTCTACATTTGCTCTGAGGAGGACTAGGTGGTGGTTGAATGCTTCCTACGGACCAGAGCTCTTGGTAACTCAATAGTAATTAGCTGTCTAGGAGGTATATGAAAGACAGAATGAGGCAGCTGGTCTTGAACGTTTCGACAGCTGTGCAGGTGGCCCTGGAAATTTCATATACCACAGATTTTGGTGCTAATGATCCACTGGCTATAAAAAAATGTGTTTGTGGGCTTCTGTATATGTGTTCAAATGCAAATCAGACTTCTGTAATGGTCAGGAACATTTGTACCTGGGTTGGAGGCCTATAGCGAGTTAGGAACAGGGTACCTAGTGAGATATCAATGACCTGTAGGTCATAAGCCCCAGGTCACTGAAAACAAACACCAACTGCTTCTCTTTTCCAGCCCGGAGTTACCTACGTGCATGCAGGACAAGATACATCAGCAGGACTGCCACCCAGTGCTGTAGGCTTCAGAAACCATGACCTCAGGCTTTCCTACCATAACCCTCTTGCATCTGAATCCAGCTCTTCAGAAATGTTTCGTTCCATGCTCTCAGCAAAACCTGTAACAAAGAGAGCAGTTGCAGAGGCTGCTCAGCACGACAAAGTACCTCGACCAGTTGGCTTTGTGCCTCCTCCTCCTCCATGCCCTGGGAAGATTCGCTATTTCGATATCTAGGCTGTGCCACAGACATGAAACACAGCCGATTGAAGGATCCGTGTGCAGCAGCAACAGCAACAGGCAGACCACAACATCAAGTGCAAATAGGCGAGACCATTTCACTCTGAGCTCAAACGAGTTCTACCCTCCAGAGAGCAGAGCCATGGCCAGCATCTTGCAAAGGCCTGCTCCAAAATATAGGTGATTTCAACATATAGCAGTAGTTTCAATGAAACTGTTGTAAGAGCTATACAACAGTTGTAGCTTTGTGAAAGAAACACCACCCAAAAGGTTACTTCACAATAAAATGTTCAGTGCTTTGGTACCTTCTATCTGTATATATTTTCATTTAGTTGTGAAGTATCTCCTTCACAGCATCATGAGTCATATTCTGGGCTTGATTTCAAAAACAGTAGGTTCCTGCTCTTCTCATCAGCTTCACTGGGATGTGTGGGTGCTGAGCACTGTGGAAAATCAGGCCAGTCCTTTCTTTTGATCACACACCAATAACACGAAAGAAGTGGTAGGAAAAAATGTATTTTTCTCTTCCACCTGCAATGTTTCCTAGCATGTACCTACTTTTAATATCCACCAGAAGTACCTCAAAACTTTTGGACATGGTATAAGAGCATCCATGTCTACGAGAAGGGCAGAGAATCAGGACGCATTCATTGCTAGCAGGCTGAAAGCATCAATCCTTGCAGCCAATTACACGTCTTCCAGCAGACACACAGGTGTAGTATGGCCATGGGGTCCTGTATGGCCCGTGTGCATATGAGGAAATGCCAATTCAAGGGAATAAAAAATATACTGCAGATACGTATCTCATATAACAGGATCCAGACAGTGATGGCAATTTACCATTGTCCTAGCAGTCAAATCTTCCCTGAATTTCTGGTACATGTTAGAGGCAAAATCTATTCTAGGTAGAGAATTAATAAGGGGCTGGGGCCAGAAGGATCTTTACTGCCAGCCAGACTGGAATTCTGCAGGCCCTGGGGAGCAGTCTCAAAGACAGTCATGAATCTTTAACCAGAAACAGCACTTGCTACAAGATAATTATCATGCAGGCAGCAAAAATTGCAGAACACATGTCATTTCTGAAGTGTTTCAAATAACCTATCCTGTTCTCCTAGTTACAACCTTCCAGTATTCAGTAAGCAACACAACCAACATTTGCTCTGGGTGATAGTGCAACAGGTCGGGACACAGAAAGGTTCTGCAGTGCTGTGTCACTGGGGAAAGGAAAAGCCACAGGCACTTGCAGCAGCACTGCAGCTGGGTGTGTGGGGAGGACAGAGAAAGGGAAATCAGCCCAAACTCTATAAACCATATAATGTGATGCAAACACACTGAGGACAAGCTCTGCCCATGAAGGCAGCAGCTCTCACATTTCAAGCAAAGGCTGAGTTTTGCAGTAAGGGTGTTTCAGGCATTTGCACCAGTCACTGCCAGTCAATTGATCAGGGATTTTTTGCTTCTCTGTAAGGCAGTGACTCCAGTCCATTCTGCCATTCCCTCAGCAAGTGCTTATATTAAGCTGTAGAAATGCCTTGATGTAGTAAGGTAGGTGGTCCTTCCACCTCACTGCACGAGGTGCAGTACAGGATTTAATGAAACAGCAACTCTTACGATCTGCATTACTGTAACACCAGATGCATAAGACTTTTTAAAACTAGGAATCACCTTAACTAAACCATAAAAATTGTCTTGTATATAATGAAGTAGGCACTAAGTTACAGGGAAGACTGTTTTCCAGGCTTAGAAAATTATCTGATTGTAGAAAGAGCATGTTTAAAAAGGGCTCCTTGCCCATGAGGATTTCTGAACTCCAGAAATGCCGCATTTTCTTCTTGCCTTTTCCACTGACACAAAGCAAAGCAATGTAGCAGAAACATCTGTGGCCTCCATACTTCACAGATGTTCTCCTACACCTGGTGTAACTACTCCATTGTTTCCTAAAATAGGAAGAAAAAAAAAGTAGAATTTCTCTGTGCATTCCAGTTGGTTGCTGCATTTCATCTTTTTTCTCCTTAATGCCTGCACTCTTAAAGACACATTGTGCCCTCTTACAGATCCATTTTCCATGACTGCTTTGAAGCAATCACTTTGTCCCCCCCCCAGTATAGCCCCATATTCATGCACTTGGGTCTTAGTAACAGATTCAGCATTTAATAATAAATTCTCTGGGTAATGAGAACTATGAAATGGAGATACATAAAATACAAATGCCTCCTCCCTTGAAATGCAGCATGAACAGTTTTGCCAGGTCTGCATTGCTGGCTGACAATGTTTTTCAGCTTTTTCAAACCCTGTTTTGCAAAAGCATATGTACTTCATGTGCTGCTTTGGCTGGACACGCTCAGATTTCCCAGATGTGTCCATGTTTTGAGGTCAGCTACTTTAACAGAGAAATTTTTTCCTTTCCAGTCAGAGGAAGAATACAAAGAACAGAGTCAGGGATATAACAATTCCCTATTATAAGAAGCACCGACCCAGCCAGTACTAACTGGCACCCATCTCCATAGAAATGCCATGCACTGTAAGGATAAAGAAAATGAGTTATTATCCTTTAGCCGCAGGGGAAGCATCCCCAGGCACAAGGAACAATGTGAGTGAGTCTGCATTGCTGCTTCTGCTGTTCCTGTACTATGGCTACAGCAGTGTTTCTCAATATTCACTCCTTGTATCCCTTCCCTCCAGGATACAGTCCATACATTATCCCTCACCCTCAGTTTGCAAAGCAACTGGTGACATATGAGAGGGCTCATTTTGGCAGCCATGTGCCCCTTCTGTCCTGCTATCTGTGTTTTGCACCTTTGTCACCAAAAAAAGAAGAGTTTCAGTCCCAATGCTATTGTAGGTCTTCTGGTATGTATAATCCTTCCTAGGTCTCTGTGGGCATTCCCTGGGAGAGGTTCTGCTGTCTCACAGAGGAACATGCTTTGAACACTGCTGGACTGGTAAAAAAAGTGACAATATATACATTTTTAACCTCACCAACCATTACAGTAGTATTAAACAGAGACAATTATGCCCTTCATTTGCACTTTTCCTTCCTCACTCCACACAGCCCTCAAACCGAAAGGTACTCGGTGTCCTCCAGCAGACAGCTGTGATCACAGAGTCCTGTGACAGAAAACGAGGGCCAGGGAAATGGTAACCAAGTTTTCGATATCCTTCAAGATGAAACACTGCAGAATTGCCCCTTAGTGGCATTCACTGGGATCCTCCCCAAGTAATGGTCATTGTCATTTCTCCAGATCTTGAAGATAACAGCCACTTGTGAAGTTATTCCCCCTTTTCTCTAGTATGGAGTTCCTGACAGGTTACTCACAAGGCACAGTGCTGTCATTTCAAACTAAAGTTTCTCCAGGCAGAACTTTCCATGACCCTTGAGGAGTCTCAATACCTCTAAGGGGTACCATTCATGTGTGGGTATCCAGCTGAGTAGAAATGCTCACAGAATAAATCCAAACCAAGCTTTCTATCACAACCAAACTGACTGCATATAATGGAGTCAATATATTTGTTTACAACTGGCATTTAACAAACACAAAGGGCAAAATCAGTCAGCCTTGTGGGGCTCATCTATTTCCCCTTCAAATTACTGAGACCTTTGTCATTGTCTTATTTGTAAGAAGAGCTGGATCAATGACAGAACACAGATGGAGCCAGACCTGTCCTGCATATAAGCTTATTTAAGTAAATCAGGTTTCTTAAGGAAACAGCTTTGTGTGTGTATTCTTGTCCCTTGCCATAAGGTCAAAGTTGCATGATCTGCCCAGTGAAGTCTGAATCGGAGATGGAAAGGCAAAAGAAGAAAGTGTTAT
Source organism: Myiozetetes cayanensis (assembly GCF_022539395.1). Lineage (NCBI taxonomy): Eukaryota > Metazoa > Chordata > Aves > Passeriformes > Tyrannidae > Myiozetetes > Myiozetetes cayanensis. The sequence continues at coordinate 15,202,682 of NW_026086937.1, forward strand.
CTGGTCTCAGAGGGAGTGACAACACTTCTGCAAAACCCTGTAATCATTGACTTAGTGTTTGCTGTTGCAGCTGTAGGTTTAAAGGTGATGGTCAGCGTGTAATAAAAAGAGGGCACAAGTTTATAAAGAGACATGGCTCCACTACAAAAGTGTGCGGTTTCACTCGGGTCCCAGCCCCTCCATCCTGACTGACCATTCTGATCTGCTGCAGCAGCTCCCTGAGCAGAATGGTTTGGCTTGTTCCGATGCTCTTTGGCATCCAGGCGCTCTGTTCCTGCGCTGCCGCCCCTCCTGCCCGCGGAGCAGCGGTCGCGCTGCTCTCCCCGCGCTGCGACGACGCGGCAGTCGAGGAGGCTGCAGACCTGGCTCTCCGCCAGATCAACGCTGACCGAGCAGAGGGTTACATACTCAGCCTCTACCGAATTTCCAGCGTCCGAGAACAACCTCAGGTAAATTACCCTCTCGCTCTCTATCTGTTTCTCCCGCGGAGAGCCCCGTGTCTATCGCTATTGCTTAGAAATATCTATTTTGAATTAAGAAATATTTCAAAAGGCAAATGTAAAGTTCCATTCACAGGACTCCGGAGGCCATGTCAACTTCATGCACTAGAAACAGTTTCATCACCACTGGGGGCAATTAGAGAGCAAATCTCAGTCATGACTCTCTGCTGCCTGCCCCTGGAATAGCTCCAGGCATCAGTTCAAATTTGATATGAAACACCACTACTCTGATTTAATTTCATTTTACACCTTCTTCCCGCTGCCTTGAGCAGTTGGAGTGCAAAGGCTGTTAAGTCATCGTGTGTTTTGCACAAAAGATGTAAGCACTAACAGGTGTAAACACATCCTGCTTGGGACCACAGAATTCCTTTATAGACCACTAAAAGATGACTCACTCTCCAGAAGAAATCTGAAACCAGTTCAAGTGCAAAAAATACACTGCAAATACCTATGGAATATCACTCACATTTCCTCAAGTATCTTATTTCTTGATGTGTGCTTAATTCATCACTATTTTGTGTTACAATAGCTGACTCTACTGGATCTAGCTAGGGACATGAGTTCACAAGGCCCACAACAGATAACGCACTGTGGAAGCGTGCTACTAACATTCCCTGCCAGGCCCACTCACTTCCCATAAGCTTATCTGAAAGGCCAAATTCTGAACTCTTAATGAAAATCAGGCTCATTGCCAGATGTTTAAAGATCTGTACTGGCAAGGTTTTGACACTCCTTCCTGCTGCCCTTACAAGGACATGGATTCTGCAGACAGGCTGTGGCCTCCAGCAACCCGAGACCTCACAGCTGAAGATGCCCCCTATGCTGGGCTTTGCACTGTGTTCTCCAGGTTGCTTTGCTCAGGTGACAGAATGTGCCCAATAAGCAACTGGATCACGTCTCTTCAGAATTTTTCCACATATGCTGCCTCTGAGCTGGCCCAGAACCCACTTCACCAGTCATGCAGTTTGGTATTCAGACCCCCCTCCTCAGGCTATTTCCTGCTGATAATAATGAAAGCCCCTGCTATGACCACCTCAGAGTGCAGGCATGTTGTAAATCATTCATCTCCATGCCTCTTCCTTCAACTATGCCAAGCACATCTCAGCACAGGAGAATTTTGGTCCTTGTTTGTGATTTGGTCTGTCACTCAATTCCCTAGAGCCTTAACTTACTGCTTTAGAGCAAGCACCCTTTGTCCATTTGGGGGGTAAATTTACTTTTGTTCTTTCTTATTTTTTTCATCGAATATGCTCTTATCCTGTAAATAAGGTGTTTCAAGACATTGCAATAACAAATTAGACAATCTCAGCCTTTTGTCCAATTTTGCTGTTGCTCAACTGAGTACACAAGGATCAGTCAGCCATGTCAGGGGGGTTCATGGACAGTAAAAGCCTTATGCAACCTTCTATTCCTCTCAAAAATCAAAAGAAATCCTTGGGATTTTTACCAGTCAGTGGTCCTTCCTCCCACTTCTTAACGAGTACTGAGGATAAAAACATTTTCAAAGTTACTTCAAATTCAAATCTGCCCTTAAGCAACCTGTGGTTCAGTTTTGCTCTAATTGAAACTAATGAGCCATCTGTTATTAACTTATATGCAAGTAGGACAGAGCTTGCTTTCATACAAGGTACTCATGATTAACTTCACTGACAGGCACTTAACCAAAATTCCAAAACATGCCAAAATATTTCATGTCTTTCCCTTGCACCAGGTCACCCTGCTGCCACATCTCCTGTGGCTCCCAGGCTGCCCAGCACATATTGCAGCCTGGCACCAGCAGTGCTGAGGAAAGGATTTTTACGGCAATGCAGAAAAGATATAGAAAGTTTTATTCAATACTAAGCAGATATCAAAAGGCCTTTGCATAACGGTCTTCTAATGAAAATTAAAATAAGGATGATTAAACCTTCAGTGATCTGCTGAGCTCTAAATAAGCCCCAAATTATCCTTTCCCCAGTGGAGTGTGATACATACAGAAGCAGGTAGACCAAAAGATGTGCAGATTTTATAATAACCTCATCTGCTTAAGTAGAGCTGATATTATACAAGAGAGCTACAGGCAACAAGAAATACGTTTGGTCTGCCCTGGTTGCATGTAGTGTTTCCAAGACCATCAAGCTTTACAATCAATATTCATGATTCAGGAAGCCCATCTAACACCAAACACAAATGATAAGATCATTTCTTTAATGAGGTGTGTGTGTACTTTTGCCTCCAAATACTTTAACAACCAACTTGATAGCTCAAGTCACCAGTTCCAGCTATGGGATTCCTTAAAGATACATATTTTTCTTGGCTATTTCTTCTTCATGCAGGAACAAAGGATATATTTACGGTTACAAGCTTGTACCAAATGCTGCATTACTCAAAACCACATTTTCAGCAAACAGCAATTACTGCTTAACAGGTCTTACTTTCTGTTTACTGATTCAAGCTACATTAGCTATTATATTAAGGAGACATATCAGCATGGTATTTAGATACCTTGTATGTAAACAGAAAATGATGGTTAGTTCCTGCCAAAGAAGGGTCTGTGCAGCCAGGTGTGGGGATACTGCCGTGCCACTGTGCACAGCACAGCTGAACCTCAGAGCCACTCTGTCAAAATAGCTTTTGATCTTTTCACAGCCTTCAAAATGACACTTATAATTAAACTTCGGGATTAGTGTAGGCAAACCCTGAGAGCTCAGTGCAAGACATTACCAGATTACTTCATAGAACACTAACAGAGAAAAAAAAAAGAAGATATGAAAATAAAAAAAATCATAGAAAACATGAGAAGTTGCATATGTAAGAATAGAAGTTAGAGACAAAGCTAACAAAACAATTTAATCATTCTTTATATTTATTTTTTATTAGTTTTGCTCTTCTATATTTGAAGGGTTTAGTATTACAGGTATATATGTTAGAGCTCACATAAAATCACTATCCCATCAATCTCTATAGTATGTGATCAGAATAGTTTTTATCCCTCAGTCTTCTCAGAACTCCAGAACAGACAACTCTTAGCAGTTTTCTAAGCAGTATAAACCCAAAGAAGCCAGCAGTACTCCAGCCTTTAGATGCCCTATTGACTTGTCTTTAGTCAGGGTTAAACAGAAACCAAAATTAAAGCCAAAATTGCAAGAAGTCTTGCTAGACTTCTACAAGACTTGCCCCATTTACTGTTTTCTCCACAAACCAGTGAAATCAGTCAGGGATGAATGAACACTGCTCTCATTCAGTTTGGGTTTTTCTCCCTTTTCAGCAAGTGCACAATCTCAGTCTAAACACACAGCTAACACTCACTTCTAAGTTCTTTAGGATGTATAAATGACAGTTGTCCTCTTTTCAGCTTTCCACTAAAGATATAAATAAAACATGATCCTACTAATCTGTATCCTTGATAAATATGCAGCAAAGGTGCTTACCCGTATCTACAGTGGAAGCAGAATGAGGAGCTGCACCATGCAGCATCTCATCCTCCTGCACCACGTGGTGTAATCACTGGATATATGGAGCTGTACTTTCAGTCCTTCCTTCCTCTTACATCAAAAGATGTTTGCCCAAAAGTTGAGCCTGAACTGCTTTGTGCACCCTGTGCTGCAGTGAACTGAATAAAGGTTTCTGGACTTAAGCACAGGCTCAGAAGTCAAGCACAGGACTGAAGATTTAAGTGAGTCAGAGACACCCACTGGATATGCAAGGTCTCTCAGAGCACTCTATGAGAGCTGAGAGAATATTTAAGCATCAACGAAACCGATCACCTCTTTACAGAAAGAGCAAAGTATCCATACTTGAAAAAGACACTACTCTAAGAAATAAGATATTTCTCTTTCTAATGCTTACTGGTAATGTTCCATGTTAGGAGTTTTTTATTAGTTGTGGTATTTATTGTCTCATTCTTATTGCAGGCAAAATAACCTCCCATTCAAATCTGATAAGAAAATGCAGTTGACAAAGAAAACATCACCATGTTTAGTCCTTACTCTTGGATTCTGGTTGGTACTAGAATCAGAAGGACAAAACTGACTAAATTGCTGTTCTTTAATTAAAGCTGGCTCGATGCATCACCAGGCCTGTTCTAACACAGCCTAAATCTCACCTGGTTTGCCACTTTTGTCCCACAGAATGTTCAGGTTTCAGGATATCTGTGCATCTCACCTGCAGGTTCTCTCTTTCTCATCTCTCCCTTTTACATGTCACTGCTTCATTCAATACAAAACTGGGATGTGACCTTTTTGTTTCTTGTTTTCAGGAGATCACTGGTTCCGTCTTCTATCTCATCCTGGATGTGGTAGATACTGAATGCCACGTACTCAGCAAAAAACTGTGGAAGAACTGTAACACCAGACCTGCTCACTCAACTGTAAGGATTTTATTTTCCTGTTTGATCTCAGATGTGATGGGTTACTCAGGTACTAGTGATGACAGCAAAATCCCTGCACATGCATATTTAGTGGGCACCAGAGCTTAGAAGAAATCAAACCCCATTTTTTAAGGTCCACAGTTTTACTCTGTACCTTTTAATCAGTTTATAGACTGGTAAGATTTATTTAGAAAATGAAAATTAAAAGAAAGTTTTCAACTAGAGTTAATAAGCAGACTGAACTAAATAGCCATGCTAGGACCCTATTTAGAATAATGTTTTACTTTTTATAGCAACCCTGTAAGAGTTTATTTTAAAGACAGCCTGTCAAGAAGGGAATAAAAGAAATTCACTTTTATATAACATGTGATTTTTGGTTTAGTTTAATTCCACTTTTATTCTGACAACTTTGCAAAAATTGCGCTGAAAAAGGAGAAAAAGGAAAGCTCAGCAAGATAAGCTGCAAAGACAGAAAGTGGTCTAAGACTGTTGCTACAGGTGACCAAAATGATTCTGAACATGGAAAAAAAAAAAAACAACTTATAAAATGAAGAATGACAAGAAAGAAGTAACGTGAAAAAAAAAGAAGTTATGATTACATTGTCCTGGACTGCTTCTAAGGTCAATCGGTTTCAGCTTTAAAATGAAAAACTAGGAAAAAAAAAAGAATTCTCACTTTTCATTACAGCATTTTCAGCAGGAAAAAGGTGCAAAGCCCATGTGGTCAATGTGGCTTCAGTGGAGCCAAGAAATGGATGTCCAGAGGCCTTGATCACGCAGGTAGCAATATTTAAGAAGCTCTCAGAGAATACACTTTCAACTCTTAAATATACAGGCCCAGTGGATAGGCCAGTATTTTTTCTGCCATAAAGTCAGAGGTTTTTCGTGTGCAAGGGTGACCCTACTGTGCCACAAAACTGATTTAGGGTCCTTCCTTCCACTTTCCTTATGGTTATAGAGGAAAGAGGGAAGGTGGAAGACAGGTGACTGGATCCAGACACCCTGAGCTGATCTCCATTCTAAACTCTCTTGGTTCTAAACACAGACCCAGCTCTCAGGGTGGGGGTCTGGCCTGTGTAGGCAACCCTGCAGACAATCACTGCACCTGCATAGCTCAGAATTACACCAGGGAATAAGCCATCCTTTTATTTCAAAAGGAGATGCTTAGAAATGTGCTTCACTGTCATTTGAGCATTAACAAGACTTTTGTCTTGAAAAGAATTTCATGATTGCAAGAAGAAAATTAACCACTCACTGTCTAGGTACTACATGATTAGTGCAAAGGGTGCAACATTAATTGTTTCTAAATGTTTATGTTGTTTCAGGTTTATGGTCAATGCAAAGCCATTATCTACATTAATCAGGCAAGAAATATTTCTCATCTCAATACTTATGAGTGCACTTTACAACCAGGTATGTCTTTAACACACTCTTTATTAAAGGACTGGAAAAACACTCTGTCAAATGGTCTTACTTTAAATTTTAATTGTAATTATGACACCACTCTAGCTTCAGCTGCCCTGATTTTCTCAAGTCAGTGATCATAAGGCCAGTGAGGTCCTGCAGCTCAGAGAAGTTCAGTAATAACTGTTTTAACCTCTTTATATAGGCATTTACCCTCTGAACTAAAAAGCATTTTTATGGGTTTATGGAAGGCAACTAAAAACAGCAAACCCACTGTCAATAGACTGAACCTTTTCCTTCAGTGTCTCTGCCTCCACTGCAACATTTTTATGGGTCTGCAAATACATAACGATTCAAAATTGTTGAGGGATGAAAACTACATATTGTAGTCCAAGGGAGTGGAGGACAAGTGGGTAGAGTTGGGGGATGTAGGGGCATTTATAGTGACCTCCCCTATCAACATGCTCTTATGGTTCTGCCTTCTCTAATGACATTTTTCCTCTTGAATAAAAAGTTCCATCCAGATATATTTGGTCAGTATGTCCTGACTGCCCAGTTGATGACAGTCCAACTAAGCCCGAATATTTGGATGCTGCTGTTCAAAGTCTTGCCAAGTTCAACAAAGAGAGTGAACAAACTCATTATTTTTCTGTCCTCAATGTCACAAGAGCTTCAATGCAGGTAAGCCAAGGCTCATCTGACTTGTTTCAGCCCTCAAGAAGTGTGGATCCTCCTGTTCTGTGATTTGTTATGTCTTACAGATTGTTTTGATTTTGTATCTGCATAGTAGAGAGAATACTTTTATGTAGAATGGTTTAAAACTGACTTTAGACTAATAGAGAGTTAATGATCTCATGGCTAAGCCCTGTTTGTTTACCACAGTATTATCTGGTCTCTCTAAAATTCATTATGTACAGATAATAAAGTGGCTTTCCCTCTTTGTCTCAAACTGTCAGATATTACTACAATACATCATTTCATGGCTTCCATTTACCAACCCTGATTTCAGAAATAGTAAATTGATCCTGTTCATTTAAAACAGCCAGAAATTATGAACAAGGCACTGAAGAGGGTATTTGGATATGTAGTTCTACGTGGATGCTAAACTTATGATGAAAACCAAACTCACTTCACCTATAGCTAATCCATGAGTTACTGTGCATATATAAGAAGTAAAAATTGACCAGGCAATAGAGCAGCACTGGCAAAAAAAAAATATTCTCCTGTAACACAACTAACAGTAATGCCCCAAGTATAACCTATTCCTTCCAGACTTAGCAGGAGTTTCACATCTTTTTCAAGGTCAGTAGAATTCTTCATTCTTCCTGACACATGCACAGGGTCTAATTGCCACTGGCCTCTCATTTACAGTGGGTCGTTGGTCCTGCATATTTTGTAGAGTTTTTGATTCAGGAGACATCCTGCTCCAAAAAGGACACAGTTGCTGACATCTCCAAGTGTGAGCCACTTCCATCGGAAGCAGCTGTAAGTACTTTTTCCCTTGTATAAACGCCTCTTTTCCAAATACTCTGACTCCTCAGTGAATACTCAGTATATATCACCCTGGCTCTTTGCAGACAAGAACCAAAACCCACAGGCATCTTTTTATGGATTGTAGCTCATTCCTGTCTTGCAGCTCTACAGACTGCTTTAGAATAGAGAAAACATTTCAGTAAAAGTTCTGAATTCTGACCTAGAAATCCATGAACAAAGAAAAGAGAAAAAAATGCCATCCAGGGAAAGGTGAGGTAGCCATCACCTTACAAAACTGAATGGCTCTTAAGGATTTCTTCCAAGGAAACAGACACAGATAATAAATCACAAACAACATTTAAGTAGTATATTCATACTACAATTAGGTCAGCTAAGGAAAGCACTTAGGAACTAAGGAAAAAATTCTACAAAAATCTGGAGGACTAAATGGGCATGTTGTCAAGAGATAACATTTCAAGCTCCATCTTAACTGAGATCCAAGCCATGTACAGCCCAGTACAAACACAACTACTAGAAACAACATTTTTTTCATGGTTTCTTTCACTAATATGATGTGAAATTGGTTTTGTGTGGAAAATGATATTACGTTCCATACGCAACTTGCCTGCATAGGGATATTTTGCTGCAGCAGAACATAAGCAAGCTGTTGTAGTTTGGCCTTAAGTGGCCAGCTTATTTTTACTATTGTGTTACCTAACTCTCCTTTGCAAACACAAAGCCTTTTTCAAAATGCTGCCTGCCTTTGTAAGATTGCCAATCCCAAAATAAAAGTTTGCCCAAGCTGTTTATCCCTACAAATACACTTAGAAGCTATAACTATTCAGCCTTTCATAATCACTTGTTTTACAAGATAGGAGCTTAGTATCAATGCTACAATGTGAAAAAATGCTTGTACTTTCTTCTTCCAGCAAATCGGATTCTGCAAAGGCTCTGTAGTAAACAGCCGCATGGAAAAGTTTGTTACAGTATCCTGTGAAATCTACAGTCACAAGGTATTTCTTGATCTAACATTAATATTGCAAGAGTAATACCCCTTTACAAAACAACTATTGAACATCTGAAAGCCAATTTTTAAGTTTTCTTATTCACAAAGAGATGTGCTTCAAGGAAGTGATAAGGCCAGATCAGGAAGAAATCTGTCTCGTGATCGAACAGACTGCTGTTAAGGGGGATAAAAGGCAATAGAGTAAGTATAGAGACAATCATACAGAATGTGTCCAGAATGCTCTACAAAGAAATTGGAAACCACAAAGGGAATGCAAGGGGCAATAACTGTAGTTACCCAAGTTTCACGCACCCATCTCCCCTGGCAGCTGGTCTTGAGAAACTGGAATTGCAGCAGATCCTTAGTGTGACGGGTGATCATATCTGAAAGGATTTGGAAGAGCTTCAATACAGATAATGTTTATTCCTTGTTATTTAGGATCCTGCCACTGAAGAGGAGAAACAGGAAGCTAATCAGACACCTGGAAAATCCAGCCAGAATCAACAAGCTTCCCATTCAGAAGCCGAGCCTTTCTCCCCACACCTGGAAAAAACAGTGGGCTGGGTTAAAATTCTACCCCCTTCAAATGAGGACATCAGTTTCTATAGCCTAAGAGAAAGTCAAAATGAACATAAAGATGAAAAGCCAGTTCCACCTAAGGCTGTAGGATCTACATCCAGTTTTGATGGAGAAAAGACTCAAGTAAACAAACCAGACTTGACCAAACCAGTCACTGGACCAGTTATTCTCCCTTTTCCTGAAGAACCTTCTCTATCAGACTCGTGCCCAGGAGAAGCAAAGCAGATGGATGGCATCCTTCATCCTTTGATAACTAGAAAGCCTACCACAGTCTAGCCAGCATCCAACCACCTCAGCTATCTGTAACAAAATAACAGCCACAGTGGCAACCCAGTCTTTCAATTTGTGTAACATCTTCAAGTAAATAAATTGCTTATTACAGTCTTCATCTTTGGAGTTCTCAGTTTTAAGAAAGCACAAGAATAGATTAGAAAAAGAAATTTAGCTGGAGCATTTTCCAACAAAAGTAGTTGGCTTCTAATTCTCAAATGCCTCCCATCAGGGAGAGGAAGTAGAAGAACTTGCAAGGATGAGACAGCTCAAAGGAATCAGAGAAAAAAATATGCCAGAGCCCTGGCAGCCAACCCTCCCAGAGAAGGGATGCTCTCAGGGCCCTCAGAGAGTCACACCAGTGAGAGGTTTTGTTATTCTGTGCCTTAATTTCTTATTTATAATGTGATGAACTTAGCCTATATTTTTATCTTCCAGAGAAGATCTCAAGAAAGATTATTATTTTCCTAATGCTTTACACTCACTTAAAGCACATGGAAAAGGGTACCCACAAGTGAAAGCTCTGCACGTAGCTCTGGCTGCTGGAGAACCAAGCCCAGGCTACTCAGATTCTTATGCTTTACTGACCCTGCTGTGCAGGAAAAAAGATGATTTACAAAATCAGCCTAATTCTTTCTTGAGATAGGTCATATTAATTGCTTTATAATAAAAACCACAGGGACACTCCACAGCCTGTAGCTAAGAAAAATCAATTTCATTGAAGTCAGACATAGTAATAGTACTGACAATAACAAATATAAATAAATGAGAAGACAAGAAGAAGAAAAAGAATGAACATAGGAAAGAAATGTAATTTGTGGCCAGGAGTACACTGATATTTGCAATAATTATGGGGCTCATATGAGACCACAGAGTCTTTCTCTAGTTGCCACCAGATCTGTAAAACCACTTGTTCAAAACAAAATCAATAAAATATTATTGTTTCTGAAGCTTTTATGATACTCTATCATCCCTAGAGATCCTGCATAATTTCTCCATTTAAAGAGCCTTTCAACAAAAAATTATGGTTTTGTCAAAGAATCCTGGCATTGTGCAATTCAATTAAAATGTATTATTTTATTACTATAAATAAGATATAAAGAAAAGTATTATTTTATTTTGAGTGAGGAAAAAATAATATTGAAATACTGTATGGAGTTATATTCATGACAACTATGTTTGCTTTTTCATTTTGCAAATGAACTCTTATAAACATAAATTTGATATAAAGGAGAAATCTAATTGGTTTAAAGATTAAAAAAAGTCAAAACGTGATGTGTGAAACACATCAACTGAGCCAGAAATTATTCCATTTCAATCCCACATCATAAGAAATTTCAATATATTTTGATTTCATTCATTCATTTCAGAGTAGAAATACATTCCAAATTGGGTAGTTTTCCAAAAATCCTAAAATTCAAATTCTATCCAATTCTTACCGCAGTAGAAGCTCTAGGCTGTGTCAGCATTCCTCTTTTTATCAAATCACCGAATTACAGCACCTTGGTTTTCCCTGGGGAAGTTTCACCTTTTCCAGCTCAGGTTTCTCTAACATGACCAGTGAGTTCTACCTCCCTGCACAGGAATCACTGATTTGCCATCTGCAAAACTGGGGGCACCAGGCATTGCTCCATGTCCTCACACAGAGCACCCACAGCTGGCTTTGGTGCACCAGAGGGCAGGGCACTGGGGCAACAGCCTGTCACCCTCCAGGGATTTTCAAAATGCTGGTTTCCCCTCTCTTTTCAGTTAATCACCACACTTCCCATGCAGGCTGTTTTAGAACACGCTCCTTTTTATTAACTGTTTGCATTTGATTCTAATCTCAGTGAGGCTCCATCAGCTTAATGACACAACTGAGGCTTATATGAACATACAAAACTGGAGCAAAATTGAGTGAACATAAGCAAGGGAGTTACAGGGGACATCAGAAAGTCTGGATGCACAGTTTTGAGCATTCTATTTGGATACCATGTAGCCTATTCTTCAGATGAGGCTCAGAAGTGACATTTAAATCAATATTTTCTCTAGCTCAGATCTGGACTTTGGGTTCAAAGAGTTCTCCAATTTAAAAATAAACACCAGAAGGGGTGTTTACTGAGCAGTAACTGTATCCCCAGTGCAGATCAACAAAGCACCAGTGGTCAGTGCAGAGTCAGGATCTTTCTTTGGCCTTTATTTGCTGTGGCTGGTCTAGCACAGAGTCCCCTACACAGTTTCAGTGCCATCGAGGCCACTGCCAACATTTACCATAATTGAGTCCCGGTACTGATGTCTAAGATTAAATTCTTGAAGTGCAAGTAGGAGACTGAAGTTGTACAGTTTCTGTGTTTCCTTTGTCCTCAGGACATGTACCTGGATACTGCGGCAGTCCCATATGGCAGTGATATTATTAACAGCTGGTAATGTTTAGTCATCAAGACTTCAAATCCTGCTGCTGATTCAGCAGATTTATGCCCATCTGTGAGTGGGGCAGCACTGCAGTGTTCTCCCTCCAGCACACCCACATGGGCAGATAAGGACACAGGGTACACTCTGTCTGACCTCCACACACTGACTCTATGAGACAGGACTGCAGCAAATCCTCTTAAAAACATGCCCAGGTAGTGCCAAACCTCTCCATCTTCTGGCCTGGTCTCAGCTTCAAGCCAATCTGAGCAAAGCAGTGGCAGCAACATGTGTCCCTCCAGTCACACCCCAAATGCTCTCTCCTCTCCCAGGACTGAATTGTTAAGTGCTGCTTCTCCTTGTCCAGTAGAGAACAGGCCAGTAAGACCAGGAAGCCCTTCAAAGTCATTGGAGATGAGAAGTGGGTGGAATTCTCTATTCACTTTTCAATTTTGTTTTGCAGTTTTTCAACACTCATTGATCTTATGATATTATATCATGTATTAATATCTTGCTATCTGGGCCATGTCCAGCTAAAGTCTGGTCTGATATTTATTTCCCAGCATTCCAGTTTCACATGGACAGTGTTTTTTATTGAGGCACAGATAACCAGTGGTCAATGACCTCCAGGACTGTTGACATTTTTATCAGATATTATCAAGGCTTTACCCTGGAATACAGTTGAGGCCTCATGAATGCAAAAAAAAAAAAAGGGGCAGTAATATTAAAAGGGTACTGAAGAAGATTTTCTGGCTTATTTATGCATATGTTGGCTATGTATTTGTTTAGATTCCTTGACTATCCTTCTCCTACACTCATCCTTGGCCAACCAAATACATTTTAAACAGCAGAGCTCCCACAGAAGGCAGAGAACAGTCTGCTCACAGCAGCTGTCCCCCCAAGAAATCAGGGATAGCTGTAAATTGTTATGGCTGTACTTTAGCGAAAGAGTAATTGGTTATCGCATATTACATCCTTTATGTGTCAGTTCTCCTTTTCCTATCCCCCTAGAATAAAGTTCTATTTATTAAGCATTTCATATGCTGTTTTTCAAGTGGGGAAGATAAGCCTCTTTTTGATGTATTCTCCCAGATCTCTGGAGAGGGTTAGGATGGATGTTTATTACCATATCCTTAAGGTCTGAATGTGGATCACCTCTTACTGTTGCAAGTCAAGCCTTGGTAAAAGTCATAAACAAGGTTTTGATAAGCTACTCATGAGAAATGCCATGTTTGGATACAGCTCCCTATTCCTTCCAGCAATCTGTTTACAGAGATGGCTTCATTAAAGCAACACACAAAACTTACAAGTAATACATATAAAAACAAAGTAAGTTTTTAAAAAGATACCAAACAGGAGGAGAAGTGATAAAAACACATTATACTGACTTAAAAACAACCAATATTTAATTAACTGCTCTTACTGTGCCTGGAGTGCTTGTCCATGCAGCACTTTGATAACAGAGTTCAGTCTTTCTTTTCCAAAGAAACCAAGGACAAAACTCTCTAGAGTGAGAGCAGAATCTTACTTTACTTCTACAGTCAGTTTTGCAGAAATTGTACATTTCCCACTGTTTATTCAGACTGTTTCTATTTTATATTTAAAACATACATAAGCTACTGTCAAGGAAATGATCAGTGTCACAATGAACAGCCCAGAAAAAAAAAAGGAAAAAAAGAACTAACAATCTGTAAACAACAGACAGCTAAGGGAATTATGTTATATATTATCTAATCTAATGCCTTTCTTCAGTATGACTGCCCATTTGAAAAAATTAACCAGTATTGTAATGAATGAATTGAGGTGCAATTTGGAATACAGCAGTGATGTGACTATTATTTTTAACTGATGAGATGTATTTCAAATGTCTTTGATTATTTAGACAGCACTTATTTCACTGCTTTTTGGCCATCCTACAGAAGAGATTCTGAATTACTATAATGGAACATTATAAAAGCAAAACCAAAAGAAATGCCCTATTTTTATTAGAACAGTGGTACATCCACCCCAGTACTCATCTCTCACAATGGCAAAAGGAGAAACACACAACCTGCCCCTCTTTGTAAACCATTCCCCTCGTACTTTTCCAGTGCCCAGAATCATTGTACCTGGGACTTCAAAGAGGACTTTTCTGCTTAGCCCTTCTAGGATCCATGGAATGACCAGCTGCCAATGGACTATCCTAAGCAATTTCTGCCCCTGCTGATTGTGTCTGCCCCCAGATCTTTCTGTGACAACAAATTCCACAAGTTCACTACCCATTGCAGGGGGACTGTTTTTATCCATTTTCAGCTGACTTGTGCTAGTTTTGAGCTCCCCTGGTTCTAATATTGTAAGATGTTCCATTTAGCTTTTCTACTACAAGAGAACTGTTAACTGTGTCCTGAACTATAAAAGAAATCCACTGCTTCAGCACAAAGCATTTTGAAATATGATTTCATAGACACCAGACATGCTAAAAGGTGGAATTTTTTAAAACAAGGGTTAATGAAATGAGGTAATGGTCGAGGATGATTACCCATTATATTTCTGAATGTTTCTCAAACAGTAAGTAAAAAAACCCTTCAAGGTCAAACATGTAAACCCAAGTTACATGTTTACAAACATGTAAAACCAAGTTACAGAATGGTTTGAGTTGGAAGGGACCTTAAAGATCATCCAGCTTCCAGTCCCCAAGTCAATTATACAGCAAGCACCTTTTTCTGTGAGAAGCTAATCCAGCCTTCACATCAACCAGGATTTGGAAATTTCCTCATCTGAGTCTGACCTTGCAATTTTGGACTCACATTGAATTTTTGTATTTTCTTATTTGGTGTTTGAATTTTGTATTCTATCTTCAGCCACTCCCTGACAAGCAATTACTGATGTCTTAAACTATCCTGAATAAAAGATTTTGAATACAATGAGACAGCATCTCCTCCTTTGTGCGCAGCAGAGGATGTTGGTGTATCCTGTGAAAGGTATGAATCTTAATATTGTACTGCATTATTTTAGTAAATACAAAAAAAATTACTATCAATTCTTTAAAGAAGTCTATGAAGGTTGCTACAGCCAAAGAGCACACAAAACTGCTCAGATTGAGAATGCAAAGGTAGCTTTATATCACTTCAGGCCATGCCTAGATTATGGGTATTAAGCCAGTTCCTTTCTGTGTACCAGTCTGAAATGATGTAAAGCTGATAGAAGTCTGCTCTAAATTTTCTTGAGCTGGAAGAGTAGCAGGTACTCACATAGAAGCTACAGACCACCAACCTGTGAGTGACCTCTATCCCTTTTCCAACTCTGGGTGATTCCCTTGTTTCCCTTTCACTAGTTCCCTGCTAGGTAAGGATCTGTAAAAACAAGGATAAGGATAGAACCATAATTTGACCACAAACATTTCAGCGTATTTTCAGTTCAACTGTTTTAACAGTAAACAGAAGACCAAGGTTGTGTAACACCTGCACCATAAACTGGGCCTTCTTACTGCCAGGCTCAGCAGCACCCTGTTAGAATAAGTACTTTTCTTAGTAAAGCCTTATTGCACAATGCTTGCATAAAGAATCTTTGATGGCCCTTTGATGAGTAGTCCAGAGAGTATTATTAGGCCCACTTTCCTCAAAATCTGCTAAATCACTATATAATCATTTACTTGCTGTTTGCAAATGTTAATCCAGGGTCAAGGCAATGACTGTCTGACATGACACTTAAATTATATAAAACCATGCCCTTTTAGCATTAATTTATAACTTTGGTGGAGTGTTCTCATTTAAAAGCAGACTGCTGGCTTTATCAGGGCATGGGCAGAAGTGACCTAAAACTGCAAACAAAATGCTGCTTCTAGCTTCAGCTTTTTTTCTAACACTACTGCAGTGTTCTAATGCCCAAAACAAAGCAAGCTTTACACCTGCAGACTGTAACACCATTGAAACAGATGCAGGAGTGGCCCTGGATTTGGTCAACAAACACCGCAGAGATGGCTATGTTTTTGGTTTGTTCCGTGTTGCTGATGCACATGAACTACATACAGTAAGTACCCATTTAAAGGCTGATTTACACAAGACTGTGATTTTTAAATAATGAGCCAGGTCATTAAAAGCTTATGTTTACTACTTTTAATGTTGGTGTAATTCAGTGAATCAGCTGTGATTGACACTACCTCAGTACTCATTTGTGCATGATTTATTGCATGTAAGCTTGATTTCAAACGATCCTGACTGTCCTCTATTCTCTTGGCCAGCAGGATGTTGGCATAAGAGTTGTTCTGAACAGCTTTATACAACACTGGAAATTAATCTGTCCTGTCTGTTGTCAGGTCTCAGATGTTATACTTAAAATTCAGATGTTATACTCAAAATTTATATTGGGAAGGTTTCTTTAATCTGTGAATGTCTAACATCAACTAGATCAATGTATGCTGCAAGACTAGTATTTTTTTATTATCCTAATTTTGTAGATAGCTGGTTAACTGGCAGGAAGGGAAAAAGGCAGAGAAAGCCAAAGGAGTTGCCACTCTGCAAAACAGGGGAGGGGCTGGATAGAGAATCCACAGCAGTCATTTCCTTTTTCCTTCCTATTTCTATTTCTATTTCTGCTTCCTAGAGAGGATCCATGAGCATTTCTAAATGATTGCCTAAATGCCAAAACAACTGACAGCAGAAAAAGCAGCGGAATACAAAATTTCTTTATGTAAAAGAGACCAAGGACAGGCAGATTTACTCATGCACCTGGTACCCTTTGGCTGCTTGACAGTGAAGTTGCATCCAGACACACAGTTTTGGAAGTGTTACACATCTCAGTATGGCAAAAGGAAAAACAGGCTAGTTTTTGATGAAACTGCTTAGTACTGCCTGTTAGGACAAGTAAAGCTCAGGTAGTGACCCAAAGCCCGGGTTCCCACAGGTCTTCAAGTATCATTTCAAAAAACCCAATGGACTATTTTGCTTTTCAAAGACAAGGATGTGGTGAGTGACAGCGTTGAGTTTTATGCAGTAGCCAGGCAGTTAAAGAGCTCACCTAGGAAGGAATCAGTGGTCTTCTGCATTCAGAGATTTCAACCCTCAGGTCTCCTGTCCTTGAATGCTGCTGCCACGTAGCAATGTGTGTGAACTCCTGTGAAGTGGAGCTACTGGGCGGTAAGACATGCAAAATTCATTGGATGAATGACAAAAACCACAGTTGTTTCTAAACAGAAAAATCTCAGCATTTCTACATTTTAAGCAATTATTGACTATGTAAACTCTAGAGCCATAACTTGGAATAGGGACCAGCACTGAGGATTCACACTTCCAGATGAATGCTATAACCACTGGACTACCGTGCTTATGTTTTGCTTTCGTACACTTAGTGAATTTTGCTGTCTTTGCAGTCCAGGGCCACAGCTTCAGCTGTCACAGAGAGTCTACAAGAACAGAAAAGACCTTTCTATCTACCTGACAGTCAAAGAATTCTTCCTGTAAGGTCTCTGCATGTTCTTAGATCTAAAGCCACAAGATGTGTTTCCTGCACACTGAGCATGTACACTATTGTACAAGAACTTTTTTTGGCTCCACTGCCAAGATGATATTATATATATATATATCTGTGTGTGTGTATATGTATTTATAAAAGACAGAAACATTATTTTTCTCCATGCAATAGTGTGCATAAGGTCTATCACATCAGCTCCCTAAGAAACCTAAGCAGAGCAATTCCCAGCAGCCAGATCTCTACTGGGTTTACATGGGAGTTCTAGAAGCCTAAAATACTCAAGTATCCAGAACAGAACAGTCCTGGGCTTGTGTAGTGCCCAAGATGCTTTTAAAACAACCAAGAAGGCACCATGTAAGACAATTTTTTTTTTTCACCAAGAGCTATCCAGTAGATGAACAGAGGAATTTTCTACTGTATATTTGGATGTAGAGATTTAATGTTGCCCAAGATCTGCTTTAGGCTTTAGTGAATCCAAACACATTCTGCTGAAGAAAATAAGTCTTTGCCAGGGATGAATTGGCTTTTTTAGCATTTCACAAGTTTAGTTGACAAAGTGCATCACACATTTAGTCATTTCAGTTTTAGAGGATTCCTAGTGAATAGCATGTTTTACGAAAGACTGTCTTAACTATCTTACCTTTCCATTCAGTGCATTTCCATATATACAAATCAGAAAATAGTGTTTCTCACTGTCTCTGTTCTCTGTTTGAATTTTACCAATATGTTGACAAGCAGTTTGAAATTATTGAGATTTATAAAATAAATAGAAACACTAACTAGCCCTAAGCAGAGAATAAACATGTGTCCAGTGGGCAGGAAGTGTGTCCAGGACAATTATATTCTTTTCCCAATTCTGCCATTAAACAACATATGTCTTTGTGCAAGCCACCTAACCCCTATTTTAAAATTAGAGACAATCCTAAGATATATGCATGCTGCAAAACTAGTGCTTAACATGACACTGGTGGACTCTCATTAATAAAAATATTACATTAGACTGCAGCAATTCTTTCTCAAGGTCTTGTGTATACAGAAACGATCTAAAAAAAGAACCTGAATGGATGAAACTTCATAAAACCTGAGGACATTTATTCACAGTGAAGGGCTTTGCATGATTTTTATCTAAATGACAAAATAAAATACGTATGTGTTCATTCTGAATGTCCATACAAGGGCTGAATGAAGTTTTAATAATTCATTCCAAATTGAGATTCATTCCCCTGCAGAAAAATAAAAAACCGCTTCTGTGGGCCACAGAAAATTCTTAGCACCACATCCCATTACACTGGCAGCCAAATTCAAATTTTAATTCTTCGTCCTATTCGCTCAGGAGACAGAATATTTTAGAAGAATTTCAGAGCTAAGGCTCCTGACTTTGTAGGGATTATTATGGCTTTGTTGCATCACTCCCTGAATAAACTGATCGGGAAGCAAAGTTCTGAAAGAGGATCTGATCACTAAGATAATCTGAAATGGATGTAGCTATGTAATTGGCTGCCTACACAACTGATGTCCTAATAGAACAATGTGTTCTGTGTGAAAATCAGAAAGAGGGAATGGCAACTTTTTAACACCGACATTTTCTCTACTTGATGAATGCCAGGTTAACAACAGACTCTTCTCATGAGTTCTCAACAAAGGATAAGAGGCAACAGTTACAGCTGCAGGAGGGGAAATTCTGAATAGGTATAAGACTAAAAGAAATCATGGCAAAAGTGGTTAAGTACTGGCAAGGCCCAGAGAGGTTGTGGAACGTCTGCCTGGGTGATACACAGAACGCAGCTGAAACTTTGAAGTTTTAGCTTTGCCTTGAGCAAGTGGCTGGGCGAGATGACCTCCAAAGCTCCTTTCCAGCCCGAGCCCTTTCTACACTCGTCAGCTCAGAAAAACCTTAATAGAGAACTGGAGAAGCTTCATTAAAGATTAAACATATCAACGTTAAAAAAAGTTTCTCTCAGATCAAACTTCTTGTCTACGAACTCTTTTTCACTCACACTTCTCTTCCAGGGAAATTCATCAGTCCTCTACTTAACTTTGGATGTGCTGGAAACCGAATGCCCTGTCTTATCCAGAAAACACTGGGAGTCCTGTGAATACAGTGATACTTATCCCATGGCAAGTAATGGTACCCAACTGAGTCATACACCAATAATGCATGAACTTGATCTTCATCTGAGCTGCCCAGAAATTTGTGTCACAAAACCTCCAAGTGAAGACTGGGCTTTAATATGGTTTATTCTACAATAAAATCTATTTAATTCTAGAATTGTTAAACATAAGCTAAAGGCTTGGAAAGGGGGTGACTCTTCAAATTACTGTAGCTTTATTTAACTAGTCGTCTCAAAGGAACTATCCTCCACATTCCACTGCTTGTAGCAGAACTTATGTTTTAAGGGCAATTTGCTGACAACTAAAGGGCACTGGAAATTATTTTTTAAGCATGTTCCTAGTATATGAGCCAGAAATACCAGCGGTGTATTTTGTCAGTTTTCTGTCACAGCATTCGTGGTATGACAGTGTGAAATATTGGTAGTGTCAGTACAGGAGTGATATACAGCAATACTTGCCCTTTCTTTTTTTCCAGTCCAATGAGGCAGTCTGGGATGAGAACTCCCAGTCCAAAACTTTGTTTAAATAGGAGAGTTTGGTTACTATGACAAAGGGCAAAGCAGGAAGACCACGAGGAGAGAAGAGAAGGCATTTACTCTTTTTCTTAAGATGGGGAAAAGGAAGAAAAGGTCCCTCCACTTTTTGATACAGATTTATGAACCCAACATCCTCACCTCCCCTGCTAACTAGTATTATCTCACTGTAAATAAGTACTAGGATTGCTGAGAAGGCTGGTTCAGTTTTCCATTGTCTACTCAGTCGTGCACTCTGAGAATTAAAATAAAGGCTCTTGTAAAGGGAGATCCCATTTTATCTGAAGACAAATTTTGAGTGGTACCAGATCAAACATTCCATTAATGACCACATCTGTTATTCTTGGAGGTACTGCACATTAAAAAGAGGTTTAATTTCTATGATCACCTACATTCAATTAAATCCAGTGAAAATAACATCGTAATCATGTATTCTTTTTTCCTCTCAGGACTTTGGGCAATGTAAGATTATCACATATACAAACCATCTGCTGAAGAAACCTCAGCTATATGGATTTAATTGTACATTAAGTCCAGGTAAAATAACCACTGTTGTAAGCCAATGCATACCTCAAACCAGCCCTAGTACCAAAGCCTGTGCACCACCAGTGTAGGGGAACCGTAACAGATTCATTCATCTGCTTGCAATTCATATTTTAGATAATTCAAATGGAATGTTAAGAATGAATAATAGAATTAAGGTTACCCTACTCTTCTAAACCAGACTTTACTGATTTCAGATGATATCACCATTCCAGTCCACCAAAACATCATAATGAATATCAGAACAAATGTAAACTTGGAAAGAATGCCCATCTGGGACAGTAAGACTCTAAGGTGGAGCTAAAAGATTTATAAGAATATTCATTTTATGGGTTTGGGGTTTTTTCATGTTACAATACAAATCCATATTTGTGGAGTGAGGGACAGGTACTTCACTTCCAAAGAAATGCTGCATTTCAATTTCTCATTATAAGTTCACACTAAAGGCACAGGCACGCTCCCAAGAGTATTAATATCCATTGCAATATTAGTAAATCCTCTGTTTCTACAGTTCCACCTGATTTATTGGAGTGCAAAGATTGTCCTGTGAAAATTGAAGTCTTAGAAGTCACAGAGCAACATAAAGATATTGCTACGAAGGCCCTGAAGAAATTCAAGATTGAGAGTAACCACACAAACTACTTCGCTGTGGACAAAGTTGAAAGGGTTTTAAAGATGGTAAGTGGCATTTTGTCCTAGAATTACTTATAAACTACCAAATTTGGTGAGCAGTTCCAATAACTCCATATTTGAGTGATGTCAACATGAAGACTTACCCCTTGGCTTATCTGAAGTATAACCTTCACATCACCAAAATTTTTTGGTGGTAGATACTGGAGACATTTACTGAAACAGCACAGGGTCATTCCGACAATGTGTCAGCTCAGGACACCTCTGTAATGAAGTCCCACAGCCCCTACCATAACACATGCTGATCTTGGAAACTGCCTAAATTACAGCATGCCAACCCCACCTCCCTGCAGCTTTTAATATTGCTCAGAAACCTGACAGTGTCCCACACTGTAC
Organism: Myiozetetes cayanensis; assembly: GCF_022539395.1. Classification (NCBI taxonomy): domain Eukaryota; kingdom Metazoa; phylum Chordata; class Aves; order Passeriformes; family Tyrannidae; genus Myiozetetes; species Myiozetetes cayanensis. The sequence goes on from NW_026086937.1 coordinate 15,224,312, forward strand.
CCCATGCAGGATATACCCCCACTCCTATTTAGCAAATGGCTGTTTCCAGATTGCCTGGATTCATGTATTTCTCCCCAAACAGTTTGTTTTCAGCTACACTGACACTTTAGATTGTACCACTGGATTTGAACAGACTGCATAACACTCAGAAACTGTGAATTACAATAAAAAACTATACCATAAAGTATATGCATCCACTTTTAACCAGTTTAGTTAAACTAGTGAAACTTGTGTGTGCACACATGCTATGGACACCTTTAACACAGACCCGAAATAAAGTACTGTTACAGTTGGAATTAAAATGAAACACCTCCTTATGGATTTTAATAGGATCACAAAGGCCTTCTCCCATATTCATATGGAGTAATGCCTTCTCTATGAATAGTGCCCCTGCCATGAGAGAAAGCAATAATCTCACAGGTTTCACTCCAAATTAACATCAGCACTGTAATACTGTGCACTCCCATCACTGGAAAGGGGCGGTTGTCATCCAGTAGATCTCTCTATTTTCACAGGAACAGCAGTTCAGTTTCAGGAGGACTCTAAGGACATCAATGCCTAAAAACACAGGCTGTAAAAGTAACAGGTTTTCTAACACACACACACACTAGACACAGAATTAAAGTAAACATCCCTGGAACTTGTGAGGGTGTGAGGAAAGTAAGGTATAAGTTATCTCAGCTGTTTTCCTCACTGAATGTGTGTATTTGTATGAACATCTGAACAGGACATGAAAGGAAAGCATGACCTAGATGGGATTTTGACAACAAGGTGAAATGTGGTTGCCTTGAAAATTACAGGATTTTAAATACACCTAGTTACCAATTCTTGTTTGACCTCTTGGTTTCAGACTGCCTCCCGGGAAGGTCACATTTTAGGATTCTCTATAAAGGAGACAAACTGTTCTGAAACTGTGCAGCAAGAAGATCAGGCATCGGAATGTGATTTTCTCCATGACTGGCACGCTGTAAGTAAAGTTTTAGAATAAGAACTGATACAATGGGTGGGACCAGAAAGATTTTACCAATATATTTCCAAATGTTTCTTATAACCATCAAGCCAAACTCAAAATTAAAGACGCAGGATGTCCAAGCCCAGATCTTAATTTTACAGCTGCTCCTTTTTATTTTATAAGAATACAGGTTGAACTCTCAAATCTAAATGTAACTGGACTCTGGCATGTTAGAGGCCTAGAGCTTTTCAGGTTGTATCTGGCTTTTGCATTCAAATTGTGGCCAATCCCTAGCAAATCATTCATGCTATGTTCATAAAAACTTTTACACTAATATGAGTCATAGATCCCGAAAAATATGCATGTCTTATGTCATTCCAGTAAGCTCAGGGTTACTTTTTTCTCCTCTGTTGCAGAGGAATGGAGAGTAGATTATATAAATAAAGCTTGTCTGCAGATAACTACCAAAGTATTCTCCTCACCCCACTTTCCCATTACCACAATAGTCTACACCAAGCTAGGCAAGGTCTCATAATTTCAGAATAAATTATTTCCCAGAAATTAAATTGAAGGAATGAAACAAAAACATGGAAAAAATAAAACATGTAAAACTTCTGCTTTATTTACATCCATCTTCTTCTCTGGCTTTGTATACCCAAGAAGGCTGAAAAAGATTGTGAATTAACTGGTAGCAGAGTCACAAGTTCACTACAATGAAGCACAAAATGAAATGGCTATAGAGGGTTTGAATTCTGTTCCCAGAGCTGCCCCCTCTGCTGTGTGTGTAAAATGCCAGCAGCATTTTTAATCATTGATCATAATGAGCTGCTAATGGCCCAAACATATATCAAGATAAAGCATTCACTACAGAAAGCATACACAGAACCCCTCATAGAGTTTTGTGCTCTTTCATATGAGCAATTCCACACACAACGACTGGACAGCAGAAGAAAGTCACAACAAACAGGATGCTAAGGGAAGAAATGCTAAAAAGTTACAATAAATTATTTTTTAAAACAAGGAAAAAAGTTCTGCTTTGAACTTTGGCTGAAGCAGCACAGCTACACAGTGACAGGTTTTGAGAATTTAGCAAGATTTCAGGATGGCACTATCTGAGCATGTGTTCGACAAGCAAAGACAAAAAAAAAGGAATACAAATCAATCACTCACAGTGTGAGTCTCTTCTTTGGAGACATCAGTAGCTGGCCAGTTTCTTAGACTTCAAAAGAGAAGTAAGATGGGGAGTAGAAGCCCTCTAGATGCTCATGGTGAAATGGTCTTCACAGTCAAGAACCCTCAAAAATGGCACATATTTGAATCATTATTAATTGCTGGCAAGCCTTGGCCAGAAAGCTCAGGATTTAGCTAAGCTATGTGAACACACTCAGGTGCTGAGGGAATCAGCCTCACTTGTAAAATGTCAGTGGCTTCTATTAACTCCATCACAAGAATGTGCACTGTAGTTCTTTTTTCCTTTTCTTTTGCTTAGCACATGGGATTCTGCACGGCGAGAGTGATCAGTGATGCAGATGAACCTGATGGAACAGACATAAGTTGTGAAATCTACCATCCCTGGGTATGCACTCACTTGTGGACATGTCTCCAGGTTTATTCTCATGCAGGTTACAGCAACCTCGCTTAGTCCATGCTAGCAGATGACAATTGTTTATGATAACAATTGTTTATGCCAGTTTATTACTGCCTGGGTGTGATGAAGCATCTTAGGACAGACTGATCTTTGAGGTCAATCAGAAGATGAATTAGAATTGAGCTGTCACTACTACTCCCTCCAAGTCTTCTCTCAGGTCAATCACTTAGTTTAAGAGAGTAAAGACTGGTAAACAAGTTCAAAGGAATTTTAGAAAGCAAGAGGAGGGGAGATGATCTTTATCATATTTGGTATTACAGTTTATATTACAATAGCTACTTTAGTGTGGTTTTATTTTGTTTTGATCCATCACAAATGTTTCTCAGCTGGTTATATAAATTTGATATGGTGTAGTATTTCCAGAAGATTTTCAGTAATTTGGCATTTTTTCATCTACTCCTTCTCTTCTATCTTGAAAAAAAGGCAGCTTTTTTTTCTTAAAGATCAACTGAGCTACAAATGCAGACCTACTAACTCACACCTCTCTCTTTCTCATCACTTTCTTCTGTCCTATCAACACCTGACTTAATACTTCCTCCCCTGGTATTTTTATAAACAGCAGCTTGGCTTTGGGCGAAGAGGCAAAGGTGGAAAACCACACAGACATCCCCATTTTCATCATTTTGGTCACAGACATCATCATAGACATCATCACAGACATGAATGTCCACCCTCTTCTCAACCCAGACCTGAAGACCCCGAACATAACCACAACTTCAGCAAGGAAGATCAAGACAGCCATGAAGGACTTGCTCCTCCTCCTCCCCCTCCTCCTCATGGACCAGATCACCCCCATCCTCCTCACCATCATGGACCACACTGTCCTCCTCCTCCCCCTCCTCCTCATGGACCAGATCACCCCCATCCTCCTCACCATCATGGACCACACTGTCCTCCTCCTCCCCCTCCTCCTCATGGACCAGATCACCCCCATCCTCCTCACCATCATGGACCACACTGTCCTCCTCCTCCCCCTCCTCACGGACCAGATCACCCCCATCCTCATCACCATCATGGACCACACTGTCCTCCTCCTCCCCCTCCTCATGGACTAGATCACCCCCATCCTCCTCACCATCATGGACCACACTGTCCTCCTCCTCCCCCTCCTCATGGACCAGATCACCCCCATCCTCCTCACCATCATGGGCCACCTCTAGGACACCCTCATCACCGTCATCACCATTACAGACATCACTGCAACAAGACAAGCATGTCAGGAAAGTATTTTCCATGCCACATGACAGGAACTGTCTATCACATTCCTGTTCTCAGTCAGCAGGGTTCTCTCATACCTCCCAGTGCAAACTTTTGTGAGCTATCCCAGTTCAACACTCACTCTCTCAGCACTGGTGAAGGTATTGCCTTCACCGGCTCAAGACTAACAGAGATGCCAGAAGATCCAGGCTTTCCAGATCACCCTACACAATCAAAATCATGCCCAGGAAAACCCAAACTTGTTCTTCCAAAAATTTTGCCATTATTTCCACAGAGTTCCACGGCAGAAAATTCTCCTATATGACCCCAGAGAAAGATGTTCCTAGTTTGAGAGCTGCAGGGCCAAGGACGGTTCTTCAAAGAATGAAAACAGCACATAGAGAAGGGGGGAAAGCAATCAACTTCTAGGGAGAAGAAGCACTGAAAATAATCATTAAGTATCACCTGTATCTTCATCCTGGCTATCTCAGGCTCCACTGTGATCGAAGAACTCAAAATTCTGAGTCCCTCAGATATTGTGAATGGGTAAAAATCTCCCCAGTAAACAATGTTCCTTCAGTTCTAACTAAAAGGAAAATTCCCTAAGAGTGAAAACTACCAAGTAAAATCTTTAATTTTGTCACCATTCATAATTATAATGTACTTCTTGGAGGAATCTGACCTAGAGGAAATTTGACTGCCTTCCACAAGAAATGATCCATAGCACTACATTCATGTTTTATACAGATTCAAAGAAAATAAAAATATGCAAGCATTTTTTTCTTGACACAGTTGCCTAAGTTCTGTCTTTTTTTTTTGTTACTACGTATTTTTAGCTATTAATATTAAACTAATAAATTATATTAAACTATTAAGCTATTTAAACATCCATGAAGCAAACTCTAACATAAATTGATTAATGGTGTTTGGGTTACCACCTTTACCTAGAAAAGGTCTGAGAACAGTTAATGACTTGCAGTCTCACACAGGGTGGCCCACACAGGTGCTTCCATTGCTACAGCTGCTGGTGGTGATGCCCAGAAATACTGCAGTCAAGGACAGCCCTTTTCAAATAGCTCATAATTGCTCTCAGGGGAAGAGAAAAGCAGATGCATGTAATAAGTCCTTCATGTAAATGTTTTCTTTATCGCTGAACTTCCTCAATGGAAATTGAGTTGGGAGGAGCAGGAAGCAAGAACAGGGGAGTCTCTTCATACTCCAGCCCACATCAAGGCTGAGTCCATTTAGACACCCCTAGGACCTCAGTGAGCTGATTCAGAACACTTAACTAATAAAAACTTGGGATTAATCTCAAAAAATTAGGAATTTCATCCTCAGAATAGCTTTTTAACGGCATAAAGTGAAATACAGTGTTAGGGCTACATTGAAGGAAAAAACCAAAATGGGGACTCAGTGTAGCTGAGTGAAGGTTGACTAACTTTTAGAAACCTGTCAACATGCATAAACAACCTTATTTCCAGCACAGTTTGTCCAAAATCTCTACTAAAGTTCATTCTCTTTAATCAAAACTTATAGCAAGTGTGGTGGGTTGACTCTGTTTGGGTGCCAGGTGTCCCCAAAGCTGCTCTATCACTGCTCTCTTCAGCCAGACAGGGGACAGAAAATACAACAGAAGGCTCCTGGGTCAAGGTAAGGACAGAGAGAGCACTCACTGAACACTCTCATGGACAGTCTGGACTTGGGGAAATGGGTTTAATTTATTACCAATCAAACCAGAGTAAGATCATGAGAAATAAATTAAATCTTTAATACACCTTTTCCCCAGCCCAACCTTTTTCCCAGGCTTAACTTTACTCCCCATTATCTCTGTCTCCTCTCCTCAAGCAGTGCAGGGGGATGGGAATGGGAGTTGCAGTCAGCCCAGCATATGTTGCATCTGCCTCTCCTTCTTGCTCAGAAGAAAGACTCTACAGACTTCCCTTGCTCCATCCTGGGATCCCTCCCCCTGGACACAGTCCTTCATGAACTGCTCCAGTGTGGGTCCTTACCACAATATGCAGTCCTTTAGGAACAAATTGTTCCAGACAGGGTCCCCTGCAGGATCCCAAGTCCTGCCAGCAAACCTGCTCCAGCACAAGCTTCCCACAGCGTCACAGCCTCCATGGGGAATCCACATGCTCTGGTGGCTCCCTGCTCCACCACTAACCTCCAGGGGGACAGCCTGCCTTACCATGGTCTGCCCCACAGGCTGCAGGGAAATCTCTGTTCCTGCACCTGCAGCACCTCCTCCCACTCCATCTTCACTATGGTGTTGTTTGCATACTTGTTTCTCACATATTCTCACTCCTCTCTCCGCTATTGTTCTTCCCCAGTTCTTTCTTTTCCCCTCTCCACTCAGTTTTGCCAGAGGCACTCCCACCACTGCTGACAGGCTCAGTCCTGGCCAGAACTGGATCCATCCTGGAGCCAGCTGGCACTGGCTCTGTCAGACACAGGAGAAGCTTCCAGCAGCTTCTCACAGAAGTGAGCCCTGCAGCCCCCTGCTACCAAAACCTTGCCATGCAACCCAAATACAGCAAGACACAGCTGGAACACAGGAGCTGAGGAAAACCCAAGGTGTTCATAGATCCAAAGAAAAGCTACTTGGTGCCAAACCCTGGAGACAAGCACCAGATGTTCTCAGCCAGCCCCAATCCTGGCTCTGCCAGACAGAGGAACATTGTTTAATCCTTTGTTCTTGGGTGTCACATATCTGTAATGGTAACAAAGCACCATGGACTCACTAATCCATGGTCCAAAGGCAGTCTCTGCATGGCAGCAGAGATGGACATCTCCAACAGTATCGTGAAGGACAATGTTTATCAAGTATTATTGAAGACTACGTGACATTCAACCATATGCATCTGTCCAAAGACCTTCTTCAAACAAGTTCTGAGAGCTACAGTTCTCAGAACTACTGCAGTCTGAACACTGAACAGATCTATAAAAGTTACAAGGTATAAGTCCAGAATTTCCTTGCCACTGGGACCTTCTTGGGTGTTTTATTTAAGCCTTGTGGAATTCACTCTCAGTAGCAGATTGGATGTTAAGAAGTCAGAAAGCTACAAATGTTCTTTCTCTTTTCCTCAAGAGCTGTCCTGCTTGGTCTAAACCTGTTCCCAGCTGCAGCCATTTATCCAGTTACCTTGATGGCAGGTGGATAACCTTACTGTCATTCTGGTGACCACACAAAGTTTATTTAAATAAAGTCAGAAGTTTATTTGCAGTACAAACAGGGTATGATGAAAACCAACCAACCCCAGCAATCCACTTGTTCTGTTTACTTAGCTATTGCTCCTGAAAAACAGAAGAGGTGACTAAAACCCTGCCAGGCATTTCTTTTCCATTTAGTTTTTAAGGAGCCTTCTAACTCAGGTGGCCTTTTTGATTCAGCTATGAAACCTTTCATTGTACTACTACTCTGCTGTAGTTTTTTCTGCAGCAGAGCCATCCCTCTTCCATATGAATTTTCAGACTGTGATGACCCTGATGTCTTTAAAGCTGTCGATGCAGCACTGCAGAAGTACAATGGCGACAGAGCAACTGGTAATCAATTCGCTCTATACGTGGTGATGGAAGCCAAGAGAACTGTAAGTAGACTTTGGGGAAAAAAAAAAAAAGTTGGGATTGTTTATGCAGTGTGAATCAGCTTATCTCCATCTCGTTTGTAAGGGGGCAAGCATGACAGCACGGTGCCTTCCAAAAACGTTTTAAAAAATCAAAGTGACTTGCACAGTAAGATACTTGTTCCCATGACAAGTAGGGACGCATGTTATGTTCTTATCAACAGAACTGTGTGTGCTGGTGAATTGCTTACTAATACAAGGACTAAAGAATAGAAAAATTCTATCACTAATAGAATTTGTCTTACTAATCCGCTCTGTTTTCTCCTTTCTTTATTGGGAATTTTACCCCTTTCCATCATCACTAACGTTTTCAGATCAATGGCAAAAAACTGCTTACTAAAAACTTTATATAATCTTGACTTGGCAAGAGCTGGTGTCACAAATAAAAACGAATGACCTGATAAAGTTTGGCAATACTCTGAATTGTTTGCGAATATTATTTGACTGACACCTGTCCTAAGTCAAAGATCTAACTAACAGCACTAGGTGGTATTTTAGTCAAATAGGGTGACAGCTAAAATTACAGGAAAAAAAAGAATGCAACGTGATCCTTTGCCTGGAGTCCTTCTGTATAACCTTAATCTAACAAAAGAGTATTTACCTCTGAGAAGCATACAAAGATGGTATTACCATAATAATGACAGGCATTACTTTACTTGAAAATAACATTAGCATTTTTTTCTACTGGATTGGATTTTCAGATGTAAACCACAAGAAACCCAGTGTCAGAGAGAATATTTTGCAGCCCAAAATCACAAGACACTCTTAACCAGCTAGAAATTTACCTCAGAAAGGGGACATGCGTTCCTAAATGCCTTACAGCAAACTACCCCCACCTCCTGGCACCTGCCCTCTGGTGTTGCTGTTTACACACTGGGGAGATTTAAGCATGTGGAGACAAAGACTAAAATCAGGAAATCCTTTATGCAATTAATATTAAATAAATGAATAGCCTCACTGTTTTCACTGAACTACACTCATCTTTAACAACAGCCAAATGCAAACATCTCTGTATCAAAGCTGTAATACCACCTTCTTTCTGCTGATGTTCCCAAAGGAGTTTCAGTATTTTATCTTGAATAATTTTGTATTTTTAAGAATACATATTTATTGCAATTATTATTCATCTTTCCTTCTCTAGATATCCATCTTTCCTTTCCTTAAAAGATCTGAAGTGGAAATCAACTATTACTTTGAATCATTGATCTGATTATGATGTTAAGTAAAAAACAGAGAAAAGGAATCTGCAATTGAAATTTCCTCATATTGGAGATTCTTTTTCTTAAAAGAGTATAGATTTTGCTCCTTGCTAGTCTCACAATGTTGAATGCATTAATTAAATAGCTGGTTATTACATATTCATGTACATTCATTATTGATAGGGTAATAAAACATAAAAGCTGACTAGTGAAAGACTAAACCTGCCCCAGTTAAAGGCATAGCTGTTCATAATAATAATGAAATAAACCAATAGCAAATAACATACCGAAACAATGTCTTTTCTTATGTATTTTGTTTACTCACTGAGCTGATTTACTGCAGATTTAGAACACTGTAACAGAGAACAGAATTTGGCTCTTTTTAAGTCCCAGATAATATAATCTGATGCAGCTCCATAAATGTCAATTTCTTCCTGCTGAGGATTAAGTCTATTATATTTTTAGAGCTCTTTTTATCCTTTTTTATAACCTGCAACCATTATATCAGGTACTTGTACACTTCTTCGTAGCTGTAGCAATACATAACAGGAATTGAGAGAAGGCAGAATATAATTCTGTGTCTACATCAGTGTAAATCCAGTATATGCCACCCACACCAGCTCAGCTTCACTTTCTTGGTACCACTAAAGCAAGAATTATCATTTAATTCTCCCAGAAAATAATAACTGGTTATTTGAGAATAACCAGTGCTAAAATACAGCAACTGCCTGTTTGTATTTGAAAAGTCACATTGGCAGAGTATTTTTAGTGGCTGTAAAAGATCAGTAACTTTGGACTTCATACCTTCTCTAAAGGATGAACCACAAACTTTCAAGTGTGTCACCATCACCTGTAAGCACAGGCTCACTGCTTGCTTTATGGCAAGGAGAAAATGCCCGCTACTGATTTACCAACTTCTGAAATACTTCCACTGGCCAGGCCAAACTTTGCTTAATACTTTTTATTCACCTTGGGATTCCTGAGGCTGCCCTCAGCTGCAGCTCAGCCTGCAGTGCCCGCAGAAAACCGCAGGCAGTGCCAAGGGCTGTCTCCAGAGCACAGGCCCTGCTCGGCCCTGCCCGCAGGCGGCGCAGCTGAAGTTCCCCAGCCCCCCCACCGCGGGCACTCCAGGCTGCCCCAGCGCTGCTCAGCCCCGGCTGCCAGGGGAGCTGCACAGAAGCAAAGCAGACAGATCTGGGAGGAGGCCAAGAGTGAGAGCGAGGGAGTCAGACAGGAGCACAGTCCAAGCTGGTGATTATGCTAACAATCCAAACAGCCACCCAAACTGGCTTTTTTGGAGTACATTTGAATGAGATTATAAAACATAACCACTTCTTCCTGGTCCTAAAACCCGTGGTACTACAAGTTAAAATGAAGGTAGTTGAGCGTATTGTATCTATTATATCAACACATTGCCACTGTAGGTAAGGGCTAAGTAATATAATTAGGTAAGTTAATATTTGAATTACCACGATCTGGGAGACCAGCAGCCAATGTGAAACCATACTATAAAATACAAGGTAACAGATGAATAGTATTTACTTTATGGAGCTCTTATCTTTTCACTTGATTTATTACTATGCAAATGATGACATGTATATTGCCCTAATCCAGGCAGGTCCTGATCCACACTTCTACATGAAATATCGAATACTTGAAACTTCTTGTGCCATTGAGGAGAATAAACCCTGGCAACACTGTCATTACAAACCATCTGCAGAGGCTGTAAGTATCTGTTCTTCTTACAAGTTCCCTGTACAGAAATATCAGTATAATGACCAGGAATGTAATTGCCTGGGGGAAAATGCAATAGAAAAATTCACTTTTTTAGTTGTGGTGCTTCTGAGAACTTATATGACTAAAGGACAGTACAGAAATGTTTAAAATTCTAAAGCTAACCATTATAATAATGATTTTTCCTTTACAATCCTGAATATATTCAGAAAGGAACATTTCAGTGCTTCAGTATGAAGGCTGACAATAAACCCAACATAAGATACGTGCACATATGAGAGTGCAAGGGCTGTAAAACTTTCTATTAATTATGTATAATGGAAACTTGCACAACCAAATGCTGACATGGAAGCCACTAGGAGAGAAAATTTGGCAGAGGGCTTTCAGCAGTGCAAAGAGGAAATTGGGTAAATAGTTTATACAGTTTTTATTCAAGAGGATGTGTTAATTTCCATTATTCTGACTGTAAATTCTTCAGTTAATCAACACACACCATACAAATACAAAGCAATCTTTCAAGTTATCTGCTCAGTTCATCCCCAACTTTCCTCACAATCAACAAAGCTGGTCCTTTTCCAGGAAAAAAGAGCAAATTAGACACTACCACAAATGTACACATCAACCCCTTGCCAAAATCAGTTTGCAACTGTCAGCTGTGTTCAACAACTAGAGGCATATATAGCACTGTATTTTTCCTCAGCAAGTTCACGACAATTGTTGCCATATGTTTTTGCAGCAAACAGGAGAATGCACAGCTCGAGTTCACATGAATGATGCCGAAAAAACAAGTAATGTTTCACAGGAGTGCAAAATTTTCTCAGGTATGTAAATATTTGGGACAGTATTCAACAAATACACTGACAAATAAGAATGGAATAAATATAATGCTGAGACTTTCAGGTCATTTTAAAGGTAGAAGATCCTTATCATTCTATTTAGGCATTTATAAATAATCTTCCATAAGCAACTACATGTTAAGGATAAAATTTCACTGTTATACACATATAGTCAGTGAAGCACTGGCAGTTTCTGTCCAGGGTAATAAAAATGAGCCTGTGTTTGTAGTAAGTTTCTTCAAGTACTGAAGTTATACCAAGTTAAAAATAATTTTCTAAAGAGTAAAAGCATCCCAGTAACTTGAGAGACTAGATACAACTTGTCACACTTCAAATTTCTGTCCTTACTTGTTTACATATAAAATCGTGCCAGGAATCATTAGAAAAAAACTTTATATGACAAAATTGCACCTCAATTTTCTCCAAACTAAAAATGAGTGTTTCTATTAAAGTTTACCAAAGCAAATATTTACCCCAACCAAGAAAAGAAAACTAAAATTTCATTTACAAAATAAATTTTACATCATTTACAGTGATATAATTATATGAGACTGTGATATCCCTTGGACCTTAACAGTAAGCATTGCTACATTTCTAACCTATAAGATATTCACATATGACTATTATATTCACATAGAAATTTCCTTTATTAAAAAGAGATCATGTTGTTTTAAAACTTCACAACTGAGAGCTCTATGCCTAGTGTTCTGAAAGACATATCCAAGCTAGCTTTAAAACATCCATCTATCTATTAACTACAGAAATATTTACCACGATTTCTGAGATGTTTGGCAATTTATATATATTTTTTTTTGTTACCAGTTATCTTATTTAAAGCCAAAAATGGCTTTACCTACAGCCAGTGTCCTTCTAGGAACTGCAGTGCATGAACTCCATGTTCTACCGCTTTTCTAAGGCAATGGTGACACCTAGTTGCCACTAAAAGAATGCACGGGAAATTTGCATTTGAATCTTTGCTTAGAAAGCATTAAAAAACATACATAAATTAAATGAATCGTGTATTCAGCCTAAGAAGCTCATCTCCTCTTACCAAGTTGTAGCAACTTTGAAAAAAGGATGCACGTTTGTTCAGCATTGTCCTTATGAAAGTGCCGAGACCACCGCTGGTCTAGAACGGGGTGTGCTCTTGGTTTATTATTTGTTATCTCCTTTGTGATTACTCACTGAAAACGTGGGCACACTTTTCAGTAGCATGTATATATTTGCCATTACAGAGTCAAAATAAGTGATGCTAGAAAAACTAAGGGCCAGAGTTTGTTCATGGACCCCTCAGAGAGTTAAGCCTAAATATTACTGCTTGCACTGAGATATTGCAAATGTACAGAGAAGCCAAACCAGATCCAAAGGATTCAAACAGAAAGAAAAAAACAACAGATCCTGAGGGGTGAGGAATTTCCCCACCATCTTAGGTACCACACTGTTCAGCCTTTTTGGTGGCACAGTTTGCTCTAACTGACCCTGGACTAGTTTCCTGGCTGGTGCAAGCTGGCGTAACTCCATTAAAGCCAGTTTATGCCAGCTGAAGATCAAGCACACAAATTTTACTTCAATTCCACAGAGACCACATATTGTCCCACTTTCATTCTCAAGCTCGCTGAATCGTGAAATTAATTTATGTACTGAACTATAAAATTAATTTATGAAAATCCAATCCATGATTACTAGAAAGGAAAGAGAGTTAATAGGATTAGTAGTAGGAAACAGGAGTTTGAGCATCCCTGTCAAGCTTGTGTATCCACAGCCAATCCAGCTGGTTAAACCTGAAGGTAACACCAAGCAGTGGCTGGCAGCCACACTGAATAGCAGGGGCAGTAGAATAGTCCAACTGCAGTCCCAAGGGCACTCAGAGTCAGAACAGTTCACAAGGGTGAGCCAAAATGCTCCTGCTGAAGTCCCCATCCCCAAATACTGTGAGGACAGCAAGCAGCTGCCACTGTGGGGGAGCTTTGAAGAACCTGAAAAACATCCCCTTCGAGTTGTAGCCTCCACTGGCTCTTCCCTGCAATGACAAGTAATGACCCTTCCTTAATGGAGTCAGAAGTACTTGCAAAGTTTTTCTAAGATTCAATAATTGCTCGATGAAGTTCACTGCTGAAACCATGCCTGGATCCTGATGCCATGGATGGCCCCTGCCACCACAAACCTGAGTATGTTCCTAAACACAACAAACGTCTCTGCAGGCCTTGAAATTGGAATGTGGGGTTTGCTCATCACACCAGTTAGAAGCAGGAAAGGTTCTTGCTCATTCCTAGGTAGGAAAAATTAAATCCTAAAGCTGTTTTACATGAAGACCTTTATTTTTTGGTTTGTTTCTTTTCCAGATGTGTCAAAGATAAGAGTTACTCACGTTACATGTCTTGGATGCTATCATCCTATATCAGCTGACAGCTCACAAGTGTCAGAAATTCTGAATAAAGCCATTCAGAAGTTTAACAAGCACAGTGATGAGCCTGCCCTTTTCAAGCTCGTGGAAATAAAACAAGCTAAAAGACAGGTTTGTGCATTATTTTTCTCTAAATTTTACCAAAACAGCAACTCAAAGCAGGTATCTTGTTTGTTTTGTGTACTTTTCTGATATTAAGGTGGCTTATATTTCATAACAGAGCATACAAAATGCATTTAAAGTGTAGACTCTATAAATAATTATCTTCATTTATAAGGAATCATTAACGTTTACCTATTGGATTTTCAGAGCTGACAACTGGTAGTACATGCATTTTTTTCTTTATCTGCAGTTGCATCTAACCAATGTTTAGCAGCAGTTTATTTGCATTCAGTGCTGACATCTTGTGTCATCTCAGATGCTCCTGTGTACTTCACTTGGCCTCTTCCTGAGGCTCCAGCAGGAGCAGATCTCTCCTGGGGTCTGTGCCAAAGCTGCCAGCCTGCACAGATGTCTCACGTACTCTATAGCCTCTCAAACAGCAGCAGGCATCTATGTTTTTGCAAGGCAGTAGGGCCCATGTGTCCACAGCTGCTATACACTATAGGATGGGTAAACACCACATAGGAAAAATGGGAAGAAAAACAAAAAGCCAGAATGCCACTCACAGAAATATTTCTGCACACAGGAATATCTGCTTTGCTAGAAATGACTGCTCGGGTTGTAGAAATTCTGTGTCATCCGGTATTCCACGCAACAACAACTTCCCTGTGAAAGGTTCTCCTATGGACTGGTGTGACACTGCTAGAAATTAAAATTTATTTGGTTTTTAACTAGTATATAACCTGACACCAAGTACAGAGCCTTTTCTTTGAATATGTATGTATTAGTCAAAAAGTATCTTCTGGTCTCATGTCAGTTTGACCTGTGACTTAATTCAGACTTGTCCTCTTTATATTTACTGAGGGAAATGACTCTTTGCTGAAAGACAAACTTGCACAACATTTAAGCCACATGACAAAATGTCACAGACAGGCTGCAATCCATCAGCTGGAAAGAGAACCATCATGCCATTTCTGGCCAACAGAGACGGTCAGAGACCTCTACTTCAATTGATCTGGGATGGAAAGTTCCTATATTTGATTATTTCTCCTTTTTAATCCAATGTTACCTGACCCAACACTATGATATGGAGAGATTTCATGGGTGAGAAGTAGTGGCCACAGTGAGGAAAATGGAACAGCTTCCTCGAGAGAAATTTTTTAAAAAGGGTCACAAACCTGGACAGAACAGTGTGTGGGAGAAGGCAAAGCCTGGGATAGACACAACTATGGGTAGATGATAAATGCAGGGCACTCAACAACAAATGATGTCAGCAGTATAAAGTTACATTATTCAGGTACTGGTTTAGTGTGTCCCACACTGAGGAATGCAGGACTTGCCAGGCTGTATTAGTGTAGCCATCTACCTAGACCAGCATCCTGTCACTGGGAGTAATAAGTAACAGGCACTTTGGAGGAGAGTGCACGAAACTCAGCAGGTTGAGGCTGCAGGCTTGCCAGGAGAAGTGGAAACCAAATACAAAGTGCACTTCTCACAAATGCAGGATTTAGTTTACTTTTTGTATCACAAGGACAAAAATCTTTTTGCTGTCCATGGACACTTTATGGTTAGTGACTGCAAAGTGATTTGATGGGAAAGCATTAGAAGAATAGTTTTGCTTTCTTTGCTAATCACATTTAACAGTTAAACTTGCAATTTTGTATTGGTTTAAATAAGGTATAACCTAAACATCTCTTCCAGGTGGTAGCTGGATGGAATTACATAATTGAATATGAAATTGAGGAGACAAATTGCTCCAAAGAGCAATTTTCAGATTTAACTCCAGAGTGCAGAACCACTTCTAGAGGTGTAAGTATTCTTCAAAATCTGTTTATTGAGAAAATATCATATTAACAAATAATCATTGAGATCCGACTCAAGAAAATATTTATAGTCTTGCTTCACTTTGAATTAAGTTTAAATCCAGTCTTATACATAATTATTTATGCAATTAGAACATCCATGTTTTCTCCTGAATCAGTGACTAAGAGGACCACTGAAATGCTTACAAATTGCTCTACAGAATCTAAACAGTCTCACACAAATAATAAATCCCTTGAGAAGTTCCTATCCAAATATTCAAGGAGTTACTCATATACAACCCAAGCAGCAATAATTAAAATTAGCACCATTTTTCCAGCTTAAAACATATTTTCTAAGAAAAGTCAGTAGCTCAATTATTACTCAACCTCTACCACAGTCCAAATAAGAGAACTTGAAAAGAAATTTATTAACAAATACACATAATCTAGCTAAACAGGGCTGCAAAGACAAGTCCTCCCTCAGCTTCTCTAACCTGGAACTGAAGTAGCTGTACCAAAAATAGAGGCTTCCTCTCTTAACTGACCTCCCTGAACCGGCTCACAAGGGGATCAGACAAACAATTCTGCAAACACGAGGCAGAGGGCAGGAATGCAGAGTCACAGTGAGCAGTGGTGGTGAACGGGAGGGGACTGACTGGCATCTGTTTCAAATGTTGTGGAACTGCACTGCTGAGGGTTACATTCAAGAGCCTCTCCTGTTCTACAATCACTCCTTGTACATTTCCAGAACGTTTCATAAGTATTGATCAAAAAGGGAAAGAATGACAACATTGTGCTCAATAACAGAAGCGTGAGAACCAGGCTAGCTGAAGCAAATCCCTGCATTATCCTTGTTTGCCCTTAAACCTTAAGCAAGTTACTTAATCTGCTTGAGTCTGAGTTTCCCCAGCTGTCACCTGCAGGTGATGACTTCTGTCACCTCACCTACTGCAGGGGTGCTCCCTCACTCACATACTGCTTTGGCAACCCAGGGGTTTTGGGATTAGATCATTACCACTTATCCCCTGAACTGTTAAGCAGCTTTGCTAATAGATCATTGACAGATATTATTAGACTACCATATTCCACGAATATTTCATTCGTGGAAATGACCAAATTCCATGAAAGCTGCTTCTTACCTTTATTTAGCTCAGTACTATTCATTTTTAAATGGGACAAGGAGAACTGTATTCAACTGTATTCAACACACATGTGAACCACTGATAATGTCAGTCTCTTTAACCCAGATAATAATTCTTGACATTATTTTTTATTATTTTTTCTAAACTACCACTAAGTAGATTTTTTTATGGATTACATTTTCAAGTATCTATTACAGCCCTAAGATCTTAATCGTGGATTTTAAGCCTTCCTTCTTATTCTACAGTTAATTTGATAAAAGATTTCACCAAAACCTTTTTGAAAATCTCTGTGTACTTTATCAACAGGTCTCTCTACCCATTTTTGTTGATGCTTTTGAAGAACTCTGACAAATCTGCAAAATATTACTTCTGTTTACCACAAAACCCCCGGTCTCTCCTTAATGTATTCATTCTCTCCAGTTCTTTCCTTATTACTATTTCTAATCACTGGAATGGTGGAATCAGTTTTATGGCTCTATAACCTTTTAAAGAAAGAACAGAACAATGTCTGCTTTCTTCCAGACCTAAGATATCAAGGCAATTTTAAACAAGTCACCTATCATAGTTCCTTTAGAAGACCTGAATAAATACAAGAAACTTAGTAATGTTTGATTTGATAATTGTGTAATTTTCTTTTTGATCTGTACAGTTTGAGACAGAATTTCCACAGAGTTCTCCACAAAATAGGATTCTGGCTTGTAAACCTCCTCATTATTTTTCTGTAATGAATATATACAAATAGTTCATTTGGCTTCTCTTTTATATCTTATTTTCTCCAAGTGGTACTTTTGAATCCTGATCATTTACTGGCTCTGCAGATGTCTGCCAGGCTTCCGGCTCCCAGTATATTCAAGGAAGGAATTATTAGTAGCATGCTTGACTTATTCTGTTAGCAGGAAGGTATTAGGATGTTTTTTCATTTTTTCTACATAGTAAGGAGCTGTTCTGCATTTTTTACTCCAGCATGTAGGCAAATGTGAGGCCAAAGCATATCAGAATCTTCAGGCAGAGATCGCAAATATCAAGACCGAATGCAAACTTCAAGGTATGTTATAGGCACTATCAATTTTAAAAGTCCTGCAATTTCCAATTTTTTTAATTGTTATTTAGTGTTACTTTTTCTCCATGCCATCTATCTGGGCACAGATTATCACAGCTTCAGAGCTTTAGAACAGGGAGCACAGTACTACTCTATGTAATAAGTGCTGCACTCCCACCCATTCAGCCTTGGTTTTCTTCAACACACAAATTCATTGCTGTTTACATGCACCTCTTGTGCCACCTAAATCAGGCCTTCCCACACGTGTAGCTGTTCCCTCTCCATATATGCTGGCTATTCCCAGCGGGCACACACAATTCTTGTTTCTATGAAAGAACTGTTAAGTGTCCAGTGTGACGGTAGATGCTGCTGCAGTGCTCTTTTAGATAACCAACATGTGATATTGCTGATCATAAAAAACTCAAAGATATTTTGGTTTCACAGACCCAAATATGAAGCATTCCAAAAGGCAGAGAGAGGTTTCTAACTAACTGTTTTTCCCAGCCTTTACCTACACTGAATCTTTTGTTCCTTAGACCTGAACTCTGTTGCTCTCTTTCAGCTGAGGAACCAGGACGTCCTGCCATTTGCCCAGGCTGTCCACAGACCATCTCAAGAACCAGTCCAGAACTGCAGAATCTACTGGAGGTTTCTATGGAGAAGTATAATTCAGAGAGCAATTATGATTTCCACTATAAACATGGAGAAGTACAATCAGCGACAGTTCAGGTTGGGATTACAAATGTTATCATTGCTCTGAGCTGAATGTTAGCTCGAGTTTGTATTTAGCTTTGAAATAATGGTTTCCTCTAAGTGTTGATACATTTGGTAACTGAAATATCCATGCAGTTTTTCTTGAAAAATTTTATCTATCTTGTCTTGCACTCAAAAGTTATTCAAAAATCTACCATCTCTTGAAATTTCATTTTTTTTCTTTAAATTATTTTTAAAGCACGGGAAGAAGGTTGACTCGGAGTATTTAATTTCTTTGTATCTACCCCACTCTTTACCAGCCTTTGTAACATACCTTAGACTTTTAAAGTATAAAAGATCTATTAGACAGAACTACTCCCTTGGCCTACCTCACCAATACTCTCTTTGTTATTTGAAGCAGTGTCCACGCCACAGTAGGTGTATGGTCCAAGAAATGAGGCTTCTCAATTTACCTTAGAAATCTGTTATTTTATATACTAACTAATATTTGCTAATAATACTAACTAATTAGCTAATAATACTAACTAATTATTGCTAATACTACTCCAGCTAGATTCAGAAAAGGATATCCATACATAACATAAGATAAACAGAGAAACAGAGCTGAATAAAGAGGAACAAGGAATCTGGAGGATAATATTGGTCAGCATTTGCATCTGCCTTGTTTACTGTTCCAACACATCAAAACAGAGGTTAAAGACAGAATTGCAAATAAGACAAAGAAGTAGTTCAGAAAACACTTGGTCACATCAGAATTTTTCTGAATAGCTCATGTTATCTTACTAATAACATTTGTGCTTTTTCTTTCTTTTCCTTCTTTCAAACTTTTTTCTCCTTTCTGACTTTCCATATCATACTGATATTAGCACGCACACATTTTTAAAATAGACTAGAAAGACAGAATTTCATGTTTTGCCTGCTGTCTCTGAAGCAAGATATATTATCTCAAGCTCTGTGAAAAATACTCAGAGAACTCATAGCAGGCACATTCTTGAACCCTTGCAGATTCTCTCTTTAATGAGTTTGGCAAACAGGTTCATTTTCAGCTGAGCCCGTTCATCACACACTTCATTTTACTCACATTCCACTTTTCTTACATCATATTTGGCTCTCTACAGCACTATCTCTAATGATTTCATCTGTTACTAACGAAATTACTACAGGCATCTAATAAAACAAAGTCAAAATTGTGGGCCCAATATTATTCTGGCTCTTTCTGTTTCCTTCAGCTTCAATGCTGGAATTTTTGAGAGTGGGAACTGGAATAAATAAGTTAGTTGATTAGAAGCAGATAGGTTTACTGACAAATATTTTAATACTGTTCTTCTTAACATATGTTGGCCCAGTGGTTAGGACTTGTAGAATATAAGTAGTATAAGCTTGTAGAAAATCATCTTTCCTGTGAGCCCTTTTCAATAAAATGCTTTTAGCATAGAAAGCTTTTTTTTTTAAATTTGCAGGTGGTTGCAGGACAAAATTATAACATAAAATTTAGAGCCTGGAAGACAAACTGCTCAAAGAGTGAGTTTGAAAAGCTTAATGAAGACTGTGAAGCCACATCAGACAGTGTAAGTAATGATGATGTTGCCAACTGCAATGTTCCTAATGGACAAATTCATTTGCACCAGAAATTGTAAACACTTCAGTAAAATCACATGCTGAATTGTTACCTCTTTCAGTGTACTTTTGTTTCAAGAAGAGTAGCTTTCACTGTTTGTAACCCAAGCCAGTGACATATTAAAAACTGAGTCACTCCAGCTGCAGGATCGGTGCTCACTGCAAAGCCAAAGGAACTTTCTTTTGATAATAATCAACCAAAGAAAGGAAAGGATGTGGCTGCTGAGAAATTAAATAGCTGCAGTACTCCTGACTCATTGCAGCTATGGAAAACATGAGACTGGAGTGTTACTTGTGTGCAAAGGAATGATGTCTCTGGAGTGCACGCTGCTGACACCGGAAAAATGTGTTCCGGACACTGGAAAGTCGTGCTGATAGGGCCAGAAACCATTGGCAAGGGAGTTGTTTGGGAAGGGGGGCTTTATCTCCCCTCTCTTTTCCCACCATATGAACAGTGCTTACCTGTGAGATTTGAAAATTTGTTTGTGCAGTAGGTGGTACAAAATAATAAAAAAAAAGCCTTTATCTCTATTTCAATTTCCCAATTTTTAGTAGGAGAAATACTATCAACAAACAGTATTTCTTAGGAATATCATGAAGATTAAAGTTAGTGCTCCAAAAGTGCTGGAGACGAAAGACCCAATTTTCAGAACCCAAACTCAACCCCAAAGCTGAATTAAAGTGGTCACACAGGCATACTATGACCTCAAAAATAAATATTCATCACTAAGATAGATTTCATAAATATTTGGGTAAAGTTGCAAGTATTTTAAAATATTATTAGAAAAAACGTTTTTTTTTTTTCAGGCACAACTCTTCCTTTGTGTCTGATGTCTCGTTGCCTTAATGTGTTGGGTTTGTTTTGTCAACAGGCATCATTGTCGTGTGAAGCACAAATTTATGTGGTCCCATGGGAGAATAAAACCATTCCAACGATTAAATGCTCTGAAGAACGGACACTGGTATGATTCCTCTTTGTCACCCACCATCTTAAGTAGAGCAAAGAACAAAGGCAGTCCTTAAATTCTTTATCTATTCCAAATTATCCCATATTTTGTACCAAAAATAAGGGAACACATAGTTCTTTTAACAACCTCAGTAATGCCACCCTTCTCCCTCACCCTCTGACCTGAGCAAGCTGTTACATCAAAATCAGCTCCTCCACAAGGTGACACAGTGGCCAACAAGGTGATCACAGCAGCAAAGGCCACAGGACAGGGAGAACGTCCTGCCTGTTGACTGCTCCTCTGCACTGGCAGTTATGCTCTGAAGCCCCATCAGCTGCTTTAAATTACTATTCATACTAGGTTTGAAACTTGAAACAAAAATGTATTTGGCAACACAATAATTATACCCCACAGATTTCCAAAGCATCTGAGAACCTTTTCATATCAGTTGAGTGGCAGATCGCCTGCCACTGCTGTCAATCTCTGCAGGAGGATCTTTCAGTTTCTTCCTACTCAGCTCCACAATTAACTAGCCCTGAACATGGGTCAGTTTGAAAATCTCAGAATGGAATATAAATATTTTTTATTATCAGAACTTTCTGATGATTGCAGGTTTTTTAATAAATGCAGAGATTCCCCTGCTACACTGAATAAAGACAGATTAACCTGCCCTCCTAATTAATAACTTCACTGTGCTCAGAACCTTCATAACTACATGTCCATTATGTATCAACTAATACCTTTCCTCTGTTTTCACTACAATATTGTATCCACTTTAACTTTGAAATTTAGTTCCATCCCAAATAACTCTGATTTGCAGCTAGATAATGATCAGAGGATTTGGTGGAGAGAAATGAAACCCATGTTGGACAGTGACTGTGCACCATGTATTCAGTCTTTGTCTTCCAGTTGAACAGTGACAGGGGAGTAGAGATTACTCAATAAAAACTGAGTGTTTGATATTATCAGTTTTAACCTATGTGTGTTATTTCTAGGTAGTATTCTGAAATGCATATGCCAAATCTAGAGGCAAAAAATTGAATAGTTACATTTTATATAACAAAATGGCACAGATCTTTTGTATATTCTACTATTGATACTACTCAGAGACGGGTTAGCCTTTAGCATAAATTGGTTTTATAAATCAGAGTATTATAATCTAAAAATTGTGGGGATATTTAGTCCTAGAAATCAACTGTATTGTTCATAAATTAAAACCAGTACATGGGTTTTGCTCTCTATAGTATCATTCCTCTCCTTAACTGGTAGAATTTCAGTGATATAGAAATTTTTCTTTTACACATATAGCTGCTAAAATACTCCAGAATTATTTGGGAGGATGTTTATGTTTGTATGCTTATCACAGACAGAAGAGAGAATTATCTAATTTATTTTAAAAATCTGCTAAATGATTCAGGTACTGCAATGGGCCAGCTTCTGAATTTCCCAAATCTGAAGCAATTGCTCTTGTTCAGGTAACAAATGTGGCTATCATGCTATGTCTTTTAGGAATTTTTTGCAAGAAGGCCTCCTGGATTCACACCTTTCCGGACTGCTTTACACTCCTCTCCTGCGGAGGACAATCAGAGTCCTGGCAAAGGACCAAAGGAAGATGCTGGACAGGAACCGGAAGGCAAAGGTGAACCTGAGCACAAACAGGGGCATAAACACGGGTAGGGATGTGAAAGGGATGATGAGTCTGACAAAAGGCATGGGCACGAAATTGGTTGAGGGTGCAGAAGTGGCCATGGGTGTGGGCAAAAAAAAACACAGTAAAAATGGTAAACATGAACACCCAAACCCCAAATCTTCTGGGGAGTCCAGTGAAAGGGGTTTTAATCAGAACAAAACCGTCCCATCATCCAGTGCTGAAACAGCACCGGAGCTGGTTAGTCCAGGGATTGCGAGAAAGGAAACCAGTTCACTTGCAGAGCCACTAATTCTTCCTGATACTTCTTTATTTAATGGGTTGCCAGATCGCCCAGAATCTCTTCAACCCAGATGTCCTGGAAAACCATGGAAACAAATTATGGATCTTCCAGATCCTAGTCTTCCCACAGAATTCACGAATGAGGATCTCTTGCCTTCTGCAGCAGAAAACATTGATTCAGCAACAGCAGACGAAGAGAAAGACTTTGATCTCGCAGATGCCTTACAATAATTCAAGCATTATAGGATCCTTTTCAGAAATGATGCATAGAAAATAAGAAAAATAGTGCCTTTTGAAATGTATACAACATGAAGAGGCAAAAGCTCTGATTCTGTTAACTGAAAGGCTCAAGTAGGTCACCAGCACTTCTGGGGACCCAAGACCATATGGCAATACTGTGTATCTGCATATATTTGCAAATATGTAAATCAGTTTTACTCATCTGCCTCAAGTTGCTATAAGTACAAAGTGAATCACTGCATCAAATCTTACTGTATTATATTTAAAACAATGGCAGAAAGAATTTTGCAGATTACATGAAAAATCTCAACCAAATATGGGTAAAACAAAAGCAGGGCAATAGAAAGCAAGGGAGCTTCTTCATATACATAATATTTCTCTGATTTACTGGAGTGAAATAAAGAACAAAATAAAACAAAGGAACCTGTTTTACCTGTCAATTTCTTTAAACAAATTAATATTGCCACCAGTCTATCACTAGCAGGTTGTTCTGTTGGATAACAGGGACAGCTGAGAGAATCCTAAATAAAGCACTTTTATTATTCCCTACACATATTATGTTAACTACACAGTAGAAGCGCTATGATTGACAGATCTTCATATGGCAGAGGTGCACAAATATTACAGATCAGACAACAGAATTACAAACTCTTGAGACACCTAAAATTTGTTTGCCTTCTTCCATTATTAGAGTGCATAATTTTGAGACTAGACTGAATTTTCCATTCTGGGTATCTTTCAAAGGTTGGTGGTTTTGTGGGACACATTAGCTAAAAAGCATCGAATATTTCTTGCAAATTAAACCATGTTTTCCCTCTGTATGGATCCAATAACTTATTCAGCTGAAAAAAAAACAATCCACAGCAAGAAACAAATAAATACTTTAATACCCAGATCACTTCACCAGTTGGAACGACTACTTGGGCCTGTAAAAGGTTATTGACAGGGTAAGGTCCTAAAAGTGGTAACACTTCACTGATATTGTTGGAAAAGACCATAATGCTTGAAAGCACAGAGAAGTATCCTCCAACACAGCTGCAATTCCCTGAAGTTGCTCATCCCAGCTCCCGGAATTCTGTGGCATCAAGACTATATATCCAACAGCTGGGAGTGGGCCCTTCTTTTGCGTGCTGTGCTTCTATGGCCATCACCTCCCCGTGGAGGAAGAACTAGACAGGTGAAGTCCATTTAGAGAATGCAAATGGATGGATGAACAGGATCAGGAGGTCTTGGCACAACAGGTCCAGGATGATCTTGAAAGAGAAGTAGCTACAAGCAGAAGACACAGAAGTGGAAAGGACAGAGGCAGGGTGGAATGGTATGGACAGGGTGAAAAGAACAAAAGAAAACAGCAAATGAGCGGCAAAAACTGAAATAGACTGAATGGGGTGAGCAGTGGGAGAAGGCACCATGGGCAAGGAGCTAAAAAGGACAAGAACTGAAGAAGGCAGTTAAGAACAAAAGTAAAAAGTGAGAGACGTGTGCAGGAGGGTCTCTGAATTGTGGCAGGGCAGTCCCCAACACATCACAGAACTGAACTCTTACTGCCTTGTGTCTAAACATTCCCTGGCAGTGTAGCCACACCTCCCCTCTCTGGTGCTTGGTTCCCTTTTTCTAATTGCATTAAAAGCTTCATTGAAATGTATTGAAAAAGTCAAAGTTCAAAATTAGAAATGGTCCCTGTGAATACAAACTCAGCCTGCTTATGTGCATCTAAATGGTTTTTTTTTTTTTACACAGTGTAATTGGCTGCCATATAGACAGACATCTGTCATGACTGATATATAATCAGAACCACTGTACTTGCTTTCTTTCTGAAAACTAAGTTACCAATCTTTCAGAATACAACTCAGCTGGAACCCCATTTTAAAGAAAGATACAAAAATAATAAGTCCTGGACCAATCACTAATCAAATCCTGCATTTTTTTTTCATTCGTTTCCTTGCAGCATAAAATGCAAAGTCTATCTTTTCTTTTTACCATAACAAGTACTAAACTTACAAAGCTAGACAAAGGAAAGCCTTGAGAGTTATCTTTAGTTCTCTGCTTCTTTTTTTTCTGAATTTTGACTTGTATGATTTTGTTTGTATCTGCAAACTCTCTGTGTACGCTGAATAATTAGAAACAGCATAAGCTCAAATCAGTTTTTCTTTAAATCAACCTAGCAATTTAAGTAATTAATACAAAATTACAGTAAAAGAAAGATGCAAAGGTGAGAAAACCAAAGTTTTCTTCCCATTTCTGATGTCCCTTATCTGAATGAAAAGACAGTCACACCTGTGATGTATTCTCCCCACAGAGAATCATATGTACGTGATCATGAGTAGAGAGACAGACTGAGTGGTCATTTACCATGTGCTATAGTGATGACGTGAGGTTTCATTAATGTTTAAGACAAAGATGACAATTTCAATTTGCTTTTATAACATACAAAAATAATTACTTTAAAAAAAAAATCATTCTGGAATAAAAATCAGTATTCCAGTCTAAAAATTTTGAACCAGAACGTTTGGATACTTTTAGAACGGAACATTTCAATTTCTTGTTGACATGTTCTCATTTACAACAAAACAGCACTTTCGGATGGAAGAATCTGCTGTCAGAAAACTCCTGACCAGCCCTGTTTCAGCTCTGCTGCTGAGAGCTCTGCAAAGCTCCCAGCTTCTCCTACTGCAGGAATCACGCTGGCGCACTCTGCCCAGGGGCCACGGTGCCTCACGTACTTTCCTCCTTGGCCGGCAGATGGCACATTTTTTGGCCACAGCATTTATGATCTCCAAATTTTGTCAGTTTTGTGATTGCCAGGAAAGGCTTAGTAGGCTTAACACTCAGCGTTTCGTTTGGGTGAGTAACAATGTAGATACAAACACCCCATCTGTGCAATCTGTTTTAAATATTAAGCTCTAGCAACAGAGCTCCAAAGTTTGACAGTTAATTATGAACAAGGTGTATAAATAATGTTCTAAGTGTAATTTCATGATCATAAAAAAATAAACGCTAGTCCTGTACCCGAAAAACTGCATTCTTAGTGATGCAGATAATGCAGGAACTACGAGTCTGGGGTATGAAAACACACTTGAATTAAAGCTCTGCTCGTGATCCTGCTGACATCCAGAGCTGCACGATGGCCATTCTGCAGCTGTCTGAATTTAATGTGCTCTCTCTCCTGTTCATTCCACCTGTGACTGTGGGATAAAATACGTATTTTAATTGACCATTAAGAATTCCTCAGCTTTACTATGGATGGCCTATTGGATTTTTGCCATAATTCAGACACGACCTTTTAATCACACTCAGCAGTTCCAGTCATCCTCCTGTGCTATGTTGACACAGTGTAAGGCATGGGAGAGAGCTGTGCAAACACCTGACATCAGAACATGGGGAGCATTAACAATGAATACTGGCATTTGACAATGTAACAACCCATTTCCTTCCTTGTTTTCTCAGGTCTCTCAGCCAGCAAGATAATTGCTCCCAATTTAGGAATATCAGTTCTGAGGATAAAACGAGTATAAGAGGCTACAGAATTAGAAATTACATCATTATGTGGCCATTGTCATGTAGACAGAGCTGTACCAAATCCAAAGTGCAAATTCCTCAAATATTCTTAAAAAATAACAATGGAGTTAGATATTTTCAAGTCTATAACCAGCTACTCACACACAACTCCTGATGCTGCTGTGTTTACAACACTACACTGGTATAATTCAGTTTCCACAGTTTTAATTAAGCTTTAAGAGAAGTTCATTTGGTAAAATGGAATTAATAACAAAATGTTTCTACTGCATTCTAAAATAAGAGGAAGGCTGCTTCAGGGAGGACAGAGGGAAGGTTTTCCTAACTGGGTAAGGTATCTTTCTACAATGAATACTGGTAGTACTGCTGTTCCTGCATTGGTTTCAATCTGCTGCTCAGTGAAAACTCAACCATAAGCTCCAAAGAAGTAACTCCTACCAATATGGAGTAACAGGGATTTGGAAACTGACAGCCATTCTTTTCTCTTCTGCCATGAATACTGACAGTGCTGATCTGTTGGTGAAGATCAGGCATAAAATGACTTACCTTACTGTTTCAGTTCAAATTGAGCCACAGAGAATCAGAATTCTCTGCAGAATCCAGAGATATGCCAAAGAATTATATTTGCTTTAAAAGTGAAGAGACAACATACATTTATGAGAAGCACTGTCTGAATTTGGTGGATGCCTCTCCACCTCCCACTGGATGCACTCATCACAGGAGCCATAACAGACCAGTTGGCTTGAAACAAAAGAATAATATGAATGAAAAACAAGGGAAAAAATCTGACTAGGGTAGAGAATGAACAAGGAAGTACCTGTCATTCAGGAAGAACATATTTTTAACTGAAACTCAGATTACTAGAAAAAACCTCAAACAGTTGGGGTAGACAAGAATTGAGGATTATTGATTTAAACTTGGGGAACATAATGCTCATCAATAGAACATCAACAGGACCTATAACATGTTTAAAGAAAGACTTTGACCTACATTCCCAAAACAGCATAGTTTAGTACCTTGAAAATCTACCAGACACATGTGAAGGAACATAGTTTTATTTCTTATTCTAACCCTTAAGCATGTCAGCAGAAGTTAATTCCTTGACATTCAATCCAAAAGAATATAAGAATAATGCCATAAAACATCACAAAAAAGTAAATCTACTATAGTTGAATTCTCTTCATTTATATGTGCCAGCTGTTCTAGCAGCTGTATATTAACAAAAAAAGTAGAAATGCTCACAAATTAATAAAAATAAAGGGGTATAATGGGACATAGCTCAGGCTTTGCAAAAGAAAAAAAAAATCAGTTCCAGAAGGAATCTAGAATTCAGACTGATCATTTAAGCAGTCTTGTGACTGCTAAACTAAAATCTCCTGTTTGAGTGCAGAGGCCTGATTTTAAATTGTGCTGAGAAGTCTGTGCTCCCATTAACCTTAAATAGCATTATGGGTTCTCAGCATTTCAAAAATCAGGTCTTAGAGCACTCAGCCAAAGTCTATGGTGTAGAAAACTGATACTACTTGGAAGTGGCTGAGATGGACATCGAGCAGTGCAATGCCTCAAAGAGGTAATTATGGGCAGGTTTAACCTTCGAAGTAGCTCTTATATTTTACAGTGCTTTGGGAATTGGTGCAGGTCCTGGTATTAACAACAGCAGCACTAGTGGCTTAACAGCTTTCTTTTCGTGGCCCAAATACAGAGATCAGAATGTTCTGGCTAATGTTTTGCCATACTTCCTTATTCTCTTGATCACTCCCACAATATAAACCAGGTGGAAGAAGCAAGCACACCAAGCACAAACTACAAGATCACTTCTTCCTTCAGAGTTCAATCCAGTATGGGCAGATTAGTAGACTCACAAACAACTTCTCTGCCTTGTTTAATTTCCAATTAAGTTAATTTTCTATTGTAAGACAACCAAGACACCTCTGGAACTTTGACTCAAGGTGACAGATCTGTTGTTGTAGCCGCCAGTTTGGCACAGGAACAGTGTCAATACGAAGGTTATAATGTGAGTACACTCCACTCAAAACATTCCTGTATCAGCACTGCTGCAGCTCTGCTCTTTTTCACTGTAAATACATATTAGCCACCATCAAGTGGAAACAATAAATATTCATACCATTTGCAAATTTATGAGAATAACCTGTCATTTAGCAACATTGTGCTTCTGCTACCTGTTTTTGCCAATGAAGAACTATTAAATCAATCTTAGACTGCAACACTAACCTTCCACTAAATAGTTATTCTAAGGCAACTGAATTTTAGTCTGCAGTTACTGTACAGAGAGGTGTTTATTATACACTCATATTTCTTTGAATAGTCACGTTACAACTCTGAAGGACCCAAACTAGTTTGACCCAGAAGTTCAGTAATCTCTTCTGGAACGTAGCACCCAATACTCTGTGGAACTCAGTCCTAACACAAACTCAGCAAGGCACTAACAACTGTTTAGAGCAGGTGATTAAACCCCGTGCTGACACTGAACTAAATCACAATCACCTGTATTGCCAGGGGATGCCTCGGCCACGGATTAAGCTCAAAGGACCCATGCAAACCTTAACAGGATGTCATCAACCCCAAGT
This sequence comes from Myiozetetes cayanensis, assembly GCF_022539395.1. Taxonomy (NCBI): domain Eukaryota; kingdom Metazoa; phylum Chordata; class Aves; order Passeriformes; family Tyrannidae; genus Myiozetetes; species Myiozetetes cayanensis. The sequence goes on from NW_026086937.1 coordinate 15,253,545, forward strand.
GCACTGGGGACCATACTAAATAAAAAGAATGATTCTGAAGACTGCAGAACTGCCTGCAGCTCATGAGTCTGACAAAATTAGTCTGAATCACAAAATGAGTCTGGCTAATAAAAATAGACTTAGACACCCAATTCCCCACGATATACCTTGGAAAGGGTAACTGATGTTTTCATGATTGATGTACCTTGTACCTTGCCCAGTGCCACTCATGGCTGGGAAATGGCACGCATGAGCTAAGCTCTATGATCTCAAAGAATAACAATTTCACAGTGAGAGATGGTAATACTAAAAAAAAAAAAAAAAAAAAAAAAGAATTTACAGCCTGAATTGCTGAACTACCAGGCTGCTACAGGAAAAAATTTCACTCTGACCCAAACTGCAAACAGACTGCAGGAGAATAGTCAAACACCATTTGATAAATGGTGATAAAGTGCAAAATAAGAAATTGTGAGAAAGGGCTGTTCTATCCAAGCACACTCGATAACACAGCAAACAGATGGTTAAGTAATATCAACACAGGAGTATCAGCAGAGCTAAGACAGTTATTGCTGCCTCCACAGTTTGTTGAATTCTCTTCAAGGCCCCACAGTTCAAACATGGCAGGTGTGCCAGGTTCGCAGTGCAAGGCACGTGGGTTCAGTTGCCTCAAAAAGAGCCAAAAGACTGAGAGAAGGAGCAGGTGAAGGACAGCAAAAATACATAACACACTAAACAGATGTAGAAACAGCAACAGCAGCTTTTACCTGAGTGTTTCACATATAATTCTGCAATGATCTTGAAGAGTCTTAGACTACAAAGCTCACCTCATTAGAGATCCCACATAAAGCATGTCTGATGTCAGTTCTGTAGCCAGGATTCTTGAGTACCTAATATTTATTTTTCATTTATTTATTATACATTTCCACTCAAAAGACATGAACTTAGAAAACAGAAGATGAAATATCACTGATAAAAGGTGGATAACACATCAATATACCCCAACAATCTTAGCAGCAAAAAACCAGTTTCACTTGCATTTTGAAAGGTTTCTCAGCACTGCACAGCTGAATGCAACAACTGACACATTTTAATATATATAAACAGAATTCGATCAGCTCAATGTTATGCTGCATTTTTTACCACCACTTTTTCTTCTTATCTCTCTACTGAGTTTTTTCACAGATGTCTTTACCCAGGGTAACAACGTTAATGCCAAAGTAGTATCAAAAAGCAACTACCTTGAAGCAGCAGTGAGTATTTTCTAAACGAAAAAGTCACTCTTCTTCTCCCTCCTTTCATTGCAGTATTTCCTCCTGAAAGCACGGGAGTGTGCTTGCTTGCTCATCACTCCTGCTACCCTAAACAACTGAGAGAGCTTTGTTCTTCTGCACCAGCAGTTCTGCTCATGAACACTGACACTGAATTTCCTTTTTTAGACAGCAAGGACGCAGACTTTCTTCCTCTTCTCCCCCCCCCTCTGCCTCGCCTCCCCTCCCCCTCCTACAGTCTGTGCCCTCATCTTACCTTCAACAGCACAAGAAATCCATGCTGCAGTTTTTTCCTCGTTAGCAGCTCTATGGCAACAGCAGCTCTGAGGCAGCAGCCCTTCACAGTTCTCACTTCTCTCTCTTTCCTTCTGCATAAAGATACACAGTCTGTTTGCCCAGGAAATTAGCAAAGACAATTCTGATGTGATGGAAATTAACAAAACACAATTCCTAAATTATTTCAGTAAGAAGTGTGCTCCCTGGGGTACAGAGTTGTATTCCCAGAAGAACTGAATGTTAGCAATGCAAATGAATAATAGCAAAGGAAATCAGAGAACTCTTTTTGCGTAATTAACTGTAAAATCATCTTTGTGATAACTAAGTTCTCTCAAACACAAATGTGAAAAAAGGGAACTCTGAGATTAACATACACAAAATATCACATCCAAATGAAGTCCTGAAACTAAAAGTATTTGTTTTTGTTTGACTGAGTCTTTGTTATTAACACATAAATTAAATCAGTGGTTTGTTTGTTAAACTCCTACTAAAATGAAAGCAGTAATGGCATACAAGAATTCATAGTTTGTAGCCCATGGAAAAGTTTATCTCAGAATATACATAGAAATGCTAAGGTACAAGGGCAAAAAAGCAAGCAAAGAAAAAATATCAGTATTTGGGTGGTTACTGAGTACTATAGTATCTGCCTGCTTAGGAATTAGGATTTTCCTACCTTTGTTACTTTTAAATTAATCAGAAGAATGAGCTACAAATAAATGTTGAATATGACAGCAAATAAACAGCTCCTTAAGACTAAGAAAGAATTATTATCGGAAACTCTTTAATTAAACTAAAGTACCTAGCACAAGATAAAGTACTTTGAACAGAGGCACATACATTTTATTTATTTATTTATTGAAAAAAACCCTGTCACTAATTTATAATCTATTCATTTTCATTACATGCATGAAATAAATGAATCAATATATTCCTGCAATTCAGCATGAACTCGCATTTCTGTCTCCTGCTGTGTAAAGAACAAAGGTTTCTGGCCACTGCCAATTGCTGTGACATGCTGTGGTAAAGTGCGTGTCCTGGAGTGGCACGAGTGACACCACAATTATTCCTATCTAAAGTAACAGGATCACCTGCATCTTGTCCTGTCCATGCATTTGGCCATGTCCACACTTGCTTGTGTTGGTGGATCCCAGGAAAACAAAGGCACCTGTTCCTGGGTGCAACCTGAGGGGAAAAGAATGAATTCTCTACTATCCAGCAGCTCATGTGTTCATTTTTGCCTCATCTGGCAGATTTCAGTCAGCCTACAAAACAATATATAACAGCATTCTGGGATGGGTTAAAGCACAAACAGCTGGGGCTAAGGACTGGCCTACAGAGGCTTCACAGCACAAGTGGAAGTCCCAAACAACAGAGCAGGACAGTTACAATCAGCAGCTCACTTGGCACTTCAGCTTCATGGGCACACATTTCAAACCCAGCCACGGCAAGAGCATGAATCTGTAACACTGTTAAAGAGAAAAGCCTTGGAATAGTTACATTTTTCATCCCCAAAAGATCTCAGAAAGACTGAGAAAACAAAAAAACAAACAAAATTATTACAAAAGTCATAATGTTTACCTTGATTAAGTTTTTTAGCTTTTCCCCACCCAGAGCTCACTGCTTTGCAGGCTGAAGATAGCACACAAAGCCATCAATCCCAGCCTTAAACAGTTTACAGTCTAAGAGATTCTTCAAAGACAGATGATAATTTCCATTGTATAAACAAATGAAAGAAGGGCACAAAGTTGAAACTAGCTATCTATACTTTCACATTAAACCAATATCAGTAAACTGATTCTGAGCTATAGTTACCTGCAGAAATTAATAGTTTCAGTTTTCTTATGAAAAGTAAATCTCAGTAGGAAACTTTCGATTTGTAGAAAGTAAGATTTACCTTAAGGCAATATGTTTGACACAGCTCATTTTATTAATGACAAAGAATGTATCTGTATTGTTAACTTTTACATGCTGTAACAAACTATAAACTGCAAAATACTGTTTTGAAATTTAAAATGCTCTGATAGGAGCATTTCTGAAAGGAGCAAGAGGATTCAGTTAACAGACAAGGCTGGATATGGACACAGAAAGAGCTTCTGTTAAAGAACAATGAAGTAATTTGTGTGATATCTCACTCTTGCTGCACGTTTTAAATATCCTGACAATAAAGGGCTGTAAGACACAGCGAATTCCTATGTGCAACACTGTATCAGTTGATAAAACCCTGCCACTAATCTGAGATGGGCCCTCATAACTCACAGCACTGCACAGACTCTCTGAACAGCAGTGTGTTTGCCCTGATGTCCAAAAGTGTGATTTGGATGGGGAAGGACAGAGTCGAGTGGCTGACCCTCATCAGTCAGGACACAGAGCATCCATCAAGGTTCATGTATCTACAACGTACATAAGAGACTATTACTTTCTTACCACAAACTGGTCCTGTGAATTTACCCCTGCAAAAATCAAAGTCCTGCTTGGCCTTTTTGGTGTTTTCATCTTGGGCTTGGTGCACGTGCATTCCTTCCTCCTTCTCAGAACACAGGACTCAACTTTTTTATCAATGAGGAAAGGTACTCAGATTAAATAGAGAGTACAGGTCTGCCTGTAGTGGCTGTTCCAAAGATTAAACAACTGAAATCAGCAATTAAAACCCTCAAGCAATGTCAGTGGATTCTAAATTTGAATAATCATGAGAATAAATAATGTGCACGGATGGTTAACCAATAGCAGAAGGGAAAATGTTTTCTTCAAAATAATGCACAGGCTCATACCTTTCAAAATTGGAAAAAAATATTCTTTGCAGACTGCCTCACAAGAAGTACATGACATGCACTATTTCATGGCAATGCAAAAGACTTCCAATACTTAAAAATAAATGTAACCACTACTGTGTCAGGATGTTATCAGCAGCTGCCACCTGGTTCATCTCTCAGCTTTACTTTTGCAATAGAAAGAACAAACCCTACCCTGGAAGTACTTGTAAGTTCTATCAAAGATTTCTAGGCCTCCTGTCATTACTGATCCCCCCAATTCAATCATTTGCCCACATGTAACTTCTGAGGCAGATACCATCACCCCACTTTGCAGAGGAGAAAACTCAAGAGCAAAAAGAACTCTCATTACAATAAGAGTCAATGACAAGTCTTTAATAAATATAATCTGTTCAATGTTAGTGTTAAAATTACATGTCTGTGGTCACACTGGGAGTCCTTAACACAACAAAGAACAGAGCTAAGCCGACTTCATGTCCTGGACCCAACTACAAGCCTTAAAAACTACAACAAAGGACCTAATTGCTCAATCAAGGAGAATATTCAAGACCTAAAATTGTAATTATTGAGTTTTATAGCATGCAGAGGACTGAATGACTACAAAAATCATAGAAAGAAAAGTGTATTTCTGTTTCAAGTATTTGGTTTAAGATTTTATTGTGCCAACATTCTTCTCATTACCAGAATCGTTACTAAAATTACAAGACCACCATAAGTGATTCCATATGATATTTTCTTACTTTATACTCCTTTAAAGAATTAAGAGTAATTTACATGCTTCCTCTAAGAAATGAAATACTGATTTTTCTAAAATTAATCCTAGTTTTTTATTAGAAGCCTAGTGTAATGCTAACTAAAGTAAAAGGGAAGTTTTTCACAAATTCAAAGGCCACTGAATGGAACTATATATACACCTACTATAAAAATAAGTAGTATTTCACTTCCCTTAGTTCTTCAGATTTTTTTACCCTCTGAGACAGAGCTGAGAATCCTGGGTTCCTCTGAGGGCCCAGAACACTTCTTCCACTTCCTTTCAGCAGCAGTTTACTAAAACTTTCCCACTGTTTAAATCAGAGAACTTCATTATTTCAGAATAAGATAACAGAATAACAGATAACTTCAAACCTCTGAAGGCAGGAAGGTCTGAATTTAAGCTCCAAACTCTAAGAGGAGATGAATTAATGGATGAATAACTAGAAATATTAAATTCACAGAAGTTTGCTCTTTCTTTTTAAAAACTTAGTCTTAAACAGCTTAACAAATCAATATCATTGAGGAAAAAAAAATCTAACTGGGACATGGGAGATCTCAAGCTAAGAAACAAAACTGTGCAAAACTGAAGCAGGAACACTCCGTGGAGACTTGTGCTCCAAGCAACTAGGAAGGACGAGCCACAAACCACCCTGCATACATTTCAGACAAGTGAGTCAGCTGGCCAGCAAAAGGTCCTGTCCACCCCACATCCTCTACACAAGCCTGAATATCATGAATAGACTGAGCATGTGAGACAATTAAATCAACTAAAGCAGCATAAATCCCACTGTCTGTCTATAGTGCTTGGCACCTCAGTAATTTAAGCATATTTGAAAATGTTCCTTATTGACCTAGTGCACAACTATTCAGTGAGACAGAACTTTGACTGGGAGAGGAAATTCTGTGTCTGGATGTACTTTTAATTCACTCAACGGGGACATCGTGGAGATTTCACAAAACAGATTTGACTACAGTTACAAAGACTAGAAATATCGGTCAAAGCGTAACAAAGTTGTAAATTAATTTTAAAAAAGGATGACAAAGCAAACCTCACAGCCCAACATACTAAAGTCATCATAATGTGGATTTCAGATTACATGAGAGACTACAGAATACAAAGCCAGCTTTCTCACTCCATTAAAAACACTGCATCTTATAAATTCTTATTGTTTAGTTTGTTTAAATTGTAATTTCAGTGGAATGACCAAAAATGCATAAGTTAGCATTAATGAAACCCTGACTACTTTTAAATAACAAGCATGGGACTCCTGGAATTTGGACTTTCTTTCTCTCTTGGAGGTTTTCCAGAATCTTTCCTATCCACTCCTACATCTGAGGAAAAGCGCTTTTGTTTAGGCAGGATCCCTTGGGACTGATGAAGTGAAAAACGTGACTTCTTGCTAACAACACCCTAACAAATTATCTTGATCCTTGACATGACCTACTGTGAGCAAGTTCTGTCTTTTTACCATTACTTTCTTTCCCCTGCTAGTCATGACAATCAAATAATTCACAGTCCCCACTGTTGCACCAGACTTGCAAATGCAGGAGAGGAACTCGAGGATCTTCCAGGTTTCCTGTGAAGTACGTGACAGTTCCATAGCAAATTCAAATCACGCCATGAAATTTCTAAAAGGAGATTTCTGAGATTTCCTAATGCAAACTGCACCACAGCCCTTGCCAGAATATTGGTGAGCAGGGATTACTCAACTGGAGCTCAGTTTTAGGAGGTGTCAGCTCCTACTGCTTTCTTTAGATACATCATTCCTTACTTCAATCTGCATGAGTAATGACTGGAAACCCAGCTGCTAAACCAGCTAGTCCATCTGTTACCCCCTGTTAATAAATGTATAATTATGTTCACTCTCACTAAAGAGCTCATGATTCACTGGGATTGTCTTTTTGGGAAACATCTACTGAAGTATATTAGGTGCACATATATATGTGGCCATGGATCCTATCTTTAGTACACAGACATATTATTTAGTGTCTTCTTGATATCTCTTCTGCCTGATGAAAACAAGCACCTGACCCTTGAGGAGTAAGTCTGCAGTTGAGGCTGCTCTAGAAAGCTTAATCAGATCTAAAGCCAGAGGACTGTAAGAAATTCCAGTGTAATTCCAAGATCTTCGTCAGTGACAAAATCTGACCTTTCAGTACCTCCTCGGTGTGATGCTTCATGTTCAGAACACAAATGATTGCAGGCAGAGCATGGCTAACACTGGCCTAAAAATACACAAGTGAGATGTGAAATCACATGAAATGGCTGCTTGCCCTACGGAACCAAAGAGACATTTCTCAAACACTGTACAAAGGTTTTAAAGGGTATAAAATGTGGACATTTTTTCCTGTAGTACAGTTAGGGGTCACTGCTGGGATAACCAATCCTGGATTTCTGCTGCCTTATTTCACAAAAAGAGAGGACTGATTCTGCATTTCCAACCATTTGCTTATCCAAAGTTAATGAAAAAAATTGCTTTCCTCTTTTCATTTGGTGAAACAAGTCAATGATTTCCACTGCAGGAAACACTGGGTTCTGTTCCTCACAGGCCTTGGTGTGAAACATCCATGTGAATAAATCTCTTTTATGTGGGAACTGATGATTTGTTTCTTAAATCATAATTTCATTGCTCCAGTCATACAACACTCAAGGCAAAAAGAGTGTCTGCCAAGGGGCCACCAGACCAAGGACTGTCACTGCATTAAAACAACCATGAACCAGAGCAAATAACGAGGCCAATAATTCGATTCCTCAAACTCTGCCAAACTCTGCCACGACCATGTGACAGGAGATACCAATAAACTCAACAGGCTTTTCTTTATACCCAAACATCAGGTAAATCAGAGATGAACAAACCCATCAGAGACACAGAAGTCTCCAGCTCCTCTACAAAGCTCAAGGTGAAGAACTGGGGGGGCAGGCAGCACTGCCTGGCTCCGTAGTTCCCAAGAAATCTTGTCATCTGACTGAGAGACTCTCCATTATTTTAGACAATAAATAACAATATAAATTTATAAAATTATCCCTTGATTGAAGTTAACAGTCAAAAAAAGTTTGTGATTTTTTTTTTTAACAGGATGAAGTTTGGTCAAGCAGAATAAAACAACACTTGCAGCAAGCTAGAGCAACGGGAACAATTTCTCCTTAAAGAAAGCCAGGAAAGCCTTGTTAGTTAAAAACTGTTGTTAAAACTGAATTCTCAAAGTGATCTGATACTTGGATAACCTGAAAATACACAAATTTCATTATAGGAAATGATAAAGTAGATACTTGTTTCTGAGATGCCATTTCAAGTCTGTGAAGAATGATAACTTACCTTCCTGAAATTCCCTCAGGTCCAGAAGTCTTTTCCACTCGGGTTTGCAAATACTTTAAGACTTAAATGCAAAAGTTAAATTAAAAAAAATATATATTCAACAGCTTTCTTAATAAATATTCAAGATCCCTAAAAAATATTCATCGGTCTTATTTCTCCATTTAGACTCAAAGCCATCTTAGTGGGAAATGTAACCATGCCAGTCATGCGTTCATGTTCTTTCTTCAGTCCATCCTGTTTCTTTTACAAACAGAGGTTTATGAGTCCACACAAACTGTCATCGTTTATTTAAAAAGCCTCTGGCTATTGTTGAATCACTGTCTGAACTGCAAACACAAGATACTCTCAATATTTTCTACCCAGCATGGGTGAAACAAAACTTGAGACCATTAGGGTGGGTCACAAGCAGAGCTGCATTTATATAATTTGGTTGGGATATTGGTAAATGCTTCATTATTTCTACAGATAATACTGCCGTAGCAGATGTTAGCATAGGAAGAATAAATGTACATATAGTCTTTGAGAGATTCCCTTTATGGATATTCTAGATAGTTCTAGACAATTTACAATATTCTAGACAAGTAAAGGGTCGAGTTTTTCAAGCACTGCCTCCGTTTGTTCATATATAATCACTATGGAAACAGGTTTGAAAAGTGACATACATAAACCCATTAAAGTTGGCAAAAAAATTATTGCTTACAATTTACATTATTTGCCCACATATTAAATACAGATGAAGATTATTGTGAAACCTGAGAAGAGCACTAGATTGATATTTTTTTCTACCACAGTATAAAAGCATTGGGCGTGATCATTGAACCGGTTTGCACAGTACCATTTCGTTTACTGCTTTATATTGAACTGCACTAACCTTTAAATCAGTCCCGACAGGCTTTTTTTGGGAACATCGCTGTACTGCGACCTGCAGTGTATCACAGCACAGCGCTTTCGGCAGCGCCCCAAGGACCACCCAGCCCGTCTCCTAGAAACACTCCCCAAATACTCCTTCATCCCCTTCAGGACCGGTGCACCCTTAACGCCCCGGGACGAGGCTGCGGTATTCAGACCCGGGCCCGCGGGCCTGCACCGCCGGGGCAGAGCGGGGCGGGGGCGGGGGGAGCCTTCACAGGCGCCTCCATCTTCCCCCCATCGCCTCACGGCCCCTCCGTGCGCTCCCAGCGCTGGGCCCTCACCACCACCCCGGCCTCGGCCGCCGGAGCGCGGGGGGGAAGCGCCCGGGGTGTGTTTCGCCTGTCAGGGAGGAGGAGGCGGCGGGAGCCATTTCTGTGTGTGGGGCGAACCTGCACCCCTGGAGCGTGGCCGCCTCCCCCCGCCCGAGGACGCTGCTCTTTTCACTCCTCTGTCATCCCCTTATTCCGGGGCTTTAAAAAAAAAACAGACACGGCGGGGGAAATACGGCCAGGACAAGGCGCCGCAGGGCCAGCCGGTGTCCCCACACCCAGACAGGCCCCGCCGCCATCACCCCTTCCCGCCCCGCGCTGCAGCAGGGCCGGGCCGGGAAACCCCGTGCGCGCCGGGGGGGCAGGGAGGGAGGAAGGAGTGAGGCCGTCACGCAGTCAATGGTGCAATATCCTTCCGCGCACCGAGAGAAAAAGGAGTCCCAAGCTCCCCCTGACCTATTGGCCCCAAGCGGCTCAGGCACGACCTTCGGAGTAACCCAAACGGTCGCGTGACGGGAATCCCTTCGGAAAGGGGGCTCATTCCGGGGGGATTCGTGCTTTTTCGCCTGTGGCATGCGGTGTATATCCATGCGCAGAGCGGGGCGCAACGAGTCCGGCGGCGGGGCGGGTATATAAGGCGGGCGCCGCGGAGCGCTTGCCTTTTCAGTTGAGGACAGAGCTGGTGATCGGAACATGTCAGGGGGCTCCGCGGATTATAGCAGGTATGGCGGGGGGCCCAGTCCCTTTCCTCCTTCAGGGGGTCCGTGGGTTGTGCGGAGGCGGCCGGGGAGAGGCGGAGGGGGGTGGATGTGGGCGCCGGGGCGCACTGAGGGGAGGCCGGCACTGCGGTCGCTCAGCCCTGCGCCCCGGCCCCTCCCGTTCTAGACGTTTCTGTCCCGGCGCTCCCTTTGCTCGCGATTCAGCGGCGGGTTAGCTGTATTTTTCTGAGCCCGCTTTTCCTTGCTGGCTTTTTTTTTAGCCATCCCCTTGCGCCTGAAAACAGATTTTTTTAAAAATTAAAATCTTAAGACAACTGAGTTGTGGCTGAAATGTTTCAGTGCCTCCATGAGGAATATTTTTCCTTGACGCTCTGTTCTTCCCTCCGCGCTGTTGTTTCGCCCCGGGTTGTGGGGCCGCCCTGGGGGCGAGACCATTGTATTTTGGGGGTGTCCCCCCCTCCCCCCCCGGGCCATCGCCCGGCGCCGTCCGCCCGCAGCGCCCGGTTTGCGCAATCCCAGGGGTGGAGCTCTCGCGAGAGTTGCCCGGCGGGGCGGGGCGGGGGGATCCGCAGCGGCGCCGGGAGCGCGCCCGCCCTTCCCTCCCCTTCCCCGCGCGCCGCCGCGGGAGCGCGCGCCCATTCCCCGCCGCGCCGGGAGCCGGCCCCGGGAGGGGGAAGGGAAGGGAAGGGAAGGGGTGGGGGGCGGGAGTGCGCCCGTTGGCAAAATCCCAGAGCACCTGCTGGAACGATCCGTCACGGGTCCCGCGGCGCTGGCAGCCGAGGTGCCGGCGCGCTCCCGGGCGCTGGTTGCTCCTGCACTAACGGCGTGTTCTGTTCAATGGCAGAGACCATGGCGGCCCAGAGGGAATGGAGCCCGATGGTGTCATCGAGGTGAGCACTTGTGAACCGACCTGAGAGTTTAGTCGCTGGTGGAGATGGGTATTGTGTTTATTATTTTCTATTTTTCTTTTTCATTACAGAGCAATTGGAATGAGATTGTTGACAATTTTGATGATATGAATTTAAAAGAATCCCTTCTAAGGGGCATTTATGCTTATGGTTTTGAGAAGCCTTCAGCTATTCAGCAGAGAGCTATCATTCCATGCATCAAAGGTATGCAGGCAATTCATTTGTTATCGACGTGGAATATTTAGGAAAGCATTGTAAAATGCATACACTGCTTTTATTAGTGTGCAGTGATACTTATCTTTAATTTTGAATGAAAAAGTGATATGATGGTACACCATCTTTCGGGACTGACCTGAAATGGAGAGAACTTTATAGTACTGATCACTTGATTCAAAGGGAATTAAATAAAACTAAAAACCATGAATGACCTCTGGGAGCAGTAAATGTGTATCCTACTTTTTTTAGGGTATGATGTGATTGCTCAAGCTCAGTCAGGTACTGGCAAGACAGCCACATTTGCTATTTCCATCCTGCAGCAGTTGGAGATTGATCTCAAGGAGTCCCAGGCACTAGTATTGGCCCCTACCAGAGAACTGGCTCAACAGGTATTGATAGTGTAGTTTAAAAAAAGTAAATGCTTGTGTGTTGCATAGGTTTCAGGTTTCACAACTGTGAGACAACAAACAGACTTCTCAAGGGGCTGTAATTAATATCCATTCAGAACCCTTTTGGTGTGAAGTAATGGGGGATACAAACTGGCTTCTGTCCCACAAGTTCTCTGCCTGCTTAAAAAGCTGAGTTGATGCCCATGAAGGGTGTGCTGGGTCAGGGATGCAGGAGCCACCTTCTGTGCTGGATGTGGTTAAGATGTGGCAGCATCTCTAGCAGAAAACCAGCTTGAAAGCACAGCGTTCTGAGTGGAAACAAAATTTACTTTTTTGGAAAATATTTGAACCTGAGTGCAGTTGTGCAACATGAAAACTGCAGGACGCATGTGGTCACTTAAATGTTCTTGTATCTTTGTTTCTTGACAATGTCATTGCATGTCTGCTTGACCTTCAGGGCTTGGTATTGTTAAGCTAAGCGAGTGTCTCTTAAAACTTAAAGGATACTTAAATTTTTAGGGTGAGTGTATTTGTAATGTGGGGTCCTGAAATGTTAAACTCAAAACAGAAAACATAATTTTCAAGTATAATATGCTAAAATGCCAGTGCTATAGTGACAAATCTTCAAAGCAAAGCTAAACACGACAAAATCAGAAAATGATGAAAAAAGTCAGTGGGACAAGAGCCTCTGCTCAGAAGGTTAAACCTTTGTTCTACTCTGAAGCCTTTGGTGAGGTGAGAGTTGATTTAAAGCCTGGCACACTGCGGGGCACTTGCAGACAGCTCACAAAAGAGTACAAGTGCTTCATGCAGGCCTGAGCAGTGAGAGCTTGAGCTCACTTTGGGAGGCCCTGCCTTGAGCTTAGTAATTGATTCATGGTCACTCTTCCAGCAAGTTCAACTAGTAAGGACAAAAATGTAACTTAAAGTGCCCCTCTGACTCAAGGTTAATAGTGAACAAATGTGCAGTTGGGCAAGGTCATTTTAGCAGCAGTCTCTCCTAAGAGCTGTGTAGTCCTAGTTTGCTGCCCTAGGTTCCAAAGTCCATAAATGCCAGTGATGATCGGGCTTAATCTTTATTGTACCAGGAACTACTAATGGAAGGTTCTATTTTAGATTCAGAAGGTAATCCTGGCCCTTGGAGACTACATGGGAGCAACATGCCACGCTTGTATTGGTGGCACAAATGTGCGCAATGAAATGCAGAAACTCCAGGCTGAGGCTCCACACATTGTGGTCGGAACTCCAGGGCGCGTGTTTGACATGTTAAACAGGCGCTACCTTTGTAAGTATGAATTCAGTTGTGCTCTTAAACAAATCTCCAGTATAAATCTCATACCCAGGAAGAGCTTTTGCTGGAAAGTGTAGTACTAAAGGAGAATGATACTGAGAAAGGACTTTGTGTGTTTCTGAAACTTCATGAGATGCTATTTTGTTTTGTTCCCATAGCACCTAAATGGATCAAAATGTTTGTTCTGGATGAAGCTGATGAAATGTTGAGCCGTGGATTTAAGGATCAAATTTATGAGATCTTTCAAAAACTTAGCACAAACATCCAGGTAAAAAGCTTTTACGTGGTTAAATTGATGGATGCAGATTTGATTACAGTGTGGCTGAGAACTGAATTATACAAATTGGTATCCTTGGTATGTGCTAACACAGAGTAATGTGTTCCAGGTTGTGCTGCTGTCAGCTACAATGCCAATGGATGTGTTGGAAGTGACCAAAAAGTTCATGAGAGATCCCATCCGTATCTTGGTAAAGAAAGAAGAACTGACTCTGGAGGGTATCAAGCAGTTCTACATTAATGTGGAGAGAGAGGTTGGTATCAGCTGTACTTTTTCTGACAGGAGGACTTGCTATCTCTTACCTTCTTGTTAAAGCACTGTACTAAAATTGCAGAAATCAAGGCTGAGCTTTGGTTTCTGCAATAATGCTAGTAGAGTACATGCAAGAAGAAGAAAAACATAGCACTGGATCGAAAAGACTAGGGTGGACCTCTTTCTTAATGTCCAGTGTCCTATGTCTTAAGATTTGGTGCAACAGTTGATACAAAAACTTGACTTAGTGTCTTGTTGCAACTATCCAGATCATACTAAATACTGTGTGTGAGAGGATGCTTCATTAGTTGTTGTATTGGAGTTTTATACCTTTTTTGGGGCTCTTATGTATGAGCTGTACATGGCATGATGCATTTCCTTATCTTGTTTCTCTTCAGGAGTGGAAGCTGGATACTCTCTGTGATCTGTATGAGACGCTGACCATTACACAGGCTGTTATTTTCCTGAATACAAGGAGAAAAGTAGACTGGCTTACAGAGAAAATGCACGCCAGGGACTTCACAGTCTCAGCTCTGGTAGGAATTCATACTTCCCATCACTTCTGAAATGTCCTGTATGTACTGGGAAAGAAATGGTGATGAGGGGTATTAGAATGAGAAGCAGGAAAGTTATAATATAGCTGTGCAGTGCTGTATTATCGTTCCCCCTGCTGAAAGTAAAGTGCTTCCTTTCTATCCCTACCTGCTTTGTTCCCACGGCAGGTAGGGACGCTGGGTTTCACACATTGCTGTTTCTTAAAGGATGTTCCAGTTTTGAGCATTGGAACTGTACTGACTGCAACCGTTTTTTAAATTCTCCAGCATGGTGACATGGACCAGAAGGAACGAGATGTTATCATGAGAGAGTTCAGATCAGGGTCAAGCCGTGTCCTGATCACCACTGACTTGCTGGTGAGTGTTACCTTACACTGAATATGTTCCCGTTACAACCTGATGCCCAAAAGCTTCTTAAGTCAGTGATGGCTCTTGTAGCCTGAACTGTTGGGAGCCTTTTGGAACAGCAAAGACCACGACTCCACTGTGGACTGCACAGTTGCAGTTCATAACTAACAATGTGGGTGACAAAAAAACCAGGATGGATGCGTTTTTAAGGAGCCTGTGACTTCCATTAATGCTTCTGTGTTGCTTTCCAGGCTCGTGGCATTGATGTGCAGCAAGTGTCTCTGGTTATCAATTATGACCTGCCGACCAATCGTGAGAACTACATTCACAGGTCAGTGGCTCTGCCCACCGGTTTGTGTGCTCTGCTGAATGTCACAGCAAAGGCACAGACCCTCGCCTGTTCTTCCCTGTAGTCCTTGCCAAAAACAGGAGGTGTTACTTATCCATGCATACAGTAACTGCTCAAAAGCCAGCAGGGAATAAAACCAGTTGTGGATGGGCTTTAGAAAAGCCCTGCATTGCACAGCTGTGGTTCTGAAACAAGGGAGGAGCAGGACTTTGGACAACAAAACAAAGCAGTGGGAAAACTTAGACGTGTAAGAGGTTTGGTGATGGCTGACCATTTTTGAGAGATGTGGGAAAAATGCCAGCTACTGAACTGCCTTTTGTCACGTAGGCTGTGATGAGCGATGGCAAAGCTGTTGCTGGCACATCATTGACAGCATTATCAGCTTAATTTGGGGTCCTGGCTGATCCTGCTCAGGAACCAGATAGACCTTACTACTCCTAGCAAGCGAGTTGTGTAGGGCTGCCTTCACTTGTGGAGGTCCAGCTGTGTTTGTGTTGTGCGTGCCATGTTTGCTCTTGGTGGCTCCTCAGTGGGATTCTTTCCTCTGTGGTGTGTCTTTCTGGTAGCAGTCTGCTCCCCTAGGTTTAGTTAACTACTTCTAGTGACTGTCCCTAAATTAAGTAAACTGTGCTTTGTTACTTGATGTAAAAAAATACAGGAGTCGATAGCAGCAGTTGATGACACAAGATGGTGCTCAGAAACGGCGTTGACGTAATTTAGGACGTGGATTCGTAAGCGGCACAGTTTGAATAAAGAGCGAGTTGGTATTTATTTATTTCTTTTGTCATGATTACCCCTAAGTTTTGTGAGCCATTTCTGTGTGTTAAGCTCTTGCTGGCAAAGTGCTCTACTGTGCAGTCTGTAGGAAGGTAGAGCTGATGGTGGGTGTAACTAAACAGTACTCACTGATGTGTTAGTGACCAATGTGGGCTTACACAAAAGAGTTGGCCTTGGATTTTGCTTTTTAAGAAAACCAACAAACCCTAAGTTTTCCCACTGGAAACAGGTTGAACTAAAATTATGAAATTCAGTGTGCTGTTCTATGTTACTGGATGTAATTGGATTTAGTAACAGTCTGATTGTTCAACAACAGCCTGTCTTGTGTGCCCTGTGCTTGGGATTGGATGCATGAGGGGTGGGCGTGCAGTTGAGCAGAGGGGCGGGAGACTGACCCAGGACCTCACACAGCAGCACCAACCATTAAATAAAGATCTTACTTTGCAGCCAAAGAGTAACCATGTCTGCCCTGCTGCCACCATGGGATGGACCTTCTGCTATGCTGCTGGCACCAGCTGCTGGTTTTTCCTGACCAGAGGTGACTTTGGTGGCAGCTGGTCCTGTAAAGGCAGCCTAGGCTGGCCAGTGGCAGATGAGAGCAGCAGTTTGTGAGTGGATCTTGCAAACATGTAAAGCAGATTGGAGTGGTTAACTTGGGTGTAAATGTGCTTTCTTTTTGTGCAGAATTGGTCGGGGTGGCCGGTTTGGCAGAAAAGGTGTGGCTATCAATTTTGTCACTGAAGAGGACAAGAGGATCCTGCGAGACATTGAGACTTTCTACAATACTACAGTGGAGGAGATGCCAATGAATGTGGCTGATCTCATTTAGTCCCCGGGATGAGGTGGTTGTGAATCCAGTGCTCGCTGTTGCTGAATAGGCGATTCACAACGCGCATTGTGCTTCTTTCTTTGGGGATACATTGAATCTTGTCTCAATGCTCATTACGGATCAGAAATACAGATTTTTGATAAGAGAAGCGACTTTGTGTCGTGAGCTCTTGTGGGGAAAGCCATTGGCTTTGTCCACTTTAGGGTTAGACTGTTGGGGTTGGGTGGAAAGTCATGGGGTCTGTAAATTTTTTCTTTATTAGAAATTTATTTCCTAGTTCCATAGAAGTGGTTGTATTAGATGTTCTTTATCATTTAATAATTTACTTATGGACTAAAAGATATAAGTGCTGTATAAAGTCAGCCAATTATGTTAAACTAGCCTACCTTCCTTTATTGTATGTACTTACACCTCAGATTAAATTGGAAAGGCCTTTCAAAATCTCTAAACTTTTATAAGAGCATTAAAATGCATTTTTGTTTCATATGTATTTATTCAATAAAGTATTTAATTAGTGGTAAGTGTGATTTGGACCCTGTTGCTAAGCCCCAGCAAGCAAGCAATCATACTATTGTCTTAGTTAGGGTTAAACCCAGTAAAATTTGCCATATTGCACATGTCTTAATGAAGTTTGAATGTTCAATAAAATACTTCTATATTCACTTAAATTGTAAATAGTTGCTTCTTGGGTAGAGGGGGTCTCACTAGAAGGGTGCCAGCAGCCTGGGCTGTCTCAGGGTGGGAGCTGAAGGTGACAGGGCCCAGAGGCAGCTTTGTGCTTGTGCCCCCCCGCCATGCTTTGTCATTAATTGCAGGGGTTTTTCTGGGCTAGTACTGGGTGAGCTCCAAGTGCCAGAGGCTGTCCCTGTGTGACACAGCTCAGGGGTGCTGGACAAGAGTCCTTACACTGAAACACCCTTTCATCAGTGTAGAAAATGGCTCCCTTAATAATCGGTGCTGGGTGATAAAACTCCCTGCACTGCAGCATTTTTGCTTCATTCCTGTACAAGGGCACCTTTTTAACTGCACTCAGGAAGGTGGGATGGATGTTCAAAGCATCTCTGAAGGGAAATGTCCCAAAGCTGCTTGACCCCAGAGCTGTGTTATTCATCCAGGTCACAGCTTTAAAACTGGGGTGAGCAAGAACAGAGTGATGCTCAGGCAAGATAAGTAACATCTTTAGAAGATGACCTGCCCTTCACAGTTTTTTTTAAGTAGCTTTAGTGAAGTAAAACTATTTTGTGACATTTAACATTAAAGTATCAGATACAAGATAGAGGTGGCAGGGGATGTGCTCCTTCAGGAGATGGGTTCAGTCTGAAGTGCAATAGGGATGTGATCATTTTGCTAAGTCAATTCATTCAAAACCAAGAGGGGTTGCTGTGAATAACTCCTTCCTTTCTCTGCTTCCAGCTGATTATGTGTTCAGTCTATGCACATTTTTGATGACTTTACCCTTCCATAAGTGCAGCACAGAAGCATCACTGACCCCCCTGCTCTTTAACTGAGTGTAAAAAAAAAAATGAATCAAATACTCCAACATGAGCTTTTCCAACTGCTGAGCAGTCCTTTTATTGCAAAAAACCAGTACAAAAGTTCATGGGTCCCTGGCCTCAGAGCTGCAGCCACCCCTGGAACAAAGAGCTGCTGGAGGAGTCAGGTGTTCTGTGTGAGCTGCTGCATCACAAGGGCACAGAGACTCATCAGCTGCAAGAATTCATCAGCACCATCTGCCAGGCATTTGTCCACTTCCTGCAGACAGAAGAGAGGAGGTAAAACCCTCTGAAAATGGTGCTCATGGCATCTGTGTTTTGGAGTACAGTGGAGAAGCCCAAGGTGAAGTTTGGCAGCTGTTTGCTCAATTGGCACAGATTTCTCCAGCCGGCACACACTGCACACACCTCCTACTGAACTGGGAACAACGAGCTCTCCAGTCTCCATCTTCCAGAGGAGGCCACAGCATGGCAGCTCCACACACAAAGGGATGTGCCATTGGCTCTGAAACGACCTGCCAGGAGCATCCCTGCAAGGCATCAACACCACCTGCCTGTCTGCAGTGAATTTAGCAAAACCTCCACCACTGCCTCGTCTTTTTGGCCAAAATGTAGCAAGTTAATGAATTTTTAATTTTTTTTAAAGGCACATTTTACACATCAGAACAAAAACTTGCATTTTGCAGCTCCTAATTTTTTTGAAGCGATGACTTAATTTTGTCTTAATTTTCCCTCCCACCTTACATCGAAAACAACCAAACCCACAAACCTCTTGCTTGAGTCCCACAACATGATATGAACAATAATTCACTTAACTGGGTTTCAATTCCTTCTCATGAAATTTCTCAGGATAAAAATTTAGGTTCTACCAAGAAACACTCAGAACAAAAAAAAAAATGATCATTTACTTCTTGGGAGAGACTGTCCAAAAAAAATTAATCAGTGAAGATTAACGTGGTTTGGGTTTTTTGACTGAAGCTACAGACTCACCGCAAGTTTCTCCACTATGACAGATTTCTGCTTGTCACTGAGATCTTCACTCTCCACCACCGTGTCGTGCAGCTGGTTTACAAGCTGAGCAACAGCAAACCCCTCATTGATGAGATTCTGTGCCAGGGAGAGAGGAAAAGGGAGGCAATTCAACTGGAAACCCAATCTGAAAAATTCTATCTGAACTGAAAGACTCTGCTGAAATTTAGGATAGAACTTCTGCGGTTTGGAGGACACTTCAGTAGCTTGTGCACAGCCCTGCCCTGCATCTGCCTGACAGGGTCCCCAAGTGAGCACCCAGGAAAGGCTGCACAAGGAAGGCAGGCACAGAGCAGTAATTCTGCCCAAATGTTCTTCCAGCTTCTGACAATTCATATCTCGTGGATTTTGTGAGACATCTTAAACATTTAACAACCTCCACTGAACCTGTCCAGTCTTATTCTAAAATTAGGAAAGCCTGGCATCCACAGTGTCATGTGGCAGCTTCACAGCCTTCCCATTTTAAAGTGCCACCTACTTTGATTTATTTTCTTCATCTGATAGTTGTTAGTCTCAGGCATACAGAGATCTGTAAGGCCAAGGCTCTTTTACTGAAATAAAAACCATGGTAACTAAAGATAGCTTTTTAAAAAAAAAGCAGTAGTGCCCAGTAACAAAACCAACAAATACAGTGGTCAATGAAGCCATTTAGGAAAAAAGAATTTATGAAAATAGAAAAAGAGTTGGTGCAACCTTATTCTTCTGTACAGCTAAATCCACTCCCATGCTTTACAGAACTGTGTGTCCAATTGTGCCACCCACCACGAAGCACCTACTCTGGCAAGTGGAGAACAGTTCCAAAACACTCCATTAGATTGGATCAGATCACGGCTTGATAAAAGACTGTGCCAGCCCTGAAGGTTTGGATAATCCATATCATCACCTCTTAACACAGTTTCAGACACCACGTAAGTAAATGTGAAAAGTGAAAGACAGGGACATCTAAACAAAGCCTTCCAAAACAATTTTAAGATCTGCTGCAAGTTTACAGAATAAATCCAGACTCGAAACCAAAGGTCCTGCCAAGACCATCCAAGGAGGCTCAGCCAAGCAAAAAGCAGGAGGCTGATCGTACTGACTCTTTTCATAAAGCCATGGAACATTTCACTGGAAGGGGGAATGGTACTGTGGCTGGCCCCCTGTCAGGGACAAGTCCTGGAGTTAAAATCCAGTTCAAGACTGACTGAGCCTGCTTTAAACTCTTCAGATCAGGAATGTCCCATTATTCAGAAAAATTCTGTATTAAAGAAAATAACCCCACCTCTATAAAACAATAGCTTGTGCTTCCTCCAGCAAGGTCTGTTTTAACTCACTGCAATTTGTCTTACAAACTTAATCACCAGTGCACCAAAAGATTAATATGCACTATTTTAAAACTGAAGAGTTATTACAGCTTTATTCAGATACTTCTCATCTAACACAGCTTCTGAGTAATGAAGAAGGTGACTAGTCCAGGGACTACTCCAGTCCTCTGAAGAGACAGTTCTAAAGGCCTGAGCCAAGTGTGTCCCTCAGAAATCCTCCTCTGCCTAATTCAGCCTAACATCTCCACATGCCACCAGTTTAACTCAGGAGAAAACCAGAGTCCCATTGGTAGGGAAGTTTATTTGCAGCTTTGACAGCTCTTCCTCAGAAGGGAAAGCCTGGAGCCCTAACTGGTAAAGGACACTTCCCAAAATGTGAATCCAAACTGATTGAGGCCAATTCTCTTCTGCTGCAGCCCAGCAAGAAAGGATTCAGGGGGACTCAGGAAAATATTCAGGCTGGAGCACTAAGAGGACTTTACCTTTGCCAGTGTTTCCAGTTTCTCAAAGGAACCACTCTGGCAACCCAACAGCAGTTCATCAATTGTCTCTTTAGGGATGACCTGTAACAAGAAGTGACATTTCTTAATTTCTACTTTGTAAACTTAAAACTGATGTTGATGCTTACAGTAACAGATACAAACTGCTCATGGCAGAGGCCATTTCAGCATTTCATTCCTCTAACACACCCAACCACTTCAAGCAAGTATATGACAGACCCACTAAATTTTAAAAGTGAAAGCTAGGCTGTAATATTTGTCCTATATTGGTGATATTAAAACAAAAACCTTAATGACAGTGAACTGTCAAGATCACCTTCATAAATCCAACACACAACTGCTTATTCAGGACACTAAGTGGAGAACATACTTCAACATTTAGATCAGCCAATGCTTTCTGTGCCATTCTACACTAAAGCAACACAGCAAATCAGTTTTATTTCCAAAGACACACCAGGGACATCCAAAAAAAGCCCGATGCACTAAAATCAGACAATAAATCAGAAGAAAACAGGTTGACAGATGCCATTACTTCACTCTGTGTAGGGAAGAGCTAACCATTTTCCCCTCTACTTATTGTCATTCCTGTCAGTTGAGTGTCTGGACAGTTCAGTTTCAAAGCTTCTTTATTCAGGTCACTCCAGGGTCACAGAAGTTATGTATGACCAATAACTTCAAGTTTTTATGAAGATGTAAAGTGGGGTTCCTTTGGTTTAAACAAGCATGACTCATTCAATAATGGAATTTTGTGCTTCTCTTTCCTACCATTACAGTCAGCTTCTGCCAGGTTTCAGATATCTGATATCTGTTCAGGTATCAGCTCTGTTTCACAGCTAGATACACAAAACTGAACAATGACTTCACTGAGAAAATGGCTTAAAATTGTTCTGTAAAACACTGCACAAAAGCAATTGCCTCTGGTTCCATTAAACTGAAAACCTCCCAGCCCTTACAATTACCTGTGATGGCAGCACCTTCAAGGGAAATGCATCCATCATTAAAGCCCATTTATTTTTCAGCTCCTCAACTCCTAATCTCACATTTCTTGCTTCAGGGGGTAAGTGTTTTGTTGCTATAGGAACACCTTCACACATGTTTTAATAAATGCATTTCCTCCCAGGTTTCTCCTGTCCCTGTCAATATTATCTATGTCATTCTAGAATAAATCACTGGTGTTTTGTTAAAAAGCAGGATCTACACAGATCCTTGAGGAGACACTGTCACTGTGAACATTTAAGTTGTAAATGAGCTGCTACTGAAAGTCATTCCCCTGTGGGGCTTCCAAACCATATTTTCAATGATCTATACTTATATATACACACACATATATATAAAAGAACCAAAAAATGTTCTAACCTACTGTTCCACAGAAGGCAATACATTTTGCATTTATGGGCAGAGTATTTCAACTGCAGTTTGAATTATAAGACTATTTTACAGTTTACCATGATTTACAGAAGAAGTTGCTAGAAACTTGCTACGTAATAAGTACACAGAATCAGGCAGTGTTTAAAATTCTGGTGGATACTCTATTGGTACCATACTGCAATACTAGTGGGTATCAAACAATTTTTAAATCAAACTTGAAGCAACAGTAGATAAGGGTAACAAAATGTTTGTCAGAGTAATTACAGGAGAAACTGCAAAGCACAGCTTACCCCAGCAATTTCAGTGACTATCTTCTCTGTGATCTCCTTCCCACCCATCAGGCGAGTGGCACTCTGAAGGAAAGTAATTGCTTTTCTTAAATCCCCTTCTGACACTTTCACAAGGTACGACACTGCCTGAAAAACAATGTCAGAAAATACTAAATTATATGTTCACTGTTAATTAAGAGCCAGTACACTTTTTAACACAGTTATTTTAAAACATCAAGTAGCGCCCAAAGCAGATTTTCAGAGCAAGGCTCAATACACAAGTCACAAAGCAACCCCTCTACTAACACAAATATGTGCTGGCAGTTTCAGAATGAAGCACAGTTTAATGCCAGTGCACTCAGCAGAGAACAAAAAGCCCTCCAGTTTAGCTTCAGTCTTCTCTGCTGGACACTTCTCTGCTTTTACGACGACTCTTAAAATTCATCTCGTCTACGGAAGGAGAACAATACCTAAGTGAGTTTATGCACTGCATTTCGTACAGTTGAGCAGTCTGCAAAAGTATGCTGACTTGGCCTCTTCCACTGCCATGCACTGGATTAAGCAGTAAAACGACACGGCAGCCATGAAGTTACCTCATTACTGATTTTCACGTGCTCCTTCTCAGAAACCTCCAGCAGCCGCTGCTGTTGGACACTGTCCGACAGAGGCTTGAAGCGGAATTTGGAGCATCGAGATGTTAAAGGTTCAATTATTCTGAAAGAAAGGAATGTAAGTGTTTGGTAAATCAATCTGTGGGTCCAGTTCAGACAGACAAAGCTATCAAGGTGGAAAAGGTTTTAAATAACCTTAAAACCGCAACACTGTAAAAAATAAAAGTTGAAATCTAAATATTGTTTCGGTCTTGCATTCATGTAGCTACATCTCTATCAACTGAAAACTACTGAAAACGTGGTATCAACCTCTTAGTGGGGAAAAATAAGAAGAGACTACAGAACAGGCAACAAGTTCAAATAAGCAAAAAAATCGCACGTGTACCTGCTGATGTAGTTACAAATAAGGCAGAAACGTGTTGTTTTAGATTCCTTTTCCATGGTGCGTCTTAAGGCTGCCTGGGCGGCTGAAGTCATCGAGTCTGCTTCATCCAGGATCACAATTTTAAAAGGAGGACACATTTTACCACTGAAAAGTAAGAAGAAACCTGTTATCCAGGAGACAAGTAATGTACAGACCAAGGAAAAAAAAACCAACAAAAAACACGAATGCTGCAAAACTCCTCTAAAACACATACCCTTGCTGTTTCTTCTTTCAACACCTAATGTAGCTCTTCTTTTTACAGGCTTCCTGATTCCCTGAACTCTAAAGAACACTGCAACAGACTGATTTCAGTACACAAGACCATTTTTTTGCCAGACAGTCCCGGCACTGCAGTTTCTTCCTGATACTTTCCACAGTCCATACACGTGGCTTGACCTGCACAGGGTTTCTCCACTCCTAATGCCAGAATCCTTTCAGCATCTTACAAACTAAACCCATCTCGTGTGAGATGCTCCACTAGAGGTACTAGGGGAGTAACTTCCACCACGATTTACGCAAGGAGGTCTTTCTATGGTAGCCAAACACCTGCAAAGACAACTATGTGTGACCAAACCCAGAAGTCTTGGTCTTACAGGATTTTCCCTGTCTGCCTCCAACGCTAACAGCACCAGCAAAAGATCCTCCCGGGTATTCAAACCCCCCGGCACGAAATTCCATGAGGTCAAAGCTCAGCCAAAGCCCTGTGTGTTGCCAACTTCTGGGCAGTGCTGACCCATCATTTATACTGGAAACAAAAACAACCACATGCTTTGTCCAAAGCAGGAGGGGTTTGATCCAGCACTTACTCTGAACGGCTTCCAGATGCAGTGAGCTGAGCAAAAGCCTTCACTTTCTCCCGAATCACTTGAATTCCACGCTCATCAGAAGCATTTAACTCAAGGACTCTTTGCCGGAATAATTCAGGCCTGCAAAATTTTTATTGCAACATGTTAGCTGCTAACCCTTGTAATGATACACTACAGAGTGTATCAACAACCCTTCTGGCTGTTTTGAATGGCAGGGATTATTTTTATCAGCATTACTAAATAACATTGTTAAAAGACAGTGAAGTTGAGATCATTAAATGTTAGGTATGAATTTCCATTAGCTATTTTTAGAATCTTCTCCCAGGCTACAGAAAACAATGAAGTATAAAACTACATCAGTTATCCAGGAAAAAAAAAAAAGTAGGAAGTTGGCTTCCTAAGTTTAGAGCACTATATTATCTGCCTTTTTACTTATATCCTGAGAGCAATGTGGAATAACAAGTAAAATGCCAAGATACAGTCACTGGCAGTACTACCAATGAATTATCTACAAAGCATAACACATGCAGTATTCAGCAGCAGTATTACACACCAGCAACCCTGATTAAAAAAAATCCTCAACTATTAATACACTGGATTTTAAATCCTGGGAATCAAAATGGACTCACAATGTGGAGTTGTCTTCCTACTACTAAAGAAGAAGTGGTTCTCTCCAAAAACAGTGAGTCAAAGATTAAAGATGATGAATGGGATGGGGGGAGGTACTGAAGTCAGCACTAGATTTGATAGTAACATCAAACACCTCCTCATTCATATTTTGCTTATGGATCACTGAATTCACTACTCCAAAACTCCCAAGTGTTCCAAGTGAGCTGATGAATGTACACACACACTGGATTTCAGTCTGACTCCCAGTACTGCTTCCAGACACAATTCAGTGGTGCATAGAGGAGAGATTACAGTACTTGGAGAACAACTTACTGAATAAATCATAAACACTGGAATTCCTTTACAAAGTTCAGGAAGGCAAATGCAAGTCATATTTTTCTCCATGCTCCACTATGGGGTTACCTGGCTCTTGGCATTAAGTGTTGTAAGTCTGTACTGGTAACAGAAACCAATGGCTTGTGGCAAGACAAATGAGAAAGGAATCTCATGTTAGAGCTGAATTAGAATGTGAAGATATTCCTGAAAAGGTCCTGGAAACTACATAAGAGCAGGCAACGACCAGAGGCACTGTGTCACATGATTAGGAGACGTGACAGTCAACTACATCCAAGCAATTTGATTCCAGCTTACCCAAACAGTTCTCTGGCAGCTGCTAAAATAGTGGAAGTCTTTCCAGTTCCAGGTGGGCCATAGAACAACAGATTGGGAAGCTGAAACAGCAAGGGACCATTTTTAAGAAAAGCAAATGAGTAAAACAAACAGAAACCAGCAAAACCTACTGAAAATCTGAGCACCTCATAGAACAGAAACTCTCTACTCCTCAGAGTAAACAATACCAAGTCTTTCACTATTAGGCCTCTAAAGAGAGGACAAACAGTTGCTGTTTATAAGACAGCATGAACAAGCTGTTATTTGGTGGCACCATCACATGTTCTATCAAAACTGATATTCCCATTTTTATTTTCTTTATAAATTCTCCAGGACACGTCTGAGATCACTATGGCCTTCAGAATTTGACTGTTATGACTGCAGTGACATACAAATTTACCCAAGCATGACCTTCAAGCAGCCTGGGTAACACTAACAGTGCACTGTGACACCACTGGTCACAGGTAAACTATCCCTTGCTCTCTCAGCTCCCCAGACTGCCTTGTTGCCATGCTGGGAATTCTGCACTGCCACCAACTCCCCTCAGTGAGCACAGGGCAGCTCGGGAATGCCTGGGCTGGACTGAGGGAGGGCACTGCAGGCACAGTGACAGGGACACTCCCAGCGGCTCCCTGCACTGCACAGCCCTGCCAAACCCACACCACCCAAGGATTTTTCAAAGGAGACCAGTGGCATTTCTTAAAGAGATTAGGTTAATTGATCTTTAAAATAATGTAATTAATGACCCCAGCATGAATAAAAGGACTGCATTAAGGAAATATGCTGACACAGGAAGATCAAAGCAGCACAGCAAAGACTGCAGTAATAATTATAGGATAACGTTTGGCAGCATGAAGCAAAAAAATCTCCCAATTTGAGAATATAACTAAATATCTGCTAGATACCTGAAATTCACCAGCTGGAATAAAAGATAAGCTGCTTTTGTTTTGTCTGTCAGAGAGCTGCCATAAACCAAATTTGTATAAGCCATGACTGAATTTTGCCTGAAATCAAGGAGCTTTCTAACTAGCATAGGAATGACAGCTTCCTATACTACTGTCTCAATGAATCCCTTTTATAAATTATCACTTTAAAACTGCTGGTTTTAACAGTAGGGGATGTTCCAGTTCTATATTTTTAAAACAAGAATTCAAAAGTCCCCTCTGATCAATAGCAAAAAGACAAACCTCTCAGTCTGACTTGATTTCCAGCCCTTAATAAATGTTCTATTTTTAAGAAGAGTCAACTAAAATTAGATTAGAGAATTCTATGCTGAATATAGCATGTAATGCTGACAGAATGGGAACAGCAAGACCAAAACCATCCAAAGAGCAGAGAAAAATGCAGAAGTACACAGTCCATAATCCAAAAATGAAACAGAGACAATCATTTTGGTAAAAACCAACCCATTCTAACAACTAAGACAAGATACAGAGAACAGATTCAACCATGTACCTACTGTAAAAGTACAGAGAGAAGAATTTCAATCTCTCATCAATACCTAGTAAATAAATAATTTTCAAGTTTTGCCTGCTTTTCCTGCCAATCAATCACTGCTTGTTTCCCTAATTACTAACAAGCAAACTGCATCCCATACTAACATTTTTTCAATTTTCATCGTTGTGCCCCTCTATCTTTCGTGACAGCTGCAGGGAGATGAAATGTGTACTGAGTGACAGTTGAAAATTCACCAACCTCCTTAGGTTGCAAGGGCAGATATTTTCAAGGAAATTCATAATTTCATGCCTCAATGCTAATTCACACACTACTAGTTCTCAAAAAAAGCATTAGCAGGTAAGAAGTTTTAATAAGAAACTGTTCCTTAATTCCATTTCACCTCTACTTTATCACTGGTTCTGTTTCAACCTCATTTATGCTTTTTTCTCATGGAAGTATTTACACTAGTTTTTCACCAAGCACAGCCTAATCCTTTATGTAACTGTGGTAGTATTTTTAAACAAACTGCAACCTGATCTGGTTATCCATTTTTCTATGCTTGCCAGGGGTAAGCAGGATACCTGCTTACAGGCATCACCCTGTTCATGGGAAAGTCACCACATACAGTGCAAACCCCAACTCCTTTTCCAGAAGTTTCAGTACAAGTGAAGATGGAAATTGCAATGATAATCCTACACTTAACTCTCTTTTCAGTCACTGAGGTATCATGAAGCAAATGAAAACTAAGGAACACTGTGCCACTTGTCAGATTCTTTGCAAAAAACACCAACCAAAGGAACAATCCTGGCAGACAGAAATCAGCTGCTCCAGTTCAAACCCACTGGGGCTCTGCTCTCCACAGTTTATATCAGGATGGATGCTTGGTCTGACAGATGGAGATACAACAGGGAGTTACAAGTCCTGCTGCTTTTAGAAGCTCCCAAACCAAGGCCCACAAATACAGGCCAATCAACAGAGGACTGGTTATCCATTGTCAACACTAAGGTTTAAATAAAGCACATGACACAAACCTGCAGCGTTGTCACAGCTGTTTCTTTGATCTCACCAGATCTCCAAATTCAGCAAGAACTTCTGAATAAGTACCAGCCACCTCAGAGTTTCAACTACACTTCTGCTTTTTTGACAGAACAAGTCCTTTAATGAACTAATAAAATGTCCACATTTTAAAAAACATCAGCTATAAAGTACCTGCATGATTTTGTTCTCAAATGCCTTGCTGAGTTTGGGCTGCTATGGCAAAAGACAAAGCCTCTAACCACAAGCAGAAGTTAGGATTTGTCTGTTCAACTCAGGAGGCCAAAAGTCAGCACAAGTGTACTAGGTTCAGGATCCAAGAAACACAGCTGACCCAGAAGCTGTAAGGTTTTAAATAACTGTTGCTCAAAATAGAACTTCCCAACCCATCACCTAAGTGACGCTACACAAGTGATATGTCCAGTCAGAAGAGGTGACAGCAGCTCATTTTCCCTTCACTGTTAACAGTTCCATCCTCATTACCCCAACTGTACAAATACTGTAATACAGCAACATTACTGTTGAAACGCAGACTTCTGTGGGTACAACATTACATGACAAGGTCACATCACAACAGCATTCTCAAAGCAAACTGGAGACATGAACTAAAGAAAGAAATACAAGTCCTTCCCAGTTCTGTGATACCAGTTTGATTGTGGCTCCCCATGCTCAAACAAATAAGGTACTTCTGCTTTTGCAAGTTCTAATTAAATCTTTGGAGAGGAACAGACTCATACTGGCCAAAATAACAATGGCAAACTGTCTTAAGCTAAAAGTTTCAAGTACCAAACACTGCCTGTGCATATTGAGCATCAGAGCACATTTCAAGTGAAAGGCTTCTTGAATAAACCTCTGAACGGTCCAAATTGCTTCATTTAGGTCTGGGTGAGCAGACAGCCATATCACAAATGGCATTTTCAGAACATCCCAACCCACCATCTCAGCTGGCATTACCAGATCACGCAAACAGAACCAGCTTCTGAAGCACAAGAATGACAATTGTAGGTGAAGCATGGGGGAAAAAAGGTCTCAGATGGTACAAAGGAAGAAATTGTTCAGATTTGAAAAAAAAGAAAAAAGCACAGCTATCTCTTGGCTACCTACTTTATTTCTGCCTTCATTCCTTGCACCTTCCTATCATCTGGTTTGGAAGAAATAACCATCATACATACATTTTTATCCCAAAGAAAATGCAAGTGTAAATAAATGCAACTGAAAATGCTCTGCTCATCTTCTTTATACTCTTAAGGCACAGAAGAAAACACTGCAGTGAAGTCAGAGCAACTGTCATACTTAGATTTTAAAGCCAAAGAGACTTACTTGGAAACTTTAACCCATAAAGTTTGGGGATCACTATCAGAGTAGTAGACTGGACACTTATAAGTTAAATTTCCCTCACTGGCAAACAGCTTTAGTGTTTAGCAGTTTCACAGAAGCACTGATAGGTCACTAGAACGGCTTAGGAATGACTGACAATTCAAACTTTTCTACGAAAGAAAAACTTCCCCTCTTCTCTTAAACATGCATGTCAAAAGCAGCTGTGGAACAGTAGTGAGGAGACAGCAAAGGCCTTTTCAGATTTGAAGCCATCAACAAGAAGTTTAAACCAGAAAAATTCCAAACTGCATCATGGAGCTGACACCTTTACAGTGTTTGGAGTGTTGGAAGCTTTACACATAAATCACAACATTCTACGAGGAAGTCACCCAGCTTGGTTATAAAGTACCACTGCAAAAATGATCATTGCTAAGTTGGAAAAGAGGAACGTTCATTACCACTGGCTCAAGTGTCTGTCTGAACCTGTTGATTAGGTAGATGTTACCATTGCACTCACATCAGCACCTTCCAGGGACTTCTTCAGCACAGCCACAACTTCATCCTGGAAGGCGACTTCATCCACGTTTTTGGGGCGACTGAATAGAGAGACATTAAGGACAACTTATTAGCTAACGAAGTTTCAGAAGCAAGCTGAAAATGAGAAAAACAACATTTCCCCTTCTGATTACATCAGGTAGTGAAGAATTACAGTGACTTTTGTAGTTGAGGTCAAAACCATAACAGAAAATCTAACATCTCCAGTCCATATTACTGAAGTGATCTAATTCCTCTGGAAGCTGTTTGTCTTTTTCTATTGTAAACACCTGTCAGAGCCATTTTTAGAAGCGGAACTGCAATATTTTACGACTTTGTGGTAAAGGCTCCACAAAAACCAGCATTTCAAGCATTTACACATGGAACCGTAGCAATGAAACTGCATCGCTTGACATGGGCAAGAGGCATTTTCTGCTCAGTATCAGCCACAAGGGGCTCTTACAGCAGCTCACAGGGCTGGGTTTCATCCCGAACAGGGCAAGTTAAGCTGTTCTGCCCGGTGCGGACACCCACAGCTGCGACCCCCTTTGCTGTGCCCCCACTGCCTCTCCACACCCCTGCCGAGCCAACCCCTCCCTCCCGGCCAGCGACCTCAGAGCATCCCTTACTATTTCTCCACCCAGGGGATGGGTTTGGTCCTCTTGCCCTCCCCGCTGCTCCCCGCCGCGCCTTTTTCCTTGGCAGCCACGGGCTTGGTGCTGATGGAGGACGGGCCTTTCAGGAAGGCCTGCATGGCCGCGGCGGTGCCGGCTGTGCTGTTCTGTGCTGTTCTGTGCTGTGCTGTTCTGTGCTGTTCTGTGCTGTGCTGTTCTGTGCTGTTCTGTGCCGTGTCAGACCGGCCGGGCCCCCCTGCCGGACCCCGCTCGGTCGGACCCCTCGGGCTCCTCAGGCCTTTCCCGCCACCCCGCCGCTGTCCGGGGGCGGGGCCGCTTCCGCCCGCCGGGAGCCAATGAGAGAGCGCGGCTCCGCCGGGGGGGGTGGAGGCGCTGA
This sequence comes from Myiozetetes cayanensis, assembly GCF_022539395.1. Taxonomy (NCBI): domain Eukaryota; kingdom Metazoa; phylum Chordata; class Aves; order Passeriformes; family Tyrannidae; genus Myiozetetes; species Myiozetetes cayanensis. The sequence continues at coordinate 15,284,412 of NW_026086937.1, forward strand.
CGTCACTCCGCTACCCTAAGGGGCGGGGCGGGGCCGGTGCGCGCGCCGAGGTCGCGAGGCGGGCGGTGCCTCAGGGCTGAGGGGCGCGCGCCCCCTCATAAATGGCGCGGCCCCAACGTGAAAAAAAACAACCCCCCAAAAAACCCTTGAAAATAATATAAACCCCCTCAAAAGAACAAACGCCGTAAGACAGCAAGCAGAGGAGGGGCCTCCCTCTCCGGTGGGAGGTCCTGAGGCAGCGGCCTCTCTCCCCTCCCATGGCGGCCGAGGTGTGTCTTGCAGGCTCTGAAGGTGCCACCGAGTGAAGCGAAGTGAAGTGAAACCTCGGGGAGCCCGAGGCCTTCCCGGGCGTGTCCTGGGACACCCATTTGCGGCTGTACGAGCGTCGCTGCTCAGCCGTGCCCCGTCCCCCGCAGCCGCCGTGCGGGCGGCTCCCCTGGCTGTGCAGGCTCGGGGGTCACTGGCGCTGAACTGGAGCGAAAGTGAATCCTTTATGCTTTCCCGTCACCTCCAATAAACTCCATTACAGTAAAGCCAGGGGGACAAAAAAATTGAGGAGTATGATTGATGTGACAGATGCCTTTAAATGATGAAAAGGCATCCTGGTAGATGTGGCAGTCGCGGTGCACGCCCACGTTTCCATGTGCTTGGGTGGCTGCAGCTTATCCTCCATCAGCCTCCACACGCCAGCTTTGTGGATAAAAAATGGAAGTATTTCCGCTACCAGCAGCTGTGTATTGTGTGGCTGCAGATGTTCTGCTTTACTATTTCCCCTACTCCTGGCCACGAGGCACAGACAGAGTAGCCTGGGAAGCTGCAGTAGTGATCCCCCAGAATAGAGCCTGTGGAAGGGAAAAGAGACTGGAAATGGTCTCTATGGCAACAGATGAACAGCCTTTGGAAAAGGAGATGTGGGGAAAAAATTTAGGCTGAAAATACATCAGTCAGTGAGACAAACCTGTAATCCTTCTCTGGGCAATTTTAAATAAGCTGTTTCCTCTCATCTGGCATTCTGCCACAAAGAATGAAATCCAGATTGTAGCCTTAGCAAGAAATGCCCACACATATAATTACTGAAGTTGTCTTGTTTTAGATGAAAATGCAATGGTCTTTTTTCCCACTGTGATTATATTTGGTACTTCCAAGTCATGGTGACAACTGATTTCTGAAATCAGTTTCTTTCTGAAACTGTATAAAGCTTTGTTGTCTTTTTGATGCTTAGTTCCTATTGGTGGTGTGTATTCGATCCACTCTCCTTAGTGGGGTTGCTTCAAATGTACCTGACATTTGAGCATTTTGTCAACTTTCTATGAGCATCAGGTTCAGTTTAGCAGTGGAACTTCCTCTCTGCTACATTAACTTAACTTCATAACACAACTTTTTCTTTCATTACCTTAACAAAAGTTTAAAACTGCAGAAAAGAATAATGAAACCCCAGCTTTTGTCTCTTGCTTCCTGTTCTTCTCTCCCTCCCCCTCATATATACAAGGACTGGAAATTATGCTTGCTCTGTTCTATTGAATTGTGTTCACTCACCATCTTAAGGTCCAACAGATCAAACTCAGGCAGTTACCATGTCCTCTCATTTGCTTCTCTCCAGCATTTCCCATGCCAGAGACTGTGGTTTACACCAGCCTAGTCAGTGCTCCTTGAGCTGATCTAAATGGGAAGCCTGGTCCTTTTGCTTCCCAGTTGTTGTGGTTTAACCCCAGCCAGCAACTAATTCCATGCAGCAGCTCCCTCACTGCCCCTGTCCCCCTGAAGGGGTGGGGAGGAGAATCAAAGGAAAAAGTAAAACTTGTGGGTTGAGATAAGAACAGTTTAATAATCAAAAAAAAGTAAAATGTAATAATACTAGTAACACTGAAGATAACAACAATAATGGTAATAGTAATAATTGTAACGGAAAGGAGAGAGAGAGAAATACAACCCGAAGCAGGGAAGTGATGCACACTACAATTGCTCCATCCCTGCTGACCAGTCCATCCCCAGGCAGCGATCTGTCCCTCCCAGCCAACATCCCCTCTTTATACTGGGCATGATGCTCTGTGGTATGGGATATCCCTTTGGCCAGTTCAGGTCAGCTGTCCCAGCCATGCTCCCTTCCAGTTTTTTGTGCAACTCCTCAGTAGCAGAACATGGGACACTGAAAAGTCCTTGATTTAGGGAAAACACTATGTAGCAACAACCAAAACATCAGTGTGTTATCAACATTATCCTCCCACTGAATCTAAAACACAGCAGTGTACCAGCTTCTAAGAAGAAAGCTAACTCTATCCCATACAAAACCAGGACACCAGTCTTCTTACGTCAGCATTTGCAGGTGTACAGCCTCAGACTGAGGGTTCAAGAGCTCATCTGACAGAAACCCAGCTTGTCAGGGGTTAGGGACACTAGCAGGGCAGGAGGATTGATTAGGGGGAGGACATTTGTCTTTATAAGTTACTGTGCCTGCTGTCCTGGAGACCTGCCCATGCCTCCATCAATCTAGACTTCAGTCAGTTGGACATTAAAGCTTTCTAGGAGATCAGCTCAGGGGTTTTTATGACACTGAAAGTGGACAAGTGGCTTCCTTAAAATAAATTACATTGAGTTTAGAAAAGTAAGCTGACCCTAAAAATCATAGGATTACTACTTAACAGCTTTGTCTAAAAAATCAGGCTTTGTTTCAAAAGAGGAAAGTGTTGAAAGAAATGAATACAATAAAAATATATGGATTTTCATACAAAATTAACAGCAAACATTTATCTCCTAACTTTCAGCATTGGAAGACTTCTGTTGGAATTATGTAAGCAACACAGAACAGACTGATGCTGGCAGTTTTCAGTTTCCAAGCTGTATAAACAGGAGAAGGTTCAAAGCAAGATGGCAAGACTGTTGAAAGGTATAAATTGACTTTTTTTTTCCCCCAAGATATAGTAACTAGGGCAGCATTTGTTTCAGCTCAGCTCAAGAAAGAGTAACTGTGGGCCATGATCACTATATACAAAAGTCATGGCTAAGGTGGATACTGCAAAAAGGGAATTATTCATTCCTTCTCAAGATGCAGGAACCAGAGGCCTGAAACTGAACTATCAGGCTTCAGATTTAAAACACGAAGAAATGGAGTATTAAATATTAGCAGTCATATGCAAACTTAAGCTCAAAAAGTCCCTGAACTGCAATCTGAAAGGGGAATACTGGAGAGGGACTCTCTCTAAGTGGCCTGTTTCATACACTCTTTCCTAAGGGTGTATTAATGGTCCTGCTCACAGATGGACCACTGTGTCAGGACAGCTGTTCTGGAGCAAAGAAAGTGAATGATTGATGTAAATGATGGTGACAAAAAGGTTTATGATGGAGAACAAAGAAAGGAACAAGAGCAGAGAGCGTTGCTAAAACTGGTGTCTTCAGTGCCCTCTTTTTCTTCAGAGTGGATGTCAGAGGAAGCTGTGCTCCCTTTTAAGGAGCTGAAATGACCCCTGAGGCAAAGCAGGTCAGGCTTTGCAAAGTTTAGCAGGAATCTAAGTGGGAGGGTAGAGCCCCAGGAGCTGCCAGGGGAGCTCTGTGTGGAGAAAGGGTGTCTATGCAAGTCTTGGCAGAGAAGCCCAGATTTGTCACAGCAGTTGACCGAGAGGACAATGGAAAGTCAAGAACAGCAGAGAAGCACCAGCTCTGTGACCCTCTTAGAAGCCAAGCAGAAGCACAGTTCACTGAAATGTTCCAAACAGAACAAAAGTAAGAAAAAATATGCTGTGCTATTTTCCTTTACTATGTGACTGATGTTCCAGAAAGGAAGCAGCACTGTGTGCCTTCTCTGTGGGTATGAATCAAAGAGGTGTCTGACTCATTTAATAGTTTCTTCTACTAAAGAAAATGCGCTGTAGGTCGGAGTTGCTGCCATAGCCAGTAAGAAGCAGTGACAGTGTAATTACCTTTCCCAAAAGTAATTGCCAAAGTGTTATAGTTCTTCCCAGCAAGCAATAGAGCCCCAGCCTTTGATACAGGGATCAGAGAGATAGAGACAAAAGTTAAGGGAGGGACAGGTATGATACCAAAGTAGCTTGTTTTCAAAAGAAGAAAATTGGGAAAGGGATTCTAAACTTCTCTCTTATTCCATCAGCCTACTTTTTTTTTGTCCTGCTATAGAATGCAGAATCCTGTCTTCAGATGCACTCTGTACATCAGAAGGTTGTAATCTTGTTGTGGAAGGAGATTTTCATGAAAAACTAGAAGATGGGTGAGCTTACAAAGGTTATCATGGGACTTGGAAAATGGAAATAATCAAGACAGTGAAGAAGATAGGCTAGTTTCATGGATGGATCTCATTTTGATTCTCAATAGCTCTTCAGGCTCAGTTGACTAAATGTTTCTTAGTGACAAAAGAAAGATGTATGGCTATATAAGATGAAAAAGAAGAAAAGATCAATTTTTTTTCCTGTGAGAGTTTCCCCCTCCATCTGGTCAGGTCATAGAATCTTGTAAACACTTTTTGTTTGCAGTGTGCAATTTACTGCTTATTAAAATTGCTTACAATGCTTTGGCCTCAGCTGTTTGATTCAGAATCTAATAAACAGCTGGTGATTTGTCAGGCTGTCACTCTATGGAAAAATCAAATTCTTTTGCCTGTTGGCTATCATTTTAATAGTGGAACCATGGTGTTTGTATGGCCCCTGATCCTGCTTTCAGTGAGACCCCTGCCTGAAATGTAAATCATCATCCTTTGTACCTCTACCACATGTATATCAGCAAGGGCTTTTATCCTACAGAGGGGAAATCAGTATTTGTTGTAAAAGTACTGTCTTGATTTCATAAAAAATCCCAGCACTGGAAAATGTTACCATCACAGCGATGGACTAAGTTGCTCCAGCATCTCTGAGCCATTTCTCAAGGGACAGGCACAGGGCTTTCCTCTCTGTCTCCTAGAGATCTCTGTAGCCCAGGTTCCTGTTTTTCCCTTTTCTCAACTTTGGTTTTGAAGTGTGGATCACCAGTGCTTTTGCAGTATTTTTGACTTGGTTCAGTGCCTGTAGCTCTTCCATTTGGGAATTTGTAATGGCAATGCACACAGTAAATAGCAACCTTTTCTTAATGCAGGCACCAGTGAATCTTGGCAGTGTAAAGAAATCATCCCATAACTGGTAAAACTAGTGGAGTTTGCAATCCCATGGCTATGTCCTGCAGCCCGAACCCTCCCACCAAAATTTCCCCCTTTTGTTTATTATAACTCACCTCATAAGGGAGGGACAGCACCCTCAGCTAGGACTGAATCCCATATAGCCCAGCCCACAGTATAAACTGGGCAGGGAGCAGCCACCAAACATAATTATTGGGTCCCTACTGTGTCCTTTCCCCTTTCGGGCTTTGTACACCTTGCTGGATTCCAGTGAACCTGTAAGAACCAATTTCCCTCTCCTGAACTGGATTCCATTGACCAACAGGTTCAAAATTATTGAATATGTACTGGAAAGCTGCAAAGTACATTAACACAGTAAGAACAAATAAGAAGAGAAAAAGGATTCTTAAAATAGCTAATGGCCATGTGTCTGCAGTTATTGATGGTGAATAACAGTGTTTGTATAAGAGCATATGGTCTTAAAATAACTGAGAATGAATCTAGCTAGAAATTAGACAAAGGCTCTTAACTATCCTTGATGTTCTTGAACAGCCTTGCTGTAGGAGTAGTGAGAGCAAACCATCTACACTGCCTTTCAGTGTGTTTTTCGTTTATGAATGGGATTATAGAGTGTCTCTCGCTGCAGGGAAAAAAAAAAAAAAATAGAAAAAAATCTGTTAAATGTCTGGAAGCGTGGTGATTTTTCTAGTCCCGTGTTCCTACCTGTAGTCTATGACTCTTCAAGAGCAAAACAGAGCATCCCAGATCTTTCATATTGCTTAAAAAATTATGGCTGGATGTCAGTCTGCTTCCCACATGCATTTTTTTCCCAATAATGGCATTTCTTCCCTGATTGAGGGAATCCTTTTAACTTTAGTCAAAGTCTTTACAATTTGACCTTTACTGCCAAGATAAGCAGTAAAATTAGATCTCAGAAAAAATGTCTTTTGCTTTAATCCCCAAATGTTGGCAGGTGGGTGGCTCTGAAGTCATCCTTCTCACATGTTTTCAGACAGACTTGCTGTTAAAATAACTGAGTAGAAGTATGCAAGGAACCTCTCAGCACAGTTGGTCAATCATCCCAAAATGAGGACAATAGCACAGATACTCAGACTGGCTTGTAGGTCAGCCAGTTTATTATAGGATTTTCCCATCACAGAGGTAGATAAACCTTTTTGTATCACCAGGACAGACACACTAACCATGCTCTAAGATCCGATGAGCCCACAGGGGGGATTTTGCAGCTCCAGCTTTGTGTATACATGTTGTCAGGTTCAAACGTATGTTTGGAAAGGTGGACTCAAGCAAAACCCTATGAATGTGTAGGGAAATCTGGAGTTAGAACTGAAATCCACTCTGTGGGAATACAGCAGATCTTGCAGGCAGCTGCACCCTTCTCTATTTTATTTCTTCAGTTTTAGATGTGTAATATGTTTTCCCTGTTTCCAGCAGTATCTTGTGTGGAGTTTCAGGTAGGCTTCAGAGGAGGAGGTGCAAAGAGAAAATGGAGACATATATCTTGTATCTCTGTTGTGCCCTGCCCTTTCTCACTTTCTTGCTGGCCTCACTTTCCCTCTTCCCAGATGCCAGCTGGGATCTGTAGCTGGGAGGGTTGATGAAGCTTTCCCGTAGTTCAGTTGCCCCATGGCAGTCACGTATCTGTGCCAGGCCCAGCTGTGTCCCTGGCACCCAGGGGCATCTGCTCCCCACAGACCTGCCCTGGCCACTTGTGCCCGGTTGCCCCACAGGCACGGCTGATCACAGGTGAGTCCTACCCAGCACCCACGGCTCATTAATTCACCCTGCCTGTACATGTGCAGCTGGAGAGGGTCCCATGGGCTCAGTCACACCAGGATCTCTGGGATCCTGTCCATGCAGGTGGGCAACAAAGCCTCTGGCCACAACACCCCTAAAAAGCTCACTGCCCCCTCCCCCTCCATGTAAGCCGTGGCCCCATTTTTCAGGCAGGGGCTTTTAGAGGGAGTGGGAGGAGGGTCTCTGGGACACTGCAGGATTCCACTCGGGAACAGCCTGCAAGCACCGGGGCCCCAGGGGCCAAGGGGGAGCACCGGAGGCTGCGAGCGGGTGGTTCTCCACTCGCAGGCTCGCTGGTGAAGAGAGCGTTGCAGAGCAGCTGCCGCTGTTAGAGCTCTCCTGCCAGCTCCACTCCTCCCGATGCCATTCCTACCTCCAGGATTTTTCCCTGACTCGCAGCATCACCATCCAAAAGTCTCCCTGGAGGAAGGTATCTGCTTGCTGGTTTGTCTCTTTATCCTTTGCCTCATCCGCGGGAGAAGGGAGGAAAAAAAGCCATAAGCAATCAACTCACCTGCTTCTTTCCTCTTTTTTTTCTCCCCCCTCCTGCTCCCTTGCTGCTGTCAAGGGGGGTAGAATCCCCTTCTGGAAGGAGCTTTACGAGGTTCATGCATGGACGGCAGCAAATTGGGAGAGGTGAGCAGCCGCCAGAAGATGTGAGAGCTGGAAGGGCCGTGCTGTGGGAGTGGTCCTTGCTTTGTGTGCAAGTGAGGCAGTGAGTGTGCAGCCTCCCACTCTGAGTGCATCTTTTTTTGGATGCTGTGTAGTTCCCTGTGTGAAATGCTTTTTTGGCTAAAAGAGGAAGAGATGTCACATCAGGAGCTCACCCAGCGACTGACTACGGTTATCACCCATGTGGGTAAGTCATCTTTATTTTTCTTCTTACTCTGGATTTGGGGGCCCTGTTCTCCCAGGAGGTGCTGATGCCTTTGTGTGACAGCGTCACACCTGTGCATGAAATAGGAGCCATCGGCAGATTGTGAACCCCTGGCTCTGGGCAATTAGACAGCCTTTTATGGATGGTTTGGTTTGTTTTTCAAGTACGTATTTCCCTGAAAAGCAGAATGAGTAGGAGCAGAGAGTGTCCTACCTGTGAACTGATCTGTGTAAAATACCCGAGCACAGTCCTTGCAGCGAGGTGGTAGAGAAAAGGGGGCGGTGGGAGGATGCTGGAGCAACGGCAGTGCTAATGTGCTGGGCATTTGATTGTTATACTGGAAGCAGTCCATTCTCAGAGAATTTTTTTTATTACCTTTGATGTTTCAAGATTTCTGGAAGCTGCTAGGACAGGATCTCAAAAGCTTTTCTCCATGTCAGCCTTGGTTTTGCTGTTGCCAACCTTAAATGCCAGGGAATACAGGTGAGGCCCTGTACTATGCACTGGCATCCTTATGCATCGAAGCTGGCTGCACACTTGCTGGCATTGAGGACTGAACTGCAAGGAATTGACTAATCTGAAACCAGCCAGACAGTAGGAGATACTGGGCATTAAAATATCAACTGAGAAAGGATTTTGTGACCCTTTTTTGTTACCTATAGTTGAGTTAAAGCAGATTGCAGCTGTGTTGCATCATGTAAAGAGAACATTTTTAGTTGAATAGCATGGTAACAAATTTTATAGCTGTCAGTGTTTGTAATGGATTGTGTGCTGTGAACACCAAAGATGTTATACAGGTTCTTGAAATGGCTTTGTCACGGACTTTGCTCAATCTATACATGAAACAGTGTTACCAAAATCTGGCTTTTAGAGAATAGCCAAGTAAGATTTTAGACCAACATTATTCTTTGGTTTGATATTAGCTGTAGCAGCTGAACTAAGTTTAAGAAAGCAAATGCAATCAGTGCCTTGCCTAAAGAAGTAGCACAAAAGCAGATTTAAACTGAATAAAATATTGAAGACCAGGTCCTATCTCTGCAAGATCTTATCCAGGGGTCAGACTTGGTGCTCCTGGTAACCTCAGCAGGAGCCAGGTATGGGAGAGGCCATGACTGCCAGGAGAGCTTGAGGCAGCAGCCTCTTCGACCCAGTAATGCCAACACGAGCTGCTTTGCAATTGTGCAAATTCAGATTGACACGAAGTCACATGAATTCACATTTTTATTATGAAGATTTGAGAATCAATATGAGGCACGTTCAATTTTTTTTTTTTTTAAGAAGAATATTTCAGTGGAGCCAAAGAGGTTTGTGTGTCTTCTGGTTTTCCTGTTAAACTCGATACAGGTCCCCATCATCCATATTGAGGACCCTGCTTGATGTCAGGAGGGATTTGATAGAGATAACATAGCATTATGTTACCTACTATATAATATACTGTGATCTAGTAGGAAATAATTCTAGACACTAGAAAGATGTTAATGAACCTTTCTCCCATTCCCTGATATATAAGAGAGGTTTCTGGGTCATGTGGTTGACGCTAAAGAGTCATTGGTTTTCTGGAGATCAAGCAGGCCAGTCCTAGGGGGAGGAATGAAGGTCACAGATCTTGGGGTTTTTCCATTTCACACTGAGGCAGGAGCTGAGTTCATCAGCTTCCAACAGGAAAGGATAATCCCACCATTTTCCCAGCCACTAGAGACCTACAAAGCAGCCGCTACTTGTGGAGTCTGCCTGCCTTTTTGTAGGCAGTGCTCATTTTTTATTAAATCATGTAACTGGAAAAAGCAGTTGTGCAAAAATGGAAGCAAGTAATGTTAAAACATTTATCAGTGGCTGAAGGGAAAACATTTCTTCCAAACCCACTGATGATGAACCAGGTTTATGAATCACATCTGTAACATGAGTTGCCATAGCTGAATCAGCAGTAGCTTATTGAAAGAGTAATTCCTAGGAAGCTGCACAGGTCTCTTGGAAGTTCAGTGGGTATCTTTACACCTCAAATAACTGAAAGGGCTCCCAGCCTTAGCAAACTGAGGGGATCCCTCACCGTGAACATACTTTATAGTGTTTACTATTTTTACAACAATCATGACTTTCATATTACTGCTTGGACTGATGGGATTCAACCCATCTGGAATAGCCAGTTCTTGGTTGGGAGCACAACTCTCAGCTCACCCAGGAAGCAGGAGGGAAGAAATTTATTCACAAAATTTGAAAAATGCCAAACAAGAACTTTATGGGGGGGTTAAAATGAAAGACATATATTTGCAATAAATTCTTTATGGGATCGTTTTGATCTGTGTGAAGTAGATGACACACCAGTTTATTTTTAATGTATTGATGAGAGTGACACAAACATAGTTAATCGCCTGGGGTTCATCTTATCTGTCCTGGGCAAAAGCTCTCATCCCTCATTAGCTGACTCATGTTGTGTTAGACAGTTCATGTGCTTGCAACAAAAGCCTCTTATCCTGCTGCAGACTTCATACATACAGCTACTGCCTTACCAGGTTAAAATCGAAGCACTGAATGTATTTCCCTGCTCTCTTAGTTGGTACTTTTCTAGTACCCTGTACTGTAGCACATCTTCATACAGTGTCAAACAACAGAAGACCAAATTAGATCTCTTAAAGAGCTCTGTGCTCCCTCAGCCTCCCTGGGATTGTTCCTGATAGCCATGGTGTGGGTGAGGTAAAGGGGCCACAACAGGTGCCTGGGACAGGAGTAGTTTGTGAATACTAGCAGCTTTCAGCTTACTATCTGAGATCTGGCACAAAATGCTACCCAATCATGTTACCAAAACTGCGTCAGGATTCTGTTTTTAATTTAACCTACTTTCATTGAACTTGTTTGTTGGGAGGTGTTGGGGAAACACTCATCAATTTTGAAGAAGTGTGTCCTTTGGGTAGGTGGGCAGGTGGCAGCTCTTCTCTGGTGGGGAGGGAAGAGCTCTGCTGGGTGACACGCCGGTGCCGATGGCAGGACTGTTTGCCTGTGGGAACATGCACAGTTCTTCCAGCTTGCACAGCCCACAGGAACATGCTTTTGTGCACTCAGTGCCCACCCACACTTGGCAGTTGGTCCCCAGAAGTCTGATGCCAGCTTTGCTATTTGTGGGCAGTGTTCTGGGCACAGTTATGTACACAGGCACCTCCACCCAGTGCCCCATTTACTGCAGGTTTTTCTTACAATGATTTTATAATAGGATGGAGCTGCCAGAACCAATGTGAGCTGTCTCAAAAGGACAGCAGCTTGGCTCCTCTGTTGCCAGTGAAGAATTCCACAGCATGTTAGAGAGGGGGTTTTCTTAGAGGCTCCCCTTAAATCTCAATGAAGTTGTAAGAGCTCCTCACATCTTCAAATGTCAGCTGGATCCAGATGAGCTGGTCCGTCTGTGTCCCAGGTAGGGGAGGCAGTGATGTGAATTTGCAGAAAGCACTACATTGCACAAATGTTACGTGAAAGAAAAGAACCATATAATCAAGTCAGCTTTTATCTGATTTTACATATTTTTATTTGTCCAATTAATGAAAAAAAAAAAAGAATTTAAGCAACTTGATGGAAATCAAAAGGAAAGTCAGTGACAGAAGTTGGTCTAGGACTGTCACCTCAGGAATTAGACAACCACCTAAAATTCCTATCTACTAACCATGGTATGTCAGTTCCCACCACTCTTGGCTTAACCACCAGAGTAAGGAGCTGTGTAAAATACTTGTGTGCATGAAGACAACCTGTGTTACAATTTGTAACAGGAAGTGAAGGATGATGCTGCATTCACTTGACTGTGTGAGAGGAATTTAGGTCAGCAGAATGGAATAACCCGAGCTGGCACTTGTCCGAGGCCAATGGCTTAACATCACAAGTCACAGAATCTGCTTTATGCTACAAAGCCACAAATAATCTAATATGTCACAGCTGGACAGACGATTGCAATGATTCTGATATTGTCTGTGTACATCAAGGGCACTCAAAAGAGATATTGTAAGAAATTAGCTTTCGAGGTACCTTATCAAATAGGCCCTCTGTGACTCCTCTGCAAAGGCCTAAATCAAAGCAATAGAAATTCCCCTGCCTGCAACAGAAAATTCTTCCCTTTGTTTTAGATCATTCATGCATTTCAGGAGCTCTTTTCGAACCACTGATTCTGCAGCTCTGTCCTACTTACAGATTTCTGGTGCACAGTTGGGGGCAACTGGTCATTCCACTGACCACAGCACAGCGGGTTTCCTCACCCAAAAGTAATATACAGGCATGGGATGGACATCTATCCCTGCATTCCCAATGAAATATGACAATAGAAAACTTCAGAAATGTGTCTGCTAAATTTACTTGGGATCTCATACTAACGGAAAGTGGTAGGTTGGAGTTCCTTTCCCCATTAACCTAATTCTGTAAAAACATTGAGCTGTGATCGTGTTATCTGTGTTTTCTCTCTGTACCCCCGTAAATCTTTTGAACTGTTGGCCAATTTTTACCAAATTTGGTGAAGTGGCAGAGGTAAAAAATATTGCATTCATGCAAAATATGAAAATAGTAACTGAAGAGAAAGGTGCAATTAGCAAAGAAAATACTAATAAGCTCATTCTATTAGGGCTAAGAGATTCCATGTGGGAAAGTGGGATGTGGGAAATAAAAGATAATGACAATTTATCTTTTTTAGTTTCAGAGCTTAAAAAAGCTACTTGTTACTTTTTTGTTCCTAGATTGTGGTTATTAATTTTACTCCATTCTGTATGGCCTATTTCGTGCAGCTGTATCTCCAGAAACTGTTTAGCAAGGAACTATTTAAAAGGGTTTTGTTATCGCTGCAAAGTTTGTGTCTATAAAAAGTGGGAATTAAGCTCTCATGAAAAATGTGCAGATGTGCCTGGTGCACTCTCCAAAATGTAGAATATTACAAGTACCACATACTTGTTTAAAGCCCACCTTTTAACTTGTTTTGTTGAGGCATGACCAGAAATAAAGACTATAAGAAACTGTTGATTTGGCGTTCCAGAACACTAGTTTGTCTCAAAGCAAAATATTTATGTAATAGTTTTATCTCATGTTTAGAGAGATAGAGGTGACTAAAGAGCTTCCCAGAACCAGAAGAAATAGTAGCATGCATTAAGGCTGCTTCTGTCTCAGGAGAGAACAGCTCAGAGATGTTTCTCTTCAATATTCCACTTTAGCTGTGGACTTTTTCATATGGGATGAGACCCTGGCATCCTTGAGAGAATGTAAGAAAAAGATAGAAAAATTTTGCGCTATCCAGGTGTGTTACTGTTGATAATTCCTTTCAGAGCAGCAGGCAGTAAGGAGAGCCATGCAGAGCACCACAGAATTGAAAGGCTGCTCACAGCCCAGGCTGTTTTCTCATTTATGGATATTCTCCCCAAAACTGGCTGATATACCCTGAGCTTTCATTCTCAAGCCAGGAAGAGAGCAGGATGTTGGAAAGAAAAGGGAATGGCAGCAGCTATCCACCATCTGCTTGCTGCAAGGTTTTCACACTTTCTACTTAGGCATGTTGTGATGGCAACTGTTGGAGACAGGGAACTAGGCTGGATGGAACTGAGGTGTGATCCAATCTGTCAATCTGTAAGTCACTCTCTTTTTCAAAAGCCTCCGCATTGCCGCTGTTAAATCTAATGCCACAGCAGTCTCCCTCTGTCTTTTGTTTTCTAGTCTGCCTCAGTAATGGCTTGTAGGTGTTCGCTTCTTGGCATGGAGGACTCTTTAAAATTAGTAAAGGAAAGTCAGGGGACAGAATCCAAGTTTAGCTGTTGGTACTGGTGATGCTCGTGGTGCCTTCCACAGCTGTGCAGGCAGGACACCAGGTCCTGTACATCCCTAGGAAGCTCTTCTCACCTCTGTGGCTTGTCTGTTGGTGCCTGGAAAGCAGTTGGGAGACAAATGAGTAATTCCAAGATGCATGTTTCAGTTCCAAGGAAGTCTGTGTGTCTTCTGTTTGGGTCAGCTCTTCTCATGGTTTTCCTGAACCCACCTCTCTCTCAGGCCTGTATTTTAGACAGTGTTAGCCCTCCATGGCAGTTTAATAAAGCAGGAAGCAGGAACCTCTGACTTCCAGAGCAGGCTCTTGCAAACACTATGTGGTGGATTTCCATTGGGTTTTGGGTTTTGTTTTGCACTTTTTTTTTTTTTTTTTTTTTCTGGAAGAAGAGGTTTTCTTATTAAATAACAATTTCAAAATGAAAAAGAAGAATGAGGTAGTTTAGGTCACAAGCAAGGGAAAAATGACTTCTTACGGCATCATTCAATGAGCTAGTCAGACTGTGGCACTTCCCCCTCTGCTCTTAAACACTCCAGAGCAAGCCCAGGGCTACCTGGAAGGAGAAAGTGAGGGGACTGTCCAGGGCAAAGCAAGTGTAGGAGGTTTCCTCCTGTGAGTCAGGCACAATGAGAGATGCTGGTGCTGGCAGAAGTCATTGCTCACTAGCAGGGCAGGTAGTTGTGACCATCCTGCACTGTTAAGTCCCAAGATTAAAAAGCAAATAGGGCCAGAAGGAGGTAGAGAGAAGCCCCTCTCTGCTCCCATCTCTGTGGCAGAGGGAAGCTCAGATGGCCTCGCTGGAAATTAAACTTAGCTGACATCTATCACGTTTCCTGGCAGCTTGTTAAATACAAGGGACCTTTTCCACCTCTTGCCTCATCTTTTATTTAATTCCTTTTTGTCGCCCTCCATATGGTGCCTGAATCCAAGAGGTCCCCTGAGAGGACACAGCCCTGGGGGAAACAGGTTCAACACTTCGGAAGGTACTTGCAGCACCAGGTCATCTCAATGAGCAGAGAATCAGCTCATCAATTCCATGGCTGTCACTCTTTTTTTCTTTCTGCACCGTGTTGGAGGCCTCTTTTAGCCCCTGAGGTTGGACTCAGCATTCAATCCAGGATGGACTTTTCTGGACCTGGGTGACTGCTAAAATAATTTTGACAGCACAGTGTCAGGTACATAGTCCGATTTGTATATTTTATCCTGTTCTTCAGAGCTGGGCTTGAAGCACTGGGGAGAAGATAAACCATAAATGTTTTGTGTTAATGATGTGTTTGTGTTAATGCTGTGTTTTATCCCATTGACCGAGTTTCTTGTACCTCCCTTTGGAATTCAGCACAGTAACATCTGGATTTCCCCAGATGGTCAGTGGGTAAGTGAGTGGGAGAAATCTAAGTTCTCTGCAAAGCTGCCTGATCCTTCTCACATGAGAAAATTCTGGAGAATGATATGAAAGGGATAACATGGCACATGGATCATTATTAGTCAGTCGGCTTTGGTGATTCACACCAACCAGTGCAGCAGACACGGCCAGAATTGAAACCAAGGAACAGAAGGGGAGGCAGGGTGAAGAAACAGCCCACTCTTACATGCATAGATGGAAAAACACCAGTTGTAAATACCTGAAGTGCTCTGTAAATCATGGCATGGAGGGAAGTACTGCTCAGAGAGCAGGAACACTGTAGAGGAAAGCTGGTGAGTTTAGCAGAGGAAAGGCTCCACTTTGGCACAGGCACAGATGTGTAGGGGACAACTGGGTTGAGACCACAGTATCTTCAGGCTCCTCTGTTATGTAAACACAACATAGATAACATCTGTCAGTCCAAAGGCATAACTGCCTCTGAGGAATTATTGAGCTTGTGTGCTGGAGGAGAGCCATGTCCAGCGTGTGAGTTCAGGCTGGTAAAGTCTGAAGTAACAGCATTCATTCAAGGGTGAAATGCATTACATTTGTATGCACCCACCTCTTGCCTTTTGCAGTGCAGCATTGCAGAAGGTTGATGCCTTTTCAGCAGAGGCCTGCAAAGAGTTCTGTTAGTGAGGAGTCCTTCATGCTGTTTTCTATTGGAATATTCCTTGCAGTGTCATAGGGAATGAAGCACTGAACCAAGAGAGAAAATCCCAAATTTCAGTGCACCCTAAGATTTAGTTTACAAAGCTGCTGTGTTCTGTGTCAAGCCATTGCAGGGGCCTGACAGTACAGAAAAATATCCCAAACAGTGTGGCCAAAGGAAAGATGGGCTACCAGTATCAAAAATCCATGCTGTCATTGAATTATTGTCTATTCTGTTGGTAGAACAACATGCATACAATAGCTCAAAACCAGCATTGCACCTGCTGTGTGTTCAGTTTGGAGTGTTCTTGAAAATGTGTTTTTCCAAAATCACTGCTGTCATGAAATTTGAGTCCTGAATCTTTTAGGCAGTCAGCACCTAACAAGCAAGGCCAAAGTACTGATTGTCCATGCCTTCCTGGAGACTGCTTCTCATCTGCCTGCCTCAAACATGGACTGTCCCCGTGGTCTGGCTCTGGTATAGGGTACTACCATCTAATGCTCTCCTGATCTGAGGACACAGGGGCTTGTTTGGCACCTCAAGGCAGTCAGCCCAGCCCTCCCTGATTGCAGAGCTACATGAATGCAACACAGATGGAGTTCTCTGAGGACTCCATTGCAGTAAGTGCAGGACTATTACATGGAATGCAAAGCTGATTCTCTGGAAGCTTAAACAGAGATATTAAGGTCCTTTTTGGAATGTTAGACCAGGTCTGATTCCTTTACTCAAGCATGGGAGTAAAAGTTAAATTTCTGCGAAAGCCAAAATCCTTTGAAACATTGCAAAGAGGTGATGGGAAACAATGCCTCATCAATATTACAACAAAGTGGCTCTGATCCAGAATGATGCAAAGAGCTCTCTATATCTGAGTGAATAAATGGGGAACTGCTGGTACTCAGCACTCCACAGGACCAGATATTTTAGTCTGAGTGCACTCAGCTGTAGCTGACCCAGCTGTAGGTGCTGCTGCAAACAGGTATGAGGCAGCACAGAGACTTAGCACCTGCCATCAGAATTGTCCTGAGTTCATGTGGGGATCTTGGGTCAGTTCCTGCCAGAGCTCAAGGAAAGCCAAGCTGAGAGGATCTCAAGTCAGATTCCCCACATCCGTGAGTGCAGCCTGTAATCCCCATGCTTCCGGTTACCTCCATCTGTGCCTCAAGGATCTTGGATGGAAACCAGCAGCTCTTATCCTGTTTATGCACCCACTCATATCACCTAATATGTGAGCACCCCAACTGTCCTACAGCAGGGTTGTCATAGTATCTCTCCATATATTAACACCATATGTTACAGAATGGGTAGGAGAAAGGCTGGATCTGCCACTTCCGCAGTGCAGGCTGTTGCCCAGGGCAACGAGATATGAGGGGCTGCAAACCATTTAGCTCTTGCTTCCTCTGCATGACCGTGAGCTCTACGATTTCCAGTTTCCCTTGGGCAATGAATTGTGTACAGCTGGCCCCGAATACAAGAGCAGTTATCTGCAGTTCCAAGACATAAATACAAGGCAAACAGTGTTGATGTACAGCATTGTGGGCTGCCTGGCAACAGCTGCAGACAGGATCTGACTCTCCTCATTCAATACATGCCTTAAGTTCCACAGATTTTGTGTATATATATACTCCCAGTTAACACGGGAGAACCACTCCAGGAAACTGGAATGTGAAGAGGTGAAGAAAATCTAAAACCAGAGAGGGTATCTTTTAGTATTTCAGGAAAGTAATTGTTGCCTTTAAATTCCAAGACCTTTAAGGTAGCATATTTTAATTATACATAGGTAGAGAATAAGCCCACAGTTACTGGCATCTCCAGTTATTATTATTGCAATATCTCTAGCTTACTTATGACTTTCCAAGGACATGCATGTGCTGACAGACAGATACCATGGAAAGAACTGCAAAAAACCCCTGCAGCACTAGTAACAGTGATAAGTAGAAATGAGATGATTTGAATGTAAAAATATGTATTTGAATATAGTGCCTGTTAATTACATATGTTACAACCTTGACACTCCAAATGCATTATTTTCTGCTAGGGAGTTTATATTCAAATAGAATTGCTGTGGCTAGAATTACTATCAGGAGAGTTTCCCTTTTTTTATCAATCAATAATCCTTCACCTAACAAAACATGACTATAAATATTTCCTACCTTTGAGTCTGAAGTTCACTGTTATCCATTACACTGTAGTTCCTAAGTCTTGAAGCCAAAGCTCAAGTTTTTGAAAGGATCAATATTGGTGTTTGCAGCATGAAAGCCAAAGCTGATGGAGCCATACTATTGATCTTGCAATATCCAGAGAAAAGGTTATTTCAAACTGAAATAGCTATGGCCTTAGCATGACTCTGAGCTGTAATCAGGTACCGAACTCAGACAGCTCCCAGCAATTCTATGCCAGTAGTTGGTGCAGGAAGGTTGCTGGGAAAATCTGATTAATCCTTGTTATGGCGGTCAGCTTATTTTGTGAACACAAACTTCCTAATTTTTTTAAAGGAGAGATTCAAAGCTACTCTCACAATTTCATCTGTCTCAGATATTTGCACTGTTATCAGTGTCTAGCATCTTTTCCCATTCCACACTGAAGAAGCCAGGAGGGGCTTCACAGCTGACTTTGAAGTCACAGTTCAGTCTGAGGTAAACTTTTTGGTCCTTTTTTTTTTTTTTTTATAGCTCATAAAAATCCATCTTTCTGGCTTTGTTTTCAGCTAGGGGAGAATGCAGTTTCAGCATTGTGCAATTGTCATTCTGGATCATGTTGAATTACATGCTGACTATACAGTAGAGCCTTGTGCATAATTTTATCTTGAATGGGAGCAGAGAGCTGGCAGCCAAGTGCCCTGGGAAGAGCAGACCTGGTGGAACAAAGCAAAGAGAAGCCTGTCAGTGATATTCTGTGCCTATTCTACCCCAGTGCCTGCAATAGCAGCTCTGTACAGGCCACATTCTGCCTGTCCCACTGTCCCCTTCAGTGCTAGGGTGTCACCTGCGTGCAAGTTTTTCCCAGTCCAGTCATACGAAGGAGAAACAAAACACAAGCCCTCATCCCCTGCACTCCTTCTCGTTCCAGCAGGGTGGCAGAGCAGGGCTGCTGCCTGAGGAAGGGGGTGTGTGTGTGTTGGTCTCAGGAAGCAGCTGTGCTGGAGAGGGGGAGAAGGCAGCAGAAGGAGCAGAGGGCACATCAGCACCACTTTGCACTGCAGTTTCTACTGTCACCGTCCCTCAAGGGAAGGGCCAGACCCTTCCGGCATCACCTGAAAGGCAGGGTGTTACAGAGATGGGCAGAGGGGCCTCACTCCCTCAAACCCCTTCTCCAAGCGTTTTTAAGCCGGGTTTGGTATCCAGGAGTTACTCTGTTGATGGAGAGATCCAGGCGCTCTCACCGCTGCCTGTTTGCGGAGGAGCCGCTGGAGGGCGCGGGAGGGTGAACCATTCCCTGCCCGAGCCCTGCAGGCCCGGGCGTCTCCTCCTGAGGCCACAGCACTCCTGAGGGTGCAAAATACCGAGTGCATCACGAGTTCGGAGAGAGCCGTTGTCTCCAGAGATAAATACCCTGTGAGATGGGTGTTGAACCTTTGAAAATTAAAGTACAAGTTCTCTATCTAAGCTTTTCATCCAAACTGGGATATGCTATAGAAGGACATCACTTGTGTGTTTTCAGTTACCATAGTTTAAGTTTTACGTAAAATCTATTTTCCTATATTGGAGTAAATGCATCTGTTCATTTTAATATCTAGAAAATATAAGAAAGAGCCTAATCTTATACCAGCTTCTCTTTCAGAAAATGTGAGAATCTGTCATGATTTTGATAACTTAATTAAACACTACAGAAGTTACTAAAAGTCTTAAACATCTGCCAGAAATTACAAAAGCTAGGAATATGCCTTGCAGAAATATAAGGCTGGCATTAGTATGATTATTTTCACCCCCAGAGCGCTGTCCCATAATACCTGAGCAAAGGTGGTGAGAGACTCAAATGATACATCAGGTCTAAATTAATCTAGCAAGTCTAAACTGCAGGTCACAAACAGCAGAGAAAGCATCAGGAAACAGCATCACCCACAGCACAAGGGAAAGAGGGACTGGGGGCCCTCACAAATGCAGTACCTGAAACACTGAATGGAGAGTGTTGGTGGGAGCCTCAGGTGAGAACACTCCGGCAGTTCAGGCTGATTACTGTACTCTGGACTGTGACTACATACACATACTGCTGCCAAATGCAAAATACTTTCTCAGTACAGCCCACATGCTCTAAAATACCTGTCATGTCCACTACCAGTGCTGATATTTGGGATCAGTCACTGAACCTGATATTAAGACTCCTTTTTAGTGTTTTGGTTTTATTTCACTCAATTAGGTCATTCTTAGTAGTTTCAGTTCAGCAGCCTTCACTATCAGACTTGCTGCCCCCTGAAAGTGTGTGTAGTAGTAATTAGCCTGGAACAGAACACTGCAAAACCTTAATGAGCAAAACACAGCTTCAAATTACATTGTTGAAAAGATGAGGATATCTACAAATGACATAAAGTTGAGGGTCGCTCTGTGTACCATGCTCAAGGCTGCAACCAAGAAAGGGATATTTCTTTGTGTGTCCCCATGTATTTTACAGCTTTACTGCAGTAACTGCAACTGATCTTAGACAAACTGCATGAATATCTTGGGGTTCGGTTCCCAGCTGAAGATTTTTTTCCTTATGCTTCATTATTTGTATTGAGATTTTAAAGTTCACTGGTGGGTTCTTACAATCCTTCTGACACAATTAAAAATATTGCTTTATTTTTTTTTCCACAGTTGATTGCTATTCTTGAAGCAAGTATATTTAAACAAGAGACAGGAAAAAATTGTGTAGAATTATGTGGGTTTATGCTACAAAGGAGCAGCAAAGAAAGAAAGATGGGCTGAAATTATTGTTAAGCCAATTCAAAGGGCTCTCAAGCCATGGGGAGATGTATGGATTTATTTAGCATATTTCTCCCCAATATTTTGCTTTCATGGGGCAAAACTTGAGGTGAAATTATTCCTCCCCCCACCCCTCAAGCCTTCTTCAAATAGTTCTCAGATGCATACTCAAATACAATAAAACAAAAA
Source organism: Myiozetetes cayanensis (assembly GCF_022539395.1). Lineage (NCBI taxonomy): Eukaryota > Metazoa > Chordata > Aves > Passeriformes > Tyrannidae > Myiozetetes > Myiozetetes cayanensis. Next base: position 15,305,110 of record NW_026086937.1, read on the forward strand.
TATTATTCTTAAAGCATACCCTTTTATTGGCAATTAAATAGGAAATTGTCTATTTCAGGAGAGTAACAATCTCTCTGTGGTGCTGAAGTGCTCAGCTGAGATTCACTGGAGAAGTACAAAGCATTATTTAAGGCTACATTCCATGGAGTGGACTTACGCCTATTGGGACTAAGGTCCATAAACGGATGTGGGATTTAGATACATTTTATTGAGTTAATCTGTTCTGGTCAGCACAAAGTATTTGCCATAGGGCTTCCTGACAGACTAAAGAGCAATTTCTTATCTCATCAGAACACTGCACCACTCAGCTTTAGGCAATTTAAGTCCATGGTGCTGTTCAAGTCAAAGTGCTGTCTTTATTTCATGTGGGCTGAAGGTCTAACCTTGTGCAGACCGTGCTCAGCACATCCCAGCACACGGATTCTTCATGTCCTGACAGCAGGACACTCGGGGCTGACAGGGGAGGCCATTGTGCATTAGTGCAGTGTCACAGAGAAACCCTTGTGCTGCCTTTCATAGGAAAAGTTGTCTCAGGTGCAGCTTTATGCTGTTTCTCCACCTGAAGCTGACTTACAGTTTTGGTTTTTTTTACTGTGTGGACTTATTTGCCTTTTAGTATATATCCCTGAATAATTTTGGGCTTGCTATGAAAGGAAATGAGGCTTTGATGCTAATACTTTTTCTATCCTAGCTGGCCATTTTCCATATAATTTTAGCAGCTCTTGCCTCATTTGGACAAAGGATTGAAACTCTTCGTTTCCTGTAAATTTACTCCTTTTACATATTCAAGATGGGGTAGGGTGCCAAAAACCAACAGTTGTGCTGGCTGGGGAGGGAGAGGGCTGGGGGTGTGGCTGAGTGTGGTGAGGCAACGTCTTGCCTTGCTGTGCCTGGTGCGTGAGACAGTGCTGTGGGTGGGGAGAGGTAAATGAAGTGCTCACACGATACTCACTGATGCACATGCTGGCAGGTTATCCATCCCTTTATTTTTCTGCTACACACCAGGCTTTGGTGTAACTCGGGAAAGCACTCTGTAGATTGTGTCTTTCCAGAACCTTAAATCTATTACAACTGATGGCTTAGAGACAGAGCTGGGGTGGATAAACTGGGAACAGCGCAGGGGTTCAGGCTGTGGGTGGATATGAAGAAGGAACAGCTCTGCAGCATCAGGCACTGAGCAGGACAGATTCTTATCACCTGGATGTAGGCATGTGCAAGCATCCAGCTGCTCTGTGTGGTTGCACTTGTGGGTGCACACATAGGAGGGTGTTGCAGCCTTTCATTTGCAGGTGCCCAGCATGGAGAAACTACCACATGGGCAGGTCCTTCAGGACAGACCTCTGGTGTCCTGGGGAAAAAAAAAGATAAAGTGTACTTTACAGTAGCCAGAGTAGAGGGAGTAACTCCTCTTTGATGATTTTATCCTCAATTCCTTAGACGAATGCAAGCCTTGCCCTAGAGGGTGTTAAAGGAGTGTGTTTGATGTGTATCTACCACTTGAGAGCCCAATCAGTCAAAAAGGTGTCTAAGAAAGTCTCAGAGGAGCTCCTTTTTCCTTGTGGACTGTGCAGAGTGACTGAGTGAACCTCAGTGCACAGATATAGAAACAGGGAAAACCAATAGTCCCTGAAGCCCAATCTCCTATTCCTCGTGGTAACTGATGTTGAGTGCTTGAGAGATGGCAATAGAACATTGGAAATGCCTTTACTGTACTTTGTAATGTGAGAAGCTCTTTCTTCCTGTTCAGCTAACATTTGGCATGTGTCCAAAAGCCTTGAGTATCAACAGCCCTTGTGATGCTCACAGATCCTATTTTTATCCCCGTGTCTTTCTGATTCTCCTTTATCTGCTTCAAGTTATGAATTGCAACAACAACATAAAAATGATGCTTCCGTCAGGGAATGTGCACAGCTGCTCCTCGGGGAAAGGAGCTGCCCTGGTGGCCTTGGCTGCATGGATCCAGCAGCTGGTCTGCTCTGTGAGTGCTCCACTGGTTGGTGAAGGGGGAGAGAAGGAGGAATAGTGCAGTGATTCCAGTGCAGTGCTCTGGATGAAGGCAAGGGCCAGGGTTGTCATGGCTCTGGAGGTGACTCAGTGTGTGCAGTGGCAGAGTACAGAGAGGAGAAAAACATGTTCCCTGCTTAATCCAGATGGTCTTTTCCAGCACTCATGGTGCTGCTGGAGGGCCATGGCACAAAGACTGTGCCTGTGCATCAACCTCTCAGATGCAGTGGTGGTACGGTCATCACGGTGTTTAGGAGTGTAGGAGGATGGGGGTCTGACATGCCCAATTTTATGGGCCACAGCCCTCCCAGGGTTACCCAGTGTTTCTGTCATCTGTTCCTTTTGCATTTACTTGTCTTTCAGTTTATTCCCCTGACTTTAAACCAAGAGCTATGTTTTGGGTATGTATTGCTCAGAAAGTTTCTTGATCTCACTTAGGTCCTTAAGCATTTTCATGATCAGGACTGGAAGAAATTTGCATCCAAGCCTAAACCCTGGATCTAGCTGCTTTTTACCCCTGTACCAGTTACAGATTGTAACTCTAAGACTCTGTTTGTCTTGCTGAGCAGATTCCTAGCAGGACAGAAATGCCTTCTGTTGGTGATCTGCACTTAGATGTAGAGGTCAAGAGAGCCAGGTGCCACAGCACTTCGTGCCACTGCTTGACCTGTGAAGGTTCCGATCATCCCCTGATCTCCTGGGAAGCTTCTTTAATCCAGCGGTAATGGCAGTGGCCTGTTTTCTTTTGTTTTGCTTGTGTTTTTATTTTTTATAATGATGGTAACAGTCCTGGACTAACCCTGGATGTCTGCACAGCTTTGAGGTGGCAACAGAAGTTCCTTGGCTAAGGTTGTCCCCTGATTTTCCCTCTGCTCACTCCTGCTTTCGGCAGCTCGTGGGGGTGTAAATGTGCGTCAGCAGTGGCAGAGTTGTTGTTTCCTCTGCTGAAGGTGACCAAAAATGTTGTGCTCGTCCGATAAGAAGTCACTTTAAGCAGCTCAGTGTAATGAGATTCTGAAGCCATATGGCACTGGAATTAGTGCCTTCTAGTGCAGGAACTGCATGTTGTAATTGCAACAGTGCTGTATGCTAAAAGTAATTTCAAGAACAGAGATATTTTTTCCTCTGCTTGTTACTTTAACTCCTTGGGGCTTAAAGCAATGTCTGGGATGCAGCCCTTTATTAAAAAAGGAGGGAGATGCAGACCTGGTATGCTTTTTATTAGTTGAAGAAAATAAATGGAAGTTAATAGAAAAGACCAGTTTCCATTTCCTAGCTGAACACTGGAATGGTTGTTTGCCCGTAACAGCACCAAGTGTGCTCTGAAAATAAACCTTTGTGTCAAACTGCTGAAGTGCCTCATATGCATGTTCTGGTGATGGGGAAGGCAGAAAGAAGGTCCTGGACATATATACACAATGAAAATGTGTTTCAGCATAGCTATCAAAGATCAGCTCAAACATCAGATAAAACATCACATATGGAATAGGAAAATGTGAAGCTGGGGTTTCAGGAATGAAATATAAATTATTTTCTTAGCTTCAGTGTGTATGAATCCTAATATTGGCATTGGATTTAGATTACTTATTTCTCAGCCTTGTGGAATACTATATACACTGAAGGGGAGCTGCTGGTCTTCATAAATAAATAAGATATCTCTTGCTGTTGGGTTTTTATGTTTTGTTGTTGTTTTTAAATCACTGGTGGAATGGAGAGGCAATTTTTTGAGTCTTTTCTACACTAAACTTTCTTAATGGTTCTTACAAGGCTCAGATGGAAAAGTGATGCCTGTTTCCCTGCAATTGTTTAAATGACTGTGTGGGTTATGCCGGAAACAGGGAGCGTTTTACAGTGTTTTCTAGCTGCCTCATTTACCCATGCAGCAGAAACAGAGTTCTCTTCCTCCTTCCTCTGGCACATAAATGCTGTTCCCGAACTCAAATCTTGACTGTTCACAAGAAATTACGTCCCTTGGGCTCAGCATCATTGAGATCCAACGTGTTTGTCGCATGTTTTGTGCTTGACAGTGATACCAACTGCTTGGTATCAGAGCACTCCTTTTGAAGCAGAAGCATATTGTTTCATGAGAAGAGATACTGGGCTTAAACTGATTTAACTGAGTTGTCTTTAAATTTGTGGCCATCCTCTGGCCACACAGTCATGGCAGCAAGCACTTTCCAGCAAGTTTCAATTCCAAGGTAAACTGGTATTTCTGATGGAAGTCGGACCTCGTGCAGCTTTGCAGGCTGTTTTGGTTAATGGCGTCTGAGGATATCTGGGTCATGGGTTGTGAGGTGGGAGATTTCTTTTTTTTTTTTTTTAAAATTTCTGATGACAAGTTCTTACATTTATTTACTTGCTTATTCATTGACAGACCAAGCCAGATGATGTTGCTAGGCAATGCTGGCAATTCATGAGCAGAAAACGTTCTCTTCCTTAGCTTTTCCAAACATTTTGCTATGGTTGTCTGGAGCAGCAGCAAAGTAGCGCCCTTCCATTCTGTTATTCTGGAGAAGACCCAGGGAAGCATGTTGACCATTTTCTAGACCTGCCCCCGCCCCTACAATCTACTGCATGCAAAGAGCAGTGACTTGCTTTCAGTCAGACTGATACTTTTTAGCTAATAGAGAAAAATTGCTTAGAATGAATCATCCACTCTGAGTGTGTTTGGTAACATGTTACATAAAAGCATTCCTGCAAGCCAGCCCTTGCAGCAGGTCCTGTGCAAATACATCCAGAGCAGCACAGAAGAGGTGATCTGTGGTAGGAAATAGGGCAGGTCTCAGTGCTCCCATGTCAGAGGTTTCCCATACGTATCAGGAGAAGCCAATGCAGCTGCCTGTGAAGTGGGAATGAAATGACATAGGAGAATAAACAGATCCTTTTGTTCATCCATCCCAGTCCTTTCAGCACAGCACTGATTCCCTGAGGTAACCCTTATGTGCCTTGTTGCTGAATGTGGAGCACCTGCAGTCAGCTCATTTTTTGGTCTGGAGCTGGGTGATGGCAGTGGTACCTCAGGCATCAGTTTTGTATTGAGCATTGTAATGGATCAGGATTTCCTAGGGAAAGACTGAGAGGTGATTTTAGATAGTTTTCCTGTTGTGTGCTGTGGCTACCTGTGCTTCCAAAGCTCACACCTAGGGCAGATTTCTTCTTGCATCCCACTTCCAGTGTCAAGTCTCCCACTTGGAACAGAGCATCTCACAGATCCTCCTGTTGCTAGGCAGTGTGGATATTGGTGGGAACAGAGTACCCAAGAGTGGCAGACAGAAGTGTATTGCCACAAATGCTGGATTCTCCCTCACTGTATATCTGTATGTGTGCAAGGTTGAAGTGCAATTAATCTGTGTATGTCAGACATGAATATATTGTCAGCAAAGTTTATTTTCCAAGGTACATCATGTTTGCCTGTGTGTGGAAGGACACCTTGACCCCCTGTAATGAAAGAGAAGATGATGGAAGAAAGATTTAAAGATAAAACTGGGTGGTTGCTTTTCTAGTTTTCTTATCTCATGATGGCAGTTTTCTATAAATTAATTCTGCATTGTGTGCCCTATCTCTAAAATATTGCTGTCCCCTGGGGATTTCTCCATGGAAACTCTAATAATTATTTTACAAATGCTAATGAATCAGGTCATCCAACAGCTCAGTACCTCATTGTCCTCACTTTGCAGGCAGTGTTTTGGCAAAGAGCAGCTTCTTGTAGCAAATTTGGAGGGCAGGGTAGCACAAGTCTCTTACCATAAGAGGGGCAACGTCCTTTATAGCTTTCTTTGGTCAAAGTGGGAGGTCTGGAGGCTCAGCTCTCAGGTCTGGTAGCTGTTCGACTGCATGGTCATTTTGTGTGTGCTGGGTTAGGAAGCTTAAACAGCTCTCACTGTGTGGCTGAGGAGCAGCAGAGCTGGCAAGGGAGAAGCTGCAAGTTTGTGAAGTGGAATAGAAGCAGGAATGATTTGACTTCCGTGTGCTTCAGCTTACAGGCATTCAATGCAGTCCAGACAGTTATTCACCATTTTAATAATGGCACCATGTGAAGCTTTTGTCTCCTGGACATCTTTGTTCCCTCTGATTCATTCCCTGATTTGGATTAATTACCCTTCTCTTTTCCCACTCTGTGCCTGAGGATCAGCAGTGGTCTGAGTAGGCCATGAGCTGAACACACCGGGTGTTGTTTTGGCACTGTGTGAAGTGCCAGTAGGTGTTAGTGATTGAGGCAGAGGAAGGCAAAGGTTCTCAGTCTGGGTGTAAGGCCCTTGCAGGAAGCTCGTTCTGTGCTCAGGTCCCTGCAGTTGAGCTCTGGGTGGCAGCTCAGCCCTGATTCATTGGGTTCTCACTGTATTCTTTGCACTGTCACCAATGCTGGCCTTGTGCCTGTTATGCATCTCCTGTGCAGTCCCCTCCAGATCTCAGGGAAGGCTTCTTTTTACTCTACTGCATCAGGGTTGAGTGCTCTCTGTACTCAGTTCCCCAAGTACTAGTTTCTTCACAAGGCTCTCTAACCAGTGATTTGTTTATAGTAATTGTTAAAAAGGGGGAAAAATCAACTTAAATACCCAGCCCCTTCAAACAGAGATTTATTTCTAAATGGATGTTTCAAATATCTTTTTTTGGTGTCAAATTGATGGATCGAACTTCTTTTTTAAACAAAATTGGCTGGGGGGTTGCACAGCTAGCAGAGCATGTCTGCCAGCAATATTTCCCTTGTCCTCCATTTGCTACTCTGTTCATTTAGATTATCAGATCTTATGAGCAGGGACTGTGCACAGCAGCAGAGGGCTTTTCTGTACAGTTGCAGCTTCCCAGTGCCACTGCCAGACATATGAGTAATTGGTTGAGCAGCTCTGCAGAGCAGTCTCCTTGCACCGTCCAAGCTGAAATGCAGAAGTAAAAAAATCCATTCTGAGAGATGAAGAATCATAAAATCATAAGCCTGGAAGGGACCAAAAATCATGAAGAAAACCCTTTTCTCGAGGAAAAATTCCTTGTGAACCTGTCTGGCATGCTCCTTAAGAGTCATTCTGTGATCTTGCAATGTGCTTCTGGGATCTTCTCTCTTCATTGTTGCTTGTAAGGCAGCTTTAAATTAATGATAAGGAAGCCATTCAGGGTATGGGCTGTGCTGAGGTTCACAGCTTTCATTCTGAATGAGAGATTAAAGTAAACTGATATTGAAAGCAAGGAGGGAGAAACAAACACAGTCAGTAAGCCTATAAAGTCTTAGCCAATTGCAATGGCGAACATCCTGCTGGCGAGGGTGACCTTGAATGAACTAAGGGGGATAAAGTCACCAGCCTGGACTGACGGCTGAAGAATCAGGCTGGATTCCAGCAAACAGAGAGCAGATTCCTGACAAGAGTCTTCTGAGCTGTGGCAATGGCTTCTCGGTGTCGGAAATGTGGACAACAGGTACCCAGGAATCTGCCTTTCACCGCTGTCCGGATCACAGAGGGAGAAATGAAATCTTACCATGATTTTATAGGAGGATGCATTAGGCTGGAGCGCATGGCAAAGAAAGGTATGTACAGCATCTTTAAACAAAATAGCATCTTCTCTTAGTGGGAGCTGCATTGCATTCCCAGGCAATTTGCAAAAAGGGGATTATATTTCTAATGCTTTCTCTGAGCAGTCAGTGACAGATAAAGGCAACTGGCTGGATTTGGATATTAACTCAGGTGTGGCTGCAGGATTTTACTTGGTTGTCTATTTCTGGGGATACTTGCAATGATTTGACCTAAAGGAGGTTAAAATGAATGTTAGACTCATTCTGAATAAATATTTATTTACCTCAGATGTCAGACACCGAGTTTTCTGTATATGTCAGGAGCAGGTATTTGCTGTGAAAGAAAAATACTTTTTTTGAGATGAATGCAAGAAGCTGGGGCAGTGGGTTTCATGACCCGGATGAACCTGTCACCCCGTGCTCCTAAATTGCTATGTAGAAGGTCACTATCTTTCTCTCAGTAAAGATTCTAGTTTCACTGTACTCAGAAAGTTGGACTATGGAGCTTTTTGTGCTCTGTGTGAGTCAGCCTGGGTACAGGGCTGTATTCTGCTCTCAGTGGGTTGCTAGTATAAGATGCTGGTGTCCTGGCAATTTCTGCTAACTGCATGTTAACTCTGGAGTGATAGTAGTTGAAATCTAGGCTGTTGACTGCTTAGTCACACATCAAGATTGCTGAATCATAGAACGCTTTTTCTTTATGTACCATTTGAAAGAAAGATTAACCAAAGAGCCCCCTTTCATTTACTCTGTTAACTTGAATAAATACTTAGTAAACATCAAATCCATTGTAACGTGTTCACTAGTACGTGATGAAAAGATCCCCAAAAGCATGAAATATGATTGTATTTTCAAGTTGAATTGCTTATTATGATTTAATTAGCTCTTCAGCAAAGAGAGTTGCATTCACTGTGGTAAATGGAGAATATTCTGCAGAAAAAGAGGTGGACCAGAAGCAGGACATCGGCCGGCAGCTACTGCCTACAAACTGGGGTTTGCAGATGCTTTCTTTAATAGGGCTCTAACACACAATGTCAGGGTTTGAAAACTGCAAAGCCAGTCCATTGTAGCTCTGCTTCTGTGGGTGATCCATCCGTGCTGATCTTTGGGCTCAGTGCCTACCTATGCATTGCTGTGTTTGGCTGACCTCTCAGTCACACTGATGTTTCCAGCTGCACTCTTTGTGCTGTGGCATTCTGAGTTCAGCACAGTATGGTAGAAATGTCTGGTATCCCAATAAAAGACAGCAGAATTCATTGAAGTTCCTTCCTGGATGTTTGATCAGGTGCTTCCAGGTTGCTTATGGCTCTGGGGGCCCATGGGCCTGTTAGAGGCAGAGCTCAGGCATCTGCTGTTCTTTTCTTCCTGTAGGTACAGAGGGGAAGAGACTGGTAAGAGGTTTGCCATGGTTACTGTTCCCAGGGAAACATCTTCTCTGCCTTTCATGTTGAGAGGCTGGCTACCTGGCATAGTATTATGGAGGAAATCCCTTGGAAAATCATTTTCTGCTGGAGAACAGATAATGTGTCAAATCACCCTGAGCCTGTTGCCATTTTGTGTACTTTAGTTCTAAATTCTGCCAATGAAGTTGCTGGAGGGGCAGAAGTTCAGTTATTGCCAGGGACAAGGTGCCTCCTGCTGCAGATGTTAGAGCTGGGTGAGCTGTGAGAACACACTGGGGCATCACTGTGTGTGGGGACAATGTGAGAAGGGGGTTAAGGAGCTGGCAAGGTGGCACAGGAATGAATGAATTAATAACAACACTGTCTGGGTTCCTTCCTCCTGCTCAGAACTGACTCTGACCCCGTGCTCATCTTTGGTCTTGTTTTGGCCTGTTCTCTTACCTGTAAAGTAGGAATAGAATTACCTGCCTCCATAAAAAGTGGATCCTGGTGATGTAGTTATGACTATCCTTTGATGATTAGGTCAGCTTTCCTTTGTAATCTGTAGTGCATAAACACAGAGGAAGAAAGATGATCTGTCCCAGAGAACTTGGATTCTGCCTGTCCCTTCTTGCTGGTCCTAAAACTAAGACTCATTGACAAACTCTAGAGATGTGTGCCTTTTTCCCTGTGGCATGTTCTGACTTACCATCACCTAGGGCTACCCTTTCTGCAGTGTAAAGATCCAGCTGGAGTGTTGTTGAGGTCTAATTGGCTGGTATTTACTCAGTGCTTCAGGCACTCCAAAATATGAAGCATTTTTCACATACAGACCATGTCTGTTGAACTCTGTGAATATTCTGTTGCAATTTTCTCTCATTAAATATTACAACGAGAAGAGATGGAAGGCATGCAGGTAACTGCAGCAGAAATAGAGGCCAGGTGGCAGCAGTGGCCTGCAGGTAACCTGCCTTTCAGCAGCAGTACCCCACAGCAAGCAGTGCTGTGCCGAGCTATTCCAGTCCCTGGATCACACGAGTCTCAAGGCTTCCTTTGAATCACCGTGATTTGTTCTGATGAGTGGTCAGAAGTGTGGCTGCAGTCTCTTGTTCAGGTAAAGAGATGAAACCAGTGAATGCTTGCAAAAAGAAAGTTCTGCTGTGAGGGGCCAGCTGAAGGGCAGTTTTCCTCTAGCCACGTGATGCCTGCTCAGATCTCCACAGCCTTTGCTCCCTGCAACAGGCTACATGAGCTGCCTACGGGTGCTGAAGGCCCCTCTGGGGTCTGGTGTACAAATGGTGCTATTTTGAGTACCAGTGTGTGACCTTGAGACTCTCTGGGATCTGCAGCTCCAAGGTGCGAGTTATAGCACAGCTATGAGAACCAAAGGGAAGGAGCCCTGAGAGCCAGGCAAGAAATGTGACAGGGACTCCAGTCCAGTGTTGATCCTTGCTGGGGTGCTCTCAGCTCCTCACGAAACAGACTCTGAAGGTGAAAGCAAAGTGTAGCCTCTCGTCATGAAATACATCATTCTTGGACTGTGGCTCATGTGTCCTTTTAGCACTGACATGACCACTCATGTCACCCAGCTGCTGATGAACATCTTTAATGCTTCAGGACACCTCCTGCCAAACTGGCCCTCTCTGTCCCCAGATGCTCCCAATTAGCCTGCCTTGTTGTGATGCTCCAGCCTGCCAATGGGACCACACACCTACGGGGGCTTTACATGGCTGAATGATTCTTTGCTGGTTAGACTGTGTCACTGCATGCTGTGGGGCTTGAGGCTTCCTGTGGATTATATATTTTTAAGGGAATAAATATGTAGTTTTCCTCTGTGCTCAAGGCTGGTGTCTGCATAAATCAGGGTAATGAATTTACAGACACTAAGGAATATGCAGTTCATTACTGCTATTCAGGCTATTCAGGATTTTGCTGCTACTGCAAAACCAGGCAAGAGCCTCCTTGCCAGTGGGATGGGGATCTGTCTGTTGTGCTAACAGAGGGTTTCTGATTTTGTCCTCTGTAGAGCAGAGGAATGCTGCACTTCTGTCTGTCCAGCCATCCTGGGAACCTTTTCTCAGTCCTACTACTGTGTCTGTCTTACTGCTGGAGTTGAAAAGTGGTTCTTCATGTCTGTATGTTCAAGGGGGAAAGGGACTGAAGTACTGGAGTAGTTATGGAGTTACAGTGCTATCTCTGGAAGGAATTCCCATCTGTATTGAGTCCAGGCTGAAATTTCTTGGACTTTTTGGAGCTTCTCCATCTTTAGTAGTAAAATATTAATGAGAAGTGCTTTCCTTTCCCACAAGGCTGACCTTCCACAAAGGTGCTGGTTACTGGAGAAAGTGATTATTTCATGTGAAGACAGAAACCTGCAGTATAAGTGGAAGGAATTTCTAAACCCCTTGAGACTCAGTCACAGTGCCTCCTCTTGCACTGTTCAGAATTGTTCATGTTGTATTTGCATTCAGTATCTCTTCTCCTCTTTAATACAAAATACTACCTAGGGAACCTGGGGTAATTTTTCAGCTGGCTTTCACTGCAAAGAAAACAATTAAATTAAAATATTCTGTTTTCCACAGAGGTTTTTCTAAGAGAAGATCTTTATCTTGGATGCTTGTGTTTCTTTTCACCTGTTCCCATTGATATGCAGCATGCTCTGCTGCAGTTGAGCAACACTAAACCCCGTTTACCTAATTAGAAAAATCCAGAGAATTGTGAGGAAAAAAAGGAAAGCAGAACTTGATTTCCATTTTAAAAGAATTTTGAGAGATAAGTAGTACTGAGAAGATCAAGAGAACAAATTCTCAGAGGGCAAGTTATAGCAGAGGCCTTCTGGGTATTTATGTTTTTCCCTTCCTCCCAGGATACCAGAACAAGAAACAATTCAGTGAAATGGAAAAGCATTAAACACGGAGAGACAGATTGCTGTAATTGGCAATGTTTTGTTAACTTGTGGGACTTATTACCACAATATAATAGCACAGTTTGCTTTTTTTATATGCCTAAATTATAGTGTGAACTGTCTGGGGAGCAGATTTCAGGGGGAAATAGTGCTGAATATACTGGCGGGTTGGAGAGCATTGGTGCAGAGCTCTCACCCTGGTTGTGCCCACAGAGCTTATTCTCCAATTTCAGCCAGTTCTGATGTTTCAAACCCCACTTAAAGACCCAATTCTGCTGTATTGATCTTTTATACAAATTGTGCTGCTGCTTTATTACCTGAATCTTGCTGTGGATTAGCCTGCCCTGTGAGGTTTCTAAGCCATGGACTTTCCTTCTTCACCACCTGTACATTATCTAGTAGAATTACTCATGCTCAAGTATAAAAGAATGATAAATAAAGTTTGGTTGTAGCAGCCCACCTATTTATGAATATTTGGACTATGCCAAGTGTCTTGTTGCACAAATTTGTGATCCTATTAGTTAATTCCATTTTTCAAGGGAAAAAAACAATCCTCCAGGCTTTTACAACAGACAATAGTTATTGACCAAAGATTTATTTTTTCACCATTTTCTAAGCCAGGATATCTCAGCATCTTTGTTCTGCACAGAGTCAGTGCCTTATTCATATTCAGAACCTGTTCCTGTGAGTCATTAAATTGGGGATTGGTGAGTTCAGGCTACTTGTCTAATGAGTCACTACCTCGAGCCAGTGTGCAGCTGGGTGGGCCTCTGAGGAGCAGGGTCTACAAGTCTGAAGATCTGACTTTGAAATTGTGATACTGTTAATTAGTAAGGTCATCATCTGCTAGCATTGGGAAAAGCTGAGGTGAAATGGAAAGAGGTAAAGAGAGGGGATACTCTGTTCCATTTTCCCTTGACTTTACCACTAGACTCAAAAAGTGAGATCTGCCAGAGAATGGATGAAACTGGGGGCAACTATTACATTTTTAAGTCAAAACCACAATAAAGACCAATAGGTTGTAAATGAAAGTGGGAGCTTTGAAACACAAGCCAATTTCTTTGTGTTAGGCCAGCTCTAGCGGAAACTGTGGATTTGCAGTTGCCTGGAGTCTTTAACATAAGATTAAAGAGCTTTCCAAAATGCTGGTTTAATCCAATTTCTGTGAACATCTTGTGTGTTCAACAAGTCAAACACGATGAACCCAGTGGACCTCCCTGGCCCAGCAGTGAAAGAATCTGGGAAGATGATCTCTGGGAAGATGATCTCTGGGTTAGAGGCACTTGGGGATGAGCCATTCTTTGTCAAGCTTTTGTAGACCCACACCCACAGGTGTGACCACATGAACTCGTGGGGTCAGATGCTTGCATGGTGCAAGTTATTTCAGTCAAAGTGGGGTGTGTTGTAGCAACTGAGGATCAGGTCCTTGGATATTATTACTTTAAGTAAACTTAAATGTGTACTGCAGATGCTTCCCAGTAACAAAAGCTGGAACATCACTATTACTCTATTCTATGTGCTGAGTGCTGGTGGAACAGTATTTGGATAGTGCAAAATACTGTTCTGATGAGAGAGGCCCAACTAAGCCTTTTCAGCTTAACAAAGACATTTTACAGATGCTGACTAAAATTTTTACTAATTTTTACTAATTACCCAAATAAAAAATGTCTGACCTGTGTAAATCTATTTTATGAAACTGAAAGTGCTGCCTGATGAGCTTTCCTTTGAGCATGTAGTGGACCAAGAGGAATTTCTTGGTGCCTCTTTTGTGGTGAATTCATTCATCTCCTTATCTCTGGAATCCAGCATGAGGTCAGTAATTCACTTTCATTTGCAGAGTGAATTCTAACTTCACAGCTGGATCTGCTACTTTTGGAGCGTCTCTACACACAGGGTTAAATTGATTTTTAAACTGTAATCATCTGGCATGCTTAGCAGCCACTTAGATAGATGTGACACTTGTCCATAACGCTTTGTAGTTTCTCCCACCTGTGCTCCTCGGGAGTCCCGGCAGGAAGATGGGGGATGGTGTCCGGGAGAGGGCAGTGGCTGCCCCAGAGCTGAACGCGGGCTCTTCGGTTGTTTTGGGCTTCCCCTGGAGCTGAGCTGGGCTCGGTCGTAACTGCACTGTTGTCTGTTCGCTGTGCACAAGCAGAGCTGGAGCGGAATCTCCCACCTGAGAGCAAAACGCATCTGGAATGGGAGACATATTTTGTGAATTCGTTACACGTGGACGTTTATACTGGTACAGGCAGCAGAGGGTAACATTATACACTCACTACAGCATTAAATTCACTTGTTTAGCACGCAGTGTAGGAGAGGCTGGGGAAAGGAAGTGCAGTGTAAAAATCATACTGTGCATCTTGCCACTTTCCTAATCTTCCTTTATCTGCCAAGTAGTGTCTGTCTGCAACACTACTCATACATATCTCATACCAGCACAGTGATTCTCTGCTTTGATTTGGCATTTATCTGTAACTACACAGAAAATTGTGTTAGTTTTCTCATGCTATACTATCAACATTGTGAGAATTTGTGTTGGTTTGCTGATGGGGTACGGATGGAAACAGTGGGTGTGTTGTCCTTAAGATGATCCACTCCAGTAATCTGTGTGTCTGGACAACTTTGGTCTGTTGTTCATTTTACAGGTGGGGGATACTGAGGTTGGCTGGTGACCTGGATTCCTCTCCCCATTCCTCAGTTTCCCTATCTATAAAATGAATGACACTTGTCTTTTTTTGAGCCTGACTGATGGCAAGACTTAGAGAAGAAACAAGATGTTACCACTGTATCACACACCCTAGGGGACAGCTGCTGTGCTGTACCCTGAGTGAAGAGTGACCTGTATCCAGAGTTACTGAGCTGCTGGGGGTTGTGGTAGTAAAAGAACAATTTTATCAATTAATCTAATGTTAAAGTGGTGACCCAGTATTGCTTCAGACAGCTGTAGATGCAACACTACCATCAGCACACAACAGAAAAGCATATGTACACCCCTCATGCACTGTACAAACTTTTGTCCTACTATATGTAGAACTGATTCCTCCCTGGCTCAAGAGCTGTAGTCATGTTTCCAACCAAATTCATGGGTCTCTTGCAGTCTTCTCTGTCTTTAAATAACAGGTCTGTGCTCTGGTGTGTGGGTGTGTCTTTGGGATAGTACTCCAAGACAGCAATTCACAGCAGCACTGCTGGTTTCCATTGGCCCTGGTACTCTGTTATTTGAAGTTATTTTAATGAACGTGTTTTCCATGCCTTAGTCTGAGCAAGTGAGTCTGTTTTGTTGGTTATTGGGCTGTACTTTTATTTGTTTGTGTTAAGCTGTGAATGTCTCCCAAGTGTCCAGGGGCCTGAGTGCAGAGCCGCCTGGGCGGGAAGAAGCAGCTGCACCCTGGGGAGGGTTAAAGCCTGGGCACGGTGAGAGTCAGAGATCTCTGCCGTGGTTTGCCTTGAAGCAGTTACTAAGCAATTTGTGCAGTCTCCTCCAGGAGAGCGTCAGCTCTTTGGTGCACTGTTGGTTGGATCCAGGATTGCTTCCACAGAACGCTGCCTCTCTCCATCCCTCCCCTCTGCCTCGGGTGAACTCCTTGCCACAGCGGGACTGCCGGGAAGCCAGTCTGGACACACGGGAGGGCACGTGCTTGTGAGTGTGTGTGGGTCTGAAGGGGAGGCATCGCTCTCTGCAGCATCTTTCTGTTGCTTTTTCTAACGGGATCTGAGCTGTGATGGTGGTGACAGCTTGGAGGAGGCTGCAGGAGGTGGCTGGGTCTCCTTGGGCAGAGAGGTCGGCTGTGAGCAGTGTTGGTCCTGTTTCACATACTCAGAGTGCTGCTGGCAGCAGTGGTGGCTGCTGTGGCTCACTGTCTGTCTCCAATGACAGTAACCAAGGAAATATTTTTGAGCTCACTGGCCTCTGCTCAGGACTGAGCATTTCTGAGCTCCTGAGCTCAGAAGTTATGTGAACAGGCTCTGAAGTGATTTTGCTGGATGCAATAGTTCAGAGCAGAGCCAGTGGGTAGAATTTTTCTAAGATACTGTTTCAGCTGTGAAACTGTCTGCTGGCAAGCTCTGGGAGGAAGGAATGAAGTCTGCTGTGCAGTCTGATGTATCTCTTGATTAGCTCAGTGTCCAGGCATTGTAGTGAGAGTATTTTAGATTTGCAGTTTGCCACACGTGGTTTTTGTTATTCATGATGAATTTTAACATGACTTAGTGGAAATGTTCTTTTGTTCTATTCTCTGAGCAGGAATTTGTGTTCTAGCAATCCAGCATTGTTGTGAAGCACACACAAAATCTGGGTTAATTTCTTGAATGCTGAGATAGAGCTTGGTCTTTAATGTCTTTTCTTAGGGAAGTTTCAGTTTTGTGGATAGTAGGATATAACATCCCCCCATCATGTCCCTGCATGAGCTCTTTGAAATCAAACAATATCTGTCTCAAAAAAAAAAAAAAAAGGTTTGCTGAGTAAATGCTATGGAATGGTGTGTTTCTTTAGATCTTTGCTGATTATGGGTTGTTACTAATTTTGTTAATAATTTCTTATATATCTCTTATGATTTTACAGAAATATTGTAAGAAGTATCTTCATAATAGGCTGGGATATAATGGCACCTGAACAGAACAGTGAGAGTACTTTAAGAATTTTATATTAGTTTGTAGAATTTCACTTTTATGGGGATTATTCATTAAGGATTAGATGTGTGCGTAAATGCATGGTGCATTCTGGCAGTAAGTAGTCATCAAAATCCTTGAAGTGTGACTATAGATATAAATTTATACACACCAGTGTACTTTTGTAGAATGTACCAGTACTAAAGCTAAATACCAGTTTGCCTATATAGCAGAAAGCTTTTGATTTTTTTTGTTTTACCAATCAATTTAAAGACAACTTCTTTAAAAAACAAACAAAAAAAATCCCAGTCAAACAAAAACATCCAAGGATTGTTTTTGGAGAAGTGGTTAAATGGAAGAAGTAGGAAAATGTGTTTCTTCATCCAAGGAAGTCTATACCAAAATATTTTGAAGCTGGCTTAGAAAGCTGACATAAAGCCTAGAGGGTGCATGTCAGCAGTAGCAGCACTGCATGTAAGAATAGCAGGGACACATCCTGGACTGGTAACAGCCTGCTTGTCAATTTGACACAGAATAATTGATGTTTAAACTATACATAGGCCCAATTGAGAACTGTCAGCTTCACTATTTCTGAGTCTGGGGTTCCCCAGGCTCAGATTTTACGTGTCTGTCTGAACTTCCTGGCCATCTGCTATCATTTTAGATTAATACATATTTACATGTTTAACAAAACAGGACTTCGAGCATTTCCTCTTGTTTCAGTGCAGCTGCATATAGATTTAACTCTGCCTCACACACAGGCTTGAGGGGTCAGAATCAGAAACCACCTGAAAGGCTGGATCTAAATTCAGGTTTGGATCCAAAATAACTGGTTCACTTGCATTTCCAGTGCAAAGAAGGAGCATGCTGGACAATTTGTGACTTGAAAGTCACTGCGAGCAAATCCGTGGAAAGTCCTTACAGTTTTCTAATTGCTGGTGTGATCTTGAGGGTGAACTAAAAATTTTACTTCTATGTAGTGGCAATGTTGACCTGCAAATAACCGGGAATGTGGTCTGTACTGTCTGTAGTCCTTACATTCTTACCTGGACTGTGTTCAAATGTCTCCTCTGGAGGTTTTCTGCAGTGACTGCTTTGAGTCTCTTTGCATCTTTCCTTCAGTAAGCTGCAAACAAAGGTTTGTGTGAATGGCTTTTGCCCAGGGTACTACTCAAGAAACTGAAATTGAGGGGATTTTCAGTTGGGAGGAAAAGATTTCAGTTCTTTGACATGAACAGCTCTCCTTTCTCCCACTTCCAAGTCAGCCACAGTAGACTCCTAATATGCATTATGCCTGCCTGTAAAAACCAATTGTTTAAGTCTGTAACCACTCCTGGAACACAGGAAAACGCAGCCACTAAACAGGTCTTTTCAGTCTGTGACCTCTCCATTCCTGGAATTTTATGTTAAAATGAGCATCAAAATTAGTAAAGGAAATTAATTGAAAAAATACAGAGATCCAAAGTAATTTGAGCAATCTTCCCTGAAAGACTTCAAACCAGCAGAAATGTTTAATGTGCTTGCAGGGCCAAGCTCAGGTCAAGCTGTACACCTATCCATCATTAGGCTGTGCAGAATGCCTTGGAAATACTGATCACAACTTAGTGTAAAGGCAGGAGAAAACTTGAGAGCAGATCTGCTGTGCAACAGAAAATCCCCTCAGGCACCAGTTCAGCTTCTGCCCACACAGACACCAAGAGTCACAGGTTTTTGAGCTGTTCAGAGAAAGGTGCATTTCTAGCCTTTCCCTCTTTCATGGAGATTGTTTGGGAAAGCTTGTGAGGCGGTTCCATCCACACCATGATCTGTCCCTTTTTCAAGAGATTGGAATATATTGGAAGTGCATCACTCAAGACAGTTGGAATCTTGCTCCTAACCTTGCTTGTCCAGATTTCTGCTGCATTAGTGTACATAAAGTCAGGCTGCTGTTACAACTAAACCACCAACTTCTAGGGATACCTCCAGACATAAACCAGTTACTTAAATATTTTAGAGGAATTTTGTGTCTCTGGAAGTTGGTGAGCAAACTTCACAATGAAATTTGGTTTTAATGAGAAGAGAAATTGAGTTTGAACAGATACTCTTTCTAAGTTTTACAGTTGTGCTTGGTGAAAAATTGATCTGAGATAAAAGATGACATCAGTCACTTTATCTATGCTGCATTTTGCTTTTACTCTAAGATGATCTTAATCTGATTGTCTTCTGGAAGGGGTAGTTCTGGCTTTGCCCTTTGGCCCCCCTGCATTACCAGCACTTTACCCTTCAAGCAGCTCTGCTGAGAACTAACCCAGATTAGAAGCAATTCCACTAAGGAAAGGATTGCTTCACTTTTTTTACAATAACTTTATTCCTGGCTTGGTTTTCAGTTGACTCAACATGGGTTAGAAGAAAAAGAGGTAGTGGGACTATGCAGAAGAATAAGATAAAGGATTGGAGTTCCTTTCTGTTTATAGCTGGATTTTAGTTCCTGTTTCAATCTGTAGCACAGCACTTGTATCAGTAACTGATCTTGCTTTTCTCTGTCTGGGCTGTGAGAATAAACAAACCTTTTCAAAATTAAACAGAAGGCACAAATGGTGAGAAAGAGAAATAAATAAGAAATAATAATAATAATAATAAAAACCCAAAAAGTAGTGACTTTGAAGTTCTTTTTGACCTTCAGGAAGGGAAATGTTTTGCTTAAGGGTTTGTACTGGGAATTCTGATGGGACAGATTATTTTCAAATTCTTTAGCCTGCTTCAACCTTGTCAGTGAAACATGCAAATTTGTTTCCTTAGTGTGTTTAATTCTTGAAATCTAAATTATCTCTTCTGGACTCTTAGCTACCCGTTGTTCATGGCAAGCAAAGCAGATACAGGACCTGAGAGAACATTTGAACTGTAGGTACTTTGCAACCTTCAGACTCTGGATTTGTGTTTTGCCTTTTGGTACTTTTTAAGAAGCATAAGCACACATAACATGAAAGGTGTCCTTTCATGCTTTTAAAATGAAATAACTCGCCTCATGCTTAACCCTCCCTGCCCTTTTCCATCACATCAGCAATCTGATTTTTCTCCAAACCCTCAATTTTAATTTGAATGCTCTGAGCATAATTTTTGACTGAGCTTGCACAAAATAGAAGTAGGCTGATGTACTCTACGATTCTAGGAAAGATTTTCTTTTGCTCCCATCTGTCTTCCTTCCCTGTGAATTACGTATTAGGCTGTCATTAAAAAGAGATGAACTTTGCTCTGGAAATTTGTAACCCATTATTCCAAGATTAGCAACTTCAGATTGGGGATTGACTCAGCCCCCTCCTGTAGTCAGCAGGCAGTTGTAGCATTCAGTGACTGAAACACAAAGAAACCCCAGTGTCCTGCTGTGGCTCTTTGCCTTTAGTGTCCTCCATGGAGCAACAGGCACTGCTGTGTCAATCTGCTCAGCACAGGCCAGTCCTTCACTCCAGAAGGTCGTATTTCCAACACTGTTGGAAATTATTAGTTGCCATTAGCATGTAAACTAGTTTCTTTCTGCTCAGAGAAGAGACAAAGGAACAAGACTATATTCATTGTTGCTTTTAATCAGCTGCTGGTGGTGTAGCTCCTCCAGACCTGCTGTGGGAACACGTACAGCTGGGTGAGGAATCAAATAGGCAAGGGTGTGTGTGTGGGGAAGCCCAAGCATGTTTCATTTTTGAGTGAATTATGAAGCATAACTGAATGGCTTTCCCCTTGAAGATTAGATAGCACAGTTGCAGCTAGTCTCTCCAGAGAGCAGGAAGGGAGGAGAAGCTGTGCCAGACAGATGGCTACAGTAATTGCTTTTCTTTTTCTCACCCTGAGTAGAAAACCTTGGGAAGCAAAACTGTAAGGCCTAATTCTTCTGCAGTGAAACTGGCCCCTTCTAGGAATTCAATTTATAGTAGTTTAAGAGGAGAATTAAGAATAGATGAACTCACTTGTGGTGGTTTTTTGTTTGTTTTTGTTTGGTTGGTTGGTTTGGTTTGGTTTGGGGTTTGTTTTGTTTTGTTTTTTTTCCTCTTCCATCACATTCTTATTCGTATTTTAATTGCCTTGGCAAATTAAATTAGTTCAAGTAATGAAGAACTGTATGGTATGTGTAAGTGTTCAGTTTTGATGGCCTATGCAGGGGATTGGCATTGTTTCACATAACACCATTTGATCAATCAAGCCTTTTGCTTTTTTTCAATTTTAGAGACAGTTAGGACCACAAGAACAATCACACACAAGCTGGGAAATGTCTGAGTCAATCTTTCCAAGATAAACACGTTCCAGACACTTGGCTGGTGTAGGTTTTGATATGATCTTGACTGGCATTGCTCTACAGACTTTATGAGAGGACAGAGCTGCTCTGAGGTGATCAGGGGTTATCCAGTCTCTTCTGTAGATATTAGCAAGGTGCAATGAAACAAGACAGTTGTCAAGCTCTCGAGGCTTTTCAGCTTCCTCTGAGTCCCCATGTAGTGAATTAAAATGTGCCTATCCTCAATAGGTTTTTCTGAAGTAGTCTATGGACCTGCAGCTGTCAGCTCAGTATCAGCTCATGCCAACCTGGAGCAGGGTTTTCTCAGCTGGAATATCAGTCCCACAGGGAAGTGGTGCATTGCTTCTGTCCAACAGGGTAAACACCAACACCACTGCCTTCTGGCTTGTGGCTTGCAGCACACACACCAGAGAGGCTGCAGAGCCTCCTGGGGGAAAGTTAGTGGAAGATATAAATGGATTACTGCTCAGTAATGCTAGGCAAAATGTAATGGCCTTGAAACAAACCCAGACCTGTGTCTTTAGGTTTGCTTAGAAGATTTTTTTAAAGCTTTTCTTTCAGTTGAAGGTTAAAAAACTTCCTTCAGCAGCTCCAGGTAATGATGTTTCCAAGGACTGCAACTTCTACTGCAGGCTCTGTGCTGTGATGGTGATACAAATTCATCCATGCTGGAGAGTAACTACCTTTGAGCACTGTCCTAGAAGAAGTTGCAAATGGGCAAGTGGGACCTTGTGAACTGCTGGGTACAGCTGCTGACATTTCATGGCACATGATCTGATTTGCCATTTGAGCTCATGAGGCACCTTCCCTTGTTTGCTCAGATTTTCTCAGTTCCCTGCTAGTTTCTTCTGCTGCAATTTCTTTTCCCAGCATGTCAGTGTGTGAGCTCTACTCTCTCACTTGAATGTGAGATTCCTTGTCACCAAATGTATTTTGTACCACCTGTCTCATCATCGAGCATCTCCTCCTGAGTGTGGGTTTTACAGCAAATCCCATGTGTTTTGTCTTGCCCAGGCAGGGGATTTGAAGAGAATTAACTGGCACTCTGCAGTTCTTGTTTCTATTACTTCATCTGATCCTTACATCACTACATTCTTTTGGAATAAAAACGATATTTAGAAACCTGAAACCAAGTTATTTTTAGAGCAAGCTGATAAAGCTAATATGGAGGTGGTGGAGTTTCTGTTTTGCTCAAGGCTGGTTGATATTAATGATTCCTTCACATTGGGAAACACCAACTGCAAACTGAGGTACTGACAGGTTTGTTACCCTGGAGGGATGAGCAAGTCTCTGAGAGGTGAGAGATGGTGGCACCTTTTCTAGTTCATTGTCTGTTTCTGTTGAGCCTCCTTGTGATTGTCTCATCCACTGTAGAAACCTTTGCTCTATTTCTGCAGCTTTTTGGCATAATCTCAGTCCTGGTCACCCAAACCTGAGTGTACCTGACAGCCCGTGGGGCTGCACAGTTGTCACAGTATCTTTGCATCTTCTGGATGCTGAAATCAATAGTGTTTTCTTCAATGGATGCTCTGGGATTTCCCTGTTCTGAGAGTCTGTTTTAATTATTAATTTTCCCCTACTTCTGTGTTATGTTTTGTTTTGGTCTGGTTTGGTTTTTGTTTGTTTGTTGTTGTTTGTTTGGTGGTTTTTTTTTTTTTTTGGTTGGTTGGTTGGTTTTTACTTTCTGACTCAGCTATAGTCAGCTCTAAACACCCATTTTTCTCTCTTCTACCTCCGTCTTGCTGCCAATGCATGGTTTGAAAAGGGCAAATCGTGAATCAGAAGCATCTCAAGTGTCATTTCTGAAGGATGGAATAATTTTTTGACCAATGATCTGGAGATGCTGGTCTGGACACCTGTTGAGAATTGTGTTCATAGATTACAAAACCTTTTTGTTGCTGGTTCCTTGGGTGTAGTATTTATTTCACTCCAAACAGGACTGTCACCATGCTGTTCTGAAGCAGCTAGCAGAGAAATCAGGCTTATGGTATTCTCTGCTTTCTAATAAATAACCCCATATATTCAAGGAGATTTTATCTTGCCTTCCTTTTTCTGTAGTTTTCCCCACAGATCCCATTCTGGATATGCATGGAGGAAACTGCAGAGTAAAAAAGGGAAAACTTGAGGGGTTACTGTTATTTAGTTTGCTTTGGGAATGTATACTGGTCCCTGACACCAAGGTCTTTAGCTGGGATTCATTGCTCTGCTCTCCTGATTGCTCTTGGCCACCTGCAATGTCCAGAGAGCTGACAGACAGAATGGAAATGAAGGTCCTACATCAAAAACTTCACTCATTCCAGTTTCAATTTCCCCCTTTTAAATTCAAAGGAAGAATTTGCAGAATCAGCCTCCTTGACATTTTTTTTTCCCAATTGCTTGGAATCATTTCCTTTCCTTGTGTACTAGCCAAAATTTGTGCAACTTCTTTTTGCATTGTATGTCACTGTTTGTCTAGGAGAGAGCAATGGCACAAGCTCTTCATCTACTTCATCTCAAGGCATTAGTGAAGTCTTTGAAAATGAACAGAAAACTTTCCATATGAAATTGTGTCATTTAAAACCTAGAATCCCTGGTTCTAGAAAGGATCAGAGTGGTTGTCTGAAAGCAAGAGAGAGATGGTATTTTGGGCGGTAGACTGAGAGGCAAGAGAAAGAAGCTAATCTGTAACCTCTCTGACCTCCCTCTCTATTTCTGGACAGCTGGTTTAAAACCAGGTGCACCAAAGTATTTCAGTGTCTGTATTGCATTCACATCAGTGAAGATCTTGATGCTTAAACAGGGCAGCTGCCTGCCTTTCCTCAGATTTGTGACCTACCTGGACCCAGCTTCCTTCCTCCCACCTGTTGTCTGGGCAGTTAGAGGTGAGCTGTACAGAACTAGGACTGGTTGTTGTTCTGAAGCTTCACAGTGGCTAAAGGAGTAGTTAGAGAAGGTGTTATTATAACATAAACCTTGATCCTGCCAGTTGACTTGGCAGATATTCCCTGTAAATGTTGCTGCTCTAGATTGGGGTGAAGAGTGGGGAGAACAATCGGGTGCACCTGCTACAGAAAGAGATCAAATTAGTTCAGGGTGAGACTATAGTTGCTTCTCGCTTGATAGATCACACAAAAGTGGTGATTTTTCCCCAGTTACTTGCCAAGTTACTTTCTAACTTTTCAGTGTTTACTTTAAAAGAGCAGGCTTTGTTTTCGTGAGAAGAAAGCCTCACAGCCCCTTATTTCCTCCTTTTACTATGTATTTGATTGTAGCGGAAAAAGCATCAGGAAAGGAAACAGTTCTGGATTGGTTGGTTACACAAAGTCCTCCAGCAGAGATCGGGGAGTTCGGGGTGGAACAGAGCCCTGACTGTGGAATAGACTTCACTGTTTGAAAGACTGAAAAGCTGCTGTACTGGGAGGCCAAATGCAGTGACTTAATAGGAAACCCGAAGCAGTAAAGAGCAGGTGTCAGCTTGAGCAAACCTGTGGCAAGCTCTGGCAAATCTACTGGAGCTGCTTTATGGAAAGCTCCCTGTGAAACCACAAAGCAGGAGCTGAAGTTAGGAGGCTGAAGAGGAGAGAGACTCTGTAAGTATCATAAACTTCTCCATGATAGTCATAGAATATCTCAACCAACAGCCCAGCCAGGGTATTTTTCTTTGAGTGTCATGTCTGTTTTGCTGGGTTCTTAAAGGATGCAAAAGTTATCATTGAGGCTTTATTAACTCCTCTCTGTTTTCCCTTGCACAGATGAAATCATGCAGCAGGAGATACGGCCGCTGGTAGCAGTGGATATAATAGAGCAGCTCCACAGGCAATTTGCTATCCTGTCAGGTAAGAAGTTGCTGGTAATCACATTCCAGGATTCTTTTGGAAACATATTGGAATCTGTCATGCTGACTGTCACCCTTCAGCTCCGTACAGCAGTTGCAATAGTATTTTTATATTGCTAATGCAAAGTGCTGTTACAATCAGATATTTGGGGTGTTTGGAACTGATAAAAGCCAAGTTGCTGTGCTTGTTTTTCTTAGAGCAAGTCAATTTTCCGTGTTCTCCACAATGGGCTGGGGAGAACAGATTTAGAGGGTAAGAAATTAAACAAATCTTTATATACATATCTTTCCACAATGGCCGAGCATCTTGTTTGTGGGAAAAGATTTTGGTCTATCAGGGAGCTATTCATGACCTCCCCCTTCTTCCTCATTTGCCTTTGTTTTAGAAATGATTCATTGCTAAAATGTAAGGTTCTAATCTTTTAAAGATATGATTATTACATATTCCTTTGTTTGCCTGAAGTTTGCAATCACACAAAGTGACGCAGTTCCTTTCCCTGATAAAGAGCTGATACTGAAATATTCGCCAGATTATTTAATACACTTATTTTGGATGCTGTAGAAGATATCTATCATAGAATGTCCTATACTGTTGACTGCATGGCCTCTGGCAATTCCTTTTGTCTTTGTTTCTGCCTGTTCTGCAAAAAAGGGAATTCAGAATTTGCTTTTTATCTTCCCTATAGATACACATTGAAGTTTCATGAATTTACACAAAATGCTGAGATTATCATAAGAAGGTCCTCTTGAACAGCCTGTCCCTCTTGTCAGAGAGGAACACTGGGAACACAATGCAGAGAGTGCACAGACCCAGCTCTATAAATGGTCAACTCGGCAGGCCCACTCTTTGCTGCATCTTTGCATTTTTAAGTACATTCCAAGCTGCCAATCCAAATCTTGAGTTACACAGTATTCTTTATGAGGCTCTGAGTATTAAAACTTCATTGGAGGTTTCTAATTAGCATCTTGTGACAGTTTAATAAGTTCAATAACTAACTGGTTTGCATTAGGAAGAGGGTATTGCCTGGTGGAACCAGCTGCCTTCTCATCTGCAGTAAAGCATCTCAGGGTCACACCTTCCTAGAATTCCTAATGAACACAAACCTCCAGGCAGGACAGTGTCTGTAGCTGCATTAATTGCTCAAACCTTTTTCGCCCCAATATTGTACTCAGTGCAGGCTAACTAGGAAGTGTTGAGAATTCCCTGCCTCACATGCAGTGCTTATCCAGTAAAATGTGGGGGACTGCCGTGCCTGAACCCTGTTACTTTGGAACATTTGGGACCATTAATAAAAGCTGTATATGGCATGTAATGAGCAACTTGTGGAACGTGGTTTACTAAACAGGAAGGAAAACCCATTTCCAGTTCTATGTAGAACATTAAACATGGAACAAAAATGTCAAGGACAAATACAAAAAAGCACATTTGTATTTCTTTATGGAGTTGCCATTTTGGCAGTGCCTGTGTTCTCACCTGCTGTTTTAGCAAATTCACCTCTTCGCTTTTGATCTAGTACTTTTATTCTTGCAAGTGATGGGACAGATGTTTAAATAAGGCAATTTAAATGTAAGCTGCTTAAAGACTTTGAAAATAACTCTTCACAGAAGACGGACTTGTTTGTTAGAGGTTGGGAAATAACTGTTTCATTGACATACAAGTGCTAATAACCAATAACACAGGTGAGTGAGAAGGTGTCTTTCATGGCCCCATCTACGTAAAAACCAAATCCCATCTGAAGAATTTTCAGGCTTATCTAAAATCTCCTCAGTAAAGTCCAGAAATAATAGCCTAATAAAAGCCATGGCAGTATAGTTCATAGTTTCCAAATTGATTTCAGCCTGAAGTTTACAGCTAAATTTGGAAACCTGGGTGCCTCCACTCCAAAATCCCCATGGCAGCATGTGAAGAAGATCAAGAATATAAAATCATCTACTGAGAGGTCCCTTTAGCCCTGTATCTTGTTGTTGGTGACCATGGGTAAAATACATCAGGAATCTTCCTTACTGTCCCTTTATTGCCTCCTGCAAACAGAACTTTAGGTACAAGCCAGAAATTACTACAGTTTTCAAAAATGCATTTCTCTAAATAAGTGTAACTTTCTTTTTCCTCTAGCAAAAGGTTGGTTTTCTCATCCAATGAAAACAAATCTGGGCACTCTTCTGTCTCATTTCACGTATTAAAGTAGTTCACACATATATGACCTCATTTGATTTAGATTTTTTTTTTCCAGATGGCTCTGTAGCTTTTCCTCAAAGCATGCTGCTCTGCTGCTTTTCATTAGGCATGAGCAACCACAAATATTTTGGTGCTTCAGTGCTTGCCTACATGGTGACTGAAAATTCGATACTTAGCCTATTTCCTGGTTTTCCATACTGAAAGGTTGCAGACAGTAGCCACTGTCTGGTAAAAAAAAGTCCTTCTGCTCTTTGGTCTCACCACTGTGGGCAATAAAAGGCAATCTCAGCTTTCTTGTAGAGTGTTATGGATGTATATGATGTTTTTCTGAACAACTTCATAACAATGGATACGTGCTGATTTATAGGAGATGGGGTTGCTGCAGCCCCCAGAGCCCAGACAGACCCCTCTTCCATGCATGTGCAGAGCTCAGAGGATGTAGCAGTGAGTCTGGGTTTTGTTACTCCAGAGCCTCTGGCTTTGTCAAGCTCTCCTGTTTCAGTCCTGTGGACCCCAAATCCATTTGTCCAGTGATAACAAAAGTAACTGGTTGACTATTGCAAACTTTGTTATGAGTGAGTATTTCCTTGGTTAATACCACCTTTTTAGCAACAGCTGGCAGCTCAGGCAGATGTGGTGAACACATAATATTCTCCTGCAGTAAAGCAGAAAAGAAAGAGGAAAGTGATTGAATCAAAGGCTCTTTGTTTCCTCTGGACATGACTCATTAGAAACACTTTTCTCCACTATTGCTGTGTACAAACTTCTTGAGAGGATCTGACTGTCTTGCCGTCTCCCAGCAGATGGTAGGAATTATGCAACAAGCCTAATGAGTTTGGTGTTTGATTGTGCCAGGGTCTGGTTATAATGAGTGTATTAGCTACTAACAGCCTCCTGATTGTCCTGGCCCTCCTGACCAGACTAACCAAGACCTTACTGTCCATGCCAAGGACAGGGAAACTCTCCAAAGCCTTCCCTGGTCCACTGAGGTCATGGAAAAGGCTGCAGTGTAACACAACAATGTGCTTAATCACCTAATTTTACTTTAGTCATCTTTTTCCATGTGCTGATTTAGCCCTGCTTAGCTTGTGAGATCTACTAGGAGTACTGGTTCTTGTGGTGAAATTCTAGTTTTGAAACCACTACTGCCTCATTCCTTTCCCTGAAAACAAACTCCCAATTATGGGACTACAGCTGTGACAACACAGGAGTGCTCAGCTGGGTTTGAGTGCTTCCTGTAGGTGTTAAGGAAACTAGGACACAAAGTGGGGTAGTACTGAAAACCTGGTTATTCTCACACACTAGTTTTTACTGAAGAATAAAGAACCTCTGGTAAAATACTGTTTCTGTCCTGCTGACAAATTAATAACCTGCTGTACCAATGTGCACTTGAAACTACTACCCCCCCCCTTTATCAGCAGCCTCACAACCTGCTCTTATCTGTGATTACTCTTTCAAAGAGCCCAATCTGCCATTTGCAGCAATAATGGATCTTGTTACTAAATCACAAATTTATTAAACAAACTGTCATGAAGTGTATTAGCAGAGAGTCATTTTCTTTGTGTTCTGCTCCTGTTAAGTCAACAGGACTACAGTGGATGGGAGACTATATCTGAAAATGGTAACTGACTCAGAAGCCAATTTATTTAATTTCCAAAG
Organism: Myiozetetes cayanensis; assembly: GCF_022539395.1. NCBI lineage: Eukaryota > Metazoa > Chordata > Aves > Passeriformes > Tyrannidae > Myiozetetes > Myiozetetes cayanensis. Next base: position 15,333,428 of record NW_026086937.1, read on the forward strand.
CCTGGAGGGTATTTGGCCATCTGCTTCCTGTTTAAACTGAGCCTTTTGGAAAACCTGGCCTGACCTTGCCAAAAGGACAGTTTGGAGCTTGTATAAAAATTGAGACCCAGGAAGCGTGTTTTAATAAGAAATGCAGCGCTCACAACCCTTAATCAACATGGAAAACCAAAACAACAGAGCATGGAAAAAGCAAGACCTGATTAAAGCAGTGAAACTTCAGCCAAGACATCTCTGACCTTTTTGGCTGTCTGGCCTGGCAGATGAACTGCACTCAGGGCTGCTCTGACTCAGGGAGTTCTCTGCATGTGGGCAGGCCCGAGCAGTGACCTGCACATGTCAGCAACATTTGAAAGAACACTTTCCAATACTAACTGATGAGTTAGTGTCTGTGGCAGGCTGGGAGGTGTGCTCTATAAACTTGCAGACAAACTTTTGGAACTTTTCCTGACTGTGGCCTGTTTGTTGGGTTGTTTTTTGTGGTTTTTGTTTTTGCTTGGTTGGTTTTTTTCTCAAGGGATTCAGCGTATTTGGTGATCTCTAGTTAGGAATGCTGTATCTAAACCACAGATATTTTGATGCCCAGATGGGAGGCATAAGTGGGCTGGAACTGGGGAGTGGGAGATTTTCTAAGATCCCCCTTGTACCCAGGATCTTGGCCTGCAGTTCTGATTGCTTGCTGCTTTTACATCAGTCATACAACATCAGCTGTGAGAGCTCCCAAAATTCAGCACTCACACCTCATTTGTCAATCGCACCCTTTACCCTGCAAAGCAAAATTAAATTTTCTCTGCTACCATAACCCTTTATCTCCCATGTATATTCCTTCCCCAAGCACTTCAGCTATTTTGTTTCCACAGCTGAATTCTGTCCCTGTCTTCACTGCAGCAGCTATCCAGGCTGCACTGGCAGCTGGAGAGGCTGTCTAAGAGGGGCAGCTGTGAATGCTGCTCTGTGTCCTGGGACTTGGGGAACTGGCACATGGGAGAGTGATGATGATCCCATTACCATGCCATACCATTACCATACCATTTCCTTGGGCCACAAGTGAAGAGGAAAAGTTGAGCAAGAAGCTGGAGTGGAAAATAAGGAATGTGCCCAGGAAGAGGAGGAAAGGGGTGCTGTCATTCTCATTCTGAGTGGCAAACCAGGCAGAAGGTCACGTTGACTGTAATATTTTCCTTACAAGTCTTGCCTTTTTCTAGGCAGTTCCTCTGCTCATGTTGTCTGCCTCAGTCATGCTCCAGGTTGTTGAGTTTGGTGCATCTCTGATCATCTATGAAGGTCTTTAATCAGAATGCTCTTCCCCAAACAGTGGTGGGTCCATATGTTTGACACAGTGAGTTTGGGTTGGATGCAAGGCAGGATGTCATCTGCAGAGGGAGAGAGCAGGGAGATGGAATTTCTGAAGGGACTTGAGGGAGCTGAACCAGGTCAGCAGCATGTGTTGCATTTGTGGGTGCTGTCTGGGAGAGGAGCTCAGGTTTGCACAGGAGGTGGCAGACAAAATCCTGTTGGGTTTCCTGTGTGGACAAAACTATGGTGCTACTTATACCCCAGAGCAGTTTGGGGTCTGACAGAGGAGCAGTGACCCACAGGAGGCTGCCTGTGGGATGGCCTGGCTTCCCTAAGGCAGAGTCAGGAGTGAGCCTCACGTTAGTTCAGTTAACAGGGGACAGCCCTGAACCTCCCCTGCTCCCAAATGAACCTCCAGCTCTTGTGGCTGCTGCTTGCAATGGCCACTGCCACCAGCTGCTGTTTCCCTGGCTGGGCACCAGCATTTGGAGCTGCCAGGAGGTGTTGGAAGTGGCTGAGTTGCCTGAAGAGTGCTGCAGGGTGGCATCTAATGGTGCCTCGAAGAGCTGCAAGTCGGAGAGAGAGGCCTGTGCATTGCATGAAGGCAGCTGCCAGGTATGGCCACACTCCTGATACCTATTTTTCAGTGTGTGTCTTTGTTTCTGACTGCACTAAACTCAAGGCATTGCTTGCTTCTCCCATCTATCTCAGTTCATGCCTTATGTTGCTCTGGCTTCTCTCTGAGCTCCTTTGCTCCTGGCAGTCCTTGGGCCCCCTTAACCCTGCTGGAATAGAGCAGACATGCCTCAGGTAGCCAGAAGGTAACCCCTCTCACCTCTCTACTGTGTTCATGTGGCTCACTCTGTTCAGCACTTCTATCCCCCTCTTCCTGCCCTCACTTTCTAGTTAAAATATCTTCTTTTTTTTTTTTTTTATTCTTTTGAGGACTACCTTTTTTCTTTTGGCCTTGCATGGAACTGCTGGAGCTTGTCCTGTCCCTGAATGCCTAACTTACGATGGATTGTAAATTTTCCTATTTGGCAATTAGACTATCCTCACAAGTGAGAAGCAAGCACAAGGATTATATACAGAGTCCTTGGGGCCAAATTCCATGTACTCAGTCCTTGAGGCTGTGGAACTGATTGAAGGCTTTCCCTGTTGGTTTTTACTTTGTGCTCTCTGTCCTTCCAAGACATTGAGTAGTATCCAGCTGAAGCATTTCAAGGACTGGAAGAAATCATGTGGGAACTCCCTGGAAAGCAAGGTTGATGGCCTGAAAAGAAGGGCTGCAGCTTGTCAATTTGCATTCTGCAGAAATTTACATACTGCAGCAAATCTTGGTTTAGTGTCAGGGAAAAAAATGGCATTAACATTTACATGTATGGAACTACTCTCTCATAAAAGAGGAGAGAGTTTTCCAGGCACCCCTGATATTTAAGGAGCTTCCTTTATATCTTTGAACATCTGCTCTTGTTATCTTGCTGTATATAGGGATAAACAGATATAGATCATTTTCCTTTGTAACTCAACTACTGCTCGAGGTTCAGATATGGACAGGAACAACCCATTCCTAACATATTTGTGTTATTACTTGTCAAACAACACTTCAGATATTTCTGCTCTCTTCTTGTCATAGTACTTAACAATTTCTGATCACAAAACTCCCTCAAACTTCACCCTAATTTCCTGCTATGGCAGGAACTGAAGGTTTCCTTGTTTATTTCCCTGTGGGAAATGCAGCTGTACTGAAACACCTCTGAGTTTGGAGAATGAGATGGAGCCCAGGAGCTGTTCAGAGTGTGTGGCCTCATCAGAGGCAGGAGCTTCTCACTCTCAGCTGAATGTTCAGTCTGAGGCTGCTCCTAAGTGTCCTAGATTTGTTCCCAGTGGTGAAGGGAAGAAGTCAGTGTTCAGTCTGCTTACATTTATTCCTTAGATGACTTTTTATAGAAGATCCGGTCATAAAAATACTTAGCCACATACATGCAGTGCATCATCAGCCCTCCTCACCTAGCCTGGGGAAGAGAGGAAGAAGAGCACATGTACAAATGCAGATGCAAGAGAAAGAGAAAATAAAAGGGATACAAAGAACCCTGGTTATCAGGAGCATTAGAAGTACCATTTGAAACTTGTAGTTTAAAGAAATCTTGAGTATAACTGCAGGTAAACGATCAGGCTTTGAAGGAGGGGATCCAGGAAAATCTTTATCTTATCCTCCAGTGGCAAATATTGCTGCTTTAAACCAAAATATTGCACGTTACTACATCTCCCCTATTTAAAGTATCTTCATATATTTGGAATATGAGAATGAGAAAGCTTGGTGCCCAGGAACCATGTGAATGCTCATGAGATACCAGCCATGAAATGCCTCAGCATGCACTGAACTCTGCATGAAGAGACAGAGCAGCCAAGCTCACTGTTTAATTTTCCTGGCTGTTACTGTTTGTGTCCAGGAGGTGTCACTGAGAATCTGTTACAAACCAGCCTAACTGGGTACCAGCTGGTTGGAGTTCCTGGTCCCTAGAGTGCAGCAGTCTGGGGAAAATCTGACTGAATTTGCATGACACCATATTATCCTTCACTGCTGACTGCAGACAGTGCAGCTGGAATGCCCTGGGATCCAGCTGCTGTGCATCAGCACTTGGCATCACCCCAAGGCCAGTGTGGAGGTCAGTGTGGAGGCCGTGGCTCTGCTCAGCATTTGAAATCCAGTTCAGAGCAGTGTGAATGGGCATTCTTGCTTTGTGTTTTGGCTGAGAGCCGTTTCAATCTCTGTAGGCCTGTTTTCTCCCTAGCAGGGTAAGTTTAGTGGATGATCTCACTCAACTGAGTCATTTTCAGATGTAATTAAAGCAACAATCAACCTTCAGAAAGGAAAATAGGGGCTAAAGGTAGTGTGCTGACAAAGCCACCATGATGTCAAGAAGGTAGGAGGATTGGGCAGAGGCTGGTTCAGGACCAGGAGTGGACTGTCCACTCCACACACAAATAGCTAGGAATTACTAGAGCACTCTTTGCAATGACCACCAACACAGCAGCAGGAGAAACTGGTTTGTGGCACCAGCTGTGGTTATCAGCAGGGAAAGGCAAGGAGCAGCCTAGAAACAGGGTTTATTTGTGGGGATTTAGAGGGTACTTTCAAGGAATGAGAACTTATGTTTTTTTTCATCGAGTCCCTGTTTCCTCCCATGCTCCTCATTATTTAGGAAATCATTTATTGGATATTTTCCTTGAGGAAGGTAATTTGCTGTCTCCCTCTCAGAGCTCTCCCTTCACTAAAGGGAAGATTTTAGACATGGCTATTCCAAGGGCAAGAACCTTCTGTGGGTGATAAATGAGAAAATCTCTGGGTGCTGCAGTACTACTCTCGGTGTTGGGTTGTAGAGAATTCCAGACCTGATGCAAAAAATGGGTTTACATAGAGATTGCAGAGAAAGGAGAAAGACTTGGGGAAAAAAATGTCCTTAATGTCCTATCTAAGGAGAACTAGGCAATAAGATACTTGTAACAAATGCTTTGTCTCATCGTGTTCCTTTATGTGCTCGTGCCTCATTAGTCAGCTCTGAGTCCAAGCTGGTGAGAAAACCTCTCAAATTCTGTGTGGCTGGAGCAATGCCCAGAACCAAGTTAGGATTGTGCTGTGCATTACAACAGCTCCTAGAGCTGAACATCGTGTCAGGAGAACTGCAAAGGCTGCTTGGTTATGGGGGACTCGGCTCCATGTTTCCTACAGCTCTACCAGAGTTTGGATCAGGGAATCCCTCAGAAAGGGACTCCTCTTGACCTTATTGCTTATGATCCTCCTGTCCTGTTTAGTAGAGGTTTGATGCATATAAACAAAACAAGAGCAAAATTCATTGATTAGTTCCTCCATGCACTTTGAGTGTCTTCTTGTTAAAGAAAGACCTAAGACTGGATTGGTCCCAGGCCTGTGTCAGGGGTTATATGATATGTGTGCATTCAAAGCTTGTGTTCTTGGTTATTTCATTTCCTTTAATGTCTAGAAGGAATCCAAGAGTTCTGTACCTATACAAATGTTTTAATATTATCACAATGAATTACTTGGAAATGAGTAACAAAGAACCAAAAAAAAGCAGTTAATCAGAATTGTGAAGAAGGTTCCTGAAAAACCTGAGAATAAACACAGGCTAGAATCTCAGCTGGAGTAAACTGAGGTAATGAAACTGCAGTGAGTTATAATATCAAATGGAAAGCTGATTCATGTTTACTGGATGTGAATGTTTTACAAGGAGGAATATACCAGTGTTTCCCGTTTGAATATTGACCAGTCCCTCCAAAGGCATAAAATCACCCTCTAAACTTTACAACTTCTCTTTTGCAGGAGGAAGAGGGAAGGATGGGGCACCCATTATAACATTTCCAGAATTCGCAGGATTCAGTGAAATACCTGATGAAGATTTTCTGAACGTGGTCACGTATCTAACCAGCATTCCCAGGTGAGGATAAGTCCTAGAGAGTTTTACTTCCCCAGTGGCTCGCTGCTTTTAGTGATCCTACCAGATGTACCAGTGACCCTGCAGCTATCCAGTCATTAGGAAACCTCCCTAATGTACAGGGGGCCCAAGGAACCATTTCCATCGTTTGCATTGGAAAGAAAGCTTCACACAGGACAAGTTGAGCTGGGTAGGAGGGGTTGTAGATCTGAAGAGCAGCAACAAAGATGGCAGATCACAAGGGAGTTAAAAGGGGCTGTTTGTGAAAACTCTCAGGGGAACTGGGTGTAACAAGGGAAGGATTGCATCTGGAAGGAGGAAAACTGACGTGGGTCCTGTGACTGCTCATTCTCTGAGTGCATCTTTCTGTGCAACTTCCCCTTTCCTGGGAAAGCAAGTGAGGTGCCCCTTGGATTGGTTGACAGGATTCTGGCAAGCACCATGTGCATTCTAATGTTTCGTTTCCTTGGAGATTGCTCCACAGCTAGGATGTTTTCCTTGCTCTTTGCCTGCAGTTGTGCAAGGATAGTGAAACAAGATGACTTCCCCTGCTCTGAGGATCCGTGTTGAGGCATGGCTGCTGAATTACTTCTTGTTTATCTAAGAAAGTTTAATATTTTTTCAGTCCCCTCATCCTGTCTCTGAACCATGGCTGCTTGTGCTAGTTAGAAGCAAGCAAGGATTTATTATTTCCTGTGGTTTTGCGTAAAAAGGTGCTTAGAGGATCATAGGGGAAAATGCGCTCCTTCAAGTTTGAGTGAGAAGTTTTCCAGCTCCACCTACATGTATTCCCCATACTGAGTTGCCAAAGCAAGCTGAGAGAAACCACACACTGTGAATTTAACAGCTTTATTGTTTCACTCTGCTCTGTGGGGCTTTTGTTCTGCAGGAGAAACTCTGTCTTGAGTATTTCTTCACTAGCTTCAGGACTGGGAGGGTGACCAGCTTCAGGGTTCAAAAAACAGCAAGAGTAGCTGAGAAAAATATAAGACTAGTTTTTCAGTTCTTTGTAGTTGGTGTGCTGGGGGGTGATTTGCAGTAAAGTTGTCACATGTTACAGTGTCAGCATAATAGACAGAAATGCTTCTTCAGCCTATGTGAAATCCGAAAGTACAGATGGGTTCAAAAGAAATTAGCCAAATTCATGAAGGATTGCCCCATCAATGACAGCTGAATACAGTGGCTCAGATGCAAACTCGGGCTAAAGAAATCCATTTATCCCTTAATGCTGGGACTTGGGAGAATATACCTAGAGAAACATTGTCCTTCTCATTTTCCTACTGCCTTTGTCTCAGCAGCCACCATCTACCAACACTGGAGTCAGGGCACTGGGCTGGATGGATCTTTGCTTTGATTCAGTCTCAGTTCTGTGTTTTCTCTTCCCCTGAGGAACCCCAGAGCAATATGCAAAGAATGGTGAATTGAGTTTCAAAACTTTGTAGGTCAGGAGAGCTGCAATATGCCCATTTTACAGATGATGAGTTATGTGTAAGTGATATCTCACACTACAGACAGGCTCACCAAAACCTGTGTTAAGTGACTGCTCAGTTTGCTTTAAGTGACTCATTCAAGGTCAGTGACTGAGGTTTGAAGGTACATTTTCTGCATACCAGCACAGTGGTTTAATTCTTAAGTTCAGTTATAGATCACACTGCAGGGATATGAGTTTTCTGTGGAGTTTTCTAGTCTTTGCTGCAGTGCTTTTAGAAAGATTGACCACATTTCTTGAGTCGCTGTTTGAAACTTGTCACCCTCTACGTAGATGGTGAGGGACAAAGATGTTAATTTGGAAGAGGAAGAACCTGAGCAGCAAGCTTTGGTTATGTGATTTATGACATAATTATATGAAGCACTATCTTAATATGTCATAAGTAGTGGACCTGTTTGGGTGCAGTAGAGCCTTGTTAATCTGCAGCTGGCAGGTCCATGCACACAGAGTGTCTCTGCCACACATCTCAGCAAGCAGTAAAGGGACTGCATTGTTACTTTCATCAGCACTGCTGCACTGTGTACTGCTGTGTGTATTGTAACAGCATTCCCATGTGTGTTGTTACACTGCCAGTAGTTCACCTTTCACTTCAATTTTCAAGAAAGATGAGAAGGTATCAAATGAAGTGACTAAGAATAGAGAATAGTCTCTAACTCTTCTGGAGTTACAAAGGGTATGGCCATGAATCAGGTAAGATGAAGTAGTTTGAAAAGCAGTTCATCCTGCTTATCATAGAAAGTACTTCCATCTTCAGAGCTTAGCAAACCAGAGAAATCAGCATACCATTTTCCAGGCAAATGTACAGAGAATATCAGTGTCTGATTCTGCATATCCTGTAGAAAAAGGCTCATGCTAGCTGTGGAGTTGAGCTCTGTGGTTGCAGATAACATCATTCAGCATTAGTAACTAAGTCCCTCTGGAATGATTAATCTTATGCGCTAATATGACAGAAGATACCAACTTAACATGGATCAACTCCATTGAGGAACAGGTGCCCTTCTCTCCTCCCAAAAGAGGTCAGGAAATTCAACATCTCCTGGCTTCCTCAAGTCAGTGTTCAAGGGCTAACCCTAATACAGAGCTGAAGATAGTACAGCTCTGCTGACTGCACATATTTCATTTGTGGAAAGGGAACCTCTCTGCCAGACATCTGTAGATCTGGGCAAATGTGCCAGAATTTATTTTGGAGGTAAGCTTGATGTTTGTCTGCAGTTCAGGATTGTCTTCAAATCCTTCTTTTCAGAGTACTGGAGAAACCCCAATGCATTTGCAGAAGAGATACTACAGTAATGACACTGAGAAAACAGTGATAGAATTTGAGTGTCTGTGATTGTTTTTAAACAAACGCCCTTCCTCTGGGTACACACACAAGGGGGGTTTCTCAGCTGTTCATCTCTTGTGCTGATGCTTCCATCTTGGCTAGGCCTCTTCCCGTGTTTGCCTGCATCCATTCCTCAGTGCCAAATGACATTCAGACCTTGGTATGGCCTTTCAGCATGCTGACTGAAATAGGATCACTTGCTGATGCTCTCTCTGTTTCCCTGGCTAAATTTAGGACCTAAATCAGTCCTATCTTGTTAAAAAAAAAAGACAAAAAGACCAAAAAAAAACCCAAACCACCCCCCCCCAAACTCACAAAACAGGACCACAAAACCAACCAACCAAACAAAATAAAACAACAACCCCTCCCAAAAAACCAGAATAAATTAAAAAACCAAGCATACAAATACCATCAGCTTATCTCAGTGACAGCAGTTGATACTATCCTGAACATCATTTGAACATGTATTACACAAGCAAATGAGGAAAATGATGTGTGGCTTTGTGCTTGTTTAGATTTCCCAAAATATCAGCAAGTTTACCCCAACCTCCTCTGTTTGAGATGTAACCAGAATTCCTGGCACCCCACCTATAATGCTGACACCTCAGTTGTCAAGGCAGAGTGAAAAGGGTGACCTGATCTGTGTGACTCCATCAGGCAGGACAGGCACCCCTTCCACAGAGGTGCTGTCTGGGGGTCTGGGGCTGAGACTGATTTTCCCATGCCCTTCCTGCCTACCAGACTTCCAAAGCAAATTTTGGTTCCAATCAGCAGAAGCAGTTTGATAAATCCAATGCAGATTTTTGGGTTGGTTAGGAAGACCCCAGGCTGAGAATTTTGTGTTTAGTTCTTACCCTTTCAGTAACAATCTGCAACACACACAAAATCTTTGTTGTCTTCATCTGAACCTTTTCTTCCTGACACATACATACCAGGCAGGTGATTTTTTTCCTTGAAATATTTGTCAAGCTACTGAAGGATATGCACACAGTTGTGTATATATAGGAGGAGAAACAGGTGAAGTCTCTTCCCTGTACTTGAGGGGCATTGCTGCAAACCACATTTTCTGTCCTCTGCAAAGAGAACTGCATGTTGCATGACTAAAGAGGAAAGGTCATGAACTACCATTGAATTTTGTAATCCCCAGAGGATGCTGTAAAAATGCTAAAGTGGGAAATTTGGTGTGTTTTCCTGTTACCAGTAAGAACTATTGGGAAGACTCACATGGCATCCCAGATTTGCCAGAGACTTTGGCTTTCAGGTTGCTGTTCTTGATCCAGCGGAGTTGCAGCAGGAGCTCAGAGTTGCTAACGTTGGTGGTCTTAGTGGATTATTGACACAAGTTTGCACAAAATGAACCCATGAAAAATCCTGGGTTGCTCCTTGTATGGACAATGGAAAAGGGATCAAGGAAGTGTTTTAATATTTTTTTTTTTTTTTTAATTTTTGTCTGTGGTTAGATGTTTAATTGCAGTATATCCTTGACTACAACATTTATAGTCTTCCCACTTGCCTCTGGTTTGTTCTGAGGTGACTGAACCATCCCCCTCCAATGAAGTTGCTGGACACTTTTCTCAGTGTGTACTTCTGAGGACTTCTCTCCAATACTGAATGCTCTTGGAAGGCAGAGAGTAGAGCGGTCACACTGAAACCTTGGACCCCAAAGTGGGATTTTTGAGAGGGAAAGAGAGGATGAGGTATTTCTGAGGTCTGTGTAGGTGAGATTGGGCACCAAATCAGTGCCTCTCAGATCCTCCTTGAAAAGCACTGAGAAGGAGCAGGAACTGTTATCCTAGACAATATGTTAAAAGGATAGTTTTGAATGACTTGCAACCCTAGAACGAGTTTGTGATTGGCAAGATAGAATTCTTCCATTTCTGCTTTGCCTACCAGGATTCCTGGGGCTTTTGTACACAGCAAGGTGGCAACAGCCAGGGGATATTGACCCCCAGGAGCTCAGTGCCCCTGTCAGATGTCAGCACACCTGGAGAATGAAGACTGAAGTGGGATGTCTAATGGCTTGAATTATTTGGCAGACAAAACAGGATCTGAGGGTTTTGTCTTCAATACAGCATGGTGCAATTTGTGATCCTGAGCGATTCATGTCACCTAGACTGCCAGTGGAGTAGCACAGCAGCTGAGAGATTTAGCAGATAAAATATTCATGTTTTGTGTAAGCTGCTAGCCTTAAACTGGAAAAAGAAAATTTGCTGGCTTTCCTTTTTGTGTGAATTTCAGCCAAATATTCATTCTTTCCACTGTACGTTGTTTTCATAATGTGCTCAGAGGGTGATCTGAAGGAGGCTGTGTTTTGCTGCAGTAACTCTTCCTTGGAATGGGAGTATCTCTCTGTAACCCTGCATACCTATCTCATCCGTTTTGCAGTCTGGAGGCTGCCAGCATCGGATTCATCATCATCATAGACAGACGACGGGACAAATGGAGCGCAGTCAAGGCATCCCTGACACGGATAGCAGTAAGTGCTTGCTTTTGTTATTTATCCTCTGGAAATTAAAATCATCTGCTGAACCTTCAGCATATGATGTAGTCTCCTGCGCTCATTTTAAGCTCCTGTTTTCTGGCTGTGGATGCAGACACTCCCCAGCCCTGAAGCTCATGAGTGTTAAATAAGAGAGAGAGGAAGCTGCAGGAACAAATTACACAGCCTTGTTTACTGCTGAATTAGAACAAATTCCTTATTTTCTGGGTTGACTGCAATCTAAATTCTAGTAATTTTAAATTGGTTCCTAGAAGAATATAAGAAGTACCCTTCTGTGCCCTGAGGAGGCATTGATGTGGCCTGCTTATGAAAGAAACAGATCCCAAGGGACTTGTTTGCATGGTAGTAAATGATCTCTGTCAGAAACTCTTAATAGCTTATTATATTACATTTGCAAAAGTCAGAGCTGGGCACTGCTTTTCAGTGCTAAGAAAAGCAGCTGCATTTATACATCTATTACCAGGAACGTGTGCTGTGTGAGGAGCAAGCATTGCACACAGAGGTGCAGGATGAAGGGATGACAAAGGCAAATTTAAGTTCTTTCGAGCTATTTAGACAGAACTGGTTTTTATTCTCTGGTTTTTCTAGTTGCTCTCTTTGAGTAATTGTTCTTTTTTTATGCTTGGTGAGCTCAGAGGAGTGTGTGAAGAAATGTAGGCTGGGTGTTGCAGGCAGGGCCATGTCTTATGAATGTGTTGAGTGACTCTCTGTGTAAAAATATTTGAGGTTAACAGTATTCAAAACCCCTTGCAGAACGAGAAGGTAGGTCAACTTGGGGGATCCATCTGTGCCACCACGTCAGATGGGGCAGACAGCTTTGCCCTCTAGTGGCTGCAGCCTAAAAAATGGGAAAACCTGTGGTGTGGTGGTGCAAAGGGGCTTGGTGGGGTTCGAATCTGGGGGAGAAAGGAACTTCGCAGCTCTGTGATAAATCCACATCAGAAAACAATGTGTGGCTGGGCAGTAAAGTCCATGGGCCTCTCTTCCTGCTGGCTTTGGAGACAGGGACAATGGGCACATGCAGAATGGACCAGCTGATATATTGAGCAGCTGGACCGAGCAAGATTCAGCAAGTTCTACCTGCTTTGCCCTGTTTAGGAAACACTTGGCTGAAAATTCCCTAACAAGGCAGAGTTGTGCCTTCTAAAAGTTCTGTATTTCTTGCAGGGAGCATTTCCAGGAAACCTGCAGCTGGTGTTTGTCCTGAGACCCTCCCGCTTTATCCAAAGGGCGATCGCTGACATTGGCATTAAACTCTACCGAGATGACTTTAAAATGAAGGTACCGGTAAGAATGCATTTTTGCCCATGTGTTTTCTATCTCTCCATATCTGCAGTTCTTGGGTGTCAGCAATTTCTCATAACCCAGTAACTGAAATTTGATTGCAAGTGGCAAACGGGGACTTTCATCTGGATCTGTATGGTAATACCTGTATGGTAATGCCAAAATGTTAATTAGCAGTGGATGCTTCACAGTATTTAATGGACATGTTCCCACGTGGAAGGTCAGTCTATAAAATGTGACTCAGTTTTTAAGTATTGACATTTTAACTCAGTGGAGCTGTTCCTCTGAGGTAGGCAGAGGTAGATCTCATTCCAATGACAAACATAAGTATTCAGGACTACAGAGCAACGAAAGGCTAGGGTTGAATTCTGCACTATTTTATGGATTAACCATGGGACTACTGACTTTGTTAAATGCTTCCATAGCATTTCCTATTCTGAATGCCTTTTATGATCCACATGCCCTCAATATTCAGTTTGTTTTCTGTTTCTTTTTATATTCACTTGGCATATGCAATAGGTTGATGAGAATGTGATTTGAAGAAGATTATCAATCCTGAAAGAGTTTAAGTTTTAGGTTATTCTTTGAGAGCTCTTTTAGGAGTTGTTCCTAGCTGCATGTTTGCATGTGGTTTCAAGTGTTTTGTAAATAGACTTGAACTATGATTATTGATGATATTTCATCCTGGACCAGACTTATACTGGGTTCCATAATGACTTTACTGTAGGGATTTCATATGGTTCTTTATTTGTGGTTTTATATTGTTTTGCAAAAGACTCATAGCTCTCCACCAACAAATTCTAGCTCTGTCAATAGCCAAGTTTGAAGTTCAGGTGTTTAAGACACCTTCTGAAGTGAGAGGCAGCAGCCTATTTATTACAGTGCATACAGAAAAAGAACCATGAATAGGCATTTGGTTACTGTGCATTAAATCATAAAATTTACTGTAGTTTGGCAAGCATGGCTTTTTGGTAAAATGCAGAAGTGATGAAAAAATGTATCTTTGAATCCAAACCAAAATATCTTATAGTACTTTAAAAAATGGATGTTCCTATATTTAATAAGCCATGATCTGTTACTATAGCAACCATTGTAGCAGCAACTGCAGCCCAGAAAGGGCAACCTCATCAAGGATTAGCATTTTCCAACAATTCAGCATCTTCTACACTTCTAGCAATTTATTTGATGACTTGAATCTCTTCCAAGTTGAAAGGGAGATTAATTCTAGGCAGAGGTCAAGCACTGCATTAAGTATGAAATAGTAATTCATCTTTCTTACAGGCAGGAAAATCACGATATGCATTTAGTTTGCTGTTATCTTGGATATTCAAATTTTAAGACATCCTAGGTATGTCCACAGAGCTCTTAGAGAGCAGCCTTACAAAAACTAAGAGCATGACACACCTGCTGCTGAATCTGCCTGCCTCCTGCCCAGATATGTGTAGACAGCCTGTCAGATTTATGTACAGACTACCCACCTATGCCTGATGCTATTCTAAGTTGCTCAGGGTTGTGCTAAAGGTGCTCTGAGTTCCTGGGGTCTGCCATGCTCTCTGCAGGGACCTTTCACCTGTGTTTGCAGCCCCATCCTAAAAATACCATCTGGGCATGCCCCTGTGGACCTGTGTTTCAGAGCAGGGAACTTTTAGGGATCAGTGCCTATCTTCAGCATCACCATCATCTTCTAAATTGTTTGCAGGTTGTGTTGTGAGTTTGGCACTATGGCAACAATAATGTCATAACTGGGCCATGGATGGGTGGTATTTCCTATCACAACTGTGAGTCAGGACCAAGACATGAGCATTCAAAAGGAGCTCCAAGAATATCGTGTGCATTTGTCAAATAAACATTTCTTTAATAGTTTATCTGAGCTTTCAGACTGCAAATATGTTCAGTAAAATAGATTTGCTGGGTTAAATCAACACCAGATTGAGTAGGAGCCAGAAGACCAAACAGGAGCTGGAAATAAAGGCTGAAATAACAAACCAGACACAATAAGGAAGATTTATATCCCATTGGCATACAAATGTGCTTCATAAAACCTTATAAGGTAAATCTTTATTGGGATAATGACTTGATTAAATATCCTTATCCAGGAGCAAGATAAAGAAATATAGGAGACACACCAGGGTTCATCTGAGATTAAATTCTGGGAATTCAAAAGAAACACAGAGAGATTTACCTAAGGAACCTCCCATCATAGGAAATTAATTAAAGCATCCTCACAGCATACACAAAAGGCTGAACAATCTGCCATAGCAGAGATTTCTTTGATCTTTGTGACTTCTTTCAGGTGTCCTAACCCATCATGAAGCAGCCTCACCACAGCTCTGTGTTCTGTGCTGACCTGCTTGTGCAGATCCTCCCCTCCTAAACTGCTACTCCCCTGCAATCTCAGCTTACTGACCATGACTGTCTTTAGGCTGGCAAGCAGCATGGGAGATGCTAATGCTCTCGAAGATTGGTTTCTTAGCTGGATGCTGGATTGCTCCTAGGCTTTCTCCTGCAGAAATGGCTGCAGAGTGAAGAGCCTGTGCCCTGTTGGGCAATATTAGCCAGCAATATTAATAGGTTTGCTTTGTGGCTCACGATGAGAATATCAGATTAAAGCAAACTCAAAATTCTTAAAAGGGAAGTGCACGACAATGTTCCTCTGTAGTTTTAGTGAAGTTTAAAAAGATTTCCAACTTGTCAGCAACATCTCTGGTGGAGAAGAACTACAAAGCAGTTGAGACTTACTTTCTCAAATGTGATTTGCAATTCAGAAGTAGTACATAGCCTTCAAGTTCCAGTCTGAGGCCCGTTCAAGATGATGCAGCCTTTTGAGTTTTCTGGCTTTGATCCTAACAAGCAGTGTTTCATAACACATTCAGGTAACAGCTTTTCTTCTGGCTTTGGCTGAGGTACTTTCTTCATCAACAAGGTCTCCTGGCTTCTGTGTTTAGAGACAGGGTTCAAGGAGAAGATGAAGTGCTGGAAGTGAAAAAGAATTGAATGGGGGCCTAATTGAGAACATTCAGCCTGTACAGGTCCACGGGGCCAGATGCATCTTCCACTACATTCTTGTATCCAAGTTAGGTTAAAGTCTGGATGGATGGACAACTAGATGTGGATTTAAAAACTAGTTTCATGATGGGCTCAGAGGGTAATGATGAGGCTCATACTTTACCTGGAAGTGGGCAACAAGTGGATCATTGCAGTGATTCCTGCTGGCACCTGCCCTGTGTAATATCTTTATCAATGACATAGAAGAGGCAACAGGCTGCACTGTCATCAAATGTGCAGGTGACACTAAACTGGGAGGAGCAGTTGATACATTCCAAGAGAGAGCCACTGGAACAGAAGCTCAAGGAGTGGGCTGACCAGCATATTATGAAGTACAAAAGGGACAAAGCAAATTCCTGCATCTGGGAAGGACTTCTTCCCCAAGAAAGAAGAAGAACCTGTGTTCTTCCCTCCCAACAACACAACAGTGCATTGTTGTCAACACAACAGTGTTGTGTTGTTGACACCAATGCAGACTGTAGCCTGACTGTCTGGGGAGCATCTCTGCAGAAAAGGACCTTGTTCTCAAGGCTTTTCCTAGAGCATTATTAGCCTAGAATATACCTAGTATATACCTAGAATATATCCTCTTGTCTCCATTCATCTTCACTCATTAAATTGTCCAGAGTGTTTGCCAGTGTATGTACCACGCTCCCTTGGAGCCTGCTGACAGGCAGAGCCAGGTAGCCTTTCTTTAAACAGCAGAGTCAGTGACACGTTTGACATATTTAAAGTCCAAGGCTTAAAATTCCTAGTAATTTGTGCTCAACATTGTGTTCTTCTGTTGCTGAAATCATGGCATATTTTCTAGCTGTTAGAACAACAATACATGTGTTTTATTTGCATAACCACTTGTGTTGGCAAATTTACAGTGGTAATGCTGCTTATCTGAAGCTGACTGCAGATCTTTTTTGGCTTTCATTAAGCAAGTCTAGTGGTAGGAGACTCTTTAAGAAAATGAATTTAGGTTTGTCTCTGCTTTCTTTTTCATCATGATTTTAAATTGAATAATGCCAGTGAACTCAGTGGACATACAGTGCCAAAAGAAGGATTATAAAACTGAAAGTGAAATCTTATTCTCAATGGTTTCATTTCAGCACTTGCCTGGATCAAGTGCTTGGTTTTGAGGAAGCTGTTTTGACTTGCCTATTCCTCCATTTCTATGTAAATAATAGTTATCTAGAGAATAAATTCTTTGATGGAAGTTGGTGTGAACATTATCAATACTCTACTTGTGCTCTTGAAGCATGTGCAAAATGACCCAGCTTAGGAAGGACCAAGATTATGTCAAAGAGTGGTTAGCTCAAGAATGTCCATGAACACATTAAAAAGGAAAAATCTAGTGAAAGGAAGCTGTAGCCATTGCGTGACTAAATACATACTGAGAATCGACAGCCTGTGGTGGAACTGCAGCGTTCATACATGTTATGGCAAACCCAGATCCTCGGAACAGTGGTTGAAAGGGCTCATTATTTCTCAGTCCAGTGTGTTTGGATTCATTTCAGATCATCATGTTAAACTCTGTCTCTGATCTGCATGGCTATATTGACAAAAGTCAGCTGACCCGGGAGCTGGGAGGAACTCTGGAGTACGGCCACAGCCAGTGGATCCATCACCGAACTGTGAGTGTTGATGTTGTTCTTCACTCGTCTAACCAGAACTGTCCAGATGACCAATGCAGAGCAACCATTAAGTAGTAACTCTACAGCTGCATTTCAGCCTACTGGTTCTACCAGGGACTCATGGAAGGAGGAAATCTGTGACTCAGATAGAGAAAGGCAAATTCCCAAAAGTTTGCAATAGCAGCAGTTTGCAATCTGCATCTCACTGTGTTCCTGGCCTAGGGCCGAACACTGTCACAGTATTCATACTCAGCAAGGCCCGCTGGCACATTCTCTTGGCTTTTGAATAATTGATGGGATTCATAGGCCTTCAGCTCATGGCTGGAGTTGAACATGGGCTTTAGCACTTTACTGAAGCAGAGCTCAAAATTCTTACTTTAATGATTAATTTTGTCCCTGCTTTTAAGAGAATAGAAACATTAGATTTTATTTTACCTCATTATCATTTCTGTGCTATGTAAGAATGCAGTCCAGCTGGGTCATATTTTGGGTAACTGAAGAACAGTTTTAAGTAGGAAGACAGAAAGAGTTTTTATTCTATTGAGGAAACTTGTACAGGTTTGATTGTTTGTTCCCTTTTTGGTCTGGTTAATGCATTTCAGTGTGTGCTTCAAAACAATGTAAACAATTCATTTTAGTGCCCAGAAAAGGTGACATAAAAACAGACTCCAAACTCTGGCCACATTAGCAGCTGAAATATTATCTCATCCTTCCTAAACAAAAATGGACTAAGCTGGGTCGTGATCCTGGAAAATTAATTTCACAGAGGCTCAATGCAGTGTTTGCATCTGTCTTTGTGTGTCTACTTGCAAGACTGGTATGTTGGAGCTCACATCTAATGTGAGCCCCAATATTTTGCAAAGTTCTGAGCAGCCCTGGGTTTTAGTCTATTGTTGCTGATGGACAGGTTACATCTAACACTCATAAAAAGAGCTTTTCTGAGGTAACTTTGGGTCAAGTCACTTTTGTCACTTTCTTGATATAATTTTTTGTGCTTTTCTGTCCTTATAAAATTAAATTTTACTCTCCTTGAAAACCACTGAATATTTCTGAATATTTCAGGCTTCTAAATATGGAAACACAGAATTTGAATTCCCTCTGGCACTGATTTTCTACATTTATAGCTGTGTTGACTACAGTGAGGTTAGGATTGAGATAGGTGAGCAGGCTTACAAGTTAAAAGTGTCAAAAATATGAAACTGTCCCTGCAGGAGGGGGAGAGTGTGAAGAAATGAATCATCTGTATGAGCTTTCAAACAGCTAAAGGCTTGAAAATACGAGGAGGGGGAGTAAAAAGAGGCACAAGAAAGGCTGTATGATTTATTAATGACAGGAGTTTACATAAAGCAATAATATATAGTTTGTTAAAATATGCAAATAAAAATGAACCAAGATTTGAGGGGAGTGGGGCTATGTAATCCACAGATGTTTGGGTTAAATTTGTTTGAAAAACTTTTACCAAGCACAGAGACTTGGAAAAAACCCCAGCAAACCACAGATATAACTTAGGTACATGAAACAATTTATTAGACATATGCACAGGAGAGGGTGGGGGCAAGCATGTTATTAAGTGAAACTCTGATAAGCTCCTGGTGAGTGGTGCAGTGAATCAAGGAATATCTGGATAAGAGGCTTGTCATCAGGGAAGTGTCAGCCTCCATGGCACCTTGAAACAACCTGACCTTGAGTCTTGCTGAGGTATGGCCTTCATGTCCTTCGCTGCTTTTCTCAGTGTTCTCATATCTCGTCCTGCCAGTGCTTTTCTTCTGAAACAGCTTTAAACCGTGGCTAAGTGGCAGTGACTCAGTGATCTCCCTGCATCGTTCACTGTTCCTGCTTTCTTATCTTGGCTGGCAGGGGCCTGTGAGCTTTTTTGCCCACAGAATACATTTCTGGGCTTTCAGGAAATTGGTTGTGGATGGCTGTGCTTGTGTGGCAGTCAGAAGTGTGACATTTCAGCCAACTCTAATGCAGTAGTTCCAGTGCTGAGAACAGCAGGCTACAGCTGCTGGGCACTCACCCAGAGCATGTGTGGGTCTGTGCTGCTTGTGTTGAAAGCAGGCATGAATTTATGGGGGAGAAGGGAAGGAGGCTATGGACTGTGCAGGCATTGCTTCAGCTGGGGCATGTTTCAGATCAGGGATATGGACTGTACCTTTTGAATGATGATCTACCTCCAGTTTGCTTTTCGGAGTTTTCCAGTTTTTGACAGAGCACACAGCAAAATTTTACTGTTGTGGTTGCAGACAAGGAATTCCCATCATTGCTGGAGGAGGGAATGCAACGTGCAACAACTACATAGAGTTTGACTGGATGTAAGAGCATCCCTGGTGCTGCTGACTGACTTAAACCATTGAATGGGTTAGATCAAAAGGTGCAAAGAATAAAGAGATACACAGAACAATACATACCCCCTCTCCCCCCAGAATTTGGGGGATGATCATGAAAAAACAACCCATGCAGTTACTTGCTTCAAGATATAAAGGTTTTAATCACATCTCACAGATCTGAACAATATATTGTCAGAAGGCAGCATTGTTTTTAAACCTTCCTCTTTTGCCCTTTTTTCGGTAAAACCACAGATTTCTGACAAGTTTTGTGTTGGTGCACCCAAGTGATAAAACAGTGCTCCAGTGAATCTATGCATTTTAACTGTGTTTGCTGTAACTTGTTCTTGTAGTTGTGCACTAACATGAACAGATGGGAGGGAGTGACTAGAATGCATCTAGTATAGATAGGCAGGATGGAGATGCACATTTTCAAAAGTGAGGGGGAAGGCAGATTACTGCTGAGTGAACACTGGCTGTATAAATATAAACATAAAAAGACTTTGCCCTATATACTTTAGGAGTGTCCTCAACTTAAATAAAGCCTTCGTTAAAATTTTAAACACAGTAGAGTTTCCCAGCAAGCATGGGCAGAGGATCTGAAGTCCCAGGCCTGGCTTTGAAGCTGATGTCCTCTGTGGTTTCATTATGTCCTTTAAGTTCTGGGAGTTCCCAGTTGGCTCATGGAGATGACAATACTTTGTGACACAGGATTCAATTTGTGACTTTTAGAATATCCACCCCAAAAAAGGCAACATGACCGGCTTTACAGGCACGTAATACTTGCAGCACAGTTTGCCTGAAGGACTGAATGTTGTTAAAGAGTTGTTAAAGTTTGTGACTTTATGCTCTTGCTTTTCCAGGCTATTGAAAACTTTGCAATGACAGTAAAAACAACAGCACAGATGCTACAGACCTTTGGAACAGACTTAGCAGAGACTGAACTTCCCAACGATGTGCAGTGCACAGAGGAGCTGCTCTCCGCACACACCGACCACCACAGCAAGCTCAAGGTGATTGTTGTCTTCTCACGGTGGCTCCAGCACAATAGTACATGGTTTGTGACTTAACAAAATATCCTGCCATCACTTGGGAGTCCATTGTCTGGAAGCCACTGAGGAGGACAGAAACCTGGCTTCAGGGGGTTGATTTGATTCAGCTGTGGAAAAGGACGTTATACAGCTTCAAGAGTGATAGAACAGGGAAATGTCAATTCTAATGTATGGAGGGGGGGTGTGATGGAATCACATCTGGAATAGCATGGGCTCCTGATGAAGAATTCATCAGAAATTATGAACTGGAGCAGATAGAGACAACTGTGAGGATAATCAAGAAAAGATAGAATGATCTCACTAGGTAATGACAGTTGTTTTATTTTAAAAAAACATAAACTTAGGGGCAAGTTAACTTTGCAGAATAAGAATCAGAAGAAAATATTACTGCTGTCAACAAATACCTTAGGTTAAACACAAGAGAAAAAAAAACCTACTTAAGCTATATTAGCACAACAACAAATTTTATGGAAGAATGTGCAGTGATGTGGGGATTCATCAGCTGACATGACAATGTTTCAGCCTCATTGTCCTTTTCATTACTTATCTTTCATGCTGGGAAGACTCTTCTTCTATGGATGACTCCTTATCCCTGTTGTACTATGGCTCAGCATGTCACAATGTTGTTTAAGGAAATTCCATTAAGAAGTGCAACGTGTCAGTGCAGGCTCTCAGCTCACTGAATGATCTGCAGCACACATTCAATCTGTGGTAGAATAATTTATTCTGCAAAAAATTTCTGCCTGGTCAGAAATGCAGTCTGCTCAGAAATTGTACTGTTTCTTTTCTCAAAAATAGATCTACTATTCAAAGTGAACAGTATTAGTCTCTGCATTTTCTAGAAAAGTGTATCACCTTTGGTAAGCATTTATATTTTATTCAAAATATTTAGTACCTATGAAAGAATCCTCCCATAGCATCACTGTGTTGTCCATCTAAGAGATGTGAGTGTTGTTAGAAGTACATACAATTTGTTTTCTGGCTTGTTTTTTTCCCCTCAGGATGAGCTGAAGCTGGCAGTGAAGCAGGGGGCCACCCTGCTGACATGCATTCGGGAGCCAGTCACCCGAAGTGCCAACAGCAAACTCAGTCCAGATGAGCTGGAAAATGTGGCCACAGTAGAAAGGTCAGTGAAGCTAGATTACCTTGTGCAAGTTGCTAATTTATTCCTAAGAAATGCAAATGTAATTTAAATAATTTAAATATGCGAGTTATAAATTGCCTCTGGTTCAACCACTTGGGATTTATTGGACAGGAAACTCAGAGAAGGGAATGGAATGGCTTTGAGGAAGTTACTTGATTGCACTGCCAAGGCAAGTTCAAACAAGTCCTGAATTTTGTGGTAATTTTTGGTCAGACCACTAACTACCTGGCTGAAGATTTAGCATGGGCCTTACTTTCCCTGTAATGTATGAGTCTTGCAAACTTCTGTGCCTGATTTGAAGGGCACCTGAATCTCCGTGAGATGAGAGGGTGTGTGCTTGTGTGTGTCTGTGGAACCACTGGGGGAGAAAGAGATGAAGTGATACCCCATCACAGCTGCAGAGAGAGAGAGTGACAACCCCCTTTTCCTTCCTACAGTGCTTGTTACTACCATAAAGCTTTTAGTCACATGTAGAAGTTTCTGCTGTGCCATGTGATGCAGTGGAAAGAGAAATGCCATGCTAGTGTTTCAGCATGTCTGCATTCAGTGGGAACAAAGCTGCTAAAAGTAAAGCTGAGCTGATATTTTTCACTGAATACTTTAAAATCCTTTTAACAGTCACCCCAAAGGAATTTGCGAATTCATCTTGAATTCAACAACTAGCTTTGATTAAAACCACATTTTCCAGGGATAGATTGAAAACAGAACTTTGTTTTTGAGAGAAATAGGAGGGAGCTATTGTCTTTGCCCTAATAACTCGATGATTTCAGCACTCACCAATCCCTACCTGCCCAAAGAGTGCCCATTTATTGGGTATTCAGGGTATTCACGGAAAACTTTCTTTTCATTTTTTCTTCTTGTTTAAACTGTTCTACTTTGTAATTACTGGATCATTGAGGAACTGTGAAGATGACTCACTAGTCTGATTTTAGACATTTTACTTAAGATATATGACACCTTGATATTAATTTCTTTGCAAGTAAATGTTTCGTCATTTACACAAAGGAAAACAATGTCCATGGGAGTCATTATGAGCTTCTCATGTATTGTTTTTAATGGACTGGGAAAAATGATTCAGTCCTTGCCTGTTTCTGATGGGTGAAAAAAATGAACAAGTTGTAGAGTTCTGCTTTAAACATTCCATAAAATAATAATTGCATCACATTCAGTCTGCATCAGTTGGGAGTGAATTATCTTTGAAACACTGGGTGGAAGTTTGGGATTACAGTTGCCCTTGGCTGCCAGAGCATGGAACAGCTCTGAGTCCCTGTTGCAGGTCAGGAGGCAGGACTGCAACTGCCCCAGTGGATCCATGTAGTTGTCACTCATCCATCATACTCCTGCCTATCCCACTGCAAATTTCATTCTCTTTTGCTTAAGGGAGAGTTGACACAGAGCCCTCTCACATGAATGTAGGCTCCTCACCATCTCCCTGCTCTGCTTTCTGCCATCAGTTACTGTAACTTAAAAGAAATGAACTATAGGAAATAAGTACATTCTATTCATTATAATTTCTTAACAGGTTGTTGGCTCAGTTGGATGAAACAGAAAAAGCTTTTGATCAATTTTGGACCAAGCATCATCTAAAACTAGAACAGTGCCTGCAGCTTCGACACTTTGAACATGATTTTAGAGAGGTATTTCATTTGTTCATGCTGTCTCGTCTTCTCTGGTAAATAAGGTCAGATTTTACCCATACCTAGAGTTTACTGGCAATTCAAAAAGAAGGTTGGGAGAGAAGCCCTTCATTATGAAATAAGAAGGAATTTTCAAAAATTAAATTCTTGGCAGCTCTTAGATGTCTGACAACATTTGAATAAGGCCCAGTGAGGGAAGTGCCAGACTGTGAGGCCAAAATGTGAAACACCAACTTCTTGATAAACCATTTTGCATTTACATGGGAAGTTACCAAATATAATTTGTTCTGTGATGTTAATTTGCCAATCCCACCAGAGTCAAGGGAATACAGTTTAGGAAGCCCAACTGTCAGCCCAGAGACTGGAGTAATGCAGATTCTGCAGTAATACGGACTCTGGAGTTACAGGTCTTCAAAACTGTGTGGGCCTAAACAGTGAGAAGCAGGACAACTCTTTGAAAAATAGTTGATTGTTGTTCTATTCCTTGGCTTCTCCATGTTGGGAACAAGCTGAAAGACTAAACTTGAGACACAGACTCTTCTCAAAGATGTAGATGAATGTTTGTTGTAATTTTATGAGTATCTTGTGGTGGAGTTTTGGGTGGGTTTATTTTGTGTTGGTTTGATTGTTTTGGTTTTATGCTTTTGTTGTTGCTGGTTTTTAGGTAAAACTGACATTGGATAACCTCATGGAAGCACAAGCAGGCTTTGCTGACATTGGGGACAGTGTGACTCGAGTGGAGCACCTCCTAAAGGAACAGAAACATCTGGAAGAGAAAGGACAGGTTTGCACTCAATTTAGTATTCTAGCTCTGTAGACATGGTATTCCAGACACTTCTTTGTCACTGTCCTTACATCACATTTACTCTCTTCTTGTGAGTCATTATTTTGAATTGCAAAACTCAGATCCTCATTTCCAGAAGCCAGGGTTGTTCAGACCCAGTACTTCCAGTTTGTTTCTTGGAAAGCTGGGGGAAAAAAGCAGGGAAAAAACCTTGTGTAATGAATGTCCCCAGTATGGAGAAAGAAGAATTGGACTCCACAACTTCTCTGGGCAACCTGTTCCAGTGTTTGTTCACCCTTACAGTAAAATAGTGCTTCCTGATGTTCAGATGGAACCTCTCAAGTTTCAATGTACTCATTGACAATAAAGTTGATCTTCAATGTAAATATAAAGTAACACCTATCAGCTACATTTATATCCCAAACCTTTACCCTCAGGCTGCAGCAGGGATCACAGAGATGGATTGTCATTATTGTAAATGTCATTCTAAGATCTAACTTTGGATTTTTCTCATTAATTCCACAGGAACCTTTGGAGAAGGCCCAGTCTCTAGCCCTTCATGGAGAACAGCTCATCCAAAACAACCATTATGCAGTTGACTCCATTAGACCAAAGTGTGTTGAACTCAGGCGGATTTGTGATGACTTTACCAATGAGACCAAGAAAAAGTATGATATTTTGGGAAAGTCTCTTGAGCTGCATAAGCAGTTAGATAAGGTGAGCAAGCCTTCTCAGGTAACAGCCCTGCCAGGGTTCTACTGAAAATGAATGTTTTTATAAGCTCAGGTAATTACAATGAAGATAAAAATTGTGTTTGTTTTTTCTCTATTTCGTTCAGTAAATGTAACTAGAAACATTGGAGCAGTAGATTCCCACAGGTATGGTCTTGAAATGATGAAAAATAGGAAATAAACTAAGGAAAATTGAGCTAGACCTAAATTTGAAATGAGAACCAAATGTATTCTAGTGCTTAAAAATGAAAAATTTACTGCTTGTTTGTTTTCAGTTTCTGTGATCTGGCTAGAATAGCAAGCTGAATGCTTTGAGAACATTTGTTTGCTATTCCAGCAATGTAAACCTGCGTTGGAGTATTTCTAACTGAGTTTCATGGCCTTAAGAAGTTTTGGGGAGTTTTGATATGGTTTCAGTTTTTGGGTTAATTATGTGACTGAACACTCAAATGAGGTTGTACAGCTGACAGATTCTATTTACAGTAACACTTCTCTTTGCTCAGAATTTTACATGTCACTGGACCATCTAGCCCATGAGAGCTGAACTGAACAGCAAGTTCAGTTTATCAAGTCCAGTTCTCCATATCCTGGTGGGATGACTTGGGCAGGAATTCCTGCACACTGTGAAGTAACATTGATCCTTTTTAGTGACATATTAGGGCAAATCTGTATTTCACAGAGTAGAAGCAGCATTTGACGATATGGACTGTCAGTGATGATGAGTCCTTCTTCCCCCATTTTTCTTTAAAGGCAAGCCAATGGTGTGAAGCTGGAATCTACCTCTTAGCTTCCCAAGCTGTGGACAAGTGCCAGTCACAAGAGGGAGCTGAAACTGCACTCGTTGAAATTGAGAAGTTCCTGGTAACAGCCAAGGAACACCAGCTCTCTAACCCAAAGGAGTTCTACAATCAGTTTGACATGATCCTCACCCCTGAAATAAAGGTAAAACCCCTCAGATGTGCATGCGCTCACTTAGAATTTAACAATTACCAATTGCTTTGTACCTGAGAGTGTACTGGGCTATACATTTGAGTCTGCTAAAATATGCCTCTTTCCCTATTCCAAGAGGGCACAGAGGTGAGTACCTGGGGCAATGAGTTTTGCTCATATGAGTAGTCATGAAACACACATGTGCTCGAAATACTGCATGAGTCACCATGTCTTGGTCAGTGAAACTGTGATGTCTGTGGAGTGCATGGCCTGGGCTGCATTAAACTACAGCACAGAGTCATCTTCAGCTCTAGTCTGTCTGATAACACAAGTACTTTCTTAACTTAGTCCAGCACTGACAAATGTTTGTTGTCTGCCTTTTCTTTGTCAAGGCCAACGCCCAAAGAATTGTACAAAAACTTGAAGATGTACAAGAAATGTTTGACAAGAGGCAAGTAAGTTTGAAGAAGCTGGCAGCCAAACAGACCCGGCCAGTACAGCCAGTCGCTCCACATCCTGAATCCTCCCCAAAGCGAGCATCACCAAAGATTACCAGGCCAGCAGCAGTAGGTAGGCCATGAGCAGCTGCTTTCAGACACACACCAATGTTTTGTCCATGCGGTGATGTTTAATTTTTGTTATCAGAATGAAGACTTGCATTTGATGTGCAGTGTCAGCCTCATAGGTCCAGCTATTAAAAATGAATTTGAAATATCTGCCACTACAAACATACAAAGAAGAGTGAATAAAAAAAAAACAAACAAAAGCAAACGACAAACTAACAAAACCCCCCAGGTTTCTCTTCCTAGGTCTAATCTACAGAGTACATTTCTATACTGTTTCCCAGTGTGTCTTATATTGCCAATTCTTGAATATCCAAGCCAGGGTAGTCACTGCAAGCCTGGAAATTAAGCACAAGAACCTCTTTTACATTGCATATACTGTAATGTGAATATTTGGATTTAAAAGGTCACAATCCCTCAAGTTTCAGATACTTGCCAAATTAAGGGTTTGCTATTGACACTGACTCACTTGTGGAACTTTTGTTTTTTCCCCTCTACATAAATGTTATGTAGAATTCATTGAACAACATCTTGGAAACATGAGAGAGGCTTACAACACCTTTTTGAAACAGATACTGTAATTCATTGTCATTTGCTAGCCAGGACTTACCTGAATATTTCTAAAAGCTTGAAAAATAGAATATGGCAACAGAAAAATGCCATGTTCCTGGGCTGTGTAAATACAAAAGCAGGCAAAGGCAATAAAATGTCGTAAACAGAAATAGAAGACTAGAAAGAAAGGCTTTTGTCCCCAGGCAGCAGAGTAACAATACCATGGCAGCACTGCAATGGTTGTCTGTGAAAGGAAAAGAAGTTACATTTGTTCCAGAATAGATTTTGTTTTGTTTTTCCTTGTTGACTATCCATTTTCCAAACAAGGAGTGGTAGGGAAAATTCAATCCAATTCAGGGTGCTAACGGAAAAATCTTCACAGATGTGAAGGCTCAGACTTGAAATTAAATACTGTCAGACTCTCCATTTTACATGGACAAATCCATAGGTGCACACAGGCAGAGCTGATAGCATGTCTGAGAGGAAGGGCAGGTTTCCGTCAGGGAAGTGACTGTCTCAGGTTATGTCTGTGTCCTTATGGTCTCTGGTGACTCTCAGCAAACTCTGAGCTTAGTGAAGATCCAGAAAGGCAGCTTCAGAGCTGCTGTAAACTCTCCCTCACTCAACACTTTTCTGTGGGTCTGGAAGTTCTGAAGCAAAATTTTAGATTAATCCCGATTTTGCTTGAAGCTTTTGGTTTCAAAAATGAACTTTGAAATTTTGCAGGGACAGGCCTGTTCAACATTGAAAAACTAGTTTTGGGATTATTGTGATGCTCCAAAGTCTGTGCCAGATAGACTTGGTGCACAATTTAGCTGTGAGAATATCAACCCAAAAAAGGCATAATACACTCTGTTGACCTTTTCATAATGAGTGCCTTGGAAATATTTAAGTAGCATATATAACACCTTATTTTAAGGAGAACTCTGTTTACTCCCAATGGAAGCTGCTTGAATACTGCTAATGGTTACACTTGTCCCTGAATGTGTTGGGAGGAGAGAATTGGCACTTGATAGGGAAATATTTTTGCTGATTTACTTCTGAGGGAATAATTTTTGATGATTTGACTACATATTTGTTTTCTGCTTTTCTGTACAAAACTCCATAGCTGGAGTGAATTGGGACAGGTCCACGAAGTCAACCCATGCAGGCCAGTATTGCCTCTAGGCTGTCAGGCACAAATTAGAGATAAATTACAGAACTGTAAAGGAGAATACAAGCTATTAGGGATGACTGCAGTCAGCATTTCTTTATTTTAGTTTCCTTGTTAATTCTCCCAAACTCCAGCTCTCTGAAATGAAACTTTCCCAAAGGTTCTCTTCTCAGCCTGACACATTCTTGGAAAACTTCAGTAAAAGGTGATTTGGCCATCCCGTGACCACGGTTAGGAAAATTGTCTTGCTTCAGTTACCTTTGTGGTGAGAGCTGGAACATGGAAGTACAAAGTGCTATAAAATATTGACCTGGAGATTTCTTTGTGTGCAACATAAACATGAAATACAGGAGCAGAGATGTCAAAATTTCTGTGAGCTCATTAAACAAATAACATGTTTCAAAGCACATTGCACATACAAAATCCATGACTCACCATACAAGGATCTTAGAAGGCCAACTTGGAACATGAGATTCATATGGGGGAACACAGCTGGAGCCTTTTCAATTCTTTAAATAATATAACTTAAGATGGTTCCATCTCAGTTAAATGTATACAACTGCTCGCTGGATCCATTCCAGCATTCCTCACAGTCACTAGTGCATAACACTCACTAACTAATAACATCTGGATAGGGGATAAAGGAAGAATGTCTTGCAAGAGTCTGGGGATGTGTGCAGGGGAATTGAGGCTGCAGAGAGATTAGCTGACTCAGAAGAGATGCTGCATGTGGTTTTTGTTAATGGTTTGAGAAACCACTAGTTTCTATGGTTCAAGATACAGCATAAGTGTAACTCATTAGCTAGCAAGAGACACACAGACTCTGCAGTCAAGGGTTATAATGCATACCCAGCACTTGTAAGGCACTCAAAGCCCCCCTCAAATAAATTCTTTACATTCCGGTTTTGGGTGAATTTCCCAATCACATCTTTCCCCATATGTTTTCTGAGTGAGAGTTTGTGCATTTCCATTAATCACCTACAGCAGAATCAAATTCCTTTGGCAAGAACAGGCATGGACACAACTAGCCTGCTAAACTTTACTGGGGCTTGCTGCTCGTGCTGTCCAACAGGAAACGTGAGTTCAAAGATCATTAATGACTAAATCATTGTTTTGAATTCTGGTGATGACAAAACAAACCGTTTAGGCAGCTAAAGGAACACCACAACATCTTTGCTTTATCATTCAGTGGCTTAGAGCAGGAAGACTTTTCCATCCTTGGGCAATATAATCTATACTTCTTTGCTCTGGCAAAATTGCTGTCAAGCCTCCTGAAAATCTGCCGATATAAAAAGCACAAAGCAAGGCCCCTCTGCGTGGAATATTACCCTACAAGGAGACACCCTACCTGTCTTCCTTTGTTCCTGTGTCTTTATTCCTTCAGGAGGCAGTTCAACACTTAAACTTTCAACTTCTTCAGCAGCACAATACAGTACTGACCTTGAAACAGCCAACTGTGTTGAATTTTATTAGGGAGTTTCCCTTATATTTCCAGTTCCACAGTAATTAGTGCAATAATAATTGGCAGGTATTTTGGCTGTTTCTTTCTAAAGTGCTCCAGAAACTACTTAAAGGTAGTGACGTGCAGCACTCTCTGACTATGCGCCAGTCAAGAACTGAAAAATTCTCTGGAGCGTGACCAAAACAGATTGCTTCCTGCTTTCAGTTCGTTTCTGGGGCAAACTGGAAAGGGAAGTTCGCTGTGTCAATCTGAATCAAATTCATCTCTGAAATATATGCAGATGAATTTGTCTTTCTTATCTTTGTACCTGCCTCCTTTTCTGAAATATCTCACACTGAAGCCAAGACTGACCTGGTGAACTGATCTGAGTAATTTGCTGCCAGATCAAGGAGCACCTGCACTTGGGCTTCTTGTGAATGTGCCATCTTTCAATTAAGCTGTTCTGGATCACCTGGAGCTGTCTGAATTTGCAAGTTGTAATCCAGACATCAAAACTGTAACCGATTTCCACTTTTTCTGCTGGTTGCTTTCAGCCAGGATTTTCATACCAGTATCTACCATCCCTTTCAAGTCTTCTGATTAATGAATAGGTCAAACAACGTGGTATTGCTGACTGTGCTCTTCTAAGCAAAAGCTGTCATGTTTTCTGAAGTTATTTCCTTTGCTTCCATAATATGGAAATAATAGCGTTTAGTGTGATAGGTTTGATCACAGCCTCCATTTTGTCAGGATGGTGGTGGGTGAGAATTTAAGGCTAAAGAGAATCTCCAGGGTGCATTAGTATGGAAAAGAGTGAATTTGCTGATGCTTATAACCACTTTACTCAGGGATTCATGGGGGAAAACATAAAAGGACCCATTTGAAAACTTACCAGATAGCTGATGAAGGTTGGTATTCTGGTTTTGCCAACAGTATAAATCATCCTCCTTGCAGATTAGAAAGGTATGGAGAAGTTTGACAATGAGGATCAATAGCTTCTATGTCCTTTATCTTGCATCTTTTTGTCCCCTTGGTTTCAAAATGTCAGTATGCCACTTTTTGGGTGAAATAAAAATACCTTTGAGAGAACAATTACTACTTCAGGAAAAGCTTTCTTGGGGATGGGAAAAAGGCATCTGTTGAAAGTAGTGCTCAAAATCCAAACAAATCCCCTGCTGTATATTCTGAAAGAGAGTGATGGAAGAGCCAAAGGGAGACGACATTTGCATTTCAGCTCAGTCCTGGGAACCACAAGAATCCTCCAGCAGTTGATTATAGCTGCTGGTGGCTGCCAGATTTCACTGTTCCATTGAGGAAACTTTCTAGTATGGAGTCATTGTGCAGAGCTAATAGGCATGAAATGGACATTGCCAAGTCCTCATGTCATTCAGCATTGGATAAATCCAAGAAGATTTAGGGAAGAGTTGGAGAGAAGCTGCTTTAATTAATTCTCTTCCCAGCTGTGTGATAAGGCTGCTGAAAAGACACAGGGTAGAAAAAATGTCAACTTCCATTACTGTTGTCTGTGAAACCTATATGTTGTTTATTTACCTGAATATAATTTGGGTTCTTCTATGTGCCTTTTTTGCTTCTTAAAACTACCTTGGAAGAAGAATTTAATGACAAGGGCATCTGAAACTTTGTTAATGTGTTTCATCTTTAAAAAGCATTCAACCCTCTCTTGTGTGAATCCTTTGATACTACATCCTCCTCATTCAAAGATGTCTGCATCTTTGTTATTGCACCCCTCAGCTTCTCCCCAAAAAGTTAATTACCACCAGGACTCTCAATGCCTCAAAACATTAAACTTGGTGAAACCATCTCAGAATGTTACCAGATGCATTTGAAAACACCAGCTTTTATTCTTAGAAAAGTTCTCGTTCAATTAGAAAGTTTTCCCAGAATAAAAATGAAACGGACCTAATCTCAGAGTTGCGGCAATTGTGTTCAGGTTTTTTTTCTTTTTTTTTGTTCTTCTAACCCAGATTCTTTCAGCATCTCTTCTGGCATTGTATGTGTTTTTACCATGCCATGAATGGTTGCTCATATCAATTCAGCAACTAAGAAAAAGGAGAGAGCTTTTTGCCTTGTGCTTATATAGTATGTGCTGTGAGCTTGTTATCAATTCAAAACAGAGATACAAAAGCAAAATATATTATTCCCCTTCTCACAGTTCATTGTAACCCCTTCCTTTGGACAGCAGGCTCAGGACAAGTGTTTAAGTTGTTAAGGATGACTGTCCAGTAGCATCAGACACCTCACTGTCAGAGCCTGCAAAGTCCATCAAACCTGACGTGACATTCTGAAATGGCTTCCTCAGGTTCAGTCTTATTATATCCGTGTCACTGTGACTTGCTGAACTCCTGTGATTACTCTTTTGAGACTTGTTCATGAATGAAAACATTCAGGGAATAATCCTTTAATCCAACATTGCCAAAGCATAACCAGAAATAAAATTTCCTTTCTTTGGGAACCCACACAGGCAAAACACTGCAAGTGACAATTACCCAAGTGTCAATACAGCTGGCTAACATTTACCTGTGCTGCCCTAAAGATGGTTTTCCCAGGGGAAGCCAAACCAATCATTACACTGTGGAGCTTTGGATGCCAATCTGAGCACTGAACAAGGTGACCCATCCCTTGTGCCAGCTGGTCCAACACCACTCCAGCCACAGCTCAGTTCTCTAAGCCTCAGTTGCTACTGATGTGTTGGGATCTTTGCTCATTGCTTTTATTAGGAAGTAGAATTTCAACTTTTAGCACATGTTTTCTAATGTTACTCTCTTTTTGACTCCTTCAGCTACCAACAGGAGGTCCACCGAAATTGCCTGCCCTCCAAAGACAGTTTCTGAAGTAGAGCTATCAAAAAAGAAAAGCATTAAGAAGACTAAAGGTGGAATTAAGGTAGGATTACCCGTGATTTGGGCACATCCCATATTATGAGAGAACTCCAAACCACATATTTGTGTAAAAGAGTTAAAACTAGACATGTAATACTTAGGAATAAACCAGCCAAAAAACAAAAAAATCCAAAGAAAATCCAGTTACCTGTGCCTGCACAGGCAAGTAAGCTTCAGAGAAATCTATCTGGCATTTGTGTATCTGTGATGAGATTTCTTTCACTGTTGTTTCTACAGCAAGATTCTGTTTAAGATTGTTTGGACATCTTTAGCCTTTCCTCTCTATTCCCAAGCCTGACAGCATGTCAGAATCCTGCCCTTACAGCACAGAGTCTTTGCTTTGAGCTGTAGACACTGACTGGGATAACAAGTTATCAAAACAGCTGTTTGGCCTTCCTTGAGTATTTTGACAGTGGAAACAGGTTTCAGATACTCTATTCATCTGCAGTTCTTGAAACTATAGTGAACTGCAGCTGCATCCTGAAACTTTTTGTTTGCCCAAGCTAGCTGAAGTAGCCACTTTCAGAGAACAGACTTCTTTCTTCTTTTCCCCTGTCAAATTCAAGTAATACCTCATTTGTCTTATTTAAAATGTTTGGGTTTAGGCCATGCAAATACATCTGGGAGAGATAAGAGGAATATCAGTGAGGTTGTATTCTGAATGGTCTGTGCACAAAGATAATACCTTTGCTGACATCCCCTTTAGTTTACTAAAAATAAGAGGTCAAATCATACACAGTGCTGTACACTCACAACCTTTTAAATAACAGCAGCCCTTTTCTTGCATCTTCCCTGCATTAGGACACGTACTATTGGCTCTTTAGGGCATTATATCATTAAACTGGTAAAAAATGCAATTTTACGTATGTTTTGAGAAAGAAAACGTGAGCCCTGAATGTCAGGGAAACAATACAATGAACGTTCTGCAGGATCATGAAAGGAGTTGCATAGTGTGAGGTATGATCTTGGTTTGGGTGTCTCATAAAAGTGTGATGGAAACATCAAGCAACCTTTTTCATATTGTTCAGCAGCCTGGAGGAGAAGAAGAGGAAGGGAATAAGCTTTTCCAGTACATCTCTGGGGAAAATAAATACCTCAACTTAAAACAGGTTATATAGAAGGAAAGGAGATGACACAATAGTCCCTGCAGTTGCAGTTTTTAACTTTTGCATAGTTCATGAGTTATTTTTAAAGGTAAGCTCTATATGAGAACACATCCAATAACAGAGATCACATTTTTTAGTTCTCTGTGCCTTTTCCAGTTTAACCCACTATTATACAGGGTTTTTGTAAAGTAAGCGTTTTAGAGTTTCTGATTTTAATTAATAATTCACAGACCAAAACTGATACATTAGCACTTCTTACACCAGTGACAGCCAAACACAGATGTGCTACTTTCATCTAAATATTAAACAATGGTATAATCTCGTTAGTGCAGAAATTCCACACAGGCCAAAACTGGTTTGGGGTTTTTTTTTGCTTCTTGTTTGTTTTTCCTTTTCGGGGGGGATAGGAATGTTTAGCAGGTAGGAATAGTGTTACTGTGAGGCCTGAAAAGCTAAAAAAATGTGTCAAATGCCTACCTGGCAAAATTCTATTATTCAGTTTTTGATATAATACAAAGTACTTCAACCCAGCTCTTCTGTTATCCACACCCCTGACTTGCTCATACATTTCATCTTAATTTCCTGAAGCTGAAAGTAAAAATTAAACTTGGTCCATCTTCTGAAATGAGCAGAACAGTCCACAACTTCAGCAATAAACACAGAATAAAATCCAGTTATCAGCAGGAACCCACAGCTGGTTCTCCTTTGTCCTGATAATAGTTCGGGTGAGGACAGCTTATTAATGGATCCATCGTTATCATCAACCACCTAAATAATTTTGCAATATTGAATGTAAGATACTTTTCCCCTCCAGAATCAGCCGTTAAAAATGAAAGTGCTCAGGAGTGGAAAGACTCTGCTGGAGTTTAGATATGGGCTTGGGTTAAGTGCAAACTCAGAAGCTGGGCTGTTTTACTGAATTTGAAGCTTTTGGCTTTTGAGTAAGTCCCAGTAGTACTTGGTGCTCTTAAAGCAAAAGGAGGAAAAACCTGCTTAAAACTTTCCTGGAACACATTTGAAATGATCCAACTCTGCAAGACGGGGCAAGGGAGAAGGTTGGTGCTTATCAAAATAAACACTGGAGCCCTACACACGAACATGTGCTCAGCACTGTCCTACCCAGCACTGCTCCTGGGACACAGACACTTCTCAGAGGCACAGGATGGATTCCCAGCTTTCTCCACATGGCACCCCACAAAGAACTCTGCAATGTCACATCTTTGGTTTGGTTTGAGACACAAACCAAAAACCCAGCAGTTCAGAGTCTAAGGACCAGACTATCACGCCTGTAATTATCTACACAAGGAGATAATTCACCTTCTATGGTGCAAGAATATAACAACTTTGCCAGGAGTCAGGAATGCCTCCCATGCCAACACTGAGCAAGGAAGCAGAATAAAAACAGACAAGAGGTATTCTTGATTTACAACCTGCACATATAGAATTCACATATTTTAACTTGCCTAGTGACTTCCTAAGTTAAGTAGGATCTGGTTTTTATTCTTTCAAAGAATTAAAGTGGTCTAAATAAAAGCACCAGCAATTAAGTATTTTCACTTTTAACATGTCCTTTTTATTCAGATCGAGGTGATGCATGAAGCAAGTCAAGGAGGATCTAGCAGAGTCCTGGTGACCAGTGAAAGTGATGAGAACTTGTCAACAAGGAGGAGGTAAGGCTGCACACACGAGCCAGTATATATTTTTTTCTTCTTAGAATGCAAATTATTGCATTTATAGTACATTCTCTATGACTTCTTTGAAGCTCACCAAGATTAATAAATAATTATCTGTAATGAAATCACTGAAATGCTTACAGCCATCCATTTATACCCAGTCTATCAGATGGAAAAGCAAGAAAGATTTATCTTTTGTTTGGTTTGGGGGTTTTTTCTATTTTTTTTCCTTAGAAATATTAATTACAAGTGAGAAAATAAGTAATTGGAACAAGCCTTGCATGTATGTTCAAAAAAAAGCAGCGTTAAAGACCATCTCAGTGTTCAGAATGGTCATATTTGTCTATGTATCTCTGAGAAACTTCTTGGTTTTATAAATGCGTGCTAGAGTTTGTGCAGCCTTGAGAAAAAAGATTATTAATGATATATTCTAAAGCACAAATATTTAAGTCACTTAGTTCAACAAAAGTACCAAGTAAACAGCCTAATTTAGCTGAACTGCAGTTTCTAGGCCAAAGGGAGCAATTAAAAAAACAAACAACAAAACACAACAAACCACCACACCAAAAAACCACAACAAAACCCACCCTGCAAGAAGCCAAATGCCACAATCCCCACTGACTTCATTTGCTTTGTTCTCTTCTTCACTATGACTTAGAGAATTCATCCTTATGTTATGCCCCTGTCTCACACAGGTATACACTGAACTTACCTGATGCAAAAGACTCCATTTGTAAAAACCTTAGGTTGATACATTATGCCAGACAAATTGGAGAGACATACAAATCATCATTATATGAATTTAATTATACCCTAGGAAAATACCATGTCTGGTCCCCAAACCACCAACTAGTTTTCAAAAGGTGCAAAGCATTACCTGAAATCTTGTGTAAATAAATACACATCTCCAGAGGAACAACTGCCTAAAGAGAACATACAAACAACAACAGGTTAAGCTTCTACTATCTAGCAGTTCTATACAACTTCAGACCTGGAAGCTTGGTAAGCAAATTTGTGAGCTGTCTCTTTTCTGGATTTTGCCTTTTGTTGAGGACAGGTTTGGTACGAGGGAGAACAGAAAGGACAGCGGGGGCAGGGGGCAGTTTGAAATCCTCACAAGAGGGAACTCGGGATAACACTTAAAAGCATCAGAGCTGATCCTGTCAGCTACAAAGAAAGCAACAAGAGATATTTACCTCTGCTGTACTCTTTAGGGTTTTTTAAAAGAAATAAGTCTGTTTATTCAAAACAAATTTTACAAAACAATTGTCTTTCTGTGGTACAGAGCAAAGTTTAAGAATAAATACTGAACACTTTGTATAAAAATTAGTAATATCAAAGGGAAACTGATGCAAACCAAACAAATTGGTAAAAAAAAATTTAGCATTAAATATGCTGTGCAACAATGTCAAACTCTTAATGAGGAGTGACCATTCAGGCTGATACAGCTTTATTTGTTGAAGTAAAACCTGACAGCCCTGCATTGGAGCACCGAGACTATTGTTAAAAAAGGTTCCAGATGAAAGTGTATAAATCTTGTGTTTCGAACCAGAAAATAAGAAGTTTTCTAGTGTCTCCATTTTTTGAAAGGAGTGCCTTCATACTTTTCTTTTTATTCAACAAGCAACTTCTTTTCACTGCAGCAAAAGAAAATGCATACTACAAACATCAAGACCCTTTTAAGATTAAGAAACAATCCAAACAAAACTCAAACCAACTGTAAAACAAAGTATTTCGATGGTCAAAAGTGACTTTCAGATTATGGCAAACTACATTTAAGCAGCGTTTTAGATGTTAGCTAGTTTAGGCTACTTAAAGCTTACTTTACTTTTGCCTGTATGAGTGAAAACAAATCCCAACACATAGTTATGCTGCAAAAACTGTGGTCTTACTAGTCCATTTTGATTGCATACTGCATACGAAGACCCTCTTTCCCTATGGTGAACAGGGTGGCTTTTTCTAGCAGTGCAGTTTTGCTGTGCAGCTTTGTTGATTTAAATGGCTCAAAACAACTCAGAAATCGGATGAAGCAGCTTTCCTTCAGTACAGAATAATACTTTCTCTATATGTGCATTTATCTTCTCTGTAAGCAACAGGTTATATAGATCTAGGGTTGTCTTGTGGTTTTTTTTTCCTTTTAAAAAATACACATTCTCAGTACTATAATCAATGTTTAGGCAAGAACAGGAACTGGATTTGTTTTTTTTCTAAAGTATAGCTGTTATATTCTTCAGTCATTTTGACACTGATAAATGATTTATTTGTAGGCTCTTTTTATGCCAAACATTTGGAACCAGTTAGGATTCTTATTATCTTTCTTCTGGAAAATCAATTATAGAAAGTTACAGATTTTAAATGTAGCTACCTATCATCCATATGAACAGCTCAGAGAACAGTCAGCAAGCTCACTCCTGGATTCTGTCTACACTAAGAGACACCATTATCCATTCCAACCATCAAACCCGCAGTGCAGCTCCAAGAGCAGCAGCAGTTCGTTAAACCAAGTTTACTACTCACAGCTTCAAACTAGCAAGTCCTGTACAGCTACCACAGGTTTTGCAATTAGCAACTAAGACATCTGTCCTGAGAGTCTGTGGAAGCACCATTAGTGAGCTGTACAAGACAGAACTGCAGACACCCCACAGCTCTGGTTGTCTGCAGTGTCTCTGTGGCACCCCAGCACAGCTCGTAAGGGCTGGAGTTTGCACATCACTCAGTTCTGGTTTGATTTCCAATGCACAGGTGTTTTGTTCCTCTGCAGGTGATATTGACATTGAAATATATTCAAGGTACAGGGTTTTGTGGACATGAACAACCCTGAAATTAATTTAAAGACAATTTTGAGGAAAAATATTTTAGTTGGTTTGATTTGCATACTGGGTTTCTGTGAATCACCATCTCCCTATCCCTTCAATGCGAAGTCAAAGTTTGTGCACAAAATATCCTCCCTCTTTGTTAGTACCTGCTTAAAATTTTGCTTTTTTAAGTCTTTAAAAGCTTCACATTAGCTCTAAGTAACATTCTCAGTGACTTTTGCTTGCTTTTAACCATGAATATTGGAAAACAGAAGCATTCTTGAAAGAAAACTCATTTAACTTATTTGCTTATTAAAGATGGGACTGTTTAAATACACTGATTCAGTTTTCAGAAGGCAGAGAAATATTAGCCAAACCACTTACATGAGTAGTATTTGATTTTTATCACTTCAAGTTCTAAAGGGAGCTCCTTTTTCACTTAAAACCACCAAGTCAGAGGGCACTCAAACACTGTTTCCCTGTTTCAAAGATTTAGGGAACTTCGAGAAAACAATTGCAGCAGGTCTTCACTTCTAGCACTCACTGTTTGTCAACTGTGCAGGTCCAGGCTGACTTTTGATGAAGCACTGAGAAATGGTGAATGTTTGTAATGAGTTTACACTGCCTTAAACTACTGCAATACTCTCATTCATCAAGTCAGAAGTTCCACTTTCCTCATGTTTTGAAAGGTCTATTCCATTTTGATATAACAGATTTTTGTTTTGCCACATGCCTTAGTTCACATATCTTTAAAAAAAACCCTCAAGACTTACTGACAAGTTCAAAGTAACAAACATTTTCAACAAGCATTTCAAAGTCTAGAAGTCTATTATAGTTCATTTATAATCCAGACTTGCATCCCTTGAAGAGTGTAAGAAAAACAGGCTACAATGTAAAAAGTTGCAGTACAACAGGAGAGCTATTCCAATAAGTTTCTGAACAAAATCTGGGACCATCTTCTTCCTCTCCCCCTGCCCACCCCAAATAATCACATGTAAATTTTACCTCTTTCCATGTTTACATATATTTTGAATAAACACCTAAAAAGTTGTTGCTCTGTTTTGGCTCAGTGGATCTTCTGTGCAGATATTCAAGTATTAAGAAAATGCAGCTGAACAAGGATATGTGTCCTCATAGTACAGTTTACAGAGAAGCACAATATTGACTAGTCTGCAGTATATTCTACCCCAAATCCCTGAAGAAATCTTTTTAACTTTGGGATCTGTAGCCTGCTTCCAGAGCTGGCGAAGATCATCTACGTGTCCGTGAGATGTCATCATCTTGTTATAAATGCAGGGATGATATGGAGCCTTTCCTTCCCCAGAAAAAAATACATGATATTGTGGTACAATTCCCATTTTATTGGCACAGAGACCCATGAAAACATCATCTATATAAAGACTTGTATTGAGAGTCAGTGAAGCCTCATAGACTTTAGCTGCTACATCACTGGATATGACATATGCAGCTCCTGCGGTGTAGTCAGGGTAAGAGGGCCACTGGTACATTTCATATGGAACGTAATATTTGCTACTCTTGTCTCTTATGGGAGGGGATCCACGATGGACACGGCCAATCCAGAGATCCTGAACACCCATTTGTGTTAGACTTTGGAGATAAGCAACAAGATTTGGCATATGGATAAATATGTCATCATCTGCAGACATAATGAACCTGGCATGAGGACAGTAGGCATTCACCCAGCTAAACTGCAAGAGCAATTTTAGAGTAAGATTGTGAAAAGTATCCAAGAAGTCTTGCTGAATCAAATCATGGTATTTCTGGTCTTCAAGCTCAAGTTCCCTTTGCTGCCATGTTTTCTGCAGATGGTCTGTTGGCCGTCCTAAAGCAAAAAGGGTTTTAATGTTGGCATTAAGTTGAGAACGAACATA
The DNA here is from genome assembly GCF_022539395.1 of Myiozetetes cayanensis. Classification (NCBI taxonomy): domain Eukaryota; kingdom Metazoa; phylum Chordata; class Aves; order Passeriformes; family Tyrannidae; genus Myiozetetes; species Myiozetetes cayanensis. Next base: position 15,373,116 of record NW_026086937.1, read on the forward strand.
CTTCTCATTACCCCAAGTTTGTCTGATTGCATCTCTCCGATGACGGTTTTCAGGAGAAGTCTTCACAAACAATAGGAGAAGGACATCCTGCTGCTGACATTTCTCTCTGTGGTTGATCAAGTATTGGTAGCTCGATACTCTGTCCAGGTTATCCCTGCTGATAGACAGGCTGTCATTCACAAAATGGTAGCTATTTATGAGGTATCTGTATGAGTAGGACTTCATATGGCTCACAATGTGATTATCAAATGGTCCCCAAAAAATCATGAGACACAGTATGAAGCAAGTGGCAAATATCTGCAAAAAATGGCATTTTCTGACTCTTCTGGGACTAATAAACATTCTGATGCAGTTTTTATAATCCTTATTCTTGTTCAGGATCAGTGTTTTTCAAGTGCGTGTGTTTCTGTTTAAGAGCACAGTGTCACCCCTTCAAGATAAGTGTCCCTTGTAAGGCATGATGTCTTTCACTCAGTATCCTTGTGAAGCCAGCTTTGTTCACAGACTTCATAAGTCATCTTTCTCAAAAAACGTTTTTCTTTGATTGAAAGAACACAGGCAGTTTTGAAAGATGAGACTCGCAGATGAGTATTTTCCCTTTGGGGCATCTTGAAACAAACACTGTGGTTCTAATTGGATCTTCTCATGTGTTTTCCTCCTTCATGAAGATGAACACCTGCCAATTCTAAGTGGGGGAGAGGAGAAAGATTTTAGTGAACTGTTATTAACACATTTGTGTTTAGGTTTGGTCATGGAAATGATTGACTACTCAGACACTTCCCATCACCACCCACACACAAACACATCCCCTCCCACCCCCCAAAATAAAAAAAGTAACCCAACTGGCAGCAAGTCAGAGGTGATGAGTGGCCCAGAGCAAGCTTGTGGAGGCCAGGAAGGAGGAACCTGACACAGAAACCTCTTTCTTAGAAATGCCCACCGCTGTTAACCATGGATGGCATTTTATTTAAACTCTGAAGCTCCGAGAGAGACGCAGCCTACAAATGCCCCGGGTTACAAACTGTCTTTGGGCGGTCGGTCTGCTAAAGACACAGAGCAGGCGGAGCCCCGAGACGGCTCCCGGGGGAGGGAGTGAGAGCCCGGCAGCCCTCGGTGTCCCTCACAGCCGCCTCCAGCTCCCTCCTCTGCCGTGCCGTCCCTTTGCCCGCAGAGCTCCATCCCCCACGCCTCGTCCAGCACCTTCCCCCGCGGAGCGCCAGGACGGCCCCGCTGCTCTGCCCGGCCCCGCGCTGGGAGCGCCCGCTGGACTCGACAGCTGCGGGGCTCGAGAAGCGCCGCGAGTTCAACCGTGCCCCGACCGGGCGGTCCCAAACGGCCCAGCCCCGGCTCGGGAGCGCCCCGAGCCCGCCGTGCACACAGCTCGTCACCCGAGCTGCCGTCAAGGGGCGGGCTGACAGACAGGCTGCACCCCTGTCACAGGTACAGCTCTGGAGATCGGACAGCTCACACTTCAGGGCTACTGTCTCTGCTAGCAACTTGGGTTTAGTGAAGAACCCAAAGCACAGAAAGCCACCTGAGTCCAGCCTTTCCACCCTGCAGTTTAAAATTCAGTTCTTGTAACCAGAGTTGTCTCTTCTATGTAGCAGAGAAGAACAGCCTGAAGTTGCAACTACCTGCTCAAGCCATTAAAAAACCCGAAAATAAAGAGCTTTGCCAAGCACTAAATGTAGGACTAGCACCGTAAGGAATGATACCCCACAAGCTAAGCAATCGCTGCATAGAAATAACTCCTGAAGCAAGAGAACACAAGCTATCATTTTTAAGTTAGAAGTTCTGTGCAACACAAATGTTTTGAGAATGTTTTACTCGTCTGAAGTCTTGCAACTAGATAACGATGAGAACACAACACAGTATAGAAATAAGAAAACTTGGAGCAATTTTGTGGTGCTCCAGGAAGACAACTGGCTGCTCAAAATGGGAACCACGCGTTGGTGTACCCGAGGATTGCAGATTGTAATGCATAACAGAAAAGCTGTATGGGCAGTTTGGTGAATAAAAGTCAGTCAGCGCTTTTTATAGTATCAGTTTAAACCCTTTTTATTTTGGAAACATGAAGTTAAACAATGCACCTCAGAGTTATAAACTCAGCAACTTTACAACAGAACACTACTGTAAAGCTTACTCTTGTTTCAGAGATGCAGACAAGCTGGAGTGTTACAGAAATCCAGACATTTGGTAGTGTCTTTTGGAGGAGTTGGTCTGAAGATACCAGGTAGTCAGGTTGCCCACCGCCATCATGATAAGCCTAAAAGCAGAGGACTGAAAATAATCTATTTAACCACTTGAAGCAAGGTTTACCCTGGTAAACATGGGAATCCTCATCACCAAATACGACTTCTTTAGATTACACTTGGATAAGAAGTTTTGGCAACAGGCTGCAGTTGCCCATGTCATCGGGTAAAAGGAGACAATCAACACCACAAATACAAAGGACAAGGTCACTGAAACCTAGCAGTGAAATTAATCCACATGACAGTTATCCCCACTAGGAAAAATAAAAGTCCTCAGAAAAAAAACCAAAACACCAACAACACCCAAACCAAACCCACAAACCAACCAAAAAATCCACCACAAAACATGTCAGTCATCACGGAAATAGCTTTAAATATGGAGCAGATAGCAGGGGACAAGAGAGATGCACAGACTCCCTTTTCATGCTACCTAGCACCTCCCTCCTGAAGTCAGGGATGCTGGAACGAGAGCTTAAGCTTCTCCTTGCAGAAAAAACACACCATTAAATTAACTGAGTAAGGGCTAGAACAGCCTGGTCTGTCATTTCCTTATCTAGTTCAGGGGAATTAAATCAACCATTAGTAGTCAGAAATTGTTCAGAATCCTCCTCAGAAATATACCTCTCAGATAAAACTTTAAAATGTGACTATAGATGAACAATACTGATAAAATTTACAGAGGCCTATACTTGCCCATCTCTCTCCAAAAAAAGTCTGGAGACTTGCACTGAAGGTACTGATGCACAGGTAGAGTCTCTTTGACCGTCAGAACTTTTTATAGCCCCATTTACAAAACCCATCCTTTGGGCTTAGTCATGTTCTCCTTCCCTTAACAGGAAGTTAAGGAAAGCAAGTTGAGTCACCACAGGAGCTATTTGCTGCCATGTGAATCTCATAATCCTGAGAAAACAGTCTAACACAGCAGTGTGTGTTCTCCCTAGCAAGAGGAAACACCATGGAACAGAGATAAAACCATGCCTGACAGTCATTTTTCTGACCATAATTAAGGTGTTTTGCCTCTTGATGTGCATTTTCTTACTCATGGCTTGAAAGCTGTTAGATTCACTCTGAGACCTGAGAGAGGCTGTGAGAACCAAGCACTAAGTTCCTGCAATTGCCTTCCTTTCCAGTAGATTTCAGATTCGTGACTGCACGTGGTCTTCCCCCTGTTGCAAGTACTGGAGGCTTTTGTCATCCTGTAGCAAGCCTGCCTTTCCTAAAGGAGCTTTAACTTTTCAGTATTACCAAAAGCATGAATCACTGAATGTAGCAACTGTTCTATTCTGTATTTTGCATTCAGAATATATTCTGGTATGAAAGTGGAGCTAGCATGGGTTGTCTTGCAAACACAATAGTTCGTAGAGTGACCACTATGGAAAAGCCGATCCTTAGGGAGCTACTTTAAATATCCACAGAAGTCAATATTTGGGAAAAAAAAAAAAGTCATTATGAAGTTTATTTCAGGATAGAAGAGTTTTGGGAACTCTGCTGAGGAGTGGCAGACAAGAGAGATCCTAAAGAAACACAAAGGCACCCCAGACATGAAACACCAGAGACATAGACCCTTGCAGGAAGAACCATGAAGAGACAACATTCACACTTGAACATGGTGGTTTTTCCCAATTACCACTACCCTGATAAAAACCTAAACCCAAGAGAGACCAACTAAGACTGCCCAGAGAGAACATCTCATTTTCCAACAGCTACAAATTTTGTCATGTGGTACCAGATGCAGGGCTGGGCTTCAATACACCATATCATAGAATCACAGAATTAGATGGGTTGGAGAGGACCTCTGAGATCACCAAGTCCAATCCTTGATCCACTACCACCACAGTTACTAGACTATGGCACTAAGTGCCACATTCAGTCTCTTCTTAAATACCTCCAGGGACAGAGAATCCACCACCTCCCTGGGCAGCCCATTCCAATGCCTGATTACCCTCTCTGTAAAGAACTTCTTCCTAATATCCAACCTAAGCCTCCCCTGGCAGAGCTTGAGACCATGCCCTCTTGTCTTATTGATAGCTGCCTGGGAAAAGAGACCAACCCCCACCTGGCTACAACCTCCTTTCAGGGAGTTGTAGAGAGTGACAAGGTCTCCCCTGAGCCTTCTCCAGGCTAAACAACCCCAGTTCCCTCAGCCTCTCCTCACAGGACTTGTGCTCGAGTCTCTTCACCAGCCTGGTTGCTCTTCTCTGGACCTGCTCCAGCACCTCAATGTCCTTCCTGACCTGAGGGGCCCAGAAATGGACATAGCACTCCAGGTGTGGCCTCACCAGTGCTGAGTACAGGGGAAGGATCACTTCCCTCATCCTGCTGCCACACTGTTCTTGGTGCAGGCCAGGATGCCATTGGCCTTCTTGGCCACCTGGGCACACTGCTGGCTCATGTTCAGCCTCCTGTCAATCAGCACCCCCAGATCCCTTTCTGCCTGGCTGCTCTCCAGCCACTCTGTCCCAGCCTGCAGCGCTGCATGGGGTTGTTGTGGCCAAAGTGCAGGACCCGGCACTTGTCCTTGTTGAACTTCATCTCGTTGGAATCAGCCCTGCACAAGGTGCATTTTAGGACAAAGATCATAACGTATAGTTATTTTTCACTCTGCCTGGGACAGAAGATAAGTTGAGATCACAAGTGGCTTTGCCAGACAACAGGATATACCACGAAGCACTATCTTAAATGGAAACATTTTTTACAATTTGTAGCAACTGTCCCTTTAACATCAACAACTCTTGGATAAAGTTCAGAAGACCTACAAGAAAGACTGTAAAACTGAAACGTTATCTAGTTTCAAACAGAAGTAATCCAAAGAACTGCTCATCATTACGTCCATGTCTTGTCCTTGGCTGTGCCAAAGAGCCAGTTGAAGGGTGCCGTTCTGTGCAATGGTTGAGTTCAATCAAAAGCCGGGGGGGACAGCCTCACACTCACTCTTCCCCCAGTCCTCACCACAGCAACCTTCGACAGCTCTGGAGTTTACCTCTTGCCCTCAAAAGGCAACCTGATGAAACCCTGAGGAAGTATCAGAAAGAGGCTTACTGAGGTCAAGCTGTGCCTAACCTGAGTGCACAACAGGATTCAAGAGTTTCCTTTGCAGAACCAGATGTAACACACATTGTTTCTGAAGCTTTCGGTCTTTTCAAATCTAAGCTACAGGCCAGGCTCTGTGGCTACAGAAAACTTGAAGCCCTAGGACAGGCTTTTGCTCTAAAGTCAGGATAGTCCTGTCACATGAGCTACTCCATCTGAGCTTGTTTGACAGTGGAGTGTTAGAAGGCACATCGTGGAGGTGCTCCATCCTGCTTCAGGTGGACTCCATCCTGTGTGCTCCATCCTGACATCAGATGTCACAGGGACATCTGTGACCAATTCTACAGCACTAAAGGAACGTGCCCAGCCACAGAGGTGACCGAAGCAGACATGCTGCAGTTAAATCTGCATGGGCCAAGAAAAGAGTGAGTTAGATTTTCTTGAAGCTTTCAAAATCTGTTCAGAAAGAGGCTACAGGTTTCAAAGAACATGTGTTTCGATATGTTTTAGAGTTTTGTTTGTTAAGTAGAATTTAAAACTTTTTTTTTTCCCCATGTTTGGAGCAATTTAAACAGTTATAATTCCTGTAAATTGAACTCTTCCATCTCCAGCATTACTGATTTATGTATTGCTTACACCCAAAGACCAAAGGAAACCTAGTCAAGTTTGCACATCAAATAATAACAAAACACAAGCTTATCAAGATTTTCCATTCCAACTGTTAAGAAAGTATCTAAGTTAATAGGAGCAAAGCCTAAATGGAGTTTGCTGCTTACAGCTTTAGCTACAAGATTATGTAACCCAGGTTCCTCTGATCATTTTTTCCTTTGCTGAGGTGTCTTTACAAATTTCTGTTATCTCTACCCTGGCCTATGTCCTCCTTCTTCACTTACCAATATTTGAAAAACTTCTTACATATCTTAAGAAGTTGCTTTGAAGCTAATCTTCAGCTTCTCCTTTTATATGAGCCGTGTCACAAGAGAAAACAGAATAGAAACACTGAGCAAGCTACACCCTGACACTTCTAGGACTTCCTGTCATAGTGACAGAAGGTCACTTTTAGGAAAAAAGATGCAGTAAGGTACTTAGCTAAGTCTGTCTTCCTACACGGTTTGCAACCACCAAGATGAAAAGAAATCACAAGCAACTTGCAAAGAAAATAATTTTAAGTAATGTCAAAACTTCCACTATTACACCTTGTTCTGTTCTGTACAAACTGTTAAGAAATGGAAGCCAAGTTCTGTAGGAAAACATGGTCACAATGGCAATGGGATTAGCAAAAAGAATGGCTACAAAGACCTATGAAAAATTTACAATCAGGTCATGGATGTTGCATCAATAAGAAACATAAAGCAGGGATGACTGACAGTAGCTTTTCAGACTTTTTTCAAGAACATATAACCCATCTTCTGCAATCTCCTGTGCAGGCTTTGCCTGCAAGCTCTTTAGTTTGCCTGCAATTTCTACTCAGGCTGTGGTTTCCTAGGATGGGAAATCAGCATTCTTAGATGCTCTTTGTGCATGCACTGAGGACTTCTCAGACTGAACAGACACGTGATTTTCTATGGAAGTGAACATCCAACACCTTCCAAAACATCAACTCTTTAAATGATTCTGAAGTTGTTCAGTCAAGAGCAATCTCCTCATTAAAGAGAAATAAAAGGGCCAAATTCAACATCCAGGGGAGTTTTGTATCACAAATAACTACAACAGTACCCAGAAAAAGGAGCCACTGAATGCTGTGCCCACTTGCTGGTTCTCACTGATGTGTAAAACTTGCAAGTGCTGAGCAATCTCTGAAGTGTTGGTTGGCAGAGAAATCAAAAGGATGGCAAAGCTTTAGATGACTAAAGCAGTTCAACTCTTTCAGGGCTGGAAGCAGAAACAGGTTGTAAATGCTTAGCACTGCCAGGAGGCAGCTAACTGCCAGTAGAGATTTAGTTTCTACAGAGGTTCTGCACTTATTGTAACTATTGGGTAGAAAGGAAGAGAGTGGTTTCTTCAATTTCCCTTAAAATGAGCTGCAAGCTTCCCAGCTGCTACAAGCCAATCTAAATTGAGACATCTGCCAGAATGAACAGATTTGCCTTCTTAAGTAGCTTTCGTGAAGATCAGCTGCCCAAAACAGCCACTGTGGAGACGGTAGGAGAGGAGCAGGACCACATCTTTCAAACACCAGTCTACATTTAGACTGCAATTCTCAGTTGTTTTAACCTGCTATATCCACTGCAGACTCTTCCCCATACAAGCTAGAAGGAAGGATGGTGTTTTTCAGAATGAAAGTCTCCAAATTATGAGTCATTTAGTTCAAGTCATTTTGCATAAAACACACAAGCACCAACATGAAATTCTCTGCTTTATGTGAAGCAGATTGAGTGAAAAGAGCCCGATCTTTATACTGACAGTAAGAATAATATTCTGAAGTTTTGGACTTGCAGTGACCTGATTGAGGCCACATACTCTCATTTTCTGAGGAAAGGGTCTAAGTTAAGCACTTAACCTCCACACAGACAAGTCAGAGCTCTTAAGACACAGCTAAAAAGGCTGTAATGGCACCTATTTCACGACCCACTGCATCTGTTTTGGCAGCAATGAGCTCTAATGCTACACTGAGCAGCAGTCTGCATTTATGTAAATTCAGTTCTACAGTGCCAGTATTTAAAGATGGGCCAGACTGCCACACGTTCCTTTCTGCTCCCATGTGCTAAGGAGAAATAGGCAGCAAAGGGGCAGAGCACATTACCTGCAGTTGTTAGTGTTGCCCTCTCGGGTATAGCCTCTGCAAAGTCATCTCCCTTCCCCTTTTATAGTGGATAATTTCTGTTCATATTTGGAATCTTATCTGGAAGCTTCTGTACAAGTGCTGTAATGAATTTTCTAGTGACAATATTTCACTTAATCTCATAATATTATCAACACACCTTGCCTGCAAAAATGGGCAAAAAAGAGGATTACAAAGGGCTCGCTTGCCACTGCTTTCTATCCCACATTACTGTATCCATCTCTTTAAATAAGTGTATTGCAGGCAACCTTGCAATAAGGACATCCCATTACACATGGCAAGCTTTGAACTGAAGAAAACTGTTTTCCCCATACCAGAATGAGCAATTGTGAAATATCAAGTAGTTAAGGATACAGTGCAAAGCTCAGCACTGGAAGACAAGAAAATGCAAATTCCCTAGTTACACATTAATACTGAATCCCTGTTTCATAGCATGTTCTAACTGAAGAGCTACAACATCATGGCCCTACGTAATCAGTAATTCTTTCTGCTGCCTGTTTTAAGTAAGCCCATTCAAATATTTATTTTCAACTAGATCTAGAGATGTTATTTCCTGCCTATTTTCCCCTCAAACCTAAGGTGATTTCTGTTCCAATCTGCAGGCCATACCTGAAGATCAAGCTGAACAACTATCTGAAGCAGACTTTTTCCATGCTAACTGCCAAACTAAAAGAGGAAGTCAAATTTCAGACTGACACAACTAATTATAAGAGTAGTTCAAGCTGCCTTTCCACGGGGCCTCACTTAGAAGCTTTTCTTTTGCCTAGTAAGAATATTTTAAAAAAATGCACTGAGTTAGAAAGTGTATGAAGGACACATGTAAACACAAGACTAACACCACTGTACCTCATCTACTCCCCAGTCTGTCCATCTTCTCTGACAATACTCTAGCCTATAACCCCAGTTCAGCATCAAACTCCAAATGGATGTCCCATATTGCAGTCAGAGTTTGCAGTCAAAATTTGGATGTTACATGAGTAACTAGCATGTGGGCAGTAAGGCAGGAACACAAGCAAATAAGAATTTGTAAGTTCAATTTGTAAGTTAGGATACAGGGTGTTTCTGTGCCAAAAGGATTATGGTTTTCTCCTTTCGTTTTGAAAATATAATAAAACATGTTGAAATTATAAAAGTCAAAATACAGGTTAACTTACAGGGTACAGGAACTGGTGGGTTTTTTTAAGTGTTCTATGAGACTAGTTTTCTCCTTTCCAGATATAAGTTAGCACAGATCAGATATATGTGAACTGTTGAGTCCACACAGGAGAATATCATCCCATCTAGACTTCCCAGTTCAGTTCAGCTGCATAAACTTGCCTGTCTCTCTTAAGCCTGGCTTATTAACCTTAGCCAAGTATCATGCTGACTTACCATCCCGACACCATTTACGCCCCATACATAGCTGAGCGTGACAGAAGTCCTGGATCACCCTACTCTGTATCAAATCTTTTCCTCCAGGTGTTTGTTCCCAAACCTACAAACAGAGCCCTGGGAGACAAAAACCACATACACAAGAATTTGAGGAAACTGGGATGCAGAACACTAGTTCTGGTTCCCATCCCATCAGTCAGAACCATCACCACTTTAGCTAAAAACTCTTCCATCCTGGTGACTCAGGTCACACACTCAGGAACACAGTCTGGTTTTCAGTTCTTTACACACTTTGTAGAAAGTAAGGAGGAAATCACGTCCCAGTCCTATGCATAGGGATACCAGACAGTACAGACTAATGTTCTCTATTGCTGGGGAAGTACTCAGGTCTTCAGTTTCAAGGCCATGCTTCCCACACCACATGTACTGACCCAGCAAACACAAGGGCTAATGCTACACTGAATCCACCACGCACAGAGCTGTACCTCAAGCAAAGAACACACTTACACAAAGGTCTCCTAGTAATTTCACAGCCCTCTTAAAGGAACTTAAAGGAAACTTCTAGGATCAGCCTAGAAAAGAAGCTGCTCTGTGGAGAAAAACAATACTTCTATCAATATCTAAGGAAGCATGTGTATGTAGAGTTAATTTTAAAAGATGAGCTTTCTGATGAGTGAACAATCATGAGGAAGAGAACCTCTTTAAGATGACCCCTAATGGCTCATCCCCTCCCACAGATGTCGTAGAGCTGCCATTAGCACAGCACTTCAAAGGCCTCCTCTTGAGGTCACCAAGAGCAAATATTGCTTAAGCCACTTCATCTTTCCATACAGCCACAGCTGTGCATGCACTGAGAACCGACAGTCACTGCACGCTGTTCCCTGGGCCCCGAACAGAATCAGGCCTTGTTCATTCTCACACTCTCCCGTTCTCTGCTGGGCAGAGCTGCCAGTAACTCTTAAGCTAAAAAAGAGAAATGCTGTATTCTGCTCGAGGCTGGGGGGAGAGGGGAGTTGAAAAATGACCCTGTCTGCTTCATGGATAACCCCATGTAGTGGGTTGTCTTCTTTTATTAATAGGAAACACATCTGTTCAAATCAAGCAAGCGGCCTATCTGACCACGCACTCGCTTCTTGTTTAGCAGTTGTACTTCAGTTATTTTCTCAAGAGATTAATTACCATTTGGGGTGGTTCAGCAATAATTTGCTACAACTGTCTCAACACATACAAATTCTGCATAAACATGAAGCCTGTATATACAACATACACACACGTTTTCTATAAAAGCATGAAGTACTAGTCATTCAAGACATTTTTAATGCCTTTAAATTAAAGTTAGATAAATGGCACCTTGAATTCAATTAAAGAGTCACCCTAACTTTAGGCAAATCATTATCTAGAAATAGCAACATATCAGTGTCCATTTCTCCTAACTTCCAGCCTGCAATTCTGAAAGCATTCACACAGCCTTCACTGGCATAGGAAAGCCCAAAATAGTGTTAACTTTTAAAGTGAATAACCATTATGTTAAGAAGAACAGGTAGTTTCAGTAATCAAACTCCTGATCAGACAAGTACCATCCAAACCTGTAAGGTTTAGGCACTCCAATCTCTGTTTGTATCAAAAGATATCACTCCTTGTGAAGTGACTGTCAGTTTGGGGAAAAGATTAAAGAAACAGCAAAGTTTAGCTAAACCTAAGTGTGCCAGATGAACTGGCCAACAAAAAGGACCAGAGGGGATAATGTTTCACCACTGATTTAGCACTTCTGTGAGATCTGGATTCATACATCCATCTATCCTTTTCCTTTAGATTGTTAGTGAAATGTTTAATTTCAATTATTTTATAGGACTACGTAAGTTTCAAGGCTCTGATGTAGTTTTCAAGACAGTCAAATATTTCACTTCAAAAGCTGACGGTTCATTGAAAATTTAAAAACAAATTCAATACCAAAGGCACATAAATACACATGGGGGGTCTCCATGTTTGCTTCAAGCCAGCCTGAAAGGCATAAACACCTCAGATTTTAGGATAATGTGGATCGAGAACCACCTCAGCATATACAAAGGAGCTGCAGATTGCCTGGAATAATAGCGGTGCAAGGCTTTGTTTAAGCCTGTCTGCAAACCGGGTGGGATGAATTCCATTAATCCTCTCCTACTTCTGTGGGAACTAAGAAGAATTTTGGCCTTTTATACAGCCTCTTCTGCAATGCAGCAGGGCCAGGGATTGAACAGGAGACACTCGTCTGCTTCTTGTTATGCGGTCTGGGGAGCAGGAGCAGCACAGGCTCACGGAAGAAAAGCAAAGCAAAGCACCAACCCCCCCACACGCACTTATGAGAAACACGAAAACAGAGAGCTGCGGCCACTGCAGGACAGCATCCTGCAGTTCCAGCTCATCACGGCTCAAGTGCCCTCACTGAGAGCTGCTAACAAGCCACTGGCCATAACAAGCCACAGAACAGATGACTAAACAAAGAATTCCTCAGGCCAACCTTCGAGATTCAAATCAGATAAGAAAAGTCAAACAAAGGAGCTGCAAAACACTCCCAACATGTTTAATAAGTAGAGAGATTTCTCCAAGACTACAGTCTTTGTAAATTAAATGAAGGAACTTGTGTATTTGCATTTAACCAGAAGTACTTGTCTCTGCTTCGGTGAAATGGATAAGAGGTCACACTATTCAATAATATCAAGAGCTAGTAAAAATAATAATTTTTTATATCTAAAAATACATGTCTATTGTACATATGTGTGTACATATAAACACTTCTTACCAAGACTAATGTAAGGCCAAGAATGTAACTGAACTACATTCAGCACTTGCATACACACAGCACCAGATCAAGAACTGCTGTGAGGACAGTTTGGTGAAATGGAGTTAAGTACAAAATATAAATGGACTTCATCGAGAGACAGACCACAAAACACCACACTGTGGACTCCAGAAGGAAGCTACAAAGATGGGAGCAGAAGCTTGCAAGGCAGAAAGCAAGACAGAAGGAAAAACAAAGACATCACTAAAGAAGCCTGATCATTCTAGAAAGTTGAGCTTTAACTACAGTGCACTACAAAGTCAGTATTTTTAACTACCACAGGACTTCTCTCAAGTCTTGCTGACAAAGCAGTCAGAACCTCGAAAAAAAAAAAAAGTTGTAAGAATGACTCATGAATGACCTTTGCCACCCTTAGTATCCACTATAAGGGTTTCCTACTGGAAAATACAGCAAATAATATTTTGTTGGAAAGTCGGGACGGTTACAAGGACGAGTTGTGAAAGCACTTTTTATGGTCTTAACCATAAAACACCTGACACACTCCATTGTACAGTACAAAGTTAAAGCCTAATCTTCCTTTAGTAACCAGCTCAAGTATCAGGAAATCCGTCCATCCTCCCTCTGTTTCATACTCCATGGAAAAACACAACTAGAGGGTACAGGGCTGCAGTGACGTATGATGAGTAGCAGTTAAAAAACCAAGTTTCCTGCCCTAAGACAAAAGGTCAGTTTTGCCTGACAAGCCTCCTCAGGTCTCTGCAAAAGTGAAATTGAGAAAAACAAACATCGCAGGATGCAGCAGCAGAAGAAATATGAGCAGACTTAGTGGGCCAACAGAATGTTCAATTTGAAGAAACTTTCCTCAGCTCTAAATGTAAAGGACAAGTTAAATCCCTTCCTTTGCCACCCATGTCCCAGAGTACCTCCAGCAATATGCTGGGTTGACAAAAGAAGCTCTTTATTCCAAAGATGTGGCATCACCCGACTTGTTGAGGTTGAACTGCTGCACCCAAAAGCTGACAGTGTACCTTCAGAGCATGGCAACATTCCTGTGAGTTTTGAGTGATCAGACACTTTCTATTCAAGTTTAAAACTACTTCCAGAAATCTGGAGATGGTACCAGTCATCCCTGACCTCATGAAATTGGTTTGTAGGAAATCAGCTTCCTCTGCACTACAAGGCAGGAACTCCCACAGCCCATGGTCTTTGCAATATGTAGATGTATGTCCCTCTTCAAGAGTCCTTCCAGCCAAGTTGCTTTCACTTACAACATTCCCTTCATCAGTTCACAGGTTGTTTAGCAGTTTGGGGATCTGGCAGAGTTTCTGAGTTATTCACACATGTAGTAGCCACAGCATCTCCAAGCCACAATTCTGTCTAAGTTGAAGATCAGCCTGTGCAGTCAGCCAAGCAATAAGTAAACCTCAGGACTGGTACAGATTCATTCTGAAAAGCTGCAAATTCCAAAGCGAAGGTGTTTCATCATCCTGTATCCATACACTGTGCTGGTTTCCCCATTGACTAAGAATTTAAGTCAAGTGTCATCTTTCAGAGGTACTTCTGTAGCATTTCCCTTTTGTTGCTGCCAAGAGCAAATGTCCCACGAAGAAAGTTTATGAAAGAGCAGAACCCCTCTAATGTCTGTGACTATTATTTCAGTTTTTGAAGGCTGAGGAGTGCACAGATCTCAGTTCAGGATCTGGACCACAATCTTCCAAATATTACAAAGAATCCAATTATGCAATGTCTCTTTTATCAGTGGAAAACTCTCATTTCCAGCCAACCTGACAGAGGTGGACCATGCTGCTTTCTGCAGGCTTGCTGAGGTCTGCTAAATAATGAGACAGCCTCAGTCAAGATGCACATATCTTAGGAAGCTAAGGAAGGTATCTGACTAAATTCTGCAAGTGCCATATGGAAGGAAGAGCCAGTAGTGCAATGCTAATCCATGGTGTTCTGGCTCCCTCCACTTCTTTCTGCCAGTTCCAAAGCCCAGCAGACCGACTGCAGCAACAGCAAAACCACAGGGAGCTTTCCCAACAAAACCCCCTCAGTACTTCTGTACTTTCAGTAACCAACATCTTCAAATTAAAGGATTACCTAGGCAATTCCTCAGGCATAGAGGGATAACCATGGGAGAGGCCGTGCTCACTACATCCTAGATGCTGTAACACTGTAGGTGCAGAGTAACACCAAACATGTAAGCCACTGGCATTACACACGATAAGTGATGACTTGCAGGGTTTTCCACATGCTTCTCCCTAATCTGTAGGCGAATTACCATTCCTAGTGTCAGTACTCACTACTCCAGTTTGGCCAGATGTCAGAGAGACTGTCCCAACTACTGCTTTGGGCAGCAGGAACAACCAGTTTGTTTCTCAATAATTTAGGATCTTGGAGAAAGCAGAAAGTGATAGAGTTTTGATTCACTCAATGAAGACAACTAGCAAGCAGATACTGCTATTACATTTCTAAGCAGAAAAACAAACAAACTTCAAAATCCCTACCAGCAAAAAAGCCTACAGTTTTACTGAGATCCTACATTTCTGTATGTAATAGACAGACTTCTATGAAACTAGTTGTGTGCAGAACAACCAGTAACTTCCGAAATACCAGAGCAACATCCAATTCTATGGAACAGTTCAGCTTTCTGGAATACTAGAATGTTCCATGGGTGTTATCAACAGTGATTTACTGTCTCCTGCCCTGTTCAACAAGCAAAGAAAAAAAGCCCTGGCATTTATCCTCTCTTAGATTACAGCTATTTTCCCTGTTTAAAAATTAATCTATTCCTTTGCTAACCCCATCCTTTTCCCTTTCCAACTGATAGGAGAAATGCAAGAATTGGGTAGGAGAACAAGATATCATCATACAAAACAGATTTCAACAGCTCCATTAGTAGTTTCAACACTAAGAGATCCTCAGGCATCAGCCTGGGCAGTCCCTAGATGAGGATGCAGCAGCACAAGCGAGCAGCACGTACCGAGTTCTTCACTACTTTGCAGAGCCAAGATAGTTACAGGGGTTTCTCATTGTCTTGCACTTGCTGTAGTTGCTTACACTGGAGTAATATCAGTCTCCCATCTCTGGGTACTCCCAAGATCTTGCGCAGGAGCAGTTAACGAAGCTGCTTCTCCCAAAATAGTCCAGGTGTTCCCTGTGCTCCGCGGATGAGCCAAAGCGACTCCCCCTTTTCTCGGGCCCCGCCGCGCCCGCGGCTTTGCCCCGCACGGCGCCAAGAGCATCCTAAGCTCTTCCGAAAACCTTTGAAACCCAGGAGAGCCGAACATACTGGGAAACTCTCGGGCTGAAGGACAACCCGCCGCCTCCACGGGGTTTCCCCGGATAGCTGTTGCCGCCTCCCGGCACCCCCACGAACCCTCAGACCAGCGCAAAGCGATCGTGATCCTTCCCGCCGCCGCGTTTTCCCCATCCCCCGGGGCATCCGGGGAGCCCGGGAGCGGCCTGGGAGGGGCGGGGGGCAGACAACAACTTCCAGCCATGCGGCTGCGGGCGCCCCTTCGGGGGAACAAAGGCGGGGGCCGGCCGGGCCCGTCCCCGCACACCTCCCCCGCCGGGAGCTCCGCAGCCCGGACAAGAGCACAGGCAAAGAATGGTACTTTTCTTAGCTTTGCTTGGCGCAAAGGCGCGCTTGGAAAAACGTTCGCTCTGCCTGTTTTGCCCAAAAGCTTCTTCTCCCGCCGGTTTTCCCTAAGGAGTCCCCAAAAACTGCTCGGGAGAGGGCTGCTCCGTGCCCGCTTCCCGCGGGGGAGCCGCTCCCGGCCGGGCTCCTCGGGCACTAACGAGGCCGGGTGGGGGGCGGCTGCCCCGGCGCTCCCGGGGGCGCGTCCCCGCGTTGCAACCCAGGGCTGCGCGGAGAAACTGCCAGCCGGGTTTGCGAGTTTCTTGGGTGGGAATAGTTGGGGGGGGGGGAAATCCAATTTTCCAGTAGGAAAAAAAAAAAATAGTTTGGAGAAATAGGAAGCCGGGAGGGGCTGCTGGAACAAGGGGCGGGAGGAAACGCCGCTGCTTTGAATGGGTTGTTTCACCGCAGTGCCCGAGTCGTCGCGGGTTTTCCCTCCAAGGCTCAGGGCATGAGAAGGACCCTGAAAGGGCCACAAAAAGCTTCTGATATTTTTCCGCCCTTTTTTTTTTCTACTTAAACATAATCGACTGCCAGACAGAGGTTTGGGGGGGGAATCTGCTAAATGGCTACACAGAATAGACATTAAAACTGCACTAAACTTTGGGTCTCGTTTATCACAGAAATTTGAAATCCCAAACCCCCGAAAAGACCCTTTTTAGGACGGGAGTGGAGCAGGCGCGTAGGGCGTTAATGGATGCGGTCTGCACCGAAACCTTGGAAACAAAGCAGTTGGAAAACTCGTTTGTCCAAAGCAGGGAACCACAATTCCTGAAACGCGGATAAGAGAAACACCCTCCTCCCCTGAACAGACCAGCTCTTACAATCCCCGAAGCCAGACAGAAGAGAGAGAGAGAGAGGAAAAAAAGTAATTTAGAAATCCAGAATATTTTCTCTAATTTTCATTACCCGGCCACTCGCTTTAGCCACAAGAGGAACGAACAAGCCGGCTGCTCTTAGATTAGAAAGCGGGAGGGGGAACGGGACGACGCCCAGCAGAGATTCCCGCACCTCACCTCCAGGACTGGCCGGCGAGCTGCTTTCTCCTGCGCTTTCCTCGGGGAAGAGGGACCGGCCGGGCCGCGCTCCCCGGTAGCATATGGGCTCCCGGGCCCGGAGCCACCGGCTCCGCCCCCTCCCCGCGCCCGGCCCGGGCTCCCTCCTCGGCTCGGGTGTCCCACTGTTAGTAAACACCCTGCCCGCCCGCGGCACTGCGAGCCCTGGGCATTATCTGCGCTCCCCGGGAGGTGGGGAGGGTGAGACTGCTGCGAGCTGCGTGGGGAAACGGCGCCTTGCGACGGCACTCGAAAGTGCTAAAAGTAATGTTGCTTAGAAGTTCGAAAGTACTTACGTCTTAAAAATGCCTTACGTTCTTAAGTTTAGCTAATTTGTGCTCTAAGTCTCCGAGGTGCCAAATAACGTCTTACTGCTGGGTAGGTAGTTTGCGGATCACAGTGAAACATCCCGCTTTTTTTTTTTTTTTTGTTGGAAATTTCAAGAGGAGTAAGAAAGAGAGTGATTTGGGTTTCCTTTTTCTCTTGTACCTTCCCCACAAACCGTGGTGACTTCTTACACCACCTTAAGGGGAATGAATGCCTGATTCACTGAAGAACATCAATAGTAAGTCTCCATGGGTAGTAGACTGAAACAGAAGTATTTGTAAAACAAACCAAAATAAGTGCTATGAATATACCTTCTTTAAATACACTTTTGCAAACTTTTGTAAAGAGAAAAAGTGGGTTAAAAAAAAGCACTCATTCAAATTCAGTTGAAAAGCCACTATAATGCTGTGCCTTGTATGGTTTCATAGAATCATAGAATCAGAGAGACTTCTCACTCAACAAAATATCAAACACAAACCCATTGTGTATCTCCCATTCTTTCACATGACTGTGATTGATCTGAATCATTCCTGACCTCATCATTGACTTCACAGAAATTTAACTATTGCATATCAAGACAATTAGGGTGTGTTTGTCGCTTTACAACCATAAATCTGACATCTTTGTGAGGTGAGGAATTGTTTTCTTTTCACACACAGGAGAGAAAATCAGATTGGAATACTGTTGTCAAGGTCATCCAGCAAAAGTAGAGCAAGGGTAAAATCTGAACAGCTAATGATTCCACAGAAGGATGTGTTGCTTTGCAATACAGGTTTTGTTTGGAGAAACTTCAAGGCCTATGGAGTTTTTCACTTGATCTCTCCTTTCTCTTGTTGTATGCCTTAGTATGACTAAGCACTTTACAGCAGCCTTCCCAGATTTGTCTTTGTCTGTTTGATTCTGCAGTAAGACAAAATATAATTCTTTACAGTTGGCAGTTCACCTTAGAAGGAAAAGTTTGTAGATCATTGTGGAAATTTGACATGTTATCTAAGCAGTGTTTAAATTATAATAGAAATAGCCTTATAGAATCATACAATCATAAAATCAGATGGGTTGGAAAGGACCTCTGAGATCATCAAGTCCAACCCTTATAAAACAAGCATCATTCATTTTTCTTATCAGAATGATAATTACTGATTCTTTCCCTAGTTCACAAACGTGGGGGTTTTTTTCCATAAGTTGTTCTTCTTTCTTACTTTTAGTTGTCATTTCTGCTTTATACGTGTCTGGGTAATGTAGCACCCAGAAAATACAGCTTCAATGAGTCACATTTTCAAAATCAGGAGATACATTTAGAATTTCAGGTGTGTGTATGTGGAAGCATGATTCAGACATAATTACAAGTTTTGAAGAACTGGGTACATGGAAAGCAAAGTCAGAGGTGTTTCAATTATTGAACAAGAGTCACGGCTTTGGATCAGCACTGCAAAGAGACTTAATTTGATGTGACTGAGTTTGTCTTACAGTTATGTCCACTTTTCTCCTGAAAAGTGACATGTGTTCAAGGGATCAACGACTTTTCCTTTGTGCTCACTTATGTCCCATCTTGATTGATCTGAATTTTCTCCAATTTAAATGCAGCATCTCTGTCAGTGAAGTAATCACACTTCCCCTCCCTCTTTCTCCTTTCCCCTTTCTCCTTTCCCCCTTCCCCATTCCCTTTTCCCCTTTTCTTCCTCTTTGTTTTAAAACAAAATCCTGTTAGGGTCAGGTCCTCTGTTGAGATAAATCTTATTAAGAAAGAAAGCTCTAACTCTTCTTTTTTTGCCCAGTGATGTTGTAAGGGAGGTTTTTTCAACCTTTATTTGTTTATAAATTAGATCTCAAACATCCCATCTCAGCCATATCTTCCCCACTCAGCCCTGACAGCTGCAGAGCAAGTTGCATCTCTAAACCAACAAAAAAGGAACGTGCACCATCAAGCCTACTACCCAGAAAAGCCCCTCACGTGTGGTTTTCCACAGGAAACACCTACCCTGGGTGTAGTTCTGCAGTTGTGCAGTGGTACAGCACACACAGGTTCAGGTCACAGCTCTAGAGAGAGCAAAGTGGTTTATTGGGGCAAGGACTGATACTGGGAACGGATGCGGGAGAGTGCAACGCGCACTTGCAGGGATGGGCATTTAGGCAGGCGGATTCCTTGTACCCACACAGCCATCCATCCCAGCTGAACTCATGTCTGGCTGGAGACTTCAGGCCCAGTATCAGTATAAATAATGTGTTAATAAGATTCAACAAAACAGGGAGAAATACTTAGATGTTATGGTTTTGTAGTGTGATCTGTAATTCCTGCAGGTTTGTGTTAAGCTGCTCTGCTCTCACTGTTTCACACTCTCAATATGGGCAACATGCTTTTAGCTATTCTTGCCCAGTGGAAGAGGAAGATAGGAGGGAAATTCTGTTAAACAATTTGTTTCTTGAAAAGAAAGTAAAGCCTGCCTACCAATGAGGTATTTTCACAAGGAGGTTGGGATCAGAGATCTGTCATTTATTGCTTCTGAGCCTTTGAGTCTACAGGGAGCCCTGAGGAACCTGCACAGTGCACTCGGATGGGTTGTGACAGGTGCCTGTGTGGCTGGATTGTTGTGTTGTCCAGTGCAGCCCAGGATAGTCTGGGCCCAGGGTTCATGAGAGGAGATATTCAATCAATAGGAAGAAGAACAGTTCTGTTTGATAAGCCAAACCAGCATCTTTCTGTGTATCCATGAGATGTTTCCTGTATGAGAAATGTGATAGTCTTTCACAACTACATGACTGTGCTTAGAGTGGAAGTGTGAAGGAGTTGGGCATTTTTGGTAAAATCACGAGAAGGGCAACCCTTTCTAGTTCATTCACACAAATGCCTGTTATTGTAGCAAACTGACCAAATCCATGGAGTCCCAACGACTGCAGTCCTTAGTATCTTATATGCATTAACTACATTACTGGGATATTATTCAATTTATGTTCAAATGTTATTGTGGGGAGATGATCAGATGTTCTGTGGTATTATTTTATGAAAGGAAATGTGATTCATAAGTCTATTCTGATGTTTCACAATCAGTCTAAGCTCATTTAGGGCTGCTGCTGCCCCTTCTGCTTTCTCTTCCCACACACACTCCATGTTGTCCTTTTGCATCCCTTGTACAGGCCTGGCAAGTGTGCAGCTGGTATGACCTTTTTTTTCCTTTCTTTCTTTTTGTGAGATTAGTTTTGAGCTGAGTCAACTCCTCTTGCTCAATTTACCTGAGTGTGCAGGCTGGTGTGGCCTCACTGTCAAATGCAAGGAAAGGGGCAGGATGAAGTGACTGGGAGCATGCAAAGGTGCACATTTATTCCTTCATAGTAATGGAGTGGATAAACTGATCAAGATACTCCACCCAAATACTTGATATTGATGATCCCCATCAGGTAACAAAATTTGAAATATTTTTGTCGTTGATTGGCTTTGGATCTGACTCACCCATCATTTTTCTAGTCACCCTTGCAGCAAAGGCTGGGAGAATTTGTTAGGCAATGTTAGTGCTTCCCTTTGAAAACATGCAAGTTTGGCATCTGTTCCTGGGCTTTCTGACCACAGTTTCACTCTTTTCATAAGATGACCCCCCAGATCTTGCATGTGGTGTTGATGTTCTCAGTGAGTTGACAATGTGGCCTTGCAAGTGGTCACTTACAAGCACAGCAACTTGTAAATTGAAGCAATGGGTGTGCAGTGGCAGGAGTGACAGGAGTGTTACTCGTTTCATTTTCATTCATGTCTATTACTACTGAATAATAAACTGGAAAATTGCAAGGCATTGGTGGGTTTGTACTCAGATGTGGCATGGCACATAAGCAGCACAATCCCTGCTTTCTGAATTAAATCCTCATGAGACTGTAAGCTCTCCTAAGCTTATATTCAGGTAGAATTAACCTCATGAATGACCAGCTCTGGGGTTTGGAGTCTGAGGTATCATTTATGGGACTTGAATGAAAGAGAGTCAAGTTTAAGAATGAGGAGTGGCCTCATCTATCACATATGCATGGAGCACTACTGTAAATGTGCAAAATCGTTTCCAAGCATGTACAAAGAGCAAACTCACTGACTGTCCTCTGAATATACATTTAAAGTTTGCTTTACATGCTGAGGAAACCTGTGGAGCATCTGGGATCACTTCTGCACACCAGCAGCCAGCTGTCACTTTGCAAATTTGCATTCTGGAGTGTGCAACCTATGGGTCTATGCCTGAAGGTGTTTGCACCCTTAAATGACAGGTTCCAACTGCAGATTTGGATATGATTAAAATTTAAGAGTCCTTTAAATTCAGTGTGTCTTAATATCTGAGTCAGGCCTACCCTCAGTGTTATTGATTTAACAAGGACTAGGGAGCTTCATAAATCAGTCTGTGCATCCCTCTGAACATATCACTGAATCATCAGGTTGTGTGGGTGGAGCAGGACAGCCCTTCTGCCCTGGGTAAGGAATTAGAAGCTATTTTCAGAATGAGAATATTGTGCCAGAGCCCTATTCTAAATCAGCAATAGCAAAGTTGCACTGACATTAGGACTGGGAATTGCTAAATTTAGGTGTGGACTGGTGTCAAAAATAATAGTAGCTCAGGGAATGCTGCTGAAAGCTTTGGTGTCCAAGTGCTTGTTGTAATCATCAGAGCTGCATATGGCAGGAGAGAACTAAGGTTCCTGATTTTTTTAGCTATTAGCCAAAGGTGCAGTACTTCTACAGGAGGCAGAGATAAATATTAGAATCACAGAATAGTGTGGGTTGGAACAGACTAAAAGATCATTTAGTCCAACACCCCCTACCATGGATAGGGAACCTTCTTCTACTCCAGATTGCTCAGAGCCCCATCCAGCCTGGCCATGAACACTTCCAGGGATGTGCCCACTTCTCTGGGCAGTCTGTGCCAGTGCCTCACCACCCTCACAGTAAAGGATTTCTTTGTGATATCTGATCAAAATCTTCCCTCTGTTAGTTTAAAACGTTGCTCCTTGTGCTGTCACTACAGATCTTAGTAAATTCCTCTCTCTTATCAGTCTCCTTTATATTTTGAAAGGCCATAAAAAGGTCTTCCTGGAGTTCCTTCTCTTTTCCAGACTGGACAACCCCAAAAGGGGGAATGATTTGCCCCTTTTATATGGCACAAGTAGGATACATTGCAAAGGTTTCCATACAGTGTGTAAGTGGAAGATATGACAAATTTCATAATATAATGTAACATAAAACTTCTATTACAATGGAAAGAAGGTGATTTTGGTGAGTGGTTGAGACAGAAGTATTACAGTAGAACCCCAACAGCATGTCTTGCCAGTCTAATTTCCAGTTTTATGAAAACTTTCACCTGGTAGAGGGGAAGAACTTGGAGCCTACATTTTAAAAGAGAATCTGTGGTCTTGGCTTTATCGATAGGCACAGGGAGCTGGGTTTTTTACTAGACTTAATGAAAGTGCAGTCAGCAGGAGAAATTTCAAGAAGCCACAAGCCATTTCTTGTTTGCCATCGTCTCTTTCAACTTTTACTAAATCTTTGTTTTCAGAGAAGATTCCCTGTTGGGCAGATTGGCTCCAGCACTTACAAGTCTAATTACAGCCTAAAGGGTTGGGAAGATCTTTGAAGTGAAGGGTATGCTGCCATGTAGGGAGATCTTGCTGCTGATAGAAATCTGTGTAGAATAGCAAGAGGAGATGTATTCCTACCATAGTTCCAAATAGTTCTGGGAACTGGGAAAATTATTATGAACAGGAGAAAAAAAAATTCTTATTGTTATAATACAATAGTTTACTGAGTGTTCTGGAGGCTTCTTGAAGTCCTTGTGTCCTTGCTCCTAAAGAATCTGGGAGGTAGAGAAAAGCTGAAATAAGCACTCTCAATATTCACACGTTTTCTTACAAAATTTGCACTTTAATGGAATATCAAAGAGGATTAAGCAGGCCCTTCTGCTATTATCTCTCATACCTGCTTTCTATTGGAGACTTAAGGTTATTTTAATGCTCTTCAGAAATTCCAGGAATTCCTCAACTTGTTTTCTGTGCAGTTGTTCTGCTGCCTGTTGGCTCTGGGCAGGCTCCTGGAATGCAGCTGGCCACATGCACATCCTGGATGGTTGGTTTGGTTCAGGCCCATGGGGTGATTGGGATCAGAGGTACCTTCTGTCTTGCCCGGTGTCACAGGAATGTGTGTGCTCCACTCCAAAAGCGTTGGAAACTTCTGCAAACAAGTAGTCAGTGGGGGGCAATCTGCACCCTCTTCCTGCTTCCTCTGCCCACCCAGGACATGACTAAAGGTCTGCTCTCTCCTGCCCCGGGATCCAGCTTGGGGTTTGCAGAGCACATGCAAATAAAGGCAGCTTTGTTTTGGCCTAGGACTGGATGTATCTTCTCTGAAGAAGCACATGTGGGCCCAAAGACTTCTATGGTTGTTTCTCCCCTAACTATGGCTCTGTCCCCTCTCCATAAAAGCCTCTTTGCTCTGACATAGCAAGTCCTTGGCATTTCTGTATTTGCATGGAGGACACCTTGAAATCCCACGTAACAGGCACAAGCGAGGAGCAGAGGATGTTGGCCCTCTTATCACTGCCAAGCTGATGGATGGGGAAAGAGGAGAGGCACAGGTGTGGTTTTACAGCACCTCGGTTCAGATGGTGCAGCTTTCTCTTTAAAGGGCAGTACAATGACGGTCTTCAGGCTAAGAAATTGTGGAAACAAACTACAAGCAATCACACCTCTCAGAGTATAAAATTCTCCAGACAGCTGCCAAAGCCTTCCCCTTGCACATTCATGCCAGTTCCAATGAAATCTGCTCTTAAACTGATCTGTAGTTAAAAACATGCATCTTCTGTGTGTCAATTAGCTCATGGGGGAACGCTGAGCACTTCTCATTGTTATTTACAGCAGCACAAAGAGCACGATCGTGTTGCCTAATCAGATGTCAGTGACTTGCACCCACACAGGGCTGATCTAAATAATTGCATGGTTTGCAGGACAGCAGCAGACAGGACAGAGCAGATGGGAGATCACTCAGTCCTGTGTAGCTAGTGATGCAATGGAGGAGTGATTTATCAACTGCACTGGGCAGTAAATCACTGCTGACTTTACTTCCTGCATTTAACAAGCTGCTTATTAACTGGGAATATAATAACTAGGTTTGGCAGATTTGTGACATAATCATGTTTAGAATTCTGTGTTTACTTCTGAAAATTCATGTAGACTTTTTTCATGCAGCTTCATATGAGTCTAAACAGAAATTCTATTTTATATAGTATCGCTTGTCTGTCAAGTAGATCCCCTGCAGATCCTGCAGAATTCCTGTGCATATCCAAATTATTCAACACACTGTTGCTGATCTTTCTGTGTAGCCTCTAGCTGGAAGGCATTAATGCTTTATTTGCATTTCTGGCTATTATATATATGTCTTCAAATGCTGTTCCCTGGTTCATAACCATGTTGGACAAACTAGCATGGACAGTCTTGCCTTTATGTCATCTGACCTGAATTACAGCTAAACAACATGGCCCCAAGGGTGCTCTTCTTTGTAAAAAAGTTCTATTTGTCTGTGCTGGCTCTCCACTAGGACTGTCAGGCCATACTTTCTGTGTGGGCAGAGGACACCAAGAGCTCCAGCCTTTGTAATAGCTCTGCCTGGTGTGTGTTTACCTCTTCCAGTCAACACCACAACTGCACCCAGCCCCAGTTCTACACACAAACACTAGAGTGGCAAACCAGGCATTTCCCACATAGGCAAGGCTGGTGTAAGACGTGTAACAACCACTGGGGCCGATAAACCAAGCTCCCTATTCTTTTGGGAGAAAAAGGAAAGGAATAGCAGTCCTGAATGAGCCCAGAAATCTTTCTGTCCCATTGTATTATCTTGGACATTGGCTATTAGCAGCTGTTTAGAAAAGAAGGTAAGAGATCCAAATGCTGGGTAATATTCCCCCAATTTCTTGCAATCTGCAATTGTGAGAGTTTCCTGTAAAGTGGCCCTGTGAACACCCTCTCCAGACGTAACCTATAGTTCTCTAAAGCTGCTTTCTAACTTTGGAATATCTTCCAACAGACAGTGTCTCTCCCTCTTTCTCGAAGTTTATCGTTAAATTCTGCAAGCAGCATTTCAGAGGTGTGGCAGAGAGTGTTGTCCAAAGTACAGTTTAGTAAATGGATGTGGATGTTGCTAAGAGCTGTGATTCCCACTCACTGCTGGGTGGAGTGTGGTAGTGCAGATGGCAGGATCCTTGCCCGCCCCTCTGTCCCCGATTACCACTGCAGAGCAAGCGTGACACACAGAAGAGGGATGCTTGCTCCTCAGCCATGGCAGTTCACAACTTGCTGACTGAGGTAAATGTGTCAAGAAGAGATTAACTAAAACAGAATGTGTGTTCCAGTTGTTCCCATAAGCTCCATTTTAGCTTGTCAGAATTTTCACTCCCTGTTCTATTCCCATTGTCACATAAATTACACCTTGGTTTATTTCCCCCGAGCCCCACAGAATATTGATTCTTGAGGACATTTAAAAGGAGGGCATTTCCAAGAGATCTACCAGAGCTTGGGATGGAGGACCATAGAGTATAAGTCTGGTACAATGTTGTGTCCTGTTATAGGGAGAAGTAGATTTTGGAGGATGAGGTTTCCTTAGGGTCATATGTCAGACTGAAATCACAGAATCACAGAATCACTTTGGTTGGAAAGGACCTATAAGATCATTGAATCCAACCGTTAATGCAGCATCGCCAAGTCCACCACTAAACCAAGTCTCCGAGTGCCACATCTGCACATCTTTTAAATACCTCCAGGGGTGGTGGCTGCACCACTTCCCTTGGCAGCATGTTCAAGCAATGCTTGAAATACAGACCCTCAAAGGACGAGGCATCTTCACCAAATCCATCCCCTCCCTTCCAAGTGCAACATGAACTTCTCTGGTCTGCCCTCTCCAACATAAACTCATTAATTTTAATAATAAAACCAATTCCTCATTCTACCCAAATGGCCTTCTGAAGTCTCACAGAACAAAGCTATAAAAGGCAGCTGTGCTATGAGAATCAAAACCACTGAAGCTCTTCTGATCCTCCAGCAGAGTGGGCCCTTCAGGATAGAATGTGTGTTGCCATTTGCATGAAATGAACAATAGTTTTGTGTTCAGCTTCTCTATCCCAATCCAAAAGGGCTCTGTATGGCACAAAATGTCCTTGCAGGAAGGGAATGAGTGAGTACCACAGGCATGAGAGGTGTTAGTCACAAGAGCTAATGGAGGTGCTCTGCATTAGGGTGGTGTAGGAATCTCTGGAGCAGAGTCACACGTGCCTAAATCCTTCTCTGTCCCACCAAGATAACACCAGCAAGGATACCCACCTGAGATTACAGAGAATTTTGGAGGCTGTGGGCATGGT
The DNA here is from genome assembly GCF_022539395.1 of Myiozetetes cayanensis. Taxonomy (NCBI): domain Eukaryota; kingdom Metazoa; phylum Chordata; class Aves; order Passeriformes; family Tyrannidae; genus Myiozetetes; species Myiozetetes cayanensis. The sequence goes on from NW_026086937.1 coordinate 15,399,717, forward strand.
GCAGGTTGAGTTAGAGCCTGAGCTCTAGTAGTCAACATAAATTCACAGTATAAATAGTTCCCATTAAGCTTCATTTAACCTACTTTCGGGTTTTATTTTATTGGTCTTGTCTGTTTGACAGTTTCAGGGTTTTACCACAGTAACTTTTGCTGTTATTAAGAAAGTCCTTTTTCAAGTATCGTGCTTTACCACTCTGCATGGGAAAATCCACAGCACTGTCAGCCCTTATCAGATTTCTTGCTCAATGAGGTCAATTGGTGTTTGGATATTATTGTATTGTGTCTACAAAGGAATGGAAAAAACACACTACATGTAATCTGAAAGTAGTTGCGGTCTTAAAAGTCAGGTTAAGCATAGAAAAAAGGTGTTAAATATTTTTTGCAAAAGTCAGAAACTGTTGCATATCTAGAGGCTTTTTACCTGCTCTATTTCCAACTTTTAAGAAAAAGGAGATCGGAAAGAAATTACTTCCAGGACACAGAAACCCTGTAAATTTCCCACACTGGTAGGACATGCAAAATTCAGAGTGCCTGATTTCAGGGGTCTTAGCTTTTAAATATCAGCCTGGACTGTATGTTCTAGTCCTTGCTAGCTAGAAACAAGAACGAGGGTAAATCCAAATATAAGTATGTTAATAACCTTTATTTAGTTTTTAGACATATATATATATATATATATATACACACTTGTATTTTGGTATTTTATAAAACACTGAGCTTCCTTTGTTGGCTGGTAAACTTCAGTGCCCATAGTGGCTTCAGCTCAAATCCATTCAGATCAAATCCATACTTAAGCAAGTGTAGTGAAGAATTATTTCTTTCTCTCTTGCCCTCACTTTATGCAATATGTTTGCTGCCTTACTAGATCTCCCTGGCTCTAAGAAATCAGACGGTCTGCTTTTGATTGCATAATGTTTCTAATGAAGAGTATTGAAACTTGGGTAATTAAGTTAATTCTGTGGCCTGCATGTAAATACCCAGAATCTCAAGCAAACAAAGAATTATGAGAAATTCCATGGAAGTCTGCACAGTGTGGGAGCAGCCTGTTAACCTGTAGTGTCTCAGTTGCATCAGATGTTTTACAACCATGTGTGTGTAGTAGCTTCTGTGGATATCAATCTGCTGGCAACCTACTGCAATCTGCTAAAATACAACCTAATACTAATACCACTTAGTGGTTATAGTTAGTAGTAGGTTTGATCTATAAATTATTCACCTACTTTTAGCTAATTGATTACTCAGTGCTGAGATAGCATAGAGCTAAATAAATCTTTACCATCAAATAGAAATGGTGCAGCTGCAAGGTTAAAAGACCAAAATCACAAGGTGGACCTGATGGGTAGTTCACATATATGGGTAGTTGACAAATATTTACACAGCTCCATGGCCTGTTATTTTGGCCACAGTAAGGACCAATCTGCAGCATCCACATCGGCTAAAGCTCAAATTTGGGTCCAGAGCTGCTTCATTCAGTGTAGATGCACAGCTGAGATGAGAGACAACTGCTGCATGACTTTTAGTCCTCTATTCATATTATTCCTTTTGGTAGGTGATTTAATTAATTTGTCTCTCCATTAACAACTATGCTCTGGTTCCTATAATGTAGGTCAACTAATTAAGATATATAAAAATATTTCCCCAAGGTCATTTGTTTTGGGAACAATGAATGTGGGACAATTCCTTATATATGAAGAGTTCAGATCACTTCAGGAGAAGTGAAATATTATAAATTGTGACTTTGGTGGTGAAATATATTTCTAACAGAGATGCAGTCCTTCTGCTCAGAACAACTTCCATAACAGGTGGAGCAAATCCAGTTGACATTGCAGCAGAACAGGATCACCTAGCAGGCAGTTACAATATCTTCACTAAAGGGCACTAGTTTTCAGATGAGGTGGAGCATACTACCTAAATCCTTTATGCTTCTCAAATTTAGTTAGTTGGGTTTTGTTTGCAGCCATGAAATGTACTTCAAGAACAGTCATTGTTCTTTCAAGGCACTGCTCTCATTTGAAAAAAAATGGAGTATATGGCAGAGAAACAAAAAATGTTTTCTATATCAACTAACAAATAGTCTGTTCTTACAAACAAATGTTCTTACGTCCAGAATGATCTTTTATTCCACTTTAGGAGGCAAAGTACAAGAACTGACTTATTACTCAAATTTCACTTGAGCTGTTGCACAACCTCACCTGAGAATACTTTTCAACTGGAAAAAGCACTTTTAGCACTGAGAGAAGTGAAAAATAATTCCTCTTAAATGTAATTATGTAGGTGGAATGGAAGTTTCCTCTACACAGCAGCTGACATGCTGTCATTTCTTTCAATTCCATAGCCCCAAGATAATTTTGAGATTTTAAGATTAGACCAGTCTTAGAATTTCTTGTAGTGATTTCTAATTCAAAACTGGATGTGTTGTTTATAGCTGATTCTGCTTCTATTGTAACAGCGAGATTTTCCCTATTTGATCCCTACAAAAAAGATATCAATGTAAAAAATATAATTTTGTTATATTATATTTACATTTGGAAGTAGAAATTTCACAGCACTTGAAACTAGCCAGAGTGCTGGGACAAGGAAGTCTTTACCACTGTGCTCACTTTTCACTCTCGGCTTCTCCTAAGTCCAACTCTATCCAGTGTTGATATTTATTCTAAGGTTATGTATCCATTGTACTGTACACAGGTTCATTCAGTCCTCTCTCTTGTTTTTGAAACCTCAGGTATTAAAAGAGCCAGTATTTTCAATTTAAGTAGACATCTATCTATATTACATACATTTATAAAAGTGGTGGGTTTTTTTTTTAATTAATTTAATAAATGTCACTGAGTATATTGCTCTTGCACACTCATATTCTGCTATTTCAGCTGTTGAACATGGTAACTTTTCATTTTCTAGGCACTGTGCATTTTTGCAAGGCAGATACAGAGTACTCATGTACAAGGGCCACTTTTGCTGGCTCCACATCTGTCACGCAGACAGGTTTTCTGCACCACAGTAATTCTGAAGCACCAGTTATGATTGCTAGTGGGGTTTCTTTTCAGAAAAACTCACCATGGTTTAATTCTATTTGATGGCTCCAATTCCTCTTCTGGGAAAAGACCCCTTATCAGGACAGGCACCTGTGATAGCAAATCCTGGCATAGAAGCAGGATCTGTGAGGGATGTGAGCCCAATGAGTTTGTTAGAGAAGAAGCAGAGCTATGGGAACGAAAATCCTGTATTAGTTTGTGTTGCCATCTAAGCAGGATGCACAAATAGTATGAGCACAAAGCAACTGAGATTTAGCCAGAGGAGATATTAATAGGTTGTGGTAATCTCTAGATATTATTTCTGCTTAGTGTTTCATTATATTAGATAGGGTCTTCTGAGGCAGCTCATACCACAGCAGAGAAACCATCTGACACTGCTCCTACCAAAATGATTGTGATACAGACCTGCAGAGTGACCTGACACCTCTGGGGAGCTTGTCCAGCCATTCAATTATGTTTCCTTTTTCTTCTGTTATTAAAGAAGAAGGAAGGAGAAAGAGTTATTGACATAAAATGGTCTGGTATGTGTCTGGTTTATGGTCACTGGGGTGATGACCTTCCCAGCAGAGTGCTCTCTATGCTCTCTGTTACCAGAGGAAGCCAGCTCAGATAAATACCTATTGACAGAGTTTTGTTGCAACAGAGCAATGCCGTGCAGGGTAAGTTTATATTTGGTTAACAACATTGATAATTGCTATTTGTACTATGTGCACAGCAATAAAAATAGATAAGTTTGATCTAAATGTCAGCACAGGCAGGGGCAGATAGAGAAATGCACCGCTGTAAGTGAAGGGTGCTAATTAATACCAGAGTTTACCTAATTTTCAAGGTTTCACTTATGACCTTGGCTAAAAACAAGTCTCTTCCCAATGCTTTGATGTCCATTGCAGTTCCTACATTCTCACCCTTGTTGAAAGGAATCCTTCGTGCAGTCATTTTTTTTTATTCACTCCAGCATGTCATGACTAACTTGCTAGATGTCAGAGACAGCACTAGTGACAAAGTAGAAATAGTTTTCCTGTTATTTTCTCCTTTCTTTTCATCCTTATTGTGCTGGCAGTGCAGTGCTTCTCAGAGCTAGGAGGGGTGGAGACTGGCTCAAAGTGTAGATCTCAGTAGTGCTGCAGGTTCCATGGCTGCTGAAGCAGGAATGACCTGCCCAAAGCAAACCCATGTGAAATCCCACTTGGGGGAAATGTGGTCTTAGTGTAGCCAAGGCCATGATGTTTCATTAGAAACCCAGATCAATCATTCAGTGAAATGTGAGCTAGTTCATGCATTTAATTTTGTTCCATAACAAGAAATTTCCTTTGCTGGAGGAACATCTGACAATATTGTATCAAGGAGCCTGTGTGTGATCCCTGCCACAACCACATCCTAACTCTGCCAAGTGATGGTGGCAGCAGAGGCCCTGCCATACAGAGTTCTTTGCCAGGTCAGTGGTGGCTGAGCCCCCTCTCCCAGGACAGATGGTAAAATCCATCCACAGAAGAAAAGCTGGCCTTGATCTCCTGAGCAGTGTTTCACTATTTCCACACCAGGAAAGCTGGTGAGTCTATTGGGTACTATTGGGATAAAAATATTCCACCTTTGACAAATTCTTCTAATTTGGTGAGTTTATTTGTTTCTTTAGGGAAAGAGCAAGTATGCTTGAGTGGAATGAAGATTTACTGGCAACAAGGATGCCTACAGATAAGACTTTAGGGATTTCTCAGATTCCCAGGAAAACTTAAACTTTCGGGTCAGATGCCTAACCCTTTACCATCCCTGCTGAGATGGCCTGTTAGCTTGAGAATGATCCTGGTGAGGAACTATCCTTGTGAGAGCTGCCCATAAAATTCAGCCAACTCACAGTTTTATTGTCTCTGGACTGCTGCCACACAAACCTCCTGTTCTTGTAAAATGTCTCTGAAATGAGACAGACCTCACACATCCCACTTACACTAGAAATTACTTCTAACCTAGTCATGCATGTCAAAGGGGAAAGGGGCGTTGGAAGAACTGCCTGTGACAATAGTCCTGTCAACTGCTGTATCATATTTCCCCTAACACAATCCTTGCAGCAGGTGCATGCTGAGTTCCCCTTGCTGCCCCATGACAGTCACAGAGGCCAGCAGCTCCAGCACTGGCAGTGGAACAGAAACTGTAGCAGAAACTGTAGAGGTTTTAGATAGGTTTCTCTCACAGTGGAAAGTACACACAGCAGAGTTTCCCAAACTGGAGAAACCACAGGAAGAACAGAGAGAGTCACCAGAAGCCCACAGCTGGAGCAGGAGTGGCTGATGGGACCTGAGTGTGGCCAGGGGCAATGGTAGCCAAGCCTCCCCAGCCTTTCTTTTATAAAAGAAACCCCTGGGGAATGGCAGCAACCAGGAGTGCTACAAACAGGGTGGGCAAACAGGGCTTGGCATGACAGTCCATGCAGCAGTTTGCACAGCAGGGCATGAAGGGCAGACTAGCAAGGTCCTTCTGTCTGCTGTCTCAGTGGAGGTAAGGGATGGAGATCAATGTGGGAGCAAAGACACAAGGGTTAATGATGAGTTAGAAACCACAGAAATGCCTGAGAAGGGTTATGTAAGAATTAGTGCTTCTCTCCCCAAAAAGGTGGTGGGATCAGTAGCCCAGCTGAAGCTCATCTACACCAATGCACACAGCATGGGCAGCAAACAGGAGGAGCTGGAAGTCACAATTCCTGGAGGGATTTACAAGACATGTAGATGTGATGACTGAGGACACGGTTTAGTGGTGGACTTGGCAGTGCTGGTTTAAGAGTTGGACTCTGTGATCTTAAAGGCCTTTATAATTCTATGACATAAACAATTCTATGACATCCCAGAAGAGATGAGCTTTTCACATTTCACTCCTCATGTCTTGATGTGAATCAGATCTAGGCTGTTAGACCATCTCAAATGCCATTAAATCCCTTGTGCCATATAGTGAGCTCTCTGCTTCACCATTTCCCAACCCAGCATGCTCACACAGTCAGCATAAAAGTATCTCCTTTAAATCTCTCAATGCTTTCCCCCGCAGCAGCAGGACACACTCACATAGCTCTTTAATTTGCTGCTCTTAAATTATGTTTTTGTCAGGGCAATTCTAAGGTCTGTGGCCAAGTGCACACTTTGTATTGTTAACAGTTTGACAAGAGAGTGATTCATGTGCAACAACCTTTAATGTTTTAGATCTTGCTGCTGTGGTTATTATTTGCAGAGCAATTGGGGGAACTTACTCTGGGAGCACTGGAGCTGAGGAAGGCTCTTTTTTGATGGCTTTGTACCAAGTGCTTGTGGTGGCTGCTGCAGCACCGACCCTGTCAGAGAAAGAAATGCAGAATAACACTTGCCAAAGAATAGTGTTATAATCATGTAAAGTAACATCTGGAGACTGTGGGATGGGCACAGATAAGAGAGAAAGGGCATGGGTTAGAGTCCAACACAACTTGACTTTATGAAGTCATATAAAGTACAGCAGAAGCCCTTTGCACTTTTGGTTGTTAAATAGTACTATCTTAGTCATGAAGGGCAATATAATTTTTTCCCTATTGCTAGGTGTGGCTTTCCTGTGCATAAATGTCTCAATTTGGAGATATGTGGATCAATTTGGAGGTCAAGTAATTGGACTCAGGGCTCCCTGAGTGTGCAGGGTACAGCCCTGGTCCATTGCCCTACTTTGTGGTGGTCACTCTGCAATTTGGTCTTTATTTAAGGCATTATGTCAAGATACCTATGAAATCCTAGCTATTTTATAACAAAATTTGAAAGATTATGGGTCAGTTGAAGGTAAGGTCCCATTTTCTCAGTATTTATAACGTTTCTCAAGCAGTGGTGCATTAAGCAGTGATAGCCTATGAGACCAGAATAAGTGGTTCAGACCCAGTCTGCAAAACCACATTGCCTTGAAAAAGACTGGGGAAATCCAAAGCAAACCAGTGAATCTATTTTAGTAGCCTAGTAATGCTTTAGTCAATGTTTTTGCATTTCAAGCTGCAAGCTGAAATGTGATTATTTTACTTTCATATGCCTGGCCGAACCATTCAAATGAGGCTTTATCAGAAGTGTGATCATTCTTTTAATCTCAAAATGGACATCCTAAAAAACTGTGGAGGATGACAAAATCCCCTTATAGTGGATGCACCAGTACAGGTGGGGTTTGTGATATGAAGGGCTAATGGAGTCTGGCTGATCATGTGACGGTTGTGGGATATGTAAAATCCAGGTAACCAGACACAGGCCACATGTCCAGGGAGATGCTGGGTGAATGCACGTGCTGGAATTGATGCCAATAGTTGCCTACACTTCACTGGCCTCAGGCTGTGTGCTGCTCGTGGCTGGCCATCCTCCAGTTCCTCTGGACGTTCCTCCCCAGCGTCCTTCTGTGATGTGTTTTTGCTTGAGGAAGCTGAGTGCTTACAGACACTTGTGGAGCACAGGAAAAGAACAGCGGGCATTTGTCCTTTTCTACTGGGGAGAAACTTCTCAAACCTCTAGAGGAGCTAACCTGAAAACTTTGTTCATGAGAGTATTAAAGACAACACTTTCTCGATAATATGGGACAATTGATGCATTAAGAAAAAAAAAAGTTGAGAGACCTAATGCAATTTTATTTTGAAATCTAATTAGTTATTTGTGCAAAAGTCAACTGGTTACATTCATGTTTCTGTGAAATATATCAGGCATCTTCAAGATATATGTAGTATAAATATTTTACTCTAATTTACTTTCATGTTTCCAGACTTCTGACATCATCCTGTTGCCATTTTTGCAATGTATTAAAGAAGTCTAGTTGCCAATTTGTTTATTTTGTAAAAGAAAGTAAACCAGAAACATTAACATAGCTTTGAAATATAATTTCATTTTATTGAGTATTGTTAGTTATTCTTAGAAGAGAATGCATTTTTTTGTTTGCCTTCTGGGTATTTTTTTTTTTATGATTTGCAGGTATAAAAATGACAGAAGAAACCAAGATGAAGTTTAAAATGAGCTGAAAAAAAATTACAGTCCAAGAAGTGTTTAGGTCTTTTAATCTTATCAAAGCACAATATTGAAGTACTGAGAAATGCCTCCAGAGGGGTTTTTTGTGTGAAGTCAGAGGCATAAAAAGGAATATGCAAGGAATACCATTTTTTATTTTCATGTGTGCTTTGTTGAACTGTGGATAAACACTATAAATCTCCACCTTTCTTTTCTTTTAGCCACATAATCAATGAGCTGATAGAAACAGAACGGGTTTATGTAGAAGAACTTCAAAGTATAATAGAGGTAAGAAACTCTTCTGAAATGACTTCCAGTGCTTCACCTCCAAATCATCCCTGCAGGTGCACATGGGCTGAGCACTCCCCCCTCCTGTTTATAACACACAGGCTGTGTTAGCAAGATAGCTCAGCCTTGGAGAAGGAGAATGGGAAGGATGTTTTGAACATCTTTCCTCAGGGTTTAAAGGAGGAGGCACCTCCCCTGGCCCCAGCCCACAGAATGATACAAGTTGTGTGGTTCTCAAAGCTATGGACAGAGGAATAGCTGATGATGTGCCTTTCCAAAATATTACCACTAGGTCTCAGAAGCAGCACCCTTGATTTCCATGGGACCAGACACTAAATTCTGTGAATGTAGGTTTGGGAAATGATTGAGGAAAAGGAAGGCCTTCCTCCTGCTCTTCCTTATTGTCCCATGTAGTGCTTGAACACAGGAAAGAGCAGCTCATGATGCAAACATAATTCTTGAACTTTTGAAACTCATAGGATATCAGCACACTCTGTGTGTGTGGAGTCTGAGGTCCCCAGTCTGTGGGAGGATGGAAGCTGAGTAGGAATGAGTCGTGCTTGTATTTGGGTGGGACTTGAAGGACATGTGGTTACTTCTTTATTGTGTTTGATCTGTGAGAGCTGACAGCTCTGGTAACTGATGTATTACTCGAGTTTAAAATCAGAATGTTTTTCTCTCAAAGTTTTTATTGAAGAAACACAATGGAGTTTCTATAAGAAACAACAAAAGAGTCAAGCCAAATGCCACAGTTCAACAAATAAATCCAAACTAAACCTTATGCAATGAAGCAGTGTAGCAGAAAGATACATGTCTGTCAATCCTAGCAGTTTCCACCCCTACATGACCAAAATGGCTTTTGAATCCTCGGGACATAACTTCATCTTTTTTTGGTTAACTCAGTAATCTGTCCATTTGTGGTCAAAAATGTGTTTGCACAGTTGCTTGATAAAAGCTCTGGGGAAAACCAGAAACATCAGAAATTCAGGGGAGCAACAAAGCAGCAGGCATCAGAGCAGCCTTTGTATGCTCTGTTGAGAAAACAACCACATAGACTTTGGGGCTTTCCAGTGTATCAGCCGTGGTACTTCTTCCCCTGGTAAAAACAGGCTGGTTTTATTTTCCACTCTTCTCTGCAGGGGTACGCTTCAGAAATGGACAATCCCAATTTATTGCATCTGATTCCATCTGCACTTCAAAACAAGAAGGAAATTCTTTTTGGGAACCTCCCAGAAATCTACGAATTCCACAACAGGCATGTGGGAACTGGTGGTTGTTCTGTGTCCTTGGGTGCTATGGTCATTTCTACTCCTTTTTTATTGGGTGCTTTGTCATACTCACATGTACATTGGCAGGAAAAGTCACCCTCACTCTGACGCTGTGTGTGTCCTATAAACCCCTTGTGTAGAGATCATATCTGAGATAATTGTATTTCACCTTTTCTTATGAAAGATCATACCCTTTTGTGCATTTACTGGTGATTTCCCCTGGCATTATCCATTTTGAATGCCCCTCGTGGTGAGTATTTTACCACCTCTCTTGGTACACCAGTAAATAGCACAGGACTAAATCCTGATGTTCTTTCTCTGTGAGGAAGTTTTCTTTTGTGTTCAGCCTATTTGTCCTATATTTCTGTTATCATGTCAGAAGAAGTGATATCTTTCATAGCACTTTTCCTAAGGAATTTTATCTTTCATATGGCTGTAAACCTTGGCAGAAGCCTTGTCCATACTGTGGACAAGGTAATATAGAGCCCATAACTACAGATTAACCTCTTTTCAATCAGCTTTCAAAACACAAGGCTTAGGGCTAATTCTGTAAATTTCCTGCTTTTCCCAGCCTTGTGTAAGTAAAACTGGCAGTAACCAAAGTGAGAATCTAGGAATTATTTTGAATAATAATTCCCCATAAGATATAACAAACACAGTTGAACAAAATAAATTTTAAAACCCTCTCTTTTACAAATCTTAATATTATGCCAGAGTAGTTAATACCTAGTACAAAAATTATTTTCCTGTTTATATATTATTTATGTATTATTTTGAAAGATTGTGTCTTCCATTTGGAGAAAGATATTCCTCTCCCTTTGCAAGGCCAGTCCTTCCCTAAAGGCTTCATGCACTGATTGTCACTGCAGAAGCCTTTGGACTACATCCCATATTTCCACTGCTTGCCGATTGAGCAACTGCATCTGACAGAGCTTTCCTGTCTTTTCCAGCTGTTCTGAAAAATCCTCATACCAAAATGGGTTGCAGGTATTTGGGCTACACAGTGGAAACAAATCTCAACAGCCAGAGGAACGAGATGTATCAAATGCCTGTAATCACATGAAAACATGATAATATTGGTGATTCAGGGAATCAGCTGTGAACCACACCCCATTTTCTAAAATATGTGTTTCTCTGTGTGTCAGAATTGTCACCTTCCCCATTGAATCCTAGTACTACAAACACACAGTCTTTAAGCTGGATTTACACAGAAGCTAGATGCAATGTAAATAGGATTTTACATTATTCTTTGCTTTCTTTTCTCCCTCTCAGGATTTTCCTTAAGGAGATAGAAAATTGCATTGAAAACCCTGAGCTTCTTGCTCGATGCTTTTTAAAAAGAGTAAGTACATCCTTTTGCAGGTTTGTATGAATATCTATGGCCTTATCCTACAGGACTTACAGATTTACTCCTATTCTTTCACTCCAGTTGCTTTTGTGAATTATATTCCATGGGTAATATTCCTCCCATAAATGATATTCCATAAAAGATATCCATAAAAGATATTCCCAAATTAGGCCACAGTTAACAAGGATGTCTTCTGAAATCTAACTCTTCACCTGGTTTACTGACAGGAAGAGAGCTGTTACCACTGTTTTACCAAGTATTTTAAGTCCCCTTTAAAATGAAAAAACAAACAACACACCAGCAAAAAACAGTGATCCAAATGTTTAACATGCTTTTCATATCAGACAAATCTATACCAGCAGTCTGACATAACCCTGACACCAACCTGCAGGAAAAAAGCACAGAACAGTATCACCAAAGGTTACTCTGAGTGCAGACAATACATCCTGTTCCTGCCTTATCTTATCCTTCTTTTCTCACACAATTCAGGACTCACTCCCCTAGACCTGGCCCAGCAGAGTCTGCTGCCATCCTTGCACGGACCCCACCAGCTCCATAAGACTCTGTGAGGTCGATTCCCTGATTTGTTCACATAATTCAAAAACAAGTGGGATTCTCCCCACTTGTATGAAGTGGTGGGGGTCAGCTGTTTGCTTAAAAGTAGAGAGAGCTCATTTCTGAGAAAGCCTCAAGCCATCAGGCAGTGGTGGCTTTGGCCAGTCCCACATGTGTCGCTTCCTGTGGCTCTCAGTGCCCAAGTTCTGCAGCTTTCCCTGAGAGCTCCCAGTCATGTCCCTGCTCCACCACCCCCCTCAGAGTGTTAGTTCTGTTTCCTGCAACACAACCAAAGGTGCTTGTTTACATGGCACTCATTCAGGGGCCCTACTAATGAGAAAAAAAAATCTCTTTTGATGGATTGCTACCGTTTTCAGAGTCTGACAAAACTGCTTGAATAAGACTCTGTGTTTTGCACAGGAAATGGAAGTGGCATGAGAAATGGGAAAATCTGTCCACTGCAGTCAAAGGTACCTTCTGCCTCTCCTGTATGCATCTAGCATTTACTGCTTTTCCAGGGTACACATTAAATACAGACAGATTTGCATGTACCAGTCAGGGATGCTGAGCATTCCCACATCACTAAGATTTAATGGGAATTATGAACATGTGATACTTGCAAAGGGTATGCCCTCAATTTACAAACAGGTCAGACTGAAGAGAATCATACGAGTGTAAACATGATTATATGTTCACTGAATTATTTTCTGTTTAACAGCGAAGCATTTAGAGCTTGACTTAATGACACTACTAAGGAATATGTTGTTATCCTAAGATTCAGATGCTGAGCAGGAAAATATTGTGGTGAAATCATTATGCAAAAGAGGATAAGTGGTCTTTGAAGAATGCAGACCTTTGAAATCCAAGAAGCATAAAATAGTCCATGCGTTGCAAATATCCCTGGATTTACAGCTAAAGAAAAATTCTTGACATAGAATTGACACTATAATTCTGCAGAAAGTTCAGATTCCATATTTAAATATTGTAGTTTATGTCTCTCTGTGTAAAAACAGCGACAAGCCCAGTTCTCCTCACTGTTCTACAAAAATGAAAGCAGTACTAAAGCTGTGGTCCAGGCTGAAGTGAAAGAAAGCCAGTCTGTCACCTTTGCTCATCGGTTTCTGTGCCCTAGTCAAACCACGCTAAGTCTACCAAATAAGAGGTTAAATCATGCATTTGCTTTCTCCCTATTTCAAATTTCACACTAAGAAAGCACAAGCTTCTCTCTTGAGATGTCTCTGCTCACACAGTAGCACCTTTGATTCAAGAATTTGCCCTTATGTTCTGTTTTTAGAAGAAGCCACATAAAGTCCAGAAATGTGTTGTTTCTGTTGGACTGCCTTTAGGAGGCACAAACAAAAGTCTGGTTGTGTGTTTGTGTTCCCCATGATTTGGCAGCTTTTTATGCCTTCCTGCTGAGCAGTGGCTTCTGGCTGCCCCATAAATTATGGCTGTGCTTGCTAAGACAGGGAGAAACAGCAGCAGTTGCTGTTCCAGGTGATGCCCGAGTTCTGTGAGGAAGCTCACATTGTTGCAGATTCTTTTCTTTGTTTCTCCTTCTTTGTATGGGTGTGGCCTTCCTACCCCAACATCATGGTGGCCTTGTGATTAGAAACAGTTTTTTAGGTTCATACTTGAAAAGCTCTCCCCTGTCTGATCATACTGGGCTTTTTCAGCCCTGATTCCAGAGTTTCCTGAAAGCATCCTGAGAGCTGCAGTGGGAAGGGAGAGCTGCAGTGGTGCCAGAGTCCCTCCATCCCTTGCCAGTCATTCCTCTGCCATGTCCCCACACAACTCTCCCACCTCCACCAGTGCCACCAGATCAGCTGTCACCCTGAATGTGAACTCTTCTCAGGTGATGACAGAAAGGCTGTGGAGTCATAGCTTGTTTCTCCTCTCTGCCTTCTCTCTTGGAACATGGTAGCAGAATCAGGTAAAAGATGAGCCAGAAATGCCCTTCTTGTCCTCCCCCCCACTTTGCTTGACCTTGTTTAGGGCATGATTTTCATATGAACTAAACTGTGAGTGAGCCAGCTCAGCTTTGCCCACATGGCAGCTATTACACCATCAGCGAGATGCTTGACCTTATTTAAAGCTCTGTGTGGTCAAGGATTACACAGCTGTCCAGAGAGAGAGGGATGTGCACTGAGTAACCTGGGATGGGTCTCCTAGTGCTTTATCAGCAGCAGGAGGGACAGTCTGGGCTGATCTGCTATACAAAGGAGTGGCAAGAAGGAAAGCTTACCAAACCAAGGCAGGAATGCCCAGGATGGAACCAAAGGTGTGTCAGACTGCCTACCAACATGTGCCAGGTGATGTATCTGGCAGGAGTGATTCACTGTGGATTACCACTCTTTACTTATTCATATTGCTAACCTCGAAAAAGGGAATAATTTAGTAGGAGCTGGCAGTTAGGGCGTTTGGTGATTCAAGGTGAAAGAAGCATTTAGAAAAGGAATCTATCTGTGAAAGGACAGTAGCAGCTGACCAGAAACCTGTGAGTTGGATTCAAAGGGCTAAATTCTGCTCTGAAGCAAAAATTATTCATAAATCAGCAGTCAAAAAGATAATTGGAACTGTGTATAAATGCCATGTGCATTGGAGCTCGCAGAGATCTCAGGGTGCAAACCAGTGAGGAAAGGAAAAGCATTACAGGAGAGATGAGTATAGTGTAAAAATACCAGCAAGAAGTCAGAACCTTGGGATATGAAAATAGATGTGAGTTGAGCATGTAAGAGTGAGATTTGAATAATTAGGCAATTAATTATTTCTTAGCATTTTAGAGTCTGATCCTAGTAATGTTATCAGGAATTTTCTATTTCTAACAGTATTGCAAAACTTAGGGCTTTATTTAAAGATGTAAGTATCTGCCTGAGGTAGGAGTAGGGTGGTTCCACTATGGCACATTACTGGTAAATTTTTGGTTATTGTACCTTTTCTTTAAATTGAAATGGGTTACTTTCACTTACTCCTAATAGTGCTCTTGACTGCTGCTGTCTCTGTTCTTCTTGCCCAGTCCAATTATATTTCTGAGGGCCAGGAAGAGATTGTAGTTTTGTGGGTTTGACCCCCTGCTAACTTCCCTCCAAGGCAACATGTACAAACCATTCTATTTTTGTGAAGAAAACACTGCACCTCTTTTGAAAGAGCACCATTAATCCTCTATTTAGTTGCAACAGAGCTTTTTGTATTGCATAATCCTTAACACAGCACGGTGTTCCAGGGCCTAACTCTGCTCTCACAGCTGATTCCTCAGGGTGATGTCACTAAGTGTCTAGAGAGGAAGACAACAGCAACGTTGATTTCTTCTAGTAAGTCTATACAAAAGGAAATGCCTTCCCTGCAGCAAGAGTGTATAGGAACTGTCTAGTGGGCTGAAAGCACCGAGACAAGAGCCAGGAATTCCTGAGATTTATTTTTGGTGCTTTCTTTGATTCGCTGAGGTCACATCCTGACCAGGGTAGGTGCAGATGAAGATGGGAAGCTCCCAGCACAGCCAGCCCTGCTCCATGGCCCTGTAGATGCTGGGCTGCCTGGGTGAAGAGCCAGAGAGCCCAGAACCTGCATCTACCTTCACAACCCAGGGAGGTCAGAATATTCCTCCCTGAGCTTTTATAGAGATTGCCTTTGTTTTCCCTGAACTCCATGAGATTTTTGCCAAGGACCTCAGTGTAGTCAAAGCTAAACAGAGGTAAAGTGAATCTACTCACTATCAATTTGGATGAGACAGGGTTTAAGTATATCCCCCTGCCTGGCCCGGGACATCAATAAGACAAACTTCCTACTTTAATTTTATTCATCCATGTATTTTTGAGAGCCAACACTATTGTCAGGGTGTGTTGAACAGGTAACCCTTAGCTATGCCGTGAGTATTGTTAACAATTACAGTCTGTGCCAGTATTGTTAGTAAAATTTACGTTTCTAAAGTGTCTTTTTGTTTGTTTGTTTTCAAACCCTTCATTCTCCTCCCTGAAAGATACCAGTTTTGCAATTAGATTCTATGACTGCCAATCTTCAGTCTCCTTGCTTTGTGTGAAAAATGAGGAAAAAGAATCTTACTTTCAGGTGTATTTAACCTAATCAGGAGTAAAAAGTAAATTTGGCAGTTTCAGTATATTTTTACATACAGATATATCCCCATTTATTAATTGTTTTGTGTCTTGGGATGGAAGGTAAGAAAAAGTGTGATTCAGTGTAGATGCTCTATGGATTCTTTTTCCTTACCTTACCTAAACTCTCCTTTTCTTGCAGAAAGAAGACCTCCAAATATACGAGAAGTACTGTCAGAACAAACCAAGGTCTGAAGCTCTCTGGAGACAGTGTGGAGACAGCATCTTTTTTCAGGTGGAATTTCATTGCAGGCTAGCGGTGCAAGACCCATGGAGCTCGTTTTCCTTCTGTATCTCTTCTTTCTCTAGAAAGCTTAGAGCAATACACAGATTTTCTGCACACTTCTTGTATGGAAGGCAGGTGCTCAGTGTGTGTCAGGGTGCTCTGTGCAGCTTAGGCAGGTAGAGCAGTAGGCAGATTCCCTGTGCAGGAGCCTGACTGCAGGCTATACCCAAACCAAACAGGTGCTGGCTTCTTTGCAAACCCCAGGTGATTGCAATCTCATCAGCAGGGAATGCCAGATTTCAACACTGAGTTGAACCTTAACATTAGCTCTTGTTTAGATGTATTTGCACTGTGGCATAAATAACCTGGAAACTCCTGTGCTGCTGGAACAAATTTTTCTGGCAGTTAATTCAGAGACATAAAATCTCAGATTGTCAAATGGCAATGATCTTGGTGTCTTGCCTGTGTTTCAAGAAACATTTGTATTTTTCTACCCTGTTATCTCTCACAGGAATGTCAGCGTAAATTGGATCATAAGCTCTCATTAGATGCTTATCTCTTAAAGCCAGTCCAGAGAATCACCAAGTATCAGTTGCTCTTAAAGGTAAGTTCTCCATGAGGGTGCAAAGATTTCCAGTGCATAGCATTTTACTCAAAGAATTGCAAATCAGTCAGGACTGCCTGGAAATAAATCCTCACTCAGTTCTTCAGCAAATACTTTGCACTGTTCAGTTGTAAAATGGTAGAGAACAGAAAAAGGAGGGACTTACATTTTAGAATAGGAACTGCTATTTCTTAGCAGTACTTATATACTAAGCTATAGGAGTATAGTGTTATATGTGTAGCTCTCTCTCTATAAAGTAAGATATTTTATACAGTAAGTATTGTCTTATTTATTGTTTTATTTTTCTTTAAACAAAAATTGAACTTGGCTTTATTGGGTCAGTATGTGGTTGTACAGTCTGAAAACAGGAACTGATGCCTTAAATCCTGTCTCTAACATCTGTCCCTGTTTAACAGAACTCTTTCAGCTCTCTGAACTGATATTTTCCCATGGTTGTGGCTCAAACCTTTCAGAAGGAGCCACTCCCTTTTGCTGCTTCTTTTTAAAAGACTCGGCTAGAAACAAATTGTTTGTAACTTTTCCAGGAGATGAATATGTGAAATTCTCTCTTGATTTGGCTGGAACCCTGAGTGGTCCATGCTTGAAACTGTGGTCTGAACTGGGCAACAGGAAATATAAAACTTAAAACAATGACTTTTTTTTTTTTTTTTTTTTAAGATGATGGCTTAAATTTCTGTCTTCTTTTCCTCAGTTCTTTAAAATAATACTTACTGTCTTTCCTTATGGGAAGGTCATGAAGGTGAATTACATGCTGTTCTTAAGCCTCTGGGATTAATGTAGTGTTGTGCACTGTCAGGAAATTTAGCACTGAAATTTGCAGTGAAGATTTTAGGCTGCCATTTAACTTGGTAGTAGCTACCATGGCACTGCTCAAATTGTGCCAGTGCAAGGCATGGGAGGACCTGGCTGGCCCTTCTTGTGCAGCATTTCTCCGAGCTGTTTATTGACCTTATGCAAAACTACAGAATCCAAATATTGAAGGGGGATATTGACAAGGATAAAACTTCACTGATTCCAGCAGATTTACATCAACATGCTCCGGAAAGAAATTTAACTTTGTTTCTTGAAACTAATCCGTGAGAATGGAAAAAGCGTCAAGGTCTCCAGAAAAGCAAGAGTAAACCAGTGTCTACTTTTAGTTTGAAATATGACTGTAAATAAAACCAAGATTAGATCAAGGAGTAAAATTCTCAGGCAAAACAGGTCACAGCCATTGGGGTTTGAAGCTGGTCAGACCAGTTTCATACTTAGCAACAACCCATTGGCATGGGCATTTACCTCGTCAGGGATTATGAGATCTGTGAAGATGATGCACTCTTTTCCTGGTAGCAGGAGCACTTAAATATGTAGCAAGTCAGTGGAAGTCAGTGAAAAATTAATAACAAAGAAGTGCTTAAGAGGCTGTGTGCCCTGAGTGGTGGGCAGACAGATTTAAATTTTGGTTCGCAATTCCTGCAACTCTCTGTTTGCAACCAGTTTAGCTAATACGCTCGTGCTGATGCAAGCAGCATGCTCACCATACAAAGAGCAGAGATCCATCCTCATCCTAGAAAGTGTGCAACAGGTACTGTAGGAATGAATCCTGCTTTTACCTTCTAATGCCTGGTTACCCAAGCAGTTGAGGACAGGCTGCTGCTGTTTGGGTTTGCAGGAACTACCTTTTTGTGACCCCGTTTTAGGGTACAACAAGTTCCTCAGTGTTTGGATTAAACTATTTCCAGACTCAAAATGTGGAATGTCAAACCTGCCAAATTCAGATTAGAAATTAATTTATATTTTTAACAGTGGTAAGTACCTTGTGGAACTACTTGCAAAGGAAAATGGGGAATTCTCTAGCATCTGAAATAAGTTTGTTTTCTAGCAGATGTGAAGAAAAAAACCCTGGAAGTAAAACCCTCTGACATGCAAGAAGTTCATTGTAAATATGTCAGAATGGTGCTGTCTCGTCTTAAATCAACACTTGAAAATGGCCAAAAGGTCAAAATGTGTGTCCTCATTGACAGTTCCAGTGAATGTCCTGTTTGATTTTGTTTGGGTTTTTTTGGTCCCTTTTTGTTTTCCTACAGTTCTGCTACTTTGTCTATACAGCACAAATTTCAGGGAGGATTGTTTTATGGTGTCTTCTGGTTCAAGAAGTTCTCAAGTGGTTTCTGTTTGTCTTTTTAATCAGGAAATGCTGAAGTGCAGCAAGAATTCAGAAGGTACTGCTGAATTGGAAGAAGCCCTGGCCACGGTGCTTGATATCATCAAATCAGTAAATGATTCCATGCACCAGATAGCAATCACAGGATATGAGGTACTATTTACTGTTGCTCCTACTCTGGTTTTGAGCAATCCAGTGTTCCTCCCACCACTGATTATGCTGTGCCTTTGGCTGGTACACTTCGCAGGAGCCTGTGCCACGTTCCTGAAGGATGGCAGTTGGTGGCATGTTGTGATGGCCAGAAATACTTGTCAGTACACCTGTCATGTGGAGGTGGGGTGTGGGTGTGGGGAGGTGGTGGGACAAATGTGGGACTTCTGAGTACTTGCACCCAAAACTCATTTGTAGGTGAGGGGTGCACATGTGACAGACATAACTTAAGAAATTTGCTGAATCTTTGTGACCACAGAGCAGTCTGAGTGTTTTCAAATCTTTTGCACTGAGGGAGGAAAATTTATCTTCCACTTAAAGGGGATAATAGAATCCTTTCCCAGTCACTGGCAAGCTTGTTATCTGAAATGTGAAATAACAACCACAATACAAATCAAAGGGAACAAATATATATATATATGTATATTTATTTGCTGTAGCTCCACTGAAGTCATATGACTTTCAAGAACTAGTGTTGCCTACATAAAATGAGCCCTTAAGTGAGAAGTGGAAGTGATTGACACATAAAGGAGAAACATGCCTGGCAAAATGAGGCCTGAGGGTCATGTGGTTGCCCATTTTGAAATAGCTGCAGGGTGAAAATGTCAAGAAAGAAAAAATATATTGAGAAACTGGGTTCAAAGAATTACTACATCAGAGTAACAGTTTAGTCTAGACACCAGGAAGACTATTTTGTGCAGAATGCAACTTCCTGAGAAGGTGCTGGGGTCTATAGAGGCTGTGTGTGGGTGGAAAGAGTTATTCTGTCTTTCAGGATGGGAGTGCCTTCAGGAGTTTTGATTTCTGTAGTTCTGTTTCATGCAAGTGCATCTGGTAGCTGAGGAACCTGTGCCCCTGTCAGCATGAGTTTATAAATGAATTTAAGGGCTTGCTCAGCAGCATGTCAGAGATCCACTGCTGCACACAGCTGGAGATGCTCCTGTGGACTGTGCACTGCATGTGAACTGAGAATGTGAGTTCTTCCTGCAGTAGCTGTACTGGTTGAAGGTGAAGCAGTGGCCACCCCATTACAGTGGTAAACACAGACTAGATGTGGTGCCCGTGGGTCAGAGAAGCATCACAGGTCATAAGCATAACCTTAGATCCTCCAAACCTGAAACATTTAAATAAAGCATATGTTTACCTCATTCTGGTTATGGCTAAGTCTAAGTGTCTCAGAGATTCATTTTTAGAAAAACTCTTTAAAGCCCGGATATTATTACTGCAGACTTGAACGAGTCAGCATGGGCATGGGAGGCTCATGGATACAGGACACAGTTTCCACAGTTTCTTATTCATTCCCAAAGAGAAGGGTAGCTTTCCTCCTTTGTTTCCCAGTTTAAATGCATGTAGTTACAGCAATTTGACAAAAAAATTGGGTTTAAACTGCTCTGTAAGGGATGGGAGAAGAGCTTCCCCAAGAACGGTATCATATTATCCTAAGCAGAGGGGATCCAGCCACTTTGCTGTCCACATAAATGTTGGGGTCATCCTTTTGCCTATTCCTTGCTTTCAAATCTCTGAGTAGTCTTGTACTCAGGAATTCAACAGAGCATTCCTGTTCCTTTTAAACTTTTACTTTTGAATTTTCCAGCCTTCCATGAAATGCCAGATAGTAGCTCCAAGGACTAGATTTTTGCTACTGGTTTCTTAGCTGAACTGAAGAAACACTGCAAAGAGGAACATGGCTGCTGTTTAGCACAATGCTGACAACATTCCTGAGATGGTTTGTTACATGATTATTCAATGGGGTGAAAGTGTGAAAGAGGATGCACCCAATAATTATTTCTCCTTGCTGTTCCACCTGTCCCAGGTGCTCAGCTGTGGTGCCAAATAAACACCTCCCATAGCTGATGAGACCATGCCCCATCTCATGGAGTCTTTCCCACACAGCCATGAGAGAAATACTTGGCTAGAACACCTTTCAGAGAGGGATGTTACGCCAGCAGGAAAGCAGGTTTTGTGGCAGCTGATTAATGCTCCTATTGCGTAGGATATTCTGCTTCTTGGATTTGTGCACATGCAGACTTGAGGAGCTGAACTGTTGTGTAAGAAATTTCTGTCATGTAAGTCTGGGATTGGTTTGGTGGGTTTTGGGTTTTTGTTTGTTTGTTTTTTAGTTTGTTTGTTTTTTAGTTTTTATTTTTAGTCAAAGCCACAAAAAAAAAAAAAAAAGTAGACTAAAGCTTGGAGAGCAGAAGTTTTACAGATGTTTCCTATTATCATCCCAACATTGGTATATAATTTGGCCTGCATAATTTGTCCATGAGTTATCCTGGGAGATACATATGAGTTATCATATGTGTCTCTCATATTTCATAAACATGGGATACAGTGTATTGTTCTTACAGTGTATCGTTCTTACAGTGTATCTTCAAATTATAGTTGAGATACTGATCAAATCCTCCACTTTAAATTCACTTCCTTTAGGACAAAATATTGCTGCCCACTAGCAGAAATCACCAGAAACAGCATCCTCTTCTCCATTTGCTGCCCACACTGAAGAGAGAGTCCAAGGCTTGTGTGCTGATATTCAAAGGCTGCCATCCCTGTCCATTGTCTGTCTCTGCAGTGGCAGCCTCCCACTTCTCTTGCTGTATCCCAATCCCAGATACAAGACTGGAGAGACAGACCTATGACAAGAGCTGAACCGAGCTGGATCTCAGTGCTGTGCTAAACAGTGCCTGGAGTGACAGCAGCCTCTCACCATCGTCTGTTTTTTTAATTTAGCTTTACAGATCAATATGCTTTTCACAGGCTTGCAGTTTATACCTGCATGCATGTATAAATACAAACATCACAGTCCTGTATGCACAAATAAAAGATCCAACTCTATATATAAGAGATGGGAGATTGTTATTGAAATTACTGAAGTTCTTTAAATGGTTTGGATAGTCTAAGAATACCCTGATATAGAGTGGGAAAAGTACCTAGTTAAGACCTCATTTTGCAGTTGGATCTATGGTAGAGGAGGGGAATTGAGAAAGAAGAGGTTGCAATTCATGGTTTAAGAAATTAGGCATTCCTACTTGGAGCCAACATCTTCACCTTATAGTCAACAGAACATACAAATTTTGAAAATAAGTACTTTAATAATGCACTGGGCTTATTCCCTCAACTTATTATACAAAGTATTCCTAGGAAAATCTTACTGGTAGGATAATTATGTTTATCATTACTTGTTGAAGCCCATTACCATATAGATGTTGCCATATCCTCCATCCACACGTTACTACACTTGACACTGAACTGTGCTGGTGGCATCAGAGCTACATATTTGTTGATTAATATCAGCTGTTTATCCATCAGTGGTCCTCAGACAATTTAGAAAGGTCTTGTTACTGCTTAGTTTCACTCTCCCTCAGGTATTTTTATGGTTCCTTGGTGCATTCACTCCCTCTTTGCCCAAGGTTGTGCAATGTTGCGTAGTTTGCAGATAGCGAGCCAGGAAACTATTGACAAAGCTTACAAAAACTATTTTGCAATAGAAGGGAATCACACACCTACATACCTCTGGGCACCAGTCCGTGACTTCAGACATCTGAGCTCTTTCAGGGTTTTGCCCACAGGTGGAAGAAGCTCCAGAAACTGAAACTAGGTCTTGCACAGCCAGGGCCTTTGCTTGAGCATCTGGACTGCACTAGACCCTTCATACTGCCTTGGAGTCAAGAGTCTTGAAACCCTGTTTTTGTCAGAAGAAGTTTCCTCTGAGGTCACCAAAGGGGACAGCCTGTCCTGAGACAGATCTTACATGCTAACTATGAATGGGGAGACAAACTGAGAATTATGCCCATGGAAACCAGCGGGTTGATGGGTATGGGAAGAAAGGCAGGTTTAGCAAGGGGACATGTGCACTCTCCAGCACAAAGGATGTGGGGGCACCTGCCTCTGCCTGGAAGCCTAAACAGCATCAGAGGAATGAACTGTGCCTGGGATTACCCTACTGGAATGTGATGTGCACTCTCTTGGTTTCTAGGGCGATGTCAGTGAACTCGGGAAGCTGTTAATGCAGGGTTCCTTCAACGTGTGGACTGACCACAAGAAGGGGCACAACAAGGTGAAAGACTTGGCCAGATTCAAACCCATGCAGAGACACCTCTTCCTTTATACAAAGATGCTGCTTTTCTGCAAGAAACGGGAGGAGAACACAGATGGCCATGAGAAGACAGCTTCATACAGCTTTAAAAATTCATTAAAGGTGATAAATGCAGTAATGGTGGGGGAGATAAGTAAGTCTGGTGTTCTCACAAGACAAGGATGTTTCCATGTGGATATTTGAAGGAGGTGCACATATCTGGAGCTGTCTCATACCCCTGAGTAAGTTCCCATTTAGTTTTGGTCTGGAGACAGACCAATCCAGATGTCCTGCAACTCCAGACATGAACCTTGTTTTTTGCAACTTGATACAAATGGGCACCTTGTGTGGTCTTGCCCACCATCCCATTAAGACAAGCAAGACTGAATGGACCTGCATCTCTGGTTGTTCTGCCTGTAGGTGCCCTGCAAGTGTAATTCTACTGCAGGTTTTACTATTGACATCAGTTGAGCAGGTCTGTTCTCTGACAGTAATAGCTACAGATGAATCAGTGCAGTAGAAGTGCCCTTTTATTTGCAAGAGTGGCATTTCCAGCTATGAGTCAGGACATTTTATGGTGGGATTCACAAGTAGGCCAATTTTCCCTTAAAGCACATTGGCGTGACACTTGTGACTTTAACCAACTGATACGGATCATGAAGTGTAATGCTGCAAACCTGTTACAGGGTAACCAGACAGGAATTGTAATAGAACCTGGTTCAAGAGTTGAACCGAGTCATATAAACACTTGTAGTTTCTTTCTGTGGAGAGAGAAGGGATGGTGGCATAACACTGTCTAAATCTTCAAAGAAATGCTGAGGTAAATCAAGGAGAGGGAGGATGAATGAATACAGGAAGAAGATGGGAAGCTGGTAAATAAAGAAGCAGCTGAACTTCAAAATTGTGGCTAAGAATATTTCATTTAAGAAATCTAGAATTATTTCCTTCAGGTTTTTTGTGTTTGGATTTGCAGTTCAGTCATTAAATCTCACAAAGCCCTGTTCCATCCCTCTTCCTCTCCCAGCTTAACAGGCCTGTGATGACAAAGGAAAATAGAGTCTTCCTAAAACTGAAAATTTGTCTAGGTGGAAAAGAGCCAGGATGGGGTTGAAAACTGACTCACAGATGAAGCAATGAAAGAGAAGAGGATAAGCTCATGATCGTGACATTAGATTGGGTTACTCTTTCCCTTTAATCAAAAAGATGAATGACAGATATTGAGAAATAACACTTTCTGACTTTTAATGACTCACTAAAGTGTAGAAGTGAATGCAGCCTTTTCAAAGGGCTTCTCAGAGGATTGAGTTTAAAGACTGTTGAAATTTTCCAGATTTCAGCTTCTTCTTTTTTTTTTTTTTTTGAAACAGATGAGCACTGTGGGCATTACAGAAAATGTAAAAGGGGATAACAAGAAGTTTGAGATCTGGTATAATGGCAGAGAAGAAGTCTATATCATTCAGGTAATGACAATCCTTTTATCCCCCCAAGGACTATATACTTCCTTTCAATTGAATTGTTTTCAAGAATGTTCACTGTCCTGTGCACTCCAGAAATCAGAGCTATTGAAAGCTTCATTGTTGTGTGGGCACTGGAATTGCCAACTTATTATTGTGAAAATGGTCATGATTTTGGCTAAAAGAGGAAATAAAGTAGTGGGAAATTTATTGGAATGCTGGACAGAAAAGCAAGGACAGGACCTTAAACTCATTGTAACTCTTCCATCTTGAAGAGCATCCTCTGCTTTGCTCAAAGCTGGGCCCAGTGTTTCCCAAGCCTTGGGAAAACTGAGAGCAAACGTAGGTCAGGGCAGCACAGTGATTGGCAGAATGTTTTAACTGGATCTGCTTTGCCTTGTCCTCTTGTGTTCTCAGGCATCTTCTGTTGAGCTGAAAAACACCTGGATTTCAGAGATTCGCAAAGTCCTGACAGGACAACTGGAAGCGTGTAGAGGTAGGAACACAGAGCAGGATCTGGCAATGTTGCCTTCCTTCTGGAGCTGTGTGTGACAACATGGAGCTGGGACAAGTTACAGGGCTGACCTGTACCACCAGTGAAACGGGCAAGAACAGATCTCCAACCTGAGGACCAGCTGGGTGGTTGCAGCATTGCTGGGATTTAAACCCTTGTCCTGGTCAAAGAAAATTTCTTGGAACTTTGGAAATAGCATTGATAATTATTCCATTCACAGGTAGTCCAAGGGACATGGTTTTCCTCTGTTCTCCCTCTCAAGCCACAACTCTAGAAACATCCATTCACACCAGCGTGTGAGCAGTGGGAGTCCAAGTCTTCACTTTGTGCCTGCTCACAAGACCTGGCACAAAAGATCTCTGTCCGTGTCCATGACCGAACATAGCAACTGTTCCTCTCCATCCTACTGTTTGCTTTGCTTTGTTTTGGGTTTTTATTTTCGATCTACTCACCCACCTTATGTTTTAAATGTTAGTCAGTTATTTCATCTTTTTATCTTGGTGACTTTCTGTAAAACATGCCTGGTGACATTTCCCTCTCTCAAAGAGATGTCACTACAAAGGTGGTTTTTGACATGTTGAACACCATGAATGATCAAAGCCTCATAAGTACCTAAAGTAATGACACCCTTTCTGTGTAAGATATTGAACCCCAGACAGACAAAATTCAGCTAGGTTATTCCAGATAGCAAAAGAACATAGCAATGAAAGCTCTTGGAGATACTATTCCATTTATTCTCTTAGGACAAAAAAGCCTCACAGCTGTGCCCAATGCAGGCTTTTCCTGGGCCCTGGCATTGCTTGTCTTCTTGGTATGTCATTTTCTGCTTCTGTCATACCTCTCTTTAAAGCAAGGTCAGCAAAGCCTCTCCACCCACATCCTTCAAATTCCTAAGCAGAGTTTGTTCTAGGTGAAAACCTGTACCTGTGCTTTAACTTTAGAAGTCACCTTTATTTTAATTGTCTGTTTCACAGAGACAATGAGTTCTTTCAACCTCCTTCAGTGGAGGGAAACAACTATGTACATTAGCCTCAGCAATTTACTCCAACCCAACAAAATACTTATTTACAATGCTTACTGCTGAGGTTTTTTGTTACTCTTCTTGTCCTCATCCTTTCTGCTTTTTATTCTGAATTTCACTACGATCAGTTCAACATGAACTGCTGAGGAAAGAACTCAAAATCCTTGTAAGTGCAGTTTCAGGGTTTGATCTGGGGACTTTCTGATATGGTTTGTAATATTTACTCCTGAGGTATAAAAGCTGGTGTTGCTTAGGCTACTGCAGTAGAGAGATGAGAAAATGTATGTGTTCAATAGGAAAAAGTGCTAATCCTCCATGTGTGTTTCTAGGCAAAGAAAATGAAGCTTGTATGTCCCCCAGATGAGCATTTGTGAAATCTGTGTAGCATAAAAGACCTATTAGCTGGAGTTACTATGCATTTTCCAGAGAAAAATACTCAGAAATCAAGACTGAAAGTTTTTTAAAGAATTTATGTTTTGATGTTCTTTATTGTTTTGTCTTAAGATTGTAGAATTCTAGAATGTTTCTGTCTTAAGATCATAGCATTCTAGAATATTTCAGATTTGAGGGACTTCAAAACATCACAGTCCAAGGTCCTGCTCAAAGCAGAGTCAGTTATTGGCCAAACCACATTACTCAAGACTTTATCCAGTCTGGTCTTAAGAACATCCAAGAGTGACTTTCATCCTACTCTGTGAGTAAAGTCAAGCTTCCCTTCATTGTGAGTCCATCAGAAGGTGTCAGAGGGTGTAAGTTGTATCTCATGTGCTGTTGCAACTCTTCCCATTGCCTTTTCCCAAATGATCACATGAATCAAAGCCCTTATTGCAATAGTGATGTCAGGAAGCACATGCTTTGTCCTGTGGTTTTAAACAGTTGTTTCTATTTCCAATGACTCATGAAAGAAGAGACTTTAATCCAAGACTGGATATTTCTCCAGCTGTGCATTGCAATGAGAGAAGGAAGAGGGATATATTTGTTTGTCTGGCTGGTTTTAATGACCGTAGTTAGGAGTTGCACAGGGGGTTGGAATGTTGGAAGGAACCAGCTGAGATGAATGAGTGAGTGAAGGGCAAAGAAGGTGGCCAAAGGTACGTGATAAACAGTTTAACATTTGGGCCATTGGTGTCCAACGCTCGGTGTATGCCCAGCCCCATCACACACTGCAGTGAGCATGGAATGCCAGCAAGGCTTTGGATAACACCTTTGTCCATCAATCCCAAAGAATGTAGTTGAGTCTTGAGGGCAGAGGAATTACTGGTGCAGCTTAAGGGATTTGTCCAAGGCTGTGAATCAGTTGCCAAAGTCAAGAATGGAGCTACTTCCGACTTCCCACCCAGAGTGCACATTTCTCCCCCACCAACAAAAGACTTCATTGAGTTTAATCTTTTGGTGCTGCCCCTGACCCCCTTATCAGTTCTCTTTTCATTGACAGGGTATTCATCTTCCACAGCAAAATAGCCTTGGGATCTCAGCAACCTGAGACTTTGAAAGCAGCTCCTTCCGTTGCTTCCTCACTTCTCAGGGTCTGACTCCCCTGGCCCTGAAATACAGGCTGTCAGCACCTTTCTTACCATTTTTCTTCACTCAGCACTTACTGGACACAGGTACAAGTTGTTGCTACCTTACAGCTCTGCAGAAAGAGTGAACAAGTGGCATCTAAACGACATTTTCTTATTTCTGTTTGTCAAGGATGCTGAGCAAAAGCATTCTGCAGAGGGATGGGGGTATATCTCTCCACGTGGCTGTGTGTGCGTAGGGGCTGTGTGTACATGTGTTGCTAAATACAGGAAAACCTGTGAGCCACAAAACCTGTGTTCTGGGAAACATGCCATTATATCCAATCTCTGGAGCCATATAGTGCAATTAGCCAGGAAGAGGTACAGAGGAAAAAGGAGGAGGTAGGGGAATAAATCTCTTCTGCACTGAAAAAATATGAGTAGAAGAGCTGTTTGGATGAGCTAAGGTTTCATTAAGATCATCACGTGCCTTTTCTTCAAGTACCAGCATTTCATTTTGATTGCAGTGGCAGTCAAAATCTCTTCTCTCCTGTTTCTCCCTCTTTCCCACCTTCTACATAAACACAGAAGCAATTTATACAACTTGGAGCAATTTCTTTTTATTTTTTTCTTTAACAGAAGCAAGTCAACTGCACCAAAGAATCACCGAGAGTGTATACCATGCACCAATGGATTCCAATGCAAGCAGGTAAGCACAGCTACCATGGCACATTCAGGGCCATGTTTTGTCTTGCCTTTGTGCTTTTGCAGTACAAAAATTCTTAGGGTTTTGTATTTAGCTTCTTGGGTATGAACTTACTTGGTTGTCTTCCAATTCTTTTAAATACATAGCAAATACAGGTAAAGATTTTGCTCATGGGGGAACTAAAATCACAACACAGAATTCATTTCCAAGATTAGCTCAAGTTTAGGCAAAATGTACTGGAACATTTCCAGGATGTTAAATGGAGCAAATTTTTGTAATGACCCAACTGCTGGGCAAGGCTAACGTAAGTTGGCACGGGATATCACTGTAACATTTTAGCAGGATCAATCAAACCAAGAGGTCCAGGGTAACACAGCCAGCCTTTGAGAGCCGTACAACTCCATGCAAGAAATATCAAACACGTGCAGTGCTAAATCCTCCACCATATTTTCTCTAGGCTTGGTTACATTTGCTTTGTTTAAGGTTTAAGGGTGGAAATCTTTCAGCAGAACCACCTTGGGGATAGGAGAAATTTATTCCAGTGAAATATGAAATGCAAGCACAAAAGTGTTTTAAAGTACTCCAGATGTGTGTCCTTCTTAAAGTTAGATTGTTTTTCAGAGCAGAAATTATAGAAAAAATATGTAAACAGAAAATTAATGAACTCCAGGAAAAAAAGGCCATGTAATTAGCTATTTGTCTTAGAATGGATTAAACCAAAGGTAAATGAAGCTGTTGTCCTTACTCTGCCAACTGTGCCAGAGATGGAGAGGTCAGATCCTGCTCCAAATGCCAGGTCGTTACAGGAACAGGGAGAACACAGGAAGTCTTCAGGAAAGAACATTCTGGGCTGTCAGGAATGGAACAGAGTTTGGAGTGTAATGTGTGTCTCCAAGAGAAGCAAGGACAGGGGAATTGTGGCACGAGTTGGCTTTGCACTAGCTGATGTGAAATGGTGGATCCAGGATTCCTCAGACTGTGGACCCCCTTCTGCAGCCTGTTTTGAGATGCTGGGTGAAAGAGAAGAAAAGAAGCCACCTTGTGGGCACAGTGTGTGTTTGTGACTGACATGGCCAAGCAGCCCCAGTTGAGGAAGGTGCTGTAGGTAAGCCAGTGGCAGGCAGCATTAGCTGAAGAGCAGCCAACACCATCAGAGCTCTGCCAGCGGTTGGAGAATAATTAATCACTGAAATTTTATCTAACCAACAGACACCTTCTCCTGGGTTGCCTGTGTGTAACAGTGACTATTGCTTATTGGGAACTGTCAAACCTGGGCTGTGACATCAATGGAATGTGTTTGCAGGATGCTCTGCCCTCCCCAGGCTGTATCTGCTCCATGACAAAGACTAACCCTGTTACTTATTTATGTGCCACCACAGCACTTGGGACTGCAATTCCATGAGATCAGGCAGGGCTGGCTTGACTCAGGATTGGAGCTTAGGTGTTGGCAAGAGGGACACTTAGAGCCAGTGCCTGTAATACAGGCAGTTCTTGAATGTCCCTGAGTCCTGTTCAATCTATTTCAATTCTCTTTTTCTGTAAATTCTTCCCCAAAGTTTCATTGTTTAATCCTAAAATGAGGTGCCCTGAGGTATCTATTGATGCTATATCTCTCTCAAGGGATGGTTGCTGCATTTCAGTGATAATGAAATGATCCTTTTGTATTGTTTGCTAATCTATTTAAACATATGAAACTTAAATAGATTATTGTTCTAACTACTTAACTATCTTCTTTGTTGGAAATGACTGATTCAATCATACATCCATGTAAAAATATCCTCTGCACATAGATAAACACTTGGAGTTTGACTGCAGATGCTGTTTCAGAAAAGCTCGTGTGTTTCTGGGTGTCTTTCCCACAGCTGTAAATCTTTAACTCTGTCAGCTGCTCATCTCATAGTTATCTCAGCCCAGCTGAGAAGGAACAGAGAAAAAAGAATGAGGAAATGTGAGGGTGCTTTGGATTTGTTCCCATATTTATTTTGAGCCCAGTTTTGTACCTGACATTAGGCTGAAAAATCACATTTTGGTTTGGTACAGGAGGTGACAGAGACCTTGCTAAGATTCCATCAGAGAAGGATCAGAGGCTCAAATACAAAGCAATGAGTCCTGGGCTGCTTTATAGTTATGAAAGTTATTCACAGATCTGTAGTATTCCAAATGTTTTAATATTTGTCATGATATCTCAGGCCTTCCCTTAGAGCAAAATAAACCCTATGAATGTTAAGTTTAATAGTTCCTTGTTAATTGTAAGCAGCAGTGTAATTGCTGATACATGTTAATAGCAAGCATTTTGGCAAAGAGTGTTCCAAATATGTAGATACAGTGAAACATATGGAGCAATCTGCCAAAGATAACAGTCAAACACCCAAATTAAACCACCAGACATTTGCAACACAATGAAGATAAGAAACATGAGAAAATCTTGCAGCTTGAATGTCCTACAAACCAAGGGTGGGAGGCTCCTTCCCATTCCAGACACAAGCCCAGTACCTGTGCAAATCTGGCAAGGCAGATCTGTTGTGGTCTGTGGTTCAGCTGCAGTCAGGATATCCCACTGGGATTTACGTGTCCAAAGAGAAGACTGAACAGAAGCTGGGGGAAGCCAGTGGAATTCACATGTTCCTCCATACATGGTATGACCTCTTCATGACCATCCAGGATCCATTTCTCTCCTGGAGACAAATGTACTTAAGCTACAAAGGATGGAAAACTGGGATTTTCTTTCCTAATTTGGTTTTCCCCCTTCTTCCTTCCAAAATGGTTGGACTTGCAAAAAGAGCTTGTGCAGACAACCAGCTTCTTTCTCCATTTTTCTCAACTCTCACAGGGCACATCCCTTAGTGTGTGGTGCAGAGAGGAGGCAGGGGCTAGGATGGCTTTTATCCACCACAGATGCAGGCTTCTGCAGCACAGAATTTTAAACCCTGCTCTTTGTTCCATAGGCTTCCATGTCTGAAGAGAAAAAGAATCCTTAGTGCTCTGTTAGGCATTAACCAGGAATGTAATTATTTTTCTATTTCTTTTGTCCCAAGGTATAGCAGGAAGTCATCAAGTATTTATGAAAACAAATCTGAGACATCAAACGTGGAAGCATCTAACAATAAAAACAGGAACTCCAGTCCCAGCGCCAGACAAAAGAGAGGTAGGAGTTCTGAGACAGAGCTTGTGCTTCCAAAGGGTAATATTTTTATATTTGCACATATTTCTGGAGTTTGATGAGGATACTTTAAATGTATGTTGTTTAAACCCAACATCAGAAAAACAATGCTGCAAAGCTGTACCATGAAACTTCCTGAACACCAAAAAGTGTTACTAGTTTAGGAATTTTAAGTCTGAACTTTGATGCGTTACAGTGTTCTTTATGAAACTTGTGTTTTAAAAAATAGAATTTTGGGGACAATAGTATATGCATTTTAACCTTCTGCATCCTGGTGAAATTGGTTTCTAGATACATTTAATTTTAAGACTGACTGTGGATGTTGCTAACTGATTTCCTTGCTTTCTGTCTGAGGCTTTTTGCATTCTCTAATTAAGGTTCCCCTCTGGTGTATAGTGAATAAACACACACACTGTCACAGAAAGTCCCTGCATTGTTTGAGGGCATAAGTACAACAGATAATCTATATAGTGTAGGTTAAAATAAACTGAAGATGAGAAACTGAATCTCATCTGACAGTAGCAGGAAGAGAAAATCTTTTGACAGCAGTTTCTCTTTCAGGCAGTATTTCTAAATGCTAGAGCAAAGAATTTTCTAATAGTATAAAATGAAAATTGTGAGGTTTTAAGAGACTAATGCCTAAATGAGGCTTAAAGTAACAACCCCTTTATAAATAGAGACAGTAAAAAAGAAAGTGGAATATTTTCTCTTTGAAAAATAGGCTATTCACCAAAAGATTTTTCATTTCAGTAAGTTTTCATGGTGAGAAATGAAGTTATGGATTCTTCATTAAAAAAATCCAATCTTAAAAATTTGTTTCAGTAAATTTTTTAAAATATAAACTTCTTAAAAATTAAGAAAGTGGAAAAGTGGCTTTTCATTTGAGATTCATAAAACCCTTAAAAAAAAATCCTGGAAAATTATTGACATTTTTAACTGGTCCAGCTTAGCAAGAGTGTGGGAACTGGGATCACCCTATGTACTGATTGTCATTCTTCTGTCTTGGCTTTCCCATGACCAGCTCCTCAGGGCTCTGGCTTTGATCCCACTAGCTCAGCCCAGAGCCTCCTCATCCTCTGGTGGGTGGCTGCTCCTGCAGAGCTGGGCAGTGAGTCCATCCTCCTTTAGGGATTTGGGTATCCTGTGCATGCTGGGCTGCAAACCAGGCTGCACAGAGCCAGCAAAGAGCTCTCCAGCTTTAGGTGTCCCACCAAAACTTGAGGTTGTGTCTCTGTGAGGCATCTCTGGCTGCTCCTCTGCAGGGGCTGAACTACATATCTGTTCTACAGATAAACCCCTGTTTGATGTGGACCTGACTGGTGGAGTCACTGCCTTGAAGCCATATGGGAGCAGGTCCTGCAGGAACCTGTGGGGACCCCCTTGTCTGACTGCCCAGATCAAAGCAGGGCAGTTGGAGCAAGTTGCTCACAGCCATGTCCTGCTGGGCTCTGAACAGCTCCAAGGATGGCGACTCCACAACTGCCTTGGGGATGCAGTCCCAGGCTTTAACCACCTTCACAGTAAAAAAGTTTTTTTCACATTTTAAAATGGAATTTCCTGTATTTCAGTTTGTGCCCACTGCCCCTCTCATCCTGTCACTGGGCTCCACTGAGAAGCGTCTGTCTCCCTCTTCTTTAGTTGATAAGACCCCCCTGAAACTTTTCTTCTCCAGACTGAAAAATCCTATTTCTCTCACTCTCTCGTCACATCAGCTGCTGCAATGCCTTAATCATCTTCATGGCCTTTCACTGGATTTACTCAAATGTCCCTGTCTGTCTTGTCCTGGGGAGCTCAGGACAGGACAGCATTTCAAGTGTGTCTCTCTTGTGCTGCAGAGAGAGGAAGCATCACCTCCCTCCTCCTGCTGGCACAGCTCTCCTGATGCAGCCCAGGATGCTGTTGGCCTTCTTTGCCACAAGCACACATTGCAGGCTCATGTTCAACCCACTGCCCATCGGGACCTGGCCCTCATTATGCTTGGAAATGGTTTCCAGGGTTATCTGGTATACTTGAGGAATAAAGGAAAAGGTTTGAAATAACTCAGGTGGAAACAATGTGAATTTAGAGACCAGTGTACAGTGCTTTGCTGGTGCTGAAAGGCTGGGGGGGACTTGTGAGCTCCTTACAGGGTTCCTCAGTGAAGTGATGTAACTGCAGAGCTGAAGAACCGACACTGAAACCTGACCCCTGCAGACATGCACTGATGTATTTACTGTGGGACTCTGATAATGAAATGCTATGGATTTCCTTGCCCTAAGCAAACAGAAAGTAAATGCATTTTATATACCAGTTTGTGGATTCTTTATAAGCTGCAGTATCTTTACAAGGCTGCCTCGCAGTGGGAGCAGCCGTGGCAGGGAATGGTTCTTAGGCCAGCACAGATGGTCTGACAGCCACAGGCAGCCCCACAGCTGAAACCATCACTCATCAGCAACTCCTCACCAGATGCATCTGCCTGGCCCAAAGCTGGCATCGGGGCACTGGGTAGAAGGAGCTGACGTAATACTTCTGGGTTGTTGAAGTCTGTTAATCTCACACCCACCTATGCATGCAGGCATCTCAGATCCTGAATTATCTTGGCTGCAAATCAGGAAGTGATGGGATGCACTTTCCTTTGGAAGCACAGCTTGTCTGTCGCTTGTCCATCAGTGTGGATTCGCTGTCTCTTTGTGTTCCCTTTGTACTTCTGGTCTTCATTTGTCGCTCTAATGATTTTCACTCGGCAGTGTATGAAGCAAAGAAGAGGAGAAGCAGCCACCACATGGCCTTTGTCCTGCTCTTTTGCCATAAATCTTCTGTGTGTTACCTGCCCACAGTAAGAGAGGAGCAGATGCAGAATTTGGCAGGAATGTGTGGATCTGGAGGGTTGATCCAGGTCCACCTGTTTCCTGCAGTGCAAGTAACTGAGTATCTTTCAAACTCAGACCCTCAGGACATCAATCCATCTGTGACTGATCTCTTGAGAGGCAGCTGTCAGGCAGCATGGCTGGCTTATTCCTGTGGGAGCCTGGCATGTAAGCTTTGCTGGCATGGCATCCTTACATCCCAGCAAAGCATGAGATCAGGTGCATGACTGTGTGCCCGCTTTGGAGGCTGTTAGGAGGACTTTAGGAGGTAAGGCTGAGAGCGTTTCAGCTTTAGGGCTGAGAAGGGCAGACTGCTCAGTGCTAATGCTGGGTAGCAGAAGTGGGACTGCTCACAATGCTTGCATGTCTTGCTCTGCAAGGCTCTCCCTACAACCTTGTTGTTCCAACCACAGTGATGTGTTTTCACAGTAAAAGGCACTAGTTCCTTTTTAATGAGCTTTCTGCTAAACTTTATTTTCCTTTGATGAGAGCTACATCCCTTCACCTGTTTTTCTTTGGTTTTGTTTTGTTATTGTTCTCCATTAAAACTCAGCGAGCCAAACTCAACCCAGGGGCTCTGTTTGGCTCAGCTGGTTTAATCACCCTGACCTCATGTGACCTTTCTAATTGATTAGCTCTTGCTCAGGCTTGAACTGAATCAAAATTTATTTATTTATTTTTGGTTGTCATCCAGTGCTAACCTTTCCTTTCCCATAAGCTGAACAGCTGACCCTTCCTTCCTTATTTCTCTTCCCTCTCCCTCTCTCTCCTAGTTGATGCTTCCACCAGCCTTAACCTTGAGCGCACAGCGCTTGCTAGAAAGCGATTCACATTGCAAGGTCTTTCCAACCGCAGAGCTCCACCCAAAGGTAAAACCACCCATGCAGCATTTGGTCTCAGGCCATCTGTCTCCTGCACTCCCACAGTGTTCTCTCCATCCCATAGTGCCATCCATCACTGTTTCCCAAAGTGCTGCTGCGTCTCACCCAAACGCTCCTGTCCGATGCACACATTTGGCTCCTCTTCTCACGAAAATTGCTCCCACAGCAGTGTTGGCAAGGCAACCTTTGAGTTGGCCAGTTGGGTCTTTTACTGGTGCACATTGCAAGTAATGGTAATTTCCAGTTTCTCTCAAGGGTCAAAGTGTGAACTGGTTTTAAATGATCAGTGTAACTTCTTTCAGCAACTTACAGGCTTGAAGGGAAGAGAACCATCCCTGTGTTGTGCTACACAAGGTTTTCGTGTGTTAAATTGTTCATTGGTTGGACCTCTTTGTTTTTCAAATGTTGCTTACCTGTGGCCTAGTTATTACTCTGGGGAACTGAAGAATTCAGGTAGAACTGGGATTTATTTCCATTTCTCCTTAATTATTTTTTATGATACTGTAAAATTGTGTGTTCTGGGTCTTTGTGCATAAATGTTTAACAGATATTTAATACCCATGAGCAGAGAGCATTGTGTGTTCCTGTGATGGCTGTACAAGGAAGAGACTTCAGAGCAAAGAAAGAAATACGAATAGAAATTAAACTTCATGACTACTTGCAATCACTTTCTGAAAAGATACTGCAATTACTCCTTTTATTGTTATTGTGTGGCTTTTCTCCTGTTCTGATCAATGATATTTCCTTTGTGAGACAAAGGGTTAGTGTGCAGTGATGGAAAGGGTGAACATCAAAGGAGGAAGAAGCAAGATGAAAGAATAAGAAGAGAAATGCAGAAGCAATAAATTGCATTATTGTGAAGTAGATAAGAGCGTAGCAAGAGCCAGGGCAGCCATAAGATTCTGGCTGCAAGGCTAAGGCTGCACGTGGTATTAAGATCTGAGGTACATAAACCAGTTCGGTGTCTGAATACCAAAACCTGTGATTTCTGGGTCCTGTGACTTGGGGAAATTAATTACAAAATACAGATTTCAGAAATAATGTAATTTGTGCGAGTTTGGATCTGCAACTTCGGTTTGGGCCTCTTTTGGTTTTTTTATCTGAATTTTTCTTGTCATATGAAATGTCTTGCCTTATATTGAATGTTCCAGACAGTGAAGCACAGCTCAGAGGAGTTCATACCCCCTCAGCTGTAGGCACTCTCAGCTCAAAGACTTACTGGGTCTGGTTATTTGGGATTTCTTGGAAACACCTCTCTTTCCCAATGTGGTGTTTCACCTTGTGCTGTTTTGTCACTGATCTGGTCCTGGCCTAGAGGGAACCATTGGCAAACAGGCTGGGTGGTGGGGTCATTCCTGCAGGCAAAGCCATGTTAGCACTACGTGGGCTGGCTGTTAAGGCAGATGGGAAGGTGTGAGAAGGGAACAGGGAAGTGTCTGCAATCAGCTTGTCCTGCTCTTTGTCTAAAGGTTCATTACTGAACGTGGCAGGGGATGGTGCACTGAGCTGTGCACACTTTGGTTCAGACCTACTGTGTCTGTTCATGTCCAGAACACACTAAATAAGGTGAAAACAAGATTGCCTGGTAGATATCAACTGGTAGTGGAGCATGGATGCTCAGAGAAATGCTGAACTGTCTGCCCAGGCTGGATGTGATGGGGTAGAAAATGTTGTATGTAAGGACCTCAGTGTTTTGGACAAAGAAATGCTGATGTCAGGAGGAGAAACTTTACCATCCTGCACTCCACCAATCCAGAGATCTCCCAGGGCTGGCACCAAAGTGTATCAAAGTCCATACTCAGCACTCTGCATCTCCCCCACCCTTGAGTCAGCATTAACCATCCAGGTTGGCAGAGCCAAGCTCCTATTCCTTGGTGTTGGCACAACTCCAACACATCTCACAGTGAAATCTGGAGAATTTGTGTCTTCACTTCTGAGCAGACTTAGAGAGAAGGCAGGGTCCTAAGTGGAGTAAACAAAAAAACTGCTCTGTGGCCTTCACTCATTTGTCCTGGTAAGGATGGAGGCTCAGAGAGTGTTTTCAGGCATCCACACAGTTAAATTCTAGAAATGACACATGTGAACTCCAAGCCATTCATATTTGTTTTTCAGTGTACTTCAGGTCAGTCATCACATAACAAGCAGTTCAGTGTCTAAAATAATCCAAACTTCATCTCTAGACACACACCCCATTCTAGTCATCATGCTCATTTCTCTGTGTTTTGTAGCTGTACTTGGACACTAGTTGGTTGCTAAAATAATAATTGGCATGAGTCTCCTTTCTGAAGTATTATAATTGGTGCAATTGGAATTGCTTTGAAAACATGTCCACAGCAACTCTTTTCCGTGCTTCTCACTTTGTTGAGGGTATTTTTCCTGTCTGTTTTAGAGGAGCAACCTGCCTTTTATTTACCTTTTTCCAGCTGCTGCTTTGCTTTGAACATCTTTTACCCTCAGTGCTTATTAACCTCTAACCCTGCCCTGCATTGCATCTGTCTGTTCTCCCAGATCCAGAGTCTAAGGAAAGAGAAGTTACCCGCCGCTTTTCCCTTGCCTCCTCCATCAGCACCACAGTAAATGCTTCTGCTGTGACCAAAGGTACCGTCACACTGCTTGCTTAGCTGCCCCCCTCCCTGCCTCCTGCCTGACACATTCACTGCCAAATGCTGTTCACAGAGTGACTACACCAGGCTCAGTTTTTACAAATGCAGGAGGTTCCAGTAGAAGAAGAGTCAGGCCCAGAGTAAAACACCTGCAGGGAGGCAGCCCAAGATGTTTTGAATGTATATCAAGGTGTGCTGCCAGCACACAGAATGACTCTTCCCAGTTTCTCCACAGTAAGCTTCAAAAAGTGTTGCTGGTTCCCATGGAAACTGGATTAATTTTTGGCTGATGTGGGGTTAGGTTTCCAACTTCTCCTTGGTTTGGATTAACTGAAATTCAATTGAAATTATTTCCTTAAAGCTCTTCACGATTTTTGCTTTCAAGAAGGAGAGAATCTCCTCATTGTTCAGCAGACATCAAGAAAGCCTGAAATCAAGCCAAAAACAGATGCCAGTTTTAAGCATATTTAGCATCATCACAGCTATGATTAGAAATTATGTTTGCAAGGAAATTTTCAGCCATGCGTGAAGGCACTGACCTCTGTGCAGTTCATGTGGGAATTTATGCAAGTTTAAGGTTTGGGCTTTATTTTGAGAAAAGGCACTTTTACAAAATTTACTCTAAATTACTGCATTAGCACCTACATTTAAACTCAAAAGCAGGCCATGCATTTAGGCATGACTGTAGACACCTATGCCTACGTGTCAGAGATACTCTTGAGAACAGCACATATGGTCTTACAAGGAATTCTGAATATACTGTCTTTTGGCAGTTCTTGGAATGAAGCAGAGGAACTGATTTGCAAGTGTAGGGGCAAGTCACAAACCCAAATAGAAGGAAAAATGTCTGAATTACTTTGTATAAAAATCTTTCCTCTGTATTTGTCAGGAAGGAAGTTGCACACTATTTGATGCCTTCTCAGTAGCTGTGAAGGGAATGAACAGCATCCTCGACTGCCATGAGGCTGTCAGGAAATGAGCCTGTGCTGGGATTGATGGGCACAGGAAGGATGTGACAGTCCCACCACCTACAAATGTTTCTTTCCCTGCCCCTTTGGACCGTAACAGTAAAACATCACCACATGAAAGTGATGGGCATAGCACAGGAGGAGAGGTTCTTAGAGCTTTCTGTCCTTGGCAACAACTTCAGAAATACATGATCAGTTACTAAATTATGGGAAGACTGAATTATTTCCTGATAATTATTTTCAAAGCTGAGGAACAGAATGAAGCACATATTTAAAAGAAAGTGGGCAACAAAAGGTTGTTCTTTAATGTGGTTTAACAAAGAGAGGATGTGTGAACTGCAATGAAATTCAAACTCTGTTACACTTTCACATCAAAAAATCCTGTCCTAGAATCCTGACTGCCACAAGGCTGTTGGCAGTCTTTTGGAAGTTGAGAAAGCTACTTTTGTAATGATTTTTAAAGCTAGAAGATAAAATCAGTGCTTTTCAACTAAGTATTTCATTTACAGCATCTCTTTTAAGAAACTGTTTCAGATGACAAAAGAACTGAAGCCTGAGTCTTGTCTCAGCATCAGCCCAAATTCAGCTCTAGCCAGGGTATTTGGATCATCGCTTTGAGGCTACGGCTACTGCTGTGTCTGATCCTCACTGCTGACAGTTCAGCTCCCTCCACATGTGGAGCCGGGACTCAGGAGAGGCTGTGACAGGTGTCCTCCACTGCCGTGGGGCGTTAAGTGTTGGCTTTTGTGGGCTCTGCCCTGCCAGTCTCACGGGTGAGAGCTGGGACTGTGAGTCTGGCTGCCTTAGTGCCATCTCCTGGTCAAGAGTGAGAGGGAACATCTGTGGGACCTGATGGGAAGCAGATACTTTCACTGTGGTGTCTCCATGTCTTTTGCCAAAAGGGGTCTGTTTCCTGTCTGCTTCACAGAAGTGCTTATCTGCACCACCTAGAATTTAGTGGTTGACGTTTTTTTCTGGGTGAAAAGGAAAGTTTTAAGAAGGTAGTGTTTCCAGGTAATGGGAAAGCAAGTTTCTCCTTTAACAATATTTACAGCCTTGTGACTTTGTAAACTTCACACAGGTCCCCTTGTTCCTGCAGTTAAAGTCAAGAGACATGAAATAAAGAGTGACCCAACTCCCCTGGGGTTTGAAGGTATGAGTATTTCCATCCTGCATGAAAACCTGTTTGGTGATCATTTGATATTATTCACTGAATTCACATCTCATCACAGCTGGCAGATGACACGAGTCCACTGGGGCTTTGGGGTCAGTTTATCTGTATAACTGGGATAAAGACAGCTTGTCACTCCCTTGCCTGTCTCTGGTACTTATGTTATATTCACCTAGGGATGGGCCTAAATTAAAACCCCAATTCTCTGCCTGTTTTGGGAAGTAATGCCCTAGACTATCACCTGGATCTGGATTTTCTGCCCAGCTTCTGCCTCCCCATCAAGTGTAGCTGCAGGGAGCCAAGGGGCTACTTTTCACCCTCACCTGCAGCCTGGCCACTTGCACCTTCTTCTCTTGTTAGTGTCTACACCTAATGAGAGGAGCAGGAGCCATGTGCATGAAGACTACAGAAGAGGCTAGACTGCATCAATAGCCATTTTAAGGTGCAGTGTTTCATTTCAGACAAGCAGAATTTCCACCTATTTGTTGCAGCAGATTCATCAATTACTGTTAAATAAACAATACAAAAGAGTTAAGTTGGGATGCTGTTACCCAAGCACTGGAAGATCACCAGCTTCTATTGTCAGTTTTCCCCTTTACCTGAGCGTTTGCCAGAACCCGGGACACCAGGAGCCAGGTACCCCTGCTGCAGGAGAGGGAGGAGAGAGCTGTAGGCTGAAGAATTCTTTCTTAGCATTGTGTCATTCTGCACAAAAACTTGGTAGAAAGAGTAGGTGAACAGGTCAGTGACAGAATCAGTGACATTTCAGAGCTGTGTCCTGTGTCACCCTCAGCAGGAGAAGAGACTGGAACAAAGAGGTTGGAAGAAACAATTTAGAGACAGCAGAAATAGTTGTGCTGTTGGCACAATATTTCCTTTTGCCAGTGACCCCTGGCACTACATTTAGAGTCATCCTGGCACCCAAGAGTTGCCCAAACTGTGGTGTTTATACCTCACTTTCCTCACTGACAGATAGCTCTGGTCTCAGCACACCAGGGGCTGCAGAGGGAGGGGGGATTTCAAGGTACAAGGACTAACTGTAGCATAGAACTGACTTGCTCCTCATTGCTTAAAACCAAGGTTCTACTGCACAACATCCATCACCAGACTGAGTTTCTTAAAGGAGGAAACAATGAACTTTATCATCCCTTTGCCAGAAGATATTGCTACTATTGCCAGGGCTCTGACAGAGGAAATAATACAAAGGATTTAATGTACTTAGATAAAAACGTCCCCCCCCAAC
The DNA here is from genome assembly GCF_022539395.1 of Myiozetetes cayanensis. Lineage (NCBI taxonomy): Eukaryota > Metazoa > Chordata > Aves > Passeriformes > Tyrannidae > Myiozetetes > Myiozetetes cayanensis. Next base: position 15,440,631 of record NW_026086937.1, read on the forward strand.
ACTGCATTGCATTCATCAAGAGCGAAATAGTTAATTTCTGGCCTCCCTGGTCCCCTGTTGCTGCTCAATGGGTCAGCATCAAAACTATAGACCATTACCTACAGAATGATTTGAAATGCTGCAAGGAAAATATGTTAAAAATGGGTAAGGAAGCTGTAATGAAATAGAACACTGCACTGTTCACCCAGCAATCGTTTTCCTTAATTAACATCAATATATCTGTTTGATTCATTTGGCTGTTCTCTGTCCTTCTCAGACTTGCAGTTTTTCTGTGGAATGCTGCTGTCCTTTCACTCATTTGTGCTGGTCATGTGTCTCCTCTTTTATAACTGTTGGACCCCAGTCCACCTGTTTGTTAAAAAGACTGCCAGTTGCAGGGGTGATGCAGGAATTCACTTTGTACTGGTTGTCTGGTCACTATTTCATCTTGAAGACACAAATTGTACTTCCTGTCACAGATGCTTTTGAGAACACCATATTGACCCAGACTAACTCTAATACCGGTTCCACCACGAGATCCGTACCTAGATCTGCTTCACAGACAGGTAAACAGAATTAAAGAAGTTACTATCTCAGTTTGAGAGTGTAATCTAAACTTATTATAATATTTACGCTCTTTAACATAAAGAGATTTTTCTCTCCTTGTGAATATGACTTCCCATCAGAGTAATGAAAGAACAAACTTGGATCACTAGCAGGTATAGAAACAATGCCTCAGATTCTGGTTTTCTGAGGTCAGGAACAGCTGAAAATAATTCTTTTAATTGATGCCAGAGAGCTCAGAATTTGATGTCTTATTGTATAGCTTGAATTAAGTATGCAAAACTTGGGCTATTTCTTAGTCTCTGAAATTAGAACAGCAATTTGTATGGAAGAGAAAGGCTGATGCTTATATTTGCAAGGAATCCTTGCTGGTGAGGTTTCTGCCTTGGATGCTTCCTACAAATAAGAGTGGCAAAAGATTACAGAAACTTTGTCTAAGGGGGAGGAGGGATATCTTTTTATTTTGGTGTTTGTAGCCCTACCTGCGACTTTGAACTAAATTTGCTGTAGCAATTTGAAGTTAATTAGCAGCAATGTATTCTTGTATGTTTAGGCACTTGCCAGTAGTTTGCTTGTGTGAATAAACTGATGGAGAATAGTGCCAATTCAGAGCCTGGTTTACAGCCTTCAAAGTACAGGTGACCAAACTATACCTGTGGGGTTCTAGCTGGGGTTGCAGCTCTGGAGGAAGAAGGTTGCTGTGTCTCTTGTAGCTGGATTGCAGTTGTGGGAGCAGTCAGAGCCCCTGGGAAACAGGAGGGAGGAGAAGGGGCTGCAGAGCTGCATGACCATGTGTTGCACCAACCAGTGCCTGTAGCAGGGAGGATGTGCATGGGGAGGGATTAAATAAGTCAATTAATAAACCTGTTTCTCCCAGATCAGGTCACTTTTCTGTTTACTGCCAGAACTACTTGGCTTGGTTTTGTATTGTCCCAGGCCAGGTTTTGGTGTGGGTACAATTACTATCAGTTGAGAGAAGGTTTATGCAGACAAAAAGAGACTGAATTAAAAAAAGTATGAGTATTTATTATTAACAAACTAAAACTAAAGAATTATATTTACAACAATTCTACTTAAGTAAAAGGTATTATGTATTTACAGAAGATGCTTTTCCCCCCACTTCCCTTTATATCAGTCCAAGGAGAAGAAGCAGTCCTTTTCTGTTCTCAGAATTCCAGCTCTCTCTCTCTCCAGTAACTCTGCAGCACTTTCGTCGCAGTTGGAACTTCTTTATCTCTCTCTTATTCTGTGTTGGCCTCCAGGGCTGGGCCTACCCCCCTCCTGGGTTAAAACCGAAGGCTGAGGGTTACCCAGGTCCTGAAGGGTTTCCTTCCATAGACTTGCAAGGGGACACTTGCTTACTATGGATCTTCTTCCACAGGGTTACAGGGGATAATGGTTTAAGAGTTCACCCCTGTTTCCCTATGGAGGTCCCTCCCCATGGGAGAACAGTCCTTGATTGACTTCTCGGCATGGGTCCAGTCTGGATCCCTTACTCGGATCCCAATATCCCACCTGAGCCATTTTCTGTTCCAGCGTAGGTTCTCTCTAGCACCAGCAGCACGGATCCCACACATGGATCCCAACATCCCTACCTGAACCGCTTTGTGTTCCAGCGTAGGTTCTAATACCCGTCAGGGTCATAAATCTTCAACAGCAGCAGCATGGATCTCTCACTGAGATCCCAAGCTTATCTGAGCCGTCTCGCTCCAGCATAAGCATCGATCCCTTCGAGGGTCACAAAGTCTTTAACAGGACTCTGCCTCATCTGAGCCGCTTTTACTCCAGCATAAGGCTTTCTCTGTTAAAGTCACAAATCTCTGGTGCATCCACAAGCTCCTCTGTGAGCCGCATGGGGGTCTCTTCACCCCAACAAACTTCTACAGGTGGCAGGGTTTTATTTTTCAGTCTTTACCCTGCTGAAGGGAGGGAGAGCGAAAAGGAAAAAAAAAACAGCAGCTCTCCCCCCTTCGAACTTTTCTTCTCTCTCCTGCGACTGCAGCTTTGACCTTGAAAATTCTGTTATCTCATGGCTGGAATTCTTCTGTAGCAGTGCTGTGAGTGCTGGGATATGTAATCTCACCATGTGAACATCTGTCTCTGTGCCCTGTGGTCAGAGCACTGCTTTGCCTTGCCAACCAATGGCCCACAGGATGTAAAGAATTTGGTTCAGCATCTGCTCAGCCCAAGTCCCTCTGAGTCAGCTGATGCAGAGCAGGTACATTAATTAGGAAGCACGTGGTGGTTTGACTGACTCTGTTCAGCTTGCATCTGTCAGGGCTGCAGAAATCTTTGGGAGATGCAAGGTGTGTTTCCTCTGAGCTGGACTGTAGCCATCCCCAGCCCCACAAAAAAAAAAGGGCAGGCATCAAGTGAAGGAAAGTGCAGATCATGATTTCTCTCTGTACAGAAGAGTCTGAGCTACTTTTGCATCATGGGAGCCTCAGACAGGCAGGTCTTATGAGGCTCAGCCTCGTTTTCCCTCAGGACACATCCTATGGACACACCTTTGTAGGTAAAGAAACTGGGGCTGTTGTGCTTGAGCTGGAAATCTCTCATTAAGTCCCTTCTGCTGGGCTGGGGTGGTTCTGGGTGTAAATCATGCAATAAGACTCCTAAGAGCAGAAATACAAATGAGACCTTCTCTTCATACCCCCAAGGTTTGGTTTTCTTTGTGCCTTGCTGTTTATTGCCTTGCCCTTTCCTGCACTTCCAGCCTTCTCTCAGGGTATAGTTCTGTAAGTTGCTCGGGTGGTAATATCTCCTTGGGGTGAGATGGAGATAAGAAGTCAACAAAAACTCCAGTTTATAGATAGATGTGTGGAGGTGAGCTGGAAATGGAACAAGCACGGCCTTCTGAAAGTCACATGAGCACCACTTACCGTTTGCTACAGTGCTGGCTCAGCAGAAATATTCCTGGTCCTTGCTTTTTGTACCTCCTGCACTGAAGGGCTTTAGCAATGCTAAACACTGGAGGCATTGATGGACATGCACGCTGTGGCCTCCCACAAATGCCAGCGAGTGGTACAGGTTTGTAGAGACAAAATAACGGCTGTGACATAATTTTTATGGCAGGATCAGGGAATAAGCTATAAAAAGGCACAAGCAATTCAGTAAGTAGAATAGTGAGAAGTGAACCTGTGACATTTATTTTATAAAGACTGATTCTGAAAGAAGCTAGTGACTGATAGCTAACCCTTTTTTTTTGTTTTTTATGTCCTTTGAAAAGGTTGGCCCAGCAGGCAAATGCCTTCTCTAGACACATTTGAAGATTTTGAAGCCATCCCTTCCAGCATGGATGAACTCTCCAACTCTTCTGACTTGGAGGAAGAGACCAACCCTAACAATGTAATTAATTTTTCAAATTACACTGCCTTTTCCCAGCACAACCTCCTCCCCTCTAAGAATCATATTGTAACCAACCTGCAAAGTTTGGGTTCATACCAACCTTAAATTCATGGATATGTGGGAATACAGAAGATGGGAGTTTGATCTGGGGTGTTGGGAGATTATTCCAAGACTATTTTGTTGATCAGAATGAGGAACATAAAAAGTCACTCTTACTTGTAAGCTGTCACTTCACTTGTTTCAGAAGTGAGGGAAAACTCTGAGACTTTAAAAAAGTAATTTCAGACTTTCCCAGACAACTTCACCTGGTGTCACAAACCCAATTTTTATATCAGAATAATGGCTGACTGGTTAATCCTAAAGCCTGAATGCACAGCACAGTTCTGTCCTAATTTTGAATAATATTTAACCTGGGCATGATAAAAGGAATAAGAAGTGACACAACTCCCTACAGAAGAAATCTCTGTCAGCTTAAAATGCCTAATTCAATGTTTAACTAAACTCACTCTCTCTTGCACCCATAGTGACTCTCTCTCTGGTGCCTTGTTTCATTCATTTTAGGGGAGCAATCTTTTTCGGGTAGAAGGCAGTTTTGACAGCTGTTTCCCAGATTCTCTGAGTCTCGAGGATGGAGATTTGGTGCAGTTTGTGCAGGAAGGAGAGAACGGTCAATGGTAAGTGCAGCAGAGAGACAGGATTTGACAGGTAAAACAGCCATAAACTCCTGGAAAAGATGGAAAATATTCAGAAGAATGTCAAAGTCTCTTCAAAATCAATCCATATCCCCTCATCCCATTGACCACAGCATGAAAGAGGCAGTGGGAGGCATGAACACACAAGCAGCTTTGGTTAATTCCACCTGGTTGGCTTTCATCCCAAATGCTTGTGACAGGAGGCTTAAGAGGACAGAAGTTTGTATAAAGGAAATGGAGGGGATTATCTGGAGTTTTGACACTTTCTAGCCAGAAGGGCACTGTCAAAGGCAGCACCCCCCTATAGGACACATCAATAAAATCCCCACACCTTCCACTGAGAGCATTTTTAGCCTGGAAGGTTTAGATATGAGCTGTGACTGACAAGGGGGAATGAGTCTGGCCTCCCCTGACTCACATGTGTTGTGGTGCATTGATTCTCTCTTACTGCAAAGTGAGTGTTAGGAACCAGTGAGTGTTAGTGTCCAGACCTGCCTGGACATCTGAATTCTCCCTGCATGGCAGCTTGGAGGAAGAAGATCTGATCTCCTGAAGTGCCTGTGCAGTCAGACCCTTCCCTCAGAACTGATATGCAGCTGAGAAGGGAGCAATTTCCATAGGGTAAAGTAGCTGGGAAGTGAACTAAACCCATCCTCCCTGGGTGGTGTTTACCCCCATCAAGGGATGGATAATATGAAATATTCATTTTCTTCAGCTCTAAATTTAGAATCATAGAATCATTTAGGCTGGAAAAAATCTCCATGGAGTCCAACCATTAACCCAGAACTTCCAAGCCCAAAGTCAGTGTCTCAAACACAGGCCAAGGCTCTGCTTCCTTGTCACACAGTCTGCTGGAAAGTGAGCTTGATCTGGGGTTCTGGGCCACCATCTGAGACTGAAGAAACTCAGTCACCAGGTGCCTGTAGGACTGCCCTGGGTCCTCTGCCTTCTTCCTTGGTTTAGGAAATAGCTGCCCAATATGCACCTCTAAGAAACACAACCCAGGGAAAGACAATGTAGGAAAATTCACTGACTGTTCTTTGAGTTTCAGGTTAGTGAAGAAACTGGTCTCTGAGAAAAGCGACTGGGTTCCTTCCAGTATATTGCAGCCAGCAGAGGGGGACAGTAACAACATAATTAAGAATAGCAATGCAGGTAACAATGTGTTACTGACATTTATTTTTTATTTCCATACTGAAAAAGGATGTGATAAAAAAAAAACGTGATAAAAAAGTGCACTTTTTGTTTTAAAGCACTCACCTTGAGTGTATGTGCTGCAGTCTCTGGTGATGTGGCTGAGCCAGCCTGAATTTGGTGCCTGGGTGTCAGAACTAGTCAGGCACAGCAGCTTTCCTTGGCACACTTTAATTGTTTACTCCTCCCTGGGTAGAACTCGAATCTCCCACTGAACTTCTGTGGCTACCAGTCCTTTACAGCCAGCCCAAGTGTGTCATAGGGCAGGGTGTGCCTGCAGGGTAGCTTTGATCCTGACGTGGATAGCGTTTTGGATGGAGATCAGCATCAGGGCTGTGGTTCTGGCCTAGGTTTGAAAACATTAAAATTTCATGAGCCATTACTGCTTTCATCATATTTCACAGCTGGCTCCAAAAGCTGGAGGAAGGGCTGCTCTGGCACAATTTCAGCCAAATCAGCACTAAAAGTCATCCTTTCTTCAGCTTTGGTTCTGACCTAACACCCAAACAGGTTGCACTGGAAAAGCTGAATCTCAGCAACTTTGCACATCAAAGGTTTACAATTTTAGAGTAATTTTTGCCCATCCTTAAATATAATTTACCAAAATGTCTCCTGCTTTTCTTCTGGTAACAGAGGACAACAAAATCTGGCAGAGCCATTCCCTGGGGACCTGCAAAAGAGAGCTGCCAGCACTTTATTCTGAGTTACTGGTCTCTCCTGATTTTTTTTTTCCTTTGGTCAGTTTGTTAAAGTGGAGGAAACCTTTTTTGAACCTCAGGATTCTTTGCTGTGTTGTAAGGGGAGTTTGGTAATTGCTGCTCCTTCACCTCCACAGCAGGTCAGTGTCCTTCACCCTCAGTGTCCAACTATAGCTCTCACTTCTTTGGCATGGCTAATGCTTCAAAAGGAAAACAAAGCCACACGCACATTACAGTTCATTATATGCCACAAGAGCCTCCCTTGCCTTTAGTGAAGGAATTAGGAGAACAGTGGAATTGTGATTATTTATGTTTTATTTTATTTCAGGCTTTTAACAAAGAACCTCAAGACTGTAGATGGAAAATCCTGTAGACATATTGTAGTGACAATGCCCATGTCCTCCTTTTCAGACATGTACAACGACTCCTGCAGTACAGCCTCAGTAGAGTCAGACACGAAGGAAAGTGAGGTGGCCAAAAGTTTCCCAGCAGAACAGAGGGCTGGCAGCTGAACAGCAGGACCAGCCTTCCTCAGGACCCCATCCATCTGTCTTTATTTTGGGTGGACACTGGATCAAAGTTGCCTTTCTCACAAGCTCTGAGGTTCACAATTCACTAAAACTTTATCACCATGAACAGATGAGAACTGTGCTGTCCACCTGGCAAGCTGGAAAAAACAAACTTGAAAGGAGCATTAAACATCCAGAAAACATCAAACCTACCTTCAGTATTAGAGGAGAAAAATGCTTCTCGCATTGGTTATCAAACTGTTTCAGAAGATGTGGCCTAAATTAGGTCGACAGCAGAGCTGAAGAGTTTCTATGCACGCACCTTTTGGCAACTTTGCTTGAGCACCACGTCACTGCACGGGGCACGTGATGGTTACGAGTTCTTGCTCTACCGTGGGGTCGCCTGGAGGTTTTCCCATTTGCTTGCCTCTGGCTGTGCCTTCCCTGTCCTCCTTAATTCCAGCTGATACTTCATCACAAACGTGCCCTTTTTGCTATGGTCAACACCAAAAACATCCAGTTTGAGGGTGGCTGGGGAAAGGAACCTTCTGGCTGGGACCATCAGAGAGGCTCCGTGCAGCAGTGACGTGACTCCCTGGCGATGGCACTGCTGCCCACAGCATTCCACAGCTTGGAATGACGCAGGTGGCAGCTCCTGGCTGTGACATGGAGGTGCAGGGCTTAGCAGGGAAGTAAAGACAGTGTAACAGCTACTGTGACAAAGAACATTTTGAACTGTTTTTACAATCTAAGTCGTTCCTCTGCCCCCTCTGCAGTCTCTGGTTGCTGGATCACAACCCTTTGCATTTGGTGCCGAGAATTCAATTGAATGCCATTTACTGTCACATGTTTGAGTAGACTGCATGCTTTCCTTGTGTGCTGGGCTATGAGTAGATACATTTCACCCCCCATTTGGAATATACTTAAGCATTGCAAATAGGCAGTGAGCATTAGAGTGGATAAAGTGGTGTTGTTAAATACTTCTTTCCAGGACATTTGATCAAAGGACTGTACCAAATCTCTGCCACATAAGGATGTAATGTATAATATAAAGTGATTACAGATGTTATTATTCCTATACAAGCCATTAGCTCATTTAGAGCAGCTGTTAAGGCATGAAGGCATTTTGATGGTAAGTGGGTCTTAGGCCCCACAAAAGCTGCTAATACTTTAGTAAAGATAAGCATTGACTAAGGTTTGCAAACAGGCCAAGATCAATCTGGTAAAAATGACCCTAGAAGAAGTTCAAGAGTGAGTGAGTGGCTTTCACTCTTATGGATGTTTGGTTGAACCCTCAGACTAGTGGTGCTTTATGTAAATAACAAAGAGGACGAAAGCACTAAAACAGGAGATGAAGCAAAACCAAACCCCACTCTTTACTAACTGAGCCTCTGAGCAAAACAGTAGATGTCTGTCTCACCTCTGCCATCACCTTTGCAGGCACCTGAATGTTTTTCTTTCTGTCTCAGTGGAGGCTGGTGTTGCAGATATCTTAGTGTGTGAGTCAGGATAGCTGTGATGCAGGTAGATAGTTCCATTTGAGTAGGTAAAGGCTTATTCAGATTTTTTTTGCCTGTGAAGCCATTGCTTGATTATGATTTGCACTGTGGTGATGAATTCCCGTGGCTCTTCTAACCCTCCATATCTAAACCCTGTGATTTTGGACATTTTCCATTCATGACTAAAGGACCTGAGAGTTCTGTACCTTTTTGGAAAATGATTTTGTCCTACAGAGAGTGCAGCTTACATGTTTTGTGCTGGTCATTTACCTCAGAAATGACACATAGGCTCTCAGGAACATGAATCTTCTTGGTCTACTGTAGTTATCAGCATCTTGAGGGAAGAATTGATTCCTTTCAGTCCCCTAAGGAAATATGCAGCGATGTTTTCTTGTAGTGCAATTCCTTTATCCTCTCCCTAAAATGAGGCCATTCTGGTTTCAGTAATTTTTGCAGTGCTGGTGTCTACTCCTGCCCTAAGCACAGGACAGGGAAGGGGTAGGGAGCATTGACTGCATATTAATAGGTACAGTAAGCTTTTGTGTGAGGAAGAGAGAGATGGGGAAGGGTTATCCTGGGTATATGAAACTGCCAAAATGAAGATTTGTTGCTGAGAGATGGAATGATGAAAACCTGTACTTCGGAGTTTTCATTTTGAGGAATCTCATTCTGATGGTGAAATGACAGTGGGAAGTCTCTGTTTGAACTGAAGAGGAGAAATCAGATATTGCCAGTCCATTTCCTCCCTCTGCTGTGAGCAGGATGACAGTGTGCAAATCCTGTATCCCCCATATCCCTGCGATACCCTCCTGCAAAATGGGAGCTATTGAATTTCCCTCCTGTTGAATTATGATGCTAAATTTTACCACGTATGCAAAAACTGGGGAGCCTTCAGGGGAAAGCCAAGCACTGAACCCCGTATGTCCCACTGTGCCCTCCATGAGTGCCAGTGGCAGGACCCTGTGGAGCAGTCTAGAGCTGGAGCAGGGCAGAGGATTGCTGATGAAATGTCTCCTCTCCCAGCTCACCATCTCGTTGTGACAACTGCAAAGGTGTGGGCTGGATTATCACAATTCTCCTCCCTACTTTGCTTTTGGAAACATTTTTCCCCCCCCAAAAAAAATGTTTTATCCTGCTGGACCAAAGTTTGAGTCACTCCTGCTCCACGAGTGTCCTGAGGATGACAGGTAACTCAGCCCCAGGGCCAGGCAGCAGTGGCACAGACCCTGCTCCTTGAGCGCTGACTGTGCCACAGCTGCTCACACACTGACCCTGAGCAGGGAGCCCACAACCAGTAACTGTGTCTGTAACCCTCCAGCAGTGCTGGTGAGCCAGAGGCAGCTCCCTGTTTCTGTCTCCATGTTCCAAACCCAGGGCACAGGGCAGCCCTGGCAGCTGCTGCTGGGCAGGGACCAGGCCCTCAGTCAGGGAGACAGAGTTTGCTTTGAGGAAGATCAAAGTTCAGGGACAGATCAAGCTGCTGACAAGTCCAGGAACAGCCCACAAGAAGTAACCCTCTGGCTTTGCTGATGAGACAAAATGGGGTTTGATGACTTTTTGTTTGCTTTCTTTTTTTTTTTTTTAATGGTAGACAGGATAGTCTTTTAATTAGTGTATTTCTGTCAGGCAAGGTGATAATTATGGGAATGACTCTCCATGTGCAGTCTAGAGTACATTTGGTAATGTCCAGCAAGACTAATGTGTATGTTAAGGTACACTTTGTATGTAGGCCTTTGACACCATCCTTTTCAGGTAGACACACCTAAAAAATCATAGTTTTCAAAGATGGATTTCATTTCAGTGTTGTTTGGAGATGATACGGTGACCAGAAAGTAATTTAGAAGTAACAGCTGCCACTAAGTTTTGGTTGTAGAAGACACAAGATCCCAGGTAAATCTGGGCTGTAGCAGCACTCGTGGCTGAGCAGTGCCCGTGCTGCTGGACCAGCGAGTCCGTGCCAGCTGTGCTGGTGAGACCTGCCCTCTGGGCTCAGGGTCCCCTCTGCTCTGCTGCTCTTCTGGGAAACTCCCAGGAATTTCCCATCCTCAGAAGTGCCCCCTGCTCGGGCAGGTGCAGGTGGGCAGCACAGCCCTCCCTCACCCATGGCAAAGAGCCGGGCAGGTGCCACGACACACGAGTCTTGCTTGTAGTAAACCAGGTTAACATTTAATCAGGCCTGATCCTCTCCTCTCACCTCGAGCCCCACAGGGTGGAGAATCACACCAATGGTCGTTGTCTTGATCATAAACAGCTGCAGCCAAACCACCACGTCTGAGCTCTGGCTCTTCTTGCCAGTGACGGCAAAGCTCTGTGTGTGTGTCTTATGTTCTGGTTGTGTGTGTGATGACAAGCCATTTTATTATCTATGATTTTCTTAGACTCTTGATATTTCAAACAGGATTGGGTATGAGAAAGGCCATGTGCTTCCTTTCCAAAAATACTAAAAGACTTCAAATATATATATGATTAGAAATATATAAGAATAATAAGAAAAAAGAGCCAAAATGTGTATTTCTTCTTGCAGCTGGAGCTGAAATAGCTGCTAAGATTTCCTCTCCCCAGCTGAGAATTGGTACAGTTTGTTTTTCTTACATGATTTCCATGGTGTTGATAATGATGTATTTGTATATTGTGATTGATGAGAGATAATCAGACAGGGAAAGAGCACAGAATTACCTGTCCTTTTTTCCAGTCAAGACAGAATGTATGAATTTATTACAAGAAAAAAGTGTGCAAATGAACTTCCTGTAATTAGGCCATTCTGACCTGTGTAGAACCACACTTTGTTTGAAATTTATAAAAATTATAACTAGTACAAAATCCTGTGGTTGATGTCTCTATATGAAGCAACAAGTCAAATGAGGTTTTTCCTATTCTAAATAAATGCATATTAGTAAAGGCACACCATCACAGCTGAGAAAATCCACATACCTGTTCAGTATAACTTTAATTTGCCCAACACACGTCACAAAAGACACAGACAGTGTTTACCCATCTCCTTTAGTCGTGTTCCTGAACACCTGGGACTTTTTGGATAAGTTCACACAGCTCAGAGGAAGTTGTAGGATGGCTTTATTTTACTTACCCCCAAGATATCTGCATGCCTTTGGCCACCAGTGCTTATTAGGGAGCAGTAATTGAGCCAAATACATGCTGTGGATCATGTAGAAAAGCAAACAGGTAAAAATAAGGATGCAGAAACACAATGCAAATCGAGCACAATAAACTGGAACTAATTTCAGCCAGTACCCCGATTTCTGGGGGGCAAACGTCACCTCACTTGAACTGTCAAATCACTGACCCTATCACGTTATTGCAGTGTAGTATTGGTATGAGAGAAAGAGGAATTAGGAGCACAGCAGATGTGCCCCCACCCAGCTGGCCCCATGGCAGCGTCCCAGGGCTGGGAATGTGGCCGTGGGGGTGAGCAGGAGTGACGCTCTCCTGTTGCAGATCCCTGGGGTGCAGCTCCGCACGCCGGGACCTGCCCGTGCTGCTCCTGCCCCAGCCTGGCGTGGTCTGCAGGAGGCCCTTCGAGGGACAGAGGTGAGGTGTTGCCATTTGCTGAGGAGTGTGTTTGGATACATCGCTCGTGGTGAGCCCCCCCAGCTGATCGATCTTCAACAAGCCCAGGCAGTGCCAGCAAAGGCTGCTGATGGTCCCCACCTGAGACAAGAGCCCATCTGGGGCTCTGCTCAGCCCTGTCTCGCTCTTAGCAGGTGCTCTGTAGAGATGGCTTGAGGTCACACCTCTCCCTTCTGTGCCTTAACATAAAAGAAGGAGCTTGGCCCTAAAAAAAGTACTTTATTAAAGTAGGGGAGGTACTGATTTACAGGCTGTGACCCTCTGCTGGTGCAGTCTGCACCAGGTTATCAGAGCTGGAGGGATCTTTTGACCTGGTCTTGCAGAGCCCCAGGTCTCAGCTGCAGAGTGCAAGCCTGTCCTACCCCAGTCAGCCCGGCACTCATTTCTGTTTTCGCTTTCTTTCCTAACCATCATTTATTTCCTTCTGTGGTAGTTTACAGACAAGAAGCACTGGCCTCCCCCTCCCTCTCCACCTCCTTCCCAGCCATGTGACTGAGCACTCCCAGCATCAAGTGAAACTTTTCAGTCCCCAGGAAAGCTTGATTTTCTCTCCACCCGCTCCCCGGTGAGAAGCAGCATCTCCCCCACCTGCCATGGGGAGGAGTGCACGGCAGCTCGTCTTGCTGACCTTCGGCTGTGGTGAGTAACATCTCCATTTCTATCTGAGAGATCAGACATATTATGCCAGTTCTGTTTCCTGGCAGTCAGGACAGCACCTGACAGACTAAAAACTTTGAACAGTTCTTTTGGTAGCACCAAGGGGGCTTTTAGTGAAGTCTCACTGCTAAGAAATAACCATAACTACAGTGAATTGCAGCTGGTATAGACTTAGTCGGATGTTTTCCTCTGTATTTCTCCTTGCACTCTGTGGCGACATAAACTCTCACTGTGTGAAGGAGTCAGCCTAAAGCAGTGTGAGAAGCAGACTTTCTTGGCCTTGCTTTTCTTAATTAAAAATAATTTCCAGACCAGCAGAACTGACTGAAAGTCTTGAGTGAGACAAGCAGGAAAGAAGAAACTTAGGCAGCATTGCTCTCTCTAGTAATTAATTCATTTGCATTGCAAGATGCAGAAGCAGGATCAGGAAAGCAGGGAGCTTGCAGAGGGCAGGCTGGGGTTTTACTTAATGACAAACCACATCAGAGTCACCGCTGGATCCTCAGTGCTGCTCTGTGGAAATCTGTGGATTTCCAGCCAGATCAAGGACATCTCCCAGTGCTTGAAGTCACCCCTCAACCCCTGCAGCAGTACAAAATTTGCCTTGTGAAGAAGGACAGAGCGTGATTTACTCTGTGTAATGGCCAAGGGGCTTTGAGCTCGCTGTTGGGACACTGCACTTCTGTGGTGGGTTTTGCCATCGGCACTCAGGGATCACACCAGCAACAATTCCCGTCCTCCTCCCAGGGCATGAACAGGGAAACTGCCCAGGGACTCGTCCATGAGCAGCTCCTGCTGTATCTCTCTGTGTTCCCATGCCTGCTACATAGCCAGAGTCTGCTGAAGTAGCCCCAAAAACATACACATGAAAGGAGGGCAAGATAGACGGAGCAGTAACACTAAGAACTCAGTGGTCAGCAACCACTCTTGGGCAGAAAGAACTTGTTTCCTCAGCTCCTTATCCATTTTTGATCTTTCCTTTAATGATTTGTTGGGATGTTTTATTAATGTCCCAAGGCCAAGTCTTTCTGTGCAGACAGGGAATTAGACATAATTAGAGTTTAAGGGATAAAGGTCAGATGGGTGGGAAGCTATGACAGTACTGAAAACTCTCATAAAATCTTGGTGCTTTTCCAATTCCTCAAAGCAAACCAAAGGAGCCAGAGATGGTGAGAGTGTTTTCAGTGATCACAGGAGCTGGGTTAGGTTTTGTGTCCACATGGAATCAGTCAGCTAAACACGAGCATTTCTTCTGGCAGCAGAAAGCAGAACAAACCCACTGGGCAGCTGAACAGCGTGAGTGTGGTTAGATGAAAAGGGGAAAAAAATCCTCAGTAAGAGTTTCTATCACCCACCCTGTTACAAGATGGCAAGCTGAGAAATGTCACAGGCAGATCATGGCACTGAGCACTCCCCTTCCCACCATAATGCCTGAGAGCAGAGCAGTGACATTCCTTATGACTGAAACTTGTCACCAAAGCATGAAAATGGGATCTCCAGGCTCAGACTGGGAACAGTGAATTTCTGAGACCTGCCCTGATCCATTTCTGAGAGTTTTGTTCTGGAGCTTTGCATAGAGGCTGCCTGGACCCAAACACAGCCCTCAGCATCTGTGACATACAACTGATGCTGAAGTAAGATGAGGCATTGCAGCTGCTTCCTCTAGGATGATACACCCCCGGACTCTTGCAGCCCTCAAAATGTTGCTTGTAAGAAGTTTTGAGTTGGCTTTATGGGAGGGAAAAAATGGGAGACTAACAGGGTGGGTGGGGAGGCAGGTGGGGTGCAGAGCTGCCATTTCTCGATGTTCTGCAGCATTTGTTCTGTTCCCATTTTGTGGCAGAGCCATGGGAAGGGCTGTGGTGGGGGGAGCTCTGCAGGTGGCTCCTCTGCCGAGCTGTGCAAGCTCCCCGAGAGGAACGTGGCAGTGCTGAGGGAGCCACAGGGAAGCCTTTCTGGCCTTAGCTGGAGGGCAGGTCAAGGACCCCTCCCACAGCAGAGCTACTGAACTACCTCCAACAGCCACCAGAAAAGAGCCAAGACCACGAGGTGCACACAGAGAGCAATCCTTACCCATCCCTGGGAGCTCCTGTGGCCAAATGCCTTTTGAGAAGACATTTCAAGCCAAGGGTTTAGCAGCATGGCCTGCACTGACAGGAGCTCCAAAATGCTTGGGAGAGCCCAGAGGAGTGGTCTGGTACATCACCCAGTGAGCAAGAGCCATGGGCCACCCCAAAGACATTTCTGGCTTTACCCCTCAGTGACCCTGTCAGACAGAATAATGAAAAATTGTTTGGTTGAAATTACCTTTTGGGGATACCAAAGTTTCATTTAAAAGCTATGGGTGGTATTGCAATGTCAGTTAAATAATATTTCTCTCCACATCTGTAAAGTGTTATCTGGTCAGTAATCAAAACCAGTCTGTGAACTAACAACTAATAAGTACTGACTTTATTTTAGACTTGTGTAAATTTAAATATGGGTTGTTTCACAGTCTTATGGGGAAGAAAGAATGAAAATTGCAACTTCTTCTTTCTTGTTTTTATCATGCTGATACACTCAGATGCAACTACCCATTGCTGGTTTATGGCAACTGCTCTGACTTTCCACTGGCACACAGAGGAAATCAGTTATCTGCTTTTCAGCTCTATGGTAAAGCCTAGAGGAAAGTGAGAAAATGAACTAAAGTATCATATTAAGTATGCATTTTTATGTTCATTTTGATAAAAATCACAATATTTTTGAGGCTTTTCAACTGTCTTAAATTGCGCTTCTTTGATGGTTACAGCTACACTTGCAGTCAAGTGTATCCTGTACAGCACAAATTTTAGGAGTATGAGTACATGCACTTCTGCTCTTCTCAGCCAAAGTCATTTTTAAGGGAAAATTGTGGTGTGGGTTAAGATCTGTACATTTGCTCTTGTTCCTTTGACTTTGGTCTTGAATTTGATTCAAAACCCAATAGGGGTTTTCTTTTAGCTTTCTTTTAGCTTGACCTTGCCTTTCCAGAGCCTTGTTGCATGCTCACAGTCAAAGATTTGAGCAGAAGAGTTGTGACATTCTACAATGTACTTTCCCATTTTTCGTTCACTTCCTTATTTACAGTTAGGAACCACTTTTTTTTTTTTTCCTTCAGCAAGTGACATTTTCTGTAAATGTTATTCAATGGAAGTGTAATTTTAGTGCTGTGACTATTTTCCAGTGTGGTCCAAAATGCCCCTGGGTGCTGTACCCTGAAATTGTTCCTCATTGCTAAAAGCCCATCATGAAGAGGGATGGCATTTCTTTGGGTTCTTCCAGGAGGAGGAGCTTCAGGGTTCAAGCTGACATGGCTACAACAAAACCATGAATAAATATCTGGAATTTCCCTGTGTCCCAGACTGGTGTCCCAGACTATTGCAAATCACTGTAAGACCATTGCTCTGCCCTCACACACACACTTTCCCTTTCCCTGTACTTTGCTGGTAAGTAACCAACAACCCCTTTGCCTGTTACACCTCCCTCATCTTCCTTAGACCTCAATAATTTACTTCCTGCAAGTACTTCCAGCTGTACTACTGCCTGCAGGGAACTCTTGTGCTGCCTGGGGATTATTCCTGGTCTGCTCACACCTCTGGTGTCCTCTGGATTCTTCAGTGTGTGGAGAGCTGGGAGCCAATGTGCTGCCACTGCAAGGGGTGCATTCAGAGCTGTGAAACCTGGGGGAGTGGTGACAAGTTATGGATAGTCTTACAGGGTGTCTGCCTTCACTCTCCTGTCATGACTGGAGCCAAACGAAGAATAAAATCATATCACATCACCCATTTGATAACAAAACAGTGCAGTTTTGTTGTGGGAATCAGCAGAAATGTTAAAGGTTTCTCGACTACTGACTTTACTTTCTTTGCAGCATTTTCCTCCTGCCTTGCTGAAGTGGCCTTGAGGGTTGAACTGTCTCCAGAAACCACGTCCTTCCACCATACGGCTACTTCTGCTCAGCCACTTTCCCTTTATCATTCCTCACCCCATGAAAGCACCACAGTTCACTTTAACAGCACAGTCTCTCTTGAAACAACACCCACAAGCCACAGAACAACAGTGCAGACAACGGAGCAGCACCAGGAAACAATAGCTCCAGACCAGCACACCACAGCCCAGGCAGGAGCTGGAACACCCACCCCCACCACCACACCAGCAGACAACACCAGTGCAGCTGGCCATGCCACAGCCCAGGCCGTGCACAGGGTCACACCCACAGTGAAGAACACAACCACACCCCTTGTGTCCTCCACACATGTGGGCACCGCAGTGACAGCCACCAACACGTCCCTAAAACACACGACAGCAAATACTGCTGCTGCCAACACCTCTACAGCCGCCACCGTGCAGACAGTCAGAGCCACCACACAGTCAGGAAAACAAACAACAGCGACCAGAAACACAACAGCCATAGCCATGACCAACACGACAACCGCCCATCCAGGGACCCAAACAGCCACCCCATCTACCACAGTGACAGTGAGACCCACTCCTGCCCCGCAGCCTTCTTCCATCCCCACCGGCACTTACACCGTCTCCAGCGGGAACAGGACCTGCATCAAAGCAGTCATGGGTTTGCAGCTGATGGGTCAAAATACACAAAAGGTGAGGTGGGAGCTGAGCTTTGTAATGACTGTTTCTTCATTAGCTGGAATTTATTCTTCTTTCCAAGGCATTTTCAGAAGTTAGTTCTATGATTAAGATAAGTGGTTTGCCGCCAGTAAGGCCCTTCATGTGCCCCAGCATCTCGGCTGCTGAATTTTGGCTTGTATGATGATGCCAGGGGGACATACACGTGTTTTCTTATTTCAGTGATGTACATGTGGGAGCAATACTGGAGTGGCAGATCAGCCTGAAACATTACCTGTGTTTCTTAGAATGGAAGACTAATTAAAATCTGAATTGACTTCAGTGAAGGGCTTGACATTGTGAGTTACAATGAAGGCAAGAAATTGCCAGTTCACAGGCTGGGATTCAGAAGTGGGTTGTCTTGATGCTGATGCACTGAGATTTTAGGAACACAGAAACTTCCAGGTCCTGGAAAGCTGGTACCCTCTCCTAGAAGTGATCCACTGGGAATGATTCAGCAAAAGGTGTCATGCAACCTGAAATGGTGATTATGTCCCTCAGACTTGTGGTTTTGTAGCCTTCCATTGATACAATACTTGGGGTTACATCCTCAGGTTCTCGAGTTCATACACCTTGAGCCATCCCCATTACAAATCCAAATAATCTTGTTTGGAGTCTGGATATTTCTAACATGGGATGAGTATCTAAGGTTGGTAAAAGTAATTTTCATCCCTCATCCTGGCAGAAGCCAGGTAGGGAGCATGATTGCCAACCTCAGCAGACCACAGTGAGATGCTTCTAACATAAAGTGTGTTTGAGATGAGACTGAGAGAGCAAAGCTCCCTTCAGGGCTGCAGAGCTCTCCTTTCAGACTGCAGTATAGGTTGTTAGATGCTAAAGATGATGTGCAGGACCTAATGAGGAGGGTGGGGTGGTATGTGGAGCCAAACTAACCCTTGCCTGCTCCTCTCTTGATCTTTGCCTTCAGGCACAAGTTTCCACTGCTCCCTCCTTATAAATTACCACTTGTACTCATCTGACACTGCTCTGAATCGTATCAGTCCACTGAATGAACAGAAACCAAATATTTTCATATTTTCACAGCTCAGTGATGTGTCAGATGCTGGTTTATGAGTGGGGAATGACCCTGGCAGGCAGCAATTCGGCTGCCACCACCACTGGCCTGTTCATTTGGCCACAGAGAGCCTGTCTGGGGGGGAAAAAGCAAAGCAGACATAAATCTCTGTGTGTTCTTACAATGTTCCCCATCTCTTCATCAGCAGCCCTGCAATGTCTCTTCTCTCTACAGGAGCAGATGGAGTCTGTGGTTGTTAACCCCAATGCAACACAGACATCTGGAAGCTGTGGGATGGTGCAGTCTGAGCTGAACTTAACTTTCAGTGGAGGGTTTGTGAACTTCACCTTTGTAAAGGTAATTGTTGCCTTTAGAGAGGAGTGTTTAGGATGGGGGAACTATAACTTAGGCTCCCTTTGATCCATCTCATCTCTCTCCATGCTTGTTTTCTACCTGTACATAAGGCACTGTCCTTCCTAAAGGGGTACATCATAGAACCACAGATTAGTTCATGTTAAAAAAGACCTGGTCCAACATCCTGCTCAAAGCAAGTCTTGTCTGTTTGAACATTCAGCTTGGAAAGGTTCATACCTGCAGTGAAGGGTAAGCCTGGTGCCTTGCCATCCTATGACAGAAAGTTCTAAAGAGCAGTGTTAAAGCTCCCCATCAAGCAACACAAAGTCTACAAATAGCCTCGAGCAAAATCTGTCTTGTTTTTTACATAGGTAAATGCCAGGTCTGCTGTTTGCATTGGAGTGGGACAGAGGGAAAGGGTTTGGGACTGGAGTCCCTGTGCAGGAACAAGGTGTGTGTGCAGGGAGCTCTGACTCACTGTCAAGCTGCTCTTAGTCATTTGCTTCCCAGAAAAGCCAGCTGGGGTTGTTAAATTCGAAGGACAGCCTGTGCAGTTTTAAGTGCCCAGGAGCCACAACACATCCACAGCTGAAGGAGCCTCATTTCATCTAATTTCTGAGGGGAAAATTCCAAACAAGTGAACTGCAACAACAAAATTGTAAATAAGTGTCCTTGAAATGCACCACACCTGGGAGACCTACACGTATGCACAGAAACATGGGCAGGGAGGAAAACAGGGTTGGATCCCATCAAATTCTGATGAGTGTAATGTGCATCAAGGCCATGTCCTGGAGCTCCAGAGCTGCATCTGGCCATCACTGCTGATCCAAGCCTTTCAATTAATCAAGCCAAAGTGTCAATCTTACAGCCTGGCTCCAAACTCAAATTAGAGATAATTAAGAAAAGTACAAATGCTTAGTGATTTTCATAGACAGTCCAAGAGGGAACAGCAAATTATACCACACATGAGCCGTTAATTCTTGAACAGAGACCATATTTCAATTAATAATCATCTTGATTTTAGTTTATGGAAAAAAGTTTTCTAAAAGCTACAGAGGAAAAGCGAGGTAAAAAATGAAGGAGCTGTTTTTAAACAAAGGCTCAGTTCAGACCATGAGTATTTGCTTTAAATGTGTGCTTCCTGCAACAAGGGGAGCATTCTGGTGTTACAAGAATCCTTAGAGAAAGGCTGGGGATTCAAGTACCCATGAAAGCCCCAGCTTGCAGCAGTGCTAAGGAGAGTGATGTAACCTTTAGGAGGTGCTTGACCTGTCTTGCCCTGAAAAAGGTGGGTTTGGCACAGCATTAGACAGTTTGCCCTTCACTTAAAGATAAGCCTCAAGAGCATAGCAGGGCTCGGCTTGGACTGCTTTGAAATTTGGGTTAATAAGAAATCCTGTTGCTGCTGGTTTTTATGTGTTTGGCCCCCACAGCCTCTCTCAGTGCTTTGAACCAGGAGTGCTGCAACAGTGGCACTTCTGGCTGTCCCCATGGCAGAGGACCTGGGTCAGGGATGGCAGAGGAGAGTGGCTGGTTCGGTGCTCACCACTGCCAGGGCCTCCAGGAGAGCTTGAATTAAGGAAGTTGTGTAACCCACCCACAAGAAGTGAAGTAGGAGCAGGTGTTTTCCCCAAGCAAAGTTTTTAATTGTTGCCAAACAGAACATAGTGCTACCTCCCCAAAATGGTCATATTTGACCTATTTATGTCTTGAAGTTGGAATAATACTGAGAACCTCTTCTCTGGTGCATTTCTTTCTTAAATTTTCCTACTCCATCCAACCAGTTTTTAAAGTGGATGTACAGGAGACATTTGTCTGCTGCCAGTTATGCACCAGCTGCACTCACCAGTCCCTGAGTGTTCACAGCTGGAATTAAGCTGGGTAGTAGGGCTGCTATATATAGACTCACATTATATTCCAGCACTGTGACCAGAGAGAAGTTCCCAGGGCTGGCTCTCGCTTTGTCACAGTCCAGGGCAGGACAGTATTCAGGCTGCACCGGTGTCAGGGCACAAGCAGGCAGGACACCTGGCTGGAAATTTTGCTCTGTGTTGTACTAGGTGCTTTCCATGTCAGCAGCCTGCAGGCATATGAAAACAAACCAGCCAGAACCAACACTGTCAGCAGGGTGGAAAGAACAGTTATTTCTCCCCTACCTGTCCAGGTTGCTGTTTTCTGGTTTGTACTGACCCTGGTTGGCAGACAAAATAGGAAATGATTGGTACAAGCATGAGATGAGCTCCTGGCACTCAGCTTGTTGCTGACCTCTCCCAGCTCAAACCAGTGATGGGCACAGAAGTGCTGCTGCTTTGTGCAGTGAGCTCACGGGAGGGGTAAATCTGTGTATAAAATACAAGCGGCTCCAAGATCCCGAGAACTTCTTCAAAGTGTGGGGTGGCTCCCTCAGGCAGTCACACTGTGGGGCAGCACAGCTGAATTCAGTGCAGGATCACTCAGGAGAGCACTGTAGGGGCTCTCCATGGATGTGAATAAGAGTAAAATGGCCTTAGCTCATGCCTGTTAATTTGCAGTGTATATTATTGATTGAACTTCTTCCTACTTTTGGTTATCACAAATATCTCACAAATGTCCAGCTTGAGCAGTTTGTGTAAAATGATATCTGCATGGTCCTGTGTCACTGAACTGAGCAGAATTAGTGATGCAGCTGAGATTTGGAAAAGAAAAATACATCCAGAAGAGTTGGTTCTTGGGTCCTGAAGGTGATGCTTTGAAATGTGTTTCTTTGGGAAACTGTGACCATTTTTCTGTGGTGAACTGTATCTTTTCCCCTGCAAACATGAGTATGTATTATTAATAAAGATATATCTTCTTTTGCAGCAAGCTCCAAGTTACTTTGTCAGTAACATTGAGAGCAGAATACCGTTATCTTCTGAAGGTCAGTGATTTTACACTGTCTTAATTTCATATCAAGCTGTACTGAATGTGGGATGAGCTTTCATATCTTTTAAAACACTGTCTTTTGCAAACAGGTGTTTTATCTAGCTTTCAACATGTCATTCATCTAAACCTTAGGGTATGAAAAGGGAAGAGAAGGGACCAGGCTGCAGTTACATCAGTATTGTTACATTTTCTTTTTTACCTCAATAACTTTCCCTGCCCCACCTCTTTCAGAGCAGAGATTACTTCAAACCTAAATTTAAGATACAAAACAGTCTTCAGAGTTTTTATCTGCAAACACACAAAAATGCTGTGACTCCAGTGCAGGTGTCTTTCCAACCTAATCAGCAAAGTGAATGAATACAGTACCTGGATCACACAAACTAATCAGTTTAATCATATGTTTTAAAACCCTCAGCTACACTTTGTGTCCCCCAGAGTGGTGCTGACAAGAGACATTGCTCTCCCTGGCTGTCACTGCCTCTCTGACAGATACTGCCATTTCACAGTCCATCAGCTGGATTTTTGCAGTGAGCAAGCCCCTAATTTTCCTAATGTAAAAATGACTGAATTAACTGTACCAGCAGACACTGGTGTACTGATTTTGACTGAAGAGGACCAAGAGTATGCACATGATGTGCTGGCAAGATGTGGTTGAGATACACCGAAGCAGAGACGGTGATAGGGAGGATTTTGTCTTAAACTGGCCTTTCTGCTCTCAAAGGAGGATGTACATAAAGGAAATACCCAGGTCACAAAATCTTTCCATGTTGGAGCTTGAGCTGTATTTTTCATAAAGTACTGTGACACTAAAATATCTTTAACAACATATTTAATACATAAAGTAATACAGACTAGTTATGTCAAATTCCCATGCTAGAGATGGTATCTCATTTTTGTCTGGAAATAGCTATGCTGGAGACCTAAGGTAGCTGCCTGCTCCTGAGAGGATTCCAACCCCTTTGCAGACTCAAGTTGTTAAAATATGATTTGGAGAAGTATCTGAAATTTTAGCCACTTTGTCAGACCCAACCTCAACTGAGTCACCCATTGATACTTAAAGCACTCATTTAAACTTGGAAAAATATAAATTATACTTTATGGGGAAAATATCCATGCTTTAGTCACATCAGTGACTGCTCCTCTACCAAAGCAACTGGGGATCCTCCCTTTTATCTCAGAAAGGTGTTGCTTCCAATAGAGCCAGTGTGGATTCTCACTTGCCTCTTTCTGGCCTCCAGGTATGTTTTACTATGCAGCCTTAAATGAGAAGCTGTTTACAACAAAGCTGGGGAACTCCTTTAAGTGTGCCAGCAGGCAAACCTTCACCTTGGAGAAGAACTTCCAGATCCTCTTTGTTCACATGCAGCTGCAGGCGTTTGAGATTGTTGGTAACCAGTTTGGGAAAGGTAAGTAGAAGGATACCTTTCCACCCTTCCAAGATCTACCTGTCAGCACTCAGGTAGCCTGATAGATACAATCTGCTAAATTATACCTATACACATGGGGTGATCCTGCTACAGCACAATCACAGTTTTGTATTTGTTCCCAAATAATGTAACCTGTCCACTGCTGTACTCTCAGCCTTCTCTTCCAACACAGTGCTAATACCTGTGGAGCATGGAAAAATATCTTTCCCTCCTGCATTCAGTACCTTCTGTCTCACCTTCTCATGAAAAATGTTCAACTCTACAGCTAGAATTTTATTCTTCACCCATTTCCTCCCAGAGCAAGCAGAGGTGTGTTCACCACCAGTGCACTGCCCAAACCCCCAGCTTTACAGTTCAGTCTCAGGTCACTGTTCTCAATATAGTCAGATTTTAGCTATTTTTAAAAGCTCCTGATACTCAGGTTGTCTCACAGCTGCAGCAGCAAAACTGCCAGCTAATAAGGGATATTTGTGAATGCAGGATGATACTTTCAGAGCAGCTGTGTCTAGACATGACAAAATGTGCTCCTGAGGAGGATCACGATTGGCACAGCCACAGATTCAGAATTAAATGTGATGCTCATCTCTGCAATTCGTCTTTTCTTGGAGGAGCACCACAAAGAGACAACCAGGTCTCTTAGTAAAAGACCAGAGAGGTGGACTTGGTGGAACCTTGTGGTCTCTTTCAAATTGTACATCTCATTTTTGCGACTTCCTCTCAGGGTGTTTCCATTCAAGAACTCAGGTGAACTCAGGGTTTACCAGCTCTCCAGCCCTTCAGATGCACTAAAAAAACACTCCCTCTTCTGACACTTGTCTCTCTGCATGCTTACAAAATATTGCCCCTGTATTCTTCTTTTTAGTTTAGATCTGTCTTTTGACTCACTTTGGCTGTGTTTGGTCAGTTCTTCTTCTGTTAGGTCACCATTTTCTAAAAGGAATATAATGGGAAATGACACTTGGGGCTGTTTTAATACACTGGCCTTTTAAAAGCCACACTGAGAACCCAATTTATGCTCTCATTTTCATGAAGAATTTTTTTCATGGGATAACAATGCCTGATATCCCATCTGGTCTCCACATTCCCATTCAGATTTGTACAATGAGTGGTTTCAGTTATGGCATTTGGTATGGCCTCAGCTCTAGCAAAGACTGAGCTGAGAAAGATGTTCTCTCTCTGACTCCAACATCAGGCTGATCTCTGCTAACCAATACCATATACAAATTTAAATTAGTTTTGCTCTTAATCAGAGAGCTGAGCAATCAGTTATCACTTCTGAAATAATTCCCCAGTGGCTGTGAAATAGCCATGAAACTGTTACATACCTTGGCTGTGTATGCAGATTTTGATGGACAAAATCCCCAGTGAAAGAATGACTCTAAATACATCACCAGCCACCTCCCTTGGGTATCTCAAGACTCCTAGTTTCACTTCTGCTGGTCTTGATGTGCTTATCTTTAAAAGGGGAAGAAAAAGAAAACATTAATCGTCACTGGTTTCAAGTTCCTTACAATTTTGTACAGACTGCAGCAGTGTTACATCAACAGCTTGGCCTGTCTGAGTCTGCAAAGCTTAAAAGTGCCTTCTGAACTGTATTTCAGTATATCAGAAACAGTTCCTAGAATTCATAGCCCGAGGTTTCATCACATAAAAATGGCTAGTTCAAACATCTCTGGCTTTTACAATACTTAAATGCAAATATTTTTCATCTCATTTAACAGCAGGTTACATTAACCAGACAAAGCTTTTAAAAGGTAACATCTAGTAGAGTATTGATGCCTTTGGCTTTGTGGCATCACCATCTGGATTAGAGGAGAAGAGGATCAGATTTCGGGAAGAGCCATGTGGAGGCTCTGGAGCTGTGACATCATGTCATGCATTCCACATGCTCCCTGGGCAAAATTCCCTCTGTCAGTGTAAAGATTCCCATGGTGGAGAAGCCCAAGCCAAGCTACAATCTGTGCCAGCATAGTCACTGGAATAACAACAGGGGCTTTTGTCTCAGAGTGCTGTCAAAACCTGCCTTGGAATAGTCACAGGGAGTGAGAAGGGCAGAGGGTGTTGGATCCACAAATATTCTGAATTAATTGGGAGAATAATTAGAATTTGATTTTTCTCAGGAAACACTGATTTAATGAGGATCCTGCTGGGCTAGTGACTTGGACTATGGGCTCCCTTCTCTGGCCTGATCCTTTTTACTGGGTAGATTAGATTAGATGCCACATAGGAGCAGTTTTTGACCATGCAGGATGTGTCCTGCTCTTTATTTTTAGACTGGCATTTTGTAGTGTGATGCTCCCCATCTGCTACCAGCAAGAAAGCTCCTGCTGTGTGTGTGTGCTGAGTGGTAAAACAATTCCCACAGACATGAGGGAGCAGAGTCACTCTCTAGTGAAGCGTGGAGCTACTGTGAAAGGGGCAAGGATGGTTTTCTTGAGATAAGGTTTACCACAGATAAAAACGTATTAAGTATAGCTCAGGAAAAAGAAAGAAAAACCAAAAGAAAACAACATTTTGAGAACATCTACCTTGTATTGGCTAACTTTTCTGGAATACAGATGTACTGTCTCGGAGCATGGTGCTCTGCTGTAACACATTCTTTGATTTTTTCCTTTCAGAAGAAGAATGTTTTCCTGATAGAAACAGCAAAGCAGCTCCCGTCGCAGTGGGCCTGAGTATCCTGGGGTTGTTTGTCATTGTGTTTGTCACCTTCCTGATTTCCAGGAGGAAGCCACACAGAGGATACGAACGCATCTGAGGTGCCCTTGTACTTCCAAATGTGTGTAGCAAGCAGAGAAGTCACAGGAGTTTTAGCTTCTGCCTGGCAATCTCACTGCCCTGAAGCCACATTTTTAAGTGAGATGACACCAAGTGCTTAAATCTAATGAATATTTCTGGAAGTAGTTTCTTTAGAGTAGGAAGGAGACAACTCATACCCTCTACTTTAGGCTATTCTTAGCATCTGATTTAGGTGTAGCACAGATGACCAAAATAAGGAGCCTAAATTCTCTGTGTTATCAACAAAAGAGTTAATTCAGACCACCTAAGTCAGATTCCTAGAGATAGCTTAAAGTAGTATTGGTATCCCCAAGAAAATCCAGCAGGTTTGTTAGTGATAAGGTTTAGATTCATTAAAATACATAATTTTGGTGATATGACTTGCAAATGAATAAAGCAGAGGTCCAGAGTAGACACAACTCTGTTTAAACTAGAGCTTGTGGGAACACTGAGGGTGCCAAAATCACAGGATAAGTGTCAGTGTGACTCCATTCACAAGCAAGTTCTCACCAGTCCTACAACAGAGTTACACTTCCTAAATGCTTGTTTTTTTTCCTATTAAGCCCTTTGCAAAGACACAGTGGTAATGTGTGACCCTTACTCTGGAGCTGAATATGTCACAGTCCTGTGAGAGCTCACGAATCACACACGTCCTGTTCAGACATGGACCTGTCACGGTGACCACCACTGAGCCAGTAACTGCCCCTCTACTGAGATGGCAGCACAGGGATCTCTGAATCTGGGAAGATGCCACACTCACTGGAAGTGCCTGGGATTCAGTGAGCACCGTTGTGGCAGACCTGCACAAGGTCCATGAGAAATGGAGATCCACTGACACTGTATGTTCAAGGCTTCTATAAGAACTAAAAGCTTGCACAGTCCTTGGACAAACTCTCTGTCCAAAAGTGAATGTTACCCAGTGTGCTTACAGCTGAGCAGCTGGATTTCCATATGGAAATAATTTGGAGTTGCTTTAAAGCACATTAATTGATACACTCTGCATTCTATTTCCTGCTAAACCAATGATGAAGGCATGAGAGTAGTAATTGCTTTTGAGGTTAAGTCCAGCTCATGTTCTTTGTTGTAACAAGGAAAAAGCTCCTTGTCACAAAAGATTTACAAAGCTAAACATGTACTCAAATGTGCACATACACACACACATGCGTGGTGCACACACCACACAATCTGCTCACTGAAGCCAATGATGTCCAAACAATAAGAAATTATGTACAAAGCCATTTGCAAAAGAGAAAATAACAGTAAACAAGAGCACATTTTCCCCTAAGGAATTAGGGTAATGGCTGAGGAAATAATTAAGTCTCCAAAAATGTTCCCTTTGAATCTGAATGAACCAAAAAATGAGAAAGATAAAGACAATTCTGAAGCACTTCTGCACTTGGAGAAACATCAGAGAGAAGTCAGAACCAGCTGTGAGCACAGGGGCAGCTGAATACATTTATAAGGCATATAAAGAAATGGGATACCAAGCACAAGAAATAGGATACCAAACTTTCCAAGCTTTAATACAGACACAGTGATTAACTGTTTTCAGTTTAAAGCTCAGAATGGTCCGACCCTAAACTGTTCTGCCCAGTGATCAATAAACCTCTCCCACTCAAAGCTAAGTTGTATTTCACATGTTCTTTGGATTGCTGGGTTGCATAATCTGTACAGTGTGTTATTTCTGCTGACATGGAATATTTGCTTGTTCTGTTCTGTTAATATTCAGTCTTTTAAAATCTGATAACAGGATGAGGAGAGAAAACTGTTCCTAATGACTGCTAATTCTCTGTTTATTCTTGTGACACCCTCTGGCATTACCAGAGATTGCAAGATTAACGTTTTTCCCCTCCACTTTTTTTATTTCTACACTGAATCAACCTGGTGGCATTGAACAGTGTTTGATTCAGGTTTACCTGATTTGTTCTTATGCTTTTTATTGCTATTGTTTGCAATTTTTATGAAGTTGCATAGACCTTTCTAGATGAATGATACTCTGGGCTTGCTCTAAATGTCACAGGGGAAGTGCACGTGGTACAAACCGATGAAACATCTGGGTGCTCCCAGGAAATGCTGCCAACATGCAGCAAAATTAATCCAGTGGAGTTAGTGCTTTACAGTAGTAGAAGATCCATTGGAGAATTCCTTACTGCATCAGGAGATTCCAGCCCCAAGTGCAACCTTTCTCCCACCTGTGGCCCAATGTGCATCCCCTCACCTCTTTTCCTGATCACAAAATACAAGCAGCCTGCAGCAGGGATGTGTGTCAGCACACCAGCATAGCAGGGAATGTTGCCTCTTCAAATTTAATGCTGAATTAGAATTAGACAGCCCAGCTGCTCCCTGAGCTGCCAACTGCAGCTTTAAAAGCTGATGCCTGTATTTATTTTCTGCCAGAACTTAAGTAGATGTTTAGCTGGTACTCTTTTATCTAATGGAGTTGCCTTGAGCTCTTCCTCCCATTGGGAAGATTCTATAGGGTTCATGGGCCTTGTTCTTGCCAGACCTGCTCTTTTAAATATCTTGTCTGAGGAAACATCTTGAGCAAAAAGTCCCTGAAAGAGCACAGTACGAAAAGAGCTCTTATGATAAACTCGCTGGACACTAGGTGGGCCATAATAGTCATACTGTGGGCAGAAGGGGACAGTTTCATCTGCTGTGGGAGGGCACAAGGCTGCAGTGGGTCCCAGAGTGACCAGTGCTGGTCTCAGTTTTTCTTCCCCCAGCTGCAGACTCAGATCAGCCCATCCCTGAACAGAAGATGCTGATTAGGAAGGCATGATGCACCAGGGCAGCAAAGTTTAACTTCTGTACACACATGTGCTGCTCAGGAGACAGGAATTAGGGGGTGAGCACATCCCCACATCCCGATAGCTCCTGGTGCTCTGCTGCAGCTCCCACCCCAGACCATCCACCATGGCCTCTTGCACATCCAAGGCAGACACAAGGGCATCCCATCAGCATGATGATGTCACACTTAGCCAAATCTCTAAGGAGTTTATAACAAGGTTTAATTTCTTTCAGTGCTTTTTGTTCTCTGATGGACAAGTCCAGACTAAGGAACAGCTGTTAATTCAGCTGAAAGAGGAAGGGAGATGTAGATCAGCACCTGAAGTGTCTGAAGGTGGTTTGGTTGATCACTTCTGGCTTGCCATAATGTATGGTTGCTAAAAGTAACTTGCTATGAGAAGTAAGATATGCTCTTTATTTTTCTATTATTGGTGTTTCTATAATAAAGGTTGTATTTAGTCATTAGAGTGTGCATTGCTGTGGAATTAATTTATCTTTTGAGTGCTGTTTCACTTGAACTGTTTAAAATACAAGTACAAGCTAACAAACAGGGCTCTGGTCACAAACCACTGACACAGTTATGTTTATATCCTAACCATAACTTTGATGATTATTTCTTCTGTGGCTTGGGCAGCTCCTCTGACATTTCTATAATTGTTTTATCAGCATTATTAAAAAAAAGGCATTGAAAATATTACATGATTTTCTGTTAATCTCCTCACAACTTCTAGAGAACCTGAATTCACTGTTTCTTTATACAACCACATCTCTTCTTTCCTATTGATCCAATAAACAAAGACCATAACTCCGCAGCAAAATGAGATGGATGCTTGTTACTTCATGTTTAAACTGTTTTCAGAGTTAATAATCTTACAGATTATGGTATGAGTCTTTTGAGGAGAATGCATCCTTTCAGCATGCAGTTATGGAAACTGGAGGAAACAAATTGCTTGGAAAATGCCACACATAAACTTGAAAACTCAGCAGCTTCTATTGTGGTAAAAGGAATTTCCCAAAGAAGACAGGCTGGACAAGATCATCCTTAAAGGTCTTTTCCAACCCAAACCAGTCTATGATTCTTTGTGACTTTGCTGATTGTCACATCAATGGGCAGCTTAAAATACTGTAACTGTATGAGGTAAACTTCTCAGTAAAAGGGGGCACTCAAAAATTTTTCAGCTTCATCTTTAAAGATTTTTTTGGAGGAACTTCAAACCAAATCTGTCCAGATCTACATCTGGTGAACAACTGCAGCCAGAGCCTGTTTGGGGTGCAGGTTCCTGTAATGCCTCTAAGGCTGTTGCTGGGGGTTTGTCACATCCTAGAGCTGGGTGGAAGAGGACAATACCTTGTCAGTGGTGAGCAAGGTAAGGCTCCTAAATGGCTGAGGGAGTCTCACATGTTGTGCTCTTCATGGCTAAAGAAGCAAAGGTTGTAGATGGACTGCAGGAAAGCAGAAGATGTGGTAAAGATAGTGGAGAAAACCCCATCTCTCTGCTGCTGCCAGCTGATTGAGGAACTTGGCTGTTGGAGAGGGGCCAGTGAGGGCAGCAAAGGGACCGTAACTTCCCCCAGTGATAAAATATCAGAATTCTGTTTCACTGGTCATTTCTGATGTCAGTGCAAATCCCCCCATGATAGACAACTTATGGCTACAGGCCACAGGTTGAAAACTTCCCAAGCCCCTTGATTTGTCCCTCAGCAGAAAAGCAGGGCTGTCTGGAGAGCAGGGGCAGTTTACTCTGCTCTCTGGCACTTGTCTGGTCTGGTACAATATTAAGTTTGGTGCCAGGCTTACACGTATTTAGTGGGCAAAGTTCCTCTCTTATTCGTGTCAGTTCTAAAAGCTGGCACTGGTGTGTGTGAAGTAGACCCTCAAAGGCTGCTAGATGTCTCAAAATTCTCTTTCTTGACAAAGTTTAATGGCAGATGAAGGAAGAGTCAACCATTTTTACTTTTAAGGTAAAAAGCCCCCATCTTGTGTCCAAGAAGCACAAAGGTTTGGAATTCATTGAAGAAGCCTTTACATGAGAGTGTCTGGAAGAAAATAGAAAGAGTATTTATTTAAGCATCAGTTTGAGCAACGTAAGAGTGAGGAGAGAAAGATTTCTAAGGAGTTAACCCTTCACGACTAAGGTGACAAGATGCTTGCAGACTACACTTCCTTTCTCACAACCATCAGAACTGCATGCTAACATGGGCATGTGTGTCTGAAGGTTATCAGCCACAGCGACATAACACTCCTGGGTTTTCATGAGCGTCTGGGCTTTCCCAGCTGGCCACAAAAAGTCACAAAGCCCACACTTCTCTTTTTCTGCAAGTGTTATTGCCTATGAAGTTGGTAGATCCCAAGTACTTTATTAAATTATAATCTAATTGGCTCGGTTTGTTACTTAACTCTTTCTTCACAATTTTAAAAAGGAGTAGGTTGCATTTCCAACATGCAAACCCAAAATAAATGGCTGCTGGGAAAAAGGAAAGTGTCCAATCTGAGGCAGACTATCTGTGTTTATTAGAGACACAGATCTTGGTTTTGAACCTCAGTTTTGCTGGGGCTTTCCTATACCACAAAAATTTTTGAAGATTATGCATCATGAGTCCAGCCAAAGTTTAACCTCATTTATTTTGGCATGGAATGACATTTTTTCATCTGCTTAAGGAAAATTATTTCATATTTCAAATTACGGTCTACGCAATCTGCTCATGGAAGAAAATGATAATGAGAACACGACTCATATTAGTAATCAAAGCAGCTCTCAAAATATGTCAAACTTCCACAATAAAATTTAAAATGTTGCCCATCCAACCTCCATGCATCACTAGGTTCATCACAGTGCTTCTGTCTACGCATGTACACATTAAGCATATTACCGGTGTCAGTGAGAGAATTATTATTTCTGCACTTCAGTGTTACTACACTGCACTTTCAAACATCTCCATGTACAATCTGGTGATTCCACTTGACTCTGCAAGCCCTAAAAGCCATGCTTGCAGAATGCCTTCCATGAGCAGATTTGCAATATAAATGAGTTTGTCACTTCCATTAGTTCTGTGAAAAGAATGAACTCTTCCACCATCTCTGATTTAGGTATTGTAAAATATCTGTAGCTCTTCCCAATATTCAATAGTTAAGCTACATAAAATGCTGCCATCTTGTGTTTAGAGATAAATTAAACATGCAACTTTAAAAATCTGGATTTTGAAAGACAAAAGTGGGATTTACAGTGTCAGCACATTATGTGAAAAAGATTGAAATGAACAAATTATGGAAAAGTGGAAGCTTCACTTAATAATTTAGCTTTTAAAATTTCATCCTTAGAGCAAGTGCTGTGCCCAACACCTCTTGCAGTCAGGTCCAAGGGACTGCACAATTTCCCCAAGCTGATCTGGTGTCTGTTTAACCTGCTTGAGCCACTCAGTCCATGGTGTGAGGGGTCACCAGGGAAAATTAAAAATAGCAAGAGTGGAACAAGCAGAGATTGCTTGCATAGGAAGAATGCTCCTTATGTAAAAAGCTTTGTTGATGCTTCAGGGTACAGAGAACACATAAGACATGTTAAACGCTGTCACTATTGCAATTAACAGCTTGTGCATTCCTTTTGTGAAAAAAGCACGGCCGCTTTGCCATTTGTAAACAAGAATTAGAAATACTTATTTTGACTGCGCTGGGGCTGGCCAGGTTTAGCAAGGCCTGCAGTGTGGTGAGCCTTAAACTAACTGATATTGGGAAGAAATTCTACCCTGTGAGGGTGGCGAGGCCCCGGCACAAGTTATCCAGAGAAGCTGTGGATGCCCCATCCCTTAAGGTGTCCAAGGCCAGGCTGGACAGGGCTCTGAGCAACTTGGTCTAGCAGAAGGTGTCCTTGCCCATGGCAGGGGGTTGGAACTGGATGATCTTTGATGTCCCTTCCCACTCAAATCTATGAACTGAAAAGCTCCGAGGCCTGAGGGAGCAGAACGGACCCAGCAGGTCAGGATGTGCTGATCCCACTGCTCCGTGACCCGCCCCATCCACACGGCGCAGTTCTGATCCAGGGATCCGGGCCTGAGCACAGGGATGCTGCGGTGCGCTGGGACCCCCGCGCCCTTCCCAACAACCCTCACGTTCACGTGTCGCTACTCCATCACAACCCCGGATCTCATTCCCGACGGAGCCCGCGTACCCATCAACTCGGCAGTCCTTGGGCGGCGCGCATCGCTTCGCGTTTGTAGGACATTTATTCTGTCTGCTGCCTGAGCGCCCACTTTCTCGGCGTCACCCAACCCCGCCTCCCGCCAGCCATTTCCCCGCTGTCCCGGAGCGGGGGCCGGCCGGGCTCGGATCCCCTCCCCGTGCCGAGCCCCGCTCTCCCTGAGGGCTCTCCCCGGACCCGCCCCCGCCGCGCAGCCACTGCGGGCCGGGCAGGGCCGCGCACCCCCGCCCACAACATGGCGCTGGCGGCGGCGGCCGAGCGGGGCCGCGGCGGCCTCGGGGTGCTGAGGCGGCTGTGAGTGCGGGCACGGGCCGGGCCGGGGGCGGGAGGGGCCGGCCGGAGCCGCCCACAGCGAGCCCCGAGCTGGGCTGCCCGGGGAGGAAGGGAAGGGCGCTCGGATGGGCGTCTGGGGGTTCTCCGGCGCCCCGGGCTGCCCTGTGGGAAGGTAGACGGGGAAACCCCCGCGGTTTGAAGGGATCGCGGTCGCCGCTGCCGCGGGTGCCGTGATGAAGCTGCCCCGGCGCTCGGGGGCCCGTCCGCAGCCCCTGCTCACCTGCCACACCTGCGTGGCACAAGCTGGGCAAGGGAGGAGTTTGGCAAGTGCGCGAAAATCACTATCTCGTTGTTAAAACTGAGGTTTAGTTGTGTGGTGCCTTTTTGCTTCGACAGCGCTTCAGAGTTGGCTGGGCTTGATCCCAGATTGCAGAGTTGATTTATGTACTAATTAAAACAGCCCCGGGAATTCGCCTTCACAGTTTCATCCAGCCGCTTCACCTTGGCTACGCCTTTTTATTAGCATTAGTCGTTTGAGGTTAAGGTTTCTGAAAGTCTCCACAGCTTTTCTCTCTTGCTGCCTTTCACATTCTTTCTCCTGCACTTTTTCTCTATAGAAACATCTCCTATTGCCATTTTGAGCTTTTCTATTTTTTTGTTGTCCACATCTTCTTTCCCAAAATACTTTAAGTTGGCTTCTCTAGTAAATGCCAGATGTTGGCTGTTCTGCCCACTAAAAGACTTCTTTAAAGAAAAAAACCTTAAAACCCAATTGTTTCTCTTTTAATGCTGCTAAAATAGCAAAGGGATAATTTTTATTGTGTCTAAATGAAAGCACAACTTTCCTTGTCGTACCTGAATATGTAAACAGGTGTATCAAAAGCTTCAGAGCTATTTCAGTGCTGTCCTTCTCTCACCTGAAAATAAAACTAGCTCAGTTGCCACTTCTTCATATGCATTTGTAACACTTCTGTGTGCTTATAATTGTACAGGCAATGGAACCAAGTACAAAGATTTGTGAAATGGGCCTCAACGATAGGTATGAAATTTAATTTCTTTGGCTACTAGATTAAACTGCTATGTAATGTGGATGGTTTAACAATTAGTTTTGCGGTATTAGTTGCTGAAGAACTGTAGGGTTTTTTAATAAATATTTATATCTTCATAGTTTTTGAAAAAAGTAGCCTGTAGCTAACTTAGCAGAAATCATCTTTAATATTTAAACAACATTTTGAATAATTTTAGCTGTCATATTTAGGTAAACTGAACTTAATGAAAACTATTTGTTTTTGTGATGTTTTCCTTTGCTGATACAAGTGTTGCAAAGTCTGTGAGAATTGGTTTTTTTAGGCATAATGGCATTTAAACAAAATATAAAAGAGAGTAAAAGATGATTGTTTAAGTGTTGTTTTAGGGTTAAAATTCTTGGATTCTAAAAAGGAAATTTTTAAAAAAAGGCTTAAACACACTTCTCCATAAGGACTCTAAGGAAAGAATTCCAAGAGTAGCATGGAAATGCTTTAGGGTGAAGTTTTGAGTGAAACAACTTCATTGTTGGAAGAAGTGCATAAAAACTATAAATTATGAAAAAAAATCATAATTTTAAAATTACTGTGTTTCCAGGAATTTTTTTAAGGATCTGTTTCTTACTGTGCTTTATCCTTTTACACAGGAGGTCACAGCATAGGGAAGATTCTGATCGCAAACCGAGGAGAAATTGCCTGCAGAGTGATGCGAACGGCGAAGAAAATGGGTGTGAAGTCTGTGGCAGTTTATAGTGAAGCAGACAGAAATTCCATGCACGTAGCAATGGTGAAGTATATTCATTGTGCTTGTGCCTTATGTCCACTCACTGCAGTATTTCCTATTGACAAGTTCCATGTGAAAGCAGATTTGGGTGCTGGTGCAGTTGAGTTTCACCTCTGTGGAGTTACTGCCAAGTTTTCCTTGAATTGGTGAAAAGTTTGCCTGGTCTCTGCCTCAACAATTGACAGCTTTACAGGAAGGGCATTAAATTTTGGCTCTCAAACTCCAGAGTAGCTGGGGGTTAGAGAATGGACTCTGATTTTGGGAAGAAAGTCAGAATTTGTTTCACTCAGCTGAGCCTTTCCATGAGGAGAGGCAGTGATGTAAACTGCTGTGTGCCAGCAGTGTGATACGTAATATAATCATGTCAAAAAACTCAGTTAAATTTGCTAATAAACAGTCTATGTCCTGTGTATTTCTTCTAAAACAGGCAGATGAAGCGTATTGCATTGGTCCAGCACCCTCACAGCAGAGCTACTTGGCCATGGAGAAAATACTGCAGGTGGCCAAGGTCTCAGCAGCACAGGTGAGCAGATCAGGACCTTCCGTTTTCTCTTACTTTCATGTCTTTAGTTCTTTATTTTTACCCATCTTGAGTTTCCTTGACACTACTGAAGTTTCTGAGTTTTCTAAGCTAAACTGATACAAAACTAGGCTGGTAACATTATTCTATTTTAGGCTGTTCATCCAGGTTATGGTTTCCTCTCAGAAAACACAGAGTTTGCAGAGCTGTGCAAGCAACAGGGAATCATCTTCATAGGTCCACCTTCATCTGCTATCAGAGATATGGGTATTAAGAGGTATCTGTTTCTGATTTGTTATGCAATTTACAGCTTGGCAAAGCTAATTTTGTTAACAAATGACCAGTGTCATAATTGTTCTATTTTGACAGTTTTCACTGTGTTTTATTTTTATGGCTTTCTTCAAAGGAATAAACTCCGTGTCTATAGATACGGGATTCCAATAGACACAGACACAGTCGAACTTGTTCAGTTATTAGGATTTCAGTAATTAAATAAGTAATGATTCTGCTTTTCCATAACTGGGGCATTCAGCAGTCAGATTGGATGTTTTGTATATTAGTCAAAAGAGCAGTGGAACAGAAACACCATATCATTGGGGTTATTGTGGCTCATGCAAAATGGGGTGGTAAGTTTAGTTCATCACAGAGGACATTATTCTTAGTTACTTAGATCAAAGAAATGCTTTTAGGGTACGAAGTGTAAATCAAGAATGTGGAAATGAGGTTGTTACTAACACATGAGCTGTATAATAGTAATTTGAGAGAATTAATTTTTTATCACTTCGTAATGTGAGAGTAAATTACCTCTGTAATTTAACAAGCTCTGCATGAGTATTTGAAGTTAGAGTTGTTACACTGTTTGATGTGTGGTGTGAATCCAGCTGTATCATGAAAAGTGTTTTGCCTCTGTACAACTTCAGATATAATTTTGGCAGGATACAGTGTTGTAGTTTGAAAATTTTAGGGTTTGGCCTCTACAATGTGGGTCAAAAGACAGGAAAGAACAGTAGAACTGAACCTTACTCCTGATTTTATGTGGAGGACTTGGAGAAAAAAAAGAAATCCCTGTTTGAAGGATGTGATTAATTACAGTCCAGTCCTGTGTAACCCAACTATGCCAGTAGTCCTGTTGAGGTCTACTGTGGAACTGCTTTCAAGGAGAGAGTTACCACTGGGAACATTTACAGGCTTGGAGCTTAAAGTAAGAAAAAAAATATTATTGCCATTCTAAATATCAAACTGTTCTGTCAAAGCACTTCCAAAGCTATAATGTCTGCTGCTGGCGTTCCTGTTGTTGAAGGTTATCACGGGGAAGATCAATCAGATGAGTGTCTAAAGGAACAGGCCAAGAGAATCGGATACCCAGTGATGATTAAAGCTGTTCGTGGGGGTGGAGGAAAGGTAAGGAGCTCATGTGCTCATCACATGCCATAAAGTGATCATGTCTCAGTGTCTGCAACTGAATATTCTAAAAGAAATCTGAAAACAAAGAAACTGGAAAAGTGCTTTTTGTTAAAATTTGTTATTGATGTCCAGTCTAGCACTAGGAAATCTCATTTCCTTTGGTTGTGCAGTCAGGCAGAAGGTAAGGAGCTGGAATAAACTGGAAGAGTTTTGTTTGTTTCAATGGATCTCCAGGAGTTAACATAAGCAGAAAAGTTGTCCTATGGATTTGTGTGACAGTAGATTACTTAAAATTGTTACTTTGTGATAACTTCTGTTACTTCTTTTGTTACCAGTTTTAAATGCTGTGTAAGAAGTGATTAGAAATACCATTTAAATATTTTTGTCTAGACACTTTTTAAGGTGTGGTGAACTCCCAGTCTAAATCTGATTTTACTCTGAAATGTCTATAAAATGACAT
Organism: Myiozetetes cayanensis; assembly: GCF_022539395.1. Classification (NCBI taxonomy): domain Eukaryota; kingdom Metazoa; phylum Chordata; class Aves; order Passeriformes; family Tyrannidae; genus Myiozetetes; species Myiozetetes cayanensis. The sequence continues at coordinate 15,477,927 of NW_026086937.1, forward strand.
GTAGAGAATTTTAATTATTTTCAAAATGGCTGTATTTGTTTTGTAATAAATGAGTTTTTCTTTGCCAAACTTAGAAAATTCCTATCATATCTGAGAATAAAATTGAATTTTGTACTCACCCATATCAATGGAATGATTTATCTATTTTTCACACTTTTTATGGCACTTTCAGGGGGACTTAGAAGGGTTATATTTCTGGAAACTGATACACAGTTTTGGTAAAGTTGAAGAAAGGAGGGAAAAGAGTTATTGTTAAGCTCATTTCTTGCTGTTTGTGTGCATTAAGGGTTTTCATTGTATACCCTATTTTTGGACATTAAGAAAGGCTTTTTTTCTGTATTTCAGGGCATGAGAATTGCTCATTCAGAAAAGGAGTTTCTGGACCAACTAGAATCAGCAAGGAGAGAAGCAAAGAAGTCTTTCAATGATGATGCAATGCTGATTGAGAAATTTGTAGATAATCCAAGGTGAGAAATAGATATTTCAAGATAAACACTGTAATGTTTATTCTATGGTTAAATAAACATAACTGGTTTAGTAGTAGGATGAAAATTGGTCTTGTATGTTTTATTTGCACTATGGCAGTTTGTTAATTGGTTCAAATCTTTTTATAATGTATTGAATTTCTTGTAGTGACTTTGTTTTGAATGATAGGAATTAAAGTACAATTGTTTGGGAGGTATGGCAGTGTGTGAGCTTTCTAAACTTGATTTACATCTAGGAAAAAAAATCACTTTATAATCTTCAACTACAGACCTGAGTCAAGCTGATGTTTCTGCTGCCCTCAGGTGTCCTAAACTAGTTATTTAATCTTGCTTTATTTTGATATTTAAAACAGAAGAATAGTTTTTATCTCATGTCTGGCCTGTGAAACTGAGCTGATTTATTTTTCATAAAGACCTTCTCGCAGATGTCTGTTTGATAATCTGGCACTTTACATCTGTTTTTCTTGAAGCATCACTATAAAGAAAACATTTATTTTAAAGAAACTGAGGGCCTGCTTATGCTGTCAGGTGGGCATGAGAAAAATCTCATTCCTGGGGGGTTTCTTTTGCCAGTATCGAAGGATTGTCACAATGGTGACATATTTTTGTTAGCTTTATACATAGAACAAAATTCTGCCACCCTGTAGTTGTCCTTTGAAGTGGTGTGTTGACATAAACAATGTTATTCCTGAGCTGGGGCTGCTGCTGCCTCTTATGCATTGCTGCACAGTAAATGTGGGGAAATCATCATTATCAAATAACAGTAAAGTGCTTTTACTTTGATAATAATAACTAAGAAAATGGAGGCAGCCATCAGGTATGTACCTTGTTTATCCCCCAGCTTACAGGATTTCAATGCAGTAGCTGGAATTTAGAATCCTGTTTCATTTGGAACATCAAGGAAGTCTAAAACAATTGAAATCTTGCCTAGTGGCAGCCTCACTTCTATATTTTCAGCATTTCTTTGAGGGCAGACACTTAAACCTTTGAGAAGTCCTACTGGAGTGTACTAGATGTCGTGGTTTTGCTTTGGGTCAATTTGCTTTTACCCCCCCCCCCCAATTACTATAAATTGAGAGAAGGTTTATGCAGACAAAAGAGACTGGATTTGGGGAAAAATAGTATGAATGTTTATTACTAGCAAGCTAAAAATTACTAAGGAATTATATCTATAACAACTCTATTTAAGTAAAAAGTGTTACGTATTTACAGAAATACTTCTCCCCCCTTTATATCAGTCCAAGGAGGAGAAGTAGTCTCTTTTTTGATTCTCAGTGCTCCTGCAGCACTCTCGTCGCAGCTGGAATTCTTTCTCTTTCTCTCTTCCTCTGTGTTGGCCTCCAGGGCTGGGCCTACCCCCCTCCTGGGCTAAGACCGGAGGCTGGGGGTTACCCAGGCCCTGAAGCTCTTCTCTTCCATGGACTTGCAAGGGGATACTTGCCTACCATGGATCTTCTTCCATGGGGTTACAGGGGATACTGGCTTGTAAGTCCACCCCTGTTTCCTGTGGAGGTCCCATCCCACGGGAGAACAGTCCTTGATAGACCTCTCTGGCATGGGTCTAGCATGGATTCCACGCATGGATTCCAACATCCTTACTCGAGCTGTTTTCTGTTCCGGTGTGAGGCTCTCAGGGTTACAGATCTCCAGCACTGACAGCATGGATCTCTCACTGAGATCCCAAGCTTACCCGAGCCACCTTTTGCTCCGGTGTAAGGCTCGTCCCTTCAGGGTCATAAATCTTCAACAGGACTGTGCCTCATTTCAGTCCCTCTCATGAAGTCTCGGTTCTCTGGTACATCCACAAGCTCCTCTGTGAGCCGCATGGGGCTCTCCTCACCCCAACAATCTTGTACAGGTGGCAGGGATTACTTTTCAGTCTTTTCCCTGCTGAAGGGAGAGAGCGAAAGGGGGGAGTGATAGGCCCCTCTTCGCACTTCTTTCTCCTGCTGCAGCTCTGGCCTCGAACATTTCGTTATCTCTTTGCTGGAATTCTTTTGCAGCGGTTTCTGTCCAAGTAGTCAGTCCTTCTCTAATTTTTTTTTTTTTTCTTCACTCTCTTACATGAGAGAAAGGGGGCTTCAGTGCTACACCTGCCCCTGGCCCAGGGACGGGGGAGGAGGGGGCCTGGCCTCCACCGGAGGCTTGCTGCCTCTCCTACATGGCTGCCTAATTTCAACTGTGCCACAGCCTTCTCTTCCGTTTTCTTAAATATGTAATTAGCAAAGGTGTTACTGAGAGTTTTAATTGGCTTCTTGTCTGGAAATCCACCTGGACAAAACCATTCTCAGCCCCAGGGGCTGGCTGGCTGGGCAAAACCACGACGCTAGGCCACGTACAAGTTCTGTCTGAGTGAAATCAGTCCCAGGATTGGGGTTTTACTGAAATACATTGAAACATTTATGTTTATGGAACAGGCACGTTGAAGTCCAAGTATTTGGTGACCAGCATGGCAATGCAGTGTATTTGTTTGAAAGAGACTGTAGCGTGCAGAGGAGGCATCAGAAGATCATTGAAGAGGCACCAGGGGTGAGCAGAAAGTTCTTAGTATCTTTTTATGAACTGACATATTTTTAAAGTGATTAAATAATCCCCCATCAAGTTTACTTAGTTGATAGTACTTTATTTGTAATTCTTAGACCTGTTTTAATTTCGCTGCACAAAATGTTCTAATTGAAAAGAGCAACTTTCTCTAGGGAAAGGATTCTCAAGGAAAAATTATATAGATGTCAAATATAGCATTGATAAGCATTTCACTACAGTTGTTATATACTGCAAAATATTCACATATACTGGGTTTACTGTCACCAAACTTAACAGTAATTTATAATTTTTTCTATTATTATTATTTACAGCCAGGAATTAACCCAGAGGTTCGGAAGAGACTTGGAGAAGCCACTGTCAAAGCAGCCAAAGCAGTGAATTATGTGGGAGCAGGTGAGTCTGGGGAGGCTTTTGAACTTCATGGGACTTGAAGTCTCCAGCAAATGGCATCTGCTTGTTCCAGAGTATGACACACATCCCCCAAGTTTTTTGAGGTTCAAGCAAGTAATCACATAGTTAGTTCTGATGTAATTCCAATTTTAAATTAGCATACCTGAGCTCAAGACCAGTGGCAGCTGAAGAATAGGAAGAAAAAATTATGGAGCAGATAATCCAATCAACTTGACTGTTGGAAACTGAGCATTTTGAGTTAGTAACTTTGAAAAATAATTTCAGTTATACAAAGAATAATCCTTTATATTCAAACACCAAAGCCTTTAAAAGAAAAACACAAATCACTGTAAAGTCCACACCATTTCCCAGATGAAAAATAACCTCCCAGAATTATTTGTGACTGTTTTCTCACTGATTTCTTTGGTTACTTATTTTGAAAAAATAACTACACACTCTATAAATACTAACAGTACTTTAGAGAGTCTTGATGCACATTTTAAAGTGCTAATAAAATACAGCTTTTATTGTAGAGGAGAATGGCTACTAAACAGCACAGGCCACATAAATATACAAGGAAACAACCCTTCGGTTTTCAGACCTCAGTTTTGCGACCCTTTTAGATAAATTGTATAGAATTAAATGAAATTTAATGTATCTGATTTGGAAATAATAGTGTTTTCCTGGCATAATTAAATTAAGTGTCTTAGACACTAGTTGGTAAAGTGTCCTTCTCTGCTTCAGGAACAGTGGAATTTATTATGGACTCCCAACATAATTTTTACTTCATGGAGATGAACACCAGACTGCAGGTAGAGCACCCAGTTACAGAGATGATCACTGGCACTGACTTGGTGGAATGGCAACTTAGGGTGAGTGTTAATTGATTTTACAAGTAGGGCTCCTCCTGAGTGGTGAATGGTGCTCTGCGTGTGGGAGAACAGGTGGGTTTCCAGATCCTCCTCTCCTGTTCAGCTCACAGGGTAGAGTTTCCTTTGCTCCAGAGGAACATCTCACACTGCTGTATTTGATGGGAGCATTGTGTAGATGCTCTGAATTTCAACCAAGTCTTCTCCCAATTGTGTAGAGAAAAACCCTTTTTTTTAAAGAGAATGTGGGGACTGGGGTTCTGATCTTTCCCTTTCCATGCTGAAAATTTTCTTAAAACTCAAGTTCAAATATTTCTTTGGCACAAAAATCATTCTTGGATCAGGCAGTATGAGGAAAAGATCTCCACAAAATCATGTATCTGGTATTACACCAGTACAGTCACATTCTAAAAATAAATGTATAGTCGTGTGGACTGGAAGCAGGCAGTGGCAATTTCCTCACACACCCAATTTGCAGAGAGATTGTTCACACATTCAAACAATAACAGCAAGTTTTGGACCTTGGGGAAGTAGAAATGGAAACCAGTTCTGGTTGGGTAAATTCAAAAGTGAGAACAGCAGCCTACATTGAGCTTAAGTAGTGTGAGCTTAAGGGTGGGGAGGTATTTACTGTAATCAGGAAGAAAATTAAAGTGGCAAATGCTGATGCAAGAAAAAGGAACATTTGTCTTCCTGATCTGGGAATGGAAATCAAGCACTGAATGCTGAGTTGGAGCAGGGATCAAACAATACTGGAAGAAAGAGAAAGAAGGTGGAAAGGTGCAATGAATGGTCTTGGCATGTGGCTCAATGAGTTAATAGATAAAAAAATGTCAGTTCTGGGAGAGATTATTTTTGTAAATCTGTGTAGTGACTACTCTTTTTTTGAAGACTAAGTTATAATCTGCTGGCTCTGCTGAAATCCAGAGTTTGGTGGCAAAAGGCCACCAAAAAGGGTGGAAAATCCTTGGCATTACAAAAGAAGATGAAATGTTGCTACAAATTTTTTAATAGGAACATATATTTTCCCATGTAGCTGGAAATTTTGGTAACAAATGGTCTTGTCTCTACTTACCTGCAGCAGGTTTCTTGTTACTATTTTGTCCCCAAAAGCCCAGTTTTATTTCAGTCTCAGACTGGTGTGTTGCTGATCTTTGCTGGTATTCCTGTATTTGCAGCATTAATTCCTCTGAGTAATAAAATGATATTTCCTTTCCCATTAAAGGTTCCCTGTTAGAAATCCCCTTAGAGAAACTTTCCCTTAAATGTACAGGCCCCACAGCACAGAATAATCAACAGTTTGTGCTGGTAGTGCTGGCTGCCAGTAACCCATTTTATCATCTGCTTTTGGAGCAACTTTTATCTAATAAAATCTTGTCTTGGCCAGGCTGTAACTTAATTATTAATTATTTTTTGACATAACCAGTAGAAAAACATTAGACTGGTTTTTTTTCCATTATGTTTCAGCTGTCTAAAATATTAGGCAGTAAATTTACGCAATAATAATTCAAAGTCCTTTGACTGGTGACTTCCACAAAAAAGGAAGGAGTGACTTCAGAATTAGCCTTTTATGACCTACCATTTTTTTTCTCCTTGTGCTTTTTTTTAATGTGCTTTCTAGTCGTTCTTGTTTAGAAGAAAGATATTTAATATTTCATACATCAGCACTCCAGAATATTGATCCTGCATTAAAGAAAAAACCTACTGTTTTCAGGTTGCAGCAGGAGAGAAGATTCCCCTAAAGCAGGAAGAGATCCTGCTCCAGGGCCATGCCTTTGAAGCTAGAATATATGCTGAAGACCCTAATAATAACTTCATGCCAGGAGCTGGGCCATTGTTGCACTTATCCACCCCTCCTGCAGATCGTTTCACCAGGATAGAGACTGGAGTCAGACAAGGTAAAACTGCAGGCTGTGATGTGTAAGAAATAATGAACATCAAAATGTTTTCTTTGTAAGCATTTCCCTCTTTAGCCTACATGAGTTAGCCTGACAGGGTGTTGCTACAAAGACAAATCTGTACAGAATTATTCTTCCTTGTGATTGTCCATGTATTTTTGGCCAATCACTGGCTATTTTATTTACCTTTATTTACCTATATCCATATTGAAGTCCATTGGATCATGCTGCCTCCTCACAATTTATCAATCCTGCATTCTGATTGCAACAAAGAAACCTGGATTTGAGTAGTGTTATGTCTACAAAGTCTGTAGTGAAGTTGTCCTTGAAGTTCAGATGCCGGGTCACATCACCGTGTCCTCGAAGAACTTTAGAGAAATGTGGCCAACTTTCAGAAATGCTTGGGTTGGTGTTTCAGCATTTCTTTTGCTCAAATGTTTTAGGTGATGAGGTTTCTGTTCATTATGACCCGATGATTGCCAAGCTGGTTGTTTGGGCTGAGGATCGGCCAGCGGCGCTGAGGAAGCTGAGATACAGTTTGCACCAATATAATGTAAGTAGAAAGAGCCCAGTGTGTGATTTCAGATCTTGAGCTAACTTTGTCAACACCTGGAGCTAACAAAGTATATATAAAATAAAAAAAAAACAAAAATAAAACAAAAGTGGTTTCTAAGAGGGAGCCTGCATTGCCACTACTGTTTCAAATTCATTATTTGTTTGCAGAAGTTGGTTTTTTTCCTAATTTGCAGACTGTTTTTATAAGTGATGTGGGTAGAAATAAGTGTGAAGTCCAGTTTTACAGAGATTTTTAAGTTTGTGATCCCTTCAGCTGGATGATGCACCTGAGGCTTTGTAGAAGAGTAAGGCTAACCAGCATTTTCAATTGTAGTGTGAGCTCTCTCAAACTTAAAGGAGTGGAATTTGCATCAGTGTTTGCTTGTAATTTCTAATTTATAAAAATAACTAAATTTTTAGACTATATGTGTGGTAAAGAAATATGCTGTCAATTCCTTTTAGGAAACTTTCCCTTCCCCCCCTATAAAAACTACAGGTATTGTATCTTTCCAAAAGCGGAATTCAGAAGGTTTGACTTGACACAAGACAGTTTGTGCAGTTTTATTTTTAATAGTTTTTTTGTTTGTGCAGAATTAATTTACACTTCTAAACCAACAACATGAATGTGACTGAGGTACTGAAAATATTGGGCCCCTTATTGTTTTAGCTACAAATGAAAATTACTTAAAGGGAAAGAGATAAGTTCTGGAAAAACCCAAGAGCTTTTTGTTAGCAGTTCTGTCAGTACATGTCAACAGCATTAACACAGTTACCAGGTTCACTAATTTCTCTAAAATAATTATGTTGTTTGCTTAGGTATTTTGCAGTACAGGAAATGGATAGTATCTAGTAAATTTATAGAGGTCCCTGTTCCCACTTGTTACTATTAAAAGATCAGATATGGGATACTGACACTATTGTAACTCATTTTTCATAAGCAGCACTTGTCAAGTTAGGAATGTTCTGTTACATACTCAGAGCATGCTTTTCTGAAACAGTAGAGTTTTTTCCTAAGTTACCTCCCTCTACTGTTGCTGGGAAACTTTCCTCAAACTTCACAGTGGACCAAGGTGGTTTTGAGAAAAGAGAGTGCTTTTGGCAAAGCGACTCTTTGGGTTTTTTATTTGGCTTGTTGTGTGGTTTTTTTTTCGTTTTCGAGTCATTGGTTTAACTGGTAATAAAACAGAGCAATTGAATGAATTACATTTTATTGCTGAACTTTGGTTTGATGGTGCTATCTGAAAAAAATACCCATCTCTTATCTATACATAAGTTGAGCAGAAAGCTGCATGCTCCCTCATAACTTCAGTTTGCAATATGCTTCTGTTTCTTTACAGATTGTAGGATTAAGCACTAATATTGATTTCTTACTGAGCCTGTCAGGACACCCACAGTTTGAGGCTGGAAACGTGCACACTAATTTCATTCCTCAACACCACGATGAACTATTTCCAACCAAAAAGGCAACTCCGCATGAAGTCATGTGTCAGGCAGCTCTTGGGCTTATACTGAAAGAGAAAATGCTAACAGATGCTTTTAGAGATCAGTCAGAGGGTAAGGATCGTTCTTTTGTTTTATTTTGTGAGCTCATGTGCAATTACTTAATTTGCATGTTCTTTCTTTGACCTACTTTGTGCCTGCTCAGGGCTCTGCATTCTGGCCTGTGTCAGTCAGGTATTCACACAGACTCTGACTCCTGTGAAGGGGCAGACGTGGAATGTATCCCCACTGTAATGTACTTCCCACAGCACTCCAGATAGGCACTATCTGGAAGGCCTTGGGATTCCTAGGCAGTGACACTGTGTGCTCTTTGCTCTTGACAAGCACAAACCGTGACCATCTGCCTGTACTGTTCCTACAGCTGGCCCAAGGTCTTCAGATGTCAAATTGACTCTGCTCAGAGTGGGAGAGGCAGTGAGGTTTGATGGGACCTTCACCTAAGGGTTAATCAGAATCTGCTCTGGTGGAATTGAACTCCCATGCATTCTTGGTCCTGTTCAAGGATGTGTTCCTGGAGAGCAGCCAATGCCCCCCTCTTACTGCTGCTGTTGGTGTCATGTGTTGTGTAGGTTACAGCATCAGCTTATGCAGTGTTGAAGGCTGAGGGATTGTCGCTCTCAGTGACTGCAGTGGCTCCCCAATCTTTTCTGTGCAATGTAAAACCATAAGTATGATGGTAATAAGAGTAGTTGGACAGTGATTTTATGGTGGAAGTTCTGAGTGTTGTGTTTTGTCGAAGCAGAAGGAAAGTAACATGTCTGTGTATTTTGTGTTTTAGATAAATTCTCACCATTTGCATCCAGCACTGGTAGAAGAATAAATATATGTTATACTAGAAAACTGTCTCTGCTGGATGGGGAAAACAGTAAGTTAATAAGAAAGTGTGTGGAGGGAAGGGAGGCACTTGATGGATAAAATTATTTCAACTGATGCTTGAAAATTCAGACTAAGAAACAGCAAATAGAGCCAGCATGAATTTTATGCAATTTAAGCTGAGAATTCACAGAAATCCATGCTTAATCCACACTGTTAGATCTTGAGGAGATGTAAACCAAATTCAAATGACACTATTATTGTTCATCATTTAAATGAATAAGGTTGGCATTTTAAAAAGAGCTGAGTGCCATTGACTTTTTTTTTTCACTTCATTTTGGTGTGAAAGAGCTCAGCACTTCTTCCCATCACAAACCTGTTTTCTGTCCAGATAACACAATACAGATTTCAGAGCATAACTTCAGGTGCTCATCTTTGAAAAACAAATTGCCTCGAATTCAGTATGAAAGCTGCAGTGTCTGCAAAGCTAACCTGAAAATACTTGTTCTTTTCTTAGTGTTGGTAGGTCTTGTTTTTATTAAGGAGCATAAACTAAATATTGTGTCTAGGTCATCATTCTCCAGATACTGTAATTAATCTACTCACATAATACATATTTTGTTTTATTCAACAGTTGTGGATGTAGCTGTAAGTTACAATCAAGATGGGTCGTACAAAATGCAGGTACAAGTCCATTTTTTCAGATATTTCATTAGATAAAAGAATCTGTTTCTTGTAGACTTATCTTAGTATTAACTGTTACTAAAGTTGCTTGGTGATTACAGATACAGGATTCTATTTTTGGCTTACTTGCAGCCATTGCTGTCGACTGTTATTTTAGCCTGAAATTATCTTTGCTACATGCTGGATTGGCATGGAAGAGCTACTAAAATACTTCTGAAAATAAGGCTAAGAAAAGTGTTTGTATTTTCAGTATTTAAAGGTCTTATTCTTCATTTTCCTCTTCCTTAAATTTGTCTGCCTAAAACATGGTAAATTAGATTTAAATCTGCATTTAAAAAGACTTTTTTTCCACAGGACTTGTGTGCATGAGATGGATCTCCTGTGGGATAAATAAAAGCTTTCTAGAGCATTATCTGTAAGATAACACCTATTTTATTTTGAAGATGGAAATTGAGAAGTGATTACCAAATGGGATGAGGAATCTCCTGGTCAGATAATTGAATGATACCCCATAGAATCAGCTTCTCTGTCTGTGCTGTAGAGCTCCTATAGGATACAGCTCCAGATACTTTAAACACAGATAATTTTGTGTGTGCACATGTGATAGTCTCCAGTTGTGTGGCTTGTGTGGGTTGTGTTTTGCTGAGTGTTAAACATCCTTCTTGCATCACCTGTAGTCCAGTGTTTTTTTCTCTCAGCTTTGTCACCCAGAATGAAAGCATGCTGGAGAATGCAGTCTCTCTGTAGTTCAGCTTCTTGTTCCCAATATTTAGAAAGGGGAAACTGGAATAATAAGTATTTATGAACTGCTTAGACTGTGTAGAGATGAGCCTACCAGAAAGATGATGAGAAAACTACTGTGTTTTCGAGGGTGTAACAGCACCTTGGGTAACTCACACCCTTATTTCTGTGGATACAAAGACTGAGATAACCCATATCCTCCAGTAACACCCAGATTATTTTGGTGTATTAATTACCTATGTGATGCTGCTCAGCTCTTACACTCGAGGCTTGTCTCATGTAAGTCACATCAGCAAAAGTAAAGAGAGGCTGGAAGGGATGTAGGGGCCATTTTTGGGGGGAGTGCAGCGGGGAGAATGTGGACTGCTAGGGAAGAAGCAACAATGGGGGTTGAGATGGCAATGGAGAGAAGCTGGAGATAAAGGATGGAGAAACATAACTGGGAGCTGATTACGAGGAAGATGTTGCCTCTGCAGTGTTACAAAACCTGTGCTAAGGCCAAGCAAACAGAGCAGGTTGCTGGGCCGTGGATGTGGCAAAGCACTCGGTGCTTCCAAGGGTGTTGCCCTGCTTGTGCCCCTGCTCAGGATACTCATCAAGCAAATGATTTTCCTCTCAGGGATAAATATCAGATCAACAGTATCCTTTCAGTGCATGTTTTCAGTGGGAGGACAGTATGTAACTATATAATAAAAAATGAGTTTTATTTCAACTCCTACCACCCTGAAAGACCAGCAAGTCTCTGATTCTTTGCTAGTAGACTTTGCTGATGGTAGACTTAGAAGGAAACACATCAGTTAAATGTAATGCACTTATGTTTGTGTTCTTGCAGTCTTTGTATGCTGAGGTTGTGGCAGAGGTGCAGTTTCCACTGATGTAGATGAAGGGTTACTCACAAATACTTTTCCATCTGATCTTTCTTTTGCAGTTTTGGTGTCTAATTGACACTGTTTCCATTACTGCTCTGCTCCTTTGTAGGTTTACTGACTGTGTTCTTGTATTGCAAGCTTCCAAGGCAGAGGAAGTTACCTGTCTTTTGGAAAGCATCGTGGAGCATGATGTCAGCTGAGCAGTATGGATTTTCAGTTTGAAGAAAGTCAAGATGCTACAACGGATCCAAAATATTGGATTTTAGTAGCATCACTAAACTGAATATTCTGGGGTTTTTTTTTGCTCTTCTTGAGAATTAGTGTATCTTTGTTTAGGATAAAAACTGTCCTAGGGGAACAATTTTCTAAGCTGTTTGTATTGGATACAGAATACAGTCTCTTAACTGAAAAATAAAGGATACACAAGATTTTAAAATATTTTTTCTTTTAATTCCAAAGTTGTCTATGAAGAATCACAGGTTATGAGTGTACAGATGCTGTCTCTTGGTTTTACTGGTCATGAAGGGTTAACCTTTGTCCTTATAAAAGCATTTAACTTTCAGATTCAAGATAAAACGTTCCTGATTTCTGGGGAGATGCTGAATGAAGGTGATTCACTTTACTTGAGGTCTTCAGTAAATGGAACAGTGTGTAAGGCCAAATTGGTCATTTTGGACAACACCATTTATCTCTTCTTTCCGGTAAAGTCCCTTTCTTTATTATCACAAGTTTAAAGTTTCAGAATTTCATCCATGAAAATGAGGAATATGAATTGCAAGAGAATGTGAATCATAATTTCAGTTTCTTACTTGGACCTGTAATGTTTTGATACTTGCTGGATTTATAGGTCTAATTAGAAGTTAGCTGCTTATGGTCCATGTGTGAGAAAATTAACTTTTAGAAAGATAAAATACAGTGAGGTGAATTGCAAACGATGGCTTAGGAGGGGCGAACACAAAATATTTAAATTGTCAGGTATTTAAGTTTGTCATAGAACAGTAGCAATTAGTTCAAACTGACAATTATTTGAAAGTGCTTGTAACTTATTTTAATTTCATTTTTTTAAATTATATGACAAGAAATAAATTGATACTGGTCTGAGGAAAGATAACTTCAGCTAATATTAAAAGAATGGACTTATGAACAAACATGGCATTATATCTGTTGCATATATGCAAATGGCATTTGAAAGAAGATGTACCCTAATTTCCATTATTAGGCTGGTAGTTTTTTATTTGCAGGTAAAAAGATTGCAAGGCCCTAAAGCAACTCAATAAAAATGTAATCTAAATAAGTAAATTATGATGTGTTAGTTTCAGTATTAACCTCTAGCCCTGAGCCCCTTAAGACTTTCTGCAGAATGCAGTGAAAACTTTGCTGCTCCAGTGGTGAGGACAAAGAAACTCCTGCTGGAAAGGCAAAGCTCAGTTCTCCTGTGGCATCACAGTGGAGTCAGAGGGGGGGGATTTAGGAGAAATCACAGCAGTTTTAGGGCATGGATAGGGTGTGGGGGAGAATGAGTCTTTGGGAAACTCTGGGCACCAGGTGTGAGAGCACTTACGGGATTTGAATAAGGGTGAGAATTTTTCACTGAGTTAGCACTGAATTCATGTTATGGTAAATGGTGAAGCTCTCCTTGGCAAGGCAGATGCCAGTGTCTCTCTTCCTTGTTGCACAACCTGCCTGCCCCTCGTGCCAGCAGCCTTTATACATTTCCTAAAACCTTCTGCACTGTTACTGCGTGAATAGGAGAGGTGCAAGGTGTGTTTTGTACCAAGATCCACGTGGAGCTGCTTTTGCACAGGAGTTCCTTCCCTGCTGACCCTTAGCAGCAGCAGCCTGAGTTTTAAGACCTCAGACATTGGCAGAGCTGCTGACAATCCTCCTGCTGCCATGACCCCAGGGCTCTGCCAGCCTCAGAGCAAGGCTGGATCCGTTTGTTCCTGTGTGTCAGAACATGTGCTGGTGGTGGGATTTTATGCTGTTCACTCACCTGTCCTGGATTTTCTCCCTGCAGGAAGGCAGTGCTCAGATTGGCCTCCCCGTGCCCAAGTACTTGTCTGCAGTGAGCTCAGGGGGAGAGCAAAGTGGTGCTGTAGCACCCATGACAGGCACAGTGGAAAAGGTAATTATAATAACATGGGTGGGAAGGGAATTCTCCGGTAGATATCCAAGCTCACTCTTCCAGAAATGGGGCTTCTGTACTGCCAGGAAAAAATCAGAGCCTGAAATGCCAGTACTGGATGACTTCTCCTAATTGGAAAAGGCCTTGTTTACTCTGAGTTTTCAGCAGCCACCCAAGAGTTTTTAAGGCTTCCAGTCTTCTTTCTCTAGAGCTCTGGAAGTGCTGAATATTTAACTAATGCTACTGCTTAACTAATTTTTTCTTCTTATTAATTACTTTCTAAGTTGCAGGTCCCTGAAGTGTTAGAGGCTGTTTGATTCATTTCATCTAACAAAAGAGAGAATTAAGAGATGCACTCACCAAAAAAAAAAAAATCCTCAGAAACACCTTTTTGTTAAGCTGTGTGTTAATTTTTTTTTTCAGCTCAGCAAGTCTTGTGTATTTCTCTCTACAGTGACAAAGTTTCCACAGAAAAGAGATTTCCAGGAGAGTTTAGTGGTGAAAGGATTCTGGTAGCAATGAAAAGGCATGAACCCTTTCACAGAGTCGAGTACATCGAACATGGATCTCCTACACTGAGTGAACACTCTGAATCAGTTGGAGTTGAATAACAAGGTGGCTCTGCCATCCTCTGTCTGGGTGTCGTTTTTTAAAAGGCTTTAGGGACTGGCTCCAGGAGAAGGTCCTGCACTTTCTCAAAATAGAAGTGCTTAAGCCAGAAAGGGTCAAATACACATCCTCTCTTCTAGTGTTCCATCTCTGATAGGTAAATGTCTTCCTGCTCGTCCTGGCAGCTGGCACTGAACCTCTGTAGCTCTGACTTCTCTTGAGTGTCATCTAGAGAACTCTCATACCCAGTTCAGCAATAATAAAAATAATATGAGGCTGTTTTGCAAACCCACAATCACTCTGTGGATTGTGCTAGTCAAGGTCCAGCTGATGATTGTTAATGGCATTGACAAGAATGATTTTTTTTTCCAATTTTCTCTTGAATTTAGGTGTTTGTGAAGGCAGGGGATAAGGTTCAGGCTGGAGATCCTCTAATGGTTATGATAGCTATGAAAATGGAGGTAAGTGACATATAAAGGTTTTAATTACTTAGATAATAAAATATGGTCAAAATTTAATAATTTTTGGTTGTATTACTGAAATATGATGTAGCTTGCAGATATCAGTATCACTTCATCTGCTATGAAATTAATGTTGTGTCTGACTAGATTTTAGAGGATTATATTTGCTGTTATTTTACTAACAAATGATGATTATATAATCCATGGAATTCTGCAGCTGTTTTAACATGCATTTGGTGAGCTGTGTCAGGCCTTCTCTCCCCTCCTCTCCTCTGACTTCTCTAGCAGAAGACTGCCCAGGTGTATCTCCTGCTCACTGATTTGATCCAAGCATATGGAATATCTGCAGTTACTTCAGGCAGAAATTTAGCCCAATGGAGACTTTGTAAATATGTGCAGGGTTCTTTGTGTATAATCTTTTTATTGTTCTTATTATTTACATAAAGTTTTACCAAGGGTACACTCAAGACTGTGTAATTGTCCACATGGCATTCAGTGGACCAGCACTTTAGCTGTTTTATCTTGTCACAGAGAAGCCAGACATGAGGCTTAAATGTGAGGCTTTAACATCTGGTATTAGATGTTTTGATACTAGACTAGCCCTGTGGAGAAAAATACCAAGAAACAAAGCTACAGTGGAAAACTAAGCTGGTCCAATAACAACAGACCAGTTTGGGGGTTGGTGTGTAAACCTGCTGTTCCTTCGCTGTCATTAGTGGCTGTGTTTGTATTTCATCTGGATTTTGCCAAATATCTGCTCAGTAAAGACCCCTCCCGGCCAAAAAACCAAAAATATCTGTAGTAAATCTGCAGATTCCTCTTCAGGGAACAAATCTGCTGTGATTAACGTTTTGGATTAAAACTGTATTATTTCTGCTTGGTATTTATTACAATAACAAACACTATTAGTGAAGTAAAATAACGTTCAGCTGTTCATACTTCATATATAACATTATACAGCATTTTTTGTCCCCACTATACTTATCAAATATTCATGAGAAAACTTGAAAATGCATTAGTATAATGTTTTAAAATAAGATTTAAAATAAATATATGTGTCAGAGGAAGAAATTAAATGTTTTTCAGTTCTAATTGCACCAAAGAGTAATATTAGCATTTACTGGAGGGAGAGAGAGAAGGAAAGAAACCAGGTTCTCTGCTGGCTCACTCCTGCTCTGTTTTGTGCAGCACACCATAAGGGCTCCAAAGGCAGGAGTGATAAAAAAGGTTAATTTCCAAGAAGGTGCCCAGGCCAACAGACACGCTCCACTGGTGGAATTCATGGAGGAAGAAGCCAAGTCAAAATAAAATTCAAGGAAGGTGCATTTTATATTTTTATACTTTGCTGATTTTCTCCCAGGAGAAGACTTCTTCATATTTTCAGCAAACTGTTTTGTATGACAGACTGGGGAATTGCTTTCCTCTGCACTTCCTGCATAGTCTGACTGTAAATTATGCTGACTTCAGTGGAATTTGGGTATCACTGTCCTGTAATCGTATTTATAACCTGTGGACCTATGTGATTGCTGTTCAGTGGTTGTGTTTGCCTGTGGAAAGACATTGGACTGGAAACAGATGTGGAACTCTCAAAGGATGGGAGAGGTTAGTAAGGACTGTAAGGGACAGACAGGTTGGGTTCTTCATTCACAGCTGCCTTTTTCCCTGAGATATGACAAGACTGATTTGAAGGAAATCTTAAGGAAGACAATTGTTTATGAATTCATTTTCTGGCAAAATCCCTGATTGTGGCTTATGTTTTTGCCTTAACAGGGAGTTCAGGATTGTTCCTTAGCCCTGAATCCCTCTCAGTCATTTCTGTTACATCTTTTCTTCCCTTTTACCTCAATGAGTAGTGAAAATTTGCATTTCAAGAATTATTTTAATATACCTCAAAACATCTGATGCAAAGCATTTTTCAAATACATTTGCTACACTTACGGAAGTTGGAACATAACTGGTTTCTAAAAATATCATTTGAACTTTAAATATGAAGTAATAATATAAAGATAAGGTTATTTATTACTTGGAAAATGTGCCAAAATAAAATACTTTAAAATCCTCATTGCTGTTCCCATATTGTTCATGTTCTTCTGTGTTACTTATTGGCTGGAGTGAAGTACACCAAAGTCTTTGTAGCAACATGAAATATTACTATGAATAACAGGTTTTTTTTTTTGTATCTGCAGGGTTTCAGAAGGGAAAATTGTTAGGTTTTTTGATATGCAAAGAAAATACTCAGACTAAGCATATACTGATCATTTGCCATAGATTTATTTTAACTTATTTTAAAAGCCCCTCAGAGAAACAGGAAAAGGGAAAGAAAAATATGTTTTAATTGTTGCAAACTTTGAATATATTTTTACCTTTCAGTTAATGTGATGTTCTGGTTGTCATGTGAAATTTTGATATGCCAATTTAATTCAATAATATGGTCTATACTGCAGAAAGGAACACGTCAGATGCTGCAGTGATCCCTAACTTGTAGTCAGATCTGTGCAAGTGGATCCTTACACTTACCTGAAATCTCATTTCTGAATCAATATACAGCATCGTGGGGAGTTCTGTGATCTGCCTCTGTAATTGTGCAGCCTTGCCTGCAGTGCAGAAAAACATTATAAAAAACAATTGGCTCTGGATGGACTGTATATTAAAAGCATACTGTAATACTTTTCAATTTTCCTTGTAATCCTATGGCCACCTAACAAAAAATTACAGTGATCATCTTGCAGAGTATTGCCACAGTGATTTTTATTTACTGCCAAATAAAAATTAAGCTTAACTTTGAATGTTTGTTTTCATTTTTCTCCATTTTGTTCTTTCCTTGGTTGCTTCTGTCCATGCATTAGATTAGAGGGTTTTAAGCAGCTGTTTCTGTATCATCTGATGATGATGACCACAATCTGCAGATCACATTTGGCAGGCAGAAATCCAGACAGTTGTGATGGGCTTCACTGCAGGTAAGGTTAGTGGCTTGTTTTATCTAGAAATTAGATCTGCATTGTAGAAACATGAGCCCCTGCAGCCTGGCATTTATTTTTTTGCTCTCTACACGACAGGGCTGTGTTTCTAGACCTACTTTCCTACACTGAATCTTTACCAAAGCACTGAAACTCCCAGCATGAGGTTCTGTGCCCGCTGAGGCTGCACAGCTTGTGCAGCCAGTGAGACAAGAACATGTTCCCTGGAAGCTGACAAAATGTCCTCCCTGAGGAATGAAGGGAGACAAATAATGTTACCAGTTTTCATTTTCCCCTCACTTCTTTCTTCTACTGAGATTGATTTTGTGTTAATTTCAGAATAAAATCTCTTGCAGAAGTCACTGTCACAGTTTGCACACCTTAGACGTTTTACTGCAATGTGATCTAATTGAACTTAGAGATGCTCAAAGAATTAGTAAAGTCAGGTTTTTCTTGTAACACAGAATGTACAAAGTATTTAGAAATCCTTGGTTTATTACAAATAAATTCTTGTGTAATAAATGTGATCTGCTAAGGAGCACATGATAGTAACAGCTGGAACTAAACTGTTGTCTCTAGAACATTTAGTGGTAGATTAAGAAAGAAGAAAATGTAATTGTTTAAAATCAGTATTTTAGTATTCAAGCTAAAAGGATCATCTCTGCCTGGGATTTGTTATCAATATACCTTTTCAAATCGTGCTGTACTGGATGTTCCAGTAACAATGAATCTGAACTGATTCTACTTGTAATGATTTTCTCTTGCTGCCGTGGGAGAGAGGGGGCCGGGTCACAGAACGTGTAGTTCAGCCACAGTCGACTGTCCCCAGGAAAGAAGGAGGGTGTTGGTGTTCAGACTCAGCTTCTGTGAGACAGGATCAGGGAGTAACACTCTCCATGAGCCTACTGGTCAGCCTGTGGGATCAGGTGTGGGTCATCCTGCCCAGCAGTGTGAATGTTACCAGATCAAAATGAGAGCCTTGAGGAAACTTTAGTTATCCCCTGTGGGATCTCCATCTCTCCTGCACTCTCCAGTGGCTGCCAATTACTGTGGCTTATACCCAGGGAAGATCTGTGCTTTGGAGCCTGAGTCCATGCTGGATCAGTGATTAGGACACAGGGAGTGGAAAGCAGGAGGGCAGAACTGTGTTCTTATTCCAGCCACTGATTCATGGTGACTTCAGGTAGGTCACTTGGTGGATACTTGCCTGTGTTTCCTCTTATTGAATGAGGTTGATGGCAACCAAAACACTGCAAAATTTGTGAACACAGTGATTTATAAATAGTTTTCTATGCTTATTGGTAAAGCTGTAATTCCAGATGTAGGCAATTTGTACTTGTAGGTTGTTTTTTAACCTTTTATACAGAAAATATTGATACTAAAGTTATAAAGTTTCCAACGTGTGTTGTATCCGTTGTTGTAGTGGTTGTACTTGGTCCTTACCAGAAAATCCTTGCTTCTGTCTTCATGCTGATTAAAAAACGAATATTTGAGAGTTTTTTGGCAGGACCTTTAAAATTTAGTCAATGGTAGGGAAAAACATTGGTTGATCTGGGAATACAACTCTTTTACTAAAGCAAGTCAAACCATTTTAAAGGACCTGTCAACCAGTGCACTAACACAGGTATATGAATTTCTGTTGATAATCCTTCTTTTCAGTCAGATCAGGAGTTATTTGTCTGTGTTCTGTCTGTTCTGTTTGTAAAAAGCTGCACAGTGCTGTGTAGAATGTGTTTCCTAGACAATGACAATGGATTAAGATCTGAACTTCCAGCTTTTACACGAGGTATATTCTCAACAGATACTTTAACTGCTTGTACAGTTGTGTTCCAGATATAGATTTTTACACATGAATGCTTCACAGGTAAATATCACTTAGTACCTCTGTGATACTGGGGCAAAGCCTTCTGCTTAAGAAATCCATTTGGAAAATAACCCACACAAATGATGCTGTATTAAAAAAAAAAAAAAAAATTGCAGAAATTGATAATTGAAACCTTGGCATTTGTTTTTATCTGGAACTGATTGTATTTTTGGAGAGGAGAAGGCCTGGATTCTGAAAGCAAATTTTTGAGACATTTTATGTTATCTTGAAACCTGTTGATTATACAATGAATCCATGTTAAAATAAACACGGATGTTGTGGTTGAATATCCGTATTTTTTGTTCTAGGAGTAATAAGCAAGTAAAACATGTCTGGAGTCGGGCTTTAAAATTGTGATAGCTGGATTTTAGCTTTCGTCTGTGTCCTGGTTTCAGCTGGGAGTTACCTTTCTTCCTGGTCACTGGTACAGTGCTGTGTCCTGAATTCAGTGTGAGATGATGTTGGTAACAAAGTGCTGGTTTGGTTGTTGCTGAGCAGTGCTTAGTCTAAGGAAAGGACTTCTCAGTTTCCCACGCTCTGCCAGCGAGCAGGTGTACGAGGAGCTGGGAGGGAGCACAGCCAGGATAGCTGACCCAAAGTAACCAAAGGGACATTCCATACCACAGAACACCATGCCCAGTGTATAACTGGGAGAAGTTGTCCAGGAGCCACTGATTGCTGCTTGGGGACGGGCTGGGCATCGGGCAGTGGGGACTGAACACCTGTACTGAGCATCACTTGTCTGTCTTGGGTTTTATTTCTTGCTCTCTTTTTGTTGTCTTGCTTTTCATTACAGCTGTAGTATCATTTATTCAGTTTTATGTCAATTATTAAACTGCTCTCTTTCCCACTCTCCCCTCCCAGCAGGAGATGGTGGGTGGTGAACAAGCAGTTGTGTGGTACAGAGGAGACCTTGTTGCTGGCTGGAGTTAAACTATGACAGTCCTTTTTGGCACCCAGTGTGGGGCACAAAGGGTGGAGATAACAACAGATCTGACCACAGCGTGTAAAACGAATTTATTGCAAGCATTCACGATATTAATTTAATAGTCACTGGTCACAGCGTTGATTTGTTTGTTCTCAGAGTTGTTGCTCTTGTTCTCAGGTTTGCGTCATTGCCTTACTTGGTGTGTGTGTTCCCTTTGTGCTGTTTATCACCTCTGGGGGCTGGGCTAAGGTTGATTCTGTTGTACTTTGTAACACTGGCTTAGGATATGATAGAATTGCTGGCTGTGAATCAGAGAGGAACAATCATAATGGAGGTTCTTCCAGGAAAGTTGCTGCTCCAGTGTCCAGTGGGCAGTTCCAAGACAGAGAGGAAGGGCTAATCTTACTCCTGATCCTATGGAAAGAAATTCTTATCCGTTTTTACAAGAAGTAGAGAATCCTAAAACCAGTACTGGAGGGGCCCTGCCTCCAGCCAGGTGGAGGGGAGGGACAGCTGAGTTTCCAGGACTGTGTGGATCAGATGTCCTGGCAGACAGACCCACAGGAGTGTAAGGCTCTAGGAGATACCTGTGCACAGTGTACCCCAATGCCATCAAGCTATAAAGCAGCAGAACCCTTTCCTTCTTTCCCCATCCCAGTGGATGTGAGTGAACAGCTACGTGGGACTCAGCTGCTGGCTTGGGTTCAGCTTGGGTTAAACTGTGACAGGCCATTTTCCATATAAATAGTTCTGGTGCCAAAAAGTTGCTCTTGAAATGGTAATTGGTCTCTGTGAATGGCAGCCAACCTACTCACTTAAAAAAGCAGGAAAACCGAGAGTTGTTAAGTACTGGAGTCAGCAAAGCTCCAAAGAGTGTTTGGTGAAAAAGACTGCTGCTGAGAGCTGCATCCCTCCTTTGCCCCTCTGAAAAGGGAAGTAGTATCTTCTTCTGGGCTGTCCTGTCCTGCCTTGGCACGCACAGGAACACTCAGTGATCAGTACTGATGTGGTAACTCCAGCCAAAGACCCCAGGCCTGCCCAGTGTCCCGTTCAGCATCCCAGAAACGTAAGACAGAGCTCCTGCTCTACGGAGTTGTAAAATGAGATAAAACATGAACTAGAATGAACCAATTTAAACCCAGAACTGTTATATACAGATGTGGTTAACGCATGTTTTCCTTGAAGTCTGCCCCACTGTATTGATGCTGATAGCCAGGCGTGGGCGTGGAGGTTACAATTTGCTGCTTAGGTAGGAGAACTGGCTGGGTTGTGTAAACATGATCCACAGAACCAGTTTGCTGGACAGTGTGAGGACTGGAAAAGGATAAATGCCTGTGACATGTATGACAGGAGTCATCTTACTACCCTTACTTTGTACGTCTGCATTACTCCTGCAGTCTGCCTACCTCCAAGGCAAAAGGCTCTGCCTCCCATATATGCAACTGAAATTACTGTTTTGTATATTAATATCAAAATATGTGCTCTGAATTAGGATGGCTTATTTTTACTAAATAGAACAACTAAAGATGGCACATACAGAAAATCACTGGGATAGGGAAATAAGTGTGTCTCAGTCTCCTCAATTCTTGGAATCAGCCGTAATTCTTTGTATTGAGAAGGGAAAGCTGCTTACAGTTAAAAGGTGTAGGTTTTAATCTTGAAGCTGTGATGGCACTGTCTAGATTACAGCTTGGGAAATTTCAAACCAATCTGGCTACAAAGATCATACCTTGTTTTACAGAAGTTCTGAACTAAAAAATGACTGTATCTCATAAAAATCAACCTGCTATCTTACTGCTCTTCATTTCTTAATCCATATTACTTGAAATGCCTAGATTTTAGTGTATATATCTCAGTACTAGTGAGTTAAAAACCAAAACCCAGAAGTCCTGCATCCTGTTGTCTTTTAGGTGTCCTGGAAAGTTTCAGTTTATTCGTGCCTGCCAGGGTATGGTTGAGTACATGAGAAATGTTCAGACTTTCTCAGGCTCACTGACCTGACTTTGCTTCCTTTGTCACAATAATCTGTCCTGCTCCCTCCCAGAGACATTGTCATGTGGAACGTGGCTCCTAACAGTGCCTTGGACTGGGTGTAGTAACTTGTTAACCTCTTGTGTAATGCAGGAAGGATGAAAAACTTAATAGAAGGTAAACACCCTTCCTTGCAACCTATTAACGATCTTCTGATATTGGTGGTGTCACTTTGCAGCTTGAATTGCTCAGACACCTACAGGAGGACTCACACTGTTTACTTCCTCTGTGCTTCTTTCAGAGCATTAAAAAAAACATTATGGGCTGATAAGGACATTCCATCTGTACCAGCTGAACAGCAAAACAGAGCAGACCATTGGGTCTGTACCTGTGGATACCAAGGAACTTCCTGCCTTCAGAGTGGCGTTAAATCTCCTTGTGCAGGACAGTTCATGGGACTTTGTTCTCTTGGTTAAACATGTGGTCAGTTTGCAGGCAAAGGGCCTCAGTCATAACCCCTGTATGACTGTCCCATCAGTGTAAGATGAATTCATGGTTTCACTTTTTAGTGCATAAAGTAGCTGACAAAAAGATGTGGGGATTAGAAAGACGTTTCCAGGCCAAGCTGTCCCAGGTTATTGTTACACGTCATAAAGCTTTGGGCCTCTTCCTCAGAAAGTGCTGTAAGTGGAAGTTCTCAGCAAGGGGATTACACTAAATAGATTCTGCACTGACTGAACATGAGACTCGCTCCTCTGTCTGGGTAAAGCAGCTCAATGTTATATTCAGTTATGCATTTGACACACTTGGATTTAAAAAAAGATCATTGCCTGGTTCTCCCAGGGTTCACATGAGATGATAAAACATCATTGGCCCACACAGCAAAACAAGGCAAGCGTGTCAGCCTTAAAATAAATTAAACAAGTCATCATGTTAGTGCGATCACAGTGATTATGCTGCCTGCAGATTGCACAATGAATATTTCCTTCTACTCTGTATCACGGGGTGCACGTGTCATGTTTACAAGCAGCAGAGCTGGGTATCCCTGCTCTGACCTGGGGTTCATCCTGCAGGGAGCTGTACAAAAGGGAACCCGGAACAAGCCCCATTCAGACACCCTACTCTGAATATGAACAAATACACTTTTTGGTGGCCTCTCAGGTACAGTTTCACCTTATAAGTGAACTTAAACAGGAAAAAAAAAATCACAAACCCAGCAGCATGCACACTGGGAATAGCATCAATCTGCATTTCACATATTTTTTTATATTTTACCTTCATATCACTGAATCATCTTTTTATCTGCCCTGCTTAGAAGCAGTTAAGTGTGATTTTCCATACCTTATACAATGGGAATTCATAATATAGAGGGATTTAGTAAGTTAGGGAGATCAAAGCTCAAGTCAGTCAAAAAACTAAAGACAAACACAGTGTGCCCCCAGACACTCCAAAAACCCACCAAGAGACCCTGCAATACAGAAAAGCAGCAAGGCTCGCAGGCATTAGGGAAAAACAAGCCACTTCAAAATCCTGTCTCTGTCCTGAGGAATCCACTGCAATCACAGCTCATCTCTCAGATTATTGTTACATGTCGCAATAATTTTCCAGAGGGTCCAAACTGTGTCTCCAGGATCGCAGGAGGGCTGTCACAGTGATGGCAATTAGGTAACCTGATGAGATAGATTTTCAGGTCTGGCTTTGCCTCCCCTGCCGTGGTTCACATGGACTGTGCTGGTGTGCAAGTGTTTGTGGCTGTCCACACTGGCCACTCTGCAACCATCCTCAGTTTCAAAGACATGCTTTTTGGGAGGGTTCAAGGTGTGCAGGCAACTTCAATCTCTCAGGATAGCTGCATTCACACATATTTCCATATGTTTAATATCCAGACAATTTTCCTGTTTCAGAACACTAGCACACCTGGACACTTCACAGGACAGGCCTGATTTTCCTCAGCAAACACAATTTAACTCCTTACACTCCATCTACGCTTTTCTTTGATTTTTAACAAAGTAAGCAAGTAGCAAATTAGACCCTTTTCTATAAAAATACACATATAACCCCTGAACATCCATGATGAGGAATGTCTTTTTGAAGTCTTAATTTCCTTCTAGTGTGTGCAGTCATACCAGTCATGTAACATAAATACAGAAGCTTACTTTAACAGCTCCCAGCTCAGCAGGAGATGAGAGAACAAGAACAGATCTCAAACCTTTGTCCTTCACAACAGCAGTTTGCCACTGCTGTGAGTTTTATCAGCAAATACTCTGCTTCCCCAAACTTCTTCAGCTGCCAAAAGCCTGCGGTAGGTAGAGTAAGCTTTCCTGGGAAACAAACAACTGTCTGGGATGCTGGTACAAACTGTGATTTAACCACTCTTTTGATAGTAGATCTGAAGGGCTGCATCTGTCCACAGCGCCCAAAGGGGATGCCAGCCGGGAGCAGGGGGATCAGGGAAATCTTACAGGTGTGGAGGCGCTCCCGTACGAAGATGCCCGTAGAGCTGCTGCTCCGAGGCCTCGCCGCCCCCAGCTCTCCGTGGCTGCTCCGCAAACGTCCCTCAGCCTCCCTCGCGAATCCATCCTGGAAAGCCAGAGGGATTTTCACATCTCGCCCCGTTTCCAAGCCCGGGCAAACCCAGGAACGGCGGCCACCACCCCGGAGCCCGGGGGGGGCCGGCACAGGCGCTCGCACCTGACCCTTAACTTTTGATATGGAAGAAATGAGAACGTACAAGGAGCTTTCCCGACGGAACACCCGGTGCCGGTGTCAGGAGCCGCTGGGACCTCCCACCCCCGACATCCCCAGGCGGCTGGGGGGGACTCTCCCCTTCCCTTCCCTCCCCTCCCCTCCTTGGGCCGAGCCCCCCGTGCGGTGCCCGCCCCTCACCCCGGAGCGCGCTCCGTCCGCGGGCACAGCGGGACGGGCCGGCCCCCGCCGGGGCTCCCGGCCCGCACTGCGCATGAGCGGGGGAAGGCGGCGGAAGGGCCCGTGAGGAGCCGGAGCCGCCGCCGCGGGAGGAAGCGCCGCTGCCGCCGCCGCCGCCGCCCTCAGAGTCCGCCCGAGCCGGGAGGGGAGAGGCCCGCACAGCCCCCACCATGGTGAGCACCCGCCCGGGGCCGCTCCCGGCCCGGCGCGGCGCCTCGGGGCCGGCCGGGGGCAGCGGGGCCTGCTCGTGGCGCGCTGGGTGCCCGGGAGCGGCCGAGGCGCCGGTGCGGGGGCTCCGCAGCCCGGCACGATGTGCCGGGTCGGGGTTCCGCGTCCTCCCAACGGGCAGGGCCGGGAGGGCGCGCCGGGGCCGCGGGGAGCGCGGCGGGGGCTGCTCCGGGCAGGGGCCTGAGCGGGGGGCGCCGGGATCCCGCCCAGGCCTCCGGAGGCCCCGCACGGCGGGAGGGGCGCGCTGGCACCTGGTGCGAGGGCTCAGCCCCGCCGGGGGGACGGCGCGGGGCAGCCGAGCTGGGCAGCGCGGTGTGTGCCCCGAGCCTGCCCCGGGCCCGCGGCAGCGCTGGGAGGGAGAGCAGGGGGCTGCCCGGAGTCGGGGGCTGCCCGGGGTTTTTCCTCAGGATTTCGGGCGGCTCAGAGCCCATTAAGTGCTGTCGGTTCGCGGGGAAAACTTGGGCGTGTTGGTGCTCCTTAGGCTGGGGTTATGTTGGAGAATTTCTGGATAATTGTTCTTATGTTTTGGGGAGGCTCCTATTCATAGAAGCGTTGTAAAGGAGGACCTTGCAAAGGTCTTCCCAGTGAAGGTCTTGGGACCTTATAAAGGCCTCTCTTGCATTTTCTCTGTAATATTGCTTTCATTGTAGCTGAGGATTTGCCGTGGACTCCCAGATCAACTGACTTTCTCCGTTCCCTCTTCTGGAGGGATACCGCAGCAGTTGGAACAAAATTCGCTGTTTTTCTTTGCCTAAACAAAAGAAAAATACATTCTTTTGCTTTAAGTAAGAGGGGTCCTTGTTGGTTTCTTGCACAGTGTCTTATGCAGCAGATGGAACAAGTTTATAGTTGTACTTCTAAGCCTTCTCTGTATACAAACGTTGTACAACTTTAGCTGCACCTGTACAGTTTAAATCAGTACTTTTCTACAGCAGCAGTATTGTCTTAGGAAGGGTGTAGGAGGGAGTCTTAAGATCTACTGGTGTACACTTACTGGTATAAGGATATCTTACACCTGCTGTTAATGCTATTCTGTCAAGTTGTGTTAAAAACATATTAAAAAAATTACAGTGTCACCTTTAATTGATGGAGTTACGTTGGCATAAAAATTTGGTTAGCCAGCATTTAAATTAGTGGTGTGTAGACCTCTAATAAACTTGTCACTATGTTACTAGTGTAATTTTTAATTGAATATTTTGATGTAGATGTTCACTTGCGTTTTTTATGAGAACTTAAGAGTGGGTAAAGGTGTCTTATTGTAATTCTTCAGGTCTGGGACTGTCTCAAATAGCACACAGTAACATTAACACAACTCTTTATGAAGACTTTTTTCCATAAAAATCACCTAGAGCTGTCTCACAGTATATCTAGTGTAGGTATGCAAAGTAAATACACTGTTGATGTCTTGTACATGCATATTGTATTGGCTGGCTACGTGCTTAGAAATTTAAATTGAACAATGCTGTAGCAAGTGGCCAAGTTACAGAAATAGTGAGGGATGTTAATTCTGAGAATAGCTTTTTGTGAGAAACAGCAGAATCCTATCTCGTGCTTGGTCTTCTTGGAAACACCAAACTGAAGAACCAGCAGTTCTGTTCTGTGTAGCAGTTCTGTACTGATGGATTGGTATTCATCAGACTGGAGGGAGAAGGTGGATCCTCCAGTCATGGCCCCGAGCAGAGTTGTTCGGCCCTGTGCAAACAACTGTGTTCCAGGTTGTGCTTGTTGACTCCAACACCCAGGTGAAAGGATGACATAGACACTGAAGTGGAGCTAAATGACAGGCTACAGCTTGTAGAAGTAGTAAATACAGGATTGTTTCTAGTGCCTGGGCACAGGATTCTGTACCTCTACTTGTGGTATGTCAAAACCCTCTCCTTGGTGAGGGGAAAGGCAGGGAGACTTCTTCACAGAGATCCAAAGGTGTCCCATTTTCCTGCCCTTGTGCCCTACTGCTCTGGCTCGTCCTTCCAGTGGCTGTGCCTGGTTCCTGGGGCCAGGTAACTTGTCCAGCATAGTAAATGCTGTTCTGGTTTGGGGCCTGGCTCCTCCTTGCCTCTGCAGCACTGCCAGTTGGAGCACTGCTGGCCCTCACTTGGTCTCACCAGTGCCCAAATGGCCAGTGCCGTCAGGACTGAGGCTTCCTCCTCAGAACTGCCTGTGTGCGTATCTGGAAGGGACACCACACAGCCTGGTGGGCTCACTCTGGCCTTTTAGGGAACTTGCACAGAGTTTCTGTCTGGTGCTCAGGGACACCCTGGCAGTGTGGCTGGGACTGCTGAGGGCAATCTGCCTCTGTCACCCACTCTCTGGAGCTGGCTGAGCAGCTCCTGTGGAAGTGGTGTCCTTCACCTTCCCTGTTAGGGTGTTACTGCTTCACCTCATCATGAGGACACGTGCTGTGCCCACAAATCAAGGCAGAGCAGTAGGCTGGTCCATTTTACTCTAGACCATCTTCTCTGAGGAGAAGAGCTACTACCTGTGCTATTCTGAATAATTTAAGGAATTTAGGACTATGGGTGGTACCCCAGACAAGTTTGTGAGAATCCATATCTATATCCAGAGCTGAATGCTAACCTTGTCTCTGTGTACATTATCTATCATATTATCCAGTTTGTGTTCTCTGAAGAATATTTCTATGCTGATAAATACATAATTTCTTACTGTAAACCTCAGCTGACAGGAAGTTGTAAAATTCAGTATTGCAAGAATTCCATGTCTGATGACGCTGTCTCCTGTAATGTTATTGTACTTCATGACATTGTTATGCAGTGTTTAACTCAGCTGACTGTTCTGCAGGGCTATTTTCTGTGGTGCATATTCATGTCTGTAGCAGTTTGTTGATATTAAATATTTTTGGGTTTGGTGTCCTGTAGTAAAACTTGCAGATTCTTGGCATTGCACTTAGAGCAGTCGGAGTGCTAGACAAGATGGTGCATGATCTTGTTTCCTCTCTTAGCTTACCAGAGATCCCTTTGAACTAAAGCTGTAAAATCACTTTTAACTAGAGCCATGAAAAAATTATTCAGAAATATGAACTACTCTGAGAACAAGGTGTGAAATTCATTATGTAGCTCTTGATATTTTACTCATGTTTTATGGTGCCAATGCAAATAGATGGTATGAATGCAGCTTCTAAGGGCTGAATAGAGCTTGTGCCCCAGACCAGAGCTAAGAATGCTAAACAACTGACTGCTTTATTTTGTCCTTTTTTATTTGGAAAAGCCATGGGTTTTGGTGTTTCCTTCACTGTTCAGGTTAATGTGAATTACCATTACATCTTCTGCGTGGCTATATATTGACCTTCTGCCTGCATGCTGGTGCTAAAATGATTTTATCCACTGAAAGAACATTAGAAGGTGTAAAAAGGAACTTTCATTTTATGTCGCTTGTGATTTTTAACTTGGGTTTTGTATCTCAGCAGACTTTGTAAATGTTTAGGTTTTATTCTGTTCCACTGCAGACAAATGGATTTCCCATCAGTTTGAAACTGGAAGCTTAAAAATGTCCTGATTGTCTTACTTCTTAAAGAAACTGCTTTGGAAAATAAAATGTAGTTAGAGGACATGTTTGTTCTACATTGTGCAGAAACTACGGCTATCTACTTTAATTGTTTTGTCTTTAATTGGGATTTTTTTTTTTGGTAGTACACATGTGTGCCATCACAGTTGGTGGATTAAAATGCACTCCAGTGTATTCACAGATTTCTGTTGTGATTAGCTTTTGTTTTCTTATCAAACCAAAACGCTCCCTGTTTTGCCTTTTAGGCTTTAGCCGTGTATTTATGAGCACTAAACCGGGCTATTTGCAGGTGTGTTGTCGGGTCCTGTAACAGGCCCGAGGTGGAGCGATTCGGGCGCTGTGGGGGGCGTTCTCCTCACCATTAGTGCCGCATAAAGCCTCGACAGCGCTGGAGTCGTGTGAGGTTCTGCGATGCCGAGCCCGTGGTGCGCGGGCTGGAGTCACTCCGGGATTGACCTGACGTCAGTGGGTCCTTAGGAAGTGCAGGGATGCTTCCCGCAGCCAGAGCTCCGGCTGGAGTTTAAATGCAGGCAGTACAAAGGCCTAGACTTGGTGGAGGTTGATACTATTTTAGAAAAGGCTTTTACCTGTCACGTGCGTGAGAACTTAACAGGCTTTTCTTTGAGTCCTGCCTGAAACAAAAGCGCAGATGTCACATCGTTCAGATTCCCTGAGTTAGCAGTGAATAGCAGGAATGGGATCAGCTGTATCGATGCCTGGGAAGGGAAGGGTGGAAGGCACTCACTGGAGTGACTGTGTGAATGCCTTCTTTGGGGGCCGTGAGGAATTTGGGTCAGCAGAACTGATCGTGCACAGCCTGTCCGGGTGGTGCGTGTGACCTTAGAGCAAAGTCCAGGAGCAGGTTCTGGGCAGGGATTCCCAGCTCTCCAGCCCAGGCAGTGTGGGATGAAGGTCGTTGCTCTTTCCCATGGACATTATCCAGGAGAGTGGAGCCCTCGTTTGGATATCAGCTATCCAGAAAATGTTGTTGAGCAGTGTGCAGAGCTGATATTTGAATCTGAGCTGACTAAAAACTGAGTGTAAAGATACGGAAGAACAATGTTGTGGTCAGAGGTGGTAGATCAGTTCTAGCATTTCTTGTTCTGTAGACTGGGGAAAAAACTACTTCAGGAAATAAAATCCCAATTTTTTTTTTATTTTTTTTATTTTTTAAATTTGTCGTCTTTCACTGAAGTATCTGATCAAGGAGAAGCTATTGAATTAGAATATTCAAACTTGGTACTTTATGGTAAGGGGAAGATTTTAATTTTAAAATTGCTGTTGTAGAATCAGATGTTCATTAGAATTGGTGTAGTTTTATTAATCTGCATAATGCAGCTTCTCATTTGGAGAAGTTACTCTGTGTTTGAAAAGTAAGGTCACCTTCTCTCTCTTGTGACATCTGTGTTACAAAAGATAGCTTGGGTACCACACAGATTTGATCAAAGGCTTGGAAATCTGAGTTTTTCCTTTTACCCTTAACCCAAAGAGTAAGACTAGGAATTTGTTTTATTTGTTTTCCACTGGGTTTTATTTGTATATATTAGCAAGACGGATATCTGTTAAATAAAATTCTGTCTTTTCAGCTGGTGTTAAAGTTGAGATGTTTTAAGTGGATTGAGTTGCATTACAGTGCTTACAATTGCAGTGTAAGGTATTTGTTGCCTGATGACTGTAGGATTAAAGGTTATGGGGTGCTCTGGCTGCTTAAAACAATAACAGACTGTTAGCACTCGGCTTCTAGAAATAGTCCTAAAAGTGCAGAAGGTTTGGAACCTGTTCCTGCTTGAAGTGTGGGTTTTTAATGTGCTGAAGGAAGAGCTATAATGGGATAATAAAAACTCAGCAGTAATTCCACCTCTTGCTGTCCTGTAGTGGGCCTTGGAAGAGTGTCCAGTCACTGAGGATGTGGAGCTTTTGTGGAAACATTCGTCAAATACAGCAAAAGGGCTTTGGCACTTCTTTACTAAAAATAAACTCATATTTGACCAGTAAAAATATGATTATTCCAGAAAAAGATTATGGCTGAACAGTGTGATTTATTGCGTCTTAATATACTACCAAATGCTGTACTGGTTGGTGTAATTAGCTGCTTGACTCTTGGCACTTTTGATCTTTTGAAAAGGTTTTATGTTGTTATGATGAACTTAGGGAGCCCCAAGCACGGGAAAAGGTCATGTGCATATGTAGGATTTAAAGTTTATCATAAAAGGGATTTAAGCTGCAGTTTTTGGTAATAAATTGCATTCTCCTTTTGTGACAACATGCAAAACACACCACCTTTTGTGGTCCTGAGCATCCACAGTGAATCCCTTTCAAACCTTTTCCATGACTTTTAGTGGTATGTCACTGCTTTTAGAGTTCACCCTTGCCAGGAGCAGGGCAGAACAAAGTCTCTTGAGGCCTTACAGAATACTCACCATTAAAAGGTCTGTGCATACTTACCTGTGCATGTTAAAACGAAAACAAACAAAAACCTAATGATTAAAGGCACCAGCTTTGTAAAAAAAAAAAAAAAGTAAAAATTAAAGGGAAAAAAAAAGAAAATAAAAGCTAAGGTAATTAAGTGTGACTGCCCTGTAGTGCAGCTGAGCCTGGTGATGCAGCAGTCTGGCTCTGTGGAACCGATTACAGGAAGCTGATAATTGATAGAGAACATTAAATTCGGGATTGTTTCATCTTCATTTGGGATTTCATTCAAAGGTTTGTTTTCATAGTTCTGAGTTTACAATACATTTTTAAAAACTGCAACTAAAAACGCATTAGTCATTTCTGGAAGTCGTTCCACGTGGATTTGTCAGCGCAGTGATTTCTGGGGAGCTCTGAGCTCACTTTGCGAGGTGCTGAGTGTCTGTTGTGGAGCCAAGAGTGCACAGACAGGCAGCACTGGGGCTGCTCAGGAACTGCTCTCCTGGCCTGGCCTTTACCTGGAACCGCTCTGGAAAATCTGAGTTTCAGGAAAGTGTTTGTAGTAAAAGATCCAGCTTGAGAAGGTTGTTCAAGAGGCTGAATTAAAGCAGCAACACGTCGTAACTTTAAAAATGATGTAGCCTAACTAATATCACTGTGTTAAATCTGCAGCGTCAGCTAAAATTTTGGCTTCAGCAAAGTGCTGAAGATGGAGGGTGGGTTTGGTTTGGAGGGGCTTTTTTTTTTTTTTTTAAAGGGAACTTAAAGGGTATTGGTGTCTTTAATGTATTATGTGGGTATCAGTTTAAACCAAATGTGATGCTCTTGTATTTTTTTTTTTTAATGGTATAACCCTGAAGCTGGTAATTTCACTATTCTTACAAATAATAGTGTTCACACTCATTGTTATCAAGCCACAGAAAACTGTATCTGACTTTTAGGACAGATGAATTTGTGTTCTGAAGCATTAATTCTTTATTTTAATGATAATGTGCTTGGACACTAATTATCCTTTGCAATGAAGAGCTAGAGCTCATTCTGCTCCTAAACCATTCATTTTTTGGCTGAGGATAGTTGGTCATGTCTTGGGATTTTCTTTGTCCTTTTTCCCCATACTCCTTGAGAAGGAGCTATGGAAATTACATAATGAACAGAATATGCAAGGTTGGGTTAGAATACAAGGTAAACTGGAAATTAAAAATTTGTGCTGTGTAAGAAGTCCAACCCTGACTTAAAATGTTGTCAGAACTTCTATTTACCAAGCTGTAGTATTGGGAGTTTGCTTTGACTGTATTGAGTGAACTTCAGGACTGAATTAGGATGTAGCTCAGGGGCTGTGTGGTTGCTCTCTCCTGATCAGCACTTGGTTTTGTGTGACTCATACCCTTGAAATGCTGTGTGTGCTTCTCCTCATCAGAAACGTCCTTGGGAATCCCTCTCTGCCGATCAGTTGCTGGCAGAGTTCTGTGCTGGAGCAGAGGGATGGATGTCTCTGGGTCTGGGCAGGAGGCCTGGAATTCCAGAGCTCTCACCTTGGCTACTCAGCTCCTCCACCCGCCCGCCTGCGGCACAGTTACCTGCCCTGTTTTTTTGTTTTTTTTTTTAGCTTCAGTTGCTGCACCTGTGAAATGGAGACAATGCCTCCTCACAGGAATGTTTTGGAAATTATGTAGGTGGAGTTGAGGACTTTAAACGTGAAAAATCTCTTAAAAAAAAAAAAAGAAAAAAAAGTCTTTAGGGTATTTCGGTGTGTAGCTCCCTGAAATGGATGGCCCAGCCTAGTCCCGTGTTGCCATCAAGAGGCACTTCAGGAGATCTGTGCCAGGTGTGGCCCTGGTCCTGCTGGGAGCAAATGGACATCAGTCTCCTGCTCAGTGATGGTGAACTGTTCAACAGCCTGCTCTGCCCCAGCCTTGGAGCCAGTTAATCAGATATTTTGATATCCTGATTGCTTGGGAAAATTATAGAAGTCCTGATTTAAAAAACATGGGACTGTTTTTTCATTTATTTGCTTTTTTCTTGCAGTAAATATTTCTATTTACAGTATTGTCTGTTTTCACTAGAACAAGTTGAAATCATCACAGAAGGATAAAGTGCGTCAGTTTATGGTCTTCACACAATCCAGTGAAAAGACAGCAGTGAGTTGTCTCTCTCAGAATGACTGGAAGTTAGATGTTGCAACAGACAACTTTTTCCAAAATCCTGAACTTTATATACGAGAGAGTGTTAAAGGATCGTTGGACAGAAAGAAGTTAGAACAACTATATAACAGATACAAAGGTGAGTACCCTGAATTTTAAGGCTTATTTCCTTCTTGTATGTCTGTAGTAATTACAGTGGGTTAGTGCTGCTGTGCTCCTGTGCTGGGAAATCTTAACCGACCCTTTCAGCTTTGTTTTTCTATTACTGATAATGCAAGTTTTAAGGGGAATATGTGTAGGCTTCTGCTTCACAGGGATTACATGCAGGTGCTTTATGTGCTCCAAGTGTAAGTACATTTACACAAGATGAGGGTCTGGAACTGGAGTTGTCTGTGTAGTGAGAAATTGTAGTGGTTAATGAGGATTTCACGTGATTCTTTTGGGGAAATCACATCACTCAGGACTTGATCCTGACAAAATGAAGGGTGGCATACCAGGGATGGGGTTCTACCTTAATTTTTATTCACCTTGTGCTTATTATCAGATAATTACAAAGAGAGTGTAACAGAAAACAAAACCTCTTTATCTGTTACATGGCCAGTGTTGAACCATTGATTCTGTCCCACAAATAGTACAGTGGATTCAGTGCAGTAGGACAAATCCTGTGTTTTAGCACTTGGAAGAAATCTGAGTGCTGTGTTTTCTGTCAGTTTTCATATGTGTGCATAATCCAAATACCATTTTCCTGAAGTCTTTGTTGGCTTGCATTAGTAGATCTTTGTTAGTGCAGTTGAAATATGAGCATCTCACTTCCAGACCAGATGTTGATTCCTTCGTGGAAAGAGGAGTGTGACTGGCTGACTTGGAATCATCGGTAACGGGGCAGCGTAACTTCCCCTTGGAGGTTACCCTGTCCAATCTCCTGCATGCTGGTGGTGCCAGGAAAAGCATAAAACTACAGTTTGGGGTAGTGGTTGATGGGCAGATTTGGGTATTAGTACAGCTTGCTAAGGGACACTGCACAACTGCTAATAATGGAACACAGATCATCAGCCTTACCAGAGATGCCAATAATTGAGTGTCCTGCGGGGAGAGAACCACTGTGCTCTGTGTGGAATGAGTCAGAATATCATGCATAGTATTAGGCAGAAAACAAATGTTTGTGGTGCTTTTTTTGTCTCTCAGTGAAAATAACATGAGCTTCATTGTATGGGAGTCTTTGTTGCAGTAATCGCCTCAATTGTTAAAGCTTAACCATTGAGAACACTAATTTAATTTTGTTTTTGAAATACTCGCTTACAAAGGCTGATCCCCAAAATGGCTTCTTGAAAACGTTTCCTTATCTGAAATGTACTTGAGCAAATTGGCTTTTTCAAATACCTGTTTTTTTTCTTGATACTTACTTTTATGTCCCAAAGATCCTCAAGATGAAAATAAAATTGGTATAGATGGTATACAGCAGTTCTGTGACGATCTAGCTCTTGACCCAGCCAGCATTACTGTTCTCATCATTGCATGGAAATTCCGAGCTGCAACGCAGTGCGAGTTCTCAAGCTGGAATTCATGGATGGAATGACTGAACTGGGGTAAGTGTTCAGTAAGTGTTAGATGAGGTGATCCAGGGTCCTGTTTTGGGGAATTCTCAGTCACGCTGCCCTCTCAGAGACTTTTGAGAGTCCAGCATCACTTGTCTGCCTCTCTAAAAATGCATCTGCTGTGCTGTGTGCTGGATCCGTGGGGAAAATGGGAGGGAGCTTTGAGTGCCCCTTGCCCTGGTTGTGTGAGCATTCCGGGCGGTTGGAGCTGCTCAGGGAGGTAAAGCAGGGATGTTGGTTTGCAGTCAGGCATACCTGGGTTTTCTCTTTATCACATTTTTCTAAAAATCATGTGGATTATAGGATGTGATGTATCAGGTAGTGTGTGCAGATGCAACGTGAAGAAATAACAACAAAGAAATGAAATATCGCTGCGTGGGTGCAGGCTCATTAAAGGCATCCTGAGTTTTGTTTTGATAATTGTATTCCACAAACAGTTTGTAGATTTTTGTTTATAAGTCATGTTTTTATGGTAAAATGAGTAATTCATGAATAAACGTGCTTCTTAAACTGCAGATGTGACAGCATAGAAAAACTGAAGGCCCAGATTCCTAAAATGGAACAAGAATTAAAAGAGCCAGGAAGATTTAAGGATTTTTATCAGTTTACTTTCAACTTTGCAAAGAACCCAGGACAGAAAGGTTTAGGTACGTATTCTTAATCATAAACATTTGTTCATAAATATAGAAAATGACTGATTAGAGCAGGAAGTGAATGTATTATTGTGATCCAGTGAGTCTGAAAGGTAATCACCCCTGGGATAAAATACATCTCTGTATTGTGAAAGATAGGTGTCAGTTTAAGGTGTTCAAATCAATAGAAACGTTTGCATCATTAATAAAGGCTACACAATTTTATGAGAGAGGGTTTATTTTTTCACTCTGTGTGTGCAGTTCTCAGTGAGCACAAGGGATTATGGTCTTACATTAAAGACATAATTGCACAACTTAGAATTTGCATCACTGAACAGATTAATTGAATTTTTACTTTTAGGATAAGTTGAAGCTGTAAAACCTATTTAAGCACACTTGTGCAGTCTCTTGCAACACCAGAAATGCTTGCAAGGGTCTTGGCAAAATAGAATTGGAATAGTACAAATGGATTACTGGATCCTGGGCCTGATACCTCTTGTGTGTTGGTAATAGGTGTCTACTTAGAGCTTTTTTCTCTCCCTTCACTTCACTGAATCCTTTCTTCATTATTTCAGGGCTCATATGCTGACTGTTTTTTTGGTTAGTGTAACAGGTGAAGTGGAAGAGTCACTTATTAAAAATCATTTCAGAACACTACAGTTCAGATTAATTGAAAAACTGGAGCTCTGTCTACTCAAAAATGAGGGAACAAAAATTTCTTTCGAGCAGTAATGTTAAAAAGCCAGAATGCACATTAATTTATATACAGTGTAATTGAGGTATCAGCCATAAACTAGCATTTCATGATGCTGTAGCTGTTAACTTCTTAACTGCTCTACTTTTGAGAAAAAATAAAACCCTGAAGGATGGGTAGTTTCTTCCTTGGCAACCTGTGAGTTTTCCTCAGTAAAGAAAATGCCCTAAAACTGCCACAGAAAACTACCATGGCTTTGTACTCCCAGACTGGGTAAAGATGAGCCTTCTGCTTTAGTTTTATTGGCTTTTATAGATGGACCAACTTTTGGCCTAAAATAAGTAAATAAGCAAAAACTCTGTGTCTTGGTTTCAACTGTGTCATTGTTTAACATCTTTCTGTACCTTGTTTTTTGTTTTCAATTGGATTGTGAATTTCATTGTCCTTGAAGAAGCTTAAGAGCACTGTGAAGGAGTAGGAAAATACTTGTGCATGCTTGTAGTCAGGTCTGAATCATGCAAGGAGATGAATGGGCTGATTCTTATGTCTCATTAATTTTTTTAGGCTGCTACAACACGGAAAATGTGGGAAGGTAGAAGTTAGAATGTGGAAAGTGTCAGTGTAGAGTTTGTCCTGCAGTGTGAATGGTTGCAGGGTTTTGTTCTTCGATTATTTTTCTTTATGGTTGCCATTGTAACATTTGTATGTTGTTTTCCATCTTCAAACAGCTTTACACAACCAAGAGCATTTTGTAGAATCTGTGTAAGGTGGTAAAAATGAACAAATTGCAATGATACCATAATTACATGACCCTTTTTACTTAGTTCTCTCAAAGCTTCAGACTAACAGAACTCTTTGATTTAGTACTTACCTTTTATTTTCTTTTCCATATTTCTAAGGTGTAAGGAAGACTTGCATTCGTTTTCTGAATCCCTCCCAAGTCCCGTATAGAAACGAATCTGTTGAGTGTCCCAGATGGAACAGACTTCCATAAAAATGACTTACCAGGAAAACTTAATTCCCTTGCTTTATTTCTCATTCATCATAAAGCTTCTTTGTGCAGGTTAAGCTCTTAACAGTGACAAAGTGTAGTTTTCTCAGATCCATGTAGCACATACAGAGTATAAGGTGGGTTTTCTGATTGCTTTTGTTTTCAAGTCTGGGTCTGGAAGTGATGTAGAATTGAGCTTAAAATCTGGATGCTTATTACCAACCCTTTTGGTGCTCATAAATACACAATTCTAGGCATGAATTTACAACAGGGCAGGGTAATTCTGGAAACCCTGAAGGAAAAGAATACTGGGAGAAGTACACTGCTGCAAAGTAAGTGCTCCTAGTTAGGCAGTTAATTTTGGTGTGTCTAAATAACTGCTTGTAGGAGCTTGCAAACTGATTTTAATGTGTATTGGTCTCTAATCTTGCAAACATTGTGCTGTAGTTCAGGCACAGTTCTGGAAATGTATTTCCTTTGCATAATTCCTTAGTACTGTGGGTGTCCTAAAAGTTCTTGTGATTTTTGCATATCATTGGAGAACACCTTGTAGCTGATGTTCATCTCAAACACTGTTTGCTTCTCTTGCATATCTCTGGATAAAACTCAAAATGGAATATATACTTGGAGGCTTTCCTGTTTGATCCATGAGGATTTTCCTGAGCATTCTTACATTTATGAAAACCTGTAAAACCTATATCTTTAACTTCCAATTTTGTTATTTCATAAAATTTCTTTTCAAACACGTAGTTTGTCCCAAGGCATTATTAAGTCTACTCATACAGTAAGTTTGAGGTTGCAGTATCCTGAGATTTTTCAACAGCCTGTGCTTACCCACAAGAATTATCTCAAATTTCTATAAACATGTCAGAATGCACAGTTTGTTTATAGGGATTGTTTACAAATCACCCTCCAGACCTTGCATTTCTGTGTGCACACCATTAATGCAGCACAGGTAAATAAAACTTAAGTTTTCTAATCTGTCTCCTCGAGGAACTGATTCAGCTCCATCTGTTATTTTTTTGAAAGACAGTAGTTTAAGCTGAGAGCTAAAATGCATGTTTTGGTGTCAGAATCTTCTGTTAAAGAGAGATACCAAACCTGTGCAGTCGTGAATTATGTTTGCCATTTTCACACACAGTTTATTTACCGAGGGGTAGTGACTGTCTTTCTAATCTGTCTCTGCTTCCTGGGGCTCAGACTTACACTTTTGTCTGAAATCACTGAAACCCCTTTGCAGTTGCTGGAAAACCCTTCCTGAATTTTATTCAGGAGCATTCTAATGAGACTCTGCTGTTCGAAAAGAACTTTTAATATCAGATACTAAACAGTGCAGAAACTCACAATCACCATCTATTTTCCCTTCAGCAGAGCAGATTTCATGCTTTGTTTTGTTTGCTGTTGATTTCATCTCCAAGATCTGCCTCCCTGGGTTTTTTCAAATATTTGGGCATCCTGGGGGAAGGGAGTGGTGGTGTTGGGTTGTTGGTTTGGGGTTTTTTTTTTTCTTTTCTCTTGAGGTGCAGTTGATCCTGTGCATTTTCTTTCACAAGAGGATTGCTCATGGAACAAATTTGCTAGACTGCAAAATATAGAAGAGCTTTTTTTAAACAAAGAGGCCACTTACATGGGCAGCCTTTTGGAGTCACTGTATGTATTTGGCTAAGGATGCTGACTTTGGGAATTCACAGTGAGGAGTGTTTTGTTGTGCAGCACAGAGGAATTGCTGGTAATTCCTGGTAACACAGGTGACACTGGGCACAGAGTTACATACCTGGGTTCTAAATTGCCTTTGTCAGCTAACAAGGCACTGTCTACCACTACTAAACAGCAAATGCATGTCGGTTTAGCCCTTGGCACATGCCAGGGAGGTGAGTTGTCTTTCTTTTCCCTTCCATGCCAGACTAACCAGGCTCTTTTTTTAACTGCTGCCCTCCTAACAGCACTTGGGGCCTGAGAGGCTGCTCTGAAATGGATCAGGGCAGATTTCTCAGTTGTCCTGAGAAACTGATTCCAAGCAAGCAGAAATTTAACAGGAATCTTTGGGGGAAAAACAAAACAAACAACAAAAAAAGCAACATGCAGAGACTGCCAACAAACAGCAGAAAAAAACCCAAAACAACCAAAAAATAACCCCAAGCCACCAACAAAAAACCTCAAAACAAAACCAAAACCAGCCCACCAAAACAATGCCAACAACAAACACCATCAGCTATCTGTCTGCTTACTTCAAGATTTTTTTTCCCCCAAGAGAAATCTGACTGCAGAAATGAGCACTTGACAAAAGCCATGTTACAAAGGCAACACCTGTAATAAGGTTACTCTAAAAATGAAAGACCAGTTTTATGTAAATTGAATTTTATGTATGTAAAAAAAAATTAAAGCAGACCTCACTACAAAATACTGCAAATTTTCTTTTCAAGTCAGTAACATTTCTAAACCGAAAATATTTCTCTGATTTTTAATTTTGTATTGCCATATAGCAAAAGGCACATGAAATGTCCTTGTGTGTTTTGGGTATGTTAGATATTAATACAGGGAATTTTCAGTTCTATATTCAAGTAATAGCATCAAAATCTAAAATACTTGTGTAACACTTTATTTATGGTTCCTTTTTGTAAAGGATCCACGAGTATATTTGCATTAGTTTAATCTTTTCACCTTTATGAATATATAGTTCATCCTGGTGTTAGATACTTGAGGAGATTTATATATTTGATATGTATATCTCTAAAAGTAATATATTTTAATATTACAGATTTAGAAATGGCCATTGCCTACTGGAATTTAGTACTTAATGGAAGATTTAAATTTCTAGACTTGTGGAACAAATTTTTGTTGGTAAGTTTAAATCTTTACATAAGCTGGATTGCAGTATTTTCAGAACTTGAGAGATAAACATGTTTAAATTATCAAGTAGATGAAATAGACTGTCTTGACCCAAATCCCAGATATTCGTAGTATGTACTAAGAGAAATATGTTTTGGGGATATGGATGTGTCCAAGACAGTAAAAATGAATGGGTTTTAATTTATTTTTTTAAAAATATGAATTTTCTACCCCTCTGAACAGGAACATCATAAAAGATCAATTCCTAAGGATACCTGGAACCTTCTTCTAGACTTTAGTACAATGATAGCAGATGATATGTCTAACTATGATGAGGAAGGTAAACATTTCCATTTTCTTTCATTAACTTCTAACTGTGTTTTATGCTACGTTCATTAATGTGTGTCTGCTTTGGCACAGCTGTCTAATAACAGCACAATTAGAACGTCCCCAGTGATCTAAAGCCCACTCAGAGCTGCTTTAATGCATGTTGTAAACATCTGTTTGTTTACTGCAGGTTTAAAAAAGAAATGCTGAAACTTTCCTAGAATCCATTTTCCTTTGTTCTTCTATCTGAGCTCAGACACAAATTCCATCTTACTGAGACCAACCCTGATATTTGTGCATTTGAAACCCGTGAATTCTCTGTTGGTGGGAGCAGTCTGGGCATCTTCATCCAAGGAACTGACCCATGGCCCAGGCAGTTCCGTGTAGGGTCCTCTGGTTACTGCATTTCGAAGCTGGGAATGCTTTTTAAGTTTGGTTGCCTCAGTTCATGTGAGGGTTGGCCCTGCAAGGATACAGAAGTGAAGCTGGCAGCACGCAGGGATTGCTAAGCAGAAGTCACTTCCTACCAAATGTGTTTCTGTATCGATCTGTCCTCTCTCAGTCCCATCTGTAGCCAAGAACAGCTGATCACCCTCAGTGCTTGGCAGCACATCAGTTCAGTGAGGGGAGGAAACTGTAAACTTGTGATAGCTCCAGAGCAGAGGGGAGCAAGCTTCTACTGCTTCATCTGATAATTATGGACAGTTCTCATTCCCCTGTCAGCGAGAGAATGCTGCTGCCTGCCATCAATCCGTGTCGCTTAGAAAGACTAAAGGCAGAAAATATGTTGGAATGATTTGGAATAAAAATATTTGAACTAGAAAAAAGCCCCCCAAAACCCCACCCATGGTTATTTTTAACCTTCACGTGACCATCGTGTGCAGGACTGGGGACTCTCTGGTTATGGCTGCCCATAGTGTGGGAAATACTGTTATGTATTTCAATTGCCTCCTGGGAAGGAATGTGGAGGAGTGTATGGAGTGTAACAGGAGCCTTCTGGGACATCAGGCTGCCAGGGTGTGCTTGGCTGTGCTCAGGTGTGGCTGAGTGTGCTGGTTCTAAGAGGTGATGAGCTTTGCATTCATGCAAACCACGCTGTGAGCAGTAAATGCTGTAGAATACTCTGTTATGCTGCTGCTCCATCCAGTGTTCAGCACTCCTTAAGCAGCTACTGCCATCCTGCAGGTCAGGTTAGAGTCCTGGTGCCATTGTCAGGTTGTTTTTTTTTTATGGGGGTGGCATTTTTTTTGTTTTATTTGGTCAGGAAGACGTCCTTTGAAAGAAATGTGTATTAACTGGGTTTAAAGGAAGTAGAAATCTTTAACCAGCTCTTAAATTTCAAGCAAGAAAATCAAATTCCCTTTTTTTTTTATTTTTGCCAGAAACTCTGCCTGGTTTAAGACTGGAAAGTAAAGAGCTTGTTTGGAACTGAAGCTTTTAAAAGAGTGGCTTGTTGAACAGAGTTCTTACATTCTGGTGTTTTTATCTTCTAGGGGCATGGCCGGTTCTTATTGATGACTTTGTGGAATTTGCACGCCCTCAAATTGCTGGGACAAAAAGTACGACAGTGTAGCACTAAAGGACCCTTCTAGAGTGTACATAGTCTGTACAAATACCTGAAATGGAAAATTGCACAGTCAATTTCTGCTGGCTGGACTGAACTGAAGATCAATCCTCACAATGAGGCTGAGGGTTGAGACAAACCTTTAAGGATACATCTTGGACCATATCATATTTCATTCTTCTCCTGGTGGTTTGGGCTTTTCTTCTAGTCTGGACCGCTCTTGCCCGTTAAAATTCCAACATTGTGGATTTCATCATGGGTTTATTTTTTTGTTGGTGGATCACCCTAGTTTCATCTCCCATAAGCCCTAGAAGCTTTTATAATTATTTTGAGGTTTCTGGTTTCACATAAAGCACAATGCTGGTCATCATCAGACAACTGTTGTATGGCATCTGAATTATACAGATCAACACTGAAACCATTTTTCAAAGAATCTCCTTAAATATACACTTGGGGCTGGTTGCAAAGACTGTACTGAGAGCACTTCCTGCAAGAGTGATATATTTAAGTGTCCTGGGTCTGAGTTTTTTCTTTTCTGGAAAAGTGCAGGTATTGTCTAAGTGAGTTTGAGTATCTGGAAAAAAACAAATGCAGAACTAAGCCAGAAATCCCAAGGTGGTTGCTCCTGGGGTCTCTGGGTGCCTCCCTGCCTGGTTTGATCGTGCCCCAGCTGGCTGTGAGGGCAGCTGAGCTACGACACAACTCTGTGCACTTAAGCGCTCATGTGTGATGTCAGAGCGCTCAGTGGCATCAGTGGGATGAGCTGTGTGTGTCCTCATGGCATCCAATATTCCCTAGGTTACTGTCTAAGAAACCAGATTTCACTGCAGTTCTGAAATGCTTATCTGTCTGTCAGAGAAAGGTTTTTCATTTCTGTGGAAATCGAAAACTTGAATATACTGAATTTGTGTCTTAACTGTTTGCTACACAATACAGTATTTTAAATTGAGATGTGTAACTTTTATGGTTGAGGTATGATGAAGCAAATGGCCCTGTTGTACAAGAAGCTGGTGAGTTTGATGTGAATCTAGGTTTTGAAACCATTATCCTGATAAGTAAGGTAAATCTTTGTAACATAGAGGTACTGCCGTTACAGATGACACCCTTTTTTCAGTTATTTTGTTGAGTTTTCCTTAAATTGACATATCACTGTGGTTGCCAAATACAGAAATTAAGAGTAAAGCTTTCCCAAACAAGCACAGATCAGATACAAACTACTACACTGGCTTTGTTTGTTTAAATTATTTTGTTGATCACTACTTCTTACTGTCCTCCCGTGTTTGACTAAATCAAGTTCATTTGGATCAAAGCAGGTTTTATCAGATGCAATTATTCTTTAATATTACAAGAACTCTCGAGCTGCTTTTGTGGTCTTTTACTCCTCACTTAGTTACTTGTGAAGAGGTTTGGTAAATCCTGCTCTGTAAAAGAAGCTCCAGGAGAGGAGACAGACCGGAGTTACAAGTGAGGAGAGAGTTGAGTTTGTGCTCTAAATAGTGCTGTGATAAGGCCAGAATTATTTTTGAGATGAGTCATTGGTACTTGCACTAAACAGCAGCACACTTTTATGCAGATGCTAAAAGTATTTTAGGGAAAAATTGAAAACTATTAAACGGATGAAAATTTTTTATTTGTACTCCCTGAAGTTGCCCTTAAGGCTGGCTCCCCTTTTAGCAAATCAACTTGTGCGTTTATTCCAAAAATACAGTTCCACAAAACCATTGCAAACCTGCTCCAGCTACTGGAATTGGCTATGCCAAAAACTGTGTGTTTTGCTGCTTTCAGTATTTCCTTTTGTGTAAATATAAACGGGGACTTGAAATTACGGGGGTGGGTGGGGTGGAAAAAAGCTCGACAAGGTTATCTCTGCGTGCTGTTTTCTGTCTTGAGGGTTTTGGTACCGTTTCAGATTGATTAGTTCAAGTATTGCTGTGTTTGGAGAGGAGAACTGACTTGCTTTTTATCCCAATGCAGACTTGTCCCTCCAGAAAGTCTGAGATTGGGCAGTGGCGAAATGCCGTGGTGTTTTAAAGACTATTCCTTTTGAATGCAAGATCTTTTCAACAAAATAGTGTTGTCATCAGTTTGGTACTACATGCTTATAATTACTGTGTAATTATAAAGAAATACATAAAACTTTGACTTATTATGTTGCAGAAAAGGGGTTATTTGTGCTATCATGGCATCTTAAAAAGTTTTTCAAAATGACTGAAGTTGAAAGAAACATTGATTTAACAGGGTGTTGTTTTAAGGACAAAAATGCCTGGTTACAGGGAATATTTTGTACTGAAACGTGCTCGGATGTGGCCACGTGTGTTTTTCCTTTATATATTTGTGTGGTTTTCTCTTTTTTTTTTCTTTTTTTTTTTTTTTGAGAATGCAGCCAGTTGGT
Source organism: Myiozetetes cayanensis (assembly GCF_022539395.1). Taxonomy (NCBI): domain Eukaryota; kingdom Metazoa; phylum Chordata; class Aves; order Passeriformes; family Tyrannidae; genus Myiozetetes; species Myiozetetes cayanensis. The sequence goes on from NW_026086937.1 coordinate 15,522,439, forward strand.
TCCTTGGATTGCTTTAATTCGTAAGTGCTTACGTCTTCAATTCGATGATCTCCCCACAAATGGATCGATTTGATTTTGCCAAATGTCAAGGGGAAAAAAAAAAAGGCAAAACCATCAAGTTTGTAACCTGTTTTTATACATTAAATATGTACAAAATTAGAAGTGCCCTGATATAAAACACTTAATCTCGAGGTTATATTTAGTAAAAAACCGTCATTTACATATCTCTGTAAGTTCAAATGTAACTTCTTACAATCCCTCTCATTACCAACAGAGGCAATAAAGCTCCAGTGAAATTGCCATGACTGAGGCTTCTCCTGCATTGTTTCAGTGTATTATTTGTAAGACTTATTTCTGGAATGCTCTTTTAAGGATTGGGGGAAAAAAAAGCATGGAATATTTCTGCATAAAATACAGTTTTGTGGTAAGTTTGTTTGGTTTTTTTTTTTTTTTTCTTTTTGGGGAAGAAATAATCTAAAAACTGCTACAACACCTTGCCTACTGCTTGTTGTCCATGTTTACGAGTCCCCTTGGAGCCGGTGTTCCCAGCCCTCGGCACTGCCATTCCCTTGCATGTGAAGGAAGACACCACACACTGCAGTGGTTTAAATGTGGCTGAAGACCCTCCTACAGTAGTGAAGTGACTTTTTTTTTATCGACCTGTTAATAAGTAACTTATGACTTGCTTCAAAACTGTTTTACAATGAAATCCGTGCTGAGAAATCCTTATTTAAGAAAGATCTAATTTTTTAAGAATGCATTTAATAAACTTTTGTCATTCACACTTTATTTAAATATTGTTGCCAGAAGTCTCTGTAGATTTTGTTTGAGTATGGTACAGTGACTGTGTTTGGGTTTTAAACCGTGGTGCCCTTGACCACAGCATTAAATACTTGATGGAATTATAATTTCATCTAGCAGAAATAGGCCTAAGCTTTGTAGAACTGTAACTGGTTCAGTACCAATGAGCAGAAGTATCTGCTTGAGTAAAGATCAAGAATTTTGCTCCTGACAGTTTAAACAGGCACCTGTAACTCAGGCCCCAGTCTGAGTATTTAACCTGGAAGTTCTTTGCTAAATGGTCTTCAAGTTCTCAGACTTAACAGAAACTGCCTGAATGTAATTTGAGTATTTTGCAAGAAAATTAAAACTCCTCCTTTTCTAAATTCAAATTGTATGTGTCCATAATGTAACATTCCAAGCCTTCCTGGGAGTTCAAAGGAGAACTGGCAGGAGTCAGAGGGACTCCTGTAAATCAAAGTAGGACCAGGAACCTGAGAGGGTGGGAAATGATGGGGCTGTAAAGGTGGGGTGTGGAGAGGAGCAGGCTGTGGTTGGGCAGCTGAGTGAACGCTCGGTTACATTTGCTGTTGGAGAAATGGGAATGACACCCAGGCTGGAATTCATCACCGGTCACCTCATGGTGGGCTCCAGGGCCAGCGCGTTCCTGGGTCAGCTGATTTGAGCTCAGCTGCGGGAGGGACACCCCTGCATCCCCCAGCACACACAGCTGTGGGGGTGTGTAACTGTGGGTGTCTGTGGACAGCGGTGGGGGGGTTTGGTTTTGTTTTGCTTTTCTTCCTGGTGGATTTCTCTCCAGCCTGAGACTGCTGGGACTACATTTACTGACTGATCCTGGTCCTGTGACACAGCAAGCCTGGCTTAACTCTGCCATATTCTCCTCTAACACATAATTAAAACAATGACTCAGCTAGAAGTGAAAGTTTTATTTAATAAATATAATTTTCATAAACCATTTTCAAAACAACTTCTACTGACCAAGCTGTACAAGGAGCAAGCACACAGCCTCGCTGTCAGAGGAGCAAAACCAACATGAGGCAGCCACAGTGTCAGAGGTCCAAAATTCTTTGTACTAATTATTGCTAGTTTCCAGTTGGCAATGCCCCTTATTTGCCTAAAATTAAGGATCAACATCTTTCAAATAGTACTTCTTGCAGAGATTTTATCATTCCAGTTTTTTTTTTTTTCTTCAGAAAAGCAGAACTTGATCACACTACGGTGAAAAAACAGGAGATGAGATGATCTGTTGTTTTTGTATGCATAGGACCCAAAATCTCTCGTGGGACTGCAACTAGGAATTGTAAAATCTGTTCTTTGAGATAAAAATAAGATATCCCTACAGCAAGGTGAGCCTCATTTTTAACCATTTCCCCCAGAGATTATCTTTTAGCCCATTGTCAAAATGCAAAAAAGGTTGGGAACCTGCTGATGGATGAAGTAATTTCCTTTAAACCTGCTGAGGAAAAATTAATCCACCCCCCACCTCCAGGCCAGGCCAGGGTTTCTTTCAGACAAGTCACGCTCTGTGCCACAAACAGCAGCACGTTCATTCATCACGTTCCGGGCACAGCTTCAGCCCAGGCCCCTCCGCTCACATGGGTGCATTTACAGGCTGGAAAGCACCGCGGCCCCTCTGCAGGGATGACGGGACGGACCGAGGGCAGCACGGCCGGAGCCCCGCAGCGATGGGAACATCCCCTCAACCAGCACCACCCGCGCTCTCCGCCGGGACAGTCCTGGTGCCTCCGGGAGCAGGACTGAGCTGAAGGAAAAAAAAAAAATCTACGGCAAGCAGAAGCCTCGCAAATACCGATGCAAATGCGCTTCTAAGACGACTGATGGCAAGAGCTGATAGAGCCACGAGCATCGCGTTCTCTCCTCCTCCTGTTACAAACTGAGGCATTCCCAGAGAGCAGAACGCAGACAAATCATGCCGCTGGAAGCAAACAACAGAAGCAAAGAACGTACAGAACAACCAACAGTAAAAATGTTTGCAGGAAAAAAAAGAAAACAACAAAGAAACAAACCCAACCCAGATCTGCAAAGAAGAGTCTAGCTGGGAACTAATTTAGGAGCAGAATAAAGGCTAAAATTAGTCCCTAGTGAGTGGTTTGCCCAGTTCTAGGAACAACTGTAAGCAGGGACATCTGTGTAACAAACAAGGCAGTGGCGAGTCCAGCGATGATGGCAAGGTATTAGGGATTCTACACCCAAAAAATGAGAATCCCAAAATAGCTCAAAAATAAATGGTTCAGAAGCACATTATGCTTGAGCACTTTAACACTGAATTTCGCCAAAATCACAACTCCTTAGAAGGACAGAAGTATCAAACTATGAAAAATAATTTAGACTACAGCTTTGAGACACCTCTATCACTAGAAAATGATATTTTATTCCAATTATATAGAGGTTACACTGTCATAAAAAAACGTTTGAAAGTACTACCAAAGGTTTTCAGTAAGAAATTGTAGGTGCCTAATATGCATTCTGAATTGCATGAACTTTTCTCAAATCACCTTTTGCACTTGAAAACAATAAATCACTCTGAAAATATAAAGCCCAAGATTTCAGGATTCCTTCCTTTGCAGTTTTTGTTCCCCCTCCCCACCTGTAACCTTAAAAAATATACAGAATACTTTTAAGCAGAATATTTACATTTTAGTTTGTGAAACAATTCGAAACACCTTCCCACTGAAGTCTTTTCCACTGCATCCTTTTAAAAGCTTAAGCTTGGCAACTAAGATTATGTTTTCCTAAGTAACAAAACCAAACCCTGTTTTTCCCAGAACGAGAACTGACCTGCTGGGAATGCAACCCCATTTGGGAGGGGCTGTGGAGAAGGTGCTTCTTCAGAGACACTGCATAGTAAAGCAGAGTGTACACCACTCCTGCTTTGAACTACAAACACCTACTGCAGGCTTGTATGGATTTCAAGGCTAAGGGAGAATAATAAGACATTTCCTCCCCGTGGCAAATTGTCCCCCACCCATTCCCGCTCTGACTCGGGGACGATTGCCAGCGTTACACTGAATTAGCTGGATTTTGTTCTGGCTTCTTCACGAAGGATTCTGCACCGTGCCCAATGCACAGTGAATGGTTTCCTACACTTCAGCTGTCAAAGAAATACACAAAGTCCTTCTTCCTTGAATAGAAGCGTTTTTAAAAGCTTTGTGACATCAACACAAAACCCCAGTCACTTCTTCCATCCAAAGTATTTGTCACACCAAAAGATCTGCTCTAATGCAAACTGTGTCTACGCTCTGAATGAGACATTAGTGACTTAGATTTACTGCAAATAGAAAAATATACCTTGGCAGACAGATGGATTCTTAAGTTCCTCCTTAATTGTTTAAATGCATGTTTCTTCGGTAACCTTACAAACACTGGGAAGAGGGAAAGGAGGGGGGGAAGGGAGGGGAGGAGATGGAAGGTTTTAAAGAAACACATAATGAATGTAGATTATTCTTCAAATATAGGACCGTGCTGCTTTTGTGCAAATATAATCAACACATTTGTGTGGTAAAAGCCAAAATACATCACCCCCAGAGCTGAGCCAGTGGAAATGCTTGGAGTGGGGCTGTACAAGGCCTCTGCTTCCTACTGCACAAAGTTAACCCCGGTCTGTGTTTTGGTCCAGGACACACGAGCCACACGGATGGATGAGGTCACACAGTCACACACACTGATGGGACAATGCTGTGGCTGACACGGACAAACAGGTACTGCTGAGAGGTGGAACACTGTGATTTAGGTGTAAGAGATAGAGCTAAACAGCAGATATCTGATGAGAGCACGTAACTCTGCATTTCCTTGGTAACCGTGGCAGTGGGAAGTCTCTGAGAATGAGAAACTGCTACGAAGGAAATGATTTTAAACCCAGGTTTAATATTATAGATATGAAATATAAAATTACAGGAGTAGGTGAAATCCAAGTGTATTTTGCTACTAGTGCGTATCTGGATAAGGTTTTTTGGGGGACTGGAGACACAACAATCAGGTTATTGCATCTCTGCCCTGGATCCAGGTTTCAAGCTGACTGCAGGGGGATGAGTCACATGTTCATGCCTGCTGCACGGAGAAGGCAAGGCTCAGTTTTAGTGTTTCCTCATCACCTGGACACTCACTGGGGGGATCTACTGTACACCTGACCTTGTCAAGCCCAAGCTTCACTGCACTCAAGCATTTGAAGACACGATACAGAAATGAGCCATGAGTGCTGAATTAACATTTGCTTAAAAGGAAAATTTGTTGTATTTTGTTTCTTCTGTTTTGTAATTTATTTTCAGAGCTTCCTAAATTGTGAACTGGTCTTTATCTATAACATTGGGATGAAACCCTCATGTGCTGCATGTTCAGGGCACTGCAAGTTTAACAACAAGGTTGCAATGACAATTTCTTCAGTACACAAACGTTGCCTTGAGCAGTGAGATGTTGAAAACCCCACGGTACCCACAGCCTTCAGCTTGGAGTGAAGCTGCCAATCACTAATGCAAAAATAAAGCTCCAAGATGAGAGCTGAAATTATACCAGTTAAAGTCACAAACAGGAGTAATTAACAGCAGAGCTGGTTTTAGGTAAGGCACATGCAAAGGATCTGATCCAAGGAAAAGTGGGACCTCTTCAACACTCCCTCTCCTCACTGAACTTGGGAGAATTTGGGATGAGGGATTTTAGAAGGAGGGATACACTCCTCTGGCAGCAGCCCAGGCCCCACTGAGACATCACCAGGAGGGTGGGATGTTCCTGCCTGAATGTTGGAATACAAAGGATTTGCTGTGAAATGTGCTCAGGGGCAGCACTGAGGGCAGTGGTAGTAACTCATCCAGGCAGGGGAAAAGCGGCTTTGTCCCAACCCTACACTTCCCCACACCTTTACTGAACAAGTTCTGGTGTTATTTACAGTCAGTGTTTGATTTACAGTTTATTCTACCCCGAGTTAATTTTAAATACACAACTTTACATCTTTAACTGCCTGACAGGGAGAGTACTGAAGTTACTGATGGGACTCGTTGTCAGATACTGACTCCAAATGGGATGTCCCAAAGCAGCAGCACTTTCACCTGCCTCCAGCCACAAACCCCACTGTGCCCCAGGCAGTGCTCTGCAGCATCCCTGTGGCAGCACCTCCATTTCACCTCCCACTTCCAAAGACAACCCTCCTGGCTGAAGGAACACGTAAATGTTGCTGCTGCCCAGCCCCGAGCCTGCAGACACTTTTATACTGGGGCAACAGAAGTACCTGCAAGATGCACCATTCAAACCTCCAACTGTGCAATTTGCTTTTATTGGCATACTCGGGTATCAAAACATTGCCATCGAGGTCTCGGATCCTTCCCATATACGAAGATAATTAAGCATTAATTATATCTCCAAAGTACAACATGACCAAATATAAATACATGAAAAAGAACAAAACATGCAAAAAATTCCCCAACTTTAAAAGATTAATAATTCAAAAAATTTATGCTAGTGAGACTTCTGCACAACCCACCAATTCTTTAAACATTTTTCCATGTCAGGATCCAGAACTGTTAAAAACCCCACACATGGCATAATAAAAGATGACTGGCTTCTGAATTATACTTTAAGAAAACAGTGAACTGTTATATGCCTTAGTATTCCAAATTATTAATTTGTCACAGTTAACAGCGTTTTTCAAAGCAATGACTACTGTATTGCCACTCATACACCAGCATAAATATTTGAATTGCATTTAACTCTCAAAAATTACTAAACTGATTGCCAACAGAATATGGTAACCGTCCACAGAAATGAAAAAATCGATCTGCAAACTGCTAAGACAGCATCTGAGACACAGCCCAACATTAATGTGTGTGTTTAAAGGGAAAGGTCATCTTAAAAAACCACAACTTTTAAAACTTCCATTGTGCAAATTCAAGTTGATTCAAATCGGATCACTCAAATTTGGGAGGAGAAAGATTTTGTCATTGCGCTACAGTGACGTCTCAAGTATTAAATTCAGGATTCCAATCTGCTCATATGGTAACGAAAAAAGATCAGATGGTCAGAGGTAAAAGCATTCCTTACCTCCCAAAAAAATTATTTAGCAATTTGTAGATTTAATTACAAAAAAATACTGGAAGCAATTGCTGTGCAGATGACATGCCAGGCCACAGACAAGGTCTGTGCTCAGGAGTCTCTCCTACTCTTTCCTAGGGCAGCGACGCACACTGGACTCGCCTCAGAACCTACAGGTGTGTGAGCACCACATGGCATCCACAAGGCATTTACAAATGTCCCTGTCAACAAGTGGCTGAGTCCATTGTGGAGAGAGTCAAGATGCTTCTGTCGTTGGCATAGAAGGGATCCGAGGAACTCCATGATCTAAAGTAACAATAAAAGAAAAGTTTGGCTGACTGGGAACTTACTTACACTCTGTAGAGGTGAGGAGAAAAGTCTAGGAAAGCAAAGGATAGAAGTGCTACGAGGTTAGGCAAATGTACCTCTTTAAAAGACTAATCTACTAATTTCATGTGGGCACCTCCAGTTCATTCAGACCTCTGAGAACAGATGCCAGCTCATGTCTGCTGTGTAATGAACAATTTACTCACAGCTACGGATATTTTCATCACTATGAACTAAAACAGCCTGAGGTTTACATGCCCCTTTTGCCACTGAAGTTGTGCCTCAGGGAGACTCTGAATGCTGCCTGGGTACACTGAGGCCATTCCAGCAGAGCCCTGTGGTGCACAGCGAGCCCTGGAAACCCAGCACAGCCCAGCGGGAAACATCCACACTGCCTGGGGTTGTGGGCAGGCAAAACTGATCCACAGCCATCAATCTACTTCATCCCTTTTACTGTAAAGTTTTAAGACATCAGGAAAACTACCTAAGACGTCACAGCTTCTGACTGAGATGGGGTCTCACAATGTCTTTCACCTGAGGACAAATTACTGCTTGGGAAGAAATACTGTTCTTGCCTGAACAATGTTATGCAAATTGTATGTGAAATGCTGAAAAGCAGGAAATCAAAACATAATGAACTTATCCTCCAAATTAGCCTCTGTCAGAAATCTGTTGTTTCTTTACAACTGTTACATGCAGTGCCTTGGCACAAGCACCACTAATGGGAGATCCAGCAATTCAGCAATGAATCCTACTGTACAAGAAATGTGATCCAGCATTCTTAATATCTGAGTGACTGACAAGCTGACAGACAGTTTAATGGAACAGACAGACAAAAATGCATTTTTAACATACCACACCACACATTTTATATTCTAACTGGTGAATGGAGCTATAGAAAATATTTCTCAAATACATTTTTACAAGCAGTAAATTAAACACAAGAGAACTATACTCCTGTGGCCCACTACTCCAAGCATTTGTACAACTTTGATTCATCAAAGCTTCTATCAAAATTTGATATCATGTTGGATTTCATGTTCAGTTATCATATTTGACAGAATATCAGGAGCACAGAACACAATACAAGCTGCTACAGCAACATTATTTAAAGTAGTGCTCTTCATTCTACAGCACTCGCACAAAGTATTTATCAGCATCACTTCATTCAACAGAAACAATTTGCAGCGACCTCCTGGTTGAATAATTTGCTGCTTTATACAGCACAAGTGCTCAGGAGACCATCCTGCACAATTTTCTGAAGATTTAGATACAAAACAAAGCAGCTCAAGCTCGTGAACAAAGCCTAAACGATTTTACAAGCACTTCAAAAAATCACCCAATAGATTTCTTAACTGTACCTTCAGCACTTCACAACTTGTAACTGCTTCAAGTGATTTAAGCAATTAGTACGTTAAAAAATGAACAAAGACTTTCTTATATTACCACAAAAGTGTAAGGGAAAAAACTGACTTTTAGCCTTGGTTTTAAGTGTCAGGGCTGAGTGGAAGGAGCTGAAGTCGTTGAAGAAAGCAAGTTTGACAGACTTAAAAAAAAAAATCTCTTTCCTAGTTGTACTGTACCTAAATTTAAGTGAAACTAGAAAGATTGTTCAGAGCAATTTCAACCAGAGGCAGCAGCAAAACCCACAGAACTTCAAGCCCTTAGTGTAGCACCAAGATAGTTTTGCATATTCACTAAACATAATGCTACTGTCTGTGTTCTAAGAACTCTACAATTATTTGGCTTGATGGAACTTCATTGGAAAATTACATGAGGTAAGCAGACAAGAAACCTGAGAAAAAGCAGTCTCCAAAGAGTGTTTAATATTCTGTCAAATATGAGTTGTCTTCAATAAATATTTTTAAGTTTTTAAGGAAAGAAAATTTAAGTGGAACAAAAGAGAAAACTGTAAAACTGTAAATGCATTAAATAAAACACAGAATACCTACCTTATAAGACTACAGGTTACTAAGGCAATTGTTAACTAAAAATCTTAATTAGGTAACAAGAAATGAAAAAGAAGTAGCATGAGCAATTCCTCATTTGGAAAGCACAGTTTTACAGAGAAGTAGAAAAAAACACCAAAAAACTTAGAGCAACTGCTACCAAAATGTTGATTTTTTGACCAATTAAATGCTCACCTTGCAGATTAAAAATTCTATTAAACTGTTTATTTTACACATCATGCCCGCTTTCTATACAGCAAGTTTGGATTAAAAATGTACTCAGTCATAACAGTTCATTTTTCATGTGGAATGAAACATTTTGCATATTCATACCCTAGGTTTGTAGAAACATTGAATAAATTTCATAAGCAAGCCAGAAGAAAGAGACTGACTGAAACCACAGACACAGAGTGTTCAACACAAGAGTTCCAACAGAGATGAGCTACAGACCAGGCAATACCTAAAGGCAGAATCAGAGCTCACAAAGCTGTCAGTGGAAATTACCCACACAAGGCTTGATGCCCAGTGAATGATATCACAACCTTTAACAGAAAGAGACAAAGTTGTCCAAACGCAAAATGAGTTCCCTTGAAAATGTGTGAAGCTCAACGTTTTCAGGTTTGCCTTTTGACCAGTGAAGGACCATGATATCATTCAGGGACTGAGAGATTACGATGTACAAAAGACTGTTTTTACTTCTACCCCCAAATATTTCCATGTTTGTTCACTATCCCTCCGTTTGGACGTGGGGAGGTGGCACATTTGGGGATTCAGTGAGAGCTCCTCTCACAGTTATTCTGACCAGAAGAGCAGTATTGCTCTTCAGAACATATTTCATTACTCCAACGTGCTTTTATCCCACTGATGTTTGTTTCACACGTGGTTTGTGAAGGAAAGATTTATTTAGCACATACTTTGGAATGGCACACATGATTTTGACAATATACCTTCTAGAACCGAAAAAAACCACTTAAAATTCTTAGAACCTGAAGACTCTGTTCTGTCAATTACTCTGATTTTAGAAATAGCTTATAAAAGTTAAACTACAAAAATATTTCATCTTCATATCAATCAATGGCTGAAAGATTTAAAGACTCTCCTTCTAACAATGAAGTTATATTTAAGGGGGGGAGTGTGAGCCTTTTGTATATCTTCAGGAGTAATTCAAGCTCCAAGGTAAATATTTGGAGGTTGTACATCCAGAACCAAAGGGAAAAGGCTTTCGACTTTACAAACAACTCCTGATTTGTGAAGGCAAAGAAAAAAAAAATCATAAAAAGGAGAACAAAAACAGCAGCAAGGCTTGATTTTCTAAAGAGAAGAATGTACAAATCAAGAGAAATTACGATAGATACAACACAAGAACTTGTAGTAAAGCCAAACTAAACACTTTAACAGAAATCTTTTGAAAACCGTTTTCCCTCCTCCCCATCCCAAAGGAAACCGCTCAAAAAGAAACAAGAAACTAATTTTTTTTTTTTTAGGATGAAAAGAAGTACAATAAAGAGTTGCATCTCCTACTTAGGTAAGCAAAACCTGCAGCTGATTTCTAGACATCTATTGCTGCAGGCTCATCGGGTTCCAGTTTATAGGAGAATCGTCTGCAGCAAAGGCTATTGAGAGAAATGCCACACCTGTTGACCCGGGCTGGGCTACATCTTCCCATTAGTCGTTCCAACATTCTTCTAACAGGTGTGCATGCTGTTTCCCCATCTGAGAAGCAGCACATGGAGTCCACGCAGTTGATACCTGAACCTGCCTCAGTAAGCTGGAAGGAAGGAATAAAAACAAACAAACAAACAAAAAACAAATAAAAATAAAATCAGTACTCACAGATTCTAGCAATGAAGATGTTATCAGAAAACACTTAGGAGAAGCAGGTTTTCTTAAAGTTAGAGTGTTGAATATTTTTCAATATTACAGGAGAACTACAGTGAGGAATAGCATTACTGTGCCCCAAGGCCTGGATACACTAAAATTTGATCTTGGCAAGGTTTGAATGCAGCCTTGGTGAGTGCATGGAAATGGTTTAACACCACATCTGCCCAACGCTGGGAATGAGCTGGTTAGGAATTCTCTGTGTTGCAGCTCTAACAAAGCCCACAGCAGAGCACATGCAGTTCCAGCTGGGATGTCTCAATTCACCTCAGTGGCTGTACAACAATTTGTACAAGCTCAGCTCTGTCCTACTTAGAGGGAAATCAAGGGAAAGCTTCAGGCTGGGGCTGCAGAACACAAAGCAGCAACCTGATCCTACGTAATAATTTTTCCTCAAGAAGTGCAGAATGCAACTTCCTACAATAATTCACAGATTTTCACTACCACAGATACCCTTGGCTTGGTACAGAACAAAAGCACATTCCTGATTTTACAAACATAGTTTATCCAAATGCAAACAAGGCTGATGTCAGAAAGGTTCAGTCATGTTCATGGCAACACTAAGAATAATCCAATATTAGCATAATAAACTTTCGACAGCTGATTTTTTTGCAGGTGAGAAAAAAAAGCAATAGAAGTAATAAAAGGGGAAAAAAAAGCAGTAACAGAGATGTGTGGGTGTCAGTGCCACCTACCCGTGTGCTCCTCTACAGCACTGCTGCACACCAGCCAACTGCAGCAACCTGAAATCTCCCTGACATCTTGCATTTCCAGAGAGAAGAGCCTAGACTGACTCCAGTAACCTTTCCAAAAGGAAATAAAAATGCAAATGTGGAGTATGGGGATGCTTTTTAATTTCATTTGAAACTCTCCATGAGAGCATCCTGTCAAACAAATATTGAACACACTGACTTGAGCATCCATTATCCTGTCCTCACACCAGTGAATGAAGATTCTGGGAGGAGGCATCTTAGTCTGTGACTGTGATAGGATACAGTTCACATGAGAGCTTCCCACAACTTTTCATGGTGTGACTGAAGGTCACTGACTGTTGTCTTAACTTTGGTTTCCAATCCCAGGTTTTTTTCACAACACTCACACTTGGTGAAAACTGCAAGGAAAGCAAAGAACCTCAGAGTTCCCTGTGGGACTGGTTTACTATGAGTGGACACACTCCTTCCTAACTCCCCAAAATAGGCAGCTGGACACATTTACACCTTCATAACAGAACAATTCCTGAACAACAGAAGAAGAGGCAGCAACAGAAATGAGGCACTTGGAAATCCAAGAGAAAAATCCCAGCTGGTAGGACAAGGAGGGAACACACTGGTGTTTCCATGCATCTTTCCCTAGGCCTGCCCCTTCCTCAGCTCTGTGCCACATCCCCCGTGGTCCCTCCTGACCCTCCCATCACTCTGCTCAACGTGATGCTCACAGGATTGTCAGTCAACACTTGTCTGAACATACAGAAAGCTCTAAAAACTGGAACCCTGGATTCTGTGGATGCTGCACCTGGGAGGCCATGGATGAGCACAAGCAGAACACACACTAACACTCATTTGGGAAGTCTTGGGACACAAAAGGAACATTTATTATGACAATGACCTCCTGAGAGACAGGAGCAGAAACATTGTAACCCACAGGGTTTTGGTTAAAACACAGAACAAAACACACCTCAGCAGAGCCTGAGTCCCTGAACACCCTCATTTGATGACCACCACATCTGGTCACAACTGCACTGTCACAGAAAATCAGGAACGGCACGATTTGCAGCACTGCAGTACCAGCAAATGTGACCTTCACAGCCAGATCAGACTGTGCTCACAGAGTTATCAGACAAGGAATTACACAGAGCAGAAGGAATTCCTGTTTGGAGGTCAGCAGACAAGCTCCCTGCTGCACATGGCAGTGATCTTCACAGCCGTGTTCACAACAGTAACTCCCAGCATTCCCACACTCAGGATTTCAAAAAGAATATTTAGTCCATCCATTATCCCGAAGCAGAACAAGTTAACACCTTTAAAGTTACTGCAAAAGGTCACATTACAGAGGTTTTACGTAGGATCAGATGAACCAGACAGTTTTTTTCCCTAGAATCTGCTGAGAGCTAGCAGTCCTACATATTGTTCAAAGACTTTCAGAAAGAAGAACCAAGAGTAGCCCAAACTTGCTTCTAAAGACTGCAGCCTCAGCTCTGATTTTGGAGGGCTGCTGTTCCCTTTATTCTTCACAAGTTAGATACAGAAAACTGGGACCATGCTTGAACCACAATTTATGGAACCAATAATATCACTTAAAAAAAACCAACCACAAAACAACAGCACGTGTGGCCTTACATAAGCCTGGAAACAACAATTGTGTTTCATCAACTTCAGAGTTCAGTGTAAAGTAACACTGGGTGAGCTCCTGCTTGGTGGACACAGATTTTTATATTTATATCCACTACCTGGAAGGAAAATACACATGAATCCCTTTTCTCACTTTTCTCTCTGAGGAGGACAATTATGACCATAGTTTTATACCCCAGTAAAACCTGGCATGGCAAGGCAGTAAAGCACAAATGTTCTCTGACAACCTAATACACACCCTTAGGAAACACAAGGCAGGAGAGACAATGCTTTAAAAAAATTAATGAGTATAGAGAAATACAAGATATTATTAATAATTGGGCTGTAATAAAATAAAGTATTTTTGTAAGGTAAGATCTGGGATCTCAATAAACATAATACTTCATATGATAATGGCCTGTTTGATGCAATAAATCAAAAAGCAACTGAAGTGCAGAATTAAAGAATGATTCAGCTTGATAAAGAAAAAAAAAATCATACTGTGATGCAAATTTTCTTGTGGATACCAAAAATATGGGTATTTTGGAATGGCTCCATGACTGTCTCCGTATGATATATGTAAATATATACAGACACACATTAGGGTAGAGTGGGAGTACTACCTAGTGAACGTAAGGACTGTCGGGCAGGCTAGTTGGCTCTAGCAGTTGCCTATTGTCCTCCCCTCTGTGCCCTTCAGCAAAGTCACCTGCTGAGCTGACTGAACCCTTATCTTCTTCCATCTAGAAGGACAGAAAAGCAACAAATCTTATAAAGCACCACGCTTGCATTGCTTTGAAACAGTTACCACAGTCACATGAACTCCCATTTCACAGATCTGCTCGTGAGAGAACAAGGCACGTTCACAAGGGAAAGAGGCAATCTCTTCACGTTAATCCGTGGATCAAACGCGGTTTCAGAAGCGTTTGGTCCCTTTGTGCACCACAGAGTACAAAAGGGGGAAACCCAACAAATTTGAAATCTATTTCAGATTTGCAGATTTTTGCACTTTTATTTGTTTTCCTCCTTCTAACAGAAAGGGCCATTTCAGCTTGTTTGCCTTCTTACAGGTTATTCTACGTGCCACAGGGACATTTCAACTCAACATTTAATCACACTGAGATGTGCAGTTGGGGCTTTGTGGAACAGGAAATGTATTTAATCCTGGACACTGAGTTAGGAGCACTGCAGCGTATCTTCCTGAGCCCAGGTCTTGCTGCCAACATGTCTGATGCCACATGGACATTTCAGAAAATATATGAACTGATTATTATTACTATTCTGCAGTTAAGTTACAACTTGCTCCCTACTGTAAAGCTGTCTTTAACCCTTAATACACTGGATAACAAAATCCCAAACAATTAGCTTTGGAATTTTAAAATATTAGAATATTGACATCTAACAACTTCCCTGGCACTTATGTTTTCAACACTTCTCTCATTTTTCTACTCTTTGTCTCTTTGAATCAAATAAACCTACAAACACCAAATTATTTCACTATTTCAAAGTCATCAGACAAAAGTATCTTCAGATAAGTAACGTGCACTTTTGTGACTGAAGACTAATACAAATGGTGCATTTTTTGCTCGTTTATTCCTTCCTCCTGTGATAGATTCTATGGGTTAGCTAATGCATCAGCACAAAGGTATGCTAACAAAATGTACAAACCCACAGAGGAAGAGACTACCCCTGATCAAAGTTTAGAACATTAAGGTGTCCTGGTACACCTCACTAGTGCAAATGTGTGCTTGCACTTGGATAGTCCTCTTGGGAATTTCACGTTCCTTACAGAAAACACGCTGTAAAAGGAACAGAGACCTGGCTGTTCTCGACTTGGCACAGCTGGGCTGGGTCAGATCTGAAAGTTGTCAGGAGGGGAATCCTATGAAACAGGAACTAGAGTTAAAAATACAAACAAGTAATGAAGGCCAGGAGCCTGGAGTTCTGGAGACAGAGCAGATCTGGACAGAGATGAAGGGAAAACCAGGCACCAACAGACTCATGGGCCTGTAGATGGGGAACGAGCTGGGCCTGGGCTGTGATGGGGCAAATGCTACAGAGTCCAGGATATGCCATTATGCACTGACAGCCTTCTCTGTGAACACACCCCTTTCTTGTGTTTTCCATTTCCCTGTAGTTCATAACACGCTGTCCAGAGGTAAAAACTCTCTAAACACAGTTAATCCCATCAGCAAGCAGAAGTAAAACATCTGTCCAAGCAACACTTCTTGTATGTGGCTCAAGATTTCTGACAGTTCTTATAAAGCAGAGAGACATGTAGACACACATGCAGACACAAAACTTTATTTACAAATAAAAAAAATGGAATGAAGATACAATGGGACCCAGTCAGTCCCCTAAGATACATATTTCACACATTCCAAGAACAGGAGAGACAGCTTTGGAGGAAAGCAGTGCTCAGCCAGACTCTAGCTGAGGAAAACACCTGCACCTGAGCTCTGCTGCCTCATTTCCTTTTCATCCCAAGTTACAAAAGTGACAATAAAGTTCAGAGGCAAAAGTTTAACACACAAGACTGCAATTCTGACTCACAGGAATCACATGGACACTTAGAAGACCCCCTTCAAAACTTCTAACTCTACATCACAAATGTATTTAATACAAACTTGAACATTTTTTTGCACACTATGAAGCCTACAGACATAAAAAAAATTATTGTAACATCATACTTGTCTTTTATTTGCATTCACAAAGGGATTCTCCTTTTGTACCTCAACAGAACAGTAAGCACATTGGCAGAACAAGGCATAACTCGGTTTAACCTGGACTTAGGGTCCTTTTGAGGATTTTAATACATATTTACAAACAACAAGAAAACTGCCAAAGTCGGTTCCTCAGCCCACATGCATTCTGCATCACAAAGGATGCGATTACTGGGTGGGCATGTACAAATGAGGTGTGACAGATTAGCTGCTTACAGCCACATATTCACCCAGCAGCTGTTTTGTTTCCTGCTCCTGCAGTTTTCTTTGCTTTTTCAGCCCTACTGCTTCAGGAAAATAGCTGCCCGTGACACCACAGAAACTAACCCGTGGTCTTCACTCTGAATAGGTTTTATTTAGTATAGTGAACTCAGCAGTTTCTGTCTATTAACTGATTTTCCTTTTTTTACTGTTTTAGGTAAGGATCCACAGGATTGCTTCTGAGCTTTGGCCAAAGACAGAATAAAGAACTAGAGAAACCCAAATCCTTTTTGTTTCTTGTTGCACTTTTCAGGTTCAGTTGCATAGTATAAGGCACTCATGCTTGTATTTCAGATATTATTAGATGCTCAAGTGTAAAAATTCTGACATAAAGAGAACTAGATTTGTATAGTCATTTGTTACTCATGGACAAAACAAATTTCCCATTTTTTTTTTCAACCCCTTCCCTAAGTGTAATATGAAGAAAATCACCTCAAGTTAGCAAGAATTCTCCTGGTTTTAGCATTTTAGTAACCACAGGGCTGCATTCCTAGACAGCTTTATTTTTCTCTGACTATCCGGCTGCATAACCCTTAAAATGTGTTTAGTTTTGGAAAGTTTAACAGAATCTTCTGTTACAAAAACCTTTGGTGCAGATACGATGCACCATTCACTCTAATAATTCACTGAGAAAAGAGAGACTTACTGGAAATATATTTGTCCAAAGTAACATATTTAGATGACGCTGATAAACCAAGAAATTTAAAAGCTAACTTGTAAAGGCTTTTGCAGAGCAACTCCCCAACACTGTTGCGAAGTTCACAAACGTTAAATCATTTACTAACATACAGCACTTTGCCTGCTTTAAAGCTGAATTAAAACCAAAACCAAACTAAACCACCCCACCACTACCTCCCTGGGTGTTTGGAAATCCAAGGTGATGTGTTTCACAGTGGCACCACTAACAGCCAAACACGATGGCCATGTCAAGTTTTGCCTTGTAAAGGTGTAGTGCACTCTCAGAGGAAATACAAAACTCTTCTCTTTTGGTTCAACAAACGGCAGTTAAGTCCCAAAAATGTAGGTTGGTTGGTTCTCCTAGCACCTATTTGCACATTTTTAACAACAAAGTCATCTTAAAAAATATTTAAAAGTAATCAGATCTTTGCCTAAATTCTTGCTGTGGAATATAGAAGTAGATAGTGATGGGAGTGAGCAGGTTGAGACAGTTGCTGATGCATTTGAACGCTTAAGTCTCACAAAAGAGAATCAGCATTTGACAGCATTTCATGTACTGAAGTCGGTGCATTTGAAGAGTATCAGAATCGGTTTTACCTACACAGACACATGTACACTTTGATCTTTTTCTGAATAATTTTCTAGGACTTTGTAGCCAAATGCCTTTAGTTAGGAATATGTATCTACACACATTGAAAACAAACAACACTCACTTTATAGCTGCACAAAACAAACACAAAAAGCCTTAGCTGCACAAGGGTATGTAAGCAGCCAAGCTTAAAACATTTTCCGCTCTTTCAACACAACTGAAAAGCAAATTAAAATGGACAAATAACTCGCAAGAAATTGCTGCCTGAAATACATGGATTTTCCTGTCACGGCCTCATGAAGCTGAAATTATCCAGCATGCAAAGAGCACTGTTAATTTTTACCATAAAGAAATGAAAAGCATTTATAACCATGCTAGAAACTAGGATTATTTAACAATGGATGCAAGAACAGCTAGATCTGTATTCTGAAAGTTGAGCATCATGCTAGGGATGTTTCTTCCTAAAAAAAGAAAAATAATAATAATAAAGAAAAAAAAGCACGTCCAACACATGCTACTTAGGAGAAGCATTTGGCTCAAAAAACACAGAGCAAAGCCAAGAAATAACCAAACTGAATGTTTCTGCACTACAGGTATTGCCCTCTCAACCCACTGGTGTTCATGCCTCTTCCCATCTCTCTCAGCACTGGTTAGTTCACCTTCAGCATGCATAAGAGTTGATGAGGAACTGTCCCTCCTACTCTACCTAATTTTGCTCAGCTGATTCCTTGCCCTGGACAATGGCTGCAGTGCGATGAACTCGTCACTTAAAGCAACTCTGTTGGAGTACATCTACAATTGGACAGAGAAGGGATGGAACATACATGTCAGTAAGTAGCAGCAGTAATTTTCTAAGAGAAAGACACAGGACAACACATTGTTATTTAAAGTGGAATACACATCATATACAGAACACAAGCCTGGTACCTTCAAGAGAGCTCCTGGGATAATCACAGCCAGTTACTGTTTGGTAGGACCAATCTTATTGTACTTGTACTTTCAATACTGAGAAAAAGGCCTATGCACTTTTACATCCGTGCTTTATTCTGCATTACTCTCTGCCCTCAGTAGTGCTGTGATTTATATTTACCCAAAGATTTATACTTTGATTCACATTTACCTTGCTGTCCACTTCCTCCTATATGATTCTGTGACAGGCCTAGAGTGAGAAATGGCCCACAAGCTATCTTAGGGTAACTCATAAACATGAGATGGCTTTTCTTTAGGCCAGCAAAAAGCCCTTGCAACAGAGCAAAAATAAAATAAAGTAACATTTGCCTTAAGTGCATTAAGGAAGGTAAAGTTAACAAAATTCATCCCTCTATAATAATCAACTCATACTTGCCTGTCAAATTTTTAATCTGCTTATTTCCCGAAATGAAAGGGCGAGATATGAGTTGCTGTGACAGAACAATATTTACATTTAAAAGTCTATCAGGTGTTTCTCATATCAGTTAAATTTCTCTGTTTTCTTATGAATAACTTTGCTACATGTAACATCTGGCTGATCAAAAACAGACTGAATGTCGATGCTACGACCTTGTACAAATAAAAAGATAAAATCAAGTTCCTCATATGTTAAGTGGGGTGCCTGCAGACACTGAATTCAGAGCAGTAACTCAGGTAAGTCACACAACTAATGTGCTCTTGGTTTCTGAAAAATTCAAACAATAGAGGCAAGCATTTCATTTTCAGCTGAGGAACCTGTGAAGGTTCCTGGGAAGAGTTTAGAATTGAAATAGTGGCAGTCAGAGACAACTGAAATAGCTGCAATTTAAAAACAAGTGACTAGTTCAATTACAATTTATCTCACCATGATAAAAACTGTAGTAGCTGTGAATTTTTTCTTTCCCCCAGTATGAAAATATACTAATTCAGTCCCTACAATTTAAAATAATTAAAAATATTCAGCTAGACACAGGATGCATCTGCACTATGAAAAACAGCATTTAATAGAGCAATATACAAAGTTCCATATTTACTCTTTTAATGACTCTTTTAATTGCTCTTTGATGACTTCCACAGAAGTCATCAGCATTAGACAGCACCCCTAGCATTTGGGACAAAGACATTCTCCAAACCCTTTCTACCTCAGAGTCTCTTCCTCTGCTTTGAAACTGAAAGAAAAATATTTACTAGAAATTTTAAACACATGTAATGAAGAAGCACAAATGTTGTCAAGAAGGGACAGAACGCTAAGTTGATCATCTGCTCCTCTTCACTTATTAGTACTTCCACACTTCAAGAATAGTAAATGAAATTCAATGGAGCTGACTGTCCCATTAAGAGTGGGAAAATCTCGACAGATTAAACCTCAAGAAAGGAACAAAGAGGTGTTTCCTTTTCATAAATACATTTTTAACTATGATTTCACTATCAGACACACACAGAGAAACCACGGGATGGCTGCTGAAGAATTTCTGGTCAAATCAAATTGCAGCATCAGGAATTAAGAGTTTTCAGGAAAAAAGACAGTATTTTGGTAAACATACACCCTACTGCTGACTGTCAAATGCAATGTAGAAAGGGAATAAGAAAAAAAAACAAACAAAGAAACCCCCAACCAACCAAACCTAATAGAGATGCACAAAGCAAAATCCCCATGGCTAGGAATCAAGCTATAGCCACGGGAAAGATGTTAGACATTCATCAAGATTCCTTTTTAAAAATAAGAAGTCCTACTGTGTCCTTGACAACACAACTGTAATGGCAGCAAATTGAACCCAGAAATTCTTTAGAATTGATTCAGAAAGCAAAAGAATGCAGCAAGAAGTACATGGATAAAGGCAGGGAAAAATCATGTGGCTTTCTGGGTTTTAATTCAAGCACTTTAGGAAAATGAGAAACCTCAACGACCACACCAATACAAAGCCAAACAGCAACAGCTGATGCACAGGAAGGAAGGAAAGGGAAGTGTTTGATAAATATTGTCACTAGTTTTTCCAAAGGAAAAGACAAGTAAGTATCATTACCTATTGCATTTTTCCTTTAATCCAAGAAGTGCAGTAATGTGCAATCCAGAGTCTTATCAGGTCTAACTCAAGAGTCTTCTGCAAGCCAGTGGTTATTTACCTTGACTTTTAGCTACTAAATTCCAAGACAGAAAAAATCAGCCAATATTCCAGTTTTGAAAAGGGAATAATGGGATACTTTGGACAGCAATAGGCTTGTCAGGATGATGTTGACCTGAGGCAAAGTAAGAGAACGTCGCACGTGGATTTTTTTTTTTTTTTAACACACAAATTAGAAGGGTAATATAATTTAAGTAAATCAACATGCACTTACATCAAAGTAATTACAAGGTTAGATGCTAAAGATAACAGCATTGATGTAATGCTGTCAGGGGTTCTGCATGGCACAGAGCTCAGAGTAATTTGGATTAAGCAACTAGGACACCACAAAATCAATCTGGCACACAGATGGACTAAAAGCTGCTAAGAGGTTTCAGACCAGAGCTGTGTATGGCATCTTTGTCAGCTGGGTTCTTCATTCACTCTTTTTTGGCCCTGTGCTATTTAACCTCTCATCAACAACCCGAAAGAAACCAACACCAGCCCTTGCAGATGAGCAGAAGATGCAGAAGACAACAGGTTCTGGATGTACATTATTCTGTAAACTGAATACAGCTGAGGGATTTATTATTTCCATACTTGGCACTGATGTCTGCTGTGCTGGAATATGCTGTCCCCTGGTGAAATCCAAAATTCAAGATGAGGTTGAGGAATGTTGAAGATTACAGGAAAAACACAAGACTCATGAAAAGACTGTAAACCAACCTTTTTGACAAAAGATGCAAGTCCAGTCCACCTATCAGTGTGAAAATGAACTTGCTCACAAACCTAACTGTGAATAAACAAAACACTGTAACAAAAGGCTTCTCAGTTTAGCAGAAAAAGTCTAAAAAGATAAAATGCTGGAAAGTGAAACCAGAGAGAGAGCCACTATGAGAACAATGGGTCAGGATGACTTCTCCATAACTGTCACTAAAAAGAAGAAACACCCAGAGATGAGATATTTACCTAAAAGACAGCCCAATTTCAACAGAATGATTGAAAGGATGTTTTGTAGCCTGTGTCAGGCAAAAGGAAGATTTTACTATCACAGCATATCTTTAAGACCTTGTCTATGAACCTGTGGAACTGCCACATGGGTAATTAGCTTTAACTACAGGATCAACAGTCAAATTCATAGCATGTGACAGGATCGAGATTTAAGAAATACTAACTAAAAAAGTCCTAATAAAGTAATTTTAAAAATTATTGTTTCCATCACATTTTAAGAACTACTCCATGGCAACTACAGTTGTAGCCTCTAATACCTAGACAAAAATGAGAGTAAGTTACCATCTTTAACACAGGACAAATATATGCAGCATGATCCTCCCATACAGCTGTAAGCTGAGATGTGAAAGACTGAGTGACCTCTCCATATATCATTCTGTTCTTGTTTTTATCAATTACTCAAAGAGAAACTGCCTTGTCAAATGGTGTCCTCACTTTTGTAATTTTAAATTAACAACTGTATTCTGAAATGAGAACACTTCTATGCATTAAACAGGACAGCAATGTAAGAGGATAACTATTGGTGAAGTTGGATACAAAAGCATAGTATTACCTGAGCTTTTTCAGTACTTGTTGGTTGCAGATGTCTGTACAGCACTTTCTTCACAACATCAATAAACAAACAAGCAACTACGATGAGGATTATGGCAAACCAAGCAGAACCACTTGACAACAGCTGAACAAATACAAAGTACATGTCCTGGGTATGTAAAAATGGCCTGAAAAGTTAAAAGAAGTGGCAATTACTAAAAAGGAACTTCTAGAAACAAAAGTACAGCACAGGCTGTCTCCAGTGTATCTGTTTTACATCAAGCATTGAGTCTCTCAGGATGCAGAGTCACAAGTGATGGTGTCCATGTACAAGTCCAGCAACATGTTGGACCTGACCTGCAAAGAAACTCTGGGGAGGGAGGGAACTTAACTCTGGAGGGAAAGGTTCTGATTTAGTTTTAAACTGTTTTCAAAAGAAATCAACCATCACCCTATCCCCCCAAGACCCCAAAAATACAGGCAAAAATACCCCCCTTCACTGATTCAAACCCAGCATCTTCATTTCTGTTGCAAATATTTACCTATTACATAGCACCTCTGGGAACCCATCTACTTCTTATGAGCAAAAATGCCTTCACAGTCACAGGCTGACAGAGACAAGCCCTGTCTGTCCTTGAGCACAGGACAGAGTAGCAGCATTGCTCAAACTTTTAAAAGGGTCACCAAAAGAAAGTGGCTGTTCTAGGTTTAATTTTTTTTTTTTTAAACTGACATAAAATTCAGAGCAAGATGGTACCAGATAACCCTGCAGTGTTTTTTCATAGTTTCATAGAACTTATGTGCTATAGAAAGGGGGAAAAAAGAATCACTCACCAGATAATTCCCCCATAAAACAAGGAGAATATGAAATAAAATACAATGGATCCCCAAGTAACAAAATGGTTTATCCATGTCCAGAAGTGAGTTTCTAGTGCCATCTAAAACAGAGATAATGTCAGTGAGCTTCCTTTTTCCACCAACTTCACAGAAAATTACAAATACCAGTCTGAATATACTTACGAACTTCCAGCCCAAACACTAAAAATTGCTGTGACACACAAAAACTAGAGAAACATTTTAACCACCACTGAAACTAAATGTAGAAGTCACTTATCTGGAACCCCCAAGAATCAATTACTTCTGTACAGCTTTTGAATCAATTTAAAATTAGTGCTTTATTACATATTTGCCTATCTTCCCAAACACACAGAGGAGTCAGTGCAGTATCTTACCTTCATCGTGACAGTTATAACCATAACGGTGAAGACCAAAGTACCAAATGTCCAGTTTCCAAACATCTGAGAAAAGGGCAAGGAAAAATCATGGAAGATAAAAAAAAAAATCAATTAAGAGTGTTCACAGTAAGTTAAGATTCTTCTCAAGTCAGCTACACTAAAGAAATTAGTCTGTGGGCATAAGCTGGTGACAAGTAATCATCATGAAAAAGCAAGGAGGATACAACACAAACTACCAGGAAAATAATACAGCTTATGATAAGAGCAAAATTAACAACCCAGAAGTCATCTTTCTTATTGGTTCAAAATAAACCACCACAAAGGCTACATGAAATATGAAAAAAGTCCAGAATAGTAATATGAAATGACAGGAAAATGAAGATATCAATTTGATCAGTTTTGATAATCATCCAATAGAAAGGAAATACTGGGTGGAAGGTATTTTAACTTAAGTGCAAAACACTTTTGAGTTTAAACATTTTCAGATAATTTCCAACATGCAGCATCACCTGAAGGTTCACTTCTTACCCCAAGCACAATTTTACAATTCAAAAATAATGGTGCCATTGCAGTTTACAAAGAAAATTCTAAGGAAAAGACACTTTGTTTCAAGGCTAATAAACCCAAAAAGAAGCTTCCATTCTAAACCCCTGAATCTGTCACTTTTGTATTCTCTTGTGCATGAAAATTAAGCTATCAAAACTCTGAACAAGGTCTACAACAATAAAATCTCAGCTCTGACAACCAAGCAGGGATGCTGAGGTTGTATCTATCTACACACATGCTGCCCACACAGAGCTGCCATTCTACAACAGGTCTGACTGCTCTGCTCCTGGGAGCAGGCTGGCTGCTGAAACAAAAAATGTTGCTATTTTGCAGCTATTTCTGTCACTGACAAACTGAACAATGACCAGATCCTCAACTCTGTATTTACTGGTAGCAGACTAAGCAAGCAAGGAGGAAGGTACCACATGCAGACAGGCAGAGCCATCCTAGAGTTGATGTGTCAGGATGGCACAGAGGCACGGAACTGGGATTCACACAGTTGTAGTTCTTGTTGCAGAGCTCTGACAGAAAAATCCCAACAGCTGATGACAGATCTCACAACTGCTTTTCTAATCTATACACAAGTTACAAAACTGAGGCAGCTATGAGTCTGGATTTACTGATCATTTTAAAGATCTTTGTCACAACACATTTCCTGAAGTATTCAATTTACTTGTCACAACGTGCTTGTTGTTAATTGCTGCAACAGTAGCCTTAAAAGTGAAATTAAACTTCTGCTCCTGAGTGACCTGTGAAAGAAAGTGTCTTTGCTAACACTGCTCTCAATGGTCACAGAGTTAGAACACAAAACACAGAGGGGTTCTTGCCACCATTTTATTTTTGAACACATTTACACTGCGGATGCTGCATCCTTTAATCCTATGAAGTAACAGATACAATATTTTGTATCTCCTCCTCTTCTGAACTCTTACCATTTGCCTGTTAGGTTTCAATATCTGACGACATGCACAGCGTGAAAAAGGGGGGAGAAAAAAGAACTAAAAGATCAAGTAGTTGCACAGTGGGTTGAGGTAAGCCTAACAAACACCAGGATTAACAAAGTATTTACAGTCTCCTCTATTCTGCCGTGCTCCAAGCTGAGAACCTGGAAAAGAAATGTGAGGCCTTGCACTAATGCTACCCTGCATAAAATCTGCACAGGTGACCACTTCTTGAGGACTTCTTACTCCAGCAGTACACTAGGTTATCCCGCCCTTAATTTTGGTTTTTTTAGGCACATGTTTAGTTGGCAAGAAACTTTAAGCACTGAAAATGTTTTACTGCAACACACAGCTCTACCAGTTGCAATAACCATCTCTTAGCAAACACAGAAGGCAGAGGAACAAAAAACTCCACAATCTTAGAATTTATCTGAAGTCGTATCCCCTGAGAAGCCAAAGGGCATCTGTCAATTCCCCAAACTAACCAGCTGTTACTAAATAAAACCGAAGAAGTTTCTTCCTGCCTTGTGGACATTTACTAAGCAGTTCTGAAGTGAGGTGCTTTGACAACTTAAGATGGATGCACCAAAACACACTGATTCATAGTCTAAAATTACCTCATTAGAAGAGTTCTGAAGGACCTTTACCAATTCACAAGAAATTCAAATCACAGAGCTTGTAACAAATGGCAAGAGATGGCACACTCACACCTCAGCTGGAAGAGACATTTTAGTCTAAAGCACAACTATTTTAATGTTCTTATCAAACACCTCACAATGGAAAACCACCCCCCCTCCACTGCTCCTCTCTCTGCAGGGATGCTCAGAACCACCAGCTTTCTGACTTTAGCTCTCAGGACAACTTTGTCTGCTGTCTGCACATCACTGTGTTTTTAACTAAATTTCCTGAGCTCTCTGTCACCAGGTGACCACTGTGAATTCAGCATGAGGCTACTTCTGTACCTTGGGCCATAATCTGCAACTCTGCCAAGCACTACATGAGAATCAGCAAGTGCTCCATGCCAGTATTAAGATTGACATAATGAGAAGCAAATGTATTTTCCCATTCCTACCCATGTTTTACAAGGGAAAAATCAGTATCTAATTGTTCTAAACTGAGGTAAATAACTCAGAAGCAGAGGGAATGAGGAAACAGACTTGTAATGGTTTTATCCAAGCTTTAGAGTTTTTTTCTGAATGGTTCTTCCTGTGAACTTTAAAATAAAGCATCAAATTAGTATTTGATGATTTCATTAACTTAATGTCTTAAAAACATTTATTGAATAAAAAGTATAACTTAAAAGCAGCTTGCACCACTAAATTTTAAAAAAATCTGAGTAATATAATTAAAATAATACATTTTCAGGAGAAGCTTTAAGGCTTCTGTCAGCTTTCAGATTTAAGCCTAGCTTTATAACAGCTACTAAAGAGAAGCCATTTCTTGACGCTGCAATTAAGTCCAACTCAAAATGAGTTTTGAATGAATGGATAAAAATACTCATTTACTGACATGAAATACAACTTTGACAAAAACAGTATACAAAATTAAACAAGGTCTAAGACAACCATGATACATTTATTATCTTGAAAGGTATGTTCTTCAGGGACATACACTTTCTGACAATGTCTTACGATTTTCACACTCAGAAATGTCACTCTTGAGAGCACACACTAATATTGACAAAGAATCTTTGATAATTATGTAGTCCATAAAAATAAATTTTTTCAGACACAAGAGGATTTAAAAAAAAATAAATTAAGAAGCATCACCAAAAACACAGTGGTAGAATAATACTCATGATACTGTACCTGGCCATTTCCCAGCAGAGAAGTGTCTTCTCCCATTAGAAGATACGAGCCATAAAAGAAAACAAATGCATGAAAGAAGCCCAAGACGGTCCAGTAAAGAAATGGTTTAAACCCCAGATGGGCATTTTTACTGATGTCTCTGCAGAAATAAAACAGATTTTGGGATTTCATACTGTCTTTGTATAAACCATGAGTTATTCACATGACATTAGAGCTACTGCTTTGAATAAATGTAACTTTCAACTGCAGCGAGACACATTTAACAAATGCTGACATACGAAAAAAATACATAAATCATGGGCAAAAAAAGAACTCTGAGCTCTCATGATTTGGCTCTGCTTTAAGCAGTGGTCACCAGTGGCAAGGGTCTCTAATGGGTCAAATGCACAATAGCACAAACTAGAATTCTTGTCCCTGGAGGTGGAATTGCAAGAGGAAGAAAAAGTCAGATCTCCTGATACTTACCTCCCGTTCTGCTTAAAAGACCTTTACAACAAGAGAAACATCTGAGAGACATCTCTTTTTTACAAAAATAGATACTTTCTTTTCTCCAAAAAGCAGTATGCAGTGCAACGTGCTACCACTGGGAGGACATCTAATTCTACAGGAAATCACTTCTTTTCCCAGTAGAGGATTTTTCTGTGGTGATTCCCCTGATCAGGTGTCCTAGTTTTTCATTTGCACATCTGAGTCATTTTCACCTCCTACATGTAATGGAGGAGAAGGCTGCCAATCATGTGAGCTGACCAAGCGCTCAGTGCTCTTACATTGTTAACATGACTGACATAAAAAGATCCTTCTCTTAAAATACTCCTGTCAATTAACATTTAGGACAAAAGCTATGTAGCAGCAGCTCTTCCTCATCAAGACAGCCACTAAAAACCCCTGAATCGCAGATAAAAATATTGCACAAATGTCCAACAGCAAGTTCAGAACTCTGCAGATGCCACCACTGCTGTAAATGATGTGCTACTGGGAGAGTTCATGTAAGATGCAGGTACCTGTAGAGCACGGGTTTACTCTGCAATACATGCGGATGCACATGCTGCTCAAACAGACTGTATATGAGGACAGGCAGGGAAGTGAAACAAATATTGTACAAAGTCAGGTATACACTGTCATAGAGCGTCTGGAAAGGAAAACAGAAATGATTTTGAGTCTTTGTGAAGAAAAAAAAAGGTGCTTGTGCACACTAACAGCAGCAACAAATCATCACTTACAGGAATTTACTTGTTAGGGAGAAACTGTACTCTCACAGCCACCTAATAACATGGAGCTACCAAATACAGAAAATCAGCTGGATATTTTTAAAGTGTAAAATCTGTGCTGCCTCTGTGTAGTTATTCACTAATTTAGTTATATATTTATTAGTTATTTAATATTATTGATTATTAATAATAATTATTTAGAATTAATAATTAATATTAGTACAATTACCGAGATGTAAGGCAGTCAATACTTACTTGTTGTGAAAACAAACAGAAGAACTGATATAAAAATTGTGGTGTAATAAAGCACACATTCTGAAATAAAGAAAAGTGAAGGAAATAGTTAAACCTTCGTATATTCCTCACAACTCTTAACAGAAACTGCTAACTCTTACAAGCTGGTAAAAACACACATGAAGACCATAAAGCATTTCAACATTTTACAGGGCCAAGTGAAGCAAGATTCTTTACTTGACAGCACATTTTGTTTATCTGTCCTTTGGGACAATGAACCTGGAAAGTATAAACTTAATTATACCTGTCTGATGAACATTTTTTTAAAAGAGAAGAAATCCATTCATTTTCCCCTCAGTTTCTTTTTAAGAATTTCTTTGCAAAATAGATTCCACATTTCATTCAAGAAAGTTATACCCTGCTCATGTGAGCTTATGGGAGCAGACAAAGCAGAAACCAAAATCCAACAACATGATGTCGCCTTTAAAGGAAAGGGAACAGCTAAAAAGAAAAAAATGACATGTTTCTGTGAACTTCTCTGGCACTCTTGGAAAACTCACCTTATAAAAAAAGTACTGTACAAGGGTTGCTATTCTAATATAGTAAAAGTGCCCATGAACAAAAAGCAACTTGGAGAGGAATTTAAACCGAGCTATTGCATAGTCACTGTTTCTCACAGCTTGCCTTCCTTCCTTGCCCATGATTCCTGTAATGTTTGGGAAACAAAACAGAAAACAGGTTAAGGATTACAAAAATAAAGTTTAAAAACCCCAACAACATACATCTGAAGCTACAGTTTTCCTGCACTTCAACATCATTATAAAGACTTCAGCGACTTTCTGCTGCAACAGAAGGTATTGCTCCTCCCACTTACAACTAAGGGCAACTGCTCGTTTGATGCTGATTCAAATAAAAAAATAGCCTTTATTGTTTCAGACAGAAGAAAGTTA
Source organism: Myiozetetes cayanensis (assembly GCF_022539395.1). NCBI lineage: Eukaryota > Metazoa > Chordata > Aves > Passeriformes > Tyrannidae > Myiozetetes > Myiozetetes cayanensis. Next base: position 15,551,525 of record NW_026086937.1, read on the forward strand.
CCTATGCCAACATGTGCTTCTTGTATCATGCTCACATCATTAGCACCATCCCCGATTGCTAATGTTATGGGTTTTTCTGGAGACGTTTTTAACAGTCGCACTACCTGGAAAGAAAAAAATCAAAGTTTTAGATTAGACAGTCCACCCACAAACCATGTCACCAATTCCCAAGTATCAAATCAGTTCCCTACCTGTAAATATAATTAATACATTTTATGAGCATTAATGCTTGAGTAAAAAATGTCTTTGGCATATCACAAGCACAAATTCATTCCTTCTTTAGAAAAGTAGCTGGTTTGGAGCATAAAACACTTATCTAAGTATTATGCCTGTCTTGAAATTATTCTCCTGTTCTTATTTCAATATTCTGTTACGTTGCTTAATTTGGTGCTTTATCATATGAAACAGTCATGTAAAAGTTGGAACTGAAAATTTACTTATGGAGTAATACAGCTTTAGTGCCCTTTATTAGACATGCCCAGTCTTCATATCTGTAATTAATGGAACTAATCCAGGTAAAAGAGGAATTTGAAAAAGCAAATGCATCAGCTAAAGATCAATGCACTGTTATTAAACAAAACAGATTCTTTTCAAAGCAACTTCATTATCACCAAGGGGTATTCTCAGTTGGAAAAGACACTGAAGGAGATATGACAGAACAAGGAAAAAATTGTTGACATATAAGGTCATAAAATAATCAGAACAGGAGCAGTGAGACTCAGCTCTTTGCAGGAAGGAACTGGATCTTTAAGTAAGTGCCAACAATATTCTAAATACAGAGGAGTTAGTTAGATGAGGCTTTTGGTTAAGGAGAATTAGTGGTTCATTAACCTCCCAGAGAGCTCTAGCTTAAGGCAGAAGCTTCACTAATTCAGTTGTAAACAGGCTGCAGACATAAAGGTAGCAATGCAGCTCAAGAGGCTTTCCAAAACCAAGAAAATAAACATGTATGAACAAACGTTTTCCCCCTGAAGTTCCAGAAAGCCCAAGGTGGAAATATCAACAGAGCAACATTGGCAGGAGGTAAGGAGACACGAAAACCTGTACTGGAATAATTGAATTGTAGATGGCAGTGGCAGGGCATTGATTCACAGGAGCAGGAACTCACTTCACATGGGGAATGCAGCAGCGACTAAATACAGTCCACAGCTCAGAGAAATCCACCTGACTGTGGGAATGCATTCCCTAATTGCAGGTATTAATATGCAAGCTTAAAGGTTCCCCATTTTTAAGAGGCAATTACTTCAAGTACAGTTAGCATTAGATCCTTGTAAGCAGCCCTAGAGAAGTAACAAAGCTGCAGAGCATCACCCAGATCAGTCCTCCCGGGATCCCAAGGCTGGGGTAATTCAGACAGACAAACATCTATGTGAAAAGGTCAAGACAAATCCCCTGGCAAATTTTAACAGCAGCAATCAGCAGCAGCTCTGAATGACTGACATGATGATGTTCAAAAAGGTTTTCCAGCTATAAAACATGCCAAAATTAGTAGTGAGACTGCCAGCCATCTATTAACAAGCATTAAAGTTAGTAAAAGATGCAGGAAATATTAAGCTTGAGTTCCATCTTAACCTTGGAATAAATCTCTCAAAAAGGATGCCTACAGCAAAAGATCATGTGGAAGGCTAGACTAAACTGCCCTGGACTTCCCTGCTTACCCTTCATCTTGTATGGCATTTGTCTCAGTGATTTATGTACTTCAATGTTGGAAATCAAAAAGTCACTGCCATCAAAATTACACTTTACAGTACTTCATGAGGAAAGAGGAACCAATCTCCATTATCTGCTGGACAGGACAGGAATTATGGAAAGCAGTACAAAGCCTTATAAATCAAGTTAAATACAAAATAAGAACAAGGACAGAACACTGGCAAATACCTGTACCTTAAAGAGAGGGGATGGCAAAGATTTCAGCTAAAAGAATGGACAGAAGTGGACAAATCAAACAAATTGTTTTACTCAGAGTAGTTACAATTTCCTTTTACTATTTTATTGTAACTAATACTGTACCAGGTGAAGAGTTCTATACTGAAGGGATTCTAAAGACTGCATTAGAACTCTGATTAATTGTTGGAAGCAGCAGGAGTGACCTCAAAATAGGTGCCATAGTAAAACAGCCTGCACTCTTTTGCCCATCTAGTACCTCACACAAGGGTTTCCTAGCGCTTTAAGGTGAAAAGATGTCTTTTCCCAGAGAGAGAAAATTTCAAAAGGAAAGAAGAAATATTCCAGTCCTTCAGAGCTTAGCTTTCCAGATTGAAAAAAAAAAATAAATCACAAAACCTGAATTTTAATTCCATCCACCTTATATTTGAGTAAAATTAAGTACATGTGAGGGAAAAATGGTCTTAGAAGAGCATGAAGGAAAAACGTCCCCTGGAGACTAGGCCTCTGCTTCTCCTCCCTTTTACTTCATCCTCAAACTTGGGTATATTTTTTTTTAATACTTAGAGAAGCACACTTCTTCCTTACAGGTCCATGAACTTTCCATTTGGCTTTTCTGGTTTGGAGAAGTGATGCAGCAGGCAAGGCAAGAGCATACAGGTGGTCAGGACAGCTGCTGCCTTACATAGCACTCAAGAGGCAGATTAAAGATGAGCCTTTTGCTTGCATGGTGGCAGGATTTTGACTTTGCCACGCACTTGCAAATTTTCAAACACACCTGTAAGAAACTTCTGAGCAAACTACTCCATATCAACTGAATTTAAGAAGGATTCAGAAGTCAGGCAAACAAACAAAGCAGTTTCATGCCTCCTCAAAGCATGATAAAAGTATTTTAAAGGAAATCCTGATTACATTTACACTTACCTTTGCTTTCTGAAGGGGTGCCATGCGACAGCACAACACTGCAGAACAGTTTTTGCAAACTTCCATGAACAGTTTCTCATGTTCCCTGAGTGCAAGAGAGAGGCTGGTCCCATCCACAACCAGTCCATGCTGGATAACATGGTCTTCCTTTATTCTATTCAGGGATAAAAATATTAACTTTGTATCGGTGTCACAGAAAAATTTCAATTTGCTATAAACTGTGCTGTTGGCCAGACAGTAAACAAAGAAGTTAATCTGTCAGACAGACTTCTTCTTCTAGTCCTGTTATTACTAATTTTTCTAAAAAGGCAACTTAATTTGTTTGGCACATTCATAACAGAGATTGTCGTAAAATTTGAAAATGAAAGAAAACCAAGCTGAGACCATCACTGAGACAGCGACATCTCAGGTGTTTTACCTCTTGGCAAGCTGCCTCAGTTGTTCTGCACAGGTACTGTCTGACTTGTGCTGCACCAGCTCAAGGATGTTCATGGTTCTGTGGAAGTGTCCACAGGACAAGCTGACACTCACAGCTGTCTCGTGCTTGTCCCCAGTGAGCACCCACACTTTGATACCAGCCAACCTGAGGGCCTCTATAGTTTCTTGGACTTTCTCCTGCAGTCTGGAAACAAGGAAAATCTTAAGTAACCAATAAAACACTTTACCAAGAAACAGCTCACTCTGTAACTCCATGTTACCACTGTAACCCCACTGCCAGGACAAGTTAAGACTGCATTTCCAATGTCACATCTAGGGTCAGAGAATCACAGCCTGGCAGATGATACTCTGTTACCAGCAATAAAACAAAGGCCTTGATGAAACAAAAACTGAACTCAATCCTGCTAAGGGATCAAAACTTTTTCATAAGCATACCCTGATTTAAATTATTTACTGCAACTATTCCATTTCACAATACAGGAAATCTCTCCTGATGAAACACAGCTGTGCATCATTGTTATTAAGCCAAAATCAACTGGTACAACTTGTGTTTTGAATGCTCAATCCAAAGAGTGGCAAACATACTAAACAAGAATAGCACAAAACTTTTGATGATAGTGGGGGAGTTTTTCACATATCCTATTTCAGAAATAAATCCTAACTTATTGGGATTGAGTGTAGTTAGCAGTAACTCCATTGCATACTTGTCTTCTACTCCTGTAGCCCCAAGTAATTCCAGATCCCTTTCTATGAAGTTGAACACATCTGCTAATCTTTCTTCCCGTTGCTGTAAGGCAGTCCTGGCCTCATGAAGGCGTTTGCCAATTTCTTGATACTCCTCAGGTGTGAATCTTCTGTAGGCTACGCACAAAGTTCTTAGTCCTTTCTGTGAGAAAATAAAAGACCACATTCAGAGTAGACAAGATTCTGATCTAACGAGAAGGTGTCACCTGTAATTTGTTCACTTCAAGCCACAGAATTTATTCCAGGTGAATTTTCTTCTGATCAGCTGGGCGAGCACATGCACTTACCAAAGCAAATTCATCCACATGTATCCTTGTTTTGTCTATTTCTCCACTCTTACTACGAGGAAGAATGGAAGATTCTGCTCCTTTTGTGAATAAAAGCTTTTCCCCTACGAAGTAAAACAGAATAGAAATTAAGAATAATGCCATTTAAGGAGTTCTCAACTGTAGCTTTTGCATTTTCTGATGACCTACCTGAGGGACTCTCTACAATGACACTCATTCGTCTGCGATTTGGATCAAACTCCAACACGTGAAGCAACTTGTACCTGTATTTTGTGTTGTAATAAAAGAGGGAAGGGCAAGAAAACATTTTAAGAAATAATTTTCCAAAGACAATTACTTATAAATAGACTCTTACACCACAGACCTTTCCTCAAAGTGTCATTTTTATACAGAAACTCTAAAAGCAATGCTACCACTGATGACCAATCACTGCCATTATTCACTGGGCAACTCATTGCTTTTCATCACTTTCTTCCATTTTGTAAGAATAAAAGGCTCTTCTACCAATAGGAATAGTCTCCTGAATACTAACTTGGTACCTGGAGATTACAAACAGTTCCTATTTCTTTATCCTTCTGTCATTATTTCAAGTGTAACTTTGAAAACTACATTTTGTTTCTAACATTTGTAAACAATCTACACTGTTAAAAAACAGTGTGTGTGCCCTGATAACTGGACTAGTTTTTTATGTTACCACTAGTTCAGAAAATTAATTTCAGACATTGAACTTTAAAGTATTGCCAACTGACACAGATAAAATGGGTAAAAGGAGTTATGAGATACTGCAGATATACAGTTATCAATAATATTTCTACTCATTTTGTGAAAGTTTGAAATACATAATTAGATTATGCACAGATGAGAGTGATTCTGGAAACTTCTAGAGCTGAAAGCAGAAACTCTAGGACTTGAATATGCAGTTCAGTTTTCCAGCTCTACTACAGTCTCAACCTTTGAGGAATGGGAGAAGATACAAACTGTTACAACACACACCTACACAGAGTAACTCACAAAATTCTTGCATCTCAGCTACAATTGGTAAGGAATAAGATGCAAACTGTCTTGAAGACATCAAGGGAAAAGCATTAAATAGAGCACGCTGTGGAAAGGCAAGGTTTGCTTATGAACAGAGAGGACTGAGAAGAGAACTTTACATTAATCAACACTACTGTTCTGTCCTTCAAAATAAACAAGGAATAAAAATGAATACCTCTCTGGTTTTCCAAGGCTTTTTACTTCCATAGTATCTCCACTAATTCCAGTAAATACTACTCCAACCCTAAAAGGAAAAGAAAACACACATTTAATTTTCACTTTAGACAAAATGCCTATTGATGCAGGAAGGGGAAGGTGGCAGGGAAAAAAAAGAGACATTCTTATACTCCGTTACTCTTCTCTACTTCTAGAGAACATTAAGAATGCCCACTTTCTGCAGTATTTATACAATTCCAGGACACCTGGAGTTTTGTGTATTTTATATGTCCATGTTTTCCCAGGAAGCTGTCAGGGCCAGGCCCTGGGCTTTACAAACATCCTGAGCAATCTTTACAGCAGCTTTCAGCATGGACTGCCTGCCCTGGGAAGCAATTTCTGTGTTAGGCACTTCTGGCAGCCCAGCTCACCGGCTTGCAGCTTCAACCAAAGCTTTCTCATCTGGGGAAGAGGCATAATACTCCAACGGGGATGTTATTCCGTTGGCATGCCAGGGACCATCAGCACCATCTGTCTGATCTGCATTGATCTGCACTGTATGGCAGAGACAAACTGCCTTCAAGAACAGTTCCTCCTCTTTCACCTGTAAGAAACAAAAATCTTGGTTTGTAACATTTAGGTATCAACCCAGTTCTGAATGCTCTCAAAAAAAATGTTTTTACTTGAAAATCTGCCAAGTATTTCACGTTAAATAATCTCGTCTCAACATGTTTAATAAATATTATTTGTTCAGCAACACTTACTATCTTCAAACTATTCAGAAATTCTGATTTATGTTGGGTTTTTTTCATGCTAACCGTGCAAGAATATTTCTCTGAAATACAAAACACTTTCTATCTAAGATGACTAATGGTGGGAAAAGCAAAGTGTCTTACCAAACCATGTCTATTTCCATCTGGAGAATCTTCAGAAAATCCCTCTGGAGTTAGTTTACCATTGACCTCTTGGTACTTTATCCCATTAATGGAGCACTCCCGAAACTGCATCTCATTTTCAGTTAATGTACCAGTTTTGTCTGTAAACACATACTCTACCTTTTGTAAAAGAAAACAAAAAATACCAGACTTGGAATTGCATATACTTGTTAAAAGAAAAAAATAAAAAAATCTCAATTCACGCTTTCTACTACACCTGTTGTTTTGATTATGTAAGATTTTAGTTTTTGCCATCACATCTCTGTACCTTATTTTAAAATTAATCAAAGCATAACCAATAAGAACCCTGCAGTAAGGAATTTTAATATTAAAAACTAAGTAGAAAATAGGTTTAAAAAAAAAAAAAAAGAAACAATGCATTTTTTACTCTACCTGTCCCAATTCCTCATTGAGGTCTGAAGTATTTACTTGTGCTCTCTGGTTTGTTTCTTCGTGATAGAGGTCAAGATCCCAGCCAATAAAAAAAGATCCAAGAAATTTCTGCATCTCGACAGTCACATAGAGTGAAATAGGTATAATAAAATTGTAAAGTACCAGAAAGGCAAGAAAATCCGAAATAAATCTCAGGATCTACAAGGGAAAAAGGAAAAAACCGTGAAGATTACAACAGTCATCAGGTGAAATGTGGTGACTCAATTGTGTTTCAATATGCATGAAAAATGACAAATTGAAAGAACCAGAGAAGACCAAGTCCCACATCCACATGAGAGAGACAACACACCCAGTGACATCGCAGGCATTCCCAGGTTGCCCCAGTAACACGCCTTCAGACTGATGCAAAAAGTCTGCCTTAAGCAATGACTGGATGTTTGAATTCTCAAGTTCATTAATCTCTGCCTATCTTACTGAATCTGTCAGGAGGGCTGCCAGTTAATGTGAACTGTCACGGTGATTCTATTTTCAAAGAGGGTCTGAAAAAAGCAACGTGCCCCCCATTCCAAACAGCATGACTCATTTAGGCTTATCTAAGGAACCATAAATTGTGAAGGCAAACAACTGATATTCCCTGCTGTCAGAGGAATCTGCAAGGACTCTGTGTTGTTTTAGGACAGCAGAGTGACAAGAGGGCTGCTGTCTGCTGGCATTCCCCAGTGATCAAGACTCATGACAAGGGACCATGTGGACTTCCATGGCAAAGACCCCGTTTATGCCTCTTCAAATCACTGTGTTCAACACTTACAACTGAGGCAAACACCCACATAACAGGACAGAAACTTTTTATTAGGTATGAAAATTTTAACAAACTCTGAAAGGCAACACTACAGCCTCTCTGAAGTTTGTTTTTCATTTGGACAAGAAACTCAGTATCTGAACTGTACTTTGAGAAGACTCTTACCAATCCTTGAATATTGAGCAAGGGAGATCAGAGATGAGAAAAAAACAGGCCATCTCATTCAAATCTACCAGATATTGGTGTAGAAGAACATTTTAAATAAAGGGAAAATAAAAATAGTGAACAGTTTGCAAAGCTAAATAATGTTTGTTCTTCCCAATTAGGGAGTGCTGCTATAATTACTTAATAAAAGTCAGTAATTAAAGTGTCTGATAAAAACTCATCAAGTTCTGTGCCTAAAGAGATTTTCCGAAGTAAACCAGAAAATATAGACAGAAACCAAGAGCATAATTCATGTGAGAGAATATACACAGAGAAGAAGTGACAATTAATGAGGTTAGAGAGTTTCTTAAAGCGCTATCTGTGAAACAACAAACTGCACACACAGGACAGATGGACAGAGAAGCGCTCCAAGTAAGGAGATCAGCATGTCGAGAAATGCAAAGCAGATTGTGGAAGTAAACACGTGAGAGAGAAAAACAAAGACACCACAGAAGGAGAGTGACACTGCAGAAACACGTGGCTCTCTGTGTTCCTGATGGGAAAGGTTGAGGAAATACTTCTCCCTGTTCCCTTCAGAACTGAAAGGGCTCCACAGGCTAGTCCACCTTGCATAGCCAAAACTTCAAATTAAGCTCCTGAACGGCTCTGGACAAAGGTACACTCACACAGAAATCAAAAATTATGCAGAAAGCAGAAAAATACAGAGTGCTTAGAAAAAGAGAAACTTCTCAGAACTGCAGGTTTCAGGAACACTCCGAAGCATCCCTCCAATCTCTACAGAAAAGTGAGAAGGCAGGCAGGAGCTTGAGCAAAATTACAGCCTGGCAAAATTGTCTGAACCATCTCAACATCACAGAACACATAAAATTCCTGAACTGTGAGATCACTGTAATAGGACACACCAGAACAGCCATCCTCCTCCTCTTTTCATTTATGGAATGACAAAAGACACCCCAAAGAACAGTAACAAGAGCACAGAGTATTAGAAATACGTTCTAACAAAGCCCAAAATTTTCAAAAAGCTTGGTCTTTTCATAAAGGAAAAAAAAGTCCAACCAGTAACAGAGGTAGATATTCCTACACCATAGTGAGGCTACATAGGACTAACACTCTCAAAACCACTGAGGCTTGGATCATGGGATACTTACACCTACATCCAAGAGCAGAGACATAATAAATAAGACATTCAGTATCTTGGCTGAATGTTCCCCAGATGTGCAACTGGGTGAACTACATTACCTTACTGCTGTTTCTTTCATGCTCTGTTTTCTCATTGTACCAGGGCTCATCCCATTTCTCTTCAGCCTGCCATGCATACTTTAAAATAGTGCTCAGAATGGCTTCAAAGAGGAGGATTATTAGATAAATAATCAAGAAGGAATTCATGGACCTATAAAGAAGCAAAAAAAGAAAAGCAACTTCAGCTTGTTTCACTCAATCTGTTGACACACTGTGGTTACGTGAATGAACTTACTGGACAGCATTTTAAAAAACATATCCTGTGCTTAAAGGACATAAATTTTCTATGTGACAAGCAAGCAACAGAATGGAAAAGAAATCCTACATCTTACTAAGATAAAATCTCCATATAGCAGTATGAGGACTAGACTAAGGTGCAAGAACATCCCAACAGCCAACCTGTGTCACACCTGCTGTCTAAGATTTTGGGGGCTGACTTATCATTCTCTTCTTCCTCGAGTTTCTAGCAAGGCTGTGAAGGCAGTACAACCAACCACACTGGAAACCCAGGGCTGCACCTTTTCTTTCAGTCAGGAGAGCACTGCCACGTGCACCTGACTATTTAACCCAGGCCATGCTGCACCAGGATCAGTCACACCTGTCTCTATATTCTGTCACATCTTTCCACCCCTTGCTTTGATGACTGAGGGTTTCTTGTGCACACTACAGTTCTGTTTTTATGTAGCTACAGAAGAACAATCAATCCCACGCTTGCCTAGGAATTCCAGGAGGCTCTCTCAAGAGTTTTAGTAACTGGAATAAAGGCAACATATATCAGGACTTTTCCCTTTAAAGGAAATCATGAAATTCAACACATAAATCTCTACTATAGTAACACCTATCCTGTAACCTTGAGTAAGCCTGGGTATTTCCACTTCACACACAGCTAAAGAATCAATATTAAAAAATTAATTTTATCTTTACAGCTTCCTACCAAAGGCAAGGCAATCAACATTGTCTTCCCTTGCCTAAAACCCAGCAAACCCATCAGGATTTTAAAGTTACAGAGGAAAAACTAAGTTAAAGCTCTATGAATAAGAGAGGTATTAGAAAATAAACATACTTTTCTACTGCTGACCGTTTCTGAGATTTACTCTTGTAATTTAATGCCATCTTTGTCTCCATACCTGTATACACTGCAACACCTGGGAAGGAAGGGGGGGAAAGAGTTATACTTTACTTTCTGCATCTACATGTTGCACAACTTTTCATTTTGACAGACGTAGGATAAAAGCAAAAGATGGTATTACTTTTGTGTTTACTTCAGCACAGTGGTGAGAGTATTTTGTAGGTATTTGCAGTATTCTACTATAGTAAAACTACTACTGAAGTAATTTTAACACCTACTTTAACACTGATCATTATTATGACTGTACTGCTCAATATGTATTTTATGGAAATCAGAACGGTAAATCTCAGGAGAAAGTCTTGAACAATGGGTAGCAGTAAGAACAGTCATTTATCCACTGAAGTTAAGTTATTCCTTTATCAAACCACTTCAAATATTTTCACAGAGCAGAGCTGGAACTTTATATCCTTAGAGAGTCTTCAGCACAATACCATTACTTTCATCTATAATCATATCCCCTCAGGTAACAGTCAGCAAGATTATTACAATTTCTTCAGTGCAAGTAGAATTAAAGCACAGTTCATCAACATGCTTTAAGAAGAGAATACTCTTTAAATATTTAGATGTCTACAAACCAAATATTTCTTTAGTGTTTTTTAATCTTGCTCCACGAAGTAAGAGACTTTCAGGCCCAAGAGGTCTAAAAAGAAATAGAAATACCAGCATTTAAAAATCAGTCGTTCTGTATTCTGTAAAACTAATGAAATCCAGTCTCCTATGCAAAGCTGTCCTATATTCCCTATGAATTCCCAATGCAGCAACTTCAACCCCATCCTCATTTAGGTCCATCTTCAATCATCTCACACGCCACACCCACTCATCTCCACAGAGCTCTCTGTTTCATTTCAGGTCTCCTTTGGACACTGCCATCCTCTCCCACCACTGTTACACATCCCATAATTACTGATTGAGCTACAGATTCCAAATGGCTGGTTCAGAGAGACCTGCAAGTTACTCAGGAAGTAAGTAGGCAAAAAGCCAGGTGAGCTCACAGTGCACCAGGAATGCTATTTTAGGTTTGGCTAACAACCCATCTTACTTCTACCCCTCTGACAAACTGAAATGATCTAAAAAGTTCAAAATTTTTCATACCAAACAGAGACAAATAATTAAATGGTCACACCACCACACCACAGCAGTGCAAATTTTACTTCCTAACACAATAGTAAAAATTTCATAAATGTTTTTCTGCAACACAATAATACATTCATTTCATTAGCTAAGTTAACTCCAAGTTAATTCCCAAGTGCTGGGACAATAAAGGTCTAATTAGAAACAAGGTTAATTTAAGGTTAGAGCCATATGTTCCACTAAACAAAACTTGAAGTTCCTTTGAAAGCATAACCTGGAGTTACTCAAAAAAAACCCCAAAAGCCAAACCCACAATCCACTTCCTACAGTTAAACATTTAACTTAATTAATTTAACTTAAATGTTACTGCAAATGTGACAGTTACCATCACAAATACCATGTGCACCAATTATACACACAGATTACGGTGGGTTCTTTAAATTACACACACATATGTTAATGTTTTAGGCTAGACTCAAACTTCAGCTGAAAAACTGAACTAAAGGGGACTAAATGCTCGAGCATTTAAACTTTTCATATGAGAAACATAATTTTTATTTCTGGATCCAAGTTTATAAAACCAGTCTGACAAACCCAAAATACAAAACCTGAATCATTGCAACACAGTCTAGACAAGTTTATCTTTGAGAGACAGAAGATAAGCTTCGCTAGAAGTCAGAACTTGCAATTTTTTTTTCCACACTCCCTTTAAACTGTCTCTGTTTTATGTTACCAATTAAATTATTTTGATAGATTATCCCAAAGCTGAACCTCTCAGTCTTGAGAGTAATGGATCCTGAAGAGTTCAAAGTGAAGTAGGACATGAAGCAACCTTAGAAAACAGCTGAGCGGGGTTTTGGAGATGGTATGAGTGAGGTTTTTTGTGGGAGTGGCCAAGGCAGTGCACTTGGGGCCAAGTGACCTTCTTTCTACATCCCCATATTTCTTGCAAAAAACACTGACAAATCCTTGATTCACTCTGAACTCCAGGTCACTCCTATCTAAAATTGACAAACGTTTGCAAGCCTCAAAGGAGTCTCTCAGACTGAGACTTCCAGTTTTTCAGACTGAAGCACACATTAGATGGAAAATAGCTCAAGTAGAAATTTCACAAAAAAAATAAAAAAGGTGTAGTAGGTAATATTTTGGACTTTGGAAGAGTGAAAGAACCATAACGAATTTACCTGTTTCTATGACAAATTTATACATCACAACACAGCACTTCACCTTTTCAGAAGAGGTGACAAGGGTTTTTGGAAGCGTGACTATCCACAACCCTCACCATAAAATAATTAAATAACTTAAATGCTATCTATTCCTGAAAATGTGGCCATTTCCTGTGAGTGAGTTCCATGTCTTTATTTCAAACCACAACCTTTCTCACTCCTCTTCTTCCTATTTTCCCTCCTGCCCTGTTGGGGTGGGGGGGATCGAATGAGCAGCTGTGAGGATGCTGGTGGCTGGGGCCAGCAATCAGCAACCCCCAGCAATTAGTAGCCTTTTCAGGAAGTCCACATGTAGATCTGTAAGTGGCTTCACATCTTTATTCTTTTATTTTCACATGTTTAGGCGTATGCTGCTTGCTGTGACTGCACAAGGAAAGGTGGTGAGCACACCATTATGTGCACACAATTACGTGTTGACTATTACAGATGTAAGCACTTATCTGTACAGTCCAGTTAGTGCAGCAGCTCAAAATACATACTGAAAGCTACAAATCTGTAGCAGAGGCTTTGTTCAAACAGACCTGTAATTTCTAGGAATTTCAACTGCAAAAACACCTCCTCAGTCCCTCTGATAAACAAAGGATGGTATCTGCTGAAGTTTACGTAATACACCACTGGAAATTGTTTCAGATCAATAAATGCTTTAATTAACAACTAGCAACAAAGTGTACCAGCTGATTACCAGAGCCTAAAAATGACCCGCTTCAGAGCGGCCAAGCCTTCCAGAAGGTGAAGTATTCAGCTACAACTGACAACTTTCAGTAAAAATACTGCTCCCTTTTACATATTCAACAGTAACTCTTATTTGTGATGGTCGTGATTTTAACCACCTTCATGCATTCGAAATAACCATCTTAGAAAATGTGACTCACCGGACTATTTCTTCAGCTTGTTGACTTACAGTTATTCTTCCAACAAATCTAAGAAAGATGGGAACGTCTTAGAACTATCTACATAAAGACTCAAAAATGTAAGAAGTCTGTATTTACAAAGAAGTCTTTAACGGTTCACAAGTACAAAATAAAACAATATGGCAACACTGGCACTAATTTTACAAGAGACATTTAACAACAGAAACATTTATCCTTCAAAAGAACAGTCATCTGAGAAAGCCTATTAGGTTTCATTAATAACCACCAAAGATTATATTTCTACTCAATTAAAACAGATTGTGACTTTCTGATGATTCAGTAAGAAATAATTCCTCAACAAATGTAAGCTAGCATATTACCAACAAGAAATAGTAATTTTTCTTTCACTAAAGCAAATCTACTCTGCATTTAAAATCTGACATTTGCATATTTAGCATGACCCCAGCTACAAACAGGGACATAACTTCCATAGCAACTGTACCTTAATTTGCTAAATATCAAATATCTGAACTGCTGCTCAAACTTAGTATCTTAGTTTTAATTAATTTTTTCCAAAGACCCCAAAGTTTACTGAAGAATAGCTGTGATACTTGGATTTTTAAAACTATTATTTAGTAGCTGTCATTTTCCACTACACAATTCAAAAGAAACTTGGATTGGAATATCACTTTTGCTCCCCACGATGTCTAGCACATTGCTTGCTGATGTTAAAGCACACTCAGACATCTCTGTTTTTAATCTATGGTTTTGCTGCTGAAGAATGGACTTCAAATCTTAAGCACGTGCAAAATAAATGTGGTCAGCACATATCTTTGGAATTAACATAAGCTTACAACAATTTGCTACAATTTGAGTTAATTTCACCTTAAAATATCCTATACGGTACTGAAATCTCCTGGCAGAACCCTATACAACTAATTCTCCAAGCTGATCAAATTCATAGGTCATTTAATTTTTTTAAATCAGGAAACAAGTTTACTGGTTAGAACAGAAATGAACATAATTAAAATACAAAAGATAAATATTTATTTATTTATTTTATTATTTATTTAATATTGAAATACTAAAACTTGCCACTTGCAGCTTTCAGTAAGTGCATATGTATAAACACAAGCTAATTATTAAAACCTAAAATTCAAGCAGATGTCTGAAGCTATTTTAATCACAGCAAGACCGATAACATTCATAACATTAAACACCTCATTTTGATTTAATTTCAAAATATTTACTACTAAAGTGATACCTGTACAGATCTGCTTCTGGCTGCTGACATTCTATAACAGCTACCAGTTTGTCCAGGTTGGCAACAGACTGCAACACTGCTGTTTCTGGGACTGCAATGTGTGTCTGTAAAACAGTGCCCCTTAAGTTAACACCAGGCAGCAGGAGGGGGTATTTCAACAGGCTGGACTAAAAATGGCATCCTAAATTAACTGTATCACAAGAGTAACCCAGACCTTAAGGTTGGTCTCTCCATCCAAACTCGCAGTGGTGACATGGCATGACCCGTCCACTCGGTCAGACGACAGAAGCACCAGGTCAACAGGAAAAGTCTCATCTTTGGCTACTCTGACGATGTCCCCCACCTAATGAAGTGAACATAAAGGGAGTTTTAAAAGAGCAGAACTCATTTCAGCATTGTTACCTAACGACGATCAAACAGGCCACAGTGATCAGCAAAGAAACAAGAGCTGTATCTGTGGGACAGAAACACAATTTTCAGTTTGTCCTTTGCCACATACCCGAATGTTTTTAGATCTGGTTTTCACAAGGCCACCACTTCGAACAACATAAACTGGAGCACCGTTGACTTCATTGTCTGCTTTATGTCGTAGCCAATCTTCATAACCCTGTGGAAAACACACAGAAGTTCACTTCTTAAGTCAGTGAGCTAAAAAGCTCACTAACCATCTCCTAAGCAAAGGTGCTTCAAATTACTTCCTGCATAGTCTGAATATAGTCACTAACTTCTCTTGAGTGTCTACTAGAGCTGTTACTCAATAACCTGGGAAACCTCTTGATTTTCACTCACAGGAACAAGTAAATGCACATAAAGCAGCAAAAGTGGAAACGAATCTTAACAGTTCCATATTCTTAGAAAACAAACAGGCAGTGACATTTTCTGCAGATCAGATGACTGAGCAATCATTAAACCGTTGATCTGTATGGATTATTATACCACAAATTTGGGAAGAGTCAGTCCCCAGGCTCCTTTATGGATTCCTTTTTTTAAAAAAAGGAACAGACTGAAATTACTTCCTCAAGTCATACCAGACAGCACTTCTTATAGTTACTGCCATAGCCTATGCATGAAATCTTAATATTTCTTAATTTTGTGTGACATGCTGTTGACAGATGAGCTCTGTGTAGCAACAGAAGATGACTGAGAAGGTTTTAGTTCTTTGTGAGTCCTAATGGAACAGTTTGCAGCAACTGAGCTTTTAACTAATAAATTAAGCAGTTTTTCTTTAATTGATATTCTGCACCTCTTTAAGCCTTCTTTATCCCATGCACACAAATGTGCAAACATTCCTGATCGTGAATCCAGGTATATTATCCCCATCCTATTTTCCTAAAGTATTTATACATTGTTTATTTAATCTAATAGCATTAGATCATAATAGCATAATAACCTCTAATCCCAAGTCTAGGTACTGTTTAAAAAGCCCCACAAGCAAACGCAAGAAATGGATCAATCTGTGGATCAACTGCCTCTTACATCCTGGCAAAACTCCTGCAACTCATTTGCAATAACAGAGAGATTTCCTAAAATGCTTTTCTGTAGGTATAAAACCTGTGAAAGAGTTAAAAACATTTCCTTTAAGTCTGCAGACAGAAGGAAGGAGCCGTGTGAAACAGCAGGCATAACCTCAACTCATCCTACAAACATTACATGAGTGTAACAATACAAAGAGTACTAATGCAGATGCAGTTTGGAGAGTTCTGCAGTTGACTGGAGTCTGCAGGGAAGTTATATGATGAATTTTGTACGTTAAAAGTACAGTTTTGCAGCTCTACCTTCATGTACCTCCACTGTTACTGGCACAAATAAATAAAGACAGGACAACTGCACTACCTGGCTTTGAAAAGAAAGGGGAGAGGGAATGGGGAAAAGAAAAGCAGCTTTATATGCCAAATGCTTAAAAATAAAAAGTATGCAGTAATAGCAGCCACACACACAGATTCTGGAAAATCAGAATCCTAAAGCTCCTAAGACTCTTTTAAGAATCCTTCCTAATCAGTACGAAAAAGCAGGAGTCAGTACCTACAGCTCCTTGTTAAAGGTGACTGACAGAAGAAAACAAGGGTTTAACTAACATCCAGTAACCTTGGGGCATTTGTCTCATGGACCTGAACAGCTGAGCAACGTGGGCATTTGGCAAAGAACTGAAATTTACCGTCTTTAGAAAGTACAGATTTCAGCGCTTTCCCCATCTGACATCCACTGCCTCCAACCCAAGGGTGACACCTCACACCAGGGAATTCTTAAGAGCCAACTTAATGTGGTCAGTTCAAATTCCCCCCAAATTTACCTACTGTGGCATTTTTGAGAGTTCCTTACCCTCACTTGCAACTACTGGAAAAATACTGTGACAAAGAGAGATGCAATAGGGATACAAGGAATGTTGCTTGAAAACTGTGTGAAGAGAAACTAAGATTAAAATCCCTCAATTAAATTATATTCCTAAGTCCTGTTTAAATAACTGCATCAATGTAATTGAGAAACAGCCTGCATTTTATATGACCAGGTTTTTCATTCTCAGTTTAGGTCTATAATTAATCAAAACCTTCAAAGTAGTTGTTTATAATTTACCTGACAGTCAAGTAAACATCTCTGTTCAATCAGCTAAATACCTATAACTTATTGGACTGAGTTTCCTAAAGTTCCTTGGGAAATACCTTTTTTTAAATTTTTTTTTTTTTTAAATTTTTTAAAACTTTTTATTTTTATTTGTTTGCGAATTTTGGACTCCTCTGAGGATTGTGTATAGACCTTCACAGGCACAAGGAGGAAAGTGCTCTGGCTAACAGGACAGATAAAATGACACAGCATGAGTTGCACCACTTTGCAGTCTAGTATGTCCTTCTTCTGACCTAGGTGCAATTACACTTCTAAGAAAAAGTTCTGCCTCCTTGGCTGAGTTTAAAATAAGGCTGAGTTCTGAAGTTTGCTAGAGGTGCCACATTAACTGGTCTTCTGGAAGCAGGGGAGAGTTCTTCCACCCACTGCTAAGCTTCTCAAACCTGCATATGATTAATGCTTCTATTTTTCACCTTCATCTTTTGAGAGAATATTAAATTATAGTTTAACATTTATCCTGATATAACTTTGTACAGAACTGGTGCCCCACAGCTTTCAAAAAGGCATTTCTTTCCTTAAAATCTGCTTCCTACGACAGAAAATGGGAGCTGATTCTGAGGCAGTACTGGGCATTTTCCCCTCTGCATTCCAGCAGAAGGTTTATCTTTCTTCCCTGTCTGAAGGCAGCCTGTTGGAAATAGCACACTTAATTGTCCTTCCAAGGTAACAGCTTGTGAGTATTTTCTGCCTTCTTTGCAGCACGTAGGATAAACATGAGAGTCCATTAGATCAGTTTAGGTGGCTCCAATAGTCCTTGCAGAGATATTGAGACAGCCAGGAAACTTCCTGATGCTTTGCAAGTCATGAATGATCTGAAGTTTCTCCAGAAAGGAATGACAGAATCTCTATTCTTTGCAATTGATGATAAGATACTTAAATTTCCCAATATAAAACTGGACATCTGGAAACAAGGTGGTGTTAGATTATTTTGGCCTATTTTAGACTTACACAAGTCCAACTTCTTTCTGGAAAAAAAGTGATCTAATATTTATAACTCTGTTTCATAATCTCTTTTAGTTCACACAGCTTTAAGGAATATTATCCATTGCCTACTTATGATTCTAGCTCTTGAACATGTGATGTTTTTTTTGGGGGGGTGATGGTAAAAACAGGATTAGGGCACTCTACATACACAAACTGCACAGCAACAAGACTAAATATTAGTCCAGATACCACTCCAGCATTAAGAACCCCTCTGCCCCATTCTACCCTGTTGAAAGCTAGAACTATTTTTACTTTTGCCCTATTTCTGGGTGCCTTTGGGTGTTACTGGCACAGAAGGCAAATTGAAATTCCAGCTGTAGCTCTGTAACAGTCTCCTGCTTATTTTTCCGTTGCTAGACTGCATCTCTTCCCCAGACAGCACTGTCAAACCCTTTGAAGGGGATAGTTCCTGAAAATAACCTCCCTGCAGAAGAGATTATAATTTCTATCCACATCACCTCTTTATTTATGAGCTTGTTTCTTTCTCCTCTTGCTTTAAGGGTTTAAAGACATAAGATTTTTTTTTCTTTCTTTTTCTTTTATTTCTACATTCTCATTCCAGGGGCTCTAGGCCTCAATATGGTGCTCGAACGAGATTTCTGGTAAACTCGGAAGATTTTTCTTATTTCAGGTGCCATAAAGCACTCCAAAATGTTTTATGCAACCGAAGAAGAAGCAAAGAAAACCAGAAGCTTTCTAAACTGGAGCTTTTACCTGGTACAGCATTCCATTTCATACATACTTCACACCATGGAACACACTCCTTGGGGCCAAACTTGCCTTTCAACTACTGACAAACACGGACTGCCCCACTGCTCCATCTACCCAAGCTCCTTTCTCAGTGTGTGATGTGGGAGGATTGGTTTTGATATGCAGTGAGGTGTGCCAAAGGAATAAGTGAGGAGCTTTCAGAAAAGGTCTTATAACAAGTGACATGTAATGTTTAGACAAAAATGCTGCCTGACATCATTCACTGTCCATTTGAGGGTACTGCAGTGAGTCACTGAGCGCTCGACAACTAACCAAATGCTGAAGAGCTCAAGCATCTAACAAGAAACATTAAATACAAAATCCTTTCTAAAAATTACACTCTTTTATGTATTTTTAGCATCTGAGCATTTTCTTGGTCAGACTCTGTTAAGCAACTTCACCTTCAAAAGGCTTCGTGCCACAAGACTTTTCCCCTTTACCTGTTTTATGGCTGTCACAGTTATGACAAAGAATAATGGCAATCCACTGGTAATAGGACTGGTAGGGGTATCTATCATGAGCTAAAAGAGAAGAAAATATGAAAGTTACCTCAAATTTTATTTTTACAATTGTACTTTCAAAAAAAAAATCAACAAAACCTCACCCTAATGAAGTAAGACAACAACTATTTTCCAAATATCTCATTATAAACTGTATTTTTACTGCATTCCCTGCAGTATTTCTGGAGCAAAACTCAGTTTCTGACACCTAAATAATATATGTAAATAACGATGCAAATAAAAGGTTCTAGGTATAGAGCAGCCTCAGTCACATTTGTAATTGCATGTGACAATTTTAAGAGTCCTTAGTAAAAGGAAGATTTTACTTCCATTCTACAAAGATGAACTCAAAAGTATATTACAAAGGAAAGAAATACACATTTCATGATGCTGTTTCAACATTCTATACAATCTACTGCTTACCAGCAATGTAGAGTATAACATCATCCACTTTAGAAGTGAAAATAAAGTTAAAAACCAGTGATTTCCAATGGTTTAGATATTAGAGAACATTTTTTTTTTCAGACTGCACCTTTCCGGTTCCCCCAAGCTAACATGCAGTTTCTACAATCTGTGCTAGTATTGCTGGCATGCCAAAAGTGCAGTGTACACACTAAGATTCTGTATGTGGGGGATTGTTAGTGGTTCTCCTCTGCTGCAGGAAAAAAACAACACAGTCAAGTGCTGTAAAGAAAATGTACACAGGAACCACTCAAAACCACAGACACTGATTGGATCCACTTTACCTGAGACCTATGGCATTGCTTTGGGAATCATTAAAGAAGAAAAAACAAAATCATACATGGAGTTTACTCTCTGAAGAGCCAAGAACCTCACAGAGAAAACAGATTATGCCACCTTACAACACATGCATGAGTTTATTCCTTTTCCCACTGAAACAATTTATAGAACACAACAAAAATGAGACATGGTCTGCAATATTGTTCTTCAATTGTAGCACTGCAATTTCAGCTTGGCAGCACGTTGTTCAAGAAAACCCATGCCAAAAGCACCTGATTTAGGTGATACAGATGACATTTCTGCCATCTGTACTCTCACTCTTTCTCAAGAGAGGCTCAGATATGAAAACGGAGCAGGTTTTGTGCTGGTGGAATTGTCACGGCAGCCTGCTCCCTTGCCTCTTGCACCAGAACACCATGGTCATTTGCCTGCCACACAGTTGGACATACATCCATCACACACCTGGTGTGACCAAAATGCAGTCTGTCACCATGTTTTGGGCATGCACATGTGTGGTGAACAACGTGGACTGGACTGTGCTGCAAGTTTAAATCCCGCACCGAGACCTTGCCCCAGCTCTGCCATCCCCGGTGGAATAAAGTGGTAATGACACATCCTGCATCTTGGTCACAGGAGATTCGTATGACAGGGAATATACCATGGTGATCAACTTTAAAAGGCACCTTTGCCTTATATATAAAAAAAAAAAATTAGATCTTAATGGACTTCTGAATGGGATTTGAATAAAAACATTCTAACAAATGAACAAAACAACTGCAGCTTTTCTCCTGTTCCATTTCCAAGAATGCAGACACATAGACAAGACATTTCCATACACATGAGGGCATCCACTTGTCACAAACTAAGACAACAGGATTACACTCAGAATAGAAGTTATGCCCTTAGATCCATATTTGTTCATGGACATCACATTTATATATTACTGATATCTAACACTTTGAAAGAAATGTGACACAAAATTGAACTAAAGGCGGTAAATCTGCATTAAACAGAAATAAAAGCAATGCTGGCTGTGGTTACTTGAAGTAACATTTATGCTCTATCTCCAGCATGTCCCCATATTCCTCAAGCTACAATAGGTTAAGCAGCATAAAACATCACAACAGGAACAACACAGTCAATATTCTTAACTAGCAAAATGTGACGGACAACACATTCTGTTAGACAAAGTTGGAACAGTATGACTTCAGTGACTCCCAACACAGGAATTTTCAGCCTAGAAAGGTCATTCTTTCTAAATGTGAAAGAACAAGATCAAGGGACACAGGAGGCAATGGATTCAAAACTACAGAAGTGGCCCAGTACTGACATCTTGCACAATCACAGACAGATTTTGTGAACTCCTCACTACCCCTGTTTTTGTCGAATGAGGTGCCTTATTTTCCAGATGCATACTATAAATGCTGGTTAATCACTGTGGAGGACTGTACACATTCAAAGCATTCTATTTTTTATGATAGAAAAGTTTGTGTACCCCAAAATCTTGTCTCTGCCTCAGATATTAATTTGTCTTTCAAAAATTACTATTTCTCCTTAGACTCTTTCTCCCTTCACCTACTAAGCCTACAATAGCTCCACAGAATCTGGGTACGATTACAGAGCTGGGGTGCAAAGATTACTGAAAATGTACCCACTGCCATAATATACTCCTGGATGTTCTTCAGTAAAAGAAGAACAAAAAAGCTACAAAAGCCACAGCAGTATTTCTGACCTGTAACAATAACAGCATTAACTGGTGCCTTCAAAACTGACAAACCATCAACCCAAACTGTAACACCTTTGGGTTCATTTTATCAGAACAAATTGAATGTGAGGATCTCAGAACTGTGTCACAATAGTCTGTTGATTTACAGAGCTGAGATCCCACCTACACTGGGAGCATACACTGATCTCTGCTCAGCTCCAGAGCAAGCACAACTGCCCAGTTTGGTGTAAGTGAACTTGAATGTCTGCATTTCTGCACACTAAGTGCCAACTTAAAAACACAGAGTAAAACTCCTGGTTTATTCAAACACCACCAATGCCCACAAAAATAAGAAGCCTATTTGGAATTTCGTTACTACAAGATCTAAAATTGTATTTTGAGGCAATTGAGTCTCTGTGCTGTCAGTGCAACAGGTTTTGAAGCTGCACACTTAAATACATTGGCGTTCATAAAGACAAAACCTAAGAATATCACTTAAATTTGGACATAATTATTTTTAAAGTTATGTTCTTTTCCCAGAGGACCTGAAAATGTGTTCTTTTTATAGGTAGAATATGTAAGTAGAGAAGTTAAATTCACAGAACAAAAATCAGTGGCAGATTTACAACATAAACTGCAATTTCCTGAGTATTATTCAACTTACCTGAACCAAAAATATAATGAGAAAATAAAAGTTGGCTACTCTTCTGAACTGCTCAAATAAGTTTTTTGGAACAAAATTCCACACTGTATACTGAAAGGAAAAAGAGAGAAGAGCAATTATGACACACTGAACAATTTTTCAATGAAATTCAGTTCCAATCCCATTAAACTCTGTTAACCTAAATCTTTTCATTCTCCATCTCTCCTCCCCCAAACCTGCTCCTGGTCTTGGTCTTCTCCCACACAGAGCTGCTGTATCCAATTTTTGTTGTTTTTATCTCCTTCTGTTTCAAGTACAGCTAAGCAGGGAAGCAGGGGTAGCAACTGCATTGCCAGTAGAGGCCAAGTTTTAAATGTTCTCCTCCCCACTGGGATAGGGGCAGCTGGAGTCATTTGGCTGTTTGCACCCTGGGTAGCAGGGAAGAAATTAAGTCTTGCAGCTGTAACATTCTCTCCAATACCACAGAGACGAGGCACATCCCACCACCAGCTCCACTGATTTCAATCCAAGGACGCACTAGGAGGGAATGTGCAACTGCAGTCCACTGCTGATTTATTTTATGCAGAGTATTAGCTTGCAATTTGGCTACTTTAAAAACCCTCACAACCAGCTTCACCCTTCCTTTTAAGTAGTTTGGTGCATCGCATCCAGACATGACCCAGCACTGGTTTAAACCCTATTTTCCCTTAGAAATCCCGACCAACAGGCTTAACTACTCTGTACTTTAACAGGTTTTGAGGAAAGAAGGATGCAAGGAGAAAAATTACATAGGAAGCAACCCTGCTTTTCCCTCAAAAAAGTTCAGAGTTTGTTTCATTTTGAATATTGTATATGCACCACTAGACATGACACACACGTGCACATTCACCACACAACTTCTTAAATAAGGTATCAAGTGGTTTTCCCATGAGAAATCGATTCCTTACCTTGGATGATATGATTCTGTTGTCTGCAAACTTCTGAGGAACATAATGGCCATGCTGGGGAAAACGATTCGCTATATAAATAGTTCTTGTATCGCTTTGATGCGGTGGGTCAAAACCCTAAAACATAAAGTAAAAAAGAGGTGATCTAGAAAGGCTGTTATTAGCTGCTGGTTTGTAAAACTGTTAACTTTGTGCTGAGAAGTGATATACAGGCATCAAGCAGCAGTTTTAGAATAGTGGTTTTTGAATAGAAAAGAAAATTAATGTATAAAATTAAAATCTGTTTTGTCCATAGAATTTTCAAAAATTGGGAAAAAAACCCTCCCTCAATTCTGAGGTTGTGTACTCATTCTGAAAAATAAAATTAAAAAATCCTGTCTCAAAAAGGAAAGAGATGCAAACTTGAAACCCTGCAAAACTTAAAAACGAAGAAACAGAAACAGAGATGAAAATATAATTAAATTACAAAACCTCACAGCTGTTGCCATAAAACCGATTATTGGGAAAAAAAAAAAGGTCAAACCAAACAAGTTATACTGGTATGCTGTGATAACTGGATTTGGGAAAGATTCTCAACAGCTAAAAACCAAAAGCATATGCATCTGACTAGACAATAATATTTTTCCAAACAGGTTTTATCTCCAAGAACTAACGATTTGTCTAATCTCAAATGTGATTTCCTGTCATGACCACCAAATTCATCCAACAGCTCTGAGTCATCCATGTCATCCCACTGAGGAAAAGGCCTTCAAGTGCTGAGGAGGCTGGAGAAGAAGTGGGAACCACAGCTGAAGCACTGAGAACCAACTGAACACCACCCAGAGGACTGGAACATGAGCCACAAGGGATCCTAAAAACATGGCATATAACGCAAGGCTGAACAATCTAAAAGGCAAAGAGCAAACAAATTAGAGTCATTTAGCCTAGAGGAGAGGAAACTTGGGATATCCTAGCAAATCTTCTGATACATAAGAGACTGTTCCATTGAGAAAACGGGTAATTTGAAGGACAAAGAAGAACAGAGACAAGTAGGCTTAAGCTGCAGGTAGGAAAACTTAGTCTGGATATTGGAAACCAAACCAAAACTCCTTTCTTATGGAAAGGAAGAATTAAAAACCGAAGTAAGTCATGTGGGAACGTTGTAATGTCTCTGTAACACAAGGGTTTGTATCTAGGTCATTCAAGTCTATCTTTAATAGAGCCTTTCCTGGGGCTACATGACTCACCAGAACTCTTCCTAGCAATAATTTTCTGACCTGGACAAGCAGGTGATGCCAAAAGACAACAAACAACACAATAAAACAGTAATAATTCAGACAACAGGCCAAGAAAACTACTAAAATAAAAAGAGGAAAGCTCTAAGACATGAAATAAAACAGGGAAATTAAATTTGGAACTGTTAATTGTTCGATCAGGAATCAGTGACTTGTCTGTGAGGTGGTGAACTGCAGCGCCAGCGTCACACACACTCCTAATCTTAGAACTGACTTTGCACTGTGCCCACAATCTCCTTGCTCTTTGATGCCACGTGAAAGGACAACTGGTGGAACACCTGGAAAGGGCATTACCAATTCCACTCCTGCAGGTGACGAAATGACATTTGCAGTTGTGTTGCTTCACACGTGAAACCAGGCTCAGACCCTGAACCATGTCAAATAAAAACTGACACTTCACAGAACTCCAGAAGATACTTCTGCAGCAGTTAACTATGGATGATAAACAGTGACATAAAAAATGAGTGACATAAAAAATGGTTGGTATAACCCATCAAGAATTTTCTTTAATCCATGAATATCTCTAACACAGGGCAATATAAAGTCTGTTCACATCCAGGATGGTGTCATTTTAAAGTAATGTAATAGTAAAAAGAATCCTCTCAAACATACAAATTTTTGTGTTTGGCATCATTACCAGAGAAACCTTCTGCATCAGAAAGAAAGGGGTCCAGAAAAAAGAAGGGAGAAAGAAAGGAAGGGGAATTTTTCAAAGAGATTTGAAGGAGAACAAACTTTAGATGACAAGCAGTGGAAGGCTGGTCTAGTCACAAGCTCCAGGGTGAAAACTTGTTTAAAGATAAGAGTGGAGCAGGGAGACAAAAAGTAGATAGGAGAAAGGACAGGAAAAAATACATAGGATGCCAAAAGCAAAAAGAAAGGAACTGTTCACAGCTTTAAGAAATATAAGCATGAAAGTAAGATGGAAAAAAAAAAAGTACCTGTTAAATGATGACAAAAAATTTAAAAAGAGAACAGTGTTTGCAGCAGAAGCATTTTGGATACCTGACATTAGTGACACATTACTTCTAAATCAATCCAGAAGATGCCACAAATAAAAGGGTTTTGCAAGCAAGAAAAAATGTGCCTAATTAGTAAGACGAGGTACACAGCTCTCTTCTATCTCAGAAAATGTCTGGCACTCACAAAATGCCAGACATTCTCACTTTGGAAAGTCATACTCTACAGCCTGGAAAAATTCAAACAGATGTAAAGCAAGGAAAAAAAAAAAACCACAGAAAAAGCAAAGAAAACAAGTGGCAGTCTTCTTTCTGACAGTGAAAAATGCTAATCTCCATGCCACTTGCTAAAAGTTATTAATAGATAAATGAAAGATTTCAGAGTGACTACGGTATCACTGAATTTTTTATATGCCCTTTTTAGGCAACTACCTGAGCACCTGAAAGTTGATGAGTTTGATGACATTTTTATTATGAAGAGTAAAGACCTCTGTAGAATTCCAGCCTCACTGCACAAGCACTTCTAGCAGAGAAGAATACATCTGCTGAAGCAGACTCAACTGATTAAAAGAAATCTATTTTCCAAATCAGAATCTCTGGCCATAAAAGTTTACAGGTGCAGCTGTGCAGCTAAAACAGCTTAAAATCGCAGTCTTTACACATTTAATTCCGTTTTGTTGACATTTGCCACAGAAAGCTCAAAAGCTGTGCAGTCAGCAGATCACAGAGCACACCCAAGGCAGGCTGGGGACAAAAACCCTTCAGTTGTCAAGAGCTGTGGTTGGAAAAGGACATCCCTGACAACCTTAGTGACTTGACTGTAGCCACAGCAGGAAATAAGTGTCAGAGCTGGGAACAAACCCCAGATTTCTTAAATTTTATGACTGTGACTTCTAAAGATCACTTGAAACTACCCAACACCCCTGTCATCTCGTCATTAGCCGATCAGACCACAACCAAGCAGATCATCTCTCCAAGAAAAGTTCTGCCCAGACATTGAACTTAATTGTTCAAGAACTGAAATGTCTTTAACACTTCTCTAACTGTGGGACTGGTCACTGAGCCTGCTCCTGACACAACACTGATTTATAGTCCAAATTTCTGCCCAGCAAAGGGATTTTGCACAGGAACTGTACCCAGCCAGCAAAGCAGGCTGAAGCACACTGTTTCCTAATTTCACTTATTAGACAGTTCTCTCTCTTTCTAACGTCATTCTCTAACTCAGCTGCAGAAGTAGGGTAACATGCCCTTGTCAAAGGATTTCTGCAGCTGAACAGCATGAGTAGAAAATCCCTAAATTAAAAGTTTGAGTCTTGCAAAATGATTAAGTTGTCAGCAATACCTTTCAATGAAAGTTAAGTTTTCCTGCAGTTCTCTCGTGAAGTGATTTCTACCCAAGTGCACAGATAACTGATGTCATAACAAACAATGCTGAGTGTATTACAGAATCTGATATTTAAGGCTTCTTGATCATGTATATTACAGGCACATATATTACATGAGTCAGCTTTAAATAAAATTTGACCATAAGATAAAGTGACCCGATTTTCCCCCCTTCATGCTGCAAATTAAATCTAGATTTATTAGCTAAAGCTCAGGCCTTCAGCTGATTTATCAACACAAACCAGGAATTATCTACCCTTGGAATACATCTCTCACTTAATTTCAATCCACACATTCCCAATAGAAGTTCTGCACCCAGATAAACTTCACATATTTGTTTTTGAATATATTTTAAACATATGCCACTTAAATACAATACACACATGCCTGAGTGAAGTTGATTTATACAGCACAAATGAAAGTAACTTTTTGGGAAAAATTGAAAAAGAAGAAATAAGTGATTCATAGTTTTCCTTTTTCATAAATTTGCAATGACTCTAACCAAAGTCGAAGTAGTTTTTACTAAATTCCTTCAGCAGTGATTTTGTTACTGTTCTAAAAGTTAGACAAAGACATCCTCTGTGCAATAATTAGGTCCCTTTAAAACAGCACAGAAAACATACCCCGAGGAACTGAGGAGAAATATTTGACTGCAATTTCATGCAATTTATTTCATGAAAGAAATGGGATTCAACAGCCACCCCCAAATAACCCCTTCCTACATTCTGCCTCCATCTCAACCACTGCACCAGAACTGCCCATGCAGCCATCGGGTAAGGAGGACTGGAAAACTGATCCAACCAAACCCTCACCATTTTTCCCACTTGTTTTTATTTTTCTTTTTTTTAATGTGTCAGTTCCCTAAAACAACTGCATGGTTACACCAATTGCCTGGTGACAAAAGCCTTTACTGTGAAAGAAGAGTTTTATATTGCTGCTGAGGAAGCATTATTAACACAGACAGTGAATTAGGCAACCACAGAGTAAGCAAATGAGAAGCAGCACTACAAAAAGAGACCCTCCCAACACCTGCAAGCGTAAAGGAAGAGAAGAAAAACACCTTCTGTGGTCAACTTGTTGATATAATATATACATGTACTGCAAGACTTTTAATGCTTCACTATTAACATGGGGCAGTGAGCACGTACGCCCTCCCCAGCACTGTGAAGTGAGCCAGCAGAAATCCGTGGATCTTTCAGCAAGGATTAGTGACATGAGACCAGCACACAACAAACCAATCGCTGTGTCAAGCTTTGCAATACAAGCACCGATAATTACAAATCATCTGACAGGCAGCTTTTGCCTGTGACTTGCATAAAGCTGGCATGGTTCAACATCATCTCCCAGGGTTTCTTAGTCATTCCTCACAGCTTTTACAGGGGTAAAAAAAGCAAACTTATATTGGCCAAAAGGACTTCTGCTATGTGACCACTTTTCAGTGAAAGGAGTTTGAAAGAAGGAAGTCTCATTTAGAGCCTCTTCCTCATTTCAAAAACCACACTGAACAGTGCTAGAAAAGGTAGTAGATCCCCCATAAGCCACTTGAATATCAAGTACTACTCAATAAAACTAATAAAGATACAAAAACCTGTTCTCAGAAACCCTTTTTCCTTAGGAAGTGACTTGACTGATCGTGGCTGCAGAAGCAGAACACCACATCTCCTGGCAGACAGCCCAAAAGTCTGCTATTACACTGCTGTCAAGATATATTTTGATTAAAGGTGTTTTGAGGAAATGGATTTTCTTGCTTTGGATTTTCTTCTGAATACACACAGAATACTTTTCCCTCTGTCAGATAAGATGATCTATTCACACTCCATGCCCATTTTCAGAAGTCTGTGTAAATTTGTACTCCATACAGTCAGCCAATAATTCTTTCAGTCATAAAACTAGGCACTAGTCAAACTGAATTTGCCATATCAAAGGTTAGATGAAGGAGGAAACAGACCCTCACAGCAATTTTAAACACTGCTCTAACAACTAAAGTAGTGAATCAGCTGAAGCACCCTGACGTGTACATAGTTGTTCCTCCCCTTTTAAATATCACTGCAGTAAAGAAATAAAACTGTACTAAAAGTCATGCACCATTCGTGCAACTTCCTCTTCCCACTTACTGTATCCACAGTTGTTTAAAATATCTGACAATAAATCATGTTGTAACCTTCTGAAAGACCTATAACCAGATTATGTTATTTTGTGAAAACACACCCTCTAGGAAACAAGGCCTGAGAATTCATGAAGCAATAATCTGTCCTTTCACTACATTAAAAAGTCTGCCTCATACTGTACTCAGAAAAGTTATACTTTTCTCAAGTAATAACAAGTCCTGGTTACATATAGCTCAAGTTAGGAAAACCTCTACTTAAAATTAAAAAAAAAAAATCATCTGTCTTTTTATTTGTCTGCAAACATAACAAGCCAGGTCAACTGGCCTCATTCACTGCTAACATACTTCCCTGAGCCAGTTTCTCTACTCCGGTCACTGATGCCAAACATACTGGTCTTGTAACATCAATAAAATCAGAAAGGAAGAGGGAGCTGAGCAGGCAAGTTATGCTTTCTAACACAGAAAGCTCTCCAGACTGTTATGGCATGGCTGGTTCCTCTGAGCAGCAAAGAACGTTAACAGAGGTTCACGTTGATGCTTAATTCTAAAATAGTCCGACCTGAATCAGTGAAGGAAATGGCTTTCTTACCCTCCCCTACAATCCAAATCACAGTATTTACAAAGCATTTTGGACTTCATGTGATAAAACAAACCTAAAGCCTTATAACAGCTACTCTTTTGTGACTGTCTTCAACAGAATGCCAATATTCACATTTGTCCTACAGAATTATTATTCCAGCACCCTAAGGGGGACTACAAGAAAACCAGGGAGGGGCTGTTTACAAGGGCATGTACTGATATGACAAAGGGTAATGGCTTTAAACTGATAGAGGGCAGATTCAGATTAGATATAAGGAAGAAATTTTCCCTGTGAGGATGGTGAGGCCCTGGCACGGGAAGCTGCCAATGCTCCATTCCTGCAGTGTTCAAGGCCAGGTTGGATGGGGCTTATCCTCTTGCCTCAGGGTGTTTAACCAAACAAATGCCTGTAAAACATTCCTCATTCATTGCTTTATTTTAGGATGATCCCTGCCATAGTCAGACACAGATTATGAAGATTATCAATAACAGACTCAGATACTTTTTGGTAGAAAACAGACTTTACAATAAATGTGTCTTCAACTCGAAGGAAGAAACTTAGTTAACAGTCAGACTCTAAGAAGCAAGCCTCAGTCTCAGACAGGGCTGGTCACTACCCTTCCAGGCCAGTCAGTGCTCTCTAAATTTTTTCCTTTAAAAAAATGCATTATGTTAAAGTCGAAGAAGTTTGTGAGAAGTCGAGGTTTGACATTATCTGTGGTCCAAAATATTTGCTCTTTTGCCACAGTTCCCAAAGCAGCCCATTGCTCTAAATAAGTGGAAACGAAAATGCCTTTGAAGATCCAAATACACAGTTTTTAAATTTCAGAACTAAAAGTTTGCCTCTGTGGCTTCCAGCAATTAGTTGTTCATATCTGCAATATCATCTCCCTCTCAAGCACGAACAAACAGACTGGGCAAGATTTTCCAAGCTGAAGGGTGATTTCAGACACCCATCAGGAGGCAACTACAGGGCATCATATTTTATAAAGTAAGAACTGAGATCCCCCAAAATCACAAACCACTTTTAAGAACAAATACTGCTCAAAATATATAAAGTACCTTGAATATGGAAAGTGGTACAATTCTGCAGTAATCAATCAGACAGAAATAGCAGCTACTAAACAGGTCACACTAAGAAATACAGAACCAATCTAGTAAATGAAACATTTAAAATACAAATCCTTCATCTACCTCCAAAAACCATAGTATCTCAGAAAAAAAGTAACAAAAAACCCCACACCCTAATTGCATCCTTTCTGCACATTCCCTGTACTCATTTACGTAAGGTTATAGCAGATTTTCAATATTTAATAAGGCATTCAAATCTGTGACAGGTTATGAACTTTCACTTAGAACTAGAAAGCAGCTCCAATTTTATAGATAGCAATTTCACCATAAAAACATTACATTTGTCAAGTCCATGAGAGGACAAATACAGAAGGATCATGCATTCCTTCACGTATTTGCATCCTATATGCACCAGTCTCTTAAAATGAAATGCTGTTTACTCACTGCTTTGAAGAGTCATTTGTAAAAGTATTTTACACAAGCATAAAGGGCTACTCATATGAACATTATCCCAAAAGAATACTGAAAATCACCGTTTTCAGTATTTGGATTGGTTCTAGCAGGCAATAGCTACTTATGCCAATGCAAGTCGAATTCACATTTTCCTTCAGCATGGGGAAAAAAAACCAACACCCTTTCCAAATATCCCTTCCCCAGAATCACCCTCAAGATAATAAATCTTAAGGCTTTTTCAAATTTTGTGCCAAAATTATACTGACAATTGCTGACAGTTGCTGCTCAACAAATTTCACAGGAAGAGAATTCAGTTCATAGCTAGGACTGTCTAGCTCTTCCTTTTAGCACGCTTGGGTAAAGCCTGCTCTGTAAAAACATTACAGTTCTGAGTCTGCTCCATCCGTTGAATAGCACTTTAAGTTTTAATTCCATTTCAAATACGATTTATGACCTAAGTATCAGTTTAATGTCCTGCTTTCACACACGTGTACAAACTAGTTTATCCTTAAAGCTTGCTAAATCTTAAGCTTCCTTTCCATTTTGTTGCAATTCCCTTTCCAAACAGATATGTAAAATATCTGCAAAAACTGGCACAGCCACCCATAAACTAAGCACAAAAATGTGCAAAGGAGTAACAAAATTAAACAACATATAACAAGATTTTTTTTTTTTGTTTAAAACATATGAAACTTCTTCCCCTGGTAAAATATTTCAGGATGAAAACAAACAGCGTGCCTTTTGTCTGCACCATTATCTCTCCTTCCCATTTACAGTAAAGTTTTCCTTTCCCATGCTTATTTTTGCTCAAAGTAAACAAGGAAAAAAAAATCCTCTTAAGTCACTGCATGTGGGAGGCCAAGGAATTGCAGGGGTTTGTTTTTCAAATCACAGTGTAGCTGTCGGTCCCACTTTCTGTCTTTTCTATCATGGCCCCTACGATTGCTAAGTGGTTTTTTCAACAGCAGCTGAAAAGAGGTTTTGTATTATAAAAAAAGTCTATCTGGAAATACGTCACCTGTGTTTTGCTGGAAGATGTGACCTTGCATTTACAGAGGCACTCTGTCAGATCTATCTTGCTGCAGTTCTTATCTGCTGCCTTAACAAACAGATTTTGTACTAGAAATTAGAAGATTTTTTGGAGAGGTATAATGTAGATACCCTTTTCTTGGTGAAACAGTTAAAAACCAGTTGTAACTACTGAGGGCATTAAAGTACAATAAAGAAAAAGAGACAGCAGATCACCAGTGAAAGGCACAAGTAATGATGCTTTTAATGAATTTTAAATGCTTTATTATATTTTTCTTCTATAATTCCTATCTCTCCATCCCAGAGGAAAGCAAATGTCAGTTTTAATGAAGTCAGCCAACCCATTCAGAACTAGAAAAACAAATATCAATGATATTCAAAACACATGTTGAATGTTTATCAAATTCAACACATACTTACTTGCCTTAGATTATGAATTTTACCTTCTGATGAGAGGTCAGAAGCAATCTCTTAGCATTAAGCAGAGGCATTCACCCTGAACCATCCCCCCATCCTACCAAATACTACCTACTGACCAGAACACAAAAAGTTTTTGCTCTTTGTCAACAAAGTAATATTTTTCTTCCTTAGTCACATAAAACATAAATAGACGGTTGTTAGTAAGGGAAGAGGACCTGTTAGTGCAGGAATATCATACAGTCAATTAAATAGTCATATTATTGAGTGACAAGTGGAAATTTAGCACAACAAAAAATCTGCTGCTTAAAAAAAAAAGAAATCCAAGTCCCACAGCAAGGCAGCACATCGGACAATGCTGATCTTCCTATTTTTAAAAGGCCTTTGAAAGACCCAGCGTCATGACCAGTTTGATTAGGTTGGGGTAGGCAATTTTTAAATTTAGGGTTTAATTTTTACGAGGTAAGACTTAAAAATCACACCTAGGACAGAGTGGATGTCTCCACTTGGAACAGACAGCTAGCTGGCTGAATGCAGGGCCAGGTTCTTGCACGCTTTGGAACACTCTGTGCTGAGAATGGATCAGCCTTCAGCAGCCTCAGAATACAGAAAGAAAATAAAGGGTAGAAGACCCAAACACAATGGGAGGACTAGTCCAGCAGATCAAAGAATATCTCTAGCAAAAAAAACAAAACAAAACAAAACAGGCCACATTTTCTTCTGTGCAAAGTTACAGGAGGGGAGTCACCAACCCCCAGTGTTCAAGCTGCTCTACCAAGGCAATGCCACCTCTGGCCTGTTCTAACATGCACCTCGCTGATCCTGCAGTGACAATTCAGGAGGTATTAGCTGGGCAGTCTGAACCATGGGAACTCTGCTGAGAAAAGAAGCATTTATTTTTCTAGTATACAATAACAAACACCCATTTAATTTTAGCCAAAAAGGGTAAGAGGCTTCAATGACAAGTAAGAGGGGGAAAATTATACTCCAGAAAAGCAAGGCGATTTAAGAAGTTAGATTCTCAGTCATTAGATTAGTTTAAACTACTTTGAGCATTCAAAAAATACAGGGAATTGCTTTGGGTTTTGTTTGTTTTGGGGTTTTTTTTTGGGGGGGTAACTGTATTGATTCAATTCATTCAACAAAATGATTAAGTGAAAATAATAAACACGTGCCAGTGCAAACAATGAGATCAAATGCTGTCCACCTTGCTCACAATGCCAATAACTGCAAGTTATCTCAAAATACCATCTGTTCTCTCAGAACATCTTAACAGATACCAACACCTGGAAGCAAAGGGGATGTGACAAGGACTCGCGAAACAAAACAGTCAAAAACATTCCCTGTGGTCAGCCCTCAGTGCAGGCCATGTAGAACTTTTGCACTTTACAAACTCTAAACTTTCCTCCCAGTCTGAGCCTTCCTATAACCATGAAATAAAATTGAGTCTGGTAACTAGGTTTTCTGGTTTATCCATACATTTTATTTTCGACTTACAGTTAAACAGCAAAGCTGCATTTGCCTGAATACCTCACGTAAAAGTTGCTGTCAGTGCACAACAGCACTGAGGTTCTTAAATTGTAAAGATTCTCTATCAAATACAGCTCAACTCTGCTTGTCTTGAACTTACCATGTATAGAAGAGGGATCAGGCAGGCAGCTCTTAGGTTTTCTCCATGCAGTATTTTTTGTACTTCATTGAGATGACAGATAACAGATCAAAAGGCTAAAACTTCTCATAATAGGAACCAGACAGAAAAACCAGAGACCCTTCTTCACGTGACAGGACTAATAGTTTAAAATAACCCCACTAAAATCATACATACAAAGGTATTCTACAACAATTTTTGGATACCACCTCACCAGACAACTGAAGGTATCATTACTTTCTGTCAATACCACTGCAACAGCCCCTACACTCCATGTGCACCACCAGCACCCCAGCACGGTCCAAACACTGTCACAAACCCACAAAACCAGAAGTGGAACAGAAAGCCACCGAGCGTTACAAATGACCCTTTGAACTCTCGTTTTGTGTTGGTGCTGCACAAGCTTGACCAGGGGAGCCACAATGTCCCTCTGCTATTCACAGATCAGCTATGTCATCTAACCCATCCCATCTGGAAATGCAAATAAAACTTACAATGCTATTCCTGAATATTAGTGATGCTTCCTATCAACTGTTGTTTATCCAGTTGCTTTTTCCAAGCAGAGTTGGCTGTGCCTATGGTGTTATGCAACCCTCAGCAAATCCACATCCCTCCTGCCTTTCTGAGATCTCAAGGTAACAGAGCTGGAACCCAGGAATCTTTCCTGTGCAAAGCTTGTCTTTGAAGTACCTCAGGGCATTTTACTCAAAGCCATGAATTGTAACTCCACTTGTCTCTACATTTTTCATTACTAAAACTTAAGTACATCCAACTATTAACTAGATAATTGTATCTTTTTAATATTAACTAGAAAGTTAATGAATTACTGTGCAGTCTATTTAGAATGGGACAGCAATAGATGAAGAAAAACTGATAAACTGTCTCTGTAGAGTGATGTGAATTCTTTCTGAACAAAAAATCAGACTGAGGGCCAAGATACCAAACAACCTGACAATTTGTGTCACATAGGCACTGAACACTGAGCAACAGAATTACTGTAATTCAATTCCTGATATACAACAAATCACTGAAAAAAATATGGAACACCTCAGTTAGAAAACTGTTACGGACTTGTAAGACCATTACAAAGATGAAGGACATCTCACATTCTCAGCATGTCTCCCCTTCTCAGAGGACTGGTCATCCCTTTCTGTAGGTCTACAGGCATGCACAGATTTAAAGCACAGTGACATCACCACTTAAAGAACTTAGGTGAAATAATCTGAACTCCATATCAGGTCTTCTCATTACTTTAAGATCATCTGCTTCATTTTCCCTGTTCCTTTTACAACTCTCGAAAATGCAAGTTCTCAAGACCATATACACTTAGGACACTTGGTATATTAAATACTGTTCTCTTAAACAAATAAGAAGTTGCAGAACAACTCACTGGTTTCATGCAGAGAGTATTTAATAACTACCTAAAAGCACCTTCAGCAAAGTATCAGTCCCTCCCCCTTCCCCTAATCTCTTACTACTTTTCGAGCATTTCTGCACACCAACGTTTTTCTTTTGTATTACTACAACATCCCACTCACATCATTCCCACATATTTGCCTGGTTCCAACCCTCCTGTATGGATGAGAACACTTTTTTAAAGCCCAATGCCACATCAAGCACAGGTACAAATGCACACTCTAAAGGCATCCAAACCCACACATTCTTCTCCTATCAGACATAAATTTTGGCACCCTTTGATTCAGATATTTCTGTCACCCCACTCTTCCCACTCACTCTGGTTATTTTGTCAGCATTTTTCCCCATGTACTCAGTCCTTTGACATTCTTTCAGAAACTAAACATCACAGCCATGAGAAGAACCAAATGCACGGTGGGATCTGTGTTACACCAACGATTACACACAGGGATGAGTTGTTTGAGTGTCCTTAGAAAGAAAATGCAGTGTGATACCTATCTTAGGCCATTTTTCATCCTTATGAGCTATGAAACAACCGAGCCATTAACATTAGTGACATCTCCAGAAAACACAAAACATGTATCATTGCAAGAATTTTTTTACCCCTTAGTACCATATTTAAATGTCTGTTCAAGAAACTTGACCTTTATTATCCTGTTTTTCTACTACACTAATCCTTCCCTGTCAAAACTAGTGCAAGCTTTAAACAATCATTTTCCCATCAGTTTCCTTTAGAAGCACAAAAACCAGTGCCAGGTTTATTGCTCATCTTATTACACTAAGCTTTTACTTTCGATTAAGGGCAAACAGATTTCTGGAAAGCTGGTCAGTGTACTCCTGGGGAGAAAAGCAACCATTATTTGATATATGAATTGCTAGCACTGATACAGTCCTAATCTAAACTCTACAGAAGACTGCATAATGCTGCTTTGAAAACCACAAACACAAACCTCAAGCCACCTTCAAATGGAAAAAATGACAGTTATGTTATACCAACCAGGCTTTCTTCAAAAAAACATGTGTATGACTGTAACAGAAGAGTGCAGTCAGAGCTCAAACAGAGCAATTAATTTCCAGGTCAGTAACTCTTGGTGTTGGACCAAACTAGTGAGCACTGTCAAGCTGGCACTCAGACCATCACCACAAGCTCTGTGCTTCAGACAGAGAACTGAGAAAATCTATGGGCCATAGGAAACGAGGTCAGGGAAGAAACTGAGAAAAGAAGAAAACACAACAAATTTTATCTTTTTTTTTTTTTTGTAAAAAAAGATGCAAAAAATTAAACAAATCACTGGTGGGACAGAAGCTTTAACCACTGAAATCTAAAAACCTAACTAATGCAAGTTCTCGTACTAACGGGGGCAAAATCTGTGATGCAAGGCAAATGCACTCAAATGAGTGGAAAAAGTTATTTTACAATTACATTTCTTAGAAAGAATTTCTCTTTTAGAGAAAATGCAAGAGAAACAATGCTGGACGTGGCAGGAAGCCGGCCAATACTTCAAATGAAAACAGTCAAACTCGATGTAATTCCCTGCTAAGGCAGCACAGCCTCGGCCGCCCGGTCTCCCTCGCTCGCTCTAACACTGCACAGCAAGCAGTGCCTGTGTGGGGGGACAGGCACCCTCACCGCTGCCTTTTCCAAGTGTTTTCTCTCGCCAAACGCATTTCACGGACGTTTTCCTTCCATTTCTCGTCACTTCCAAAAGCCTTTGCACGCACAGAGCGGCTGCAAAGCTCTCAGGGACCGGGAAATAAACGAGATGAAAGCGCGTCGGGTTAAAGAGCCTTGAAAAGATTTCGCAACGGGAAGGAGGAAGAAGCTGCGAATCTCTCAAGTGCCGGTCCAGGGAATAAAGGCACCGTCATTCCTCAGGGAAGTTTTGGGGAGCCCTTCCCAACGAGGGGAGGACACAGGTAAGGGGAACGCGCTGTCCCCTGTGACAAGGCGGGTTTCGAGAAAAGGAAACAAAAATAAATAAATAAATAAATAAAACAAACACCGCAAAACCTCCGATAAAAATAAAAAAGTAATGTTTTTAAAAATGATAATTAGGATCCAAGCGCAGCCCCTGCGGGGGGGAAGGACTCCCCTCCCTCCCGCACCCCGGCCCTGCTCGCACGCTGCTCCCGACGCCGCGGCCCGGGGCCGAGCCGGGGCTCGGCGGGGCCGGGGAGCGCGGGGGGCCCGTGTGGGAGGCACCTACCAGCTGCTGCCGGACCCAGCGCAGCATCCCCGGCGGCGCGGGTCGCGGCCCCCGCGGCGGGGCTCCCTCGGCACTGCCGCGCCCTCCGCTGTCGCCGCCGCCGCCGCCTCAGGCGAGCCGCCCGCCGCGGCTGCTCCCCATGGCGCGGGGCCGAGTCAGGAGCGGCACAGCCCCGGGGAGCCGCGGCTGCCGCCGCCCCGCCGCCGCCATCACAGCGCGGCCGCTCAGACCCGGCGCTGCCGGCGCTGCGGCCGCCCCGGGAAGTGACGTGTCGGGACGGGGGAGGCGGGGAGAGGGGCCGGGGTGAGGGCTGAGGTGGGATGGAGGGATGGAGCTAGGGCAGCGGTGGGGCAGTGGTGGGCCGCCCCGGGCCTGCGCTGCGATGGTCCCCGCTGCTTCACCGCCTCGAGATGCCGATTCTGTTTTGCGAGGGTGGTGCGTGGGCCCGAGCGACCCGAGTCCCAGCAGCCTCCTGCAGGGGTTTGGGTGAAATCCCACCTCCCTGTCAGGGCTCGGCGCCCTCAGGCTGAGCCTCAGCGCCTGAGACTCCCCTTTTCTACCGGAGTGAAGCTGCTTCGCGACTTGATTGTTTTATCTCTTTGCTTTCTTGTAAAAAATGCAAAGCGCGCACGTGTCGGAATAAAGATGCTAAATAGCCGCTGGTTTGAAGTGAAAATGCAAGTGCTCAGCGTGTGGGTATCCCACGGCAAGGAACAGGTGCTGGGAGGACCTGGCACCCTGCTCTCTTCCTGCTGCTGGCAGAATTGTCATGAACTGCCGCTTGGTTAAAATCGGGTGTTGAAACGTGTTGTCAGACAGTGATTTCTTCGAGATCTTCCACTGGAAAAAGTCTTCCCAGACGGATGCGTTCCTGTGTCGCCTACTCCGGGTGACTCTGCCTTGGCCAGGGGGCTTGGATTAGATGATCACAATTCTGTGATTCTGTGATTTTGCTCTGAAAACAGCTGCTGCTTAAGAAAACAAAACTCTGTTCAGCACCAACACTCACAACATACTGATACCTGTCTGCAGCTTCTGGGCCTTTGTGACTTAGGAGCCACAGGAGATTATTTTAAGCAGCAAAGACCTGGGCATTTGTGACCAAATGTAGTTCTCAGTGAAGCCCATGACAACTTTGACACTGACTTAAAGAGAAGTGGTTTTATGTTTCCATTTGTTCCTGGGGAATTATGATATACAGCAACGAGTCATAATCGTATCTGCCACAGTGTTTAGTGTTCAGTTAAAAATTTAGAACATAATTCAGGATTAAAATAGATGATATAATGTCTGAACAACTAAATCTTGTGGAGAATACTGATGGTTTAAGCATCTGCATTTAATTAGAAAAATAACATTAAAACAGCGGGGAATAAAACTATTTTTATCAGGCACTTTGGAAAGCTAATGTTAACAAAACTCTGTATCAAATGCTAGGCATTATTTCAAAACATTTAAATACATTGAAGCTGAGTTTCAAACAGCTTGCAGTACCCTATTCATCTAATGTGAAGTCGAAAATAACAGTGATTTCATAGCTATGGCACGTTGCCTGGAGAGTGGCCTTAAGCCAGAAGCTTAACTGATACACTCAATATTCATGCTCCTTCTTTGTCATCAGATGTAGAACAGGGTCCTGACCACGACACACTAAAATTCATATGCCATTTCTCTGAAGTGCAAGTATATTTGTCACTCTGTCCCTGCCAAATTCAAGTATGAGTTGCACTTTCTGCAAGGCTCTGTTTCCATGGCTTGCAGTTGTGTTACATAAAGCTGCTTTGCTCTTTCTGTTCCACATTGCTGTAACGATACTGTTTCACCAGACAAAACTTGGAAGCAATTTGCAAGGGATTTGAACCCTGCAGTTTGTATTTTTTACTGTAAGTACGTATCTTAGTGACTGAAAGTATATTGATAGGATGATATTAATTTGCTGTGTGCAAGAAATTTGCAGCAGCAAAATTCCACCAGAATAACATCTTTTCCAATCATCCTGCCCAGTAAAACCTTGCACCTTTTAAACTGTCCAAAAGCTCACACTCGACATTTATGAAGTTTCATCTCACCCTTGAGAGATAAATAGTTGTCAGAGGAGAAAATTGAAGCAGACCAGCCAAGCCAGATATTGATTAGACAGTAACACTCCAGCACTTCTCAAATCAAAGGTCAACTGTATTAAGATTCCCACATCAGAGATCCCACTTTAAAATATTGCCCTGAAGCCTCACCTGCATTCACACAGCTGGCTTATACAGAAAAAAAACCCAACTGCTAAAGAAGAAGTCACCTTCTGATATGAAGATTAGGTTTAACCCATTGCTCGGGCTCTCTTGATGAGACTCTAAGCTTCCCAGTTATGTATCTATGAGAGCAATGATTTCAGATGTTTGTTTAGCAAGATCAGGATACAAATGTTGTCTGATACAAAAATGTGTACACAAACATAAAACACACACTTAAATGTTAGGTCCAGCAAGCTTTTAATTAGATGTGCATGAGTAATTCTTATGTAATCAATGGTGCTACTTTTAGGTTTATAAAATTAAGCACTGGCAACCCCAGAATCATTGCCTGAACATGCAACCATCAAATTGACGTTGGGGGTGCTGATGTCACTCCCTGAGCTTGTTCCTGTGCAAGACATTCACGCATTTCCATTATTCTTGAGCGGTGTTTTGGGGCCATTCTTCAGCAGGAGCTGGTGAAGTGCTGTCGTGCTGTGTGACCACATCTAGTACAAGATGAGATGAGATGGAAGTGAAGAACTGATGCCAGAGGGTGAGCTGCCCCCAGCATTCCTGCCTTTGAAACTCTGAAGTGCTTGGTAGCTGAACCTTTTCACCTGTCACATCCCTGGGTGAACCAGCGCCATCCCAGGTTCCCAGGTTACTGCTGCAGTGCAAACAAGGCATCTGATACCAAAGGGGATGGTGTGTTCTGGTGCTCTGACACTGGGGCAGTCCAGGTCTTGTGCTGCAGCTGGAAAACACCTCTGTCCTTTGGGGCCAAACAGAAAAACAGCAAAGCCTAAGGAGGTGTGGAGCAGGGATAGAGGTTAGTGTAGCAAAGAGCAGTAATACTCCTCATGGTACTGTCTTCCTGCTGGAGAATTCCTCTCAGTCATTATTTTGGTTTTAATTAAATGTAATTTCTTTAAGTGAGTATTTTAATCTACTCATTATTTACTTAGATAACTATGGTGCTAATTAAAAATGTGTACTATAAAAATGCCTGGTTTGTTTGTAATCCACAGAGACAAAAAGCTGCCTGAGAGACACAGGGTTTCTTCAAGGCATCTTTCCACAAGCATTCATTTACTGAAGCATTATATATAGATAATAAGTGGCTGATTTTCAGTCACAGGGCCCTTCATCTAAGGACACATGGGGATTCTTACCTAGAGCAACCAGTCCTCAGGGAAAAAGTAAAAGCCTTAGAAAAATGAACTGAACTTTTTAAAGGAAAACCTTGTGTGCAGTTTGTCACTCCTTTTTCTTGTGCCCTGCAAGAAATAAGATCAGATTAAATTACAAGATGCACAAGGTGACATTTCCAAGACACTGGATCTCCACAATAATGCATTATTTTGTTATTTCTTCTTCCCTTTCTCTCAATTGCTAAAACCTGGAGCCTGATGTAAAACCTCACCTTTCCATTACTGCCTTTTTTTTTTTTTTTTTTTTCACTTTGTTTGCAGTGTAGAGCTCCAAATTCTACCCTACACATTCAGCTCAACAGAGCCGGATCCCGGAGTGCCAGGTGAGGGGCTCCGTGTGCACACAGAAGGTCAAACCTGTCAGTCCCCTGCACACACACACAGGACTTTGCACTGCACCACACTGCATGAAAAGATGCTCTACACTTACCTCATCTCCTGGCAGTGTGAAATAGCCTGGCCTGCTAAATTCAAGTCAAGATCAGTGCAACCCAGTCTGCAAGGCCCCAGGAT
This sequence comes from Myiozetetes cayanensis, assembly GCF_022539395.1. NCBI lineage: Eukaryota > Metazoa > Chordata > Aves > Passeriformes > Tyrannidae > Myiozetetes > Myiozetetes cayanensis. The sequence continues at coordinate 15,593,449 of NW_026086937.1, forward strand.
AACAGCAAGCTATGGATGACATTGTAGTTCATCTTCCCTTTCAGCCCCAGTGTTAACTTTTTAATTACCTGTTGCCTGTAGGCCACAATGTTTGGCTTGTGGCTCTCTCTAGAATTGTTTTGTTTTCCTTTTCCCCAGGGAAACTGTCCAAGATTAGATGAAAGAGGAAATCTTGAAAAGCCATCCCTTATGTTCATAAAGCTGAGTATGACCAGAATGAAGAATAAAACCCTGTTTGCTCATGCCCCTTTTTTCCTTTCTTCTGTTTTTTTTTGTTTTTATTTTTTTTAGGGGAAGAGATAAATTTTTGAATCCACAGCTCATAAAGTTTGGAACATCTCCAGTGGTCCTGTCTTGATGGAAAGTGCAAAACAAAGGTTTAGTGAGGAAATGTGTTAAGATAATCAGTTAATCGGTATTATATCCTGAACACTGACATAATTTTGCTATTCTACTTTATAAACTTGGATATCCTTATAAAATGTGATTTTTTTTCTCCAGACTTTATTTAATGATTTATAAAATTACAGTTTTCCAACTAATTCATTCTGATCCTCATCCTGTTACAACAATTTACTTTTCTAAGTTATAAGCCCAAGTGATTATTGACATTCACACATCCCCTCATGGTTAACTTTTGTAAAAATTGCCAGGCAGAAAAGCATGCAAATCAATGTTGGGATTTCTTAATAAACACTTATAATATGTGGTATCTCTGGGTAGCACCTCATTTAAGACCATGGAGTGGATAAAGAAAGATTCAATCCTGGAGAACAAACACTCAGGGACTAGTATCTAGGTCTCTTGACACTGGTCTCCTAGGACACTACCGTGACAACTGTATTACAAACAGTTACACACCTGGGTATGTTCCTTTGGAGAGGACTTTGAGAACTTTGTGGGAAAAGAACACAGGAATTCTGTTCGTGGCTGTACACTCTCTCTTGGCTTAATAGCTTATTCCAAAATAGTGTAACATCTACTATATGGAATATTCTCCAGGTGGTGGGAGGTGGGAGTTCAAACACTCTCATGTAGAACCTCAGTATCCCATGTCTTGGAGGACAAACTGCTGAATTGGATAGAGGGTTTCTGAGAGCACCTTCTGGTTCAGACTTTACCAGTCACATAAATCTCTGTGGGATTTAGTTATGAAGTCAGCTTGTCATAACTAACATAACATATTTTTTATGTTTCGAGGCTGCAGCTTTTTAGTATTTGAGCTAGCTCATGTAAAGCCAGCTGACATGTCCCTATACTGCACTCCAGTTATGAGGCAGATATTCCTGGAGATGTTCCTTGCTGTGCTGTTGGCAGCTTGAATGCTGAAAACCTAACCTGGGTGCAGGTGGTCTTACCTCTCTGCGCAGCAGCCAGCTGTGATTACACAGGCTCCTTTTCAAGGCTCTTCCCTCACGAATAAAGGCAAAAGAATTTAGGAGAGCCTTAATTCAGCACTCCCAAACTGGGAAGCAGATAGCCCCCACCGTTTTAGTATGTACATCAGTGTTAAGTGCTGGGTATTACCCAGTATCAGTGTTTGTCCCTTTTTCAATAGTGTGAGAGATTGAACTGGTGGACATGACACTGGCCTGTCTGGGTTACACAAAATGCCTCGGGAAACAAAGCAGAGACAGTTTTGAGGGGCAAGACAAACACTTTGGAGAAGTGAAGAAAATTTCAGTGCCTCATCTAAAACTGATACAGCCACCTTGGGCTGTAAAGGACAAAGCAGAAGATCTTTGCCAATGTTGGCCATGAGCACAGGTTTCAGATGTATCAGCGGGAAGGAGAAGGTCTCACCGATCAAGACAAAATCACTAGCTTGCACTTACTCAACACTGGTGAGGCTGTTCATTAGTACAGATGTAAAAGCAATTTTTTGCTAACAGAGATGCATTTTATACAGCAAAAGGGTTTAGCAAAAGCATTTACCAAACAGAACAAGCTGGCAAAAACACTTCTTCATTCCAACACAGTGTTTACAGTAAAATTTTGGGCACTTCAGAAATTGTAAATGAATTGCATCTCTGGCTGGTATTTATGATGGGACCTATCTTTTCACCAGCTTTTCTCTAACCACCACCCTTCCTACCTAAACCAAGTCTTAACACGTGGGCTTATAACCCACTCCTTATATTCAGGCAGATCTCCTGTGTAGGTGTGTCCACCAGCAATGCTGTGCTGGCTCCAAGCAGTTCCTGACAGCAGGACACGTTGTGTATCATACAGGCAGAGTATCATGTAAAGTCTAATGACAAATCATGGTACCACTGATTCCACAACAGCTTCACATTTCACTTCTGGCTAAGCTTCAAGAAAAGTCATGTAGGCTCTGGGTTTTGAAAATCTGTCTGTAAATTCAGAGTCAAACTTCAGAACTAATTACAGAATGAATAAAACCATAGGAAGTGTTTAGCACTTAAGCTTTATAAATCTGAAGCTGGATACTCAAAATCTGAAGCTGGATACTCAAAATCTGAGAGCGTGTGTGTATGTATTTATTATTTTTTAAAAATCCCTTTGTGGCCTACTATTCTAGAGGTAGGGTACAATAATCTGCCATGCAGGGATGTCTGTGGTCTCTGCAGACAAAAAAAAATAGCTGTGAACATGACAGATGATGTTCCTGCAGCCATATGAGACAAACAAACATATGGCTGCTCTGTCTGAAGTTCCTACAATGCTTTATGTCTTCAAAGTGTAGCAAAACATTGGCTGATTAACATAATTAAAGCATTTTACAAATGTTTCCTAATTATTTTTGCAAATGTAAGTGATGATGCTGACGTGAAGTTTTTTGCTGTGCACGATGAATACTGAGTTCTCATTTTACTGAGTACTGTAATCAAATTTAGAACAAACGTTATGTAAGTGCATAAGCAATCCTAATCCTAATCCCTTTTCTGCTGTCTCACTTTCTCCATCTAGGCCTGCTGCAGCTGTAAATCTATAAATCTCCCATATTTTGTGATTTCCTCGCATATTTTTATTTTTCGTTTCCCAATCTCCTGTCTTGTTCTGAAAGCATACATTTCTAGTTGATAATGGTTCTAATGGAATGAGAAGCCTTCTGCCAGCTTCCTGAACTCTATGTTTGATCACAGCAAAGGTCCTTTACTGATGTTAGAAGATGTTAAGCCTCACGCTGCTGAAAACACCTACTGGAACAAATCCAGAGGTCTTTAAATATTTTTTACTCTGTCCTTAGTTGAATAGCTATTGTTTTCCCTTTTTTTTTAATATCAGTAGAAGTTGGCTGAGGGTACATCAACAATGTTCAAAGTAGCCAGAAGATATCAAAGACATCTATAAACAAACCAGTTGGTAATAAATCAGTTCTAGCTCTGGAATACTAAATTCCCTGTGGGCAACCTAACCCTGTTTCTGATTTTACTCTAGGATTTGTGCCACTGGTATAATATGAAATTATTTCACAGGCTCAATGAAAAATGGCCAGGAGGGACAGTATGCAGTGCAGATTTAAATGCCAGGCTCAGACAAACAGGGGAGGGAGTGCTAGTGATTTTGTTTTGTGATACGTTTCCAGGAGATGTTTTGGAATTTTCTGGCTTAATAAATTCATCAAAAACTTTTTAAGGTAATCCCCATATCAATTAAATAATCTTACATCAATTATAATTATTTTTCTTCTAAATCACTTTTATTGAGCTGTATCTTTTATTTGGAATATTTCTAAGGGTGCACAATAGCAAAAGATAACTATTACAGCCGAGTGGTTCATAGCATATAATTTATCCAGTTAATTTAATTTCTTTGTATTTGTCTACAAATTGCTTATAATTTTATGTAATTAATTCTTTATGTGAACCTAATTGCTAAAATAGCTGTGAGATCGTCCAGCTGAAATAAATAGCAGGCTTTTCATTGACTTGAGTGGGAACAATGCTAGGCCACTGGAGGTTTATCCCTCCTCTGTAGATCTTACTGAAGTTATTCTTGGGAAGTACTGAAAGAAGGAGCTATTTCACATTTGACATATTATTCCTTCTATTTCTTGCTTGCTAAAAGAGAAATCATTCTTAAGCAGAGAAAATTCACATTTATAAACTGGTGAATGAGAGTTACAAATATTCTCCAATTTTATTTTATTTTTTTTATTCTCACACTTCCCATGAATCTATTTGTTAAAATATATCTGGACGAAACCCAACACAATCACTGTAAATGTATTTACAAATTGAAATTTATATTTATAGTAATTTTTTTTTGGTGGAATCCACACAGATTACCTAAGTTTTGCCTTGCATAACTAACCCTCAGTGACACAATTGGCAATGTTAACTGGTCAGAGGCTAAAAGAACACATGAAATCCAAACCTTAGTGCCTGTCAATGGAAATAAAATCTCAGGTGTCTCTCTTCTTTTCCAGGTACATAGCTCAGTTTAATTACTGCTATTGCATTCTACACAACTCATGCTTCTTTCACAACCAGGGATATGAGCATCACAGTGATAACGGTAGTGACATGATTGCTTGTATTAATTATATGAAGACTTCAAATCTAATATGAGATTATGATTAACAGTAAGGCTTCTTGACTGATGAACTCACTAGCCACTTGATAATTTACAGGTTCCATGGCAGGTACTACCATCCCTGCTAAAATGTAAAAGAACAGCCCAGCATACAGTATTTATGTTATTTGATGATGAGCCATTGCAAGCAAAACAACAGCATTTCATGTTTTTTAAGTTAATATATCTCCTTCTGTTTTGCTTATCCCCAGTTTCACTTCTTCCACAAAAAATACATTCAAATACTTCAATATCACTGACATCAGTTGTGAGTTAAGCAACTGTTTTCTAGAAAATAAAATAGGCAGCAGTATTCCAGCTCCACACTCCTGCCCAAGGCCTGCTGCACCAGCCAATCCTGGTCATCCAGCCACTCCTAAAAATCTATTACCTAGGCTCAATATTCCCCAAAGCATTACATTCTTCTGAACCTCTAACCTAGATCTGCTTCACCAGAAGGTAAATTTTTTTTACTTCTTATCCTGGCCCAAATATGAGGAACAATAGTGAGCAGTACCTATGTACTATCTGAAAATAGTCCTTCTTTAACCTGAAGAACACCCAGTTTCTTTAAGATTTTCTGATGAAATCCGTGGTTATTTTTGTTGCTCTCATCTGGACTTCATCCAGTTGGCCACCTCCTTTCTGAATTGACAAGTACCAAACAGAGCTGGTACTTTAACTGAGGCCTTATCTGTGCTGCATGCAGTGGAAAAATAATTTCATTTATCTCACATGTATTTGTATAACCCATAACAAGATATGGTGTGTTTTTCCCCTATAGCTATTACACTGTGGACTCCTGGCAGAGGCATGTTTTTTTTTATTTTCTGGCAGGCCAAATCTGTCACTTTATATCTAATGTTCATGCAATTATTCTTAGGTAATTCCTATTTTTTCATTGACTGTTTTTTTTTTCAGCACCGCCCAGGCTATTTATCTATTTTACCAAGATTGTTTTGAATTTGGCTTCTGTCCTTCAAAGTGCCTCCCAGGTTGGTATCATCTGCAAATATAATAACACAGTATTCCCTAATCCGAATGCTTAATGAAAATGCTGATCAGTATTGGACCCAGAACAGATTCCCATGAGAAGCACTCTTCAATTTGCACAATGAAAATGGATTTCACCAGCACCAGCTCTCATTATTAACATGGATTTGAGTTATCCTTAGAAAATAGATAGTTTCCAGTGCACCTGACTTGCATGGCTGCCCTGGAGCCTTTCTGGAGCCAAACAGGATTCTGGGTTAGTCAAAGAATTCATTACAGAGCCCACAGATGGCTCAAACAATTGTTATCGAACTGCATTAGCCCTTTGGAGAAATGCCACCCGCAAGTACCCGAAAGAGATACGGACAAAGTGCCTGGTCCAACTTGTACATTTTTAATGATATTCTGCAAGGTAAATGTATACAGTGCCAGCTGAGTTTGCCCTTCTGCATATTGCCAAAAAGATACTGCAGGTGACCCAGAAAGTACAGCAGTGAACAGCTGAGGTCAGAGTGTCTACATCGCTGCAGCACTTCCTTATGTTCCTTTCTCACTCCTCATCTTATTGCAGTTCCAGCTCTGGTGTTGGGCTGATGGTGTCCTCAGGACTACAGATGTTGTCTGTAAAACTACAGTGAAAGCCACCCCAAGGAGATGTGTTCCTGTCTATCTGTCTGTCTGTCTGTCATATGTGGTCAAACTAGTAAGTATTTCTCATCAAGTTTTGGGAGAAAGACCAGAGAAATTGAGGAACTCATGGACGTGTTCAAAATTTATCTACACCAACCCAGATAGGATTTACTTATTCTTAATATATTTTTCTTTCTCAAACTTACCTACCTTCCTATTTGAACAGGTGTGTCTTTGAGCTGAGTAAGGAACTGGGGATTTGCCTGTGTGAAGGCACACGTAAATTAAGGGAAACAAGCAGCTTCTTTTGATAGAAAAGGCTGTTGCTCAGAGAAATATCTGTAAAGAAAGAGTATTAACTCTTTTATTTCAGATTTGAGAATCTAATTTTCATTCTGAGATTGAAGCACAGTACTAACAGTATAATTTAGATATCAGATTTACCTGTTCCCTTCTGCTGCCAGCCTGTATTTGGTTTCAGGGTTCTGATGTTGACTATTAACCTATTTAAATATTCATCAACAGCCTTCTGCCAAGGTGGATTAATTCACCATCTCGAGTCGCTGTCAAGCTGTCAATTTGTCAGATATTTTTCAGTTGCCAGTGCCCTTTAGAGTGACAATGATGGCACACACACAGCTGAGAAACAGCTTTTCTGTTGGTATCTCCTGCTATAGAAAAGATCTCCAATATCTGAGTGGGTAAAGATTTCTGTCATGGCAGGTCTGAAAAATAATCTCTTAACCAGAAAGCAAGACGTGTGTATGGAAAGGAGCTGCTGGACCATCTTGTTTGACTTATGACAGTGAGGGCCTGTAACACCAATATGAAAGTTGCCTCTGAAGCTAAAGAAACACTGTCAGTTTTTATATCCACTGTATTTTTCATCTAGAACCATGAATAAAATACATTTATATTAATCATGGAAGGACTCTGGCTCTCCCTCCACTGATGACCAGAATTAAGCCCATGTCGGTCTCTGATAGTATACAGAGTCATTAATTTATTTACTGAATCACTAATCATTAATTAAAATGTAATATTATTTAATATAACATTGTTTATGTTATAATTCATACCAATGCCTTAAAAAAAGCCCAACCAGATTTCTTTTAGTTACCTCAACTTTCAGAACATCTTTCTGGGGGACACTTTAATCAGAAACATTCAAGACATACCGCTGCAGCTGATGATTAATGTATTTTTCATGATGGAAATCAAGTCAGCTGCATCAAGTACCCAAAGCTCCTTTTATAGCTGAAGTACTTCCAGTTTCCAAGTGAGCATTAAAAACACAAATTAAATGAAACAGTTTTCCAAAGCAAGGAAACTCTGTTGAAATGTATAGAGGCAAATGTTTATTTTTGTACTTTGGAGGCATTTAGAAGTGGTAGTCCTCCAGGAAGAAGTCTAGGTAAGTAACAGTGGAGTTACAACAGGGATGTAAATGGAATGAGGATGGGGCCCTTGGGCTTTAGGTCAACATATCACAGTGGAAAGGGATTTCCCCTCTCTGAGGCACATCTGATGTGGAGGGCGAGCAGAACGTGCCCCAGTCTGACAGCAGGTCAGAGCTCATGATACTTCATTGCAGCCACAAGCATCCCAGAAAGGCATCTCCAGAAAGTGGTAACCCAAACATGGCCTTTTCAAGCTCAAACATCTCTAAATGCATCTCCAAGGACATGCACACAAAGACTTAGAAGAAACTCTGGCTTTAGCAGGAGTGCTTTAGTTGGATATTGAATTTTCTCCCTAATTATGCAGAGGCCCTGACTCCTGACACCCACTGACTTTCAGCAGCTTCATTCCAAGTCTAGGGAGAGCACCAGTTTTCATTTAGTTAAACACAGTAGAGACAGAAAAACATTTAATCTGTGTCTAAAGAGTCCTACAGTCCAGATTAATAGCTGTGTTAAAAAAGATGAACACACAGATCTGCATAGTTCAGCGGGGGAGATAACCTATGCCATTTGCTAAAGGGCAGTTTGCATACGGTGATTGATTTCAATGTAGTCTGCAACTCTGTTGAGCAGGTGCTGTATTAGCAGATCTGTCATTAAATAAATATGACACAAATGTAATTCTACACATGGGGATGCTTTCACAAGGCTTTGGACATGTTACAAATTGGTACATGGATAGACTGTGGTATATAAGATCAGATAGCTGAGGCAGCAGCATGTACTGTATACACTTCCACTCTGCTAGCAATGTAATGATGCTGCTGGGGTAAGTGTATTAGAAAAAAAGAAAAAAATGTCCCTCAAAGATCCCTATTTCCTGCAGAATAATTTATCTCTTTTTTTCCCCTTTCTCCCCCCACCCCTCAGTTTTAACAAAAGCTGAACAACACTGTTTGAATTGGAGAGTAGAAAGAAAGGAAATGATGTGTGGAAAGGGAGAGTCAATCTTCTGAAAGATCAGTTCCAACAGATTCATGGAAATGAACCTCTTTCATTATCATCAGGCTCCAGTGATGCTCCTGCAGGCCCTTGGCTACAAAAACAAGGAGTAGGCAAACCAGGAGAATTCAGGACCAAAGTTAATGGGGTGCACATTATTTTAGCACCCAAACTGATTTCCAGGAGAAAAGCCAGTATGGTCAAATAATGATTCAATGGCTTAGTGAGTTGGGAGATTAGGGCTTTGTGTCTCATCATGGTGTTGTTTTCATTATATTTCTACTGTTCACTTTTTAATGCTGTCTTCAAGAGCTGATGAGGAACTACAAAGTTAATTTTAAAGCATTTCTTCTAGTGATCAATGATAATGTAGCTTCACAAACCAGTCAGACCTATTAGTCTAAACTTTCTTCTGTCACAGGCCAGGGAGTTTCACTCAGTATGTGCCGTATGCAGGCCCTACTTTTTGATGAAAGTAGGTAGTTTTAGTCTTTGATAGAAAAGAGAAGTATCTATTATTTACTTAATGACTTAAACAAGAAGCAGCCCAGCCCTCCCTTACATTGCAGTGTTCAATCACATCTTTATTAAAAACGGAGGCAAGACTTCATTGCTAATCAACTTTAAGATTCAGAGTCCATTATTATCAGATATTTATGTAAATATTTACAAACTACTCTCTACTCACTGCTTCACCTTTGTGTTAATCCACTAAAAAGATGAAGCTTTCCACAATTTTCAGTGGGAGCTTTGTTTGTTTTCTAGTTTACTCCTCCAGCTTGGTTTGCAGACAAGTAGTGCTTTGTGGGGAGTCAGATGGCCAGAAGTGCAGTGAATGAAGTATTTACAGGTCAAAACCAGAAAGAAAGCAGCTCACGTGAAGGCAAAACAACATTTAAATGCTTGGTGTGGGGAAACAGTCATGTTACCTGGCACGTCCTGGCATGACCAGGGATTTCGTGCTGCCAAGACCCAGCTGCCGTGTGGCACATGATGCTGAGGGGGTTTTGCAGAGAACTCACACCACAGCAGTTCAGAGGGGAAATACTCTTTGGGATTCTGCATGGTGTAGGTGAAGAGAGAGAGAGAGAGAGAGGAGGAGACAAGCTTCCCAAAGTACCCGTTGAGGTGCTGTGAGCTGGACCCTCCGTGACAAGCACAGTGTGATGGTTTTGCAGCAGGGAAAGGTGGCAGGAGCTGCCCTGATGAGATGCCCTCCGCTCTCATCTTACACCGAGGTTGGAAGAGGACTCAAACACCTGTCAGGCTCACACCTGACTAGTCATTTTAAGAGCTATCCAGCTTCCCCACTGAGTTTGCTGTTAGCTGGGCCAGTGTAGAGAACACAGAGCAGGCCCAGGACTTCACCTCTGTCAGGCCCCTCGTGCTGTTGCAGCCGCGGTGTGAGCTGGGCCAGCCCTCACCCCTGCGGCTTCCTCGCGCCTCCGCACAGGAAGCACAGCGAGGATGTCACACCCTAAACCCAACCCTGCCCAGCAGTCTCCTGACACCGACACAAGTGCAACCTCCTCCAGGGAGGGACGACAGGTTGCTCCCACAGCCCGGCAGCCCTGGGTGCACCTTGGTGAATCCGGCTCCTCCTCCTACTGCGTGCGAGCTCTTTGGAAACACCTTGCTGCTGGGAAGCAGCATTTCACAGTGGAGAAGTTTTACAGGCACAGTTGTGACTCTGGACCTGCCCTGCCATGTCCACGTTGGAGTGGGGCTCACCCTCCCTGGCTCGCTCCAGTGCGGCCCTGAGTTTCAAAAGGGAACGGAGAAGCAACACAATTTTTAAGGGGCAGAGAAGTAATTGAGTAATTGCCTTCACAGTTACATGCTCAGCTTTCTACTGTTTGCACAAATGAATCACAAACAGGAAGATTGATACCACGGGAAACCTTGGGCTACCTCTCGAGGCAGAGATAATCGTTCATCTCATGCCCAGGCAGTCAGTAAACAAACAATAGCTCTTTACACTTCATTTGTCAGCCTACAAGGCACGGGTTGTATTCATGTTTTATCTCTGCACTCGTCTTACACAGTGCTGTCATGCAATTTACACTGATTTTTTTTGAATTAGCAATAATTATAAGTAGAAACACACCACTGAGTAAATTATAGAGTCACTTGCCATTTCCCCAAGCAGCACACTGCTGCTCTCTGCTTCAGTTCTTATACTCATCTGCACCTGCTACAGGGAAAATTTCAACATGACGCAAATTCAAAATGTAATCAAAAGCAAGCTGAACCAGTCCAGAGAAGAGTGGTCAGAAATATTTGTGCTTTACCAATACTGTGCTATAAGCTGGACTAATCAGCTTTATCAGCATTTTTCAGGCTACAGTTTCAGATCCTTGCTACAAATACCTGAATAATACGACAAGAAGATTTTTTCAGTTTAGAGCACAGTGCCAGTCACATGTATTTTTGTAAAAGTGTTGATGTCTGTTTGCTTGCCCCAGCAAGGTTCCAAGAGCTCTCTGGTAATTTCTGAGAACTCAGAAATGTCACAGGAGGACAAGCCACTCCCTGTGTGCAGCAGAGATCACTGCTTACTGCCACTCAGCATCTAAGTAGAAGAGGATGGCACAACATTCAGCTTTAGGGAATGCAAAACCCAAAAAGAGACATTGGCTCTCAGTTTGCCATTCAGCGGTCCTTCTCTGAGGACCATCCTCAGGAGCACTGAGAGATTCCTGGCACCCTGAAAAGCTAATATGGATATTAATAACATCAGCCAACACCTTGGGACTGAGGTGACGAATCTCTGTTCCTATCACATCATAGACTGTACAAATGGGGCATGATCATTTACTCTGAGGTGCCTGAAATAACTCAGGAGTCTCTTCCAGACATTTTTGAATGGCTTTAAAACTCCAGCCATTATGCTCACAAGAAACTGCATTTGCTCAGCCTGTTCTTGAACACCATCTCCACTCAAATACAGTCTCAGTTTCTCTATGGAGAACACAGTTCTTCCATAAAGCATCTGTAAGCTGCACAATATCTATAAATTTCAGTATGTAGCCTGGAAGCCAAACATAGGTGACGGAAACAAGGACACTTTTATTGGCATGAGTTTATAGTAATTTAAAACCTAAATACCGAATGGAACAACAAAACAACTAAAACTGATTTGCATTATCTTCTTTCAACACAGCCATAAGTAAGCACAGTCAAAAATCATAGTCAGGAAAGTATGAGACAGGAGTGAAAAGTACTTATAATTTCCTATGCCACTTGTTGGCAGCCAACACACTAGGAGAAATGTTTAATATTTTCTAAGGAAGAGCTCATGAGGGGATAGCAAAGATTACTCTTTACCAGCACATCTTCAGCTCAGTCTATGCAAATAAAAGTCCTGGCTATATCCACACCTTGGCAGGATTTCTGCAAGGAAGGCGCTGTCTTAAAGATATCCATAAACCCGTTCTGAAAGCTGATTTAATAGAAACGTTTCTCTGTCGAGGAATATGTCTGTAAAGGGCTTGGTGCTGTGGAATGAGATCCACTCATTTTTTCAAATAACAAATGATCCCTAAAGTGTCCTGCTCATCTATTACTCCGCCTTAGTGTCGTGTCCAATGCCTGTGCCTATTTATTTCTTACACTGTGATGCTCCAAAATCTGTTAGTAAGCTCTGCAAAACTGATATATGTACACATATCAAATGCATCATATTGGATCATCAGTGAGACCACAGTCCCTCCAGTTCTACTGGAACTCTAGAAAACCAGATCCCACTAATGCTGTTAGCCTGTTGTGAGCAATACAGAGGTACAAGCAGGATCAAGGCTAAGACCTTGGCTTATAAGGCTCTTTATAAAATAATCACTCTGCTGAAGGGCTTCAGTAAACCCAGTCTCTTATTACAATAGACTTTCTTACAGCCTCCCTTGCTTCTGGCCATTCCTTATTTATACCACTCAAATTATTCGGCTCATTAGTCTGCCATTCTAATAGAAGTCCAGTTGAGTTTAGTTTATTTAACAGCTTTTTCTTTTAAAAACAACATACATCTGTCTGTGTTTGCAGAAATCTGGAATAGAATGGAAGCAGGGGAGTAAAATCCATCAGGGCTTTTAAAGACTTTAATCATTCACATAAACAGCCAGATGACTGCAGTCATTCAAAATAAAAATAAAATCAAAACACACAGACTTCCCCAGGCAAGTGGATAGCTCTTAAAATGACTAGCCAGATAAAGGAACAAGCTAGTTAAAAGAATATTGACTGAACCATACTGCTTTTAGAAAAACTGATAATGAGAGAGAGAGAGCACAGAATAAGGTAGAAGGATCTTCCAAGTATTCTGGCTGCACTGAAACACAACAAAGCAGATTGCTTCCACTAAGGAGGCTTCAGTTCTTACTGTTCTTTTTAAACAGGCTGGGTCACCAGGGTTTATTATTAATGTGGACATAAGCTTGCCGAGGCACTCAGCTTTATGTTAAGAGGCCTCAGTGCAGACTTAAGGTGCCAGTTTGGTATTATGCAGAACTTCAAGTAGATGCTCAGCTTCAAGCTCTGTTGTTCCCTCTATTGGTCCTAATGAAACTGTCAATTTAGATTGCCTATGTTGGTATGGCAGCGGGAACTGGAGCCTCTGAATTAGAGGCTCATGCCCTCCTCAACATGTGTGGTGTATCCTGTCAAGAAGACCATGTCAACACATGGGCAATTGCTTCTTATATCTTTGCAGGTGGCTTCAAAGGACATATGTTAGAGAGCTGTGTCTGGGCAGTCGAATTTGAAAACTGCGGCCCAAACAAATTGTTTAAAGGTGTAAGGCTGAATTTTCCACCAAGCCATGGATGTGCCCTTACACCAGAGACAGCTAAAGGCAAGAGTTAAGGTCTGTCATCCTTGGCAAGTGTTTAGTTTCACACTGATGGATTGTTTCAATTAGCAAACCATGATCTTTGATTGTTGTACAGAATCTCACATGATGAGCTGATGGAAATGCCAGCTCCTGCCTGATAACTCTTGTTACATCTCTCGTGTTTACGCAAGATGTTGCTTTATGGATTCTTCTGTGTAGCAGTACATCGGATTGAATTACTTTACCAAAGTGCTCTTAACGAAATGACAATGCAGCGAGGTCAGGATAAACTAAAAATATCTTCTAGAACAAGCTATTGGAAAATTAATTAGTTTTGGGTCTAACCCAGTATTCACTGCACTCCATGGAAAACCATCCACTGGTAAGCACAGGGAGTGGCAGACCAAGCCGTTGTAGGATTCTTTAGCCCTGGCCAAATTATTACATAAATGCAAATCCAGGATAGCACCACTAAGTAAAGAACTGATGATAAAAACTGGCTCTGTCCCTAGCAGCCCGTTTCAGGCATTTGTTCACTAATAATGCTTGTCAACTGAAACCAAGTTATTTAAGTTATTTTACACTTGTGCTGTACACTGCCAGAGCCGTTAAGTTTGCTGCTGTGTCCTTAGAGTACTCTGCTGTGTCATGAAGGCTCCTTTCCAGCTCCAGACGAGTTAAGGACAATGTCACCATTAACTGTGAAGTTTCTTGCTACTTTGGTTCATGACCTCAATGCTACCTAAGCTAGAAAGGAGATGGTATTAAAATACATGTCCAAGTAATCCAGAAGGAGAGTGTGAATGACTTCCTAAGTCTGAATAAACTCTCAATCCTTTCGTATTCTTCCTGCAATATTCTCCTTCTGTACTTGTGCTAAACAGTACTAGACCTCACAGCTATGGACTACTTGCCTCCAGTTTTAAGCATTTAGATGTCAATTATGGCATTGAATTCAAGGACTGAATTGTAGTGCTTTTCTTTGTTATAACTCTGCTGGGAAAGAGCCACAGTTGCTATGAACTATGAACCATGGCTATAAATCAGTAATGATGTGCTGATCTCCATCTGTTCTTAAACAAACCACTCCTCAGTTACACCAGTGTGAGTGAAAGGAGAACCGAGATATAAGTATCAGCTACTAATGATGACTAACATGCACAAAAGTTTCTCAACTTCTTAAGGCAAAAGTTTTTATAATATGAAGAATGCGTAAAAATAATGCATTTGCATTACCTGGGAACCAATTTAAGTAGGAACTGTGTAGCTCAGTAGCAGGTCAGTAGCTCACATGATGAAGAGTTGCTCTAGAGTTGGTGGCATACTCTGATTTCTTTCTTTCTCTTTTCTAAGCCTCAATACAAGGTCTTCCTTCTGAGCATGTCAAAGCACTTCACAGTGGATATCCTTAGGAACCAAGTGAAGAGAGCAAGCTGAGCCAGGAGTGAAAAGCAGACCTGACTCTACTTAATTTCTGTTCTAGGATAAAGGTCTGACTAACAAGGCACAGTGTTCCATGGGATGCAGCCTGCCTACTGAAATGGTTTTGTTGTGAATGAAAACAGTAACTACTGGGAAACAGAGCAAGAGGCTTCTTTACAGCACATGGTAGTTCGGATACACACTTGAGATGCGTGTCCAGATCCTTGTTCCATAAAAGTGTTGGACATCTCTGCATTGCATAAGCATAGGAGAGATTTAGAAAAATTCCCTCTCAATAGTTCACAGCCCAGTTACTACATGCCTCTAAGTACCTCTGCAGTGTAAAACAGTAATTATGGTTAAAATAAGAATATTACAGCACTTAAGACACACATGGAAGCTCCAGTACTTTTTATAAGCGATGTAATTCAGGTGGTGTATTATTGAATCCATTTAGTTTTCTGTCCTTCTACCACCTTGAGTGTTTGTGAAAATCGGACGGGTGACTGACTTCCTAATAACCAAAAAGTAATCATTCCCCTACTTCACACCATAGAACTGTAACTTTTTCTTTCATCAATATAAATTTTTAAATAATGACATCGATGAGGAGCAGCTACAAATGAGCTGAGCTGTGACTGACCTACATCAGTGGTTGATCATGCTTCTTGATTAGTGTAAGCTTTAAAGCTCATAAGCTGTATTCTGCACTAAGGCCGACATTTAATAACAGTGATAATTAGTTAGTAGCTTGCAGTTTTCTAGTACTAAAGTCTACCTTAAAGCATAAAAAAATCTTTACTTATCTCCATACATGATATTAACAACAAATTTTGGGCTAGTCTGAAATGCCATGTCTTCCTCCATGAGTCTTGGGTACAGTTCTTTCCTCATCAATATATACTAATGAGTCCTGAGCAATTAACAACATTTATGTCATCTAAACCAAATTGCTAATTTAATAAACATTATCTGGAGTTGATGGCTTTCTAGAATCTATCAGGGATACCCATAAAGCAATCACAGATGAAAATACTTATGTATATAAATACATACATATGAACAGCTGGCCTGAATCAGACTTCCAAAATAGTAAGCATCAGATTAGGGAAAGAGACTAAGAATGAGGGACACATTCAAGGAGCCCTCCTTGTAATCTGATGTTGCATTTAGGCAGTATATTTGGACATTGCAGTCATCAGTTATGGATATTCTGCAGGGCAGTGGTTTTGAAACCAATCTTGGCTACGTGGGAGTGAAAGGAACCTCAGGGCTTTTGATTTCCCAAATTTCCTAACCCCCATTTCCAGTGCAGATACACTCCCTGTTTTACTGCCACGTATTTCCCTCGCTCATGGCTAGTGTTAGCCTGTCTGCAGTGGGAGGAGTGAGGATGCAGATGACATGGGAGGAGAAAGAAACCCCATGGCTGCAGGAAAAAGTCCTTTTCTTAAAGACAGATTCCCCTGCACCGTGTCACTCACTGCCTTTGCACCCAGGGTGCTGGCTGGGTGTCCAAGTGGAAGGAAGTTGCTCTATGAAACAGGGTCAAGTACTAGGGGATGAATTTTTTAAAACTATTTAAATGGCTAATGGTGTAGACAGGCAATTAGTGAGACTTTCAAACTGCATTTCCTAATTGCATAGTCAAGTACTTGAACACAATTCATAAAATTTAGTCTTTATTCCTTCCAAGATCAAAGTAAGGGAACAGCAGGATAAATTACAAGCCAGCATGTAATCAGCCTGTTTTTGTGTGCCTAAATAAGATGCCCACGTGAGAAGTGGAGTTTCCCATCTCTGCCCTGGTATTACCAGTTCTGCCTGGCTTTGCAGTGCTGAGCTGGAGGATGCAACTGGGCTGGAGCTCACCCACAAACCATCTCATCTTCCTGGGAGCATGGGTGGATGGACAGGCAGCAGCAGTAACCCCAAAAGCCATCCTGGACTCAGCCAGATCTTAAACCTCATCCCCAGGATGTGAACTGGAACCACCTAGGCAGGACTACGGGGAGTAAGTATGGGGAGGCTTGTTTTGAGACAGTTCTCATGACTTCTCCATCTTTCACAGATTCGATTAATATTTCAGGTTGGACATGATGATGATGCAAAGGCTTCCTCCAGACTTGGGGTGGGGTAGGAGTGGGACCTTGAGGATGAGACAAAATGGGGAGTGAACACTCAGACCTACAACACATTCAAAAATCAAAGCCTTTCTGTGTTTCAGAGCAGTTTCTCTGGCTAGTTTAAATATCTGTGCCAGACCCTGGCAGTTACATGATGTGAATACCCCGTCAGAGACAATTATTTTTCCGATTTGTTCTGTGACAGCTCAGTTTTACACCAGCACTTACAGAGAATAACAGAGCAAAAAAACAACTTAAAGCATAGCTTGAAGTGCAGTGACAAGATAAATTTATCTCTGGGGAAAATAATAAGGAAATACATTTGAAAACAGGAGCATCAGAGGGTTCAGGAAGTCACTGCTGAGCGTGGGAGGGCAGGGTGTGAAGGCGGTTGACAAACTAACACAGCGATTGCGAGGTGAAGCCCTCCCCTCCGAGGGAGATGGCAGTCTTTGAAGAAACACAGCCCAGTGCCCAAAAACCTGCTACGTGGCTTTGGCTACCACTGTCTCTGAGTTCCACGTTCATCCTTAGCACTGCTGTTACCCTGTATCTGGATCCTGAATCCCCACAGGTGAATTTCTCCCCGCCTTCTAACTCTTCGAATAAACACCTCCAGTCTGTCCTCCCCTGAGCCTGGCAGTTTTATTTATGGTACTCACTGAAACAGTGTGCCTCCCCCTCCTTGGAGAACTTTTCGTGCTGCAGCTGAGAGGTGCAAATCCCTGTGGGTATTATCATTACTGCAGGCAGGCAGGTAGAAAGATGGCAGATTAAAAGGAGCACTAGGCACACTCTTCTCTCTTGCTACAGCCTCATTAGAAAGCAGAAGCACCCTTCTCTGTCCCTCTCTGAGCATACAAATAGGAAAAAACCAGGAGTGTGAGAATGCTTTAAATAGTCAGATCAGAGATGTCTGTCTGACAGCTCCTGTGCTCTGTGGGGAGGATGTGCTCTGGGTATGTGATAGACTTTACCTCCCTATGAACAAATTCTGACTTCAGTCCTAAATGCTCTTGTCTCCCCAACTTTCAGACAGGACTTATCATACAGCCAGCCTCAGTCTTGTTGATCTGAGATGCCTTTGGAATCACCAAAGTCGAGCGAAATCATTCAAGAACTTTTCCCTTCAGAAACGAGTCTTGGAAATGAAAAGCAACACTGCAGGGATGACCCTGACATGGTGATATGTTTGTTTCTGAGCACTCACAGGATGACTTTTCCATTGCTTTTCCAGTGCAATAGCTGACTCTTCAGGTGCCCTTGACAAACCAGCTATAAGAGAATCATCCAAACATCAGATGGATCATGACTTTACCAGCTCCCAGTCAACAGTTTTTCCCCACTGCAGCTACAGATCATTTTGAAAGCAGCCCTCCTGCAATAGTGAGTGGCATTTCTCTCTGTCATTATCTGAGCCCAGTTGTAAAGTTACGTTTTTTCCAGAACAGTTATAGAGCATTAGTTTAAATCCCTCCTATTTAGAAGTACAATAGCCAATCAGCTGACTGGCAAGCAAACAATGTTGCCATTAGCTCTGGAAACCAAACACACTTTCAAAATAACCAGAGAATAAGAGAAAAAAAAGGCAATGCTTTTTGTGACTGAAGCTTGCAACACAGGCAGGCTCTAAAAAGCTCACCCATCACTTTGCGTAGTTCCCAGCGTCCACTGTTTATCCCTGTAATCAGTACATTGGGGGAGCTCATGTAAGATGGAGCCATTTACAGGACACCCTGTGCTGGAGAGGACAGTGCACAATCGACTGATCATTTGGGGCTCAATCACCATTAAGCACTTTGCACGGGGAGTCAGAAAACCGACACCCATGCTGAGCTACGCTGGTGCCCAGGGAGGGCTCAGGGGTGAGCAGCTTGCCAGGCTCACAGATGTGCCTGGGCTTTCAAGGATGACCAGTGCAGTTTGGCCAAAATCTTCATTTGCAGCAGAATGACTGCTATGTCAACAGCAAGTTTCCAACTCCCCTGTTCAGGAGAAGGGAAAACACCTCCTCTACAGAGTTTAATGTTGGTCAGCAAAATTCAGCTTGAGGTGCATCTTGAATTTTTCAGCTGATAAACTGTCCGGTAGCTAAAGCCTCAATTTAGAACAAAATAGCCTGGAAATAATATCACTATCTGATGTTTCCCTAAGGAATCCAGCTTTCTCAGGGCACCCTGCAATTCTGTACACTTCCTGTTGGCATTACTGTGATTTACAAGACATTTGAGGCTGAGTTAGGTGCTGTACAGAAACACCCAGGTGAGGCCAGTCCTGCTCTGGGAGTTCAATCCTATAGTCAGAATTGTTGAAAATTACAAAAGCATCACTTCCCCTCAGTTTTATGTCAGAGATTTAATACAGATACAGATTAATACAGATTAAGAACAGTTTTTTCTAACTGTATAGGAAGCGATGTTTAGGAGAGGAACATTTTGGTGAAATAAACAAGTTCTCAGTTTTTATCATGCAGAAAGGACACGGTTTCTTCACCTTATTTATATTATTCCCTCAGCAGTGTAGAGTCCCTGGTCTGAGGAAATCAGCAACTTCACTTTAAGCTTTACTCCCCTAAGCACTGAATTCTTTCTGCAGCTGGTAGTTCCCTCCTCCCTCGATAACAGAAATCCCTCTCCCATTCAGAGCTTGAAGATTTCACTCATGAAAGTCCAAATACACAGTATAAAAGCAGCTGAAATTACCATATACCAGGGTTGAGAAGGGCACAAACACAGTATTAAAAACTTCTTTTGATTTTTCTTTGTGGACAGTGAAATCAGATTTTTTTTTTTGGAAACACAGCCTCCAAATACAATAAAATGATTATCTGTTTGGTCTTCACAGAGTCCCTTGTGGAACAGTTTTCATATCTGTCTAGAACCATTTGCAGTGAATTTTAGTACTGACATGAATCTACTGTGACTGAGCTTCAGATCAGCCAGACTAGCCTGCATGGATCCTTCTCCCCACATCATCACTAGAGATCTGTGGATTCAGACAATTCTGCCATCAAATAACATTGAACCAGAACAGATCCCAGCCAGATTTTGGAAGTTACTTTCCCAAACCATACAGCCCAAAGCTTATGATGGGACAGAGCTACACTGAAGACTGTGCAAGTTGCATGATGGTGCTCTACAAACCAGCATCTGACTTCACGAATCCTCTCAAGGAATGAGCTCGTGGAGTCCCTGGCTTTCCACTAACAAGTAATTTGTTGATCTCAGCAGAGGAAAAGAAATGTATTATTAACGATATGGTGTGGCAAGCACGATGGCAACAGCGCAGGCCAAGAGCCATAACTGCGCTGCTGGATGCGGCTGTTCCCAAGCCCTGCGCCGGGGCTCCCGGGCAGAGCGAGGATGCGGGGAGCTGCAGGGATGCGCGGGGAGGAGATACTCAAGCTCCATCTAGTGGAACAAAATCCGTGTAAGGTCAGACTGGGACAGACACGGTTGTTAGGAACGGTAAGCACTAAGGAAAAAGAAATAAACCCGGGTAAGGACTTGATTCCGTGGGAGGGAACGTTCTCTTTTCTTTTCGGAGGGAGTCAGGGTATAATCATAACTGAGAGAAGAAGTTGTGGTTAGGAAAAAAAGGAAAAAACCCTTATTACCTGCTGGGGCATAAGGATTTAAGCTTCCTGCACATATATTTTACTCTCCATTACTCCTGCCATATCCACCTTGAGCTTCTCACATGTGCTCACTGCTGTTTACAACCTTGCCCTGTCAGAGACCATGTGCTGACAGGCTGACCATGCCAGCAGGACCAAGGGGGGTTAAGGAAAAGCTTTTGTTCATTTGGCTCCATGCTCCCATATTAGAACAGGGTAGAAAACCACCCTTTCACATACAGTGACACAGTCTCTGAGTCACTGGCCTTGTTCTCCCAGCACACACAAGGTCCAACAGCACGAGGGTCCTGTTGGCTCTCTCAGTGTATCTTTATGGCCAGGGCTGTGCTTTTCCTCAGAGGGTGGTACCAAGGACTATAAGCAGTGGTTGGGTTTTCCAGTGGACACAGTCACAGTGGCAGCAAACACCTTGCTCAGCTGTCACAACAGAGAAGTCCGAGATGGACACCTCTGAGGCTGCAGCCAGATGGCACTAGGAACACCCATCCATGCTGTATTGGCAGGATATGGAGAGCCAACCCTGCAGAATTATGGCCAATGTCTCTGTTTATTCATCTATTGCCGCCTCTGCTTACTGCAGGATTTGTCTCACTGGGCCAAGACACTCAGCTAAGAACCGCAGTTACTTCAAAACGTCTACCTTTAATTAAAAAATCCAACCAAACAAAGATTTTTTCCCCCAGAAATGCTCCACATTGGTTCTTTTGGACATAGAACACATATGTACCAGTTTATAAACCAATGATTAATACAATGCTAATCTGTAGAATACTGTATTTTAGCTTCACAAAGTTACTACATGTCTTTCAGTCCTGAAGTCAGATCAGTTACCTTCAGCATTGGGTCATGAAACTGTAGAGTTTTTGAATATATTTCTCTCACTTTGCCTACAGGTTTTCTCTGAACTAGTCAGCAAGGGAAGTCTCATCATGAACATGGACAGCAGCAGCTTGGTGTGCTCCAGTAGTTACACCTGTTTAGTGCCATTGCCTGAATGTCTTTTAAGGGTTGAGATGAAGAACTACAGAAGGGAAAACAGTCACACACAGATAAGATCAGTGCTTGCTATAAAGGTGTTTTCTTCTGGATCCCATACTGATGCCAGGCTGATTCTTTCCAATTTTGGCTTTGTAGCCAGAGAAGAGTAAAAAGTTCTGTGAGTGAGAAGAACAAATGGATTCTGTGTTCTGTTTGTTGCAAAGGGATAAATGTGTGTGCTGGAGCCAAAAGAGAACAGTGACCCTTCCCCTAACAGGGCCATGGCCCAGCCTGCACCGTGGACTTGTATGACGAGAAGAACCACTGAGTTTGATCCTGACTTGTCTCAAGATGGCTGGAGTTTCTGCTTGACTTCCAGATTCCATTAATAGATGATGTGTGTGTGTAAATCCTCCCTATGGCTCCAAAAACCTGTGATGCAGAGCTTTAGAAAAACGGAGATAAAAACTTAATACCTTAGGTTATTAAAATCTCAGCACTTCTTTTACTGCAGCAGCTTTTTGCAATATCTACTAATCCTTTTCCTCCATAAAACTCCATATCCTATCTCACAATATACTTTGCTGTGATATTGCTAATCTTTAAATTTGTGCATGTTCTTCAGTAGGGGAACATTAACACAGGCACTGTGAGAGCATTAGGCTTAGGGTATGGTAAAACTGTTGCCTTGAGCTGCAAAGTTAGGGCAAGACAAGCCTCCTCCACCTCTGCCCACCCCACCAGCACCACCAGCATCGCGAGGCTGGGGCAGGAACAGCAACAGGGGAGTAAGATACAACAGGTTGTATAGGGGAGGGAATTTTTAGCAGGGCTTTCCTGCCAAAGCCAGGGTTTTAGAGATGCAGAGACCAGCATCTCTTAGAAACCACCTTATTCTGCGAATGGTGAATGTTCTTTGCATGTTGAAACTGCTCCTTCATCTTTGCTTTGCAAGAATGAAGTAAGAAGAGAGAGAACTGTAAAGGCTGGTGCTACAAAGCCACAGGTTGTATTTACAACACTTACAGGTTCAGCAGTGTCAGCTTGAGTTTTGTTCATATCTCTACCAGCAAAGGTAAAGAGAAACTTGCAATTCTTTTCCTGAAATAAAACCCACCATAGTATTTTTCCCTTCAAGGAATTTTTTTTAAGAGAGAAAAACTTTAATGTTTGAATTAAACTGTATGTGCCTATGGAAATAATATTTATAAGCTTTGTGGTAGGCCAAACACAAAATAGAAGTTCACATTAACTAAGGTCCCTGTAGAAATAGAACATTGTTCCACTTGTTCTCATAGAGAACCTGTATCCTTCACTTCTATTTTACAGTGAAAGTAAAATGCTTGTAATAGTAAATATGTAGTGGTTGATTAGATTCTAAACTCAAAATCTGTTTCTAGAGGTGAAACTTTTCAGCAGAGGAAAAGGAATATATCAAACCATAATTTAAGTACTAAAAAAGCAGATAACTATAAAGAATAGAGGAGAAAGTAGGGAAAACCCCCACAGGAAGCGTGTGAGATAAGAAATGAAACAACAAAAAGTCTTAATACATCAGTGCATGCAAACAGACAAGGGCTGTGGCATGGCCAGACCTATATAGGACACAGGCACAGCTGTGAAGTTTAGGTCTGATCCTATTTTTAAAGCATTTGCATTTCGCCTTCTCTGCCTCATCCCGTTCGGTCTCCTGCTGAAATCAGAAGCAAAGGAGATGCTGGTACAGCCAGGACAGTGTCCTTCAGTGTTTGGGCATTGCTCTTTTCTGCTTCAAAGGCAGCTGCAATCTCTCCTGCCTTTGTTTCGCTTTATCAGTAGTGGAGGAGTTCACATCCTCCAACACGCTCAGTAACAGAGAGCTTGTCCTCCCTCTCGGGCCGCTGCTGTATTATCAGAACTGTGAGAGAAGGCCTTCAAAACGCTTGTCCAGCACTTTCATTTGTTGTGCCCTAATGTGGCTGCTCCAGTCGCTGAATATGTAGATTTAGAAGTAAGTTTTTTAAGCAGTGCTCGAGAGGTATGCGTGTTAATCCCATTAGCTGATAAACGGATTTGTGAACACACCTTCCACCATCCTGCATTAATAACTATCCCTCAGTGTCACTAGGAAATGTAATTTAAATGCTTGTGAGAAGTTGATGTACCATATGTTCAAACCCACGGAATTAAACAAAACAAGTTTATGGGAAGTTGCAACATCGTCAAGATCTTATCCCTCGCTCTCTCCTACCAGCTTCCCATCCTTCAAAGTGACCAATTAGACTTGCTACTGATTTCCTGTCCATTTTTGAAAGTGCTACCACATGCAACTTGTCTTCCCCAAAGTCCACTGGAAGCTGAGCACTCTGACACAAGATCTGACCACTCCTGGGACTTACGGAATTTTGATTCTCCTCCAAAGCCAGACACTGGCTCCTGCACCCAAGAAAGCCATTCATTCTTTATCTTCTTCTAAAACACAACAAATCCTATAATATGGGGGATTCAGATTCACATTTTTACTCTAATATCCCTGCATGTTACCAGTATTTTTCCATGACATCACTGTAAAGGATGGCAAAGAAAAATTTCGGGGACCGGACAACCAAAGTAATTGATACTGAAATCAAACATTTTTCACCCAGGTCATCAGTCCAAACTCAGTATAGTTTGTCAGCAATTCAGACTACTGGTTTTCATTTGTCTGTACTGAGTGGATATGGAGACTGGACTTCCATTTGCCTCATCAAGAGATATTTTCAGGGAAGAGACACTTATCTCTGCCCTGTGAATATTTATTACTGGTGCTATAGATTACTTTGGTGAAAAGCAATGATGCCTTACACTGCAGGATCCTGCACCATCAACTCAAGGACTCAATGACAATGTACACAAGTTGCTGGGGACAGGCTGGAGTACAAATGCTCCCCCTCACCACATCGACAGCCATGGTGTACAGGAGAGGCTTGAGCAGCACCCACTGGCAAAGCAGGGGCTTAGGTAAGCAGAGGTCACAGGCCAGAGATAACTGTCCATTTTCAAGGACTCATCATTGACATTTACTCCCCAACATCCTGTCCTACTTCTCCAGAGAAGTCAGCACAGTCTGCTCATGGGGTCAAGAAGGGGAAGAGAGAGAGAGACCATAGGATACAGTGCTCCAAATGTCCAAGGTGCAGCCACCTCAGTAAGTGGGGAGAGGGCAGGTGAAGCAGGCAAGTCATACACTCAGCACTCAAGATGGAATAGTCCTATAGTGTGTCCTTGTAGTGACAGGGCAAGTCACACCCAGTGGAGAGAGGAGACTGTTCCTTCCCTTCCACGCATCTTTTGCTTTTGATCAGTAAAAGAGGCCACCTGGCCTCTTTAAATCTCCACAGATAAATACTCGGGTCCTGAGGTCTTTCACTGCCCTTGTCTGAAGCCACACAGTAACAGCACATTTGTTTTTGCAACTCAGTTGGACAAAGAAGGAAAAAGCCATTTCAAGCCTCAACAGTCCCAGCTCTAAGAGCGCAGCACTAAAGAGGCACTTTCTTTCCAAATCAAGCAGGAGAACCAGCTCAGCTGGGGGGCTCAAGTCTAGACTTGCAGCCACCGAAGGAGCCCAGACTGTTGTAAATGAAGGACCGGCTGATGTTCTGGTTACCAGGCGGGGGGTCGGGAGCGCTGGCATCTTATCTCCGTCTCGAACCGAGACTTCATTTTGAGATTCGTGTCAACACTGCCGACAAACGGGATTCCCGGGAGCAGTGCCGGGGGTCGGGAGCAGAGCCGGGAGCCGCAGCCGTGCACTGCCCGCCGCGGTCGCTAAAGGGAGCTCCAGGCTCAGCGCTCGGCTCTGCCTCCCGCTTCAGATGGCACCGAACCCCTTCGCTTTCCTCCCGCAGTAACCGGGTGCTGGGAATTACTGGGGGCGTTTACAGGGACGCTTGAGAAATGTAAATCTACTCCTTCACTTTAGGATTGCAATGCAGCAGCTACAAACTCTTCGGGGAACTGGGCACACTTGGAGTAAGCGTGAGGCTTATACAGCGTTTCACTGGGTTATCTCCAAGATATATTGTATTTTAGAGCTGAACACTGCTGTAGATACAAAGAGTACTTACAGCCTAAGCTTGTCAATAGAGACTCAATAAACTCCCAGTCCTGCTCATGTCTTTCTGAAGGCTAAGATTTTAAAAACACAGCTATGCACCACATGCAGTGACACAACAGAGACACGTCTGAAATAAGGTACATCTCTACTGATTTAGTGTGAACAGTTTTGAACGGGTGATGTATAACACTGGAATATTTTAGGGTCACACATTACCCTTTCACAGAAAAGCACAAGGCAGTTTCGGATGCCTGTGGCATTGTCAGTGCAATCAGTGCCTGCAACAGGTAAGCAGAGTAGTTCAGCAGAAACACTCCTGGACTCTGGTGACCAACAAAACATCACCACAAAAAAACAATACCAAAACCAACCAACCGACCAAACCTAATTGGTTTGCAACAGCAGTGTGATTTAAAACCCAAGCAGCTAAACTCCCCAGGGAACAGCATCTGCTGCGTGGTAAGCACAGCCTCATAATTCAAGTGTCCCTGAGGGAAAAAAATCAAAATCTGTAAGGACTTCCAGAAGTGGAGTGGTGGTTGGGAAGGCCTGCTCCCAGGGCTGGGGACCAGGCAGGAGGGTATTTCTCATTTTGTTTAAGTGTTTCTAGCAGGTGATGGAGCTATAGAAGCAGCTACTCTCCTGGTATGAGCAGTGGTACCCTTCCCAATTTTTCTGGCCCTCCTGAGGGAGCTCTGATTAGCCAGTTTTGTTCAGTCACTGCTGGAGTCAACTGTTTATTAATAAGTGAAATGCCTTGTTTTCTACATTCTCTGCCTATAAAAAATAAAAATCTGTGGACTTCTTTGGGGGACTGGTTAGAAACAGGTGACCTTCAAGTACTTTTTCATGTTCTGTGTCTTAAAGAGACTCCTGAGTCAATAATATTACCATTACAGTTAATGCAAAGCAGTACATATAGAGCAGAAAGCAGCAGGGACAAGCAGGCAGTCTCAGAAAGAGTTGAGAAATGTTTGAGAGGAAGGAAATTCCCACCACCAGCCCGTCTGTCATACCAAGCCTGTGCTTGTGTAGATGCAAAGCTGTTGGTATTCCAGACAACTCATGATTCACTTGTTTATAATTACTACAGGCATTTACAGGAAAAAAGGGGGTTTGTTTTTCTTAAGGGCTATGTACTCCAGCTCTGGCTCCTCACCTGAGCAGCTCTGCTGCAGCTACAATGAAGATACAGGACAGTTTTTAGCCCAACTTTGGAAAAACCCAGCCAACTCCATCAGAGTTGGTTGCCTACAGGTTATTCAGCCATCTGTTAGGAAGAATAAAATCCTCCAATCAAATCCCAATAAAAAAATCCTAAAATCAAGCACTGCACTTAATAAGACAGTTATCTGCTGCTAACCCTGGCTGACTGCTCTCCACAGGGCATGAGTAGATGTGCCATCAGGAGGGAGGTGGGAAAGAACAAACTCCCTTAGTTCACACAAGTGCAGCAGAGCTCATTATGTGCCCTGCTGCCTATTGCTGCGAGAGGTTAGAAATGCTTCTTTATTTCCCCCTGCCCTAATGCACTTGCTGCCTTCCCCATTCTGTTTATTTTGTGCCACCAAAGCAGTGACAATCAGCCATGTGAAGCATTATTCCCTTATTCCCTAGCCTCCTTTCTGAGGTGAGCACAGTCCTGAAAACAGGAGCAACTTCCAGAAAAAAAAAAAAAAAATTACTGCCACATCAATTTCTATTCAAATCGCTTGGCACATTTCTCTAGTTCTTTTGCTGGAGACCAAGGTTCACTTCCAGCTCCCCAGCCTTCAATACCTCGGGACAGTGAGTGCTGGCACAAACTGAAACCTGGTGACCTTCCTTTGAGAATATTAAGTCTTGCTAGAGTTTCTCTGAGGTTAATCGATTCCACTCAGTCCTCTCTTGTGAAATCCTTGGAACAGGAAAAAATAAGGAGAGAAAAAGCCAAAGGAGATTTTCATGCAATCCTTACAGCCCCAGGATTGCTTCAGTTTTTAATGGTGTTTATCTCAATCTCACCATCCTTGGAAAGCATGCTGCAAAGTACTTATATTAGTCCTTAAATAAAAAAACCCAAATACTGAACTGCACTTTTAACTTGCCAAGACCACACAGTCTGTGCCATATTCAAAATACTGCACAGCAAGGTACAGTGCAAGATCATGCCAGTTATCAGAACCATCTGAGCTCCCAAAATTTTGTGAAGAGATTTACCTTGTACAGTGTGGCACCCAAAGAGCATCAAGTGCAAGGAAGCCATTCTGGAGTGGTTACAGACACATGGAGATTGGTGTGTTAAACACTGGCCCCTGGAGCCATCCAGGCAACAATGAGCCTAATCAACTTGCCAGTTTCTCTTTCCTCTTTGCCACAGTTGCCAACACAATCTGAGTGGGCACTCACAAATGCAGCTTTGTTACTGGAGGGCCCAAACTCCTCATCACTTTGCAGCTCACTGGTATTTCTGTATTTCTCTGTTCTTGATGGGACCAACGGACTGGCCTCCAGACTTTCCTCATGTTCCCTCTCACTGTGACCTGCACCATGCCTGGGGCAGTGGTAAACCTTTGTCTAATGTGAACATTTCATATGCTGCAAGAGCAAATGCTGCATCAGCTGAAGCACTGAAGGAAGCAAAGTCCTAACATCCCCTTAGCTCCTCCCTGGGTAAACTGGTCTCCAAAAGGGTGTTCTATCAAAGGCACTGCTCTTGTGTCAAAGTCTGGCCATGTTTTAGGTTGTGTGCAATACTGGGCACATGAGTGCTTGAGCTCAGTACACACAGTTGGGCTGAAGTGGGGTCACTGACCTGCTCCAGGCCAGCAAGGTGAACCAGTGCCCTCAGGGCCCCAACATATGCAGAGGTGTGGAACAAAAGGCATCATCAAATACAGCAGGTCTGACCAAAAGGATTTTTCTACTCCCAAAACATCCCCATTCTAGTGTCTGCATCTTGCCTTCTGTGATCAGTGCTGCCTTCGATTTGATCAGGACCACTTTATCCCACAGGTCCCCAGCCAAACCATCCAGCAGCATCGGCAGGAGAATCCATGTGGGATAACTGGGCAAGTACTGCTGGCACAGACCAGCTTCGCACAGCACTCAGATCCCTAAATAGAAATATGAATAAAAATAGTCCAATTTGGACATCAAAACCCCAAAATGAGGTAGGAATGTATTTAAATCAAGAGGTAGTTTCTAAAATGAAGAGTGATTCCTAATTATTTGCCACTGTTCATGAGGTTGTACTGAGATGCTACTTCACCTCATCATTTTCAACCCTCTGAAATGCTACACAAAAATGTCACGAGTAACTGACATTTTGAGAACCAATCTTTCCATTTGTTCAGTTTAAAAGAATCTTAATTTTTCTTCTAGGCTACAGATACTGATCGAGAGTGCTACGTAATCTTTGGATTCATTTGTCCAACAATCATCTAATTAATTAATCATTGATAATTAAAATGACCTCCTTTTGACTGATACCTGATCCCAGAAAGGTTCAAAAGAAACTTAACACATGTTGTGTCGTGTTCCAGCATAACCCACTACAGGTGTGTTATCATGTTATGCCACATCTGGTTTCCAGAGAACAAAATGAACCGAGGAACAAATTAAAGGAGGAACCAGTTGTACTTGTATCAGATCTAACCAGTTCAAATGTCTGGCAATTACAGGAGCAGGTGAACTTGTAGAACCATCAGTAACCCCAGAAATGGCATTATTTTTGGATACGTCCAAGCAGGGGTATCTGATAGCACCATATTATCTGTGCAATCACTGCTGTACTTAGGGGCTACAAGAACTCTGTTAAGAGAAAATCTAACTAAAATCTCACCTAAACTGACAAGAAGGAAAAGTATTCCTCATGTTTGAATCTGCGATGTGCAAACTATGAGTGAAATGAATGAACTGGCCATCCAACACCTCCCTGATTTTCTTTAGAAGCTCCGTACCTTACATGGGATCTGCAGACTGATCCACACCTCTTCTGCTCTACTTCCTGGTCACTGTGTGATGAGGGAAAAAGGTTCAGGCTCCCAGCTGCCTCAGATAAAATATCACCATGAAAATTTCAGTTCTCCAGCCACACTAAGTACTGCTGTTCAGAGAAAGCTACTGCCCCCATCCCATGGGCAATCTGAACCTCAGACAGAAAAAACAATATTCTTCAAAGGTGCAGGGTATTCAGCTCTCGTTTGCCTTTTCTAGGTGTTTCCTCTCTCAGTAGCATCCACCAATGCACAGCCCTGACTTCACTCTTAAAATTAATTAAAATGCAGAAATAGCATTTACGTTTCTCTTCAGGGACATTTTGCCTATTTGAGGAGGAAAAGCATTTTGTGGGAACAGTAGTGTCAGCTATGGAGCTGGAGTCCTGCCCTCCTTACAGTAGCACAGTTGAGGGACATTTTCATTGAATAAGTTGACTGGGGAAAACAGAAGTAAACATTTACCTTTATTTTATGCTGAAGCTAAGTAGGTGCTTTTTTAAAAAAAAAAAAACACAACAAACCAAAACAATAGAGAACCAAGGGGTTTAGGGGCAGAAAATCTATGGAACTGTAATAAGTGGTGGGTCTCCTCCCAAAGGGATATTGGTTTTCAGTATATAATTAATAACAAGAAAACTGTATCCTGACTTTGGGGTCTGCATCAGCATCCTGGAACAAAAAGGGCCATAAATTAGCATCAATTATGTATTAAAGTTCCAATTAACCTGGCTGACACTGATATACTTTAACAAGGTACGCTTAGACAAAAGAAGCAACTCTCTAATTACTTGGAACAGGACCTCATGACCCATTCTGCTCTTTTATCCCAATGCCAACCTAATGAGGAAGGAAGTGAGAGATAGGAAACTGTGCATAAGGCAAGGCTGTAGCACCTCAAGATGCCCCTTGGAAAATGCTTTTACCTTCATAAAACTGCCAGTGATAAATACCTTTTTGTTCTCAGTGACTTTTAACTGTTTTTGGAAGAAGTGTTTTTAAGGCTGAAATTGCTCATGTTCATTTTAATGTGGAAATCTGCCATCTAATGAAGGTCCTGGTCACCTGTTCCTGCCCTGTGACACACCACATACACAGTATTTGTGATGATGGCACCCAGGGTTCCTTACATAGATTGAAAGGATGCTCCTTGAAGTATCTTAGGCAAGAGAGACAATCACAATTAGTCTTCCACTGTAACCAGAACAGTTGGGTTAAGTATATTTTTCAGCACTGAAAGGACCTTTTCAGCACTTGTGCAAAGACTGAGAACAGAAGGTAGACCTGTGTAAAACCTGTGCTGCCTGTAGGGAGAGCAACATCAAGGGGAGGACTGAGGACAGAGTCAGGAAGGTACATATGGAATATCTAAAAAGGCACATAACTTTTCTTCCTTTTTATGTTTGCTGAAATCAGATAACCTTGGATACCACAACCAGGGGCATCTCCTCTCCCTTAAAAAACAACAGGTAATTGTAGAGAGTGTACAGCCAGGCAGTCTGCTCTTGTTCAGTTCTGTTCAGCGCTCAACTCTTCTACCCCAGATTGACCAACCAGACTTTGAACATATGCAGTTATACAAAGGGCAAAGAGGACTGTTTTTTTCTGGTGGTGTGGTTTTTAAAATCACTTAAACGTGTTGTACTTTACTGTCAAATAATAGTTCTCTAGAGCAAGGCAGTTCCTGTAATGAGAACTGCAGAAGAACTAACTTGTCCTTGAAGAACAATCCTTTCTCAGTGCTAATTCTTTCTCTGTGTCATGTTTTCAGCACTGTAAATAGTTTTAAATTAATGATGATGCTGACCCCTTTTTCATGGTTTTCCAGTGCAATACAGTTGGAGTCTTGGCTTTCACAGTTGATCTCCCACTAGCCACACAAGTCTGACTTCTGTCCTTT
Organism: Myiozetetes cayanensis; assembly: GCF_022539395.1. Lineage (NCBI taxonomy): Eukaryota > Metazoa > Chordata > Aves > Passeriformes > Tyrannidae > Myiozetetes > Myiozetetes cayanensis. Next base: position 15,624,959 of record NW_026086937.1, read on the forward strand.
TGGAGAAAAGGTGTTGGTGGAATCCATCAGAGGCACCTCTTAATTATAGTCACGGTCTTCAAAAGTCAGAGGAAAGTAAACTCATCACTGGGAGTTCAGCTGGATGACTCCTGCAGCGAGTGCTTTCCTGGGTCCTTGCAGTCAAAGGTTATCTTTCACATAAGCCATGTCAAAATTAAACACATGCTCTTCCCTAGATGGAATTTCTCTGAAGAGGGAAGGAGATTTTCTGTAGTACTGCCAAAACACACAGTGCTGGAAGAGAAGCTCAGCAGCTCAAGGCCTGGAATTGTGACTCCTTTTCCAAGACAGAGCTAATGTGCTCCATTAGCAAAAGCAGTCAGGAGACAATTGCCCAAATTACAGCTTCTATAGTAAGATTTTCAGGATTCCTTTGCTTTAGTTGGGAATTTTGTCTTTACCATTTCCCCATATCTTTGAGCCATTCTTCCAAAGCCAGCTGAGAATGAAGACAGAAATGTAAAAGAAATGCTTTAGTCGCTAAAAGGGTCAGAGTCAGGTCACCTTCAAGATTTGAACAGTTCATCGATGTCCCAAGCTAAGGCTGCCACATGCATTATTCTCCTCCCCTGTATTTTCTGCAGGAATATGTCTGGATCATTCAAGTAGTTTGTGAAGATTGAAAAAGAAACTATACAATCAATTTTGGCCTTTTGTGACATCGCCGGTGACTTCAGTAAGCCCTGGTGGAAAAAGACATATCCATAGTTCATACGTGATGCATACCCCTTGATCCATCTCCATTTAAACCAAGGTCTAGTTTAAACATCTGTGGGAATTGAATCAGACCGACAGACTATTATATGTGCACCATAGGGGACTCGCTTATAAGTCTCTTGTGGCAAACATGCTACTTATACAGTATCCCATTCAGATAAGTGACCTACTTATTGGTTGCATGTTGTAAGCTATTTTGATGAGAGCAATGTGATCCTTGCTGTTCTGCTTTGAGTAAACTTTAGCCTTTGGGTATAAGAGGAATATTTGACATCCATGTAATAGAGGACAGCCATATACATTCAGAGTGGGATTTTCAAAACCATTCACAACTGCAGAAAGGAGGAAGAATAAATTCACAAAGCCTTGATTCTCACAAGAACACAGTCACTTAGTAAATATCTAGGTGGCTTTATTCTCTATCACACTGGAATGGGCCTAGTTTTTTGGGGGAAATAGGACAATTGTTTGGTATTGCTTGGCTGCAGGTGCACAGGAACATTAAGGAGAACTTCCATCTCTATTTCTACCATTTGAAAGGAAAAAGTCCGATTTTAGTAGAATATCACTTATGTGAAAAGAAGGTAAATGACAGGACTTCAACTTTTTTTTTTTGCAGTTTATGCTATTGATTAAATAAATCCATCATCTTTCTCTGCAAGACTTTGCTGAGAAGTGAACAGATGTAAAATCCACCACAGCATACCCAAAGAAAAACACCCTCCTAAAATGACAGAGAGAAGGGAAAAAAAAAAGTGTTCTCCTTGAGATCTTATCTCTTTCTCTTGCAGCTTTAGCCCTCCATCATTTTATTCAAAGCAAAGTATCATCAGGCCCCAGTAAGAGCTATCCTTATCAGCCAGGGCTGCCGTGGCACACGTGGCCCTGCCTGGTGTAAATACACACACACCCTGGTTCCCAGTTCAGATGACTCCGTCCACTGGTGAGTAGCATGTGAAAGCCCTTCAGAGCTCTTCACTGAGCCCAGGGTGACAGTTTGCTCAATCTTTTGTAACTCCTCTGACCCTGCCTCGTTCAAAGGAAAGCTTTTTTTTTTTTTTCCTTTCCTAATTCCTCCCACTCCCTCTTTTAGAGGAATGAGAGGAAAATTTAAGTGCCCTGCTTTGACACTCAGCTTGCTGCTTGCGTGCAGTCAGGCCAGCTGCCTCCCCAGATCTCCACTGCATTGTCAATACATTCCTCTTGTGCCAAGACAAAATTTATAAATAGATTTGCCCAGTCAGTAAGCCCTTTCTCTTTAGAAAGACAGGGATTCAGGCAAAAAGAGGATTATTGATAACATGCAACATCTTTATTATAGCAGAGACTGCTACTGCTACTATAGTTAAGGACCTGTCAGCATTTCAATTGTAAGATTTTTTTTTTTTTTTGTGCAAGGGTTTAACTTGGCAGTAAAAATTTAAATATACTTGAGGCTGGACTTTTTCTTGCAAGAATTCAGCAGGAGTGTAGGCACAGGGCTCTTTCCTCTTCCTCTTCTTAATTAAGAGTGAATTCAATGAGTTTTAGAGTTTCTTATATGAATATACATCTCCTGTTTTCTGAGCAGTGATGGGTAACACCTGATCCACCATTAGGTAGTACAGAGCAGAGAGAAGGGCACAGGGCAAAGAGAAGGCCAAATCCTGCTCCCATTAGTAATGGTGCTTGAATAACATTTGGCCATTACAGGAACACATAATTTTGGCCAACTTCCCATATTTTCCTCTACCAAAAAAAACCCAACCCAGCTGAGGGAGATGCTAAAAAAAGTCCTTTCAAAATCATCTCATTTAGGTAGTTTATTTTCCTTGCAATGCATGCTGGTAGGACAGCACAATCTGCCAATTGATGAATGTGTCTTGGGAGTCACCAGCCCCACCTCCTTCCCCTTGTAGTCTGTGCCTCTCTTCAGCCTCTGGCAAATTGCTTAATTTCTGCTCTGTCTCAACTTCAGGATTCAGGATGGAAAACAGTAAAACTCAGGCAAATGGTTTTGCACACAGAATTCATTCTGCTGCAGCTCAAGCACTTTCTGTCAGGAAATAATCCCGCTCCCTCTGACTTCAGCAGTGATTAGCCCAAGTGTAAAGCCAGGGCTTGTTATTGCAGAGTTGCTGGCACCCGTAGACTTGTGTAACTTCAAGGAGTCTCAGTATTCTTGAAGACAGGACTGCTAAAATATTGCAGTGGAGCACACATGAGTTTCATCAAAATAAGGCCATCTTTCCTTTCAACCATGCCCACACACTTATGGAAGTAAATAGCAATGTGTCCTCTCATCAATTTTCTCCTCTTCTTCAGGTTTAAAAAAAGAAGAAAGTATTCATGCATTTCATGGTTTTCACATTTTTTTTAGGGGGGAGGTCGGTGAGGGGGAAAAGAAGGGTACCTTGATATTCAGCCACTGAGCTTTGCTAAGATTTATGAAAAAGGAGAGTAAATTGAGGATTGGGGGTCTGCACAGAGGAGTGGTAGATGTATTCTCCTCTGCCATGCTTCTCAGTGGGATGCTGTATGTCTTTTTCAGACAACCAACACAGCAGAACATTTTGCTTTCAGGATCTGAATAACTTTGCTCTCTCAGCCTGAAGTTAAACCCTTAATGTGAGGAGAACATGGGCCTTCAAGTCCCGTATAAGTGACAGAAAGTCCTTTACACACATGGCACAAAGCATTCTTTCGCTTGTTTCTCTCAACATTTGTATTTCTGGTCAACTGAGTAGTATCTTTTGTGTGCTCATTCCTACAAAAGAATAATACTTGTCTGTTTTGTCTGTTGACAAGATCTTCAAATCCTACTGCTCCTCTGTCACATTAAAACAGTACATTTCTGTCTAGTTTTATTTTTATGATATGAGGATTTAGCTAAGACTTTGACACCATGGAAACAAGACACAGGACATGATCCTGTTCTATCTAAATATATCCCCTGACTTTCAATCACACTTACCTCTTTTATATTTCATGAAAACTGCTCTTTACCTCCCTCCATCTATGCAACTCTTTTGGCCAGCAGGATCACCTTGGGCCCATCCCTTAGCTTTCATTACCACTTCAAGGAGAATTGCATGCACTGAGTGGAGGGGAGGCAGTGCAAGAAAACAGGCCCTTAAGAAACTGGATGTAGCATATCACTGGGGTAATTCTCAAAGAAATCTAATGTTAAATGGAAAGCAACTTCCAATTCTTCGATGTGCCAAATGAAAATTTAATTAAGCAAAGCAGATCAGCTTTTTCCTTGTACTGTAAAAAGAAAGGACTGTTCATTTCTCAATCCATCATTTCCACTACAGATCTTTGGCATTTTTTACTACTGTTTTTGGGCATTAGTTCATATGGCTTGTTATAGCTTGCAATCATAACACATTTGCACTTCTTGTCTACAGGACTTCAACATTACTGCTATTTTTTTTTTTAAGCCACCAAAATATCCCTTTGTTGTAGTTCACACAGATCCTGCTTGAGTAAAGGAGGTGGGAGGGACAATTCTGAAATGCAATTTGATGAAAACAAGTTTCTCATTTCAGTGTGGATTCAGGTACCTGCACTTCTGGAGACAAAAAAGCTATCTATACCTGCCTTTTAAAATCAGCTTCCTGGGCTGATAGGGATTTTCCTACCACTGGGAAAACAGAACACAATATTGAGGCCAGAGTCAGGAAATAATGTAGTTATCACGTAGTATGAGCAAGTGTGGGCTCACACAGTCCTCAGCATTCTACCAGACGCAGCGAAAAGCCCTAGGAAGGCCCAAAAAATTCCCCTCCAAAAAAATTTCAGTATTTTCCCCGCCATGGGCTGACTGGCTACTTTTAAATGGCTTGCTTTAAGTGCCAATATGTGTTATTCTGCCCACACAAGACAACTGAGCTAAAGCTGGACGAAGCAGGTGAGACACGCAGAAGGGATTGGAACAAATGTCCTGAATTTTTCAACCTCTCTGTTTTGCCAGTGACCCATACAGTGAGGAGCTGTGTCAGCTAATCACTTGGCTAGTCGCTGCTGACAGACAAATACCTTGTGGTGACATCTGATGGAGCTGTTACAAAGCACCAACCTTTCGGGGGCTCGCACACTTTGAGCTGCAGGTTATGCACAGGGGCACAGCACAGCCCCAACAAGTGCTCAACAACACACATGCAAACCCAGAAGAGTTCAGATGAATTTCTTAAAGAGAAGGCACTTGTGTTTACTTGGGCATTTTTATTTTAAACCATCGATGATAATTAACTGATTAATAATATCACAGTCATCAAAAGTGATAGCATGTTTTCAAGGAGCATGCAACAATAGCTTGCTGCTTTTGTGGCTTTAATTGTAAAAGCAAATAATTACATCCTTTTAAAGGCTTGAAGAGAATTGCTTTCAACTGTAAACAGAAACTAGGAAAGAAAATTCTCCAGCAAAATACCCATTTTTAAATGGCCACTGTTCCCTAAAAAACCTTGTAACAGCTGTATTTCAGGTGCATATTCAGGGACTAATTACTGATATGGATGATACCCAGACAATCAGATGAGGCTCTGCTCATCATCAGGGTGTCTTGACCATGGATTGATTTGGGCACCCCCCCCTTTTTTTTTTTTTTTAAATCCTTACAGGGCTCCACATGCAATGCTGACCACACTGGGAGGAATGCAGATGACCTCAGGACTGAGTTAGTTCCTCTATCAGTACTTTACAAACCACTGCAATGGCTGGTTCATTTTTCTTCTTTCCAGTTCTCCTCCCAGCATCTGACAAATCTCATAGTCTTTGTGCACAGTGAAAGAGGGACTTATTGCAAGTTCTGGATGCAAAGCATAGAGGAAGGCAAATTGGGAATGCAGCTCTGTTTGTCTCATCAATCTTATATTCTGATGGGTTCTGGTGCCTGGGAATGATCTCTGTATAAACTGCCCAAACAAAACACAGGTTTATTTGTTCAGTGGTCCTTCGTGACCTAATTACTAATACCTTCCAACTGACACACTCAGGGTTTTTACATCAACTTCCTTCTACACCAACTGCTCTGGGGTCTGGCCCAATCTCCCCCAAAGTGGCAAAAGAACCAGATTTAACTGGACTAGAGTTGGATGGAGCTTTGCAAACAAGTGATAGCCCATTCATTCAACAACGTTTGGTCTCAAAACTCAAGTGCTCTAAAAGCCCATTTTCAGCTGCTTGCACAGGAACAGGCTTGCCAGTCTGCATGTGAGGTATGAAGTGCACGTGTTATATGGAACTAGACCAAAAGTCCCTTTCACATCAGCAATCTTAAGCACTCAGCACTGAGTATTGTTGCTTTGAATGTTTCCAGCTCCTGAAGCAATTCCAGGCAGACGTGCTGACAAAAGAATAATTTTATCAGCATATGGCTGATCACAGCATCCAATTCCACCAGTATGAAATGGCCCCATAGAGCACACTAGCATTTCTGCATACAAGTGGAACAGATGCTGCAGAGATCAATGTAATAACAGTTTAATTAATTTTAGTGTCAAAGTCAAATGCTTCCTTATTTCCAGTTGACACGTCCGCTAATTTCATGGTTGGCTCTATGAATTTTGGAAACAGGAGAAGAAATTTGATTCCAGAGTTAAATACCGCAGAAAGGCCTGATGAAATGCAAGAGAAGCCCTTCTCCCTAATCTTCATAATCTTGAAGCCACATCATTTTCCATTGTCCACACTTTGTTATGAGTGGTTTACAGTTACAGTTTCATTTTCACCCCTTACTCTGAGCAGTCCCCTTGCATAAAAGCGTAGTAGCATCCTGGAGCTCCAACCCCACCTACAAGATCCCCTTGTAGATGACATTCTGGGTTAGGAGTCAAGAGACTTGGCTCTAGTTCTCACTTTGCAAGTGAAGTTTTCTGTCAGGAAAAGGTACCCCCATTGGACCTCCTGAGAATCTATTTACCACTGAAAAAGTAATTGTATTAGAGCGAGATGTTTTATGCCACAGAACTGTGGGATAACTTTATCCCAGCTGTCAATGCTGTACAGCTTCTACCCCAAAATGCTAATGGTGTTCAGCAGATGAATTAGAGGTGGAGGTGGAGAGGAAACAAATGGCCTTGGATAAATTATTTTATATTTCAGGTCACTGATAGCACCAAACACTATCTGAGTATTACACTAGTGAAAAGGCTGCACATCCTGCATCTCCTATTAGTGCCCAACTCTTTAGTTCCAGGGAACAGACAGGGGAAAACCAGCACAGTAAACTCATTCAACCAGGAAATATTGCACCCTGACTTCTGGTCAGAGGAAGTGAGGTCAAGCAACCTATGAGTAAAACAGTCCTAGGAGTTATTGACACAGTCGTGGTCTGCATAACGTTTGGATTGTCACAACAGCGAGAGGCAGAGGGTGGTGAGCGATCGCTTGCTGCACAAAGTGTGTTGTTATGCCAAGATGTGTTCAGCAAATGTTTATTCCACAGGCAGGAACTACGAGTGCCTGTAGTGGTCACTTAGGCCTGAAACCCAAGATTTCAGCGATTTTGTCTGAATGCATTTGCTGAGCACTGGGTGACATTCACCAACACAAGCAGCTTCTCAGGTTTCAGCAGGAACTAATCTACCATCCTTCTGCATCTATCACTTCCAATGACCCACACTAAAGAGCATCACGCACACCCTGCCTGCTCTGACACTCAGTGGGGTATCACCTCACAATTAGGACTCTGCATCCCAGTGTATTTCATTAGCAAGAGGAGACGGTGGCCAGGGCTCTACACGTTGTCAGAGTGCCCAGATCACAGCAGGCAGCGCCACAGAAACCCCCCACCTCTCCAGCAGCCTCCTCCCATCTTAAAACAAAGGCAGGTTGAGGGGAGAAGCAATGGGGATGGGAAGGAGGGAAACCTTAGCAATGCTTAAGCAAACACATTTGGAATGAGGCTTAGGTTACTACACATGTCAAGGGGATTTTTTTCCTCCCCCTCCTCCTCCTCGTGTTGGCAAACTGTTGAAGACCACAGGCATGGAGGCCTCTCAACAGGGGACCAGCAGAGACCAGAGGTAAAAGAACCAGGGGGTTCCTTGTGCTAAGGAAAGCATCTGAAAAGGCACATCCTCTGGGTGCTTTTGTTTGAGGGCTATGCTTGACTAACAAATCCTGTTGCACTAAGATTGTAGGCTGCAGATATCCTAACAAAAACAAACCCAGAGTACTGCCTTTACATCCAAATGATTTCAGGGAAGAGCTGTTAACAGCAGGATGACAAACACCACAGTCCTTGAGCTCATGTGTGCAAATCCGAAACAACTCCTTGCGTTAGGATATCACAGAAAAATCCCACAAATCAAACACAGTAATACCAAGTGCTTGTATAGCATGTTTTACCTGCAGCTCTTGGAGCGATTACAAAGAGAAACGAAGAAGAAAGGCTCATTACCACCATTTCACAGATAAGGAAACTGTGGCACAGAAAGGAAGTGATTTGTCCTGCAGCCCAGTGGAAGAACAGGGCAGTCAAGTCAAGCCTCTTAAGTCCCAGTCCGATGCCCTCTCCCCTGAACTATTGTAGCAGACTCTGACCCTGCAGGAACTTCACATTTGTCATTATGCTTTACACCTTGATCATGAGGCTGGGTGTCTTCAAAGCACTGCCCTCAGCTCCTTGGCCAGGAGAGGAAAAAGCTCCCATGTACCTAATCAAATATAATTGCCATTCCTGGAGAAAAGAGATTCCTTCTCAACTCCTCTGGATGATAATTCACCCTGTGTTCAGGTGTAAATGTAATGCTATATGTAAGCCAAGATAAAAGTAACTCCTCTGACCACTTTTAACTCAACATCCCTTATGCAGTAAATTTCATACACAGCTATTGAAATAGTACCAGGAATTGGCTGTAATTTTGTTTTCTGTTAATATAATTTCATACAGCAGTTTTAGCGTATTCTCACTAAAATGTAGGCTGCAGGGAAAGCTTGTTTAACAATAAAAGCCTATAACCTTTAAACATACAGATAGCAGAGGATTAGTTTAACTATTGAACTTCAACTGGGGGACCAGTTTCCAAGAAGGCACTGGCCCAGCATAGATCCTGCATCATTCGAGGCTCAGGAACGGCACTTTACTTGCTACAGCAGCACTTGTGTGGCATGGGAACAGAGAAATAGCCAGGACAGAAATATGGGTCAAAATCAGCACTTAAAAGTTAACCTGGAAAACAGTAAATCACCAGTGGAGATTCCAGAGTGTGAGCACAGAGCACTTGAAAAGAGGGACTCTGCTTAGCGAGTCATCCACAGAGCGTTGCTCCCACAGTCAGTGGTGTGGGTTTAGGATGTGCACATGAATACAATCTCCTGAGACAGATGAGAGCATCCTGGTGGGTAGACAGCAGGTTTCTTCCCTATGATGCTTCCAAAAGGTCGTTACTGTGACCAAGTCAGACAGTTAAATTATCAGACATGAACAGCTAACAAACAGGGCCAGGGAGGAATGGATGTTTTCCCTTAGGTGCCTTGTGTAAACTTACAGCCTGCTACACTCCAAAGGTGGCCATAGGTGACTTGTAATCCAGGCCAAAAGCAGAAAATCACAGGATTAAAAGTGGGTGGTCAGATCATTCATTTGACTTGTAGGGGAATAAAACCCCACGATATCTGCTCGTAGACGACAAGCAGTTTTGCAGGGAACAAAGAAATCTCTCTCACAGGCAAAATTGGTCTGCCAGGAACTGAGCCCATCTAGCTCCTCACCTCCCCACCACCCTCCCCATATCTTCCCCTCTAAAAGGATCTTTTCTGGGATTCAGGGAATGCGTGTTTATAAAATAGTTCCATTCAATTAGGGCACAGAGTACAGCAGCTTTATATCAGAGGCAACCCAGAGCGAGAGCTCTGTGGAAGTGCAGGTACATGGTAATGATGACAACCCTGCACTGGTTGTAGTGTCATCACCTCTTATTCTTAATCAAAAGGCTTCCAATCCCTTCTCGACGTGTGCACTCGGAAATGAAGGGACTGCTGGAGAATCATTTGAATGTGGCAGCCCTAGATAATGATGAAACGAATAAAAGGCCGACTTTTTTGTTTAGGTTTGAGGAAGAATTCAGGATTCCTCTCGTGAAAAGGCAGCAGTTTAATAGCAGTGAGGCAGAAGGGCTTCTCGTTATCCACAGAGGCTGCTGCTGGCACAGCACTAATGGCCATGGCACGGGCTTCCCCAGAGCGCTCCCTGCGCCGCGGCACCCTGAGGAGGCCGTGTGCCAGCAGGGCGAGTGGAGACTGCTCCAAGAGACTTGGCTTGGGACTGGGAAACAGCACAGGGCTCAAGTGCACAGGCTTTTCCTCGTGGAAGAAGCACAGACAGCTTTTCTGGGCTTCCCCAAGCAGTGCAAGCCACACGAACCCACATCTGGCCGGCCAAGCGTGGGGCCTTGGTGTCTCTGCCCGCAGCTGCTTCATCCCCTGCTGAGCAGCAGCTGCTTAAGCAGATGTAATGCTGCCCACAGTAGAAAGGCCATCTAAACCAACTATGGGGCAGGAGTTGCTTCCACAAAATAGGATGTGCCTCCTTGGGCAGGCACATAACATCACTGAGCCTGGAAGCAGCCCATTGATAAGCTGTGTCTTCCCCTACGCTACCCTGCAAGACTGATTTTGATACTGAATTTGGGTGAAAAGAATGGAAAGCAGCTAAGCACTTCGCTTCTCCCTGTAGCTCATACATACCCCTCAACACAATCTTATTAATATCTCTTGCCATACATTTTTGCAGTTTCTTTTATATACTCCAGGAACCGGCCACTGTAAGTCACAGGATCTTTTGTCTGAGGGAGGTCAAGAGCTGTGCTGTGCTGAATGACCTACTGGTTACCTGCTGGTTCCATTTGGGGAATACCAATTGCATGCCAGGCAAGAGCAATAGTAAAGGGTCTTTGTTTGGTTGTTGATTTAAAAGAGCATTATTTCAGAGAAGGAAGTTGAGTAACAGACTTTTTCAGTAACTTAAGGAAAGTGAGGAAATAATTTTTGCTTATATTTCATTATTGGCCTCTTTGTCTAAAAGTGAAGTTTTCACACACACACAAAAATAATCTTGATGTTCGCAAAGTGCAACTATCATCTTTAGCAATTTGCCCAACCCTTCTGAGGCATTCACATTTATCCATACCAGAGCAAAACACACAAACCAAAATTCAAAACAACTTCTGTTTAACACCAGTTAAAGTGACTCTGTTCACTGCAGTAACATTTGCCCCAAATGCAGAGCTGGCAAGGTCAATAGTTTCACTTTTTGTGCTTCAGCTACATTAATATAACAGTTTGCCATTCCTCTCTATTACTATATCCGTTCAAAGCTTCATAAGCTATCATGAGCAGCCTGATCTCTGACACGCAAGACATGTTAACAACAGCTTTTCCCATTCAGGAAGCCAGCAAGGAAGAGAAGTCAGACCTTTCAATGTATGTTAAGTAACAAACATAAGATCTCCATGATGTCCTACATGATGAAACACCTTACAGCAGGTTAGAAAAGGAAGTATGTGGAATCAATACATTTCTTCTCACAGTTACATAGCTGCATACATCACCACTTTTAACTTCACTGTCTTCAATCCAGCCCACTGTGTCCACAAGTGATATCACAGGGACAAGGCTATAGAAAAGCCAAGGACATTATAAATGAACAATGTGGTTATTCAGTGCATACATCTAGGGTTAGGGCAAAGTGACCAGCGACACAAAAAGCCCAGAACACTATGATGGGATTTCACTTTATAGCAATACCTGTTAGAATGAACACCTAATAAGAAAAAACAGCAGATAAAAAGAGCTTACAGGCAGCACACAAGAACATACGTTTAGCCAAGAAACTAAACGTGCTCAGTCATAAACACAGAACAGACAAATACATGGTTTCAGGATTTCCTATTCCCTAACCCCTTCACAAAACCATAACATATGAATTAAGACAGTTGCACTGGGTTTATGTGGCAGAGTTTGGTAGTAGGTGACTGGGCTGAAGGGGTGGCACCTGAGAGAAGAGGCCAGAAGCTACCTCCATATCAGAGAGTCAGCTCCAAAACTGGCCAAAGCTGAGCCCATCAGCAATGCTGGTGGCACCTCTGTGAAAACACATTTAAGAAGGGGTGGTAAACACTGCCCAACAGCTATGATGGAGAGGAGTGAGGAAAAAGTGCAAAAGAAACAGCCCTGCAGACACCACAGTCCATGATGAAGGAGGGGGAGGAGGTGCTCCAGAAGTCAGAACAGAGATTTCCTTGCATGGGGGAGGCCACGCTGAAGTTGTTGTTCCCCTGCAGCCCAAGAAGGACAACATCAGAACAGACACCCACACTACAGCAGGGGCTTGTGACCTGAAAGAAGCTGGAGTTCATGCTGGAGCAGTTCTTGAAGAATTGCTGCCACATTGGAAGGACATTCTGAAGGACTGTATTCCACAGGAGGGACCCCATGTTGGAGCAGTGGAAGAGTTCAGGGGAGGAGTGGCAATGACAAAGTGTTATGAATTGACCACAACACCCCCCATGCCAGATGTGTGGGGTGGGTAGTGGAGTTGGAATGAGGGAATGAGGTTGAGCCTGGGCACCATAGGTGAGGTGGGGAAGGTGTTTTTCTTTCTCACTTTCCTTCTCTATTTTTGAAATGAAAATATGTTAAATTAATTTTCCCCAATAGCTAATTCTTTCTGCTTTGCTAGTGATGCCCATTGGTGGGCAATCTCCCTGTCTTTATGCATAAGCTTTTTTTACATCTCATTTTCTTTCTCTGCCCCAGTGAGGAGAGGGAGCAAGAGAGCAGCTCCGTGGGCCTCTAGCAGACAGCCCAGGTTATCCCACAGAAACAGCATTTGTGCCCACATGATAAAGAACAGAACAAAGCTACACAAATCCGCTAGAAAAAGTGGTTTACTCCAGAAATGTGCATTAGATCAAAAGTAAAACCATTGTCAAAAAAAAGAAGAACATATTAGATTTCAAATAGCAACTGTTTGTTTTGTTGTGGTGTTTTTAACTACCAACTCAACTGAATTAAAGCATGCCATTCAAAATTCTTACCTTTTTAAGAGTTTAAATGCCAGAGTTCTCTTTTTGTGTCAAATTACTCCTACATCCTCATTTTCCTCCTTTTATAGCCTCACCACCATTCTGATATACAGAATGAGTGACCTCACCTGTGGGTTAACAAGCCCAGCACCCTTTTTTTCTATTGGTCTGCTCCTTCCTCAGTCATTTTCAATAGAGCAATTAAAAGGCTCAACCAGCAGACAGTGCTCTCCACCTGATTTGCAGGTAGCTTGGTGAAATGTGCAGCAAGGGGTTAGCAATGAATGTACACATGAACTTCAATCAGCACAAATTGCTGAGGAAACATTTTAGTCTTGGATTATAATAACCATGTTGGATTGAGACTGTTTCCTAATCATTCAAAGCTTCATCAGTCATAAAAATGTCCATTCACTTGGGCGTGAGTTTTATGAAACCACCCTATGATCTCATAATAAATCTCTTATAAACTACTTGAGGATCAGCCCTGATTATGGACACAGGAAAGATTCAGCAAATACAAGACATGAGAAAATAGACTGTATTTTTACTGTGATTTAGTTATTGGATTATAGCTGGAGAAAAGCAGAGTTGAGAAAGGCCATTTTAACCTTATCTGGAGAAGTATCTTTTCCTCCAGCAAGCACATCAATGCCAATAAAGAATCTGAGTCTTCTCCTATGTTATCTGACCTTATTGGCATTGATGTGCTTGCTGTAGGAAAAGATGTTTCTCTGAAAGGGGATGAGATCCTTCTCTGGCAGAGCTGCTGGGTGGATGTATGGTCTTACCAGGGTAAATGAGCACCTTGGTTAACTATAAATTAACTGCAGACAGTTCAGCACCCTGCTTAGCTGTAATCCCCTGTTTGTATTACTATGTTGCTCCAATTGCATGTGCCATTTTGGGTGCTAATGAGAAAAATACAGTGTATTTTACTTAGACTGAATAAACATCTTGTAATTAGTACTAACCCACCTCATTGCAACACTGTGTTCTCCCACAGATGCCAGTAGCTATTGCTGGTTGGTAATTGCAGGGGCATGTTTTGGCCATAAAACAGCAACTTTACAGCACTGTCCTTATATTCACTTTTGACAAAACCCGTTGCCATCACCAGCCTCTCATGCAAAGGACACTCCATGCAGGCTCCCTTGGATACTATCTGGACCCCTGGGGAATGGAACAATGGAAAAAAATAAATCTTTCTGAGGAAGCCTTAAACTGACCGACAAATGATGTCTCTGAGGTATTGAAATGAAAAACTTGGGTGGAATTCACTGAATTATGCAAGCTTAAAAATATCAGTGTGTCAAAACATCAAATTTATGTAATGCCATGTTCTGCTTCAGAAAATTCCAGTGTGTCTTCTCTAGAGGCAAAATATTTCAAGGCAAAAGATTTCATGGCAAAATACTTGGTGGTTTAGAAACCATCAACCAAAGCAATTTGCAAGAACATACAGTGGCAGTGGCTGCTCCCGCAGTCCTGGTGTGGGCAGCGCTCCCAGGACAGAGTCAAGCAGTGCCAGCTCCTGGCAGGTGCTCCCCACAAGGTGTTAATCCTAAAGCTCAGTGACAGAATTTTAATAGCACTGCTCATCACCACAGCAAAACAGCCACTGGTCTTGTTATAAAATAGGTGTATTTCAAGTGCACTGTCCTATTTTGTTCTGTCCAGGGAAGAGAGTAGGAGTGCACTTGTAGCCAGACACTGCTCAGGCCTCATGGCATCCCTTCTCTAGGAACTGTTCCTGGTTTTCCCTTATTTCTTTATGAGTGTAGTAAAAATGCTCTGGAGGGGCTCTCGTGTTTTGCAACGTGAATAAGCACAGCTGACACAAAAAGGTGAGTTTCAGACTATTTTAGAGCAGTGATTAAAACCACATCGTGCTTCTATTTGATTCGGTTTAGATGATGTCTGCTGTGCTCACAGATACAGGGAAAAAAACATTGGGAAACAGGACAGAAATAAAAATCTTTTGAAAAAAAGGTCTAAATTTGGCCCAGAGATTCAAACCCCAATGTGTCAACATAAATTAAGCAGTTCCTCTTCAGAGTATCCATAGCCATGTCGCAATAAAGCTGTTGATGACGGACTGAAAAGAAGGTAATTTTGTCACCTTAATTTTCTTCCTATTTAAGTGGGAAGCAGGAATGCTGCAGTGCTGGGAGATGACACCTGTGGGGCTGTGCCACTGCAGTTGAGCCCGAGGAAAGCCTGGCTGCCCTGTATGGGCCGGGAAATCCAAACCTTGGAGTATTTTCTAAAGATGCCAGCAGATGGTTCTCAGCTGTGCTCTGAGGCCCAAAGTGGAATAGAGTCAGCAGAGGTATACAGCCTGATTTTTATAAAAAAAAAAAAAAATTATGTCATAATTAAACACAGCAGGGCTGCCACTGATTTATTTCTTTATGGTGAATTCCTTGCCCCTCAGTTTCAGACAGTTACCCAGTTGTCAGCCTGGGAATGCCTCTTTTTCTGGAAACTCCCCAGGAAAGAGTGCTGTCAGCTGTCATAATTTCTATAAAGCTCCTGCAGTGGGACACACGGCATGAGGGAGGCCAGGGGAGCTGCAGGAGCGGGATGCCCTCCTGCAGAAGGTGCTGTACACCAGCACCTGGAGCCCCTCACTGCCACCCACCTGCTGCTGCTACTCTGTCATGGAATGCAGAGGAACTTCAGCCGGTGAAATGTATGGAGGAGCATCCTTGGCAAAGACAAACGACCAGTTTTACGTGTGAATGGATTTGTGGAAGTACAATGGGTAGAAAAACAGTTCTGCATTCCCTGGATGTGTCAGCAAAGGCCTTCTAAGAGCAAGGGAGTGGTGCTGGGAGAGGGGAGTTGGGAGGGAGCAGACTCCTCTGGCTGGGACCCTGGGATGCAGAAGTGGGTATAGCCTAGAGAGGTCTCATGTGGCCCTGAGAAAAGCACATCCTCTGAGTTTCCTGGCTGTAAGAATTCCAGATCAAACTGTATATTTTTCTTTCAACTTTCTGCCTCATCTGCTTAGTTTGTATGCTTTTTTTTAGTGGGCAGCTGCACCAGGGCCACAGTCTCAGAGGCGACCTTATTGCTTCTGGAATACAAATAACCTTGGAAAGATTATTCTATGACTGTGTGAATTGCTTTTCCTGCCGTTTTGGTTGCAAAGTGCTTATTTTGGAGTCAGATCTTATCACCTGGAAATTCTGCAGCTAATGCTTAGTAGGATGTGATATCCTGCATTTTGCACATCTGTATCATTAGCTGGAGGAGAGAGGGAAAAAAAAAAAAAAAAAAAAAAAATCCACCTTTGTGTAAGTAAAAACCTCTCAGCGGGGTTTGTTTAGTGTGAAAGAAGGATTAGTAATTTTTAGTGATTAGCAATTTTCTCCCTCAGGTGGCTTTTCTGCATTCCCTTAGAGCTCACGTACACAACTGACCAGGCAAATGGGAAGGCAAATCTGAGACAGAAGACATGTTGCAGCAGTGAAAACTCTAGCAGGTGATCAAAACAGGTATATTTTACTATTTTTTAAACAACAGGTCTAATCAACAGAAGGAATAGCCCTTTTTTCTCTAAATCACTCTGTGTTTGTGCAAAATTCCTCCTAAATACCTGCAGATCTCACACTGCTGATTTAATCAACCTAGGAAGCACAAATATATCTAACTATATACATATATGGCTATCTGCAGATACCTATATTTACACAGATTGCAGATATAGATACAGGGAAGAGGGGAAAGCACAACTAGATATCTATATAGATATAGGTGGATGTAGACAGATGTAGATATCTAGATTTGTTTCCCCCTCTTCCCTGCATCATGTAGAACTGAACAGAGATGAAAAAAACCTCTTGGTTATGCCAATTCTCCCCCCTCCTCTCCTCCCTATGACATGCTGAGGAAATTGTACTCGGGTTTCTAGGACTGGTTTTCTCTGCCCCATTGTGCAAGAAAAAAAGTGATTATTTTTAATGTGGGCAAGAAAGAAGCATTTTTTCCCTTCTCCTTTTCCCAATTGATTCTGCTGCAGGAGGGATCTTGCTTTATTGTGTGAGTGAGGAACATGGGGCCAGATTCACACGTGGATAACTCTTACTGACGATGCTGAAGTTGCATCAGGGATGGATTTGACCCATGATCTGTTATTTTTTGCCTTAACTGCAGAACCTCAGTCATTACACCTGGTTAGACTAGAGACTTAACAACCTGTGTGGCCTCAGCATTTCCTTTTATGAATCATCCCTTGTCTCATATAAAGAAATCCAAGACAAGCTGAGCACGGCTGGTTAGTTTGATGGCAATCGCACACTTGGCCCACCTCAGGGCTGTGTGTCTAACCCTTTCCAGGAGCTGGGAAAATATTCTCAGCTTAAAACATCCCATTCAATGCTCCCTTTAAAACAGGAACTAGAATATTCACTGCATTTACTGTAGGGAAAGGTGCTGGAATGAAACTACTGGAGACTGAAGTCGTGCACATACAGAAGTGGTGCCGCCGCTCCTGGCTGCCTCGTTAATGTCTTACCCTGCTTTCCACCCCAAGGAACAAGAGGGAAAGTTAGGATCTACAGCCAGTCAGCCTTAAAGCAGTAAAGTCAGAAGCAGTGGTGGGTTTTCACATGGTTGGTTGACATGCAAATGTCCCTAGATCTGCTAATATTTTGGAGATGCCTCTGAATGATCCCTGTCTGAAAGACATCTCCCAAATCTCCCAAGTGTTTTCTCATGGTAAGGCACAAACTCCCCCAGGAGTGGATATGGACTAGTAATGGAGTTAAAAAGCTTATTTCATAGCACTCCTGGAAAATCTGAATGGGCAGCTGGGAGGGAAGGTGAGGAAACATGGAGTCTTTCAGTTTCTTCAGGCTTTCTCTTCAAATTGGTTGGAGTCCTCAAGCCTCGCACCACTTGATGCCTTAAGCTGAGTCACCCTGAGAAACCGCTTATGGGATAAACAAATGCTGTACACACTGAAAAGCCGATTTAAACGCAGAGCTTCAGAAAGATGCTGAGTATTTTTTGTTTTGTTTTTGCTTTGCTGTTTTGCTTTTGAGTCAGAGGAAATGATTAGCTCCTCAAATTTCCCCAGTACTCAGGAATGTGAGCTACTCAGAGGATGAGGCCACCTTGAAGGACAGGATGCAGACAGCTTGGAAGCCTCATGTTTGGCTTTTCTCATGTGCTGATCATTTGAATGGGTAAAATATGGCCTCACACACACACAGAGAGTGTTCCACAACCAGCCCATTTCCTCAGCTTGCTGCTTGCCCTGGATCTTCATTTACCCAGACAGCCTGAAGGATGGATGTTAATGTGATTATATTTTCATGTCCTTTCCTGGCTGCCAGAGGTTCCTCATCTACTTGAGCGATGCAATTTGCCTTTTGGCTCAAGGTTTGCCCTCACAGTTGTCTTCTCCTGCCTTTTGGCTTATGTGTGTGTAAATGGGTCCAAATGGGGCTTGGGAGCTCTGCTGTGTGCTGCTGTCACAGAGGGAAGGGAATGTCATATCCAGGCAGCAGCACTCTCAGTTTTAGGCAGGCTGCCTGGCAAAAACCCTCTTTAGGCAGTACCTGCATCCCCAGGGGACCTGGCAGCCCACCCTGGGCTGGGAGTGGTGCCATTGGAGCACATGGATATGGGAGGCCAAGCAAGAGCATCCAAGGGGTTTGCTGAAAGCAGGGCTGGATCCAGCCTGGCAATGCTAAGATGTTTGGGCTGTCTTTGCACTCTGTTACAGAGAATGTCAGCCCTCCTCAGACACCAGACGAGATGTTCTTGGCTGAAGAAATTAAAATTTCCTGGTGGAACAAGAGTTACGTCTAAAATTTATTATGAAAAATAAAGTCCAGGCTGTTCTAAAAGTGCCTCTGTGAAAAAAAGCAAAAGATGATTCCACATAATAGATAAATTTCTATTTGTTTAATATTAGAGTTAGCAGATATTTGCAGGGGAGGAGGCCTCTCTTGATGAGAGCAGCATTTTCCAGGTGCTACTTCTATTTCTTCCTTCTGTTGTTCCCAGGAGTGGGATCCTTGATCCATTCAAGCTTTTTACTCACTGTTTTTTGCACTTGTAACTCACATGGGAAGATTCTGACCTCATACAGTGCTTTTACGTCTCATAGTATCACTGAACTCAACAGGATTCCTCTCCATTTACACTTTAATGAGCAAAGGAATTATTACCATTTTATCTTTGAGAAGGGAAAAATGGCAAGTGTCTGATTTAGTAATGGTTTGACTGTCTAAGAGAGGATAGCAAAGAAAATTGCTCTGAGGTCCCAAGAATAAAAGCACTGTGGAAAGTCAGAGTAGAACTTACCTTACTGGAGGAGTAAACTGAGGCACAGAACAATCAAAATGATGCAACAAAGTCTGTGCCTGCCAATGCCCCCAGTAAGGACCAATAGAAGGTGGTGCCTTCCATGGCTTCAATCAGTGGGAACTGGTCCAAGAAGACTAGTACAAAAACGAAGGATGAAATACTTTGAAGGAAAACTGCACGAGACTGAGCAAATACAGTTATGCCAGTGTTTGTTTTGGAAACAGAGTGTATGCTCAGGTGAGAAAGTGTCCCGACTTGCAGCATATTTTAGCTTGCCTGTATACAGAGCTCCTCTGGGCTTTGCACAATAATCACTTTCCCCCTTTTGGAGAAGAATGACAAACCATCCATTTGATACATGACAAAAGTGAAGGAAACAGAGGCCAAACACGAACTTAGCAGAACAATCTGCCATAACAATCAATCACTATTTTCCTTTTATTTGGAAGGTAATTAAGTGCTACAGCTCAGGTTTCCTGACCTGTGAAAATTAGATATTTATCATTTTGACTACAATTCTAATGCATTCACACAGTCTTCAAAATGTTCTAACTTATTGCTTTGACCAAATCCATGTCAACATAACACCTGGCTCTAAATGTTCTCTCTGGAAATATTCTCACAGTCCAGTAATACAGGAATCCTGCTCTTCTTCATGACTGGTCTCTGTCTTAAGAAGAAGCTGATTATATCCTGCAGGCCAACTATTGAGATTTTGGACAGACAGTTTCACTTTTTTTCACCTGCTGCCTCTTGGACAGGGTAGAGTCACCTCTGGAACCATTCTTTTGCTCTCCTTCATGTTCCTTTTTGATACGAGGAAAGGAGTAGGGATATCAGTGGGATTCTCAGAAAAAACAAATGCAGTTGTTGCAAACTGCAGAGCTGATGTTACAGGAGGAGGAAGACGAGGACAACATAAAAGCTTCACTTCCCACCCAACCTGCATAAACCCAGCTGAATACCTGCAACTAAATTGCCTGAGTTCTCACACTTCTTGCTTGAATTCTATTTTTTATTTCTTTTTCCCCAGGAGTTTCTAGAAGCCTGAAGAACATTTCTCCATATTTGTCTCAGTTCTGTTTATATTTATTCCTTCCTCCTGTGCTTTGGTTCAAATTCATCTTGACTCCAAGGGATTCTGAGAAAAAGTTACTTAGAAAGCAGAACCTAAGTGCTGTAAGTGGTCTTCAGGATATCCAACTCCATTTTAGTTTTCAGGAGCATATTCTTCATTCTGGAGAATTTTACCCTTGGTTGAGGCTATCATGTCCTGATTTTCTAACCTGTTAATTCTAACTCAGAAAGCTCTTCAAGCCTCTCTTATCCCTTGCTTTCTCTGGGCATCTTTTCTCATAGATACCTTCCATCACATCCCCAGGAGTCATCATTCCACCCCCTCAGGATGAGAGATTTTTCCATGGAGCTTATTCTCTTTCTCCTGCATTCAGATGCTCTCTGCCAAATCTCTCACCCCAAGGACTTTGCTTTTACTGCTCAGAAGCCTCATCTGATCACACAGCAAAGGCACCTACTGAAGTGCTCTTGCTAGAAAACAAGAGAAAGGCAGCTGATGGTGCAGGAGATGATGTGGAGCCCGGTACACCTCCACACATCCAGGAAATAAATATTGCAGGATGTGCTGCTTTAACCTTTTGCTATTCAGGCACTGAGCTGGAGAATCAGTTCTTCCCTTTTGTATCTGCTGATGGGACTGGATCTGTGCCCGTGCACATGACAAATATCCCTCTCAGTGCTGGCCACTGCTTTATGCGTCTTTGGATTTGCAGCAACTTGGCAACGGTCCCATTTCTCAGCACAGGACTCTTTCCAATTTGAAATAATTTTTTTTTTCCTAGGACAAAATTGAAAACCCACACGGCCAAACTTCTTCCTCAGTTTGGGAAAATCGATACCAGTTATCCACTAGGTGACACTGTTTACCTACAGATCTTGTTCGATTTGTGTGAAAACCCACAAATCTTACAAAAGTAGCATACAATATGTTTTGCTCTTAAAGAAAAAGGAGGCTGGTTGCAGAGGAGAAGGAAAATGGGTTGTCAGTGAAGTATAATTAAGTAAAAACCTACAGTTGTGAGACTTTATGTTCTAGTTTCAAACTATTTACTAAAATGCATTTTAAAAGTTGCTTTTTATCAGCCCCATTTCAAAGCCGTAGGCAATTGTTTTATTTGAAGAAAGAAAAAACTGAAAGGCAGGCACTCACCATCAACACAAATCTCAGTCTGGCTCAGATTTTGTCTTGGAGAACAGTGTGGACAGAATTGCTTGGTAACAGAGCCAGGGAGGAAGAAGAAAACAGAAGAATTTCTGCAATCTCATCTGAGGAGAGCTTAGTGGAAAGCTGTTTTCCAACCTTGCAAACATTTCAGAAATTTGCATTTTCTTCCCAGTCTTAAATAGGACCAGAATTGGTAATCTCAATTTCTGAAGATTGGGGTGTCTGAAAGAAACAAAAACTGGTTAGATGCTGATTTATTTCATGCTTAAATATTATTTTATCCTTTAAGTATTTTTTCCTGTGGAATCAAGTGTTTCTCTCTGAAAAAGAATATATTTCATTATGAAATGCTGATCAAGTAAAAATGTTTAAAACTGAAAAATGATGTAGGTCAAAATCAAGAGCTTCCTACAAGAGGTATCAGCTTTTAATTAATATTTTTTAATTAGAAAAATACAAATCTGCTTCTGCACAATGCTTAGCTCAATGTAGAAATGATGTGATTGGTGAAGTCTGTGCTAGACTTAACTGTGATCTGGGAATCACACTTGCAAGGAAGCCAGATGAATCTGTTTGAATTGGGCATGCATTTTGGAAAAACTGTGGAGAATTCTGTCTTCTTTCTTCTGTTTTGGGCTGCTGACAGGCCAAAAGAAACACCTCT
Source organism: Myiozetetes cayanensis (assembly GCF_022539395.1). NCBI lineage: Eukaryota > Metazoa > Chordata > Aves > Passeriformes > Tyrannidae > Myiozetetes > Myiozetetes cayanensis. The sequence continues at coordinate 15,646,941 of NW_026086937.1, forward strand.
CATCTGCAGCCTTTAAGTTGGTCTTTCAGAAACACTGACTACCTGCAAGTGTCCAGGGAGGTATACGAGAGCAATGGGTGTCCAGGATCTCTAGGAACAAGCCAGACACCTCCAAAGAGCAGGGAGGATTGCATGGGAACATTCCAACTTCGTGCTCTCCCACTGTGAGTCAGCCTTTTTTTTTTTTGGTAACCACAGCCCATAAGAAGCTTATGGCCTAGTTCGTGTTTAAACATGGCCAGAGATCATCTTAAATTCCAGCTGTCTAGCCACATTCAAATATGGGATTTGGCCACAGCTCCAAGTACTCTCACAAAATACGGTTTTGGGGAGCATTTCTGTATGATACTGTTCACACCTGTATAGGAAAATCTTCTTTTCCTTATCATTTGGGCTATTGGGTATTTCCCTCTTTGGTTCTGAAGGAAACAAGTAGCTAAATTAAAGTTGGGAGTAGCTAAACTAAAGTTAGGGGTTTATTTTCTGAAGCCCTCTTCTTCATGTGCCCTCATCAGATCCTCCCCCTTGAAACCCCAAGGTGCCCAGCCTTGGCTAAACTCCAGCGGGGCAGAGCATCAAGTCTCTGGGATGAAAACCCACTTTCCCACAGTGCTTTCAGCACACTCTGGTACCTATTACAGCCAGGAGATTGTCCACATGCCCCAGCCAAAGCATTGGTTCTTCATTTCTCATTGCTCACACTGGAACTCAGGGGGTTTCTATATGTTTGCAGGTATCTGGAGATATTTTAGGCTGAGTGCCCCTCGTCATGGTTGGTAAAGTTTGGTCCACCAGCAGTACTGATGGAACAAGCTTTGCTCCAAAGCCCTTGTGATCAGGCATAGAAGATGGGAGGGCAACAGAGATGCAGGGATGCTCCAGGGATTCTGCCCCTGAGCCAGGAGCTGGCAGCAGAGCCGAGGTGTGTGTGAATGTCCTGCAGAGCCGGCGCTTCCGCTGCCGTCCGTGCGATTCACCCGTGTTCCAGGCACTGCCTTTTCTGAAATCCACACAGCAGAATTGATAATTGTACAAAAAGCCTTGGGGGTTGGACAAGATAATAGCAGTTTTACAAGAGCCTGGAAGACACTGAAAACTTTTATGGTGTTTTTGATGTAAAATTATTATTTTTGCCTGCTGTTCAACGCACTCGGTAGCTGCTGGCACGGTTTCAGTGGTTAGGTGGATGACATGTTATTTTTACATTTTTGAAGTGATTTTTGGGCCTGGCTCACACACACATTACATGGAGCAAAAGAGGAGCAGGGGCTGTGTTAAGAACCAGTGAAGCCTCTGATTTTTCTTGCAGTGTGGACAGAAACCCCTAATTGGACTTTTGTCTGTGTCACTCTTCCAAAATTGTTTCTACAGCATGGGGAAATGCCCAGGAGAAGGCATTGAGGTTAAGGGCCTTGATTTAAGAAGATGTGGAATGAACCAGCCCAGCAGGAGCTTCTCCCAGCAATGTTCCTTAGTCTCAAATTTGAACACGTCATGTATTTCAGCCCCGGTTGGGGCTCTCCTTCCTCGTGAGTGCTACAGACAGAAAATATTTCAAACAATGTGAAAGCTTTGTGAGGCAAAGTGGGGGGAAAAAAAAAAGGTGAAAAAGGAACTAGTTCTCCAGAGAGCTGAGTCCAGCAAATTCATTGCATTGGTGACACCATCCAGATTTGAAACTGCACCTCCAAAGGCAAAGGGCAGGAGCTAGTTTGTTTAATTTCGAATATTTGCATATCTCTTTCTCTTGCTGCATTGGTATCAGATCTGCAACAACCTATTAAAGCTTTCATTTGAATAGCCATTATATGCCTGAGAATGGAGACTGGGCTCCTTGGGGGCGCTTAGGAATAAACAAATCATTTGTGGCACATGTGTTGTTCAAGCTTCAAGCAAGGTAAATGGAAAATACAGATTATGGTGCCTCAAGTCCTCTCCATTTTCCCCACTTGTCAAACATTCCCAGATTCTTCAAAAGAAGAATCTAGCCATATTATTAGCAATAAAATGGCTTATAGCTGAAATTTTGAAAAGATTTAACAATGTTCTTTGCAGGAATTGTGTTTCTCATTACATAAATCTCCAGGCTCTCAGGCAAAGCACCACCACCACAGCAAGCCATTATGTCCTGCTGTGGTGGTGTCTCCACTTAAAAAAAGGTAAAGATTCAGGGCTTTTTGACTTTCTTGTTTTCCATTCTTATTCCATTTAAAGAAAAAAAAAACCCACCACAAACCCACAACAAACCAAACAATATATTCACCACAGAAAAGTCCCTGCAGATTCATCTGCACTGGGGCAGATTAGTCCCCATTTATACCAGTGACCCATGAAAGCCCAGGGGTGGGCTGGAAAGAGGAAATGGATGGACAGATGGGAGGACATGGAAGTTTCTGGACTACCACTGGGAGTGAGTGCAGACTCCTTCACCAGTCTGCTCTTGCCCACCTCGATGGTGCTGGACGCAGATGCAGGTTACAAGAAAACCAACACACTGTTCAACAGCAAAGCCAGGAGCAACCTCCCTTCCCTCCACTGTGCCTGCTCTTCAGAGCAACATAAAAACTGAAACCACCACTTATCTCCAGCCAGAGTGTTCCTGTTGATGCTTGTGGCCTTTCCCAGCCTGTGTGATGTGTCCTGCAGGCTTTATTCCAGCTACTGATGTCAGCAGCATTTTGACCTGGCGCCTCACTTCTGCACATGGACTGCTGAACCTGAGATGTGCCTGGGCAAAGGGAGGGTGGGGATCCTCCTTTGGGAATCAAATACTGGAAATAAAGTAAAATGAGATAAAATGAAATCTCAGCAAACAAATACTGAACTGATGCAATTAAATTTTATAATCTTCCATTGAAAAATAATCTATCAATTGCCAGGCAAATTTCTCAGGTTGATATGGCAACTGGAAACACTGGAAATTAAAAAGCTGAGCAAATGTTCTCAAAGGAGAAAAATAGTCTCGCTCCTGATCAGCAGGGATTTCCATGCTCCCTTCCTCAGCCTGCCTTCTTTTAAATTCACAACCTACAGGAACAGCAGTGTCAGGATGCTGGTTTTCTTTCCATCACCAGAGGCTGCTTCTTGGAGGTTGCAGTAACAGCTTTGGGCTTTTGTGTGATGGATCTATAGTCACAGCATAGCTCTTAGTCCCCTTTCAGCAGTGACATCCACCTGCTAGCATGGCCCCATGTCCCCACCAAACTAATGGTATTACTCTTTCAGTTAACACTGTCAGTATATGGAGGGTAGGGTGGGAAAACAGACAGAGCTCCTGGTTACCCGTATTATGACTGTATCACTTATATCCCTTCTAGTTTCAGCAAAAAGCTAGTAATGTCCAAAGAGTCCTGATGCCTCCTGCACACATCCTGTAGCATGGTTCAGTGGGAATGGGTCAGCAGCCTGCACGAAGGGAGCGGATCACACTGGGCAGGAGAGCTGCAAGCTGGCAGGTTGACTAGAAACAAAGAAATTAATGACCTGTAGGTGTCCAAGGAGTAGTTACAGGAAGAACATAAACATTATTTGCTTAGTTTGTGCACTGCCTCTCCTCCACGTTCAGCCAATTCAGTACAAAATAAGAGAATGAAATGGTTGTTAAGCACCCAAGGCTGCCACTTGGGAAGAAGAACTAAACAGAACATTCACATTTGTATGCCAGCTTCTCACTCCAGAAACATAGAGGGGTGAATTAGGATTAGGAATAATGATTAGGAAACTATCCACCCCTTAAGATAGACAAGGACAGTATTAGTCTAGTATCTGACTAATAAATTTTTTAATTTCTAACCTCTTGTTTCCAACCTCAATTTCTTAATTAGTAATCTTTAATTTACCCATAAAGGTAAAAGTGACCTGTTCTGGATATGCCAAGAAAAGTGATACAGCTGCCAGAGATACTGGGCAAAGGAAGGCAGTTCTTGCCATAAAATGCTATGGTCTGTGATGGGGACATTGCTACCTTGTGCTAAAGTTTGGGGCAGGCAGAAAGAGGTACCTGCCTTGCAAGGTGCAGATTGCAGCATCGTCTAGAGCTCTGGACAAAGCCAAAAGACACGTAATGTGTACTGTGATCACCATGGGGCTTGACTGGGGCACACAATCCCACACAGCCCAGGACGCAGGGACAGGAAGAACCTTGTTGCTCTTGGGGCAGTTTTACGCTTGGATTCTCCCTGCCAAACCTCAGAGAGCCCCGAGCTGCTTCCTGTCACAGCCTCCTTGCTGGTTAATTAGTGTCCTGGACAGGGGGCTGCCTGCTGTGACCGTGCAGCCAGGACAGCAGTGGTGCCAAACAGCTGGAGTTTGCTTCCTGGGAGGACACCTACTCAGGTGGGCAAACCCTCCTTCCCCCTTTGCTCTCTACCTTCATAAATACTGAAAGCATTTGATAACCATGTCAAAGCCTCTCAGATCAGCTGACCATATCTTCTTAAGCCATAAATCGAGTCAATTAATATTAATACTCTGAAGGGAACAAGAGAACGTTTAAGAACCCACCTCCGAAAACCAAGGGGGCAATTGGCTCTGATTTTATATTTATTTTATCTTTTCTTTAAACAAAGGGTTGCTATTCTTTTCTCTCCCCACAACGAAGCTAATAGATTTATTCATCAAGTTTTCTAAATTTAGACATCAAACTGATGTTTTTCTCCCACTGCTAATTTTATTCTTAGCAGCACTTACATAAAGGCAAGTATTGCAATATGACAAAAATACAAACCTCCTCTGACCTGGAATGTACCAGCAGGTAAAGTACAGGGGAAAGTACAGGCAACTTCTCACCCAGGCTCTCCAAAACAGCAAGTCTTGAAATAGAACTGAGTTTTTTCTTAATGCTTAATGTTTTATCTCAAGACATACATCTGACCTACCTGCCTTTGTAGTCTGGCCCTGGCCTACCAGGTTGTGCCCTCACATTGCCACAGTGGTTTGGGATGATGCTGTGTTTTGCAGGAAGGCCAGGGTTCCTGTCCTCCCTTCAGCAAGCAGCATTTTGTGTCCATATGGGGTATGTGCCTGTTCATGGGGGGCCATGTCCGTGCTCTCAGTTCTTTAGGTGTCCCTCTCCTGATTTTCTCCCAACCTGTTTCTCTGCAAGCATAGTCACACTTGGATTGAGGCTGAACTCACAAGTATGTGCCTGGAGTGTGCATTCTTGCATCTGGCCCAGTTTAGATGATTTGGGCTCAGCCAAAGCAAAAGACGCTCCAGCCCTGCACACTCCTCTGGCCTCTCCCAAGTACAGCTGGTGATCCACACTTTGGAGGCGGTGGCCAGCAGTGCACGGGAGGGAGAACACCATGGAGCACCTATGCCTCCAAGAGGTCTTCTTGCAGGGTGGGCAACCTGCAGGAAACACTTACTACAGTATCTCCCCCCACCTTTCCAATTCCCCAAGCTGATGAAGTTCAGTGTTGGCGAAAATGACACTGCCTGCCTGAACTGCTGGGCTGTCTGCTAAAGAGCCAAAAATGCTCCTGTGCACATGCCTCAGAAAAAGAGCCACAGGTACAAATTCAGATCCTGAAGTGTAGAGAGACACGGACAAGACCAAACCAGTTTTAAACCATGCTGAGCACACAAGACACTCTCACATCTAATTACCACTCGAAGAGGGCAATTTTGGGTGCTGTCATCAGCAGCGTGAACCCTCTCTGCACTGTTCCTGTCTGTGACAGCACCTGTTCCTGTACACTCTATCCCATGGCATCCTGTGTCTTTGCCTGGCATAACAAAACCCAGCCCCCAGCAAAGCTGCAGGTTTCCATAAGCTTTTGCAATGCCTGAGTCCCACACATTCCCATTGGCCCTGGTCGTGCCTCATTAGTTTGGCTTAATCAAGTGACGAGCACCGCTCGAGGCCGGGGAACTGCTGTAGTCAATGGGGTCTATTCTCCGCGGGACAGACACATGTCACACCCATTAGCGTCAATGGGAGTTACAAATGCACAGCGGAGAAAGGCCCCAATGTGTCTAACGTGCATTAGGAAGGAACAGAGGGGCCAGTTCAGCCCTGGGGTAAGAGCCTGCAGCTCGGTCATGCCTTGCAGCAGAGCCAAAATTCGACTCAGCTTCAATCCAGCCCAGTGGGATAATCACCAAAACAAAAAACAAACAAAAAAACCCACAAAAACCCCAACCAAACAAGAAACTAGTGTCACCTGGTAGGTGGTTGAGTCCTGTGTAAAATGGCCAAGCAAGCAGGCTGAGGGCCATGGCACGTGCAGCAAACAGGTGTCCAAACCACCAGCAGGCTCTCGCTGCGCCCCCGCGCTGAACAGCGTTGGGGCTCCGGTCTTCCACAGGGCAGGAACCTGTCCCCTTCCACAGCACTTCTGTGGCAGATAAAAAGCCCCCAGTCTTTAAGGTTGTGGAAATGATATTTGCCAACCAGACTAAAAGACAAAAAAAAAAAGTGGGGCAGAATGGAGACCCTGAGGACATCCTGGGGGATGGCCAAAAGGAGCAGGCTGTGTGTCAACAGCGAGTGTGAGAGAGGGGCCACCGCGTCCCCTGTGCGCACGTTCAGGGCCCATCCTTAGTGGACAAAAGAGGGATTCTTCATTGAAATCAGCTTGCCCCTGCCAAGGATCTGGCCTCGTATGAGTTGCATCTGAGCCAAAATAGTCAACTGGATCCTTGAGTTTTTCAGTGTTGGGGAGGCTTTTTACTTACCTATTTGTTCTTTCTTTTTCCATTCAAGTTGTTATTCATTCTCCTTGAGGTTTAAAATAAAATTTTAGCAAAACTTACTTAAAATTTTGAAAAGGCATTTCTTCAAATATTATCCTAACCTGGGAGTTCTCATCTTTGTCACAGGGAGAGAAGAGTGAGCCTGGGGGGTATCACGGCACATATTTCAGTGGTGTGCATAGCAGAGATGTCAGGTAGTTACACCAAATGGTTCTTAAACATTTGCTTTTCAATTTGTGCTTAAATTAATGCAACCCCATAAATATTATCATTGGACACTGTTTCACATGTTGCTGTATTACCTAGATGCAGGGCATGGTCCCCCTTGCATCTGCACCTTTCCCATGGAAATTGCTCCTAGAACTTCAGTGATGTTGGGCTTGACTTACCTTTGATGAAAGAAAAATCTAGTCCAAAATATGTAGCTCTATATCAGACTACAGGTACTTCACTGGTACTTCTAGAGTTAATAGCCATAATATATATCCTAACAAACCGCCTGTCTTTATCTTTCTCCATATGTTAATTCCCTCTAATCCTGTTATCAGTACAGGTAGTTGGACAAACAGTATGATAATAAAGCAGTATTTATAATACATGTCCTTCAGTCCAAGATTAACCATGAGATTTCCCAAGCACCTAGGGATTCGGTTTACCTACGGTGTGCAAATCACCAGTAAAAAGAAAGTATCCAGGAGAATATATTTGCTCCCACGCTGTATTGTTTACCATCCACTTTCCCCTTGATCTGTATGTGTGTCTGATCTATGCAATTTATTTATTCAAGCCCTCAATGATCGTTTAAAGCAGGGTCTAAAGACCTGGGACATTATCAACACTCTGAAGGAGTTTTCTATAAGCATCAGACATACTCATTTTCACTTTATTTCCCAAGTGCTGCCCCTTTCACCACAACCAAGAATTAAAAAAGCTATAAGAAGAAAAAAATGAAGAAGCTCTTTTCCTCATGACTGCTACAGGTGCTTACTTAGTTCTGGATAAACGCAGCCCCCTTCCCCCCCAACCCACCACCATTTTTTTTTCAATTCCTCTCAACGTGTCGTAGCTTTATATGAGGCTAATGGAGCAAGGCAATGCTCAAACGTCAAATTAAACTGCACAGCTCTGTAATCACTCAGACTGACATGGCATAAAAGGATAATTAGTAGTTCATTACATGGAACATTGTTTGTTCAGCTAAATTGATTTCTCTCAGCTGCCCATGTTTTCTGTTTACTTAGTGAGTGCTCCAGTGCACATTCTTATTTGTGAACTAGGAAATCCCTTCCCCTGAACTTTTTTTTCCCCTGTCTAATCAGCACTGAGGTTTTTAAATATAGTTTGCTGCAGGTAGATGAACCTCCAAAATTACAGACAGGTGCACGGCAACAATGGCCTGCGTGGAGCCATCTGAAGTGCAAAACAAGCTGTGGTGGCTAAGGAGACATACCCAAGTATCCCAAAAAGGGCTGTGTGTGTCCATCTGCTTTGCACATAGAAATTCCTAGCCTGGTTATTTGTTTTTCAACTTACAGTGAACTTGCCTTTCTCTCATAGTAAAATAATAATAAAAAAAAAAAAGGCAGGGGATTATAATCTTTAAGTGCTGGGAGTGGAAATCCTGCAACAAAATCGTCTCTAAAGCCTCCTTTTTCTCACTGAGATCTGAAGAAAAGAGGAGACTGTTGTTTTAAGCATACTTCTCTCTCCTTTTGCAATTAGGGATGAGGCACAACTACCCATTTTCAAATGTTTCTAAACTAGCTGCCTCATGAAACCTCTCCACTCAAATGAATTTCAAAATCCTGACAGTAGTTACAAGTAAAAGTGTTGGAGTTATCAACTCCCACACTTCTAGTGTCAGTCTCAATATATTCCATTTTGCTTAAAGCCCTAACTTCTGTAGTCATTTTCATTACGTTTTAAAAAGAGTTCTTGTTTAGATAGAAAATCTGATCCCTAATGAGTCAGAACACTGGAGAAAAATAGACAAATTTCTTATTTTTTGAAGCCTATTTGAAAACTTAAGTGCTGCCTACAGCATCCCAGACACCACCAAAAGACACCCACCACACCCCTTTCCTGTGGGCCTTGCAGATACTACATTTTTGGTACTGGCATGTTTGAGTTGGATTGTTTTAACCCGATTTCTGAAAGAAGTTTACACAGTTTCTCACAGTGCCCCTGTAACAAAAATGGTGCTCACTTTCTTTCAGATTCAGTGACATTTATGGGCAGGCTCCTGCCTTCAAAGGCGATATCAAACTAAGATATTCCCACGCCCTGCTGCTTGTTATGTCCTCCAGCCCCCCTTGGATGTGTTGCCACAACTCTGCCAAGTGGATCGCAGAGCTGATGCAGCTGAAAAAAAATTAATTTCCATTTGTGCCAGGCTATTTTCTGGGAAGATCAGATGCCTCAGCCAGCTCACAACGCAGACCCACAGACAACTGTGTCATGAGTCGGGAAGGGGACAGGGGGAGCAGCCGGGATGAGCTGGTGGATGGGAACTGTTTGGACCCACAGTATCGTGAGAAAATGAACTTGGATCTGTGGGTAGATCAACCCCTCTCAAAGATTCCACCCCTGCTTTCACTGTCACTTGGTGGAGCCTAAGGCAGTGCCATGATCCCTGTCTCATCCTCACCAGTCACATGAAGAAGCAAAGCAATTTTACCTCTCCAGATTTTTTTCCCCTTTTCCATCTCCCCTCAGTCATGTGGCAGGAATCCCTTTAACTATGTCCACAGCAACAAATCATTGTCTTTTTGCTTTGAACACTGCCTTTTTCTACCTGTTGATAGCTACCACCAGCATCCTAAACACCACCTAAACACAGATCACCTTTAAACTTAAGCTTTTCGTCACTGACCAAACCATTTCCAACCATGTTACGAAGATATCAGGATCTTCCCTTTGGGAATCCCTAAGCAGGTCTGGAGACCATTTTGGTGACAGCACACCCAGTACTTCAGCAACAAATCCATGCTTGGGTGTCTTAACACCCCAGGGCAACAGGAACCCCCTCATCTCTTCCCCTGAGCAACTAGTTCTTTGCTCACTTGGCTAGGGCAGGTTTCCAATTAGCCTCCCAAGGAATCAGTCTGCACAGGGTTGCACCACTGGCATGTACATGCTCAGGCCTGCCCAGCACCATGGAATGGGAGCACCACACTTGCTCCAGCCCCCTCTGCATGTCCACATCTGGAGAGCCATGGGATGGAGACAGGTTTTCTCCTGGCTGCTAAACCAAAACCTGCTTATAAAAGGACAAAACAAAACCAGTGTATGCCTCCTTTCTTGACAAAATGGAAAACAAAAAAAGAAAAGTCACTTGAGCTTTATATAGAGGATTATGATTGGTTTGGCTCCTGCTGTCTGAATTGAAATTAAAATTCTGTTTGAGTAATTGTAGGAAAAAAAACAAAGTATGAAGGATAAGTCTTGAAATATCTTGTCAATGGTCGCTTCCTTCTATTACCAGCTCAGTGACAGAGCTCACACCAAAAAGGCATCAGTGATTTCACTCCAATTCTTTCCTCTGCTGAAACTATTTGAAAAAATGACTTGAAAAATTTGATTTCCGCCTGTGATTACCTTTGGTGTGATGGAAACCTCAATTTTTGAAAGAGGAAACTATTTATTAAATGAAAATAGGCCCAGAGTGCATCCTGACAGCAAATACAAGTGTCAGCAACAACGCTCCCTGTGAGTGACATTGACACTGCTGAGGGACCGCTCCCAGCGGCACCTCCTCAGCAGCGACCCAGTTCCTGTAATGGAGACGGAGTTTTTCTGCAGTCAGGTATCACACTTTCAAGGCACTGTATAATATTGGTACTATTATCTTCTCCAGTAGCACTGAGAAGCATTTTACTACAGGCTGATTTCTCTGTTTTGGTTTCAGGTCCCGCTGTGCCCCTGCTCCGCGCTGCCCAGAGCAGAGCCAGCAGCTGCTTGTCCACGCGGTCACGGCTTGATCTGGTTCCCCCTGCTCCCCACCATGGCTTCATAGTTTCTGCCACACTAATGAAGTGGTCTGGATCTGGCTGGCTCAGAGCATGGGTGAATCCCTGCTGGGCCAAGCTGCAGGCTTCTCGAGGTGATTTTGCCGCACCCGATCTTTGGGTACAGCTCTGCAGATGAACCATTTGATGGAAACGCTGGCAAGTCACCTCCTCCTCCACCCGTAGTGGTGTTTCCTTGATTCTTAGGTTCACTTATGCCACTGAGGGGCTCCTCTCTGCTACTGGCTGCTTGTCAGAAATGCAAATTTGGAAAATGGGCAGGTCCTGCTTCTGCTGCAGATCATCCTGAGCTCACACAGCTAAAATCACCAGCAAAGTGCTCAATCTTTAAACTGGTTTCAGTCTTTTTTTTTTTTTTTTTTTTCCTTCCTGGAAAAGTCCTGCAGCATGTAGCCCTTATTACACTGGCTGCCCTGGACAATTTATTCACGGCAATTAATTGCCTGCAAATCATTTGTTTGATTCAAGACACATCTCTAAAGGGAGTTTCCACAGACTATTCCTGGCATTTAATACAAAGTTACCAGTCATAATGAAATGCAGACCAATCATTAAGTCATCTGCTATCTCAGCTATCCAGACTTTTTTTTTTGCTCCAAGGGTCCAAATTTCCAAGCATTTGGACAATTGCCCCATGGTCCATAACTGTCTCCATTTGAGGGCAATTAGGTCATTTGGGTTTGAACACCTCATTGCATAGACTTCTGAATGTGTCTGGTCTGGTAACAGCTCTGCTGGAGCCAGTATCCACCATCCCCACACATTCCCAGATCCTGCCATAGGAGAAACTTCTCCTATGGCTGTTTAACCACTCAAAATGCAGGAAGCAGTTCTGCAAGTTAACAAAGCTAATGAAGCCTGGTTTCCTACACATTTACCTCTCATCATTGCCTTTAGTGTCTGAGGATGAAGTTCCGGTAGAAGTATTTGACATAATTGGCCATTTCTATGGGCTTTTTTTCCTCTCCTATATTGATTTTCTACAGTTTAGGCCTCTAGCTCAAGACTAATTGAAAACCTTTTGAAACCTGTTGGAACTTACTGACCTTTGATACCTTCATGCTTTTATCAAGTTTAGATGAAATCAGCAAATAAGTTTAAAAGGCTTTATCAGAGGACACTCAGATGGACATGGAGATCATACCTTTGTAACACTTTGGTCCCACAGGGAAATAGAGAAGTAGAAACCACAGAGCTGAGCACTTCAGCTCCCACTGTGCCACCTCACCCTGGCAGAAACCCTCCACCAGACTGGGAGAAGGATGCTCGCAGACACTGGTGGAAGTCCTCCCTGACCTCTAGCAGTCCTTAACGTGGTATCTTTCATAGTGCTGGTGTGTAAGTGAATGTAAGTAAACTACCCCCACTAGGTATTGCACCACTGCAAATTGTTTTCATTTGACTAAACTAACAAAAAAACTAACAAATTTTCCACCATTGTTTTAAAATACCTGAAAGCAGACTAGAGTCCCCTCTCCTTGCACACTCAACACAGTTTCACTTGCTGAGTTGTAGGTTGTTATCTTCCATAGTGGTTGATTCCCCTAAACTCTTGTACTGGAGATTAAATGGTGCTGAGTAAGAAGGTGTTTGTTGGGTTTGCCTTTATTTTTAGCCACTAGATAATTTTTGCACCTCAAAGATTGGGATTATCCTGCCCAAATGATACCTGACCATTAACAGACATATATTAAAGAAACCAACCAAACAAGCCCAAACATGTATGTACCAAGTAGGCCAGAGCAAGTTTTAAACATAATCCAGTGCTATCACAAAAACATTGACTATTCCACAACATTTTCCTTGCAGTCAGAGGACAAGAACAAAGTAAAAGTTCAAATGTTGGTGAGCAGTTGCCTTGACATCAGCAGAGCCAAGGACCAGAAGACTCACAAGGTGGAGCAAACTCACTGTAAGCTGTTCTGACAATAAACAGTTAGGTTTAACTAGTGACTTTGAAGAACTTTAGCCACAGCTGAAAAGATCTATAAACCATACATAAAGCTCACTAGTGAGTAGGTATTAAACACCACCAACCACAAAAAGTCCCTTCTTTACACGGTATCCAGCTCCCTCTCTTCTTCTGCACAGAACAGCAATGCTGCAATGAGTAGTTTTCCTCATGGTGATGAATACATAATTAGATAATAAATGCATTTCGGTCTTTGAGAGTAGAGTTGCCATCCACTCTGTATAATGAAGGCTGGAAAGAAGCTAATTCACCTGTAAGTGACTACATTATCAATTACTTAAGTCTGTTATATTAAAATAAAAAAGCAGCCAGAAATCCAACAATCTCTTCAGACAATGTCTGCTCCACTTGCTCCTGTGAGAGGACTGCCTGTCCTGAGCCTTAGAAGCAAGTCTCTTTCTCCCACCCCTCATCTAACTTACTGCTTACTGACGTGAGACAATATAACTTCTGTCATCGCACCAGTAACTAATGAAGTGTTAAAGCTGTGAGCGCTTGTGCGTCTGCTGTGGGGGCTGCACAGGGAGGGAAACCCAGCCCTGTGGCAGAGCCAAACCCACAACTACCAAAAGCTTTCCAGAGCTGGGTGGCAGAAACTTAAGTCAAACACTGGGCTTGTTGGTTCTCCTGGTTTTAGACCCAGATCATACAAAAACTCTCACGCGCCTGAAGTCATGAATACCAATGGTGTCCCTGAAGCCACAGGAGCTTTTCACGTGAATAGATTTTAAAAGAAAATGCAAGGATTTACAGGATTAGGGCCTGAAATTCTTGGCTTTATGTCTTTCAATAGAGCTGTACAGTGCCAGTTACACTCCAGAAATGCTATCACTTTAAGAGACGGAGTGTCGTCAAACGCCAAGAACTTAGCTGGAGATGGGGTTTAGGGTCTTCTTACTTGGCCAACCTGATGAAAGAGGATTAAACTCCAAATGAACTAGATTGCAAATTGAGGCTATAAAGGTCAGTGATCATTATTTTCTGGTTGCTGAAAATGGGTGCTTGCTCCTCTGACTTTGTTAATTTTTAACCCTTATTGATATGTTGGTTCAGACCCAATATATAAAAAATACTTGTTTCTATATTCAGTATATAGTATAAGACTTTACATTTTAGAAATACCTTTCAAGGAGAACAGAAGTGGCTAATTGTTTCTGAGCATACTGTGCTTAGCCATATACTAATTCAAGGCTACATCTCTGGAAACTTGGACAAGACGATGTCAAAAATGTCCCAATAGACACAAAAATCAAGAATGGGTTGAACAAATACACCTTATTTCTCCCCACCAACAGGCCTACTTCGGCAATATCCAAAGGAATAAGGCTTTGAGCCCCCACCCTGATTTCACAGTGTCACCTCTCAATCTTCTCCTCATCAATCACCAACGTGCTGCCTGTCAAAGGATTTTGCATCCAGACCAGGTCCGTGACTAAGCAAACTGTTGTGGGGTCACCTCCAAACCTCTCTGTTTTTTTGGTATGTGAAAGAGATTGCAACCACGTCAACAGTAATTAATCTGTTTCTATTAATAAAATTAAAAACCAGTAAAATTTGACTAGAAAAGAAAAGTCAGTATAAAACAATGCACATTTGCAGAATTGCTTATTTTGGTTAGCGATAGAAAGATTAATGACCTCTCAGTTTCTTACACTGTAACAGAAGTGGTTTTTTGGGCCTCCAACTTCTGGCAAGCAGATCCAAGGCAGGGGGAAGAGAGGGCATGTGAGAGTGTAGAAGGCACACAGGGTGCCGACTCCAGGAGTTAGGAAATGGGAGTTAGGGAGCAAGATGGCCTATTTTTTGTACTCTTTAATGTGAGGCCTGTTTTTTTTTAAACCTCTCAGCAGGAATAGCAAAGTTTTCCAAGTCATCACCTAGCAACAAAACCCAGAAAAACATTTGCAAAGCAGTTTTGCATCACTGCCATCCCTGGAAGAACTAACTTGTTGAAGGCTGAATTTGCTATGGAGAGGGATTGAATGCTCTGTTCTTATTCAGAGTGCTGAGACGTGCAGTCCTCTTTCACTGAGAACAGAAATTCATTAATGCACATACACACACATTAAGTGTTGCTTTGGAGGTGTTCTCAGAGTTTTTGGAATACAGGGGTGTGGTTTCAATGGAAAACTGTGTGAAAACAAATTAAAAGAATTTCTTCTTTTGCAGTATATCATTCTATGTTACAGGTTGCATTTATACACTTTCTGCACAGTAGATAATAGGATCAATATTTAATCTCAAAATCTATTCTTATTAGCAATTAATTTCAAACTAAAATAATTTTGATGAAAAAATCCCCCACCTCTGCAGCAGGTCATCTTTGCTAGAGTTGTTTGAAGTCACAGTGAACAGCCTGGCTTAATATACACACTATCTATTTTATTAAACTGAATAATTTCCAGCAGCACATTTCAGAAAAAAAAAAAAGTATTTGGTGAAAGACCATATTTTTCTTCTAAGATTCCTCCTCTTCCCTTCCCATAGAACACAAGGACTTTTCATGAGGCTGAGGTCTATAACTGTCATGACCCTACAGAAGCTGCTACAAAGGCTCTGCCCACACAGTGCAAACCTGAGCTTTCTTAGACATCCTCCAGTGTGCTCAGAGCACCTTTGCAGCCATTTCCTCTCAGTGAGCAGAGACACCAGTTCAGAGCCCAGAAACAATATGACCATGTCAGTGCAGTGTAAGGTTGTGTGCTTGGACCCAGCCTCCTGGGGAGGCTCACAGTGCAGTTACACTGCTGTGCTGACTGGTGCTTATGGTTTTCATTAGTACCACCTCTGAAGTTTCTGTACTCTGTTGCACAGTGTAAGCAAATAATGAATTAATTTTTCCATATTTAATGGGCAGAAATGGTATAGATATTATTGGACCAGGAAAAAAAAATTCTAATACTGAATTTAGTTAGGGATAATATTACTTATGTTTACACATTGGTCTTCTCTTACTGCTGTAATAGTTGGAATACTGCTAATGGACCAGCTCTGTGGCTACTATGGACGTGGAGTGCAGAGCTGGACAGAATAGTTACATTAAATTCAGGATGACATTTAACCTCAAAATCTTCCCATTTCAGGTTGTCAATAGAACTTTTAGAGGCATTAGATGTTCTCCTTAATCACCTTAGACAAGGGTTTGCAGAAAGAAGAAGAATTTACTGGATGATATGGATTTCATCCCACAGTGGTTGTACATAGTCACTATGCAGCTTTGGATATGGTCTTATTGCAGGATTGGTTACATCCCTTATCACTGTGGGAGTTTTACACAGCTTCCAAGTATTTCCTGGGATGTTTTTGGCTGTTACCACTTGGCTGCTTTTCCTAGCTTTCAGCAGCTAGTGAAAAACATTTGGAATTCCGTGGGACTTTCAGTGAACAACAACTCACTGATCAGCGTTCCCATTTTATAGGGAAATGTTTGCAAAGATAGAGCCTGTCCTTTCTTTTCTTTGCAGCTAAATAAATGGTTAAATGCTGAGCTCTTAAAATCTTTCCAAAGTGTTCCCAGGCCTTGGGGAACAAGGATGTAATCACAGGTTTGTGACCCGCCCAGTGGGGGTTAAGTGCTGCTGCACAGTTCACTCAGAGGACTCGCTGCTCCTTTGCTCCCAGCTTTATGCACTGCAGTCACTGGGGGTGTCACACACACAAGCCTGGTGCAAGAGTGGGAAGAATCAGCCCCTTCAGCCCTCTGTCTGTCATTCTGCTTTGTCAACTGTGGCTCCTTGCACAGCCAATGCCTGAACTTGCAAGCATAAGAGGGAGGACTGACCCTTCGAGTATTCATTTCTCTCATTTGATCTCAGCAAACCTTTCATCCTGTCACCACTTCCTCTTGTGTTGTGTCTCATCTTTTTAACATCTCTGTGTAACCTTGACTTAGTCACCATTCACAAGGCTAGAGAGGGCAAATGCAATCTATGGAGGGGTTGCTTTCCCCTCCCGAATCATCTTCAGCTTTACCCCTCTCTGTTCCTCTTGCTCTGATTTTTTACCTTCATTTTTTCTTCCAAACTGTCACCAGGTGGACAGTGGTTGTTAGGCTGAGATGGGAAGATGGGCCTCTCTCAGAAATCAGCATTTCTATGGGACACACACTGCTGTCATGGGCTGGAAATTTGCGTCTGAATGACTTACCCTCCAGGTTGTGGAGGAAACAACAACACAGGACAAATATCACACATACACCTGCACTTTCTGTGCTTTCTGCCTGATACCAACTTAAGATCACAAGCCAGCATTTTAATAATGCAGTTCATGTTATCACTACAGAAAATGTGGCCTTCAGGCATGCATGTGTCTGCAGCAGGATGCTACACTCAGAGAAGCTCATTTTGGAGAGGCCAGAGATGTCCAGCAATTACAATAAGGGCTGGGCTTGGCATCTTGGCTACTATTGTTTGTCTTTAATCTCTTCTTGCAAAATACAGGTAATGTTTTCCTGTGATATTCTTTAGACTACTGTGGAGTAGAATTCTATTCATAAAGATCATCACAAAGCAGAATTTTTTGATGAGTAGGGTGCCCATGGTGGAGAGAACTGTACATTCCAGACAAAATCCCTATCTTCAATCTTCATCCAAATCACAATGAAAAACTCACCCTTGTTTCATCAGGTGCATGTGAGCTGTTGCTCTGTGCAAGCTGTTGCCCAGGTAAACTGCAACTCTGGGCCTGTTTGCCTTGTTTAGTCTCTATGCATTGCTCCATATTAATAAATTCTCATTTTCTTGTATATTAATATGTTCAGAGTTAGAACTGACATAGCTGCCAGCTGCTTCATACTGAGGCAGAACCACAAACAGCAGCATTTTAGTGCCATATTAATGGTTTATTATGATAGAGATGTTACCTTGGAGCCCTCATTAATGTCAGTATTGCAGCTGTACATACTGCAAGTAGATGTATCATGAGTGATACAAAGTGTGTGTACAGCAGATAGAAACAAGATAAGGTAAAATCAAAGCTGTAAGCTTAAATATGTGATCAACTGCTCAGTGAAGCCAACAGAATTCCTGAAATATCTCTGATGAAAAAACCTGAATATAAGCATTTTAAGAAAAGCTTATTAAGAACACACAAACTATAGGTCACACATATGATCACTACTAGCCAGAGACAGAGAAGTGCTGAATAGGTATGTAAAAAAGGCAGGAATTGTCTGCAGTTACATCTGTTCTGTGGAGAACAGGAGGAAGATACCACTTTCTTAATAGGATGCTGGTGTTGGACTAGAACAAGGATGAGGCACAGTGGCTACCAAAAATAGACATTTTTGCACCAAGAGTGTAGAACACTTCAATGTGTATGGAACACACTACGGTCACTGTGTATGGAAATAGCTGAGAAGTGCTACATTAAACTTAGTCCAGCATTAGAAAACAGTGGAGACAAAGAGACAAGCAACACGCTGAGATATTATTCCATTAGTGCCATGACACAGAGCCAGCCTTCCCAAGGTCTTCTCTTAGATGAGGTCCCTGGGATTCAGTAGGCTTTGCTGAGCAATGGACATTATGTTGAGCCTTCTTCTTCCACTCTTTTTGTTGGAACTTGTTTCCAAAGCTCACTGCTAAGAAGCATCTCTGGAACATTAGTCTCGCCAGGAAATTTAGTTCAAATTGGCTCATAGCTTCAACTATTGCTGGAAAGAAATGAGTGATGTCCAGGTCTGACTAAATAAAATTTCTTTAGAAAGCCAGGCTGTACAAAGGTTAGTTCAGGAGTGAATCCAGAAAAATAGTGCAACGCTTTGTTCAGGATTTTAACAACAGATAATTAGTGCCAAGGACATAATTCATACCAGTGTATGCATTAGTCTATTTTTTGACACAGGTAAAGAATTAGAAAACCTGTCTGGGAGATATTCTGGGGGGTTAGAGGGGAGGGTAGAAAGATTATGGGGCAGGCTCATGAAGACAGTTTGTTAATATAGTTATTCTTGAACTTTTGGACTGTAAGTGAAATTTTGAGTTAAAACTTCTGTTAAAAGGAATCACATAGTATATGTTTCCTACATCTTGAAAAAAAATCTTTGTGATATGTGCAATATTTAAGGGAGAAATACCAATTAGCAGGGCATCTTTAGCAAGAGACATGGAAAAAGAAGTGAAAGTATTCCCCTACGGTCTGGACTGAGATTTTTTTTTTTTTTTAAATAGTGATTTAAAGATTTTTTACCACCAACCTGGGTGATGATATATAATTCTTGCTGATAAAGTTTCAGCAGACACCACCAAGATTGGTTACTATTACAGAGTGAGCCGAATCTCCTGGTCAAATGATTGTGATTCAGTGTGGCTGCATTTAATACAGCCAAATGCAAGGTGATACATCTGGGAACCCGGGGGGCAGATTACAGCTATAAGATGGAAGATTCTGTCTTGGAAAAAAGTGACCCTGAGTGAGACTGAAAAAGTCAGTGGAGATAACAGCTTCAACATGAGCTCTCAATGCAAAGCTGCAGCTCAAAGGGCAAGTGTGTCTTCTTAGCGTGTGAAAAGGGAGGTATCGAGTTAGACGTGGGGAAACGATCCTGCCTCAGCAGGAGCTGCACTGAGATCACCACAGCAAAACTGTGTCGAGTTTGGTGGTCCAGTTGTGTATCTGGAAACAGTGGAAAGAGTTCAGAGAGTCACACAAATGGTACAGGAGCTGGAGAACTAGACCTATGGGGATCTAAGATCTGAGGAGCTTGGTACATTCAGGTGTTTGAGGAGGAACTTGGGAGGAGACTTGGTCATTACAAATGCTGAAGGAAGAGGTTCTCAGAGGAAGCAGGCAATTTCTGCTCCCAGAATTCAATTTAGCAATAACTGTTCCCACAAAAGCATAGCAGAGTCTTCTGGGTTTCCAGAGAAGACAGTGCTACCAGCACCTCCAGAGAATAATTACACCTGATAAAATACACTCTGGCACATGCTGTCAGTTTTACCTGGGCTCTGTGTAACAGCAGAATTATTTTATTTCACTACAGAGAAACACTGTGAAAAGTGAGAGAGGGCACTACACTGCCATACCCAAACTCTTATTATCTGACCTTCTATTGATTGCTAAGGAGGCCAGGTAAGAGAGTGCTATCAGCTGTGAGGAATTAATGATTTTTATTATTATTACTAATTTTATATTTCATTCAGTCATCTGGTCAGTCCTCAGTTTTATATATATATAACTATAGGTAAATACAGTAACGTATGTAAGCTGAAGAGAATTGTGTCTGGGAAATTATTTTAGTGGTGCAGATCTCTTTGTAACAGTCCTAGACTTGTATATATGGGTGGTGTGGGGGGATATTCCATTGATGTCCAATATGAAAACAGCCTGTGAAGACCATGCTCCTATCAGATTCCTTCCCCTCTCAGCTATCTCAATGAATAGAAATCCTAAGCTTTAAATTTAGAAAATACCCCGTTTCAAGGAGATGCTGAGTTAACTTGATTTTCTAACTGTTTATGTGAGGATCTACTTTCATTTCTAGAGAAGCCAGAGTGGTTCAGGGGATGTTTGGGGTAGTTCACACGACTACCTTAAAGAAAGTCACAAGAAGCCTGTACTGCACATAGCAGTCACTATTTTGAATTTCTGCTAAACGATGCTCCCAGTTTTGCTGAATGATGTGCAGCTAATCCCCAAATACTTGCACTGGTGTGGATAACCCCACCCACTAATTGCCTGGAAAAAAAGATATCCCATGTCAGGTGTTCCTTCCTGCAGTAGTACCTGGCAGCAAACATAAACCAGACATTGTTTCCTGACAAGCTATACATGATGCATCATGTTGCAGTGTGAGGGAAGAGACATTTTTCCATGTTTACCACCCACTGTTAAACTTGCATAAAGAAACGCCGTCTCTGTCTCTCTCGACAGAGAGAAGCTCTTCAGACCTTTCAGTCCTTAGGCTGTCCAAACATTTTAGGAAGCTGGTGACTGCTCCCTTAGAAAAACAGGTCAGAGGCTTTTAAAATAACCCTCCCACATAAAAATGTTTTCCCTCGAGTTCTAGGAGTTAAAGAGATTCCTTCCTGCCCCCTCATTAGGGATTGTTTTCATAGCCTGCATGAGGTGCAGCACCAATGGCTCGGAGCAAATCCCCTAATGGCAAGTTCCCCCCAGCTCCCCAGCATACAGGTTTTGCTAGTCCAGACATGAGGTCCAAGCCCACTCTCACTCTCAGCTGCCTGACAGAATCCAGCAGACCAGTCTCTGCACTTCCATTCCAGAGACTGTGGCATTTTGGATACCTAAAAAATATGCCAGTTGGAGGTGCCGAGCTGCATTCTGCCTGGTCTCTGTGTGCCATGCCAATGCCTTGGGAAATTGCTGCAGTTTTGCAGGCTGGCTCATTCAGCAAGGGTTACCCAGCTTTCTGTGGAAACATGGCAAGGATGTCACAGGATATGTTCATAAATTGCTGTTCACTTCAGATTAAAGAAAATGAACGCTTGGGTTTGGAAACCGAATTGCTTTTCTCTGTTTTAACTCAGTGGCAAAGGCAGATTTCAGAAGAAAGCTGAAATGCCAAAGTTTTGTTGGGCATAGCCTCAGTTTATGCTTAGCTGGAGTCAGAAACAAAGGCAGAGTAATGTCTGACTGCTCTGAGGAAAGCTGCTGATTGCACATTTCAAGTGCATTGCTGAAGAGTCCCGTTCTGTTATTATGGCATTAACAGAAGGCTCTTGGGATCCCTACACTTACGTATATTTGCTTTCCTGGGAAGAGGAGCTGGAGGGCTTGGGGAAGTAAAGGCCCAACAAGAGATTACACCTAAGGAAAAGAGAATATTACAAAGGAAATATCTTCAATTTTTTTCCACTCTGTCTTTTGTCAAAGAACCTTGGACCAAGCCTACACAGGAACCTTCCTTGGATCTATTTCTTGTAATAATCCTAATTGCAGCACAGTTGGTGTGTGCAAAAATCCTTCTCCCCATTTAGCAAAATGAAAGGTTCCATCAGAGCAAGCACATCTGCATGTGCTAAAAATGAAAATGCAAGAGCGATGCAAAATCTATTAAACAAATATCTTTTTTGGGGGAGGGGCAGGAATCTAAGAATGCCAGGGCTGATCCACATAAAAACTAAAGCAAGATGAAAGCCTGCATCAGAAGTTTTCCTTGCCAAAAAGGTGTGCACAATAGTTGAAAGTACATACTATGCTGCATAGTTGTAGTGTAGATCTGGCATTATAAAAAGTTTCCTTTAACTATTTGGTCTGAAAGAAGGCACACATGGTTCAGGTTTGCACTAATATGGAAATGTCAAAATACCTGCACACATAACCCAAAGCCAGTGAGAGACTGTAGGAAGAAAATGAAACAATAATGAAAGTCATATTTCACTAAATCCCTTTCCTATCAATCATCCTGGAAGCTGTCAATCAATTCCTCCAGCTGTATATTGGAGTGTGCAATGGACAGGCCTTTCAGAGCAGTAATTGTGAAAGTCCCCCAAACCATCCAGCCTTCCAAACATTAAGTAAATTCTGCAAAAGAAAAGCCTGGGTACAAGTGAGGTGACTTGAGCCACACCATGACACCAAGAGCCATCCCCCTCCAAGCCTGCAGGTTGCTATTTCGTGTTCACATGTTTCCAGATACAGGGGAAATCCTCTTGCTGCTGCAGTACTTACAATCTGTTAGTGGTGCTACTCTCTCCAGGGTAAATAAGGTCAATTTCTGCAGTTCTGAACTGATCTGCACTAGAAAATCACTTATCCTTAAAACACACAGAGAGCCCTGTTTCTGCAGAGAGAGGAAACCCTTGGAGAAAAGGAGACTGAAAAGTTCAGAAATCCAGTAGCTTGATTCCTGATGAGTTAAAATATTTAGAAGAGAGAAATAAACACTCTTGTCCTCTCAATCACATGTCTAGCAATGCTCATGATAAAATTCTTAATATTTTTCCTATTACTTCTTTTCAAGTGGAAACTGCCTGATCCTGCTGAAGTCTTTAGGGAGCAGCTTTTTTCTCCCACAGTCCTCACCTGCCAGGCCATACCAAGCACTGTGCCCCATATCAGAAATAATCAGATTTGTGACTGATATAAATCAGGATCAAGATACCATTTAGCCTGAAATGTTTGGAGTTGAACTGCTACATGCATACTACATAGTATGTGAGAGGCACATCATGTAGGTTGCTCAGTCACATATTTTGGATACCTTCATTTACTCTGCAGTTCATTCAAAAGTGTGGTTGCCTTAGAAACCACAAAAGTGCAGAATAATTCTAAAAGATAAACCCAACTGATAGAATCACTCAGCAGCAGCTCAGAGGTACACAGCCTTTCCATAAATTTAAAAAGAGATATTGCATTAAAAGCAGGGGGAAAAGATCATTTCCTCATTAAAAAGTAGGGGTAGAGAGAAGTGGCCGATTACTCTGCAGAAGATGACAGATCACTGTATCGTGTTACGTGTTCAGGCAGCCTTAGCCTGGGAAATGCCCATGGCCATCAGGTTAAGCCTGTGGGAAAGGAGGAGGCTGTAAAGGATGGGGAGAGCTCAGAGTCAGAGCAAGAGTGGTCTTTCAGGCCACAGTTTCCTTGCAGCTCTGGGAAGATGAAGAAAAGCAATATGTGTGTCTCCATTTCCAGATGTTCCTTACAGAACAGGCTCCCTCTGCCTGCTCCTGCTGGAGGCATTTCCCCAGCCATGTGAAGTGCTTCATTTAGGAAGTATAAATCTGTTCCCCTTCCCTGCCCCCCCTTTTCTCAGCACCGAAATGCTGAAACTTGTCTGCAGCAAGGTGATGATTTCCTATCTGAAGAGCATAAAGCGAGCTCCCGAATGGAATGTGATCTCTTCCAGCTAGTAAAAGTTTTATAACCAAGGACAAAAAAACCCTATAAAAATAAAATAAAACAAAATCAGGCACCTCAGCTGGTGTAAATCAGCACTGCCTAACTCCAGTGGAGCTTGCCTTAGGCAGGGGTGGAAATTTTGAGGTATTTCCAGTACATGGATGGCAGGTTTATTGGAAGTCATTAAAACTGAGGTTTTATTCAAAAAAAAAAAAAAAAAAAGAGAGAGAGAGAGAGAGAAAAGTAAATATTCCAGACTTCTTCTTCATCAAGATCCCTTCAGTCAATCACTGGAAGTGCTCTGACAGGGACACTGCTAGGACTGAGTTTTGGTACATTAACAAAATAATTTATACCCATCATGGCTAATATCTGGTTTAACATGAATAAATGTGAATTATCCATCCTCTTTCTGTACTGCTCCTTTCCATTTGTGCTACATGCTCGCTTTCAGCTGCCAGAACTTACTGCTTTCAGGCATGACTGATGTATCATACTTGGGGCAAGAAATTAAAAAGCATCCCTTGGAGGGGAGTGAAGTTCCCAAGTTTCTCTCAGCTTTGTGGCGTGGTTCTGCTGTGGTGCTTCCAATGCAGCCACACTGCCTGAACAGCCACCAGAGGCATTGCCATGTGCTGGATCACACCCATGGCGCCTCCAGTAGTTTCAGCAAGGAGCAAAACTCACTAACTTACTGACACACTCAGATGACTTGGAAAAAACTGGTTTTGTTCAGAGCAATGTCTGCCTTGCTTCCTGCATTGCAGCAGGTTGATGAACCTGGTGCCGAGAGGCAGCAGGAGTGGGGGAATATTGGGAACAGGGCACTGTAGCTCCAAGACATGTAAAATGATTTATTTCTTTAACAGTTTCTGCACCTTGGGTTCTGCTTTAATCAGCCAGAGAAGAACTCCATCGAGGAGGGCAAAATGACAGCTCATCCATGGCTTGAAGGCTGCACATCAAGAAGAGATGCCTGCCCTCAGGAATGTGCTAGCTGGATTAGGTTTTTTGAGTGCAGCAGCCCCAGCATTCAGTTTTACTGGACACTTGAGCAGAGATCCTTATGATCTCTTCTGAGCTGAACAGCAAAAGAACCTCTGTAGATGCCCAGCTCTATTTGACTAATGACACTAACTTGCTTGGCTATTCTGAAGCTTAAGCTTTAATAAATACAGAAAAGTCAAAGCAATATATATAAGCGAAGGAGCCACTTGTAAAAAAAGGTTAAGAGAATTCAAACAGTGCTTTATTTAATATAAACAAAGGAGCTGATCCTTCTCTTTGATCTCATCCACCCTTCCCTCCCCTAGAAAATAGAAAAGCAGAATACAAAGACCCAAGCATGCCAAATAGGGGAGGGAGATAAAAAAAAAGCCAGATCACCAAGGTAAATGATTGACTATGAGCTATTCACTTCATAGGCCACTAAGTTTTGTGTGGGGATCCTCCCCATTTGAGACAGCCTCTTCAAAGATCCCAAAGCCTCCTGCGCCCATTTCACATCCCCTGACCTGCTGCCAATGCTGAGGAAAGAGCCATGCAGCTTCACACTCAGACTGAAGAAAAATGAAGTATGACCAGAAACAGAAAAGCTGCAATAACAATCATTAGGAAAGGGCTGGAGAGTGAGAAATATTCCCCATAAGGGGGATGGCTTGGCAGGATAAAAGATGTCATGGATCCACTTATATATGAAGTCCTTCTGCCAATCAGATAGTGTCTAGAGGTGCAGCTTGCCCCCCTGGGGGAATCTAATTTCAGACACGAGATCACTGGATTTCCTTTTTCCTCAGAGCAGGCTGTATCTGGAGATCAAAGCCCCGCCGGGAGCTGGTATATAGAATATGCTCACTTGGATGGAACTGTAGCTCCTGTGAATGCAAACATGGCAAGAGGAGAATACATCCTTTATGTGACATTTCCCGTGTTTTTCTGACCATTCGCATTGCTGGCCAGGAGAAACAGATTTAAAGGGCAGATTTAGTCAAATTCTGCTCTTTGTGCTTTTTCTCTCTTATTATGCTGCTTTATTAAGGGTGATGAGGGATCTATTCCTTTGCCACCCCACCCACCCCAGTCATCCTCCAGACCAGGTAATATATAACTCCATTCATTGTGATGCTAACGAGTTCTATTTAGCTGTATTTAACTGGATATCATGACTCCACACGATGACCTTTCACTCCTGGGAAGTAGTTTTAAATTTGATCCATAGCAAAGGAAAATCCCTCCAATTCATTGGCTGTGAAAGGTCACAAGTGAAATGTGTTTTGATGGTATCTGCCTGTGGTTTAGTTCTCAGTATACCTGAGCATCAAGCTGGTCTGAATCAGCTTTTGTGCTGGCAGTCTGAGTACCAAACACTCTGAGAAAGCACTATGGAAAAGGCAGCCAAGCCTCTGGCAGTGCCAGTTGGTGTAGGGAGTGCTTGGAGAGATGTCCCATTCAACCCAAGGCATGTCCTTCCCAGGATTAAACACGGAGACCCTACTCAGGTTGATTTGATATTTTGACATTCCAGTTATAGGAAAGATATTAAAAAATGCAATTAAAATTCAACATTAGGTAGAAACACACGAAGATCTCATATAAACATCAGACAGTGATGACACAGAATAGACTTGTAAATATGACTTCCAGGACAGAAATGCATAGAGAGAAAAAGAAAGGACTAAAATTGTGTTAACATTGTGGTGTTAAAACTTCCCTGGCACCTCTTCTCCCCTTGGCTAGCAAGTTCATACAAGCCATTCAGCTTGGAATTGCAGTATAAAAGACTGCCAGAATAATTCATCTTGTCTTTCCTCCCTTCTTTGTGGCCATTCCCCATACAGAAATGTAGGGGCTTGTTTAGCTCTTCTCATAAAAAAAACATCTTGGCACTGTGATATGGTGTACCATATACAGGGTGGGAAAGAATATTGTTTTACTAATTTCTCATTACTTAATGTTGGCATTATAGCAAAAACTATCAGTCAAAAACCCCAATCAAACCAGGCATTCCATCAAAACAGTAAGAAGATTATCCTTTTAAAAGCTTTCAGTTAAATAGGGAAGGGGAAAGTACTGTCAGTCCACTTTTGCAGCAAGATTAAGGGAGACACAGGTGGCTGAAGAGAATTCCTCTCTCACACCAGCTTGTGGCAAAGCTCAGATCCCAACCTGGACACTCCCAGCCTGAGTCACTCTTCCAAATCATAACAGGTGTATCAAATGCAACAGAAACCAGAACTTAAAATCAATAAAAAACCCCAACAAAACCAACCTTACAATGGAAAAGCTTAGTTACAAAGTTGTGGCAGAAAAGCAACTGGTTTTGTGGTGTCTCTGGTGACGTTTGTACAGCTGTGAGCCTACTGCTAAGGCACTAAACGAGGTCTCACTGTGTTTAAACACCAAGGAGTGCCCTGAAAGTCAGTCTAAAAAGACCTTTCCCTTCAGTAAAATCTTAATGCATTTGCAAACCCCTGCTCAGACTAGGGTGTTTGAAGTCACATTAGCCAACATGAGGAAAAGGAACAGCCTTTCACACCTGCTGGCTATACAGCATATCCTGGCTATACAGCAAAGCTAAACCAGGCTCAGAAAGTGAATATTGTCAGTCACTGAAACCCCCTGCTGATTTCTGTGAAAGTACAGAAAAAACATGCAAGCAAACACCAAGCCTGCCAGAGACACTGAGCAGCCTCAGGGGTCAGAATTAAAGGTGTTGCTGCCACCAGGGTGTTGTAGTTAAGGTAAGTGTCAGGACGGTGAGCAACCAACCTCCGTCGCCATCAGCAGGTGGAACATCTCCTTACCAAGGGAGCAACAACAGGTCCAGGGAGAGGATGTGGAGCTCAAGGCTTCTCTAAAACACACTCAGTTCCCAGCGAGCTCCCTGGGTTTGTCCAAGGAGCGAGCACAGGTGGGAGTTACCACAGAAGATAGTCCCACGGCAAGATACACCAGGTCCTGTATTCACCACACATAACAGCTTTGACCAGAGCACTGTACAGAGAGGGAATCCTTACTTTACTACTGCTGCTAACTGATAGCCAGAGGGTGAATGGTCCCCAGCACAGGAGAAACAGGACAGGCAAAAATAAGGTGCTGCATGTGTTGTCAGTCAGATCAAAATTTGGCATGACTCTAACCCGTGGTTTTGGTACAACACCGGGGAAGGAAGTACAGCCTATATTCCTACCTTGACACCTCCGCTGTAGACGAAGAAGGAGCTGTGCACAGCAGAACAACTCTAGCTGAGAGCTCTCAATAATCTCAAGTTCAGCCAAGTTTCAGGTTTTAATGCTGTAAAAAAACCCCAACAAACAAAACAAAACTCCCCAAACAAAAACCACCACCAACAAAAAAAACCCTAAACAAAAGAAAGATACAACAAGGGCTAGTCCAAAGGTGACCCTGCCTTTGTACTGCAGTCAGAATAAAATATAAGAAGACCAGGGACACCCAGCCCTTGAAGGTTCTGACCTAAAATGCAGAAGAAATACAAAGGGAGGTGAGTTAATAAAACACACCTGCAATAACTTCTTTTGGAAACATGCCTCAGCTGAGGTACTTGGCTTTACTCCCAACACTTAGCAACAATCCCCAAATGTCATGGACTGCTGTTTAAAAGACAGCACCGTTTCCAGGGGGTCCTAAGAAAACCTGAACTGACAGGTTTCATTTTTTGAAACACTGTAATAACTTATAAAGCTGTCAGAGTGAGGTTTTATTATTATTATTTAAAACATTCTCCTATGTAAGTCCTTGTATGACAAATTTTAGCCAGCAGGTAATTTTTAAAGTCAAGTGATAAACTCCAGAAAGCTGAGAATACATAGAAGCTCTGACACAGCTTTAATTAGAGGGTTGTAACCAGGTACAGGTAAATTAGTAAAATGTGTTGTTTAGAGGCACTTCACTGTTGAAAAATCATTAACACCCCTGCTATGTTGTTCCTAAAATACTTTTATGCAGATGAACAGACACATCTTCCTAATATAGAGTTCAAAAGTAAAATCATTCTAAGGAGTCCTTATCTTCCTTTTGTGCCTCCATTCCCCTTTGCCCTTAAATAGTACTGAAGGTTAATTAAGTGTGGTTAAACTGTAGTTCTTCCGTCTGAGGAGAAAGTCAAAACACAAAATACGGTTGTGACTCTCCTCACAAAGCTACTTTTGAGCAGTTTAGATGTAAATGGCCAATGCCAGAAGGGTCTGCGGATCCAGCTAAACTGCAAGCTGCCTTTGCCTTGGGGCTTTTCCCCTCTGAATAAATATAATTATGTACCTGCAATCAGAAGCTGCTGCTGAGGTTCCTGTTTCAAATATTCCTGTCGTTGCTGCTTTTGCACAACTTTTTAATTCCTCACTGCTCCATCTCAGGTATTTCTAGAGACCCGCATGAACCATCCGTGATTGATCTCACCTTTCCTGTGGAATAGCTTTTCATTTAATTCTTTCCTAGTGAATTCCAAATCTTGTCTCACTTCTGATGTATAACCATCATAATGGAAGGCTTAGCCTGGCTTGGGTTATAGATTAAGAAATAGTCAGATGTAGGTAAAACTAAAGATTAAAAAAAAAAAGGGGCTTTACTTGTTGTTTATCTTTAGGGAAGCTTTCCTAATCCTTAAAGATGTCTTTTGTTTTCCCTTCTGTCAAGTACTTTAATTTTCCCATTTAATTTAAAACCCCAAGGTCTAAATAGAATAATGGATGGAGAAAAGAGGTACTGAATTCTTAGGATATATCTGACCTGTAATATAGTGCAGAGATATCTGAGTCAGCCTGAATACCAGAAATGATGTGCACACCTGGCCACTGGTACCTGAGCTACCTCTAGGAGCACATACACATCTTTAAATTTCCATCTCCATGCCTTCACCTTGTGCAAGAACAGCCCCTGGATCTGCAGGTCCAAACTGGACTGTAGCCATCCTGAGCCCCGGCCTCATCCCTGCAAGGTGCTCAGCACCACAACACAGAGCAACTCTGAGAGGAACTGAAGGGGCTCAGCACCCTGCTGGCTTGAGCTCAGGCTGACTGATGTTGTGGGTGGATGCTTCCTGGAGTGCTGGTAAATTCTCTGAGGCTTGGGTTTTCTGCCAAATAAACGCCAGCTGAGGAAGTTATGGCTGCCTGGGGGCTTTCTTCAGTGTGCATGTTCTACTTAAAAAAAAAAAAATTCTACTGTAAGTTTTGCATTCATAAACTGATGTTCTCCTTTTTCTTCCTCTTTTGCCCTCTCTGACTTCTGCCCTCCCTGCTCAGCTGCCAAGAAAGTGCCCCTTTGTGTGCGGAAATGCCCAGCAGTTCACAGAAGTTAACTAGAAAAGACACATTCAGCCACTTTCTGTCAAAATGCCTTGACACTCTCTTTCTGTCCAAAAGACCCTTTTGCTTTGGAAAGGCCCCCATTGAACACCTCCCCCCTTTCACCTCCCTCTTGAACTTACCCTGCAACAACAATGCAAAATAAATAAGTAAAAGTGTCACCCTTCTCCCCTGCCCCCAGCCTCTGCTGCAGCACTTTTTTGTTGCAATCTTCACTATAAATTTTATGCGGGACACTCACAAAGTCCAGACCAGTGCAAACTGCTGCCTCTTGGAGTTAATTCACAGACATTCTATTCCGCTTTCATGATTTTTGCTTTTGCCTCGATGCTAGGTTTTTTTCCCATGGCTTGTTTCTCTGGCTGTGGGAAGAGATCCTACCGTGCTGGAGACCCTGTGGATCTGTGTTAGAGGGAGGGGCCGTGTCACACCCAGGACGAGCAGAGTCAGGAGTGCTGCTCTCCAGAGCTGCCCCTGCCCACAGCACCGAGCGCTCCCCGGGGCACAGCCAGCACAGTCCAGAGCAGAAACTCAAGGCTGCTCTTTTGGGTTGAAAACAAGTAAGTAGCAGATGAACTATCCCCAAATTGAAACACTGCACTGAAAGTACAGACTGCATCATTTTGATCAAGGTTTCAAAGTCCTTTGGATGCCCATCTCTGCTCAAAGATACTGAGCATCTGGTGTGACTCCTATTAATATGTGGTGTGTTAAGACAAGCACTAACGCTGCTGTTTAATTAAACCTTGGTTTTCTCTGTGGTATAAAACTTTCTGAGACAGGCCCGAGAATATGTCCTGCAATGGGCAAAACAAAAATGTTGACTCAGATCCAGTGTTAACGGGTGAATTTATTTCTGGACCTGCTTTGGTCAGAAATTGAGGGGCTCTGCCCAATGTGTATCATCTGGCTAGAAATTACTGGAGGTTTTACAGGAGGATGGGCTCTTTGGAATTTGTAGCTATGTATTTTTAATACTGTCAATAAACTACTTCCTTGAGACACAGAAGGGCAATAATGGGAGCTGTTAACAAAGTGTGAAAAGAAACGGGCAAGCAAAGGTTAATCACATGGCTGTCCACTAATGACCTCTCCAGCCCCGAATTTAAACCCTCCGCTACTTGTAAAGACCAATCACGTGAATAATTTCCTGTCTGAGGTAGTCTTTATGGTTAAGAATAAAAGCTGAGCTTATTGTGAAAAGAAAGTGCTCAGCAGGGGAGAAGGTTATTATTTTTAAGCTGATCTAAACACCTGGGTTTCTCAGTAGACCCTATTAAACTTCTTCCATTATGTCTAAAGATTTCAATCATTCCTACCACAGTAGTAAATTAGTGTATTACTGCTTAAAGCAGATAAGCTGTAGTGATGGGGACATCCTAAGCTGATGCTGCTCACCCACCCTGAAGAGAGACCTATGCAGCCGGTTTCTTCACCATAAATAAGGCAACAAGGCCCAATGCCATCCCAGAATATTGTCTCCTTTCAGTGTGCTGAGGTGTGAGAGGAACATTGACTCCTGCTGCTAACAGGGCCACGGCACAGACCGTGGGGCATGGGAAGGTGCCTGTAATCAGGATGCTCTTGGGACGGGAAAGCAGATGGAAAAGCTTGCTGCCATCTCTTCTAGATACCTTCAATGACAGCCAGGGAGAAAGCAGAAAACACAGAAATGTGAGATATCCCTGCTTGAAGGTTTAGCTTTTGTAGCAAAAGGAGTTCTGTGAGTGAGAAAAATAATGCTGTCCTAGCCAGTGGCTCTCTGCCCTCATTCTCCCTTCCTTCTCCTCTCGCCACCACATTATTCATTGGGGATTTTTTCCTCTTGGAGTTATGATCCTGGAAAATGCCTGGACATCAGACTATGCACAGAGGGAGTAAGCAGCCTCCCTTCCTCCCAGCACAGCTTGCTGCTGCTGGGATCCCCACAGCTCACCAGCATATCCCCACCAGTGCAGCACTGGCCAGGTGCTGTCCCTGTCCCCCCAGCCCTCCCAGGGCTCTTTAGTGAGGGTAACAGAGCCCAACCC
Organism: Myiozetetes cayanensis; assembly: GCF_022539395.1. Classification (NCBI taxonomy): domain Eukaryota; kingdom Metazoa; phylum Chordata; class Aves; order Passeriformes; family Tyrannidae; genus Myiozetetes; species Myiozetetes cayanensis. The sequence goes on from NW_026086937.1 coordinate 15,678,802, forward strand.
CTGGCCAAGCAGCCCTCCCGCTGCTTCACGCAATGTGTGCGCTGTCCTGACTGTGGTTTGTTTATGGGCTCGTATAGAAAGAATGCCGGATCCTCAGCCAAGTCCAATTTATCTCAGGGTAAACTGCACTTATGCCATTTATTTCAGTCCTGATTTACACACGTCAAACAAAGTACCTGCAGATCTTTTCCCTTCTCAAATTCCCCAAAACGACTCCTCTGGCACATTTAAACCAAGACGGTCTGCAAGAGTTGTAAAATGAGTGTGAAATTTTAACTCAGGTCAACTTAAAGTGCCCACCTTACAGTCTCTGGAGGGAATGATATTGTGCCTTACTAACCTGTTTAAAATGCTGCCTAGAAACTGTTTGATATTGCAGGGGTGGTGGCATTGCTTTTTCTGCTTAATAAATGGAGTCCTTGAGTTTTCCAAGCGAGGGCGAGAGAGAAACTCTTCTGTTCTGTAAATAACTGTGTGTCCAGTTTCCATGCACGGATACCCAATTTGTGCATGCAACTGTAGTTATTGTGCATTCAAATGGGGCACACCACTAGTCACGGGCCTGGGCTTCTTGCCAGTTTAAAAGTCAGCCCTTCTGTATGTGGAAAGAGAAAGCAGTATCCAATAGAAACAGTGCTCTGCATGCACTCACAGCTCTTATTCAAGGCTCTCAGAACAATGTCTAACTGTTAATCTTCCCAACACTGCCGTGAGGCAGGGAATATTTTATCTACATTTTACAGTCAGAGGAAACTGAGGTTAAGTGACTTGCCCAAGGTCAAAAGACAGATTTAATGACAGGCTCAGGATCTAGCCATGAGAATATGCTGCCCTGACACTGGCTGCTACACCTTGGGGTGGACGAGGAGTAAATGTGTCCTTCCCGCAACATCCGAGCAGTGTCATTTGCTAAAGGTCTAATCCAAGGAAGCGCAAACAAAAATCTGCAGTGGTGCCAAGATTAGGGAAATATCTCCTCTGTGGTTGGGCTCTTTTTGTGTTGTAAATGCAGAGGCTGAAATTTCCAGAGATGTGGATGCCCAATTTCCGCTAACATTAATAAGCTGATGTGTCCAAATCCTGTAGGCAGCTTTGAAAGCCTGTTTGTGCTTTCCCTCTTCCTACTATTCAAGCATAGAGTAAGGTCAGGGCTTTCCCATACCCTCTCCCTTCTCTGCCGGTGGAAAAATTCTGGCCATACCTTCACTTACTCTGCAGTGAATGGATAATGTCACTGGGGATTGATTGATCTAATACCCACAAAAGGCCAGAGCAGAGATTCCCTTGGTTGCCACAGATACTGGATCAGGACCTTATCTTTTTATGGCACTCATATCTCTCTCACTATTTTAATATCTGAACATCTCGTGGTTTATAATATATTCCACTTCCTAACTCACCCATGAGATACAGAGGTAGCATTAATCACTTAATCCCATTTTACAGATGATGAACTGAGGCACATCAGACTCCACACTCATTTCAGTCTGAACTACTCTGAGACACTCTTGGCATAGGCAAGAGGACGAGATAAGCACCTGCAGCCAGAGATTTAGACACTGTCTTAGGAGGGGATAGTGCGGCAAGAATGAGCTGCCCTTTGGAAAGTGCCTTTTTTTACGTTTACTGCGAAGGGAGCCCGGGTGATGAGGTAGTTAAAATCCCTCCCTTTGAGACTGCTACAGCTAGGTCAGGTGAATCCCCTCCTAAATGACTCGCCCAGTGCCATGGAGAAAGGTTGTGGCAAAGGAAGAAATTGTGTCCCAGACACAATCACAAGGCTATTTTCCTTGGACTGAGCTTTGATTTCGGGTTGAGGATTTTTTTCGTTAAGGCAGGAAAAATAGGAGTAAGTTTAAAACTATCAGCTTTACTTGGATTAGTCACTGGGAATCTCAGCAGCCAAGCTCTTGAGCTCTGGCCTCTTTGACTTTCGTATGTTTAGATGTTCAGGCCCTAATGAGTTGATCTCGTTGATCTTTAGGTACCTATTCATATGCAAATCCTGGCATTCTACTTTTGCTAAATAGTCTTTGTATTAACACATGAAATAAATTTTTAAAAAAGAAAGTCAGGCTGTGGTAAATCCTCATACTTAGGTTTGTTTGCATTTGGATAAATGATCATGGTCCCTTTTATATGATCTTGCTGTACTCCTGTTAGGAAAAGGCGGGGGGAGGTGTGGGTGGGTATTGAGAAATCCAACTTTGAATCTCTTCCACATCATTGTAAAATGTTTTGTCAAACGAAAAAATTGTCCAAGAACCAAGACACAAAGGTGTAGAAATATCTTAATGCCTCAGCTTCCTCTTTGGCCAGATTTTTAAAATTAATGCAGAAGTGTCCCTATCTAAATGTTCCTAGGGAGTTAATTTACTAAAAAGGCCAGATCTGTCTTCTAAGGCTCCAAAAATCACGGCTTACCACAGGGAGGATGCCTTTTCACATGACATTTTGCAGGTTCACAGTACATGTTTGAGTGTGTGAGAGACATGTACCTCACTGTGCCATGCCAGAGCACACTTGAGAGATTTTGAGCATGAATCCTGACCCCAGTAGTGAATAAAAAGCACTGAATGACTTCAAAGGGTCCCGGATTTCACCCATCGTTTTTCAGACTCTGAAGCTTGCAATCATTAGTGGTTTGCTCTAAAAGTGGTGGTTGCAGTGCCATAAAGTCACATGGGAATCTCATTCAACTTTGTCACAAACTTCTGCTATCTCTGTTTAAACCCTATGTATGATACAGTTATGTATATAGTGCCTACAGTACTGTTATATATATTTATATTATATATATATATGTTAGTCACAGAGAATAATCTGAAATGCAGAAACACAAGAAAACTGTTGCAGGGCCTTGAAACCTACCCTGGGCACTACAAATCCGCATGTATGTATTTACAGATGTGTGTGTATGCATTTAAACCTTCCCAAAAAAATCTCAGCCTTAATTTGAACAACTTGCTCGGATTTGTAGCTAAGTTTCATTTGCTAAAGAAAAGCTGTTTAGGAGCAAATGCAGGTTGCAACAAAATGTTAGGAACAAACTGTCCGGGATCTTCTTTCACAACAATCCCACGCGCTTACAAATCTCCCTTTAAGAATAAAGTGGTAGTGCAAACACCTAATTAAAAAAACGGCTTGTATTCAGAGTTACTAATTAAAAATCCTCATGTTCCCCCGACTTTTTCCCCCCTCTGTGGAAATCTGCAAGTTATTTAATTGAAGTCCCATTTTGTCGGTGCAGATGCACGAAGTGTCTGAATCATCAAACAGATTTAGGGTGTTTTGATTGTTGTGTGTGCCTCATTGCTATTCCCAGAATGTCGAGCTGAGCTTATGCTGATCGGCAGGACTTAGAAGCATGAAACAGTAAAAGAGTCCTTTCTTCTCATCCCAGCCCCATCCCCCTTGCCCCCCTGGATTTACATTGAAACTTTGCCAATCTCAGATCGCACTCTGTCTGCTGCCTCTGCATTAAAATGGAGCCGCTTGCCTGTTTCTTTGGCCCCACACTCCATCTTCAGATTCCCCTTGGCTGCCCTAAGACGCCCCTCATGTTGCTTCAGTGAAACTTCTTTAGGAAAACAATTTCATTTTCTCTCCATCTTTATTTTTTTTCTCTCTCTCTCTTTTTTTTTTTTTTTTAAAATAAAAATCCTTCTCTGTTTTTACGTTTGTGCTCTGTGTGAAAAGAAAGGAGACAGAGGAGGAGAGAGAAGCCTGTTTACGTCTAGAGGTGAAAACAGCCTGGTGAGCAGCAGGTGCAAAGCCCCAAAGCAGCTGCTTACTGCTCTCAAGTTGAAGCGCCTTGGTCCCCCACCCTCCACGCCAAGAGCACTTCATATAATCCTCTCATGCAATTCACACTGTAATTGCAGATATCCAGACTGCTAGGGCTCATTTTATTATTATTTTTACTGATAACAAGATCTGCAAACAGGGGACCAGTCGTAGTAATTAGTTGTGTGTCGCTAGGCAGCTTCTGCTGAAGCAACTTGGATTCTTTTCCGTTCTTTTTCATTCTTTTTTGGGAGGGTAGGACATGACTGCTTTGCCCCCTCCTACCTTCTTTTTACCCCCTTCATGGCCACTCAAAGTAGCACATGGGGAACTTTCCTGCTGGCTCTGTAGGTCCTTTTATTATCTCACCCGCCTCTTTCACTCCTTGAGACGCAGGCTGTTGGATGGGTGCTAGCAATGAAGATTATTGTCTTGAGGACCAGCTTGTTTTCTCAAGGCTCTGCTTGTTACATTGCTAATTATGGGTCTATGGGATCCTTTCCTGATATTTGACTAAGTGGCATGGATTACTGTGTAATCATTTCCCACTGGGGAGGGGGATCTTTTTTATTATTATTATTATATACCTCTGGACAACTTTTCAGTTGCTTTTATTTAGGTAATTGCTCTTCCCTGTAATCCAGAAATTCTTATTTTTTTAATCATATTATGGATTTCACCAAACACTAGTTAACATGTTAATTACTGGTAAATACACACTTCTTTTTCCCTTCTGTTCAGAGTGAATACAGATCCTATGAATGTGTTGTTTGTCATCTGTACCCCTTATGTGTTATCTCTGTCTAATAGGACACTGTTGTTTACAGAGTGAAAAGACAGAACATGAACATTTGGCTCTAAACTTTTGTTTTAGATTAGGGCTTAATGAGTTTATGCTTTTTTTCCTCAGCTTTATTTTTCAAGCCAAAATATAAAGGAATAAAAATCAGTTTGATGACATAATTATTTTTAATAACCTGAACAGATTTTGCAGTGTTGAGACACTGTGAAAAAGCCTGGGAAATGGGATCCTTTATTTAGTTGAAGAAAGCTTGATCCATCTGCCATGAAGTCAAGGCAAATTTTCCACTGAGTCAGAGAAACTCACGTTAGTGTGGAAGACCAGACGAGTTTCTTCCAGAGTGTCCTGGTAACACACCAGGGTCCAAACAGACAAATATGGTTCAGGCAGAGGGGAGCGGAGGGAGGAGGAGATTCTGGTATGATTCAATTACTAGCAATGTTTTCAGTTTGCCCTAAAATGGCTTATTTTCGTGACTTAATACAGCTGTGATTTTTTGCAAAACTGTAAGTTACTGAGAACTTTCTGTTATGCTGCATTTCCAAGTCTTGCTAAACTACTGCTAAACTGACAATTTTAAAAAAATAAATGGCTGAAAGACTCAAAAGTTCCAATCACCTCACTGCAAGAGTGCTGCTAGGAAAATGATGCTTGGCTACAGTGACTTTAAGAAACCTCAAGACAGACTGACACAGAACTAGAATACCCTATTTTGGGGACTGAATAAGTGGATTCTGAGCAAGGTGTAAATGAGAACATTCTAAGGCTGATTTAATCTGCGCCGTGCTCATTCTGGCCATGAGGAACACCCAAAGCATTGGTGCTCTCTGGGGACACCTGTTTCTCACGGGCCACAGCTCATACGTCAGCATGTTGAGTTTCACACTTTTTGTGGCTTTTTCAGTCCCTCCAAAATTGGTATGGCAAAAACTTTCAGCTGAAATATGCAGGCCAACTGCAGAGTTAGAGTGTTGTCAGCCCCCAGTATCACCATGGACAATAATCCAGCCAAAACACAGCCCAAAGAGCTGCTGGACTTGGAGTAAAGTAAACACAGTCCATTACTGATTCTCAGCAGTCTGTCCTAAAGTGCTTTTCTCTGGGGGGGCCAACAGGGATGTCCACAAGGTTTCAAAATAAACATAATTCAAGGTGACACTGGCACACCAGGACTTGCATTAAGGATATGTCAGAAGAAGTAAATTGCAAACTGGCAGAGTGGGAGAGAGCAGGTCAAGTGATATGGTGAAAAATCCCTTTGTTGGTTCCTATAAAACTTTCAAGCAGTTCAATTGGTTCAGTGTAAATGCTGCTAGCTGCACAACTACTGTGAATTTAATCTATAATGTAAAAAGAGTTTGCATTCTTTCCCATTAGAAATGTTAACATCTTAGAGACCCTCCTGAAGATGAGATTTATTAGGCTAAAAAGTGACAACGCCTGAATATTTCCTTGAGAAACATTATTCCGTCTCAACTAAAATTAAAACAGGTCAAGTAAACAACTCTGAAAGCTGGAAAACTCCATTTCTTGCCCATCCAATTATGCCTAGCTAGACCAGCCTGTACAATTTTCCATTATGACTGTTATGAACTGTGTGTGGTCCCCTAAGTGTACCATACGAGCTGGAGCACTGGAGCACAATAAGGCATGTTAGGGGCTGTCAGCGTGTTTTAGGATCTCCTAATTCGTGTTCACTGTAATCACACCGCTGCATACAATATAGCATTGGAGATGACCCTTTGAGCAAAAAATTCTGCTTTACATCCCCAGACTTTGGAAAAGTTCAGTTTGAGAGATAAAAAATGTTAATTAATTTTTTTAAATTATTATTAGAAAAAATCAAAACCATGAGTGCCAGTATATGAGATTTCTCTTTGGTCCTGGGCTGTGGCCATAACTGTGCTTTCAAGCTCCTTTTTTCATCCTTTTTTTTTTGTTGTTGTTTTGTTTTGTTCTGTTGTCTGTTTGTTTGTTTGTTTGTTTTATATTGGCCTGCTTTGTGCCATGACCACCTATGCTGCATTCTGGTTGCTTTGCTGCAATTCATTTGTTTACTGTTTCAGTGCTGCTTGGGTAGAATGACATAAAATCTTCTTACACACTGAAGAACCTCCAGCTCTCATAGAAGAATCTCTTTTTTATTTAAATAAAGCAATAAAATCCAACCAACTTTTCTTGCTCCTCCTCCTCCCAATGCACACATACTTTCCAACAGTTGCAGAACTATACAGCCACCCTACAGAAAAGAGCTTATATTTTGATCTCAGCACTTACCATCTTTTTTAATAGTGCAGACGGGCTGCGAGAACAATCGTTCCACAGCAAATCTGGAAGTTGGCTTGCCTTAGAAACCCTGGCTTGGGAGAGCAATGACATGAAGCAGCAGCACAAGCAGGACTTTCAGAAGGTGAGAAATGCCTCCCCACCTGCAGGGGTATGGAAGGTATTTCAGAAAGGCCAGCAATGAAGGAGGAGTAAATGTCTAGTTTTGGCACAGTCCCAACTTGGTGCCAAGGGTCTGTGAGAGGCAGTGTGCTCAGGCTGGGAGCAGGGTGGGATGTACTAACTACTGAGAGATGTCTGCAGTGGTGGGAAAGCTGTAGAAGCCCTTGGGTGGGGATGCCCTGTCTCATTTTGGGACACCACTGCATAGAAGGACAGGGCTTCATGTTGAGAGTTTGGGCTCAGACAAGGTGGCATGAGTCCTGGAAGGCAGGAGCAGCACCCATAATCACATTAATTACAGCCACTGAAATATCATTTGGGAACAAGAAAAGCTGTATATTCCAGCGTGTACACCTCTATGTTGCCATCAGCCCTTTCCCTGTAGGTTAGCAGCACTGTGGGTTGGGTGTCTATGTGGACTTTATGAGGAAGGACTTGCTCTCTTCTCCCCTCCTTTAACTCTACCCTGAGGGACTCAAGGTCAGGCACCTAAAGAAGTTAACTCACATGCCAGTCGCGATTTAAGTGCCTCCTCCATAACTGGTCCCTTCTCCCCATATCAATATCTCATCAAGTATCAAATGGCCAACCCAGCTCCAGGTCAACTCTGGTCCTTGTGATGACTTCAAACAAAAATATCTTTGGGCTATGCCTCTCACTTGGGAGGATAGCATCTGCAAAAATTCTCCCACTAAACACCTCAAAAGGATGGGAAATAACTTACTCACTGGTGTGCTGCCCCCAGCCTCAACCTGCTGCTGTCAGGAGAGCTCTGGTGTTCCCACATCTGCCTGCACCTCTCTGCTGTCTCCTGCATCACTACAGCACCAGGGAAAACTGGTGCTTGCACAAGTCCTGCTCTGTGCCGACAGCTCTTAGATTCCATAATGTTGCTACAAGATGTAACATAAACTTAAAAAAGAGCAGTGGTCAGGGAGACTCTGCCCAGTAATTTGCACGTGCAAATACTTGTACCAAATTTAAAGGTTGTTTGTGAAACTAAGGCTGTAAGCATTGCTGAGGCTTGAAAGCAGTAAACCCCACCATTAAAACAGTCTATTAAAGCACAATTACATTCAACAGTAACACACCTAACTGCTGTGGGCCCAATATAGCACAGCCATTCCCAAACTGGTCTGAAGGATTTCACGTGGCAGACTGCAGATTCGGTGCAATTGTGCTATACTGGTTTTATCTCTGCTTGTATTAGAGCAGCACTGGAAAAAAACCAAACCACCAGACAAAACTAGGAAGAGATAGTTATCTTCATCTCAACAAATTTAAACAGGCACAGAGAGTGGGGCCAAAAAGTGGGAAAGGGAACAAAACTGGGTGAAGGGATTTGCCAGAGATTATAAGTAGAGTCAACACCAAGGCTTTAGACTGCTGGTTCAGTAACACATCCATTGCACAGCCCTGCCTCACACTGACCCAAACACTGGGAGTTTGGTTTCCTCCCCTCTACACAACACTTACAACACCTACCAATTTTCTATTCTCACTAGCAATGAGGACAAAGGGCAGATGACTGGATTTTGTTCCTCTGTGGCTGCCAGCTTTTCACAGCCCTTCCACAAGCTTGAATAACGCATGTAGCATCTGGAGTGCTGAGGGCCATATTTTAAAGTGCTCAGCAGCCGGCAGTGCCTCTAGGAATGCTGGCTGGAAGCAACCGCCAGCCAGATGTTCAAAATAGCACAGTACCAACTTGCTGAGGTCTTGGGCCGTTTATATCGGGGTCTGAGAGAGAATAGAACAATTTTTAAAGTCTGCAAAATGTAACCTGCTGGGTATTTTTAATATAAATGTGCTTCAGGGTCTAGAACTTGTAAGCCAAATATTTAAGGAGCATTGGTGTCTGAGCTTTGGGGTATCTGGTTATAAAGCTCACCTATCTATGGGAAAAATAACTGATTTTCTTTACCAAGTGCACAAATATGTGCATTAAAAAAATGCCATAAAAAAAAGGCTTTTTAAGAATTTGCAAGTAGTAATAATTTTTAGAGACATGTAAAAGACCCATTTTAAAGCATCATTCCCTCACATTTTTGCAAGAGTATCCCATTCCTTAGAATCACAGAATTGTTTAGGTGGGAAAAGATCTGTAAAATCATAGAGTTCAATTGTTAACCCAGCACTGCCAAGTCTACCTCTAAATCATATCCCTAAGCACCTCCTCTACATGTCTTTTAAATACCTTCAGGAACAGTGAATTGACCACTTACCTTGGCAGCCTGTTTCAGTGCTTGACAACCCTTTTAGTAAAGAAATGTTTCCTAATATCTAATCTAAACATCCCCTGGTGCAACTTTAGCCATTTCCTCTCGTCCCATCATTTGTTCCTTGGGAGAAGGGACCAAACCCCACCTGGCTACAGCCTCCTTTCAGGTAGTTGTAAAGAGCAATAAAGTCCCCCCTGAGCCTCCTTTTCTCCAGGCTAAACACTCCCAGCTCCCTCAGCCACTCCTCACAGGACTTGTGCTCCAGACCCTGCCCCAGCTCTGTTGCCCTTCTCTGGACAGGCTCCAGCACCTCCATGGCCTTCTTGAACTGGGGGGCCCAGAACTGGACAGAGCACTCCAGGCGTGGCCTCACCATTGCTGAGTCCAGGATGATCCCTTCCCTGGTCCTGCTGGCCACGCTGTTGCTGGTATAAGCCAGGGTGCCATTGGCCTTCTTGGCCACCTGGCACACTGCTGGCTGATTCTTGGCCATAAGCACTCAACCCTATTGTCACCATCATTAAGCTCTGGACAGTTGAACCCCTCCCTAACAAACAGGGCTACCCAAGGCCTGTCCTTCCTCGCCTGTCCCTTCTGGAGAGTTTATAGCCATTCATTGCAGCACTCCAGTTGTGTGAGTCATCCCACCATATTTCTCTTCTGGCAACTATGTCATGGTTTTCCTGCTGCACCTTCCAGCTCCTCCTGTCTGTTGCCCACGGTGCCTGCACTGGTGTCCCATGCCAAACATTTGTGTGCTTCCCCAGGCTTAACTCTAGTGAGTCTGGGGGCTTGCATCCTTCTCTCCCCTGTATCAAACACAGGGGTGGCTCTCAATGTTAGCAGTGCCTGCATTCACTTCCCCCCAGTCAGAGACAAACTCTGTACCTTTTAAGTTCTTGTATTCATTTTTATAAGCCAAGAGGTACTTGTTCAACAGAGTTCATCACGGTTCTATTTCCCCACAACGCCCACATTTAATTTTAAGAGTGGGCCAGCCCCAATATTTGAAACTCCTGCTTCATTTCTTTTCATTCTCTTTTTCTTCCTTCCTTCCTTCCCCCTCGCCCCCTCCCTCCATCTCCTACTCAGTCCCCTTCAGAAGCCCCCAGGATGACACCGCTCATTGATGCTTCTCCTTCATTAGCATTTCAGCAACTTGGCTCAGTAGTTTCAGAGACAATCCGTCATGAGAAAACTGAAGAATGTGCCCCATTTGCATGATTCTGTGCCAGAATGCAACTTTTTCTCAGCTGTTCATTGTGTAATTTCCCCTTGAGCCTTCAACTTTCCCATGAAGTCCCAGAAATCATATTATAGAATTCCAGACCAGCTGCAATGCTCCAAAGATTAGTTTTATGGACATTTTAACCAACCTCACAGCTCTACAAAGAGAATCACATACATAAGAAACACAGTTTTACTTTCTGTTGTTGGGAAAGGCAATGTGCCTGGTTGAATAAAGTCCTTTAAAACTGCAAGAAGGAATTTATGCCCCGTGATGTGAACGATCCAATAACTGCTGTGAATTCTTAGGCATATTTTTAACTTCCACTCGTCCTTCCTTAATTATTTTATTCCTCTTACAATTAAATGTTTGTAATCCATTTTGAGAGTGTTTCCGAAATGAATGGATATGCAAACAACTTGATTGAAATGCTTAGTGCATATGACTAAAAGTTACTGGCTCTCACACATCAGCAGAACAAATCAAGCTTTTGGTTAGTTGGTTTTAGAAATCAAAAAGTGGTTTATAAAAAAAGACAGGCAGATAAAACCTGCTTCTAATTACTTTCTAGAGGGCATCTGAGTTTGTAGAAATAAAAGAGTTTATTATATTAGAAGTAAGCAAAAAACTGAAAATTGGTGTGAAGCAATCAAACTACTTTGTCAATTAAAATGTATCCCATTAGGAAAATTAGGCACCTGTTCCACAAAAGTTAGACAATGGAGCATGGGAGGAGAACACTGCATTTTAACAATCTGGTTGCTAATTAAATTCTTTACTTTTTCCTATGTACGTCAATAACTATCATTTTTCCCATGTCATTTTTAACCTACTGAAACAGAACTTGCTGTTAATTATTCTGCCTCTTAAACACAACACATTTCTTCAATGTTTTCAGAGCCATAGCATATAAAATGCAAACATTTAAATAAATATTTTAAATACAGTCTAGATACTTTTTACTACACATTTTTGCTGTTCCCCCCTTTCTCCCTGCCAGGGGAGTTGGCTATGTGAAAAGCATCCTTGCTGACTCAGGTAAATATATGAAACAAACACAGAGACACAGAGACACGTGAGTGTGTACTTGTATACACACTTGCATTTATATATATATGTGTATGTATATATATATGTATATATATGGTGCTAAAATCCCACGGAATTAAAGCTTGCCAAGATTAGGACTTCATAAACAGACAAATTAGGGTTCTTCCGATGCGAAAGATAGGGTTTTTTTGGTGAGAAGCTCACACGGTGATTAGAGTGAGGTTGTGGAAGATTTCATTAATTATAGGTGACTAGTTTTCCTCTCAGAGGACAGCTCAAGTCCCCCAGCTCCCCCTTGGCAGCTCATCTTAAATTGTTGTCTAACCTTTCCCTTAATTCAGCTCATCTTGAGCTGATGGGAACTGCTTTCATTCCACCTCTTGTGGAGGTAATGAAACAATCTTCTTATTCACTTGGTTCCTCTGAGCCGGTGACACACAACAAAAAACCCAGGGCCCTGATTAATGGCCGCTAATTAGCAATGTTAATGACCAGGTGTCCAAGAGCATGGCCAGCTTCTCTCAGCATGGAGTGATCCCTCAATGAGGGCCCTGCAAATCCAGCCCCAGTGACCCTTCCCCTCAGCTGCCAGTAATGAAGCTGAGCTCTCTCATTACACCCAGGAGAGGCTCAGGGGGAGGCCCAAGCCTTGAGAGCCAAACCTTTTCCTTCGGCTCTAGTGGGCCTTCCATTAATTAAGGTCAGCATTTTTGCTCTCCACCCCCCCCTCCTCCAAGCCTCAGCCTTTTCCCCCTAAAAAAAAAAAAAAAAAAAAAATTCCACCCAAAAAACCCCAACCCTCAAAGGTTAAAGATTTGGACGAAGGGAGGCTTAGCTCTTTCAGCTTTCTCTGCTTTCCCAGTGATAAAGATGCTGTTTCCCAGTCTGTTGGGCTGCTTGCAGCCCCTTCTCTTCCCCCTCAGATCCAGTTATTCACTGTGGGAAATCTCTGTTGGCTGCAGAGTCACTCCCTGTCAAACCCTACCTGCTGCCTCCTGGAGCAAAGATACTTGGAAGAACATGGAGCTGGAGAGATGCTTGTACCAGCAAAGCAACAGAGCCATGTATATCGGCTAAAAAGCCAAATTCACATCTCCAAAGGTGGAACTGGCCACACAGAAATGTATTTATATATTATTTCTCATCAATACTTTAGTTATATTTATTACTCTTAACGTTAGACACGTAGAAAGTCACCTTCAACATAAATATCAGGTAAAATACGCCACTCTGGCACTTTACTTGGCTGCACTTTGTAACACCTTTCCTCCAGCAGCATGAGGTGGAGGTGTCCTCTGCTTTCTGCTTGTGGATTTGGGAAAGTAGGAAGGGGAGCTGGTCCTGTCCACTGTGTTCCCTGCACAGGCAGGAGCTGCCTGGGCTGCCAGCTCCTGCCTGAGCCTCTGATCATCATGACACAGCCCCTGCCTGTCAGCATGGGCTGCGGGCGATGACAGTAGTTCATGAGTTTTAGAAACTGATCTTGTTTTTCACGGGAGGGGATTTTTAAGGATAGGTGGATGTCACACCAGTGTGCTTGCGGCATATGGCGACAAAAAAGAGGCGAATGTTTAAAGAAATAGACAACTGTTCTATTTTTGCTCTGTTAACTTAGCAAATGTAGTGATGTATGAGTGAGAAAATACTCTGTAGTGCACCTGCCCACAGCCTGTGTGGTAAGCCTGTGTGCTCCTTAATATCTGAAGTTTGTGGAAATTTTAAATTGGCTTTATTATCTTTAACTTTGAAAAGAGTTTTTAAAAATTCTTTTAATTGGGAGAATCTTACTAGAAGCTATAATTTTTTTCCTGTTGTGCACTGTGAAATGAAGGCACAAAATTAACATGCAATGAAAGGGACTAGTTAAGGGAGCTGATGGGGACGATAGAAAGCCTTTTACTCTAGGTCACATCTTGAGCTGGAAGTGACAGAAAGTTAATACTGAAAGAATGCCATTTGGTGGCTGTTCTAAGATAAGGGGGAGCCTAGCTCAAACTTTAATGTGTTAATGCCCTCACAAATGCATTAGCAGTAGTTGGGGAGGTAGCTGGACACCATACTGCACCAATTGTTTTCCTATAAATCCTTAAAGGGGTGATTTCCATCTAACTGTGTAATACTGTCTCCTCACAAATGACAATTATTCCCTGCTCTCTTGACCGTCTGGGCATTACAGCAGTGACTAACATGGCTAACATGGCAAATTATTATCAGGATGATAATGCATTTGGATTTTTCTAGTAAAATTTAATGAATGACAGGAAAGGTGCTGCCTTTTGACATGACTGAGAGCTCGGGCACAGGAGGTGATGCTCCACCGACAAGGCTGCGCTTCAGCTACTGGACTTCAGTGCACAAATAAATTACTAAATTTTTCATTTTTGCCTCTTTAGATTATTTTAATAGCACCCAACTTGACTAGAGAAAAGTCTTGCAAGATGCACTGGTTCATTCCCAGTCGATTAGTCACTCTCCATGGGATCATTGGACTTTCTAAGGGTACACAGCCTTGAAACTGTGCTGCTTTCACCTGGCACACAGCAGGTTATTCAGTAAGGATCTGCTCTGGCTCTGGCTTGCTTCACCTGAAACTGTAACCCTACAGTAGCTCAGCCGTTTTTTAAAAGGTGGTTTTGAACCAGACATGGATTTTGAATGAAGGTTTACATCTATTCCCTATCCAGGGGGTGCATTGATTGGCATTACAAATGGTTCAGTTCCCAGCTCTCCCAGTGACCTCCTGAGAGATTTTTGGGTGATTTATTGGCCGATGAGGGCCATAGTGATGGTGAAGCATCAAAAATAAAACTTAATTTAAAAAGCTGATTGAAAAAAAACCCCAACCCAAAACCGAACCCCCCCGAATAAGAATTAACCTCCTCCTCTGTGCCTCAGCTCCCTGTGTAGAGAACAGACATAACAGCATCGCCTTTATTTTCCCCCATCAAGAGAGACTGAAGCAATGACTGGCCCTTCATGTGTATTTCTGTGGCATCTTTCCTGTGGGAAACCAGTGGCAACTGAGGGCTTTGGCTACATCACATAAAGAAGAACAACTCCGTTTCAAAATATCATTCAGTCCTTGCAACATCATTTCTAGCACTGTGCTGTTCATACAGCCATGAAGAGCAAAGCAGCTCCTGAAAACTGTAAGAGCTTTTGTAACTCCATCCTACGCATCTAATTGATCAACTATGCCAAAAAGAACAAAAGTCTTTCTATAGCTATAGTTATTCTATTACAGGTTATGCAGATAAGGTTACAACTAGAGCCAGACACATTCTTTTTTTCCAGATAAACCTTTTCCACTGACAAATACACATTATGATCACAAACTTTTCATGAATGGGTATTGAGCTGATCTCTTTCCTAACTAAGAGTCTGGAACTGTTTTCAATCTAAGTTTACTTGCAGTTCATCAGAAATATCTAGGAAGCTTCAAACTGTGAAATATGGAATATTTTTTCAGTGTTCTAGTTCATCAAAATTTTGCACAAAATTTCACTCCATGCCTTTCCCTCTGTTATTGCATACACACCCGTTACCTGAACAGCTTCTCTAGGCTCCCTTCTGCCTGTTGTAAGCTTCTCCTTTCAGGCAGTGGCTGTAATGCCTTTTAAATGTATCATCAAAAATACTTTCTCCCCTTCATTAGAGTGTTGCTGAAGCCATTGCTTAAATAAATCACCCAGTACTGTGACTGCTCATTGCATATTGGTAATCCATTTATGAAGACCATAGGGATCAAAAGCAAATTTTTGCCTGGTTCCAAACTTTCACAGACATTTGGAGACAGGTTCTGTTCTGTGTCCCACAGGGAAGAAAGAAATGAGAAACACACGAGGGCAGTGACCATCACATGAGCCAAATCCCAGTCACTAATCCCAGGGAGGTTCTGACACTGGCTTCTGTAACAGCAAGAGGAGGAAGCCTTGGAAGATAAGAGACCTGCATGGAGTTGTGAAATCAATTGACAGTAAAGATGCTCATTCTCCTTAGTCCTGTATGGTCCCTGTTACATGAAGTATTCTATTTAGCAAGCTCTAGAGCAACAACAAAAATAAATCTCCAAAACTATTGAAATCTTCTTGGCACTGGCAATACTTTGCCTTTATACCATCTAGGTTTATGCCCCTTATAAACTCTCAAGAAGGATAAACCTGAGGAGTGCACAGCAAGCGTAGAGTTTGGGATAAATGTTTGATTGCTGGGTTAAATTCCTGGTTTATCTGGCAATTTACTTTACAACTATAGTTTATCAGGATTTTATGGATGATTTTTCAGTTGCTTTTTCTAATCCCTTTCAGTTACAATCCTTTGCCTCAGTTTCCCCCACTGAAAAATGGATGTGGCATTACCTTTTCAGCAAGACAAGGTGAAACTTCATTTGCTAATGTTTGTGAAGCAATTTGCAATGATTGTTTTGTAGCTCTGCTAAATACGACGTACAATTAATGAAGTAATTAAATAAAAATAAGGAAGGAATTATGTGGATTCCGATAAAAGCCAACTGGTGACAGGGAAAGAATTTTGCCCATTACTGGAGCACATAGCTCCATAGGCAAATTAGAACAAGGGCTCTGTCCTCAGAGTTTTGGGCAATCCAGGCTACATAATTGATTTGAGAAGAGCTACTCCAGGCTACTGTGTAATTACAGAAGTATTCACTCTTCTGGCTCCCACTCTCCTTGTCATGTTCTACCTCATTGCCCTTTATGCTAAAGCCTTTGTTGATGAGGGAACGGAAGCAGTAAGGACAAATAAAGCAATTAGCAGGTAGGGGGAATGCTACCACTGTTTAAGGATAACACACAGCTTTTATTGGGACATTTACTAAGTAGAAGTCTAGAGCCAGCAGGTCAGAAGGAAAATACAGGTAGTCCAGAAAAACAAACAATTTTTTAAAAAGACCCTTTCTCATATATATGTAGCATTGAAGGAATCTTGGCAGGAAGAAAACTTTTAAAAATAGTCTATATAAAAAACATGATGATTTTACTTTATATATTTTTAGTGAGATTAGCTTCTAACTTTATAATTTTTTGTATTTTTTAAACCAGAGACTCAACACTAGAGTGCTTTTCTCACTTGTGTGCATTGGCAGTAAGAACACACTAATGTTTGAAGGGCTAAAATCTCATTTAAAGTTGCTGCAAAGCCAGCCAGGAGAGGGAGCCAAGACCTTAAACAAACCTTTCTTCCTGGCTCTCTGACACCCTGGGAAGGAAGCTGAGCCATTTTGGCCAGGGCTCCACTGTGCTGACAGGGCTTGTGTGAATGCATTGCGTGAAGAAGGGACAAAAGGTGACTGGGAAACAAAATTACAGATGGAGTCCCCAAGCATCAGGTGTTGGAAAACTCGTGGTGTAAGGGAGAGAAGAAGGCAAAAAATAAATGAGGACTAGTAGAAACAAGCAGTATTGTAGTTTCTCGCATTTGATGCTTCCATTACTCATTAAGAGACTATAAGAGATTGTTGTAATCTGTGGACTTGGATTCTCTTCATAAATCACTATCAGCTGAATTTGAGAAAGGTATGAAGAAAAGAATAGGTTTTCTGCTGAGTGTGGTAGACTGGAGATCGTGGCAGATCTAAAATTGGATCAGAACTGTGACATCAGACACTGCAATGCACAGAAGTGCTGCTGCTCCTCCACTGTTTGGGTGGAGCTTGAGTTCTGATCTCCAGAAATAAGTCTAAGTTACCCTTTATCTCCAGAACACACCAATCCAAGGTGCAAGGAAATTGCTAAGATGCAAGAAAATTACTAAGATTATCATGAAAGAAAAAAAAGAGAAGAAAACGGAGAGCATGAATAATGTAAGAGAAAAAATAACCATGTTTTAAATTTTTAAGAGGAGAGATATTAGAAATTAAAGGGACAATTTCATTCAGGGCCATTTGTCATATTTTTCTAGCTGAAAATCTAGAAGAAAGGAGAAGATTCTGAGTCCAATTTTATGTTCTTAGTTTTTTCCATTTCCAAGCTTTCAGTAGTTGTAAAAATAATTTCCTTTTTCCTCTAGTGGGAATAAAACAAGTAAAAGATATTGAGAGGAGTGTATAATGGAAAAAGCAAAAATTAGGAAAATTTTAAAAGTCTTTTTTGCTAACTAAACTGAAAACTGTATTTCAAACTAAACTTAGGAAAAAATTTGATTTTAAATTTTTTTACTCTTTTAAAATTAATTTTTACTCTTTTGTTTTGAATTGTCACTCTGAAATGACAAAAATGTAAAAGTTGAAGCATATACGTTTGTGTCTTTTCCTAAAAATTTACAGGATTTTTTTTTCCCAGACATTTTAACTAACTTTAATTATTGTGATCTGTTACAATCATTTATTTGTAGACTCAGGTAGCAAATTACTTACTTACAACCATACTAATTTTTTACTGTATTGTTTTGGATTCTTTTTCCCCATTGTGCAGGTAGCAACTTCTCAGAAGTGCATCCAAAATAAACTAACGATGAATAGCGACAAACTGAATTGAAAACAGAAAGAACTTTTTGTTATTTCTTAACTATTCTTATCTTACCGATCAAAGTATTTGGATTGGAGGCAAAGATATTATACTTTATTTGCTGAACTATTTTCTCTTTATAGAAGCCTGGCAGTGTTTCTTCAGGCACTTCAGTCAAGCTATGAGACAGTGAGTTTATCCAGACTCCTCCAACAGGGAGTGAGGCATCACCTTGGAGGTGTTTCAGAACAGCAGCCCCAAGAGTAGAAATTCGTGGAGAAACTTCTCAGGACTCTTTTCATGCCGCTCAGGGGTGGCATCTTAATATCTGTGACTTAAGTTAGATACCAGGAGTGTTTTTTACTCCTTTTGGTCTCTACAGAGCAAGGTCTTCCTCAGGCAACACTGATAGCAATCTGCAGAAGAGAAAACTGAGGCACAAGGAGAAGCAACTCTGCATGGAAATGGCAGCTGAAAACCTGAACCAAATCTCTGAAATCCCATTCCAGTGCTCTCTCATTGAGCCACGCTGTGCTGTGGAGCAGGGAAATCTGCCTTGCCATGATTATTGTGTTTCCAACAAGTGGGAATAAAGGGCCGAGCTTGCTATTTGAACCTGTCAGTGGCTGCATGGCAGCATCAGAAGCATTAGAATGAATCTGCAGATTCTTATGTAAATTTTCATTAAAGTCAGGGGGAGTTTCAGGTCTGTTATTAAATGTTCAATTACACTCTGCAAGCAACAACAGAAGCTAATTGATAAAAATATGGTAGGAGACAATAGCTTTCAAGCAAAGGAGACCACTAAAATATGTTTGTGAAGAGAGCCTGGAATGATATGAATAATGAACAAATTTGTAAAAATCAAAGTCTGTTTGCAGGTGAATAATAAACAGAGGAAAGGGCAGAATTGGTTGAATGAATTATGCATTATGAATCATTTAACAAGCGCTGATATCTATAAAGATAATGGTTCTAATGTAAATAACAAGCCTTTAATATTTATGCAGTCTTAATAGTCTGGAGTCTGAAATGATAGGTAAAAATTAAACCATCTCCTCCGTGTTTTTAAGTGAAAAACAGATTTATCACAGCATCACAAACCCAAAGCAGTATTACTTCATGCTAGGTTTGATACACCTTTGCTCCACTTGGGACCCTTTCTGCCCTAATGCTGCAGTCTGGACAGAACCAACACCTCTAATTGACAGTAATGCCATGGAAGTAAAATCAGTGCCTTCTGATATTACAGAATATCCCTAGATATTACACAGCACTCAAACAGTGACAAAACTGGAGCTTTCACTTTCCTTTCTGCTTTGAGATAAGGATCTCTGCACCGACTTAGTGCAATCACAGCAGCCAGAGGAGAAGGGAAATGAAAAGCCCCTTCCCCTCCCCTCCAAGCACGGAGTTGTGCGTGTGGGAAAAGGGAGAGGCCGTGGAAAGCCCTCTGCAATCACAGCTGGGCTGTTAATTGCTTGGCCCTATGCACAGTCACACCTTGTCGCTCCTCTGCCCTAAGAAGGGGCCACCCAGCCCAGCAGTCCCAAGGCAAAGCACGAAGGTTTCTGTATTCACCCGTGTCATTCTCGTCTCACGGAAGTGCCCGTGTTTTAGCACAGGCAGGACACTGTCTAGGCACCCACAGATGACAGCAGTCCTGAAAGTCAGGGAGTGATTGTGGGACTGAGAAAGGATTGGGTTTCTCAACCCCCTTTTTAACAAATCGAGGTTACAGCAAAGGAAAAATCATTGGTTCACAAAAGCAAAAGCAGACAAATTCAGTGCCACACACCCAGCCACTGATCACAGCAGCAGAGGGTCCAGCTGTTGGGAAAAAACAGACTTTCCCAACAAATCTCTCTCTCTGTCAGAGCTAGTACCATATTCCTAAAGAGTTTTCACATGTACCTTGGGGAGACAAGGTTGCCTTGTCCATATTCTTTCTGTGTGGCCATGGATTTCTGCAAAACCTACTTACCTGGAGGTCTGATCTGATGCAATTCCCTGGCTTTTAATTCAGATGCAAAACTGGCACATACAAAGTGTGACACTATATTGAATTGCATAGAGCCTGCAAAATGCGTTGTGTTTTTTAAAAAAATAAATTAACTTGACCTGCAGGATATTGATATAGTGGCAACTACCCCTGCAGGATATAAAACTGGCACCAACTATAAGAGCTTCCATTAGGGTTGTAGGTTTCTAGTTCTAGTAATGACCATTTCATCTGAACATGTGGAAATAAAACCAAACCATAATAGGACTTAAAAAGCATTCAGTGCATATTTGTCCATAAACACATCATATAAATAAAAGCTCTTTAAAAAAAAAAGTGTCAAATGAATCAATGTGTATTCTATTACAGAATAATAATATCCCATACCACATGTGTTGCTGAAGCAAATAACTTTAGCTGGTATAATAGTATTTTCCATTTTGTGGTACAGCTTATATTTTGATCTGTTGATTAAGGACCTGCCCCTGAGGAAGTCAATGACAACAGTTCCCCAGGCTTTAAAGGAGAAGGAAAAATGTGTAAACGATTTGGCTGCAAATAAGGAAACAAATGTATTTTTCCCTCCTTTCTCCTAGCGTGAGTGAACACTGAATACAAAGCCAGCTGAAGACAGTGGAAAGATTTGCTCTTTGCTTCATCAGCTTTGGTTCTGGCCCTAAGAATGTATGTGTGAGATAAATTTTGGCACTACTGGAAACCCCACCTCATACCTCCCACCGTGAATATGTCATCTTTCTATGTGCTCATGCATGCCAAAGCTTTATCTCTTCTGAAATATTGCCCAGAATCAAGCTATGTTTACTTAAGTAATAGGGAGATTCACTTATATGCAATAATTTCTTCAATGGAGAGGCTGTCTTTCTGCAGTTCTACTTTGGACTTTGTTCCTAGTTTAGCTTCTGTTTTTCTAACTTGATGGTTTTATCCAGGTTTGACAACAGGGTTGGATTTTTGTTAGGTTGGTTTTTTTTGAAGTTACACACCTGGAATTAGCTATTTCTGCCAAGAATTACAGTGCACCTGGAAGTACTAAATCATTTTAATCTGTTTTTTAGTGGCTTTGCACAATGGAATTGCATCTCTTTAAATGTTTCTTACCTTTGACAAAACTAAATCGCAGCTCTGGACAGAGTATTTTATGAGTATGTAGATACTGATATCATGAGGTAGCTGTGCCCTACTAGTGTCTGCCTTTACTCATCCTAGAAGTAGTTAGCTGAGAACTACGTCTCAGGGTTTCTTTCCTCTGCGGTGGCTCTGCTTACCTACATAACATATGGAAATGTGAGCATACACTTACAGCAGATTGTTTGCTATGTTTACACCAGTTCTAACACTAATCCCCATTAATGTTTGATATTGCTCCCAAAGAGTTTAAATAGATGTCAGGCCTCAGATCCATTGCATACGCGTTAGGCATCATATAAACTTCAGATGGAAAGGTACTAAAATGCTGTAGGATGTCCTTTTTTTTAACATTACTTTTACTGACTGTATTACCCACATTGAGTGTATGCAAAGCCCTTCCACTTTCATGATTTCTGTCATCACATTTAAGAGTCCAATTTTCAAGAAAAACATAAGCCCGTTTCACATCCAGTGTCTTGCTTCTGCTCTCGGTTTCTTCCATTTATCAAACGTGTCTATGAGTGCAAAGTGAAAGAACAGCCAGATGCACGCAAACAAACATAAAACTTTCTTCCTCTTTGTTGAAGAATTTCAGACACAACCATACTAGCTGCGTTTTGCTGCAGAACAATAACCACCAGGGGCATGGCAAGGTTTGCCCCAGGCTCTGTAGCCCATCCAGCAGCAGCCTGGGTGCCCCAACTTGTTAGAATATATTTAACTGTTGTGCAGAGAGACATGGGCCCTTCTGCAAGGGCAAGTGGGAATAGCCTGAGAAGCACAGAAATGACAAGTGCCAGGCATATCCCCAGCTCAAGCTGCTCCTTTGCTCGGTATGAACTATGTCTACTCACTGAGATTTTATGCTTCAGTAGAAAGAAGTATTCATTCATTGCCCACCACGTCGAGCTGGTCAGGCCTCCTCCATGCCAGGTGCTCCCTTTTCCCAGTCATTTTAATTATTTTCCATGAGGCTGTTTCACAGGCTGATTGTTTTAAAAATTGCTGTCTCAGAGGCTGCAAAGCTTTCCTATCCAACAAACCTCCTCTGTCGGAGGTATTTGGGATGCAACCACTTTGCATTTAGAGGACTGTTTCTCAATTATAGGCTTATATAGTGCCCAGTTGAACAGGACCCTGACCTTAGCTGGAGCCTTTCTGAATCCCTTGTATTGTCATACAGGTGATAACAACAACATTCAGCTACAAAAGTCACCAGCACAAATGAGCAACACTGTGTGAGAGCGCTTGGGGACAGCGAACAGTCAAGAGCAGAAAGTGGTTATTGAGACAGGTTTGTAATTGAACAGAGTGGATCTGCTTCTTTAGGCTACAGACAACTAATTCTCACTCCAGCCAACCACAGAAAAGCTAAATAAAAGCTGTAGACATATCTCTTAAAATACAGTGTTGGTTAGTAACAAAAATAATTGGACTTCACAAGTTAGTGTGTTTCACAGTAGGGGATAATTTTGTGTTAAATGACTAAGCTGTGTCTCAACCTTTTCTGGGCTCATTATATCCTTTAAGTAGTTCAAGTTTCCAGATAACCAGCAGCAGAACCAGGTAAGCAGGCAAAATTAGTATGGCTGGGAAAATTTGTATCTGTCACACAGGTCTGGTTCCCACACACTCTGGTTACATCATTACTTAGTCTGTTAACTAGGAAACCAATTAGGCCAGAGAGCTACTGTCAGGTGACCAAAACACGAAAATGCACAAGAAACCCTACCCGAAAGATGGGATTTCAGCAGAGGCCCTCAGACAGCTGACTCCTCTTCTGCTGCACTGCAATTTTCGTATTTCGTTTCACCTTTGCTTTCAGGCTGAGCTCTGAGGTCCCACAGATTGATGGTTGAAGAAGCCTTGTTTCTCCCCCCAACAGGTGCACTGAGAAAATTGTTTCCTGCATCAAAAATTACACAAAATTATGTAATGATTTCTCTCATTCACTCTGGAAAATTTCCTTCTCCTTCACACCTTTTAATTTACAAGGTGAGAACAAGGCAGTAGGTGCAGAACTGAATGCTGCACTGCGGGTAACAGTAAGTTCATCTAAAAGGAAAATGGTGTGTAAGGCTGGGGCACAGTTAAAATTCAGGGCACAAACACCTTTAGCAACTATTGTTTGCTTTCTGCAAATGTTGCAGGTATTTCTTCCTGCACCAAGGAGACACAAAGGTTGCTGGGGTCACCCTCAGAAGAAAAGCATGCACAGGCAGAGGAGGCCAGCATGGGGCACTGGGAGGACAGGTGAAAGCCAGTTTCCTGTAAAGCATGCATAGGAATGGCATGAATGTATGAATAAATACACCTAATCTCTATGCTACATCACTGATCTGGCTAAAATACATCTTACAGGTCTATAATACTTTTTTTATATGCTTATGTTGTGGACACATACTCATTACATCTAAGTGTATATGTTTTGCATATGACAAATGATGCAGATATTTTCTAGGTTGCACACCTCTCTGGAATCACCTGAAGAGCTCACTGACTTGCTAAGTCCTTGCTCAAATCTACAGAAAACCTGCAAACAACTCCAATACCTTTGCTGTGGGCCAAGAGCACTAACAAGCCACATGCTCCTTCTCTAGATTCTCGTTCAGATTTGTTTTCTATTAGGACAATGAGAAAGAGGGAAAGAGTTGATTAAGCCTCACCTCAAAAGCCTCAAGAAGAGACTTCATGAACGAGGTGAGGGCAGGCTGAGGGCACGGGGGGCCCTCACCCTGTGGAGGATGATGCTCAGGTACCAGCACTGCTGCTGTTTGATGGTAGTAAAGTATCACTGGTTTAAAGAGTTCTCCCTCCAGTGTGGCCCCCTTCATTTCTGATGGCCTGTCATCTTTGGGGTGGTTTTTTTATTTTTTGTAGGAAAATAATCATCAGAGGAGGAAAACTAATCAGAAATACTTTCCTTCCCAATGATTTTGTTGAGCAGATGATTTGATCCCTGTGTAGAGAAGAGCAAAGCAGTCTCTGCCGGACGCCTGCCAGCTCGGGGAACCAGGCTCTCGCATGTTTTCCAGCACAAGCACCTCATTATTAATTCATGCTCCAGGTCCTCTGTACATGCTGTTACTAATATTATGTTTCAACAGAGTAATGAGCAACAGCAATAGACTAACTATCTTAATATATTTTAAATAATGTTTGAAATATTAAATTTGAGTTGGGATTTTTAATTAGAGCCTGAGCAGGGTATTGACAATCTTCCTACTGTTTTGCAGCCAGCAAGCAAATAAGATAGGGATTGTTCTGATCGGAACACTGAAAGCCAGTCTGATTTAGGGGATGGATCTGAAATACAACACCAAACTTTAAAGCATGAGGGAAGTTTGGCTCTGACCCACCCCTCAACTAATAAAGGACTTTTGATATGGGACTTTAGTAAAAGTAAATAGTTGTGAGACCAGCTCTTATAGATATGTTCTGTAACATCCTGTCAGTGAGATGCCCAGGGACAGTCTGACTCTCAAGGACTACTACCCTGTTATTAAATAAAGGGGATGTGGTGTAGGTGGGCATAGAGAAAAGGATTTGTTGTGGTATAAGTATAAATATATAGTATAAATTGTTACCATAAGGATATATGCAGTAGAAAAAAATTAGGGCAAACTGTGGGTCCAAAACCCTACAGGGCTTCAAAGCCCTTCCCACTGCTGTGCTCCAGACAAGAGCATAGGTCAGCATCTCTTCCTTGGTTGGATATGCACATATTAAAGGACTCATGTAAAATTTGAGCTGGGTAAAGAGCTAGAGCCATTTTTTCTGTGAGTGTGCTGTGCACACTTCTGAGTGTGCTCCCTTTGAGAGGCAATTTGCAATGAAGAATTTGCTGTTCTGGAACTCACTCCTCCCACTTGGTCTGTTGAAGTCTGAATACATTGACCTATGGGGCACATTGTGAAGCCTAACTATTTTCCCAGGATTTTTCTGAATGAATGACTTGAGTAGGTAGAGAGAAGAACGTTTCATTTGTACAGTACGTGGAGGCTTTTAATTAATAATGTTCCCATTTGAATGCCTATTGTATTTTTAAACGTGCTTTGTACATAGGCCTAGAGCATCGGATAACTGCAGGGGTTTTTTTCCAATTAAAACAAAAAAGAAATCCCACAACCATGTGACATTGCTGCCACATGTCTTTTTGTGATATCTTTATACAGTGTCTAGAACAGTAGCCCCTGATCTGGACCATGACTTCTGGGTGCCAGCACTACCCAAACTAAGCAGGTCTCAAGGAGATGAAGTTTCACACCAGTTGGAAAGTTTGACTCTGTTGATCATCACTGTAGGGTTGGGGATGTTCTACTGTCCATCAGTGACGTTAGAAGTGCCTTGTGTGTTTTTACCTTCTTCCTTTATGGATTTGGAGCTCTTTAGAGATTAGGTCTTTTCTTGGGTATATTGGGCATTTCCTACTTTTTTAACAAAAGAATCAGCCTAGTGAGTTGTCTCATAGCAGAGGGGGTTTGTTTGTTGAAAAGAAAGGTTTTAATAGGAAGTGAAATTGGTGCTGTTTGAGTTGGTTCCAGTTTGAGAAGGAATTTTTAAATGTATCTAGTTGTTGTGGTAAAAAACCTTTCTTTGTAAAAAGGTACTCAGTTTTGATACCACAAATTTGCAGTATTTTTTCGACTTTGTCCTTCTCCAAACACTCTGACATAACCTGAAGATAAACATTTTATTTTTTCATTGTAAAATGTCTCCAAATTAAAAAATTTCCTATGGCGATATTAATTTCACTGTTTGATCCAGCTGGTGGTCTGTGGGTCAAATATGACTCAGGGAAATGCCTTTATATGGTCAAATTCTTTCTCCCTCTGGGAGATGCAGACAGCTTTACTGTGGTATGTGCTTCCAAAGCATAGGAATACATCCTTCTGTGCCTGGTCACCACACCTGCCCTGGACACCTTCATGCAGAAGAGGTCACCTTCCACTGTGGGTTTGTGTGAGTGGAGCAGGCACAGGTCACTCAGCATCACCCCGTCAGTACAACCATATTGGCAACATTTTTCTCATTTCAGTTTGCTATTAATTTTTTTTTTTTTTTAATTTACACCTGGACCAGTGTCAAATATTTTGTGAAGACAGATGAGGGCGCTGCCACCAAACTGGAGTACTACTGCACAATTTATTGGGTTTAAGCTGTTTTCTTGATGAAGAAGCTGTTGTGCCAAGACAAGCATCCAACAGGCTTTTTCCACACACTGTCCTTGTTGTTTTAGTTCTCTCTCTGTTTTGCTGCTGTATTTTGAATTATAGGTGAAAACCACTATCCTTCCTGAAAGCCTTAAAAACCCCCTCCTGCCACCTCTGCTTTTTCATTCCTTTTCACTGAGTAGGCTGCCAAAATTGATTTTTGAGTATTTACTGCAACATGCCATGGGGCCTTCCCTCCCTGATCAGGCAAGTGCAGGGCAAAGGACCAGATGAACTCCAACCTGGATCCAGAAACTTAATGCAGAGCTCCTTTGAGAGACACCACGGACAACCACACTGTTTTTCTTCCTCTCTGAAAATGCTGTGAGAATCTTACAGTTAAATCAGGTGTTGTACAAGCTTCCATGTACAGCTCTGTCAGTGCACCACAACCCTGACCTGCACTACTCTTGTGTTTCTATGCCCCTCAGGAAAGACAGCATGGTTTGTACTGAACTGTGAGAAGAGCTCAAATTTGTACAAATTCTGCCTTTACATGAGGATACACAAAGGTCAGTCACAAGGTGAGGGTTGGATTTAGCTTTAAGCCAAGAAAAAAAATAGACTTTACAGAAGAAAAGACGAGATGCATCATTCCACAGAATAACTAATCTATTGCAGGTACCATGACCAGCATCTTATTCTATTTCCTTATTTTAATTTACATGATGCATGTTCTGCAGAATTAAAGAATTAACTTTCCATTGCTTTTGCAGTCTGTGGAATCCTAAAAATATTTTGACTGGAAAAAAATAATACTTTGCAACATGAGTGATGGCAAGTCCAAACACATATATAAGAGGAATAAACAGTTTCAGCTCTAAAAGCCCTTCCTGTATATAAAATGAGTTAAAAAAACTGACTCACAACAAACTGCTCTCAGGTAATTAATATTTACATCCAAAGGAATGAGGTACAATCACATATTTAAAGTATCCAACACTTCATATAGTTGTATAGTTGTATAGTTGTTCAGCTGTGCTTGCTGGTGCTGGCAATGAGATGCCACCAAGCAAAAGAATAGTTTATTGCAATTTTCTTTCTCTGAAGGATTCCTCTTGCTAAACACTTATCTGAATACATGCTGGGGGGAGAATGTTATGACTGAATTATTCAATCTATTTTTCAGTTAGAAGTTTGTACACAAAGTCTAAGAAATGTGATGGGCAATCCCTGCTCTTCCTATGTTGAGTGTGAGGAGGTCTGGGATACAGCCAGGAAAGAACAGAAGGAATTACTGACTCCCGAGTCCACAGCAGACAACACCATGTAGAGTCCCCTCTTCAAAGTAAGCCACACAGGTAGTGATAATGTGACAGACACCTATCTCCTAACAGTAGAAAAATAAAGTGATAATGTTGGGAAATGTTTACAGTGGCTTACCATGGGTGTTCATAACAGCCAAAAGCAGATCGTTATCCACCAGCTAAGCTGGACTGTAGTTTTAGTGTTCCGAGGTCCATAGTACCCATGGATATTTAGATATCAACTGTGGCTTGCTATGTCCACTTCCATCTCATCTGGCTGTGAGGTGGCAAGATCTGTATCACATTGCTATGAGCTGCACAAATGCTGCTTCCAGATTCAGCTGCTGCAAAACATTTTACATGAGTCGGAACAAAGAGATTCCAGCTGGTCCAGGCTGAAGCAACATGTTTGCTTCCTTCTCCCTTTCATCTCTAAGCTCATTCATGCTGAGAGCGGATATAATTGCTCTCTATAAATACATTCAGGTTAGGCACTAAAGCGAGAGAAAAGATACTTAAGCAAATGGACAATGATGACACAAGAACAAATGATTACTAATGAGCAATGAATAAATTCAACCCGTAAATTAAAGTTTCTGATTTTCAGAAGGCTGAAGTTCTGAAACACCTTTCCACTAAAACTAGGTAGAAAAAAAGAATAGTTTTTTTCTTGGTGAAGCTTAGTAAATGTATAGACTGTGAGATACCGTTGCTTACAGCAGCAGAGGAATGGACTTGGTAATCTAGCAGATCCCTTCCATTCCTGTGCAAATAGTAAACACAAAATATGCCTGGAGTTATGTTAGTCTTCTGTTTTACTTTTATTCCAGGCCCTTTGGAATCTGACTTTTTTAAAGTTTAACCAAAGTTGCTCTTGCAAAATGTCTTACAGGCTCTTGTTAACAACAACACCTAATAATTTTTCTATCAGGTTTGTCAGATATCTACTACTTGAGCATGAGCAACCTGATGGCTTATCTTCCACAACTTCGGTGACTGTCTATGAAGGACTTTCTTCATGTACTTTTTTTCTGCTCTAGAGACTCTGCAAGTTCTGCTGTGATTCTTTTCTCAAGTCTCTACACCTGACCTGAAAATGTACCCCTTCACAGATAAATCACAGACAACATTCTATTCCATCCATCCATCCATCCATCCATCCATCCATCCTCCATCCATCCATCCATCCATCCATCATGTTGCTGCAAGAAACATTTTCTTAGCCAATTGTCTGACCACATCACCCTTTAGAGGTCCATCAGCTGTATTTCCTTTTTTTATCATCTGACACAGGATTTTGCCTTTACTCACAAACTCATTTTACCCACCTACAGCATCATGTTAAGCCCCTAGATATGAGCTCCCCCTTGCAATCCACCCATGCAGTGACCCCTTACCCCCACCTACTTCATTGATTTTCAGTTCTGTTTGTGTTCTGTTCCAGCCACCATCTCTGGGAGCAGCTCTCTGGTAACATCAAATAACCTCATTATCCTTATTCCAAATGCTGATGTAAACTCTTCTTTCACAATGCCTGCACAAAATTGGACCACAATTTGTAAGTTATGTTTCTATGATTTTTGCTTATTACTGTGATCAATAGGGTTCAACTGTTTCTTTGTACCTCCTCCTACCTTGTGCCATACATACTTTGTAAATGGTCCAGGGCAATGGCTGGCCTCTTAATCTGTGTTTATACAGGAGTTAGTTCAGTGGTATTCTGGCTCTTGACAAAGTCCTATGCTGATGTTCAGCTGTAACAACAGAAAAAATAACACTGTTATATCAGAAACACTGTTCATTCTTTTGTTCGAGCTGTCATTCCCTGTCCAACAGTGAATACTGTTCAGGTGCTTCTGGTCTTTATTTTTTATACTGGCCCTCTGGGACTCCTTCTGCTTTGCTGACATTCCTTATAATGATTTTTTTCTCTGGAAGAACAGAACTATCAATATATTGGATTAAGAACTAGGATATTTTTAGTGAGAAGACCATGGAGGTAAGTTCAGGTCATTCGAAGAGCAAACTGAGCATCTGGCTGTTTGTAGGGATAGTAAAATAGAAAGGAAACCTGTGGAGCTGTGGTCTGTTCCCAGGTCTGTTATGGCTACTTTACTGGTGAGGTTAAAATATTTCACACTTTTGGGAGTTCACTTCAATTTGTGTTTTGATTGACTTCCAGAATTCAACTAAAAGCTTCCAAGGGAAGGGACAGTAACGTAATGTTTTGAACTCCCCAGCACAAACACTTATAAGTGCTGCTGTGACCTCCTGCACCACCATCTTTGTTACAACTCAGCTAACACAATTAGACCCTAAAGAGTGGCCAGTCAAAAACTCCCTCTTTCTAAGGGGGAAACTGTGCCTTCATTTTGGAAAGAGAGATATATCACAGAGCTGGAAGTGGCAGCTCCCATGGAGATGGTGGGAAAGGGCAGGCAGCAGTCAGCAAGGCATTAGAGGGGACAGAAAGGATTTTCTGCAGCCTGGACAGAACTAACTGCAACCAAAAGTCCCCAAGTCAACTCTTACCAGGTATGGAAGCAAGGACCTGCCTGCCAGGATTTCGTAGGCAGGGATACTGCTGCACATGACTCATTTTGATTTTAGTTCTTACCTAGCAACTTTGTGTTTCCTCTCCTCAAAAGATTACGCTTCTTGTTTGTGCTCTACACAACCTGGCTTTGTGAGTTTAAAGCCTGACAGACTTCTCTGGGGAGCTCAGTATAGGAAAAGGTCTAGAAGGCAGCTCCATCTCAAAGCTCTGGTCAAACCAGTCATGTCACACCTCCACAGTTACAAAAATCCTTAATTTAACACTTTTCTTCCTTTCCATATGGCGTTGTAAGAAGGAAGAAGTGGAAAATATATTAAATATACCAAAGTATTGGTCTTGGTAATACTGTACCCCACATACCAAAAGCACTTTAGTGCCGTAATGACTACATTTACAGAGAATAAGTTCAATGAGAAAATGCAGGCACGTGCCAACCAATTCAACACAAGAGGTTTCAAGTCTGCCAACAGGGTGCAGAGACTCCTCCTGAGCTCTTTTCCTTCCCCACGATAGCCCTTAGGTAAATGTTTGCAGGAAATTCAAATACTCATGAGCTGGCGGAGTTGCTGCTTCCCCAGCCCTAACAAACGTAAACACTTCTGTTTCAGCACATCTGCCATTGCAATACCTACAGCTTTTCCAGAACCAAAGGATTAACTTTATTGTGCATTTGCTCTGCAGATCTGGTAACACAATATTGTACTTCTAAGAGGACAGATTACTCACAAGTTTCTGAATGCTACATCTTTAGAAACTCACTCTACTTAAAGATAAGTGTTGAATCTTGCAATCCCAGAAACATCCAGCTGATGTAAAAACCAGTTATACCAATGGCCAGATGGATGCTATTTTTCCTCAGGTTATTTGGATGTTCCAAAGTAATGGTTCTGTTATTATTTTTTGCACTTTAATATTAAACAGATGCAGCTTGTTTGCAAAGACTGCTATGAACCATTTTTTTTCCTTAGATTTATAAAATAAAACAAAAAAAGATGTAAGGAGTTAGAAGGGGTTTTTGGTATTACTTTATCATAAAAGGGAAAGAGAGACATTACATCAATACAGATAATTACATGGGATTTATACAATATATGTATTAAAGAGCATTTTATGAACCTGTACAGAGAGCTTCATTCAACATTTCTAGAAACCAGGTGTAATGCCACAGACATTTATTTTGGATAAGGATAGGCTCAAATCTAGACAAGTCATAATTACGTATGTGTGTCTGTGTGTGCAGCTGAGCACATCAGACACACTTTAGTAAATACTGAGAAACTTACAGAAGAGTTTTCCTGGAGAGTAAGGTATCATCTTATCTTCTGGGTTGTTTTTCAGGATGGCCATCATCCTGTCCCAGTCTAGGGACTAATCATGGAAAGTGCTGATATCTCCCAATTTCCACCTGACCCCATGACAGCTGAGAGCTCTGCCCTGCTGTACTAGTACTAACAAGAGACCAAAAATAAACATGCTTTTATATCAAAGGAAGCAAAATGTGATTGACAACCCTCAGAGCAATTTGCCTGCTAATCAGTTGGGAAGTTTCTCCCATAATCCTGGTCTCCCCACTTAGTTGACCTCTTCTGTGGAGTGTTTCGCCCTTTGACCTAAAGGGAATCTGAGCCTCCAAGTGACTCTCTTTAACCAAAATCTGTACTGTACATGACTGATTTATTTACACAGATGGGAAGCAGTCTAATTGCAAAACCTTGGAGATAAACTGTCTCCCTAAAGCAGATGCACAGTGAGGATGTCCACTTGGCTGAAGGCATTCCTTTCCTCACAACCAAGGGAAATTGGCCAAACTGACGAGCTATTTAAGTGTTTTGTAAATAGGCATCCTTGAAATGTGGAATATTTAATCACAAGGAGTATTGCTACTGCTGCTATTTATTTCACTTTGTCTCCAGTTACTTTATTTTACTAGAATATGAGGATCTCTTCTCAATCAGATTATAAAGCACCCTGCATTTTAAAACCTTAAGTTCAGAGAGCAATAATTTTTTTTAAACATTCATTTTGTCTGATAATTGCTATGCTGAGTTCCCATTCAAAAGCAATATTATTATTATTGTTAAAATTCAAACATTAAGATTTCAAACACTATGGAGTGTTAACCTTAGTTTTAACCTTAGTTTTAACAAGTACTCTGCAGCCAACATGGAAGGGATCCTTTCCATTCTAGTGTGGAAATAATCTTAACTGAGGAATTAGCACTTTGTCTTGCTGTGAAGGAAACTGAGTTTAATTGACTGAGTTCTGAGAGTTTAAAAATCCAACCTCTGAGCCTGCTGGGTACACAAATGAAATGGACTTTAGGGTCCATGTTACCAACATGTCGAATATCCTCCCTTCCCAGGGGCTTTAACAGGACTGAAGCTGCTGAGTAGTTCTCAGAAGTTTGCTCTGCATTGCAGAATTGTGTCCACAAGATCCATGGATTGTATGTGTGGGTAAAGCTTACTTTGCCATGCCATCACTGACTAGTCCTAACAGTGGTTGGCCTGAACTTCAAAGTCTTAGAATAAAAGGATGTTCTGCATTCAGGTGATGCCATGTGACTTTTAGAACAGTACCATAACACAGTCCCTTGCTGCTTTTACTGAAATTTGTTTGTCAGCTCTCTCTCCTGCCCTGACAAAATACTTCCCTGAAAACCTAATTTACCATTGAAGCAAAAGATCCACAGTTCTGGGTGCAGACACTTCACTGACTCAGTAGGGATTAACAGTCAAACATCCTTTTAAAAGAACTGAAGATACAGTCAAGCTGAGTGGTCCAGATCTGAGGTTTTCTAGACCAACCTCAATATTAACACCTCTATAATGAGCATGTAGACATTTCATAATCTGCATCTGTGTGACCAATACGTAATTTGGTTGGACAGGAGTTTGCCTGAAGCAGTATGGAAAAAACCCCAATAGTATATATATACAAAATAGAAACTAGTCAAGATGACTCTGAGTTTCGTGATTGCCCAATGGCATGGCTGTGGGCAGGGGACCAAAACAGGCTCTGTGGATAATCAGCACTGTCACCCTGGAATTACTATACACTGTGTTACTGTCTGAAAAATGATGCCCTCCTGTCCTGCCAGGGGGACACTGAATATACCTGCTTTGTTCACTGCAAGGATGAACGTGGTAAAGATTACCCAGCTTGTACAATATGGGAGACTTGGGTTGGGGTACAATTCCTGCCCTATCAGGGACATCAGCTGTAAACTTAAATAACCAACAGCCAGGAGCTGAGGAAGGCAACAACACAGACAGGGGTGACATTTGGGGATGTGTTCATCGTGTGAGCATCAACCCCTAAAGTCAAGAGCACGATTGTGTTGCTGCCTGCTGGACCCTTGTTCCCCATGAATTCAGGGGAGAGGATTTATATTTGCTGCATCAGAATGGACCAGTCAACGCAGGATAAGTGCACTCTCAACTTCAAAGGGTATTTAAAGTTAAGATCAAGCCAGGCCATCTGCCAGGTACCATGACAAAACCTCTTCACCAACTGTGAGGGAGCCAAGGTTCTGTACATTTCCACAGCAGAAACCTCCAAGAGACCTCCAAGAGGTCTCCTCAAGTTAGGTAGATAATGCAAAAGATAACTGTTACAGACTTTGATGAAGTGGGCACTATGGATACTGAAGAGAGAGTTCCAAGTTGCTAAAAGCTGCCAAGCACTTCCTTTTATGTCGATGTTCCATTACCTTGCATTTTTCCTATGGCTATATTTGGCAGCGCTTTTTCTCTGGACTAGTCATCCTCTCCCTTTGGCAAAATTATTATTTAGGACTACAGACCCAGTTCTGCATTAATATTTCACCTCTGGATATAATGATCACACTAATAAATATCTTCTATTCCAATAACATTTATCCACAATTAAGATGGAAACCTAACATGCCCAGCTGTGAGCACAGTGACTTACCATTAGTTTTACAGAAGTACCTGATAGAGATCTGAATCTATTTTGCACAATCTGGGTTTTTTCTTCTGGGAGAAAAAAATTTCAAGATCAACCTCTGTGCCAAAAAATGGGGACAATGAAAAGAGATGTGAGCATTGAATTTTCTGGCCCTGCATTTGGGAAAGTGCTCTAAGAATTACAATAAATAAATATATTATAAATAAATTATAATAAACTCCTGTTGAAAAAAAAAACAAACACACACACAAAAACCAAACCTGTTCATCTGATTCATAGTTTGTATGATTAAAAACCATTTTTTCCCCACTATCTTGAACTCCACATTTGGACTAAGGTAGTGGGGTTTTCCATGACACAACAAAATAAGTAAAATCTGTAGTGACAAACAACAGCAAAGAGAGCCTCCACAGAGTTCTTACAGAAGCAGAATAAAATTCAAAACTGCTTCAGAGAAATACAAATACTGCAACAGACAAAGCTTTATGCTGGCTTGAAGGCTCTACCTGCTGAAAAGCAGCTGCTTTAGGTACTTCTGTGGCCTCTTTACCGTATCATCTTAAAACCTCACACCTTCTAAATGATCACATTCTCAGAGAGACACTATTTATCTCAATTTTGCACAAGAGGAGTTGAAGCAAATGCAAAGTTTAAAGGCTTTTTCACCAAGGTGTTTAGGTACTTACATCCTGATTGCTTTCAAAGGAAAGGTAGGAGCCTGAGTACCTTCAGATTTTCCAGGTCTGTGTGGCTCTCTAAAGGCCACAAGGAAATTATGCAGCAGACGAGAAGAATTTCAGCAGAGAATTTTATCCAAATTTATTTTTAACTCTGTTCTTCCAACTACTGGTAATACCCAATCAACTAGATCACCTTCCTTGTGTTTCACATCCTCCTTATTTCCTAACCCTGCCCTACCTCTCTACGCAGGTACAAATACACAGTGGAACCTTAGCAGAACTTCACTTTATACCTCTTTGCAAGTTACAGACACCTGTCACATCAATGCTGCCACACACATTGGGGTTTTATAAAAGAGTTCAACATAAATTGTTGAGACTATTTGTAGTTTTCATATTAACCAAAGGGCTTGTTGACACAGCAGTTGGTAAGGACACAGGGCACAGTGAACTGCATTAGAGAGAGTAGTTGCCACCTATAATACTTTAAAGGGTTTAAATTGAGACACAAATTTCCACTAATTTCTGTGTCATGATATCACTTGGGAGGAAAGCCCACAGAGTACTTTTCCATCATCTCCAACTCAGTGTTGAATCTATTTGTATTCCACAGTGTTTTCTGTTTTCGTTCTGTATAATATGTAAAATAAAGATATTTATACAGCCAACATTTAAATTATTGTACTAACTACTGTAACAGTAAAACTAGTATGTGTAATAATGGTAAGTTGAATGAATGTACAGTTTGCATACAGTGTTTTAATTCCATAATCTCGCAAGCCTTAGCTTTTGGATGGACAAGGAGACAGATTACTTATAGTAACAGTCTTTATGCCTTTTTTATATGCTGTTCTACTAAGTTTGCCAGAAGAATACTGAATTCAAAAGGCTTATTCTTCTTTCTTATTTCTGTTGGTCGTCCTAGGAGGAGACCATAAATTTCCAGGCACCTGTAGACCCCAGGATAAAAGCTATTAACTTACATGCTTAAAATTAAGCAGTGTTTTTGTTGAATCAGCAAATACAGGCTTACATTAGTTATTTGATGAAATTAATATTAATTTTTTTAATAACTTCTTTGATGAGCGTAAATTGGTTGTAATTGTAAACTTGGCTCTATTTCACTTTAGTACTTTTTGCTTGGGTAATGTCTGCTTTGAGATTATTTTCATTTTACCACCCCAGTAATGTGCACTAATCATGTTTTATCTTGTTGTAAGTAAATAGCTGGGATATTGCACAGAACTGTTTGATCAGTATGGCGTGATTTAAGAGAATGGTTATGCCTCTATTTATCTCATAATCCTGCTTAACATCTGTATGAATCATTATAGTAAGGTGCGTGTTAATAACAGCTCCACATATACATTTATATGCACAAAAGCTAAAATGTTAGTAGCCTTTTATTTCAGTAGATTTAAAGGGTCATTGTCCTTTTCCATTGAACCAAAATACTGACAATATTTCACTTATCATTTGTGTTTCCTCCTTCCATCCACTTGTGTCTTGCTTCATGAGTGATATCACCCTATGCCACGTGGTTTGAAAATCGTGAGCCTTCAGGTCTTTGAACCCTCATGTGATAGAAAGGCCACGTTTGTAAGCTTCCTTCTGACAATATCCCTAAGGAAAGCTCTTGGGGACTTGGAAGACATTTTGAAAACAAACAACACCAATCCCATTTCAAATCTCATGAGGTCACAGACCAAGCTGGCTCTTTGCACACCTGATGTATGCATGGACTGTGGACCACTGGGTTTCCTGCACACTAACCATGTCCCCTTCAAAGCTGGGGGGCACTGGGGAAGGGAGATGGCCATGTCTTAGGAGAACATTGCAGAAATCCATCCAAATGGGTCTCTGCGATCTTTTCTTTCCATTTCCCTATCTTTGTTCTTCCACAGATTCCACAGGAAAAAAAAATTAGCCCCATGTTGATGTATCTGTTCCTTCCTTATGGCTCAACAGGATGCAAACAATTTATTTTGCAGCAGGCCAGTCAGAATTTGGTTTGTCAGGCTTTGTATGGAAAGAGGCACTAAACACACATGATTTCTTCCTTCCTCTCTGCTGTGTCAGGGGCTACAGACTGAAAGGTAGCAATACTGTGTCTTCACTTGATGCCAGTTTTTATGGCCTCTTTTCTGGCTTTTTGCCACAACAGATTGCATAGATTGGCACTTCTCAGCAGACCACACAGGAGTTACACACTGTTACACAACCCTGCTGCTCCACAGTGTAAACACCTCTCTCCAGCATTTCAGTCACCATCTCACTTTCTTTGTATTTGGCTTGACTTGTGCTAATCTTGAGTTTGAAAGCTTTCAAGAATTAGTTGCAACCTTGAATAAGAAGGGTCAAAAAGGAGAGGGAGAGTCATGGCTAAAAAAGAAGGGGTGCATACTGTAGGCATATCTAATATGAACATGATGTAAACACACAAGTACCTCATTTTTGAACTGTCTGCTTGCCCACAAGAAGCTCACCTCAACAGTCCTGCACAGAAAATAATAGGTGTCCCTCACATTATTTCAAATCAAGAGCCACAAGACAGGGTAACAGGAAAATGCAGGAAAATAAGTCCTGGAGTGCCCTGCTTGGACAAGACATGCTGTCCACCACAGTATTGTCTCTGCAATGACTTGGATGGGTCCTCTGAAAGCCAGAATTTCACTCCTGAAACTCATTTAGTAACATGCCTGGTGCATCTCCCACCCTGAGCTGGGTACAGACCTGAGGTCATGTTTTTAAAGATCTCAGTCCCTAGTTAAGTCCATAAAGATATGTTTCAGACCAAAATCGTCACAATAGAAGTTAAAGGAATTTAATCTATTGATTTATGTGGGACAGGATTTTATATTCTATAATTTATTGCAGAGGAACTCTATCAAACCCCTATGGCATTCGACCTGCCCACTGGAGTTTACTTTGCAACACAACAGAGAGTGAAATTTTTTCTAGTCACAGTAAAAGACACATATTTCATACCAATTATATTAGTTTAATTCTCTTACCTACTTACCAAATCTGAAATATTTCACAACAGGTCAGGGAAAGCTATTCAACTTCTCTTGTATTTCTATTTCTGAAAATAAAAAAACCGGGGAAGTTCAGACTTTCAATAATTACTCCTGTATATAAAATACATATAAAATGCTGTTTTAAGATGAAGTTCGCTGCTGTTCCATGAACACATATAATAAGCACATAAATTGGGATCCACTCCTAATTTCCAGATGTTTTAAAAAAGATATCAAGCTGTGCAACAGATTACAAAGAGTTTCTCTTTCAGAACTGAAGGACAATATTTTCAAGCTTTTGAAAACATCTTACATTAATTGATCCAGCCCCTAGGTTATGTACAAGCCACATTTTCACAACAAACATTACTGTAAAAATGGTACCACTAAATGTAGTTTCACTGCAGTTTGGATTTTACCTACATGAAGCTGTCTAGAAAGGTCACTTTATATCCATGAAAATGGATGATATCTACACCCTGTAATGCAGTGAGGTCATTCCTGAACAGCATTCCTTATCTGCTTTTCCAGAGAAACACCCAAGATACTGATCAGATTTCTCAAATTTTAAAGTGCACCTTCCTCAGTTCCTTTATTATTTTCAAATCAGCTCAACTGAACACAGCATTTTTTCTTCTGTTTGATGATGCACTAAGACGAAAGCATCATACACCTGTCCTCAATCACATTAGGAATACTGCTATTTTCTGACTGTGATTAATTTTAATAGAATTATTTATGAATTTAAGTAGAATCTTTTGAATAAATTTAGTTTAAAAAATATTTTTTTCTGCTTAATCAAGACACTATTTATAATGAAGTGAACCAAATAAGAACCAAATTATTTTCTCAGGTGTGTGTACAGCATCACAGTGATATCACATCATCTGTGAAAATCTTCCATGAGCTTGATCCAGATGTTCAGCATCCATACAATGGATGATTTTGTGGGAGTTGAAGAGTGAAATCCTGACTATTGACCTCAACAGCAAAGAATTTTACTTAGTACTACTAATGAGTGGGCCAAACACTAAAATTTTTACTGTTAGGTTATTAAAACTTTCAAAATAAATGGATAAATGACACCTCTGTTTAAATACCTACTCAATGCTGACTGCAATCATTAAATAAATATCATGCATTGATGGATATTATTAAAGCCATGTCTGCCTGCAAAGCCATTGAATTGTCCACATACCCCAGACAAATTAGCTTAGTTTGTTTGAACATAATCTTTAATTATTTGTATTTATCTTAATAAATATTGTCGTATTTTGAGATAGACATTCAAAATAGCAGAAAATAAGTGTAGTGTTTTTCTATTTTATTGATAACTATCTGATTGTTTCCTGGTATATCCTATTCCTCCCACAGCCTGGGCCAATCCAGAATTGTTATATGCATCAGTTTCTTCTGTGCAGATGATGCTGGTTTTCAACAAGCTAAATGAAAACTCCTTTATGTGCATTGACATAGCAAGCAATTGCTAAGAGAATGGCTTTCTATTTTGACTCACCCTGCCCTGGGACTGGGGAGACAACACTTGTGATCTTTTTCATTTACTGATTATAAAACCTGATAAGAAAAGAAAAACCTTTTAATGAGGTGAAATCAAAATCCCTTCTTGAGCCACTGGGTAATATAACTCACGTTGCTAATGCAGTCAGGATGGGAATTCAAAATAGAATTGCAAGGTGATTTCATGATTTGAAAAGAGTTCCTAAGTAGTATTTACAGGATATCCTTGCTGAGTAACCAACATTCATTCAGAAGACAAAGTGCCATAGCGAATATACAGATACACAGATTAGGAACAGACAGATTAGAGATAATAATTAAGTTTGTGAAAATTATCACTTAGCAAAAGAATACCAAATTAAGAGATCAGTATAAAGAAAAATGGTATAAAAAAAAAAAAAAGAAAAAAAGACTCAACATATGAGAGACAAAGATTTGTCCAGGAAGATGTTTTTGGACTATGAGGTAGCAAAGGAGTGAAGAGAAAGGATCCAAGATGGCACTGAAAGAGAGGAACTCTGCTAATGACAGCACAGGACACATCTGAGGTCTTTGAAAGAGATCTTGCAGTGCTGGAGATAGAAAAAACTGAGGGACCACTCTTGGAGGACAGCAGAGACCAAAAATATCTGCATTTTTAGGAGAAAGAGCCAGAAAAGAAAGCAAATTAAAATGGTGGTTAGATGAAAACAGGGACAAGAAAACAGAGACATCAAAGAACAGTAAATACTTCAAATATATCTGAGTTAGCTCCCAAATGAAAAAAGTCAGGAAGCCACAATGATGGTCACAAAGAGGGACAGTCATCAAGAGGGAATCAGAAAAGATGGACATCAGCGGATGTTTTCTTTGAAGAGGATGGCAAAATCCTCCTTGAAGATCAAAGGAAGTGAAAAGATTTATAGACTGAGTGTCATCCTCAGCTCACATACACACACACTTGTCAAACTAGAAAATAAGTGAAATTCTTGGTCTTACATAATATTTCAGATAAGTGCAAGCAGAAAATCTTAGCTCAGAGAAGATCCACAAGAATATCTAACAATATGTTTCTTAAAACTCCTACGAAACAACAAAAGAAATTTCCTTAGGATGCCAAAGGAGGTCATTGTACACATTACTGTGGGAAATAATTACATGAAGTGTTATTTGAGAAGAACTTTTAACGTTGGAGCAAAGTTGAAAAGCAAAAAGATTAACTTTTTATATTGGTAAGTTTGAGCCCTTCTGTGCTACCTTTACTGTTATTTGAGATCAAACAATGGATTCCACTTTTGTAACAGTTCTGTCTGGAATTTTAGGGAAGCCACACTCCTGTGTCTTACTCATTTCCACACAATTTATCACATCATAAATGCACAAGTTTATCAAACAGACAAACTATACCTGAAAAGAGTCTTCTCTGCATTTGAAAGGTCTCTAGTATATTTAGATATTTCCTTAACTGAGAAATCATTACCGTGTTATCCTATATTGCAACAACAACATGGATGTGTTTTCTTCATTAGAACTTTTCTGCGTGGCACTACAATCCAAGGATCATAAACAATGTGTTGCTGTACCAGATCTGTGCACAAGTGGCTTTCTGCAAGAGTGATGTCTGTAACAGCATTATCTGTGCTACACTTACATCCAGCCCCAGTAAGAGTGAGGATTTATTAGGCTAAACATCATAGACATAAAAATGCCAAGGTGGAGTTTCTGCCCCAGAGGGCTCAGTCAGTGGGTAACTCAACAAAGGATACAGCAAATAGGGAAGAAATAAAGTTTTTAAGGTCCTGCAGTGAATCAGATTTTCTAGGAAGACAGTGGAGATACAGCAACTTTGGTGCCATTTTCTAATAGGGTACCATCATCCAGGCTGATGGAATTAAAGGAGGATCCCTCAGTGTTTGCCACAGCAGCATTCATTCTTGAAAGTTCTTTCCTTCAGTCAAATCTCTCATCTGTTTCCCTCTTTCTCTTGCTCAGGTCTCTCCTTCTCTTCATCATTGCTTTATATCCTCTCTTGTACCCTTCACCACTCAATTCTGGGGCAGGGAAGCAGGAGACAGAGAGATTCCCTTCTTGGTAAAAGCTTATCCCTAGTGAGACAGTATCTCCAAGGCAAAGAAAAGTACCAAGCTCCTGTTCACAAATAGATCTCACTGGACAATTGCACATCTAATTTGCCACTTGCACAGGCATCTTGTTCCCTCATAACCAGGAAAATTATTTGTATGAAGTAGGTGCTGTATTGTGGGGATGGAAATCAGCACTGCAGTGATTTGTTTATTTAGTTTTCCTCAAGAAAAATTGTGTCAGCTTTCGTATACATTCACGACACTTCTCTTACATTGCTAACCATCAGTAAAGTTAGTGATTGTCATTAGCAAAAGAATCAAACACTGACTGACAGTAAAAGCCAGTAAAATAGTCACTTGTCAGTAAAAATGGCAAGATAATTTAGAACTTTTCATTGCTTTGGCATAAGTTTCTGGACTATCTGAGTACTTTTAATATCGAAGGGCTTTATTTATCATAGTTGAAATGACGGGCTCTATAAAAATTGACATATATGACCATAAACAGAAGTAGTAAGAATCCCAAATTGCCTTGAAAAATGTACGCCAAATTTCACAAGTTAAATCAAAATTCAGACTCTGAATATGTGTGGAAAGACCAAATGCAAATGGAACAGGTTGCCCAGAGAAGCTGTGGATGCCTCATCCCTGGAAATGTTCAAGGCCAGGTTGGATGGGTCTCTGAGCAACCTGATCCAGTGGAAGGTATCCCTGCCCATGGCAGAGGGGTTGGAAATGGATGAGCTTTAAGGTTCCTTCCAACCCAAAATATTCTATGATTTTATGTGTTTGAAAAATGTCATTGTTTAAATTGAGTCAATATTTTGATGAGTGTATTTTTCCCCTCCCCACTGAGGATCATTTTCAAAATCAAAAAATGTAGGATCTGTCCTAAATCCTTTGAGAATGTACTCTCTAATGTTAAAGCATGGGTTGCACAGGCTTAAACACTGCGGTGACTGCTTCTAGGCATCAGTACCTGAATTCCCTGTGACCACCACATGAATTAACAAGGCAAAGTTCATTTTCAACACCAATGTTTGACTCATTACTGAAGCCCTCCTAGTAAGTGAGGTGCTTCACCAGGGACCTGTAAAACAGCTGCCCTCTGGGTGTCTTGTTTTGGCGGCCTTTCCCATCTGTTTTACCTGTCTACCCTTTTGAATAATTTATTTCACCATCTCCCTAAGTAGAACACCTGGCCTAGGGCTAACTCTTTCACCTAAATTATTCAGAGCTGAAAACTCTTTGGTTTATACTCAGATAATGTAATGACTTAACAGGACAAAACCCTTAACTTTGGAGCAACTGTGAAGGTTTCTAGGCTCTGGACTCTGTTAGCAATTTGAAAGGTTGGCTGTGTAAACTATGTACAAAAGCACCACAGAAATCCTTCATCCTCAAACATCCTCAAAGCCTCTTTCAGCAGTTAAAACTTTCCAAAGCAGGGTTGTTTTGCCTTGATGCCTCTCTGCAACATCTCAGTCCCGCGGGAAGCCATAGGACGCCTTCATGTGTGTGCACTGCAGCTGGCTTGTCCCTGGTCTTTATGCAGGAAAAGACACTGAAAATTGGCTGCAGGGCTCGACTTTTTATCCTCACAAGAAAGTTTTTCTTCAGAAACACCAAAAGCCACCCCTGTGCAGAGCTCCCGTCCATGTTCCATACTCCACTATCTTTATCTCGTGAATTGCAGTTAAAATAATTCCTCCCTGCCTCTGTTCATAATAGCATGGAGAGCTGACACACTCCAGCAGAAAGGGGCTGCACAAGATCCTTGTCTTGGATGCCACAAAATCTCTGCTCTCAGAAAGAAAACTCAATGGTAATTTTAGGTGCAACTTTGACTGCCCCTGTCTGTATTGATGTGACTGAGACAAAGTTTCAGCTTGTTTTTAGGCACTTGTTTCATTAGTTTTTCCACAATGGCACCACTGTTTTTACCTTTTAATTATGCTCAAAAAGTCTATAACTAGCAGTTTCCCCATTAGTTTTGAAAATCTTAAGTCATTTAAAAGACAATCAATAGAAGATGATCTCCTGTCTTACAAGATACTAGCTTCAGCAAGTGTCTTTATCACTTGAAGAAATATTGCTTTAAAAAGTTATGGTATCAAGGGCATAATTTGAGATTCCAGATCAAGGGATATGTTAAGGCCTTCCCCACTTCAGGTTAAGAGAGATAAATTATCCTTGGTGAAAAAAGAATGAACTGGAATATTCATAAGTGAATGAAAACTTTTTGAGGAGGCTGTTCCTAAAGGGCCTTGCAGTAAAACATTAAAAAGTTAATTAGGACAATTTCTAGGTGAGTTACTCCAGATTTACCTCAGTTTCATACAGACAGTCATGGAGAAAGAAAAAGAATTATTAAAATTAAATCAGTTTTGAAAAATCAGTGCCTCATCACTTCTGCAGTCAAGAAATCCCAAGTATTTTTTGTATTCATTTCAACATAGATGCTGTATTGTAGAATAAAAAGAACATACAGTAATCTTTATCATATCCTACCCAGACAAAGCTAAAGTTATTGTCAGTTGGATTTTTGTCTGCATAAGTACCAAAGAATTTGACACATTTTGCAGCAACCAGCATTGTCTGTAGGGATATCCATAATGCCCATCTCTGTAGCTCTTATAGGCACTATATGAACTGTTTCATTTTCCTCTGAGAAGTTTATCAAGTATCAGGTATTTGCTTTTTGCTCCAGCTCGGGAAATCAGGGTCATGGATTTCAAACAAAGTGCTTTGTACTCTCCAAGGGCAGTGAGAAAACACAATAGTACAGACAAAATCTAATCAAAGTATTTTGGCTTTCTGCCTCCTTTTTATTTTACAATGGGAAAAAAAAATTCAAGGTGCGACTTGAATCCCTTCAGGAGTTCCCTTCCTGTGCGCGCTGTCTCTCGCCAGAAACGCGAGACTGACAGAATGATAAAATGTGCTGCCAGGTCCTCC
Organism: Myiozetetes cayanensis; assembly: GCF_022539395.1. Taxonomy (NCBI): domain Eukaryota; kingdom Metazoa; phylum Chordata; class Aves; order Passeriformes; family Tyrannidae; genus Myiozetetes; species Myiozetetes cayanensis. Next base: position 15,723,139 of record NW_026086937.1, read on the forward strand.
TGCCCATTCAAAGACCCTCCCTCAGGTATCAGGTGCCTTGCCTGAGCTTTGAGGTCAACCGGACACCTCCCCTGAGGCTTACCTGGGCTGAAGGATCCATCTACCCGAAAATCCGCTCAGGTAGAGCAGCTGTTATCTGAGCTAGGATCAAAGTCCCTCTCTGCACTCCAGAAAAACATCTTCCAAGCTGGTCTTCTTTCTCCATGATTCAAATGAATGTTGAATGAGTCTCTGGGGACGACAGTTGTTGTGCTGAGGAGCGAGCTGTCAGAAATACTTTATCATGAAAGTTCAGTTCCTTTCAGGGCCTTTTATTATTAATAGTCATCACTGCAGGAGAGCATTAAACACAGACCCTATTTACTGTACAAATTGACATATTATAAACCACAAAAGCCATCCCGGTGCTTTGCTACTTTACCTTCCTTTTCAGCATGCTAGCACAAGGGAATCTTTAACCCTTGTGTTGCTAGAACACAGCGTGGCCAGGCTGGACTGCTCAGAGCAGCTCGTTTTTTGAGGGTCGTTGTCTTGAGGAGTGGGGTGAAGGACAATTGTATCTGTACCATATGAAAGGTAAGACATTGCGCTCCATAGTGACACTGGGTTCATCTGCACAACAAATCAAAGGCATTTATCCTTCTCTGAAGAGGCCACAAGATGTGTCCTACCATAGCTTATGTTTTTGTACCATATTTCTAGCAGCACCCTCCCCATCTTTTTGCTGCCTGCTAAGGGCATTGCAGCTTATGCAAAAGATGGGCACGTTATCTGAAGGTACATATATATACAGATGGATTTCTTCAGCAATAACATGGGATAGAGGTGAGGAAATAGCTGCTATGTAGCATAAGAAAACATGGCAAGATAAGTCCTAGCTGTGGGTAGAACCCAGCCCTGCTCCAGCCCACCATAGCTGTGGTACCACAGGCAGAAGAGATTTTATGAGGTCAGTTTGCAATGCAACCTTGGATTTTAACAGCCTGGCAGAAAACTCTTAGAAACAAACTATAGAAGAACCAGTAGAAACAAAACCCAGCAGGACAGGCAGGACTTGCCCAGAGGCAGGGCAAGTGATAAACAGAAAAATACCAGGTTAAAAAAAGACATTCTATTGGACTTGGTAGTAGACAGGCCCTTGGCTTTGCGTTTTCTGTCCTCTGCTCTTTGGAATCAATCTTAAAATACCTCCCAGCCTTCTTGATAAAGTTAAAATCATGCTGAGGTGAGACAGTGCTCTCCCACAGTCCCCTGAGAGCAGCCAAGGGGTGGATGGGTCACAAAACCACAACTTGGCGAGTTGCAAAGTTGTGATTCTACAAGTGGCACCTGAGCAAGCTGCAATTTCATGAGTCATGAAGCATCAATGCAGTGAGTCCTGGTGTCATCACACAGCAAACCATGGGGCACACAGAGGTGACACAGCCAGCCCAGGGGTGCTGAGCCAGCAAGTCACAAAGCACCTCCTCAGCAAGACATGAAGGCAGAAAGTCACAAGGGTGACTCTGCAATTTTCAATAGCTAAGAGCAGTTCTAGATAGCAGTTCAAATGCAATGCAACCACAGCAAAGAGAAGCAGCACTGCATGGCAGACAGTTTGTGGCCCTTGTGATGTGCCTCGGAGGGTTCACAGGCCAGTTCCCAGCAGGGGAGGCTGTATCTCTAAACTCAGCTTCACAGTTGTCACAAACTGATAGTGCCAGAAGACAGAACGGGAGAGAGGTGAAGGTTCCATTGCTCCTGCACTCCCTGAAGTGGCATCCCTGGAACAGGTTTTAGGCACAACCCCAGGGAGGGTGGATTGGTGATCCATCCAGCAGCTGCTCTGTGTGGAGAGGGCGTTGTTCTCTGAGGCTGTTGATCTGGTCTCTCTCATGAATATTGCATTCTGTGCAGAAAGCCAGACAGCAAGGGGGTGGCAACGGCTGCTTTTTAAAGTACAGAACATGTACCCAAAAAGAATGTTCAGAAGTGCTTCTTCCAACCCACAGTATGCTAAAGATTGGTGCTCAGTACATTTAAAGGATGAGAAAAAAAAATCACACCACTCGAGTATAGCTGTGACTATTTTCAGTTAAAGAGTCACTGACATCCAAAAATGTTACGTGTGCTTCTGACTAATGTCCTTAATAACAACTGCAACTGTCACAAACCTGAGCCTTTTTTTAGATAGAGAGCATTCTGAGTCTCCTCTTGTTACAATAAAAACCAAACCAAACCAAACAAAAACAACCCTGTACTTTTGTAACCAGAGTTGGACTAACTTCTGAGAAGGACCACACACCAGATTAGATTATTTAGATTTGTTGTGAGAGTAGCTGACATGTGTTCCTTTCCCGTTCTCTGTCCAATCTTTGTTGTAAAAGTGGACTCATGTTGTGCCAGTTCAGATTAATATTATAACATGAAAGGGCTCTAGGTTTGTATCATTTTCCATGGTAGTTACATTCACTGATGTGGGAATAGAGTTTTATTCTACCTGAGCCACTTTTCGTTTTATGGCCAGGATTATTAGCACACAAACACCTCACAGTCCTAGGTGGGTACAGCACCTGCTTCTTGGCATCAAATATGGGAGTGTCAAAGTATCTAAAACTGCTTTTCAGGCCGTGAAATATCCTTCAGGTTACTCAAAAGACCTTGGCATGTTCTTTACCCTGACATCTCTTTTGCCCTTTTCTTAACAGGACATGGCCCATGAATTTTGTCGCTGCCAAAAATTCCCCCGAGAATGTGTTCTTTTCCTTCCATTCAATACTACATTTAACTCAATGTATTCTTTTGACCATCACTGTCATTGGATGTAGAATTTGTTATGAAATTTAACAACACTTTTAATGAACCTACCCTGTATTTCCTTGTAGTTACCACTGCTCATTGGGCATACCACCTTATTAACATGAAATAATCCTCCAGCCCACAGCCATAATTTCAGATATTTCCACAGTGTTCAGATAGGTGCTGCTATTTGTAAAACTAATTATTAGAGAATTTCATTATTTTCACATGATACTTTTAAAATCTATTTTTTTGCAAATGCTATTGCAGTGTAGTTTATTCATTAAAATAAAAACTAATGTTTTATGTATTTTAGATGTAATTTGAACTCAGAAAACACCAAACTATTTACATTTATACAGGCCCTTGGAAACCATTTCAAAATGATATAACAGAAAACCAGTTGATACAATGGTAAGATAACATCAAAGAGTGGTTTGGGAACACAAACCGTGATCCTTGTGAAAACTGATTCCTGAAGAATTAGCCAAGAGAGTTCCAAGTGCATTTCTTCCTATTTGCTGAACTATAATGTTTGTTCTCATTCTTCAGGTAGAACCTGACGAGTCTGTATTTGCACTTGTTGATCTTTCCCAACATAAATCTCTCCATTGTAGTCATGTCAACAATTACTTTAGTAATAAAATTTCTTGTAACATATGCTCTTTTAGGCTCTGCCTGCAGCATTTATCAAGTTACTGAGCTTACAGTTACAGGGCATTTCAGTGTAACATGCAAAGGACAGTGGAGCCTTGCACAGGTGTAAGATCTCTCTGATCTTCTTTTGCCATCACTTAAAAACAACCTACAGGTGTAAGAGCTCTCTGATCTTTTTTGCCACCTACTAAAAAGAACATGAACATTATTGGAATATGCCCTAATAAGCAGAATGGTACATCCTTAACCATAAGACATACACTGCTCTTCTAACCTCTTTAATGTAATCAGTTAACAGACCTAATCGAGCCTTTTGCTGGAATAATGCCTGGATACATGACTGCTCCTACTCTGTAATGGATACTGTAATTTCTTTGATGAAACACCAGCAAAGCTCGGGACACCAATCTTCTTATATATAACTTTTAATAACATATTAGGCAAGTTTTTAGGGGAAGAATTGAATTTGAGCTCCCTGTTTTTAGGAGAAAAAAAAAAACTGAAAAGCTTGTTCCAAAGTTGATTTCTGTTTCACTTAAAAATTTCATAGCATGATAATTTTTGGAAAAGTGTGTGTGGGGAAATCACCTCTAGTCCAGGCCCACTTAAGCCTGAACTGATTGTCTGGGATGTGCCTTTGCAGGTCTTCTTTTGGAGGGTGATGAAAAACCATCATTATCTTTTGGATATGGTTTGTTCAAAATTCTGCTGTAAATGTATGTAAGTGCAGACATGATCTTACCCAAAAATGAGATATAACTGAAATACAATGCCCCTCAAAAAAACCCAGAGGTGATTCTTACTGACTTGTCAGAGAATCAAGATTGTGTCTAACTCTCATAACCTCAGGTAAAACTCAAGAGTTTAATGCACTCATCACCATTTGGGATGGCATCAGCTGGGATGCATTTGGACAGATGAAGCTTTATTGAGGATCTCACAGATTTAGCCTGACCCCACTAGGCATGCTAAGTTTGACTGAGGGTTTGCTACATAACCAAACGGGAGGAAAAAAATTACAAATTTCAGTAATTCCTGAGTTACATACTGGAGAATCAAAATTCACCTCCAGATATGACCAGGAAGTGCTTCTGGCAAAAATATTGACCAGTCTACATGGGGGGTTTAGAATCTTTAATGCAAATAATGAATATTCTTTTAGATGGGTGGAGAGTTACCTTTCAAAGGAAAAATACTAGAAAGTACCCCAACAAGGGTTATTACTCATATTTTGATAGTGCCAACAATGCAGTTGACACTATCTGGTTGACTCAAGAAAAGACATAGGTCTTACATGAAGATCTTGCCATCTGAAAAGATAAATTGTGAGGGAGATGAAACCACTATGTACTGCTTCAGAGGTAACAACAAATACCACATATACCTCACTGAGGAGCTTATTTTGTACCCAGTAACACAGTAATAGATATTTATCTCAAGTAAGCTATTTAATTATTTACTCTTTTTGCTCTTGATAGAAAGTGTATGTCCATGCACATTTCATAACATATTCAGAATGCACCAGAATGCATCGAATTATGCTTTTGGAAAATTGAATATGAAACTTGAAATGTGAAACAAACAAATAAGACAATTTAGAAAAGATTAAAAGCAATTGTTCCGTTACCTTGGCAACACAATAGAGGTGCAGCCAATCAGCAAAGTTGATGTATTGTTTTGACACACATGCACATATTTCTAACATAAATAGCAACAGAGACTTAATAACAATAGGTTTTAAAACTAGGAACTGATGTCATTTTAAATGTGTCAATCAAAGAGAACCTATGAAAGTGTTTCTTCTTTCAAACTGACAGTAAGTATATGCTGAAATGGCTTTATAAGAGATAGCAGACTTCTGACAGGTCATACAGGAGATGCAAAATCTGTAATTACATTCTAGTTTCTTAGATTGTGTCCTTTAGTATGTCTAAAAAACTTTGAGAAAAAAATAAAACTTGCAGGCTATGATATACCATTCATTTCTGTAAACAAGTTTAAAAAAAAAAAAGGCAGCATATCTGAGAATGGAGATGAAATATCAGCCTGAAAGAATCTGCCTAGCCCTCAAAACTAGATGCACTTAAACTTCTTGTCTTCTTTTATGATTGACTGGTGCCAGTGAGGTTTTGCAGTGTAAGTTTTCAAGGACACTAAAAATTAACAATAGAAGAAATGTTCAGAGGAAGATTGCTAATGGGATACAGAGCCTTTCACCTCTCAGTCTTTGGTTTGAATCTGGCCTGTGTCAGCAGTAACAGGAAACCATTACTTTTTGACAGGTGTCAGAAATCTGTATGGAAGGAGTGCATCAGCCATCCCACTCCAGACCCTGATTGGATGTGTGCCCAAAAACAACCCTCAAAAACAGAATTCTTCTTGACAGCCACAAAAGAAAACTGGTGCCTCCTCCCTCATCCTAACCCACTCTCAGAAGTCTCAGCCACTCTGTCCAAGACCTCACTGCCATGGACTGGCCTTTGAATCAAACTGGGGTTAGAGAAAGAACTTCATTTCTTACTGAGCAACATTTTCAAATCCCATTCACAACTAAATTACATTTTAACACATTTGTACATTTCTTCATGGGATCAATATTTTTTCAGAAAGCTAGGGTTGTACTAGCCTTAAATCTTCCCACTTCCAAAACCTCAACTTTAACAACAACAACAGCAACAAAAGGCAGCATTGACAAATGATTCACACATTCATAAAACTCTCAGATACAGAAACAAGCACCTTATTCTGTCATTCAGTGGGATTAAGTTACCCATTCTGGCACATCATCTTTTTTCTTTTACTTTTTCCAGATTTATATGACTCTCATCATAGCAAACGCTCAGAGTGAGGAATTTCCAACTGGAACACATTGAAAATAGAAAGGAAATAACTCACTATAAACAGCACTGAGGAGAAACAAGTGAACATGCAGCGTGGATCTTGCTTCTTTGTCAGAATATGAGTGGTGTACTTCTGTCTTGCACCTATTATCTTTCCTTAAGAAATACTGGTTTTTACTTGGAATTTTAATCTACATGTTGATTTATTTCTTTTTCAGGCTATAAGAAGAGTGATGGAAAAGACTGGGGATAAGGACAAGGACGAGTAGAACAAGATAAAAAGTTTCAAGCCATGCAGTCTGTTTTGGTGAAAACATCCTGATGATTAACTGTTTCAGTGTTCTGGAACCTGCATGTTAATGAGGCAAAAGAGATGGAAAGTTTCCTTGTCCATCAAACTCATGAGCTTTAAGTTGACAGCCTTGTGGCAGGATCTCCCTGCCCAAAACATACTGAAGTGGGGACAATGACAACCACAGTCAAGACTTGACAGCAAACAATCCTTAAAACAAACATTTTATCAATAAATTATCACTTCCCACTGGTGTTATTCGACTTTCTGCAACATATTTTAAGGAACCTGAGGTAAGGCAATGCCAATCTATGACACAAAGTGAATGTATTGCATCAAAACATCTTTATCGAACTGTCCACTTGTTAGAATTTGATTGACAGTCATCTTGGACTGAGCCCTAAGGTTTTTATGCTGTGCAATGTGTTCCTCCACAGCCAACATGCTCCCTATGCAGATAGGTGCATTACCTAGAGAAGTCCAGGTTCTTGTGATCAGGGTTTGATTCCTCCCCCAGTCTTGCTGCTTGAAAGTCAAGTAGCAACACTCCTCTCCTTCCTTCTGATTAAATATTTTTATAACCCCTTTGCACGCTGTTTCTGTCAAGTATTTGCTCTAGAAATGGATCAGAGCACGTGGAATCAAAGGTTTACACAGAGAACTGAGCCCTGGGACTGATGGAGATAAACTATATAATTTTGTAACTGGAAACAGAAAAGTTTCAGCTAGAAGTGGGGCAGAGTACTCTCCATGGCAGCCTGATTGCCAATAATCACACATTGTAATCACTAGAAAGAGATACCAAGACTCGATTTAAGAAGTTGCCATGGCAGAGAATCCAACGTCTCCAGGTATCACAGGTTAATTATCCTTTTTAAAATATACTTGGTTCTATTATGAATTTCTTTGGTTTTCATTTTGAACCCACATATCTTAGTATGTTTGTCTTATAAGATTAAAAAGTTAACTAACAGTAAAAAATCTCTACACTGTTTAATACCTATAGTCACCTCTTAAGCCAGGCAGTGATATATAGCAGGCCAAGTGAGGAGGAGGTGGATATGATGAAGAACGTATATGAGGCAGCAGGAATTCAGTAGTTGGACCAGATAATTCACATTTTCATAACCTATAAAAAGAGGGATTTTTTTTTACTGAACTCCTGTACATGTATTTGCTTGTTTAATCAAACATTTCAAAAATCTAAATGAGTGATGACTTATATTTCTATAAACCTAGTTAGAATTTACATCTTCTACAGTCTCCTCCCCTACATTTAAATTTCCATCCCACACTTTAATATCTTCTGTTTCCTGCTTTTTTTCCTTTTACCCACTATTTTCATATTGAGAAGCAATGATGGATCTAGCAGAGCTCTCTGTGACTCAACTGATCAGTCTTTTCCTCTAGAAAATTACTCTTGTAATTGCTCTAAAAGCAAAGCCTCCAGAAATGATGACTCAATACAGGAGGTCGGACCAAACTGCTGAGCTGCAAAAGATGGATCTGGGGGTTCTGACAGCAGCTCTGAGTGCCAGCAGAGTCAAATGGGCTGATTAACAGCTACAATAAGCACAGCCTTGTTGTCTCTGTCCTGAGCCTCATCTGCAGTAAAGGATACTGAACTGCTGAGCTGAATATTCTGCACGCATTACCTCCTGCTACTGAGCAAAAAAACCCTTCCATTCCACAGGATCAATAGCTTTAGCTTTGCCAGACTGTGCATATGAGTTCATGGGAATCCACTGCTGGGCTGCTTACTAGTTGTTTCCACTGCAAAATCCCTCAAGAGGTTCCAGCAAGCAATGAAGTCTCCTTGGGCTGATTAAACTACCTGGGAACTCCCAAAGATGAAAGAGGTAGTTCTAGTCCTATTAGGTTCAAGGCAAATTTTGAACTTGGACATCAAGGATGTCAGGCCTTTAATATTGCTATTTAAATATAATGGTATGGAAAAAGAAATCTTCCTGGAAAAGTGAGTGTAAAGATGCCCAGACAGGAGAAAAAGCTTTAATACAGTACTTAAAGAGGGATTTAGTGCATGCTGGCTGCTATTCTGTTAGTAACATCTTTTGTAATCAAATCAGAGCCAGAACAAAATGCTACATCATCTACTATGAATGAGTTAGTAAAGGAAGTAGCATAAAGAAATCTGAAGAAAAAAAATTCCCAGACAACAGTGAACTAAAGTCCTTAAACCACATAAATGCCCACGAAATTTGCACAGGACTGTATCTTGTACACAATCCTAAGGCAGACAAAAAGAAAAGGGAAAGATATGTACCTATGCTGCCATTCAGGGGTTATCCCCTGTCTTTCAAAAGCCAAAAACCCCGAACTTTAACTTCTGGATCTTTCATTGAGTTATTCCAGAAGTACAAAGACAACACAATGCCTGAGTCATTTGTCCATAGCAATGTTGCTCAATGTTTAGAAACTGTACTTTCTTTCTATTTGAGACTGAAATAGTTTGCAAACACTGACTAAGCCTTGCAAACCCTTTACCAAGAGCCATCTAAGACCCATTGCTCAGCAGATAGGACAGACAATACACATCCAATGGAGACAGGTAAGGAAACAGGTTCAGATCTACCACAGACTTCCACTTTCACCTCAGGCAGAGCAGTGAATTTCTTTGGCCCAAAATGTCACAGTAGTTATTTGATTCATTACACCAAGAGGAAATGGGATAAATTTGGTGATATATGCCTGAATTCCTGCCTGTTAGTGGGGACAACACAGCAGTGACTGTAGAGCAGTCTGTGGAACAGACTGTAGAAACATCCAGAGTCATTATCTACATTGAGATTTCTGGTAGTTAGACCCATTCTTTAAACATCAAATCTTATAATTTATGATATTACTGTAAAATAGTTAATTTCCTAAGCTGAAATGTATCTTAATATTATGAACATAAAGTTCTTACTGATGTAATTTGCCTTTTCTATAAATCAAAATGAAACAATGTATAATAGTCATAATTACGCTGTAAAAAAATGAAAAGACCTAAAAGAACAATAGGTCTCTTAAACTGTTAATTACCCCTAATTGTAATCTCACCAAAACTAAGGAACAAGGCATTCTACATAGAGTGGTGAGCAAGTGCCTGTCATATTTTTGGCTGCACATTCTTTGCACTATTCCTTCTCAAAGTAATTTATGACATCCTGCAAAACTCTATCTTTCCATAAAGTTGAGTACTGTGTTACATGAGACATAGTCCAACAGTAATGTAGGTCAGTTTTTAACTGTTTTTCCTTGAAATGGGGCAGGCTTGCATTTGACATGCAAAGGGCCACAGAGGAAAAAATAAATTGTGTCTAATAGGCTTTACAAGTCTGCTAGGCCTGTTAGCTTAAAAGCTTCCAATATGGAAATAATGGGACCTACTAAATCATGTAAAACAGAACGGAAATGATGAGATAAAATGAGTCTGAGAAGTGTGAAGGGTCAGGGAGTCACTGAAGGATGCTGAAAAAGTCCTTTCAGGTTAGGTGGGGTGAGTGCAGAAAGAGAGAAAATTAAAAAGATTTCCCATAGCTGGGCTAAAAAGGGGATTACACAGATAAATAAGCTCGTCATAGTAAGCAGCCCCCATGGCCCAGGGTGTCTGATCCACCACTTGAATTCTCCTTCCCTTTATAGGCCCTTCTGATGGAGCAATTTGCTCCAATTGAGCCCTGCATACGTGGGCTCCCTGCAAGCCCTGAATGAGGGCACACACCTGTGGTAGCTCAGGGACAAAATATTAACCTGTTCCTTTCCAGGCTCTGAGGGATTTGTACTTCAAAAGTAGAAGTCCAAAAGCTGGAGAAGAGCAGTTGGCTTTTGTGCTACTGCTCTAAGATTGGCTCACGTAAAAAAATGCTTTCACAGATACAACTTCATAGTTGTACCAGAGAACTTTGGCAACTTTAGCTACCAAAGAGTTCTCATTAACTCTAAGTTACCTACCAAGACAGAAACACCTGCACTGCAAAGCAAAAACAAGATCTCCACCAAATGAGTAAACTTGATTATTCTTTCAAGTTTTGGCAGAAATACTCAATCCAATCGACACATAGCTCAAAGGCAATTATGAGGTTAATAAAATCCTCTCTCATCTCCAGGACTGTAGCAAGGAAGGGAACACTTATTTTTTTGCAAATTCCCAACATGACAAAGTATGACAGAGAGCTGACCGTTAATTCTTTCTAGATGATCAAAATCCCTCTGTCCCATGCAGGCACACTACCCTCCTCCCCAGTTTCTCAATTTGCACTTATTTAATTTAACCAAAATAAACCACAAAAGGCAAAGCAATTGTCGGGAACTTCTGCCTGCCTTACTGGAAGTACTGCACCTGCAAGCTGACAGCAGAGTGACGAGCTGTGCTTCTCAGGTCTGAAACCCCGAAGTGCATCAGGTACCTGGGGGATTGGCTGACAAAGGCAAGAGACAAAAGGGGCTGTTCAGGTGGCATGCCTGGGTAGGGAGCTCCCTGCCTTAAATGTGATGCTGTGAGAATTCAAACTTGGCTACAGCACCAGGTCAGACTTCCCAACTTAGCTGTCTTCAGAGACAGCAAAAGCACTGCCCCATCCCCTTCAGTGAAGTTCTCTGCCTGGCTGGGGAACTGGAAGCCTGGCTGTTCAGAGAGAGCTGAAATGTGCAGGCATCCATGTGCGAGGTCTTCTTCAGTAGGAGGGCTTAGGAAAACAAGAAGAGTTGTTTTCCCTCTTTCTGGAGGGAAATTAAAATAGTCTGTGTGCCAGCACAGTGGACAAGAGTTTGGCCACTCAGGCCATGTGTCACCCTGCCAGGGAGAGTCTCCTCCCTAGATGAGACTTCTATCCACATGACTGGCAGCAGTTTAGTGATTTCTGGCAACCGACCCAAGACCCCATCACAGGGTCTGACTTTCCGAAAATGCAGTGGATCCAACACACTGAAAATCAGATCATACAAAAATAACTCAGAATTAGATCTCCCAAATCACCAGCTCTTCCTGAAAGTGGAAATCCCAATCTTCTGGTTACACTTTCTGCCTCATTGTTTCTGTGGCATCTCTCAACACCTTCACCTGAAACAAAGCCCTGGCTTCAAAAGCCACACCGGCTCTGTGAGATGCATATGGTGAACCTTCGGGGATGAATCAGATGAAAGAAAGAACAATTGTTTCTTCCAGGACTTGGGGGTGTTTGGAATCCATGCCCCTCTGTATTCAGGACATATTTATTCAGCCTTTTCAAAATGCAAGTCATATTCCTTTGATTTCTGGGAGGGGTTGCTGCAGCCAGGAACTGAAGCCTCCCTTTTATTGTTGCATGAAATCTAAAGGAATACTAACAATTAATAACACCAAAGGATTGAAAGGAAACTGTTTCATCTGAACCAATAGGTGAGGTTAGGTGGATGAGTCTCTTGAGCTGCAGGGTCAGGTTTAGGACACCTTTAGAGCTGGCATTGGGGTAGGTTTGCAGTGTTTCACCTGGTCTGCAGCACTGTGGTGGAGGAGCACAGGCAGCAAATGGAGTTCTTGGCTTGTGCCCTGACAGCACCTCACTACAAAGAGCATCTTTCACCTTGTGACCAACATGACAAAGCAGGCTGGGGGCAGAGCTGGGCTTGGAGCCCTGGAGCTGGGCTCCCATCCCACAGCCCTCCATTTGCAACAGGAACTGTGGGATGAGTGGGTTCAGGCAAGCAAGTTTTCCCACTGTGCCAGTGATGCTACAAACTTTAAGAATGATGAGAACCTGGCTACTAATTTCTCTAAAAGGCTGATGAATTTGGATACCTGCTCCAAAGGGAGAGCTTACTTTCAGAATTTTATTCCTGGATGTCCTGTTTAATCAATTAAAACTTAGCCTCTTTTAAGATGAGGCCCACATTCAGAGATGAGAAATTCCAGCAGCTGACATTTAAATAAAGTCAGTGAATTACACGCATGTACTTGTATTGAGATGTTAATCCCTTATGTATGTAGGCCCAATTGAAAAGAGCAGTCCATTTATTTAAGTTTCCTAGTTTTTTGGTAGCTTTGACTAGAAGTGACACCAGTATATGTTTAATTTCCTTATATGAAGCTCCTGAAACCACCTCTTCAGTTTAATGTTCCCTCTCTTCTTCAATTCTTTCTTCATCCATCTCTTGCAGGCACCTTCAAAGGTGGTCCCCTGCCAGCTAAATACTGCTTTGAACTCTGAAAATCTTATAACAGTCACTGGAAATACTTAAATTTCACATGATCTGCATTAGTTCTGTGTGAATTGCTGTCCATCACTGTTAGCTTCATTCTTAAATTACTTTTAAAAGATGTGGTCTTTCAAGAGTTTCTCTATTTAAACCATTGACTACTGTAGAGAGAGCAAATATGCAATGACTTTTGAAAACCTCCAGAAGAAGGACCACTGCCTGACTACCCAGCTCCAAGTGCTTTGCTAATTCCAGGAGTCATATTTTGGTATCTGTAGATTATTCCCCAAAGCTAAATCTGATCTTTACACACACCAAATATCAGCAACCTCTCTGCGAATTTCTCATGACTCTCATCCCATAACATCCATTAGAGTGCTTACAGCTGAAACATAACCTATGTTGACCAAAATATATTATGCTGCCTTTTTAGGATAAGGTTTAGGATTTGTTGATGTGGATATTAGATATTCTGCTCTAACAAAAAACCAAAACAAAAAACCAAAAACCAAAAACAAAAAAATCAAGACCAAAGTGTTTTTCAGAATACTTGGATTTTACCCTAAAAGACTAAAATAAAGCTTTTTGTTTCACTTTATTTTAGATAGCCCGGGAAAAGCAATCAGTAGCTAACTCATTGAATTATCACCTAGAAATCTTCCTGTAAGAGCCCAAGTTCATGTAATACTCCATTTGGGCTGCATTTTCCATTATTTTTGCTTATTTGTCTATGAAAGGATTAAAAATTGTTAGATTTGGACCATTCTTATTTTGTTTCAAAGTACTTATCCGTACTGGAGACCTCTTGTCCATTCCCAAATAAAAGAAAAATCTTGGCCTCAAAGATCTTCACTCTAAGCACACAGAAGGAGCGAGAGGGAAGAGGTATTACTGTATCCATCTTATAGTAGGATCACAGAACTTTCAAGTGACTTTCCTGAACTTATATACCCCAGGTGTTAAACCAGAAGACTAACACCAGAGGTTATATATGTATATATGTGTATATATATACAATTAAGCCCAGTGCCATAATCAGATTAAGATCTTAAGTAGTTTGAAATTATAGGGTCTTTTTATTCTATTATCAGTTGCTGGGTATGCTCAGTAAATTATTTTGCTAGTTATTAAACTGATAGGTTTGTTTTTCATGATTTTTCCCTCCATTCTGTAGAGACCACAATGTATCTCCAAAAAATTATGGAAAACTACAGAAAGAGATAGGCTTTGGAGGACCCAGGGAATGCCTGAATCTCTCCATGTTTAAGCTTGGCAGTTAAAGTAAGTCCTTCAAACTTTTAAACTCGTTCCAAATTTTCAGAACCGCACAGCATGCAACTGAGAGAATGATTCGACCGCAAAGATCAAGATGTTGTAAGTATTGTTCAAGAAAAATCCAGTTGAAAAAGATTCTAAAAACGTATCAGGGACACTTTTAAAGTCTCTCTTTAAAAATAAAAATCATAAACCTACCTCTGTTGACTCCTGCTGTTCATGTGCTTTTATTCAGGCGTTTGGAAACAATATTACTTTGCAGAGTAGACAGCAACTGTCAAGGGCAGTTTTCTCATCTGTGGTCACTTCTTATGTACTGTGAGTTTGAGAACTAATAATGTGCATGCTTCAAGATGGTAGAGAAAACAGGCCCCTGACTGCACAAAGAGGAAGAATAATTCAAAATAGTTGGTAACTTTGATGCTTTTGAAAAATTTAGTGAGGTAACTTTTAATTAAAGCTTGAAATAAACGTTTAACTTGTCTTGCCATATGAAGTTGCTTCACAGACATTTATCAGCGCACGTATATTTAGCAGCTGCCATTCAGAGTAACATCTGTGTCTATCATTGTCTTCTCGAAGTGCTTTTCATGCACTTCAACTGTATTATGAAAGAGCAATTTCCTTATTAACGAGCAAACTGATTAAGTTACTTAAGCAATCGGCCCAGTAAGTACTGAAGCCAGAGGACAGACTGTGCAATGACCCTGACTCAGAAGCACAATTGAGAAGGACAAGTGAAATTGTTAGGCTAGACAGGGAAAGCTGGTACTCAGTCCTTCTTCCATCAGGAAAGATCCAGTTCACCCTTTTTGCCACCCTGCAATGGATGCAAACAGCTTCAGCCCCGTGCTACCTCCAGGAATATATATGTGCAGATAAGGATGAGCCCTCTGAAAAGCATTTACTCACTGGGCTTATTCTTAAATTGTAAAAAATTATGACACTAAATAAGCTTTCTAAAAAATTTTTTTTCATTCTAGTTGCAGTTTCTAGCAGTAGAAAAATTACTGTACAACAGAGTCTCTCACTCAGCATAAGTTGCTCACAATTCATTTTGCTTTTCTGTTTCTGTCACAATTGCATTTCTGTTTCCAAATGTGGAAGAAATCCACATCATTAGCATTATTCCATATATGCCATGGATGTTGTTAAAGGTCAATTTGTTCAAGGAAATACTTTTATTGAGGATTAATTATGACACTGTTTCGACCTCTCTGACCTTGATGAGCAGGAATGTACTTTTCAAGCATCCAGAGCCCCTCTTCACAATTTGTCTAATCCCACGTCTCCCCTGTCCTTGCAGGCTATTTGCTGTTAGTGGCCACAATAGACAAGCAATAGTACCATTATAGGCTTCTCTAACAAAAGACTTTCATGATCATTTTCTAGTGCCTTGAAGATTGACAAGATCCCCTCCTGTTACCCAGATGCATTTTCCCCTCCTTCCCGGTGATTTCTTTTCTTGTTTCCAAGGAGGAAAGTGCCTCCCTGAGTAGCGACCTCTCTCTCTGCAGAAAGACCTGCTAGAAACAACAAACATTGCATGTTAAACCTCCACCGAGAGGGCATTATGTACAAATGGAGTGCCAGCTCTTCTTTGATAAGGTGTACACCCGTGGCACAACTTAAGAATCAATTCAATTATAAAGACACAAAAATGCCTTTTGAAGAAGGTTCCTGAGTGAGTCAGAGGCAGAGAGCACAGCATATATATGAGTCTGACTTTGCCAAAGTTATTTCAAGGCAAGAAGTTGCACAGAATTGCTCCAGCAGCCTGATTAACTAACTGGCCACTCATCTGTTGGTGAAATCCTGAGTGTGAAAATTAAAGCTCTCCCACTGACTTTATCACATCAGCTGTCCCTCAGTGTACTCAGAATTTCTCTTTTCTGCAGCTTTTGCCTACTTGCTGTACAGAAACTGAGCTGTCTGAATAGCGTGTTTATTTTCCAGAGATGCAGAACATTTGTACCTCTCACTGGTGCGTGAGAACGTATCTGATAATAAAGCCCTCTATCACTCAGGCTGGATACTCAGAAAGTGAGATGCCCTTTCTCTGCCCCAGCCAGTAGCTACTTTGGAAAATTTCAGCCGTGCTGCCTTTGTGCCTCATTTGTAACATGAGTGGGTAATAATACCAGCCCATGCTAGAATATTTTCTGAGGGTTACAAGTATTTTGAGAACCCTCATAAATAATGGTGCAGATTAAAATAGTAATGCAAATGTTAAGTCTCGTTTGTTGCCTATGATTCATATGTGGAAAAAAAAGATAGAAGACGAGTTCTGACCTTTACATATGCAGCACTTTACAAGGCAATGTGCTTTTTAAGTGTTTGATATACTTTAGCATACTCTGTACACTTTACAGAAATGTCTAAATAACACTGTTTGCTTTTCATTTACTAAGAATAAACGTTCCTCTGTATTTTCATTAGTAGAAGAGGAAGAACAAGAAAACCACAAACAATATTATTTCAAATCCTTGGATTTCAGTCTCCTCTCTTGCTGTAGAGGCACTGATGTCAGAGGGTGGGGTTGCTGGGTGCCCGCAGGGTGAGGATTGCTTGATTCATCTTCTGTTGGAGCTGGAGAGGCAATCAGCAAAGGATTTCACTGAAGACAGGATGAGTAAAGAATATTTTGTTTAGATTGGAATTAGGCTTAATAAGAGACTCTATGAGACACAGAAGGCCTACACTCAAATTTAGGTTCAGGGTTAAGTTTTTTATGTGAAGTTGTTTCCCTAAATTCTGAAAATGCTCGAGCACTGCTGTTGTCACAGGATTTCCATCACAGTGGTTCAATATTTTGTTGTTCACATAACAGTAAAGAGTTGGGCTCACACCAAGAATCCATAACACAGTTAGATCTAAGGATGAGGATTCAGCTTCTACTGAAATTGAAAAACATCCAGATTTTAGGTTGAGTCAAGGTCACCATTCTACTTCTTTCCTTTCCTTCATTCGAGCAATTGAATTTATTGAATGGCTCAAGAGACCCACTCTCAATGAAAACCTCAGCACTGCACTAAGATCTAGTAATTACCTAACCAGAATTACAGTGTTGAAGAACAGAACAAACTGAACTGTCCCTAAAACTGCTTTTTCCTTCATGCTCTTCATATTTGGACTGCAGTCACAAATTGGCCATTCCCTGGCTTCTCTACCTCCTCCCACTTACAGCATTTTCCATGGGACCTTTTGTGAGGAGACTTTGGAGATATCTCAAAAGAAATGGTGCAGCAATGGCAAGGATTCAAATTCCACTAGGAAAAAAATCCACCACTCCTTGGAGTCTCCTTCTAGACTTTCAAACTGGGGACAGAGTCCTGATTTAGTACTTAGCCCAAAATTAGTAGTTTCCCTCAGCTGCCTAAATGAGTGTTGTTCAGGGGCTCTGCTGTGGCTGCCCTGACATTTGCTGTCTCTCAGTTCCTGGGACGTGCAGAGCCGTGAACACCGAGGTGTTTGGTCCATTTACTCTTGGTGCATTACATGGCTCAAGTCCCTGTAGGGCAGGTCCCTCATAGGCAGACTCAGCAATTTTTAACAAAGAGGCACATGGCTTATCCTGATAACTGATGAAGAGCTCTTTAGCTAAAGCATTAAGAACTTCTGATTTTAGAAGAAATGATACATAAGAATGTTTCCATCTCTGAAAAGTTTTAGTCCATGATTTTTGTATGTGCAAAGTCACTGATACTCATAAAATTCCTGAAATATGTATGAAGCGGCCTCATAACTTTAGTTATTTTATACAGCTACACTGCTATATGAGGATATAAAACAACACTTGGAGTATCTCAGAACTGCATCCTTTGAGTTTAAATTTATCTATCAAGTTGTGACTGAATATTGTGATACATATGGTGCTTATAAATGTTTTGCATTTCCAATAAGATGCTTTTTGCTGGTCTGAAGGGAAGTGTGTGTGTGTCAGAGAAGGTATGTTATTTTCTTTTCTTAGTAGTTTCAGGCAAAGCAGAGCGCTCTGAGGTCCCAGTGTTCTTGCATACACTCTGTGACAACATTCTTAGAAACAGATAGGTTTTGATAAAATGTTCATCAACTGCTGAGGTCAACTGCATTGTTGTTATTTGGTTTTATGCTCTCTAAGGTAAGTTGTTCATTGGAAAATTCCCAAATTAAGATGATGATCTTTATATTGAAAAAAAAAAAAGTCAAAGTGCTGACCTCTACCTCGAAGTTACAATGGAAGAAAAGAATCACAGCATATCAAGGCCCATCTAAAAGTAATGAAAGCAATACTGGATTCATTTGTTCTCACTTCTTTTGCAAATACTGTTTTTACAAGAAGGGTTAAACTAAGGGCAAGGCAACAAAATTTGTCACAGTTTTTTTTTTTTTCTTTTTCTTTACTCTGTTGATCTCCTCCACTTACGAGCAATTAGTATTATCCTAAACATTGCCTTTTTATCCACATCCGTGGTTTCTCATCCTACTGTTTGCTCATATGATCCTTTCAACCATAAGGACATCAATACACTCAGCAAACTTCTTAACCAGCTATAGGCCACACTATTCTGTCTGATGGGGAGGCAACCAAACTGCAAAGAAAGGCGTGAGTCACTGCAAGCTGTAAGACATCAAGACTTTGAAGCTGTAGGAAAAACAAGCTGCATCATGACACAGTTTGTAGAATGTTTGCACAGGAACAAAATTCTGCCAAAAAGCATACAGGAAAATTTACACAGTGCATCATAGGAGCTAAAGAGCATCCTGTAGTATGTGATATTTATGCACATATAACAACTATGAGCTTTCCTTAACAGCAATGATGCCTCTCTGACAGATTTTGATATTCCTTGGATCCTTTTCTAGCATGTTGACTGCAAATTACCAAGGACAACTCCAGTTTCTATTCCTTTTTCAGTGCTGTGTTCAGAAGAAACATTTTCAGGTATCAGAGAGAATAGATTGGTCTCTCCAATAAAACCATGTAATGCCCTTGCCCTCTTGACCAGTTCCTTGGTGCCATTTTCCACACAGTCTCATTGGGCTTTTTTTTCACCCAGTGTCAAAAAGCAGAGGAAGGAGTCCTGCTGGCTCCTGCAGCATTATCCTGCTGGCAGCATTGTTCCCAGATGGAAAAGCAGACCTGTAAGTACTGGGAAAGCCTTTCACCAACCTTGTCTTCCCCTGGGCTGAGACACTTCTTTAGCAGTATAACTACATGCAGCTACACTGCACCAATGTGGAAATTTAAGGAGAATACAAGTAAAAAGCCACTGAAATCTTGAAAAGAGGCAGAAAATAATAAATACTCCAGCTGAAATTTGTCTTGGACACAAGTTATTTGCTCTAAGTTCATGTTTACATTTCTTTGAAATGGTCCAAAACACTCCCTCTGTCGGAAAAGAAATTTTCAAAACCATGATGAAAAATCTGGTTCAGATCATGTGTATTGGTTTTAAAACCAGGCATAACATTGCAGCCAGTTATTTTATCCAGAAAAGGTGCAACTGTCATATCAATTTAGAACTTCAGTCATGTTATTTTAAACCTGCATTAGTAAAACCTATAACAAAACATGTCTCTGTTGCCCACATCTTGCATCTGGAGCAAAGTTATGCTAAAGTGATCTCTAAACCCAGTATGGAAATTATATCTGGTATGTTCTGCACTTTGTAACATGGTCCATGTGGACTTTTTCATTGTGGTGATAACACAGCTCTATAGCCCACCTGGTAAAAACATTATACATTAAAAATGACAGTCAAAAGAAGCTGGTGCAAATATACTGGAATTACATATGAAAAGGTTGCAATGTAAGGCTAAAACCAAACATCTACATTTATAGGCACTATCTGGCACCTTACTTTTATACAAAGGTATCTTACGGTGTCTTTTTAAAGGCTTAGTCCTGGGTTTTCAAGACTGAAAACAGTATAAGACTGCTGTACTAAGGAGCTGAAGTTTTGCTGACATTATACAATCTCTTGGTAGTTGGTCCCCTACCACTTGATAATAGTCTACAGGTGCTGTGGAAAAACACTATCAAAAGGTAATTCTTATATATAGAACTCTCAAATCATAGCCAAACACGACTTCACACAAGGAATTCAGGACCTTACGTAACACATAGCAGAAGTATTTATAAACCAGGGTTAGATTACAGACAGGTATCCAGATGAGACTTTCCTGTCACCTTCCCTCTTTGCACCAAGTAAAAGCAGTAAAGGGTCTCACAGTGCTGTAAGAGTAGGTGCACTGATGATGCCTTGTTGATGCCCATAGTGCCTGGGGTAAATGTCACACCAGAGATGAGGCTCGGCATCTCATCAGTAGCATTCGGGACCAAAAGTAGCACTGAACCTTATGATTTCTATCCTTCCCCACTTTATCCTAGGAGATGAGGGCACAAGGGTTCAGCCCATGCTCTCGTGCCTGAAAGAAAGGGAGCCAAACTGATCTCATGGTGTGATGCTGGAAAAAATATCCTTTTCTAGAAGAATATGTTTCTTCCTTAATTTTATCTCTTCTTCAAAGCAGAGTTAAAGTTCCTGACACTGAAATACTAGCTAAAACAAAACTGTACAATGAGCATCTGTAGGATAGGGTGTGAGGCTTCAAAGGAGATACTTCCTGGGATTATTCTTCTTTCAATAATTCCTGTCATTCCTGGAAATCGCAGCACTCTTAGGGGCTCTGGGCACTGGGGTTTGCCACCAGCCCCAGCTGCACTTTGTGCAGTGATGCAGCACTTAACAAGTCTGATAAACCCAAAATTCCTTGCTCCCCTTATACTGAACCCCGGAGGACTTTAGATTTTTCCTGTAGTGCTATAAACATTGCTATATATTACTTAAACCAATTTTCTTATAAAACACAAAGAAAAATTCTCTACCTGAACAATAAAAACCTCATTTTGGTTTTTTGAGAAAGTTCCCCCAAAAAACTGTGAGAAGATTTTAAAGGTGCACAGTACTGCCTTCAATAACACAGATTCCTATCCTCAGTTTCTTCCTATCTGAAGTGACTACTCACACTGCTAAATGTTTGCAATAGTAGCTATAAACCTACACATTTATTATATGATATATACACAGAAAATACAAACTGAAGTACTTAAAACTGGTAAAAACACCTGACAAATGTCGTGACCAATACAGTAAAAAGGATATTTTATAATTTGCTAACAAACAAATTTAGTTTTTCCAGGTACAACATATCAGTAAATTCCATATAAGGGTTTTTGTGTGTGTGTGCAGGCCTTGTTTTCATAACTTTAAAACTTTAAGTAGTTGACACGGTGCCAACTTCTGGGGGTAAAGAAATCACCTGTCTTATTTCCAAGCTGACACAACATGTTTTAAGTAGATGAAGGCTCGGTTTCATTACATTAACAGTGTCTCTAGGTGCTCTTTGATGCATCCTTCCAGTGCTTAGTAATTTAGTAACAGGTTGGAAATGAGCAGAGGGGTAAAACGAGACTCCGTTGCCAGAGCAACTACTGCACACCTCTAATTTTTGAATCAACAGACAGGAGAAGTTGATACTTTGCCACAGCGTATGAAGAAATATCTTCCAAAATATTCTGTGAATGCAAACTTGTTTTGTTCGAGGAGTGGCACTTCTAAGGAAACGACTTCCTAAACATAGCCCAGGTCTGCTATTATTAAGCTAAAATGCTAATGGGAAATATTTAACATTATTTTGACCAAAAGTCTGGGCACCTGCTGAAGTGCAAAGCCCTAGGAAATAATTCTCAGAGCTATTTTATCTCCTAAAAAAAAGAGAAGCACTTTCTAATGATCTTGCATCTCACTTTTTGCAGCTGTGTGTGACACAGAAAGGTTGACAACAACAACAACAAACACCTGGCTTTATTAACCCAGTGAGTACATGATGTAGAGAAAAAAATCAGAAAAAAATGAGTGAAAGCCATGTAAGATTTCTGCCACTCCAGTATTACAGATACCAGAAGGAGCTAAGGTCAGACTCCCTCAAGACACACATCTGACTTACTGTTGCTGGATGACTGGAGACTTTGTGCCTGAAAATATTTCCTTTGAGCAGTTATGCTACTGGGAAAGTATTTTCTTACTGACCCAGGGGGAAAACTAAAGGCTTTGCCTTAAATTCCCCAGTGGGTTCTAATGAAGTGAGCACAGATATGAAATTGGTTGAGGTTGGACCAAACTGGGGCTTTGCTCTTCTGTGACTTCTGCTTGGCCTTTCTGTTCCTTAACTTCCATTTCAGGATATAAACCCTCACACCTCATGAAAGACTTGGAGGCTTCAGATGGAAACGTGAAGCCATTGCAGTGGAAATGCAAAGCCATCAGAACAGGGACATTGTGCCAGCTCTAAGGCAGCCTCTTCCAAACAGCTTCTCTCTTAGCACAGTGATGGAACCCACCTCAGTAATTAAATCCCATTGAACTTACTCCACAATACATTGGGATAAAGACTTTAATACCACAGGAAACAGTGTTTTAATAATCTTTACCATCACTTTAAGTGCTGTTATGCAGTGGCTTCTACCAAAATCCTTTAATTGTACAGAAAACACCATAATTCAAGGGGTCAGAACTTATGCAACATTTTCAAACCGCATTTTTGTGTGTTTCATGTTCACTTAAAGTGCATTATCATCTGTTCTGTTCAGAAGTTACTCAGAAGTGAAATAGAGGCTTCCTGATAATCTACTGAATTACAGCTGATTTTAAGGTGTGGGCAAATTTTTCTTTTCTCCCTCCCCTCAGGTGCAACAATTCCCAGGACTTATAGCAGCTTCCAAAGACAGCCAGAGTTTTGTCATTGCCTACTTAGCTATTGGAAGCTGTTCACTACTGCTATAAAATCTGCCATCCTGAGAGGCTCTTTGCTGCCACTGTGACTGCCTACGCAGGGAGTCATCTTTCCTCTTATCAGCCCTTTGGTCTAAGCTACTCTGCTCCCTTTATAATCTGTGGCTGTACAGGGAAAACCTCAGAAAGGGCAGTTCATCACAGCTATTTAGACACGTATCTTAGGATGGGATGCAGTTCCCTGGAGAGGTATCTGTTTCTCTTCATCAATAAAAAACAACCTCGCTGAGTAGTTTAGACTCCACAGCCAGCTTTCAGGTGCTGGGGATCAGTGGGAAGAATCCCACTCAAAACCTGATGCAAAAGGAGTCAAGGCCCTGCAGGGTCAATGGGAGCAGACCCCAGTCCCCAGCAGAGCACCCAGAACATGGCAAGCAACAAGCAAATGAATGACCTCTGTTGGTGGAGAACTACGTTGCTTTGTACAGCTGTTTTCCAAAGGGTAAATCTGTTTTCCTCTCCCAAGGAAAAGAATGTGTCAATAGGTATTTGACTAAGGGGAGCTGGGGAGAGTGGACTGAGTAAACTCTGATCTTTCATTCAGGACATCCTTACAAAAGAGTCCTTGCAAACTTGCACCTCTCTAGACACACGTGGTGCTCACAATAAAAAAGGCAGCGCACAGGCACATTTAATGACAGCCTGAAACAGGGTGCACCAGGCAGTGGTGACCTGCACAATACATAGTCCCAGTGACTGAACTAGAACTCTCCCAAGAACTTCTGATCAGGGCCACAGATGGTCAAAGGAGACAAGACTTTTGACATAGAATCTGAAAGCTGATGTAATTTTTTAAAATATCAGAACAGAACATATGGAAACACAACTCCACTCCGCCGTTCCCCTACTCTCTCCCAGTTTAAACCTGGATTACTGTGCTGTACCACATGCAGCTATTCTGGCATAAGAGTACAGTCAGTAAAGTAGAATCCAGCCCCTGAGATTTAAAGCATTTGTGAAGAATTTTCAATTATTGTTGCCAGTATCAGTCGAAGTGCTGTAACAACCTGTATAAATCACAGAAAGGAAAACAAAGAACTACTCATACAGATGATCCTTTTGTCAAACTGACTGTGTGAATGCGTCTGAGAATCTGCCTGCATACCTTTAACACAAGGACTTAATATCTTAAGAATATAACTCCTTCAAATTCCTTAAATTTCAAGAAGGTTTTACTTCCTATGTTGTCTTTTAAGAATGGGATGCATTAATAACAATGTAGGCAGGCAAATGCTTCTTTAAGCATTAAACTGTTCTCCAAAGAGGAATTAAAACATGAGATTTACAGAGTATGTTTCCCAATATATCAACAGAACAAGAAAGAAAGGAAAAAAATAAAAAGATCAGTGCTGGTACTTTCAAATGCTTCTACTAATGTGTTTTTATGAACAGAGCTGCCACGCTTGCTGCCTCACTAACCCCAAGAAGCAGATGCGATTGCACTGCATGCAGACATACAGAAGCTGGACAAAGAGGACTCGACCATGCAAAATACTCATTGAAACCTGTGGCTACAGCACAGATAAGCAAATCCAAGAACTGCTGAAGTCTTTCTCATCCATTTTTAAAAGCAATGATAGTATTTAAAAAAAAAAATCTATTGAAGGCAAGCATAACCACCGGGCAGTGAGTCAGCAGTTCTCAAAACTGTTATTTACTGAAATCAGTCAAACGCCCCCATACCAATTTCTTGGAGTGTTTTGATAGTTCAGGTGGATGATCTCAGTTGTTGGAAAGGCACCATTGACGCTGACATTGCTATGCCATCACACAGCTGTGTTTTCTATGTAGAGCTCAATGCATTTTATGCATTTTATGCACTGAGGGAGGTAGTTGAAGGGTAGTTATAATACCTCAGGTGAGTGAAAAAGCATCACACTCAGGGTCATGTTTGTCACGAAGCTGCTTCAGTACAATTTCAAACTTAGTGATACCTCCATAAAAACTGTTATATTTTCAATTAAAAAATATCTTTCTTACTCCCAATTCAGTGCAGCCTTGGACAACAAATTAATTTATTTGCTTTTTAGACCTGTTAGACCACAACCCATCAAAACCAAAGGAGAAGGAGATCCAGTCTGTCCCCTCTTGCATAGACTGTTAATATTACTGCATTAAGCCTGGGGAGTCTCTGAAAGCAATAGGTGACATAGTTGTTACTGTGAATCTAATTTGACCCGTAAAACATTAAATACTGGTGATAATGTGCAACAAGGAAAGATGCCAGCTGGAGCTAGAAGTGGTGGCAATTAGAAATATCTCTGCACCAGCAAAACTGGATGCAAGAAATCAGTGAGAGACAAGCATTGAAGCCCCTGAAGTTATCCTGACATTCCTTTCTCCAAGGAAGAATTATGTATTTTTAAAAAATTGTTTATAGATGGGAAAAAGTCAAGTCCAAAACCAAAGGGTTTGATGTAACACATGAACAGTCACAGCCGGAAGACAGAGATTGGGATGAACTGAACAGCAGAGCCAGTATGACAGAGGGAAGAAGAGCGGTGAAAGATTTCAGTTTTAGTCAGAATTGAGTTTGGCAAAAATTCTCATTCAATTCTCTTCAATCGTATGCTTGAATAAGTTATTCACCCAGGCCAGTAACATCTGTTCAGGAAAGGGGCCAACTCTAAAATGTGTTTTTTCATCCCACAAAACAAAGCATAATCTAGGCTATAAATATACATGCTATTTTACTATGCTGGATAAAGTATCTCACGAAGAAAAAAAAATCTTTAGTTTAGGACTTTTTTGTTTCTAGAGACATTACTCATCTGGTCCTGGATCCGTTACATATTCAGGAGTCTCACTGCTTTCAGCAGGATACTTAGGACTGCAGGGATTTTTCCCTGGGAAAGTGGGACCTGATTCAGAAATGTTCTTGCCCATTTATGAGATCAGAACCACCTGGGTCCACTCTCCACTGACACATTTTTCACATAGTAGTAGTAAGAGCCATTTAGTCTCTCTGACTTGTCATCACAGAAAAAAAATCCACTCCAAAAGTCCCATTGTCACGTGAAACTAGTGACAAACTTTGAAATAATTCAAAGCAAACAGAAAATAAGACAATTTCCACTATGGATTTTCTTTGAGGTGCTTGGTGAGGTCAGTATATTTTAATGAGACACTTTCAAGCAGACACACACACACTTAAGAGAAAGACCACAGTGCCTCTAAAAAAACATTTTTAAGTGATAGGTGACTGTAGGCTTTGCAAAATGTGACCATACAGTGGCTTGATAGCACAGAAAGAAAGTCTGTTGCTTTTGGCAGCAGGAGGAGCTGCTAATGGATGCATCATTTTCTCTTAGGTCCAAGTGTCAAACAAAAAAATATTTAGGGCTGCATTCATCCAAGTTTCCAGCCATGAAGGTTCTGTGTCCTGGTGCTCCAGACCTCCAGTTCTGCTTTCCAAGCACTGACCCCACCATCAGTATAGCCACTGACCATCTTTTCCCAGTTTACTCATCCTGTAACAAGTTCTTAAATGGCAGCTGACTGATTGCAATAGATCTTGATCAGCCACAAAAAGCCACAGAAATGCACCCATCAGTTAAGAAGAAAATTGCTAGAAAATTAATTGCAGTGACCAACAAAGAACTGAAAGGACACTGAAGGAGGAGACTTCCAGCAGGCAAGAAACAGGGCACCAGAGAAAAAGGAAGAGAAAAAGGCTTATTAGTGCAGAGGCTGTTCAATATATTTGCACATTACTGTGCACACATGCAGGAACAAGGAAAAACACTGACACCAAAAAACAGATCATGCACTTGGGACACTTCATCCACTTCAAGGCAAGAAGCACCTTCGTCTTCTGCCTTCTCAAAAACATCTGAAAAAAACCAAGGTGAAACTACAACATCTCATCTTTACTATTTACTTTTTGTAGAGCACTCACATGGTGTCTAATGTGCTTCAGATGAGTATTTTCTTTTTAATACCTTGGAATCAGCAAGATAGGTATTTTCCTGATGGAAGGATGGAATAAAGAGAAAGGGTCTTACTGGAAATCACTTCACCATTTACTAGCAAAATACTTTACTGTACAACAGCAATAGTTCATGGCAGGGGCTAAAATTACAGCATTACACTGAAATATGTCATTAACGTTGGCTTGTTGCTGTCATTTTTTCCTTGAAAAAACTGACTCTCTACAGAACAATTTATAAGAGATTTCAGACACCCAAAATATTACCTTAACACTACAGAATCATATTTTAGATGTCTTGTTTCACTGATAGTTTCAACAAGGAATGCACAGAATGATCAAACCACATATAGTAGCAGCAATTATTGGTACAT
This sequence comes from Myiozetetes cayanensis, assembly GCF_022539395.1. Taxonomy (NCBI): domain Eukaryota; kingdom Metazoa; phylum Chordata; class Aves; order Passeriformes; family Tyrannidae; genus Myiozetetes; species Myiozetetes cayanensis. Next base: position 15,750,297 of record NW_026086937.1, read on the forward strand.
TTCAGATGAGCACAGCGTGAAGGATAAGTCTAAAGAAAGATTAAGACCCAAATACTAAGGGAGGAAAAAAAAAGAAAAGATGGAGCAAAAAGGCCTGAAAAGCAGGAAAGGACTAGCTGTCTGCAGGAAGCTTGTATTCTTGTGTGAATGTGAGTGACCCAGTCTAGGCTGGAATGTTATCTCTATGTGATCTACAGAATTTCTCTCTTAACTGTAGCAACGGAAGAAGAGTGAATTAAAGTCTTAGAGAGAAAAAAATCAATAAAGAAAAAAAAAGGAAAATATGACAGAAGAGCCTTTCAATGGCTGTATAAGATGTCACTCAAATGATCGTAGGGAGCAACCCAAAATTTTCATGCTTGCAACAGAAATATATTGTAAAAACAAACAAAACAAACATTCCTTTTCCATTTGTTTTGAACTATATTTGTCAGTGAGTCTCTCTATTGCATCACTAGGGATGACTTATTAGGTCATAGTGGGCTTTTCACTGACACTTTAGGCCCCCAAAGTAAACTTCTGCTTGTTCTTCCTTTAGCATCTTGAGTTTTAACTCAGTTTATCTGTTGGAATAGACAATATTTAGCTGGAAACTCCAGTGAAAAAGTCCAAAGGATAATATCTGGGTCCTTGCAGCCTTGCAAGCAATAAAGGTCAGCAGAAAGGTTTACTCCAACCACCCTTTCCTACATTCAGTTTTATCTTTAATAGACAAGTCCTGCTCCCTGAGCATCTAAGAGTCACCCTCTAATAACCTTTGTAGGTTCCTTTGGTTGGAGCTGCACTGAACCCTGCTGTTCAGGCTCTTGCTATAAATCTGTAGCCCCTAAATAGAGCACCTCTCTTCTGAGAGACAAGGCTTTGTATACCTGCTGTCTGCAGCCAGCTGGAGTATTTCCCTTTTCCCTCCAGATTTGTCTTAACCTTTTCCCCACCAGCTGCATGAAATGTGATATATCTTTCATTACAACATGGAGATTAGTTTTTTCTTAATCAGTAGGAATTTGCCATTTATATTCTGCTGGGTGATCAAGGTCCTTTTGCAAACTCAAGGTTTATGAGGAAAATGGATGAGAAGGTCTTAGGTTCACCACAGCAGTTACTACCACAGTAATCAAAATAAACAGACCAGTATGTCCACGTGTTCCCACTTCTCATCCCTGCTTGCAATTTCAGGAAAGGAAAACATTTCTAAAAGTGTTCTTTTTTCAAGCCCTCCACTGAAAAATCAAATATTACTGCAGTACAGTGCACAGTTACAAATATAATGTTCCACTTCCCCCTGCCTGCCAAAACCCCATGGAAGACCGAGGAGCCCAAGCTCAACAGGACAACTAATTTTAGAAAAGCTAAGCACATACCTGAGCATTTGAGAATGGCTGCCAAAACAAGAACATCCCTTCTTAAAACCCAGGGAACAGAATTCAACTCTACTTTTCAGGGTTGAGAACACAAGCTCCTCAAAAAAGTAAGACACAGAACTACCTTTGCTTGTTATTTAATGGAAACAAAAAAAAGGCAAAAGTGTCTGAGAAGCTTTAACAGAAGAAAGGCTTTGTTTTTAAACAGAGCAAAAGAATTCATGATATATTGCTTCTCAGCAATAATCAGCACCTACCACCGTATCTATTAATGAGGAACTTTTTTTATAAAATAAGCAGATTTACAATAAGGTCTATTCTGTATCAATGGAATAATTCCTGTCTGCTCAATAACACTGGAATAGGGCCACAGACTCACAAATGCCCTCTTGCACCTACGGGCAATTACCTCATCACCCAACCTCCATGCTGGGACTTACCTCACTTCTGTGCCCATTTCTAACAGAGATGAAATAACTTTGCACTTACAGCCCAGGGTCATACATCTACTAAAGGATTCAAGAATTGAATACGACTCTTGGTGCTGCTCAATAACCCCTTAATGTGTGATAATAGAAATTTGCCCAAACAAAAAAAGAAATGTATGAGCAAGAGGCAGAAATGAAAAAGCTGATTAAAAAAAAAAAAAACAGGCAGTGTTAAGTGTGTCTTTTCTATACCAACAGTTTAAATACACAAATACTGCTGTTCAAATTTCATCACTCTACAAAGTTCAGGGGTCAAAAGCAGGCCAAATATGAATCACAGGTCCCTATATATTATCAGATGCCCGCATTACCAGGTGCTGAAAAACACTGGGTGTTGGTTTCTTTTCTTAATTCTTTCTTTTGGAATCTCTAGCGCATCAGTATCATAAACTGAGTCAGTAGTCATTTTAAATTATAAAATAAAGAAACACTTACTTGTACATTATAAATAGATGGATTATTTAATAGTGCTACCCACATTCTTTTAAGGTTTGGCTTGGAAATAGAGACACATTCCCTAAATGCAGCCAGGGTTTACATATAACATACATCCATGTTGGTCATGGGTAAATTTCATCTATTTTCCAAAATTGAAATAAGGTATTTGAAGGTCACTAAAAAAAGGACAATTCTTGGATTTGACTGTTCCTTAGAACTCAGCTACAGGTGTAGTCTTTCAATTTCGTGAATTACCAAAGTAAATGCAAGCAGAAATATTTTTTTTTCATTCATCCAACAACTTTACTGACACAGCCTCTAAAGAAAAATAATAAGATTTTATAGAGTTGTGAATAAAAAGAGGAAGTCTAAAAGATGTTCAGTGAAAAAATTCAAGCCATTCTTGTTAGTATTCGCTATGTCTTGGAGGTGGGAATGCTGCCAGCACCTGGTGTGGGAAACAGAGGTCTCTAAGTAGAGGAGAAGACATTATGAGGGCAAACCGTGCTGGCAGCTGCACCAGGGTGTTCCTTAGAGCTGGCTGCTGGGAGTAGGACAACAAACAGCTGATGGATGCTCCAGGTAGGTGGAGGCAATGTCTTAATTACCCACTTTGTTTATGACATTGGAAATATTAGTTTGCTGGGGAAAATGAGTATTAATTAGACTGGTTGCCATAATTGCATGCCTAAGGGTCAGTTGACTGGATGGCAGCACCTCACGCCAGGGCTGTGTGTCACATAGCCAAGCCTGAAGGCTTTGTGGGACTGCTGACAAGCCCTTTCTTTGCCCAAATTCTCTAATAAACACTTTAGAAATAAGCCCCCCAAGTTAAAACCAAGTCAAATGACAGGTGGAGCATGTCTGGTACAAAGATTTCTCTGGTACTCACATTTCTGCCATGTGCAAAGGCAAGGGGTACAAGTTATTGCTGGTAAAGAACAGGTTTACCATATACAATATTCAAACAAGTTAGGCAGGTATTAACATGATCATTTCATATATCATGACAACTTAAGATCAAAACAGTCACCACAGCAATTGTTACATCAAGTTGAGGTGGCTGTTGCATATTGGGCATGGAAGAGCTGTCACATAGAGAAACACAGCTACTAATGATCAGGTATCAGGCTGAGCTGGTATCAGGTCATAAATAAGTAAAAATGACAAGATTTTTAAGCCAGCTATGCTCTCCCACAGTGAGAAATTAAAATTCCGTGCTTGAATGAACATATATTGCATTTACCAGGTACAAAGGAGGTAAAGTAGTAACAACTTTAGGCTAGAAATCAACAGGCTTCTCAAGGCACTATGATTTTGAAATAGCTTCCCAGTGCAAATACTGGGAGGAATAAACCTAAGAAGTCCAAAGCAGAAGTTCAAAACATTTAGTAGTTTTCCATTGGAAATTAGGAATTTTCCACTAAAAACTGATTTAAATATTTTTTCTGTGTCAATTTTTTCTTTCTAATTTTCACAGTGAAATGCAGCAGCTGGCTGCTGTCTTTGGTGGTGCTCAGGACAGCCCAGTAAGCTGAGGGAGAGGTCTGTCACTCAGTCAGGAGTCCATAAACTGAGAAACACCAGTTGCACAACAGGGAGCGAGAGCAGTCCTGAAAGTCCCAGCTCCACCCCAGGATGTCAGAGCCGGTGGCTGACTGCTGGGAGCCACACCAACTGGCACTGGATCTTGGTCTGGTTTGGTGAGTATGTCATTGAAACTAGGACTTCTCAATTTTTAAACAAATATGAATGTTCTACTCAAACCACATCCTATCAAAATATTCCCTCCCATCTCCAAAAAAGGCGCTCTCAAACTCTGAAGCAATTTTGGGGCGGAGGGAAAATGGGAGGGTGGGTGAGATGTGAGGAACTAGGCAGTGAAGCATTTCAGGACAGGGGAAAGCTAGAAAAATGCAACTGTGGAAAGGGAGAGAAAGAAAAACCAGCTGAGACATGAGAAGATAGTAGGAGAGATACACCTGGGGAAACAGTTTACGAGCAGAGGTAATGGGAATCAAGGAGGGAAGGTTTTTTCTCTTCTCTTACACAGTGCTTTGATTCTTGAGTGCTCTGTCTGGCATTTGAGGACTGCAGCACGATGGCTTTGCATTTGCTGTACGCAAAAGGAGTGGAAGATCCTCTCTCAGTGGGATTACCGGAGTGAACCTGAATTTACAGTCCATAGCAGCTCCTATAGCCAAGGCCAAATCAAATCTCTCCTCTTAAGGGCTGGATTTAGCTGGGAGCTCAAGAGCAGGACAGCTTCTCAGGATCAGCATCCTCAGAGCATCTTTCCTGTGAATTACCTTTTCTAGATCTCATCACCTGGGCAGAAGCAGGAATACAACCTAAATTAAAAGAAGAGTGATGCCTTCTACCAAGATATGCTGACCCAATGACAGCCTCTGTCTGTCCCCTGCTAGGAGAAATAACACCAGCTGCAAAAGAGAGAAGTGAAAGAGGTGTCACACACAACCTGCTCAGTTGTCTTTTGGATGGTGACACATGAACACAAGCATTGCACCCTCAGTTGGCTGAGCTGGAGCTGGAGCCTGGCTCTGCCCTGCCTGGATGGAGAGCCCTGACAGAGCAAAGAAAGGTGGACACAGCCCTCTAAGTAGCCCAGCCATTCAACATTAGTGAAGCCCTTGGTTTCTAAACACTGAGCTGCACCGAATTTGAATGCTCCACTGATGACTGAACTGGTAAGGAATACAACTGAACAGCAGGCTGAATACCCAGCGAGGTATTGTGGGTAATTAGAGATTAATTACAATCCCATAGTTTGTATCATGGTTCAGGGTCAGCACGGGGTCAGTGCACATGGCAAACTTAGAGAGCTGTGACTGGATGGATGACGCCAGCTCGGAGTGGCTCAGCAAAGTGAAGCGTATAGAAATGAGGAGCCAGCGAGGCTGGGGAGTGGACTCACAGCCAGGGCACTGGCGACAGCAGTGACACGGAGTTGTGGGGCCTTGAGGCACTGAGAAAATGTTAACAAGCAGCAGAGAGAATACAGCTGCACTAACTATCCAACTGCAACCCTGACTTTTCCAATTAACCTTTTCCAGGCTTTCTAAGATTTGGGAAATCTGGGGCACTGTCCTGTTGTCAAAGAAAGCTCTTAAAGAAAGGAAAGTAGTGAGGAAAACTGCCAAAAGAGAGAGAAAAGAGAAAAAGGGAAAAGTAACCTCTGCTATTTAATATGGCTATTAAATTTTTATTTAAGGCTAAATCCAGAAAAATGTTTTGTCAGGCTGCAGTGAGCTTTTCAGTAGGTGGCATTCACAGGAAATGTGGAATATATGCTTGCAGTTCAAAACCCATTTATCATTAAAACCCTTCCCCTCCCATTGCCAAGAACAATTTGTTATATTTTTATCAACAATCAAGATATGCAAATAGCCTAAGACAGCTGAAAAGGCAAATTCATAGCCCCAATATGCAAAATAGACAAGTGATAATGTAGTAAGTGGAAGAAGATACAGAACAGAAGCGTTTGGTGGAGAGAGGAATAAATCAATATAAAACTCCCAAGTGGTCATTTTTGGCAGTTAATTATTTGCAGGAAGTTTTTCTCCTTTAAATAAACCTTTTTTTTTTTTTTTTTTAAGATCATTAAACTAAAAAGCTAGCTTGTAGCATTCAGAGGAGGGTGAAGAGGAGACTGGTTCTTGCAAGGGACAGCTGGTATGTAGAGGATATACCCGTTCTCTTGTGTGCCCCCAGCCGTATCCGCAGGTGGCTACTGCCACTGTGCCTTACTGAATGAGGATCTGTGTAAATTCCCAAACATATGAACATCAGTTCCTTTCTGTACAACAAGGGAGTATTTTCCCTTCTGCCTGGATTTGATTTCCAGAGGCATCTGTGCGTTTGCCCAATTCCTGCCCAGTGCTAGGAAGCATTTCAAATTATTCTTTTTAATTTTGAGGGTGTTAGTAATATCTATGCCATTTCAATAATAGACAAAAACATTTTTCATTTTCTTTTTCAGCACGTGGCTCTCTGGATATGAGGTGCTTCAGAAGCGTAAAGCTCCTGATTGCATTGACAAAAAAACACTGGTTTTTGTTTGGTTGGTTGGTTTTTTTTTTTCCATAAATTGCATCCACACATATCAGAGATTTTAATACAAAAGCAGGTCTCTAGGATTACCTCTGCTGGCAAGTGAAAACAGTGGACAAATGAATGGACCTCAGTAATGGAAGATGCTGTAGCAGAGAGGAGATCATTACTGATCCTGATTCCTGAACCACCATCCTTGCCACCAAGCCCCAACAATAGCAATCCATAAGATGCATTGTTATTTTTACCTTCCAAAATGCTCAGGATAACCCTAAGGTCTTTCTTCCATATCTAAATCAGGGTAATGAGCCTATAAAACCCTCTGACTCCTGAATGGGGAGAGGTGGGAATGGCCAGAGGAGCTGTCTAGAGAAGCACAAGCATAGAAGAGAGAATAGTGAGCAGTTCATCTGCCCAGAGGGTTGGGAAAGCCTGAACCCCCCAGGGGAGAGGTTGGCTGATTGGAGGGAGCAGCACAGCTATTGCAGAAGGAGAAATCTTGAAACACAGTAGTTTGAAGACCAGAAGTGGCAGCAATAGTAGCCTGTCTAGCACTTTCCCACTTCTGTGTCAGCTCTCCCCTGAGCATCCAGAGGTGTTCCCACCTTTCAAGTCCAAACAGTGTCTTCTGCAGTCTGCACCCTGAATGAGTGCTACCCAGTTTACATAAAGGGATTTCACACCACCAAATAACTAGTATTTGAATTTCCTAGGTAAAAATACCAGTTCACCCTTTCTGTTTTATCAGATGAGCATCACAGTTATATTTATGAGGCTTTCTCCTATCCTTTCCCCAATGAGAGATGATTTTGTGTTCTCTCATCCCAGGGTTACCCAGCCCCACAGAGCAAAATCAAAGAGCTGTGCTTAACATTCTAAAAATGAAAAAAAGTACATGAAGAGCAAGCTGAAATGCTTCCTTTAAAAATGCCTATTTTCTAGTCACGTATAAATACGTTTGCACATTTAAACATCCTATCCAAGTCTCTGGGAATCGGGGGATTTCCTGACACTAAGCACTTACTCTAAGTGCATTAGTACTTAACTTAGTGGGAGTGCCTGACCTGCCTGTGCCAAGGGATTAACCCAAATGCCACATTTCTGCTTACCTACATCACTGAGCTCAGATTTGAGTGAGGGATGATGGGGTAAAGAAACTGCTGGGGGGACATCATTCTCCAGTCCCTTCCAATATATCCAAAATTAATATACAGTTGAACAGAACTGCATGGCTAAAATGGTGATGCTCCCTTCTCCAAAGATTGGTGCAAGTTGTTCTTTTGGTATTTCATTACCACATCATTGCATTTGAAGTTCAAACTAAGCAATGCCAGTCACGGAGCCAGACCTTTGCATACCTTGGGCATACACAGACACAAATGCAGACACAAATTGCATTTTCTACCTTTTAAGACTGTAACAGATTTTAAAACAGGAGTGATCAGATCTATAGGTTCAAACCTCTTAGATTTGGAAAGAACAGGTCCATACTAAAGCCTTGTGTTGTACCCAAATGCAAAAAGCTGTCTTATTTTCTTTAAGAAACACAGAATTATGCATTTCCCTGTGAAACTCCTAACCCCACAGGATATCAAGAAAATCTGACTTGTAACTCTTACCAGTTTTAATAGAAGTAATTACTGTCTGTGAATAATAATTACTTCATATGAAATGTCTTTACTGTTGTCTTCAATTTCCCTCCAATGCAGCCAGTGACCTACATAACCTGTGCAGAAATCCAGCCCTGATTCATTCTTTGTCTCCAGGAGCCACCTTGGGAAAGGTGTATTTTTGGCTGTTCCCAGTACACAGTTGGATCTGAATGCCATAGTGGATTTAAACATATTCATTGCATGCAAACACGAACTCTTGTGACTAATGCATTTCCTTGATTTCAGGGATGGTGAGCCAGTTTGTTCACAAAAAAAGAGAACACTTCTTGCAAGTGTTTGCCTTTACCCAGAGAGTGATTCTCCAGGGGCACAAGAAAATAAAGTTTGCAGAGCATTCACAGAAACCTGCCACTTCTTGAGTTCTTTGTTCTTTTCATGCAAACCTCTCCAGCTATAATAGAAAAAGGAAAATGTTTGTTCCACTGAAATAAATTGCAAAATCCCACTGATGCCAGGATTCCTCCCTGATTTTCCAGAAGAATTGAGAATATCCTCGAGCAAAGATTTATCCTGCAGTAGAAGCTGACAATGAATTACCAGAATTACTCTAAGCAACAGCAAGAGAATTGGAACCAGATATTTAATGCAGTTCAAGTATGTAAAGCGTATTTGTAGAGTAATGGATAACTGCTTGTAATTTTCCACTGATTTTCCATAATTTTCCATAGAGCTATGCAGTAAAAAGCAGTTTACTGAGAGGTTGTGAAAGGACACAACCTTTTGCAAGCTCTCTATCAGTGGATGACAGAGCTGCATTTTCTCTTCACTTCTCTTGCAATACCATTTTTGGCCCTGCAGTCCTACTTGTGGCTGAAACATTTATCATTTCCAGATCAGCCCTTAAATGTAACAGCCAACAGAGGAACATGGCAAAACTGGCCATATGTCATAATTTCAGCAAAATGATCATTGGTCTGTACCTCTGTAGACGTTGTCAAAGGCGGAGCAGGCTCCTGTAGAGCACAGGGCCATGAGGCTCTGTTCAGACACAGAAGTCTCCAAAAGCAAAAACGAAGCCCAAGCTCAGACTATACTGACTGAACAGCTGATATGGGAGAGCAAAAGTCAAGGAAAGAAGTCACCTTCCACTCTCAGGTCCCAGGGGCAAGCACCAGGAAAATCTTCCTCAACAAAGGAATCAGAAGAACAATTTCATTAAAAGGCAAAGAGGATTAGCTGTGCCACACCTTGAGTGCTGGAGACAACCAAGCGAGCCAAGCACTGCAGGGCACCCTGGCTTTGGGTCCTGACAGCTCACTCCATCTGGTCTTACACACAGAGGTCTCCAGGAGTAGGCTGCGTGGGCTGTTTCTCTTCCACAGACCTCATAACACACTCTTTTCTGCCTTTTGTAAAGATTATCATCCCAATGCAGCTTTCTCAGATCAGAACAGAAATGGTTTTAAAATGTGAACTTTTTGATGCAATTGGAAATGGCCTAGAGAATAGAAATTCTGAATTTCTCTAGAGTCCATAGGGCACTAGCAAAGGGCAGATGCGTAAAAGGAAGAGAAAGCAGGTACAGCTGAGGATTGGATAATATAAATTGAGAAAACTCACCAAAATATATACCTTAGGCCCCTTTCTTAAAGGAAAGCTCATTGTACCAAGAAAAGTTGCTTCAGTCATGAAATAAAATACAAGAATGTGCAGTTGTAAAATTCTCTGAGCCCTATTTAGTGTCTTTTGATACACACTTGTCTGGTTTGAATTGCTACTCCCATGCAAGGTGAACCAGTGTATTTTTTTCATGTATACATGATTACATTGATATATTATTAAAACAAGCTAATCACTACTGTGGAAAAAAGGTAATATAAAATAATTAATAAATAATTTGAAAGTAAGGAGCATATCCATATTTTACCATCCCTCATTCAACTACCACTAATAAACTTTATTAATCATCACTGTTGACCAGCCAGTGGCTAACCACTGTGTTACTTGAGACTTCCCATACCATATTTCAGAAATTTAAGAAAGACAACTCATGTTTCATGGAAGTAATTAGACAGGCCCAGTGGCTAATTATCTGGGAACACTGCAAGAATGATTGACTATCATTTACTATGAGGTGAGGTATATTTTTTTCCGGAAATACATCTTGATGTTGCATTTATGCAAAAGATCAAGCAGCCACCTTCACAGAGAGGTGAGAGCAACAGTGATCAGCAAAGCAACCCTGACCAAGTGGAAGTCCTGGTGGAAGCATCCGAATCTGAGTCAACCAAACACTATTAGTAACATTTGTGATCCCATCATAGCAAGCTTGTGATTCAAATGTCCCCACATCCTTGCACCATCTCAACCTTGTTCATTGACATTTGTGCTGCTAATTTCAGCGGGGATTGGTTGGGATACAGCAGTGATAAAAGAGAAAAGATCATGAATGTCAGGGTCTTCCAAGAGAAGTCAAAGAGGAGGGAACTGGTGGATTCTCTGTTCTCATTGGTGGATTGATGCTCTTTGGCACTGGTTAGAGTTGTGTCTTCTGGGATGTGACCTCAGCATACAGAGACAGATTTGGGTTTAAGCTAAAATTTGCCTCAACATGTTTTGGAATTGCAACCACTTCTTCCTTCATTCATGTCATTTCATCTGAGTAAGTGAAAATCTCAACTGAAAGTCGACAAAGTCTTAAAAATTTGAAGGAGTTTTTGGCCAACAGTAAAACAGTCACATACTTTTCTTAGTCAGGTCTGTAACTATGAAAAACTCCTGAAACTCAATTTGGTAATTTCAGCTCCAAACCAATTCCCTTTGAATTTTTTATTTTTTTATTATTATTTTTTTTAATTTTTTTTTTTACTAATTTAAAAGCAACTTGCTTAGAAGCACTGGAGAACAGCTTGTTGTCTGATATTACTTTCTACTTCATTTTTGCAGGTGGCATACCAGCAGAGAAAAAAATTCACACCAAATCACTCTTCCATCTGCTTCTCTCTTTTGTAGGCATTTAAGCAGAACTTACTTATTTTAATCTTTCTGTTTGATTGATGTTTTCTGACTGGGAGAATGACATACAGTACCAGTTCACAATTTTTTAATGGCCAATTGAGAAATTAGAGAAAAATCATGATCTCTGAAAGAATTCCTGCCCCAATAAGATTAATACTGCAAAGACTAATTACTTTCTTATTATCATTTCTGTATGACAGGAGCATCTAGCAGCATTACTTTACAGGCAAAAATCACTGACAGCTGCCATCCTTAATCCCAGTTCAGGCCTGCTCTAGGCAAATCTTACATCCTTATTACTGGGAATTTGATTGAATAAAGGCAAGGTCAGCACTTTCAACATAGTCCCCAGATAACTCATTTTTCACTTATCATTTTTGGTTTGTGTGTGAACTACCTACATTATTAAAAGATGAGAAATGTTTATGAAGAACAAACACTTGCCCTATGATTATGATGTTGTTGTTTGTCAGAGGTAATTGTATTTACTGTTCTTATTGACACACTCTTATGTTGATGGACAAATTTATGCAAAACACAGACATTTGTTTCATCTGCCTCATCTACAACTTCAACCACCCTACAGTGCATTTAGAGGTGCCTCAATGAACAGGTACCTCAGTGTGGATGAAATACTCTCAGAAATGGGAGGGTTTGCAGCTCGCCAGGGAGCTGCACTCACCGGAGTGGGGACTGCTCTGATATTTGCCCAGGTATGACCCCAAAGTCCTCAGGCCCACATGTTAAAAACACAACTTCTTTTATGCTGCAGCAAATGTAAGTAGTTTCAATTACATGGCTTTATGATTTTCAGTTTACAATCCAAACAGAGAAGTTCAGAGTACAGGGGAAGAGGAGGTCACACAAACTTACAGACAAACCAGAAACCCATCAGTAGCAGGAATCAGTTCTCATGGTGGTGAATTTACACCCCAAAGGGATTAGGAGTCTGTTGGCTTCAATACTTCTGGTGAAGTTCCTACTCTAAATACACCAGCGATGAACATATTCTTGTAAGATTTTAATGAAAACCAAAATAAAATCATGTATTTTACTTTTGCATGTACAGTTTCTTTGTAACTGCATGGTCAGAGAAGTACAATTGTCATAGATATTATTATTCTATGCTGACTAAATGGGGATTTTTAATTATCAACAACTAGAAAAGGGTTTATTTTATTTTTTTAAAGAAAGTTGCACAGCTGTTTTTCTAAAGAAATACTTCTTTAAAAATTGAGTAAATTACTATAAGTTTACAAAATCTACCTATTCGATTACCAGGCTTTTCCTTGGTGATCAAATAAATCACTTTTTGATTCAACCTCTCATAAATATCATGCCAGTGCAAGTACAAAATCTACTTATCTTCTGGCAAATGCTCATGACAGCTTAGTAAGGCTGAGTGATTCATTTGCACTGTGGTATTCACATACTATAGATAGGCTTCATAAAACCTTCAATGATTATAGTTAATAAAAGTGAGCTTCAGTGACAGCAAAATACACTGAAGGTACAATTAGAGACTGTGTATTGGGTGAGTAATGAATATGAAGCTAATTAAAATTCTACTACTCTACCAAAAAATGGCTGCTAAAGTGTGATTCAGCTTTCCTAATCATTTGTTAGAATATTATACACTGTATGTGTAAATAAATCTTGAGGTGGTTCATTACCTACTTCATACAGTGGGAGAAATTTCAGTCTTTCCAAGCCTATGGATGTTTTACTCTATTTCTAAAAGCCAGACATAATTTGGCAGGATAGACAGTTAACAGCACTTTAAATATCTATTTCTGAATATTTTCTAACCATTTCTCCATCTTATAGATGGCAACGTCTGAATTAATTTGGCTTGTGATTGTAAGTCAACAATTTATTGGGTAGACTTTTTCCATCATTATCTCTTTGAAAGTCTTGACGGCTGTCAAACCTAGACATACAGGTCATATCATGTAGCTCTGAAAAATTACCCAGGCAGGTGTGAAAATCCAGGGGTGAAGATATCTCCTTACATGGTGCACTCTGCCAAAAACATCCTTAGTGAGCTATTCTTCCATTCCCTATCTGTACCTCCTACACAGATATTGAAGGGGTAAATCAGAGCAGGATGGTAAATGCTGTAATGCCCTAGAAACCCATTTTTCAGTCTTGGATGACAATACTTTTTTTTTTCCATTTCATAAGTAATTTCTGTATACATTTTCCAACATTCACTTAAGTGGTTTATTAGGTATCCCTGACACAATTAAAGGGGTCTCTGCACAACACAAGTAACTTCTCTAAGAGATCTAAGAAAGCTAAGAGAATTTTATAGAAAAGCAGTCACAGCATTTTTACACATTAATTATCCAGAACTACTTAGCCTTGTTTGCTGTTCAGGTAGAGAAAGAGACAGACTTGTGCTTCCAAATAACTGCTTCCACCTTTGGGTAAGTTGTACATAAAGCCTGCCATCAAGCTGCAAGGGTTTTGCCTTGGAAACTATGCTTACGAATAAAAGTATTCCAAAACATAGCAACGAGAACATTTCTTACACTCTTCATGACAACATACCAAGATGCTTAATAGTGACTTAGAAAAGTGCATAGAATGTGCACAATACCTGACTGAACAAATTACAAAATACTAATTTACAAATTCTTTCACTTAATCTTCTCATGCTTGACATGACTAAGGTAAATGCAAGTGTTATAAGCTTCATCATGCCAAGCTACATCTCAGAAATGCCCTCCTAAAGAAGCACCACAGAGAAAGGAACCTGCTAGGAAATACCTCACTCATTCCAGCTCCAGACCTCCTCCTCTGGAGTGACCAGCAGGTCAGCTCCACATACTCCGTGACACACCCTCTACCACAACAGCTCAGGAGTATAGTTTAACTAATCAGGAAACAAATCAGAAAACTTGGATGTCTATTTGCATCTAAACACTTTGACTTAAACTGTTAGTTAGGCATGGTACCTGCCTAACCCAGGGCTGGTCTGACTCATGGTGTCTGCTCCCATGCAGGGTGTATCTTAGGAAAAGAGAAACACAAGAGTTACAAGATGGAGCAGAGCAGCCCACAGAGGCCTCCAGAAGTCAAGTGAAGTGACTGTATGTCAGCCCTCACTTCAGCAAAAGCAAATTCAGGCCCTGTTTGACAGAGGCAAATACCCCAGGGTTGGACCCTGTGTCAGGCAGAAAGGCTGCCTTGGGCCTGCGGGCACTGCTACAGCCAGAGTATGGGAGGCACATCAGGCACAGCTGTGTCTAATCCTCTCCTAACTAATAATTAATGCTCTACCTGGGACAGGCACATGATTACTTTGGAAAACAGGAAACAATGCAAGAAGCATCACTCAAGCAAGTCCAGATATTACCCACAGTATCTGGAGGACGTACATGCACAACACAGAGGTTTTCACTACATTGTCTCCCAAACACACCAGAGCTACCGAAAAAAAAAAATCTAAATGATTTTAATACTCCCCTGTTTACAGGAATGAAGGGACAGAGTCTGTGTCTCCCCTGTTCTTAATAAGTGTGACCCAGCAGTCATTTGTGACCCATCTCAGTGATGTTTCTGCAAGGGTAGTGACCAACATCTTCCTTCAGTGCCAGCACAGTCTTGTCAGTGGTGATTTTATTTAGTGTCAGTGGTGATTTATTTAGTCAGTTGTTTGGAGCTCTAATACTGGACAGAAAATGAGACAAGAATCAATGGTGAATAACCTATGGATATGTTCTGTCCTTCCTACAGATAACAGATGTCACTGGAGTGGGACTGGAGTGGGGCTGTAGTCAGTGATATCAGATATACTTTTAATGGTTTTTAGATACCCTACTTTAGGTTTTGTACATTATATATATTAGTGGAAGCTCTTAAGGCAGTTGACATTTTATTGAAGGCTGAATAGTTACTTCTAATAAAGGAGGACTGATCCTTTTGCTTTGAGATCAGTCATATTTTTGTTATGGTCACTGTCAATGGTCACATGGTGTCTAAAGCAGATTTAAAAAAAAAAAACAAACAAGCAGAGTCTGAATCTGTCAATGCACAATTTTCCCTGAAATGGGAAAATACAGGAAGTTAAATTTCATGGCAAATGGGCTTTCTCTGTAGCTCCTCTTACTCCAAACAAGGTGCATGAACACTTCTTTCCTACTAACTCCTGGAATTGTTCACCATTCATTTTCTGTTCTGAAAAGCTCCAGTAGCCAATAAAGCTCCAAAGATGTCAGCAAATGGCATTTGCTAAAGAAGTCAGTGGCCTGTGCCAGCTTTCTTTGCTTTGGTAATGTGGAAGAAGGAAGAAAAAAATCAGCTGACCACAGTTTGCATCTGAGAGCACTTGCTGAATGGATTCGCCTTCACCTGGTCTTTGCCTTTGACTTCTTATTCACAGGTATAAAGGCAACCCTGGACAGTCTGAGGTCAAAAGAAACCCTAATGTCTAAACCTACCTCTACCCTGTAACTTCTGAGTCTTCCAAGATCATCTCCTCATGCAGAACAGGCAAATCTTATACCATGCATTCACAAGCAAGTATTATGGTGTCAAAAGTGAATTTCACCTCTGCAAAACTGCAGATGGCCAAAGTTTGAGCAGGAATTAGGATAGAGTAGGTAATAAACAACTACCAAGAATTTTTTTTTCCTTCTCTTTGTATCAACTAAGAAAGGAACAAAGAATAAAACCAAGATTTGTTCTTTTGCCAGACTAGGTATTTTTACACACTGCAATACTGTGCAGTTTTTGCTGAGAAAAAATATAAGCAGAGAAGTTTAATTTCATAAGGAAGATTGATTTAATTTTGTCAAACTTGCAAGAATTACTTTCTTTGGCCCAACCCTTAATATCTGTCTGAATATACCATCTCATGATAATTTAAATTTGCCAAGAACTATTTGGTGCAAATCAAACACTTGAATTTCTGCTCACCTTGCCAGTTGCCCTGCCCTTTGCCAATAACAAAAGGTTTTAAGATAGAAACTGGACTATTTAACCTTCATTAATCATTCATACTGTTCAAACACATCATCCAGTAACTGAAGAGGGGTTAATGGTAGCTAAGCTTAAGGCTGTTGTCAAAAGTAGGTTTAACTTTCTATGAACTCACTGGACACAAAGAATGCAGCCTGCTCACTATTCTGAATGTCACCAGCTCGCAGCAAACTGATGACTACTAATGGTAATTAAATACCTCTGCAGCTATTTGTACCAATAACAAAGAGTTACTGTCAGAACTTGAATGAGGTCCATCTGCCCATTTTTAAAGAATGTTAACATTCTGTAAGTGATAAAGCAGATGGCAACCCAAAAAGGGTAGACAAAATCAAACTTCTCTATTATAGTCTCTTTCTGGACCTGCTCTGGATTCCCTAATGGTTTTCCTCAAATACAGAACTTTAAAACTTCCATACAGATCTGTTTTCCCTTGGCAGATTTTCCCACTATTTCCTTTTATTACAGGTTGTAAGTCCTCAGTCCCAGTGAGTTGATGGGGAAGAGCCATTCTACTGCTGCCCTATCCATCCTCACTTAGCCATGGACTTGTAACTTGGTGCCAGTCAGATTTGAACAGAGGATGAAAACACTGTTACTTCTCTGTCTTTCTTGGTAGGCTGCAAATGGTGCAAGGTTGAATTGTGTATGTTTGCAAAGACAGCCCAAAGGTTCCTCCAAATTAGTCCTGTACAGTTTTATTAATGCACTTGACTCTCATGACATTTGTGAGTACGCATAGAAAAGAGCTTTTCTTCCTTGCACTTAAAAAAATTGTACTATGTATTTTTCTAATATCTATCACCTTAGGATTCACACTTCGTTCAGGAGAATTATTTAGACTGAATCCTTCTGGGTTTGTCCTGTTAATTCCATTTGCAGATAGATTAAGTGTTCAACCATTTAGTGACTCTCTATTGATTCAGTAGGCAGTCCCCACACAGCAGGCAAAGCTTTGATGGGCTGGGCTGTTTCCCACAGTAGAATAAATGCTTTATCCAAGTGAATCCTTGGTGATAGCAACTGGGGAGTGATAGGGAAAGTCAAAACTTCTGCACTTATTTACTGTTCTTATTGATACACTGTTCGTTAATAGGCAAATTTATGCAAATCAGAGAAAAACACTTGTTTCATCTACCACATCTAATCTCAACAATCCTACAGTGCATCAGAGGTACCTTAATAACCAGGTATCTCTCATGGGTGAGATATTCTCACTCTTGGTGCAACCATGTCCACATCTTGCACCAGGAGCTCTGGCTATGGCCCACCATTGCCACATCTCAAATACATTTGTGATGCCCAATCTGAAAAGGCATATTTTTATTGCCTTTGTAGGGTCACCTTGACAAATTTCTGTACTGATCCAGTATTGTAATGAAAACATTTTCTTATTAGATGTTTTTAATACCGTATCTGATACCCCAAGGATTTTTTACTGTAGCAAATAATACTAATGACTGCAACTAAACTTTCAAGTTTCAGCCAGAATCAAAAACTGTGAAAACACTGGTTTTGATTGCAAGATTTCTATTTTTAAAGGAAAGAGAAGCACTGAGATAATTAATTTAGCTACTCTTTGCATTTCTTAAACTTCTGCCTCATTTTTAAATAATTATTCATACTTTTCCTTTCTGTTCTTGAGAAATAGTTAAGAATTTTTTTCCCTGAATTAAAACTAATTCATTAGAATAATAAGTGAAATTATTTACAGATAAAATTCTCATCTTTGGTAGCATCTTCAACATCCCAGCTCTTGTTCAAATACAAACCCCCCCAATCTTTCTTAGGTCTTAAGTCAAAAAGGCTCTAAGCATATAATAAAATTCCATATAACAGTCCTGCTGCTCTGGAGAAGTGAAGCTCTCTGAGGTCAGTAGAACCATCACTGTACTCACATCCATTTAGTTTATCTGTATGTCTTGATGAATCAGAAGCTGACATGTGACAATCTATTTCTGCATTTGTGTCTACTACTGGTTCTAAGTTATGTGCTGATGTGATGGTTGAGGCTATCACTGAGTTACACCTGTTGAACACTGATTTAATACTGTGCAAGTTGTCAGATGGGATGTTTACAAGCACCAGTGCACAGATGTCCCTCTGTATCCATAGCTGCCTATATAGATAAGTTCTTCCTTCCACCAAATCTACAGAACACACATCTGAACTGGTGAACATACTCCACCAATTTCTGTCACTTCATTTTGACCAGTAGGAGTACAGCAATCTCCTGAAACTGCTACCACAAGCACACACTCAACACACTATCAATTTCATACTGACTTGTATAATGTATATTTATAGAGAGAGCAAAGTTTATTTTATAAGCAGATGAGAAATCCCATGATCATTTAAAGCAAATCCTTTTGCTGTGTCAAATTTTTTTAAAAGCAGGTTTTGGGAACAACACTTGGGTCGACATTAATTCTGTCAGATTTAGTGCTGTACATCCTCATCATCCTGACAGACCAGCAGAAATCATGTAGCTGACATTACATTGGTATCAGACTGTGTATCCACAAAAGCTGTATTATTTTACCTAAAATGACTCGAAGTAAAATAATGTAATTTCCAAGTGCTGATTACTCTGATGTTCAAGGTGAAGGGAAAATAGTCACTGACTTCATAGACCACTCATTTTACAGCAATGTTTTCACCACCATTTCTATTTGACTGTTGTCCTGCATATTTTTAATACAACTGTAGAAATACAGAAAGTACTAAGATTTTTTGCTGTTCTAGTGAAGTAAGTGCTCATCCACAGTCACACAGATTCTCAGGGAGGACAGTAGCTGTGGCCTAACTGATCTTAAAGGACTTACTTCATAGATTTCATCTTCAACTCTTTTCCACAGAACACCCCCCTTCCTCAGCCAGCTCACGGTGGCAAAGGTGTTATACAGGCTATAACAGACCCACAACCTCCCAGCACTTCACAGCCCTCACAGTACTGCACACTGAGACTACCCAGGACTTCGGAGACATAAGCTGGTGAGAGCTCAGACCCCACTACTTCAAAAGAGACCCCCAGGCTCTTGAATATAAAGGAGAATAGCACTTCACATGAACTGAAGCACAGCTGACTTTCCACACAGGGAAGAGCAAAATAATTTTTTAAAAAGTTAACTGAACTTTTTGAACATCACCAAAGGTTCATCTTTGAGATCACACTGAGCTCCCTGTGAAGATCTGGGCAGCTTCATATACTGGCTGGCAGTATCACAGTGAGTCATTACTAAGCAGGTAACAATCCAAAAGAAGGAGCACACCTCTCCTGTGCTGATGTAAGTAAAATGTATGCAGATGTCAAACCATAGTTGTTATACGTCAGGCCTGTCTGATCCTGCAAATAATTGCTCCAGGGTTAGATACTTATGATTATTAAGCCCTCTGTGGCCAAACATCATAAAAATGCTCACAGCCTTCCCTGTGTGGCCCAAGGCTGATGCATAAAGGAAATGCTGAGGACACTTCTTACCTGATAAATATCAAAACTGAGAGGAGGAATCTCACCTTTGCAAATTTCAGAGGATTTGTCTCTCCTCAGGTCTGCAACCTTTCCCTGATGGGAGGCTAAAAACCAACGCTCCAGAAAACTAAAGCTGCAGGGTTACTCTGCCACTTCTTCCCTTGGGGAACCAATCATATCAAATTTTCACATTGATTTCATTAATTAACCAACTCGAAGGCTGTGTGGATGGCTGTAAGGCTCTGACAAAGGCGTGCACCAGGCAGACACAAGGTGGCAAATGAAGTTACAGAACTTCTTCTGTAGTGAATGATTTCTCCCTGTGATTAGATTGATTAATGTGCTGGTAAGCATTTGTTTCATTAGGAACAAACAGTTGATATGTCTGCAGGATGTGTATTCACAGTGCTCCTGAATGCCTTTTGAAGCTCATTTGTGAAGTTGTCAGGCTCAATACAGATAAACATTGTGTTTGATATTGTTTTTGCTGGGAGGGATTTGCAAATTACATTGTTAATCCCTCTCTGAAGGAAAGAAGCATTTATTGGCTACGAAAAGTGAACTTGTTAGGTGACATGTTTTTTGATGATATAGAAGTCCAAGAGCACAATATTTTTCTCTCACATCCCTAGTGAATGTTACGACTTCTGCACTGGGAAAAATAAACACTTTCCCTAAGTAACAATAAGAAACTCATCATGATCACTCAGTTTACAAGAGCCCTGTACACGTTTACACTGCTTTCTGTCTCACTTTGCTCACACAGTTGTAGTTTAGTCTTTAAATTCCTCAGAGCATCAAGATGCAGCGTACTGCTGTTTAAACTGCACATGACAGCTTAAATAATGCCCCCACACTTATCTAGAGATTGTCATAACATAATAAAACCAAGTATGCAACTTGATCATGGAAGGAAACACATAAACTTTATAAAAATTCATGTTCTTTTCTCTACTCTTGTGTGTGCTTGTACTGACCTACATGGTGCTGAGCAGCTCCCTGTCACCCTCCTTTCAGTTTTTCCAACTCTTCAGAAATTAAGATACTGTTATTTATTATCACTGATATTTTTATTCTAATGATAGCATATTTTGAGACTGGAGAGTGACTTAACACAGTCATTTTGTCTATGTACAGGTCCTGTGCACTTGGAACTGTCTCCCCTTTTCCCAACTACTTCACCTGGTCTGATCAAATGTGTTATCCCTCCCTAAACACCTCATTTCTCTGATACTCTTAGGTTAAGATGCAACATAAATGCAACTCTAGAGATAATTTCACTTTCAAACCATCTACTCAAATATCTAAGCTCTTAATGGAGTAATAGAATAGCTCATGGACATCTCCCCATAGAAGAACATTATTTGAAGAACATGTTTTAAAATATTTGCAAAATAGTTCTGCTTCCTTTTAAAAAAATAAACCCTCCCTTCTGGCATGTTTATTTTACTGATTTGCTTATTGGAATTCTAAAATTTTATTAATACAATAAATCTTCCACAATTATAGTTGCAAGTTCATACATTGCAAATAACCTTCTGATACTAAGTGTCAAGAAATGAGCACAAACAAATGAGATAAAACAAATATGGAAGAAAATTATGTGTCTTAGGAGGAGGACAGGAAATCCAACTGGAAAAACACAAAGAAAAGGAAAATCAACAAAGAATTAAACAAAATATACACATGGCCACCCTACCCAGCCTTTGAGAGTTCACCTGGCCCCCACATGCCTGATCTCTGAAACAGAATCAGAAATCTTCTCTCTAAAAAATCTTGGCAGGTGCACTTTGGGTTCCCTGACTTGTTTCAGGCAGCCTCAGAAACATCTTGTACAGGAGAAATATGAAGTCAGACAATTGTAATGCAGATGAAAAAAGCTGAGTGAGGTGAGAGACATAGTCTTGCAATGAAAGAAAAGGCTGGACTACAAGCATGGTGAAGGCTCTGGAGCAAAAGTCTGTTTGGAGTGGCTGAGGGAGCTGGGGATATTTAGTCTGGAGAAAAAAGGGGCTCAGGGGGGACCTTATCACTCTCTACAACTACTTGAAAGAAGATCATGGGCAGGTGGGGATTGGCCTCTTCTCCCACGTAACAAGTGACATAACAATAAATGGCCTCATGTTGCACCAGGGGAGCTTTATTGCGTATCAGGAAAAATTTCTTCACAGAGAGGGTGGTCAGGCATTGGAATGGCCTGCCTAGGGACATGGTGAAATCACCATCCCTGGAAGTATTCAACAGGCCATCTGGGAATATGGTTTAGTGGCAAACAAGGTTTAATGGCTAACACAGCAATGCTGGGTTAACAGTTGGACTTGACCTTAGATGTCCTTTCCAACCTTAATGATTCTGTGATTCTGTGTGTTACCCTGGACATAAAAAAAAAGGTGCTTTATTTCTTCACTGGTGATATGATTTACATATGAGACCTATTAGCAAATTGACATGTTAAATGGTGAAACATCTCTTGTCAGAGTCCCACCACACAGTCAGTGCATGTACGCATTCTATCCATGGGTGCAAAGTTTCTTACTGATGGTGCTACCAAGCTTACTCCCTATGCTCATTTCTGAGCAACTCAAAATGTCAGTTTTTCTTCAAAACATACATGTAACTAATACCAGTCTTGCAGAAATCAACGCTGAAGAACAGGTAACACCACAGAGATTTATCAGTTATGTTTGTAGTTCACACTCTGTAGAAAGAGCTGACCTTATACATAAAGCAAAATAATAGAGGTCATCACATCACAGACAACAGCAGTAAAGGTTTTTCTGCTTGTTTGTCCTCTCTGCCATTATTAGAGTGTTTGCAAATACCTATGAAATTCCAGCACCTTGAGTTAGCTAATGAACTTGAAGAGACATTAGTGGAAGAGCCACGTCAGCTAACTTGGAAGTCCATAATTCAGTCGGATAATCTCAGTTATTCCTTTAAAATCACAGGCTTCTCCACAGAATAAAGCAAGGCTCTGAAGTCCTGCTGCATAGGGTCAGCCAGAAACTTCTCTCCTCTAACTGTAAAGGAGATATGAAGTGACTAACTTAGCCAGCTGAGAGAGGTGCCTAAGGCTGAGGTATAAATACCTCCCTTAAGATGGGTATTTTTAGAAATGGGTTGCTAGAACTATTAGTTCTTAAAAAAATATTATAGCTTCACAGTTTATAGTGTTACTGGCTACTCCGTGTATAAGATGGTTCTCCTTTCACCCTCAGGATTTGCTGGAGTTTGCTTTGTTTTTCTGTGTTCAAGAATTTTCTCTTTCCTAAGTTTGCCCCCAAATTTTTCTACAAATTAAGACCTCTCTGACTGCAGAAAGGCACATTGGGTAGAAATTCAAAGGACCTGGTACAATTTGCTAAGAAAGAAATTTTCATCTCCTCACACCTGCCAGCATTGAAGGAAGCCTTCTCAGAGAGAAACAAACCTTGAGTGATGCAGACTGTAGAACAGAGACATCTCTGTATAATGCACAGATTCACCAAATGCACTGCAGCAGAGATATCACAGAGAAAGTCCCTAAAAAAGAGTGCTTTCTCCTCTGCCTGTTTCCATTCGGGTCATCAGATTGTGGGGAGCAGGATGTGGAAGGGAGGAAATGTTGTTATTCCACATTACAAACACAAAGCCGAGTGAAAAGTCCCGGATTACACAAAAACTGCCACATTACAGGAGACGCTACACCTACATGACAGACATCCACGCTCTAAGTACTGGACCGTTCTTCCTCTCCTGAATTCTCCTGCACCTCCATCTGCCCTTGCACAGTCACACTCAACAGCACACACTAAAACAACCCACACAAAGCAGGCCTGCCTTGCAGCCTTTGCTTTCTCTGCAGAGCAAATTACACTGAAAGCAGAAAGGAGAATAAATATGTGTCAGGCCTGCCTCTATGCTGGCTGAAACAGAATGGAGAAACAGGGAAGTATTTCTACAAATTTAAGGAGCCCAAGGGATTACTGTTACTTCTGAACAACACTCTTCTCCTGGCAATTTCTCAAGCACGGTGAACATGACCGCTACTCATTGCTAGTTTGTGCACAAGCTAACACCAAGAAAGCATTAGTCACGTTACTGACATGACTAGTGCTTTGGAGGGATCCTTGAACACAGCTATCTCTTGTTGGTTAATGAGGGCTTTGAAAAATTGCTCATCTTGGCCAGTACAAAAACAAGCATTCATGGAATGGAAACCTTCCCCCTTTAACTGAAAAGCTCTATGTAAGCAAAAGGTTGCTTCGTGTTTGACACTGTTTAGCTAAGCGTGGCAATGAGTGAAATCTTCTCCCCCTTTACAGAGCTTGGTATTTAGATGCACTCTCTTTTGTGCTAAAAATAACAAAGGGACTATTTGGAAGAAATCAGAATAGATGAGCTGATACATTATTGATAGAAGTTTCAAGCAGCCTGCCACTCTGTTTTGTTATGTGGTTGAAGCTCAATTTTTAATGAAGCAACCTATGAAAATCTGATGGGGTGAAAAACATAACCTCTCAATGATACTGTACCCAGAAGTTCCCACCAGATAGCTGAACTGCCCTCTTTCACAGCCCACAGGAGATTTACCTCAACTTGACCCTAAGGTTTACAGGCAAAAGAGACAATACCCTGACTCAGACAGGAAAGGTGGCATTAGAGGGATGCACAACTCTGAAAGAGGACTAAACAAACTAGACTTTTCTTCTATTGTGTGGAGTTTCCATCATGTGCATACTGACTAACGCTCCAACCTATTAGAAACACACCTCCAATTCGTTGAGAACATGTTTACTAAAACATTGTTTGTACAGAAAAATCCATGGGAATCACCACCAAGTGCAGAATAGCAGGACAAGGAGGTACACTGAATAACCAGAAAAGACTAGCAGAAACAGGTTTTAAAACATATGAGCATAAGATTATCAAAGTCAGTTCTGGAGCATTTGTTCTCAGCAATGCAAGGATGGAGAACTTATGCAACTGGGTTTTTTTTTCTAAGAGGTGAAGTCTTCTGTCTAAAATAACCATTCCACTGTCATTTTGGCTGACTCCTTATTCCCTACAACTGCGATAACATCCTCAAACTGCAATCAGAGAAACTGCTTTTCCATCTTCTAACCCCATTTTCTGAATTCTAGAAATAAAGTGCACATAAATAATCCTCTTTCATTCAGTTACATTTTAATCTGATAATGAACCAATATGTGCTTCTGTTTACCAAAAGGCGATTGCTACCACTATGAATACTGGCTAATTTATAGCTGCTGCCCTGTATACAAATGTAATTCACTGGCCTGGAGTAAAGTTACATTGATGATTCTGGCCATGACAGTGATAAAAAGATGACATTCATGGGGATGCATTCAAGAGTTCACTACTCAGTATAAGGAAAGAATTAATGGAAAATATTTTCCTAAAATTAATCACATGTTCATGTGTCAGGGAGATAAGTAAAAATGATTCAGCAACACAGTATGTAAAAAAGGGATGCTCAACAACACACTTAACAGAAAATATTGATGAATCATGAATACTGACCTTTATATGGCAAAAGCCAAATTTTTCCCTGGCATTCATGAATCAACTTTGATGAAGGCAGTGGAGTCACACCTGCAGATTCCAAGAGGGCACTGGCTGTATGGGGTTTGTTACCTCTCCAGATAAACTGTCCTTATTCAGTTCAAGTTCTCAAAGGCATCATGGGACGATAGTGCAAAATCGCTGATCTACCTTCAGCGTAATTTCTAGTATATTTTTTTATTACTGCGTTTCTAAACAGAACTATATGTTTCTGTATTGTGACAGTCTTCAGAGAAAAATTAGAAATACCATGGAGCATCCACTGGCACTTCATAAGTGAAATTGTTAAGGTATAATACAAACATACTATAAACCTCCCATCTTATAACTCATGAGTGTGAAAAGGTATTCCTAACATATTACTCAAAGAGCATCACATGTTATCAGTAATCACTTCACAACAGAATATAATCACTTTCACAAGGGAAGAACAAGGAAAAGGGGAAAAGAAGGAAAGAAAAGAAGTGGAACAATACTTGTCAAGAAAATGTCAAAATTAGAGCCTTTATCTCCTCTGAGTTATACTACCATAAATCCACCAAGAGCAGAAAGACTATTGCTAAGTGTTGTGTTCAGAAATCACCTGGCTCTACAAAGTGACCTACATTCAAGTCATGCTTAATCACAAGACCCCTCTTTTTGCCAGACTTCTGAACTCAGCTCCAGCAGGATATCTTTTCTTTCTCCAATTTATTTTAACCACTACACTTATTTGCCTCTTTGGTTGAGATTCACAGACATCTCTTTTTAAATATTAAGCACCAAATTAAACCTCTTGTTTTCCTACCTAGCAGAACAGAAGAATGACCTTGTGATTAAAAGGACTGGACTAGGATTCAAAACTGGGTTTAAATCCTCACTTCAGTGTAGGATCCTTGTATGACTTCATACAAATCACTTACTAAATCTCTTTCCACTTCAATTTTTTGTCATAAAATAGGGATAAATCGTTATATTATCCATGTGGACATGCCACAAAGCTTTGCACAGCCTCTAACTGCCCATTGCAATGGTGTCTCAAACACAGCAGCAGGCTGCAAACGATGACTTAAATTCCCTTCCTGGAAGTTGCCCCATGTACCTTGCTGGAAAGCTTAGGCCTGCTACAAAATCAGTTAACATGATTCCCTTCAACCAGAATGAGATCACATTTTCAAAATGGGAGCTGAAGTCAGGCCCTCAAACCCACCGGAGCAGGCAGAGCAGGATGTGCCATATACACACAACCATTTGCAGCACAGCCACTGCTGTTCAGTGGTTGGGACTGCACCCCACTACAGATGTTTTGTTTGTAGCAAGGGTCCCCACTGTTTGATATGACCAGTTGTTAGAGTTACAGCAGAAAGCTGTCTCAAGCTTGAAACAAATCTCACTGGAAACGGTCCCAAAAGGGAAAATGTGTATCCCATACCAACCACGCTGAGAGCCCTGGGCTGTTCCTGCTGCCCGTGTCTCCTCTGTGACCGACACAGGACTGGCCTCCCGGGATAGTTTGTGGTGGCATGGACAACTGAACATGAGCAAGGGCTGCAGGGTGAACAACGCTGCTCCAGAAACCTGGGGTCTGGGATTTCCTGCCCCTCCCCTGATGCTTTTAGAGGGTTAACTTTCTCACAATCAGATATTGGGACAATCTAGGGTTTCAGGCCCACGGTCCGCCCAGCAGCTTGAAGCGAGGGAGTTAAGCGTGATGCCCCTGATAATTTGTGTGTTTCTCATGCAGTTCTGTTTACCTCAGAGAATAGCTCAGATTCATGTGGTGGCTCATCTGTTTGTTTCCCAGGAGTGTCCTCCTCATCAGGTACAAATGACTTGTTGTTTCCCCATCCTGTCTGCCTCCTTGGTGACGGATAGATGAGAACCGTTCCCTGTGCTCTGGGACTCTAATGTGATCTGGGTCGCGCTTGTGGCAGGCGGGGGTGGAGCGGGGGGAGAGGAGTGCAGGGAAGGGGCAGTTAACACTATGAGAACTAAAATCTCTTTGTAGGTGAGCGTGTTTGTGTGCATTTCCAATCTGCCTGCAATCCACTGCCAGCTGCTTCAGCATCCCTGAGTCAGGGGAATAATGGCTCAGGAGCAACGCTGGCAGACAAGAGAGATCTAAAAATAGATCTCTGGAAGGCTAAAATCAGGGGGGTAACATTTTGAGAAAACATTATCTGATTTGGTTTAGTAACAGGTATATTTTTTGCAGAGTGCAAAGTCACCACGTTTATATCCTTGGACTTTTTGAGCGGTCCTGAAGGCCCGATTCTACCCTCACTTAGGGGTAAATCGGAAGTCATCAATCCATTCCTTTTACTTATCTACATTTACAATTATGCAACTTATAGCCCAAGTCACAATCCACTGTTTTAGTGGATTCCTTCCTGATGACAGAAGATGCAAGTGTGTTTATAAAAAGCCACCTCACACTGCCTTTCACTTTTTCTTTACAAACTCATTTTTATACCCAGTCTTAATTTGGCAGTTACACTTCAGCAGGGATCACATGCACATTTTTTCTTTTGATTCACATAGTTTCAAATGCCCTGAACTCCATTCAAATTCAACTCCATGCACAGTGAAGCCAAGTTTCACCAGGACTATGACTGAAATCATACATTTCTGGGAACATCACAGTTTCAACAGAAAACCTTTAACTGACCCCATTTCTGTCGAATCTGGCTAGAGATTCATCAAATAAGTTCACAAACTGCTTAACAAAACCTAACTAGAAGCTCAGTCTTGGCTCAATGATATCCACATGAGTCGTGTTGCTGACAGCAGAGGCAGCAGGATTGGGATCCCAGTTAATTAACCTCCACATTTTACACTGTGCACAGAAAACATTTCACACAATTCCACTTGCCTCAATCAACTGGTTCAATTAATAAAAGCAGATCTGGGAAGATGCTCCCACTGGATTTTGGGCAGCATTTTGGTTGCTTGCATTTTCGACATTCTCTCAAGGAAATCCTGTTGATTTAATTTTCCTCTTTCTCTCTCAATTTGAAAATAGAATCTATGATTTTCCATCATTTCCACTTAGATAGAAATATGTTGTGAAAGGTAATTTTATTGCTGAGAAATAATCTTCCTAATGTCAGCCATTATTTCACTCTCAGTGTGACAACTAGGGTAAGTGTTGGAAATCACTGTATGTTTCAGCTAAAGTATCTTGACAACACAAACGAAGAAGAAAAAGGTAGTCTTTTTGTTAATGAAAACTGCACTGTTATTTTGGTCTATAATGGAGAGATTCATGTAAATGATTGCCTGTCGTTTATACTAAAGAAAAATAGCAAAAAAAAAAAAATTCAGCAAGCAGGAAAAGTGATTTCTTTCCTTGCTCCTTGAATTTGATCTTATATTTACTGTAATCATGACTCCCTTAGTAAAATAAATCAAAATCCATCACCAGATTGGGGCTACCAGCTTCACAAAAACTAGGGAAACTTTAGCCTTGCACTGTTAAGAATAAACATTATTCTATTTATAGATCTGTAGGCATTTGGTATGTAATACTATACAGTAAAACTGTCCTAGCCCATACCTCTGCAATTAGCACAACCACCTGTATGTCCAGTCAGAGTGGAGGACTCCTTCCTTTGGGGATGGAGGGACAGATGATATCTCCTACTGCTCTCATCCCTCAGGGCTCTTCTGCAATGCTATATTTCTCCCCTTCCTCTACTGCACCTGCAGACAAAAGAGCTGTCCTACTGTGTCAGGAGTGCAAAATTCAAATTCAGAGACAGGGAGAAAGAAAAATGCCAATGAAGTTGCATTATTTGATTTTTTTTTTTTTGCCTGACTTGAAAGTTGAGTAAAGAAGAAAAATTGGAATTTCTTGGTAGCCTGCTCTTCTTTCATACCTAGTGAACAAGTACATTGATATTAGCTCCCTAAACAAGTTTTCAGTGAGCTTCAGCAACCAGGTCTGCAAAGTCGAAGCAGCAGAGAGGGCTGTGAGAGAACTGAAACCACAAATGGACTGTCAGTGGGCAAAACGGAACCCTGCAGCATCTTCAGTAAAGATGCGCCAGTATCTCAGACCTCTGCCTACTTCCTATGTCAGTTACTGTTCTCAGCAATTTATTCATGACTTAAAATTCTAGGTCATGAGATCTGCCCTTTGCAATCATATAACAATTTCTTAAATTTATGCTTTGCATTCAACAGAGAATTTCCGATGAAGATTTTCAGCTTGATTCTCCAGTTATCCAGAAACTCCAGCTAGTTCTTCAGCAGATGGAATATGTGAAATTTTTGCTTCTTGGGTTTGTAGATTGAAATGATGAATGCTGGTATTGCATTTGGGCAGAGCTTACTCACACAAGTAGTCTTTTCTAATGGAAATGGCTTCATTTAAGGGGGAGTGAGCAAAGAATTTGCCGAATTGGATGAGAATTCCCTGAATCTATTCCTGGTACAGATCTAACTTTCTTTTCACTGCCTGATGAAGAAAAACAAGTAAAAACAAATTAAGAAGCACTTCCAGAATTTTAAGAGATTGAGGGACACAAACTGATGGACAGCAGTGACTCACGGCATTGCAGTTCTGTAGGACAGCAAGAACTCCCCAGGCTCTTGATTTCAGGAAAGTGATCCTGAGTTGCCCAATGGGGAAAAGATGGACAAAACCCACTTTGGCTTAGTTCCCTGACAATACTGCCATATATATATATATATATGTATATATATATTTATTAGTTGCCTATGAAAATCACAGTATAGGTAGGACAGTGAAAATGCTGTAATTCTATATGAAGAGTTTGGACCAAGTGTGCTGTCAGCTTGTTGATGAAGATAAACCTGTCTTTCACTCTGCTGAAAGACACCTTTTTTTTTTTTTTTTTTTTTTCTGGGACAGGAAAAGAAACTGAGCAGGCTCACCTGGCGAGGGAGAGAAACTAAGAATTGTGCACTACTTCATCTTGCTTCTATAGGGTTTTCTTTCTTACGTGAAAAACAAAAGCAAGCCATCTGGAAAACCTTGGGCAACAACGTGGAAGCATTTCCCTCCTCAAACATCATCACAGGGAGAAGATCCACTGTGCCTTTTCCTATACTTATGTTTTACTGCAGCAATTTTGGAAACAGGCAGGGATCTCATTAGCCTTTAGCAGCTCTGCAGTCTTTTACCTGTCAAAGTCTTGAACATTAAATTCATTTTTATGTGCTAATTTTAAAAGGAAATTTCAAAGGATCACTTGTCCCAGTTGAAGAACTATGAAAAGCCTGTTAGTACTGAATGCTACTGTTCTGTTAGCACAGAAACGAACATGAAGAGGTCTCCCATAATCTGTCAGTCTGATGATGTCCACAGGAGTTCCTCTGGCCCTGAAAGTAAAAGTTTTAATCTCTCCCTGTGCCCAAACATGCACATGGTTTCTGAGCCTAGGAGTGGTCTAACGGGGAATTTCCCAAAGAAATAAGAAGTTATAGCAGAGACAGGCAAAGATTCACAGTTTGCCTCGGGCTGTTTTCCAGCATCAACAGACTGCATCTGCAGGGGCACGTATCTAAATTGGGGAAGCCTTCACAACAACAACTTAATTAGCCACAGGACAGTCATGGAGGGCTGAACCATCCCACCGGTGAACTCATACAGGGCCCACTGACCTGTCCATCCTCCATAGCCTGTCTGGAGCTCCCTCTGGGCACTGCTTGCACACAGCTGCCCACCTGGACTCTGAACACAGGCAAACATAACTTACTTCATCCTCTGCAATTTAACCCAAGCTCCACAGAATGAAGGAAACAAAAATTGTTATTTCTAGTTTTTCAGGCTTCCTGCCTGTCCTCTGCTGTAGGCAGCATCTCTGTTCCCATACCAGAGGTGCTCCTTCCCTCTCTGCTCTCTGACCCACAGCTTTTTGCTTTCACTGGTCATTGCAGGCCAGGGAATGAGCCTTCAGATGGTGAGGCAATTCAGTCTTCCCTAATTCTAATTCTTCAGCAGCAGTAGTTTTAGGGCACACATGCCTTGGAGCAGACCCACAAACCAGAAATTATAACTGCAGGAAGAGCAGCACTGACTTGGGGTTGTCCACATAGCCCAGCCCAATTTCCCTGCTGGAGGAGAGGGAAGAGGATGATGTCAGCCTGTGAAACACTTGCATGCAACATACAGCACTAGTGTGGAAAGCTCTGAATTTGCACCTGAGGCGATTTACCAGCAGTTTCCAATTTAAGTGCTGTGAAGGCAGAGAGCAGGTGGTGAGCAGCAAACTCTGGGAACACGGGCAGCACGTGCCACGCCACTGCTGCCCTGTGCAGATCAAGCGTTCCCCTCATAGAAACATCTGTGTTTTGTCCTCTTCACCACTGTGAGTTTGGTAAGAAAGTGGTCCAGGAAAATACATTCATAGAATCATAGAATGCTTCGGGTTGGAAGCGACATCAAAGATCATCTAGTTCCAACCCCCTGATCTCCCTAAGTGCTGGGAGATCCTTATTCTTACAGCCTCATTTGAGGAAAATGAGGATTTAAAGCAGGAAATCTTTCTAGAGATGTACAGAGATTGAGGCCTGACCCTGATGTACTGTTACACGTGACTTATGTTAACCGGTACAAACAACCCCACTCATACCACTAGTAAAAAATAAAAAACAAAGATTAAAGATTTTTCATGCACAATTATGGCAGAAATTTAAATATGAATTTGCTCCTGCTTTCTACTGATAGCAAGCTACCAGGTTTAGGTGACCCAAGCATTCTTGGGAAGTTGTTTTAAACTTCATACTCAGGCACTGCTGTGTGGTAAATGTTAAACCAGCATGGACAAGGGCTGATATATTTTCTACAGGAAAGTCCTTAAGTACTTAAGCCAGAAGTAGAAAAGGCTTTCCCCAAAAATATTCGCTGTTGAGATTAAGTGGTATTTCTTGAGGTTCACATTTAAGTCAGAACTATAGTACCAACAATCAGAACAAACCTTTATAAATTGAACAGACCTAGAAATATATGAGCAAATCTTAGCTTTCATATAAAATTAGATAAGGAACAAGGACAAAGGAAGCAAAGGCCTCAGTACTTTCAAAATTCCATGGGAATTATGCACCCAACATTGCACTCTGAAATGTCTTACTTAAATTTTTGTTCAGCTTCTTGGGATTAATTTTTTAAGATATTTTTAAAAACAACATCCTTGTTTACAAATCCTACCAGAAATGGTGGGGGCTGCTTGCTTCATATTGGGAGTGCAGCAAAACCTCCAACAGCACTCTGCTTGCCTGAGACAAAATCTGTGTCTGTTCAAGACCTTTGCAGTCAGGAGAGGTTACTCTGGAGCACGGGAGGCAGCAGAGCTCACTTGACTGTGCAAAGGACTGATCCTGACTCTGACATCAATGGGTTCTTGCCACCCCTGTCAACTCCAGGCAACCTGCTGCTTTTGGCAGTGTTGTATTTGTCAGCAGCCACTGCCAGGACTCACGGAGAAATAAAACAAAATATATCATAAATATGCTGGCCCAAAACCCTAAAAGTATTTGAGGACCCTTTTTAGGGACTAAAAAAAAGGAGGTTTAGGGACAAAGGATTACTGTTCACTACTTGTTTATATAAAATTGAATCTCATGCAGTTCATACTCATCCATTTACAATGGAATGTAATTGCAGGGAGCAACTGTCTCATTTTTTTATGCAGCATGTTTATGTGTGGGTGGATAATGGGAATAGCAATGTGTTGGTTTGGTAATAGAATACTTTGCAGGTATGGCAAAAAAACTAAAACACAGCAATTACCAAGGTCAGTTTGCTGTTACTCAGAACAAAGTCTTTATAAGCCACCCAGTAAATTAAGAAGAAACCAACAGTGTTTGGCACCTGCATGAATATGTAACAGAGGGACCATTTCAGGAGGGTACTTGTTCAGCATCTGGCAGACAGGGCAGTGATTTAAGATGGGGACACCTGCATGCTACTGCAGTCTTACCGGTTGAAAAAGTTGCAATTTGGTCATGGATGATGTATGATCATGAAAACTAGCTAATTTTCATAGCAAATAATTTATTGCAATTTATTTGCTCAGTGTCATAGAGAGGCTTGCTTGATTGGGAATACTGTGTGGTCTTTTCAGAATCTTAAAATTCATTACCATACTCATTATCTCCTCAGAGAGGGAGAGAGGGTCTTTCCCCTTTTTTTTTTTTTAGAATCAATCATTTTATTTGTAGGAAAAACAAAGCTAACAGGTTTGAAGGAAGGACTTTTCACATTCTTCTTAGAAAGTCTACTTATGGGGAAGAAAAAACTACTTTTCAAACCTATATTTAAACTTGAAAAAGGACTGTTGCCTAAAACTAGCCATTTTCCTACTTTCTCATGCTAATGTCCTGTTTATAACTGACACCTTTACTGCCTACCCACTATATCAATTTCACTTCCCCAGAGAAAGAAAAACCAGATCCTGTGACTAGTGTACTGGATTGATAATCTAGCCTAATGCTGACAGATAAATGCACTAATTTTCTTCTGTGGTTGGCTCCACATTGCAGAGTAAATCTGCTTCTAACAACTGCCTCAATAGGCTCTGTAACCTGTCCAAGAGATGATGTCAAGTGCTACAAGGGCCTAGGGCTAGTATGGCAGGTAAGAGTTACCACTGGGATAAAGTTACAGGTGAAGTTTTGAATGAGAGGGTTATTTTAAACGAAAGACTGGTTGGAATACAGATTGCTTTTTTAAAAGTTGAAAGAGTAAAGGAATAAAGAGTAACTTATATAATTTTGGGGTCTACATCTTCAGTATGAAAATCAGCATGCTCTTACCGGACACTAGCTAAGGTATTGCAACATCCAGGAAGCATGGGGAGTTATTACTCTGGGTAGTAGTGCAAGGGGAAAATGATGTGCCTTGCCCTGCCTTTGCTGGATTTGGTGGGAGAACAGCAGAGTTCAAGCCTCAATAGCATTCCCTGAGCACAGGAGGATACTGGAGGATACTGGTGACTGCTCCCACCTCCTATGTTGCAGGAAGCCTCTGATGCAGGCAGGTACCAGGTCTGACTCAATGCTGTGCACTCAGGCACTGATGATTGTGCCTAAGACTCACTGGACATACAAACTACAAACATTGGAAAGAGAACCAAGGACTTAAAAAAAAAAAAATCCAAAAAGGGGGAAGAAACCAAAGCAAAACAATTTTTTTTTTTAATGATTTCATGCCAAATATTTGGGTCATTTCTAAAAATTTCAGCAGCAACTGCAGAGCTGGGAAGATCTCAGTGTTGCTTTGCTCTTATTGGTTTTCTTGTTGAATTCCAGGATCGCTTCACTGGTTGCTACCAATTTATAGCACTTGGATGTTCATTTATCATTTTGACCAAAAGAGCAACTTGGTGGACATTTATTGATTCCCTCTTTGGAAAAGATCACAAGCAATAGCTTTTTAAATAAAAAGGGTCTTTGGGTTACATGGATAACCCTGGCACTGAGGGATATGCCTCTTACTCTGCTCTCATGTCTAAAATGTTCAATCAGCTCCCACCCCCCTAACCTGAAACAAAAATAAAACCTCATTTTAATCACATCTTTTTCTCCTGATTTTCACTCCCCACCTCCTGACCTTTCCATGTGAAGAGGATCACGCAGAACATTTCAGCTGTTCTTAGGCTAACTTTTGCTCACTTTGAATAGCACTTATATAGGTCAATAGCATCACTTCCCCTGTCGCCCCCCTCCCCATCACAGAAGAAATACAGGATCTAACCTCTTTAATACATCAGTTAACAGGATGCCTTTTTGTTTGTTTATGGCACAGGAAGTTTGATATTTGAATGAAACTAAATATTCAGGAGAGAGACTTCATAGACTCTACTTTTTTCTTTTTCTTTTTTTTTTTTTCCATATTTGTACAGCACCAAGCACATCTGGCTCTGAGTAAGGCTCTTTGGTGCTATTTCAATATGACTAACAGTAACAGTAGGAGTTCTCAGACCACAAACTACAGGTATAACAATGGTGAACCTATTCTCATTACAGAATACACAGAAAAAATATGCCATGTTAATAGTGGGTACTGCAGCATGCACAACCCCCCCTGTATGTTGTAGGAAAACTATAGTTCACTGATTTCATTGCTACAGGAAAATACCAAAAAACAGCCAGTCCTTGAATGAAGCAGGTCACTGGTTTGGTCATATTCTAATATGATATTTTTGTGGTCACAAAGAGATGATAAAATGTCTGTAGGAGGTCACAGAGAGAAACTATTCCTTGACAGCAGCAAAGGTGTACATATTTTGTGTGTTTTCTGATTTTTTTCTACAACTAATGCACATTTCTCTTCTCTTTATTTTTTCTTTTTTTTTTTTTTTTTTTCCTTTCTTCTTTCTTTCTCCTTTTTCTTCTCTGAACATTTCTGAATGCCCCTGTTTCCTGAGCAAAGGAAGCTAAAAGTTTCGGTAACATTTCAGGCTGGCTGTTTATCTTTTAATTGTGTATGACTATTCAGTGAACCCAATCCTGCTCCTGTGGAAGTCTAATGAGAACTTGGGTACTAAATTCCCTGGGAACTGGATGGAGTCTCCAACTACTGACTTTGTAAGGCTTCAGCCATGCAAAACCCTGCTGGCACAAGTAACGCATAAGAGCAAAAATAAAAATT
The DNA here is from genome assembly GCF_022539395.1 of Myiozetetes cayanensis. Classification (NCBI taxonomy): domain Eukaryota; kingdom Metazoa; phylum Chordata; class Aves; order Passeriformes; family Tyrannidae; genus Myiozetetes; species Myiozetetes cayanensis. The sequence continues at coordinate 15,785,906 of NW_026086937.1, forward strand.
CTGCCTCTTTGAAATGTTTAACCACAGCTCATTTGTTAATACAGTAGTTGAAAGGTGAAAAAAACACCCACTGACTCCGAAAAGTATGGGAAAAAGTATTATTTTTTGAACTGCGACGCCTTCGCTAGCTCTTAGCTTTGGAAATATTTAGACATAAATCAATATTGTCCCAAAATAGAGTCCAAATGAAAGAACCGTCAGGAAGCGGAACAAAGTCCTGCATTGTGCTCCGCGGAATACTTGTCGGGATGTGTCACTAGAGGGCACTACCACATCGTCCCCAAGGCACCAGGACAAAGGACACGAGTACCCTGGCTGTTTAACTTGCACTCTCTGCTTTATGGTTTGAGAAACAAATTTTAATCACATCGCAAAAATGAATTTTTTTTTTTTCCTTTTAATAATAGCGGGACTTCAGTAATCGGCCATATTATTAAACAGTCAGTACGTGGAGCCTTCACATCATAAAGTTCTGACTCTTCGGGCTTTGGAGCTCATTAAAAATAGTCTGCACTGAGTTAGCAGTTCTCATCAAAACAATTCAAGGAGGCTGTATTTGGGAATTACGCTGCTGAATTAGCACAACAAATAAGGAATAATATGGGGCATAAGGCAAAGGAAACTTACACTTGGGCCGCTTCCTGTCTTTGTATTCAGTGCTGCTCGCAGGCACCCTGCCCAAATGAGGCTGGGGGAAGAGCTGAAACTGGGAATCACAAGGGGGAAGTAGGGAGAGAAATATAAGGAAACGCTGCTTTTCTTTCAAATAAATGCTATTTGCAACAACCTGTGATAATTGCCTAATGGTATTTATTAAAATAAAGCGAAGGAGCAAAATCATTTCAACGTTCCAAGTTTAGGCATTTAAAAAGGAAAAAAAAAATTTTTAAAGTGCTTTCTTTGATGGGTATGCAATGCTTGTTTCACTGAGTGTAGAGGATAAATACAAATGAAGGTTTTCTTTCAATGCTTCTGGCTGAGACAGAGCACAGAGGTCGCTTTCAAGGTGACTAGATTTTTGTTTGAAAATGGTGAGTTCTCTGTTTCTCAAGAAACTCTGCTTTGTAGTCCATTGCTATGCACCTGAAAACTTCCCACTGACTTCCAGGGGAAATTTGGCTGCTCAGGAATGCGGGATTGGGCTCTGGAATGGCAATCACATACAAAGAACTCAACAATGCACAAAAATTTAACTCTTCAATGGAACAGTCACAAGCTTAAAGCTATTCATGAATTTATTACCCTGCTTCATATGGAAGACAGCAAGCAATGCACTTGCTATATCAAAAATTACAAGGAAAAAAATGGTGAAGTGGTTTGGGTTTTTTTTTTAACCATGTGGTTCATCCAAACTTCTAGTTTCTCAAGCCTTCATCTGATCTAAATTTGTTTTCTGAAAGCTCTTGAAACTTGGCACCTCCTTAGGTCACAATCCAACTCCCATTTACCAGGTAAGAATTCAGTCATTTATAATTGGAATTAGGGGCAGGGCCATGATTATGAAAAGATGCACTGCGCTTGGAACTCTGCAAGTACTCTGTGACTGAAATGCTATTGCTAAATTTAATTTTTAAATCATTTTATTGAAATTATTGAAACGGACCTGCTCATGCCGTCCATCAAGTGGAATAGTAGCCTGCTAAAATGGTCTCGTTTAAGTGGGGCTGGGAGAAAAGCAAAGATGTTTCCAACTTGGAGGCCTCCTATGTCAGATCACAACAGGCATCAACAGAAGTTGCTCATAAGCTGTAGACAAAACGGCACCAGAGCAGGGTGAGTGAGTTGCCTATGGGGCCAGAATGTCTGAACTCTACCAAGTGCTGCTGAGGAAAACAGCTTCAAGGCCACATGTGCTAATTGGGAAGAACGTCCAGCAGCTGAGAGGGGATCCGTTGGCTCTTGAGATGAGCACCGAGCTCTGTAATATCTCAATATGGGTCTCCATTAAATAATAAGAGCCAATAAGAGACCCTTTGGCTATGAAGAAAGTGCAGCTGGGGAAATATTAAAAAAAGAAACCAAGTCCCAAGGTTTTGACAATTGTATGTTTTCCTATTATGAGTTATGGAAACCTAGCTCTGTGCAGACAAGCCTGTGAAGGGATGAGTGAGCAGAATGCAATGTCTTTCCTAATATAAACAGATTATTTTGCATTATGGCAGATTTAGGAATGTAAAATGTTCACTCTGTAGCTAGTTAAAGGCTTACCATAATTGCTCTACTACTGCTATTGCTACAGGATTCCGTCTTGCCCGACTGGTGGATGTTGCTTGGTTTCCAGACTCTGTTTGCAGGGGTTTCTGGAGAAGGAAAGGAGGAGATCTGAGGACAGATCCTCCATAACTGGTGCCACAGACATTCTGCAATGTTCAACAGTTCATAACTCACTTAATCCAGGCTGAGAATACGCCTTAGAAACACACAGAATCCAAAACATGAAAGAGAGACTTTGCCTCCTCCCTTTCCAGGTGAGCAGCTGTTTGGGCAGCACAAAAATATGAGACGGGGAAAAACCTATCCAGACTGAAGTCAACAGCAAAACATGTCAGAAGAGTTGGAGTTTCAGCCCAGACAGTACCACCTGAGCACTGAAAACTGAGTGAATTCCCTTTGCATGAGCTGCCACTCAGAGGTCTCAAGCCCAGTGACTAAACATTCAGCTGGGGCCAATATGTTTCTGGAATAAGAAACCCAACAACAATTTATTATGTCCAAGCGAGTTACTTTGCTATCCAAGGTCAAAACTTCAAGCAACCCAAGCGTTTTGCGTAGAAAGACAGGTACCAATTTAGTTACTAATTCATGGGTCAATAAAAGATCAACCCAAAAAGCAGAATCCAAGCACTCACAACATTTGGATAAGAATTCTAGTTTGGGCTTGCAAGCGGGCCTGCACGTTCAAATGGATAGTCAAAGACAACCTGGCTTCTTTTGTCAGAGAACCACTTTCTTAACTCTGCCAGCAGCGCTTCAGACTGTCTGACATTTCATGTGGTATCTTTTTTTTTTTTTTTTTTAAACACAGAATTAAAGGAAAAAGAAAAAAATCCTTAACTCAATATCTTTAGAGCTTTTGTTTTCGTTTTGCAACTTTTCTGTTTCTGAAAAGAGCACCAAGTAATGTGTTGATGAGAGAAGGAAAAATATATTTAAGTAAGGAAAAACATGCTGCTACAGTAAAACTGTGTCAGATTCCATTAATTCAGTTTTTCATTGTCTGATATTTCCAGGCACAGTGGGCTTTTTGGTAGACCTCTGAGCTCTGTTTTCTAACAGAGGCATAGCACAGGGCCTGTCAGGAAGAGGCAGCGCTCTCATTGTTATACACCTCAAAGAGACAATATAATCCTCATGCCTTCAGAAGGGCCAGGACTGAACCCCAAAACAACAGCCCTGTCTTCCTTTAAAGGATGAGCAAAGCTCAGTCAAAGCCTTGTTAGTGCATGCCTATGAATTATTCCCTCATCGAGTGGCCGATCACACCACATTAATATCGTGGGCACATTCTGCTTTGTTAGCAAAACTGAATTCCACTGCGGCACTAATGAAGGACCAGTCCTCATGTAAGACATGATATCTCCAGGATGTGTCTATTCTGCTATGAAATTATCTCCTTTTGTCAAGAGTATTATGAGATTAATAACTGGAAAATATTTAAACACAACACAACGGGGAAAATGTCTCTCTTTTGGAGAAGTTGCATGAACACACAGTAGTGTAATTCCAATAAAAGCAAATGTAACTAGTCAATATTAATCATCTGTCCTTGGTCTGTGAGCCAGGTAAGCACTGAGCCTCTTACAAGGCATTCCCACAGAGGCTGGTTCTTTATCTGAAGAGACTGAAGAGGCTTTGGCAGTCCCTGGTTCTACCCACAGTGTTTTGCAAGGTTCACCTAAGTACCATCACAGTTTACCTATTGGATTAGGTGAAACTGGATCCTTTCCAGCTTGATATCAAATTTCATAGATAGCAAAACCAAGAATAACAACAAATCCATTGGTATTATTTTGGGAGCATCCCATGAGGCTGAGGGCAAGCCAAAAGATAAAGGTAAAGAAATCAAGTTCTAGCCAGACGTGTTGCACTGAATTAAAAGACAGTGACCCACAAAATAAGTTTCCTGGGGCTAACTTCTATTTCAGCCTCAATAATATCCCTCTATCTGGAGGAATGTCTCTAAGATTGCATGTCCCTCAATAACATCAGCAATAGTGAAAGAAATTACAAAGACTGTGTGCAATGAAAAAGTGCTGAATCTAATCTGTATCTGTGTCTCAGAAAAATCTCTACTGTTATTTTAAATTTCAAAGCAATGCGAATTCCACTCTCAATGCCACAATTGTGAAAGGTGTAACTGGTACCAATCAACACATCCAGTTCTAATGTCCCTTTGCCTGACCATTTTTGCACAAATAACCAAGTTCATCCAAACCAAAATTAATTCCAAAACTGATCCAAAGCTTTCTGAAATCATCATGGTTTTTTTCACAAGTTTCAAAGGGTTTCCACTCTGGTCTGTTAAGTGATTCATTAATCAGTTTTAAAATTGGAACACTGATTTAGCATGAAGTTAAGGATTTGATAACATGTACACAAAACCCAGTAGGATTTTCTCAAGTCTTCACTGATGTCCAAGCTCTTCTCTCATTTAGGTCAGCAGAAGTCCTAACACTGAGTGTGTTAAAAAATTCCTCCATGCTGCATAAATTTAGTCACATTAATCCAGTCCTGGAAAAAGACTACACATCTCATACAGGGCCTGATGTTTTGCAATTTGCACAGGAGTAATTTTGTATGCATTCCCGTCTTGGTGGGATTATTCCTCTGTGTCCACTTCCACAATATAGAGAATACTTTATAGAAATTCCATATCAAGATGTGTTATCCTTCACAGGCTGCTTGCATATATTCTTCCTTACTGATTCTATAATATTCCTTGCTGAAATGCTTTGGGTGCATTATATTCCAAGCCACTTCTTTTTCCTTTATTATTATATCATTATGTGAAGTAAAACTCAATAATAATTTTAAATAAGCTTGTGTATTCCACTTCACCAGTACTGACAGACAAAATGTCACATATTGCTTCCTTTCTGCTAAGAAGGTACTATTCTCTCTCAGTTGCATAATCCTAACACAAAGTAGAGAGTATTTGAGGGTTTGTTTAATTTTATTCAGTTTCATTATACTGCTACAAGTGGTGCTGACAGCAAAACCACTTGCTTGCCTAAAATAAAATGAAACATAAAGGATTTCTTTTCTTGCATATGGAAAGTTGTGCAGGCTGCCTTACTGCATTTTTTAGTTTTTCAGGAGTAATCTCACTATCTCAGATTTCACTCCATTTCTACCAACTGAACAACAAGCTTGTAGAATTTTTGCATACAATATTTTTCATTTTCATGTGATAGCAAACAGTTCTCTCTCCTGTTCATTACTGATTTTATGATGGGTAAATTCTACCTCAAAGATTAATTTGTCTGCCTTCACCTTAGTAATAGTCTACAGGAATTCAATAAGCAGAATTTAGTCCCAGCTTGTCCAGGACTTAGATGAATTTGAGAAGTCTACCATTTTTAAAAGAAAATTGTGGATGAGGGAAATAATCAGAAGAAATCCTTTCAAACTTTTATGGTTATAATTAAAGAAAAAGGTGCTCAACTATTTATCATTTAGAAGGAATGTTTACTTCAGTACTTGCCTTAGCCCTGTCTCTTCCCTGAGAATGCTAATCTCACTGCCACCTCACCAGTCAAATAGGAAAAGATCAGCATACTGCCATGGAGAGGACAGTATGTAAGTAATTTTCAAGATGTCATGCATGCAGGTCCAGCTGCTCAGCCATCATGGTTGTTAGCATTTGGCCCTTTGCCATCAACTGACAGCCAAGTAGAAAAAAAAACATAAGGGTTAAATCACATCTACTTATAGACCAAACTTGCTAGCCCAAGGCGTACTGCAGTGGTGGCCAAGAAAAGTAGGAGCACAGGGAATCGACCTTTTACCATTCACACTCACAGTAGGAAAATGGCAAGATGATCGTGAGGTCATTCCCTTTAACTAGCTATCCCATAAATTTCTCATGAAATCCAGAATAGTTCTTTTACATTTCCACATTCTTGTCACTTATTTAATCTATGGCAGAATTTATATTTTTTATTAAAATATGAGTTGCATAGATAAAGTCAGTCAATTCGTCAGCTCTCCTTTGGCAAAAACCCACTCGCTTTGTCTCAAAAGTTAGTTTTTGCAAAGATAGAAATTGGGCTAGCAATAATAACACATACACATATTATACATATTACCTCCTGCATAGATTTCTTGGGTTTACATATTTATTTGCTACTCAGTTTTTTTTTTTTTATGTGGCACTTGAAAATCCTAACTAAATACTTCAAGGAGCAAAGATCATCTGGAGAACTTTCCAGCTCCTGACTAGAGAACTGGGGGCTTTGGTGCCACAGAAAAGTCTGTGGAAACATTAGTAGTCAGGAGACTTTAGCCCCTCTGCAACTGATTTTTTATGCTGTATACAGGAAACCCTCAGAACTAATAACAGCCAGTGGGTGTTCACCTTATCAGAAAGTGTCTGATCACAAAGATCTTAGCACTCTCTTCTACCCCTCCCACAGATTCAGAACATAACCCAAAGCACTGCTATGATTTTTATTACTATTTTGCAAGAAGATGAAAAAAAAAAAAAAAGGCAACATAAATTCAAATGCCCAAATGAACCCCAGCAGTTCAGAACTACAGGAGAAAGATGTTTCTTGACCAGGCTACTCTACTCTTTCAGATACTCAATTATATAAGACTATTAAATAGATAAAGAACATTCAGTTCACAATCACAGTCCCAGGTTACAATGGAAGGACTAGTAATACAGGTATCTGATATCAAGAAAGGTACACACAGGTAACAAGAAGATGTGCTCTTGTGCTTACACGTCCCATTCATCACTTATTGAAGAACACACACAGGAGATCACATCAGCTTCTCGTTAACATCAGGAACCAATGAGCTCCCTGAGCCTCACCCTGTCCTCTGCCTCTGCCACACAGCAAGGCAGACAGGCACGGATGCAAACTGATTGTGGATTTTATAAAGCTGAGCAGCAAGTTGCAGCTGTGTGACTTGGAAATGGGTCTGACTTAATGCTGCAGTAATTGGAAATTCCATAAATGAGGGAAGTCTCTTCTTTCTCTGCATAGCCAGCTCTTCCCTCACACCTGAGGAGTGCGATGAAAGAGAGGCTGTTTTCTTCTTAGTACAATTTATTTTAAGCACAATTTCTGCCAGTGAACCATAATCATTCAGGTGACACCCTCCTTGTCAAAAGAGAAAGGGAGTCCAGGTGACTCCAGGAACCAGTGAAACCAGAAAAGCTGCAGAGTGGGCAGTGGCAATGACTGCTGTAGTGACAGCCAACTATGTCCAACTAATGGTAAAGGATGGAGAGATCCCATAGGACCAAACAGAGAGGCTGCAGGGGGCTTGGTTGAAAGAACACACTTGGTAATGCTAAACCAGTTCAGGAGAACATATTCATTTGTTGTTCAAGAGTACACAGCACAGTGAATATGAAGCACTATTACTGTAACTGGAAATTAATGTCCCTTTACTTTATTTCACTATTAGAATATCTAAAACCTTGCAGCCCCAAAAAATTCAGAGGATAAGGTATAAGTAAAACTTCATTGATAGATTAGGGATATTTTTGAAGTCATAAGATGTGACAGATATTACTGAATTAAAGACAACAACATTCAGGCTCTTGGGAAAGCTGTTTTCTAAGTATCCACAAGGTTCAGATTCACTGGGACATAAGAGAGTAATATGTACAAGAAACAGAGCTGTATTTAATCCTCATGCCTGTGACAGGTGGAGATTGTGAGAGGAATGCTCTTATAAATAAAAGGGCCCCATGTTGTTAAGCTTCTGTCCTCAGTCCAGGCCAGGTAAATCTCACAGGAGAAATTTGTGTTCTGAAAGGGCTGGAGATTATATGAAGAACCAGAGAAAGTGCAAAAGCTACACTGACCCAAAAAGACACAGGGGCAGCAAACACCACTAATGTTTCTGTGGATGCAAAGCCGAAGGCAACTTCTCCTTCTCATTATAATTGAGTGGGATCAGTTCATATAAACTTGGGATATTCACATACAAAGGGGTTGTTGCACGACCTATGATTCATGATAACTGTCCGTGCATGTGCTCTAAGCTGGCAGCTCAGGTAACTGGAATTAGCTAATTCCTCTCTTTTATTCAGAGCAGAAGGCTAAGCCAACATGAATTACTTCACATTTTTAGGAGCTAGAAGCTTGCATGTAAAATTGTGGTAGATCAGCTGATGTGCTGGAAATGTTTACCACATATAAACTTTCACTTGTGTTTATGTTTTGGGTTCCTCTTTAACAGTGACTGGGGCACATTTATTTGCATCTTTACACCTGTTCAAAAGGAGTCCTTGACACAAATACTGGGAAGGAACAATCGTGGCTGGTAGATTCTAGGACTTTTTTTTCGTCTATAGCACAGACACAAGACAAGATGCCCTGCCTTTTAAGCAAAGGTGAATGACTGCATACTCTGTTGGTGCTGTCACCTGGGGTGCTCATCATCTGGGCTTCTCCCTGGTTGTGCTCAGCTCTGCTTCACTGTGGTGTTTGCATTCTGCACTCACTGGGTTGATCAAACTTCAGCTAACCGTGTCAGACCAACTCTCCACTTCTCGTCAGCTTCTCCTATTCCACCAAGTGAGACACTTCAGTGCTGCATCAGTTCAAACTGATTTCCAGTAGCAATTACACGGCACTTCACTGGTAACCACCAGCCAATGCTGTCTTTGATTGGTATCTGACAGACACAGGATGTGAGAGGTTGTTCTGTGCTCCAGCTTGGGAGGTGCATCCTACCAGCAGGACTCTGTCACCACTTAAAGTTTGTTAGCTTTGAATCATCAGAATAATATTGCTCCATGAAGCAATTTCTAAAAACAGAAGCTCAAAATTTAAGCATATGCTTCCCAGGTTGACATTATCATTGAAATATAGCTTCTTTGTGATATTTTTCATTTGTGAATCTGAATTTACTGTCTAAAACTGAAGAAACTGAGACAAGAAAGAAGCAACCTGTTTCACCAGCGGTGTGCAGAAGGACAGAAAAAAAATACAGAAACAGAAAGACCAAATCTTGCGCTTTTACATTCAGAGCTATTCTGAAAGCTCCTGCCTATGTACCAACAAAATAAATATCTAAAATTATTTGCAACTCACTTGCATGTGTCCCTAAGTGAATAAATAGATCATAGAGAAGCTTAAAGGTTCTTACAAATGCATTCACTTTTTTTCCTACCCAGAATTATCTACGAATTTGAGTTGCGACTTGTTCTTTCCAATGCCTAAAGAAACATTCAAATGATTCTCTTCTAGCATCTATGTATTATAAAGAAAGATTTTCATCACATCATCAATTTAAAATCAAACCTAGAAAGACAGAACCCCAGGGGTTCACTGATCTTTTAGCTCTTTAAAATTTGTGGGCAAATTCACACAATTATATGACAATGCCTTAATATAATATAAAATGTAGCTTGAAGAAACCTTAAAATAAACCGAACTTGACTGTGTTGGTGAGCTATTGTGATAAAAAATTAACATGTTTGGGGAACTCTGATTTGCATTACACAGTGCCTGTAATCAAATTACCTCTAAATGTTATGCCATGTCACACTGTGTTTGAGATGTTGCTGTCAAAAACGCATACATACGCTTTGCAGTTTGACTCAACCTGGCTGCCTTTTAAGCGATCATGTATGCCTCTGAGCCACTGCAGCCAAACGGTGGTAAAATACAGAGGTTGGCAATTCAATTTCATTCAACCTTTCAAGAAGGAAAGAGCAGATAAGCTCTGCTTGTTCGTGTCAACGATAATATTCACCGCAGCCTAAATCTAATTCAATAGGTTCGCTCCCGCTCTCTTGTCACATTGTCATTTCCGAACCAGGCCCCCGCCACCCCCTCCCTGCTCCGGTTGCAGCAAAACTTTCTGAAGTGCTTAACCCGCAGCCACGGCCGCCTTCCCAGTGGATGCTCCGTGGGTCATTCCCAGCCCTGGGGTTTGTGCATAGGGCCGGGCAGCTCAGGTGGCGGCTGCCGGACCCCATGTCCGCTGACCTCATTGCAGCCACAGATGTTTACTGCACTTTGGGCGATCTGCAGAAAGCAGAGCAGTAAAGTAGGACAGCTTGTGGGAAGGCTGTTACCCACAATTCATGGAAAAATGCCGGATAGTTCCCACTAGGTTGTGGTCGGCTAGGAAACGGCAACTTATTAATCTTGTGTCAGAGGGCCAGCTGCAAGCCTGGCAGTTACCATATTTCACCACCAACTCCGTGTCTGGACAGCCATTGTCTTTTTTTATGAAAAACTCCACAAATCAGCTGCTATTTTCCCCCCTCTACGTGCAGAAACGGTGCTCGGGGGCTGAGGTGGCTCTGGCGCATCATCCACACGGCGGTCAGGTTTGCTAATTCAGAGCGACTGCTTAGTTTCCAACTTTAATGATATTCCCTCAGCATATCACTATGGTTGCCTGGCGACCGGATTTCAGCTAGGCCTCTCATTTGATTCCCACACATCAGACCCTGAAAAGCACTTTTTTTCCTCCCTCAGCTTTTGATTCCGGCTCCTCTGAAACCCTTCCCCCTGCGGTGTCGGTATGGGTGGGCAGCGCGGTGGCAGAACAAGGCCAGGGGTGACGGGAGGCCTGGAGGCTCCTGGTCACACATCAAGGCCTGGAAACAAAGCCGCCAGGAGCCCTTCCTGACAAACACAAATTCCCTTCAGAAAAAGCAAATTTGGTCTTCCCTTCGTAGCGTGGGTGTCATTTTAAGACTTTCTTTAGACACTTTACTAAATCTGACGCTTTCCATTGTTTTTTGGGCTGTTTCTCACAAAAGGCTTCCTATTATCAACAAGTTGCTATTGGAGTAAGCAAACAGCTTGTGAAGGCCTGAAATAATCTAATAAGCAACGGGCTTGCGTGCTTTATGTACCCACATCTTTCCAGGATACAGAGTTTGTTTGGATAAATAATTTTCCACTTTTTGCTCAGTTTCAATTAAAGTACCCTTTTGAAATTAATGGTTTTGCTTAGCTCTGCCCCCTGCTCCCTTCCATACACAGAAACTCACTCCACCCAGTATAGCACAGCCATAGATACATTTTTCTTAAACTGCTCTGGCCCAAACAAAAGAATTTTAAAACCGTTCTGTTTCTTGGTGCAATTACAGGTCTGATCAATAAGATGGGTACAAGGACTACGCTGACTTTCTTATTCTTCTCTTGGCTACGACTGAAAGTCTTCACAAAGTTAAAGGATTGACTTCACTGGAAGTCAGATCAGCTTACACCAGCTTAAGGTTTAGTCTTGAATCTTTAATGGGCCCTGGCAAAGAAAAAGTTGTTAGCTATAAACAAATGTTTATTAAAAAGTTCTATAAACAAAATACAGAATTATTTCGGTAACTAAAAAATTATCATGCTAAAGTAACTTGTATCAGATGGTGAATCATCAAGGTATAAAATACCTAACAAAAATAATTTTCAAAGATTACTGTTGAGGAAAAGGCAGCTGTCTGGATAATTTACTAAGGGTTTCATATGAGCACCACAGAAATAGTTTAAATACAATGTTCTGCTTCTTGTTTGCATGGATTTCACATCATTTCCTGTACAGCATGCTGATGGATATGAAAATCCATAGTTGTTTGTGCTAAACTACTACTCAAACATCTAATACTGCTGAGCACAGTCACACCAAAATTAATGTCAATGTATCAACAGCAGGAGTAGATCAAACCTTGTTAACCTATACAGACCTGAATTGTCTCATCTTTTGTAGTGATTACAATCTTGTTTTGTTTAGAGATCCTCAAAAATTCCCAACTCTTCAAGTTATTTTGTTACAGGAGAACCTTAGTTCATTAGTTTTTTTAATAAGTTCATAGTCCTTATGCTTCAGAAAACGGGGATTTTTGTTCAAAAAGCTCCAGATAGGTGAGAGTTCCTTATACTTAGAGGTTTTGGCCTTGAGATTTCTTGATTTTTCATAAAGCTTCCACACTGCAGAGAGGGACATGCAGTTTCTCTGTATATTGTTTGTCCGTCCTGACTATCCAAAACGAGAGATGTTCAGCTTCGACTTGTCTCGATCACAACCCAGGATAAGAGTGCACTGGGCATGGAGTGTCCAAGGGCCGACTCAGACTAGAGCTCTCAGCTGCAGTATGAAGTACCATTTGAGTATTGCATGGTGAAATAATAATAAAAAAAAGTAGTACAACCCTGATATGAAACCATGTTAGTTTTCAAAACAAGAATAATGCTGTGGGATTTCACGATATGAAGCTTCTCTCCCTCCCTCTGTCCACAGCTGGTCCCCCACTTGTCAGTAATGTGATCTCACTACAGTGTGGGGAGGACTTCTTGAATTATTATCTCAAAAGGGACTGTTGTTCCATGGTCCAGACTGAAGAGCAGAGCAAACTAAACCTCCTCTGCACCACTGCAGTAGAAGCACCTTATCATCCCTTTACACTCTATCCTGGGCCTCCCAATCCTCATGGAATATAGTGCTGTCTCCTACGGTCCAGCTAGTGTCCTAATAACATTAGGGTGACGTGACACCTCGTATGTTTTGCACTACCTGTTACAATAGTATGCTATGCCGTTTATTGCTTGTTACATCCTCATTTGAGATTCTCAGCTGAGGAGAAGTTCAGTTCCAGAAATGGGACTTGTAGTTGGAAGTAGTCACATCTTAGAAAATCTATTGAGACCAGAGGTCACCAACTAGGGCATGTAGGATATACATTGCTAGACCTACAAAACCATGCAGAAAAGTTTTAAAGGTTAGTAATTTATTTACACTCTGTGTGTCAAATTAATCTTCCAAGGAGTTGTAGACAAATGAGACAAGGAGTTTACTTCATGGCAGACAGTGCTGCTCATGAGAGTTATCATTGCTGAATGCTAACTACCACGGGACAGAAGGTACATTCTGGTGCAGGACTAAATTGTTTTGCAGGTCTACACTGAGACAAATTGTGCTCAGTTACCTTAATAATAACAATAGCAGGGAAGTGTCCTCATTTTCAAATTAGTGGGAAGAAGAATTTTGCCCACTGCATAGCATTTCACAGGAAGTGAAACTAAAAAAAGGCAGCATACTGGAACACTTCAAAATACATTTAGACTACTCAAGCTCTAATTAAATGTACCTCAAATGCACCTTTTGAAATGTATGCTTGCATGAACACAGAAAGGGTTTAGATGTGTAGTCCCTGTTACTATTTCAAATTTCTTCATTGGAGGAACAGTTGATTGGTTTTGTGTTAGAGCTCAAAGCAGGACTTCCAACCTGTCCCTCTCTCCCCTAACCCAGAGCAGGTATCACACCTATATCCTTTACTCAGCAACAACTAAGTCTTCACAAGTTAAGAGATTTAACTCTTTTTTTTTTAATCAATCATTTGCAATGACTGTTATCATTGCAGATCCACTACCTGCTGCAACATTTCTCACTTACTTATTAAGCTGTTAAGGAAGTCATTTTGTACAGTACACTCCTGACACGTTAAAAAAGAGTGTTTTCAGATTAGTGTTCAAGCTTCATTTTTCTTTTCCCTGAAAGTTTTAATTAATACATTAAACACATTGTAGCTGTGCAGATGGGTAAAGGAGATATCTATTTATACATTCTATTGATTCAGTATTCAAATGTTTAGTAGCATCATGCTATACATGCAAAAAGAACATGGTGCCCTTTGAGAATTGCTTCCATATTGTTGAGTCTAAATTGAAATACACACACACACACACAAATCCCATCTGCAATATTGGGATGTATACCACATTAAATTACGCTCCCACATCCGCTGGAAGTATTTTCAAGAATGAAAGGTAAATGTTCAATACTGCTTTGCTGCTGGAAGGCAGGCTCTTGGTGCACTCTGGAAATAGGATTGCCCTCTAGTTATCTCACATCCCTCTAGCTCTGGGCAGAACACCCAAAAGAGAGAAATTTGCCAAAAAGTACTTTATCTGAAAGCTTTACTCTCTCCTATTGCAAAAAACTAAGACATTAGATAAACTTAATTTTTTTTGTTGTTGTTCTTTTGTGGCAAGACATTATAGTTCTGACTCTGGGTTTTCACTCCAGGTCAGAAAATTGGTATGGAAATATACTGGGGGCTGTGATAATAGACTCTGGATTTTTCCTATTTCTTATTTAATTTTATGATTTCCAGTGAACACTGGGGACTAGATTTGATAACCTGGGGAAGTTCTGTTTTCTGTGATCTGAAATGCAGTGAACGTGGCTGCAGTCAAAAAGGATAAGAGACTTCATGAATATAAAGAATTATTACTTTCATTCTCTACTCATGGAATACTTTAGTTGTCTAAAAAGCCTCATAACAATAAAAAAAGGTGATTAAGTATTTTATTTTTAACAAGAATATGATCAGAATTTTAATACAGAAACGGACATCATCAGCTTCAGAGTTGCTCTCTCAAAAATAAAGAAAAGAAAAGTAGTTCTGGGCATACTATCTATATATAAGTGTGTGTTGCTATTCATGGTACATTTAGACTCCCAGATTTTAGAAAAAAACTTTTGTGTTGATTGAGCAATGGGAAATAAAACTGACCAAATATGGAAGGTGCACTGCATGCCTGGAATCAGGCAGTCAAAGGGAAGGGAGTGGAGAAGTAGTACATCTTGTTTCTTGCATCAGAATTCTTGTGTTCTAGTAAGTAAGACAGGTTAAGAAATTCTTTGCCTAAAATATGACTTTGATGTGATTCGTTATAGGTCATAGAAAGTTTGGCCCATTTTCCACTGATTTGAAATCCAACCAATAATGAATCAGAAGCAGAACCAAGAATAGATCTAAGGAGTTCTGAATCACAGGCCACCTCTTTCTCAAAACACCCACTCCCTCCCAATCAGACAGACGTCCCTTGTTTCTAAATAAATGCATTTAGTTACAAAATGGATTTATTTATTTTTAGCAAAAATTGCTCATAGTGACAAAATTGTCCATTCAGTTAATGACAAAATACATTCTGTTGCATAAGTTTTGCACTCGTGCATAAAATTGCCTCTCTTACCATAATTAACGTATAGATTGAAATTATAAGACATCTAAAGTTGCTGATGTGTCACTGAACACCCCCATTCCTTTTCTCCACTTTTCTCTCACCCTTTTAGAACATGACAGAATATCTAAATACTACAGAAAGTCACATGCACACAGAGAAATTGCATTGGTGTCACTTCAAAATGCAAAAACCAGTTGCCCACGTGAACCCAGTACAACTTTGTCACCCTCCTGTGGTAGAACCAGCTGTAATAGTTACACACACCCCTGAGTTCACCATTGAGGGACTTGCATATCTAGAGCACAGAGCTCCTGGGTATGAGCCTTGGCATTGCCAACCCCCGACAGAGCATCTGTGTTATGCAAGCAGATGAAGAAAAAAATCCTGAAATGGTTCCTGTTCCTTACAGCACCACAGATACCTCAAGTCAGAAATCTTTCATCTGAACGTGTTGTTAAATTAAGATCTCTGACTGAGGCACAGAATTAAAATGAAGATAAAATTATCTCACTGTGATTTAATTATCTCAATTATCTGAGTGGAATAGTGCTCTGACTTCTGCGATGCAGAACCACCTCTGATCAACAATCTACACTCAATAAAATAAATAGCAAGTCAAATCACAGTATAAAATTTAAAAATAAACTAATCCCAGGGATAAAAGGCACTTTAATTTCCTGTCCTCCATTCTTCCCTTTTCACTTGTATCTCTAGAGTAAGAAAGGAAAACATCTTACCTTAGCAAAAGCTTGAAGTTCTGCTCTAGATAATATATACATATTTAAAGTACAACCTTACTGTAAAAAAAACCCATGGAAAAGAAACCCCCTTCATAACTGCCAGTTACAAGGGTTTGGAGTGTCTGGGAAAATTTTGAATGAACCTCCAGACATACAGAAACCTCCTCACTGCCTCTGTTCTTCTCTGAAATGTTTCCAAAAGAAAATAATCTTTATACTTCACAGACAATCTGAAAATATGTTTGTCACTGACAAAAGACTCCCCCACGCATCTTTTTTTTCTTTTTTTCTTTTCTTTTTTTGTGGCAAGCATTGAGTTATGAAAAGAGAAAATTACTTGCCTCAAATTTGTGCCAGAGCCCGGCCAGTATCAGACCACTGTCTGTTCATTCTCCAATACTGTGTTTTAGCCATGAGACTGTCTCTTTTCCTGGCACTCATTAAAAGATTGGAATGTGCTTATACTCAAAATTCTCCCAGTCAAGGGCAAACACATGAAAAAAAAAAAAAAAGAAAAAGCAAAATACATAAATGTTTTCTTTTTAACATCATTATGTTTGGTGCATTAGAGAAATGAAGGATAGGTTTGAAAACAAAGGTGAAAGACGATGTTAGCAGCAAAAGCTGAATCGATGCAATAAGTCTGTGGACATTTTCTGATTTAACATATTTTCATGTAAGCAAGAGGTTTCCAGAGCCTGCTATAATTCCTAGCGACTACTCTGTCACTTTATGATATGAATGAATGCTAAAAATACCACACATTTTATACTGTGGCTACCCAGTACGGGTTTCATTCAGCCTGGGTTTGTGATAATTCCTGTTAACGCCTTCACAGCACCAACACAGAGGAACTGTAACAATGGTCTATTTTTGTGTAGTGTGGATCTAGAATGCAGATTAAATCTGTTTAATACACAGCCTAGTCTTGATCTCCTTCTATAACGACTTATCCTAAGACAATGAAATTTCATCTGACACAACTTGGCCAAAAACATTTAATTACAAAAGAAGACAAACCATGGTAAAGTGCCATGAGGAGATGAGCTTTCCCAGTAGGGGTATCTTATCAAAGAAGCAAAACTTATACTTTGAAAACAGACCATGAGCAAACAAAAACTTGAGTCAACATATTTCTTAGGGAATGTTTATCCTTTATGCCAAAATCCACCTCAACAGATATGTGGTCCCCTTGAAAGCTTTTGGTTAAAACCAACCTCTGAGCCAAGGCTTTCTATTATTTAGTAAACAATTTAATCCAGAAGAAACGAATAGGAAACAATGCATATTAGGATAAAATTGGTCCATTAATTACACATAACAAAATTTGCTGTTATCTCTTACACAATATGTACACGGTCACAGGGAGGCTGGCAATGCATCAACCAGACAAAATCCCTAAATGAGCAGAGATTGCTACAGGCAGAAGAGAGATGTTACGCAGAAGGGAGTTGCCCCTAAGTCACTGCACATCAGACAGAAGTTCACAGACTGTAAAATGTAGGATTTGGTCAAGTCAAGGCACAGGGCCAGTGGGAAGTCTACTTTATGGATCCTAATTACACTCCCTGGTAGGACCTCAGGAGCTACTGCAGCTTCAGAAAGACTGCCTGGACTCAACTTCTGTTATTATCCATGTTATGGATAATATATTGCCAGATGAGCATGCAAAAGTGGTCCCAACACAGAAGCTGGGGAGGACTCAAGACTCAGTAGGAGGACTGTGTGTTAGCCCTTAGCAGAAACAAGCCTGTTGGCACAAGTCAGTCGTGCCCAAGGTCAGCATCGCTTCCCAAACTTACATCAGCATGATGCATATAGGAGACAGACAGGAGCATCCTTGTCAGTGAAATAATGAACTGCTTTCTTGTGAAAATCCTGAAGTTGAGGGGGTTTAGTTTTTGTTTTGGTGATACTGGGATTTTGTTTGTTTGTTTGTTGGGAGAATTAGATTTTGTTTTGTTTTATTGTTGGTGGGTTTTGTTTGGTTTTTTGTTTGTTTGGTGGGTGCTTTCATTTGGTTTTGTTTGTTTGTTTAGTTGGGTTTTTTTGGAAGGGTGTGTGCGCCACAAATAAAAGAAATATGAATGGCTACTCTAGAGAGTTTGCTGCAGCTCATAAGGACAGTAAATAGACTTTGAAACTTCATACTGCCTCCTTATGCCACAAAAAGCAGAGCAAAAATGGTGGATCTACCCAAGGCAGCACCAAGGTATGGACATTTTAGGAATATAAGTCACCTCCTTTTAGGCTTATGCACTTTCTAGAAACAAGACCACATTAAATCTCTTCAATGGATCAAACTTGAAATACAAAATGGGACTGAATCATGGCTGAGGATACAACTGAAAACTGCAGAAAGTCACCTGGTGCAGAAGTTAGGCAGACAAGTTTGAAGCTGCTCTGCTCCAGTGGCTGAGACAAGTGATTACATTTATAAGAAGGAATTATCTACCTTATTAAAACTTTGCAAGCTTCTGTTGTCTGTGGATCATCTGACTGGTACTCAGCAAATAGTGCTGAGGTTTTCTTTTTCCTGCTTTGTAAATAATGAATGAATAAGAACTTACTATGAAGTGCCAGTTTAATTTTAAGGGGCATTACCAGAGGCTTGGTAACACTAGAGTCTGAGAGGGTTTTTTAGCTAAAGCCTTGCACACCCATTTGGCACCAGGCTCATATTCTAGAATTTTTTGTCTAAGTTTAACATGTGTTAACTACTGATTTACCTTGTATGCTGCTGTAGAATTCAATAGGAGTTCTACCACTGATTTAAAGAGAAACAAGACTGGATAGGCAAACACAATGTAGCTACTGTTAAAATTATAACAAAAAATATAAAATAAAAAAATACTTGTTACCTTAGTTAATGATATTTATGTTTATAATAACTAACCTTTAGAAAACAGATACCAGAATGACTGCTAGAAGAAAAAATTCTCTACAAAGTAAATTAAAAAAAAAATTAATTTACCTTTTAAACAATCGAAAAAAGTACTCAAAACACGTTTGGCTTTGTGCACTGAAATATTGAAACTGAACACTTGCATGGGCACAGTCCTTCTCTCTTTTAAAGTAAATGGGTAACTACTGATTTCAAAATTACTGTCTAAATGCCTTAGGGCAGCACGAAAACCAAATGCCCTGATTTATGATGACTGAAAGCATGATCCACAGTGTTATATCTAATCCATGTACATATTCCTACAGCCTCCATCTCCACCAGCTTGGTTTTGTGTGCACCGAGCATCAATCCCCCAGTTTGTCTGGGTTGCTTCCAAATACCCAGAGCGCAAACAACCGAGAGCGCAGGCCCCGCGCTCTGACAATGCACTCTTGTCACAGGAGCTGCCACAGACCCTTAACTTCGCACTGGCAGGTCTGTCTGCGGCGTGGCCCGTTCCCTTGGCTGTCCCCGGGCCGCTCTACCTCGGGATGCCGATGGACTGATGTAAGCATTTGAAATGAGCTTGCCTGGGAGTGCCTAGATTAGCTGTGTTGCCAGGCTCTAGCCACTCTAACCCCCTTTTCCACTTCACTGGGCTGAGCTTTTGACACTCTGAAAAGCACCATTTAAAATTAATTAAAGCTCCTTATTTTGTACCAAATCTCACCGCTACCAACTCTGTTTATTATGTTTTATGCAGGGTGGGGGGTACCAGTCAGCAAGGTGTTCTGGGCTGGGCTACCAATACTCATGGATGAGGAGACATTTGCAAGGCAAACACGATGTGAACGGTGTTTCCACAAATCACAGCTTTTGCAGAGATTACTGGACTCCTCTGGTGGAATCCACATGTCACACTGTGAGGCAAGGCAAACTTTCCGGCAACAGCTTTTTACGGAGATTTACTCCATTATTTTTATTCCTACGCACAACATTGCAAAGTTTTACTTGTGATTTTTACCAAGTAATTTTGTAAGAATAATTTGCTGTGAACTACCACAAAGTAGGTTAACACACATATGATCAGGTCAACTATTTTCCAGTCTATATACTACAGCTACTTTATGAATATTTTTAAAAGCTGGAGGCAAATATTGTCTTTTGGTTTTCTTTTCTGAAAGATCTTCTGCCCATCTGATAAAAACCAATAAAAGAACCTAAAGATTATTTTACTGCATGTTTGAACTGTCACCTACATGATAGTGCAATGCAGTCATGTAAATTTGTGCATACAAAATTTTATTAGATGGCTGCTCATTGTGAAGGAGATCACAACAGTGAACTAATCCAGCACATGAAGTGTTCTTCAACACTTCATATTTGGCAAACATCAAATTTCTGAACTATCCACCAAAATGTAAATGGATTACTTGATATTCAAACTAACAGCAGGTTGTCCCATACAAAATAGTGTTCCTTAAACGTTAGGGATTGATTGTATAGCACTCGGTGCTTCTGGGGTATTTTTAAATATGATGTTGACAAACACTGAGGAAGAACAAAACTGTAACACAAAAGGTGCAAAGTAAAAAGATATAAAAGCAACAGTTAGAAGCAACCTTTGCATTCAGAGTGCAGGGACGTGAAACCTGATGTAGCTGCTGTATTCATGATCCAGCGAGCTCAGAGGATGCCCAGCTAGTCAAAACAATTAGTCTGACACATCATTACTCATACTGGAACAGCTTCACTTTACATTGCTTTAGACAGGGCAGTAGCATAATAGGCTCTTCAGAGTTTTACAGCAAAAAAATCTCTTGGATTCAAAACCACTTACAATTCTGTGAAATTCTCCTTTCTGAGCAAAACTAAAAAGAAAGGAATTTTTAGATGGAATTTGAGTTATACACAGACATGACTGCAGAAGTATAAACATTAGCAATTGTTGGGGATTTCTGAAAGCTGTACATTTGTAGATCCTGCTTTTTCAGTTACTCACAAACAACAATTTATCTACTAGATAAAACGTGTCAGAATCTAGCCCTAAATCTAGTACATCTCAACACTTCTGCTGCACAGTCTCAGTTTAATTCCACTATGTGCTTATGCCAATTGCCTATTGGTGGTATA
Organism: Myiozetetes cayanensis; assembly: GCF_022539395.1. Lineage (NCBI taxonomy): Eukaryota > Metazoa > Chordata > Aves > Passeriformes > Tyrannidae > Myiozetetes > Myiozetetes cayanensis. The sequence continues at coordinate 15,806,833 of NW_026086937.1, forward strand.
GAAAAGGCAAGGGAAAAAAAACCCCAATACTAGAGACAGAATTATTTCTTTTTGGCAATCACTTGTACAAATCAGACCCTACTGCCATGGCATCTCCTCTGAGCCCTGTGCTGCCTACTGTTGAGACATCAACAAACTAACTTGGGAGTGGCTCTCCAGTTAAAATCTCTCTCACTCTCCAATATCCTGATTATTTTTAATCTGGCAAGGTCTGTGTCTGAGGATGCTGCCTTCTCACCCACAACACACTCTCATAAACTTCCATGCCAACAGGATCGAGGGAAAAGCCTGGATCAGGAAGAGCTGGCCAAGTTTTGTGAGCTGGCACTGCTCTGAGAAAAAAGCTCTTTGCACAATACCTTTGATTACACAGAGACTTTCACAGTGTATGAAAACCAAAGTCCAGCCAACCTTGTGTCCTGTCCAAGAGTTATGCTGATTTTTATTTTATATATAAAATAAAGTGGAAGCCAAACAAATTTTGAAAACTGACCTGGAAATATCACCTTGGATCTTTAAATCCAGTTTCCTGCTATTATTGCAGAAATCTCTTATATAAACCAGTCAAGATGCATTTAAAAATACGTATTAGCCCATTTTCCCCATGGGGGAAAGTTTTTCTGATGATGAGAGTCTTATCATGTTAAGCCTGACCAATCATGGCCAATTCCTGCTAATTTCTTCTCGTGGCATTACTAGTTCTTCACTACACCTCCATTTTGCTTATCTTCCCGATGAGAAAGAAAATGTCCCAAGATAGAGAGAAAATAATTAATTTAAAAAGAAGTTTTAAAACATTATAGATTAATTTTGGACTAATATTATGATTTTTTGAAGCTATGCCAATAGAAAGTCTTGTAGAAATTAATATAGATCCCTATGCCATGCAAATTTCCATCTGTTTTTGGGTGTTTATGGGAATAAAGAATGGGACTTGACTCTCTCATAAATTTTACCTGCTCTCCTCAGAGAAACAAGCATCTGTAGGGTCCTTTTATCTCTCTAGCTAAAAGGAACAAAACCAAGAGTTCTCAAATCAAAACACCATGGAAGAAATGCCTCTTAACAGTCAGACAGATACATCATTGCCAAGGAAATTTTTATATTAAGCAAAACAAAGAAAAATATTACCCTACCAGGGACTAGTTCTTTTTCATCACTACACTCATCAGTAATCATCTACCAGTGACGTTTCCACCTTTCTGTATAAGAAGGCTGAAGTATCTGAGCTGAAGCTGTAATCCAGCCTCTATGTGTAACTAATCTGTTTATATGTCATCCATTGGTTGTTACATCCTACTGACATGACAGATTTTCTTCCCTCCGCTCACCAAGGGTAGCACAAATACGTATTTAAACAAAAGCAAAACATCATCAGTGCACATTCTCTTTTCCTGTCACAATGGAATCGACAAAGGAATAATCCCTTGTCGAGAGTTTTCTCTCCTTCTCCTCTCTTTTTACCCCTGTTTAAAAGACTATGAACATCTGCTTCCCTTGTTTTCCTAAACAAGTCTTTGAAAAACATCAATTCATCCTGCAAGCTTTAGGAAGTTTACTGATCCTATCGGCTTAATAGAACACTGCTACACTCAAAAGAAGGCACTAGTGCTCTTGACTATTATGTCCTTTTTTAAAGCGTGGCAAAGACATCAGGCACTCTAGCACATCCTTGGTAGCGTACAACAAATTAAATAACGAGGTAGTCATGAATCCCTGGGACCAGCTAGTATTTTTTTTTTGCTCCAGCATTACATTTTACTTATTTATTCACACCATCAGTAGGAAATGATGGCTCAGCATCCAGCTGGGCCTTCAGTTGTGCTGTTCAAAGGGAAATCCTTTCAAATGCCAACAGAAAGATCAAGGGTTAAGGTTCCAGTTCTGCTTCACTCGTAGATGCTGGAAGTTGCTTATTTCAGGAGATTTTGGCCCATCCAAAGTAAGCATATCATAACAAAATCTCCCACTCTCCCAGGAACTGAATGGCCTAACCTCTGTGTTTCAGATTTGCCAGGAATAATGGAATTTGGTACAAATCCTGAACTTGTTCTTCTCGTTTCTGTTACAATGATGCACTGGCTCCATCATTTCCATACCAGTAGGCATGGGAAGAAGGACAAGTTTGAATAACTTCCCGACTGAGGACTTCTGTCACTACCTTTATTTGGCATTAATGGGTATGACATTTGTTGTACTCATTGGTGTTTGGTACATACTACATAGGAATATTTTAACAAATGACTGGTTAGCTAACAGACTGAAAGGGTGGAGAGGAGAAGAAACAAATCACTTAAAATTAAAATTTCCCCATTTTCTCACAAAACCGCATCTATTTTACACCAAATTCAGTTCAGTGTTAGAGAAAATGTTTCATAACTTCAGATACAAAAACCAAAATTAAGCAAACCCCCTTCAAACTGTTTAAATATAATATTGTGACAATAAGTGCTGCCAGCAATCCAATTTTGTTCATTCTTTTCAATGCAAAGAGCTGTGAAAATTTGGTATAAATTTGTAAATAATTTCAGTTAAATTAAATTGACTAGTTTTAGCAAATAGAACATGTATTTTATTTCAATTTAGAGTTTGCAGTGCTGAAGCATATTTTTGAGACTTTCATAAAAGGAAGCAGTTAATGAAAGTCTTGAAAAGGGCTTGGAGTTTGGATTTTCTCTACACCTCAGACAGGTTGTAAGAGGGTTTTGCTACCAGGCAGTAGTACATACTAAACTTTTTTCCCTGTGCAATTATAAGTACCTGGGTATACAAAGGAATTAATATGTCAATCTGGTGGCAAAGTCCAACAATCTGTCTACATATCTCACTGCATAATCAGACATGTAATTATGACAGGTTGAAGCCAACTTGTTTGGTTTTAAAGGTGTTCTTTGCACTGTAGTCCATGGCACTTTTGGGTCAGAAGGTGCTGCCTTTTTGGCAAATGGGGAAGTTCAATCTTGCTTTTCTCAGATAAGTGGTATTATGAACTAAAAATACATGAATTCTTGCAATTTAAGGCAAGGCTCAAAAGTGTTAATTCCTTTCCAAATCAAAATTATTAGTTGTTCTCATCACAAGTTGTATTTCTGAAGAGCACTGTGGTATGGAAATAATATAAAGAGACAGCTTTTGAAAGACAAAGAAAATACACAACATTTTAAAAACACATATCTAACCTAACACTGTGTACAGTCCTGTATGACCTCTCTTTACACAGTTTCAGGGATTCAAAAATTCTGAAGTGGATGCTGAAACTATTCAATATCACTGAAATGCAGTTTAGAGTCAATAGGATTGGCCATCTAATGACGATTAAGTATGCTATAAATTTAAATCTTTGAACTACTTGTTGAGATTTATTCAGGCAGACAAACAAAGATAACAAAAGTCTTTTGTGTGTTCGTCACTCATTTCCGTTGCTCTGTTGTTGCAGTGTCAAATAATGTCAGTTATTTAAGCACAATTAATGTAATTTTAAATTCTCAACAAATTAAATTATAAGGACTAGCAGTCCAAGGAGGACCCTGCCCATTTTCCTTGTACATTTTCTTTTTTCTCCCAGTTTTGTGGAAAATTTTAAATTGATGGAAGGTTAGTTTCAATTTTGATTCTTAGAGAAGCAGTTCATTTTGAAACAAAATTAATTTTATTTTCATTAAGGCATTTCTCCCTGGGTTTGGAGTATAATTGAGGAATATGTAATAATTTTTAGAACATTTGGAAAAGCCAGAGAGGAAGAGGTGACATATTCCAAATTACTCTTACCTGTGCCAGGATTATTTGTTTTAATTTATGAATGTATGTGTTCATTTTATGCAGGGGTAGCTACCTTTTTAAATTCTGTATTTGGCTGGCTACTAATTTCATTTTAGCAGAATTGGAAAACAGCATTTTAAAACAATGCTCCAATATAAATGACCCCTGAAGGAAGACCGGAGGCTTGATAAGGAAACATACAGTTGTTTTTATCTCTTTCTTAAAAGAATGTTAAGTCATTCATTTAGAAGTCTTGAAAATTAATTGAAGACAAAAAGATCACCTATCTCTAGTCTTGCTTAATTAGACTGGGATCAGGAAAGTTATTCTGTAAAAGCAACTTGAAGCTGGTCATCTCAGAGAAGCAAAATTACCGCCCATTGTGCCGAAATTATGTTGATTATGTTAGATGTTGTATAATTTAGGAGTAAGGGGGTGAGATATTTTACATTTTGTGAGATCATACCTCGAGATTTAGTACAGCATCTAGAATTTCTTTGCAAGTTATAAAGACAATGATCCATTGTGTACTTCTATTACTAATTATTCTGTAAAGATTGTCTGTTCCAAAAGATAATTAGAAAAGGTGAAATTTAATTCCATTAAAGAGAACTCAGCTGGGACATAATGAAATTTTGTTGTGAAGTAGCAGACTCACTTTGAAGCCAAATAAAAAGCTTTTACACTGATGGAATGAATAAGATTGTAAAAGCTCACACCTTTTTTTTTTTTTTTTTCCTATACAGGCAGCATTTAAAAATAATTAGGCTAAGACTGAATTATATTTGCAAGAAGTTTCAGGTCTCAAGTATTTCAGGAAAAAGGGATGTCTTCTGCTTTTTACACAGATCAATCTTTAGTACTTGCTTTACATAAGTCACAGAATATAAGAAACCAAAGTGATCTATACTTATATAGTACCAAACTCCCCCAGTTACACAACTTGGCCTTCCAGCTATGGCTGGGAAAATAAATAACCTCAGTGCTTCCCAAAGAAACCCTTGGCTTACCCCAGGCAAGCTCTGGGTCTGAGGAGACCATTAGATTGATTCCATGTCTTGATCCTTTTCCCAGAGTCTCTAACTACAACTTACTTGGCCTAGTGATGATTTACCAGTGTGGACACCTATTTACCCAAAAATAGCCTGAGATCCAGTGCAGAGCTGGACAACTTCACCATTTTGCCCAGTCACCCAGAGAAGCCAGCACTGCTGCACAGAAGGTGTGTTTGAAGTTATGGCTGTGACTGGGTTCAGGTCTTTATTGTCTCGTTTGTAGGTCATATGAACCTACTTAATGGCACAGGTCTTATTGTAAAGAAAAGAATGACCTGAATACATTAGTAACCCATTTCTTTGAGGCTAACCACTAAACACAATGCAGCAGTAGATAATATGCTTGAGAAAACTCTTTGGGAAAATACGTGAAGCTGCTTGAAACCAACTTGCTTCAGTTCACTGGACCAAGTCCAAACATTACAGGCTTGAGTTTGGCTGACCGGAACGTGGAGCTGCTCCTGCAGTGGGATGAAAACGTTTCACACCACAGTTGTCATGTCCTGTGACAGTCCTTTACAGGAGCCTGAGCCCTGCACACCCATCCTGGGAGGAAGAGAGGCTGAGAAGGAAGAATAAAGTAAGAGCTGCCTGGCCAAGAGGAGCATGGAGGATGCGGGAAAGGAACACAAGGAAACATCTAAACCAGATTCCTAAACAGCATCTTAAGCTCCAGCATTACTTTTACCTGCCTTTGCATCCCCAAATTAGATGTCTGGTTGCTATCAGTAAAACAGAGGGCTTAGGAAATATTGCACAAGAGGGCATTTTCATATCAGATTTTAGGAAATTCACTACTGCCTATCTAGCTTATATGGACACTAGCATGTATCTGAGCACACCCCAACACCCTAGCAGAGAAAGGAAATGTTGTAATTACCAGTTTGTAGCAGGGAAAATAAAATATAGAGAGACCAAGAGAGCTGCCCAAAGTCCCATCAATAAGGCTGTGCCTTCCTTGGTTGTAGGTAAGCATCATGAGGACAGGGTAACTTTCCTCTCAAGGAAAAACCACCCAAACAGCTCTTTCCCTTGCAGTATGCTGAATTTATCTTTTAAGACCAATTCCTATTTTAACAGAAAGTCCCACTGCTAAATTCTGAATTTGAAAAGAACTTCATCATACTGCAACCTAATGACAGTGGATGCTAGGAACACACGTGGGTTTTTGCAGCTTTGTGGAATATTCCCATGAAGAGATACTTAGCAAATGCAGCTTTGTGTACATTTCACAGAACTCTGCCAGCATTACTGACTTTTACCCAGGTCTGAGCCTTACTCTATACTCAAGTCACAAAGAGGGGATTAGTAGGGCTACACTGAGGCTGTCACATACATAACTAATTAACTGCTGATTGGACACTGCTAAATCCCTATTTCCTTTGCATTTCATACATCCTCCCCATAAAAAGTAGTTCTCATCTAGTAGAAAAATTTAAAAATTGCAGTCAAGGGTAGTAATGAAACAAACCTCTTCTGAACAATAGTTGTATCAATAAACAACTAAAGCATGTTAATATGTTGCATCCTCTTGAAACCGATTTAGTTGCCATGCTCAATTCACCTCTCCTAAATGTGAACCAAAAATGTAGAATTACAACAATAAGACCCCAAGCTGATCTTCAATAAAGTCTTTCAATGCATTCTTTATAAAAAGTAAGTTTGAAATCTATATGCTACCTATTGCCTCAACTCAGTAGCACAGGTGTAAATCTAGAGCAAGCTGGAGTAAGACATGAGGTACAGGCACAGTGAAGGTATGGCAGAGAAAAGAAATAGGTTTATTCACATTTCAACTCACATGTTTTGGGTAAACATATGGTTTATACCAGATTCAAGGCAATCAGAACAATCCTTCCCTTTCACAGAAGCAGGTTTACACCAAAAAGGGGGTGTTGGGAGATTCCTCCCCACAGGTAAAGTGATGACTCAAAAGTCTTCCTCTGATACATTTCCAGTACCTGCCACGTCTCAAGGCATGTTAGCACTTACTACATGACCGGAATTTAGTTCTTTTCCACTTCCTGAATGTCAGTTTATTATTTTTCATGCATTTTCTAGGTGCTGATTTGAATAAATAAAAGAACAAATATTATCCTTCCACATTTTTGGAAATACCATTTTCCTGAAGTTCAAAATATAACAGAAGAAAATCATGGAAGTGTATGGAAATGTTTGTTTTAATTATTTACACTGCTAGGCACTTCAATCAGAACCAGTAATTTTTTCTTTTAGAAATACCAAGCTATAAATTTATTTCCCAGTTGCAAGGAGAAATTGCTAATACATTAGGTGTCTGATTTTCTGAAGTACTAGACAGCTACCTTGAGGTGCTTCATGCCTTTCATCCCCTCTGTACATAAGACCAAAACCTTTTCTATATGAACACACATTAAATGTTTACATCACCCAAGTGAAAGAGAATTTCAGAGGTGAGAATAAGAAAGTAACGGTTTTAAGGACACAAGTGGAAGTGTTAACAAACTACAAAAGCAAATTGGTGTTAGATAAAGGAAAGTTTATCCACTTGACAGAATAGAATGTGCTGAATCATAGAGCAAATTGTTTTCATCACAAACTCACTACAGAGCCTTTGGTTCTCCAGCCCAAGATTGTTACTCAACTTAAACAGATAATATAAGTTACAGGAGGAAATAGGTAGGCATTAAATGTGAACCTAAGGACCAAATGACAAGGAAAGTAATTAAAACTGAATGCAAAGTTTGGAAATCCACTGAGTGTGAATTTCACTCCCATTTTGTTCATTATTTATCTCCTCTCCACACTACCAGACATCACAAATGGTTCCCAAAGTCTGAATTATAAAATTCTCTTTTTTTATTATATCAGGAATATTTCTACATTAGCTGTGAAGTGTATATGAAATAGTGCTCACAAACCATGGCTCAGATGGCCTAGCCAGTTATCCTAGAGTTGATAATCATGACACTGATGCCAGATTCATACCAAAACCTACACAGCACCTCAGCAAGACAATTTCTGAACTGCTTCTCTCAGATTTCAGTTAATGCCAAATTCAAGTATATGAATGCCTGACATGAAGGTGGAAGAGGGAGAGAGAAGGGAGGGAGCAATGAGAAAATATCAGCTGCCTTCAGAAATGAGGTATTACACGAAATAAAAGAGCACAAGACAGAAGGTCAGGTATCCTCTGTTATTAAGAACAAGTAGATTTAGTCATGGTTCCAAGGCACTCATTAAAGTGAAATTCAATAGTCATTATTTTATTACCAGCTCTAACCTTCCAATGGATACACCAGTCCTACCACTGTCAGTTTGTTGGAAGTGTTGAGAAGATGCGTCCTGCAATCCACAGAGACGTAAAAGACATCATAGAGGGGAACACAGGAGCAGGCTGCATTTCTCTTATTTAACAGTTTAGTATTCAAAGAGTGAAGTAAAGCAAAATACAAGTGTTTGAATAAGGAATGTATTGCAGTCAGTGAGATATCCAACATCTGTATGGCACCTTTAATATGACAGTACTGCATGTCTCAGGATTGTGCACAGAGCTCATTTCTAAAAGATCCTAGGATCTTTTTGCATAATCTCTTTTTTTTTGTTAATTCTGACTTGTTTCTTACTTGTTACCCAGCTTCTCTCCATCAGCACTGCCAGTAGGAGAAGGAGGTCTGAGGACTGGACTGAAGAAGCCAAGCTCCCTGCTATTACTCTTTCTCCTTCAGAAACAACAAAGATGAAATTCTGTCTTTGTTGCAATAAATGGAACACACACCAAAATCTTGAGGGGCAGAATTTCACTGTCAGGCTGTTATCTGTAGCATTAATGCAGCCTTCCTATATACACATCCTTCAGAGGAGACGGGCTTGCAGGTGGGTTAACAAAACCCCATGCCAAAGGCAGAAGGGGAAAGGCTTTCCAAAACATCCCAGGGAATGGGATTCCCCTCTACAGACACCCTCTTCACCTCCAGTCTGTTATAATTTGTCCTGAAACTCCATTTCTTACCTAAGCAGACAGTCCTGCACAATAAGAACCTCATGAATTTTTAGTGCTTATTTCGGGCTTCTAAGATTCTTACCTGTCTCCCAAGACTGATGTTTCCAAAGAAAAGTAAGAAGAAATGAAATTTGCAACAGGAGTTCCATTTCTCTTAAGGTTTAAGCATGTTCTATGGGCCTCTAGCATACATCAAGGAACAGAAAGCCCACATCTTGTAATGAGTGGGATAAATCACTGCTAAAGAGGAAATTATCCCTGTTAGACAACAGGAATGAAATAAATTTTTTTTGTGATTACTTGGTTTGGGTTTTTTTTTTACATTCTCCATTATTTTTGAAGACCCTTTCCTTATTCAAAACAGCATTCACTGATTAGCACCACTATTTCTTTACTTTTGGTATAAATTAAGAAAATTAAATGGAATATTCTTAGAAAGACATCTGTGCCTGGGGTGACTCACATTTGATCAATCCCTATGAACTGTTCTTTTCAGAGGATGTGCAATTATTTGCTCAGTTAGGCTTAAACTTTTTATTTATCTAATCACCCCCCTGTAAAGCTTTGATCTGAGCTTCCAAAACCTATTTTTCTAACCACTTTAGCTACATATTTTAAGTCTTATTGTCTAATCAACTTCAGCCTGCAAAACATGCAATGTCCAACTTAACGCACCCTATTAGGAAATCAAGCTGCTGCATGGACTTTTAGATCTCTCATTTTGCAACCCCATGAGCCATTTGGAAGCACCATTAATGTCATTATTCCAGGGGAGAAGGAGAGAACTGGCAGCAGAGTGAGCCCTCTACACGGCTGTCAGCTTTGCCCTGCTAACATTTGCAGAGTGACTCAGAGGTGAATCACAGGTTTCTGCAGGTGTACACCAGGGAGAGCTGGATGATTTCCATGTCACAGCGGTTGCAAATGTTTACTTCATTAGTTCATGGGGTTACTCAGCAGTCCTAGCCAACTCAATTTCTCAATCTTACTGTATGGCAGTTAAAAAAAAAAAACCAACAGAGTAGATAGCAGCTTTGAAACCAAAAAACACAAAACCAACTGTTGATTTGTAATTAGAAAATCTGAGCAATGATGGAATGTGAAGGGATTTACATGTAGCTGTCATTAAACACACATTATGAAATATTTCAAAGTATATCCAGTATTAGGTCTATTAGGCTCTTTACCATAACAGTAAAGGATATAATTATTATATCCTTCTCCAGAGCAATACACCCTGCACAAGGAATGGTCTCTGAACTGGGCATGGATGGGGATCTCTATCCACTGAAAACAAATTTGCCGTAAGAAAACTTACAAAGACGTCTCTACTTAGGATCTAATTCAAGAGCTTCCTCCAAGTGTCCAGGTATTTCACAACAAGCCTTTGCATGTGTAAGAGCAGTCACTTGGGATTTACGATGGCATTTCCCACTCACTGCTTCTGGTGTGGCTGGAGATTAAACTCCCAAGCTGCGTCTTCTTACATTTCAAGTTTGTCAATGATCCACCTGCCATGGGCAGGAGAAAATCCCTGTGTGCAGGACACCAGGTAGCTGTGTGAACCTCTCTACCTTCAATTTCTCTAAACTAGATTCCATCAGCTACTTATGTATACCTGTTTTACTAGTTTATTCCAGCTATTTTGAATTTTACTATCTTTTGACCTCATGTCAACTTTCTCCCCACAAGATCATGTCACTGGTAAATGTTATTACTTGACTTCATGTTCCTACTTAAAGGCTACTAGCGTATAAAGTGAACAAAATCAAGTCTCCCAGGACTGATCCCTGACCTGTGCCATACTATAAGTGACCTCCAGCCAGCATGAACTCCTGAATGTTTCCATTTATGTGAATTATTTGTCTTAGATGTAGAAACTTGTCCCCCATGGTCAAAGAAAACCAATTCCTTGCCTTCTCATTATTTTACCTTGTAGATTACATTTTGCATACTTACCACACCCAAAAGATTCTGGAAATCCTGGTGGGATTTTCTCTCTTGTACAAAACCAGTAACAGGTTACAACAAAGTCAGCTCAGTCCCGCAATTAAAATTGATCAAGTTATCTGATACTCAGTAGAAATACAGACATTGAGACTTAACTTTCCCTCAAACGAGCTTGACTAGTTGCAGGGGAGTAAAATGATGGCTAAAGACTGAAGCCTATGAAGAGAAAATGGAGCTAAGAGACCCAAAAAAGCTGAAAGTACTGTTTATCCCAGATTTCCTCTACATTCTATGCAAACAGCTGACATCTTCAAAAGATCTTATTAGAGGCTACCCAACCAGAGAACAGAGTACTATGCTAGCTATGCACACAGTGCATGACTATATCAATGACATGCTTCCTTAAGGATGCACTTTTAGCCTCTGAAACACTTCTCTACCTGAACTATGATCTTTAGAAAGTAATGGAGGAAAAAAATGAAAGCTTGTGAGAAAAGAGACACTTAAAACATATATTCTGAGCTCATTCCAATAACACAATGTGCTGCTCTGCATGCTCACACTGAAACAGCAAACGAAATCCAGGGAATCTCTCTGGATTCAAAATATCTCAACACAAGAATGGCCATGTAGTGTTTATTAATAAATCTAGCTGGATTATTCTGGCCAAGGATCCTACAGGGTGTCATCTACACATGAAAGAAACTCCACAAACACTTGCAGTTACAGCAGAGCAGTCTTGGTAACCCTGATGGTCCTTTCCAATCCTCCACTCCCCAAAGAACAAACTGTGCCCTAAAGCACCGGGTGACCAGCACGGAGCAGGGATGACAGTTGGCACGGACAGATGGAGGCTGCCTGGTGGCAGGATCTCACAGCAGGAGGCTCAGCACCCCTCACCAGGCACCACCAGGCTCTGCGGCACCAGCCAGATTGTGCTCTGGGTAGCACAAAGTTTCCTGGACTAAATTACGAGTGTTTGAGTTACCAAGGGGAAACCCAGGGAAGGAAAGCCTCCAGCTCTCCTCCTTGGCAACAAACAGTATTGTCACAGCTAATCCAGGTGTGTGGGAGCTCCTCTGCCCCAGAAGCAAGGTAAGTGCAAAGAGAGAGTGCCTCCTGGGATCCTGCATTACAGGGTGTAATGCAGGATGTGAAGATGCTGCACATCTACCTGGTCTTTATTTTATGTATTGGTTTATGTTCCAGACTCCACGAAAAACATAACAATCAGATGAGGTAGGTACTCAATATGATGCAGGCCCACAGTCATGTTTATTGACATCTCCCCGTAAACATATCTTGTTTCTGACTTAGCAGATAAAACAACATCCTACCAAGGCAATGGCTGCATAAATTCCCCTTTTTTACTCAGCAGCAACTATCTAAAAATACAGTTGAAGACAGATTTTTAAATCCCATTAGGAAGAGATAGTTTCTTAATCAAGTTACCATCCTAAAATTGGCATAGAATTCTTTCCAGGTGCAGATGACACTGACAATGACAATGGCAAGAGAGGAAAGAAATACATTTCAAAACAAAGTGTGCAGCTAAAATTCTGAGAACACTGTGCTGAGCCATAAATCACATGGCACTGCAAACCAATTGCTTAGATGTTCTTTATTTAAAAACTATTAGCATGTTATGCTATACTTATCTAAGTAAACTATAAAAATATTCCCCAAACTAGCATTAGCTATTATGAATCCATTTCTGCTGTGAACACACTGCCCCCAGGGTAAAGGAGCGCTATAAATATCCTGGTTTTCACATGGCCTGATTGAAAACGATGTAGGTGTGCTTGGCATTTAACTTGGGGAAGTTGTGTCAGCTCCCCTCCCTTCCTTCTCCCCATGCTAACAATGCTGTTTGGCAGCTTTTTCACTTTATCTCACCACAGATCTTTGCCAAAACTTGAATCTGCTCCTGACAGATTAACTGCCACCATAAAAGAAACTGGCTCCTTTTTTTTTTTTTTTTTTCCTGTGGATTCTGATTGAAAGGATAAGCTTGAATGACAATCTTCTCAAATGGCCTGGTCTTCTCTCAGGCCTGGGGTTGGGAAATGAGGACCAATACAGTTGGAGAGGCTTTAGTTAGTCAGTAACCACACTTTGAATTCAATTATTTGAACAGTACAACAGACTGTGAGACCAGATTCCCAGCTGTTTTGTAACTTATGTTGTCACTTGCACCTGTGCAAAGTGGGCACAAAATACTTCTAATTTGGCAGTTGGGAATTAGACCCCATATTTACATTTGCTTCCTGATTCCTGACTTTATTCATCAACCAGCATGTGGTACACAAGCTGATGAATTATTCTTTAGATTGTTTTGAAAACACACCACTTGCAAACATACTTTAAAAAGATCTGCAATAATTAGCTGCATTTTATTTTCTCTGCTAACTGCACCTTTTTGTGCCTTTTTATGCATACAGGCATACACAAGTACATTTATGTTAAGTTAAATTTAGTTCCTTAAGATTAATTTAGGGTCAAAATCAGGCCTGAGTGAACACAACTGTGAATGCAAAGATTTCAAAAGAATTCAATATACTTAAACTAGGCCTTAATTCTGCCTTTTACCTCAAGGAACATTTCAGATTTCCAGTGTACAGAGGACATTTTAAAATATCAAAATATAGGCAAGATTGCAGCTAACTCTATCCTTATGTCTTGACCAATCTGTGTTAAATTATATTGCATTTTCTTTGGATCAAAGTGCCTGAATGCTGTTATATTGACATACAGGAACCTGACTGGGCACCTGAACCCTTATCTGTGTCCAGTACTGAAGATCCAGTGCAACAAACAACATCCTGTCCCTCCCTGCAGCAAGTATTTTGCCTCTGCCATAGCACATGAGGAAAGTTTTCCCTATATTTGGATGTTCACATCAAAATTCTGGTTTTCTCTCAGTTTCTGCATAGAGAAAAATTACCTTTCAAGTAGGTACATAACAGGCTGCTTCCAGTCTCTGTGCTTTACAGTTCCTAAGTCACATCTGGTATATTATTTTCCCCTCGTTGAAAGAGTCTCTGCCTCTTGCCTTCAGGGGATGCTGGAATGTCATTATCTATCTCTGGGATGTGCAACTTTTTCTGGGGGTTAACTTTTGTCCCATTAGATTGGCTTCAGCACAAGACTGAGGAAAGCTGAAGTATTCTCAAACTTCACGAGAGAGTACTTGAGCCAGCAAGCAGCTCAATCACCTTTGGTGCCACCCTGAGGCTTCCACTGTCCCAGGAGACCTTCTCAGCAGCAGGGCTGGTGGGTGGCAGCACACTCCAGCATGTGCCAAGACACACAGCACACCTGTACATCCTCTAAAGGAGGGATCAACTGAGCTCACACTGCTTTCCATCATGAGAAGTTTTCTCTGTGCAGAGGAAACCTCATTTAACACTCGGGCCAGCACTCAGCTTAATGAACAAGGCTGAGAATCTGGCCCGTAAAATGAGCTTTATATAAGCAAATTTATCTCAGTTCTTCACCCACACTCATGCTCATCCTTTCCACAAATATCAACCCTCCCCTCACTTTAGGCTTTCTTTTGACCCCTCTCTTACACTCCACCAGAAGCAACACTGAGGCCCCTCAAGGTCAGGGACCTCTATTTTCTGCAAAGCCTCACAAACAGCAATAGAGCTGTATAAATAATAAATAACAGCAACAGTCATTCTATACAAGAAGGCATCAGTTTCAACAACTCACACCATAAGTGATGCTGAGAGTCCACTGCAGGATCTCAACATCAGCTCTGTTGGTGCAGATAATGAAAATAATTCAGGTTGGGGAAAGATTGATCAGAATCATTCATCTGGTTTAATATCTGTAAACTGGAAGTCAGATCATCATTGAAATATCAGTCACATCACCTAGGATATTGGTGCCACAAAAAACCAGAACTGTAACGATGCACAGGATGCAAGAAACTTATAAGGCCATTTAGAACCAAATCTCTTTCCTTGAAGTGATATTACATGCAAAAATTTTATAATGTGTGACACCAACATATGGAGATGAGAGAGTGAAAATACCCATACAGCTGTGGAGACACAGCTGCTGCATTAGTATTATGGGTAGAGAAAAAGATTTGCACCCAATTGTATAAATTCTTGTTAGATTTTCTTCCAAATGGTGTGTGTGTATATGTACACATTTATGTACATAAGTGTGTACAGACATGCACATTAAATTCAATAAAGATTATATGCTGTCTCAGTCATACAGTACCATAATCCTGGGGGGCAGGGTGGGGAAAGCTTTTATCATCTTCCAAGATTTTAACCATTCTCCAGGACAAAAATCACTCCTAACATTGTCTAAAAGGTGACATTATTGAAAGCTAAGGACACACTTAAAAATACTTGAAGGGGTTTGCTTGAAATACTTTGAAATGCACTCTGGTTTTTTGTTTTGTTTAACTTGGGATGGACAATTGACTATTGTGCAGAGGTAGATTGCATCCACAACTCAATATTTGTAAGGCAATTTAAAGGTCACTTTAACAATTCCAGTAATAGTGACCATTAGTGGTTCTGCACAGAAAACAGACATTGCAAGATAAACCAAAGTGCTCTAAAAGTAACTGCTATTCTTTCTTCTCTATGTTCCTCAACTACTCCATCCTTGTCATATCTGATACCTTCCAGCAGCATAGTAAGGAATGTGACTACATGTATTGCACCTAGTGTACTTGTTTCTTTAATTTCTCCCAAACTGCTATTATGTGATGATCTCACCCTCTCTAGAATCAACAAAAGCATGGCAATTTGACACAATTTAATACTAATATGCACAGGGCTATCAATGCAGGAAACCTCGAAACTACTGCATATGTTTATTAGACATTTTAAAAAAGTGTCTGTACGAACCTGATATTTTTAAAGAGTAGAGTTTTTTGTGGTTTGTGTTGTGGGGTTTGTTTCTTTAAATGGAACACACCTCACTATAATTCTATGAAAAGACACTGGAATGATATTATAGCCTTTGCTTTAATCCTATCTAACATAAATATTAAAAAAAATTACTTACAGTCATCCTCTTAATTGCAGTTGGTACTTCTGACAGTGATACCTAGACCGAAAGTTTCTGCAAGTATAGTTGCATAAATACATTTCATCATAAATCATTACTCAGCTTTTATGTAGCCTCCAGTTTTCAGAAAGAATTAGAAATGTGACATATGATCAGGACTGCAAGTATTTTTTCAAAGTTGGATTAATTAACATCATCTCAAAACCAAGAAGAACAAAGCTACTAGGTATGTGGAACATTAATCACATCACTAGTAATTAGTGCTAGAATACAGAAATAAAAAGACAAAATGAGGCCATAAGAAATTAGTCTAATCCAACTACAATTTACCAGAAATATGTAACAAGTAAGCTTGAAACTATGCAGTCACATATTTTAAATGAATAGAAGGGTGGGTAGGGAAAAGCTGGCTGTCTGGGCCAGCTGAATAAGAATGCTGGAGAAAAACAGCAATGATTGGTGGGAAAATTGCAGTAAGTGTGATTCCACCACATTATGATAACACCAACATAGAGGTATCAGAGCAGCAATTTACACCCATGAAGTAAGTACATGGCAGATTTTAACTCATGCAGTCCTTAGGTTATGACAAGGCCTTAGAAATGACAGGATCAGTAACACAGCAAAGCACTGAGCAGGCCCACAGGGACCCAGGACTGCTAGTGGTTGAAATGGATGTAAAGCAATCAAGTCTGTGCCCAAAAGGTAAAGTTTGAGCATTTGCAGAACAATATCCTGTTGGTGGATCTCCCTCAGATGGAAATCTGCTGCCTATTCCTATCTTCTGCCTTCTGACGTTTGCTTCTACTTTTGTCAAACATTCTGCTGTATCTTGTCTCTTCTTCACTCCTTTTAAGCTGACAGGCCTGTTACTAACAAACACTGGAGGTGAGCTTCCAAGAAAAATTTGAACTCTGGCAGATGTAGAAGAAAATTATTTTAGCCTGAAGAATTACCTTGTACATTCTCATCTATTTTGATTTCTCAGACTGTTGCTTATTTTGATACATGCTTTCCCGTATGGACAAGCAGGTTCTCAGTTTGAATTGCATATGGCAAGGCAATAATTAGGGCCCACAAGTAACAGAAACAAGAATTCCCTGCAATAGGTGAGTCCTTTTTGAACTTCTCATTGGGGCATATTCATCTTGGGTATTCCCCCACAATGATCCCAACCTCAGCGAGACAAGGTGTGCTCAAGCATTTGAACTGAGAACAGATTTTTTTGAAGCACAAGAGAATCTTTCAGGTTCTCCAATTGCTCACATGATCTCTGCAAATGTATTCCTAGGAATGAATGTTATCTCAGTGCATATAAATAGATTTCAACTTAAAGAGAGATTGTAAAGCTAACTATTTGCTCTGCATTATTTGTTGTACTTCTTTAGTCACCTAAGCCCTTTGAATCTGAACATAGTTTACAGCTGCTACTGCCTCATGACATTTCCCAGAAAGTGGTGAGCATTCCCAGCCATACACAGCAAGCAGATGGGGCTTAGGATGAGCAACTAACCAAGGTTGCTCTCCTTAGGTCAGTGATACAGAAACAGGAATAAAGCCAAAGTCTTTTGCTAATATGAAGCCACCTTTTCCTTCCCTGGGATGCAAAGCTTTAATTTCCAACAGAAGTTTGACTTTTGATCATTTAGACTCTGATTCAAGAAAGCCCCAAAGTTTACTGAGCAACGGTGGAATTATGTGCTTAAACATCTGGCTGAATCAGGGCTTCTGTGTCTACATCGTAACACAGCTTTTATCAAAGAACCTAAAAATAAAATCCTCACAAGTAAAAGAGATCTTTTCTTCACTTGTGGCTTATTGGTTTGCAGTAGATAACTGCTTGGTTCCAATACTAATTTAAAAGAAAAAAGGCTAAGATACAATCAGTATAAAAGCAATTAGCCAAATTATTTAATGGATTAATATAAATTACATTGTTTAATTACAAGATCAAATAAAATAATGTTGATTTCAATTAGAGCAATTCAAAACAGTGGTGAAGTGAGAAAACCAACTGATTTTTTCAATACTGCCTTCCAACTCTCTCCAAAAAAGGTTATATTAACTACATGAAGACATAAAAATCTATGGTAATGACAAGTCATTATAAAGATGCTCTTGAATTTAATTTTTCAGCTCTTCAGCAACTTGGATTTTACTACCAAAACTTGTAATAATCACAATAAGGTGCAGAGAGAGAGCAAGAATGAGAAAGAGAAGAGGAGAACGATGTGATCCCATCAGTCCTCTTTGTGCATATGCTAATGCCACTTAGCTTTAAACCTCTACATTACTGCTGGATTTATAACCCACCCACCTCAGTGACCTTTTCTCCTGAACTTCTTTTTCCACACTGCACTGTCCTCATGGTCTTTTTACACAGTATAAAGGTGCTCATTTTCAAGTATTGTCCACCAAGGCTGGTATCTTTGAGCTCTAGTTCCTTGTCCTATCCATCCTCATGTCCATTCTCCTCCAGTTTCTGTATCAGTTAATCTCCCTCCCCTCTTCTGCTCTTGTCTGCATTTACCTTTGTGGCTGTGTTATTTAATGTGTCTCTTTGCATGAAAAATGCTACAAACAGAGGCCTTTTATCAAGGCTGTTCTTCATAAGGGGAAATATTAGATTTCCTGCAGCCTAAACTAGCACATCCAGCATGAAGATGCATGGTCCCAGCTGATGTACCCCACTGGTGCTCCACTGCACCATTTCAGTGAGGGGTCTGGACAACAGCAGGCTGCCAAAATACCACCCCAGTATAACTTGGGTGAGCTGCTTCTTCTTACCTATATCCATATACCTTTCCCTGCTGTGGGTCTGCACACCACTTCTCCTGCCTGAATCCAACCATCAGCAGTCACACACAACCTGTACACCACTCCTGCTTCTCTCCCAGGCCACCCAGCACAGCTGCAGCGATGGGAAGGAGCAAGGCAGACAACCTGGGTTCAGGGCTCTTCCCCTGCTCCTCCTCTCACTGAAGACTCTCTCTGCCCTCTAAGCAAAAGTAATGCAAGAGCCATCTAGACCTGAGCCACAGAAACCTCATGACGAGCGTGACTCTGCCTGCACCCCAGAACAAGGGATTCTGCGTTTAGGCTGTGCAGAAAGAAGCACCTGACTGTTTGATTAATATTTTGTGTGCTGCTTTGAAACACTCTGCAGAGCCCCGCTCCTTGGCCCAGCACAGCTTGCTTCCTACCCTTTCAACATTGCAGCACCGGTTGTTCCATCACAACCTGTCCTCCCACCCATTAACTAGGGATGCAAAAGAAATCCTAGTGCAAACCAGGCTAAAAATGAATGTGCCCATCATAAGAAGAAGCTTAAATCATTACCTGCCTAATGCATTTGTAGAAAGGAACAGTTGTAGGACCTGAAAAATAAATATCACATTTACATAACGAACAGCATGACCTTCACTATGGTCCTGCTTACTGAAATTAAGGATACCATCTCAGAAATCTCACGACATTTTCTGCTCAAACAAACTTCCAAAACAAGAGCCAAAATAAAACATGGGTGAGGAAGGAGAGCAAGGAGGTGCTGTGGCCATGCTGATGGAGGCCACCAGAACTGGGTTCAGAGCTCTGACAGCCAGCTCCCAACTGCTTGGCACTGACCTCACAAAGCACACAGTTGGATTTTCCTCTACAGATAACAGCAACCCAGATAAAAAAATGGAACTAACTCTCCAGTGAGGATTTTAGTCCACCAAGATCAACAATATGCCAAACAGCAAGTTTTTACACTGCTTTCCAATGCATTCCAAGAAATATCTTCATTTAAAGCCACCATATATATGAGAACAGCAGACTGGCTGCAGTGTTGTTTCAGCAAGAACTGATAGTGCAGTTCAGGTGAACACTGGATTCACTCCCCATTTTAAAGGCATTAAAGATTTTTGAGTGGATCATGGGGACTATGAGGGATGGCTCATCAAACCTTTTTCATGCAGGAAGTTTTAGCCTCATTCATGGGCTGAATGTGAAACGAATTCAAAAGGTGTTTTAAATGTAAATGAATCATTTGACTCCACTGACTCCTGGAGTCAAATATGCTGGAGATATTTTCCTAGTCAACTTGTTGCTTGAAAACTTCATATTAAGCTTGTTAAGCTTATGTAAAATATGGTCAATTAAATATACTTAAACAGATCTCAAATCTAAGTAATTTGCCCTTTATCCAGTGTTCATTATTTGGGCTTCTGTTTTGGTGGGAGGCAGAGGGGTAGGAGGGTGGTACATCTGTGAGAGAGGGAAACCAGAAACAGAGCAAGCAGAAGATCTCCAGCCAGACTAAGCCAACAGGAATTATACTAACTCATCCCCGTGGATCTGTATGCTGTGTTGGTTTTGCTCTACTGTTTGCATCCACAACAACATGAGGATGTTGCTTTACAGAACTCCCTGCACATACAGGGCCAGGGGAAGGCTCCTGGTTTCAGCATCTGAGCTCTGCAGGAAAAAAAAAAAAAAATCTCAAGCTTGAGCTCACTGCAGCTCCAATTAAAAATAAAGTACAGATGACTCATTTCACTGCTTACTGTTAATGGGTTAAGCTGTTGGAATAAGCCCTACCAGAGCTCCTCCTGACCGAACAAACTCCAGTGCTGGTCTAGCAGGGAGCGTGTTTTATTGAGAGCAGGAGTACTGGTCCCAGATTAACAAGAACCATTTAGGGACCCATAGCAGAAAATATGTTAAAGCAGAGGTCTACACTGGAGGAGGAAAGGGCAAAATAAACACACCCACCCAGTGCAATTGCAGTCATTTCTGTCTCGAATGGGATATTTTCACACACTGCTTCCAGCCCAGAGGTAAAGGAGTGTTTCCACTGCAGTGAAAACAACAGGAACACCAGTGGGGTTTCATAGGTATCTATTTTTGTGCCATGCTCAATTCAAAAGGAGCAAGACTTACTGGATCTGATGTCCACTTTCACTGTAATCCTTTTGTCTCTACTGCTGAACCAGGAGGAAATTATATTTGATGCAAGTCTATGTTCCAACTATTTCATGAGTATATCACTGCTGATCCTGATTTTGCTTGTACTCTGTATTTCAGCTTCCTATTGAAAGCTGAAAAAGTTATACCACTAGCAGAGCCATAAAAGCACGGTTTTCTATTTCATCTGCAGGGCAACTACCTGAGCCAACAGCAAGTGAGCTACCGCATGTATCCAAAAATAACACAACAGCATTAGTACAGACTTCCACACACACTAATCTACCCTTAAATTCACCCTCTCCAGTAGCTCAGAAATAGCTCTCAAGAAAGGCAGCTGTACAGTGGACAGTCAAGCCAGCTCATATAGTCTTAGCTTCATCATCTCTATTCTGCACTATACCATCTACAGCACAGACCTTCTTCATCACACACGAACACAACCTCACCTTGTCTAGAATGCATATAACTACACTGAACATTTGGAGTGCACATTTCAAGGTTTCTTTTTGTCATAATGACATTGGTAAGTGAGTTTACTGTAAATAAAGTTTCCTTCATGTATCAGGTTTCTTCAGGTATTCATTCACACAGAGTGACTTGTGTGTTATACACTAAGAAGTCTTTATTTTAAAAAAAACACAAGAACAATAATTCAGTACCTGACATTTCATCACTGTCATATTTCAATGTTATGATCTGTAATTAGTGAATGCATTAGTCCATTTATATTTTATATTCTACTCTTCATAAAGTTTTCATATGTATTTTTGTAACACTATCCCTTCATAGTTGGTATTGCTTGAGAGAGAAAACATTTCCAGCATCAAGATCAAGAGTTACAGAGTGGGCTATCTATAGCAGAACCTATTGTATTAACAAGACAAGATTTGTTTTAAGTTCAATGGAGAAAAGACACCTTTGAATTTGAGAAGTTAAAGGGTGTTGCATTACCTAGGCACAATAGGATAAGTTAATGATGAAGTTTCAGTTTTAACTTGGAAACTGCTGGGTTTTGTAGGCTTCAGCCTGTCGCTAATAGGTATATTTTAACGAGATACATGGGGATTTAGGGGAACAACTCCCATTATTGTTAATGGGATTCACACAGCTAAATCCCTGAGCTGGAAATGTTTCTTCTAATATGTCTTTAATATAGCCTCTGTGTGTGTGCACACATGTATGTGCGTGTCTAGTTAACGGTTAAATGTATAAATAGGAACATTAGACTTCCAAGTGTTACTTTTCATTCCATGATGTATAACTAAAATGGAAGCAAAATACAGGTCTTGAAAGTGTGATTTTTTATGACAGAAGTGGGTAAATCTATCTGAAGGTTTGGCAGGAACGGGGTCAGCACATGAGCTGCACACCTGTGGGCTTATAGGAGTGAGGTCTGCATCCTTCATGCCCTTTGCTGTGTCTTAAGACAGGGTCAGCTTTTGAACAGTCACTCTTCTAATTCCAACTGGATTTCTGGCAAAGGAGGGCTATTGCAAATCTGGTCGATGGTATCTGGGAGCAATTGATATTGAACTAGAGAGGAAATCTGTGAAATGGCTGGATGCCCTGCTGATCTGGTGCTGACCAGCTGCAGGCTCCTTGGGTAAGATCTATGTGGAACTTGGATTGCTACTGGGAAAAAGCTTGGCCATTACACTGGAGAGCTATGTGCACATGGCTACTACAGCAGCAGCAGCAAATGAAGTGCAATGAAGCTCTGTAAAGAGTTTTTTGAATAAAAGAGAGGGTTTAATTTTAGAAACATGAAGTACTCTCATATTATTACCCGCCAGGTGGTGGGCGATACATGCAGGAAGCAGCCAACCTAAAAGAGACGCCACAAGAAAAGAAGTGTGATTATCTGAGGGGCCAAGCACCACCTTGAAACAGAGCAAACACACTGCATCAAAAGGAGTGACCACCAGGATGCTGGATTTTCAGAAGTACAGCTGAGGGCACAGCAGAACTGAGACTTGAATCGGTACAGAGAGCTGAACATTGAGGGATGAAAAGAAAAACAGAAAGTTAAAACTTTTTTTTTCCTTACCATTTAATCAGTGAGAAAGAATTAGGAGCAAGTAAAACTCAGGTGTCAAAAATAACATCTAAAACACTGGAGCACCAGATAGAAGTATTTGATGAGAAGCATCAACCAAAACAGAATGACACTATGCAGAGGGGATAAGGCTTACAGGTGAAAAAAAAAAAAAAAAAGAGCAGAAATTTTAAACTCAGAGCTGAAAGCAGTGATGTGCACGTGCAATCTTGGAGACCTCTATGAACTTTTAGATACTGAGTGGCCGTGCTGATTTTGGCAGGAGTGGAGTAAATTTTCGTTGTAGTAACTAGCACGGGGCTGTGATGATAGCACAGGGATGTTTCAATTATAGCTGAGCAGTGCTTACACAGAGCCAAGGCCTTTCCTGCTCCTCACCCTGTTCCCCCAGTGAGGAATCTGGGGGGCACAAGAAGTCGGGACACAGCTGGGACAGGGTCAGGAGTTTGATGCTTGTGGGACCCTTCCAACTCAGAATATTCTGTGATTCTGTGACAGCTGATCCCAACTGACCCAAGGGATATTCTGTGTCTTTTGCTGTCATATAACACTGGGGGAAGAAGGAAGTTCAGAGTGATGCTGTTTTTCCCCCCAAGCCACTGTTAGGAGTGATGGAGCTCTGCTCTTTTGAGGATGGCCAAACACCTGCCTGGCCATGGGAAGTGGCAAAATTAATTCCTTGGTTTGCATTGCTTGAGTGAACTGCTTTTGCTTTACCTTTTAAACTGTCTTTATCTTAAGCCACAAGTTTTCTCAATCTTACTTTTTTCATATTTCTCTCTCCCATCCCACGAGGGGAGAGTGAGCAAGGGGGCCAAGTTGCTGGCTGCTTACAAGGAAGATTCACAGGAGAAAGAAGTGTTATCCAATGGAAACAGGAATCCAGCTGAACAGGCCCCCAGATTTGGCAAGCAATGACAGGTACTAGAGCATGAGGAGGACATAGTTTCTAGCAGAGATAAGGGACAATTAATACAGTGTTCATGACCTAAGACATAGAATATGGAAGGCAAAAGGAAGACAACATATGCCCACAGTGATTGTGGAAAACAGAACTCTGTGTCCCAGTAACAGCAGTATCGAAGAAAGAATATGCAAATGTACATGCACTTACTATGGTTACAGAGGCTTCCAATGATAATTAAGGCATCTACTGAGGTCTGTAGCCCATTTAACAAAAAATAGCAGGGTATGTGACCTGAAGGAAAGACCATTGCCCATGCTCCTGCCCTATTTATGACAATTACACGATCAGTGACCAACTGGCTTTCATCTGTAGGAACCCAGCAGTAATTTAATTCCTGAAGCACTGATAACCATCAGTCTTGAGACTAAACAATAGGGTCAACAGAAGAATATTCACCTGCAAATGGAGAAGTCAAAGAAAAGCAACAGTATTTCTTGTTTAGAGGGACTTCTGTCCCACCTATGGATATGGGACTATCAAGCAATGCCCAGGCTGACAGATATGAAGGACATTTGGTCATTTATAGAGAGGTCTGCCTCCCTTTCAGGCTCTCTAAAGGCTGCTCCGAAGCAAGTCCACAGACTTTAAAATGTAATTTGAATCTAGACTAAGAAAATGTTTTTATCTCTGTGCAGAAACTAGCAGTGCCATCAGTCCTGAGAAACGCTTCTGATGGTTGGTGTAACACAAACAAGTCAAAAATGTAATGTATTAAAATAAATCAGGTACCTACTGCCTGAAAAGTTTGTCATTGTCCCTCCAGTTTGTCTGTCTTTTCCTGCTGAAAGCGAGGAAAGTTCATTCTTTGCGGCTCTAAACCCAGCAGAGTTGGGACTCAAGCCAAGACCTGCCATAACACCCAGGTAAGTGACCCACCTTCTGGGATATAATATTCCCACTGCTCCACTGGTGCTCTAACGTTCTGCATAATTTATTAAATATTAACTGAGTAAGGAAAGAAGTTACTCTACAGCCTGGTGTTTAGGGCAGTGACAAAGAAATTAATCCTTGACTCAAAACAAGGCCATGTAACCTGCAGCTCCCTCCTGCTGGCTGGGTGTTCTGGCCAGCAGCCTGTCCTGTGGGAGCAGCAGCTGCTACAGAAGCTGGCTGGTAGTGTTACCTGCCACTGATTTCAGCAATTTACTGGAGTAGCAAGTGCTCAACAGCAGCCTAAATTTACCTCGAAAATGCATATATTTAGCATAAAAATTTACAAAATGGATTCAGACCTGTCTAAAACAATCACTGAAGTGAAAGTATTTTGACCATTCAAAGTAAAAAAAGATTCCCTTTTGGTTTACTCTTCTGGTTCCTTCTGCAAACTTCAATTTTGATTTGAGTGCCATATTCATTTTGATAACAGATCACTCTTTTACTTTCATATCTCACTGCCAAATGGGACTCACCTGTTATCTCTGATTGCAGGCAATTGGAACTTAAAGCAAGCTGTCTATCAACTACTGTTTTAACAGCTGATTAATTAGGGCTACAGGGATCCTGTGGAGAGCTTTATCTGAAGAGCGGCTCAACCATTAGTGGAAGAAACTTCCTTGTACACTCCTAGCTCAGATAACAAAGTAAGATAATAGTTCACAATCCTCCTCCAGGTAATACAAACAGAGGCACTCCCTCTTATCCTAACACATGAGTCAAACAAATCCCCACGATATAGTACTATAGCACTGAATTCTCTAATGTTTCTGAAAATTAATATCAGACAACACGACACATTGTTAATCAAAGTGTTACTAACAAGGATAAATTGCCCCTCTTCCTTTTCCCTTCTGTTTTTTTCTTCTCCTTTTTTTTTTTTTTTTTTTTTAACTGATGGAAGTATCCGGTTTCTAAAGAAATATGAGGATGCACTGTGGTCCTGTATCCATTCTGGGCTACCACTGACAAAAAATGAATCCTGTCTTTGCCTTGCAAATGCTTCAACTCACTCCTTAGTCTTCTTTCAAATGATGATTGGTGATCCAGACCATAAGATATTAATAAATTTTTCAGTGTTTATTCCTCTAAATTCCTTTTATCCACATTTCTGCATCCAGCCTGTGAACTGTCCTTATCTGTTCCTATGGATTTGGAACACATAAAGATCTCTGTAAGACAGGTGCATAAGTACAATGCATGGGTATGGAGAACTCAGTTGTGCAAGGCAGTGTTATGGGATGCTCTTGAAGCCAAAACATGAATTGGCTCCAACAGTAATTAAACAAATTATTACAAAGAAAGGCCTATCAAGTATGAACAACATACTGGATCAGTGGCAACCTGCATTTCAGGAATACTTTAAATCCTTGGCTTCCAGAATGTGCCTCCCCTAAAAATCCACTGCTGGTCATCCTCACTGAGGGCAATTACCAGGAAAAACGAGTATTTTGTAAAAACAGACTCATATAGACTCAATGTTCTGCTGCTTCCTATAGGGGATTTTAATTCTGGTTTAAAAAAATAAAATCCCAAAACCAAACCTACCAAACAAAAAAAACCCCAACCACTGTTTCTTCCTCCCTCTTCAAAAAACAAACAAACAAACAAACAGAAAACACAAAGAAACACAATCCAAAAAGCAAGAAACAGAAATGCTGTAAAACTACAAACACTCTTTTCTTTTTTTTTTTTTTTTGCTTTTAATAGAGAGCCTGCATGAAGAACTCAGCATGTGCCCGTTTCTGAAATTGCAGCCCATCAGCAATAAAAGCAGCATTTCAACCAAGCTCAACATAAAATCTCATTGGCCATGGCCACAAAATCATCTCTCATTATCTCATTATCAGTTAAGATTTCAATGCAGGTTTTTTATGGTACTTTTCCAAATTCCATCTGGATTGGCTGTGTTTCAAGTGGCTGAAACAGCATGATGTTTCTTCAGGATGCATTCCCACTTTACTGGATCTACTCAAAGCACTTACAGATGTTACACATTCTGTGGGTAGGTAGGTAGGAATTTTTGAGGCTTTTGCAAGTGAGAGAAGGCACCAAACAACTTGAAGACACTGCCACCTTCACCCAAAAACTTAAAAGAGATTAACATGTCATTAGATCCTTACCATCAGGAATATATTGTTATATCATATGGAAAAGATAGTCAAGGCATGTGTTTCCTGCAGAAGTGAATTTTATAGCACAGAACTGAAAGGAAAAGAGAAGGGACAAATGCACTCATATCATTGATAAGACATCTACTTTTTGAAAGTTTTTTGTACAGAATGTCAGGACTTTTGATCTATCTCACGCTTATTTTACCAATTAAATAAATACCTTATTAATCTTTTCTAAACAACCTTTCAATATCTGGCCATTTGAATGATTTCTCAAGAAGAAGATTAGAGATTTTAATGCTTGATTCACAGACATTATTGAAGGCATTACCCTGGCAAGTTGAAGCAAGTGCAGAAATGCCAGCAAGGCTAAAGGAAGGTGGGTGGTTCAGACCTCAGTCTCACAGGCCCAATATGCCACCACTGTGATTCACTTGCTACTTTTACAAACAGAGATTTTTTTTCCCCCACATAAAACAACGATGAATAAAGCACCAGCAAAGCTCAAATTCCAGAGAACCTAATTTCTGCCTAAGATCCCAGCCAGGTGTTTCCCACAGCCAGGCACCCCTGGCCTAGAGGTGCTCATTAGGGAACGCTACACCCCCAGGGTGCTGGGTAGCATTTGCACTGCTGTTTCTGCAGGTCCCATAGGGCCAAATCCTGTCCTCATGGGTCAATACAAACTTAACCCGAATCGCCCTCCAAAATGTGCACTGTGATTGAAATTATATTGTACCTGATCTGTAACCATGATACACTTCAGTGAAAGGCTGAGGTTCAGCTGGACAGAGATGCAGTTCCTTTGTCTTTATCAAGGGAAAAGGCCTCGCGTATATTTTAGCGCTTCGGAGAACTCCTTTTGCCAGAATCTGTGCCAGGGACTAATGACATATGGTATCTTTCCTAGATTTGCAAGTCGAAAAGAGAAGACCCCTTTCATTACAGCATAATAGCATCCTTGCAATAGTTCAATAGCTATAATGAAACATGACAACCCAGATCTGCTTCCACTGATGTTTCGAGCCAGTGTCTGAATTGCACACTTTTGAACATGTGTCAAGCCACAACTAAATGCAAAATTCCTATACATTTCAGGGGAGGGGGATAATCTTAATTTTCATATTTTGTAGTGCTCAGCCATTTTCAAATCACCAGTTTCCACAAAACATCGCAAATTGTTACTTGTTCTAAAATAAATGTATTTTTTTCCCTTATTATCTTGGAATGGGTAAAAACATTTCCCTGAGCCCTGGCCCTGTAATCTGTGGCAGTGATCATTATATTTAAACAAAGAGCAGAACATACAGTCACAGATGAAGGGCAAAAAGAAAGAAAAAAATAAAAAGATAAAAAAGAGCACTGTGCATGTATCTCCTGTCCAGCTGTAAGATGTCTGAGTTCAGATCTGACTGCTGATGCCTGTCTTTAGGTGTGCTTCTTATGAATGTAAAATGCAAATATATATGGTATGCTGCAGTTTCAAAGTATACACATGTATCAGATACCAAAATGCAAATCTGGATCCTTTTCTCAGTATCCTAAATTTGGATCCTATTCACCCAACTGGCACAGCTACATGGATTTACAACACTTTATATCAGCTAAGACTTCTGACTATGGGTGACTAGTTTGTCTTACACAGAACCACTTGCCTCAATATTTAAATATCATAACCTAGATCAACCATAAATCAAAAAAATTCTCTTACTACTCGATGATCCTTCTGGGTCCCTTCAGACTCAGCATATTCTGTAAATCTGTGAGAAGATTTACAGGTATGGATTCTTTATGGTTAATGTTCACTTGGTAACTACAAAGGTAAAAATTTACCACTTTCATTAAATGAAAACTCACACTATCATGTTAACACATGACTCCAGAAGTTATAACTTGAAAAGAAACATTAGGTATTTCTATAAACTCAGAAAGAAAAATACCCACAGCTGATGACACTGACTGTGCACCCACTGCAGGCCTCACACAGGCAAAAATCTGACTCAAGTCTCATGCAGACATATGAGAGAAATCCTGCAGAAACAGAGCAGGGTTGTATCTGATGAAAGACAAAGCAAACTCTTTCAGCTTGGCTCCTGAAACACTGGGCTGGAGCCCAGACTTTGATGCTTCCTGGTTAAGAAGTGAAAACACCAAAAAAACAACCAAACAAACCCCCTATAGATTAGCAGGACTACTGTAAGTTAACACATTTCAAATTACTTGTAAGTGCCAGGGTTCTTCCACATTCCAAGCAGACTGTACACACAGAGTGGACAGAGTCCAAATTCAACCATTTGCCAGTCTCCATCTTCACTACTAGCTTTATTTAATAAAACAAAGGCTTCATCTAGTATTTCTCAAAAGTTGATTTTTCTTTAAAAATAATAATAATAAAAAAATCTCTTTGCCCTACTTTTTTTTTTTTTTTTTCTTTCCACTCAAACCTTCTTAATACTCCTGTGGTGGCACTAATAGGATTCCATTATCTGACACAGACTGAGTCATCACAAAGAAACAGAAAACCTTGCTTTCCTATGCAGGAGTCAAGTACCTGCTCCTTTGTAAGGTCTCAGTAAAAAGCTCTCTGTTCAACTTAATTCCTCTCTTTAATGCCATGTTATAAAAATAGGGGTGCCTGAAAATTAGTAAATAAATTGAGGTTACATGAAATTCAACAGAAGTCACATAAACAGAAAATATATAGCGGTTGAATTTTTCATGGCAAAGTCCAAACCAGCTGGTCCAGGGTTCAAGGACAGTAGTAATTTTTTCAAATATATGAACACGTACCTTGATATTGTCCTAACCCTGCATCTGTGATTTGAGTATATAATGGAGAGGACCTTGGACAATTTGGCTTTGCACTCACACTTTAAAATATATACTTAAAGCTGAACATGGAAAGTGAAATTAGACAAGAATTATTCAATTTAGAAATAACTTGTACAAACCCATTTAAATGCAAGCTCTGGAAAATGCAAACAAATTACACATAATTTTAAACATTATCCTACTAATAGGGTAAAATTCTAATCTCAGTGACCTGGGTCCATCTCCTTTGATCTCTCAAAGTGTTGTAGGCATCTGCCTAAGAATTGTCTCAATAATTATGTGGTAGGTGGGAGCAGAATCAGTCACAGTGAAAACAAACACCTGTAGTATTCTGAATTCATGGCTCACACATTCAAACGTATTTTCCATCTTTTAGTTTGGAGTCTAACCTTCCTGCAAATTTGGAGTGATACTGCTGAAGACAATGGGGATTTCTATTGTTGTAATGAAGGACAGAGCCTGTCCACAGAGATGTATTTTTAATAAAATCTTCAAACAGCCATTTTAAGTGAATTTCACAATGTCTTTACTCAAAAATGAGCTGTTCACTAGCTGAAAGTAACAACCAAAGAGAAAAGTTAAGGGATGAGAAAAAAAAGGTTGAAACTGTAGGGACTGGGATATTTAATCATTGATAACACTGACTGAATTGTAAAGAGGCTCAAAAGAAGGTGTATGTGAATGGAGATGTCAGATTAGCTTTCCTACTGGTTGGGATTTCAATAACCGACAGTAGATAAGATACAATTAGTATTCATATATTGAGGCCAGAGATTTGGAACCAGTTTTCAAAGTATTGTCTAGCCTTGAAAAAGCATGAGCTGCTTTATTAAATTTTTACAAAATATATATTTTAATAAAATGCACTTCACAAGAGAAGGAAAAGTGTTGGACGATTGTCTTAATGTTTCAACCACCAGAAAACCAGCTGAGAAGCAAATGATTTTTGAGAGTCCTGGAAACTACATGACTGATCTATCAAGACTTCCACTGTACTTGAAAGGTCCATGGGTCACAACCGCAGGAAGTCACATTTTGAGACCCAGCTATGAAGTTATTCGAATGGCCTGAAGATATACCCACATCAAATGGCTGACCTCCTGCACTTGCATACTGCAGGTCAGCTTACATTTTTTAGCCAGAGGCTCTTGCTGATTCCCTTTCATAATACCCTGGAACAAAGAAACACACTCTCAACTTTCTGGGAAGTCTCCCTGGGTTACCTAGAACTCAGCTTGGCACAGCAGATCTCTCGCAAACAAGTTCATCTCTTTCAAGTGGAGGCAATGACACGGTACATGCAAATGCTGCTTCCCAGCCATCCTTTTCCAAGACCACCGAAAACAATTTCTCCAAACGGAGTTTCTGACTGCCTTTAGTAACTTCTGTCCCAGACTTTGCATCTCAAAAGCACTTCAGATTATTTGGCTTTGAAGAAGTGAAATGATGACTTGCATAAATACGCTTCTCAAAATCTATCAGGTCAGCCTTCAGCCCTCTGCAGTTAAAATGGTCTTAACAGCAGAACTTGCAGTAAACACATCCAGCTTTCTACAGGCAAACAATCCAGTAAGTAAAAATTCTGATAAAACAGAGAACTCTGCCACTGCATGTCATATGCCCCACACAGGAAATCAATTAAATCTTTATTCAAATGCTGGAGCTTCATTTACTTTTTGAATTTCTTTGGCCCCTTCATAAATGTTCACTGCAGTGAAAAATGGTACTGCAAGTTTATGCAACATCCATTTGATTAAAAATTCTAGAATACTTTTGAAAAAAATATGGAACCATTAATGCTGTCTTCCATTTGTGTAGTGTATCAGTGCTGTATGTTTTTAGTTAGCTACAGTAACATGTAGGCCTGCATTCTCCAGTCTAACAACCACATAACACTGGGTACTTGCAGAGCACTAAATTTTACAACATACAAAAACATCACAAGTGGTTTATAACATTTGTTGTTGCAATCATTCATTCACACTATTCACTAGTGTTCTCCTGGATTAATTTCAGTCTACATTAAATGACTAATTTATTGCTTCTAAAAGTAAAATATAATAAACTATTTAAGTCTATTAACTATTCATAGCAGAACAGTGCAATATGTCATAAAATGCAGAAAATGTAAATATACAAAGATATGCCCCCAAAGTTTTCAAATGTCCACAACCTGGTGGATTTTCTTGTTTATTAAAAAGAATAAACTTCAATTCTTTTTTTTTTTTTTTTTTACTATTTTTGTTTGTTTAGCTTAAGATTGTGTAGTCTATATCTATTAAAGGTTCACAATTTAGTATTCACATTTTAGGGTCATCTAGCCTCCTGCCTAGGTTAGATTTAAAAAAAAATGCAAAAAATAAAATGCAGGAATTTATCTACAGAGATGCTATCAACAAGTAAAACAAAAAAGAAAACAGAGCCAAGAAAGTAAGACACAAATACAAAAGACTAGAGCACCTGTAAACACTAATTTAATATTCAGACACAACTGTTTTATTGGGCATTAAAATATCACCTTATAAAGAGAAACAAGCCAATTATTTCCATTTAAATTTAACTTCACTTATTCTGTATGAAAATTAGGTAAATTGCTGCAGAATTACAAAGACACTGCAGCATGAACAATCTTGGTTTTCCTCTACTTCATATAAATATGAAGATAAATTGCATTGTCTATGAGTTTATTACATTTATTTTTCTCTTATGTAGTACATATTTATAGCAAGAAGTTATGAATGAGCTGAATCTCTCTGCTCGTTCTCTTAGCAAGGACATGTACAGTGAAACCACCCCCCCAGAGGAACACAGATATATGTAACTGGGTTCTCAGCTACAACAAGAACCCCACAGAAATTTTTATCCCACTGGAAACTGAATTTTTAAGTTTATTTTTCAAATGTAAATTTTTCGATTTAGAATTTGTATGGATTTGTTTTGCGGGTTTGATTTTTTTACTTGGTTTTTTACTTGTTTGTTTTTGTTAGTTTTTGTTTGTATGTGTTTTTGTATCCAGCTCCCTGCACTTCTTCCAACCTCAGGGACACCAAAGCACCTTCAGAAAGGATACAGTAGCTGACTTAAGAGATGACTTCATCCACCTCTGAAGCTCTTCATCTTGACGGTGTGGAAATGAACCAACTTCCATGAGAGCAAAGCAAAGCACTACACAGGACCCTCAGTACAGAAAGCCACTTGCCAAATGCAGACTAACAGAAGTTAAAGAAACACTGCAAGATCAGTCCAAGCACTGGCAAGATTCTACAGTTCGAGTCATTGACCCATCTCTACGATTTGCTTGGAAAGAGTTTGATTTCCAAATGCTGCTTGAAAATATAAGGCTTCTACCATCAAAGGCTGAAATCCAGTGAAAACAATTACTTAGAAAAGAGTCACAAATGGGCAGGTTTAGTGAACATAATGTTGGTGGCATTGCAGTGCTGCTTGTAAACACTTTGTCCCTGATAAGAGTCTGCACCAAGCAACTCCCAGCAAGAGCAGTGCACTTTTTCTCACCACAGGGAGATTCCCTCAGGGAGCAACCAGGGAGCCACACCACTGGAAACTGATTGCATATATCAAACAAGAAAAAAAATTTCTTGTTATTTCAAGCAGTAAAAAGAAGGAAAAAAATTGGCCTGTACTCGCACCTGCACTCACATCTAGGAAAAAGAAGAATTGAAAAGAAACTCTCTTATATATGTGTACATACACACACAGGTTAGCTATTAAAAATATGGGTGTGCTTAGCAGCTGAATAGACCTCTTCTATTTGGAGTATTTTTTTAAATACAATTCCCAAAGCTTAGTCCACATCATTAATGCTGTGAAAAGTGAGGCTACTGTGTGGCTTCAAAGCATAATCTTTTTTCAGAGGAGTAGACATCTGCCGCATTCATTTTACTGCAGAGGTTTTTATAGAAAGAAATTAAATAGGAGAGAGGCATGTAGGGGGAAGGGGGTTTTTTTTAATGCACAGGAAAGAGTTCTGCCCTCATGCTAATATAATGGCCATCAGTAAAGGAGCACTGGGACAGGCAAGCTGGGCTTTGCTCTCCACTTTCAGTAGGTCAGATTGGTTTAGCTGAGGAGAGTCCTTTAGGTGCTGTGTCCAGGTTGCAGCCTGGGGAACCACCACCCTGCTCCTCTCCCACAGTGCCTCTGAGCCTGAAAAGTCTGAAAGCTTTAATAAAAACCTATTAACCAAAAGCATTTTTATTAACTAGTTTCATAGAGGAAAAAGTGGACCTGGGAGCAATCGCATGCATAAGGAGGCTGATGATCTGAGAAGAATATTACACAGGCAGACAAGAGGTTGCAAAGAGCAGCAACTTTTTTTGTCTGCTTCCTTGGTAAAAGGACAAGACACAGAGCTTCAGTTTTGCTCTTCTTGCCCTTTTCTTCTCCACTGTAGTCTGTGGTAGTCTAGCCCCCTGGGTAGACCCCAAGTCGTTCAGGGCAGGCTGTTCACCATCCTGCGCTCGCACAGAGCCTGAGGAGGGCTCAGCTGGTGCCCCACAACAGCTCCATTATAGGAACCGCAGTGTTGGGGCCTCATCCCTCTACTCTGCTGTCAAAAGATACCTCCTGTCAATGTCATCAGGGTTTTAATGCTTAGGATGTAGCTGTTACTTAGACAAGGTAGATATATGCTCATCCAAGTATCTGAGCTACTGTGCTTAGAGGCACTGACAGACTTCTATTGTTCTGCTGCTTACAAACTGACAAGCAGGAGGGAAGACACTGAAGCTGCCCAGGCATAAAAGGGGATTTTCGCAGGGATACACCGACAGGACATTTCTCCATTGCTTTTCCCTACACATCACTTATCACTCAGCTCTATTACACAAGTCTGCAGTACCTGTGCTTTCCAAAAACAACATTCCAGAAGACTGCATCATCATGGACCAGAGAGCAGAAATGAGTGTATGGTTTTCCCTAGCCCTGAAATTCAATGTATGAATACAAGAAGGTGGTGATTATTGATTTCAGAGTCATATAATACTATCAGAGGTCTGAAAAACATGTGGAAAGGTAGAACCGAGGTTGCTTTCCAAGAGAGGAAACCAACACAGACGATGACTTGAAAATGAAATGAAGCTGCTGCAGACCAGGAAAGGATGGCCTGTTGTCCATGGCCAGGCAGACAGACCAGGTGGCAATGGTAGGTGCAGTAAGGAAAGGGACAGGTTAAACCTGAGGGAACAAAAGCTGCTGTATGTTGCAAAGGCTCCACTACAACAGGGCTGCCAGAGGAGTCTGGACAAACAGCAGCCAGGAATGACATAAATACGGATGTTTCCTTTGAGGCTGATGGACAAATCAGATGTTTTCAACACCACAACGCTACCACTCAACATCATCACACCTTAGATTCACTTCCTTGCTTTCCATCAGGTACCATATCCGAGGCTCCCCAGGCTCTCAAAGACACACTGCTAACCCAGAGAAATCTAACCTATTGCAGCCACCTGGCTCTCTGGGAAAGAAAGATACAAAACCTTTCATTACTTTAAATATTTTGATGTTAGCAGGAGACTTCTTAAATAACTCATTCCAGGAGAAAGATATTTGTCAGTATGCTGTGACTGTGATTTCTATACAACAATCAATCTCTTGGATTATTTTGCCTTCTTGAAAACTGTTGCAGCTCAATCATTTACCAGACAATAGATTATGTAATTTCTCTTAAATCTACAATAAGATGATGAGATTCAGAGTCAGCTTCAACCTGATTGATAATGTTTTAAAGGCAAAAAACTGACAGTACAAATACTCTGAGTTCAGAAAGTTGAGGTAGAGAACAATGAATGAAAATAATAGAAAACAAAATTGAATTGCACAAGAAGTTGCAACACAATCAGTGCTCCAGCTCTTATAAGGCAAAATTATGAGTTTAAGTATACCACTACCATGAAAAATATTATCCCAAAGTTAAGAATATTTCTTCAATTAACCAATATTGTCCTCAATAGAAAAAAAAAGTATATACTTTTATACCCAGATAAACTGAATTTCTTTACCATCCTGCCTCTGCAGTAAGGCTCAAATTTCCAGATCTTTTAGTACGACTCTTTCAGACAAATTTCCAAAACAGCTGTGTGTTAGTTAAGTAGGATGAGATATATTGAAAAGCTGATGCTTGTTATGTGATATTTAAATGACAAACTTTTGAAGTAGAAAAAAGGGGATGTGCTTTTCTATTAGAGCTCTCTCAAAGTGAGCATTAACGACCATTGCTCTGCTTCACTATCACTTTCTGTGTTAAAGTCTCAAGTGCCTTCTTTAGAATAAGATGCACCCCCATATTTTCTGTCAGGCAACATCCCTTTAATTTTCATTTTAATATTTTGCATCAAAACAAAAACTGCATCTTATTGTAAGTAATATAATTTATTTATACTTGATATCATTTGAAAAAGTGATGACACACCAACAGCTCAAGCATGAAGCATTTTTAATTCTTCAAATGAAGTGACAGATGATTATCAAATAACATTTATTAAATATTTAAATAATAACAAAAAAAATCATTTAAAAAGCATACGAAACACAAAAGAAAATGTTTTATTCTGGCTGCTTTCTGTGGTTTGGAGGATACCTGGGGTGACAGGTCCCATAGTCATAGAAACTTGAGCAATCAGTCCATCCCACTGTGTGAAACATTTTCTGCTATGTATCGCTTGTTTCTTGCCAAGACTGTTACCAGTCACTGTTTTCATCACTCGCCTTGTGTTTATCCATCTCCTAACTCATTACTCTCCCTGACAAGCCCTTTCTTGCTCAATAATTTGCTTTTTTTCCCCCCACCTGGTACCATCTACTAGTGATAATTTTCTAAACACCCAGTAATTTGGGCTTTAATTATTCAATATGCTTCTTAAACATTTGCAGTTTCCTCAGGTGTGCCAACGTTAAAATTAAAAAAAAATATTAAAAATTAAATCATCTAGTACATTAATTCTGAGATTAAGTATCATGACTCAGAGGGGGTTACCCACAAGATGAAAATGCAGTAGAAAAAGAAATAGGAAAAAATTGGATAAAAATCTACAATGGTATCAAAAGTAGGAAAATCTGGAAACTGCCTGAGTACCATAATCTCCATGTTCAAACATAATTCACGTGGCCAAAAGCCCCATATCCCCATTTTCACGTTGTGTGTTGGCTTTTTTTCAGTCCTAGTGTTTAACACTGGCCTGATAAAGTGAAACATTTTTGGCAAGAAAATCCTGCTCTTGTGACGGTTTGATCTAAAAAGTTCTTCTGAGGCCTATTCAAACTTTTGGCACATTCTCCAGTTCTGTCAGGTCTCTCATGTATCCACAAAGATTGCTTTCCAGTTTGCTTGTTGGTTACAGAATTTAACAATCATGCTGCTTCTTCAGTGGCATCACAGTAAGAATAGACTGTGGGGGCTTGTTTTTGCAGAGGGGGATGGGATGGGGGACCGATTTTTGTTAATAGAAGATTTTGGCCGGGAGCCTTTTGCTTTGGCTTTTTTCCAGCAAATGCCATTTGGCATCTGAGAACAGGGTTTCTCTTTACCAGTTTGGCTCTTCCCATAAATAACAGTAAACCATCATTGCTTTATTTCAAAATAAGTTCCAAGAAATTTTTCTCTTCCCCCATGAGCAGGAGATGATGACACGTGTGAAAGCAGGAAAGTCAGTCTACTGGAGGCATGGTTTGGGTTTATCCAATTTGTGGTTGGAAACTGAATTAATATGTGGGTGACAAAATTTTATGCAAATACTCATCCTCTAAGAAAAAAGGAGGTATTTAATAATCTTTTTATGTATCAGAACTGATGAGATTTTGGATATAGAACAACAATTTTGTGAAGCTCCACAGATTCCACAATTGTCTATCCTGATAATGTCAAAAACACAGAACAGCACTATCTTCCCTTTACTTCAGTCTTTGTAGCTACAATAAGTCACAGGTCAAGAGAATTCTGATAAATAAAATATTTATTTTCATATACATCTGTTATTAAAACCACCCCCTTTTAGAATAAAAATGCAAATAAATTTTCAGTTTCAGTAAACACTTCCTTTGATCTCCTTGCAGACAGTGCCTGTTGTCTGGAATGAGAAGTAACATTATCTAAGTGTAGAAGTAATACTTCTACTGTAAAAATCCACTGAATAAGTGACATCACTTGTCTATATTCAGTTTACAGATGTAGTGATCTATAAAACCCCAGAATTGTAAGAAACAAAAACCCAAAAATAATCCCCACCTCCCCGAAAATCCATGAAAAAATGAGGTAAGAAAAT
This sequence comes from Myiozetetes cayanensis, assembly GCF_022539395.1. NCBI lineage: Eukaryota > Metazoa > Chordata > Aves > Passeriformes > Tyrannidae > Myiozetetes > Myiozetetes cayanensis. Next base: position 15,844,756 of record NW_026086937.1, read on the forward strand.
AAATTAAGCACGTTACTAAAATATTTTCTCTCAGAATGAATAGAAAAAGAATGCTTAGAAAAATATTCAAAATTATGTTACTTCTGCTACACTTCACTTTTCAAATGCTCTCTGTAACTGCCTAAGTTCCTTTGACAGAAATGTTTATTTCAACGCTTACTGTCTCAGACAAGAGAAATCCCTACATATGATGAACCTTCATCCTTTACAACAAATTTAGTAGTGGACCTTAATACTGTGCCACTATTAAAAACATTGTGATTGTGTATTAAAAGGTCATGCTCATTTTCTAAGCTTTCCCTGTAGAAAACATGCATTTCTACTGTATCTGCACTGTAACTTGAGGGCTGTATTCACTACAATTTTCTGAGCTGGGTGGATATAATCTTCCTTTTTGTTTACTTGTCAACAATATTAATGCTTTCTATTTTCAGCACTTTACTCTCTTCGTACTCTGAAGATATGTCAACAGGCAAAAAAGTACACTTAGTACTTGAATATGTAATGCAGCTTCATCTTTAACTCTAGGCATATTTGTCATTGTTCAGGGGTTAAGAATTCATACTTATTTCATAAATATACCATCAGTATATGCTAACTGAATTATACATGGTACATTTCTCACATTAAAGTAGAAAATAAAATTTACTATCAAGAAGTGAATAGGTAATACAAATATTTTCCAGCCATTACATCCTTTCGACTTTTTTTTTTTGGTGCCTTAAAGGACCCTAATATTTGGTACTGATAAACCAGGTAATCACAAAAATGCTGAAAGTTCATTTTGATAAAGAATAGCTATTGTAGGGTGCAAAGAATACTGGAAGCCCATTAGTGTGAGAGGTAGTTGTGTCACTCTCTCTATAAGCCTGAAAATATTCCACACAAGCTAAGTTAAAAGTTTCCATTAATCACTGTCAGCAGCAGAAGCCAATTCCCATAACAGATCATGAATTTACGCTGTACCCCACTTTGTTCACGAACGTGGCGTTTCATGACATTAGTCAGAAAAAAATGACTAAGCTCCAAGATTTTTGCTGTACTCTTTTACAGTGTCATTATTTCACTATTGGCAATATAATCCATAACTCAGGAGTGTCAACAGCATTTCCTTCCTTTGGCAAGATGCCGATCTTTATCAAATAGTATTACAACAAGTTTAACTCTTGGCAACATCTTTTGGAGCTCTTGGGAATTTTAGCACTTCCCCATCAAAGGGTCCAGATATCTGACACACCATAATGCTTCAGGGCTATTTCTTGAACTGTGATACCTCGCAGAACATGATACTGGCATTTGGTCACAATGACTTTTTTTGATATTTAAGATTGACACTTGCTGCAATTATCCTTTCCACAAGATTCTGCTCCAGAGATGCGCAGCCTCTCAAATTACTGACAGCCCTGTCACAAACCTGACTTTGTTCTCTTAACCAACTACTCCCCATGGCATTTCATTAGAGGGACATTTTGACTGAAAGCAGTCTTGCCAAATACCTTTCTACTCATAAATTGGTTTGTCATTCCACTTCTGGCTGTCTTTATTGAATGACGTGCAGATTTGGAGGTAATCCAATTAACAAGTGGAGCAATTAATATCACAAACTATCTTCATGCTAACTTTCTGAGCTAAAGGGTTAAGCATTTTCTACTGACATGAGATCTAAACAGTATATTTAACAATTCTTACATTTATGCAGCCTCTTCCACTGCCAACTCCCTTGCACCATCTTAAAAACTGTGATTTGTTGCCAGTCATTGTTTCTCATGGAATCCCCCTGGGAACTCCGACAGGATTTTTGCATCTATGCTCAGGTCAAAACTTATTTGTACAGAGACAGAGACACTATCCTCATCCACCTTCAAATGAAACACCCATTTAACAAGTTACAGAAACAGGAAAGAATCAGCTCAAAGAAAAGGAACTGTATTTTTCTGTTGCTCTTTCTGTTGGTGATCAGTTCTGAAATACCAGTTTGCACAAACTTCTACCACGTTTTAAAATATTACTACTTCATCTCTCGAGAAGAGTAGAGGATATTATGCAGTCATCTTGCCTGAGTTCATTATCAGTCCAGTGTGTTTAATATTAGAATTCCTCTATATTCTGAGAGAATGGTCCAAACAACAAAGCAAGTTTCCTCCCACTGACTTTTCTGGAAGCTAAAGTCAAGTAAAATATTATTTGTGATAATTTTACAAAGGAAAGATTTTTGATTATTGAAATGTCTTCCCAGGGCAATTTTGTGCTTGCCTTGCTGCTATGATAAGCATCAGGGGAGGAAAAAAAATCAGCTCCTTACAGAGGAGAAACTGTGTCATACCCACCTTTTAAAAGTGAGTCTTCTAGGATCAAAGCAGAACACTGTAAAAGCTTTAGAAAAACTGTGCTGTTTTACATCAGGGCTGAATTTAGCTCCACATCTTTGGCTAAGACTTTAAAGGTAGCAAAAGAGAATGAAAAACAAGGACAACACAAGGTCACTATGATGGAATGAAAATAACTGCTGAGAGCTTGCCTTTTTTTTTCCTTCAAACATTCAAAAATTGTTGTTTAATTAGTCAAAATGCTAATTTTACCTATATGACAAAAACCAAGGAGTATAATAATGCAATGGCTCAACAGAACTGTGTGTTTGAGCAGGGACCAAAGGACAAACTTTCCAGAAAATCAGCTCAATAAACAAAAAGAAATCCTTAAACCAGTTGACTGCCCTAACTGTGGCTTCTCTCACTTCTACCCTAGATAATCACTTCTAGATGTGTTATTTTCCATTTGTCCCAGTTGGCATTCAGTGTGTTTGGATGGTTAATTTCTCAGCAAATACATTAAAGATACTTTGGGGAACTGCTTATTTCTATCCCAAATTCCAACCTCTATAGTGTCAGCAGCACACCAAACAAATTACTGCATCCCAGGAAATGGACTTACGCTTGACCACTTGATGCCAGTTGACACACTTGTTAAAGTACTCAGTAGGTCTCCAATGACCTATTGTATGTCCTGAAAGGCATTCCTGCTGACAATCAGTTTGCATTTCATCCCCTTGCCAAAAGGGATGGGCAAAGTATGGTTTATTTACCGTAGAGATGTTCTCTCACTTTCACATGTTCCTAGAACAAACAGCATATCTGTACTTCTTAACATTAAATATTTGGACTTGACTATTTCTTTTCATTCCACTTGAATTTCCATTCAGGCCTGGAAATGCCAAACTCCAGCTTGGTCTCATGAGCAGCTGTGAGTGAGATCAGCAGTGACACTGCTTGAAACCTCACAAAGGTAAAAAACCAGTTTTCTAAGATTCACAGTTCAATAGCTTCATGCTGAAGAAACTTGAAAAAGCATCCCTGAGTATAAGTGGCAACTCAGCTGAGAAAAACACCACAAATCCCAGCCAAAACCTAAATGAGACAAGTCTCTTATTGAATGTCCTGCTTGTAGAGCTGAAGAGAAGCCTTGGACTGGTTGTGGAAATTTTCTTGCACTGCCTTTCTGCTGCCTCCCCTAAACTCCAAGCTTTTTCTTGAAAGGTTTTCAACACTTAAAAGAGTATTATGAGAAACAAAGACAGAGAAGAACTGTTGTTCTTCAATTACTTGGATATAAATACTAGTCAAGACTATGTTGACTTCCACAGACTATTCTTACAGATCCCTAGTAATTCAATATCCTCACTTTGAGATCTGGTTGCAGTCAGAGAGTAATACTCATCCTAAAACATCCAGAGGTTCCTCAATCTTTTTCTAGTCATCCTCTTCCTTCTACTGGAAAATGAGGTCTAAAAGGCACAGTACTACTCTTCAATATAGACTATATAAACTGCAGAAGTGCTTGAAAGCTGTTTCCAAGACTCTTATGAGATCTTCACAGCTGTAGTGCCTTCATCTCTGTAAAGCATTGTAAGATGCCTGTAACATGGCAAGTGTGCAATAGGAATTGTAGAAGTATTTATATGTCTTTGGCCATATCACAACTGTATTTCTTTGTGTAATCTTTCTCTAATTTGCATGTTCTAGATCTAACTGCATACATCTGCTTGCTGACTGGATTGGCCTCGTGGCATACATTTCAGTGAGTTATACCTCCAACTTAAAGATAAAATTCTAAACACAGAACAGTCCTATTCTGAGGAGACAGTAATCAGGCAAATACACCTCAAGTTGCAGAACACTTAGCACCAATATACGTAAAAGAAAAATGAACTCCAGTTCACTTGCAGACAAACCCTACTGCCTTGGCGCAGTTAGTCTGACAGCCAGAGCAGTACTACGAGAGAGCATAAATCAGATCTTAATCATTTCATCCCTTTTTTCGGAGGAGCACAGCTGGTAGGATCAGAGCACACCAACTGGGACACACCATTTGATCACTTCTATTTCCTAAAGCTTGAGGTTTAAAGGGAACCTTAGACCATTGGCTACGTCTGAGTTAGTAAATCTTTAGCACTGAGGCCAACTGGGGAAGAGCAGCCCACATCCACACTATTGATTACCCTGCCCTCTGAGACAGGAGGACCGTGTCCAAAGAGTTTATTGGTAATGGTTTTCAGCCTGTGCCACCTCCAGACCTCATGGATGAGTCTTATTTCTCATGAGCCAGAGGCATCTTACTTTAACACAGAATAGAAGGTCACGTATCACTATGCAAATAATAACATGGGAATAGCCTCTTCCCAATTACCACACACCATTATATTTATATCCAGAACTGGATATAAAAAGCAGAAACAAAAGATAATTACTAATTTTTTAAATCCAATTGGTTCTCCTTTCACTTTACTGATTGAGGTCTTTAAAGTAGTCCCAGCATTGCATTTTATTCAGCCTTAAATACAATGGACTCTTTACCCAATTTTGAATATCTTTTGGGATGTAGAACCCTGTGCAGTAAGTATTAGCTTGTCAACAGCCCAGCCAATATCAGTACTGAGAGAAAAAAACTAATCTATTCATTATGTGCCTTTTTTAGAAATTATATTCCCCTTTCTACCACATTGCATTGACCATGTGTTTAATTGCTCACACTCTGCCCACTGTGTAAGATTCATAGCCAGGAGGGAATAGAAAAACAATTTAATGATGAAGAAATATCAGAAATGATACCTAACAATTTTTGCTCTGTCTTCAGAAAGAAATCAAACAATACAATCTATTTGCTATATCACCAATCTTCCATTATCTTGCCCAGGATGGATAAGTGATTTATCAGCTTGTTTTTACCACTGTAATTCCGAGTGCTGGCAAAACATTAACAATCTTCCTGACTTCTGGAACTTTGTCAGTATTCCAGTATACAAGCACATCCTATTTTGGGGTCTCTTTTCTGCTGAACAAAGACCAAAATATCACTGCTTTTGTGTGTACCAAACAGCAGATGTTTTCCCTCATCTCTGTCCAGTAACACAGCTATGCCACCATGTCGGTCTTCATAAAAAAAAAAAATTTAAAATTTCTTATTGTCCTTTCACATGGCTTTATCCTGGATGCTTTAGTGGCTGTTATCAACTTTCTACACTTCATAACTTCTGAACTATATCAATTGTTGTTAGTGTCCCTTTTCCTATTCATTATAAATTGCTTTTTTATTTCTAATCTCTGCTTTCACTTCAACACTGAACCAGAAAAGGCTTTTAGGCTTTTTTTCTTGGCTGTAGAGTCATGGATTTTTGGACTATCTAATGTACCTGTACTTTATAAGAACCTTCAATTTTCAGCCACACTTCTCATGCTCTTATGTCTTTGTGGAAATTATATCACATTCTTCCCCTTTCTGCTGTATACAAACTTTGCCACAGGTTTTAATGGTTTTCCTTACGTGATCCTTTCTTATGGATAAATAGTTTCAGGTTTGGAGTGGTTGCTCTGGAGATGTTGTTTTTACGTTCCCAAAATAACCTGACTAGTACCACTAGTTCCTCTTATCTATCTCCAGTGCAGGGCCACCAGCTCAGTGTCTGCATCACCCTTCTACCACCAGAACTATCTGATTTACTGCCAAACTGTTACAAAACCCCACTGATTAACTAAGATCAGGTTAATGTAGGACTGTCTGTAAGCATGTATATATGTGGCAATATTCTGTTATGTCCTATCCTTGAAATAAAACAAGCCACTCTAGTGCCAAGTTTGGATCTCTAAAAAAAGAGCAAACTCTTTCTGTCCCTTTAGTATTTATGAGACACCACAGGGTCATAGAATGGGCTGGGTTGGAAGGGACACAGAATCATCATAGAATAGCTTGGGTGGGTAGGACCATAAGCATCATCTAGTTCCAAATCCACCACCATGGGCAGGAAGCATCCAGCAAAACTATCTCTAAATTCAAGTTAGCGAAAACTCCAGAGGAAAATTGGGTTCTTTGGAGCTCAGGATGGGTTATGTATCCAAACACCTCCCTTCTCTGTAAGAAGACAGATTCTAGTTTTGAGCACCTGTGAGCAGCAGTGTTGATGGATATCACCCTGAAAGCCAGATCTGAATTTCGAATCCCGAGACCTTCAATTTTAAAGTCACTTAGAGGAAAATGGACAATTATCGATTTTATGAGGCCCTCGGGAAAAGTTCAAAAAGTGTGGTGTTATATTTGAAAATTGTTTGCAAACAGAAAAAGGTGCCTTAAATTGCCTCTTCAGTTCACAGAAATAATAGGCTTCAGCAGAGTTAGGATGCTAGGTGTTTTCGAAGATGTCACTGAAAAAAATAATGGAAAATGCTCAAAATGTTGGTACATCCTTGTAGCTCAGAGTGCAGTACATGCCTTATTGTCACCTCTGTGCACTAATTACAGTGAATGGAAAAGGGCAACAATAAATAAAAACCAGATGGGGAAATGTCATCCAGTTAATCCAACTCTGTATCCTTCTAATTCACAGGAAACATTTTATTTCTGGCTCACAATGGTTAGTGCTGCAGCACATTTTAGATGCTGGGAGTTTTTACAGCAGAGGGAGTTCTTACATTACATCTTTCCTGTTGTTTTCTGGCACAGATTTTCTTTCCCCTATAGAAGAGATTGTGTAGGATACACAAACACACACGAGCCTAGAGAAGCAGATTAACTTTGCTCGACTTTTCAACTCAGAGAGTACAAAGTTTGCAGGTGCATGTTCATGACTTGTGTTACTAAATCCTGCTCCTGCTACGTCCATCATGAGCACCCACTGAAGGAGAGGAGTGGTTTATTTAGTACAGAGTCACATCACTAGAGCCTGCTTAAGATTTTCACAAGGGGACCAACTAAAAAGTGCTCAGCAGCCAAGTATCCTGTACCCATCACCTTCTGACTATTGGACTTAACCTAAATAGCTTCATCTTATTACCTTGTTCTGGATGACATCAGCTCACAGCTTTGTATAACAAGGGACTTGTAAAATTACCATACATCCCATATTTTGTGTATAACACACCCAAGCCTTTCACCATTGCTCAAATTCCAAACCTCACGGCTGGTTGCCAGGATTTACTAAAAGCTGTTGTGAAACTGGGTGGGATGACATATACAGGAGCACAACGACCCCTTCATCACATTAACATGGAGCATCAAGCTCATCAATCTCACCTGCTCCTCTGCCAATAATTGTGCCTTGTTTTGCTCCCATTTCAACTAGACTATCTACCAAAAAGGAACAGGAGAGATGAAGAGTCTAACCCAAGTTTCACCCCACATGGTTCTGCTGTTCTCGCAGATGGACAATGGTCCAAGTCTCAGATATGATGGGAAAGGGGAGTCAAGTTCCATCCTTTCTGCTGCAGCTTGCACAGACTCCTGTTTACCTTGCCCTACTCGAGGGCTGATAGTCCTGGCTTGTTGGACCATTAGCATTTATGCATTGCTCTGGCAGGTTGTTAAGGGCTTCCTGAGACAGTGAGAGCCAGAAAAGGTAAGTAAGTATTTTCAAAAGTTAGGAACTCAGCCTAAGTTGAACAAAATCTCCCAAATCACGTAAAAGACTAGTTTAGCTTGGCAACTTGATCCCTGATGAATCTGAAACATCTGTTGCAAAAAAAAAAAAAAAAAGGGCATATTTAAATCGAGGATTTTTTCCCCAATAATCCAATAATCTTGTCCATATCATACACTTCAGTAAATGATATGTTGAAATGCAGACATTCTGTTTCATGCAGTTCAGAAGATGCACCTAGTTGCCTATAGATAAATAACACAATGTTAGCCTTTTCAGTTTAGCAAAAGGAGTAGGAGTGATAAGTATCTTCTTGGTGTCAGAAACTCTGATTTACAAGCACAAGGAAAACAGTACAGAAATGCAGCTAAACCAAAATTATTATTATCTTCTATTATCATTTGACAACAGTAATTTCAAGGCATTGTTCCAGAATCTGAGACTTCACAGTCCATCTACAATCATTAAGGAATGGAGGGCAATAACACACCTGCTGGAGTTAAGTACTGGGAAAGGATCTGCACCTCGACCAGGACAGACAACAGCTCTGTGGAAGCAGCAAGAGCAGATAAAGTCTCAATCAAATTCTCATACTCTCATATTCTAACCAGCATGACCCACCTTCCTTTCAAAAATATAATGTTTCAAAAAACTAATGGGATGTTCTGGAGAGAAAGGATAAGTGCTTTGCTAGACTATATGCAGTGAATACTACTTTTTTGTTTGTTTTGTTTTGCCTACCTCTGGAGAAATGGAAAACAAAACATATTTTGGATGTTCTGTAGGGTATTTTTAATTTCATACCTTCCACAGGGGAAAAAAACATATTTATGTGATAGGGTAGATAGGGATTGAGATGCTGAGTTCAAAATACTTCAGAATAGAATTCTGTTAAGAACAGCTACCCACAAGAGAAACATATTAGAAACTCCACTGAGCACAGAAGCATCCCTATTTTGTTTCTCCAAAACATCTCGTTTCTTCTGTCCTCAAGCCTTATAAATTCTGGCCTTGGACCAAGCACAGCAGCACTGTAGATCCACTAGCTTGTGATCAAAAAAAAAAAAAAAAAAGAAAAATCAACCCCAAAGGCCCCTCCAAAATTACTTCCTCACTCTCCAAATTCCCCTTTCGATGGCAAGAGTAGATTATATTTAGCCTTGGTTCCATTAAAAATTGCCTGTCTTTAAACAAGATCCTGTTTTTTATTCTTTCTGTCTTCAGTTATATAAGACTTCACTGCTGTCTTCACTATGATAACACTCCAACAGTCTAAAAAATACATTTCAGGTGTTCAACATGAAGGAGGTTGTGTGAGTTTAACCTTCCTTGGGATCCTTGTGAGCTTTTTGTATTTAATACTTGTTTTATCTGAAGCCTGTGGAGGTTCTAAAATATTAGAAGACACACTTTCTGAGAACTACCTTTCTAGTAGCCTGAAGATATAGCCTTGATGTTGGGCAACAAAGTTATTCTCTGTAATCCCCTTGATGTTGTAAATGAAAAAGAGGATGGAGCTAACATCATCTGAACTTTGGGCAAACCATTTGCTCAAAAGCACCATCAAAGAACCAAGCCCTGCCAAAAAGAGGAAAAAAAAAAAACTTAAAAAAAAAATTCCCAAAGCATACACAAAATGAAATTGGTGCAAATTAACTTCATTGTATTTGGAGACCCATACAAAACAAAACCCACCACAGTCTATAAAGGAAAGTCAGAGAAGACAAGGATTGAAGTTGTAGCTTCACAGTAGCTATCTTTTAACAGCTTTCCTTTTTCCAACACTTTAACCTAAAAAAAAACTTCCCATTGTTATGCCCCTATTCAACCTCCATTCGAAGTCATTCACTATGCATTAATTACCACTTTCTTCAATGCACCGGGAAGCTCCCAAACATGCTCCTGTTTTCAAAGAGGCACACTTCCATGGCTCAGCTTTTTATATGCAGAGCCTGCTGAATTTTTTTTCCTCTGCATACTTTGAGATTCCCCTAAATTTTGCATACTGTAACTGTTCAGAAAGGGAGGGGTGAAAAGACAAAAGGCAGATTTCATGCTTCCAGAACAGTTGTTTGCATCTCTTTCATTTTTCTTTCCAGCTGTGAGAGGCAGCAGAAGGTTCTTTAGCAGGTGTCCTGCCTGCCCTATGGTAATTTTTAACTTTCCTTCACTTTCTTTTATGTCTGTTGCATTCGTAGAGATATTTTCTCTACTCCCAGTGCTTTATTGCTGTTTTTCCTTTCTTTTTTTTCCTTTAAAAAATATTTGAATTTCCCCTGTTATGTCATTCTGTTCAGCTGTGAACTCAGATTATAAAAGTGAGCAAAGTAGAAATGTTCAGAAGTCCCAACATATAAATTAAATCTCAGCTGTTTCCTATTCATTCCACAGACTTTCATCACTACTAAATCACACAAGTGCCACACAGACACAACTGACAACATGACAGACAAAACCATCTCTAATATCAAACCCCAGCACCCATATTCTAATCTTAAATCATACAACCTCTCTCCTGTTAGCCTGTCCCAGGCTCTGTATATCAGTAGTTTTAAGGACTCCCATGGGCTGGATGTGTGAATGAAATTAAACATTCACACAAGTCTTTGCAAGGTTACACAAAAAGAAGTAGTTATTATTTAAATGATCAAAAGTATATTTTCCTTTAAAGAAAAAGAAGTCTTCTCCAGGGAAAAGCTTATATTGATTCCCTGTACCAATTCTGGTTTTATTTGTGAAGACTCTACCCTTAGGAAAACATTATGAAAAAAAAAAAGATAAAGAAAATGAGAGAAAATTAAGTGAAGCACATAGAAATATGAACCTTTTGTAGAATTTCAAACACCTCCATGAGAGGGAGTTGGTCTTAGATTTTAAAGGAGAAACTCACTGCAAAGCACAGGCCTAAACACTTCCTGTGCAATATGCTCCATTCTGACTTTGCAAATATACAGTATTCATCAACACTTAAAATGCATTTTGATAAAAACCCTACAGATTTGTTGTGGATCACTGCTGCACATTTTATTCTATAAGCTAAAAACCAACAGATAATGTGAGGCTGAAAGGAAGGGTGGTTGCTGATGTTACCAAGGTCAAAAGGTCGCTGCCATCTCCGTAGCGTTATGGTCATGGCAGTTTGAATAATCACATCACAGTGCAAATGCTCCAGTCCTCATCCTGTACAAAAGGCCTCATTCACTGACAATCAGACAGGTGATTTTTAATAGATACTGATGCATTTTAATAATTTGCAGCATTGTTGCTACAGTCAGTAAGTACTGTAGGTATTGTAAGAACAACGTAACTTATAATTGCAAACATAATTATTGCAAGGTAACACCAAGGATTATCTTATTTGATGACATTTCCTAATTCAATATAAAAAAAGTATCTAATACAGTGTAGTGTCTTTGCAACAGAAATAGTTTCTTTCAACTGCATAGCTCTGGGATTATTAATTTTAAGATCACATCAAGTTTCCAGTTTATTTTTGTGATATTTTATGATGGCAACCTGCTGCTTAAAAAAAAAAAAAGTTTCCTACCTTTTTCCTGCAGTGAAAGTAGCATCCAAGAAAGAATAAATGAGGAAGTAGGTGGCAAGAGAGTTCTCATAAGAGAAAAGTTGTCTTTCTACTGAAGGAGAAGTTAAAAAAAAAAAAAAAAAAAAAAAAGAAAAGAAGAAGAAAGCTCTAGCTCAATCAACACTTTTCAGGTGCAAAGAAGCATCCATATAAGAAAATATTTCTGTTATTGAAATACTTACAACTATTTTGATTACTACTTTTTAATGGTATCCTGATAGAAATATGTGTAAAAATTATTTGTTCATAGTCCCACTGATTATTTTTATAATAGTTTAATAGACATATTTCTAAAATTACTTTAGTTTTCATTTTCATAATTAATTTAAGTGTATTTTGAAATGTAAACCCTAGTCCCTCTACAGAAAAATAATGGAGAACACCTTATCCTTATCTCCTTTTTTAAGTATGCCCAAAAGTTTTCATGTTAATTTGCTTCCCCTACTACAAATGTGTGTTCACATCGAGCTACTGGGTTTAGATTCAGAATTAGTGAAGCTGAGATGATACACTGCCAATGTCCTCACGCCCCTCCTGCAGGATCAGACCACAGGATGAACCCACATCCCTTCTGCACCTGAATCCAGGGACATCACTTTTGAGTGCAGCCACCTGCAAGCAACCGTGAAAGCTGCAGGGCTAATCCCTCAAAAACAGTTAAGTGTACAGGTCATGGCTTGCAAAATCCAACCTAGCTCTGTATCTGCTCCTATCAGACTGTACAAATTGTATTTTATGGTGAACACAACAGATTTAAAATTGCAACAAGGACAGGCTCTTTGTTTCACGATTACACAGCACTGAACACAATGGATTTCTGATTCACAACTAGGATTCCTGGGTGTTACAGTAACATAAACAATTTGTATTATTTCACAATTCCAGGATGTCTTCCATGCCTGAGGAAATCCCTCAGTTGCTGATTGACACACAGTGAGACACTGTTACAGGACAGGATCCACCATTTGATCCAGTTTGTCATATCTGGTCTCTCAGCATTGTGAATTGACAAATAAGGTGCACCAACTTAGATGGCTCTTTGGTTTGACACAGCATGACCATTCTGACACACCCATGATCTGACTTTGCTGTTCACCGAGTGTATCTTAAAATGTTTAATAACTTGAAGGACATCACTACTGTTGGTTAAATGAGAACTGCTGAGCACAGAAGAGAAAAACCCAGGCAGTTCTACCATGGGATATTTTATCCCATTTATTGTTACATATTCCCATTATACCTCAATCCCAAATAAAAATTTGTTTACAAGAAACCCTGTCTAAGCTTCTGAGTTTCAGTAGGCTGTTCAGTTTTACCACAGTTTCTGAATGATTGACGTTCTCCTACAGCCACAACTAGCGAAAACAATGGTTTCAATCTTCGTTTTAAAAGAAGGTCCAGTTCTCCAGGAAAAGCCTGAAAACCCAGATGATCCCACAGACTATAATGACAGTAGGAAGAAAAAAGGCCCTTCACTAAACATACATACAATTTTAAACCATCATAGAGATACAGAATCTCACTGAGGGAGATTTTAGCACTTGGACTTGGCAGTCCTGCAGGCAGACACGACTTTCTGACTGTGGGGTAAATACACACAGAAGATAATAATTGTCCCTAAGCCATATGCTGAAAGAAATCTCTGATTTCCTACAGTCCCAAAACTCCAACAGACTTCTGCAGGGGCAAAACAGGGTGCACATACTGAAAAGATCAGGACTGAATATTTAAAGGGATAACAAAGAAATTCAAAAAGTCAATCATACAAGTTATATGAACCCCAAACTCCCTGTTTTCCATCTTCATTTTAACTGTTTGAAGTAGGTCCTGAAGCGCTTTTTGACTCAAAAAACCCCATGTCACCAGAAACAATCTACACGATTTAATTTCTTAAACCAAACAAGACCAGAATGCACTCCCTTTATAAATACAAAACATACATTCAAAAAATAAGTGTGGGGGGAGCCATTCTTATGGAAACAAGACAATATGTACAGACAAAAGGTCTTCTGGCAGCCTTTCGTTATTATTTTCCACTAACATACACTTCCACAAATTACAGAGCACTGCAGGACACACTCCAGGCTGTGTGGAGCAAACACCTTTCATGAGGGGGTACCAAAGGGCCTATTAAAACTGAACATTTAACTAATTTGAAAAACAGATCTATATTTTTGTTTGTGTTTTAGTATGGAAGGTAAAACATCTACTGTTTTCATTACACTGCTGACTTTAAAGAGAGGGGTAATTAGGGGATGTTGTGAACTTGCTTGTGCATTTGGTTACAACTAAATTTAAAATAATTTAAAAAAAAGTAAATGGGAAAATCTGCTACCTTATGCAGAGCCAGAACAACAGCCCTGAACTACAGCTGTTCTGAAGGATTGTGCCTATCAATCCCCACTCAGGAGCAATGCTGGACATTTTGGCCATTTGCTACCACCCAACAAGAAGTATTAATAACCAAAATATACAATAACCTAACTAGGACAATGGTAGCTTCTGCATAATGAAAGCTGGATTATTTGGGTTATAATTCTTCAGTGTGCACAGGAAGAAAAATTGAAATAAAAAACTGCAATCTAATCATCATCATTTAAAAAGACCCTTTCCCTCTCCAGGGCAGAGAGTACACTGTAACCATTCCCTTTCTCTGCATGGACACTCTAATCCTTTGAAACCAGCTGTTTCTGGAGGACACAAGGTCTGATTTTCTGCTGAAGTGAACTTCCAGGCTCTCACCTGTATTTTATGGACACAGACCTTCTTTGCAGAATTGAGAAAAGTTCCCTTTTTAAATTTTCAAGCAGAATTTTTGCCCGGAAAGATCAAGGAAAACTTGAAGCTTCCTCTTCAGATGACAAAATTCGCAATTTCCACCTGAACCTTGGCAGTTGCAGATCACCTCTGTGAACACTATGCACAAAAAGGAGTTGGCTTCTGACCCCTGGCCTCCCATGCAACACTTAAACTAACAGTATTATACCTGGCAATTCTTAAGGGTAGTGTTTGTTTGCTACTTCCCCTCTGAATTGCTGTTGTTTGCTTTGCTGAAACTTCCTTTTTTTTTAACACTGTTGTAGCCCATGCAGATGGTGATGGAGGCATTCACACACACAGTGACAAGATTCACAACACAGCCATTACTTGCTAAGGATCGTGCCAAATATTTAAAGCACTAATGCACACCACTTTTATGCACACATTTACAAGTGTAAAATACAAAGCCAAGGACTAAAAAAGTAAGTATAGGTCGTCAAGAGAGAAAACACAAGTTAATTTATTCACTGCACTGTTGTAGCTAGTTCACAAGACTAGAAGCTAAGAGACTTGAGGGTAGAGCTCTGCTGTTGAACTTTTATTCATGTTTCATTTAAACCCACCGGCACTGACCTGAACTAAAAGTACCAAAGCTGCAGGGAAGGTAATTTTCTAGGCTAGGAATTGTAAATGCTTCCATCCTTCCACTAAATCAGCCCCTTCAGCCTCTCAAACTGGAAAGCCTTTGGGGCAGGCACGTTTTGGGGTAGGCTACCCTTTTAGTGTGCAGCACAGTGGTCTGATATTTTTTCATCACTTCTTGGTGCTATTGTAATGTACTGGAATACACTGTTTTCAGTGCTTATATTTTAAAAACAAATAACCTTGGCAGGAGTACCTTAACTGTGTATTATCACTTCTTTCCAGCTTAAATACTTCAGTGGCAGTATCTACGTTAGCATTTAAGGTCAAGAGTGTGCTTTTGAAGCAAAACTCCTCATGTCCTCATTTGCTGTGCTTTAGTTCCCAACACACTGCCTTTATTGCACACAAACTTTCTTTCACATGAAACTGAACTTGAAGGGGTGGTCCACGATTGCACCTAATTCCATTTCTAATTTCTTATGCTAATTTATCACACTGTTCATGGAAATTTACATAAATATGGCCAGGCTAGAGGGAGTTTTGAACTAAGTCTGCTCCAAACTACCCAGTGTGGATGTCAGGTCCCCAGCCTCATATTGCTATGGTAGATATAACCTGCCAGCACATAGACCTTCACAGTCCCAGAAGTGCCTCCCAGGCACTATTGAATAATAACTAGTGAGCTACAATTGTCCCTCAGCATACAGACAGGAAACTGTGCTGAAGACTTTCTCACTGCTATGAAGGAAACCATTCTTTTAATCTCCTTTACAAATTCTCACTTTACAATCATACCTGCAAGCTTTTTTAAGCAATTAGCTTAAAGAAGAACAAGTGAACCCCTACATTTAAACTGGGGCAGAGGGAGTTTGAATATCATGTATGTGTCTTCAATCCATCTTCATCTTGTACTATCTATCTTCAGTACCACTGTGCCACCACCACCACAAGGTCTCAGCTTTCTTCTGCATTTAGCTTAGATTTCTTTTCATGTGAAACAAGACAGTACATTAGTCCCCCCATTTTTTTTTAATTTTTTTTTTACAGGAAAGAAACAGACCCAAAGATGAATTCACACAACCAAAGTTCATTTGGTGACAAAGTAGGAATTCAGTCTAAATATCTGCAATTAACAACTATTCTATTCTGTGTCATCTGTAGTTTTCAGGCCTAATTTCTGCCACAGGCCTGAGATATTTAACTCTCAAGCTGTTTACACACATTGATTTTCAAATACCTGCCTTCTTTCTATACTCAATACTATTGCATTTTATTTCATGCTTCATTATATGAACTATCTGCACAACACACAAAGTGTTCTATAAATCTCAGTGCACTTCTGGATAGCAAAAAACCAAACAAACAAAAAAACCCACAAAAAACCAAACCACAACCCTCAGCACATACATAGATGTAAATTTGTTATTGTGGTCAATTACAGGAGTATTAAGAGAATTGAGAGTAAACACTCATCTAGTGTTAATTGCAACTGATTAAGGAGTAGTAAGCACAAACAAACCCTGAGTCTGACTGTGCTAATTGTGTGCTTATTTTCACCTGTAACCCATTACTACTTTTTCCATCATTAAAGAGGGAAACTCCCTGAATAAATGAGAAGGCTTTCTGTGCCCTGAATTAAAAGAGACAATAAGGTGAACACTATATGCCACAAGCATAGCTGAATACTAAAAAGGCTTTTAAAAATGTCCTGTTAATCCTGTTCTGAGACCAACTGGGTGGATCACAAATCTTCCCCAGACGGAAAAGCCCAGCTTTCTCTAGAGAGCTTATGCCAATAGTTAACTGCTCATGCTACTAAAAAAACCAGAAGACTTGTTTCTGACACCTGTATTTGTTACACTTCAACTTTTTATTGTTAATTCTTGTAACAAAGTTTCTTGCTAAATAGTCCAAATCTGAAGCATTCCCGGAACAGTATTACCTGGACTACAGACAAGGGTCTGCCTTCTTTACCTCCCTGACACAGTTTTTGTATGATTTGCACAATATAAAGTTAAATGTTGCACTCCAGTTGGGGCTTGGCAGAGAGATCCTTTCAGCCAAGCTCTAATATGCAGTTCTCCCACCCTCAGAAAGGTGAGTACACATCCAATTGCATCTTGATCTTCTTCCTAATAGGTTAAAATAGACAGTATCCTGAATGAAGGGACATTTTGATAGGTTTTTTTCTGCTCTCTCTTCAGTTTTCAAGAACCCAGACACTAAAACCTGCAGTCATACAGTGTCTCCCCATGTATTGTAATGTATTTCTTTAAGATAGTTTGGTAATTCATCTTCCATATTGTGCTTTCAAATATTACTTGCTGAGCCTGTCTCTGCAAAACAGTTTTATCACTTCATTCATAACTGATTGATTAGGGGGAAACTGCATGCCCTCTTTTAGTTCCAGCTTTTTTTTTTTTCCTTGAGCTTTATATCTGTTTTGTTTGTATCTATTCGTTGAAACCTTTGTATTGAAAAGATTAATTTACTCAGCATTCCAGCATCAGTAAACCTTCTTTCCTTTGTGAATAAACAGACACCTTCTGTATCCCTTGCCATCAGCCTCAGCTTCTCAGAAAATTTTTTTGTCCAAATATGACTGAAATTCATGAACATGCATTCAAAAAGAAACCCCAATTGTTTAAATATTTTTTTCTCCACGGTTTTTTTAATGACTCTCATTTGAAGTAAAAAAAACCTCTTGAGTATTTTCTAGTTGCCCTTGGAAGATTTTTTGTTCACAGGTTTTTTGACATGAAGGTTTCTCCACAATCCAATCTGCTTTGTATTGCTTTCAAGACACGATGGCTGGGATTGTCTGTTCAGAAAACCAATTGGTTTACTGAAACAAAAGACTGTAATTTCCACATTTTCCAGTACGGCAGTTTAACTCCTCCTTTGTCTGTTAAGCTATACGAGTCCAATCAAATTAAATGAAACAACTAGTCAGACCTGCTGTGATATAAAATACAGAACAAGTCATTTATGTCACCAGTGCTTAGCTCCAGAGAAACTTTTCAGAAAAGATACCATGCTGACCAACACTTTAACCATAAAATCCCTTTGTTAAGGCTTTGACTCAACATTAGGTCATTACTTACCCATCAGTGCAACCCTTTGCCAAGAATTTCGTGTTCTGAGGATAACAGGGTGCTGCTTTCCTGTTTGTACCTCAGTATCACAATTATTCACCTGCTATTCCTACTCTCCAATTGAGAACTGAGGATGTGCCAGATTTGTGATAGTTATTTGTACAAAACTTGCAACACTAGTGCTTATGGGCCATGTCTGAAAGTCACAACAAAAATCAGTGTCCTTTGAGACCCAAAGACTTGTCTCACTTGTGTCTCAAAAATTCTCCAAGGACTCCAACCTGTGCATTGGTACTTGCCCTGGAGGGCTATATTCTAATTCATGACAAAATCCAACTACTGTAAAAAACTCTCAAACAGACAAGATGAACAAATCTTGCTATTGTGAGGTCTAACAAGTGTGGAATGCTGCTCATATCATTGCTGGCCAAGGTCACGCCCTCTTTGCAACAGCCCACAATAAACCATCAAAGTATGTGTAAGGTACCTTTTGTTAATTTTAGAGTTAAAATGTAAAGGTCAGAAAGAAAAAATCCAGGTTTAAAAAAACAACCAACCAATCAAAAACCCTAAACAACTCACTAAAATTGCTTCTTTTTTTTACTCCTTCAGTTCCCAAGCTCTCCCACAAGCAGCACTTTTCAGCCAAGGCAACAGTTTTATCAGGTCTGTAATGTAACCCACCAGCACCACTTCTTGCATCCTTGCAGTAACCAACAGAGTTTGAGAACCACTAGAAACTACATGGTCCTTATGCTGAGCTTTGCCTCCCTGTTTCAGTCTTCTGGGAATTGTGGAAGAGCCTGTTAGGTAAAGACCATTCCAGGGGTGTGGGGCCGAGGGTGCCAGGCATAGGGGTCTGTTCACTTCGCTACTCCTTATTCCCTATCCAGGAGTTACTGAAGTTTTTGCAAAAAGGTCATCCCTCTTTGGAAATGCCATCAACCAACTGTACCTACCAAAGGCTGGTGAAGCACTGTAAGTGTTACAATGGGGAGAAAAGTACTCAAAAGAGGAATTGTATTCAGAGCCCCCAAGGTTATTTCCCCATGGCAATGAAAACATTTATTTAAATCTCCTTAGACCTAGAGGTATATATGCTGTAAGCAAATACACATGTGTATGTGAACACACATACATATACATTTATCTTCACATGAGCATGAAGGAAGTAGTCTCAGCTTAGCGTAATTCCATCTGTTGAGAGACTGTAGTAAATCCATTTTATCACAGGTCTATTATGCAATATGACAATTAACATCCCCTCATAAGAGAGTGTTTTGTTTTTCACAGATTCAGTTGTTCTGGGATGATGCTGTATATATGCAGAGACCTAAAATAATGCAAGTGGACTTGAAAGTCTAAATGTGTGTGAGACTGAAGTGCTTCCATGAAATGGGGCCAAACTTTCATATTCATAGCTTGGAACTGGGCTTGGATTTGTCATAAACAAAGTAGTTGTGTTTTTTAGTGAATTCTGGGTAGGTCACTTTCCTGCCAAGGTTGCTATACTGAATTCCTCTTAAAAGATCCTTCAGATCCACAAGTTCTTGCTCTTGCCAGCTGGTGTGACCCTGGAGTGCAAGGAAAGGATGCTGAACTGGGTCTGTATCAGCAAAATTTAGTGGTCAAAGAAAATTTCAACACTTAGTCCTCTCCTGGTAGGGATTTCTGTACCTACCATTTCAGTCATTTAATTCATCTAGGTATGAGTCTCTGCTCTGAATAATAATACCTACTTAAGTTGATTTGTTCATTAGTGTTTCACATTTTTATTTAGCTGAGAGGCAAACAGGAGGGACAAGTGGGTGGAAAAGAGAGTAAAATTAACTCTTTCCTCTCCCTCAACCCTACTACTTATCTCCACCCTAGCAATGCCTGAGAGAGGCACAAATATAGCAGGGCTCACACAGACATACACAATGCCTGGGAACCTTGAACAATGTCCCTTTCTGAACAGTGACATCTCTGCACAAGCAGTCAAGCTCCACTTCTCCTCAGTACTCAAATGAAACAAGTCAATTATTTGTGTGAGCCCCACAGAATCATCTCCATAACCCTCTCCAGGACCCTCAGGCCAACCCTTGACACAGGAGTGTAATCGTACGGCACCGGAATCAATTACACTTTTGGAGAGAGGCGTGGAAAAAAATGACTTTGCAGGCCCACCGCAAATTGCTAAGGCTGTCCTCTGGCTCTCGCACGGCTCGAATGCAGGAAGTGCCTCTCAGCTCAATTTTCAATTATGTTCTCATCACAATTTACAACAGACAGTGTGTAATTTATGGCAATTACCTCTTCTGACATCCCCCTTTAAAAATTTCAGATAAAGAGACAGACAAAACCTGAAAGTGAGCCAAGCTCACCTGGCCTGCCTGCTGTACTAGGATGACATTATGGGGAGAAAAAGGTACGCCTGACAAGGCTGTGAAGGAGATACTTTACAGAGTCGTGAATGCGTGCTGACAACTAAATCAAGCAGAAGAGGAACATAATTGTTGTGGATGCATTCCTTTATTTGTTAATGCATATATACAATATCATAACAACTGAATATTGTGTAAAGGGGTAATAGGGAACACAGTCTGTCATTCTGGGTAAAAGACCTGTGAAAAAATTACCTTGTAGTAAAGTCATCCATGCTCATTTGGTTACCTCTCTGCTGCAAATAAAATCCAAGATTGCTTCCTTCCCCAGCAAGATAAGCAAGTTGTAATAGAAAAAGCAAAACCCCTAAAATAGTGTAGGGAGTTTTGGAAGGAAAATTAAGTGTTTTAAAGAACAACAAACAATCATTTTGCTTTCTGTGACCTAAAATATTTGAATAATTTTCAGGTGTTATGCAGGCATCTTTGCGTTAACAAAGGCATACTGCGGTACTTTTCATTTTCCACAATCTGAAAGTAAAACTGAAAAACCCTATGAAGCAAAACTAATGTAATTTCTGGAATGAAATCTAGAGCTGGTAACAAATATTTTGACAGTCCTTACATCTTCATTCTACCAGAATACCTAAAAAAATTGGATCAATTTCACAGCAACTTCATTATTGTTACAGATTTTTTCCTTTTTTTCGACAGTGTGAAAACTTCTTATATCTGTATTTTCAAAATAAAGTATTTTTTATCTGCGTTGTTTACTTTAAAATATTTAAGAAAAAAATTTAATTGAAAAATGCTTTCTCCACAAGGTTCCTTCTTCAGGAGTTTTAAATCAGGCAGTTCAGGTCTCAAAAGTTATGCAGAAATCTCAGAATCCCCTGTTAAAAAGGGACATCAGGAGAGGCTCTGACCCACTGAAACCTCTGGGACTTCTGCCACCAGCTTCAGCTGAGCAAAGTTTGTCCATGTATATAAACTTATACATATGTAAAGATTAAGATCATTTGAAGCATTCAGGATGACATCTATTTACAGTGAAAATTGGTTTACACTGTAATATGCATCTGAATTTACAGGCAAACCCCTGAAACACAGAATTTCTCCTTAATTCCTTGTTGGGGGGGGGGAAAAAAAAATGCATCTCAGCTACCCACCTGGAACCACAAGAACTACTAAGACTTTTCTAGAGAAGCTGCCTCACTGCATTTTCAGAGCCCCTACTACTGTGTAAACATCACTAAAACATCCTCAGTAATCTGCTGCTTAATTTTAACCACTAGTTATTTTAGAACACAATGTTTATTAAATGACAAAGTCTGAATCACATATCTGAAAGTAAACTGTGAAAGGAGGCAGGTGAGCAAGTACTCAGAGCAAATCCTCAGTGTACTGTGAAGCTGATGTTTCATAGGAGACAGTTCCTGTGTATGTAAGTACAGGCCACAGGAGACATGGGGGAAAACAAAACAGTGGCACATTTGTTTGGCATTCAGCATCAGGTCAGCAGTCAAACTGAGAACAAAATCTGGATCTCCTACCTGAGTATTCACTTTCTCGGTGGAGAGTACAGAGAAATAGTTACAGAATGTGTCATGTTAATTATGACAATGCAGGTACCTACTAGCAGAAAAGAAGGAAACTGGTGGGATTTTCCAAACTGGGGAAACTCCAGCAAACAGACTGTAAGTGGAACAAAACAGCTTTAGCTCCAAGGTAACACATTCTTAGTGGTATGACTTGAAAAGCATAAAAAGGCCCTGCATGTTCCCATCTGTTAGTGGACTCAGAAGAAAGTCTATGCAGTTTACAGAAAACCCACAAAATCCAGCACTATTTTACAAAAGGCACTGAGAGGCCTTCAAATGAGAGGAGGTTAAACGCTGACTGGTGGACAAACAGGTATTTGTTCTGAAGTTCTGCTGAAACCAAACAACTACAAACACTCTCCCTTGTGAGTCAACACTGAAGAAAATCATCCATTTAATTCTCTCCATGCAACTTCAATATCAGCAAAGAATCCCATGAGATGTCATGGATAAAAAAATAAATTTGACCACAATGAACAAGAGGCACAGGTCAGGTTGCAAATGGGTGAACTTCATCACTTCTGAGTGACAATACATCTTCACAGCTCCTACCTACCAAACAAGACCATCACAGAGTTAATTAGCCCAAGTTTGCTGCTGTAATGGAGACCTATTCCTGTTTTATGTCTCCTGGTAGCCAGACAAGTGGTTGTCCCAGAGCCCACATTCAGGGAACACCACAAATAGAGCAAAGGTGAGGAGCACTGTGCATACAAAAGCTCAGTAGTTTTCCTTCTACCTAAGGATGTTGCATCAGTTCATAGTTAGTGATGGGTATATTCCCTTTACTATTCAAGATCTTGCAACTCAGGTCCTTGCTTTGCTGAAGTCAGTGTAAACTTTGAGTTCTGCATGACCACACGTGACTAAAGCTGTAGTCCTTAATCAATAATCAAATCAAATATCACAATCTCTTCTCTCCTTCCATCTGCAAGGTTAGCAGTGACAACTCTAGAAGTTCAAGACTGAGTTATCAATTAGCAGAGATAGATTATTCCTTCAGATCACTAAAAGATGCAAGAAAGAGAACAGGCCACAGGAAATTTTAATTCTCCTCCTTGGATAATGGTCAAATAAAACCTAAAATATTTTATGAAAACCTCATGGATCAGGGCAAATACAACTGCAATTTCACATGAATTACATTCCACTTGGAAAAGCAAGGAAAGCCTGACTACACTACAACAGAAACTCAAGGGTTATATGCCTACAAAGTACTGCTTGAAGCTTAAGAAATAAAAACCTTAACCATATCTAGTTCTGGCTTGCTGGCAACAGCAGCAGAAATTGTAACACAGAATCAGGGTAGCAAAAAAGACAAGTAAGCCACTTGTGTGTCATTGTGTGAATCAAACAACTGTTTGTAGCGAAGGACTGTTTTGTGAAACATCTTTTCTGTTTAGATTGGAAGAGCTTTAAGAGCAGCACTAGCTGCGTGCTCCGATAATGATCCAGCACAACAGGATCCAGAGAGCTGGACTGGAGCCTTGAGGCATGATGACAACATAAATAATCAATGACAGCCATATATTTTGGATATAGTCACATGGGACCCAGTCCAGGGCTCACCAAAGTCAATGGAAAGATCCCCATTGTCTTGCACAATTTATGGGAACCAGAGATAAGTATCAGCTCTTCTTTGAGCTCTACCTCACAACTTGTTATTTACCACACAACACATTTTCCATGTCTTCTCACTATAAAATATTGAGTGTATATTCCAGTATATTCTGTGCACCACAGGCTGTCAAAATCAGCAACTGCAAGATTTTTGTTTCATTCTTTTAAATAACAATGAAGAAAATATTCAGCAAAAATTTCAGCACTAAAATGAGACCAGCACACATATGAACAACAAAAGGTGTAAGTTTAATTCATAGGAAGCAGAAGTCTCTTTTTCAAGATGGCCAGCAAGAACTTTCTAATGAATTATGGAGGCGACTGAGGAGAAGTATAAGGTACACTCCAATACTTTAAAGTATCTAGACCAACAGTTCCCAAAGAAACATCATAACTACAAGTGGAGTTATCAAACCAGAAGAAATTAATTATCTCCTTTTCTAATAATATGATTTGAGTTTGTATTCCTAGTTTACAGTAACTTATCAGCCTCTAAGTGGGATGACAATAAAAAAAAGTTTAGAAATTGTTGATGTAGACGTATTTTAATCTAATACACCATCAGGTATGAGAGATTTCAGGTTAATAGAAGTAAACATAATAATAGAAGTAAAATTTGTCCCTCTTCACAGGGACAGTTTAGTTTAGATCCCTCATCTCTGGTTCTGTTGCATGAAGGTGAAATTCTGATGTCAACAGGGAAAAGCTCAGTACAACCAGGACATAGCAGAGCAAGTCACAGCCTTCAGGTCTGAGGTTCCATCTGCAGTAAAGAATAGCTTAGATCTGGAACAAGGTTTTACTATTTCTTACATCTTTTCATTATTGGCTAGTTTGCATTTCACTTTCAATAAAACAGGGAAAGGAAGCAGACACAAAAATGAAAACTTTGAAACCTATCACCCCACAAAATCATTGGAAGTTTGGTAGATATTTGCACTTCAATTACTAGTAAGAAGTAGGAGAAAAAAGCAAATGTTGTAATTCAAAATTTTATTTGTCCTGAGTGGGGGAGAAGAAGAGAAAAGACAAAATGAAATCTCCAGACCTTTACCTCGGAAGCTCTCAGACCTTGCTGCAGCCTAACTCAATAATTACATTGTACTGCCAGCAACAATTCAATTTTTTTTTTTTTCTCGCCTGAGGGTTCCAACACATTTGCACCATAGGGAAGCTTTTTCTCTTTACATCTCAAAACTCTACCACAAACTCTTCCTTTATTCATAACAGCCAGATCCCCAGCTGAGATAGGCACTTTCGTATTGCTCTAGATGACAGTTTTCTGTGTTCTTTCCAAGCTCAGGGGGTTTAATAAACATATCTGGCAATCTTTCGATAGCTGGAGGGCCTGGGATGACACTGTGTGCAAACAATATGCTCTCACTGCTAGGGAAACAAGTTTATTCAATTCAATTAATAGATTACAGTCAAGATACTTGTTATCCTGCAATGAAAAATAGGAAAAGAACTATGATAATTAAGGTAGGTCACAGAATTAACACCTGGCAACACAGTAAGCTAGTCAGAATAAGACAAAAATCCCACTTGTTGTGTATTACTTTTTTTTTTTTCCTGTTTTGGTTTTGTTTTTTGGTGTTTTTTTTTTTTTTTTTTGTCTTTTACCACATGAACAGTGTGGTCTCAGTACAGAACTGACTTTTAAATCACCTTAAAATGAGCTTGACCCTCTGAACTTGCAAAGTCTTGGGTGCAGGACTGTAAACACTTAGCTCTGTTTCCTCCTACCAAATGGGGATATTCCTTTTCATCTACTTAACTACGAGAGGTGTTTTCCATTACAGATGAGCAATAACTCTTCCTTGCTGAAACTCCACTGTTTACAAGCCAACAACAGCAGCCAGGACTTGGTTCCACATTTGGAAGACGTTGAAGTAAAATTCTATTTTGAATTTAAACTCTAATTAAACCAAAACCATTTTGTTAACAAAAACAGTTCTTGGAATACAGAATTTACTTCTACAAGAAATATTCCTAGTGCAATCACACTGGTCTAAGTAAGGGAAACACTTATGTTTTCTTGAGGAGAAATACTTTTTCTCCAGGAGCTGGTGGTCCTGTGTACCCCTTACTTTAAATATGGATCTGCAATGACTTGTCCTTTCTGATATGTTCTCAGAACAAGTCTGAACTTGCAGAAGTTACCACAGGAGAAAATCTAATTTAACTACCACAGTGACAGGTAAATTTGCCTGGAGGATAATTTGTGGTTAAGGCACATACAGGAACACAAGAGGTAGACTCTTATTTCATGCCATATACTTGCAGAAGTAACCCAATATCCAAGTGCCTCAATTCCTATATGTAAAAGAGGGTTAAAAACCATTCCTTTGTCTGGTTTGCCTGTTCTCTTTGGTATCATGGGCTGTATCTGTCTGTATGTCTTCTCCATGCAATGGCTGCCCAAGCAGCAATTGAGTCCTCAACTACCAGTCAAACTACAGTTTGGTTCAAGGGCACAAATAATAATCATTATTTAAGTAATACTATCCCTATTTCGGTAAACAGAGGGATCATTTGTTTTTCAGAGTCTAATGTGGTATTATTGGGAAAAAAAAAAAAAGTTAAACTGAAAATAACATATTGAGGCAAACAAAGCTAGCATTGGTGCTGGCAACCCAACAACCTGCATGATACAGTGGAAGTGACAAGAAGATAGAGAAATTATGAGAAAAGAAGCTGTGTTTGGAGATCAGAAAAACACCCCAGAACAGTGACCAGGTTTCCTTGAGATGTTCTTGTGAACGTGATATTTGAGAGAAAAGTTCACCTTTGTTAGCTGGCTAAGGTCACCCATTAACCTCTCCCTGCAGAAGGGGCTCACCCTGAAGTCAAATGTGCCTTATTGCTGCCATGCAAGCCAGGGGAAGAGAGGAGTTTGCAGGCCCTGGCAACAGTAGAGAACTTTCCTATTAAAGCAAAACCACTTCTGCTCTGCAGCAGCTCTCACTGCCCACGAAGTCACAGAGCAAGGGGCTACACACTTTATGCTGCTCCAGCCCATCATTGCTCCTAATAGTTCTGCCCTTATGGCCTTGAAACAAAAAAGCCCAATGACCCACAGCAGAAGAAAGGCCAGTGCAAGGGCCCTGCTTACAGTCCCACGTCACAGCCCAGGATCCACAGGAGCTGCTCTCAAACACACGAGGCCAGTGACTCAAGAGGTCAGACAGCAGGTCCTTTCTCTCTCTCTAACCCACATGTTTTCTATCACCCAAATATTGAGTTTTCATTCGAACAAACACCTGACAGCTACAAAGTATCTCACTGAGATCCCTGACTGTTTAAGAACTGGGTCACAGTAATTAGTACAGTTGAGTGAAGAATCAAAAATTAATTATTTATTTACCTAACTTAGCTGGCTCCTTTGTTCTTAGATTAGCCAGGAGCTCACTATGAATTTCCTTGGACTTCAAGTAGTTCAGTAAATGTCTTAAATAAGTTTGTTCTGTGGCTCAGAAATTTTCAAATCTTCAGCTCTTTCAGTGTGCAGCACCATCTCACTATATCATTGCTCATCTGCAACTCAAAAATACTAGAATGCAACTATGAATTCATGTAAATTTTTAATTCAATTGTTAAAAAATTCCAAGCCAAAAGTATTTTAGCTCATACAGTCCAATTGATTGAGGATTTGCAGAAATCAAAAACACATACAATTGGAAAATTGTTGAGTTCCGAATAAAATACAGTATTTTTATATTACTGATACACCTGTTATAATTGTTGCATCAAACACATTCAGAACTGGCCTGTAACCAGAGCAGTAACATTCCTCCACAGTTTTAGGTTCTTTTCATTAATAGAGGAAAAAAAAAATCCATGGAATTAATAGGGATGTGAAATCAGTCTGGATGAAACTTTTAGGTTTCCTTTCAAACTCCAACAGAGATTACTCTAAAGATCCACAGAATCTAACAAGCAGTTTCATGTTTCCCACTAAATTTTACTCCTTGGGTTATCACTTTTACAGAGGATACAGAGGAGGGGGTGAAAAAAAAGGAGGGGAATAATCAAAACTGTCCTGGCTATCAGTATTTGTTCAAATTGTCTTAGTAGGAATCTGACCCTGAAATAAAATATAAAACTAAAAATGCTTTCAACTAGTGCTCTTCTCTGGTCCTTTAAGTACATGCTTACATTTTATACACTAGAACCTGCTGATTTTTGCAGGGAAAGTTTGGACATTTTTCCAAGATTATAGTTCATTTCTCACAAGGGTAAGGAAATGTAATTTTTTGTTTTTGCTATATGAAATACAGCACAGAAGTGAATCTGTATTCTCTAATTCCTGTACAAAACTCAAATCCTACTTCCATTTCAGTCAATAATAAACACTAATTAGCTTTCAGCAGCCAGGATCAGCACTGAAATTTTAAAACATGATACAACAGAAGAAAGCTGAAAAACATTATATACTATAGAGCAGGAAAACTAAGCAGAGAAATAGCACAAATACAATTCATATTCTTATTTCCCCTTCACTTTCAATTGCACATTTGTCAGCTTTATAAGAATTTGCTAGCTACTACAAAAGTCCTATTGAAATCTTGATATTCTGCTGTGCTAAGGAAAAGGAAGCCTTCTTTCTTTAATGACAAAAATCTGCAGATAGCAATTAATCTTAACATTCTTAAGAAAACAAATGTCACACTTAAATTTTAGGTCTTGTAAGGAATACTAAGCAGTATGTTGCTTGAATGAATGAGTCAAATCTATACTACTTACCTACGTGGGGTGGGTGTCTGTTCTCAGAACAGGCACTCCCTGAACTCAGTGTACCCTGTTTGAGGAACCACTCGGCAACTTGGAACTGTATATTTGAAAATACTTTGTATCTGTAAGTGCTATTAAATGAAAATCAGAACATCGCTGGTTGGGCAGCTGCTAAGATTTTATAATCACACAATAGGGAGGATTAAAAACTTGTAAAGAGTGCATTAGACTAAACTCTGTGCTCAGTTGCAGTTGTATGACCTTAGGAAATCAATGGGGTTCCACATTTGCAAACGATGAGGGGCTGGTCCTTCCTTAAAAAAAAAAAAAAAAAAAAACTAACCCCGAAAAACCTCAAGAAAGTTCAAATTGAGAGAAAATGTTTGTGCTTCTCCCTCTACTGTTACACGTCTCATAGCTAACATCTGGTGAAAATTAAGAAGCGGTTTTCCCCCCTTCCCCCTCACCCCCCAATCAAACAAAAAAACTGCACAATACAAAACCCTGCATATATATCTGATGTATTTTATACATATTCATCCTCATAACTTGACAGATGGGAGGAATCTTGCAGTCATTTCTGAAAGCAGACAAAAGGCCGTTGGTTCTGCTCCACATGATGATTTGTGAAGACAGAATATCACCCGCTTCCGTTGATGATTATATAGTTCTATCCATCTGTCTGCCACTGGAGGTTGTGAGAGTGAGATACAGCTCACACCGTCTTCATAAACAAAAGTAGACTGTGCTGTCAGTAGTCAGACACGCCAACTAATTGGAGCTGTCGACAGACACAATATTCTGTGTCAACAGCTCTGGTAACAGTTTGAAACAGCAATGATATGTTGGGTGATGGTGAGGATGACACATATGTCTCTAATAGCATGCTAGAAATCTGACATAACTAGAAAAGAATTACTAAAATGTAATTCCCAGCCTCTAGTTCTGCTGTTAAGACTTCCCAGTCAGCACAGAGAGGAAAGAGATGCTTGTGTGTGTTCATGTTCCTGTGCTTGTACTTGTACACATCTTCTTCTGTATCACTTCACATGCTGACAGCTTAATTTGATACTCATAATGTCTAACTCAAAAACTAAGCTTCCTGCTGAATTTCAAGGAATTCACCAAAAGTGTGAAAGCCTACACAAGTTTAAAATTTGTGAGTGGGAAACAAACTAAAACAGGTCAAACAACAGCCATGTTAAATGGACAGTTCTTACTGCACCTGTGCAGGAAGGAAGGGAGTCATCTTATTGAAAAGTGGTTTGGTGGGCTCATCCAAATAATAAATTGTCCTCTGATCCTGCAAAGATTAATGAACATTATTAATTTTAAAGTTAAGCCCAGGAATGGATATTTGCAGGATTAGGGCCTGTTTCTCTTTAGCAGATAAGGAAATCCTTCACCATCATCACTCCTTTTGGATTTGAAAGCAGAAAAAATCAGTGTAAAAGGTTGATAAATAAAGTATTGGGGAAAGAGACAAAAAAAGATGTTTGCTTTTCTCTACTCACACATTTATCTGCTCATCTTACATGTTTATCTGCCTCGTCCCTTGTCAAATGTAATGTAACATTGGGCAGACTAGCTTAAATAACTACACAATATGCTAGTTTACAAATATACAGAATTTTTTCCCCCAAAAGAATTTAACAAATGTACAAAAACACAGCAACTGCGATAGTAAAATGAATAGTAAAAAATCCTTACACAGGTACCTGCAGCAGCAGGTCTGGCATCTCACCCAGAGCACAGTAAACTCCAGTGCACACTCCACATCAGCTCTGATAGCAGAAGGACCAAGCTGGTGCACTACTAGATTTAAATACTGTCCTTGAAATCTGATAACGCCAAACAAGTGCAATCATGAAGCCACCCCTCCTTCCTCAGGATACAGCAAAACACGCAGCCTGATTCCTTGATGCTCTGCGGTCATATGTTAATTAAGGGAAGCTAAATGCAGGGCAAGTGTCAAACTCATCCTGCCAGGTATGACAGCACTGAGGTTTAAGGCAGGGACCAACCTTTTTCTGATTTTCTGCCATACTCAGAACTCTGAGGTCTGACAATCACCATAACACAAATAATAAAGGCAAGTGACAGCCCTTTAGCTGAGGCATGTGACCATATTGTAGCCAGGATTTGACTAATAAGGTCTGAAAAACTTTTCACTTTGAAGAAGCAAGAGGAGGGAAGAAGCTAGAAAAGCCACATGAGAACCCAGATGAAGTTCTTCTGTAAAGCCCCTGAATGGGAATGAGGCTCATGGTGGCAAATCCACAACCTACCACACTACAGTGATCACAGTTTGGGAGGGACAAGCTGGATCCCAGAACCTCCTTTCCCAGATCTTCACAGTAAACTGCAGCAGAGCAGTTCTGTTCCCAAGGGAGGATGTCAGCACTTGCATGGCCACGGTCCTTAACCAGCAGCCCAACACTGGGGAGGCCCAGCACACTCCATCAGCTGCCCTCACAGGTTCTTGCCAAACTTGGATGCACAGAGCTGGAGGAAACAGGTTTGAAAAGACATGCCCGGAGGGCAGGAAGTCTGGAGCATTACTAAGGAACATGCAGTGACAATAGCTGAGGCTACAGAGGAAGAGCCTCCTCTTGTTTGCTGCATAAATCCCTATATTATCTCTTGCTACTTGACCTGCTCGAGCAGCCAGCGGCACAAGGAGCATGGAGTGCCGGACTGAGCTGGCTGCTTCCAGCCAGGAGAGGGCACACAAGGCAGTTCCCTGCGAGACTTCGCTTGGCATTCACTTACTCTTCCCATCTTCATGTTATTTCTTTGCTCTCATGTCCCTTGTGAACCATCCAGACTGACTGTGTTCAAAAACATAATGAAAAAAAAAAAGATTAACTTAAAAGATAAGCCAATATCAGCTGTCGCCAAAGCCACAGAACTAGGAAAATCTGTCAAAATATTTTAAGGGGTAGAATTAAAAACAAACAAACAAACAAACAAACAACAACAACAAACGTGTGAAAAATAAAGTCAAGAAATATATCACTTTTTCCACATAACCACGCAGCAAGTTGCTATCCAGGAAGAAGTGTGTATAAATAGAGTGTCAGCCATTTACTCTGAGTGTGACTCTAGCAGCTGGGCTGTTTGCATGAGATGCAAATTTGGAGCCATTCAGTGAAGGAAGAATGAAAGCTTTGGCACTCGCTGGGCAAACACGAACGGGTTTGGGAAAAGGGCCAGCAAAAGACAAATCACACAAAATAGTGGGTGGCCAGACTTAGAACAAGGAATAGTTGGGCAAAACACCTCAAACGATCCAGCTCAAGGCAAACACTGGACACTTCAAAAGTTTTGCTTTTCAATTCCAAAACATAAGCAAAAGATCTCCCTGCAATCACTCCATTGCTGGAGACACAGCAGCCTTCACAGCCCACAGACACTTGCTGATATTCATCTAGCATTACACTTATCCATGCCTACTGTGTCTGGCTCTGAGTCATCACTAATCACAAGGACAACTCTATTAGTTGCCATATTCAGAAGTTAGTGAAAAAATACCAATTAAGCTTTTGCCCTAGAGATCAGTTGAAGGAGTTTGGAGAAGATCAGGCTGTTTACAGCTTTAATCCAAACAAACAGGTGGGTTGTGACACTGAAGTGATGCTTACAAAAGACACCGTAGCTTATGAGTAAAGTATGAGGGTATTTCAGGACTCCTGCTACTTCTACAAGACATCAAGATTTAATGGAGCCTGGTTTCTGACTTAGGGCAGAATTACACCAGGTCTGTTTTGGGTTTTGTTTTTTTCTTATTGAAGTGACTCTAGGCACAACATCAGCACGCTCTGTGTTAAATCATGTGCATTTATTTCACCAAAACAATCCAGGGTCTAATGCATTTGAAGGTAAGTTCATTACTCAGTCTTTGGATGCCTTTTTTTGCTGCTTAGACTCACTACCTTGTACCACATCAGTATTTAATAATTATTCCAGCTGTCTCCAAAGCCCTTTCACCACACCTTGTGTGGCACATTACAGACAGCTTGGATTTTTCAGGTACAAATTGCTAAACAATTACTGATGAGAGAAAGGTCATAATAATAGGTTACAGAAGCCTTTGCAGCCTGCCTTTACTTCATGGCCATTTATAAAGAACCATTTCATCCCATTGTTATAATGATGAGAAGGAAGTAGTTTAAGGTAGTTATAGACAAGCAAACAAAAGGCAGGAGAGCAGTGCTGTATAACTTCTACTTTCACTTCCTGCCTACTCCATTACTTCTGGCATTATGGGAGAAATAACATGATTGGAATGACCTAAAGGTTATAACGGGTGGGCAAGGTTTGCCGTGTCGAAAGCAGCGCGAGCACTGTTGGCTAAACCTTTTAGAAAGCTGAAAGTGGTGCCGTTTAACAAAAATACTAAGCTGTCATTGAAAAAAGTACATTACTTAGAAATGGTATTTCTTCATGGGCTTTCTTATCTCTATTTTCCCCCCTCAAATGTTTCTTCCCCCCCACCATAGGAAGAAAAAAAAAAGGCACAAAGATGAAATCTCTCTGAAAAGTTGAAAGAGTAGAGGACAGATTTTGCACTGCTAGAAGCTCCATTAGCTATATATGAATATCACTGCTTTTAAAATGGCAAAACCAAACTCCCAATGGTCCAATCTGCAGCATTACAGATCAGGTAGGCAAATTTCTTTAGGTTCCTGGGAACAGTGTTGACATAGTCATATTTATTACCCATAATTTTTTGCAAGAACTGTCTTTGTCAGTTGGCTTCCTTAGTATTTGAGGATTTGATCCAAAGAAATCACAGAATTTCAAGTCCAGTCACAAGTCACAGAAACATCCAGGTTATTAAATAAAAATCTGCCCTTCGGAAGAGAAAATTCAGGACAATTTTATTGACCTGGAGAAAGCAACCTTGAACACAGCCAACAGAACAGTGATGGAAACAATGAGATAGTGATTTGGCACTTTCAACTAAAGGATGAGACTCTCTCAACCTTGCTTAAAAATTTCTAAAAGCGATATAAGTTATGAAAGAACACAATACTGATGGCAATGACCTCTGATACTTCCCACCACCACCACCGTTCAAATATTAAGAGACCTTTGTTCAAGAGCAGCCCAGTAAGCAGGGGGCAAGTCCACCTGAAAGATACAGCGATACCACCAGCAAAGCACAAGCCAAAACCTGAATCTCCATCAGGAGGTGCCATGGGCTTCCTCCTTTCAGAGAAATTTCATGTTTCATCCTGACAAAATTGCTGAGGGCAGATCCCCCCAGATGCCATCTTCCATTTATTCACCATTGGTTTTAATTAGATTAGGCCTTCATTTATCTCAATTTCACTTTCCCTTCCTGAAAAATTGAAATTAAGACAAGAGTTTACCAAATAGAAGAAAACTGATCCTTGGACCACCCCCATGAGCATCTTATATTCACATGCCCAAACTTACCCTAAGTGCAAAGCGGACAGGGTGGATGCCAGACAGACTTCTGAATTACTTATCCCAAAATATCTTGAGGCTGCATCACATATTCAGCATAAATTAGGCATGACTGGCCAAGGTTTTTTATTGATGGATAAAGCCTCACTTACTGCAAGAAACATACACAGTCAGACTGAGTCCACGTGGCTGCAACATGCACATGGTCACACTTCACCTTGCTCTCAGCTCCAGACCACAGAGACAGAGCTGTGCCTCCCAAAAAAATCCATGAGAGAAAATTTTGCTACTTCTACAGTTTCAGCTTTAGAACTGGAAGAATTGTATTCCTTGCTTAATCAGACTAAGCAGAGGGCAAAACAATTTCATCATAGATAATTTTTATATTGGCAAGTAGAGAATACAAGCAAGCCCTGACTTTTAGCAGATTTCCATTTGTGGCTGTCCAAAAATTAATCAGCTTAAATTGATAGTCAACTATTAGTTTATTTTTGGTCAAAGGCTATTTAAAAAGTAAGAGTCTGTAAAACAATTTAAATGCATCAAAGTTTATATCTTGCATTATGCAGTAAATCCTGCTCTCCTTCAGGAATCCAGCCAGCCAAACTTTTGTTCCCTTGGCCAGTTGCTGGAATAATAGCCTCTCCTTTGTTTCATCGTGACTTGATTACTATAATTATTTGCTTGCTAGACTTCCAGCTACTGCTCCGATTGTGAGGAGTACAGAATACAACTGCTAGACTACATGCTGCATCTAAGTCTTTCCGTCACATTACCCCTATATCCCCATATTAAGAGAGCTCCATTGCTTCCCAATGCAGCGGCGGCCCGATTTTTTAGATCTTCCTACTAATTTACAAGGCTTTACATTGGAAGCCTCAGATAAATCTTTTGCTGCTCCATGTCTGAAGAGTCTTAGGGCTGTACTTGTATATGCTTTTGTCTCCCCCATAGTGTTTTAGACCCCGAACTTGTTTAGCGTTACTCACATGAGCAGGTTTACAGACTTCAATGGGACTACTTACATGAGTAAGAAGTACTCATATGAGTAGATATTTGCAGGCTCAGACCCTAAGTGACTTGGAGAGCTTTACTATTATTCACTTCTTGAAAAGCACTTGCAAAGAAACAAGAGAGGACTTACCGTATTTATTCAGAGTTATTATATATTCACCATGTCTTCTTCTTAAGCCCCCTTTGTTCTTGAGTACATGTACTCTATCTACAGTAGCGATACACAATATTTCTCTCAGGGGATTTTCACATGCGAAAATAGTGAGGGTTTGACATGTTGGGCTGTTGGGGGTTTTGTGTTGTTTTGTTTTGTTTCTCCCTGTGAGAATTTGTAGATACCAACTTGAGACAAAGAGGATTTTGTTATTTCTTCTACTGGAGCAGCACTAACAAGCTTGTGCCAGGGAGTAAGGCTCCACTGCACAAAAGCGTGGTTCACACACCTCACAACAAACCATCTCTTGCCCCTAAAGTGTTAAAGCTTCGATTTCTCTACAGTTTAAATTGAACACTGTCATTCTCACCTTAAAACACTTGTTTCCTTCATGCATTTTCAGCTATGAGGACAATCAATTTTGTCATCAGACTTAAAGCACCCAGGTCTAGAATGGTTCATTTTTATTAAAGTTCATATTTCCCACCTGTATGATACACACAACTAGGCACACATATTTTTTTTATATATAATGAGAGATGATCTCTTCCCTGGAAGACTTGGGAGAAAGAGGGGCAAAGAAAAAGAGCTGCATTGTTCTGTAGCTTGCCATGCTAAGAAGTTGCCCTTGCTGGGAATGCTGGATATGTCACAAAAAATGTGCAAACTGGGCTCACTGAACCCCCCAGATCTTTTAAAATAAATTAAGTGTCTTTTCCAGCAGAACACAATGGAAAGGTACAGACAGATCATTAAAAACTAGAAGCTTTCAGAGGCTCTCAATGGTGATTTTTTCTTTCTGAAAACACCAGAAGAGATGACAGACTCGATCCTTTGCAGTGCAGAGTGCTCCTGAGCACCCTCTGTTACTGCGGATGGGATGGGAAAAGTGGGGGCATTCAGCACTGAGGATTGCTCATCACCTTGCAACGTTGCAAGCTGCTAGAAAATTCTTGCATTCCACACATAGCAAATTCCATCCCAGAGTTCAGAGTGCCTACTACCTCCAGAACAGAGATGTGTGAATTGTTTCCACTGGAGGTTTCTGTACTTGGCTGGCAATACCAGCCTAGCAAAGCATTAGTATGGATTTGCATGGCAACATGCTGACAAAAACAAATCCATGTTGTTTTCCATCCAGGATGAGCTGCACTCTCATCAGCATCAACAACTCATCTAGTTTGAGGGTCTGCCCTAAGGTCTTTGCAGTAACACATACAGGAAACAACCTGGATGGATAAAGTGAGAACCCAGAAAAGGGAGGAGTGATGTACAAGCTATTTTCTTCCATCTATCCCTATTTCCCATTAGCCAGAAGGTTTGTGCCTTTCTTCACCAAAAAACATATTCCAGTGAAATACAGAAGGTCTGACGTGGGGCAAGCATAGAACAAGATAGTGACTTAGAGCTTGCATTGGTGTGATGAGGTTGTTTTGTTTCAAACAGCTCCAGACCTGGACCAGTTTCCATGCTCTCAGCTGAGTACTTAGACACAGGGAAGACACCAAAGAACAGCCCAGCTCCTCAATACTGTCTACCCACCATCACATACTGCTCATTTTACTTTGAGTAGATCAGTCTAAGCAGGCAGGGTAAAAGCCAATACAAATGCAACACCATTCTACTGGTACTGAGCCCAGAGCATGAGCTACCCCAAAACAGGGCAGTGAATGCCTTGGGTCCAGCCATCTCTCAGTGCATTCTGCACTACACAGATCTTCCTCCAATTTAAACTAGATCACAAACCTGGGAAACCTTCTGCTGGCTGAAAGAGAGAAATAAAGCTTGCTCCCATGACTTTTCTCAGAGTTCTCAAAGCTCTAGTAATAAACTGTTTTTCCTTTAAGAAATGCTGGCATACCACCGTCTTGTGTCAATTTTCATGGGTCACCATGAAGACAAGATGGGTGGCACAAAATTAAAAGAGTTTCTGTTAAGCTGCAGCCTTTGAAATCCTTTAGGTCTGAGAGATGACAACTTCTTCCCTTCCCCAACTTATGCTTCTGAGCCACAATATATTGCTGCATAGATAATACTCCCTTCTTCTCAAGGGAAAGAAAAAACCTTCTAAACCAACTCACTTGGCCACTGGATTTTGGCAAGCACAATGGATCAAGAAACACAATTAATACTTAATAACAAACTTAATTAATTAGCTTTAATCAAAACAGTTACTGTTTTTTAAGATTCTTACAGCTAAATTCTATTGATGTGTCCTACCACCATTAAGCTTAAACAGAAAAGGTAAATGGAGGTACAAGTATAGTAATAACAAAAAACTATGAACTATTGTCTTTTAAAAGTCTCATTCTGCTAATTAAATCTTTTATCAAACATTTTCTAATGCCAATTTTCAGTTTATATTCTCTGTTCACATTTAATACTCCAGTAACAAAACTCACATTAACAATAAGAAAATACTAGTGTTATGATTAGTATTCTGAGGCAATGCAATATAATCCACTGTGATAATATCTAATATTATAGGTGCAATAAATAGACCTGATACTACTAATAATACCAAACAACAGCATATGAACTGTGAAATTACTTCATCAAAGTCTCCCAGAGGTCTGAGTTTTTTCACCATGGAGCAATGAAATGCCTCTGTGTACTCTAACTTGTAAATCAGGTACTAGTATTTCTGAGTATATTTTTATCTTGAAGTATCTTTTAATTCTAATTTCAAATCACAACCTTAATTTTTTTTTTTTTGAGGTGCCTCAAATCTGTGGTGCTTTATTTGAAATCCTTTCACTTGAATCACAGAGCAGTGCAGATGCAGCACGGCATGAAAGGTGAGACCTGGAGAGTCACAAACTGACCATACAATAATGAAGCTCCT
This sequence comes from Myiozetetes cayanensis, assembly GCF_022539395.1. NCBI lineage: Eukaryota > Metazoa > Chordata > Aves > Passeriformes > Tyrannidae > Myiozetetes > Myiozetetes cayanensis. Next base: position 15,882,515 of record NW_026086937.1, read on the forward strand.
CAAACAAGAGAAATGGGAAGGCTTTTGGGAACCTGGAGCATGTGTTTTGAAGGACTAGTTATTAAGAACAAGGCTTTCCTTGGAAATGAAGGCATATTTGGTACAATAACTTTAGTCACTGAGCATACTTTTCTACCACTCAAACCCCTTGCATTTCAACTAAAACACCTCAGAGAAAAAGACTTAATCTTAGTAACAGTGACCAGAATGGCTATATGTGTCAGTGTGAACTACATTGAATTCACTGGTGGATAATCAAAACAGAGTTAAAAATTCATTTCCTGTGATACTTTTCTAATTAGAAGTGTTGTGCTTGCACAAAATTTAAATGTTTCCTGCAATATTTAATATTAAAAAAATATTCCCTAGATACAATCTTTCTCCTTACTAAAATGACAGGAGTCTTCCAAAGGAGAGGAGAAACAAGAAGAAGCAAGGGTAAGAGCAGTGTGCCAGTAAAAACTTCCCTGGGTTTCCACTGTCCCTTACCTTCCTGCTTCCTTGTCTCTTTCCCCTCTCCAGCTTTGCAAAATTCAAAATGGGACAGGAATTTCCAGACAGCCAGCTAATATCCCATAAATATGTTCTATTGTTTGCTCTCCTAAAACCTGGATTCTCAAAGAAGCTCCTGGCCACCCACTTGCATACACAATGACATGTGTAGAAGGTTGGATTTTTTTTCCCCTAATGTTTCATTCTGATTCATCATTTAAGCTATTTTAAAACCTTGACTATTTTTCCATAGGAAAACATGTCTAATTCCCAGCCAGTTTAAGGTAGAAAGCTGCCAGCTCTTCTGAAGTTGAATGCCAGATTTCGGAAATGCAGACAGTATGTGAAATCCACCAGTACTGGAGGCATTTCAGAACGCTGTGCAGCATCTCCTGCTCTGTAAAACACTGGGAGATACACAGAACCAGAGCTCCCTGAATCCCTTTTCTTCCCAGTTCATCAGCAGCTGCCATCAGACTGTGCATCACAGAGCAAACAAGCGGGATGGGAGAGAGGAGCAAGCCAACAAAGAAGCTGTAGGGTCTGGTAGCCATAACATGAAACAATTAACTTGCACTGAAGAAGTCAGGTTGTTCATCAGTGCACTCCCAGCAGACCCAGATTTGTAAGACAGACCCACCAAATTCCATACACACCTTTCATAGGAGGCACTTAAGTTATCTAAAGGTACTCAGTGTGTTGCACACAACTTGGCCTATCTGTAATTGCACTTTGAGTATTTTATTAGACACTGACACACAAATAAAAGATAGGAATGATGTGGCACATTCTTCTTTATAATTACCTGGAAATCAAAACATTGGGCTAGGACTAAGCTGTCCTCTGAACACATCCAAGTGTTGGATTAGTTGGTAAAATGAGAATCACACTTTCAGTAACTATGGAGCATGTGTGAACAAGCAGATACATTCCCATGGCTTTGAATGATGGAGGTTTTACCACTTCCTTTTGCTCTGTAATTGCATATTTTAAAGAGGAGAAAAATAAACCTTCAATACAAAGCATTTGCTTTTAAGCAAATCCCACCTTATTTTAATGGTTTGTGGTCAACATTATCACATAACACGTTGCCATTTACGATGGAAGGCTGAGAAGAGTAACTCCCCTTACAACTCCAGGAAGCACCCAGGTTATCAGTGGTTTTTCTGCTACTTAACATCATTTATTTTACTGACCAACTGCTCCAGTGGCAGAAAATCAGGCACAGTTTGATGCCATTAAGGTGCTTGTGAACCTCTGTGGGGTCACATAAAATGAAAAAGAGATCATATAAATGTAACAGGTCATTATGTATCACAAATTTGGGGTCTTACACGCAGTACATTTCAGTACTGAATACACGTGTATCCAGGAATACTCTTGTCCTCATAAGATCTAAAGGACCAGTTCTTGGCCTGGTTATTCCAATTACACACCCATGTACCTTCACTGAAAGCAACTGAATTACAGCAAAGTACCAGTGGAGTTTAAAAAAGAAAACATGTTGAGAATGGGAATTCAAGAGCCTCAAGCAAAGTGAAAATCAACTGCCTCATGGTATATATTGGCCTAACTCCACTGTGATTAATGTAGACAATTTACACCAGCTGCCAATCTGCTCCTTGAAAATTAAGGACAGAAACCTAAACATATTCTGCAAATCTTGGCATTGTCAGGCTAAATATATACACATGCCTGATTCTTTTCTCTCATCCAGTAGAGGATGCAGCTTGTTAAAACTTTTTCCAGCAAAATATATATGTTTAATTTATGTGATTAATTTCTGTGTTAATGAAGGTTGAAGGACCGAGAAGGCTGAATGCATCTATTTATCCAGGGGCCAGATAAAAATTGCTGCTCAACTAGCCAGCCCGACCCTAATATGGGAAGCCCCAGCCTTATTCAGGGTGAGAGGACAATTAAATTTTTATGCTCATTTAATCCCGTGCCCTTTCAGAGCAAAGGCTGACAATTGTGCCCAATTTTTCCAAATGTTTGCTGTTACATAACCTTGACGAACCCACCAAACTCAATTTGTGCAGGGCCTGTTGACAAAAATCCGATTGCAACAATATTCTGACACTCTCTGGGGTTAAATCCTGGATTTAGAGGTTACAGCAAAAGAAAAGATCAGCACTCTAAACTAGTGCTTTATTAGTCTCTACCTGCAGCAACTAAATTCATATTACTGAGTATAGGAAGTCAACAAAATGCTTCCATATGAAAGGAAATGCATTAAAAAGCCTTTCAGCTTTTTTCAACTGAGTTATCAGTCAGGCTGGTAACATTTTGCTCTGATACTCAGAAAAATTGATTCTTTCAACAAATTAAATTTTAATTTTTTTCCTTTTTCATGTTCCAGTCACCTGGTCACTTCCTCTAAAAGAAATTCATTTAGGGGAGCTGTATTGTATTATTATCTGTACTTTTGCGCTTTAGTGCAGTCAGTTTATCTTATTACTGTTATGTTCCTCAAGAGAGATTCATTTAAGTGTGACCTAGACTATTATTTTAGGTGCCTCTTGCATCTCTATTGGGCATTTAAGAGTTGTAGAACTCTCTAATTTATTTAAGCAGGGCACTTTAAAGCAATATCTCAGTAATTTTCATTGAGTTTAAGGAGCCCTTCTATGTTTTCAAAATGCTTGAAGTTCCTCTGCTCTTTTAAGGACTGCAAATATTTGAACAACAAACAAAAATGTTAGAAAAGCAAGTTCAAGACAGATATGGAGGCAGAGAGACAAGACAAATGAGTATGAAGTGGATTTTATTTCTACGTGGGAAACTCTCTCAGGAATAGTCACACCAATATTTTGGCCAGCAAAGTAAAAACTGGTCATTCCTTCGAAATACTCATATACATATTTCTCTTAAATCTAGGATTTTCAAACTTCCCTTGCACATTCTATGTAGTAAGTCACAACAAATAAATTAGCACAAGGAAATACTTCGAAGTAAATTTTACAAACACTACAATAAATGTTTTCTCTATGAAAGGCATATTATCAGTTAAAAAGTGACTCAAAAAGCAGAAGTCACAGTTCTCTAGAGGGAATATAGAAAAATAAGACATGCAAGTCTGATCACAAGTCCACTGATGTCATGGACAGATTTACACTGGGAACAATGTGTGAACACTGTGGTTCTGCAGTCCTTTCCTACACAAGCCTCTCCTTCTATAGCTTTCTATATAGGAAAACACAAGACTGTGAAAACTAAAATCTAAAAAGATATCAAGACTGAAAAACAAAATGAGAAAATATAGAGCAGATTGTTAAAGTAAACAAAGGGATAAATGAATAACACTCAGAGAAAATTCTTGGGGAACAAGTGACACAGCCTGGGGCAAGCAACCAGGAAAGCCAGAGAAGAAAGAGAGTCCTCCCACTTGCAGGGGAGAGAAGGTAAATCTATGTCACAAGAGGCAACACATGAAGTTCTGTCCAGATCTTTATGCTCTTTTCCTCCTCAGGACCAGCTAGCACAGCTGTGTTGCCAGACCAGCTTCCACTGCATATAGCTTTGATACTTATTTTCAATACTGCTGCAAGCCATCAGCCCTGAGGCTGATCTGGTGCTTCTGACTGTTGTACACCTTTCAGTGAGGGCAGTAAGAACTGCCTATGCAAACTAAGGACAAGGTCCTAAGTAATTTAGGGTAATAAAATTAATGAAGACTGTCCTATTACTTTCTTTCATTCCCATATTGCCAGGAATGTACTTAGCCAGTGGGTATTTGTCAGCTTTCAACTGATTTCTTGCAGGATTTGGCTTGGCTTCTGTTTCAGCTTCTTATAATTTATTATACATGATGAAAGACGAACAAATACATAGTTTGATTTTACTTTTGAGGGGGGAATCCTTAGAGTGACAGCTCCCAGGACACCAAACACACCAGCTGTTCTTTTATTTTTCCATTCTTTGCAGTAATGACAGTCTCAGCTCTTGTTGCCAAGCATCTTTGGAAAACATTTTAAAAATAAATGTAGCACACATGAAAACATGCCAGAACAGCCTCCTTTGCAACAAATTTTCTTCAAGAACAGAAGATGCAAGAGCTAGTTGGTCTTCATTCTGGTAAACTAGAAAACTTATTAAAAATTACTGTGTTTGATAAGTCAAGAAAAAGCTCTTCCCCCCTCCCGAATATCAACTAATAGATCCTGATTAATTCCCTGGAAGTCAAAACTAAACAAATCTGAATTAGACTAAAGATACCAGTTCTAGCCTGGGAAGAAGATTAACCATAGTCAGGCAACCACCCTCAAGAGCTATTTAAAAAGGTTAAATATTGGAGCATGTCAGCATGGCAAGCAGTAAACTCATCTCTGATTTTATAGGTCAAAACACCACATGCAATGTTTTGACTAAAAGAGAAGTTATTGATCTCAGATCATTTGCAAGAGTTTATAAAGGATATTAAATTAGGTGAACTCTCCTCTTTAAAAGCTATTGCTCTGTATGTCTGTCAGTGGAAGACTTTGAAACATAAATTTTAGCATCCCCCTTTCCAGTCAGTTCATGGGAATACACCTATGATAGACAATCTATTATACTCACAGATTAAGTGTTCAAATGCATGAATGTCCCTTTTGGTCAAACTTCACCTACTGAGGGTTTTTTAATTCTTTCCTCATAAACAAACCCCTTTCAGATCCTGGCCATCTTTTGAGGTGTTCCTTCAAATTTGCTTAAATATTTTGTCATACTCCTGAATAGCCTTCTCTTTCCGCAGGATAGAATAAACCAGGCAAGCTCTCTGCAGCTCTCCTCAAGACAGTAGTATTTCTACCAGCTGCACTGATAGTTGAACAGACACTTCCATCCAACATTTAGCAAGTTTAAATTTGTCTCTGTTACTCATCCAGCATTTCTTCTACACAGCTATTCCCTGCCCCATATATAACTATCTAGAAAATGTTTTTTTCCCCACAAGTTGTCTGTATTTTCAAAGGATTTCCCTCATTTTACTGCTTTGACTATACTTGATAGAACCACCTGTAAAAAGTAAAAATAAAAGAACTGGTTACCCTGTTTGCTTGTTTGTAACACTGAGAATGCAAACCCTCAAAGCTGTCTTGGTAGGTAAATGAACGAGGATGAGATCTTAGGAATTTTCAGTTGCATTGGAAAAGCCCTGGCTTGGCCTAGGTATAACACTGTGGTTGGTCTTAGAAGACATGAATGGGTTAAGTTTATAAAGCACTTCATTTTCCAGCCACAGCTATGGTACCTTGGGTAATTACTGCAGCTTAAGCCAGACCACACCTTAGATAAACCTGTAATGCCGGCGTTTTCTGCAAACATTTTCTTTGCTGCAAGCTGTGGCTTGCCTCTCACATATATTTGCTCTCCATTTCCAACTTGGTTTTCCCTTAGCTAGTTTGTACTCAGTTGAACCAACAAATCAGAATTTGTTGATTTAGTTCCATACCTCTTCAGTCATTGCGTGACACAACCGTACGAGTTATGCGGTAACAGCTGCTGTGGGGGGCCTGATGGCCCCCTTTTTGTGCCAAATGGAATAGGCTGGGGATGAAAGAGAAGGAGGAAATGGTTCCAAAGGGAAACATTTGGTTTTTCTTAAAGGTGAACGAGGCCACCTTGATTATAGTTAGTGCCAAGAAAATGAATTCAGTTCTCGTGATTAATGGACACATCCCCAGCTCTCCAGTGACCACTTTCAGCAAACTTCAGAAGTCCTGGTGGTAACTTCATAAGACTTCATGGAAGGAAAAAGTCTCTGGGTACAGACAGCTGAGTCCTCTGCAAAGAGCAGTAATTATGGAGATTTTCAAAGACCAGTTTGCCTCCAGGTCTTTGTCATCATTCCTGTTAGGGCTGCTGTTCCTGCAGCCCAGTCAGTGCTGCAGCACCCAGGAGCTCTCCCACTTCTCAGGGCAATCCTCAGAAGGCAGAAATCTGCTGGACCTGTCCCCACCAACCCAGCTCAATCTAGAGGAAATGTCTTGAGGATGATGTACAGAATCACCCCACGAGTCCTGCCAGAGGGAGGAGCAGTTGCAGATGAAAAGCCCTTTTCCCTCACAAGGCCAGACCTAGAAAAGGATCTCTGTCCACAGCATCAGGCTTTGTGCAGGCTGATGATAGATGCACTACACAATATTAATTGCAACAGCAATCCCTAATCTGATAACTTGAGCTTTCTGACTACATTCCAACAGAGCAAAACAAGGTAATCCTCGTGCCACCTGACATTTGCCCTCAGAAACAAGCCATTATGAGAGCCAAAAGCATATAATAAAAGCTAAGGAAAGAAGAAGATTAAAGGATAAGATTTTTAAAAACACCTAGTATTTCACTTAATATTTCACCCAAAGAAAACAATCACTGACTTCAGATAGAGTAGAATTTGGCTAATGCTGACCACACTGAGGCATCACGGCTTGGGTATGAATGACTAAAAGACCAAACAATCCTATTGCTTTATTCTATTAAAGCTCATATTTAAAAACAAAATTAGTAGCTTAACCTTATCTAGTGTTAAAAAACCCCACACTCAGTAAAGTCTTCACTAGTAAAGAAACAGATTTATAAATAAAGAGAAAATAAAATCTCCATAGTTAGGATCTAGATATTCCTATGAGTCAAAAGATTCACAGCACTTACATTTTAGAACTTGATCCCTCGACCTTAAAAAGCCAAATTTAATTTTTAAAAATTCTGAAGTTTCAAAGAAAATAATTGACACAGAAGCAGTTAGTCAGATCTCAGTGAGCTAAAGGGAGAACATGGCTCATGTGTGTGTGGATAAGAGTTTGAGCTTGTAGAGACTTCATGCTTCTGTTGCCCAAAATACAGACCCCTCCCTAGGGGATTTGTATGCAATGAATTACCATTTGATTTTGAGATGCACACAGCTTGATATGTGGCTTTAAGTGCAAGAAGCATAACGAGAAGAATAAATAGCAACTTTAACAGCAGGAACTAACTATATACCAGCACAGAATTAGTACATTGATACTGTAAATACCTGATGCAAATAAGACAATACATCTTTGTTAAGCTGCAGATTTATAAGACACTTTGTGGAACCATTATGATACATCTTTGACTGCTTATGGGTCCTGTGTTCACTGATTTATGTTCCTTAAGACTACTATTAGTATGTAAATTTCCTGAACATCTTCCCCAATAGAGTGAGGCTAAAAAAGCAAAAAAAAAAATTGCCTCAGAAAAGGTGGCAGTGGTGAGAGAGGGGTTCCTTCCAAACGTCCCTTTTTTTGCAAGAATTAAACCTGCCTTCAGCAGCTTTCCTGGCAACTCTTAATCTCCATTTCAGAAATGATTTCTTCATTTGGAAGTAGTATCTAAAAGAAGTTGGAACAGTATGCTACCAGAAATGGGAGATTCCCTCTCCCAGTGGGACCACAGAGTTGGCTCCCAGACCTGGCAGATTGTGGGAAGCTGAGATTTAAAGCTACAATATTTTCACCTCTACAATAGCTATTCTAAGCTGCTTACAAAGAGCTTAAACAAATGAATCCTAAGACTTCCTCACTTAGGCTACAGCAAGCAACACACATGACTCTGCAGGTGAAGGAATTTGAAAAACACACTCATTTTTTCAAAGTTCTCAAACATCTTAAAAACAAATTCTCTTTCAACATGCAGAGAGTCATACAGATTTGGTCAGCACAGATTAAAGATGAAGATTACAAAGCCAGTTAGTGTATCCTAACCAACCCAAAACCTCATAAGGTACTTGCAATGTCCTTTATTTCTAGGTACACGAGTCTCCATATTCTCAGTGGAGATTCACAAACAAGAAAAACACTGCTTCACTGCATTGTTTGAATTTTTCCAGTTTTTCTGGCCTTGCATAGTGCTTTGAAGTAAGGCCAGTTATTTTATATGTGAACTACTTATTAAATTATCATCATTTCAGAAGATTATCCATATGAAGGATAATTCTGAACCCCAGCACATTCATGTATAATACATACACACCATGTTCTTGATTGAAAGAATTAACATTTACATGGCCTAAAATTCAATGGAAATAAAACCAGATAACCCAGAAGCTTTATGCTGATTATATGTCTAAGTAATATCACCTGAGTCCCTGTAAAGATTCTCCTATTATTAATTGCTAAGCAAAGTAGTTATTTCAATTTAAGTTACAAATAACTTGGACTCATTAGGAAGCTCAAGATTTGCTTTTTATGATGACAGCACAAAGCCTCCAGAGAGTCTTCTGTGAATGTTTTATTTTCATCTCTTGCAAACAATATTAAATGGGTAATAGAAGGTGACTGCAAGAACATACTTGGAAGTGTTGGAACATGCTCCATTTCCAGCTTAGACTTCAGATATCAAAGATGACCTATAAATAGGTATTAATTAATATATTCTTAAAAAGAACTCTTCATATATTTATGTGTAGGCACACAGCAAAATGCATTCCTTTCCCTCTGCAGCTACACAGGTGTAAGGGAGGAATGCAAGTAACTAATCTGTTCTTTACGTTAAAATAAAGGGATAGGTTCAGATCCTCTGTCCAACAAGTAAACAACACAGTTGAAAGAGATTTCATAAGCAATAAGAGGCACAATAAAGGAGTCTTTCTAGGGCTAAGCTCAAATAGTTGTAATTTACTGATAGCAAGAGAAAGTAATTTTGTAGTAGAATGGATACAGCAACCTGAGGTACTAAATTGCATTTTGAGTTTCATCAGCGGCAACTGTAACGAAGTTGGATCTTATTGATAAAATAATTCCTTTTACCAGCAACCTGAATTCCACCACGCTGTTAACTCATGCTCACCCAGTTGTAGGTGTTCTCTGGATACACAAACATCCACACATTCCTATGACTGTACTCAAATCAGCAATCACAATAGGGCCAACTTCATTAATTGATTCTCAAATACACCTAAATTAAAACCTTTTTAACAGAAATTTTAACAGCTCCCTATAAATTTTTCTATGTCAGTTTTAGAAGTAAATTAATGTCCACTGGCTCCAAGTACTATCTACTTGTGCCCTCACTAGTGTAAGTGGGTTTGTTCCTACAGTACCAACCACTAGCTCAGCCCAGCCAAGGGTAGCACAAAAGTAATGGGATGAATAACTGGAAGTTATCAGTGTTTAATATATATACAGTACAACAGCCTTAAGACAGAAAACATGCATGACAATTTGGCTGCATATTTATTCTTAAGTACAAAAGTCTGCATTAAGTGTTCTCAACGACCAAAACTTTTCACAATACAGTAGAACACCTCTTCAGTTATGGATGCCTGTTTCCCAATAAACATATACCTTTATCAGATTTGATTTCCTGCTAGTGGTTTACCACAAAGTTGATATGCTCCTGCAGAGCCAACAACTCAGTTTGTAGCAGGTGTACCATGGAGAAAGCTTTCTCATCACAAAAAGTAAATGGTGAAAGCACCATTTTATCAGGAGGAAGCATGTGCAGGAACATAACCTCTTCCTCCCTTGATGGTGCCCATGAAACTCCAGCTTGATGCAGAAATGCCACCTCTAAGAAATGAGTAGTGTACACTCAGTTGTTTCTACAAAACTTAAAGAAAGATAGCTAGTGTCAAGTCCTGCTGAAATTTTGGTTGGGCAATCCTTTTCTCTGGGACCAGTGTAGCTAAATTTGAAGCCCAGACAGAAAGGACTGGCCAGCTCAGATCAAAAGATGCACGTAGAGAATATTCAAGGATTCAAAGAATCCGATGGTTGTACAGTGCTGCTCACCAAAAGACTTTCTACTCATATAGTCAATCTGACCTTTACTGAAAATAAAGCTCACACTGAGTAACTGTTCACCTCACAACCCAGAACTTGAGTTGAATAGACTGACCCTTTGCAGGGAACAAGGAAAACCACCATCTTTAAAATCTCCATAGATAATTCTAATCTGCATTTTGGCCTTTAGCTGGATGCATTCCTTGGAAGTCTCCAAAACACACGCCACATTTGTAGAGTCCATAAGTGCCCCAACAAGAAACTGTGGACATAACATTATGTCTAAAACTCTCAAGCTTCTCATTTCTTTAATCCTCAGGTAAAAATTCTCTGCAAGGAATAACATCAGCATTTTTCTATAGTATATAACATGCTGGACTCTGGTCACATTCACAAATGCAGTCTGAGGGTATTAACTTCATCAGTCTGCTCCTACTGATGCCTTTGCATTCTCTAAGGCTGGAGATGCAGCCATTGTTGGTGAATCAAGGAGCTTCCTTTGAATTTCCACATGCTAAAAGGAGCAAAATCAATCTCAAATTCAATGCTCTCTCCCCCGCCTCCTTCCAAATGGAAAAAACTGCTCCCGAAGGTCACGACGGCACTACCCTCCGAATCTTACAAGAAAGACATTAGAGCAGAACACGATCCTGAGCTCCGTCATTACTGGGGGATATTGGAAAGAGGACAAAGGAACGTGCACACATAAGTGGGGAGTGGGTTCTTTTCTTGTACTGGCCACATTCAACTTGTTTGTTCAAGGAAAAAAAAAAAAAAAGAAAGAGTGGAACAAGACATGCATGCCTGATGCTGTTAGTGCTTAATACCCTGGAAAAATTGTTTAGGAACAGTTCATCCTTAAAATTACTCTGTAAAACCATCAGTCATTGAGATCTTATTTTATCTGTTGCATATGTGTTTCCTGTAGTCCAGCATGTTTAAATACACTTTTTTTCTTGTGTTTTCAGCTTGACTTTGATGCTTTTGATGGGGATGATTCCCTGAAGTTTTCCTTCCTTTACTGGCCCTGCTGCATCAGTGATAGTGCGTAAATCTAGTGCTACTGTCATCTTGGGAGTATCCACAGTGTGAAAGACCTTTCCATGAGGAGCAGAGACAGTCTGCCAGGAAGGGCAGTTTATGGCCCAATGCTGTTCATGACTAAGTGTCCCACCCACTTAACATCTCAGTTCCCTAACAGCCCCAAACTGAAGAGGGCAGCAGTAGCAGAAAGCAGTTTGCCCAGTGACAGCACATCACAGGTACTCTGCTAGATCTGCCATGGGCACTACATGAATTAATACATTACCTATTCTTTCAGTTGAGAGGGCGGGGAAAATTTGCAGTCTAATTAGTAAATGCATCTCATATCTTGTGTCTTTCAGCTGTGTGATTGCACTGGGAAATATCCCAATTCCTCTATTCTTTCTCCTTTTTTTCTTCTCCTTTTTGAGAAAGGTGTGTCTGGGGTTTTCAATATACTTGACATAGAAGAGATATTCAAATAAAGGAGTCTATCACCAGCACTCACATTTTCTTAGACCACTAACCAAATTTTAAAATTTAGATTTTTAAATACTTCATTTAAGTGTTCTAATTTTTTTAAGCCCATTGATGATTCTAGAACAAAAGCAGTCCAAGAGGGAGCCAAAAACATTTGGCGCTGATGCATGTTTTAAATAACCCATCCTTGTGTAACAAGGAGCATCAACCTGGAGTGGAACTGAATCACGAGCTCCAGTCCAGCATGGGCAGTCGCAATCCAGTGCCATCTCAGCAACATCATCCCACATTTCTCACCTTGATAGTAACAAATCTTCTAATTTCCAGTCTAAATTTATTCATGGACAGTGTTTCAAAAAGAAATGCAATAAAGTATTGTGCTGTGATTTACACCTTTTGTATTACTTACATTACAGAAACAATGAAATATGTCATAAATGTCATCTGGATTTATTTTGGTGTGCTGCTGAATGACATTCAATAGTTGACTCGCCTAATTTAAGTCTGAAGTGACTGTTAATTCATGTCTAGATTGCAGCTGAACAGAAGCCAAAGTTCATTCCTCTTTGGTTTTCTGCAAAATTTAAATCAAGCAAAATGCTTAGCATTTTTCTATTATTCTTATTCTGTGAGCAGCAACTTAGTACCAGAGCTGAGAAATCTGTGTCAGCACATGTGGGCTGGCATATAAAAAGCCAGGAAGCTCAGAGAAGCTCCAGGCGGACAATGGCCAACCTTTGTCTGTGTATAAGGTCAATTCAGCTCCAAGATGCTTATTCCTACTTTGCAAACCTGACCCCTCTCCAGCAGGAAAGGCCTGCAGTGCCAGGGAAACTGCACAGGGACTTGTGTTGCAAGGAGAAATGAGGAAATTACTCTGATGCAGTTTTTAGTGAGGCCAAGTCTTCTGTGTGGTTTCAAAAAAAAGAGGAAACCCTCACTGCAAGGAATGGGATGGAACTGCCTTAAAGCAGAAAAATCTTCTCTGAGTCACAGCCAGCGCAGGTTTTGCAGCTGCTCTGAAGCAGTCTGTAGTCAAATTGGCATAACTTATCCCATGAGCTCCCTTCAGCAGCCTAAGCATCGAGGTCTGGTGCAGCTTGGAGTTTGTGTGCGCTGGAGTTGGCCAGGTTTTCAAAAAGTAAGAAGAGAGCAACCACCTCTACAGCTACCACATACAACAGGGTTCAATACCGTGCTGAAGGGCTGGCAAAGGTTGTACCAGCTCTAGAAGACAAAACCTCCAGAAAAATACAAGTTTTCATGGGTATGTCATAGTATCTTGCAACACACCTGTTAGGGATTAGGAGTTAAAAGAGAATTGTTTTAAATCAATACTGATCTTATGATATCGCACTTTGAGAACAGTGATGTGTTTATGGATATAACAAAAATCTAGAAAAGAAACAGGGTAGGTGGGGAAGAGGAGGCTGCAAATAGTAGCGCAGGTTGACTTCCCCTAGTTTAAAAAAAGGCAGGAAACTGAGTGCATGCAAAATTCTGCAGGGCCTGATGGAGAAGTCAGGAGCACATGTCAAAAGCATTAGGAAACTATCTTATTTTCCCTATATTGGCCCAATCTGTCTTAGTTTCAATGCTGAAATGTGCACTTCACAGTCTCTTATCTAAAGTGCACCTTGACGACTATGATTGCCAGAAGAGTCCTCCTAACCCTCACCAACCTTTTAAAGCCTTAAGAGGACATACCTGAGGCTACATTTCTCTTTCATTCTTTATATTATCATTTACTGTGATGTTTAGGAATCAGAGATTGGCAACAGGACACAAGCATCTGTCTGCTCTCACCAGCTTCAGGCATAACATCTCTAGTAAAAGTTAACTGGACGTGTTCCATGATCTTATATCATTTGTACAATATAGAGCATGAGACCTCAGCTTGGTCAGGCAGAGTAGAGATACTACAGCACAAACAATAAATTCTGTGCTATGAGGGATCTGGTCATAAACCCAAGTGAATTTAAACTGTTGAGGGATTAGTGCCTTTTCTGAGAAACAATTCTCCTGCACTGCCACACACTGAACTTGCACTGGATCACCTACATGACAGTTTCAAGGGTGGCCCTGATGCCCAGAGAAGGGTATTCCTTGTTATACACCAGTTAAACTACGTCAGAATGTCCAGTCATGACTCCAGATGATGTGTGCTTTCAGCCAAGCTACATGGAGTAGATGTATGTGAGAAGGGTATGAAGGACATAATGCTTCTTCAAAATGGCATCATCTGCATCGTTTAATACAGGAATATAAAACTGAGCCATTTCACACAAATGAAGATACAGGAGGGAAGCTATCAGCTGTGTCTGATACCCTGCTTCTCCTTGTCACCCATATTCCTCAAGGTAAGAAAATTCACTGCTTGGGAAAAGCAGTTTTTCCCACCAGCTCTCCTACAATTCCTTAGCAGTTAATTGTTTTGTCTTGCTCTGCCTGTGCTTGTGGGCTCTGAATTGTACCCAAAGCCAGCACAAAGCAACTACTAACAGAACTTTTTATTTTACTCTCCCAGGTACAGGACTCTTGTCATTTTTTACCCTCTAAATTATCTACAATTATTTTGTTTAGCAGGCTAATATGGGAACTCTGTTTAATATGACAGAAAGAACAATTTAACTGAGTCGTGCTTTGTATCATACATTAGCAATCAGCACGTTAATAAGTCTGGAAGATTGATATCAGTTTGAAAGGCAAAACCTACACAAAACAATTAATTAAGAAAGTTAAAACAAATGAACTGCTCAGGATGGAATCGGATCCATGAGACGAGATGGTAAAAGCCCAGAAGGAAATACTCTAATTGAAAACGGCAGTAGAAGGCACAGAGTACAGTTAAACATTATCTTATCAGAAAATTAGCAAAATGTAATTTTTTTTTATTGGATTTTTACAGATGTTATTTTTAACCACATCAAAAAAACCCACCTCGTGGCTATTGGCACAAATTGTCATAATTACTATAATTTGAAGTCTGAGCTGTGGAGTGACTGCTCAGATAACTATCTCGGCCTCCTTATGCTGTATTAGGAAAGCAGCCGGGAGACATATCTTCTCATGTTTTTTTGTACTAGATTTGGACTTCATTTGTGTCTGTTATCCAATTTCATTCTCGAGAATACTAAAGAATAAATTTTTTCCCCTACCTGAAACACTGGAGAAAAATCAGGAGGTTAACATTAAGAGAGGTAAAGTTGGCTTTAATTAACATACCAATTACCTCCCATTTGCAAGCAAATTGTTTTATTTCCTTCCATGTGCTCCCTGGGGATGTCTATTTTTCATTTTTTCCCCCTCTCTCTATATGGTCGTTGGCTTTGGGAGGAAGAACCAGGCTCTCTGCTCCCAAATGAAGAGAGAACCAGAAGAGAAATAGTCAGTGTTGTGGCCCATGTGTCAGGAACCCCATGCTGTGGGGTTACCAGCGCTTTCCAGCCCTTGCAGATTGGTGTGAAAGTGCTTTACAGATTGTGAATTGCACAGTAGTGGGAAATTAGCTAGCTGTTTTGATTGATCTTTCCAATATCCCAAATCTCTGAAACACACACACGTTAAAGACTGTTTCCTTCCTTGAAATGAATATTTGGGGCAGTTAAAATGAACAGGAGGGATAAAAACACCCCACAAATGGGAAAATTACTCTTTATGCAACAGAACTGTACAGCATTTTATTAACATGCAGCCAAAACTTACTTTGACCTGTGGTGCCACTAGCTCCTGTGAAAGCTAAGCAAGGTTAGAAGTTATCAGAGTTTGGATGAAGGACTTTCCAAGGAAAATCTTAAGTACTTTGAGAAACAGTGCTAGTAAAATCAGTAAGAGACATTCTTCCTGTAAGTCAGGAACAGGGCAACCTCTTCCCCACAGTATTGCAGTGCCGTTCTGCAGAGCTGCTGTTCTTAAAAATAAATAACAAAACATAGGTCCTAAGTGCTTGGTAATCTCTAAAAGATCCTAATGTACCCTTTTTTCTGGACTAGAGTTCTTCCTCTGAGAATCAGAAGCAGGTATCAAGACAAGCAGCACTGCTGTAGCTACAAATACACGTGTACAAAACACACTCCTGAGATGCCTTGTGCTTCTCCTGCCTGGCCTCCACCTGCCCCAGCACTAGGGAAGTCTCTGCGGTGTCCTACAAGAGACTTGCTTGGTCTTATCCTAGAGCCTCTCAACAGTACTTAGTCTTCACAGGAAAATCAGCAAGTAGATAAGCATTGTCCCTACTTTATTCATAGGTACACTTAGTCACTGAGAGAATAAATAAAATCCTAGAACTCCCTGTAGAAATAAGTGAATCCCAGCAACTGAAATACTCTGGGTATTCATGAGTCTTACAGTATGAATACACAAAAATACAAAATGGGAATTCACAAGGGACACACTAGTCTTGATTCTCATCACATTGCCCTATCAAAAGCAGAAGATACAGAAGGTGAAACAGGATGCAGTACATAGCCCAGCAAGGTTACCAGGTGTAATTCTGTAACTTTACCATACTGTGAAAACTATATGGGTCATATGCTCAGTAGATCTAATATCCAGGAGATCTTGCCAACATCCCACAGGTGTGCACAGGAGTGCAATGTGTCAAAGGAAAGCAATTATGTGGGTGGGTACACATACAAAACGGTGTTTCTAAATCCTAGATGAATTCATTCCACACATCTGCATCCATTTCACACTCAGGAATTAGATGAAGGGGAAGAGGAAATAAAAAAAAAATTCTCTTTTAAAGATACTAAGCATTAATGCTGCTGTTTGGCTGCCTCTGTCCTCAGCTATTTCACCCTTCCCTTATCTCAGCAGACCGTTCTGTAAACCAGCACTGACAGGCCCAGCTCAGGCATCCTGGGGTCAAGACACAAGTTTTTGTTGACTCTACACTGCACCACCATCTCCTATGCAGACTGTGCTCCTAGACTTGAGGGGAGAAGCTGTGAGTATGATGAATGCAAGAGAGAGGAGCTCCCCCCTCCTTCCGTTTAATTGACAGGAGGGATTTTCTTGGGGATTTTAACTTGAAAACCAAACAATAAGCTACAATCCAGTCATTGTTCTGGTCACTTTACTCACACGTTACAGACCTTTATTTTATTCTGTGTCTGTTTTTGTCCTCTCAGTTTACACTGGTAGAGGTAGGGACCTGGGTTTGCATCTGTGCTTCTGGAGTGCAAAGGAGAGGTTATATTGCAACCACACAAAGTGTGACAAAGTGACATTATACCAGGCCAGCAAGGAGGGTAATAAAAGTTGAAACAAGCTCTCTTGGGTCTCAGAGAACACAAACTATCGAGTCAGTTTGACTCTGTGTGTGGAGAAGGAGGAGTAGAACACAAGTCATACCCCTGTATCAGGCTACCCTCTGCAAAATACATGCTTAGAGACAAAAAACCGTCAAGCAACAGGTGATTGTTGCATTAAATTAATTCACACTTGATGGATCAAGAATGCAGAATACAATCTCCTCTTAAGTGCAGAAAAATTGGTGCTGAGAAATTGGATTAACCTCCTTTGCAGAGGAATACTTTAATCTTCTCTGCACCTCTCCAATTTCTTGTTGGTTTCCAAAGGCACACTTTGCTAAGTGTAAGTGCCCTTCCCTGTTTGCAAATAAAGGGCAATATCCTGTAGTCCTTTCCCTGAATGATAGAATTTGGACCTTAAGCTGCAGTATATAATTCCTACATTAAATTTTTCCCTGTTATAAGAAAGTTTAACCTTCAGGGATTTTAGCAAAATGTTAAATTTACTGATTGTTAAGAACAGCAAATAATTTTTATGTATAAACTGGATTTTATTGTGATAGATATATTAGCCTTTTTTTTTTTTTTCCTGAATCTCAGCATTTGGAATCAAGCTCAATATACAAATTAAAAAGTATGAACTTGTAACTCACAAGATTTCAGGAAAACCCTGGAGATAAAGCCTGAGTAAACTTAAACTCATAAAGCAAGGTAGTATTTATTCAGCAGATCAAAGGCATCCAGTTCACATGGGATATGTCACCTCCACATTTTTCTACTGCTCTCTCTTCTCCCTGCTCCAGTAACCCCATTTTTTCCTACTTCAGCAACACCTCCATTTCTACTCCATTACAATTGGCTAAATCTTCATATCCCTGCCTACTGTACACCCAGCTATCCTCTAACATTTCTCCCTGGATTTGGCCTACAACACTTCAGATGCCCAAAGCAGACAATCTCTTAGAAGATCCATTCCTCCTTGTTCCCAGAACTGTCAAATGCATTCTACAGCCAGCAGAGCTCTTGTGCATCATGTATGAACAAGGCCCAAAACTCAATCATGCTTTCAGCTGCCTGATCTCCACAAGTGCCAAGAAAGACAAAGCATAAATGGGCTTCATTTTTAATTCACACCCAGAATTCTGAAAGTGCATAGGAATTTCCATTGACTTTTTTTTTAGTTACTTTTCAATAAAGCTATTTATATAAACACATAGGTATGTATATAAACATATCCCCAGCCACGCTCCAAAACTCAGTCCTCGTGTGCTGCCAAAAACCAAGAGCAATTCGCTTTACAAGCCCTAAATAGCTCAAGCCACCTGGGAGAAGGAAACCACAGAGTTTAACTTTTCTCTGGTTTTCCCTTTTGCACTTCATTTAGCCCTTTCTGACTGTGCCTGCTGCAGCCCAGGGTGCTCCACTATCCCCAGGATTAGCAGAGATCTCTGGCGATTGCTCACACCTGCAATTCAGACAGCTCCGTTCCGCTCTGTGCAATCAGCCGTACCTCCGTGAGGCCATCGGCTCCCAAGCTGACAGGCAAACAGAGACCCACCTGATGGGTCAGGCCAGACACCTGCAAAGGGGCTGGAGCAGGAAGGAGAGGGAGGAAGGGAAGAGGTGGAATTACACAATTAAGAGACCAGGTTGATGTTTTGAAGGGGAGGAGTGTTACCTGCTACCCACAGGCACATAACGAACACCTGACTGTGAAACCAGCACTCCCAGTGAAGTTGTTTGCTTGTTTAATATCCAGTGGAGTGGGTCCCATTGATAGAAATCAGTCTACTGGTTTCAAAGCAAGAGGTCAGATCTCTAACAGCTTACTGCTTAGGGAATCTAAATTTAATTTGCCACCAAATGCATAGAAACACTGAGGAAATACTTCACTATTACTTCGTCATAGATGCACCTTTAATCAGTGAAGCCAATTGATTTTCCTTTGTTTCAATTATTTCTATGAAAGAAGAACAGAAATTCTGTCATTCTCCTATGGCTGGATTATGCCTGTGCCAGACAACTGCCTAATACTGAACATTGAGAGCACCCTTAAATATCCACCAATTCATCATTTGAGAAGAACAAATCTGTATTTAAAAAAAAAAGAAAAAATGTGAAGAAAATATCTTTGTCAGAAGAAGCTGTTTGCCCCTGCCTAATTCCTGTCTTAAAATTAATTTCACATTAATTCACTGTAGGAAAGGTGTCTTATCTCATTATTAATATTATTTTAAATCTTGTTCCAGAAATTGGCAAAACTCAGGCCTCAGCTGATGTTATTTATTTCTGGGCCATGCATTCATCAAAGGTAAGGATGTGACATCAAATTAATTTTAACTCTAGTTTATGAACTGAGGTTTAAAGTCAGCACTCAGAAGGGGATAGCAGTAACCTGTGCCTCTCCAGACAGCACTGAGCCCCAAGATCAATTTTTCTCTAGTGTTGCTCCTTGTTTCTAACTACTGCAGAAAGTACAGAAACCTAATATTGATACAGGGAAGAGAAGACATCATCTCCTTCCTTTATAAAGGGACAGACTACAGAACACAGCGACCTTCAGCAACTGTGGGACAGATCACAGTCACCTGCTTTACAGGGCACTCTGTACTCCATGACTAACCAGCCTTATTTTGCACCAGCCAGAGCATTTACCTTTATAAAAACGTCATCATGGTCAGAGCACCCAAAATCTTTGCTAGAACCACCCCAACATTTATCTACCAGAGAGGCAGACGGGATGTGTAGAGGTGAGGATGCATATAATGGAAACATAGTGGCAACTGGCAAGGTCTGTGTGTATCCAGTGTCCACCCAAGACATCCCACAGACAGGGTACCCACGTAGGGTACTGAGGAAGCACCTTACATTAACAGAGGAAGTCAAACATAATCAAACAGCGTAGTTCCCTTGGACACACTGCATCACACAGCCCTCACCAACATGCCAGGGGCTCCTTCCCCTCTTATGGGGAGCAGGGCATTACCAGTGATGCCAGACTGGTGTGGCTCCCATCCAAGTGCACACTTGCTGACACTTCCCTACTGCAGTAGGGAGAAAGTTCCTCCCACCTTTTCCTGTGCTTAGCAACTCTTCTTTCTGCGACCAGAGAGGAGCAGAAAATGCCAAACTATCTGGATGTAACAAATTACATGTAAAATCTCTGACTACCCAACAGCATTAGACAATCATTGCTTGGATATTATTTTGCAGCTAAAATTAAAGTAAGAAACAATTAGCATCATCCCACTTTGTAACAGAGTATTTTATCAGCTAAGTAGAATGCAGAGCATAATTATACGGCTATATCCAGAGATTACACACTGCGTCAAATGTCAAATCATGTCGTGTTAACCACCAAGTTATCCTGAAATTGTTCAGCCACAAATGAGAAAGAATTTGGTCTCTCTCTGTGTGGTCTCTCTGCTGCGTGCATATTTTCCAGCTGTTATCCCCCTGACCTGCATACCTGCCGTGGACTCCTTCAAGCTTATCAATCAAAGTAGAGAACAGAAAGCCCAGCCTGACATCTGACCAGCTAACAGGAAGCGAGCAGGAGCCCTCTGCTATCTAGTCCCTTTCTATTTATCCCCACGGTGTAGGAAATGAACCAACACCTTGCAGAAGAATAATGAATGGAGCTGATGCATCAAGGTCAAACAGGCCTGACAGGTTCTCAAAAAAAAAAAAGGAAAAGAAAAAAAAACACCAACAAGTACTCCTTATTTACTCTCAAAGTCACTCCTATACAATCAGCATTCACTTACAAATGATTAACGCAGACTGGAAATTTCCTGTTATTTCTCTGGTTTGAGAACCAGGAAAAGGTAGAGAACTTCATGAAGTTTTTTTTTCATTACAGGTCCAGAGAACATTAAATCAGGTTTTTGTGCCTTGGAAAGACCATTTTTACTGGGCATATAACATCCTTTGGTAAGCAGTGACTTTTATTTGGGTAACATAGGATTTTAAAGGATAAAAGAATCAAAAGCAACAGGTTTCTATGCTCTTCTGCTTTACAAGTTTTAAATCCCCTCACATAAGGGGAAAACTAACAAAGTGTTATTAGGTGACTGGAAGGACAGAAAAGGGCACTGAGGGCAGGCCTGTGGCAATTATAATAGCCATGCATAAGACATTTCATCCCAAACTTCTGCAGGAGCACCAGTCCATGCTTCTTCATATGATCTCCCTTTGGAGATTCAGGAATTTTGCTTGGCTTTCAACTTAGAGTGCCTTTTTTTTTTTTTTCTAATAATTTTTCTTCTTTTTTTAATAGCAAAATAGCTGTAAACAGCCCCAACCTGAATTTTAGTCTATTTAGTGCTGCCAGATTTTGAAAGTGTTCTTTTCTGATCTCTTGTCACTTTCAGTTTTCCAAATCAGTGGAATACAAAACGTCATGACTAGGTTTTCCTTCATTATTACCAGTCTTAGAAGTGATCCAAAGGTATAACAAACAGGATCAACATCACCTTCAATCAAAGATGTCCTGAGTAGTAATAAAAGAAATCGAAGAAGCTAACTTTCTTTTAAGCCAATAAGAAGGAAATTGGGAAGGAAATACAGGACTGGGTATGCTGGTTTTAGACTATTATATACAACTGTATCTTCAACCATAGGGAAAAAAAAGACTACACTGTGCTTGGAGCTTATCTTTTTCTTTAACCTATAGGCTCCCTTTTAGTGCAGCTGTTTGCCACCATCTCTCTAAATCTGAGGAGAATATGTGTTTTATTGGAATGCTTTGTCCAATCTTAACAGAAATTTACAATAACTACCAGATATTTATAAAAAAAGAACAGAGAGGAAAAAGATTAAGAGGCTTAATTACACCACACCTACACAACATGAGGTGCTTAAGCAGTGACAGCAAAGAGATTTCTTTTCTCAGAAAAGATCAGATATGAGAAAGTACTGAAGCATTAGCGGGGCCCACCTGTGTGTTAGTCTTAGACCACACTAATGTAAGTTTGCTTCTTTTATTCTTTATTTAGTGTGCACAGAATAGGGAAGGATGAGAATATAAAGGATAAATCTTACCACCCTTTCAGAACTTCCTAGTATAAAAATTCATTAGCATTCCACAAGTAAAGAACCTTTTAAGACAAATTAAATGCATTGGTTGAGTTGGGCCCTCTGAGATTTCTGGCTCCTCCTCTCCTCATCCAACACTTCAAAGGAATGCCTCTCTCTTCTATTAAAAGTTGGTGTCTTGTAAAAATTCACCACACCCTAGGAATTCCCCTCTTGGAATACACTGTTCAGATTTATGATTTGGGCATCTTATTTTTAGAGAAAACATTTCCAGCGTAGCCACAGCTGGAATGTGATTGATCAGAGAAGGAAGAAGAGGGTGTGTTTTGGTAATTGTACTTTCTCCTACTCCATAAATTACAGAAATACACACAAAATAATTCTTGCACAATCAGGAGAGAGAAGCCACAAAGCAGTCTGATAACTCCTTTCTAGCCCAGCAAGACACAGCTCTAGGGTGAGGAAACATGCAAGTAAACAGAGAAGAACTGCATCACAACAGAGCTGTGTAACACCAGGCAAACAAGGAGGGTAACCGGGCTCTTAGAAGTCAGTATTGGAGAAGTTTTGGTAGAATCTTCCAATGAGAACAGAAGAGGACAAAACCCAAACTGACTGAAAGGTAGAATAATCAGCCTTTGATGTGGGGATGGAGTTCAAAATGGGATTTATATCCAAATATTGCTTGAGACAGCAAGAACAAACTTGATGATCCATCGCTATGCTGAAATAAACAGTGCTGCCGTTACTTGAGTCTCTTCACACTGAGGCCATAAAGAAAACCATTGACACATTTTGTCCATGCAAATCAAACTCAAATAAGAGTCTGAGGCAAATCTGATAAATTAAACAGTCTCAGCCTAAAAAAGAGGCAGGAAGCATCTCAGGTAGCTTTCTGAATTAACTTTTTCTTTTTCATTTCTACACAAATTAATTATCTTGAATCACTGTTAAGGAAACACAAAAGGAAAACAAATTCATAAATGCTGCTTCCTTTCCTATTTTTAAACAGAAAGACTTGGGGACTTTTTTAGTCAAGTTTTAAAATTAGCATTAAGGTATAGTTACATATAAAAAAAATTAGGTAAGAATGTATAGCACTGGCTTTTACTTCTCTTATTGTGGTTTTACAGCACAAATAGACTGGAGAGATAAAGGAATATGAAATCATCACGAGCAAGTTCTTTTTCTTCCTACTGTTCTACACGGATGTCTTACAGTTCAGAGTTAAAATATCAGTGTTTTACAGTCCCTTCAACTGGTACAAATACCAAAGTGTGCATTGATCCAGGCAAGCCATGTCCTCAAGGCTCCCAGACAACAAAAGAGTCAACAAAGACAGAATTAAAAGGTACCAAAGCAAAGGTGATTGATAAATTGGGAGTCAGAGATTTTGAGGTAGGGATGGACATTAAACATGAATTTCTATTCAGTGCAGAAACAAGAGCAGTACTCCTGTGCAAAGTAGTACCATCTGCAAACTTAGTCCCTAACTGGGCAACCTCACTAAGTGGTAAAAATACAGTATATTTCCTATCCAAGGTCAGAGGTGACAGCACAGCAAAAGTCTTATGTTGAAACCATCTTTACAGATCATACTCTGACAGTCACTGCCAGTTTTTAGTGACCTGTTAAGGCACCATAATAAAATGAAGGCTTTAACTTAGCAATGTCCACTTAATAGATCTCAGTTTTTGCAGAAACAGGAGAGTAAATTTAAATTATATTTTCCTAGTTTTTGAAGGAGGGATATTTAAGCAGAAAAAAATGGAAACTGGAAGTGGAATGACTGCCACTTGACAGCCACTACCATAAAATCCAGTGGAGTACACTTTTTTCCTTGTTAGTAGACAAGCAATGCATATACAGGCTTATATATCAAAGTGAACGTGAGTCAGACATGGTTGGAACATACTGAACAGGAGCTTAAATATTAGTGAAAAATTAGTAAAAAGTAGATTCATCACATAATATATGAGCATCATTTAACAGATGCTGGTATGAACTGAACATTGAGGATATTTGATGCCATGTATGTAAGGGTTTGGTAGTCTCAATCCCAATTCCTACTCTGTTGCTGTAATCAGAAGAACCATACAATGAAATCCAAATAAACTTCTCACTGGCATTTCCTCTCAGGCATTTTAGGAGACAGTTGATGATCTCTGGTCTGGTGATAAAAATAACCTAATAAAATGAGAATAATTTGCAGTACTGTGAGGTATGACATTTTCAAGCGGGTAATCAATGCTCTGCAGAGACACAGAGTGAAATTTGCTGCCTTCCAAATGCTGCATCTTCACATTCAGGTCAAAACAAGCCCCATCCACCCAATTCCACATGTTTTGGTTTTTTTCCTGAAATCTCTGAATTCATAAAAGGGGAAGAGCAAGGCATTTTCCTTATCCAGCCTGTTCCTGGCTAGAGGCATAAAAAGAACAGAAAGCTCCTTAACACAGCTTCTTCTGAGTTTGGTAACGCCTTAGATTCCAGTTCTAGCAAGGATACAGTTTGCCATGTACCACACAGACCTTGCAACACTCATTCCTATGTGCCTGCACCATGTTTGTCACCGTGATACTGAACATCTGTACTTATTGAAGTGTCTATTCAGTCAGGGCTTCAATCATCACCACGACCGCATAACCATAGCACACATCCAGCCCTAGCATACAGCACACACTCCTGTTCACTTTGCACAAGAAACTCTAAGAAAATAAGGACCAAGATGCCAGTTCTTACAGTCACCTGTGCTACAGAAAGGGCCTCGGTATCAGGCTTCAGCTCCATTGCACTGAGTCAGAGAATCAGTGCCACCTCATGCTATTTCCTCAGATAATAGGAAAAGGCTTCCATCTACAGTTCATTAAACACAATTTTACCTTTGTGTCTTCCACATTAGAAATAAAGAGCAGCTTGGATTACCTTTGTTTATTTATTTTTAAGGGAACATGTTTTTGCCAAAAAGGACAGATAAAGCCTCCAAATGAAGAGTGCACTGGACAATTATTTTTAAATATATGTGCTTCTGAGTCACACTATGTAAAAGAGGTACCACCTCTCCCCACCTCCCCCCCCACACACACACCAGAAAGAAAATTAAAAAGGAGAAATAAGGAAAGAAAAGAAACCTTTTCTTTCCCACTGCAAACTGCACAAAACACTTAGGGGTATTTTGTTAAAAAACATTGATTGCATCGCTGTTATTTGAGTTCAGAATCACTCTTAACTTTCAATCACATCACCTGTACTCTTCCAAAACAGATTCAAAGGTCTAAAAAAGCAGCTTGATAGCAGAGAGGCACGTTTATTTATTTATTTATTAAAAGGATATTTTTCCCAGACTTTAACTAAACCTCATCCACTCTTGTCACTCTGGGCAGACAGTTGAAAGCAATATTAGAGGAGGTAATTGCATAGATCAGTCAACAGCCTTTGTCCCCTCGCCACTGAGACTTACAGTAAAATGGGCACAAGAAAACATTGTACTGGATTAAAGACAGGTCTTTTTCTCCAGTTGCTCGCTGCTTACCAGCTGTTGTGTTCAATGGCAGGGACAGAAGCTCCAGCAGTATCTATAGGGGAAATCTAGCCCGACACTGCCCCTTTCTCCAGCCCCCCTTCTCTCTAGTCTTGAAACAGATTACTCTTTGTTTTTAAAGTGAAACTATACCAAAAAGTATTCTATCTTGTCATCTCCCATTAAGTCATTAATCATGTGTGCAGAGCACTTTACTAGCTATGAATTTTTAGGATTCTGCATTTACAAGAACACCATCGCTGTAACTTCTCAGATTGACAAACATTTTTCTGAACCCTTTGATCTTATTTGGAGCAACTCATGAAAAGAGTCAGAGTAGCTGCTTAAACAAACAGCACAGGGAACAGACAAATTTTATTAACATTTGATTGTAAATCACTGGCAGCAGCCCACATGCTGATAAAAACAGATACTGCACTGTCAAAGAAAAACTGTACCTGTTATGAGCATGTCAGAACAGTTGCAGGAAAGCTCCAAGTGTACCTTGCAAGTGACGGAATTACAGCTGCAAAGTACTGTGAGACTGAATACAAATCGAAGGGCACTGAACAGAAACAACAATAGAATGAAAGAGTCAAAAATAGAAATTGTTTTGTGTCAGAACATACATCATCAACACCATCTTTAGGAGGGGAGTCATCACTTGGGTTTTGACAGCACAGGTTGTAAATGGATACTGTTTCCACAATAGTATGTTTTATCTTCAGGTTCTGACCTAATTCAAAAGCACTGAAAAACACAGTGTTGAGTCTGGTGCTGGAATTTTTAAGCCAAGTCCTATCATTTTAATCATGCAATAGTTTAATAGGACTATTACAAACAGTAAAACAATATCAGCTCCATTGCAGCATTTGCATCACCTTTATGCATTTTCTGAGAAAACATTCAAAGCCAGTTCATTTATAAGTATATTTTTAAATACTTTTTCCACCTGAAAGTTACATAGAATATCATATTTCTGGAGGGTTCAAACATGTATCATGTTCTTTGATTGCATTTTTTATAAGTTGCTTCTCACCTCAGAAACTATAGTTTTAACTTTTCAGGTAAAAAAAGCTCAGTCATTCTCAAATAAACTATTGGGTTTTTTACTGAAGCTTCTGAAAATAATAATCAAAGGTTTATGAGAAGCTGTATGTCTTTTTTATAAATAAAATTCTTCCTCTATTGGATTAAGCCAGATCCTGAATAAAATATACAAGATTTTCATTGCCTTTGTAGAAATTTTAATCCAAGTTTCTGATCCACACTTAGTGGTTGGGTGCTTATCTCATGGACTGAACCAAAACCTCAGACCCAAAGAACTGTAAAATTCCGAAACCATTTGGAAAAATTTGTGTATGAACTGATGTAGAGACAACCATCTTCAGTGTTTTCCCTTCACTTCATTTTTATGAGAAACAAGATTTTACTCTTTTAGACTTGAACAGATATCTAAACTCCAAAGTTTTCTGAGCAGGTGGCTCCAAATTATCTTCCTGGTGGAAGGGCATAAATGTGTGACCACAGCCTCAGAAAGTCTAAGCAAGGAAACCCCCTTCCCTCCCTCTCCCCACCCATTCTCACTCCTGCCTCCTTGTCACAGTTTGCCCCCTTGTTTGCTGGGATGTGCAGCAGCCTAGCATGTGGAAATTTAACGTGGCTTCCCCACCAAGACCTGTACCTGTGCCTGGGAGCTGTTTCAGCCTTTCTCCCACTCTGCACACCAATCCCTCCCCAAGCAACAACACTCCACTGGGGCCTCTTGGGGAAAGGTCTGGAATTCCTGAGCATTTGCCTTTGTTTAGAGTGGAAACAAGTGATTAACTATCTTACTGTTAATGGAAGTTAAGGGCAGTGGTTAAACTTGCCACTTTCAGCAGGGTTTAACACACCTGAAAGCACCAACTTGTACAGAAGGTAACAAGAAAACATGTCAGCATTAAGGAAGCAGTTGGATTTGATTTAACAGCCCTCATTGTAAGGTTAACTGCATTGAGGTCTGTGGAGAGGCAGGGTTAGAGTCACAAAACCACTTGCAAAGGAGCTTACTCACCCAGATTTTACATTAGGAGACTTCCTGCAAAAATCAAGTTCTAGAAGCACAGCCATGTAAAAACACACATTTATGTCCCAGGATACCATTGGGTAAACATCCTCACACTGCCTCTTTAGAAATGATCCTTGAAAATGTGTATTTGCATTAACAACTTGTGAGACATTTTGATATCTTTACGTTCCCATATAGTTTCACCTGAATTTAGGACAGACTGGTATTGGGATTACAGACAAACTCTTACATACCAAGGGATGAAGATTTAGTCTAAGAGAGGCTACACATGCCTTTTAAGCTTCCCTTTCTTGGCTGTCAGTTGTGGCCGTGTCAGGGCACCCAAGCAGTTGCTTACATGCCCCATGTGAACTTGCAATTAAGATTCAATATCTCAGATCAAGACATTGAATGTTGAGCCTGAACCTCGTGCTCCTATTAACAGATCAACATATGTGGCACAGGACAGTGTTCAGCTGACCAAAGAGCTGGTCCTGCTTCAGATACCACATTGCTGCTTACAAAATGGGTGACCTAGCTGCACTACACCAACCTAGAAGCAAACCAAAGAATAGGATTCCACAGAATTTGCAGATGCAAAAAGGTGGGTTCCAATTGCTTGGACCAATTTGCATGACATGTTACCACAACTGCACAAGGCGAAGGGAAACTGTGTGTTAGCTGTGGATTTGCGTATGTAATTAGCAGGGGTTAAATAGAAAGACACATTTAAGTTTTACCCATAAGTGGTTTTGCATGTGTACACATACACAGAGGAGAAAATTGGGTCTTGGAAGCATCCTGGTAAAACAACATGTAAACTAAGAGCTCCCCGACGCTGAGAGAGCCTGGGCAAAGGGCCAGGAGCTCCTGACTTGTAATCTCATCTGTGCAACTGAATCGCTGTGGTTTTAGGCAAGTAATTAAACTTTCCACTGTCTTGGTTTTCTACTTGTGTTAGATACAGCCTAGTATTTTCCTCTTTACGTATGAGAAGGGTAAATAAAGCTAAGAGCTAATACTTTACTGCCTGACCTTTGCATTTTAAAGCAACAACAACAGTAATTTTATTACATTACTTGATTCTAGATTTCTCCTCTCATCCCACAGATATACAATGACAATTGCAGAGGACACTACAGATTTATGAAATGTTCGGTGTAAGCACTATACAAAACCAACTGAAATTAGTGATTTCAGTGACTTTAGGATCATGCTTCATACTCAGATTTAATGTCTGAGGGTACAGTTTTCCTTTTACATTACTTTGATATGATCTAGATTTTGATATCTCCTGTGGTGGTAAATATTTTATAAACATCTAGTAAAGACCAAAAAAGGGTTTGTAATCTACCAGGTACCCAGTGAACTCAATTACTTCATCATTCTACATCATTTTTCCTAAAACATGAATCAAATAGTGAAACAGCTCTAAATCCCTTTCATGATTAACCCCACAAATTACCTTACAAATAAGCTGTAAAGCAACCATAAACAGAAGCTCGAGTTCAGAGACTAGACATCTTCTCTGAGGTATGATTTGCTTTCTTTAGCCCTTGCAAAACACAACCCCATAGTTAAAATTCACCCTGCTTGACCAGTGCCAGTTAAAAATAGTGTAAAAATGAAAACCAGACCTTCTACAGCAGGTAAAACAGTTCAACTTGTAGCTTGTTCTACAGTGACTTATACAAGCATTAGTATGTAATTTACAGCTCTTGATACAACTCTTGCCACTTCTTTTTTGGCCTGTGATGTATAGTGGGCTGCAAACTGCACAGAATTGACTGAGCCAACCTCTTCAAGGGAAGTCCTACCTGAAAGACTGGATGAGATGGCCACAGCTGAAAGGTCACAGGAAGTGAGAACTCATGCAAGGTAGTGTAGGTCCTTTCCTTGTTACAGAACTGTAAACCCTAACACCTCATTACAATCTCTTCTTTGCACCTGTGAACTGACTTGGAACCTCTGTCCTTGAATCTGACCCAAATAAAAGTCTCCTCCACTGAGAAAGTGAGAAATATGATGTGAGTTACCACCTTAAACTAAAGGGAAATATTCCCATTTAAAGTTTAT
Source organism: Myiozetetes cayanensis (assembly GCF_022539395.1). Lineage (NCBI taxonomy): Eukaryota > Metazoa > Chordata > Aves > Passeriformes > Tyrannidae > Myiozetetes > Myiozetetes cayanensis. The sequence goes on from NW_026086937.1 coordinate 15,912,170, forward strand.
TGCATCCATTTTTTCCATAGAGCACCGACTGCTTCCAGCAAATAAAATGTAAGAATACCTGTAGCCCTTTTGTGTTGCCTGCAATTAGCTTATCTCCAATTATATAAACAGGTACATGATGACAGTCTTCAATAATAGAGGTATTATGGGGAAAATAAGGGTTGCTTTACTTTGAGTGTAGGTCTTAGTGGAAAACAGATTAAAGCTTATGTGGATATACAAAATAATAGATAGGCTAATTCTATTGTCTGCCTTTCCTAAATTATTTTATTAGAAGGAACATATTAATTATAATGAAAGAGAACCCCTGACTCTGTTGGCTTGCAATGAAAATTCCTTTGTATGGTCACGGTAGGATTTCCCACCATTTTCTCTTTCTGATGAAATTAACTCCCTATGGTTGGTCACCAGGATAAGCTCATTTTAGCCAATCAGCTTGGGAGCTGCCATTTACCTCACAAAGAGAGAAAAAGGTATCTGCTGTCATAGCAACGAGTGGCTTTGCTCTGATCATCTTTGGATCCTTTAGCATAATGAAAAACACCGGCTTGCTTTTTAGATAATTAATCTTTTCCCCTGTGAACCTACTTGAATACATTAGCAAAACAAGTATGAAAAATTTGTTTATCCCAAGATAATCATTAGAAAATTACCTGCAAGAGTAATTCTCATTAGGGCAGAGTTTGTGAATAGCAGACCATATGGTGAATGAAAGCAGCAAGAAGCAATAAAATCTCAGGACTGCAACAGGTTGCAAAGTTTATCAGTTTCAAACTGAAATTTAAAATTGGTTAAGCATCAAAAGTTATGAAAAATTGTTTTCTCACTAAAATTTCAGATAGGATATAACAGACAGACTCGACAGATTCTACAACCAGGCCCGAAAATCCTTATCTACACAGACAGTCTTTCTGTGTGTGGTCAGTTGTGCTGATTCCAGAGTGCCTGATCCCAAAGGCGTCTTGTAACCCTGGAGAATCTCAACTTCAATGATGCTAAGCTTACAGCTGAAATTATGGGACTAAATTCTTATCTTACACTTGTATGAATTTAGATGTTATATTGATATTTAAATGGCATTATAAAATTAAAATTATAGAAGGTTATGTACAACATTTGCAGAACTAATTCCAGAAGAAAATATAAGAGAAACTTAGCATTTCATAATACTCTCTCTGACTTCTTTGGTATTCAGAAACTTATTTTAGTTATGTAAATTATGAGAAGTTAATATTATACTGGGGCAAAGTGAAAGAAAAGTGAGATCATTTGCAGTATTGAAATAGTTTAATTATGTTATACCCACAAGAAGTCCCAGTAGAACAGATTTGGAATTCATACTATGTAAAGCTAAAATGACTCCTCCAGTTTCAACAAATCATTAAAAAAAGATAGAAAAAAAAAGAGGAGGAAGAGATAAAAATTCCTGTGAGGTATCATCAGCCTGGTTCTGAGAGCAAAAACTGATGTGATTCTGTGGAATCCACCACAGTACACTGCAACAGTGCTGTTCATACCAAAGGATATTGCTCAAAGTTCTCCTTTACGAGCACATAGACTTCTCACCTTAAGACTTTTTCTCCCAAACTGATTTTTTTGGGATATCTTTCTAATCATAAGCCTAAGATAAATAAATCAATAACATCCTCTCTTATCACATTCACTTTACCACAGAGGAAAAAATATTTTTATTCTAACTCTATTTAAAGTATTTGTTCAGATTCTAGAGGAATACTGAGTCCACTCCCAGATAAACCAGTCCCATCATTTAACCTTACTGCCACCAAGCACTGTCTTCCAGGCTCAAAGTTATGTGATAATGACAGAACTGTAAGAGGACGTTTCCCTGTGCAGCACTTTCATTTGAATTCAGAGAATAAATATTTCACATCAATCATACAAGTTAGTTTTAAGGCTTTACCAGCAGTTTTAATGGTTTGCTAGCAACAAGAGTTTTAGAAGAGTATGATATTTAGTTTTGGGTCTATTTTTTCATTTTTACCTCAACTGGTGAACTCTTTCCTTTTTCAGGCTGTATCTCCATCCTCAAACAGACTCCTAAGAGCTATCAGAGACACTACTTAGGTAAGAAAGCACAGACTGTTTTCTAGAACAAGTTCATTCATTTGGAAGATAGTGGTTCTAACATAATTCCTGTCTTGGAAGACTGGATTTGCATGTCTAGGCTCAAGCATGTGTTCACTGTCCTAATAGGTAACTCCTAATTTTTTTCTTTGTCATAGCACAGCAATTTCTGCTACACTCCTTTTACCTAAACAGAGAACTTTCTTACAGCTACAGATATATCAGCAGGTTCATCTTGGAGAAAATTAAATGGATCTGACTTTAAAAGGCTGTGGTGACAAAATACAACTTCTAAACTTTAAATCCCCATCCAGAATTACTTATTTACCTTTAGGTGAATTCAAACCAAGTCCTTTTTTTTTTTTTTTTTCAAAGGCCTTCTTCTCAACAGAAAGATGTCCCTTACAAATTAAACTTATTGGATTTCCAAGGCTTTGGTTTTCATCCATTTATTTAGTTATAGCATCAAAGCGAAAGTGGTTAAAGAGCACGGAGAAAGACAAGGGTGACATTTCCTACTGTAGGTGAATCTAGGAAAAAAGAAAACTCCCTAGCTATTTACATCACTGCTCAGAGTCCTACAAGGCCCACTCATTTTCATCTTTCTTTAGGCTATTCCATGGAAATCCCCACAGGTAGGTCAGAAAAATAAAAGTGTCCAAACTGAGGGGAAATTGCAGAAGAAATCTCTATATTTCCAGTTCTTGGGGGTATTTATATCCCCTGGAATTTGAACTTCACCTTGTAGTCAACTTTTTCTACAGATGACCTTAAATCCTTGATCAGTTTGGTATGAAGTTCTTGCAGAAAATCTCAGGGCATTGGTTTGCAAACTGAATCTCCTTGATACAAAATTTAGGTGGCAAGAGGTCCCAATCAGCTGCTGGGTGTAGCAAGATCAAACTAAGCATGATTAACATATTCAAAAATCTGGTTTATTAAGACAAGCCTCAAGTATTTAACATGCAAATTTTTCCAGGGCCCTTGATGGAACATTACCATCAGCACCAACCGCTGAAAGCAAAGCAATAACAGATGCAATAGCATCTCCAGGGTGACTTCAGATTTTCATCCATATGAAGTAATTAATCCTCACTTAGTGTAGGTGTGGGTGTGTGTATGTGTTTGTTCTGTATTATTATCTCACCTATACTATCTGCAGATATCAGGTAAAACAATTGAAAACTTCAGCCCTCCAGTATTATCAATAGTACAGGAATGCACAGATTAAAAAGCATACATCCTTTAAGATGTTTATCCATGGTCATTTCTTGCATTCATATTGTGCTAATTTAGCACATTTTTAGAAGAAAATTCCGTGTGTTTGCTGAAGAGCTTTTTCTATACCCTCATACCAATCAAGAGAGGTGGAAAATGGAACAATTAGAACTCCTTAGATCCATGTTGTGCATTAAATGGTAACTATGTAATTAAAAGGAACAAATTTAAAATCTGACAACAATTGGTGCATCTCCAGCATTTAAAATGATTCAATTATTAATAATTCATGCTCAAAACCCCATATGTGGGCAATGAAGCAGAAGGAGAGATGAAAACGGAGTCTGATCCATGACTAACCTTACATCTGTACAGAGCCTGACTAAACAGAGTTACAGCATTATGTTTTCTACAACACTTACCCAAATACAGTAGGAAATTGTCACACCATAATATGTATTTGCAGTGATGCTCAACAGTTAGTTAATAGCATGGGGGTGGGGGAAAGACACACTAATACACAAGAAGCCAGTTACATGTACAGTTCCATACCAAGTCCAATGGAATCAGAGCACTGAGTGCCTTAGGTGTTCAAAAGGTTTTAATTACACGTGTGTTAAATCCGAATTTGCTTTGAAAATTGCGAGGATCCAGTCCAGTCTTTATGATTTTAGTGCTGGTTTGAACAAAAATCAGAGTTTCTCTCTAGAATTGTATGGTCAGACTTGTAATGAGAAACAGTCATCCTGCTGAGATGCTAGTCTACATTTAAAATAGTAATTAGAAGATGATTCACATTGTCTCTTAGCTCAATTATCCCACCCAGCAACTTATTCTGAACGTTATTAGATCTGCTCCCATGAATTTACTCTGAACTAGGAATTTGCACAAACAACTCAAAATATCACAGATGTCTTTGTATCAATTCAGTCCAAAATCAAACCTCATAAGTGAGGTTTCTTCTGTCAACCTACAACAAAAAAATTACTTAGTTCTAGATCTAGGTTTTTACTTTTCTCTTGCCCTTTTTTTTTTTTTTTTTTTTAATAATCCCTCCTTTTGTATTTTTCTTGACAAATTTGATGCTGCAACAAGCTGCACATGAAAATGATGGCAGGGACATATCTGAGTTAGCTGTAAAGCCATTTTTCAAGCAGCCCAAGTCAATGAAGCTGTATACGTTATGCTAAAGCCCTCCTGAGTTATAAAACTGTAGGAGAAGCCTGAGGAACACAAAGTGTGGAGGAGCTAACTCCTTGCATTAATAATAATAAAAGAATACCATCTTGCTAAATGCAACTGGAAGAAAAGAGGATATGGTCTAGGAGACCTCCCTGGGTAGAAATATACACATAATATCCTCGGAAATACCAACCCTAACAGGTATATGCAATGCTTACCTTTAATTAAGGGCCACAACTATTTAAGAAGTAGCACAAAATATATTTATGAAGGGTAGAGATAGAACATGTCCACATTTTTACCATTAAAATATATAGTTGATTTATGCATATTTAAAAAGATTACAAAGTTAGTATTTTAAACTTGCTCAAAGAAAAAGTGTCATAAATAGACTTGTTTACTCCTACGACCTTTTTGATGTCCTGGTTCTAATCATCGTTCCATATGTGAGGGGGATGAGAGAAGAGACATGTTTATTCTGTGGCTGATTTATTGCAAAATCAAGACCATTCAGATTCAAATTCCACCCCTCTTTAAATACATTGTTGCTGTTCTCTCTTTCGCACAATTTGCCACCACATGTAAAGGTCAAGTCCACTGGTAAAGTAATTCATATGGTTATCCAAATCCTATCCAAGCTATAAATTAACATGACATAAACTGCCTAGAGCATTTCTTCTATTTCTAATGTTATACACAGGCAAGTCTAGCCTGGTGTACTGATAATTAAAGTAAAAAACTGCACACAGCTCCCCCAGGAACACACACACCAAACAGGAAGTCAATTGGTTCCAGTATGGGACCTGCTGAGGGAGACACAGCAATCATCTGTAGCAAATGTTAACTCAGTGGAAAAAATAAGTACACTTTACCTCACAATTGTCACCTGTATCACAGAGAGTGAAGTGCCAAAGGAGAAAAAAAAAGCTGCAAACTTTCATCAGAAACCTGATGTTCCTGATTTTACACAAAGCAACCAGAAGAGCTGCAGGCTGGTCTCCTAATGCTCTGAAAATTAAGACTTATGGAAATCACATGTGAACGTATTGTTTCTTAGAACTTGCTGTTTTTATTAAAAATCTCAAGCCCGTGGTGGAACACGATGCATGCTCTACAAAGAGGCTTTACCTTCTCTAGCCAGAACAAGCTTATTCATTTTGAGACCACATCATCATCAACGATGCCCTCAAGAATAGTCAAAGAAGATTAAAAAAGGTGCTTTTTTTTTTTCATTTGTGATACAGCTAACAGTTTGATTAGTAAACTTAATCCCATAAATAAACTGGAACAACTCACCCTGCAGACTTCACTGGAAATGAGCTAATATGCACCTGATGAAGATTCAACCCACAAGGAGGTAGTCTCCTTGGAAACTGCTCTTGATGGTCTAAAACACAATGGAAACTGTCACTGAAGAAACTTAGATTAGTGTAAGTGCTGGGAAAGGTGATGAAAGATCAGGATTTTGCACCAAAAATTAGCTGTCTGAAGAGGGAACACTCAAGTATACTATGAAGTATAAGTAGTTTAGGGAGTCCAGGGTAGACCTGGGAAGAAGAATCTATATTAAAGAAGTCAAGAAGGACTTCAGAGCCTACAGCATGCCATCCATCCTTAAAATCACAATTTCCTTTGCTGTGACTCTGTGGCTGAACTAACACCTTCAGTGCAGTTTAACCTGTGAGAAAGTTGTTTACCCAGCATGGCTGAAACTCTGCTCTGAGCCTGGACATTTACAACACCTGCTAACATTTGCCTGTTCTCACATGTTTTTAGAACATCTTTCATTCTTGATTGCCATTACAAACAGCTACTTTCTGCTGTCCTCTCTCTCCTCCCAAGTCTTTCATAAAACCCGTCGACTGATTTATTCAAGCACTTATCTTTTAACTTGCTGTCACTAGACAGGTGCATGCTTGCAACAGACCTTGTAGCTGAGTCCATTTAACAGCTCTGTTAGGGGCCCTTCCTTGCAAGACATTGAGCTGCACAGAAGTTAGCACCCTAAATACACATCAAAAAAATGATTTAGGGCCCTGTCTAACTTTCAGGTAGTGCTCAGTGCCTTAGGCATCAGTTTCTTCCTTGTTAAGAAGACTGTAAAAGGACCATCCCATCTAACTATTTAATGTTATTTTAATAGGCTACATTACATGAACTTGATACAGTAGTGGTTATCTGAGTCAGAGGCTCCATTTGCTCCAGGGACTTCAATCATAAAAGTAAATCCCTCTAACACAGACAGATAAGAGAGTTTGGACAGTGCCAGTGTCTGGGTCTAGGTGATCTTGTTTGCATATTTCAAACCCACTTGACCACACCTGCACTCAGATATTTTTTGTTGACATTTTACTGTCAGAGACTGGAGATGGAGAGGGAAGAAAAAATGCAAATTGCAGAGGGAGAGTTACTTAAAATCAACAAGACAGTAAAGAATCCTAAAGAGATAATTCACCTAAAGTAAGCATTTTCCAGAATCCCTCTCTTTCCGCCACACTATACTACTCATATCACAGGATGACCTTTCATAGGAGCTGAATTTTGATGCTTTGTGGTAGCTTGTAGGACAATAACTACAGATTACACAGCCACATAAAAAATACATTACTTAGGAGCTGAAGCAGAAGCTAGAGATGTGTTCTCCACAGAGATCACTCCAGCTGCAGGTGAATCGTAGGTGACCTCAAATACAGCTACACACACTCCTTCTGTGCAAAAACCAAGCTCAGTGCAAAGAAAATACTGTAATAAAATGTGAAGGGAAAGTTTAAGCAGTTTCAACCATCTTCTGGGTGTCTTCCACTAGTTCTCCTGCCGAAAATGATCCAGAACTCTGCATCTGGACTCTGGACTAAAGCTTTTTGGGAGGTGACATCAATCTTTATAAGAAGGAAACCAAGTGCAGTCTCAGTAATTTCAAAGACAGATGATTCTGTTGAGAGCACTATAATCCTTCCTTCCAATTCCAGCCCAGTATCACACTGTTGGATGCATGTCCTACAGCACAACAGCTTGCCTAAAATATCCAGGCTTGATTCAAAATCCGTAACGTTGTGAAACATTTACTAGAATTTCCAAGAGAAGGTACGAGATCGCCCTCAAACTTACACACACATGGTGTTGCACACAGCATGAACAACACCACAGGTAAAGTAAACTGTCAGGTTCTGTAACTGAAAGTCCTTTGGATTCAAACAGTAGGAGTGTCTGAATGAAACCTGAAATCCTGAAGTATTAAAAAGTGTTGATAAAACTTTTGAGTGTAATTTTTTTAACCCTAAGACATTAAGTCACACCACGTTAATACAAAACAAAGGATTCGACTAACTGGGAGGTAGAAGAAATTCAAACCAGAAATAAGTTCGAGTATATTTTCTTTCATTCATGTGGTATCATGACCACCTTTTTACTTTCTTATTCTTAAGTGATATATCAGGGAAAAGGTCTTTGACAAACATCTGCACATCTAGTCAGACTCCTAATACCTTTGTTAACATGTGTTTAAATGTCTTGTTTTCAAGTAATATTCTAACTTAACTCTCAAATTAATGTTAGATACATCACTTTTGAACTATAGTTGGCATCATCCTACCTCAGATCAGGATATCTTTTTTTTTTTTTTAAAGAAAATCAGCTCCAACCAATTCTCCTGCATGGTATGAACCACAAAGCCAACAGCAAATGGTTCTGAGTTAGGACTGACAGAGACAGCTTTCTTGGGAGGACTAGGGAGGTAGTTTTTTGGCTTGAGGTGCTTAGGTTTCAGCCATGGTTATACCTTTTTGAGGTTGCTGGAAAGTCAGAGAAGGGGAAGCTCTGTGCTTATGTCCAGCTGCTTTTCAAAGCTTCAGGTTCAGAGAGTGCCATCAAGCTTTGGTCAGAAACAGATTATCCTGACACACTCTCCATGGTCAGCTTTGGGAAAGATCTGCATACCCAGGAGAAGGCAATTTTTGAGGCGCCCTAAGGAGCAGCACTTTTGGATGGAGGAAACCATGGAATTGACATTTTTGTTGCTTGCTTCAGGGCCAAAAGGAGGTTCCCAACCCTGTCATTTCATTTATGGATAATGACACCCAGCACTTAGGACCAGATGTTTTTAAACATATCCTATGCTGAAAAGATGAAGGCTATTAATTTAATGAGACTCATTTCTCACATAAATCCTGTAAGGACAAGTATGATGAGAACAAACTTCTTCCAAGTGACTAGATACATTAGTACCATGCTACAGCAGGTTAGCCCTATCAGAGGTAGAAACATGAGAATAAATTGTACTGAGACTAGCCATAAAAATCCACAGCAAATGGGGTGTGTGGGGATTTCATCTCATCCTTCTGGGGGTGAAGTGGGCAATGGAACCTCCAAACCTGACCTGTAGCCTTGTTACCTCTTCCTGTGGGGAGGCGCAAGGGGCTGGCCCAGCTCAGGGTGAGCCTTTCCCTTCCCTCGGGGAAGATTTCCACCCTAGTCCCAAGAAAGCTTTCTCACCAAACCCCTTACTGCAAAACTACTCAGGACTGACCCAAACCCTAGAAGTTTTCTGTCAGAGGGAGGGGCTGCTCCTGAAACACCTTCCCAGCCCCTCACCTTCCTCTTCACAGCGTTGTCACAAACTGGATGTACCTCGACCTGCTGTTGAAACAGGAGAGCTCCAGGAAGAGGGGCTCTTGTTCAGCCACTTCTTCAGAACAGGGTTTCCCCCCTCTTCCCAGCCTTGATTGACATTGGATCTGTTTCAGACCATAAAGAACAAGTGAAACCTATGAGCTTCAAGCCTCAGGGCCAGATTTATGGGTAGAAAGAGAATTCTGTGATCTTTTTTCATGTATTTATTGTTACGGTCAAAATAGGCCTCTTACTTTCAATCTGGAGACACTTTTATTGTTCACCTTTTTCTCGTATGTCCTCAGGCACATGGAGTCACAGAAGGAGTAGGAGCAAGACAGGCCCAGGATTCGGTGCAAATACAGCTCGTTTGGAAATCTTTCTGCTCTCTGTATTCCCTCAGTGAGGGCAGACAGCTGCATCTGTGCTGGTGTAAATCAGCCTGGTACCAGCAGCTGAAAAAGCCTAGACAATTCTCAAACTTTACAACTCATAGTTAATTGTTTCAGAAAAACACTGTCTGAAAAATTTGCCTGATCAAACAAGACATAAAACTCAAGCAGACAATACATCTTCTAGGAAAAGTCACCAGTTCAAAACTTCCCGCTCATTACAGTGTTTTCCTTGATTTTAAATGGATTTCAAGTTGGACAAAGCATACAGTAAAGTTGTTCTTGCTCCTTGGTAAGATACTTCCTTTGGTTAAATACCTTTACAGCTCCCAAATTTGTGGAGATTTTGTTGTTCTCTAATTCTAGAAATTGGATCTTGCTCTGGTCAGCTACTAAGCAAGACACTTTTTTGTATATTATATGTAGATGTACATTTACTAGTCAAACAGCTCCCACAGTCACAATTTACTGACAGCAATTCAGATGAAACACAGTGACACAGACCAGTCTTTTTTACTTTGCACTGAAAAATACTAAGGATGCTCTAATACACAGCCACATCTCTGCTCAGGGGTCCTGGCTGCTTAAACTGCCATGAGAGATGGCTGTTTCACAGCTGAATATTTACTGTGTCCAAATTCTTCCTTTGAAGGTACTTCTGTGATTAATTTGCTTTTTATCCAACTGTTAAACAAATTAAAGTTATTATGAGGTACAGAAGAACAGGGTTCATTCTATCTCAAGCCTTCTGAAAACAAATATCATAAGCATAAAAATGTGGGAGTGAGTTTCCTTGACTACTTGGTGTTCTTTTAACCTTAACTTGATTATGTCAGATCAAAAAAAGAATTAATTACTTTCACAACGAGAATATTTATTGTTCACAAGACACAAACCCTGTGCTTAGAGCTGTGGGAGATTCTGAAACTACATTTCTATTGAAGGGAAAAATCAAAATGAAAACCATCCTTAGAAAGAGGGTGGGAGGGAGTAAATAGAGAAAGTTTCATGAAAAACAAGCAGAAAGATGTAACCTCTCCTTGGATCTTCCCTCCCCACACACCCTCAAGAGCTAGTTCTGTTTTAAGTGAAACCTCTAGGAGTGGCCATATTTCCTCCACTGGAATTAAAGGAAAAATTCCAATTGCCAGCAGCTGGGGTGGGACTTGATCCTAAGAAACTTCTTTAGCCTCAGCTAAATGAGAACTATGGTCTAGATCCTATTCAGACTGTAACACTTTTGCCTTCAGTTCCTGCACACCTCAGAACAAGTTCCTGCTTTAAACTCATTCACTGTCATTTTTTCTGCTGTGGCCTGATAGCATTCTGCTTTGAGACCACTAAGGACATGAATGCATTCAAAGATTTGTTTAAAAGGAGCAAAGTAGTCTTTTTAACACAGGAAAAAAAAAATTTTCTTCTCCCTTCTAAAGAACAGAACTCTGCTCTACCTGGCAAAGGGGAGAGCTGAGCTGGCTTTGCTAATTTGTCCAAAGTGCTTGGAGATCCTCCAACTGCTTTTTACAAGATACCAAGTGTTATTACTGCATTATTTTACCTGCTTCACTGAGCAGACTTTACGACAAGATTCTCAGGGAGCTCCTGCAGAGCGCAAAAAGGTAACTTTAACTGAGCTGTCTGAGAGTCTGATATTAACCTCTCCAAACAGGTTTTGCTTTATGCTCAGGGCAGGGGTTTATGAATTGGTTGAATGAATCAGCCAGCACACTGAGGTATTACAAATACAATCACTTATCTCTTTACATCCAGTGTGGACATCTAAGTGCCTGAACTTCTGTGCTTTTACCTCCAGCAGCTTAAAAGGGGACTAGTGTCTGCATTGCTGGGCTTGTTTTTCTCCCTGAAGTCTGCAAGCTGCATCATGCCAGAACGTGGAGCTCCTCTTAGATATCAAAACTTTCAGACAGCTACGTTCCTAAAGCAAACACCACCAAAGAGTATGACAGCCCACACACCTTTAGGGCACTTACATTGCAGACATCAGTACATGTCAGAAAGGTTTAAGATGGGATAAAATAAACAGACATAGAGTTATTGTCCTTAATTATCCCGTGGATTTTCCCCTTTTCCATCCCCCATGGCCTTTTTTTTTTTTTTTTAGACACAGAACCAGAAAAACATGAATGATCAGCAAGTCAGTGAGAATCTGCAATTGGACAAAACCATCACACCAAGCCTCACATCACAGCCAACTGAGGCTTGCATGGAGACCACCCACAAAAGCGTCTGTAGACCTCACTAGTGCAAATTAGACCAGTCTCTGGCCCCCTTCATGAACAGAAATAATTTCAGAGCCTAACTTAGGCAGACTGCCTTGTACAGACATTACTCTCATCTCCCTAAGGTTTGAGCCATGGTCAAACCATCCATGAACAGCACAGACCATCTCCACAGCAGGCCTTGTGGAGCCTGAATACTGCCCCTGATCCTTCTGAGAGTATCAGCCAGGTCTCCCAACACACAGACAAAACCAATCAAGGGTATGGTCATTTCTAAATAATGGGAACATTTAATTCCAACACACTTCACCATTCTGCACATGAAATATTAGAATCTTCTTTTTATTTCTGGACTTTTTGGGAAAACACCTGTGGATGTTGTGCACAAGCACTAACTTTTCACCTCCCCATTCTTTTTCTCTTTTCAGTTACATTTCATTATTTCATACTCTATAGGATAAGGAGAATGTAATGACGGTTAAAAAACTCTGTATGTGTTAATTGACAAATAAACCTCCCAAAGCCATCATCTCCTATCACCACCACTGCAAATGCTGGCTGCACAAAGAATTTGGACAGCTGCACCTGAAATCTTAATAAATCCATTCCAAACAATTCAATGTAATGTTTGGATCATTCATTCTGAACAGAGCCTCTAATGGCTATACAACTTTCTCTTTATTATTGATTAATATATGCCAGGTATGCAAGTGTGAACAAAATAAACATTCTGCAGCACTTGCTATTATATATTGGATAAAATTAAAACAAGCAAACAAACAACGACCACAGAAACACACACCCCACAAACTAATGTGGTCAGCTAAATACTGTGAAGACTTTCTCTCAGAAAGGAAGATTTCAAAAGCAGTAGACGTGAGGCACACCACTACAGGCAGCAGGTTACACTAGAGGATTCCATTTAAAAGAATCAAGTGGGAGAGCACAAAGTTCAAGAACAAGAAAAAGAAATACTGCCTAACAAAAAAAAAAAAAAAAGCTTTTCTCTCCAATTCCATTATTACTGAAATTTCAGGGTGATAGACAATTTTCTGCATCTGAAAATAAAGCAACATTTTAAGAAATACTGACATCTGGTTCTGGAATTACTCATGCAGAGATTTCTTTGAAATTTAAGTGGAGTTACCTAAAACATAACCAGGTGTGAGGAGCCCAGTCACTTCAGGATTAGCTGTTCTTCAGAAACCTTAGCAATGATATGAAATCTGAAGCTCCTCTTGAACTTTCCTACTAATTCAGTAATTACTGCTGTGCCTGAAGTTGGCCTCCTTCCTGTAATTGCTCAGCATGTATTTTCAATCAAAGAGGTTAACACCTGAATTTAGATTCCAATTAACACCCAGGGCAGACTTTTTGTTTAAAGTTGAATAAATCAGAGACTTTTCCCAGCATAATATTTCACTAGCCCACATAGGCAAACACACTGTACATGCTCTGGAAATCTGACGATCTGCAGTAGAGCATGATCAAACCACCATCAACTCATCAGATTTGTGGAATATTAGGATTATACACTTCACCTGGGGTCATGCACCTTGCAAATGAGCACGTGAGCAAGTCTGTTGTTCTGTCAACAACTAAAAAGAAAGTTTTTCACTGATGCAATTTAGCATGCACAGAGATGGAACTCCTTCAATTTTCAGCACTGAGGAATGTGTATCGAAAAAGAATTGCACACTTGCCTGACTGGAAACCACATTTCTGTAAAGCCTGGCTTTGAACTCACCTGAAGGTGTGCAATCCTCCTTAAAACAGACAGGAAGCACAAGGTTTTAACCACTTGTTTTAAAAGGAGTGTCTGATAGAGATGGACAGGGGTGGGGACAAAGGGCAGGTGAAGTGAACAAGGTTATGTTAGACATGCAATACTAAAAAAAAAAAAGAAAATGAAGAAATGATTAGCTCTTAGGATAAAAGAGCATAATAATATATGGTGGATTGCTCTCTTCCAACTGTCATTTTGAGTTAAACCCTATGACCCCAGTTCTTTCCCAAAAGAAAGATTTCCATGATGAATTCTAGACAGTTAATCTTGAAACATTTAAGGAAGCAAACCTAGCAGGCCTTTTTCCTTGAGGAATGACTGAATTAATAACTAAAGATGGTCAAAGTGCCCCTGTGTTCTCTGTGGAATGATATTGTTGCAAGAACCTGATTGTAAAGACATGTCATTGTGCTGTACAAGGCTTTTCATGGTAGCAAAAAAAAAAAAAAATTCATGTTGCTTGTAAGGCTGACACCTTTGGCTCAGGAAATCTTTAAGTCCAAAACTGCTAAAGCTGAAAGAATTTATGGAGCAGAATTGCCATATGCTGGTATTGTTCTGTTGCAGGTCCCTAAGCACCTTCTGTTGACCACCACTGGATACAGGACACACATCTCAGCAGACCTTTGCTCTAACCTGTTATGGCCGTTTTTATGTTCTCATGTGTCCTCTGTTGGGCTTTTTATCATTTCCTTTAAAAGTATGTTAGTTTCCATGGAAACAATTATGCCAGTGACATATATGAGTTTAGCAATGTCCTCAGGAAACATTTACAGTCAGTTCACAGAGGTCAAGACGTCTTTATGAATACAGGTGTTTAAGCAAAGGTACTGTTAAGACAACAAAAACAAGTTCAGAGGTTTTCCAAAGTGGTAGGTAGTGACTACATTTCATCACAGTCCCTTATTCAGGCTCTACATCAGAATGTTTCCCTTTTGAAAATTTGGCCCCAGATGTGAGTGCTGAGCTTTTGAAAATAGGATGCAGAATACTCTGAAATGTATAACCTGCTATGGGAAAAGTTGTCATGCCCAATAAGCTCTTAGGTATGACACTGAGTTTCTAAACAGAGACTGTCCCAGAAGTATAATTCTTGGTATAAGTGTAATTCTCTTTTAATCCAGTGCTAGAAGAACTACGATAAAACAGGAGCTAAGAGTAAAAAAAAAAAAAAAAAAAGATTAAGACATTCATATAATTATTCCTTCAACCACAGAACAAACCACAATACAATGTGACATTATACACACTGTTTACCAGCCCACATTTGTAAAAAAAAAAAAATCTTATCATGCTATAAAAATATATCAGTTTTTAAGCCAATAATCACAATAGCACTTTTCAGATAAACAGGAGCCTTGGAAGCCAGCCTGCGAATGCTTCTTCCTTGTATGAAAAGGAAAGCATGAGAGAAGAGTTCTTCCTTTTAGAGCCCTCTCCATAGCTACAAGAGCATCTCTGTGCTGGTTGGTGGATGTTCACAGTCCACACAACTGCACAAGACAGGGATGAAGTGACATGGTCACGGCACTGCAGAGATGGGGGTGGAGAGCAGGAGCACAAGGCCATGACAAGCTTTGTCCACGGTGTCTTTATGAATACAGGTGTTTAAGCAAAGGTACTGTTAAGACAACAAAAACAAGTTCAGAGGTTTTCCAAAGTGGTAGGCAGTGACTGCATTTCATCACGGTCCCTTATTCAAGCTCTACATCAGAATGTTTCCCTTTTGAAAATTTGGACTGCATCGTCATGCAGCTGAAGCTTAAGGTGAAGGGTGGTTTCAAAGGCTTATGGCACTGCTAAGCTGAGCTCCTGATCTCAGGATATCCCGGCTATCAGTTACCCTGCCTGTCTCTCCTACAGGCCCCTACAACTCTACAAAGTGCATGTGCAGCCAAATCCACACGTGAAAAGAAGCTGGTGGATAGCTTCCTGCCTGGTAGAGCCTTAAAGAAGGTCAGGATTTTTAGCAGCGTTTTGTAAAGGTACAGAGAGAATTAGTGTGGGAGACCAAGGTAGGCAAACTGTTCCAGACAGCTGATGCGGTGGCAGTAGGAGATCCAATTTAAATTCACTTTAGTATTAATTGTCAGAAAAGGATGAGATCAGTTTATGAACCAGGAGCACTGTGCAGTCTAAAGTTACAAGCCCGAGTTGTTGCCACAAAGTAGCTGAAAGGCTTTTCTTTTGAAAAGATTAAACTTCAAAGAATTGCAGAATAAGATACACAGAAAGTAGCATGTGCTTTTGCTCGATAATGTTTGATTTTCAGCCATCCCCTCCCCAGCCCTATCACACTGTAAATTCTTAACACTGAAGTTGCAACTAAGTAGCTGTTTTATAAGATAAATGACTGGGAGTATGAAAGACTTTGACCAAAGAAATAAGGCTGCATAAAATGGATTGAAAGAAGTGTGAATAGCAGAAAACATTACCCAGTGTAGGAGACCAAGGTTTTGCATATTTCTTGACCAAAGGAAGCAATGCAAAGTAAGAGATCAACATGTCCTCGACAGGTTAACCCAGTGGGATGACATTTGCCTTGTAAAAAAATACAGGGTATAACATCCAAGTCAGACTATGGTGCTGTGAAGGACTACCCCCTCTGTGGTAGTAAGGGTCTTAATTCTCACTGAAACCAAAAGGAGAGTAGGTCACCTAAACATGTTTTGTAACTGGGGCTCAAACAGTTAGGGACAAGTAAAACCCTGTGCATGTTGTTCCCTAATGCAAACAAAGCTCAGCTGAAGTTGAGCTACTGGCAACCAAACTGCAAGAGAGAAGGCAATGGAAGTATTCCCTCTTGAGGCACAACGGCCCTTGCTGGCACTTTTTAAAAACACATTTCTTTGACAGTAAGAGCAATTCTCAGCCCAACACAGTGGTCTCTGGGGCCAAAGAAAGCAAAACTACAAAAGGAGTTGAGTCTGCCTGCAGATTGGGGCAGGCATTTCCCAAGACTTGGCTGGTTTAAGAACTGAAAGTATATTTTTCCTTTTGTTTGTCCATATCTAATGAACTAAAGGATTTTTGTGACTTAACTCTGTAGAAAGAGACAGATTCAAGTGAGCTGGAAATAGGACAGTAAGCTAGAACAGGAATATCTTCTTTTAGGATAACTGCCACTAATAATCTCACTGTGATCAAGCCATACAGTCATGTAATAGAAATTGGAGCACTTTTACCATACCAGGGAGTTTGAGAGGGTTTTTTCCATTCACTCTGAACACTTCTAGGGTTTCTGGTTTAGGTTGATTTTTTTTCCCTGTGGATCAAGAACCACTAGTATTTCCAAGTACAGAAAATTAATCCCAAATCCTGAAGATAATTAGGGAACACAGCACAAAACAGAGCAAAGCAACACTGATTAGAGAAGGAGAAAATGAAAAAGTAGTATCTTTGTACTCATCCCTAAAATCAACTACAGCATCTGTATGGGAGTCAAGAGTGTCATGAGTCTAAAATCCTGCATGGACCAAGACTGAGCAATCCTTTCTCCCTTAATAACTGTGTTCCTTGGGAACAACAGAATTCCCACAACAGCCAAGGAGTAATCACACACCAGGTATTTTGGCAACCAATACATAGCACTGAACATCTCTCCTGAAGAAGCAAAGTCAGTCTTGAGTCTATTGCTAAATTCCTCTGAATACTTGACTTTTCCCTGAGCAACAAGTACACTAATTTAAAAATTAATAGCAACAATTTGCTCAATAACTTTGGGACAGGGAGGGAGAGAGCTACCTATACAGTGAGAATGAGCTTCTCATTTTATTTTTTTTGTGAAGGATTCATCTGCCACAATCCATGAGTGTATGGCAGAAAGCCCTGAGTAAGCAAACGACTTCAAATTATCCAGTGGCAATTATGAATGAGAGAATGCATGCTGGAGGTGGAATGAAAGAAAATTAAGAGAGATTAATGTGAAATACAAGGTTATAATTAGGCATAGGTATCTGTTTTCTACCTGCTTTTGCCCATAGGGAATTTGGAAAAAGTAAATAGTCTTATTTAATAAAATTCTCAACGCCAACAGAGAAGCAGGGCAACTTTTTAAAAGCTATGACAACATATGCCAGACAGGCTGTGTTGCAATAGGTTTACATTTCAACATGGAATGGGTTGTAAGAGAACACAGCCTGCTACAGCATGTTTTGACAATATTAAAAAAAAAAAAAAACTAAAAAATTCATGCCAGGGTGAAACAAAATAAACAATGCAATGCTGCTGCACTAGAACAATCTGCAGAAGCTCCCATGCATGAAGGAACTGAGCTTTGTAAGAGATGATCCAGATATTTTAACACCTGGGGAAAAAAACCAAAACACCACAGCTACTCTGTGACGGGGAAAACAGATTCAAACAGCAGAACTTGTTCTTTCCTCACCTTGGCAGCTGTCTGGAGGATCAGCAGCAGTATTCTGGTATGCAAGGTTGAATATTGATTTTTCCAAACATTTTGGTTATGGTCTCACTTTGTTTGCAGTGCCACCGACTACATCAGCCAAGACAACATCAGACACCCTCTGATGGATGCAAAGCAGTTTTAAGCATGCTTCTCAGTTAAAGCTAGATATCTCTCTCCTGAAGATTCAATTCCTATTCTCTTTAACATATTTTTCTATTTCTGTATGTAGACTTTGGGTAGCTCTGAAGCTGGTGAAATTTGTTTGCAAGATCTGAGTCTTTTTCAGTTGTGCTTTTTTGTTTGGTTGGTTTTTTACTGTTTAGATACACATACAACTTTCTCTCCTCAGCCACAATGCTCACAAACATCTCCAGCTCTGAGCTCTGCTTTCAGGTTCAATAGACCTCAACATCCTCTGAAGCAAATTCTCTTCATTAATTTCTAGAAATCTAAGATAAGACTGTTCTGAGCAAACTCTCCTTCAGTTCACATCAGCAATATCAAGACTTGATACTGGACCACCAAATGCAACAGGGATTTGGGCACTTATGCCTGTAACTACAGTAAAAAAATTAGTTTTTTGGTCCTAGCTGAAATGCCCTGATGGCATTTATATTTTAGTCCCATTCCATCTGGACCTCTGCATTTTAAATCTATTTTTATTTCAGTTGGTTGTGGCACTTGCTGTTCTTAACAAGATGTCATGGGCACAAACTCCTTTTTACCTCTCTCAAAGAATGGAAGGTTATTACCCACCTTCTCTTTCTACCCCTAGACATCAGCACCAACTTCTAAGATTCAAGTATCCATTCCCTCAAAAAAACAAGAGACTACCCTTTTTTTCATCTATTTAAGAGTCAACACAGGGAAATCACCCATAGGCATCAGCTCTGTTTTAGACATCAGAAGACACCCATGGCATCTATACGATCTGTTTTCCTGCACTGGTCCACTCTCCTCAGAAGCATTTTCTGCATCTAGATCAAAGTCCCTGAGAAATTTCTGGGGTTTATGCACCCTTCACAGTTTTTCTGCCAAACCAGAGATATATCCCATTTATACACTCTTTCTTCCTCCTCCCCTCTACCTGCCCTTTCCTTCCTTTCTCTTGAATAACTTTTTTCCACTTAGGTGGTCTAGCAGTTGGAAACATTACATTCTATCAATTGACCAAACTTTTCTCAGCTAAGGAAGGAATTCTTCCCCCTCCAGCAGAAGAACCAGCTTGAGAGGTTTCAGTTCCCACCTATTCCTTCATACTCTGTCCACCAGCTACACCAACAGAAATATTTGGAGGCTGAAGCATTTCCATCCACAGTGCAGGCACAAGGATTTGCAATGTGCTGGCTTTTAGGTGTTGGAGTCAGGCAGAAGTGGTGGGGTTGGGACTCCTCAAGAGAGCACTGCCACCAAAGATAACAAGATGTGAAACTGTGGAATAATTGCCTGCCAGCAGGCCTTTCACTGGCTCCAGAGATGAATAAGAATGTCAGGGTCTGGCCAGCTGTCAGGGCTCTAAGTGTAAAGAGGTTTTTTTAATGACATTATTGCTGCGAAATAAACAATTGTCTGTCACTCATTACCACATGCAGGCCCTCACATCTCTGAAATGCTGGAAAAACAGCAACTTACAAACAAGGAAAATGAGTTATTAAGCAATTGGAAAGTGATTATACAATTGTGTTCTGTTCGGGTACCATTAGTCACAAGGAAGATGGAATATATCCAAGCTTTAAAAGTGAATTACTCATACAAAATTATGTCTGCTGAAAGTCACTTCTCCTTTAGGGTTCAATATCCACAGTGCAAGATTTTCAGAGGAGGAGATGAAGAAGGGTGTTGTGGTAAAGCGTAAATACAGGAGCCAGGTTTGGGTTCTATTCCAGCCAGCAGTGGTGAGCAAGTTGCAACTGGCATTACGTCTGAACTGGTATAGACAGTCACAAATCAACTGATGCCAACAAAACTAGGCAGATTTGCAGCAATGCAGAAACCAGCTCCTGCCTCTTGTTAGAATAGGTGTGCAAGAATGAAAGTCAGAGTTTACAGGCTGCAAACCCAGCAGTCCCTCAGCAGTAACAGTCTGTCCCACTTACAAACAGCATATATTCACTTCAAATTAAAAATAAGTCCTTTTTGGCCAAGACTACTCCTTATGGACCATTTTAATGCCAAGCTCTGTAAGATCCACACACTCCATGTCCTTAGTGAGATGAGAGTGGCCTTGACTATACTTTTGGGTCTCAGTGGGCTGCTTTTGGCCTCTCCATTCTATAGCAAATTTATTTGTTTTAACTCAGTTACAATTTAAGTTCTCTGGTTCTTTGCTGCTTATATGTACGTTCCAAACATGCTTCAAGTTCATTCTTGTGTCAGCATTAAACATTTCACACAGGTGTGGCCTCAGCAGAGCCGATAATAATTCCGCACTTTCCCTGACCTTTTGCCCAACCTTCCTGTAAACTGGCACATCGTCTTCCCCTTTTTTCCCCAAAACCCAGTCATTTTGTAATATAATACACAGCCTTCAACTGTGTTGGGGCTGCTTTTCTGCTCCATTATGTCTTTTGGAATGCTTTTTACTGGTACTTTAATGTAGTAAATGAAAGGGTGTGATACAGGACAGGTAATAGACAAGATTGCAGATTGCGTCTTCTTGTCATTAGCAGAAACTAAGTGCTATATCAACAAACATCATCTGTTCCCTGCCAAAAAAAAAAAAAAAAAAAAAAGTCAAATCAGGATGTTGCAGTTGTAGGCAGCACAGGAATGAACAGGGTTAATAAAGAAAACCAAACCCCTGTAGCACAAGTTTAATCATTGTACCCTTCCAGAGCTTACTCTGATTTCATGCCTTCACTTCCTCATCAAGCAAGCATCAACTTATAGCAAGTATCTTCTCAACTACTGTCTTATTTTGTTTCACTAAACACTTCAGGAACGTGAATTTGACCTTCAGGATTGCTTATAATATTATGTATGCAACTAAATCATTTTAGTTACAGAGGAACCTAAGTTTAAACCTTGAATTTAAGCTCCCCTGGCTAGACCCACACATGAGATCTGGTTCTTTCATGGTATTTTGCAACCCTGCTCACAGAAAGCACAACGGAGGAGAAGGGCTCCAGCACAGCCTCTGACTCATGGGCTGCACCAGGGCTGGAAATCCACCTCCTTGCCTGGACAAACCATTGTTTGAACAGAGTCAGCCAAAAACCCAGCCACATCCCTTCAGCTTGCTAAGCCAGTCCCTCCCTGCCTCTGTGCCAGTGCAGTTGCATGCATGGATGCAGCCAGTGCACCTCCTCTACCACTCCCACTGCAGACTTCCAGCGTGGAGGGCAGCACTAACCCAGCTCGTTCTGACTTGTTTTTGAGAAGGACAACAATAAAACTTGTAATCAGTACCTTGATAATGGTAGAAAAGCTAAAACAAAAGCTCCTTGCTCCTTACCTAGCTTGCTGATACATCCTACAGAAACACTCTTGCATTTAGTAAATAATATTCCCTGTATAAAGATTATATAACAAAGTATTTGATTTAAGTTCAGAGCTTCCTTTTATGAACTGTGGGCTCTGGGCCAGTACAAATCCACAGAGCTCCATCAGAGCTTTAGTCAGTCAGTGCCTGCCCAGCACATCAATCCTTGCCCAGTATCAATCCACAGAGAAGTGCCATGAACTTGCATGGCATTCTGCCAGTTCCCATCAGCTGAGGAACTGTCCTGATGAGCACAATGTTCTCAGTGATGACTCACCCTCGTCGACATTGCCATTAGTCAGAATATTTTCAGAAGCAACTTTAACGTGGTTTAGGAGCTCTTTAATAAACATGCACTTAAATAAGCTATCTTGGAGCAGGGAGATAAGTGAAGGAGGCCCACTGCAAGTTAGAACTGAAGTGTGGCAAAACAATTCTGCAAAATGTTTTATACCTTATATAATCTCTCCTGACAGAACCTCAGGGGTTCACATTAAACACCATAAATCAGACCACCTGGGGCTCCCCTATGATTATTGCAGCTGCATGCTGCAAGCTCTAGTAGAAGAAACGTTCCCTTTTATTGTAAGAAAGTAATAGGGCATAGCCCAAGTCTGCCAGAAAAATGCACAAATCAAAAGCAGGCCTTGCACAAAATCAGCTTCTGATGTGTTCGTTTGCTCTGGATGTACGAGGCAAGCCTGCAGTCAGAATCACTTTGTCCTCATTGATCACCGATGCCTTTGCCAGCAAGGTGAGTAGCATGTGGAACAGCCAATTCTAAAGAAACGTCACTTCAATGGAAAATAAAACCGAGACATTTATTTTATTTTTGTATCTTCTCCTTAGAGAATTTCAGCAATGGGGAAAGGCACAGGACTCTCAGCACAGAAGCCCAAGAGCACACACAGCTCAGACAGTGGTGCCACAGCCACCACAGCTTTGTCTGCTCCTGGAAGGAGACCCCAAGGGTCAGCAGTAGGGAGTCACCTGTGGGCCCAGGCAGTCTGTGGCTTCTGCCATGTCCCTAAGGACCATTTTCATTACAAGGTGTCAAGTGCTGACTACCAGAGATGAGAAACAGATGTGTGAAACCTCAGAACATAAGCCCATGAAAACTGGTGGAAAGACAAAAAAAATGTAACCGTCTTTTCCAAGTAACATAACTGCAACCCTTCCTTCACTTCTGCCTTAGTCCTAAACCTGACTGTCATCATCGATGAAGGGGAAATCTGTCTAGTGAGAATTTCTCTGAGAAATGTTACAGGCAGCTTATCTCAAACATCTGACACACCTGCATTGCCCAGAAAGTCAGAGATTAGTGGAGCCTTGATGTGTCACTATAAAATTTTTGTTAATCAATCTGACAAGGAACATATCATTGCTATCAGCTGGTTGGAAGGAGGATCATGATGGCATGTGTTGAACATCCCCTCTAGCGGCCCTCCAGACCTTGGGTACAAGTAACTCATTTCTATGGAAATGTCCTGCCTTGCTATCAAACCACTGAGGCAGCATTTGAAACATGCAGCCACTCAGACTGTTCTGCATGAAGCCCTTTCTCCTATTGCAGTGATGACTTTTCCCTTCTCAGTCATCATGTCCCAGCCATGCAATAAAACAAGGAGTGAATCTTCTCATTGAGCTCAATTTATTATTTTGTTTGTGAGCTTGATCAGTAAACACAAATATGACAGAACACATGCCCAGATTATAGAGATTACTAAAGGAAAGAAAATTATAAGTGTCTGCTAGATAATGAACTAGGGGAAAAACTAAATGCCATTTCAGTGCAGGAGTGCAACAGAAAAAACTTGATAAGTTAAACCCTTGCCTCAAGGAAAGTGTTTCCTAACACATCACCACCTTCTGATGTTGATTTTGGTTTAGGTTTGTTTGGGTTTTTTAATATATACATTTTATATATTTATACACACAAAACCTGCACAGACCGTATGAGGTAGCAGCAATAAATTTGTTATTTCACCCTAAGATCATTATTTTTAAATTTTGGTCTTTACCTAAGAAGCTGACAACTTGGTGGGACAAGTCATATTTGATGGCCAGGAAAAATAAACTGGCAGGTAGTCCCTCTACTTTCAGTAGCCAGTTAGCAGCAGAGTAGAAGCAAACCTGCAGAAAACAAGTCAATGGACTTTTTTCAGGCAGCACTAAAGCTGGCAAAGTAGCCTTTTTTCTGTTTCTGACAGGTAGGAAATATATCTGGAAACCAATGAAAGGAGAAAAGATTATGGTTTGAGCACGCTGTGCTTTGTTATACTTATGGCAAAGAATGGATGTCAGGGACTGTCACAGTTGAGTAAAACTTAAATCAGCACAAAGAGCATTTTTTTCTTATTTACAGCAAGAGCTGTAGGTAGTAGGCTCCTTGCAAAACTGACTACATTGGAACCCCAAAAGTGACTTAAAGCCTACCTTCAGACATATTTTGCTATTCTCAGGCTGAAAATAGCACAGCCAGAGCAGAGAGTCTGGTCTGGACCATGTTTCATTAGAAAGCCTA
The DNA here is from genome assembly GCF_022539395.1 of Myiozetetes cayanensis. Taxonomy (NCBI): domain Eukaryota; kingdom Metazoa; phylum Chordata; class Aves; order Passeriformes; family Tyrannidae; genus Myiozetetes; species Myiozetetes cayanensis. The sequence goes on from NW_026086937.1 coordinate 15,936,094, forward strand.
CCAGAATTGCTGCCACTCAGAATGGGAGAAGCAGGACTTGAGAACCATCTCAGTATTCAAGTCATCTTAAAAAAAAAAAGGGGAAAAAAAACCCAAACCAAAGCAAAAAAATAAAAACAAACAACTCAATAAAACAACCACATTTTCTTCCTGAACAAATTAGCTACCAGAGAAAGCATTCTGCCTTCTAGCCCATCACTCTGTTTGACAGTACCTGTCAAAGATAAAATCTTTCGATGAATTAAGGGAGGGGAAAGGCCAATCCCTCCTAGTTAAGTTGCAACGATTTACATCACTATAATTACATCTTCATTACTGTGGGAGACTTACTAGACCTCCAGGGAAATGCTACTAGTACATAAGAACTTTTATTTTTAATTGCAGTAGATATGTTACTATATCTAAATCTATTAAAACACATTGAAACAAACCAAGATGAATAGAAATACAGTGCTAGGCTGTAGTTCAGATTTGTTAAATGTTAAACTAATTGCAGTGCATTCTTTCCAGCCTTTGAGTGGTAGTACACTGCAATTGGGTCATGTCATTACATTGCAAGGCTAATATATAGATGATTTTTTTTTACTAGCATTACTGTCTCCCAGATCAATCTTAATATAAATTCCTAATGCTTAGCAATTCTGATACTTGCCTATAATTCAAATGCTAATATCAATTTAACCTGGAATTTACTGCAATCACTTTCCCTCTGAAGAGTGCCCTTATTTAATCAATGAAAACTGCCATTCTGAGGGCCTTCTCTTCAAACAGTGAAATCAATCCCCCTCATCACTAGCAGGCTCTTCAGCTGGAAGAACACCCATCACTTGAAGAAACTGGTGTAAAGATGCAGAACACACACTGCCTGCTTCTCTGGATACACTCAAGTCAGCTCAAATCTGACACCCAGCAATAACACATCTCACTTCACAGCCAGATGATACAAGCAAGCACCTGCAATGAGTCTCACGATTTATCTGTGCCCTAAACAATTTGTCTCAGAGCTGTTAAAGGTGGCTTTTGCCCCCCAAAAGAAAATCTGAATCATCAGATCGCCCAGTGCGGCACCTGAGTTTTGTAGGTCTACGCACATACTTAAAATTGGGGATGTTGTTACCTCCCTTAGAGTTTGTAAGGGCTAGCATGCATGTATGAGTATGTGTGTTTGGAAGGGTTTAACCTTATTAAGGTTGGCTTACATCATAGTTTTCTCTAGGTTTCCAGATTCTCCTTGTAGTCCCCACCTTCCCCCAACCTGGTGGACCTGCAGGAACAGGTTTTATCTGGCACAATTCTCACACTTAGTGCTTTATATCATGTTATACTCTACACAAATAACCAAGAATAAATATTAAAATGGAGGAAAAGAAGTCAAAAATTGAATTGGTTAAATAAAATTCCCATGTTAATGTAGTTTGTGGCATGCCCTAGAATCTTGAGATAAATACTAAGTTTTTCCTGTCTTTTCAGTCTCTTGTTGACCAAGTTAGTTAAGCAGGATGGACCCTTAAAACAAGATTCTTTCTCTTTAACTTAGTTGGATGTTTACATTCATATTTGTAACAATAAGGAGCATATTTTTGGGGAAAAAACATCAATTAATATGCATGTGTGAGTCTATATTGTCTTAACTATCTGTAATTTAATTCATAAAAACATCTTACATTCTCACAGTGCAGTGTTTTTCAGGTTCCATTCCACCAAAACAGAGCTGAGAGGGACAGGAAGGAGAGACAGGGAGAGAAAGAGAGAACTAGGTTTAACATAAAATGCAAGAGACAAAAATCCAATCTCTTCTGAATTAGAACCTGTTCATTGTTAGCTTGGCTGAAGTTTGTACGGACGCTGCAACACAGGTCTTATGTTTTGCCTGTACCCAAGGCACCCATTCATTCCAGCAGAACTGCTTTTAGGTGCAAACCACCCCCACCATTTCCTAGGACAGCAGTTTGTACAGCAGGCAGAAAGGACTGCTCCTCACGTATGCAAATTCATCCATATCTGTGGGGCTCCTCTAGTGCCCACCCTTTCACAACAAGTAAATCACAGAAAGAGAAGCAGGATTTAACTCTGAATAGCTTTGCTTTTGCTGATATAACTTCGACCCTTGATGATAGTTAATGTCAGGGTTTTTTGCATTCAATTAATTTAACGGTCCAGATTTTTAATTTGCATTTCATTTAACATTTCAGATTTTTAATTTGCCAGATATTGTTTATCAAGTATTCATTTCAGCGCCTTTCACTGTATATACAGTGCATACTCCTCAGTAATTAGTGTGCAGTAAATTAATTCTCTCCTTGTTCCTTCATCAGATATTGGATTAAGAAACTTCCACTGTACCAACATAGTGAGCTAGATTAGGAATTTCCCATCTATAATACCTTTGTTTAATATTTGTCTTGTATATGTTATGCTGCCTTAATGCTTTACATGATAAGAAATGTTATAGTTAGAAGCAGAAACCTCCAATTAATTTGAGTCACATATTTGTTTGAAATTAGTAGACTTAAATGTGTTCGTGTGGTTCTGCAGTCTCTATTCCTTTAGGCAGCCCTACATTCTCCTTAAGGAAAAAGAAAAAAGACTGTTCTATTTATATAAAGGACATTTAAATGACCTGATGATTTTCATCAACTGCCATGAGCGTTAAATCAGAGCCAAAGTAAACATCTCGTTATAGATCTGTCTTCTGAGTTATGTCAATATGGGCCAATGACCAGCAAAAGTATCCTCTTACAAATCCAGGGAAAATAATACACAAACTCAATAGGAGGACATCACCATCACAGTCCACTGAAATTATGCATGTTTCGCAAACATTTTCACAGTTCATTTCACCTTTTCCACATCCACTATGACACACGGCATACAGACACAATTGTTCCTAGGTCAGTCCTAGGAGAACACCTTTGCTCAGTGATTAAGGCTCCTCTGTGCAAACTATAGTCATCTTTATCTGCAATGACCTTACAGAACTCACCCACCTGCACTGTTTTGGTGTAGCAGGCCAAATGTCCAAAATATTCTACAAGGGATATCTGTGCCTGTACAGATCAACAGAAATTTTATTAAGTTGTGTTCGGTTTTTGTGCTCTAAAAGTCTACAAATTTATGAATGCAATGTTTTCCTTCAGTGGCAGAAACAGGTAACATGAGTGAAATGTGACAGAAGGAAGAAACATTGGACCCTCCTGAAGCTGTGTTTGAAATGTCTTATGTCATGTCAAACTCCAGTGTGGGCACACAGAGTACTTGAATCCAGTTTGGACAAGTCCTAACATTACCTACAGGGGACGGTGAAGAGGTGGAACAAGGACCTGGGGTAGAAGAGGTCTAGAGTTTTGTTGGGTTTTTTTCTCAAGCAATTCACTGCTGAGGAGTATGAACCACAGGCCACCTAGTCTTGAAGTTATCCACAGCCATGAGTATAGCTCACAAATTTCCCCACTTCTTTTCTACTTGAACAAGCAAGACATAGGAACACTATTTACACCTGGGAAATGGCAGCAGAAGACAGTTTCTGCCTCTGTTCTCCACTGACAACACAGGACACACAGATGTACTGAAAAGATTGAGTTTCCAAGTAGGCACGGGAAAATATCACTGAAATTCTTTAGAAAGTTAATAATGGAGAGAGGATTGTGCCTTTCTTCTCATCCAAAGCATGAAGGGTTTCCTTTCTGCATTTATCACATTTTTATTTAAAAGCCACAGAATCACCAGTATGGGTGTGTGACTGTGGGCAACTCTCAGATTTGGAGTGGAGCTGGTGTTCCATCAGCCAGAGCAGGTGATGTCCTCCCAGGCATTCATTTAGAATGTGGCTCTGCCCAGTCTGGTGTATATATATCCACTTCATGCTCTTTAGGACAGGCAGTACAATAATGACCTGAAAAAAGAGTTTACTACAACCACCTCCCTGCTTACTCTGGATCAATCAGACAGCAAAGATCAGCTCTGTAAGGATTATAATTCAAATTTAGTTAAGTTAGGTCTACTGGTAGACTTGCCTAGGAAGTGAAAGAGCTTGGTTTAACTCCTTGTTCTGCATACACATTCCACAAGTTTCTACATCTTTCTATAACCTAGTTCTGCAAAAAGTGACTGAGAAGGGCAGCATCCATGGCTTGTACATGAATGACAATGCTACAGCCTACAAGACTCTGGGATACACAGGGGGGTTTGGCTGTGAGCTTGCATCAATACATGAGATGCAGGAACAGCACTGCTGATTTTCTGTGTGATAACAGCCACGGACATCTCCCTGTTCCTGCCTTTTCTCCATGACCAAACAAACTCATCATCCATTGTGTGGAAACGTAGGGCAACATGGAAGTGTCGGGCAGAGTTGCTGTGCCCCACATCTCTGCTACGTAGAAGAGATTTTCTACCTGAGGCAAGACCATTATAGGAATCAAATCAAGGCTTGACCCCAGCACACTGGTAGCACACCTTACTCTTGCTGTCATGAGTGTGCTTACTTCATCTTTCTTTTAAAGATTAAACAGGAGCAGTGTTCAGTGCCCTCTTTAAGCTACTACAGCAAACACAACCTTAATTCTTCAGGAGCAGAAATGTTGGGATATGTTGGGACAAGCTTTCACATCTGAGAGTTTGAACATAATTTATGGAACCAAAGATGGTCCAAAAAAGCATCAGTATCATCCTGATATTCTCTCCCAGGCTCCATCTGCCACCACTTAATGTGCTGAGGCTAATCTGTCCCCATGGCAAAGTCTGTGGCATACTAGAGTTGGGAAGCTGAAGAAGGTTTATGGAAGATGCTTCCAAAAAAAGTTTCAATTGAGTCTCACTAGAGAACACAAGCACCCTGAATTCTACAGCAAAGCTCCCTTTGATTTTTATGGCATGAAAACAAGGACAATCTGACACAAACTGATTCTCTGTGACTTCAAAGAGAGGAGGCAAGAGAGACATTCACAAGCAGGTTCTGAAAAGTAAGGCAAGTGTCATGTTTGTATCAGCTTAACTGTGCACAGAAGTGGAGGCAAAAAAACCCAAAAACCAAACAGAATACAATTTCTGCTGTTTCTTTCTCTAGGAGACAACCAACAGATACCCTGAAGATCAGGTTGCAGTTGTACCTTTCTTCCCTGACTGCTCGTGGTCATAAGGGTCATATTGATGGGTATCAGAATCACAGAGACCCTGTCTGTGCCAGCTCCACACTCCAACTCACTGCATGTGTTTGGGGTGGGAGGGGGGAACACACCTGAGCCACAGCCCCACCAGTGCTGTCCAGGGTTTTTTTACACAGCACTAGACACATGGCAAAGCACAGACTCTGTGACCCTCTGCTCTCTGACAGCTGTTTGTCAGTGGACACAGAAACAGCAGGATCTGGTCCCAAGTTCTCTATTATATTTTCAGTAAAAAAAGCACTAATTGATAGTGTGAAAAGGAGCTTCCTAAGATGAGGCACTGATAAAAAACAGATCTTTAAAAGCTGTGAGAAGGTGATAGTAATATTTCTTTTCCTATTTGGGCCCCAGTAATCCAAGCAACTCACAGAAAAAAACAAACCCCCCCCAAATAAACAAAAATCACACAACCAAACAAACAAAAAGAAAACTCCACAATGATCTTCAAAAATGCAAAGTGACATAAGGATCTTACACATTGTATTTCTCCACTAGTTGCAACACATTTTGTCTTCTAATAAGAGATTATGTTTTCTTTTATTTAGAAAGTTTAGACTTGTTTTTTAATCTAAAGTGTTCAATTTATTCAGTAAATAGCCTATCAGAATAAAGGGTCACAGAATATGCCAAGGGAAAGTATATCTTTTGAATTAAAGGATCGAAAACTCAGTCAGGCAGAATACTGGTTGCTCTCAAGAACATTATGGGAACTAATGAAAGAACCCCATTTCCTGCCTTATACAATTAAGTAATCAGCTGCCTTTGGTTACCCCTAACAACTTACACAGACAAGGGGATTACTAAGCAAACAGACTGCAGCATTTCAGAATACACAGTCAACGGGAATGCTGAAATGACATGCATTCCCAGGGGAGTCACTAGCTTTTTCAATTTTGAGAGAAGGAAGTGGGATTATTGAAAATTTAGGACTTGGCAGACCTTTACAGAAATGCTCTGGCTGATGTAATGTGCACTATCCAAGTTAAGCACAAAAATAATCCTTGCCATCTGAGGAATGTTTCCCTTACTACCTATTCTCCAAGATACAGTGAATTCCTGATCCAGTTCAAATGAAGGGATGCTTAGATACAAAATAAAACTATCCTGTTTGGACCAGAAGAGATTCTTATGATCATTCATTCAGTATGAATCACTATGCTGTGAAAAGGTATGATGTTTGACAAACATCATAGCTTCAGCTGGGGGTAACTCTTACTTCTGAAAAGTAAGAAAAATATTTCTTAATCTCTTCAGAGTAACTTAGTTTGCACAACTACCAAATAAGCAGTGAACAGCCTTCCCCACTGCCTCCATAGGTGCCCCTGTTGAGGACAGGGTTTTCAGGGTTTCAGTGCTCAGCAGTCACTGGAAGTTTATTAGATTTATGACTTTGGTGGAAGTGGTGCCAAGAAGTTTTGGGAATCTACCCCTAAACCAACACTACGAGGAGTGGTGGAATAAACACAGCTCAGTTCTCACAGCAGGGAAGTAGTATTTGGGGTTTCTGTCTCTTCATGTTAATAGACTTTGCTGTCCTCTTTCCAGTTAATTGGTACTGGTGGTGTCATAACACCCAGAGTTACTTTTTAAGCACTCTGGAGCCTTCTAGAAAAGGTGAGGGGAACTGTTATTTTCCATTAGGTCACTTGAACCTGTCAAATAAAAATCTGAAAGTCCAGCAGTGAAAAGGGGCAATGAAGATATTTACAATTTGATGAGAAAGAAAAAATAACGGGAGAAAGAACACGAGCAAGTCTCATTCTAGAGTGACTGATGTCCAAAGTAAAGAAAAATTAAAATGCTACGCTGCTCACTTGAAACCTCCCGAGTGCCAGAAGTGCTGAATGGAATAGTGCTTCAGAAAGAAGGTAAATATTCACTCTGACTTACTATTATCTGCTGAAGCACTAGAGACATATTAAATAAACAGCTATGCAATGTTGAAAATACTTCCAAAAGAATAGGGGAGAACTGTCGGCATTACCAAAAGATAACCCAGAAAGAGAGGAAAAATAAATCTCATAGTTAAGAGAGATGGAAAATGAAATTAATTGTAGAAGTGCATTGCCTCTGGGTTATAACAATGTGAACTCTCTCCTGCACCATCTGGCTGGACTATCCCCACCATAGGGTGATCTAATTATTGGGGAAACATTTGCTAACAGCAGCACCTGGCTGCTCTTTGGTGTTTAACTTTCCCTTCTTACTCCCACAGCCTCAGGTTCACAAGACCCAGGAATATCTGCAGGGTTGCTCATGGATACAATAATAATCTGACTTGGTCAGTGGTTTCAAATACAGTAAGTGGCTTGTCTATCATTATTCAACTGCCAAGCTTTGAGCTGCCCTAAAATTATTTTCCATCTCATTTACAATCTCATTCTGGACAGACCCAAACCTGGTCCAAAATTTCTGATTATTTAACTTGTCCCCCTTCCCCAGTGTCCTCGGGTCAGGTTCGGGCAGTGTACAACTCTGCTTTTGGGCACATGGACTTTATAAAAGCATTAGGCAATCTGACATCAGAGATGGGATTAACCACTGAAATACAACCTCAGATCTTTCAGTTGTGCTGGTGGGTTGGATTTAATTGCAGAAGGATCCTGTTCCAATTCCAGCCAAAAGTACTAAAAATGCCACTAAAATAATCCTGCCTTGGAATCCATTACATAAGATGAGCCATGCTCTCTAAACTGAAGAAAACACAGAGGCAAAACTACGTGAGGCACCATACCACTGCCTCCCAGCTCAGACCCAAATCCCAAACCATCCCAAGCCTTGGGAGCAGGTCAGAGCCTCACCTTCCCACTGGAGCAGCCATAGCTGCCACCTGTCTGGCTTGGGCTGCAATAAGACTGTTGGTACAACAAACCTGCTCCGTGACTTTTATTAAGTGCAATTTGAGATATGACATCACGATAGCCCCTCACGCTGCTTTTAGTACACATTGCTGATATTTTCCTGCACAACATTAGAGTTGACACTTGGCACTGTGTACCTCCTTCCCTTCCCTAGACATAGTTTTGTGCTGTCAGTCAGTCTCCCTATTCCATGCCGCCTCCTTTTTTATACTATCAGCTGTGGAGCATTTGAGATTCGTGTGATCACATTTAGACCCCTGGACAGAACTTAAAGAGAGACATTTTCCTCTGTTTCAACACAAACAAAACAGGTTTTAATTTCAGCTGAAAATAAAGAGTTTTTAAATGTGCTTTGTTGCTTTCCTAGGAAATTTCCCACAATCTGTTACCATACCCAACATTATTCTTTGTGCTAAGCCTGGTTCTGGATTTGGGAAAGCAACGAGGCTGTAGGACCTGGAATAACCTAGAACATGATCCACTTAGGGGCTAACTCAGCAGAGAGGCACTAAGCAAACTCAGATGCCTTAAAGCAGGCAAAGGGTTTATTTGTATTGCTCTGCTCTTCTCGCAGGTGGAGTAACACAGCTCCAGACAAAGGACAGGGGACTTTCTGTGACATCATTTCTGTCACAGTGAGCCAGATCTCTGCTAACTCTCCATGCATCTGTTTAACCATTGTGGTTCAGCAGAGCAGATCAACACCCACCTGAGACTGCACTTGCTGGAGAGACTTACCAGATCCCAAAGGAGATCCACCCCCACTGGTCCTTTTAAAGATATACTTAACTGTCTCAGGGCAGTTAGCAAGGGGCACTTCCCTATGTCAGCCAGCAGGGTTAAAAAAGAAAAAAAAAAAAAGCAAACCATCACAGAAAGTGTCAGATCCAAGCATAAACTGTAAGAACCAGTGACTGAAGGTTGCAAGCAGAAATACAAGAAATAACTAAGTTGTGTTTCCCCACTTTACAGGAGTACAGGAATTGCTTCAAGTTTATATCATTCCCTGAACAGTACTAGCGACATACCTAGAAATTTACTTGATATCTCATGCCAGAATTCTGAACAGAAAACTTACAGCAGGTATTTGTATCTGTAATAGCATAGGTCTAGAAACAAAGCTAAACTATCAGCTTCCCAAGCAAGAAAAAAGGCGCTGAGTGCAAAGAGATGAAAGAGATTAAAGAAACAAATCAGACTAACAGCAGTAACGGGTGCCTTCAGCCTCTTCTGTGCACTACTTATGTGTCACAGTGCTCACAATTGCTTTTCTTACTTTACCATCTTGAGATGATTGCTCTTTAGATTAGAGAAAAAGCAAATAAAAAACTAAGACATGATGAACTGTAAAGGATTAAACTGGGTACTTCACACAACTTCTTCTGCAATATAAGAACAGGCAGATGTTCCGTGAAGCTCAAAGGCAGCATACCTAAACAAAGCATGTTTAAATGCATAGTTTGCTGCATCCCTTGGAAAAATCTGTCCTCACTCTCCCTCGGTTTTCATGGTGACACACAGAGATGGGTAGGTTTCCTGTCTTGCCTTCCTTTTATACACATGATCTTATTTCACCACATCTTAGTGGCTCTAAAAATCCACACCAGATCTCCCTGCTGTTCCAAATTGAATCCTTTTCTATAGCTAGGATATTTGTAAAGGATGGTTACTTTAAAAAACAATCAGACCACATCCAAGATGTATTAAATTCTCTCCCTTCCTGGTTTTGCCCTTTCCTCACTACTGACCTATCTACCATCTTCCCCATCACTCATGCTCATTCTGTCATCCTAAATTTGGACACCTCACCTGAATCAAAGATCATCTTAAATTTGGAGCTTCCTCTAGACACTTGTAGTCATGCTATAGACAACTTCTAGAGTTCTTCTTGATTACTCCAGTAACTTGTGTCAGCTTTGTCTAGACCTCTCATATAATTTCAAGTGACTATCCTCTGGCCACAAATACACACCACAATATTTTTCTACTGTCCCATCATGGGGCAGAGATAATTTCTTAGCTCTTCTCCTTGAGTGTATGTTCCCTTTCTCAGCTGGTTCACCCTTTCTATTACTTCAAACATAAGTTTATCTAGCTTAGCAAGGCATTTCACACCTTATCCCTCACCCCATCTTCTACTTCATCATCATCCCACTATTCCAGTCTGAAATGCATTTGCTAAGTTTACAAAAACCAAAACCAGAACAAAACCCACTGCACCACTTTCATGATTTCAACCACACCACCTTTGCATTCAGTGGGACTTCCTTGCAATCACCTGTAAGCCTATTCATTCATTCATGTCCTTTCCCATGCACCCCATCAAAAGGTCACAGGTGATGCTCTGACCACTACTTTTCATGTTGGTCAATAAAGTCTCATAACATTCTTCTACCTTTTTCTATCCATCTCTAGTTCTTCTCCAAGCTCTTTGAGACAGCAATTCACTCTTTGTTTTCTGGGTTTACTTAGCACAAAGAGGTCCAGCCTTTAGACAAAGAACAGGCACCTACAGTATTCATCATCACAAGATACTGTTGGTACACAGAACTTTCGCCATTTCAGGAAATAAAATTAATCATGCTTCATCATTATAAACAGGACTTTTTCTTTTCCTTTCTCTTTTGAGTCAGAAGAGCCCATATGTTCCCACTGTGGGTTTTATTGTATGCCCTCTGAAGAATCTATTACTGGCCCTTGTCAGGCTACTGACTATGGCAGCAAGGAAACCTGTTTTTCTAAGCAGGTTGATAAATGAGCCAATAAATTCTAAATCCACTGCCATGGATGCTTCAATTATTGCTATTATTTATTGTCATCTGTTAAGTGTTAACTGTCTCCTTGGGGCTGGACCAGTTGGCAGTATTGATCAGGGTGAAAAGTCTTCTGTTGTGTTAAGAAAAGGAAAACTGGTCCTGTAGAACTTAATAGAGAGAATGAGAGGAATATTAAAATAGGAACATTTTCCCATCAAGCAAGAACTCCCTATGGAAAAAGGAGTCCTCACATGGCTTAGCCATTGTTTTCACCTGTGCATTGCTGATTAAAAACTTTACCAAGGCATATTTTGCAAAAGGGAATCTGAATATCCTAGAAGGAAGGCTGGTCAGAAAACAAAAGAAAGGTAACTGATCCAAACAACTGACTGCTTGGGAGGAAAAAAAATAAAGAACATGTGATGTCTCAAAAAGGAAGAGTAAGTCTTACAAAGACAGTAAACTTTTGAGATGTAAATATCAGTTTGATAACTCAAGTTAGGATTTTCCACAAAAATACTAAATCAGTGATAAATTGTTAACACTTAAAATATCTGAACTTGGTTGCTGAATATGGAAAAAAAAAACCAACTCCACACAAATAAAAATCCCAACACATTTATATACAATTATGGAAAGAGAAGGTGAAAACGGACAAATGAGTGACATGAAGAGCATAGCCCACAAAGTATAACGTTAACAGGGGATTAGAAACCCCTTAGCCCCTGCAATAAAAACATGCCAACAACATCTACCTGTCTTCTAAGTGGTAAATAATGCGATAGTTCTGTATTTGTAATTGGCCGTACTACTTTTTTTAATTAGAATAAGCTAATGTTCTGGAGAATTCAAATATAAAAATGTCATATACAAAATGCACTGAAATCATGCTTTCCTACCTAGCATTGCCACATGCATCTAGTGCTGATTTGCTGTGAGATTTACAGAACTATACGGGGTTATTGCTCAACTCAAAACGTATCTCTGGTACAGACAAAGTTGAAAATGATGGATTGGTTGTAGGCAATTCATTTGACAAGCATCAGAAAGTGGAGAGCAAGGAGAAGAGGAAAAAAAACCTTCACCAAAGCCACGTAACCTGAGTTAATGAAATTATATTTAACTAAGGGTGTGTATTTAGACTTCATCTTACCTTGGTGACTTAGCCATTAGTAGGAATTCATTGTTTACCTCCACGATTCTTATCGGTACTTAGGCAGTGTTTGCACGTGATTTTCAACTGATTGCTCAACATACTCTATGTTAGACTGTTTTGAAATAAATTAAAACACAGCAAGATCACAGAGGGCTAATCTCGATTATCTAATCTCCTTAAAACTGCATGGTTTCTTTTATTGTTGAGGCCACATTACGTCTTCCTCTATGGGCTGAGCTGTGTCTACTGATGCCAAACTAGACATCTGTTTCTTCTTTTGCAAGACTAAAACTTTTCTATCAATGAAATGGAAACAATATTACTGCAAATTACTTTTCTTAGGTCATTTGAGGATCACTCCTCAAGAGGTAATAACTCCTATAATTCTCCAAAAACCCTGCATATAATTCCCCCCTACCCAAAAAAAAAAACAACCAACAAAAAACCCCCCACACACAAAAAATCAACCAACCAAAAACCAAACCAAAAACAAAACAAACACACGAAAAACCAACACACAAACACCACAGACCTTTGATAACCTGATCATAGAATGGTGAATGCTGAACTTTGAGCATCTTCAAGAAAACTTGATATTTCTAAAGACTGTAACAATACAAGGCAGGAGTGGAAATCAAATCTGAATATTCTGACTTCAAGTCCACACTCCTAAAGCCTCTGGAGCACAGACCCTGCCTGCCCAACAATCCACATAAAGAGCAAAAAATCAGAGTTCCTGGAAAATCATTAAGCCAATAGTCAACTTACAAAAACAACACATGAAAGAAAAATTGCAAACAGCTTCTAAAATTTTTGTTTGCACTGATTGGAGTACATAACAGCTGAAGCTTTCTCACCTAGAAGGATTATGCTTTAACTTTAGGCAATCAGTTCCAAGACTTCACTAGAACACCTAAGCTTTATAACCAGACTCCCTGAGAAACTTCAATTTCTATGTTGACTTCTTCCAAAGATAGTATTAACAACAATTAAGAGGAAAAAATTAACTTAGCAGTTGAAGAGTTAATGCAGATATTAAGGAGTTTACATACTAGCCTGCCAAGATCTAATGTCTCTGTTGTCTTCTCAGAGAAGTTTGCCCTTTGGACACATCTCCCAAGCAGCTGGAGCCCTTGAGGCAATTCATGAGAATTACTTCTAGGAACACTTTTACTTAAACTCCCACCCAGCTACCCCCCCTTCTACACCAGCCATTTTCAATGCATGCCGTGTTGTGGGGTACAGCAAAGGAGCAATACCCTTGTACCCCATGGTCCTTGCAACAGGCTCTCAACAGCCTGGTAAATAACTTAAAACTATTAGAATGTGCTATTTTACAAGTGGGAAACATTCCTATCAAAAGCTGTCAAATATCTGTTTTTGAAGTACGTGGCTAAACTGAGCTGCTCATTTTTGCCCCTCTACATTTTCATCTTCTCTAACGTATTATTTCCCATCCAGCATCCAACTGCCTCTAGGATTAGACTCAGCCAGGTTTCGTGGCTATCCATTGCTTCTCCAGGGCTCTGCACGGCATCTGGCAAGCACAGGGCAGCACCACTGAGGGAATAATCAGCATTCAGTGCAAGGGCCAGGGAGAAGCACATTAGAGCAGCAGGAGTTAGCACAGCACTGGCATTTTCATTACAGCACACACCGGTAAGGAAGGGCCTGGCTCAGGATGGAGCAGTTGAACGGCAAAAAGACTCCGTGGCTTTGCTTAAGACTTCCTGAAGTCTCAGCACTTGCCTGATGGCCTTCCTTTTGAGACAGATCTTTATTATAGTTTTTTTAGCCAGGATTTCAAAGGAGTAGCACTGGTAAAATAGGAGAGATGATTCCCTCCACACCCCATCACAGTTTGCCAGAGTGGTAAGGAATTATTTTGCAACCTTCTCTTCTACCATACAACAACATGAATGCTCAATCAAGAAGCAGCAATAAACATAAAGGTTCAGAGACAATCCCTGTTTAAGTACCCAAATTTGCATGCCATTGGAATTATTTGAACTCCTCAAGCCTGCAAAATGAGGTTGAGTTTTTCCTGGAGAACCACTGCTGTCTGATTACATTCCTTACACAGCAGAAGGAAAAAAAATATGAAATATTGATTTTCCCCAAACATGACAAGATACCACTAAGAAAACCACAGTCAACTAATAAATCAGAAGAAGGGAAAAATGAGATTGAAAAGCATGTACATTTCCTTATATTCTAACAGAAACAAGTCTCCCATTTCAGCAGAATTCAGACCCAAATGACAGAATCCAACTGCTCTAGAAAACAAACATGCAAGTGGAAAGTCTGGGCATTTTCCTACCATGATGCTTCATGGAAACCACAGCTTCTCTAGTTTAATTTTACACAGAAGTATGAGAGTCAGAGCTCCAGGTCTGTTTTGTCCAGAGCTGTCCAGTGAGTACTACTTGCAAATTTACTATATATTATTAGAACAAGACTGACTCATAACTGTTAAGTCTCTCATTGAACCAACAGGTCACAGATTTTTCTTTAGCACAGTTGGCAACAATATGGTTTGTTTGCACATGGCATATTGGAGTCCTGGTTTTGCCATGACTGTAAAACAGTGAGTGTTCATATTGTGAAGCCTTAATTTGTACAGGTCAATAGCAACACATGCCACTCAGGTTAGCAAGAAAAATGCATGAAATGAAAGTATCCTTAATATTTTAACATCACAGGAAATTAAAAGGATATATTTCTGTTAAAAATAACATGGAAATATTGAGGAGGGGAAGTGTTTTTTTCCATATGCAAGAAAACAGCACAATTTGGTCTACTGCAAAAGAAAATGCAGAAGTAGAGTTTTGCTATTGAAAAAATTTAAAAGACTCGATCAGTCAGGAAGGTTTATGTCTTTTTTTTTCTAAAAAACATCATTGTTGCCAAAACTTAGCACTTTGCTACAATATTTGTTGTGACCTGATAGAAAATCACAAAATTTTCATAAGCACTCCAGTTCCTAGGATCTTGTCATTATGTAAGAATCTATTTTATTTACATGAGACATATTTTCAGTCCTCACTGATGTGGGCAAAGTAATATTTTTAATCTGTTTTCATTGTCTTGAAAGATCTGGCTCATAAATTGTAAACATTTGGGGTTGACCATGTGTATTTCACCAGGTTTTTTTACCTGAGTATAAAGCTAGACAACACTTCTCTTTTGCCAGAAATCGTTCCTGGCTAGTGATTTCTGGGAGTACTTGATCATTATTTTCATAGGGCAGCTGAACAGATTCTTTGCATGAGCCCAACAAAAGAGCTTGTCAGAGAGTAACATGAACCTTGCCATACTGCCACCCAGAAAGGAAGCCTTTTATAGACAACTTTAGAGGTACCTGTGGAGGAGGATGCTGCCTCTGCTCTACCTGAAATCAATAAGTACCTGCTGCCTTTGATGACTCAGGCAATATGCAACTTACCTCGGGAACATCCACATTCAGTTCTGACAGCTGCTCTTTCGATTTCCCTTTCGTTATCAAGTGTGTGCCTGTTCACACCCTTTTTACAGGCTGTATTTCACTCTTTGGCAACAAGCAAAGTGATTCCCAGGACTATCAAATCAACCAGATGAAGACTGACTTCTTCTCACTCCAAATATTATGCAACACAATTCTTCAGTTATTTCCCTGCAAATGAGTCTGACAAGTGCTGTATAATGTGCAAACCAACTCACAGAAACAAAAGCACGAGAGAGCATGAGCAGAAATAAAATTATACAGAACAAACTTAGAACAGTTGTGAGGCTGCACAGACAGCAATTAGTTGACTAGAAATGCAAGAAAAGATGAATTTGCCATTCAAAAAAAAAAAAAAAACAAAAAAACAAAAAAACCCACAAAACCCTGAGCAGCACATCTAATGTTTACTCCATATAAACCAAAGACAATGGTTTCTCAGACAGAAGAGCTGTATCAACACCAGAATGAATACCCTTTTTTCTTCTCCCTCTATATGTCAAAAATGAATTTTCTAAGAAGCAGTCTCAGGTGGTGATGTAAAGATTGCTGAAGTCTATCACCAAGTCATTATGTGACCTTGACGAAAAAGATTCACTTAAGTGCACAGGGTGCCCATTTACCTATTGTAGAATAGGTGTATAATCATTACAACACTTATCAATAGCAGAAGGGTTGTGAGGCTTAATGAACTGTTAAGCGCTTCAAGGTCCTCAGCTGCATAATGGCAATCTTTATTAAGTCCTATTTATTGGCTATCACATACTTTACTTGTGCAAATATAACAATATTTATATTTATAGCAGCTCTAGACATTTTTTAATCCTTTACATTTCTTTGCCATGCTGTAGTCCAAAGATTTATTTTTATGAACAACTAGAACTGACTGATGGGGGAGAAAGAGAGCGCTGTATCAAAGTCCCAAAATCCGTTTACCCATTGTAGCCCCCTGGTTCTGTCAGAGGTATGTAGGAGGGCTACTGCTTATGAAAGTTTGAGCCATTAAATCCAGATGGAATCTATGCAAAGAGAACAATGAAGAATGAAGGAGTTTTTTTCCTCTTCCAATTAATAATCTGCCATAGAGACAAATTTTACCATTTCCCCTCAGAAACAACAAATAGCATATCACCAGCCTCCTTAAACACAGCATTTCTTCCCCAAAACAATAAGCACCATTACCATACTGATTGGTGCTGTTTAATGCCCTTTAAAAATCAGATTTTAAACACAGCCTTTCTAATGCAAAGCTCGAAAACAGCTGTTGGGCATGACCTGACCATCGGGCTGAGGAAGGCAGGGCAAGAACACACAGGCTCCTACTCAACTCCTCCTGGAAGTTTCTCCATTAACCCACTGGTCACATCTGGCCCAGACAGCCCACAAGAACATCACCACTGGCTCCCACTGATCAGAATTTTACCCACCAAATTTCAAAATTAAACAGCAGGTACAGCAGCCCTTTTACCTTAAGGATCCTAGCCTCAAAGAACTGTAAGAAAATACATAAAGTTCAGTTATACACTAATTTAAGTGAAAAGGAAATGACAGATTCTGTAGTATTACCTGGGGCAAGAGGGGGAAGGAAATCAATGAATGAAACACATCAGGAGAAAGAAAAAAAAGATGATGTATCTTTCTATTTTTGGATATACACTCAGTTCTTTGAGAGAACTGGGTGAAAAAAAAAACCTGCAAGAATTACTTTCCATCTGACAGTTCTGAACCGTCATGGAAGTAATATTCTGTATGCAGCAAAACTAAGAAACTCTGTTGTCTGTCAAAAGAAAGAGTGAGCATTGTCTTAGGCAGTAACACCTGATCTATTATTAATCCATACTTCAGAGTAGACTTAAAATGTATTGACAGCTTCAAGCAGAAAATGACAATGTACAGGCTCTTTTAAATTCCTCAGGGAAATCCAGAACTATAGGTGAAGCTACCATTAAGGGTGGAGGAGGAGGGCCAGGAAAATCCAAATTCTATTTCTTTACAAGTTTCCTAAATTAGTAATCATTAGCTAGCCATTATATGTGCCAGTATAAAGAGATTGTTGGGACATTGGTGAGCTCAACTTCAAGAAGCATCTGAGAATGTGTATTTGGAAAGGGACACCCCAACTTGAGAGCATTTTGAAGCAACTTACAAATCATCTAACTCAGTCAAAAATAACTCACTTGAGAATGATATAATTACTTTCAGTTTGCTTAAAGCTGGGGAAAAGTTGACACGGTGATTAGAAGGAGGGGGAGAGGGCAGGCAAAGGAGGGGAAAAAAAAAGAGTTACTTTATACTGCTTGAAATTGGGCTGTTTGGAGGCCTAGGACCTGAGCTTATTTGAAGAAAGATTATCTTGACAAATTGGATAAACATTTTGTGCATGACAGGACGCTGATGGAGAGTCTGTTCTGCAAGCACACCTGGGGGATAGTTTGCTTAGTGTGTGACCAAGGTGTTCAGCTAACCCCGAGTCCTCCCATGGTGCTTTGTTTACCCTGTGACAGGTATAGGCAGATCTGAAGTCGAGGCCTCCAAAACAGTTTCTGCAGACTTTGCAGATACATTTCTTCCTCCTACTTGGGACAAAACACCTCTTGGCTAGACCAGTCCACAAAAAAGCTCCACCAGACTTCTGCAAATAGCTTGCTTTTAAGGAAGCCTGCAGGCTGGCACAGCCCAGGCCAGCAAGCGACCAGTGCAAAAAAGGCATCACATCTCCAGCCCTTGTCTTCCTTTCCCTTAAGCGTTGACTAGAAGGGACCACTCCAACAACCTGATGGAGTCAAATGGTGAAAAGAAAGCATGTCTATAAACACAAACTACTGATTAGACAGAAGGGGCATGAGCATTAGCTGTGTAGACTTTTTTCCTCCATCAGAAAACAGGGGCACAGATGTCAGCATGGCCGTTTGGATCTGCCTTCACTTTGATGTCAGAGATGGAGCAACACAGGACTCTAGACCAAGGTGGCTGATGGCCACTGTGCAAGTTGTTGGTGACACCTGTTAGCATCACCTGAAGGACTCCTTTGTCCAGGCAGGCAGGAAGCAAACATTTGCTTCTTGCAACAGAAGCAGTTGTACTGTCAACTGAACCCTTACAGATCTCAACAATCCACCCTCAGGGCTTTTTTTGTGTGTGAATTCAGGCATACAAGGATTCCATTCTTAAATCCCACATTCCCAAAGCTGCCACACAACCCTTCCTCCACCTTTTTGGGGTGGGTTTGTTTCCAGCCCACTAAGCTCTGGCCCTATGGCAAGTTGGTTCAAAGACAAGCACTAATGCCAGAGCAAAGGGGCACACCAGTACACGGTCTCCAGGAAATGAGAACAACACTGAACTAGCAAACTTCAAGCCAGATCTATTAAGTGTTCTGCAAATTGGTTATCAAGCAGTGTGGGTAGAGAAAGGTATCTGTTTTGCACTCTGGCAGCCCATCTCCCAAATCCTCATTCTCTACCTTGTCCTTGACTGGTCTATTTAGGGACAATTGGTTTCCTCTACCTCTTTGCATTCATACTATATTTTAAGAGGGGAGATTAGAACAAGAAACCTAAAATCGATAGCTTGGACTGACCCTTTGGCCATCAGCCATAGACAACAATACCTTTAAGTGGGAATGGCCCATAGTGCTTCTACTTCTTGTGTCCACTAGACCATGAAAGCAAGTAAGCACTGGTGACTTGCCATATAGCACAGGCTTGTTAATATTGTTTACTAGACCAAGGCAGAACTATAGAGGTGTTCACAGCATTTATCCTGAGCACTAAGAATGGGCCAGTTCCCTAAAGCAACAATCAACCACTTCTGTATCACATCAATAAATTATTATTCTTCGTGTCTGACTAGCAATGGCAAGCAAACAAAACCAAACAAAGCCAGAGCTGCTCTGCAGTCACCTAACACAGATTTGATTTAAGGCCCACAGAAGAGACAGGCAGGCCTTATGAAATACCTCAGAAATATTTGAGAAACTGTTTTTAACATAAGAAGAGGTGGGACCTTCATGGATTTTTTTCTTTCAAAGTTAATTTTCCAGAATAGCTGCTATCACTATATTCAAAAAGTAGCAATCAAAGGTATAGTAAAATTGCTTTCTTCCAGAAAAGCATTTTTATCCAGGCTATTTACATTCCCACACCTGCTCAGGCAGTCACCCCAAAGCTAACACACACTTGTCTTACAAGTTATGACAATAACTCAGAATATCTTCAGATAGTGCTCCCCACATAAGATATAAAGAGGTGATGAAAATTTTATCTCCATCCTGTGGAAGTAACGTGAACCTTTGCAGGTAGACCTGGAGCCAGCAAACAAGTACTGCCATTGGGAAGTGATCTGAAAATAAAAGACTGAATGATAGGAAACGAATATTTTTCCAGGATGCAACAGCCTAAAGGGCACAACTAGAAACTTCAGGAGCTCCTAAAAGTATCTGTATACCTCTAGCTTGCCCTGAGGGGTATTTAGATGATGAGGAACATTCTTGTGACGCAACCTTTGCATCTTGTATTTCATCAGTTGAGTGTGTTGTCACTATCCTGACAACAGGAGGGATTTTCTTTTCAGGGTGACTGAAATACAATTAGCACAAGATTTCAAACCAATTCATACAGTTATTAATAAAAAGCAATTTTTCCTTGTTTGCCTGTGACACTATACTGCATGCACAAAAAGAGAACAAAGGTTGTCAAAACCAAAGTCGGCCAAGCAGGAATTTTCTGGCCTTTAACAATGTGATGATGTGAACTGTTGTGGCCCAGCTGACATGGCCATGGCTGCATGAGCACCCGCCAGTCAGTGCATCTCTGTTTGCAGGAAGGAATCGAAGCTGCAGAGGAAACAATGACTTTGCAGTTTAATAGAAATCCCTCAGGTACAGATGAGAGGAAAAAAAAAAAAAAGAAGCAACAAAAGCTCAGCACAAGAGAGGTTATTTAGTGATCTAACACCAGGCCTTGATGTAAATCTGCCTGAATCCAGGAATGAGTCTCAGCTGCGAGCATCCCTTTTTGGTGGAACATGAACGAGACACACTCATTAATAAAGTCCTTTCTCGAACAGCAAAAGATACCACTTTCCTCCCAGTTTTATTCTCATTTTCTTTCCTCAGGTTTAACTTTATTCAGTTTCAGTCAAATTATTTTAAGTTGGAAAACATGCAAAATAATATTCATTTTCTCTGTAAAATTAATCTTAGCATACAAAATATCCCACAAAGCCCTTTTCTGCAAAACTCCAAGTATCCTGACAAAATTTTTAAAAACAACTAAAAAAGAGAGACATCTTTGTCATCAGATTAATTTTCCATTTCCCAAGATTTATGAAGATCACACGTTTGTACTCAAGAGGTGGAAGTCAGACAGCAGCAACATGTGATTCTGAGCAGTGATCAGATGGATACGTTTACAACAGAACTTCCCATCTGCACCATCTATCAGGCTCCAGGGATACAAAATTAGGTTTGCAAAAGTAGGTTTCCTTTTTAAAAATAGGTCTTGCATGATTTCTAAAAATGGAGCAGAGAACAGTGCCAGCAGGATGTCTGCAAACAAGCTTCCTCTATATATTCCAAGTGCAAAGAGCAATGGAGCTGCAGCATTACTGCTCATTCTCAGTTTTAAAACTATGAGTTTAAAGACCACCTGGGATCACTGACTCAATTTAGGTGGTCAATCCACTTCTGAAAGACATCTGTTCTTCAATGCTTTTGGTCTAGCTAAAATTGGCTCAGCAAACACTACACACTCACACTTGTTCATCACACCTGGGAGTTTTAGAGAACATTATCTGTACCATTTGCTACAATATTTTTCATTCCTGTTTCCTTTTATTTTTTTTTTCCTTCAAATACTGTGTGTGATTTTAATCTCATAAACAAAACATTCGTGGTTACAATGAGAACTCTCCTTCCCCTGTGTGTTGGAGAGTACCCACCCAGAATATCTATCACAGGCCGTTACAAAAAGACAACCAGTCCTTTATAGCAGGAACAGCCCAAGCCCCATTAGCTGGGCAGACAGACGCATTTCCAGCACAGATCCCAGAGTATAGGGAAGCCATTGTTTCATTTCAGAACAGGGCAGGGAGCCTCCATCACAAGGGGGAAAACTTGGATTTAGAGGACAAGTCCAAACGAAAGCAGGGGGCAGAGCAGCTTCTGTTAAGCAGGGAAAACTTTTCCTCCCTCTGAGGATGGGAGACCTTCAATAGGAACAAAACAGACCCCTGCAGATGTTACCAGTGAGAAGATGGTGCTGACCGGCAGGACAGAAAACAAAGGCTGTACAGGGACAGCCTGGCAAAACAATCAGCTTCATCAAAGTTGAAGACAACACCTGGTCTGATGACTAAGGAGAAGAAACAGAGCACTAAGGGTAAATGGAAGTATATGTATATAAAAGTACTGATATTTTGCAGATATAAAGTACTTTTATATCAAATTAACCTGCCGTAAAAGGACTGACTGGTGATCTTCCTCCACCATAATAATCACCACAATAATTTATCATAAAGTGACAAGGTGTGGCAATATGAGCATCTTGAGGACCGACAAGGTAAATCTTTAAACTCTTGTTCTTTTGGCACAGAAGAACAATTGGGTTGTTCTGAAGCTTTAGTTTAACTCTGTACAAAAACCAAGATGTGAGTCACACCATATGAGACTGCAGCCAGAAGCAAAGCCAGTAAGGTCATGGACACAACAAGATCTGAAGTCTCTCTTTTTCAACTTTATTCCAAATTCCCAAGGTTGGTTGCAATGGTTCATTGTAACTTCGGATCTATCTTTAAGCCTAGAATGAAGTGTGGATTTCCTGTGTTTCAGCTAGACAATTACAAAGGCTGTCTACACTGCACAGTGAACAGTAACAAAAACTGAGTCTCC
The DNA here is from genome assembly GCF_022539395.1 of Myiozetetes cayanensis. Lineage (NCBI taxonomy): Eukaryota > Metazoa > Chordata > Aves > Passeriformes > Tyrannidae > Myiozetetes > Myiozetetes cayanensis. Next base: position 15,958,402 of record NW_026086937.1, read on the forward strand.
TGGACAGTGCATTTCCCAACCATGCATTTGGCTGCCAGTCAAACTCAGGATCCAGAGCACTTGGGGGGGATCAGGCCCAGGGATCTGCCAGAGATCAGGTTGCATCTAGTCTTACAAGGGTACACATTTTCCAGCCCCATTCTGGGCCGGAGGGGGGAGGTGAGCAGAAGGAAGGGAAAAAAAAAAAAATAGAAAACAAACCACAATTTAGTAATTCACTTTTTGGGACCAAACATGAATAGACGACTCTGCTCCAGGCTCAAGTCTAAGCTCCTACACAAATTCATGTCTTCATGTAAACAATGTGTGAGGGTCTGGATTTATGAAGTAGATCCTCATAATGCAGACTAATTTTTAGCAAAAACAATCATGCATTACTGTGGAGCACAGTTGTCAAATTCTGAGAGGCAGCTAAGAGATAAATAAAGTAATCCCTACATAAGCAATGTGTAAACCACTTAGTAATCTTGGAGACAAGAACATGCTATTAAACATAAGTGGTAAACTCTGAGGGAAGCATTTAAAATGAAGTGCAAGCAAAACATACACCACAGATAAAATTTTTTTTTGCCTTCAGAAGCCAAATGCCCATTCTAAACTGAGTGACAAAAGCCAGATACATCCCCAAGTAGGCACTTCCTTCTAATTTTTTCTCAAGTTCAGTCATGGAGCAAGATTTTTCTGTATAATATTTGTGCAAGGTGAATACTTCTTTATGCTGAATCATGTTCTTGTTGGAGTGCTGGATTAATGCACAAGTAGGACAGGCATCTAGACGGTTTGGGCAGATGCCCTATTTCCAGATTAATAGAACTGTTCAGGGAAATATTAAATTCATATTTTAGCAACACGAGAATTTATTCTGCATAATCTGCAGACGACATGGCTATTAAGTAGACAGTACTTGCTTTTGTAATAGGAAGCAGAAACCTTGTAAAACTTAACCCCTATTGCAGTCAGAAAGTCTTGAACTAGAAATGAATTTTTCTCAAATCAAGTTTTTAATACCTCCAAATACTTCAATCCAACAAGTAGTGATGTCTTGAGACATTTCTTTAATAGTTATCAAAGAAAACAAGACTCCTTCTCCAATTTTTAAGCATTTCTTAGAAAAACAAGGTATCAAAATATTTGGGGTTGGGGTCAGTTCATTTTATTACAGAGCCAAATTCTATCCCTAAGACCATTTGCCTTTTCACTGGCACATCATGCACATGGTTACTTTTTTACTTGGTGGGCTTGTTCTGTTCTGACAATGCACTTGCAGGAGCAGAAGAACAGTTTCTTGAGAGGCCAAAAATCAGTGGTATCAGCCCTCTGCTGCAGATCCTTTTTTTCTGGCACTACTATTCACATCCCCCCCCAACAGAAGTATGCTAATAAGGGGCTCAATGAAAACCAAACAAAACTATTCTGCTAGAACTCCACGTGAAATGTTGACCCAAGAAAAATGCCTCTTTGATACACATCTGTCCACTTTGCACAGCAGATAGCAGGGGGCCTGCTGCAGGTGCTAAGGAGGGGGATTTAAGCCAGCTTCCAAAGTTCATATTGATAAATCGTGAGCGTGCCACACCAGCCATCTGCACACACCTTGTCACATCTGCGAGTCACACGGAGGCCTCGTAAGGAGCTGAGGGAGGTTTTCCACACAGCTGAGCAAACCCTGCTCGCCTCCATCCATGCTGGAATTCCAGTTCAGCTCTTACACTTGCCAAGAACTTCAGCTGTCTGCACCATGTCCCATCTCAAGGCCCTTCTTTCGACCTTGAGACTCACAAGAAATGATATTGCTCTGTAGCATCATTTTCATCTTATTTCATCACATCATTTTATATGGTTATATACACACACATTCTACTAAGACTTCCCGCTTAAGGCTGCAAATGCAAATCTACCTGGAGAACTCTGGGCACCAATATAAACACATCTCACAATTCACTTTATTTATATCCCAATATCACAGTTCCTCTGCAAGGACCCAGCACCCATTTCCACAGACTGACATAAAAAACCCCACATCCAGATATGTTTGTGCTATTCTCATTAGCAGTAAAGGAGACAATAAATGTAATAAGTTTGCATGATGATTTGATCCCTGCATAAAGCACTTCAGTGTCTATTTAACACCATTCTTATTCATCAAAACACATGAACCCAACACTTTAAATACAGTCTTAAATATGTTTTGCTGAATAGGGACAAGTAATTTAAGTCACGTGCATGAGGGCACTGGTGAATAAGGTTGAAATCTCAAAGACTGACAGAAGTTTTGTTTTTTTCCTGCACACCCCTAGATTAAACCCCCCATTAGATAAAACCCCCTAAATGAAGTTTAACTTTCCCCAACAGAATCCACTTTCAGATTATTTTGTTTTTCTTTTGCATAAGCCTGCGACTCTCACATAATCCACAAGCAAATAGCCCTATTCTGTAGATTAGAAATTATAAAAGACCATGTAATCAGCTGACAAAAGAACTGAAAACAACCCCAGAGGAAATGCAGAGCCGCTCTGCAGGCTCACAATGTGCTGCTCTGTCAGCCTCCCACTCTTTCAGCAGATACTCCTGACATTTCTTGTGTCATTACTGGACTTTATGAATGGGACTGTAGGATGTTTGCTGGAGAATAAACAGAAAGGGACCAGGCATGGTATCATGGACAAGGGAGCTGCTTCACTCTCTGCTGACCAGATCCAAGCAATTAGTCCACTGCTTTCTCCTACCATCAACTATGAATCACAGCTCAACATTGTATTAAAGGCTGAATTGTTGCTCGTTTTTTAACAAGGATGCTTAAGAAATTAAGCTATTGTAACCTCAAATAAACTGCACATGGTTTGGTGGTTTTATTTATTTCACATGTATCTAAATGTTTAGGTACTTACACAAAGTCCCATCAACCTTTTTGGGCCAGAAAAGTCAGCTGTAATTCTCACCAAAGACAGTTATCCCACAGAAGCTAAAGCTCTTCCCACTCCTGGTGCAGACAGAACCATCACAATCACAGCCCCTGCTGTTCCATTTCCCTGCTCTTGCTTGGCTTGCCCAGCCACACACACATGAAATGCAAATTACACATAAGAGAAGGGAAAACCCTGGTGGAGAGACTTTGTTTGCAAGTCTGAGACAAAACAACACTGCGAGTTGTGTGAGAGATCACAAACGAGGAGGAGTAACCCACTCCAAGCATTCCTGCTATCAGCCCCTGTTTACAAGCCCGAGGAGCAGTTTCACCTAATTTTGAAAAAGGTCTTTGGAAACAGCAGCCTCACAGTTTTCTGGGGAACAGACAGTTCCAATAAAGGGAATGCCCCAGCAGATAAAAGTAATGCAATAGGAACAGAAACCACAGCACCTGCACAGGAGAGAACTCAGACTACCTGAAAGAAGGGCTTTGACAGAGCTCAGACTCCCACAGGAGTCCCACTAAAACAGGCAGATCTGTTTGAGATGATGTCTTCTGCTTGTGGGGCTGCTCTTTTGGTTTCATTGATTTCCCTGGGTTGAGCCTGCCACATCATGATGCATCTGGGACAATATCTGGCTAATGAATAAATATTTTTAGACATTATTAGGATTTCGACACCATTGTGGCTTGGCCCTGTGGGATCACAGCCAGGGTAATTCCCCCATTCTGCTGATAAATAACACAGCTGTCAGGGCTGAGAGACTAATCATCAGCATGAAGGAGAAGGATGTTTTCTGAGAACTTGGAAATGAGGATTTTCCAAGGTGATTAAGTATTGGGTACTTTGAGGAAGGAACAACAAACCACTGGTTCAGATAAGTGTGCTCTGCTGACAGCAAACCTGCCAGCCTGGCACACATGCCCAGAGGTGGGCACTGGTGGTGGTAAAAGAGTCCTGGCCATCAGCAGTCATTAACAATCCCAGAGCGCTACGCCAAGGGAAGAGCTGCTGCTGAACTGACTTGCTCTGTATAGGATTTCTTGGTGAGGTATGTGCAAGATACTTACCTTGGAGATAAGGAAATAGAGAAAAAATTATTCACAAGTGCTTGCTTGAATACAAAGAAAACCAAGTTTTAATCTCTTTATAACCCTTTTGCATTAATTTTTTGCTAAGCTTCAGAGTCCTGTGATTACTAGAGAACATTTTTATAAGTGAATTTTAAGTTTAAATACTAGAATGTTCAATTAAAGTACGAGTAGAATATTATAAAACTCCTAATTCATGATGTCTGGTGGAGTTACATAAGCTAGAAAGGAAAGTAATACCATCTGCCATGTAATTGCTCAGCATCAGCAAATGATGGATTTTGGCTGGACCAGAAATATATTTTTACACAATCATTACAGAATGTTTCAAAAAAAAATCTCAAATACAGTGTTATCTCTCCACTAAGTCAATATATTTATTACATTTCAAACCCATATATATTTATTCACACACAAAACCTGGCTGCATTTTTAGCAATGGAATGTAGTTTCTCAGTTCACAAAAGCAGTTACATTAACAAATTCATGGAAACCAGTGTCACGCCTTAAGAGAAAAGAAAGAAAATAGAAAAGGAAAACAGATATAAGACAAAAGAAACAATATCAAAGAAGACATAGACAATCCACAGATAAATCCATTTTGGTCTTTTTTTTATATAAAGAATTTGGCCAGTTTATTCGAATTGTTCAGTCTTTGTAATTCAAGCCTTTTTTTCCTCAACACATTTTGATGTTTATTTAATCAGAAAATATTTTTAATTTTGCCTATCTGGCTCGTGATCTGAAGAGATGTGCCCTCAAACACTGAGGTTTGTACAGCAAGTGGAGCTGAAAACTGAACTGATCCCATCACAAGCAAATTATCAGCTTTCTGACTGTGGAAGCAGAACTTCACTTAATCTGATGGCAAATAACGTGCATTTCTCCAGCAATTCCTACTTTGGCTAATCAGTCAGGCTGATGGATGTTTAGCACTTACCTTAATGCAGATTTTTGCTTTAGCTAACATTTGTAGAAACAGAATCAATTACAAGCTGGAGATTACTGGGCTGATGGGCTTTCATGCTATTGCAGTTGACCGTGCAATTGGGTTTCTAAGTGACAGACACCACAGGACAGTCTCAGCTTGGCAAAATCCTCCTTTACTTTTCCACTTATCTAACATATTCTTCATTCAGCACTTTAATTTCCCACTCTTTGGCTTTTTTTTTTTCCCTGAGCCATCCGAGCAGAGTGCATACACACACACACACACGTGCTTTGCTGTTTCCTGATGAAGAAGTACCTACATCTGGGTGCCTCCAGCACAGCAGGATGTTCCCCACGGCACAGCCATGGGGACAATTACAACATTATCTTCTTGACCAGTGAATGTTCAAATGTGGAAGCGCCACGTGAGGCTTTAAATGTGGGAGCTGCACAGAGGGCTCAACGCAAAACAAAGCCCAGCAACACTCTAGAATAAACGAGAAATCTCCACAATTAATGCTTTTTACCAGCATGATCCCAAGCAAAAGAGCATTCTTGCAGTTAAATATTTTTAAAGAGGTAAATGGTTCCCATTTCAATGAGTTTGATTGCTCCTCTCACCCCACCCAATCTTTGCTAAACAGCATATATTTACCAGCAATTATCATAGCCCTTTTTCACTTGTTTTATCTTGTTACTTTCCTAGAAAAGTTGTAGAATTAGGAGTGCCTAAAATCAAACCTATAAAACCTGCTCCCCAGCAGATATGGGAAAGGCCCAGTACTTTGCATAATCAAACCCAGCAATAAAGGTAATAAGAATTCAACTGTTTCCAAAAGGTCTCATCCATAGATTAAATAAGTATATTTAGGGGAGAAACAGTATTAAAAATTTAAGCAGGTTGATGGCATATGTAAGTAGGAGGATTTTTTTATATTTTTTTTTGCAATTAGCTAACTGTCTCTAGCCCAGAGCTAAAGCCTCAAATGTTTTTACAATTCAGTTATACCCCAGTTCACATCTGTCAGCTAGAATATTTACAGCTTTGTAATTATTAAAATTGTCTGAGCTCCAGAGCTACAAGCTGGATGGTTTGGATGGGGCAGTCTGCCATAAGGTACAGAAATAAGGCACTTGAATCTAGCCAAGGTCTAAGTTTGTCACTCAGTTCCTCTCTGCCCTTCACACCCTCCTCCACCCCCCCACCAGGTACTTTACTATAGAAGTGAATTGACATTACATGGCTTTTACCATCTCTGACTAGGATAATTCCAGGGTCTCTCTGCCCTACTTTTAGTTTGCTGTCACAAATCTTGTAAAACTTGTAGTTCTTTACCAGCTGATGAGTTTTGGATCAAGTCAACCAAAACCACCAGAATTTGTAGAGATGGGCTGACAGTATCCCTGGCCCTGGGCCTTAACTGCTTAGAGCTGCCCTAGAAAGCCAACTTATGGGTCAACACGGCACTGATGAAACCAGTCCTGCATCAACAAAAAGTGATTTCCCCCTCACAGAAAAGCTCCTGAAAGGGGTGGGATGAATTGTCCCCAGGAGGGGAGCACCACTGATTCCAGCAGGAGCACAGAGCAGATCCCAAGGGTATAGACAAGTGAATTTAAAAGACATGGTGAGGCCAAGATCTCATCCACTACACTGGGATGAGATTGACTGAAGACTTACATAAAAACTTATCTGTAGGGGTAGAAAATTCTGGGACCTTTTTCCCCCCTCAACTCACACATAGGAGCCATGCCATGTCGGGAGACACCGTTCTTCATGCAGAAGATTCTCTAAGGGATATTTGCATCGAAAAATGTTTACCCTCTATGTGTTCCACCCCAGGAACAACATAGTTGTGGGTTCAGGTTTTTTTTTTAAGAGACACTTGGGTAAGTGCAAACACATCTCTTTTGTAATCAGTCTGGCCTGACCCTGTTTAGCCTGAGGTCAACGACCAGTGGCATCTGACCTGCTGAAGTTAATGCGGCAGAACAATAGGAGAGGGTTGGTGAGGCCTTATCCTATTACCTTTTTGATACCAAATTAATTGTTTTTCTCCCTCTCAATGATTCTCTGACCTTTCAGCTATATGTGTTGCTGGCACAAAGTGATGGATTAAATTTAAGCAAGTACATTTCTTGACATTGTCTCACAGCTTTAAAAGTTATTTAGGTCTTCCTTTCAGCACTAAGAGGTTTAAGAATGTGCTTATGATTGCAACCCCATTTGATAGTTAAAGAAGACTGCAAATATTAATTAGCTTGCAGTATCAGAGACAAGAAAAGGAAAGATCACAATGCTTACTACCAAAAAAAAAATTCTACAAGTAATGAAGCGATAGAGATGCCCTATAAACTCTAGATGTCTGGCATTGCCTTAGTTGGTAGTGTTTTGTTAATTGCCCAACCCAAAACCACTATTTGTAGAATAAAGTTAATTAACCAGACTGCTATTTTTCAAATGGAGAAATAATCCTTGATACTTTGTTTCATAAGGAGAGTTTGCATGGAACAGCTATTGATCCCCATCACAGCTTTGATTTGATTAAGTTTTTATTTCCTAGTTGTTGTGCCACTTCACCAGACGGAATAAATCTGAGATGACATGACGGGTACCAACACCACAATAAAAGAATGGAAAGAAATCAGTTCAGGATTTCCCCCAAATGTGCACCAGTTAAAGCAGGGAATCCTGAAAATCCGATTTATGACTCTAAACCTCAAAACGTTCAAATTTGTCTGCAGGTGATCGTAAAACACCACAGCACTGGTGCACACCAGTGCACGTTCTTCACTTGTTTCAGCTCTCCATGGGCAGAGCCGCCTGCCCTGCTCCCACGGCTCACAAACACAAAATGCAAGTGTCACGTTCTCTCAGATTATAACACCCACAGGAATGAAAAATAATTTTCCTTCAGACAATATTTTTCATCTGTGCTTGCTGGCAAGGGCCAGATCAACAGCCAGAGACAACCTGGATCAGTTCCCCTGAATCCATCTGAACGGCAGAAATGGACACGATACTGGGGCTATTTATGGGTTTCGGATGTTTTGGAAAACAACAGAACCTAGTTCCCAACCTCCTTTAACACACACACACAACACCACAAACAAAACACACAAGCCAGCACCACGCCAATGGAAAGTTTGGTTCCCAGCTCCCTTGGTCCTCTGCACAGTCCAGGTATTATGCCCTATAACATTGAAAGCATGTGTTTATATCTGCAAGATGACAGCCAAAACTTATTTATTGAAGATATTTTTTCAAATGAACACACCAGACTATTTTCTTTAACTGATGGAGTATAGAAGCTCATCAGGTGTTATCTCAAGATAAAGAAAACACTGTTTCCTGGTTATGTCATCAGAAGCCTAAAGAATTGCATATTTAAGCCACTTAGACCTCTGAAAAACTTATTAATTAAACTGTTATAATGAATGCATTTATTCTGATTTAAGCAATATTGGATCACCAGAACAGGATCAGTAGAAAGAAAATGTTACACCAGTGGTACAACTGGGTAATTTCATTTATTCGACACAGTTAAATATTCTCTTAATTCATACTCCAAACTTCAAATACGGATGATTAAGCATATACATTAGCTAGATGATGAGCAAAGGATTTTACATGACAGCTCTGCCCAAAAGTGACAATAAAACCTGCCTTAGGAAGAAATTGGGAGAGAGGTAGTAAAAGGCTAATCTTGTTATAATGATTTATGGTTTATGAACAAAAAAATCACAGTCTAAGCTTTCTTCAGTTTTTCCAAAACATTCATACCTGCATTTAAATACTTCAGTAAGAGCAGAAACACTAAATTCTGTTTCCAGGATAACAATACACTTCATTAGTCAGAAGCTCACAGGAATATATTCAAGAAGTACAGAATCATAGTAATTTGATATTCATGACTGATAATGGCAAGCAGAATTTCACAAAGATGAGCATGGTAATCTTCATATTTGGGTGCCTTTCTGGCTATTGAATAACTTTGTAGACATATTTTTGGCTCCCACTGACTTTACAGCAATAGGGACAAGCCCATTTAAGTTATCCTGAAATATTATAACAGTAAATAATTTGGAGGGTGTGGAAAACAGATAAAGCCAAATCACTGCTAGAAGAAAACCATACAAAACCACACATGTGACCTTCCTAGGGCAAAGTTATTAGAGCAGCTGGATCAATAACAGACAAGTCAGAATACCAATTTCAACTACGTTATTCATTTTGGAGAGCGATAACGCTGGCTTAAGCTTCAAAAAGTATTGTTGACAAAACTGCCAAAAAAGGACAGTCTTAAATACCTATATAATGCAATTTTCTATGCTGCTGACTTAAAATATTGAGAATTGTTTTACATATTTAATAGGAAAGTAACACAGAAAAAAAAAAAACCACAAAGAGAAAAAAAGAACTGAACTGAGAATATTAACAGAGGAACTGCAGTTAACTCCAAAAGAAAAAAATGTATAAGCAAAATATTTGCAAGAAGATGACAAGTGTTGCAGGAATTATGACAAGAAACATCACAACCTTATCCCTTCTCATCAGTGTTTGGGAACATCCAGCACAAAATCTTTGAGCTCAGTGCAATTTCATTTCTGGTGTAAAAAACTGTGTTACAATAACCTGATGCATTTTAGGTAATTCTCCATGAGCTATTGATTTGGGTCTAGACACAGTGCAAGCAGTCAACATGTGACTAACAACTCATGCAAGTCTCCTCTTAAAAAGACTGAAGAATATGACATGCAGGTGAAAGGAAGCTCTGCCAGGGGAAGTTTAGGTTAGATGTTAGGAAGAAATTCTTTACAGAGAGGGTGATCAGGCATTGGAACGGCCTGCCCAGAGAGGTGGTGGATTCACCATCCCTGGAAGTTTTTAAAAAGAGATTGGACATGGCCCTTAGTGCCATGATATAGTAATTGGAGTTGGATCAGGGGTTGGACTTGATGATCTTGGAGGTCTTTTCCAACCCAATCTATTCTATGATTCTATGACTAATTATCCTCCATAAGTAATGGGATCCAGAAAAACAAGTTGGGCTAGGGAGCCAATTTTCAGAAATTTCAAACTAGAGGAGGCAACTGCAGTCTGCTTTTAGAAAAGTCTGGTGTGAATTGGGATGGGTGGTTGTTGTTGTTAAAGCCCTTACAGACCATTTCTGAAATAAAAAGAGCAAAGACTGCAGTCAAATGGAGAGTAAATGTGTGTCTGTGGTGCATGGACTAAAAATACCTACCTTATGACACAGAAAACATCCCACATGAATTCTCTATTTATTTCTCATTTTTAAACAGCAGAGAGAACAGGAAACTCTCTGGTAAAATTACAGTCAAAAAAATTGGTATCACCACACTCTCAAGTACATTACTTCCTTGACCATCAAGCAACTTAATAAATGTAACAGCTGACAGCTATAAATATCAACAGCTTAAAGTGACAACCATATGCTGTAAGATATATTTCTCTTCAGGGTTTAGCTGCACACCCCTCAGATTTCTGAACAACTTCTCTCTCAGATTCCTGAAGAGTGAGGCTCTGCTTTATGGTTGTGGTCAACTGGTCAGCCACGGATCAGCCCAGCAAGGCAGCTGAAACAACCACAAATTCTTGCAGAAAGGACCGTACAATTTATCTTTTTCTATAGCAAAATCGATGAAAGTTTTTGTCAGCCAATAAAGTCATGATGGGTAAGATTACATTCCACATTCAAAGAGCGAGACCAAGGGGAAAGGAAGTTACAGAGAAGAGGAAGAGCGTGTGTTGGTTACACCTGCCCCTGGAGCACAGCAAGGACCTGGAGCAGAGGAGCTCACCCAGGACAGCTGGGTGTAGAATGCTCCAGAAGATCACTCTGGATGCCCCTGGCTAGAAGGAACACAAGCATTGTGCAAGCAATTCCTTTGGCAAAGCCAGGTAAACTTCACGAAGACAATATAATGCTGGTACAAAGCAACTAGCAAAACAAATGGGAAATTTGTTGATCTTACCAAGAGCCATTATTGTCTTAGTGGATGCTCTTCTGTTAGATCAGCATCAGTTATCATTGACAAAAAATCCTGAGCTGGAGGACTTTTCTAGGCTGCCCCTTGCCTACTGGGTGACAGGAAACATGGCTCTACAACCCTCTACCCCTCAGTACTTCCACACATAACAAACGTGAAATGTTGTCACCTCCTTCACCAGTATATTTCTTGAGCATCTCAAAAGTAGAGGGGAAAGAGTTATTATTCAATCTGAGTAGAAGTTCAGTGAAATTACTGCCTTTTCCAGTTCCATTTTCAAACAGCCACATCTGGATGGTTCTGTTCATCCATCACTTCGCCAGCACAGTAAATCCCCTACAAAATTCTGATGTAGGTTTTGGTTAAACAGGCAACTTCATCTCCATCATTCACACATTCACATGCTGACATCAGCTTGAGAAATCAACAGACTCCAGGGAGAGCCTGCAGAGATGGACAACACCACACATCATCCCAAAACTCACCCTTTATCCACCCCTGTCCCTCTTCCTGACATCTTGCCCAGTGTTATTTTATCAATATTGCAGTTCATCAAGCATTCAATGGCACAGCTCCTCACATGCTTCAAAATAAGTCAGCACATTGGTGCTATCCTGCCTCAGCTTTCAATTAAATTTAGAATTGACTTTAAAGGTACAGCCTGAATGTATGTGGTTCAAAATGACCTTGTTACACCTTTCCTTACCTTCCTGAGCAGGGCTCTTGTACTCCAGCTCAGGGTTTAAAACCTAGAAACATGAATTTGCTCTAAGCTCCTGTGGCAAACTACAAGTCTCAAGCTGTTTAAAGTCTTTAAAGGTATGTCCAAAGCTAAAGCGTGCTCTGCAGAGAGACATCTGGGAGCCCAGGTCCAGCAGCTTTCAGCAAGATATTTAAAGCCTTCCTGCATTTTGTTATAACCTCAAATTAGTCATCATTAAAGTCACCACAGAAACTAATAAGGGTAAGTTCCCCACAAATAAAAAGCCAAAAGCCATTTGTACACAGCACATGACTCTTTTTCTTCAGTTTATTCCTTGATGCTGGAGAAGAAAGACAGCTATATTTGGTATGATCCTGACAAGGCCAGGGGGGCCGAGGGAGGGAGGAGAAGTGAGTAGACCAGAAGGTGATTACATTAAATTAATGACACACTTTGAGCATCCCCAAACACAGCTCTAAACCACTAAAAGATTTCTGTGGCAAGTGCCCTCCCTGTACCCAGCTGAAAAACAACAGATAACGCTTAAATATTCAAATACCTCCAACCTTTATACTGAAGTTCTGGCTCTGTGATGCCCATTCTGTCACCAACAAGAATCATTTCTCCCCATCCTCTTCTGAAAAGTGTTTTTGGATGCAGTGGGAGGATGTACCAGAGGACTCACAGGATAGTGAGGCTGCCTGATCCACAGCAAGAAATAACTTACATAGGACAGTAAGAAAGAGAAGTTGCTTTCACCCACCTTGCTACAGAAACCCCCTCTGGAGGTAGAAATCAGACTCTGCCCTCTGATCCTCAGTTTCCCCTATGCCTCCCCTAAAGCCCAGCCATGAGCAGTGCTCCAGCCCTTGCTGCTGGGAAAGGACACAGTCCAGAACACCCATGCTGGTGCTCCTGGTGCCATGTCCTTGCTGAGCCCTGTACCCTTTGTTCCCTCCTGTTGGTCCGAGCAGGAACCTCCAGGTGCCATTAGAAATCTCACAGGTGCTTGGGGTGGGCTTTAAAAACCTCATTCCTGCAGTTACAGGTGTTTCTAAGATAGCAAATTATTAAGTGCACGTCTCCAACCCCAGGCAAAAAGAGAAAGCTGGAAAACATTCTTTAACTGCACAAGCCAGTAGACAAAAAAGCTGAAGGTTATTAACCTATTGACATTTTCTGTGTATAACCCTGACCCAGGATTTTTGATGGGCAACACAACCTTCTTGTGCCGTGCACACCTTTATGTTACTTAGCATTAAGAGGCTCTACCTTCTACAGAGGGACCAGACCCCAGCTCCTTACATTGTCCTTATTTTTACAAAATTAACTTACTCCTCATGTTGTTTTTCAGAACATTCCTTGGACTCCTAAAAACATTCACCATTTCAGTCCTAACACAGGCCACCATTACCCTTCTCTACTCAGCAAGATGCACCACAGTGATTAAAAAGATATTTACTATAAAAGCAGCAAACTTTGTTTTATTCTACTTACATCTATGACACAGCATTGCTACCCCAGATGAAACATACACATTTTCTGCCTGGGTACAAAATTAACTTTTCACCCATCTGAAGCTAAAGGTATTAACTGTTTTCAACCTCATCGTGAACTTTTACATTAAACTCAATTTTTCAAAAAAACACTACCAAAAAAACACTACCAAATTTAGGCATGTTTGCAGGTTACACACAGAGTACACTTACAACAATGTAAACAAACAAACCGCCTTTCAACGAAGAGAATTTACCCATCCTTCTCCTAAAGCAGAGAATTTTTTTCCTCTTCTCCAGAAAAACAACAACAAAGCTCACAAATTATAAGAAAAACCAAACGAATAGCAATAAAAGTAAAAATCCTTACCTAGAGAAGAAGCAGCAACTGTTGAGCACCAACCAGACCCACACCAAGTAGCCACAAGCAAGCAGGTGGTATAAATGTTCTAATAAAACCCACAGGTGGGACCTATTACATCAGGGTGGGTAAGATCTTCACTGCAGAAAAGGTCCCTGTTTACAGCATTAGGTGTGGCATTCAAAAGTGAGGCTCAACAATTAACACCACAAAAATAAAATCCTACTCCTTGTGCTCAAGGTGTTATCACCCAAAATTAGAAGGTCTAATGGGACCATGCCCCATTGACCAGTGAATTGCAGTACTCCTGAATTTGTTTTGTATATGAGCAACTCCAGTGCTGTGACAGGCACAGTGTGAGTGGCTCCAGCTTGATGTCAGAGGTTATGTCCACAACCAGCTGATGTTGCACCTTCACTGGGAGCTGACAACACCTGAGAAAAAGGACAGCCCTAAAAGCTTCAGTTCAACACCCCATATTTGTGAAAAACAGATTAAGATGAAGGAATATGAACAAGAATGGTCAAGGCACATGTTTCAGCACCAACCCCACCCCACCTGAGTGGCCTCCTTAATATCAGTGGGCTGAAGGAAGTGGTCAAGGCTGCAGATGTTGGTCCATGTAGTTAATGGCATTGAACAGAAACTGAAGAGCTGAGACTCTCCATAAAAGTCTGCTACTACAGAACATCTCTGTATAAAGTTAAAAAATAAAGGCCAGTAGACAAGGCTTGATAAAAATGGGGGGGGAGGGAGGCACAAACCTCCTTCTGTGCAGCAAATGTCTCTGTCTGACATCTTCTGCACTTGTGTTTCACCTGAAGTAGCTGGATTGCTCAAACTTCAGCAGCATTGCACTGAGTTGGTGGAGTTTAAACCAACACTGAGTATCCAGCAAAGGTTTGTACTAATAGCACCATGGCAAATTTCCTTAGCTGGTGACTGATAATGCAGGGTTTGTTGGGTTTCTGCACCTGCAGAGGAGGACATGCAGGTGATCTAGTTGCTGGTCGTGGCCAGAAAAGATCTCCTGATAGCCACAGATGTGCTGAACATTTCTGAGACTTTGTTTATAGAAAACATGTGATAGGGCTTATTTTTTTCAACAGCATCAAGTGTGTACATAAACTCCTGATAAAAAATTCAAGATTCATTTGGGCCACATGAAATACACCTTGCCCATTCTGTGAGGATTTCGGGCTACATTTTTATTCCCTCAATACCACCAGTCTAAAATGTTAAAGCTTGTAGAGCGCAGCATAATAAAGCAGCCTGGACCCAAGAGCTCTGCCAAGCATGACATCAGATCTTCCAAAGAGTGAGGTTAGATAAAGCACCAGATACGCAGCAAATTCTGGATTGAAACAAAACCCCGAACATTTCTCTTTGGCTGGCAACAGGTGAATTCACAGGATGGGTTTCCTTATCCACAGAAGTTTCTTTTATAGCAATTTCAAGGGTTTCCCTGCTTCCCAGGAAAGCTCTGTCTTGCAATATGTTTAAAATGTTATCAGCTTGGAAAAAAAATAACACTGCATTAAACTGATGGGAAAGGAGCCCATTGGCTCTAAAGTTACCATCCCTGAGTCGGGCGCTCGGTGCTGTTTGGGGCCTTTGTTCAGAGTCAATCAGCCGTCGAAAATCAGCCCTCCCGCTCGCTGCCTGTGCAGGGCGGGATGACCAGGAGGGTTTCCCGCAGCCTGGTTTGGGCGCTAATTACCTGTTCAACCCCCTTGTAAGTACCTGTCAGAGGGGAGAGAACTCGGCTCCTGGCTGCGAGGGAATTAGGGGGCTGGGGCAGCTGGATCTCACTGGGGTCTCCCCATGCTCCCTGTGCTCCCCGTGCCTAAGACACCACCACAAATAAAATGTTTACATTGAGACCAGGACTCATTTCTTCCCCACAAGGACATAAATTCTTCCTTTGTCCTCCCTCCCTCTGCTGACAGTGATTTCATGCACACAGCAGCTAATATCCAAAAGGTGCTTTACAGACTCTAAAGCTGAAGGTGGGGGAACTGCCATCATATAATACCAGTCCATATTAGTACCCTTGCAAAGCATAGAAGTCTACAGGATGTTTTTACTGAGGACTAACATTCACTACAGTGCTTAAAATCCAGAAGTCTTAAGCTCCACCTGCCTGAATAGGATGGGGAAGATGAGTGGGACTCCTTGGACCTGCAGAGTCGCTAAAATGTCAAATAAATGTGATGTTCCGGAGGCCTTTGTTTCTCATTTCCTAAAAAAAACTCAACCAACCAACTAACCAAAACAAAACAAAACAAAACAAACCACAAAAAATCACCAGAACCAACCAACTAAACAAACAAACAAACAAACAAAAACCACCAAAAAAACCAAAACATAGAGATCCATTGAAAAAGATTAATGAAAAAAGTTTTCTGATAATCAATGGAAGATTTTACTGTCGCAGTGGGGAACGCCATGTGGGACCGAGTGCCTGTGGCCTGTCAGCAGCGAACACACAGGGTGGCTTGGCTGGGCTGTACTCCTCACCCCGACATCAAAATGAGCCGCCCACGGGCTGTTTCCTGGGAAATAGGTTTATTTTTCCATCAAAACAGCGCCCAGGGCGGCGGGCGCGGATGGTGGGAGGCTCAGCCGCAGCCCCCCTGCCCAGGAGCGCAGGTGGGTTCGGTCTGTATGTGGCACTGTGGTACCAGTGACTGCTGCTGGGAGGCAAGGAGGGGGAAAGGAAGAAAAAATGAGGGGAGGGGGCGGGGAAGGAAAAAAAAGCTTAAAATTTTGCGAGAGCAAACAATCCTCCCGCGGACAGCGGTAAATAAAATAACAGCGGTGCGGTGATTTGCAAGCATGTAACGGGGCTTTTGTCTGGGCCCATTTCTCGCCGCCGGGAGGGTTTCTGTGTTCCCTCTCCGCAGGGTCCCGATGTTCCCCCTCCGGCTACAAAGGCCGGTGGCTGCAGCCCCTCCCCGCCGCTCCCCCCGCTCAGACCACGCTGCCCCCCCAGCAGCCTGGGGGGCTCCGGGGGTCGGGTGCTCTGCAATTTCGGGTTCTGTAGTGCCGGTGTAGGAATTGCCAGGCTTAAAAATAGCTTTTACTCATCTTTTTTTTTAACTCTTTTTTTTTTTTCTCCCGAGTTTACGTTAAGCCTGTTGGGTATTTTGTTCCCTCTAGGAAAGTTAAAGGTATTTATAAGTCTAATTAGAGGCATTTATAAGAGTGATTAGTGCGAAGCATCAGCTGCTGGCAGGATTCTCTGTGTGTGTGTGTGTGTCTGTGTGTTCACACATGGATGCAACACTACAGTTCACAATTTGTTCCTGTGCCTGAAAACTGTGAAATGCCCTTAATTCCCCCGGCAGTGATGGCAGCAGTGGGCATGGCTGGCTCCATCCACGGACTCAGCACCGCACAGTATCAGAGCTCTGGGGAGGGATTGTGGTTCCATATCTTCATGCAGTGATGTGGGAGCAATTGGATAAGCAAAATAAATAAATAAATAAATAAATTTAAATTTTTTGAAAATTAAAAAAATTAAAAAAAAAAAAAAAGGAAGAAAAAGGATGTATGTGCTGAAAGTTGCTGTTAGACTTGTAGGGACAGACACCAACATGGCCCCACTCCTGCCTGCCCATGGGCTGCCTTGCAATCTCTCATCTCACAGGTGCAACATCTTCTTTCCCTCTTTTCCTTTGCTGCTGGGCATTAACTCTGCATCCTCACCCTCCATGGGTCTCTTGGAGGAGAGTCTCCCACAGAATCTGCTTTGGGGAACAGAACCAACTGAAAGTGAACTCAAACCCCAGTGTGAGTTGTGGAGCGGGATGAGTGGCTGCCGCAGAGCAAGGGAAGATGAGACCAGCCGTGCTGCAGCCACTCCACTGAACACCCCCAGTGCTCAGCTCTGGTCCCTGAGCTGTGTCCCTACCAGGAGGCAGCTCCCACCCTGCACACACAACTTCTTCTCTGGGTCCCATTCACCTGGCATGGCGCAGTGTGGAGAAAGCTGGTGGCAGGGAGGGCGGCTGGTGCAGCAAAAACTCATCCAGCCACCATTCCAAAATACTCAGCCTGTGAACCTTGAAGCTGCCAGCCTGTGAGCCACTGCTGGGCAGGACCCGCCATCAGCATGGGGCAGCTTTACAGGTTACTCTGGATCCAGTGAGCACTTCCCAAGCACCTCAAGCTCAGTGAGAGCAGCACTCAAAGAACCACAGCTCAACCACCAGCCTTGGTGCTGGGGCTCCAGTGCTGGCACAAATAAAACTGCATCTGACGAGATTTTGAGCCACGTGTAAGTGCTCACAGGTGCAGAACCTCAGCACTGTCCACCTCTTAGGACTCCTGGGACAAGTGCTTGTGTCTTTGTGTCTCGCTTAAACGAGGGACAGCCCCACAGGGAGGGTTGCCTGCCTGCAGAGACACCTCGAGCTAGAGTTGCTTAAAACGTCTTGAGGCAACTCCTACGAGTTCAGACCCTCCTCGACCAGGGATTTCTTTTTTCTAGTCATCATATAAACAGAATTAAAAGGTCAGTGCTGCCCCCACACGCTTACAAAAGCTTTCGGTCTGAATGGCTTGAGAAAGATAGGGAGATATGTAGGGAACACTTTAAAAATGTACTTGTTTTGCATAGCTGTAGCCTGTTTCCCTGTGTCAAAACAAACAAACAAATAAAAAAACCTTCCTTGATTTCTGCTTTTAAAAACTTAAAAGAAAAATATGCTCAGTTCTATGCACATCAATTTCAGAACTGTGTTTAAAGCAGTTTCCGCAAAAACAGTTACAGTACAGTTACACTGGGGATACTTTATAGGAATGGTTTGAGCTTGACTTTCTAATTTTTTTTTTTAGGGAGATGCTAATAACCTGATGGTCCCCAAAATCACCTACAAAACAATCTTCTTTCCACTTAGCCTCCTGTGTCAAGTCCATGTAGCCAGTATAATCCACACAGTGATTTTTCTAAGGGCAGACTTTTCCTCGTTTTTTCATTTTTCCTCTGTCCATGCTTGTGCAGCCACAGAAAGTCCCACACAAACTGAAGGTGAAACACAAAGCAGAGGAGTTACAATGAACTCACTTTACTCCAAGTAGTAACAAGTGACCATGTGAAGCGATGTACAAAATCAAGCTATTTTTCTCTCTCTACTCTTTTCAGCAACAGGGAGGTTAAGGTATCCCTCCTGGTAGGGGGTGAGACTCAAATGTCACGCTGAAGAAAGACGTTGTGTATGTCCCTTTAAAAACTTTGAATAGAAGCTACTTTAAATTTGAATCTAAAAAGATAAAGTGAGCTGAGTTCGATCTGGAACGGGATAAAATGTTTCATGCTATGCCTCTCTCAGGAAAAAAAAAACACAGCCTTTTTTTTTTTTAACTCTAATGTTTTTTAAAATTTTCGGTGGGAAAATATTGAAACACTGCTTTATTTTGTGACCACGGACTGTTCGTTTTGCTTCAGAATTACAACAGTAAGAGCCAGACCCTGTAAACGGGGTGGAGATTCAGCTTGGAAATCCCCTAGAATTCTGGCTCAGCTTGTCCTTGGGCACAAAAAACAGGCACCACAGCTGATAAATTTGTTTCAAAAAAGTGATGTTTGGCTAAGAACACCCAGGTGTGTGGGTAGGAAGGTTCAGGCAGGACATGGGCTGGTGCAGACCACCAGTGCCCACCCAGTCTCAGTGGCACTGAGGGTTTTCACCAGCTGAGGCTGCCCAAACAGCCTCAGAGGGTGTTCTGGGAGCCCCAGGAAGGTCATTGCTGCTCTGACCCTGCACCGAGCCAGGTCTGTGGGCTGAGCTGGCAGAAAGCCATTCCCTTGTTCTGTTGGACAGAGAGAGGGATTGGGAAGGTGCTGGGAGGGCTGAGGGGACAGAGGGGTGCAGGCAGTAGAAGACTGCAGATAGTCCCCATTACTGGACTCATGTGAAAGCTCAGCCTGGGCAGAAGGAAGAAGCAAAGCTGTTCCTTGGTCTCTAACACTGACCACATCAATGGCTGGGCTCAGTTTTTGTCGATGTACCCCTTGGAGGGTCTCAGTGTACAAAGTACCAGACAGGTATCTTTGCACGGGAAAAACTAAGCCTCATCTTTCAGAGGGCTATGTTTATTTGTTTATTTTCCCATGCAAGAAATTCAGCTTAAAAATGAAGCCTGCAAAACTTTTTTTTCTCCAGTTCTCTGTAGATATTTTTTGCAGTCCCCAAAGGAAAATTTGCCACAATAAATTTCATTCAATCTTCATTTTAGTCTTTGTTAGAATCTCATTTGAATATATCTACTAAATAAACCTTTCTTCTTGCCCAGACTTCTTTCAGCTTTAGCTGTCCTGCATATGAAATCTACCAACTGTAATTCAGGTACTTCAGGGCTTCAGCAGAAAAACAAAAATAAATCCAAGGCACTGAATTTAGAGAGTACTGAGACCAGCAATGGGGCTAAAGAACAGATTGACTTGGATACAGGAACAACAAAACTTTTGATCCTGCTTTCCTAATTAGCCTGGTTACATGAGTTCAGGTACCAAAATCATAACTGAAAATATATAAGTGTCATAAAACCACACAAAAATTGCTACAAAAGTATTTTAATGTTGTCTGATTAGAAATTCCATTTTTAGAAAATAACAAATACAAATGGCATCACTTTGTAAACATCTTCCCTCAAATCCTTTGAAATATAAATGCAGATTTTAAATACAGTTACACACACACACAAAAAAAAAAGGTAGAAAAAGAAGAAGTTGTTATGATGCATTTGAGAAATGTCCTGAAATTAATTTATAAAGGACATGACTTTATGTCAAAATACATCTGGAAGAACAGCACTTTTTGTTTGTTTAACAGTCCTCAAAATTTTCTAACAGGAAAGCTGGATGGACACTTTCTGTACCATCCCTCATTATTTTCAATTATTAGTTTGTTTGCCATTAGGTAATAGAGGTGAAACTACTTTGACTTTGTTATAAATAGCCAGTGGGAGTTCTGAGAAAGGTGTATTAAATACCAGAAGGAAAATGAGCAAGAAGATGTAAAATGGAGCCTGATCCTGCTAACCCCTACTCTTCCAAGCAATCCTCTTTCTTTTCTACTTACTGCGCAGTGTAAGAACTTCAGGATTAAGTCAGATCTTAGAACCATAATTCCATTTATTTGGAGAGGCAAACATGCCTTTTGCTCAACATAAATGTTTTCATTTAAAAGGAGGTTGTCAAGTCTGAAAGCGTATTAAATTCACGTTGAGAAGAAACTTTGTGCACAGTTTCTCACGGGCTGAGGGGACTGTGCAGAACCAAAGGGATGGGATGGATCTCAGCAATTCCAGCACCCAGAGCTGCCCTCCCCAGGACGAGCAAACCCCCCCCGTTCTCACACGCCTGGATGCACATGACAGCCACGGAATCAGCTTTGCCAGAGACCCCTAGGGTGTCCAACACCTGCAGGAACTCCACAACCAGTGATGTGTCCCACTGCCATCCAGCACCCCCAAGAACCTGCCTGGCCCCCACGCAGCCCCTTTGCCACCGAAGTCGCTCCTGCTCCCAGCCAGCAGCAGGGAAAAGCTCCTGGAATTCCGGTATTGCGTCCCCATCACGAGGCTGGTGGGGTGCTGACAGCGCAGCAGCACGTTACGCTTGCTTGGGATGGGAAAGAGCAGTTCAGGAAAAAAGCAGCAGACACCACACAGAAACAGTGCCATGCACTGAAAGTTTACGTTAAGTCATCCATCACTGACACCTCTGCTTGAAAACAAGCGTGCCAGCAGTAGTACAAGCACACACACGTGTGCACACCGATGCTCACAAGCCGCTGTTTCATTTTATCCAGGGTTTTTTTCCTCTTGAATTATCTCCTAGAGACAGGAAAGACAGAACAGAACTGTGATTTACTGGTCACAACATTCTTCAACAATACTACAGAAGTTACCAACAAAAAAACCCCAAACCATCATGGCAACCTGTAACGCCTGTCTTACATGTATTAGCAAACAGCTAATTCTGAATTTTTGCTTGCAAGCCTCAGGTCTGAATTTTGTTAACCTTTTTGAAACCTGCATCAGAAGCTTAATCAGAAACAGTCAAAGCATCCTTTTAGAGCTTTCTCAATTAAATAGCATCATATGTAGTCCCTGTAAAGGACTAAAAATGTTCTGCTGTGATTAGGTTTTTCGTTTTTACATTTCATCCTGGTCAGGAGTGCTGCAAAATGGCTCAGCAGTTGCCATCCTTATAATAGTTTGGATTCAGCTAATGGGTGAATATCACTAACTCATACATTCTTTTCCAAAGAAAACTGGGCTGAGCCATTAAATAACAAAAAAATAAATATTTTTTCCCCAAAAGTAGTTAGACTTCTCTTAAAAGAGCACTAAAGCATATTTTTTCTGAGTTCAATATGAAACCATTCCTTCTCCCCAATTTCAGTTGGTTAGGTATGAAAATCTCAGGACTTACTCAAGGGTTTTCAGTGTCACAAGTGTAAGAAGAGAGTCGTATTACTCATGTTTACCTCTGTCAAACAGCAGTTGGAATACAGCCCCCCTGGGCAGAACACTGTGAACACATTAAAGCAGTAAGTGATTCCTGGGAAATTCATAAAATGTCCTTTTCTAATGACTCAAGGTATTTCTGTGGAGGCAGATTATTTACTATTTTTAGCTTTTCCCAGTGTCTAGCTTGTCTAATTGCTCCTTGTGCGAGTGCTCTGGCCCCGGGGCTATTTTTCAGCTCTAATTGCAAAGGAAAGGATTACATGGCTTTGCTTGTGCTGGAGATGGGGCTCAAACCCTCAGAAAAACCTCCCTCTGCTGATTTCATACCGACCCAGCACATTCACTCACTTTGCTGGTCTCATCTATAACTTCAAGCCTGCTGACAACATGACCACAGGAAGGTGGGTACCCGTTATGTGCTGCCAGCACATGGGAGCAGGTCAGTCTGACCAGTGCTGGAGTTTTCCAGCTGGTGGTTCTCTCATCTACTTTCACAGTACAGCAATTACCAGAGGTGTTACCTTTGCAATTTTCTTTGAAAGGTCATGGAGAGATTCCTATAAAATGTTCCTTGCCGCAATTCCAGCTGAAAAGCCTGGAAACAGAATAGTGAGATCGGGATCCATGCTGGAAATGGGCACTGAGCAGACAATTTTTATTATAGAGCTATCTACTTGCCTGCCTACCTACCTAAGTTTGGAGAAGGAAAATCAAAGTGCCAAATTACTTTGACTTTGTCAAAAATGCCAAAATGCCTAAATCAGAACTACTGCAACTGTATCAGCTGAAGTTTCAGAAAATGAGAAAACCATTTTGTGCCCAGATTTAGTTAACACTATTTTGTGGATGCATGCGAGGGCTCTTCAGGATGTTTTCTTCTTGCTCCTCTGGGTAATTTTACCAAGCAGCAGCCTGGCAGAAGCACCTCTCACTTCACAGCTTAAAACCTGGGCAACTCACAGCACAGCTCCTCCCAGAGAAGAAGAGATGGATTTCCTCCAGGAAGGCAGAAGACCTCAAATCTGCAATTTTGCCTTGTCTACATGAACAGTGCTTGCAGTTTGGCCCAAGCCTGAATCTGCCATTAAATTAGCCCTTGTCTATACAAATGTTAGGAGACAGTCCAAGCACCGTCACAGCCTGGTACATCACTGTGAAAAAGCAGTCACTGTCATGTCCTGCAAGGGTACAACAGTCCTTCAGAGCAGCTTCTATCTGAAAATAATTTCATTCCTGTGATATTAAAATATTAATATTTATATATATAATTAAAAATATTAAAATAATTTCCTGTGATAATACAAACATTAGCACAAAGGCCTGGTCTATAAAAGCAGTTGTGCAACAGGCAGTATTTTCAAATCCTGGTCTGAAATGTTCCACAGGCAATTGGAGGGTCCAAGGCTGAGATCCAAAAGTACCGATGTATCCAGAGCTATGCAAATATTAGGAACTACTGATGTCTCAACACATGTAACATCTTATGTTATATTTAGCAGATTCTATTTAAATTCAAATGCCTATAAACTATAAATATTTACAAGAACTTGTGAAAAACACAATACAGATTAAGCCAAATAATTTTTCAGCTGTTACTGATTTGAGTTTAGTCCGAGTTTTTACCTCTTGAGAGATAGAGGTTCCTAAACATTCCAGTGGGCTCTAAATCAGCAAGAACATCTCAGACACTGTCCTCCTGAACGCCCAGATACCCATGGGTTTGCTCCATGTCTCCTGCTTGCTCTGCAGCCCATGTGATGCTTTGTTTACTCACTGCACAAGCAGATACGTGCAACAGCCATTCCCCGGGACAATGACTTGTCTCTCAGTCCACGGTTTTCTTACACTGGAGTCTGCAAACACTGGGCAGCTGATGTGTTCCCCTCCTCCCTGCTCAGCTACCCTCTGTGTTTTGGGTTCAGAGTGAAACTATCCCAGACTCAGGGACCTCGAGAGAGCAGGACTTGGGAAACACGAGGAGAGACACTGAGGGCACGAGCGTATTATCAGAAAGAATTTGAGTGCTCCCAGAGCCCAGCAGCAAATTAGAAAGTTTTGGCTCCCAAGAATGAGTTGTGTTGTTTGTTCCTGCATACTGCAGCTGCTCGTCCCTCTCCCTCCCCACCCCCCTCCTTTGGGTGGTTTATTACACACAAGCCACTAATGAATGGGAGCCGCTGTTTTACAGTACACCACACTTACAGGACTTATCTCTAGGCCTACCACAGATTTGACTGATCAACAGCAGGGCACCACCATCATAATTCTTCCTAGAAACAGGAGGATAAAAAGGGGTTTGTTGGAGGTTGGCTGTGTCTGCAGAGAATCCTGCCTGCAGGGCCTGCTGATGCCATCGCTAGCTGCTATGGTCTTTGGCCTAATAAGGTACAGAAACAAAGATTGTTCACTTGTTCAAGAATACTAAAGTACCCAAGTGACGGAAAGTGGAGGCAGCAGGGCACACATCCAAGTGGGATTAAGGCCACAAGTGCAACGTTACAGGGCTGACTGGGTGGCAGAGGGAATATCTGCCTCTGAAAAAAAAATCCAGTTCAAACATAATTTATAACATGTCACTCACAGTCAGAGGTGGCTGTCATTAAGAGTTAAATGTTGCATTGTGTTCAACTTATTCCGATAAGAATTCTCTAAGCTGCTTATATGTTATCATAACTCAGGAATAACTGGAGGGTGGGCTTGGGGAGGGAGGGAGGCTCTCTGGGGCAGGATGGGACCCAGGCTGGGAGGCAGAAATGCTGGAGCAGAGCTGGACTGCTGGGACCTCAGTGTGGTGTACCCACAGGCTGCACACTCCAAGGACTCTCAGTGAGTCTTAAAGCCTGCCAAGCCCATAATACTTGTCAAAGTCCAGACTCTACTTGGACATATGCACCTTTTTTTAGTTTTATGCACTTCTCCCATACAGGGAACAAGGCAGTAACACCTAGAGGATCTAAAATGGTGTATTCAGCCTCTGTTCAGCTGGTCTATACAGTAAGGCTGTCTGTGGAGGATGAATTCCCTGTAGTTGGAAGGCTCAAGCTGTGGCGTTGAAGGAGAAAAAATGGCCAGTATCGTAGCCGAGTAAAAAGCCCTAACTTAATACTGCTCACTGAAATGGGACTAGGAGTCCAATAGAAGAGCAGTGAAGCAGCTTCTTTAGGGAAAATATTAAATACTGCTGACTGGCTTGGCAGTTTGGAAGCAGTAGGATTGTTTTCTCTGGCTTACAGAAACCCAGCAACAGACCCCACTGAAGTTCAAGGAGCTAGATTGGGCCCAATCCTACTAAACTCTACAGGCTCACTAGGAAAATTTTTCCCTACATTTTTTTCCCTTCCTCATTTTAGGTATAGAGAGAAAAATCTGTGTGGAATAAGAAGAATTAGAGTCATAGGAGCTTGTCCATTCTCACAGGTCTCTCCATAGCAGCAGATAGCTATTACACACTGTAATTCCCAGTTAAAAGTGTTTCTCTAGTGCAACTCATTCAGAAAGCAGCAGTTTGTTTACTCACTGGCTTGGGCTACCTGGATCACATTACACCTGCTGGGGCTTCTGGTAATGTGGGAGGTTGATTTTAAACTGGCACTGTTGCTTTTATAAAGCCTTTAATGTCATAGGCTCTGGCTGTGTTCAAGATCTCACCCACCAAGCCAAGGCTTAAGGGAGTTTGGGCTGAGACATCCCAGTCCCCCATTCCTCTGTCACTCAACTCAAAGATCACAACTTTTCTGCTGTAGGTGTGGGACAAATATTTCAGCACCTGCTCTCCACGCCACAACAGCCATCCCTCAACTTTTCACAGTCACTGATATAACCTTCTCTTGGCTTTTCCAACCACATTTCTTAGTTACACACACCAGGGCCTTGTGGTGTATCTGGTCCCAAGTGCTCTGCCAGGTGCCAGAGGATGAGCTACAAATGTGAGGGTACAGTGAGTCTGGAAGGAAATATTACTCACTAATAGCCCCAGGAGGGCAGTGAGCAGTCTTTGCACAGCTTTGCCCTGGATGGGAACAAGATAGAGGGCACTGGAGTACCGGTGATGGAAGGGCTGCAACAGTTTCCATGCCCCCAAACCCTGGATTGCCAGCCTGCTCTTGGTGCCTCCCAATAGCTTTCAAATTTACTCCAGTCAAGGGAGAAGGAACTGAATGTCTTCCCTGCTTCCCTGAAGCATCATTTTGGTATGTCATTTGTATCTGGTCTAAAGACCAAGGTCTTCAATTTGTCCACATTATAGAAACACCGTATCAAGCACCCAGTTTTCTGAGTACCAAGCTGAAATGCGAATATCTTACCTGCTACCACAGTGCTGTCTTCACACGTGCTTGAAAGCCAACAGGTTAATCACAGCAAGCTCTTGGTTGTCCAGAGACGGCTGCTTCGTGTATACCCATGGGATGCTGCAGGACATCAGGGCAGGGATGTGGAGGCTACAGGGGCTGCACGGTGTGTGTGCAGACACCACGTGGTGCCAGAGTGCATTTCAGTTTGTGGTCTCTGCAGCTCTAAGGAGCTGATAACTTCAAACCTCTGTCCTTGCAGAGAGCAGACACTTCACTGTAGCCACCTCTCTCCGTGGTGAAACAGCAGATGGATGAGACGGGAGCTGCATCCACCCACTCCTCCCACCCAGCCACAGCAGCATCTGGAGCACACCTACATGTGGGAGGTGGACACACAGAATTGTGTCTGAGGGTGGATGTGTTTGGCCCTTGTGCAACCTTAAAGGTGTGCATGTTCACATACACTTGTCTGGATGCAAGGTATGGTAAACAGGCAAAAAAAAAAAAAAAAGTTAAAAATAGATGTAACTGGTGTGTGAAGACATGTTTTACCCGGCTCTGACTTCTGTTGGATCCGTGAGTAGAGGCAGGTAGTGGATTAACTATGCAGCTCAGAGACTGTAAAGGCTTGCAGAGGAACAATTAGGCTAGAATTTGCATTTCATGAAATTGAACCTTTTATAAAACTTACAACACAGCTAATGACAAAGATTTCTTCAAATAAGTATTTCCCTCTGATCTTTGTCACGTGGGGTTTGTAGCATCTTGCCTGTGTGTGAGAACCTAAAAATGTAAGAGGCAATTTTTCAGAAAAAAATGAAGCTCACTGGTTTATCTTTACCATCTGTGTGGAGTGTAAACAGAGAGAATAAATAAATAAATACTGAGAAATACATTTGTTTTAAATAAACGTGAACAAAGGGTTTGACACATTTGCAGTATGTAATACTGTTTTTAAAACATGTTTTTAATCACCTCACACATTCAATTAAATACAGAAAACTCTCCAGGTTGTGTTTGCATTCTGAAAGAGCAGCTACAAAATAAAGTGTAAGTGCAGCAAATCGTTCTGAAAATAAACTGATTTGAACAAAGAATGAGTTCTTCCTCAAAGGCTGCAGTACCACTGACTTTGTATTATTACTTGAAAAAGCTACAAGTATCTTTTTTTTCCTCATAAAAAGACCCATTTTGGGAAGGACAGACTGACAGTTTGGTCTACGCTCTGAGAAACTATGAGAAAAATCTCTTCTCTCAGTACATTTTTAGTTAGGCCTCTTCTTTTCTCCAATATTAAGGGAAATTTCTAATGTAGTTAATAGTCTTTACTTAAAAAAAAAAAAAAGGCAGCAATAAATGATGGAACAAAACCGAATCCCTTTTCCAGGCAGTGACACTGCCACTTTAATAGTTTCCCACTGTACTTGGGGTTAGCTGCCAGAGAAGCCTTGTTCAGCCTATTTGGGGGCCCCATGAAATGCTGCAAGCGTTACTGAAATGAGCACTTGTCTTTTGTTGAGCTGCATGCTAGCACCATACAGTGCTGAGCTGATAAATCCACTTTTTCTAACACAAGCATTTTTCAAACAAAACTACCATGAGACTGATGAGTAATGCCAGCTTGCCAAAAAAAAAAAAAAAAAAGACACACACACACACCCCTCGCAGCCGCTGCTGACACTGACAGCTGCTAAATTCACATATTCACAAAATGAGATGGGTTACATAACTGGAAATTACAAGAGCAACTCACCAGCGAGAGGAACTGCTAAGCAAGGCAGCAGTGGGGCTCAGGAAGGAATAGATCACACATTTCAATGTGTGCTTGCCCACTAATGACCACGAGCTCTGCCTGGAGAACACAAAGGTTACCGGGCACTCCACACCGCGCATCATCAGGCTGTTTGTAGTTTGTTCAGGGCTGGGGTTTTCACTCTGCAAAGTGAGGATGCATGTGGGAAAAAAAAAAATAATATAGCGGTGCTGCTATGTATGTTACAAGCACACAAGGGTAGTTTAAAAGCCCAAATGTCACTTTATGCAAGGCGTGACACAAAAGCCTGACTTTAAAAGGCTTGTCGGCAAGTCTTCAGCAGCTAAAAGACAGCAGTGGAGAAGGTGAAGTGTTGGGTAGAGTTAGGTTTGACAAAACCTAGGTGGGTTTTAATTTGCATCAAATCTTTCAGGGTTATAAAAGCAGTTTGCAAAGTTCTTATTATTATTCTTATTTTACGCTGAGCTCTGGAGATGGTCTGTACTCTGCCAATGCAGGGCAGGAAGGCAGTGACAGAACGTCACCCCATCACCAGATCACCTGCCTTTATTTCAGTGTCTATTTCTAGATTGGCTTGAAAACCTTTGACAAAAGCATCTGATTCTAGAAGAGCCGTGGGGCAGATGATGGAGGAGAGGCATCATTAAGAGCTCCTGAGAAATGACAGGCTATGGAACTGGTGTAACAGTGCAGAAGAAGGAGCAGGGAGGGAAGATGGCAATGTCTGCAGAAGCTGCCAGACCCCCACGTGTTGCTGAGATTGCCAGAAATGGGGTTCTGAAGAGGGCTGATCTGGACATAAATCAAAGCAGAAAACAATGCATGTCTGTATGAATAGCAACAACAACAGAAAAAAAATCCTGTAATTAAACCACCACTAACCTCAAGCTAAAATTTTTACATCCAAAATAATCTATGTTTCCATTTTGTCCACTCATGGCTGAATTCATTCTCGTTAAGAGGTTTTGGGGTTTTTTTTTTTTATAAAAAGGATTCAACCTGGTAGAAAAACAGCATGTAAAAGCTTTTTTATAAGCAAGTTTATCAAACAAGAACTGAACATGAAATTACTAAGCAAATGCATGAAGTTTCATGTGCTTTATCATGTTACCTGTAGCAAACTAGGTTAATGTAAAATCAAGATGCACTGACAAATCAGGGGGAAAAAAGAAGAAACACAGAAATGAGTGTGTTGAGAGTGATGTCACCTAAGCTGGTGTGTAGGTACAGTCTGCTGCGTAGGAGAGCAGTGAAAGCATAAACAGAATACTAGACGTGCATTAAGCCACAAACAGAAATAGCTGTGAACAATGGCAAAGTCTTGGAACCTTGATGTAAGGAAACATCCTTATAAAAGATGAGACAATAGCGGGTCTATAAATGACGGTCCCGTGGGCAGGGAAGGATTAAGAACTTCCTATAGTTTCTAAAGTATCAACATATATTGTAACCCTCTCACAAACACTTCTGCAAGGGCTTCTTTGACTTAGTCCACCCAGAATAGGAAAAAGCATCAGAATTAGTTTGGCTTTTCCTTTGGATACCAGCCACATACACTCAAAGCAGAGAGGAAGAAGTAAAAGGAGAAGGAAGTGCAGCATTTGTTCAGGACCTTTTGCCAGCACACCTGTAAGTTCCAGCACTCCCTTGTTCTCCCTGCTTCCTCCAGAACACAGAGACCTTTGCCAGCCCTGATCTGGGCCATGGCAACATGCTGCTTTCTAGAGCAGTGCTACTCCATCTCTGCAGAGTGCTGGGAAACAAGGAGTTTAGACACCAGCAAACACAAACTAAGCTGAGGCTTCAGTGTCCATTTATTACTTTTATTTTCTTAGTTTTATTTTGAAGTGGATTTTTTTTGTTGTTGTTTTGTTTGCTTGCAGGGGTAATAAAATGCATTCATTTCACTGGGCATGCATTTAATCTGAAAACATTAACAAAATGCCTTCTAATGCCTCATGGCCCATGGGCTGAGATCTGTTCCTGTACAGCAAACATCCTCTGAGCTTTCAGGCTAGTACATTACTCTCTGATCACAGATTTTCTTGCAGACTGTCGCATATTCTTCTCATAAAAATTTTAATAGAAGACTGTGAACATTGCTATTTAATACAGTTCCACAGACCACCAGCAGCAAACTTGCCAAGGCCTCATGGATTACCAGTGATCCATGGGATAGGGGCTGGGAACCACCACAGACTTGGGTGATCCTGACTGCTTATCTCTAGCACTGCCTTAAGCCCATTCGTACACATCACTCTACTGAAACTAAACAAGCCTGCTCTTCAGGAATCAAATGAAGCTGAGTGAGCACTTCACTGCGCTGATGGGGAAGAGGAAGAACAATTGTCCCACTGCAGCCACTCCTAACATCCCTGGATGTGGATGAATAGCTGAACACTGTGAAGAGATACAAAACATGCAAGTCCAGGACCTGTTTCAAGTGACGTTTGCACATTTGCAGATGATAATAAATGCCATAGGATCTACAAAAAGTCAACATTGAAGAATTTGCAGCAAGTCCAAGCTCTTGAGGTCTCCTCTTTGTCCCCTCTGCCAACAGTTCCTCATTCCAAGCCAGATGCTTTAGGGCAAATTTGAGCTACTTTTGGTCCAAAAGTTCCAGTGGAATAGTTGTGTCATCTGTTTTAGAAGTGATCCTCTGCTTGTTAGGTAGAACTTGGTCGCTGAATGTTGACATTACAAAGGTGGTATAAGTATATTTAAAAAATAAATCTGTTAAAAATTCTGTAGACACTTTTTAAAATACTGAAGATTCACCTTCCAGCTATTCACAGTCCTATTTTTAAAAGTTTTTTTTCTTAAAAGCAAGAAAATGTGCTGTTCCTTACTGAGGGCTGTAGGCTCCATCATGCCACTCTCAGTCACACAAGGCACTCCCCTGAATCAACACGCTTCCTAATGGCAATAAATTGTTTTCAACAGAGTTCTGTTAAAAACCACTGACAACAACAAACTATGATTAGCATTCAGGGTAGAATTAAGTACTGTCACCATTGATATCTGCATGTGCAGGTGTCAGCCCTAAATTATTTTATGGCACAATTCAGCCCCTATTCTTATTCCTCCTGATCTTCAAACAACCCCACTGGGTCAGATTATGCCAACCCTATGAGAGGTAGGACCTTGGCCAACAAGTATCCATGGATTTTGGGAGATCTTCTGCAGACCAATGTGTTGACTGCAAGTAAAAACTAGATGCTCTTGCTGTTGTAACCTGTGGGACTTCTCAGCAGTACAATGATATTTAGCCTGTAGAGCAGATGCTCTTCCCGAACTGCATTTCATAGCCCCATCTGTGCAGCCCCTCCAACCTCAGGGGAACTGTTCAAAAGGGAAGCAACTGGAAGAGGGACATCAGAGCCAGGCCTTCTCTTGAGAGGCACAAGAAATGTTTGGGCAAGATTCTTGCTGGGATAAGTTTGCACAATTTTTCTGAGACTGGGAACAAATACTGAAACAATTTCCTCCCTTCAGAGCAGTTTTAAAGTCATTTAAAGTCTGAGGGCACTTTCCAACTTGCTCCTCAGTGTAGTTCCACTTACTCATGTGGTGACCAGCAACTACTCATGTGAGCAATGCATGAGGGTTTGTAGGAGTGGGAATAAAACACAAGAGCAAATCCACTTGCTCAGAAGGGCAAGCTTCTGGATTTAATAACAAAAACAGAGCTCTGTAACAGTCTCTTCCCCCCCACATAGTTTGTTGCTTAAAATCTTAGAGGAAAAAATATCACATTGTCTATAAATATGATCTTAGCATGTTAATTTTTTTTTCCTACAAAAATACATAACCAAATTTGTGGTTTGTCTATTTGTATTGCAAAGCAGTAAAGGAAAGCTCTGTGAAACTCTCACATTTTCATTCCACACTATATCCTGAATAATACTTAATTTCCTATTTTACAATAAAATTACATGGATTAAGGGACTTTTGAATCTAAAAAGAATGCACATATTAGGGAAATTACTACCTAAAATAAACAGCCCACTTTATTAAGCAGTCTCCTAGTTTTTGTGATATTAGGGAAAAAACCCCACACTTTACAGACACCTAGTTTAACACATGTCAGTCAGCTTCATTTGCAAGCTCAAAATCCAGAGGTAGATAAAATACTAGTTTGGTTTGGAATATGTAAAGTGTCGATTTTCCATATATTAATGCACTGAAGCACTTGATACTATGTTGTTAGGGAAGGTTAAAATAGTTTCCAGAAGGGTTTTCTTAAGGAATGGTTACTGCAAATAAAAACTTTCAGCTAACAAGGATTCTTAAAATAGTTTTTTAATATGCTTTTAATGACCTCTACTCCTCGTACCTACCTCCTTGCTTCCCAAACTGTTTGTACTGTCCCCAATAACACTCAGTGGAAAGCTGTCGTTCCTGGCTAAATCCTTACTTAGGTTGGATGCTATGCCTCCGTTAGACAGGGTCACAAGGTCACAATCGATTTTGGAGGCCACCTGGAGAGTCCAGGCCGTGAACTGACTCAAAAAATTTATATCAGAGCTGGAATGGTCCACCTCCCAGGGCTCAGCCTGCGCTAACACCCCAACCGCAGGATGGAGCCTGCCAGGCCCAGCTCAGAGAGAGGCCAGAGTTGTTGACCCCGTTAGCTGACCTCTTCAAACTTCAGGAGAATTTTTCTGGCAGTTACCACGGTGACTGGGCACTCCAAGCTTATCCTTCTTACTGAAAAAAAAAAAAAAAATTAAGAAGAAAAAAAAATGTTAAAACCTACCTCGTAGGGATGTCTATCAAGAATCAAATACGTAAATGTTTTAATTGTTTGCTTCTCTCCTTGGGCTGCTCTGGCTCTAACTGGTATATCTGAAGTGAGCATCAAGAAAGCAGTTTGGCTAAAAACATTTCAACTTCTGAAAAAATAATGCTCAGTGGATTTAACAAGTAGCATTTCTAGTATCTGCCAGTGATCGCAAATGACACACTAAGAGGTTTATTGTCAAATAATATTCATTTTTCTTTCTGTATCTTTCTCCAAATTATTGCCATTCCTTATTGAATTGAGAACAAACTGAGAAAAGGTTCAGCGAGAGGACTCTATGCTGCATTTGTCTTTTTTCCTGTTAAAAACTGTCTGCTTGATGAAACATTAGGCACGCAGCAATACATTGCTTTGGTCTCTTAAGAAGAAACAGCCTTTTTTAATGTACCTTATTTAATGTACCTTATTTAATGTACCATGAAATATTATTTAAGAGGAAAAAGAAAAAAAATCCCAAAAGTTGTCAGACATCATGACTATTGCTTTTTTCAGGCACCTTGAACACTAATCATTTCACACATAAAATTTAGCAGGTAAGCAAGGTCTCGTGGTGCTGAGAGAAGACACTTGAAACACATCAAGGGATCACAGAGCACACTAAGTAAACAAGAAAACAAAGTGCACTCTTCATTTCTAAAACAATAAGGGGAAAACTGGTGCTCCTTAATTTCAGAGCAATCATATATTATATACAAAGCTTTTATGGAAATTTTCCTCATGCTTCTATACTTGAAATAGCATCTTGCAAGAGGGAGCACTGAAGAGTACACTGCATTATAGCTGGAAAAATCCTACTTAAGGGCTCCTGATGGCAAACTGTCAATCAGTATTCCCCATTTGTTATGAACTGCTCATTTCTGGAGTACAGCTAAACAGAGGTTTAATGATTGAAACTTTAAAGGCATTTTGTCTCACACATGGTTCTGACGTATTTTCTGTTGTTTGAAGGGTTAAATATGAATATTCAAATTGTTGCTCAGCCACTGCTCTGCTCCTCCTGGGCTTTTCCACTGGCAGTGCTGAGATGGCAGTGGGGACCGAGTTGCTGAGTTGCCTCTCGCGGGAGGAGATCGTGCAGACCCTGTGGGTGAAAAAATAAAGCAGGAGATTTGGGTATGAAAAGCAAAAAAGCACATTACTGATCTTTTGTTCCAGATCTATTTTTCATTTCTGCTGGAAGGATGAGAAAAAGGCAGTCCAGCATATGTATGTTAACTAACATTAAAAAAGTGAACACAGACACAGTACAGGACTCTTTCCCCTTTCAAGACTGATTCAATTGCTTTGAAATATCATATGCCTCAATGCTAAATAGATACATAGACACACGATAATATTATTTAGCAATTTTGAATTAAACATGAAAACAATTTAAATTAAAAACACTTAAAGATTGTTTTCCTATTATTAAGGATGTGTTAGAAAAGGGCTAAGCCTCTCATTAGGAGATGAATTTTTTTTCATTTGTGTTTTTGTTATGGCTATACAAGATGGTTTTATGTTTTCCCTTTTTTTCTCTGCATGAAATAATGTAAATCGAAACAATCAGGTGACTGATTAATAGGCTAGTGGGAAGAAAAGAACTATTTGTTGCATTGGTTTTTTTTTTTGCATTCTTTTTGAATAACACTGTAGATATAAGCATGAGCCTTTCAATTAGATACCATGATTTATGAAGTCATGCTCAGGGCTAGCCAGGTTGTTGACTCAGATCAGAGCTATGATGCCAGCTCATTCCCTGGTGACAAACACTGACTGTCCTTCCCGCAGCCAGGCACCCCTGGCAGCCTTATGAAAAGACCTTGTGGTTGGCAGAGCACTGAGCAGGAAATGAGGTCCTCTCCGGTTTGGGACAGAGATGACTGGAGTTACAGAAAGCTGTAAAGCAAAATCAGCATCTCCTGAGTCACAGACTTTAAGCTCTAGTGGACCCCGCAGTTCCCAGCGTGACCCGGCCCACCAGCGCTGCATCGCCTGCGCTCCCACCAGCCTCCCACTGACTTCCCAGGGGAGCTCCCTGCAAACTGCAAGTCCATCATGAGATGGGACCAATTTCATGTGGGAGAGGGGGAGAGAGGGCACTACAGCCCCCCCACTAAACACCCCAGCCAGGTCCTTGTTCTCAGCACCCTCCTGAGGGGACATTTTTCTCCCTCACCTCCACTTTTCAAGATGCTTTTCTAACAATATCACAAGGCTGTTATCTCGACTGATAGCTCAGGGATCTTTTGTGTGGCCTACCCTCTTCTAGGAATTTCACATATAAATCACTGGAAAGCAGGAAATCCTTAAGACCTAGGGGGAAGCTGTATGCTGTGTTTGCCTCTTAGCATAAACAGCTGCAGACCATAGAGCATAGCATCTTGCCATGTAGGTACCTTGCCATGTAGACCAAGAGCATATAGCATCACATCATGTAGGTACCAGAGCAAGCCAGACACCTGGACCTGAAATGGGGGAACTTGACTCCCTGTTTCAAAGATCTCTGAGTCAGTAAGTGAGCTCCTGGAAAGGGGTTAGAAACTCTTACTGAATTCGTGGGGTAGGACTCCCTGATGTTCTCCTGTGTAACGTTTCCAGTCCGAATTCCCTCAATGCAATGGAAACAATAATATTTAGACCATTTGGGGATGAGATTATTGCTTTAATAAATTGGTTTTTTATTGGTTCATTGTGGCAAATAAGCCCCCGATTGATTTTGCTCCTAATCAGCATGGAGAATGCATTCCATTGTAATTAAATCCCGTGTAACTGGGCACTCTGTGTTCACTTGTCTCTTAGCTTGCAGTGGCATGAGATACAGCACATCAAACGCTATACTCTACACGATAGGCACCCTGCCAGCCCGGGGAACGATGATGCTGGCCCGCCTTTAGTGTGCTTACAAACGACTATAGCTGAAGCACGTATGGAGCAGCAGGCATCGCTTGGGAGACGCAGAAAGTTATTAGAGGAGGAAGATGGCCAGGGATAAGGTCTTTTCTCTCGAGGAAGGTTTGAACCCTCTCTCTGAAAGGGCTCCCCCTCCCCTTCCCGCAGATCCCGCAGCCCCCGCCGCGGCTCCTCCGCCGCCGCCCGCGGGGCTCCGGCCGGGGTGCCCGGGGCAGCCGGGTCCCCTCCGCCGGCGGGAGCGCGGCCGGGCTGCCAGGCGGGCAGTTTTGAAGAGTCGATCTTCATAATACAAATCCCCCGGCTTCGCCTCCCCGCCAGCGGCGCGAGCCAGCTTTTTAATTGAATCCCGGGGATTTGGCCGCAGCCGAAAGCCCCGGTTCGGGCCCCAGCGCAGTGGGTCCCCCCTCCCGAGAGCAGGACCGTCTCTCGAGGGCTGATCTCTCGCCTCTAA
Source organism: Myiozetetes cayanensis (assembly GCF_022539395.1). Lineage (NCBI taxonomy): Eukaryota > Metazoa > Chordata > Aves > Passeriformes > Tyrannidae > Myiozetetes > Myiozetetes cayanensis. The sequence continues at coordinate 15,994,607 of NW_026086937.1, forward strand.
AACCGAGGGAAGGGCGGGCTCCGGGGGCCTGGGTGAGCCCCCCGCCCCGGGCCCCCGGGAGACAGAGCGCGGGCTCGGCGCACCCCGGGGCTGGGGGCGGCGGGGGGGCCGGGGGGCAGCTGGCAGGGCCGCGGCTGCTCCCGCCTCTCGCCCGGGCAGCGCTTTAGGGGGGGCTCAGGCCGGATCCTGCCCATTCTATACGTTAATGCTCTTTTCTCTCCGGCTGCAGGGAAGCAGGCCAGCGGATAATTACCCCTCACTGCAATCCGCAGAGCTGGCCTAATCCGAAAGCTCAAGTGCCCGTAAGTAAAACTTCAGGAAAAGTTATTGAAACTGACAAATACAGGGTGACAAATAATCAATAAAAGCCCAGTCCCACATCCTTTATTGTTTCCAGGCACTAACAGCAAGTAATGAAACCTCGGCGAGGACGGGGGAGGAAGCGGCAGGGACCGGGCGCTGGGTTGGCTCCTGGAAAGCCCCCACTGTAAGAAGCCCAGGGAAGGACCTGGCAGCATAAGGGGAACGATCCCGTCCCCCTGGAAGAGAGGAAAATGTCAACCCCCCCCTCAGCACACCTCTTTCCCTCAAGTCCTCCCTGCCGCCCGGTAGCGGGGCCGGGGCACTCCGGGCTGGGCGAGCCCCGGAGGCGCCTGCCTGGCCGGGAGCTGCTGCCTGGTCCCGCGGGCAGGGACGTCCCGGAGCCCGGTGCCACCTGGAAGCCTCGGGCCACGCACCTCTTTCAGGCACCCGCACAAAAACCCAGGCGCTGTAATCTGAGTTCTGAAATATATAACACCCTTGGACACCCAACGCGCTGCTTCTCATTAGCATCTCGGCCCTGGATTTTCCACGCCGCAGTTTCTAAAGTTTCAGCGAAGGACGCTGGGCAAGATAAATCCGTGCTGTCGTTTCTCTCCCTTTCTGTCTCTCCGAATTAAGTTCTGATCTATCAGTTTAAACACTGGCCAGAAAGTTGATTCACTTTCTGTTAGGATTTCGGGTTAAACCGGGGGCTCCTCCAGTGTCTTTAAGCCTTTGAGCTGTGTAAATGAACTGCAGTGTCACATAATCGATGGGGAAAACTCAGCTGTCACAGATACGAAAGCAGCCTCCTGCCACAGCAATAACGTGATTTGGCATTTCAAAGTTTGGAAACGTGCTGTCTGCGCGTCCGGGGCTCGGGGAGGAAGAACTGAGCGGAGGAACGGGGGCGAAGCGCCGGGGCGGGCGTGGGGGACAGCCCCCAGCCCCGGTGGCCCACAAGCCCAGCAGCCCCAAGCCCTGGCGCCCCGCACCGCGGCACCCGCTGCCGCTCCCTCCCTCCCCGACACACGCTGCGAAAGTTGTTTCCCAACTTCGGCGTTTGGGGAGGGTTGACCCAGAACAAATCTCAGTGTCTCGGTGGCCTTTCCAAAGCGGCCGTGCCCCCCCGCCCCGAGCCTGCGGGACGTGCCCATCTGGAGCACGCACCGTGAGAGCAACTGTGCCGCGTACAGCCACAGCGGCCATCAGTCACTAAAAGCCACACGCTTCAGTGGGCCGAGGATAAAACGAAGTCCTGGTGACGCCTGGTTAAACCACTGACCCTCTTGCGAGGGCTGGAGAAGGGGGGGAGGCGACCCCCTCCAGACAAGCCCAGCTTTGGGGGGCTTCGCGCTGGGCTCCCCGCAGCACCCCTCACCCCGGAGCCGGCAGCACTGTCCCCAGGAGGACTCAGAGCAGCCTTTTCGGGGTGTCTCACAAGGAGACGAGGGACAGGGAGGGTCCCGGGAGGAGCCCCCCGCCCGGCCGTGCCGCTGGGGCGGCAGCGGGGGCGGCTCGCGTGGGCACGGGGTTCCCATCGAAATGTTCATTTTTATATCGGCTTGGGTGGAAAAACCAACCCGCGGGCAGGGTGTGCTCTAAGCCGCGGGGTAACCGCTGCCCTCGGCCCCCTGTCCCTCTGCACACCCCGATTTACTCTCACACACGCGCAGGAAAACAACTTACACAGCATGTTCAGATGCTCTCTGGAAGGGGAGGGCTTTAGCTTCAAATTAGGAAGCTCTCTCAGATGAATGATAAATTCCCCTTTGGTTAGGCTATGGTGTTTGATCATATCTTTGTGTTTTTGTCCTCACCACAAAGGGCCCCGTAGGCTGAATCAAGAAACAGGATTTCAGATGGTTTGATTTTATATAAAGAAACTGTTGCATTTGTAATATTATAAGACTCTAAAGGGAAAAATAAAACCTCTGTAGCTGAGACAAGGAGTGTGCCTAAGTGCCACTACATTTCTATCCCGATTTGGATATAATTTAAGTCTCCTTTGGCTTACAGTGATGTACTCTCCAACCTTGAGGCTATCCAAAAGGGGGGATTTAATGAGGCCGAGTTTATACACTTATATAATTTAGAGGTTCTGCTGTAGCTGTAAAATCACAATTGGTACATGTGTAGTGCAAAAGAGCTGAAATCCCATCCAGGGACCAAGTTGGCTATTTCTGAAGGAGCTGTCATTTCCAGCAGGGGGGCACAATGAGAAGGCCAGGAGCGATGGAGCTCTGATCTCCACCAAGGAGAGATAACCACCTGATTAAAATGGGGCTCTTGTTCCCTCGTTACTCGATCGTCGTGTGAACTTACCTTATTTACAATTATAGGCAATGAGTGAGTTGCCCAGATTGCAATACACCTATAGCTTTGGGTTTACCCCTCCCTCTGTTATCAAGACCATCTCTTGGACAGATTTGCAGACCACTCATAACATGGGAGCACACAAACGCTCTTAAGGAGAGAGTGGATGTGTTCAGAGCCCTATGCTGCTAGTGCAGCATGTGCACCCTCTCCCCCCCCCTCCAGCCTGGGACCCTAGAGGGAGGTTGGGCCCAGCAGAACCAGCCTGTCGAAATCAGGATGTTTACAGAGCTCAGACACGTGGGTGCACCACCAGAAAGCAAAGGGACTGGGTATTAGCTGAAGTACTGTTTTGTACTCCACATCTGGTATTTGCTCATTTTCTAGGTCGACTCGGGCAGGGCGGCTGTCGGATGACACCCCCTCTTGGGTCACTCCAGAGCCCAGGTGTGGACCCATGCCATCAGACAACGATGTACATCTACGCTGAGGTTTAACATTGTTCTCCGTTTTAATGTTAAATGGTGCAGTGTTTGCCAGATTATTATCCCACTATTGCTTGTGCATTTGTCTCTTATGTCTAGTGCCTGTCATTACACAAAGCGTTTTGAAGAGCTAATTTCAAAAGACAGAAAGTCTACACTTACTATAAAAGTCATTAAATTAGCATGACAAGCATAAAGTTCCTAGGTTATAATTTGGTTATAGATCTGAAACCTTCCCTGCTTTCTCTCTATCTTCAAGGATGAAGGCTGAAGCGAGACACCGACTCGAAGTTAGGACAACTGAGATGTTGATTGCTTGGTGGAGAAACAGGGAAGAGATGCGGGCTCCATCACCACCTTTCTTGCAGTGCAGCGGGTAACACGAAAGAATTCTGGTTTTCCCTCACATCTCCCAGCAGCCAGAGAAAGGTGTGATCAGGTGGGCTTCTACTGCAACAGGTGGGAACAAAAAAAAACAAAAAAAAACCAAAACACCTCAACAACAAAAAAAAAAAACCTCGATGCATTTCTCGTCGATTAAAATGTTGCTGGAATAGCAGGACGCGGTCTTGCCTTTTATATCCCACTAAATCCTAAGATGGGAAGATGTGTTATAAAAGCAGCCATTGGCTGTTTCCCCTAAAGCTGCAACATCCCATTCATTTTAATCGCTTCTTCATTTCGGAAGAAAGCCGGGAAGGGGAGGGGAAGAGCTGCTTCCCTCAGCTCCGTGTGCATCTGCAGTGACGGGGGACTGCAGGAAGCCCCAGTGGTGCCAGGAGCGGCAGCGTGGGAGCGCCCGCTCTGCCCGGCCGGGCATCCTCTCCCTGACACGTTGCATTTCGACAACGAGAAAATTAGAGAAGGGACGAGGCATTCAAACGCTGTGCTCGCAGAAGAGGCTGCGCTGGTAGTTATTTAGTCTAAAAATCTGCTGTCAACTTTTTTTTTCTTTTTTCTTTTTTCTTTTTTTTTTCATCAGGATTAGCGAGGTGCGTTTCTGTGGGCTGATTCGTTTGCTTTTAACCAGGCACGCTGCGAGTTGTGGAAGCTTTCCATTTACCTTTTCATCTTTAAGCGTTTTAATTATCATCACTGACCTGTTGGGCATACCTACAGTATCAATGTCCCTTTTACATCGCTGCCTTCCCTTTCTCTGCATGTTTCTGCTATTTAACACTTGCTACCTTTGCCATTAGAGTCCTAGAGTGACCCCCATGGGTATCTTTGAAAGAAAGACCCTCTGCATTCCAGCACTGCCTCCTTACCCAAGTAATAGCAAAGGGACCATTCAGACACATGGACCACACTGAAGCATTAATTAGGCTGATGAAATCCATAGAAATGTATGGATTCAGCATAATCGAGTTTCTTCTGCTGACTATAGTTAAGGAATACGTGAGCAGCTGGGAGAATAGAAAGTACTGTTAGGGTGAAGTCATGCATGTAATTGAGTATATTTAACATAACCATTTTAATGATCGGTGATTAAAAGTGCATCTACTTAAATTGTATACCTCTGCAATTTGTCCATATCAACTTTAGAGCACACACAAAGAAAAGGTCGTCATATAAATTTATAAACAAGATCCCTTCCTGGCTACACATGACTCGAGCTGGAATGATAACTCGGCAACAGCGAAGGGGGAAAGGCCTTTCACGAGAAAATAGCTACGCCAGTGCGATATTAATTAATCACTAGTTTGGCCCCCTTTCTCTCTTGTGCAGTCACAGTATTAGAAGTGCATAATAAGTGAGTTTTCTTTTCATCCGTAATTATTTATAACAATTAGATCACTCGGGAAAAAAAAAATCCCTGGGTTTCTTTCCCGTGTTAAAGGAGTAGCTTTTCCCTCGCCTGACTTTACTCTGTGTGTGTGTACACATACATATACACATACACATACATATATTTAAATACCATGTTTGGCGTGCTTCCCCCCCCGCCACACCCCACCCCGGCAGAAACCTTGCCGGAGACTCCGCAAAGAACCGACAAATGTTTAAACTTCTCCTGTCGCTAAACTTGTACGTGGAGAGGTTAAGGACTAGAAATGTGGACAGTGTCTAGGGGAAACGTAGTTGCTGGGCACAGCCGTGTCTCCTCGCAGGAGACCCCGCAGAATGGGAAATTAGCAGTCGAAATCTGCTAGTGGGGACTAGATCCCACAAAGCCCACGCGTTGGGAAGGCTGAGTGTCTCTCTCTCGCCTATTCAATCTGCCCAGGCTGGTTGCAGCGAATAAATAGAGTCATTGTGGAGCCTATACACAAACCGACCCAACTCCCTCCCCCATCCCTTCTCGCCCTCCCCCCGTCCCTTTATGCTTAAACGCACACAAATCTGCAACCGCTATGCACTAAGAGGAGCCCAAACTTTTCTTCCCTTTACTGTACGACGCCTGTGGGAAAGGTTTATTCACATGTATGGAATATGTACTTATGTCTGAGAGACCGGGGTTCATGCTGGGTAAAGGCAAACAGGAGCCTGCCAGGGGCAGGACCCATCCTGCCCTCTCCCCACCGAAGATAACGGTTCAAAGTAGCCAGATGCATTAAACAGCCACAAAAGGGGCGAAAGGGGGTTGGGGCGAAAGATTCACTTAAGTTTCTGGTGGAAAACTTAAATCGCGCTGTCTCCCCCTCTCGCAGCATCGCTGCAAGGTGAAATCCATTTGGCCGCATCCCTCCCAAGCGGCCCGCAGCCCGGCGGGGCGGGCGGCAGCCCCGCGCCCGGGGAACTTACTCCGTGCAAGAGAATTTGCAGCCTTGAAAGCATATTTTTCTTCCAGCTATGGTGGCACTTAAATGATAATGTAGGCAATGAAACTAGGGAGATTTATATCTTTTGGAAAGTAGGACGAGCCAGATGGTAATAGCGTCATTAACAAACAAACTTAGGATCTGCAAGTGAAGCTTGAAATTGGGAAAGAGATCTGGAGAACAAAAGGAGCTGCTGTTGAGGGGGGAAAAAGAGTCCCTCTTCTGCCGGCCAAATCTAAGAGCACAGTCTGGAGGGGCTGCTCCTGCCCAGTGCTAGATAATAAACGATGGCTTTTTCCTCCCCTGTTGTGACTGAGAAAGGACAGAGAAAACTTTTGCAATAGGCAAATGTGGCATTTATTTATGTGTAACCCTTTGTAGTCTCAAGTGTCCCAAATGGGCCTTTAATTCAAATCCCTAGTTTGATACAGAGGATCGCTTCTCCCAAGTTTATTTTAGAGAAACAAAGCACTGCTTGTGGAAGTTGAAGGGCCAAAAGTTCAGTAATTATTTTTTTGAATTAATAGTAACGAATAAATATTAAAGGTTAAACGTTATTCTCGGAGGCAGTGGAAGCATCTGCGGCATTTATTGTGTCCTCTCGATTTTTTTTTTTTTAAGCCCCCCCCAAACCTCTCACTGTTTGCATCAACACAGCAGCGGGGGAAGGTCCCAGGGTAGAGTCGGGATGCGGGACGTTCGGCGAGGGAACAGGAGGGCCCCCCGACCGGGTTTCTCCCTGTATCACTCTTCAGGTTGGCTCTCTAAACCCACCCCTGAGGGGTTCTCAATAGCCAGGGAAAAGGCCTTCGGCATAGATTTACCCAGCAGACAGTCCATAAACACCAGAGACCCACCAGCTCCAGGGCTTCAGCAGGACGGATGGGCTGTTTGACTCCTAGATTTTAACCAGTATGATCCCAAATGCTACAGAAATGTTTGGAGGTCTTTAGAAGATCCCTTCTAGAGTGAGGTTGATGGCTATTAGATGATTAGTGATTTAAAAGATGCCTGTTAACAGCCCCAAGTTGAGAGACATGGACCCACGCTCTAAAGTAAAAATCTAACGTGATTTTTTTTTTTTTAAATGTGCTGGAGATCTTTAAAAGCCCCGAGGACTTACCCTTAAGGCATTATTCAAAGAAAAAAAAACTGAGACTGGCGGTTCGTCACAGGCAATTGTAAAGGGTTTCAAAGGACCGATCAAACGAGTTGGAGAGTAATCTACATTAAAGTCCGGATGGCAGTGTTACAACATGCACCTGCAGGGTATTTGCTATCCGTGCCCCTTACAGAGCTACAAATCACCATTAAAGAAAGCTGCTTAAGCTTCCTCCGCGCTTCTAGAAAGACTTACTCGGGCTCCTTCACTTTGATATTTATACATCTTGTTATTGATAAGTGTGGGGCTGTTCAGCGCTCCCTTCCCCCTCCCGGACTGTCCCCGGGCACTTTTGCACCACCACCACCTGCCCCCACCCGGCGCACGGCTCCAGGCGAGTGTTCAGGGAGCCCGGCTCCACGAACGACACGCGTGGGCGTTGGGTTCCACCTCCCCTCCCGCGGAAACCTGCGATGTGCCGGGTCCAGGCGAAGTTTTGCTTTATTTTATTTATCAAGTTCCCCCCGGGCTCTGTCACCGGGGCGACCGGGGCAGCCCGGGCAGCATCGGCACGCGGGATGTCCCGGAGGATTTTCTCACAGTTGCGGGAGGCGCAGACATGGAAATGAGCTCATTGCGGGGAGTGGCGGCCACCTGGGCCACCCCAGGCCCGGCCCGGCCCGGCCCGCTGGGTCCAGGGGCTCCGGGAGATCGCCCGCTTTTTGAAGGCATTTAGGAGAAGTCCCGCGGTTTCACCCATCGCTGCGCAGAGCCCCGGAGCGGGCATGGTTAACCCTTGGCTCGCCGCGGGGCCGCGGCTGCCTCTCTGGAAAGCCCTGGCGACCCCGCTCCCCACTGCGCCCCCTCTTCGCCCCGCGCTCCCACGGGAAGCATCCAGTGTGCGCAGGGCTCCCCCCACCCCCACCTCAGGTGATATCAGCGGGGAAAAGTAAAGCTGTAAAACAAACAAACAAGTAGGGAAAGGTAGAGGGAAAAAAATTTCAAGATTTTCCACCCACTCGAGGAGAAAAAGCTCAAAGGTCAACAGGGATTCATCAATCGCTTCCCACGGCTGCAGGCAGGGCGAGTCGCTCAATCTGGATTTCTTTTCCCGGTAACTTTAGTGATCAAGTCTGTGTTTTCAATACTTCCCTCGACTGGGTGCTTGCAAACGAACAAAAGCCCCACCCGTCGCAGGTGTGAGGCTGGTGCCCCCGGGGTTTGGTGCCCACCGACGGCCCGGCTGAGCGGCGGGGGGGCCGGGCAGCCCCCACCCGCATCACTGAGACGTGGTGGCTCCTGCCCCGGGCAGCTGCGGCAGCACCCCAGGAGAGAGCAGAAAGGGGCTTCGCCGAACTGGTGGCGCAAGAGGATTTAGTTGGTTTGTCAAAACTTAAATAAATAAATAATAAAAAACCCCAAACAAACACCAAACCACGACACAGTAAAGGAAGGGAAAATATCCCGAATTCGGTGTATTCGCCTCATCTCTTGACAGTCCTGGCAGCGATGGGCTGCTCACAGGGCTGGTATCCATCACCCTGCCTGTTCCCCTCCCCCTAACCCCCTTCGATGATGGGCCCTTCTGGTGCTGCAAAGCGCGTATTGCTGGGCCCGGGGGAAGCTGGGACGGGGCGGGAGCCCCGCAGCGCTGCCAGCGCCCAGCGCAGAACTTTGCCAAACCAACTCTACTCCGCGGAATTGTCCCCAGAGGGGCCGGCGGTGAGGAGGGGAGTGAGTCCCGCCGCCCCGACCGGTCCATCCCAGGCAGGGCTCCTCCAGCCCAAGGGAAAAACGCGCAGCGCCCAAAGCGTGGGGCACTCCGCGGGGCAGCGCGCAGGGAGAGCGGATGCGCGTTGGGGTGCGCGACCTCCGCTGCCAGAAGTCGCTCAACTTCTCTCTTGGAGCCCTGTCCCCGCTGCTGTGCCTCCCCCGGGGAAGGCTTCCTGCTGTGATGTCACGGTGCAGCGGGAGGGTTTGAGTCGGTGGGACCGGACCAGGAGGGAAGGGACAGGAGACTTCGCAGGGCAGAGGGTGGCACAGAGTGGCGCTCGGCCGGGGGGCTCGTCCCGCCACCCCCGCCCGGGCTGGAGGGCTCTGACACGTCTCCTGCCACATAACGGCGTGCAAAACTCGCAGTCGCCTCCAACTGTTGCAAAACAAACGCCAGCACGTTTACAGGGTTGGCAAGAAGGAGGCGAACAGCAGCGCCGAGAGCCCAAAGCCCCCCGCTGCCCCCCGGCCCGACACCCCCCCCGGCCCGCAGCTGATGGGGCGAGTGAGGGGCGAGCGCGCCTTGGGCCAAGCACTAATTTGGTGTGTACGCTTAAGGCGGCCATCTGAGGGCTGTATAGCAACGAGGGGAAAGGGGTGTATTCGCGACTGGAAGATTTAGGTTGTTGCTAGGATGTGAGAACAAAAAATCTTCAATAAGTCGGGGAGGGGGGAGGACGGGGCAGAGGGGGAGGAAGGGGGGTTACAAGGTTTGTCACAGGGAAAAGTGCAGACATCTGCTGGAACTTCCATATCTAAGCTGTTCATTTACAGGAGCCAACTTCTGAAATCTCCACAATTAGATCTGCATTGTTCTTTCTCAACAACACTGCCTAGAAAGAAAAGGTCTTCTCTGTCGGGGCCAATCCAACGAAGCGTTTGACGTTATTAAATAATAAAGCGATTGTGATTTACATTGTTGTTCAGAAAAAGGGCCAATTATCCACTGTTATGTTGCCATAAAGATCATATTAACTCGAATTAGTAATCAAACAATATGCTAGCGTTAAAAGTATAGAGAGGACAACGCGACTGGTCTTGTTGCATCCTCACTTTTCCTTGTAAAACCAGAAGCATAAATACACTTGAAAGAGGCGCAGAAACTTCATCCTTAACGGGAAAAAAGTGAAAGAGGTACCAGCGTTTGTGATTAATGGTCCCCTGTGTTGACTGTTTTCAATTAATACAAAGCCACCCAAATCTTATATTGATTTTTCTGTTTACAAATCAAGTCTCCTTCCGAATATCACGGGAAATGTTCCACGGTGCTCCGCGGATCGGGATGGTTTTTGTTGTTGCTGTTGTCGGTTGATGTAAAGTCCGGATTAGAATTTGGATTTTGGGGCGCTATTTTTGTGGTTGAGTTTTTTGTTGTTGTTGTTTGGTTGGGTTTTATTATTATTTTGGTTTTGGTTTGGGATTTTTTTTTCAGAGTAATGTTTTTAAAAGCCTTTTGAGTTCGATCCAAAGACGAACTTCACCACCACCAAAATGCAAACCCAGCTGCACCCCTGCACTCCAGCAAATTTCCTCTGCCATAATCAAATAATTATTTTTATTAAAACAGTTATTAGGTTTATAACTCATTTACCACTTAAATTTGTGCAACCAACCAAGGCGATCTAAATAGGTTTGAGTTGCCCCTTGGGTCCAGGATGTAAGCGGTAAGAAGGAGGATTAATTATGGGTGTGTGCAGCAGGAGGACACAAAGGCTGTCCGGTGGCGCGGGGAGCAGCGGCGGGTCGCAGCCCCTTGCCCGGGCGGGGCCGGACACCCCGCGCCCCCCGCCCCGGCAGGGACGGGCACCCCCCGGCAAAGCCCCAACTCCGCTGCGCTTGTTATTAAGCTGCCACGGAGCGAAGGCTGGGGCTGGGGGAGCTCCAACTTGTTGGCAGTAAACAAGGCGCCGTCAGGTGATGATGCCCCGGCGCTTTCGAAACATCCCGAACAAAGTGTAAACGAGACGTATTTTTCATATAGGAACATCGATATGATCTCTTCTCTCCCATGTAGACAAGGTCCGTTCTTTTGTGCGCGGGATGACAAGATCTGACCTCTCGAAACGTGCTCCAAGCACCCACCGGCATTAGCCTGCTAGTTCTAATGTCATTTATTGCCAACACGTTTTGTTATCAGCTGGGGGATGGGGGGTTGGGACTGGGGGTTACTCGGAGATCAGGTTAGCTGTCAGCTTCTCCCGTTTAGCAGTACCCAGGCAAGAATGGCTTTGCCAAACTGTTCCAGGAGCTGATGCTATTTGCTGCCATGATTAGAGGGAAAAAAAAGAACATTCACACTAACATGGGTTTCTATAAGCAAACGCCGAGCAATTTTCCTCAGCGCAATGCATCAGCAAGTATATCCAAAAGGGCTTAATCTACTTCTTGCAGGTTAGGTGCAAGAGGAATCAGCGAGGGCTGCTCCGGGATGCCATGAAAATCCCGGCTCATTGGCTTGGCCGCGATAGGACGAGGCACATCAAATGCGAGGCGGAGAGGGACAGAATCAGTGAGCCCCCTTGGCTGAGGAGTGAGCCTTCACTCTGGAAATAATTTCGAATAAAACTTGTGTAACCAACTGTAACCATCTAGCTTCCTCTCAGCAGACCGTTGAGAGGGGGAGAAAAGGTAAAAAAAAATAAAATAAATAAAAAAGGTGACGAAAGTAAGCCAAGAAAAAAACAATCTGGACCGAATTAATAGGAGTGCAAAGTTTCTATCCGTGTATAAGGATAATATATTAAGCCAAAAGGAGACAGGTTATCTCAAAACAGGATTAATATGCTTTCGTGTGCAAGATTAGACCATCTCATCCATTTAAAAACAGTGTCTCTCCTCCTCCCCACAACACTTTTTATATATTTAAAAAAAAAAAAAAAAAAAAAAAAAAAAGAGGGAAAAATCTTTCCCCATTAGAAGCACTTGGAAAATGCGTTTTATTAATCGAGAGCCTTTTTTTTTCTTGCAATCAAATGTAACTGATGGTCCTGAATAAGCCGCCTTGTGAGGAAACGGGCCATTTTTTAAAACCTGTGATCAAAACAGACCTGTCTTCAGAGAGAGCACAGCAGATTTAAATGCTGGTCAAAAGGAGTCACAACTGTTCATTAAAAGCAAACCCTAACTAGTGCTAATGTATAGCCATTTTGTGAGCTCAGGACTGTGGAAAGAGGCGAAAAAAGTCTGAGAGTGTGAGCTGATGCCGTGCTGGCTGGCAGTGTGTGGTCTATTGTAGGGAATGTGCTTTTTCCACTGAACAGAGAGCCCCCCTCTTTTATTCCCCAGCTCTACTGCACCTGCACTGGATCAGGGAGCTACTGCCATTCACCACATCAACAGAGAAGACATCTCTGACAGCACTCAATTCATTACATTTCTTCCTGCTTTTCAAACCAACACAAAAAAAAAAAAAAAAAAAAAAAAAAGAGTATTGCCAATCAGTGCCGGGGGGGGCAGGGAAGAAATCTTACAATACTTTATATTCGCCACTCATTTTGGATTTCATTAGTCAGAAAACTCACTTCTCAGCCAGTTATAACTTCTTACTTTTTATTTTTTCTCTTTCCTCTTTCTTTCATTCTTTCTTTCTTTTTCTTTTTCTTTTTCTTTCTTTCTTTCTTTCTCCTTTCTTTTTCTTTCTTTCCTTCCTTCTTTCCTCCCTTTCTTTTTCTTTCCTTCCTTTCTTCTTTCCTTCTTTCCCTCCTTCGGGGGCTGCTGGAAGTGGGATCTGGGGCCGGTGCCACCTCCCTCCCCAGGGCCAGGCAGCTCCGCGCGGGGCTCCGCAGCCCCGGGAATGGAGCGAGGGGCCGATGGCGAGTCTCCCCAGGAGAGAGTTTATTCATAATTCATGATAGCAGAGCAGCCTGCACTCGGGAGACGGGGAGAAAGAAACAGCCAAGGAGACCAAAGTGTCTCCAGCAATTGCGGCGGGGGGGTGGGGGGATGGAGGGTGCGGGGGGTGTTACCAGGGGTGCCCGGGCAGGGGCGGCGGGGCTGGCGGCCACCCCGGGGAGGGGACGAGCCGGTCCCCCTAACCTCTGAAGAAAGTTGTTATTGGCCAAACTCTTCGAAAGGGACTCCGGGGAATTCGGGGGTAGTTTGGCTTCTTCAAGAACCGTTTTTCAGAAGCATTTGCAAGCGAAAGAAACCGAGCAGAGGGGTTTAGATTCAGGTATTTGATCTCGCCGGACCCAGACATCTAATTAGAGTGGCCTCAGCGATTGAAACGGTGTTAATTCCCATTGTTACCCGCTCAGATCCCTTGGCCCTCCACCGCTGGGATTCTCTCCTTTTCAAAATTCCGAATAAAAATCTTTCTATTTGAAACAAACAAGCAAACAATTTCTGTATTTCCCCCCTTTCTGGCCCATTTTCCTCCATCGCGAGCAAAAGCAAACACTCCTGGGTATTTTTTTCGCAGACGCTGGCAAAGAATCACACCCCCTCTGTGGGATCTTAACAGAAATAAATCACAAGGAGCTCTTGCCTACCTGAAAAGTAGGAGGAAATCCGAGTGTCTGGTTTCGGGTGTAAAGTGTGTATCGATAGACACAGCCGTCTCAGAAAAGGGACCCAATTAATCTATGGGTTTCTTTACATCACCCCCCGTTCGGATATGTGCTTTGGAAATATTGATTCATTGCGACAGGAAAGTCGCAACTACTGTGTGTGCATAACATGGGGAGGACACGGAGCGGGAACCCGCAGCAACGCAAAGCCCACTCGCGGGAGAGCCAGATTGCTTTTTAAGCTAAAACTAATAATTTCATAACTGATTCACATTCAATCTGGCGCCGATGACGTCACGGGGCATTAGCATACGAGGAGGGATGAAGCCAGTGTGGTTGGAGTTGATAAGGTGCCTCCTGAGGAATTCGCTGCTTGTTTTAATACATTAATTATTTCTCTGTCTTCCTCAACTTTTGCAATTTGTAAGAGCTTAAAGGAACCATCATTCCCAGCGACGGCAGAAGGACACGTTGGAGAGCTTCTCCCGTGGCACCCGCCCCGGAGCCTGGCAGCCGAGGGTAGCGTGGGGATGAGCCCCAGCCCCACTCCCGGAGCCCCGGCCCGGCCGCCCTGCAGAGCGCTGCGGGATTTGGTTCTAATTAAGCCGGTCCCGGCCCCGGGCGTCCCTACTCGCCCGAGTAAGCTCGGCTCGCTCAGATGGGCCTCCCCAGAGCAGGGAGCTTCCTGCAGGAGGGGAGGAGGGTTTGCAGGATCAGGCCCTCAGCCTGGGGTGTGTGTGAGCTGTGAGTGTGCATGAGTGAGTGCGAGTGTGTCGGTGCGTCAAGACACCCCCGAGGAGCCTTCCCGCGGGAAAGCCTCTGCGGAGGCCTGTTTCTCTCCAGAACCCGGTGGGATTCCCTCCCTCTACCCTCTCTCCACCCCCATCCCCCTCCCGTTAATCACGACCTTCTGCAAAAAAAAGGGCCCACATTACGTCATCAGCCCTAACTGCTGCGGAGATGATGGGGTCACCGAGGACCCGGGGCGGGGGAGCCCGCGGGGGCCGGGCCTCCCCTCTCGCTCTCCCGGGGCAGCGGAGCCTGCCGAGGAGCGGGGGCACGTCCTGACTGGGGCCCAGAGCAGCCCTGTGCCCGCTGCTGGGCTCCGGAGAGCGAAGCCGTCAGGAAAGAACTCAGCTCCTGCGCTGTGACTGACAGGTCTCCCCCGAGGTCCCGCTGCCCCCAGAACTTCTAGGAACGGCAGGTATCGCCGGTTTTGCCCCATCGAGCTCCACCGGGCTCCGCAGAAGGAGTCTGACAGTCCCCCGCCCTGTAGGGTGCCCCTCTGGGACCCTGCCGGGCCTCGGGCCATCTCGCTCCTCAGAAGAAGCCAACCTCCTTGGAATACCCGCTGGGTTACTTGAGTCTGAAAGCACACTTGGAGGGAGGGAAGGCGGGAGGGAAAGGCGTTTTTCTCGGGAGGGGAGCGGGGGGGAAGGGATGGGGAGCAAAACACAAACAAAACACATAGAAATCCTAACATAATTAAATTTTTAAAAGGATAAATTAAAACAACAACAACAACAACAAAATCCCACGCTGTACTAGCTTTCGCCCACATGGCAAAGGTCCTGCGAGACAGGGGCCACAGACAAACTCCTGCAGAAACTTCTCCGGCCCGGCCCCGCTCCGTTCCCCGCGGCCGCCTCCGGACAGGACCCCCGCCCACGGGCTCCCCTCGCGCTCCTGCCCACAGGTCTCCAGCGGCTCCTGTGGGAGAGCCGAGCCCCTCGGACAGACCTTCCGTGCGGTGCCGTGCGGGTCTGGGCCCGGCCCTCCTCCCACACTGCTAAATTATAATGAAAAATTACAGCTCGTTCGGGCGCGCCCCCTCCCCCTGCACGCACAGGCGCACACGGACACAAACACACGCACGCAGAGTCACACACGGTCACACTCGCACACAGTCACTCTCACACGCGCCTCAGCCTCAGCAAACCCGCTGCGAACTCCAAAGCAAAAGCTCCAAAACCACCCCGCAAGGTTCGGGGTTTCGCTTTGTTCCCTCCTCCCCGCTCCGCCTGGCCGCACCTGCCGGCGCGGAGGCTCCGCCGGGCCCGGAGCGGCGCGGCCGCGGTGCAAGAGCTGAGCCGGCCGGGCCTCCTGGAGGACGGAGCTCGCCCTCCCGCTCTCGCACAGCCAAACGTGCAGCTCCGAGAATTTCCACCCCTTGGGCTCCTTTCCTTTTCAATTCGCGAGTGAACCAGCCCCCACACTCACTGCAGCGCTGTACGTCCTCGCCAAGTGAATCGGTTCCTCAAAAGCAAAACAGTACCAAACTTCTGGCAATTCCCCGTGCCATCGTCAGAAAAACTGGTTTTAATTACCAAAACTAAAATAGCGGCGGTGCTAACTAGCAGGCGATCAAACCGCAATCAAACTTCAATCTCTGAGCAGTTAGCTATAAACTGTCAGCAATTGAAAAGTAAACCTGGTGCACACAAAGGCTCTGTTTAATTTTCTTGTTGTAATGGCTCTAAATGAGGACCCCATCACTATGCAGTTAAGCGGTGTTGCTTGTCCCCCTGAGGCGCTGATCAGTTCTTTTTAATGTGAGAAAACTGGCAGCTCGAAGCCCGTCAATGGAGCTCCCACAACAAAAGTCCTGAAAAGCTGAATGAATTGGGTTTGTAATTACTGCTTCCCTCTCCCCCCTTGCAGCTTATCTCTTATTCATTCAACATATATTATTGTCACCTAATCGCACACTCCCAACATTATTTTGGGT
Organism: Myiozetetes cayanensis; assembly: GCF_022539395.1. Taxonomy (NCBI): domain Eukaryota; kingdom Metazoa; phylum Chordata; class Aves; order Passeriformes; family Tyrannidae; genus Myiozetetes; species Myiozetetes cayanensis. The sequence goes on from NW_026086937.1 coordinate 16,010,584, forward strand.
TGGGGTTTTTTTTTGGTGTGGTTTTTTTTTTTTTGGTTTTTTTTTGGTATCTACTACTGCGGACATGTTTATTGTAAAAATTAAACAAAATAACCCTCCCTTCACTTTCCCCCCGTCAACAAGAAAAATATTGAAACGACAGTGTCAGGCGAGGCTGGCTGGCACTAAAAACGTAAAGACGAAGCTCTTCTGCCATCCGAATGTCTGCATTTTTGCATATATCCTCAGAAATCTCACAAGCACCGAAGCAGGTTTTACATTTTAGTATTTGAGTTAGATCAGGATTTAAATAAGTGAAGTGTATCTAATCACACCTATCAGTAATGGGCCTCTTTCTTTCAGTGGGACCTATATTATATACTACTTAAATTGCTGGGCTATCTACCTCCAATTCGGACGCAGATATACATGTCTGCTGCCCGTTGGGGAAGAGGAGGAATTAATATGAAGAGAGAACACGCTGCTTCGGGGATCACCGCCACTCCTGATGTCCCACACGGCACCAATGGGCATCTCAAGGAATCAAAATATGTTTTCGACCAAGAAATGTCTGACGGCAACCGGCAGCCGCTCGCCCGCCCGCGGGCTGGAGCCGGGGCTGCGAGGCAGAGCCTCTCCCCAGGTCCCCCACCGCAAGAAGCTGTCGGTTGCAGAAATAAGTACAGCTATTACAACCAAATCTACTAACAGTCTAAATAATTAATTGAACCATTGCTCTTTGACCCTTAGAAAGTCCAGTAGGGACCCGTTTGTAGTAATAATACCCCCGAATGAGCCCTTGTCAAATATTCATTTAGTGGTTAATGTGAGCGATTTCCCCCTGGGACAGTCTGTAATACCAGCTTCCCAGCTTTGGCAAGAAACCCTGCTAATCTACCTCTCCAGTTCTGCAAAATATTTTAACACCCCAGTACTTAAAAAGCCGTAAAAAAATCACAGGGGAAACTATAATCTTATCCTTGGGTTCATTTCGGCTCTGTAGAAGGTTAGGGAAACATTACACTGGTGCTCTTGGGCCGAGCATCACCCTGGCTATAAAGAAGACAACAATTCACGAAAGGGAAACCACGGAGAGCCCCAAAGGTCTTCAATAACCAAAATAAAAACATACCCACGAGCTCTGCTACACATTTCAGCTGCCATAAACAAAAGCCCGGGATAATGGCTTAGGTGTAAATGGCGTTTATTGAATGTGTTGAATTTAAAATGAGCAGTGGACAATGGCGTTCCTCCAAGTAACACTTTAAATATAAAACCGTTCAGCTGTACGTGTAAAATGCTTTGAGTTATCCTCTCTAAACGGATAAATGGATGGATGGATGGATGGATGGATGGATGGATGGATGGATGGATGGATGGATGTAAGGAATCTGTCCAAGGGATATCAGGTTTCAATCACACATATTCCGCATCGTACTTCGAAATCTAAGCTTAAACAAATTGCCCATATAAAAAGTTGCTGAATTCACTAAGCCTGAATATGTGGCTCAGTGCCTTTTGTTTAATGGTATTAGCTCGCCTTCTCTATGCGAATTGTAAAAGTACCAACATTTCCAAATACCCCCCTCGAATATTTTAGTTAGCACTTCAAAAAGGAGCCAGGTTTTATTGCTGTTAATTGGCTAAGATTCGCTTTTAAAAATGGAATCGTGATATCGATTGGGCTTTTATTCCTGTTCTCTTTTCTCAGCGAGGTGAGCGGGAGCGGGGATGTGGGCTTGTTACCACGTGAGTAATCCCCAGACGCATTGCAAACGCATTGCAAACAGCTTTGAAAAAGAATATTGTACTCGTTGCATTAACGTAAAATACATAGAAAAGGTTGAGAATCTGCAAAAAATGTTGTCCTGCTCAAGTACCGCGACGGTGCAGAGATAAAAGGGACAAAGGGAGCTAAACACAAAACCAGGCAGTGAGCAAATCTCCACATCTCTTAGTCTGTCACTGTTAGTTTTCATCTGGACACCAGGCTTCGAGGATGGAGGCCAGAACTGAGCCTAAGAAATTGCACTACCAAATAAAAACCACAACCAGACAGGTAACTTTTTGTGTGTGTGTGCGTGTGTGTGTTTTTTTTTTTACCCAGCCTTCTTTCTCCCCGAGCTAAAGAGAAATCCAGTGACTGACAAGAAATACTAGAGAGAAAAGCTGAGCAACACTTGCTCCATTCCGGAGTGGCCACTTTTTGCCTTGCCTAAATCAACCATCACACGCTTTCCTTGCCATGCACCACATGCCATTAGCAGAACACACGACCAGTTTGCAATCACAGTGCTCCAAATCCCAAATTTCATACATTTTTCTAAAAAACGATTAGTATTTATTATTACTTGCACCTCCGTCTCTCGCGTTTCCCAAGGGAAACCGCAGCCTCGTTAGCAGCACCAGATAAACGCTGGGGCTTCGCGGGGGGACAGGGGCTGTCGCAGCGGGTGCACAACTCTACTGCCCATCGCCCCCTGCTCTGCCCAGGGTCGCGGGCCCTGTCGCCGGCCAAGGCCTCCAGCGCGGAGCGGTGCGGAGCCCTGTCCTCGGCGACTGCGGCTACGACGGTACAAAGTAAAACTCTACCTGGCACGGATGGCGGATCTCTCCTCCTATTTGGCGGGCGCCACCGCTTCTCTTTGGGGCTGTGACCGGCTGCAGAGAGCGTCCGAAACGGGGCTACACCGCGCTGGCAATTTAAGAAATAGGATTCAAGAAAGAGCTGTGATAAAACGTGAAAGGTCTCTGGCATTCGACTGTTTTGGTTTGTTTGTTCGTTTTTTGTTGTTTCTTACCTCTGCTCGGCCTAGCCCACCCCCGCCCCCACCTCTCACCTCCTCCTGCGCGGCCCAGGAGCCGGGAGAGGAAAGTTTGGGAAGTGGTGGACAACGGGAGCGGGGAGCGCTCAGCCGCGCCAGGCCGGCCGCGCTCCGGTTCCCGGTCGTGGGAAGCCGGCTCCCGTCCTGCCTGCCCCAGAGGAGGGAGGCACAGCTGGGAAAAGACAGAAACGCATTATCTGTCTCTGGAGCCGGGAGGCCGCCGGCAGTGCCCGCGGCCGAGCCGCCGCTCCCGCCGGCCCCGCCGGCCCCCGGCTCGGCCCCTCCGGGGGCAACAAGTGGTCAAACGCAGCGGCGACAGAACCCCCCGCACCCCGCCGCACCCCGCGTCCTCGGGAGGGACGGGAGGGAACTGGGAAACAGCCTCTCACTCCGCACTCCCGTCCCTCCCGAAAGGAGGAACAGGCGGCCACTCCATTAAAGCTATCGCACTTTCTCTCTCTATAGATACATACTTATAAAAATATTCATGCGTTATATATATATAAATATATATATATACATTATTTATCGTATTCGGTTGGCTACGGTGATACCTTTTACTGCATGAATTATTTAAAAAACATCTTGCATTACAAAAATAAATCCAAGACTCAAGAGGAACTTCAGTGTCCATATGTCAAAAATTTATTTATCTCAAACTGTGCATAATGGAGTAAAAACTTAACTTGAATATGTACCTGTTATAAGGATGGTATTAGTTCAAATATATACATGGACTGTCGGCAGACTGATTTCAAATAATACAGAGCCGAATCTTTAAAATACAACTACGGAAAATGAGGAGAAAAAAAAAAAGAACTTAAAATATCATCACAATAAATTTACAGAAATATTACAAACCATAAGAAAATATTTCAAACACAGTAATTTCAGGGGTTTTTTCTTTCCTTTTTTTTTTTTTTTTTCTTTGAACAGGATGAAGTCTGGAAACAAAAAGTTATTATAAATTAACAAACGGCGTGTGAACCTGCATGGCAATTTTTGCTTTTTAACAAGAAGTAAAAAAAAAAAAAAAAAAATTTAGTACAATCTAAACGTTTGCCCTTATACAGCAAACCAAGCCCATGGTTCGCCAGTACTCATCCTACCTTTTTGTGTCTTTTGTACAATTTCTAAAACAATTTAAATGTCCAAATGCCGTAAAATAATTTCCTCTCTCGCAGCTGCTATAAATTCAGCTGCCAAAGCCACAATGCTCCAAGAAGACACTATTTTTTAAAAATAATTGGCAAATTCACGAGCTTGTTTTTTTTCCTTCTCTCTATATTACCAATGGACATTCTGATTGCCATGTGTCTTTTGATAAATACTGTACAAAAGTTACCTGCAAATATTAAAACATTTTCCTCTTCGCTCTTTGAGTCTAGCTCTAAATATTATTGGTAAAGACTTTTGCAAACTTTCTGCAAAGTTCCTACCGTTTTCACTAGAACTTTTTAAAAGTTTTGTGTAGTTGTTTCCCCTCCAAGATCTATACAAGTTCCTTGTCGGTTTAATTTCTGACCCCCACAACCCCCACCCCTGCCCCCGCCCGGAGCTTTCTCTGTACAAAAATAGTCCAAAAAAAAAAAAAAAAAGTCCAGAATTTCTAATAAAAGTTTTTTGTTGTTTGTTTTGTTTAGTTTTCTTTCGCCCCCCACCCGCTTCCCTCCCCGCCCTCCCCGGCCCCTTTGTCTTACATATGTGATAGAGGGAGTGTGCCATTAATGGCTGTGCCAGGAACAGGTGCACTCTGGTAGTGTTGGGACATATGAAGTCTGCTTGGGGCAGCTGGTTCTGGTACTTCAGCACCTGGTAGATACATGCTGATCATGTCCCGAAGGTCCCCAGCTTGGCAAGGAGCCCTTGAATGAGACGAGGAAGTGACTACAGGGGGACTGGAGCTGGATTCCGTCTTGACCACCGAGCCCATGGAGCCCAGGGCCATGCCCGGGGTCCCTTGCTGGGAATAGGACATGCTGTAGGTAGGCGATCCGTTCATGTAAGTCTGCGAGCTGGTCATGGAGTTGTACTGCAGGGCGCTCACGTCGTAGCGGTGCATGGGCTGCATCTGCGCCGCGTTGTGCGCGTTCAAGCCCGGGTGCTGCGGGTAGCCGAGCTGCTCTTGCATCATCCCATAGCCTCCGTTGGTCCAGCCGTTCATGTGCGCGTAACTGTCCATCCTCTGGTTCACCCCAGCTCCCAAGGTGGCCCCAACCCCTACCCCAGTCGTCATGGTATTGGTGCCCGGTGCCAGTAAGCCCCCCGGCAACGTGTACTTATCCTTCTTCATGAGGGTCTTGGTTTTCCTCCGGGGTCGGTATTTATAATCCGGGTGCTCCTTCATGTGCAGAGCTCTGAGCCGCTTGGCTTCGTCAATGAAGGGTCTCTTTTCCGCCTCGGATAAAAGTTTCCACTCCGCCCCGAGCCGCTTGCTGATCTCGGAGTTGTGCATCTTCGGGTTCTCCTGGGCCATTTTCCGCCGCTGCCCGCGGGACCACACCATGAACGCGTTCATCGGGCGCTTGACCCGGTCCGGGCTGTTCTTCTGGTTGTTGGCGGCCGAGTTGGAGTTGCCTGTGCCTCCCCCCGAAGTTTGCTGGGGGGCGGGAGGTTTCAGCTCGGTTTCCATCATGTTGTACATTCAAACTACTTTTGCCTGGAACCAGCCTTGAGCAGAGAAACGAGAAGCAGCCGCAGCGGAGTCCCAAGCCGGACTTTTTTTTTTTTTTTCCTAGGGAGGGGTAGGAAAGGGGGGAGGGGGACTCCCCAAAACCACACTTGGATCAAGATCAGGATCTTCCTCTTCGCTGATGGATTAATAATGCTAATAACTGCTATTATTACCGCCGGAGCCTTGATTTTAAAAAACTTCTTCCTCCTTTTTCCCTTTTCTCTGCCTGCCTCTCTCTCTCTCTCTCTCTCTCTCTCTCTCTCTCCACCTCGGTCTTAAAGAGCCAGCAAACTACTTTACCCCCTTTTGCAAACACACACACTCTCTCTCTCTGCCTTGACAACTCCTGATACTTTTTTGAACAAGTTAATAGACAACCATCCATGTGATGGGGGCTTGTCAGGCAATAAATGCGTTCGCCCCGGCCAATCAGCGCTCGGCGGCTCCGCCACTGAGGACAAGTCTCTTCCCCTGGTTTTGCATGAAACGGGGCGGGGGCTGGGCGCGCCGGGACGGCTCGGCGGGGAGGCGGGCCCGGGGGCGGCCCGGGCGGCCACTGCGAGCCTTTGTATCTCCCCTTCCAGCAACAGGTCACACACGCCTTTTGGAGGAAGTGGGTAAACAGCATTGTTGCTACGTGGTGGTTTTTTTTTTTTCTTTTTTTTTTTCGCCTTTAAGTTGGTGTTGGCTTGGGGCTGGGAGAAGCCGTGGGGGGATGCGGAACGGCTTCCCCCCGGCCCCCACCCCCTCTCTCTGCCAGCGCCCCTCGGGGCGGAGGGGCCGCCTGGCTGAAGGGGCCCTGCGCTCGCCCCGTCCAGGCCGAGCGCCGCGGGGTCCCCGTGGGAGCGGCGTCCCCGGCCGGGCCCCGCTGCCTTCCGCCGCCGGGGAGCCGAGCCCGCCCCATACAGCCCGGGCAGAGGCTGTGGCCACCTCCCGGCCATCCCCTGGGCCCCGCTCCGAGCGCCAAGCTCTCCCCGCCACCTCCGGCCTCGGCGGACGGGGTTGTCCAGTGCAAACACGGGTCCCTCACACGCCGTTCCCGCAGAACACAAAGCGCGGCCGGGAGCCCTCAGGAGGGGCCGGGGAGGGGTGCGGCGCTCTCCCCGTCCCGCTCACAGCCCCGGCCCGGCGGCGCCGCCACCCCGCGCACACCGCGGGGCGCGGGCGGTGCTGGGTGGGCTCGGCCCGGGGGGGTGAGCAGGGGGGGCGGGACGGCCGGCGCTACAAATAGGTAGTTTTGTTTCCCTTGTTGTCACTACACGGGCCGCACAAAGCCCCGGCTAAGTTTACTTCCACTCTCTTGTTGGGATCTTTGTTGATAAACCGCACTTGACGACAAAGGAAGGAGGGGAGAGAGAGAGGACGCGCGGAGCGGGAGAGCGGGGCGGGGGGGAAGGGGCGAGCCGCTCTCCGCCACGGCCGCGCTCCCCCCGCCCCGACGGGGCTGCTCCGCCTTTCGGTCGTGAAGGCGGAGGGGGTGCGGGGCTGCGGGGGACCCCGGGGCGGGGGTGTCGGAGCGGGGATCCCGGAGCGGGGCCGTGCGGGGCCGTGAGGGCCCCTGAGGGGCCGGGGCAGCGCGGGGCGCCCCGACGGGCTCAGCCGCGGCGCTGCGGCGCCCCCTGCCGGCCCGGCCGCGCCCCGGGAGAGGGACGGGGGGTGAAGGGAGCGAGCAATTACAGCCCGTCTGAAGAGTAACAACAATAATAATAATAATAATAATAAAAACCTGCCAGCGAACGGGGACGCTTTTTTTTTTTTTTTTCCTGTGCGTGGATTATGCAAATAATTCCTATCGGGTTCAGCGTGTTCAATTCGAAAATTTATATATAACCCCTGGATAAGTGATAGGTTAAACTGATGAAAAATAGGTGCGAATTATGAGATGTGAGATATAACCGGATTCTGATTGTCCAGACACTCCCGAAAGCTGTTTGCTTTCTTACTGTTCTCCCTTTGGTCTGCAGTTGATAAAGTTTTATTTTAAAATTATTTTAGGGATAATTATTTTTTGATTTTTTTTTAAGACGAGGTTGTGGGTGGGTGGCAGTGGTGCTTGTTCGTCGTGCTCAACTGATAAGTGAGGGCTGGCGGTGCGAAGGCAAAGTGTTATTTTTGCTCCGGCTGTAGCTGCGGGAGGTGCGTGGGGTGCACAGCCCAGGGCTCCATGCAGGACCAGGGCGGCGTGGGCTGCCCTGTGCCCGCTGGAGGCCTTTCGGGGCCTGGCCCTCTCCTAATTGCATTTATCATATGAATAAAGGATGGGAAATGCCTAACAATTGTGCTATCGGGAGTATTTACGGCTCTATTTTAATTAACGCTTTTAATTATCGATGCAATAAACTGTCATATATACATAATAATCCACTACAGGAAATAAGGTGAGGGCAATGGCTCTTTTGGGGCATTTTGCGCCTTTCCTCTGGGTATAGATGTTTGCTTAGCAGGGAATACACACATGGGTGGGCGGAAGCAGAGGCAGACCGGGAAGCTAGCTATAAAATAAAATTATTAAAAAAAAAAAAAAAGATGAAATGGCCCCTGACTTTTTATATTAATGACAATAACACCACTGCTCTCTAAGAATACAGCCACGTTGGAAGGGAGGCCTGCGGAGGGATGGTTTAATCTGAGTGGATTTAAAAAATCGTTGCCACTGGTATAATTTATGGAGATGAAAAGTGCTTACATTAAACAAATAGTCTGCAAATGTTCTCAGTGATGGGCTCTGCGGCACACGCATTCTTATTTCCAGGTTATGAGTGTCTTAAAAAGAAAATGAATGTTAACTAGAAGGATTTAATATATTTTTTGTTCTAATACTCGCCGATTTTTCTAAAAGCCCTAAGGATACAACCTATCGTGTTAACTGTATCGGAAAGAATATACACATTTTCATATTATTTTTTTTTCCTGAACCTACTAGTAACCAATCTAAAGCAAACTATTAAGCAGACTTGTGGAGATGGGAGATTGCAGCTCCATTTTTTGTCCTTAGCTGCAAATAGAGGTTTAACTTGCAGTAATTAGGTGAGAACTAGCCAAGCATCTTACTATTATGATGCTTGTTAAAAACGCTTCTTTTCTGCATCTGCATTTGAGTGTGTTCCCCTCCACTCTTAATCTTCTTATGGAAATGAAGGCGAACGGCAGGGAACCTGCAGAGACTTAGAGAATGTCCTTGTTAACTGGAATTTCTCAGCATTGCTAATTAGCAGAGTTTGACGACCACCAGTATTGGGGAAAGCTCTGTTTAGCCACTCACAAACCCTTCCGAGGAAGAGCAGACTAATTTTATTTTGTAATTAAAATCTGAAAAGGGCCCTATTTGACAGTTAGGGCTATGAGAGTTTTATCTCCCTGTGAAATAATTACTGCCTTGATAACTCAATTTTCTGCAAAATGTCAACTGTGAGCTCCAAAAGTTTTAATTTCATTACGTTAAAAAACAACAACAACAAAAAAAAACCAACAAAAAACCCACCAAAACAGGCAAAGGCGAAAATGTGCAGATAAATTTCCTCTCGCCCCTCTGATGCTGTAGCAGTCCAGAGCCGAAGTTAGTCAGGGAAGTTCTATTGCACTAACTATACCCCACTCTCTGGGGAATTTCAGTCATCACATGGTGAGTTTGAGGTAGCATGCCGAGGAAAACTTGGGGAGATACGGTCTGGAATGCCCTAGAATAAAATCCACGTTTGGAGTGGGTACGGGCAGGGGCCGGGGGAGCCCTGCGGCCCGAGCCGCCTTCCCCAGTCCCTGCACGCTCCCGAGGTGGGGAAAATGCAGGATGTCCTCGGCCAAATAAGTATCTCATGGCGATGGCTGGAGACCCTGGGAGCCCCGCCGGGCCCAGAAAGAAAGAGCTCAGGGAAGCTTGGGAAGTTTGGCGGGGCCGAGCACGGGTGAGGCTGGGGCCACCCTCCCTGTGAGGCCCGGGGCGGCTGTGAGGGGGACTTGGGGGGAGCCGAGGCGCCGCAGCAAGTGTAATCCACTCTGCTTGCGTTTTGGATATTTTTTATTATTATTTAAAACGGTTTAATCTCCTTTTTGTCCCTGCCTGTCCAGCAAGTAGCCCGATTGTCGCTCTCAGAAGTGGCATTACATGTACAAACCAAGGAGGGGGCGAGCCACGGCCGGGCCCGCCAAGACCCCATTTCGCCCAATAATTTCATTCAAGGGCTCTAAGGACCCTTGAAAAGCCGGGGAATGCCGAGGGAGCCCCGCGCTGCTCCCGGCCTTTCCTTTCATCCCGCTTCCCCCGAATGGAACCGCAGGGCGAGCACACGTGCGGGGAGCGCACGGCCCGGGCCCGGGCCCGACCGCAGGGCCGGGGGGTTGCGGGGGCGGCTCCCCCGCACCACCGATCTCACCCCGTGCCCTCCGAGCGGCCCCGCTGCCACCGCACCTGCCGGCGACCACCGCATGCGGGAGCCGGGACTGTGGGACCGGGGCGGTAAAAATCACACTGCCGAGAGGTTAAAAAAAAAAAGGAGGGTCGGCGAGGGGGGAGAAGCAAAAATAGAAAGAAGCAGCTCCACTTTCGTCCAGTGCTACAAGAAGCAAATTAAAAAAAAAAAAAAAAAAAAGAAAAAAGAAAAACAACCTCAGATCCTGGAAGGAGTTTAACGTATGCAATAAACAGCATAAAAGCCGACTCGCACACACCACCTCTCGAAGTAGCTTTCAAAGGGCTTCTCAATAAATGGAGAACCCGATTGTCCAAACAGGCTTCCAGGACTCTTCATAAATAGCCAACAGCCTTTTCAAATTGTCCGCAATTTTTGCCCTGCGTCTAAAATCACACTCCCGGGATTTCTTTCCCATAGTAGAATAAGTGCAGCCCGTACTTTTTCTTACCTGACCTTAAAAATAAATCAGAAAATCAAGACCATAGATGAGGATAAACTTAGGAATTGCTGCTTAACATAACGGGGTGAAATTATAGCTGAATGTTGGCTCTTTAGCGGGAAGGCAACACCCTCGAGCGGGATCCTTTTTGGCAGTCTATTTAAAGTTATCTTTCCTTCCTAGTTTTATAAGAACAAATGAGTTTTCTTTTCCCATTGTAGTTGAATGAACTCATGTATATTAAACACAAAACCCCTCCTGAAGAACGCTAACTGCTTTGCCTAAACCCACAAAGGCACAAAAATCCAGAATTGAAGGTTTCCAATTCCTGAATAAGTCCCCTTAACTCTCTCAGGCTCGCAGGAGAGAGAGATTTGGGACATTCTCTGAAAGTCTTAATGCCTGGAAGGGGCTATCTCAAATGTATTGTCTTTTCCTAAAGTTGAGGCTTCTATTTTATTTCCCCCTTTCCTCTTCACCATCTTTGTGTTGACTTAAGAAAATAATGGTCTAAAAAAATGTCTGTTCATGGGATCACACGTGTCGCCCAAATCAAATGAAGTCCTCTTTGGCCCCAGCACAGTTTTGATGGAATTATTCCGGCTCTTCCATTGAATTCACACCATTTCCCAAAGAAGCTCTGGCAGTTTCAATGGGAACGCCTGAGGCACAGCCTGGGGTGCTTCAAGGATACTTCTCTCAGCGCACCTCAAACCCTGGCATCCAGAGGCATGGTTTGAAAAGTACTTTAAAAAAAAAAAAAAAAAAAAAAAAAAAAAGAGGAAAAAAAGTCCTTTCCAGTGATTCTCAGATCACTGACACGATCGCCCATAATGGAGCCAAGACGGTGACTTTTATCTCGCTATTCCTCATAGTCCTTAATTTGGAGCTCATTGACAGGACAGACGGTAATGACACTTTCAGAACTGTTATGGTCTGGAGTGACAATCTCTCCATCTCGCCCATGGTTTATTGACACCATGGGCTCATTGTGTCAACTTAGGCTTGTGATTTCAGAATTCTCCAGCGACGGGCTCGTTGGGAGGATTTTAATTCAAATTATAGACTAGCTGTCTATACTGTGAATTCATATTTAGACGGCGCTCAATCGGAGCGGAGAGACGGTGCTATAAATAATAACAACAACACTTCCCATGTGTCTATCCACTGTCCTCCATCCGAAGACCTGAAAGAGCCTTTGCCGGAGGAGGCCCGGGCTCAGGGGAGGGAGGCGAGGGAGTATCAGGCTCCTCCAAAGCAGCAAAAGGGGGCCTGTCTGATTCCCCGAACATCCTCCACCCGGGCCGAGGCCACGGATGTATTTGCGACCAGCGGCGGCAAGAAAAACGCTTTAGACCTGTACCGCTGATGGGTTGGGTTGGGGTGTGGGGTGCTGTCCGAGGGGTGTCACAACCCTTTTTCCGTGGAAATCACTGATCAGCGGGACTTGTCCAAACACCCTGCCTGCCCTTGTGGAAGCTTTCCCGGTGGGTCCAGATGACTGTGAGGAGAAAGACCTGGGGGGGTGCCCTCGGGCTGGGCTTGCTCAAGCAGCGGGAGGAGCAGGGGTAGAGCTGCGGGTGCTCAGACCAGCAGGTGCCAGGGACAGGCTCAAGGGAAAAACAAGAAAAGGTGAAGTGAGAAACTGGCATTTGAGGTTGTTTTTCTGTTTTTTTCTTCAACTCTCCCCTTCCACTGCTCGAAAGAGATATAGGAAATGCCGATATCCAAAAAACCCCTCCTTCCAAAAGACATAAATAAACTAAAAATGCACTTTTCCTCCAACTGGAGATGAACGAGACTGAACAGAGAGCTAACCCCCTCTTGCTGCCAGCTGAGCACAGAGCTGACCCCCCCTTGATGCCAGCTGTCTGCCAAGCCTGGGACCCGATCCCAGATTTACAGCATTTGCTCCCTGGAGTAAAGTCCGCGGAATAAAACCGGGCAGCTGAGTTACGGACTGAGCCCCCAGGAAAACCGCATTTTGGTTAAACCGATCACTCGGGACCCTCGACTTTATGTGCCAACTTCTGCCTTTCGGAGGGGGGAGTTTACGACCCCTTTACAGCCCCCTCACAACTGCTGTTTCTAAGGGGAGGACTAACAGCCCCTCTCCTGGAACCGGGTTAATCATTCACCTTTCGACAGGAGTCACTAAATTTTTTGCCTCCTGACGTTAAACCGTGTGTACCAACTGCTCTGCATTTTTTCCGTTTCCTGTGGTAATTGACATATAATATCTCTTGTTTATAACCAGCTTGGCAGATCTATACAGATGTATATTTTTTCTTAATTTCGGAGTTATATATACGGAACACATGCTAACTAAAGAAACAGTAGAGGAAATCTGGGAATTCCGTTGTGCAGGAAATCTGTGCAGGGCTCTTGCTATTATTTATAGAAAATGCCATGTCTTTATTTTGGGCGCTCTTACTACAGAATTGCCTTATTAGGAGTCTCGAGCGGAGATCAAACTGGAAGAATGGAGTCAGTATACTCAGCGCGACAAACAATAATATTTCATAAAAATCTATTCCAATATAATTTCTAAAGTGAAAAGTTTATTGTGAGACCAACAACCATAGGGTTCCTCTAATAGAGAAACTGTGGCGTTATGACTTCCATCCAGGCTGTCAACAGAAGATACAAAATAACCCCAATTTGGCAGAAATAATTTGGTTTCCATTAGTCTTTCTCTTCGCACGCAAGATGCATAAACCGTGCTGGGTACTACCACAACTCGCAAATACCGCCGTTAAATGCACTACAGAGAGCTACGCAGATGCTTATAAAATAAGTAGAGAATTAATCTAAAAAGTTAGTGACAATGCAGCCCGTCACATATTTTGGTTAATCGTTTTATATCACCAGGTTTCTTTTAAATCTGTCATCTCCACAGCAAGGAAATAAAACCGCACTCCAGGCATTCACTTAAAATAACTCTTCTTCCTTTTGCAGAATTGGGGGAGGGGGTGTTTATTTTGCTTCTTTTTTTTTTTTCCTTTTTTTTTTTTTTTTTTTTGAGGGGGGAATTGATACGACTTTATGGCTTAGGGTTTTAAACATATGCCATTTTCGAAAACGTTTCCTTAATGAAAAGGAAACGTTCAAGGCTGCTCACAAGCAACACCTGTCAACACTGACTTACTTAAGACACCTTCGGAGGAAAACACAAGCAGGAGCTTCTGAAAGGCTGGCATTTGCTGACAGCACTGGAACACCGAAGTTGGGAACGAGGAAAAATTAATCCTTATTTTTGTGCCTAACGCTGCCAATAAAGAAGATGTTCTTTCGGGGATGTCCCGCTGCCCGCCGGGGCGGTGCGGTCCCGCAGCAGCACCTCTGCTCTGCCTGGGCTCGGGAGAGCATCACACACCGACATTTCTATAAGACCCAGGCTTACGGGAAGCTCTGCTTAGAAACAAATCCGTGGCATTTTAATTTTTATTTATTTATTTTTTTTTGGTCACGTTTGTAAATCCACAGAGCAAACACCACAAGCTGGAGGCGGCTTCCCTGACCGCGGTTCCTGGGCCGGGCTATCCGCTCACCCTGCCTGCACCTCACCGTTGCTTACTTTAACCCCCCTGCTCCAGAGACTCCAAGACGCTTCCATTCGCGGGTTCCTCGCCTCGCCATGGGTCCCGTCCCGGCGCTCCCGCTCCACCCGCGGGCGCGTCTCTCCCGCGGAATTCCCCGCGGGCACCCCCGGCGCGGCCGACAGGGGGCGCCGCCTCCCGCCCGGAGCGGCCGCAGGAGCAGGGGGAGCCCGGGGGGGTCCGGGAGGGACCGGGGGGAAACTGGGGAGCCCGGAGCCGAGCGGGGTCGAGTACAGATCTTTAGTCGTCGTGGATAAAAAGAGATTAAAGGCTAAATTCTTTCCTTTTTTTTTTTTTTTTTATCAATTTTAACCAACTACGGAAATGTAGAGCTTTCAATCCTTTGATGTTTCCCCAGAAAGAAACTGTTATATGGGGTTGTGAAATTACATCGTCTCAGAGCCAGCGAACCAGCCGTGGAGTGCTAAAATAATTTAATTAAAAATAATAATAATATAAGGACCCGAGCTTCCGCAGAGGCACTTAAAAGCTGACACGTGTCCCTCCGTCTCTGCTCTCCCTAGCGCTCCCGATGTTTCCTGACTGCCGTTTGATGGCAATAATTAAAAATAAGATAACCCCACGCTAGCAGGGAGCTCGCATCCCTCTCTTGCAGCGCGCTGTCCTCACCCTGCCCCTGCACGGCCGGCCCAGACGCCCAGCCCCGCTCTGCAGGGGCAGAAGAGCATAAAAAACCCAAATCGCTAAAATAATAAATGAAATGTTGGACTTTTACCATATTAACACTAAATAAAATTGTAACCAGCTACCCACTTTCCCCCTACTACAAAACCCCTTCACCTGTATTTAAATAGCACGTCTTTAATTACAGCAGTTGGGGATGTATGAGGCTGAAATGAAATTAGCAGTCATTACCAGTCCTTTAACTCTGTGGTGCTTTTGATCAGCACTAAATTAGCTTTCCAGTCCTAACAAAGGCTCTATAGCAAGCAGTGGGCTGTAAATAAGACAGCTCGACCTGCCCTCAACACCTTTTCTCTTGTCAATCACAGCTCTATCATTCAGCCCAAGATTAACCTTTATCTACCAAATTCTTACCAAAAAAAAAAAAAAAAAAAAAAAAAAAGGGACGGCGGGGGGGGAGAGAGGGGGGAAAATCCAACCTCAACTTTGCTAACTGTAACTAAAAAGAGCTTCCCTTTAAACGGTATTATAATGAGCCCAGGTGTCAAAATCGGTCCTTTCCCAGCCCCAAGTGCATCCGAAGGCAGTCAAACGTATGGATGATTTATTATCAGCGGAGCGCTGCCCGGCCATGCGCCGCCTCTCCCCCTCGGTGTACCCCCTTCTTGGGCGTGCGGGGCCCGGGGAGCCCCGCCGGGCTGATCCCCCTTTTTCCCGGGATGGGGCCGGGAACGCCGCGCGCCGCCGGAGGGATCGTGCCGGGAACGCGCCGCGCCGCCCACAGGGGGCGGCAGAGAGAGGCGGCCGCGGGCTCTCCGCCAGCGCTGCGCGCCCGGGAACCCCCGCGGCGGCCGCTCCGCGCCCCGCGCACGGCCCCGGCCCTTCGGACCCACCTCCCGGACAGGGGAACCCGCGGCGGAGCGCCGGGAGCGTCGCGGTGGCTCCGTGCACCCCGCCCGGAGCGATGCGCGCTGCGCAGGCGGGAGCTGCGCGCTGCTCCGCGAAACAGCGGCCCCGCCTGAAACACCCCCGGGGCGCGGCGGGGGAGCCTCCCGGCTCCGCTCCAGCGCTCCCCGCGGGCCGTGTGCTCCCGGGGAGAGGGGAAGGCAGGGCAGAGGCAGCCTGTGCACCGGGAGCGCCTCTGCCCAGCCTTGCGCCCGGCGCTGCGCGGCCGCGCAATTTCAGCCGAGCCCAAAACCCGCGCGCGAGTTCCCCGAGGTTAAGGCGGCGGAGCTCGGGGCGGCGGGTCGTAGGTGGGAAGCTACATTTGCAGATCATTTTAAAGGTCACGGGGGAGGAGGGGGGAAAAAAAACTGTGAATGTCAAAGTTGTGCTGCAGCTACTTACATGTCGGTGCCAGAGCAGGGTGGTGGCTGTGAGCGGTTTGATTGGCAGCTCAACGCGAAAGTCCGTGCGGACTCCGGAGCCCGGCGCAGCCCCGGGGGTCTGAGCACTTTTCACCGGACAGAGGCAGTTGAAGGAAGCTCGCACATCCCCTTCTCTTCTCCTCTCCTCTCCTCCTCCATCCAGGACAGAGAATGAATCCATTTCGGTTTTTCTTCCCTCGGCTCTCCTTCCGTTTGCCTACACATCCTCCAAGTCCTAGCCCTAGCTTTTAACTGCAGTCCCTGGAACAAGAGGGGAAAAAATCGTTTATGGCTTAAAAAATCCAAATGGCTGATTTTGTGTGTGTGTGTTATAAGAATGCACCCACAACAACAAAAAAGTCACTTCTCTGTCCCCCACCGTACAGCAGAAGAATAATAAAAAAGCTTTATATTTTTGCAGTGGGTATTCAAAGATAATTTGATGCCATTGTTTCTGCTACAGATGGTTCTTTTTAATACAATAACACTGCTCTTTGTGCATACTACACACAATAAAAATCGAAAGCGTTCTCCTGAATAACCATTTTGTTCTCGCTTGTATACAGGCCAACAAAAGCTGCCGTGAGGTAATGGGTTCTGTTTATTGAAGCCATAGAATAGAGGTTTGATAAAGATTTTTGTATATGGGGGAAAAAAAATTAAAATAAAGACCTCGCAAGGTCGAGCTGATCTCTGCGTATTTATTACCACTGAAATATTTTATCAATATATATTTTGAGTTGCAGCTGCAGGGATCCTTCCTCCCCTCCCCCCATCCATAATCAGCCCAAACATCTGTTTCTTTGAATTTGGGGAGATCTGTAGTCGTGGCCAGACCTAAAAATCCAGACTTTATGAGCGAGCGGGGCAAAGGGGCTCAGCGCGAAGGCAGCGGGCGATGGAGAGGCGAGGCTGAGCAGCCCCGGCTGTGCCTGTGCGCGCCTATCTTTGTGTGCCTTGCTTTGCAATCTGCTGTCCACGCACACGCACACACAAAGGCGCAAACTGGTGCTAACAGCCGCCGGGATTAGCCCACGGGATTTTTCCGGCTCGCAGCGTGTCCCTGCGCTCCAGCACCCTCCGCGGCGCGCAGATCCCGCGCAGCGCGGCTGCTGCGCGGGTTTTGCGCGGCTGTTGCGCGGCGCCACCGCCGCCCGCAAAGTTCCCCAGAGCCTCCAGAGACGCCCCCAAAAACGGGGTTTCGGGTGTGCCCCCGCCGGGACCGCGGGCTGCGGAGCGCAGCGGGCAGCGGCAACCGGGAGCCGGCGAGTGCAGAGGGTGCTGCGAGCTCCAGCAGAGTTCTGGTGCGTTGCTAACTTTCTGCCAAGTAATGAATAAATTAGCACCGCTGATAAATGTTAGAGGGAAATGTTAGGGAAATAAACGTTAGAGGGAACCGCCAAGACCCACAACGATTTTTTTTTTTTTTTTTTTTTTTTTTTTGGTCCTGGAAATTGTTTCACAGGTCAAAAATTCTGCGCCCGAAAGTCGCCCGGTTACCTAGTTTGGGATCTGGTTACGACTGTAGCAACTCGAAGAGAGCCCCAAAGCAGAAGAAAGTGCTTAGACAATAGGGCTCTGCGGGAAAGTTGTTAGTCAGTGACTGTGTTTGTCTACCTTTCTATAGGAATTAATGCCACAGTTCTCTGTGCCTCTGTAGCCTGGACTGACAGTAATCCACCTCTGTGACTTCTGCCCTTTGTGTTTTCACAAAACTCGGCTCACTTGTAGCACGACAACAGCACGGAATAATGACTTTAACCTTCAAACGTTCTTTAATTAGCTTTTTCAGCAAACTAAAAGATGCTCAAATGAGCCCTTTGACAAAAACTGACCTGAGCCTTCAAATTCTACTTTCACTTTTAGGACTAAGACGTTATTGGTTCACAACTCGTCTGAAGTCATCTAATAAGGGATTATTTAGGAACTATTACCCACACGCCAATTAAAGCCTCTCCGATGAAATTCGGGAGACAAAGATAAGCATCAAAACGGAAAATTAAACTATTTGCACATGGCTTGTTTTTCAACAACCCATTTTCCATCTCAGGATAAACATCTTCGCGCCAGCTCGCTCCGCCGGAGCGGGGAGGGTGCGGGGAGCCTCTTCGGGGCGGCCGCGGAGCGGCGGCCGCGGCCCCGCCGGCAGCACCCGCAGCAGCGGCCCCGCAGCCCCCGCACAGGGGGCCGCGCTGCCGGGGACGGGCGAGCTCTGCTTTCCAGGCTTAACGCCAAGAGGAGGCTGGCGGGGAGGGTGGCAGAGCTCACCTCCGGGCACAGAGTTCAACCAACCTCCCGTCATTTTGCAATAGCCTTTACATGTTAAAGGAGGAGCGGGGTGGAGGGGTTGAAGTGGCACAGAAGATCCAAACGTGCCAAAGTTCAGGGAATCGTGTAAGAACTTTCCTAAGATTAGCGAAGAAAGTACCGCTTCTCCTGAAGATGTATTTTCTCAGAGCAGTGAAGGAAAGAAATCAGCAGGAAATGCGTATTTTGCTACCTACGGTGGTTCTCTGGGTTAAATGGGAACAAGGTTCTGAGTAGTTTAATACTGACTTATCAGTGAAAGATGATATCTCTTTTTCTTTCCAGCCAGAATATTCCGATGGTTCAGAAATCCTACCTCGTTCTTAACCGTTGTATACAAATTTTGGAGAGAGTTTGCAGGCAAATCCTACGGCAAGCTGACAAAGAGATTCCAGGAATGCCACGCATCTAGGAGGGAAATACGAATCCTTCTCTTTAGCCTGAAGCACGAAATTGGCTTAAAGCTCATTTTGCAGATAACCAGAAACGAAATCAGCACTGCGTGGACCGAGTGGCTACAACTTTCTAATGCTTTGCAGCAGTAACTAATACTTTCTGGAGGGAAGGAAAAACAAACAAACAAAAGTTAAAAAGTGAACCACAGATTGGAAGGGCTGTGAAAGAAATTCGCATCTCAATATGCGTTTTTCTTCCTGATCTGCGGAGAGCTGGGCTCCCGCACGGGCATTGGTACCCTTAAGCCTCTGTGCAGAGATCGATCCAACTGGCTGGGAAAATGAATATCCTGAATTTGGACTTTCACAATTCATTTTAGGCTCGTAAAAAACCCCACCTGCATCCAGGTGCATAGACAAAATAACGGATCACCCCAAAGGGGCTGTATGTAGGTATAGCTCTAAGTTGGGTGTTCAAACAGAACAGACCAGTGAGGCGTTTGCCAGACACGGTCTCCCGTAGAACGGCTGAGTGCCGGAGTTTGGCTCACATCTATGTCCAGAAAAAGAGTAATTTCAGACTTCTGGAGTTCTGACCCAGGACAAAGCACTGAAGCACTGACGCTGCTTCAAAAAAGAGGGAGCAGCCAGGATGCTGTATTTCCCACCGCTAGCCAATATTTCTGCCCTTGCCGTGTCCGACACTGCTCAGCCACAGCCTCTGCCGGACTCCATCGCGCACGGACCGCGCTCCCTCGCCCCGGGGCTCCGAAGTTAATCTTCCCCGGAGGAGTTGAGGTTAACACCGAACAGGACAAGCCCTTCTTTCGCATTCTGGCTCGCTGACAAGAGGGTTAAAGTTTAATACCAGCGGGCTGCCCCGACTCACCCCCTGCCCACGGCTGCCGGCGGCCACGCGGGACGCGGCCCGGGCGGTCCCGGGTGGGGACTGCGGGTCTCGCCGCCCCCGCGCCCCTCGCCCCGGGCTCGGCGGAGGTTGCTGGACTCGGATACGAGGCCCGCAGCAGCGGTCGCCCACCCGCCGCTAACCCCGCGGACTTCTTTCTAACTCCAGGATTTCTTTCCCTATCAAAGGGGCTTCCCAACCATTTCCAGAAGTTCTCACCCTCTGGTTTCACTTTAACGACGTTCGCGCTTTTCTAGCCAAAAAAGCTACGAGGGGGAAGTGTGGTGTGCTGTCCGGGCACTGCTGTGCTCCAGGGATACTGGAGAGAGAATACACTCCTCATGTTTCCCATGATGGATATGCTTCCCACCACGCCGCAGCCTTGAAACACACAAAGTCTCGGAACACACCAATAGTAGGTTTTTTTTTTTTGGTTGCTTCCCCCAGTCCTCCAGGATATGACGGTAGAAAATCCAGTAACTGAGAAGCAAAGAAGCTGTACCACACAAGAGCAGCTCTGGAGGAGCAGCAGGTTTGCAGGATGTGCAGGCCCTTCACTGCATGGAAATCTATGGAAGAACTTGAGATGTGCCTCCTAAAATTTCAGAATTTTCAGCTGTTTAGTTTTTTTCATGATTGCTATGGGAGACTCAAGGCCTGTTCATTTATTACCTGAACATTTATTGCAATATTTTTGCTATGCCTAGCTGTGGTGCCAAATATACCTTTACTGAAAGATGACCACATGGTATAAGATAAATTTCTCTTAGGATGAAAAGCAGAAAGTACTGCACTGGTAATATTATGTATTTTGTCCAAGTATCTCTGGCACTCGATACCTTTACACATTCAGTTCCTTAGATGACAACTTCCTTTGGAACTGGACTTTTTTTTTTGGTTTTTTTTTTAACATGCTAAAGCTGAATTTATCAACTAAGCGAAACTTGTTAGCAATAACTCCTAAATTCCTGTGTATGCTATGTCTGCATTACAAATATATTGATTCTAAAATGCTTTGGTAAATAAAAATAAAATAAATAGACAATGAGCATATATGTGCACACACTGTATATGTATATATATACACACACACATATATATATACACACTTTGCACTGCACTCTTCATGCCCATGCAGATGGTATACACTATACATATGACAATATACAAATACAGTCTAGTGGCTGGTATATGATGTTGCACATTTAAAGGAGTCAGAGTCTCCCTTCACTCATAATTCCACACATGCACATGGAGTTTGCATGGGCTCTCACATCCTAAATCATGTGGGAAACATGATTCTTAATTCTATATTGTGAATATATTACCATGGAGTAAGGTGACAATTCACAACCTATAAACATGTCCTTTCTCAAAATTTTGGTGTTCATTACACACTTAGTTCTGCTGTTAGCAGACTGGAACTGGAAAGCAGAGCACGAGTCTTGGCAGGAGGATCCCAGTGAAGTCCAGAGAGCTTTTCACTGGCAATATTCTGATTGGCACTTTTTTTTCATCATCATTTATTTAAGATATAAGAGGCGAATTTGGGGAAATTAATTTCTTTCTCGGTGGTTTCAGTATGATTTCAAGTAGTCCATCACCACCTCATGACAGTAACATCTGCTGATCCCCATAACTCGCAGTGAATGACTGACTTTCTGAGGTAAATTCAGTTAATTTGGACACATCCACATTTAGTCAGACCCCCACAATACTTGCCCCTATTATTCTCATTTTTTTCCATTCTACCTATTATAGAGCTCAAGTAAATCAGGGTCCATAATGGGCCACAACACACTTCTCCCTCTGAACAACACAGGCCCTGAGCACGAATCCCTCTGCATAATTTGACACCCTCCACCAGTATTACAGAGTAGCAATTCCAAGGTTCCTGACAGGTCAAGAAACTCAGGTTATTTGAAAGAACATTAATAAATGAGAATATGCAGAAATGAGAGATAGTTATTTGCAGCAGAAAAAGGGCAAAAACCTCATACTGTAGCTGGCACTGAATTAAAAAGTATGCAGCGGATTAGATATCAAGCACTCCTATCAAATACAAGGCCCAGGAACCTAGGGGGAGTGAAGTGTGTAAGAGCAGATGCTTAGAAGGTAAAACACCCCAATTAACCTCATTATCTGTTACAAAACTGTACTATTAATATTCTGTGTTTTTCAAATCACTGTTGTTGTTGTTGTTGAAGAGAATCTGTTGACTATAGCATGTGTTTTGCTGTAGTCTCCCAAATCAGCATTGCCCTTCTTAAGGTCAGGGGAATGTATCTTAAAACATTCATATATTTAAAAAATATGTATTGTTATTTTAATAGGCACTGTGGATAGTTTAATTTGTATCTGTATTAAATTAAACATATGGTGAACAGGGTATAATAGATTTTCTATAATTTAGCTGCCAATGTGGCAACAGAAGCCAGTTACTCTCACCAGCAGACTTGTCAGTGGTTTGTTTACTAGCTTATTTGAATTAAAATAAAGCTTCGCTTCTGCTGACTGCACATCATTATCTATGAGACCATAATCCTGCTAGCAAATCCTATATCTTCCAGAACTGGCTCTTTTGTTTGGGATTACTGAGAGCTTAGCCTATAACAAAGAGGAATAAGGCATCCCTCTCATCCTCGTAATTAAGTGTGGGGAGTAATTTAGAAACAAACCCAGAAAGATGTACAATTTGGAGTTCTGCTTCTATACAGGATTGGGGAACAGAAGAGGCCAAACACTGATTATGTTAGCACAATATTTAAACTATTAAACTACTGTATAACAGGAATCCAGCTTTTAAAAAGAAATGACAACTATCAATAAAGTATTAAGTTGCTTTACACTGGAGACATTTTTTGCTTATCTGAAGGTATGCTGGCAAATTTGGGTGGAGCTTGAAGACTGAACACTATTTTTAATCTCAGTTTTTCTATATGCATATACTAACATTTAAACTTCTATAACACCTCAATTTTTAAATTAAAGAGCATAATTTAATATATGAAACTTATTTTTTTAAAGTACCCCTTAAATGTTTTAACTATTTCTGAATATTTTCTAGGAACAGGAATATCTCTGGCAGCTGAACATGCTTGTTTAAGTGCTCTGTTTTGATACCACCAAGATTTATGTTTTCCTTTGGGAAAACAAGTAGTTTGAAGTTGTTAGCATTTTACAGCTATGACCATAGCACTCAGGAAGAAAATAAAGAATATTTTAACATAGGTATTCTTAGGTCAACCAATATCACAAATTTTTCAAATTATCCAAATCTATTTCTTCTCGAAACAAGAGTTATGCCAAATACAAGTAATAGAAATTAATAACTAGGTCACAAAAATAGAAGCCTCGGGAGTATACAGATACACAATATCTATTAGCAGAGGGCTAATAAGGACAGGGGTTGATTTATAAAAGTCTTCGACATTAATTGTCACAGATGGGAATTCTGAGGACCTCTGTGAAACCAAATGAGGCCCTAGTGAATTATAAAGCAGGTCCTTAGACTTTAAAAACATTTAGGCAAAGTGACAGTTCAGAACATCTGTTAGCCTTCTGTCTGAGTATAAACTGGATGTCATGGAGTGCACAGCTGTAGGCATTTTCTGCCTCTTTTTGCCAACATCTGTCACAGCATTACAGTAATATAGGTAATTATCAACACCTCATATAAACTGTTTGCTATTTTAATTTCTGAATAAGTAAAATTAGCATTATAACCTCTTGCACAAAAAAAAAAAAAAAAATCCAGCAGTGGAAGAATACACATTCCCTTTTAAATTTGAATGATAGGTCTCATAATTTTAGGAGAGCTGAAATTCAGACAAAAATCTCTACTGCAAATAAGGTCCTTAGGATAACATAAAAGACTTAGGTGAAAACAAGTTTAAATATTCTCCTTTTCTCTCTCTGTTACTTAAAAAAAGACATCTAAGTCTCATCTGTCATAAGCAAAGAAGATCAGTAGCAAGAAAAGATAGGAAACCGTTAATCATCTATGTTTTTTTTTCCATGCACAAGCAGCTGTCAAACGATGTATGTTTTACCACAGTAACAAAGCCAAGGGCTCATCATCACCAAGCAATTTTACTGTCAGCTGGTCATCCTTCTTCTCAACAGTAAGAAAGTAAGAGACCACCTTGCAGCAGTGCACAGAAGCTCGACCTGATGCTGAGGGGAGTGGGGTAATAACCCACAGGACTTTCAGAAATAAAGGAGTGTGCCAGGGGCCCCTTGGCAACTAAACAGAAAGGGGTAAGCAGGAAGAGATGCTCTGAACAAATAAGCCTTTAAGCCAACTTTTCAGGACCACGTCCAGTTACCACATAAGAGACGAAAAAAACACTGCCCAGTCCTGTCAATCATCTGCTTGATGGTGGACAGCACAGAGAAGATTTAAAAAGTGACCAGTACTTTGGGATCCTCAGTTTTGGAGGCCCAGGTGATACACTTTGTAAGAGCATGATTTGCAGAAGGCAGTTTCTTATCGTTTGTGATAATCAGGCTCCTGTGACATGTTTCTAGCTGAACACCAAAACCATCAACCATTTTGATAATAGTGGCCCACGTGGTGGTTACCTTAATGAGAAGCAATTTTGTAAGTGCCCTTCATGGTCCTGTAGGGCAGAGGATAAAGAATGGTAGAACAACAAAGCAATGCTGTAACAACAGCAGTGGAGACATATTGGCCCGAACATGCAAGTATGAACCTGGTGATAGAAAATAATCATGTGGCAATGAGTTTTATTAACTTTCACAGAAGTGATGATCATATCCAGCTCATATTTATTTTGCTTTCACCACAAAAAGAATAACACCTCTGCTAGAAGCTAATGTTCCAACATGGAAAACCTGAAAAAGTGCCTTTAGCTCTTTTTGTAAAGGAAGCATATGGGACAAAATGGTCACCAATATGCTATTTTTAGTACCTGAACTACAGTTCAGAAGATAATACCCAATTACTTGATATAGTGCTCTGTACACTCTCTGAACAACAATAGTGGACTGAGAAGCAAGAGAAAGCACCAGAATATGGTTTTGAAGTCATTCAGATTTCATGTATTTTATTTTCTTCTAAAAATAAAGGCTTTGAAAAGAGGTGCAGTGTTGTCCAGGTTGAAGGAGGGGGACAGAGAAAGGGAGATGAGAGTAGATGGAGGCAGAGACCTTGACTACAGGACAAGACAGCTAGGGCACAGATAGCCAGAAATCTAGAGAAAAGAAAGAGAAAATGCATCTGGGGTGCACAGCCAGAGAAAGGCATCCATGTAGCTTAAAGCCTGTTGTACCTGTACCTGGTAAGGAACACCACATTCAGGACAATCTATTCTGTTGGGGGCAATACAGGATTTTACTAATTCTGTTGTTTCCCCTAATTTCCACTCCGATGGACTGTGAATTGTGGTGGCTGAGTTGCAGGTGTATGTTTTTTTTTAATAGCCTCTGCTAGCAACGCAGTAATTTTACTGAGGACACAGAGGACAGCTCTGTGCCGGTACAGTTTGAGGCTGATCCAGCAATTTTGGAAGGAGATGCACAGATACCTTGTTGTCTTGCTTTCTTATTTTCCCCTTCTCTGTTTCTTACTACCTCTGCAGCATTTATCACACCTCCTCCTATTTTCTCGTCACGCATAGTCAAAATTAGCTGAAATTGTGGACCTACTCCACGCAGTCTGAGGTCCACCACTCTAACAAAGACTATTCAGTGATGAGAACTGTTTTTACTGTGGTCCTAAACCACTTGTGAGATGTCTGTAGGTTGGGACTATTTCTTTCAAGAGCTCCATCCCTCCACTGAACAATTACGGCTCTGGCTTTTTCATGCCAAGTGTAACTCTGCATCCAGGTGGATGTTAGGCAGGTTTTACCAAATTACAAGCTGCAGGATAAATATTTTCCTCCTACTTTTGGTTTCCATGTTAAGATTCTTAAACATTTATTTTAACACTTGCAAATAAAACTATCTTACATGTTCCCATCACCCTACTACCTAAATGCATTGTTCAAATGCCAAAGACTATGTGAGCTATTGCAGATCACATAATAGGTGCCTACACATTCACTATTCTAGTAATATTTATTATTGAAACAGACTGTTTTGTAAAGAGCTCTGAGATACCTAGGCCATAAAAAGTGTGATATAAAACAAAATGCTATTCAGTTCAATAGATGTCTGATAAGAAAAGAACCCTAAAATTTGAACAGTTCCTCCTCCCCTTAATCAGCCCTAACAATGGTACCCCAGTCTCGGTGCTCCTGCACGCAGCAATATCTGTCTTTTAAAGAGAGGAATAGGAACGTGCAGCTAAAAGAGAGTGCTCATTGGTAGAACATTGTTAGGTGGTTTATAATTGATAGTTTTCAGCATCAGCACAAAGGTAAGGGCTTTAGCCTTGAATACTACTCACTAACAATATACCCACATTCAGAAAACTAGTGCTAAATGTATTTATTAAAATAAATGCTTTAAAATAGTCTGCTTTTCATACAAAGTAATTATCTTACACTATGTGTAAAAGGTACTTTTGTAATCAATGGTATACAACCAGCTTCAGATACAACCACACACACATCCCATTACACACAGTGATGCTCATCAGATTGCTTGGGACTGAATCATTTCATTATGTTCTGTAGCTTAATTCTTCAATTCCTGTAGCTTCAGCTGGAATTCATCCAGATCAGCCCTGCTTTCTAAGATTCAATCAAAATACTTCAAGGCCACAACCACCAAATAGTACAATCAGCTCTAAACACAGAATAAGGTATTTCATAGTTTTTAGAGGCTCATAGTTCCTGTTCTAATAGTGCCAGGACAACAGGATTTTTCCCCCTTTTCTTTCTTTCTTTCTTTCTTTCTTTCTTTCTTTCTTCCTTTTTTTTTTTTCCACTTCTAACCTATTATTTACCAAAGGACAAGAGAAGGATTTTGTGGGTATAAGTGAATTTTGTAGCAGTCAAAATAGGCAGTCAAAATAGACAGTAACAACCAGCTGGAGAATTTTAAATGCTCTAAATTTACACAAGTCCCGTCTAAGAAGCGAATCACTAACAAGCTAATGTATAATTTTTTTTTTTAATATACATTGGGTATTCCAGAACAGTCAAGAGATGAAACAAAAAATAAAAAGTAGAAAAAAATATAATATAGTAACAGGTTATGTTTTTTCCACTGAACCAGGCAAAAATAATCTCACTAATAGAACTAGATGAGCAATCATGAGGGTTAAAAATGGTTAATTTCATTTGGTTTTCTGTAGAATCCTATCTCTTGTAATTAATTTATTTACAAGTATTTGGGTGACCATCAATTTATTAATAAAAATATTTGAGAGTTGTAGGCTATGCAAATTCTATTATTAATTAGTGTCTGGTGGTGTCTGATGATCAGATACTTGTGCTTATAATTCTTACACCTACAAAAATTTTTTCATACAATACACCAGAAGGCTTCTGTACTTGCGTAGAGTGGACAACACTGATCTTGAGTGGCTTTTTCCCCTCAGGATCAGTGTTTCCATGGCGAGTCCTGTGGGGATCTATCTCATCTTTTCTTCTCCGCAGTAGGCATTTAGGGATAATAAAATACTTACTGAAGAGGTATGTTCTATGCTATTTGCAATAAGCTGATGATAGTCAACATCACAATCCAGACCCACAAAGGCACTGGGAAATCAAAGAGCCTTGGGCTCCTCAATACATCCGTCCATACGAGCCTGCATCTCTCAAGTATCTGATTTATCCTTTTAAATGTTCCACCTTGTGGGGACAGGGACACAGAACAGAGTTAAATGACCAAAGATCTCTGGATAAGATTGAAATGGTACTGGCTGATCATCAAATGACAGTCATACGACTTCCCTACCTTTGATTTTATCTATCCTTTGTAGTGCACATGGACAATGTAGAGCAGCTGTTGGCCCTCACTGCTCTTGGGTGCATAGTGACAATGTCCTGGGCACTTCCTACCATCCAGAGAAGCAAAAGGGAACTGTGCTGTTAATTCTAATTTTTAAGTAATTGAGATTGCCTTAAGAACTTGTCATAGCACTACTCAGGCAGTGGCAAAAGCTAAAGTAGAGAACCAGAATCCTATAGACTAATTTAGTCCTGATATTTATAAGATCCTAGGATCCTGTCCAGCCTAATGTCTATAAATAGTTCCACCGGAAAAAAATCACTTATGAACTTGAGCACATTGGGAACTGCTGGACTGGAGCCTTGGTGAGTCAATTCTCACTGCTAGCACTGCTCCTCCATTGCCAAATGCTTGAAATTTGTCTTTTTGTGTCCTTTTTCTACATTTATTCATGCTAATAATCTAATCTTACATACTAAATATGATGATATCATTTAGGATGTTCCAATTATGGAAAAAAGTAATAATCCAAGTGAAAAGTCCTTTGCAACACACATCATCTCCTCATCCTATTGCCATTAAAATGTTCAATTTCAAAGGACTAAGCATAATTTTCTTTTCCTTACACTCTTTTTTTTTGGTCATTCGTTTTATTTCCATTACAACTCTGGAAAAGGATGTACTTCAGTAGATGATAACTGAGACTACACTATTTAACAGATGCAGAAGCTATTCTACATTTCTGAATGACTAAATTTAATCCTACTAAGAAAGCAGAAGTTTTACATTTCTTTTAACAGGACACTTTTTGCAGATTAACTAACTCACATTACTTTTCTTGAAGGAAAGTAAGAAAGAGCATTTGTTTGATTTTAAGCATTTTGCATCATTAAAAATGCAAATTATAGACACAATGATACATGCACACATACATGGAAAAAGTCATCCACTTAAATGGTCAAATCACAGAAACCCTCATATGAGCTAATTTACTCTCCCTTGCCACTATAAAATAGCACAGAAATGGAAATGCTCTATTGCAGAGAGTGAATAACAGTTTTATTTGCAGTATTTATAAGCCAGCTTATCCACTGCAGGGCTGTAACCAGAATTTTCAAGTGCCTTCCGTGGAATTCAGAAAAAGGTAAGAACTTCGTAGGTTTAGTTTGTGTGATTGCAGATTCACACAGCACAAGATGTGATTGCATGAAATCTGAAACCACAAGAATGGTGGCACCATGGCTGCATCCTGCCCTGCATCCTCCTCCAACAGGGAAGATCAATGGAAGTGCAAAGAAGAGCATTAGGGCAGAATGAGTACAAAGTGCTTATTCCCTACCATATTCCCCTCATCTCCAGCTATTTGAAGTTCAGGAACTTTCTGAGTCTAAGACAGATTTTAATAGGATTTTGATGAATTTTCCATTCCTTTACTTGCTCCCCCCTCCTTTCCCCACCCCCAGTCATGTGAGCATTACCAAAATTCCGTGGCAGAGTTTCAGAGGTGATTTGTGGGCAATGTAAAATACTTGTTCTCTGTTTGTTTTTAATCCTCTGCCTAATAAATTTTCTTTGCTGCCCTCATTCCTTGCTCCGGCAGTTGCTGATTCAGCTTAGGGGATTAGTGTCACCACCTTTTCTTAGCTACTTCCCACTGGAAGTTCCCATTCCAACACAACTGCACATACACTCAGTCTGTGAACAGGTTTTATTCAAATCATCTGGTTAGTATTTTTTTTCCCATTGACTGTTTGTTTTAAATTGAATCCCATTGACAGAACACATGCAGTTCTGCTAGCAAGTGTCAAGCTGCCATAAATGTTGATAGAGGAGGAAAAGAAGGGACAAGTAACAGGTCCAAGAAGTGGTTGGCAACTTTTCACCCAGATCAGCAGCACATTCTTAACGTGAGAATGTTCACATGGATGCTCTCAAGACTGCAGGAGTCACAGTGTCACTGTGTCATCGTGGTTTATGTCTGCCATACCAACAAGTGGAAATTTGCATGGAAACCCACTGGGATGGAAAAAGGAGTCTATGTGTGGTTCTCTGTGGTTATCTTCACAGGGTGCAGTTACTTGCTAGTCAAAAATGATTAAAAATAATAGTTTATTTGCCATTGGAAAGAAATGGTTTGCCTGTCTGCAGTAAACAAGGCTACAGAAATATTCAATGGAATCCTCAATGCCTGCCTGCAATTACATTGCAGGTAACCATACCATCCACCTACCTCTTCCTTCCTGTTTTTTTCTATCAAAAGTTTAAACAGAGAGACTGCAAAATTTATTTCAGCTTTTAGATAGAATAGTTTCCACTGGACTTAACAGAGAACCTAATGTTCCCATCAGCAGACTCAACGTTCTGAACTCTGAGGATGTCACTGAAAGCTCTTTGCCTACGGCACAGGGTATTGCAGGAGCTGCTGTGCAAATTGTCAGATCCTTGTTCTAAATTACTCAAAGCTCACTGAACCTTTGGGTATATCATATTATCCATCTTTGGTTCATCATCTATTCAAACTTTTAGGAACAGAGGGGGAGAATTCCTTTCATTTCTGGGTAACAGAGTGTTTGGCTGGGATTTCACTTCTATTTGTGACTGGACATTCATTTAATCATGTGGATTTAGAGATGAGAAGATGTTGCAGGATTTATACTCTGTCAGTAAATAAGTATCTCATACAGATTGGGATAGACATCTGATGTTGAAAAAAACCCCCAAAACTTCTATCTGTTGGAATGGCAAAAGCCATTTCTGATATAGCAACATTTCCCCAAGTCTTTCCTCAGAAAATAACTTATCTTTTTCCCCTTACTACTGTGTTTCAGCCTGTGAGGCAGTTTTCCTCCTGCCAGCACCTGCTGGAACATAAACAATTTTAAAACAAGATGATCTGTCAGCTGAAAACAATAGTAGGACACTTAGTTATACATTATTTTGAATACTGAGTTAACTGTATCTACCGTGAGACATTTCAACAATATAAGTAAAATTAAGCAAAAGAATGAACTTAAATTTAGAGCATTAGTTAAACTAAAATAATTTCCTGCAAGATTACTTTTATTCAGAATAACTGGTTTTACTTTGTCTGTATTCCTGCCCCATTGAGTTAGTTACTTTTTCCAGCAGATCTTGCTTTTTAAAAGTTAATTGCTGTGCAGGTCATGTCAAAGGAGAATCCTCTTCTCTCTGAGAAAATATCCTGGAGGATAAAAAAATGCGTGGAGCACACTCTCCCCTTGCTGGTCATGTGTGTCTATTTTGGTCTTGCACTGAACCTGTCATTTCCCATTCATTTACCAACTTTATCCTGGAAAATCCTGCAGACCAGTACTACACTAACACCTCCTATGGATCAGGGCTTCCCTGACTACTTGTCATAGTGTCCTGATTTTTTTAACTGGCAAAACATAAGGAGCCTGCAAGAGAAAGGATTGAAATATAACAGTACTTTCTTGCTATATACTCTTTAACAATTAATTTGATTGCTTTCATTAGCTACTGGTGTTCACCTAATGAAAGTTGAGCACAAACAGTAGTGATTTAGTAGATATTCTGCTGGTAAAACCTACAGAAAGCCAGAGGAGTTGGTGCTGTGAAGATTCCCTTTCTGCACAAGGATTGCAGGGCAGTGGAGGTAGCAAACTGAATGCTCATTTGTCCCTTTTCCAGTACCAGGAAGCAGAAATTAAAAGAGAAGGGTTGAGTAAGACACTCTACTCCAGTGACAGCTGCTCGCCAGGGAAGAAGTTTGGAGTCCTACAGCCTTAGAGAACTGAAGGACAGCTTTACAGTCCCTGCCCTCTTTTCTCAATCCCACAGCAAGTCAGAAGCCAACCAACGCCCCATCCAGCCAAGGGATCAGCTTTGGTGTTGCAGTACTTTTTCTAGGCTAACTTTTCTCAGAGCTCCATACTCAAATTTGTAAAAATGAAAATGTAAATGCCACTGATTTGGGTTTTTTTTGAGATTCAGATGTTGTTAACATTTCATTCTATGACCAATGGTCTTGTTTGTAAGCTTATCTAAACCAAAATGAAAAATTGTTCCTCTTCCCCGCATGAAATTTGAAACAGACTTCTATTTTTGTCATAAAGCTCCCAAATTAAAACATTGTTTCATTAAAAAGGTTTATTTTCTTTAGTTTAGAAACATAATCAGGAGTTTAATGAGAATGGAATACAGCTGTAACCTTATGTCCCATACTTACTTTTGATCTTCAATGCAAACACAATGTATATTTGGAGCATAATTATATATAATTATAATATTTCTTCCTAATGTGATTTTCCAATAATTTTAAAGAAACTTTGTTACATACAACGTATTCCAAACTTCTGCCATTTCTATTTACTTACAATATATTTGTCATTAAAATAAATTTTCCTTTAATTTGAAATGGTGAGTACTATTGAGTGAGATCCTTGGAAATTTTCACATAACAACAGAGTAATCTTTGGGAAGATTGCCTTCTGTATGGTCTACCCTGATGTGCGAGATTATTAATACTCAGCATGCTCCTGGAGTTTCAAGGGATTTTCTTTTCAGTTTTTCTGGGCTCAGATAATTCAGAAACATGGACATGAGGACTAAGAATTTCCACCTGATTTTCTGGGATAGCCTGCATTTGGTGCAGCATCCAGAGGACAGATCTAAGGTTATCAATAATCAATACTGCTGAGGGAACACTCCTGCAGTACAACGGGGAAGAAATTAAGGCATACTCAAGTACTAACAGGCCATTTATATTCCCAACTGAAGATGGTAGAAAGCCTTATTCATGAACATGTTTCCACTGAATAACCCCAAATTGCAGATTGTTCACCCAGTGCAGCCTAAGAGCAAAGCTACTCACTGCAGTCACACCCCCTTCTCCATAAGAGATGGAACCTCCACTACAACGCTCCTGTTGTGGTTTGATCCGGCCACTGCCTCTCCGGGCAGTCTCTGCCCACATTCTCCACCAAAAATGTCATGGTTTGCTGTGGGTCAATTTTTTCTCACCCCCCACACAATCAAAAAATGAAGTTAAATGGTGCCCTTGCCTGGAGTACTCACAACTAAATGGATGATGTTACTTGTCCTTATTATTGACCTCCTCACTTTTTCTTAGAACTGCCATTTACCACCAACATACAAACTAGCTTCTTTGCACCAGACAGAAACTGGGCCCCTCAATAAATAACTGGGGAAGTTCTCCAAAACAGGAGGGCCGTCAAACTGGATTTCTACCTGAAAACCACACTGCAATGCAATGAGCCTTGTGGATAGAGTCCTGACTGAGGTGGGAGACAAGGGCTGCTCCCTGAGCACACCACAAGGCTCTCCTTGGGAGTGAGTGAGCCTCAGAAGTGGGGGACTGGTTTTCACCCAATACAAAGAGAACTGGGAAGGCATTGGATTTACCCAGGGAAAGAGGTCAAGTGTAGAAGGGTCTGTCTTTATTCAGTTTCTAAGTAGTGTTCTGTAAAAAGGAGGACAGATAAAACAATTTTTTGCTAAGACCAGTGTTTCTTGCTTCACTCTCACATCATCCTCAAGGCATCTAAACAGATGACAGAGGTCCCTAAGGAAGTATCTTCATTATCTCAGTGCAGTTGCTGTGCTAATGCAAACTACCTGCTGCTGGATCAGCTTGTGTGAGGCTGCACCCCTGCTCTCACACAGCTACTGCAGCCTCCATATCCATGGCCATCCAAGGAGCTGACCCACTTAGAGTAGAGAGGCATGAGCAATTTGCAAAGAATTTTGCAAATCTACCAGTCAGTACGTTTCCAGCTCTCTGGTTAATTGCCTCCAGCTGTAATTTCTTTCTGTTTTGGTTGGCAGCATGCACTCCTCATGAATTTATTGGGAAATACAATGCAATTCCTTTCCTTTCTTCATCAGATCTACCCTGATTTGAAGTCTTTGGCTATATGACCAACTCATGTGACCTTAAGCACTATATAGCCAAAGGTGAGAATAACGTCCCCTACACAGAGACTACTCCACTTTGGGCACTTCTGTAAGTACAAACCAGGTGCCCAGAGGAGGGAGATGAGCACACACAAAAGGGCTTCAGTAATTTCCTGCAGTGATTCATCAGCTTTGAGTTACAGTCAAATCTTTCAGAGTACTTTCATTTGCCCATACTTGGTTTAATTAGATTAAAATAATAAAGTGTCCAGTTACTAAACCACTTAATATTCACTGCAACATGAAGCAATAAGTCAGCCTGGTAAATTACAGGAACACATGGTAATTATCAGCTAAATCTTTGAAAAATCATAAGCCCTTGACCAAATATTGTACCTTTCGTACAGAGGTCTCAAGTGATTAAAAAAATGTCACAGTTGCTACATCTTAAAATCACAACAAACTTCAGCACCAAGAGGTGCCACCTGCTCACAATGACACAGCAAATCATGCCAAAAAGTAGGGACCTTTCAGTGGCCACAGATTTCTAGCTGGTAATTTATACAAGTCTTACACACGTCCTAAACGTGAGCATACAACATTCCTGTCACCTGAGCTGAGGAAGAGCCAGGGAAAGCACTGGCCCTCATGGGAAATAAACTGGGCCCTGCAGACTGCAGGCACAAGAAAATCTGCCAGATCTGGAGTCCTGCTTTTCCCTGAGCCATTTCTTTCCTCATGGCAAAGAAAAGGGACTGGCAGTGACAGGGGAATAACAGCCTCTCTGCTAGAACACATTCAACCAACGCTGCCAACAAGGAGGGAAAGGTTCCTAGTTTTCTGTTTGTGATTACACTGTTTTGTCATTGCTGTCAGGATGTGCCTATGCAATATGTGCCTCTCTGATGTCTCGTGCCTGTGTGTTTCATTTTTAGCTGAGTGGGATGTACAGTAATTAGCCACTCATTCTCCTTGTCTATTCTCTGCATTTTGTTTCGTTTCCTTCGCTTACAGGATTTTGGCAAGCCTTCGGCCTTATTGGCAACTCTTTCCCCTCTCCCCCATCTGAACCTCCTCTGTCAATTTTCTTCTCACTGCTTGGGAGATGACAGTTTATATATTTGTACACAGGAGTGAACGTGCCAATATGTCCCAAATATGGACTGTGCAATCAAATTATCATGAGTTTGGTGGAATGCTATTCTGGATTATTTCCTCCAAAAATATAACATCCCAATTGCAAACAATTTATAGCCAACAAAGTACTGTTTGAATCAAACATATGTGGTGAAGTTGAGGGTTTTGTAATTCAAGACGGAAAATTTTTGTTCCTGGGCTTTTTTTTTTTTTTTTTTTTTTTTATTCCCCCCTTCTCCTTTTCATTATGAACTGTTGCCTTTGGGTGGATTTTTGCTTTGAGAGTGCAAGTTGCTCTCATTGACATTACCAGGACTTATATGAGAATAAAGAGTGGAAAATGAATAGCTTTCAGCGGCTTCAGGTTGATGGAACAATTTCATCTCTTCTCAGTTAATGCTTTACAACACTCCATGAGTTTTTATCTCATATCAGAAGTTTTACAGCTGTAGGGACCAATTTGAAGATCCCCTTTAGAGTTCTTTTCCTTTGCAGGAGCATTGCCAAATTAGCAAAACTAAAGGACACAGAATCAAGTCCAAAACCAGCTAAGGACAACTAGTCAAGTTTTTTCATTGGTATTTTAGTTTTTGATTTATTTGTAACTTGCTTAAACATATACCTATATTTTCCTATTTAATAAATGGAGCTTTAAATTTAGCATGTGCTAAATGAAGAAATAGTTCTTTTAGTAAGGCAAGAAATTCATAACTTAATACTTCAGGGGATGTTTGAAAAATCCAGACCTGTCGATGATTTTCATCCTGTTTATAAAGAATAATTAAAACTAAGGAGTGAAAATTAAGCAAGGGTCTTTTCCTAGAGTCCTTTTCTCACAGTTATTGCCTTGGAAACACACTTTAATATCAGAACCTATTTTTTGTTTCTTTACATTCCTATGGCTGTAAGTTCAGTTGAATCAATTCAGGTCATTCAGATTAAA
Source organism: Myiozetetes cayanensis (assembly GCF_022539395.1). Classification (NCBI taxonomy): domain Eukaryota; kingdom Metazoa; phylum Chordata; class Aves; order Passeriformes; family Tyrannidae; genus Myiozetetes; species Myiozetetes cayanensis. Next base: position 16,045,974 of record NW_026086937.1, read on the forward strand.
ACCAATTTATAAAATACATATTTGAGTATATACATATGAATATACACATTTATTTAGTTTGCTCAAACCAGATCTGGGACCACCAAGGTGATGAAATGCTGACTGGTAATGGCTTGCCTGTGTCTCAAGAATAAAGCAAATATGTATAAATTTGCAAAATACCAAACCTATGTTTCCTTATTCTACTGACGTATTCCTAAATTAGTATATAAAGAGGAAACAAAATATAAGGAACTTGTCTCAAAATGAAGAGATAGCAACTGTTTCAGCCATGTTTTCCCAACTCACAGGGAAGGTGTCAGAGATTAATCAGAAGAAATCCTGCTACTCTTGAGAGCCTCAGAGCAAGGACCCTGTCCTGTGCCCCTGCAGATGAGATCAAGTGAGTAGAACCCAACCACAGGGAACTTCTATCTGCCTGGAGAGCAGCAACAGCACAAGATACAACAGAGCTGCAAGTGAACAGACCAGCAATTACTCTCATTACAAACAAAATCCCACCAAACTGGAATGAAGATGCAAGGGGACAACACACACCTACAATAGCTAAAATTTCATTTTATGCAGTTTAAGAAAACAGTAATTGATCTTTGTAACCTCTCTTTGTAGTAAGCCACTAGAGAGATACTACAGCTTGTCACCTCAGCTGTGGACTCTGGGGGAGGATTAACACCTGCTAACTCACCAGAACTGCACAGCCGTACAACAGCTCTATCTGCACAGCACAACATGCACGTGTAGCAATCGTGCAACAGCCCTGTGCTCATCATTCCGCTCTGGGAGGTGTGTCAAGCTAACAAGAAGTACTGCATGCATCATTTTCTGTAGCTTGACATCATTTATTCTTTAAGATGCAGAAGAGGCTGTCTGGATACTCCAGCATTTTGAACTGCTGGTCCTTAGGGCCCTATGAAGCAGCTCTTACATTTTGCACTAATCTCTTTTTTCCCCTAGAACCAAAGAGATGCCATATGGCCCTTAAACAGGCAAATCACATGGTGTTTTGCCCTTTCTTTCTAATTCCATTGGCTTTACCTTTCTCAAGTTGCATTCCCAGTTGATGAACAACGTCCTTAACCTCTTGAGTGGTCCTGGACTTCCACTAGACATACACCAACATGACACTTGTGCTGACTGCAAATATATACTGGATGTCAACAACGTTATCATCATTCACTTCAGGAGTTGATTTGCATCTAAGCATACCATCAGGGACTCTACTGAAGCACCTAAGAGTAAACTGAAAATACAGCACAGTACGACAGAGCGTTGCCTTCACTGGCATCCAGATTCCAGACAGGCAGCAGTCGGAAGTCACGGCGTTAAATGGCTAAAACTACATAAGTAGACTCTAACTCTGAAACATAAAGTGTCCTGTTCATTGATGAAACCCTATTTGCATGGATTTTTCTTTCAAAAGGAGGTAAGTAACCACTGTTTCCTTAAGCCTTTTTTTTTTTTCATTGACAGAGCCACACCGTTTTTATGCAAGTTAAAGTTCCTCTTCATATGACTAATTTCTGTTTCATAGAAATGAGGGATCAGTATCACTAGGTAGTAGGGCAGATACTGTTAGAATATAGAGAAGCATTTCATTTACTGTGCATCTCACACATGACCATAGATCCTTCAAGGGCCTCTTGTCGCATAAGACAGAGAACAAAATTAATATCGAAAGGAAAAGGTTGAATTCACAATCTTTTTTTTACTGTCCTCACTGTACAAAACAAGCCCATCATATATTTTGAGAATGAAAATGTTGTTACTGTCCTGTCAACTTAATACTTAGCATTGTAAAATACCATATAAAAGCATGACACCACTTGTGCCTGTGTATATCTATCTATAGAAAAAAGACAGAAGAATATATGCACAAGCATCACTTGCACAGCAAAATAATGGTAAATGCTCATCTGTAGAAGTGACTGGATACAAAAGCAATTGCAAGTGTTTATGCAGTACAAACATGGAGGTGAAGTTAAAACACCTTTGAAAATCTGACCCATATTATTGGCAGTAATAAGTAAATCCTCCCTCTAAAGATAAAAGAGAAAGTACCCTCATTATTTAGTCAGACCTTCACACCATGAAGACCCAAACACTGAGGGGTTATCAAAATGCCCTTAGAATAATAAAATCAAGCACTGACAGACCAAGAGGCAAAGTTTTAAAGTGGAGGCCCCCTGACAAGGCTCTGCTTTACTCCCAGAGGCTGGCTGCTCTGATTACCACATCTGACTGCTAGCAGAGGTACAATGCTGGATATTCATTAGTGGAAACTGCTGTCCTAGCAAGAACACTATTGGAATTGTGTCAATTAACACCAGCTGAAGACATGCCTTGCAATTTTTAAATACGGCAAAACCACTGGGAGATTTATAAACTTTAAAAGTAGGATTCTGAGAGGTAGATGGCTTCTGCTGGACATTGTAAGGGTGCAGGTAAGCAAGGCCTGCATGCTGCCCACCCTGTGCCCAAAGCTATAAGCAGCAAGACCAGCTCAAGTGTCTTGCAGTTGTAGCTCCATGTGGATCACTTGCCAGTAGGTCAGGGTAGAGGTGAGGAACATGGAGCAGTGACATGTGAAAAGCATCCCCCTGAATTTTAAGACCTGATTTCTCTCCTTCCTTTAAATTCAATTTCAGCATCTCTCCTCACAGCAGTGACCAGAAGTCCTTCCCTACAGGACCCCCACACGGTATGTTTTTGCTGTAATTGTGTCACAGGCAACACTGGCAAACACAGGTCATGACTTTAGAAGTATAGGCAAGGTTTCAGTGACGCTGGTGGTGGATGGATGTGAAACCAGAAAGATCGCTTTTTTAACCAATTACAACTGTGTTTCTTTATTGTTTGATTACAAATTACTCTGGAGACCAGTATTTATATTATAGACAGATATCATTAGTAGTGCACTATGTTCACAAAAACAATGAAAACCATGGAAAGAATAGAAATAAACTAACATTTGCAGTCTTAATTTAGTTTTTAAAGTTACAAATATCTTTGTTTTCCCCTCTTTCCCTGAGGAAATATTAGCCTTCCTCAGCCTTATTAAGGAGTGTTACCATTCCTGTCACACTAGCTTGTGACCTAAACCCTAGCAAACTATTCACACTTGATTACCTCATGTTTGATAACTAACATGGAGATTTTCAAAGGCAGCCAAATTTTCCATGCTTCATATTTAGACATTTGAATTAATGTCTTTTGTTTTTATAAGAAGTTACACGCAACTTGAAATGAGACCACCTAATTCCTATGTCTAAATGTAGACTTAAGTGTTCTCCATCTGAAGGTTATGGTCTTCACTGCATCCACTGAATTTAATCTAAAATAATTTGTTTGTGGTACATAAAGAGACCCCAAAGTGCTTTCTGGTACTAGAAAAGGTGTTCTGGATTTCATCTGTCATCATCTGGTATTCAGACAATAACCAGAATGTCTTTTAAAATTTTTTTATAACTTTCCATGTTCACTTGCTTTTGGTACAAACGTAAACAAACAAACAAAAATATTATCAAATTAACATTAAAATAATATTTTGGAGGTAAGTCAATAAATATTTAGTGCCAGGAGTTTTCAACTACTTAGTGCTGACTCTGCCCATACTAAATTAAAAGTGGGCCCGGAGATTCCCTTTTACAGACATTCAATAGTATTTCTATATTTACGTGTTCATCCCAATTTTGAGAAGCTGCACTTCTTAAGTTTTCCCTTGCTTACCATGGAGTTCAGTTCAAGCTCTGTTAAATCTATAAAAATCAATATTGAGTATATGTATTATGTGACAGTTCCATCTAAAAGTATCTGGTATAGAATATGGGCCAGATACAATAGAGCAGCCAAGCACATGTAATTTACCCAACAAATCTAAAGCACTCCCACATTGATTTTTGCAGTTTTGTAGCCCCTAGTCACAGAGAGGAGAAAAAATGGCTTACTCATAGAGTGTGCTAGTACTTGAGGCTACATCATGTTTATCTTAGAGCCTCTGATTTGGGTTGTCTTTTTGTTACCTTTGTTGATGGATTTTTTAGGTCATTTAATGCGCTCTCCATTCTAAAATGTCTAGTTCTATGGCAAGAAAATAAAATGCATCTTCTAAATTGTTCTGATCTGTTGATTACTTTTTCTCAGACTTACAGTGTACAAATGGAATATTTCAACATTATAACAGTTCCTAAATGCAATTATCTTAAGCGGGTCTGAATAGAAAATTGTGTATAAGTAAGGGGATAAGCTTTCAACAATGTGTTAATGTACTTCTCACAATAACTGGTATGAAGAGATTCCAAAAACATATCTGAGAATGCAGTTATATTTTAAAGGGTCATTTTTAAAATGACAGGCATACTTATTTGCGGAGTATAAAATATCCATATATATGTACAATAATAATAAATTCAAAGTGTTTTCAAATCATAAAACGATAATACTTACACATATATATTTATATATCTTCATCCTTATTGAGAAATAATAAATGCACATGTTCTCAACTTATATCAAAATAATATTCTATTCATGAATGTCTGCTATATTAACCTATATAATTTTTTAAAAATATAAATTCAGTCATAGATTCTGTCAGCATTTGGACCTAGGTGGCAGGCTATAACATATGTCCAGATTAAAAACTTGAAACCCCAACTTAATAAAAAAACCTACAGGATTTAAGCATGTTGCATGTCTAGAGCTTTTTTTTTTTCTATTTTATTTACTCATAAGTATCATTAATACCAAAGATCAAAAACCTCTGGCACCATGTATGTCACTCTCTCTCTTCAAGTCTTTAGTAGTTGTATGCTTATCTATTTCAGTCAAATGTATTTCTTATCGAAAAAAAAAAAAGAGTGAGCAACCTGACAATACAGTGTTATCGAATTTTTTCAGCTGAGACCCACATGTCATTCAGCATTCAGACATGCTTGTGCTTGATTGATGGATGGGTTTGTGACAAATAAAACTAGGATCAAGAGCTTTGCACCTTTTCCCCCATCAGGAACCAGAGTAAAGCATAACTCTATAACAATGGTGGGATTAGGGATGCATTAGCTCTCCATCGACCAAAAACCACCCATTCCCATCAATACTTTGCACTTAATAACCTGAAGCTATGATAAGAAAACAAAAGAAGGAGAAAGGGACAGGAGAAAACAAATCAATAGAAGAAGGGAATGTCTGAAAGATGCACTGTCCAAATGAAGAAAAATTTTTGCTGAATTGCTAGGATAATGCCCCTTGACAAGAGAACAATGTACTGTCAAGGTTTATCAGTGAGGAGCCCTATTGGCACAATGTTAAGCACAGGTTTGGCATTTGAGTGGTGCCACTTACTGTAGTTGTAAAATACATAATGCCAACGTGCAGATAATAACCACTCATATTTGTTTTGTGTTAGCAGCTTGGATGCCCATAAGGAACACAATAACATCTCTAAGTGTCCTGAAACAGATGCTACAAACACAAGGACTGATTCCTGTCCCCCTAAAGTGCACCTGATTGGTACTGGGATGATGTTTTTGACTAAAACTTTGTGTTAAAAGGAATATTTATTTCTACTAGCAATTAATTTTTTTCTCACTTTATTATTATTTAATATCTTACCTGCTCTTACAAATTAACCTGGAAAACCTGATTTAAAAGGTCAACAGATTCTACATAGCTTCTTTCCTCATTTGAAACTCTGAAATCTGGGACCTACCACTGAGATTGGAAGTAAAAGAAAACCATTCCTTAACCTCTTGTCCTCTTCAGGATTAAACTAAGAGAAAGTATATTTCTTAAAACATCTGAGGCTCACTCAGCAAGATAATGAAGTATCAGTCAAAAAACAGCTTATGGAATACATCTTAATACAGAAACTACTCTCTTTTTGGCACGACTCGATGGTTGAGCTTTCTGCTGTGGTGAATAAAACCATGAAAAAAATTTCTCTAAGCTATGCTTCAAGTGTTGGAGGAGGGGAGATTTAATAATTTTCTCCCTTCAAGATCCAAAAAGAAAGGTCAACCTCAGCCCACAATCCCAGGTGCCCAATGGCCATGCTTTGGCAGCACTGGGTGCTGAATTCCCTAACTTGTATCTGAGCCTTGTGGAAAATATTTGTGCTTATCGAGGAAATCTTATAACACAATTTTGCCCTTCTTCCCTCTAATATGGAACAGTTTTATATTGTCTATTTATTCTAATTAAATACTGTTAGACTGAAATTCAACAAAGGTCATGTTGTTGATCAATATTGCTGACATTCAATTTTTTACTCTAACAGAGGACTCATTTTCAGGTAAGTCTGATATGGGAAAAAGTTCTAATATCCAAGATACTAAACAATGTTACTCAAACTTTAAGTTAATGAAAAGTAACAGAAAAGACTTCTAAATGTTTCCTCCAGAAAAAGTTTTTCAAGCCCCCTGACAATGCTAACATTCTACTCACTATAACAATACACAGATGTTTTAATATCTCCATATTAGCCATCTAATCACCACAGTGTGTACTAGAAAGGACTGAAAAGACAGTCCAACTGTAAAAACCCAGGGCTATACAACAAGCAATAGGTGCTGTGCTGCTGGCTCTGCCACCCTCCTCCCCTGTCACGTAGGGAAAGTCACGGAATCTCAGCATCCCTCCTCCCTTGTATGTAAATGATGGTTATGATTTACAACTTCAGCCCAGCCTATTCACTTGCTGTGGTCACAGCATGTTCTACAAAGTAGAACCAATAATGAATTAAAAGAAGTGCCAGAAGAAACAAGCATGTTCCTAGAAGTCAATACAGTCTTTAGAAGTTCCTTGATGACTACATGAAGTTACTGAAAGGATAAGGAATTAAGAAAAAAGTGCTGCAGTGGCTCGTGCAGAAGTTGAAATGCATTCACATGAAGTGAGATAAGAATGGCAGGCAGAGGGATATTTTCAAGACATGCTAGCAGGTACTCTGAGTAAAGAAGAGCAAGAATAACTATGAAAGGAAATAGCTAACAGTGAATTTTTCAATTCAGTATATATGACAGAAGTGAAGTCAAACGCAGCATAACATGTACAGAAGTAAAGGATGGAAATAAATTTATAAAACATGCAAGAACTGCAAAAAAAGGGTGATAAAGTAGGAACTTTTCAGACAGCAAACCCTTTCTTTTTTACTGCTTTTCTTATCATTTCAGAATTATGTTCCACTGCCCTATGAAAAATGAAAAAGGTGTTACTGTGCTGTCTGCAGTTCCTCTCCATGGAGTAACCACCACAAACTCTCAGTTATTTCAGTTTGATAGTATTGTCACTGTCAATGCACACTGTCAAAAAGCCAGTAACATACTGTGATGAACAGCCTGAGTTTCCACATGTCCAGGTTTCCTGATTCTGATAACACAAGTGATGACACAGAAATACATCCCTCATTTCCTTAAAACCTTGCTGAACTTTAGAGGGTCTGTCCAAAGGGAGCTAAAACAAGCCTTCAATTCTTCCAAAACTGCAAGAATTGTTAACATGGAGGAAAGATAAGCAATTCATTCTTCATAGCATACACTTTATAGTGGCAAAAATTATCTCAATACCACTACATAAAACAGGACTTATTCTGGTGACCTCATTAGTTATAAAATGAAATGTTAAGGGAACTCACACTACAATTCTAAACAGTCTAAATGTACCACTCACCTCATTAAATTTTCAAAAACCTGTTCACATTGTTTCTACTGAAGGGATCCAAATATCTGAAGTCTCTCACACTGTCTTAAGGATAAATGCTAATAGCTAAAATAAACCAAAAGATGTACTTGAAAAGTTCTCAAAACCAGTAACTTTCCATTCCAGAAATAAACAACATAAATTTGGCAGGCCCACATCATACAAATCACACACAATCAAGCAGTAAATATCTGTTTTAAGTGCAAATCTCAAAGCTGTTTTAACTACAGAGCAGCCCAAGCACTTCCACGATTAATTACTTATTTATTTCATACCAGAAATAATAATGATCTGATCGAGATATCAGCAGTTCCAATCAGCCAGTCATTTCTTAACTAATTTTGGGAAGAGAGTGAATGAGCAAGACTGAATAATAAATACCCCAATTCTGCAGTGAGCTGTATGGCATGTAAGGAGAAATGAGAAAGCTCTGTGTGTGTGTGTGTGTTCCAGGAGGAATGCAGAGGCAAATAGACCCATTTTGGCCCAGCACAGTGACTGTACCCAGACCTTACCCCAGTGACGGGGCACAGGTGAGGAGCACATGTTGTTAGTGCTGTATTAGTTTATTTCTCTTCTTCTTATTGTCTCTCAAGTTAAAAAAACCTATGGATTGGAGAATAATTCCTACAGTGGTAGTGGAAGATTTTAATCTATGGCTGCTTCTAACACAGGAGTAGGACTTCCAGATAATTTAGTAACTGCCCTTCTTGTATGATTTTAAATCTAGATCTACGGAAAAATTTTCCTCCAAAATGTAATTGACTGGGCTAGGCCAAGACTTCTGGTGCCCAGTTTTACCAATATTTTTTTTCTTCCTGTTTAAATTTATTTGGATTCATATAAGGACCAGGTAGAAGACGTTCCTAAATCCATGCTTTTTGTCTATTTGCTTAAAATGCTCATACAGTATTCCTCAATCTTAGCATTGTTTCCCTCTAAATCTAGGTATCAGCCCAGGTTTGCAAGACACTTGACTAAGAATTGCTATAAAGGCTTTCTAATTCTAATGAACTCTGACCAAGTTGTTGAATTCTGAGAAAACAAAAGACCAAAGATTTGCTTGATTCCCATCCCTCACAGTAAGGTATCAGTAACACTTTTACAAACAACAGTCTTGTATCAATACTGAATTGAGTGAGAGAGAACTGTGTTTTGCCATGCCTCAAGAAATATAAGGTCAGGTTTTGAATACAATGCTTACAATATGCACTGATGTCACTAATGTAAACATCTGACCTTGATCAGTGACCCACTAGGTACCTTCCCTATTTTATTCATAAATCTGTAGCTTCTGAATGACATGTAAGGTTCATAACCTGCGAAGTATTTTATCAAAAATCAATGTTTTTTTCCAGCTATGCGTCTCTTTGCATTTATCAATACAAGACATCAGCAACTCACGTCTTAATTACATAGATATGAATGGAGAATTTTTCTTTGTTCAACTATTTCCAAACATCCCAAGAAATAATTCTAGGGACATCGGTAAGTCAATATATTTATACTGAAACATTATGTGTGCACTTTGTAAGGCCGATCCCTAAAATTTGTTCCCCACCACCAAAAGACAGAAACCAAAACAACATTTGGATGGCCACAAGAAGGTCCATCAGGTTACAAAGCATTTGCCAGTTAGATCTTCAAGTCTTCATTTTGGAATCAATTCTTTTTCTTTGGTGGAACTAAATGCATATGCTCCAGAGGGTTTGCCCAACTTCTGAAGGACATGTGCCTATAATAGGCCTTTCTCATCTCTGTCTTGTTAACAAGTATATAAATAAGAGAAGGCTTCAGTAATTGGCTCAGAGTTACTAATGAATTAATTAACTTCAGTCTATTTTACCTAACCTTTAATAATAAGAATCTTTTTTTGGTCTAGCAATAGGTCTGACAGGCTGAAAAAACAGACATGCAGCAAAGCTCTTCAAAATTAATGAGAAACGAGGAAAGAATCAATGTACATTCTGCTTGCAGAGAACTGACACAAAAAAGACACAATAAACCATGAACAAACACAGTCAGTTTAAAAAATAGGTTAGAAAAAGTGGGCAAATTCAATTATAGAAGTAATTAGAAGATATAGGGCAAGGCTGCCTTTTGGGACTGTGCCAGAAAACATGAATTAATAAGAGTGAATAGAAAGCGCCCATGTAGTAATTAAGAGGCAATCACCTATGGCAATGAATACCTGAAAACAGGCTGCAAACTATTAATTCAGTGATCAAAAATATTTTTAGATGATTAATATGGCAAATTTGTTTTAAAAGACTAATTTCTGGAAAGATATCAAGACAATAGCACATTATTTGTTCCTCTGGCATTTATATAGCTAATTAAATTTTATAATTTGCAACAACATTAAGTATTATCTGAAAACACTAAAAGCAATATTTCCTCCAATAATTCTTTATTATAGTGTCTTCAAAATCTGTAAGTTAAGACTAACTTAACTTTTTTTTAAAAGAAAATTCAAGTGCTCAGAGCTGATTGCTTCATTTATTTGAATGATTTTTGTTGTTGTTTATTAAAAATACACCATGCATGAATTTTACATAGTAATTTTCAGCTACTTTAGAAAAGGTACTGAAATAATTTAATTATAATTCAGAGAACTGTAAACAAAATTCTTTGATACTCAAATAGACGTTCATGCATGGCCAGGAGAGACTTTTCTTCATTAGAGCATGCTCCTCTCCTTCAGATACAAAAAATGAGCAAGTTACAGTCAAGGTGTGCAACATTAGACAGGGAAAAAAAGTTCTAAAAATCTGCTAACATGCAGTGATTTATTCTTTAGTAAATCATGTAAGGGCTCATTTACCATCTCAATAGTAAAACAAGACTGATTTCTCTAAATCCAACATTTTTCCTTGCCATTACTGAGGACACTAAAAACCCACCCAGAAGTGTCCAGATATGACCAAGAAGCAAAGATTGATGATAATTTTCTATCCTAATACTGACCATGAAAGATTTTTACATTCTATTTGTATTGCTGCAGAAAGGAAGAACTGGCCTGAGTGCTGTTGGCAATCAGTGCATGCCTTGAAGCATTAAGATTTACATCTTTTTTTTGTCTTTCTAGTGTAATTTTATATAGTGTTTATTGCTCCCAATTCAGAAATATTATCAGGATTATAAGCAATATATAAAAAGGGCATAGATACTAGAGATAGACAAAATTGCCTGCACTGAATTAAACACTCAAATTTCATGGTTCAAAAGTCTGCCCTGATCTCAAACTTCTTTCCCTGTCATTTTCTCCACAGGAAGGATTATGGATTGTGGAGTAGCAAAAGGACTAAAGGGAAAAGGACTGTAAGACTATCAAAAATAAAATAAAATGGTGACAGGAAATGAAGCAACTAAAGGAACACAATCTTAAAAAAAAAAAAAAAGCAAGCAGAAAAATATTACTCAAAAATAAACTCAATTTATTTCAAAATGAAGTTTCTGACCTGCCTCAATATGTTTGGAGATTTAGGGAGAGAGTGTTCCCTCAATATATACTAAAGGTTTTCTGTTTCAGTTAGAAAAACTTGGAAAATAATAAATCTCCTATGAAAAATACACAGCTTAAAACTATGGGGAGAAGAAATTAGCGAACTCACACTGGTTTTGTGAATGTTTCAAAATGAAACACAGCTTGAGGTGTTACTGCCACACCTCTAACTCCAGGTAGCCTCCAAGGGTCTCTTAATGGGTTGTTTTCTGCCACAGTGCTCAGACAGAAAATAAACCTGGACGGGCCATGCCTGGAGTAAGTCAGTGGTTTATAATGCTGTTGTGAGAGCAATCCCCAAAGAATGGAATATATGCTGAGATGCAGTGAAGCTCTTTTAAGAGACAAATTATTTACAGTCTGTATAGGAGAGAGGTACCTGTTGGTTTGATTCCAGTGCTGATTCTGAACATCTCTGCCTGCTTTTACGATGCTGCTCTCCCGGGGCCAGAGCTTTAACTCCTGGTCACAGTTATGTAAATAGGCCATGAGAAATGCTGCTGGAGAGGATTTGGAGCTTTCTATCCCCTACTTCAAGCCATTAACAGGAGTCACAACATAATAGCAGTTGCTTTCCAAATACCCATCCATAGGAATGGTACAGCCACTCAGACCTATCGGTGTTACCCAGTGTTAGGTACCCAGTTGCATCTCCATCACCTTTCTAATTAATGGAGACACAGAGGGTCCTTTGGAGTCCTAATTTAGGTTTTCTTCATTGCCCAAATGGAAAAACTTTCATTCTCTCATTGATTGCAGAGAAATCCCAAGGGATTTAATGAGACTCAAACAGATAAAGTACCTTGTCAATATTCCAATATGTTGAGTTTCTTAGACATCAGCACCCAGTTCACACCTCTAACTTTCTGAAGTTGTAGCTCAGCAAGACACTCATTTTAGGACTTCTGTCTCATCCCCATTTTCATACAGGAAGTCCCCCATCTCCTCAGTATCTGTTTATCTCCTAGTGTATCTGTTTCTGCTAGAATGCTGTAAAACAAGCTTTTGAACTGGTCAAGATCTAGAGCTATATCAACCTGCCCTGACACTGGCCACCTCCTTTCCAGCCTGCTGGATCCTAGTCATATTCCTTGAACCCATTCTGTCATGGTGACCATCCTTGCCACCTGTCTTTCAGCTTTTTCTGGTTTTACTCTGTTCTTTCTAAGCTGAGGAGGCTGGTACTGCACAGAATATTCAGGATGTAGGTGTACTACGGATTTATATAGTGTCGTAATGATGGCTTTTATTTTGTTCTCTATTCTTAAAATTTTGGTTCGACTGTTCTTGACATGACAGTTTTGCAGAACTATCCATTTACTTCAAGATCTCATTTCTGAGAAGTGATGGTTAGTTCCCAACCCATCACTTTATATGTAAAGATAGAGTTATTTTTCCTGAGTGCGTTTGTCTGCACTGAATTTCATGTCATTTTTTTGCCCATTATTGCCAGCATTGTAAGATCTTTCTCAGTACACCATAGCTGGTTCTTCTCTTAACTTCCCTGAGTAACTTTTTACCATCAGCAAATTGTGTTCCCTCACTGTTCACTTTTTTATTTTTAGACCACTTATGAATATGTTGAATAGCACGGATCTCCATGGGGTTTTCTGTGATGACCTACCTCCACTGTGAACACTGACCATTTATTTCTATACTCTGCTTTCTACTGTCAACTAGTTATTTATTGATGTGAGGATCTTCCTTTTTTCCTCCAGCATATTTTATTTTCTTAAAGGCTTTTGGGGATGAACCTTGTTAAACCTCTTTTTAATACCCAAGCAGGTGATATCAGCTGGGTCTCCTGTGTTCTCCTACTTGTAGACACCTTTAGAGAATTTTAATATATTTTTAAGGATTAGTCTTTCAAAACTTACACCAACTCTTCTCAATATGCCAGAATTATGCAGATTACACTTGTTCTATTATTTTTGATGACTTTTACTCATTTTCCCAGGACAGATGTCAAGTTTACTGGAATGCAGTTTTCTGGATCTGCCTGAATCCCTTTTTAAAATCTGTTGCTGTATTAGTCAGACTTCAGTCCTCTGGCTCAAAATTATTAGAGCTGAGAAACTGTACACCACAATCACCTGTTTCTCTCCTGAATTTCTTTAGAATTTCCAAGTGAATGTCTCTGCTCTTGATGAGTTTTTGTAGCCTGTTTTGTTCATTTACTCTATAAACTATTTATGGATGCTTCAATTTGAAAAAAAATCCTAAAATGGTTTCAATAAATCAAGATTCTGGGATGGGATTCTCACCAACCTCCCCCATGGAAAGCACAGGTGCAAAAAAAAAATCGCAGCTTTTCTGCTGTGGCTTTATCTTTTTGGAATGTTCTTTTCATGCCTTGAGCATCTTACAGATTTTCTGTCAGTAATCATGCTCCTGATGTGTTTGAAAAAAAAGGCTGTTATTACTTTTTATTCCTTTTGTAAGTTGTTTTCCAACCTCTTTTGGAGACTGTTTCTTAAGTTACTTGTTATCTAGATTGACTCAAGACTCTGGCTTACCATGCAGCCCTAAAAGCCACACACCACAGGAGGTGCAACTTCACGGTAGGCTTGAACTTTGCCGGCTCTGAGTAACCACCTAGCAAAAGGCCACCTTCCCATCCCCAAATCACATGTTCCCTCCAGCTGTCACATGCTGGCACTAGTGCTCAGTTATACTGGTGAGCTGATCAGGCTGAAAACCAACCCTTGCAAGAAACCAATCTTCTCTAACCACGCAGCCCCATGACACCTGTGCTGTCACAGGGAGAAGGGAAGGCAGAGATAAAGCTCATGGTGTAACTGGTGCTTTTAACAGCAGTGAATATTTAGATTAACTTAATTTTGAACCTCTATCTAGGATTAGGGGAGCAAACCTGGGCCATGGGCCAGAAATGAGTGGGTGGGAGGGAGGGAGTGGTGAGGTGAGGACACCTAAGGCTGCTGCCAAAGCCATCTTCTCATCAAACTACATGCTGAGCGTAATGCAGAATTCTGACACTCAGAGGCTTAAGATAATCAATTACAATAATCAAACTTAAGCCTTTTCTAAAGGGGTATTTAGGAAAACTTGCAGGGTGTATTTTCCCTGCCCAGTGAAGCCATGTCTTGATTTTCAGATTTACGAGTTAATTTATTGGAAGAGTAGGAGGGAAAAAAAATCAGGGACTGGGGAACCTTCAATACCATTACTAAAATACAGAAAGCTTGGGGGGTACTTAATCCCCATCCTACATTTCTGTCATCAGCTAAACATTGTTCCCCATTGTGCACACAAGGAGAAGTGCAAAGCTGACCCAGCAGATTGAGATGAAAAGATTAGAAGCAGAAATTAAAGTCTCCTGGAGAGATTGTTCAGCTATTATATACTGATAAATTTTTCATAGATTTCCCTACGTTTTTAAAAATCATATTAATCTGAACTTTGGAGCTTTAGAAACATGACTCTGATTGTCAGTATTTCCCTCTGATTGCCAACTAGGTGCACTGTGGAGGACAGATCCTTTCTTAGTTTAGCTGAAGAGGAAGATGCACTCAAAAAGAATGTAGAGATTTCAGCATTCAAACTATTTGCCCAGGATACTTCTGCTTCAGTTTCTGACCTGTCCATCATTTGGATATGAAAAGAAAGTATGAGCTCAGGACGTTAATGAATGGTATCCCAAGAACATAAAATGGCTGTGTTGGATGAGACCAAATGTCCATCCAGCCAAGCACTGTCTCAGTCAGAAGACAGAAGCAAGTACCTAGAAAAGAACAGAGTAGGCCTGTAATAGCACTTTCCCCTGGGTACTTTTCCAGCTTCCACCGGTCTGAGTCTCAAAGACTACTCCAGCCACATAAGGTTCACGTGTAATTTTAACCTCTTTGGATTTCCCTTTTGGGAACTTGTTCAAGCTTCCCTTGAACCCATAGAAACTTCAAACTCTGACAGTACCCTGTGGCTGCTTAATTATGTTGTGTCTAAAGATCTTCTTTTGCTTCCTTTCCAGCTGCCACATCTGTCATCTGCCATCATTTCTTGTCCTGGCAAAGACTGTGCACAAGGAGCATGTAGGAACCTTCTTTGTGTATGATGCTTTAGACCAGATACCTTTATCATCTCTCCCAACAGTCTCCTTTTCTAGGCATACAAAGAGTCTACTTTGCTTAGATTCTTTTTAATGGAAATCTCTCTGTCCCTGTGATCATCCTAGTTGCCCTTTTGTGAAGCTTTTGAAAAGGTAGGGGCAGGCAATATGCAAGATGTGGGTGCACCATGTATTTATATGCTGGCATAAATATTCTCTACTCATCTTCTATCCCCTTCCTATTTATTCCTAACATTCATTGAACACCACTAACCACTAAGAAGATTCTTTCATGTACCTGTCTTTTATCATCCCAAGATCTCATTCCTTGATGGTAAGACAGCTGAAAGCCCATCATTTTATCTGCAAAGTTTTGATTATTCCCAGATGCATCACTTTAAGGCTTATCTAAACTGAATTTCATGGGATATTTAAGGACTACTCATTGAGTTTCATGAGATCCCTCAGCCCGTCCTGCTAAGTGTCTTCATCTTTATTGTCCTGAAAAGCCTGGTATCATCAACAGACTGCCACCCAAATAGTCACTCTCCACTTTCCTCATGAATCAAAGACAGAAGTTTCCACATCTCTAGGCATAACCTCCTCTTTCAAACCGAGATCCCAATATTTCTTTCTCCACAGTGCTGCCTCCTTCATTTCATCTCGTCAACTCCTCACTAGAGAGACAATAGCCAGTTTTGAATCTCTGTGTCTTTTAACAGCACCCAAGTATTTTTGGTTCTAACAGATGTAACACACGAGACAATAAGGTTTTCAAATCACCTCTCTTAGAAGGATGCCAGTTAGAACTCTCCAGTTTTCCTGGCATTGCACATACAGTGCAGTGCTTAGAAACTCATTCTCTTCTCGGTTCAACATCTGAGGTCAGTGACAAACACAGCTTTGAAAGAAGGGTACATTTGAATCCACTCTTCTTTTCAGGTGAATAACAACTGTAAAGTGATGCATCTTTAACAAAACCCCCTAATAAAGGTTTCAAGGCATGGTGATCATGGGAATTAGCTTGAGAGAACATGCGAAGTGCAGTCCAACTTAATCTAATTAGGGCTTTAACACAGAAGTTAACACCTTTCCTAGCACTTGTGGTACATAAATGAAATATTCTTCCAAAGACAGAAAAAGGAAATTTTGAAGTGCTTTGGAAAGTTTGGAACGGAAAAGTTTTTAGTTCTAGCACACAAGTTTCTGAATTTTTTAAAACAACTTCCTGAATATATTTAGCACAAAAAAAAAAAGTTATAGAAATGACTGTTTGAAAATGGAATTTTAATAATGAGAAATTAATAACATTTTTGGGATTGTTTTGCCATTAAAAAAAGTACAAATTTAAAACCGAAAACTTAAAAGGTGGTGTTTTGCTGAAGTATCTGTGTCTGCCTTTGAGGTAACTGGTAGAATACCTACATGGATCAAGATTGAAATCTCTCCATAGTCCTCATCAGCATATTTACTTTTACAGATACACAGAACCTTGCAGAAACCAAGAGTTCCTTTATCTTTCCTTTAGTCAGTGGCAACATAACACAACACAGCACCACTTTTTAGGTCTTAATTTGATTTAGAAACTGTCATGAGAAAATTTCTAATGAATAGAGGCTGCATAACAGCAAGGAATATCATATTGAGTAAGCTGAAGAACTGGACAATTTGGAAAGGGAAAATCCATAGGACTGAACTGAAAAGGTAATTGCAGGTAGGGAAAGAAACAGAAAGAAATAATAATCAGCTGTGAAATGAAGACACAGAGGGTAAATAGAAAATTAAAGAAATATTCTAGGAAGGGGTGAAAGGAGAGCAAGGAAGAGGCCACCTCTAGAATCCATGTTCTCATAACAATGCCAATGACTCACAGACAAAAAAAAGATCTGCCAGACTTGGGTAGTCATACTATTTACTGTTTCTCAGCCTGTGATCCATGGATTAGCTGAGGGTCCATGCAATATGTGAGATATCAGAAGATAACTTACAAAAAATTGCAAATCATCCATATCCTTTAGTAATTTATATTACTTGTGCTAGCCATCTCAGTCATGAACGTGCATCACAGCTGACTTTCTAAAAAGTAAATTATTACATATTCCAGGTATTAAATACTCCTTCATCTTCAGCCTCATTTGTCATTGACATCACCACCTTCTGCTAACTAACAAGCCTCTACCCTGGTTTCCCTACTGTTTTGAATGCTCATACAATGCAGTTTCATGCATCTTGCTGGTCACATCTCATTTTTGTGTCTTGATTACTTCAATTCTATCTCTGTAGGCTCATGATAGTCCTTTAGGCTTGTCATTAAAAACTCGATTCCTGTAAAATTCCTTTTTGAGCCTTTGGCTAAGGCTCATGTGTTAACAAAAGATGTCTCTCAGTACAGAGCCTGTCATCCCCTGCAATGGCATAGTTTCTGCTTGTGCCTGTAGTATCTGTTCTTTGAGAATCTGCTATCACCATGTCTTTACTAGTAATTTTTTTCCCTTCTCCTTTATATGAAACCAGTCACTTTATATGAAATGCCAATTGCTTAGATTTGTATAAAGTCCCATGAAATACACTGATCCAATCTCATATTTCTTAATGCTTGTCACATCCCACTAACAGCCAGTGCTCACTCATTCCATAGCCTACTGTAAGACTCAGGACAGAAGGTTCTCAATGGCATAAAGGAATTAGGTATTTTATTCCTATTGAATTTCATCTAAGTGAAAATTGAATTGAAAATCAATGGGAACTGGGAGCATAAAACCCTATAATGTGCCTAGAAACTCTTACAGGGTGAGGTTTTTCAGCTCCTTTTCCTACTGTGAGGAACAGGATGAGTAGAAGGGCTGAGAAGAACCTGCCATGCAAAGAGAACAATTCCAGGAGCAGAAAAGTTGGTAGATCATGGCTCAGGCAATGGGCTTGACCTCTCATTCTCTTCCACATTACAAAGCCTCTGTGATTTTCTGGTAGTACATTTAGCCCAACTCATTTCCCAAATCAACAGATCCAGCAGACAGTTGCCAGATATGTTTAATCACAGAATAAGGACAAAAGGAATATGCACAAAGAGTGCAGCTGACAAACTAGAGACCAGCTCATGGAGTGACTCATTCTCTGAGGAGACAAGCTCCTATGCCTTAGCCGAAGGTCCTCAGCGTGTCGGTGCTGAGACTGGCTCCTGATTGTTTACAAAAGTTGATCTGAGCCAATCTGCACCACAGCCACACACTCCTGACCTTGGTGATGATGATGGGTTTGTCTTTTGTTTGCTTGTTTGTTTGTTTTTGGTTTTATGTTTGGTGGTTGGTATTTTTTTCCCCCAGGCAGAGGCTTCATTACCTCAGAAAACAGATGCCAAGAACAGATACTCTTTCACACGTATATATGAACTATGATGCTTAGGCATTATTTCCATGACTTGATTTATGGCACAGAGACCCCTTCCAACTGAGCTCCACTAACATGCTGCCCGATTTTCTAGAATGGCAGTGAAACCAATAACTGAGCCAAAGTTCTTCAACAGAGTGACAGACCATAAACCAACAGGGCTCAAGAGCTGGAGTGTTGTGGGGTTTAAACATTAAGGTCTGATCATCATCCCACTGAAACCACAGAATGGCAATATCAATGGAGTAAGAATGGACCCTGCAGCTGGTGAGTTTGTTAAAAATTTATTTTCTGGAGATGGTACTTATTAAGAGGTGAAGGACAATCTAAATGACCATGAAAGTTATGAAAAGCACCTCTAGGAAAAAACCTGTTGCAATACACTGAGAGGGGAGATTTTAAATAAACACCAAACACACTTCCAAAGCAATAATCCACACCTAAATGTAATGTTGTCACTCAGACCCTTCTCTGCCTCAGTTTTTTCATATGAAAAAATGGCACTTTGGAACTTTAACTACAGGTAAATACTTAATAGGCATAGCAGTGTTTGGAAAACAAATTTGGAAGGAGAGAGGAGAAATAGAATTTATTCTCGGTATTATAGTTAGAACTAGATTTCTTCTTGGTAGAAAAGTGATGAAAGATGGGAACAGATCTTTATCTCCTTGAAAATAACTTCACAATTAAACAATCTAACACAGTGATTCACTGTCAAGGCTTACAGCTCAACCATGTTTGTCTAAGTACTTAACCTGAAGGCCACAATATGTAACTAAGAGTTACAAATTAAGATGGGTAGTCCCTGTTCAATGTCAAATTTTCTTGGTCACTGAAGACAAAAGGAAATAAAAAAATGAAAAAAATCCAACTAAAATGCATTTGGAGTGTGTGCTGTTCAGAGCCATTA